>NC_140125.1:54645900-57415754 GCF_964035555.1 Netta rufina
ATGTGATTAAGCATCGCAGAATCTTCACCGTTGAGCCTGCCTAACCTTTAGCGAAACATGAAACAAAGAAACTTGATAGAAGGGGAAATAGTGAAATCATCTGCAAGGACTGGGTACAATCGTTAACTTTTCAGCAGGAGGACCAGAGGCACAGAAAAGCCCAAAGAAAAATAGGTGTGTGTGTGGGAGGGGGGGGGGAGGAGGGAAAAGAGAGTAATGGCGTTTTTCGATCCAATTCTTGCCGTGATTCTTTGGCAGGTACTTGGGTACCTGCAGGTACAGGGCAGGGCTTGGTGAGATACCGAAGAGGTGTTCGCAGGAACCCGCGGGTCCCACGCCCACCTTCCCCGCGTTTCTTTCCCTGCTGCCCACGGATCTTTTTAAGGCAGGGAGAACTCCATGTCGAAATCCTTGGCTGTGGCAGTGACCCCAGCCCCTAGGAATTAGCCCCTGGGGTGCCCGCGCTGGGAGCCGCTGAACCGTCGCAAGCACCCTCGGTACTTGCTTGGGGGGGGGGACGGGACACACACGATTTTTTCCCTGGGAACACACACAGCTTCAACGAAAAAGCAAAGGCTGGCGAACACCCCGCTTAAAATAAATCAATCAATGAATAAATAAATAAATAAATAAGATCATCCGACGGCGCGCTCCGGGCACTCATCCCGGCGGGGATGGAGACCTGCCGGTGGCAGAAAAAGACAGTGTGAGCCTAAAAGCTCCGGCTATGGGGTGGGGGGACTCGGCGGTGAGGGAAGGGCCCCGAGGGTGACGGTTCCCCAGCTCCCCGCTCCCGAAGCCGCCGCTGGCCGCCTGCTCTCCTGCCTTGCGAGGCGGAATCATGCTGACGACAGGGCCCTGATCCCCGCAAAACTAACTCATTAATATAAATCAAATAATGGAAGGGGGGGGAGGGGGGGGGGAATTAGGGGGGAGACAGGGTGCGCGTCTGCTCATGAATTAAATATAAGTCTCTGACTGTCCTGAACAAAGCGACCGTCCCCTTGGGAAGGGTGACGTCTCCCCAGTAACGTGATTGCTTCTTCGGAAGCAGAAACGTGTAAACGCTATAAAACGCGGCGGCGCGGCGGCCAGCTCAGATCGTGCGGCGGGACGGAGCTCTCCTCTCCTCTTCTCCTCCTGCTCGTCCTCCGCCGCCGTCCCCTGCAGCCTCTCAGCCCGACAGCGGGGCAGGGCGCAGGTCGTCGTCCCCAGCAGACCAGCGCAGCGCAGCGCCCCTTGCCCGCTCAGCCAGCCCCACCGACGGACTCGCGGCTCCGTGAGTAACTTTCCCTCCACCGCAGCGGCAACTTCCCAGCGGGTGAGGAGGGTGGCCCCGGCCTCAGTCTCCTTCTGCCCTCCCGGTCCGTTAGGGAAGCAGCGGAGAGCGGCTCTGACCGCCCTGGGTAGCCGGGCGTAGCCTTAAATATATATGGGTAGCCTTAAACATCTATGGTGTGTATATACACGGTGTATATACGCCATATATATTTAAGGTTTCAACCTCTACGTCCCGAGAACCTCTGCCCTCCGCAGCTTTGGGGTCTTCTTCCTCTCCCTTCCCCTCTGGCATCTCCCCCGCCCCGTCGACGCCGCTGCTGGCAGCATCCCTCTCCCCTCGGGGACCCCGCGCAGTGCGGAGCGGTGCGGTGACGGCTGCGCTCTTCCCTCCGCAGGTGGCGGCCATGGAGCACCGCGGCGCCTCCCCACTCCTCCTCGCCCTCGCCCTCCTCAGCGCTCTCTGCTGGCGGGCAAGGGCGCTGCCCCCCCGGGGGGCCGCTTTCCCGGCCGTGCCGCGGTAAGGACCGGGGATGGCTGGGGGCTGCTCTGCTTGCTCGGGGATGGGACCCCGAGAGGTCACCTGGGGCGTGCTCGGAGCTGAGGCTTTGGTAAAACATGGCAAAGGAAGCCCGGTCTTGCCTGGTCTTTAAAAACCCCCCGAGGCACGCACGCATCCTCAGAGGCACCGTTGGCAATGCCGCCCCATGAGCCGAATAGCGGTGACCGCTGTACTAGTGAAAGGCTAAAGGATATAGGCTAAAACGTGCTCATGGGAACAGTGGGTGCCCAGCAAAATACTCTGCTTTTCTTGTGGGAAAGCCCCTTCATTTCTACAGGTCTGCTAAGTGGATAGGTGAACTGCTGTCTTTTTTCTTTTCAAAAGCACAGACATCCATAGGAAAAAACAAAAAAAGAAAAAAAAAGACATTAAAAAATCCCAAATCATGAATGAGGGGACATGGTCTGCACGGATCAATATGTAGGTTTTGTACCACTACATGTTTTGAATTGCTGAAGTTTTTATTAGTTATCTAACTAAATTAAATCAGGTGTTATAAAGAGTTTCTACATGTGGGTTGGAGGATCATAAAGTGTGAAAACAATGTAGAAAATGCAGTACAGTGATTTATTTCCAAGACTTGAGTTAGTTTGTTTTACACATAAAAACTTATTATTATTATTATTATTATTATTATTATTATTATTATTTATTTATTTAAAAACCAGAGAGATCTTACATGCCTCAAATATGTAAGTCACATTAATAGCTATAATAACTGTAAGCTCATGAGGAAATTAATCTTTTTCAGTTTTCACATGTGCTTTTTTTCGCATCATCACACACAAGGGCTTACCATAGGAATAGTAGACTTGTGGCTGCCACAGAACACAACAGCAGATAGACCAAGCATCTGATGCCAAACTACTGCTAGTCAGTCAGGTTGTCCTCGATAAGAAACAGCAGTCTAAACAAATGGGAAAAAATGTAAATGTAAATCAGTTTATACAGAGCACTTGCAGTGATACATTTGAAAGGGTTGTGAACAGTTTTTAACTTGCAACTAGTAAATTAATTTAAACAGAGGAGAATAAAAAAGTATTAGAGTTACATGACTTCACTTCATATTTGGTTTGAAGTTCTGGAGGGTGTGTTTGTCTTCCTATAGAGGAAACCTAAGAACTGTTTCATATGCACTTCAGTGTTTAAGTCTTAATTGGAAGGTAAGTACTTTACGGGAACTCTTTTCACTTTGCATGGGCAGAGGTAGGCAATTTCATTCCTTGTTCATATAAAATATAGGTGTTATGAAGAGTGTTTGCCACTTGAGCTGGAATTGCCATACATTATGCACTGTTCACTGGAACTAATTGTGTGCAATGACAACATATTTCTCAAATGCACACATTACAGAGAAAGGAGATCTGTTATGCTAGTTACTTTATCACTGAGCATGGATTAAACCTGAAAGTGATTTTTGAAAGTGATCCAGACTATTTTAAACTGCCTTACAGATTAAAGAAGTAGGTGCATTTTACCACAAAACAGAATGCTAAGTTACAGTGAAATGCTGCATATCCTCAATCAACTGCACTTCATGTGGTTTTCTTCTCCAACAGATTGGGAAACAGAATGCCATTTGATGCAGCCAGTGAACCTGACCGTGCCCATGGGTCTTTAAAGTCTGAATCAGACATTTTGCAGAACACACTACCTGAAAATGAGAAATTCTATTTTGATCTGTCCAGAATTATTGATAGGTGAGTTTCTTTATTGTCATAAATGCAAATGTTGATGCATTGCTTGAATTATGCCAAAAAATCTGTCATATTTTTCAAACAGATATAGGAAAGGAAGAATCAATTATTGAAAAAAGAACACGCGCCCTCTGTTGAATATTTGTAGCAGTAGAAATGTATGAAGAAATGTTGATGGCATTGCCTTTCTGGCATGATGAGTTCATACACTTCCCAGAAAGGGTATACATATTGTGAAAATCTGGAAGTTGTTTTATGAAACTAGCTTAATTTAATATGTACAAGAGATAACTTAAGGAAAGCAGTATATTTACAAAATGAACATTATCAAAATGATATAAACCCAGGTTGTATTGTAGAGTTTATTTATTGTCCATTTCAGAAATGCAAGGCATGCTGATGGAATTTTCACCAGTGTCTACAGCCATCTTTTGGCTAAACTTGCTGTGAAGAGATATCTGCATTCGCTTATTAGAAAACGAGTTAGGTGAGGTGACACTTGCATTAGGTAGAGTTTTTTCCTAGCTGGCTTCATTGGCAATTTTTCACCCTTCTGTACCTAAGTTCTCATTTTTGCAATTTAGAGGTAATGAAAGGGCAATTGATATAATAATGGGGGACTCAAAAATCCTATATGATAACTTAGTGGGTTTTGTTACTGAATGCATACATTGCTATTTATTTCTGATACAGCTGTGAGGGATATAGCATGTAACAACAGGGGGATATTCAATGAAATTAAGAAACAACTGGTTTACATTGACAACAAAAAGGGATGATCTTTTTGCTACTGTAGAAACTATTGCCAGAGCACTTTGGGAGTTCTGCATTGTAGAAGGACTCAAAAAAGAATGAGGCAAATCTGTAGACAAGGGGTCTGGACGCAATTTTAAAGCACGGAGTTCATGAACGAATGGTCTCAGGGTGCTGAGAAGGATCACTCTGTACTTCTCTTTCTTTCAATACCCCTAGGCAGCAGCTATTGGGTACTCTTGGGAACAGAATAATAAGATACTTTGGTCTGACCCAATATGACAGTTCCTATTAGTAACTACTTACTGCTTAAAAGCAGAGTGAAAATTAGGTCCTCCATTTTGACCTATTTATGTCAATGCTGCCTTTGTTCCAGAACTTATAGGGCCAGTTTCTCTTATGCTATAACATAGATCACTGATATCAGAACACCCTGAGGTGTCCCAAAACCACACATGAAAAATATACCTTCAAGTTTGGATTTCACAAATTGTGTTTTGTCTTCTGATACTTCCTTAAAACAGACATTTGCAACTATATATGTAATGTTAAGCTCTCCCTTTCCTCAGAGGCAGGTTCAGTCCTCACTGAGTCAAACGTGAACAGAGACCTGTCCTTTTAAGAGGTTACTTCACGTTGGTATTGGACTAAAATGTATTTAAGCAAATGAAAGGGAACAGAATAAATTCTTCTTCTTTTTTTTTATTATTATTATTATTATTATTTATTTTAAAAAAAGAGTGGTGGGGGCTATGAGAACACATAGGACAAAACTGTAAAATTCTTGCACAGCCACTTGATCCTGCAGACTTCCTGTGACAGGAGCTCTGGAAGTCATTGAGAATTGAGAAATCAGTCCTTGATATTATGATACAAATAAAGCAATGACTTTTCAAGAGCAGAAAGATCCAAAGTCGTAGCTGTAAATGAAAGCTGAAATGAAAATTAGATTTTATTTAGCTCGACATTGTAAAGTTTATTTTATTTATTTAATAGTATCTTCTTTTAAACTGTTATTGTCTATTAATTTTTCCTTCACGATTGTTGTATGTTGCCAGTTCCCAGGACAGTCCTGTCAAACGCCACTCTGATGCTGTTTTCACTGACAACTACAGCCGCTTTCGGAAGCAAATGGCTGTGAAGAAATACTTAAACTCAGTTTTAACCGGAAAAAGAAGGTACTACAATAAAGAAAATTTATTTTTTTCCATAACAGTGTAGGACTAAACATAAAAGATTTATGGCCACTTATATATACATATGGAAAAAAGACAAGAGACAATGAACAGTAATGACTTTTTAACATAGTTTATAACATGACTTTCAAATACAGACAGCATTTTCTTCCATTCTGAAACGGAAGCTACAATCAGATTAGAGTAAAAGAATGAAGAGGAGATAGCATCTAGTAATCTTAAAAAGCTTCTGACATATTCTTAAATTGATTTTATGTGTAAAAAAAAAAAAAAAAAAAAACAAAAACAAACTTTTAAGGAAGAAATCAGAGCTATGACACATGAACAACTTTTTTTTTTTTTTTTCTTTTTTTAAGGAAGAAACACTATTTGATGAAAATCTATCTTTAAGTAAATATAAAAAATTTAGAAGACCCCAAAAGATCATATGTCCTTAGGTGATAAATGCCAGTATGTTTTTTAGGGCTTATTCTCTTGTATATTCACTCAGACAAACTCTTCTAAATATTTCGTCTTTTCACCTGATTCAAATGTGCTATTTCATGTTATTCATAACATTTCTGTATAAGTTTAACAAAATGTACAATAGATAAAGTTAGTACAAGGCTTTGCTTCTTTTTTGCTTTTTCTTCTGAAGGTAATAAAACTTGTTTTTGATCCACAACAGCCAGGAAGAGCTAAACCCCTCTAAACTTCGTGATGAAGCAGAAATTCTTGAACCTTCCTTTTCAGAAAACTATGATGATGTTTCTGTAGATGAGCTGCTGAGCCACCTCCCCCTGGTACGTCCAGATTTTCTTTCCTTATGCTATTAGCTAACTTTACCATGAAGTGAGATCAGTCATACATGAAATGTGGCACATCCGAAAAGCAGAAAAATCAATGTTCCATAAAATGCTACTTCTTTCTATAGGGATTGTGTGTGAATATAATAATCATTTTACTAAGAATAATTAAAATATCCCATGATTGCTGTTATTGAAAGTTCCTGGTTAAATGGCACTGTTAATAATGTACCTAACTCACTTGGGTGTTTCAACCTTTATGCACTGTGGCATAAAATCAGAATTGACTCATTTTTAATTACAAAGATTATTATTTCTTCAGAGAACATATTCAGTGATACATCTTTTAATTAAAAAAAAAAAACAAAAAAAACTACCCATTTTGTTTAACATCATCTACCTCATTAAAAGTTGCCTCTAGAACTAAGAGAATCAGCAATGTGAACCCTAAGTGTTAAGAAAGTTCTTGGCTCCCATCTGAAATGTGCTGTAGATGGATCATCAGGCAGGCAAATATAGCAGTTATTGTTTTCCTTTTAGCTGTTATTATTTTTCAAAGCTCATTCACAAACATTTATTTCATTTACTTATGCGTAAATCCTTTTACATCACAGCACTTGCAGGGACATAAAATTGAAAGGGTAATGTAAAAACTTATCAGGCTTGTTATTCCTAAAAATGTGTTAAGAAATTGTTAATAGTTTTGCTGTTGTTGTTTTTGGGTGTTATTTTTTACCATTCAGCTGTGTCAGAGCTACAAGTAAGGTGAAAACTATAATTCTGAAGATAATATTTTCAAGGAAATAAAAACCAATTTTCTCCAAACTGTTATTTACTTCAGAGAATGAAAGAAAATTTTCTTTTATTTTCCGTAAATTTGGCTATTCCTCTAAAGGTCCCAAATATTAGAAAGGACAATAACGGCTTATGCTTGAAGGAACAGAATTATTTCTATTTGATGGGATTCAGAAAATATTATTTCTGGATAATGTTATTCAAAAAATATCTGCTTCTGGATTATGCAGTGGTTTGATTCACTTAGAAATATTTTTAGTCCTTTTTTATTGACTGTACTGCTGATTCAGATCTCCCTATATATAAAAAGTTTACTTAATATTGTCTGTTATTGGTAATTTTATCATGGTGCCCAGTTCTTGACAGAGTGTGTATCAAGCAGCCTGAATTCTATCTGTCTGAAGGATGCAGATATTTTCAAAGTGAGCTGTTCAGCACTGTAGGACAATGTGCAGTAACAATTTTACAATAAAACTTCAAACTTTATTCTTGGTTCTACAACCTTGTCTGCCAGTTGTAATGACCATCAAGCTCCTGTGAAGAGTACCTTCTCAGTCCTAAACACAGTAGCTGTTTTTTACCATTGTTAATTTTTGTCTCCTGTCTGCTTTTATATACCTCATGATGCAATTGCTTACCAAAATGATTTCTCAAGCATATTTTTCCTTTGCATTTCAGGACCTCTGAAAGGCACCTGGTAAAGTCTACAACAAGAACACGTTACTTTTGAGTTCTACATAGTATTTCAAAGAGATGACTTTAGTCATCAAACCAGAACAAATATGTTGTGAAGTGAAAGTTGTGATATATTTGTTTCTTATGTAATAAAAGTTGATATTTACATTGTAAATACTATTCTAGAGTTCTCTACTGAAAGCTGTACATATGGATGCCAGTTAAACTCATGAAAAGTCTGTGAGTCCATATGCTGTAAATCCTTTACTTCAATAAATTCATTTGAAAAAGAGCGCACAGCTGAAAAGAGCCCATCATTACTACTTAATTGGCTTATTTTAGGTGTGGTACAAAGTCAGATAAGACTTTATGATAAGATGGATACCTGTGCAGACAGCTTCATAAACAAGTGTGAAAATGTGAGGAAAAGAATGTGTGGTCTAAAACTGCATTATAAAAAATTCTGAATTTTATTACTGAACAAAAAAGTATGTTTTTTAACAGCAGCTTGTCAATCAGATAAAATGAAAAAAATATTACAAATTATTTGACCTTTGACAGCATCTTTCCTTTTTACTCACATTTTTAATAGTTCACAACATACAATTTATATTAGGACCAGAAATGTATCCCATGTTTTTAGTGATGTTTAGAATGCAATACTTTGGAACTGCCAAAGCATACAAAGAAAAAAGCTGTCCCTTTTCTTGTTTGATGTCTAAAGTCACTGGTTATTCTACATTTGGTTGTATGTAGTTTTGATGATGAAATTATTCCGTATATATAAAAAAAATCTGAAGAAACTTTACTATTTTTTCAGAATGAATGTAACTTACAAAATACGCAGACAATAAATCATTTTATTATCATGGCAAACTTATTGGTTTGAATTAGTGCTATAGTCATCTGAAAGGGTAGAGGTCCCGGTTAGTTCTGTCTCTACTATATTAGTAGAGGAAGGTATTTATACACTGAGGTATGCTATAAATATCGTTTTGTTAAATTAAAAACACTAAGCAAGTAAACTACATAGAACCATATCTTAGTAAGAAACTGGAAATTTGAGGCTGATTCACAGTTGATATGAATCAGAATTCAGTTGTATTTTGTAAAGATTCTAGATTTAAGTAGTTGGATCATTTCCTAAAGAATTATATACTTCCTGCAGTATGTAAAGCTGCATACACAAGTTATGAAATGCATATTCATTTATGATACTAGAGTTCCTATGAACACCATCTCATATCCTAAAACGAGAAAAAAATTGAAGTAAAAAAAAAAATCAGACCTACCTACAAAGTTCAATGTGGACTTTCAAGTATATTTATATATCACGCATGTGGAACACAATGGTCAAAATGATTTACAAGTTTCACTTAGAAGTTTACTGTTCTTATTTAAAAGGAAGCTTCATACATGATAAAATTTTAAATTTATGGGGACTAGTTCTCATAAATTTGCAGCCTTCTGGTTTACATATTTTTATTTTTTTTTGAATATTGGCATAAATATATCAAGAGAAAACAAGTTTGCACATATCAGATATTATTATTGCTGTTTCCACCTACTGTGGGCTGAACTAATTTTAGTTTAAACCAGTGAATGGTTCTCAAAAGTTAGACATACAATTTTAAAGCCTTGTCTTGAAAACTGGTCTTCTACTGGTTGTCTACTTTCACTTCCTATCTCATTATGAAAATTTGAGTGGAAAATTGCCTTTGAAGATACTTGAATCACACTAATAGATGGATGGTGTAGTAGTATTTAACTGAGAATTTTCTTTGGTGTAGTTTGAACTTTATTAGGATTTCTGTGTTAACATGTATTTTAAAATCTTAATGACAAAAAAAAAAAAAGATTGAAAGAAAAACTATACATTGTCTTCATACACAGAGCTTTTTGTTTAAATACATGTAATACTAAGATCTCCTCCAATACTTTAAATGGACTTGATGGACTTGAGGGATTAACGAAAATTTCTTCTACAACTGAAAATCTAAGACAAAATTCCTGTTTAAAAATATGAAAATGGGTAGCTTGGGTCCTAAGCATAAATATGACTTCATGCATATGGTATTTCTTTTGGGAAAAGGTGTCTGTATGCAGGAACACTTTACTTGCTTGCCCTTACTTCCCACTGGAGGTTTTTCATTAGGTTTGTGACTGACAGAGAAGGCTGACATTTCCTTGGATACATCAAACAGGATGGGCGGCCTCCTGCCTCTCCTGCTGGCTTAGGCAACTGCAATATTTTCAGCTTTTCTCCATTCTGCATTGGAACAGTCACATCACTTGCCAGATTGACAAGCTGGTTTAGGATTAGAAGTAGAAAAATAGATACTGCTTGTTTACATCAGCCTTTAAAAATGCTTGAAAAATAATTTGATGTGTCTTTTACTTCTGAAGTAAACAAAGAGGGATTTTTTTCTTCAGTTTTATACACAGGTATATGCAGGCTACTTATTAGGAAAAAACTTTCCCTCAAATCATAAGTATTTTCATTAACAATTGTTCAAAATATTAAATACATAAGTAAAAATATGAAATAAATACAAATATCATTATTCAAAAATTAAGCCGAAAGTTGCATTATTCTAGCATGGGAAAAAAAAAAAAAAGTTTATCTTATCAAAATTTTATGGTGAGAATATAATATGGTGAGAATAATGTCCTCCATAGTTTGGGTAAAAAAATGGGGAATGTTTCAACAATGAAGGAAAAAAAAAAAAAAAAGAATAGAAAAGATCTTGTCCTCTCCCACTGAGTGTATTATTTGATCATAGATGCAGTTTTGTACAGGATAGTATGAAGATATTTGTGCATGAGTTTGGTGCTTAAGATACATTTTCAGAACTGGTCTAGACATTTAAAAACCTTATTTCACATTTGCTTTCAGTGAGGTGACAGCTTCTAGGAAACTAAGTTGCTTCCAAACACAGGATATATCTTTTTTATTATTTTTTTTTTAATGTTGATCCTACTGTTTTATAGCTGTCAAGTTAGAAATTTGTTCCTGTACAGCCTCTTTTTGGCATGGGTGCAAAGCAGAATTGAAGCTAGAAATGGTCATTTTCTCCTGTTATTAGATTACTGGATCAGTGAAAACTTATCTATTTAGGAAATGTAAACAACAGTGTTTTTTTGTTTGTTTTTTTTTGTTTGTTTTTTTTTTTTTTTTTTTTGCCAATGGCATATAAAATAGACAGGCTAGTCTGTGGGTAGGACAAAGACAAAATTTTTTCTGGTTGTGCTTGTTAAATTACCTGTTAGCGTTGGTGTCTTACCTGTTAGTGTTGGTGTCTTACCAAACATGCGTCAGGCACATCAACTTTTCATAGAGGAGAAATCAGCTGCATGGAGTCTGGATGGTTCCTAGCTGTTTGCTTATTTCATATACTACTGAGTTGTTTTTTACTTGAAGTGTTCACAAGTATGTTTAACAGATGCCTTATTGCCATTTGCTGGTATTCTAACACAGCTCTTTATTATTGTCTTTCAGCCGCCCCCCCCTTCCCTTAATCACAGTCAGAACATCTGCACACAGCTTTAAGTAAGCAATTCTGCCTCTTATTAGGGAGTATAGAAAGAAAACTGCTATATTTTAGGAAGATTCTTCATGACAAAGCTGGGGGTATACCATTTATGCAAAAGAATGAATCTTGTTTAAAAGGTTTGAAAAATTCTAGATTTGGTGCTGGTGATTCCAATCTTGGCTGGTGATTTCTTTGAGAGCAGTACCTCAGAGTCTGCTTACAAAGCTTAAGGGCAAAGTATACAGGCTCCAGAAGGTAGGTACTTTCTTCTTGATAAATGAGCCATGTAAAAATGAGAAAAAAGACATAGTAGGTATTGAAATATCACAGACAATATAGAAGCTGTCTCTTCAAAAAAGTAAATATTAAACCAAGTTCATATATGGCTTTTTGTTTCATGTAGATATAAGATTCTTGCTTTAAGAATAAAGAGAGTCAGCTTTTGCTGTCAGAGGACCTAGATCACCCAAGTCCATTCATTAACCTAAACTACACCAGGAACACAGTTTAGTTGTTTGTCTCATCCTTCTGCTATTTCTGATTCTAGTGTCTGTACTTGTTGGGAACTTCATTCCAATCAATGCCTGGATGTTTGACAAACCATTTATTACTATCCTAACATCCTCATCGTAAGAGTACCATTACTCTTCTCAGAGAGTTTTATTCCTTGATGAATTTATAGACTGCATTCACCTACCAGCCTTTGCTTTGTTAGGCTAAAGAAACAAAGTCCACCTAGTCTCATCTTGCAAGTGGCTCTGTATTTCCCAGAGTCCCATGGCTGGAGTTCGACACTCCTAAAATACAGTTTTACAGATGCAGCTTCACTTTTAAAGTTATCTTTAAAGTGACTTTGAAAGTCACTTTTCTATTGATGTGACCAGCAATTTTGAGGGCCTCTCCTGAGGGCTGCAGAAGAGTTGATTTTTCAGACTGAGGAATTTTTGTTGCTTCTCAAACACTTCCAGGTTTCCAAATGCAATCACCAATGGTGTGAAATATGACAGCTTTTCTGGGACAGGCAGAAGGAGAAACACTCAATCCAATCTAAAATGCTTGTAAAGTAAAACTGGATTCTTAAACAGACAGATTCCCAAGATGTTAGATAGTTCCACCTAGATCTCTGAATGCATCTTTTTATGTGGAAATGGCCTACATTTTGATTTTACTTTTTTTTTTTTTTTTTTTTTTTTTTTTAAATCCTGCAGCCTCAGGAGGCAAAGAATGCAACCCTTATGCTGCCATTTCATCATCCGCAGTAGGAGCAGCTGGCCAAGGGCAGGAGCACCCATGGCCCTTTGCTGGCTTTTGCCAACCTAAGGAAGGAGAAACAGGGAGATGTCAATTCACAGCAAAACCCTGTGAGGTTATCAAGGAGACTAATACAGAGAGAGCACTATGTCCTTTGACTTGTTCTGTGAGTAATGAGTGGTATAGGTGACACACTGGCCTCTCACCAGTGTTAATGCTTCAGAAGGAAGGAGAGCCATGAAAGCACTCACTTGTGTGTTTATGTCATGTGTATAAAAATATTATATTAAAGTTCAGTGCTAGTGATGACGAGGGGCTGAGGGTCTCCTTTTATCCATAGCTAAAGGGATTACTACAGGGATTACCTTATGTATTATTAGTCTGCTGCTGTGCAGGAATAAAGAAATCCATCTGGGTGGACTACTTGGGCCATCGCTCTTTGATTTATGATTCATTCTTCGTTCAGTACAGGTGAGAATACAAATGCTTAATGTGCCCTTCTTTCATAGAGAAGTGGTTAGACTCTGTAAAGATCAAATTTAATGGGCATTGAAGGTTCTCAAACTTTCAGGCTCTATTTGAATGTATTTTCCCAAAGAATGGCTAATTCAAAATTTCATTTCCCCAGCCTTAGCACAGTTGAATAGCTTTTGCACGTTTGTGACATTCTGAAGTGGAATGGAATAATATGGAGTTAATTAGGTTGCTTTTCAATGACGGAACAAACAGAACTTCACCTGGTAAAAACAGAATGACATTTCAGTAGGACTTTTGCTTGGCTATTTGTTTAAAATATGTTTGCAGGATATGATTAATAAATAAGTACATGGGCAATAGACAAGTTACCTTTGTAATAAGGAGTAATCCACATAAATGTGCTCTTTTACATTTCTAATTACATTGTTGCTTAACAGTTCTCTAAGGGAAATCTATCAGAATTTTGGTTTCAAAAACATGGTGTTTTATACTAATATTATGTTTGGTGAATGATATGCTTTAATGTAAAAACAGCATGCTACATAATTACAATGCGTACAGATTATCAAATTATTTTCTATTAATAAGTAAAAAAGCATTGAAGGAGAAGGTCTTCTGCCCTAGCTTTACTCTCCATTGCTGCAATGGTCAGCCACAGTGGAAAAGATTTCAAGGACCTCTACACTGGCTTTAAAGCAGATTTAGTCTGCAGTAATCTAGGTTGTTGGATTGCAATTTTTAAGAGCTCCTTTTTTAGAGGATTTTAACTCAATTTTTAGAGGAGCTTCATGAGGTTTTGGAACTACAGTCTTCCAAATTCAGCCCATGTGAAGCCCGTATCGAAGCTTCAAAGCTTATAAAGATATATAAAGATAAGATATAAAGATATAAAGATATATATATATATATATATATACTTAGCTTGCTCTGCACTGGTTGAGAACTTCTTTACATTCAGGAATCTCCCTCAGTACCTATTATTATTTTAGGCTTCTTTGTATTAATGGACTTTGAAAGGAATTTAAAAGAGTATCTCATTGCAATTTATCTGAATAAAATCACACTACAGTAGCTGGAAGAAAATATGTGAGGAATATTATTCATTGTGGGAGAATCTGCTGTTGAAGAAAAAGAGTAATCCAAGTCCTTAAAAAAAAAAAAAGTTAATTAATTTAAGAATTTTTTATTATTGCTTTTTAAATTATATCTTCTATTGTGGATTTTTACAACTGTATTGATTAAAGAATTTCATTTTTAAGTAAATTATATGAATATTAAGTTACAATGATAGCTTGTCTAGATGTCATTTACCCTTAGCTGTCTGCAGCTTTGATAAAAACTTGAACTGGAACAAACTGAATGATTTTTCACAAGAAAACAACATAAAAAGAAATAAAGGTAAACAGGAAAATAGCTTATGCTTGATTTATACTTGCTAGTGGCATAACATTTTAAAATAAATTGTTTAAACACATACACATTTACTTAGATTTCTTAAAGCTGGTTGCTCTGAAACCCAGAAAAAATATTTTACTATTTTTATTTTATTTTATTTTATTTTATTTTATTTTATTTTATTTTATTTTATTTATTTATTTATTTATTTTTCCTTTGCTTGTATTGACTGCGAGCAAACAAGAACTACAAAACAGCTTTATTTGCTTAGGAGATGATTTATTTAATTATTAAGTCACCCATCTCCAGTCTAAACAATATTTGGTGAATGTGTTGCAAACAAAGTACTTTCCATATACATCATTTTCTTTCTACTTTAATGAAGGACCCTGCATTTCCATGACCTCTGAATTATTGTAGCAGGCACGTTTAAAAACTGCATTCACAGACTGTCAAGGGCATGTGATACTTCTCTGATGATTCTAAGTTCATTGTTTTCAATAGCTTATTAAAATGTAGGTAGCTGACAACACAGGGTATACGCAGTGTTTCCTTCTTCCCATCTTCTGCATTAAGCACATATTCAAGAATAAGGAAGCAGGAGGAAGAAGGGAAACTTCTACATTCCCCCCTCTACATTCCCCTGTAGCATAAAAAGCTAGAAACAAAATTAACTGAGATTATTCTCAGAGAGAAGCTTTGAGTCAGCAACTTGTTATTATAACTTTTTTTTTTTTCTTTTTTTTTTTTTTTTTCCACTCCAATCATTCCTTTATCTGCTGGGTAATTCCACTTTTATCTTTCTAATTTGACTTATTTCTTTCTACTATATGGCCAAATTTGACTGTGATGCCAACAGGCACACTCTGTTTTTCTTTTTCTTTTAATTTTTATCATGCATAGCCCATAGCTGTTGCAGCTATTTTTACGTTTGACATACGTCAAGGCAAGACACAATCTGAGAACTTGTAATGAACACCATAGAGAATTTTGGAGTTATTAATTTTGTTATGGACACAGAAAATAAACAAATGTGACCCCTTCTTCAGTCATACAATCTGCGTAGCCACATCTTGGTTGGAAGGCACTGTAATTGTAGGTACATATAAGTATTGTGGACATGATGATTTCTTACATTTTCTGATAGTACCATTTTTAACATTACTTGATAAATCAGGTACCATTGGGAAATTGTGCTTTATTGCATGTTTATTATTAACTCATTCAATGTATATAACAACACACATTTGCATACTTCCCCCCACACTTGCATACATAACTGTTTTTCTAATTCTTGGTAAATCTTGGGCATTCCAGTGGAAATGACATTTAGATAAGAACCCTGCAGCATAATATATAAACACCATTAATGTAAGCTTTATTTTCTGCTTCCTTCAGGGTTAGTACATCGCTGAAATTCACCTCTCAATACTCTTTAGAAAATTTCTTATAAAGAAATGCAATTCTTTTTTTTTTATATATATATATATTTTTTTTTTCTATTTTCCTTTTCCTTTTCCACAGGAAAGAAAGTAACAGTCAAAGCCTGTGTTCTCTGTAGACTTCACAAGTCCCACATTCCTGCAAGGTTGTGGTTGTAGGTACACAAAGAATATATGACTGGCCCTTTAGACCTAGAAAAAATTAAAATATATCATGATCACCCATTATATTGTTCTTGTTAGGCCAAAAAAATCTCACAGTTAGGAAATGGGAATAGATACAAAGATAGAATATAAGAATGTTTTTACAGGTAGGCCAAAGAAAGGCTTATATGGGGAGAAAAAATGAACCGAATCCTATTCAAAACAACAACAACAAAAAATCTGTGGAACAGAATATAAATGTGCTGTTTTAATATGCTGAAAGTAGGGTGCTGTGCATGAAACATTTGGTAAACTGTATTGAAACAGTATATTAAAAAAAGCAGGTACCGGTTTTAGACACATTCTGCTTTTAATTTTATTCTTATTTGCATGTCACAACTCCATTGCAATCACACTATATATGAATAATATACTCCAAGTAAAATGTTTAAACTTGAGGCTTATATTGTAATATGACACGGTATAAAGAAAAACTACATCTAGGTAGTACCTAATCAGAACAGTCAGGGTGGTAATTGAAGTCCAGTTGACAGAGCTCTCAGAGAATTTCAAAACATTTAATAGGAAAGAGAAGAATTATCAGGTGAGTCAGTCATCTCAAATTATTTCTCATTTACATTATTTTAGGATTTAGGACATGTTAGTTAATTTAGAATGAAAATTTCTGCCTCAAAGCTAGTTGTTACATACAGCCTCTGGCTGTACTGAAGTTCACAGTAAGTTTCTACCATAAGATGAGAAATTATTCTGTATCGAAAGTAGCCTCTTGACCTAGAGAAAGATCTCAACCATGTGTTTCTGGGATGGTTCACATGCATAATTCAGAGGTGATTAGTTGTATCAGTTTCCATACTCCCCAAGGAATAGGAAAGAAATAGTGAAATTAAGAGAGGAAATGTAATTAATGAGCAATGAAAGCTGTTAAAAAGGTAGTTCTGATTACAGCAAGCACCTGAGAAATCTATTAAGATCACAATTAACTTGCTTTTTCATCTAATCTGGAAGAGTTGGACTTCTCATAATGGAACTCCTGGACAAGACATGGTTTTACAGATGGTTTTATTATATTAAAAGTCAAGTTATGTCTTCAAACTCAAAAAAAAAAAAAAAAGAAAAAAAAATACCCCCCCCCCCAAAAAAAAAGCCAAAAAAGACAAATGCCCTTTCCTCAGGTGTTTCTCTCAAATTCAATTCCTACTGAGTCTTTTCAGAGGCTTCCAATATCTGCTAGTATAAAAATGCCACTCAGCCATGTATACAGATGCCTGCTCGCCTCCTTGGCAGTGATTTTCTTAGCAAGCAGGCTGAAGATAAATATCACCACAGCATTCCCTTAGGAAAATTGCATTAACATGCATTACAAGGGTTTAATGGAGGCTGTCTTGGATCACAAGGTCTGCTTGCCTCCTTTGAGATCGTAAAGTACAAAAGTTTTATTCTTTCAAGGTACAGAAGAATATTACTACAAGTCATTTTGTATGCTTAATATTATCTACTCCATGATAATTTGCAGAAACACCTGACTTTACTTGCTAAATTCACCTACTACAATTACACTGTAAGATGGATTTTGTTAGAGTTTATCTGGAATGTGGAAAATGAAAGAAAAAATGGAGCAGCTTATGACAGATTGAGACTTTGAATTTTACAATCTGCTCTATATTCCTTACATTTAAGATTGTCTTCAGAAAAATAAAAAAAAAAAAAAAAAAAAGTGATGGGTTGCCTTTCATTTTCTGAAGCATCTATTTAAGCCTTTATTTCCATCTGAGAGATCCTCATCAATTTCAAATTGTTGGTCAGTGTTTTTTACATAGTAGAAAGACAGACAGCGGAACACTTATTGGCTCTATAACAACAGTATCTAGTTTTGCTTCACTGAGCCTAGAAAGGAGGGGAACTAACAAAACAAATAAGTATCTATTTTCTCTTACAACATACTACATAAAATTTGAATGAACTTTAGTATATTCTCCATTAAAATCTTTCCTTAATATGTTAAAATATATGATGACTTTAAAATGCACTGATGATATTTTCCTTTGATAATCAAATGCATCAACCAGTCTTTCTAATTATAGCCATTTATTTACTTTTCAGTGGTATTTTGTATGTTGTGAAAAGTATTCTTACCTGCACAAGGATAGTAGATTAGGGAATACAGAAAATGTTTCAACAAACCAAACAACAACAACAAACAAACAAAACATACAGACAAACAAAAACTTCCCCAGACTTTCCATTTGACATCTGCCTTAGTGTTGGAAAGGAAAGAAACATGTATCATAGATTTTTGGCTAATGCTACTACATGCATTACTACATGGCAATGCTACTACAAAATGCTACTATAACTACAGCTGTTATAAAACACTGTGGAAACAATGTCTTGAAAATAATCAGATCTCTGTGGCCAGAATCCAAGGATTTTGTATTCTCTCAAAATGTACTTATATGATCCCAAAAGTTTCTTAGCTATTTGTTTTCATACTTTTAAAAAACCTTGAGTCTGAATGCTTTTCCATTTATATTGTAACAGTTGTTCTATTAAAAGATATTGCTTTTCCTTACAAACCTGGCTTCTTTTATTTCCTCTGTCTGTTTTGGTTGTTCTGCTACCAAGATTTTACAGATGAGTTAACCAGTTTAGTCTAAGAAGTGAATATTAAAAATTAAATATTTTTAAGGTGCCCTTGGGCCAAATTTGAGATATATACATGTATTTGGTACTTCTGTAAAGTAGGGCCAGGAGCTTAAAGAAATAAATATAAATTGTTATGATCACTGAGATGGACAGCTATGGAAAATCTGCAGATAAATATTTCCCTTTCAGGTACCATGTGGCCACAGTTCAACATGTATTTGGTAAGTGAACGAATGGTAGCTTCATTTGGTCTTGTTCCTAGAAGGAGTATGACAGTTTTGAATACTGTTCTACTATCTGCATACATTTTTGGCTCAGCAGCTGCTACAAATGTCAGGTTGTTGATGCACAATGTTAATTGGTAAGTACTGGTGAAGAATACAGAGAGAAAAAAAAGCTTGCATGAGCTGCCTAATAAAGCTTCATTTGCTTCTTGAAGTGAGGGGGATTAAATAAGCAATTGCAGTAATGAAGGTTTCAGATGTCTTGGAGAGAAATCATGACTTTTACTGTCTACAGTCTATCAAAAACCACTGAGTTTCTGACTGTGTCTGATTAGCTTTCTTTCCAACTGTTGCCTTGCCACAGGAGGCTTCCTATCATTCATTTCTTTTTTTTTTTTTTTTTTTTTTTTTCTATTTCCAATGCAGTATTGCAATCAAAACTTTGGTGCTTCTAGTTTTATGCTGATTTGGCACCAAGAATTTTACAGGAATTGTATCTGTGTGAAATAGCACCAGTGTACTAAGCTCACTGTTTGCAAATCCTGAAATTATACTCCATGCTCTCTATGACTAGAAGTAATGGGTTAGATCCTTGACATAACCTGGAAGGCTTCAGAATTTTTTTATGTAATTTATCTCTTATAAAGCTTGAAATCAGTTCTTTTTAGTGTTTAAAAATTATAGACATCTAGGGGTTGGTGGGAAATTTCATCTCTTTTTCCTGGCAATCTTATGTTGTCTGTGTTTTTCCAGGGCAAGGCAAAAGAACTTACAGTGTGAAGGACACTCCAATAATATATATAGTTGAAATAATGTGTGTGAAGTTTATCTTTCTGGTTTCATAAATATGAAATAGTGTTGTAAATGTAAAATGTGATTCCAATTTTTAATGTGTAGTCATCTGGGGAATGAGCCATGAAAAGAGTTTTTGTCCCATGGTTTGGAATACAGAAATGTAAAATGTTGTAAAATTATGATTTTATTATTCATAACTAATTGCTTTTATATTTTAAGATTTTGTAAAGGGAAGGCATATTAAAAAGTCAAAGAGTGAATAGGAGCAGCACTGTTGATAGCTGGACTTTGATACTCTATTTTATATGGGAAATTTCTGTCAGTTTCAATACAGAAAAATAATGTATTTTAATAGATTGGAATATATTTCCTCTATCAGTTTCATATGAAATGAGACAAGGTTAAGTACATGAAATCCCTCCTGGGATTTATATTTATTGTAGTTCTGTTTTGTATAAGTTTGGAGTGGGTTGGCTGTTTAATATAAATATGTTTATTAAATTAATATTCATTTCCATTCCTCTTAAAATAAACAGGTTTCATGAAGTCATTCATTTTTTTGTTTATAAAATGAAGAATAGTTTGAAAATGTTGAAGAGGTGTTATTTTACCATCTCAAATAAACTTCAAATATGCAAAAATATGTTGTTCTGAGTTATGAAGTCAGTTGTAATAAAAAATAATAAAAAATCATATTGTGATCCTGTTTCCCATTACTGGACATCCATTTTGTAGCTGTTCATTCTCTAGTATTTTGTCCATGTTGGGCTGTGCTTGCAGAGAAAAACAAGAGCTATTGGCATGGAAATCAGTTTTCTATTTAAACAAGTGTTACCTGCTGGTCTTTAACAGTATGGAAGGGAATCTTATAAAATGTTATGAAAGAGGTATTGTTAATTCCAGTTGCCAGAAGACAATGTAAGAAGCTATCACCTCAGAGCAAGAGAGATTTTTCTTGAAATAAATCTGTTTATCAGAATGTTAGCTGAGCACATCATATATATAGGCATATAAACAAGGAGATGAATTATGATGTATAATGTATCTTAATAACAAACCAGTGAGCCTTATTTCATGGAAGGAAAAAAAAAAAAAAGCAATTTGATTCCTTCAAAAGAGAAGAAATCTCAATCAAACTCTATTGTGTGTGGTGACTGGTGACACTTAACAACAAAAGATTAGTGAGCCTGATGTAAACTGGCCATATGCTGCAAGACGTGCTCATTGCGAAGGCAGGGGTGGTTGTGGGGATAACGCTTCTCCTAAGGGACCTGACAGGGCTGAGTGCTTCTAGCATTACTAGTGTCCTATCCACAGCAGTACAGGACCTCAGCAACCTGTAATTCAGGTGAATGTGCGTGTCAGGGTGTGCTTTTATTGATTTCTATGCAGATATTTACATAGGCATTGGAAAAATGGAGAAATATGATGCAGTGACAAAGTCAAGAAAAAAAGACAGACTGAGTTAGCCTACAAGAAATCTATATTTTCTGGACTCTGCTATTACTCTTTCATGATAGACACTCCTCACCATTAAGTTAACTGTATAATAATGTTACAGTATAACCTATAATATTGATAGATCATAATTGTAATAATAATAATCAAATTGACTTTATAGCCTGAAGTGACACAAACTTATAGCAATGACAGACAATAATACTGTTAGATTCTCAATAAATAAATAAATAAATAAATAAAGCTCTGTTAAAGAGACTGGCACCTCCCTCAGGAGAGGCCAAAGCACTGCTTGTAGTGCATCTGTGGATTCAAAATGATAGCCTGAACCCTGTACCCTGGCTTATCACAGGGAAGCAGGGTGGCAGACCCAGAGGTTCTCCTGGAGTCTGGGAGCTGTGCATGTTGCTGGTGCCCCCACAAGCCAACCACCTGGTGGAAGCATTTACTTTCCAGCTCCCTGAAACCAGTGTTATGACCCCAGTGACTCTCAAGTGTCTCTCAAGGTCAGGATAACTGATCGTCATAGTCTGTTTTCCCAGCAAAGTGCTCCTGTTCCTGAACGACGACAACTGTCCTTTGCCATTTTACTGTGACACACAAAGTGCCAATCAGATTTTTTGCTGCCAGGGGTTTAACATTTACTTTGAGTGTCATATGCTGAATGACTAATAATATTAATTAAAAGCAAACAAGGAAATTATCAATAGATGCTGGAAGTCTGATGCATGATGATGCTCTTGCTGAAAACAAGCTGAAATAAATGACATCTTAACATTTTCCATTGGAAAAGAAAAACAAGCATGTGATTATACATAGTGAGACTAAATTATTTTAAGTTTAAAATGGTTACCTGCAAGAATATTTATTCACATATGTGTATAATAATTATGTATTACATATAAATATCAGTACAATATAGGAAATAAAATTAAAATAAATATTACTAAAAATCTTATATAAGTATTCAGAAGACAAATCATAAGATAGTTAACACTGGATGAAACTGAAACAATGATGGCAAATACTAAGCTCAATGCATTAAATCCCTAGCTTTTAAATTCAGGCCTAAGTCCAGAAAACTTCACTGATATCTGGGAAAAAAAGAAAAAGAAAAAAAAAAAGTGTAAGACTATAGTCCAAAAATAAAAACAAAACAACAACAAAAAAGCAACAAACAACAACAAAAACACATTTCACCTCAGTCCTGACACTAAATAAAACCTTAATAGATAAAGTTCATTTCTGCTGTTGGATGAGCTCAGAAACCGTATTATTGACATCAGGTTTGATACTTATGTCTCATGAACATCCACAGAACAGCGGTGCTGCTGCCCATCAGAGCTGGTTGTGCTATATGTGTGCTGTTCTCTTAGATCTCCTGCCCGTCAGGGTTCCAGGTTTCTTCCTACATTCTCAAGAAGTAATGGGGTTCCCGCTTTACTGACTGTCTAGGGATATAAGCATGAAGGGGTCCTTAGCTACTGCCAGCAGAGGTTCAAGATCAGTTTTGTAGAAAACTGTGCTAATCAATGGGATGTATACCTTCAGGCAGTGGTTGGGAAAAAGGAACATTCCTGAGCCCTCCCATTTAAAATGCTGTTATGAACAAGCTAATAAAAACTTCCTAGTGATCGGGGAATGGCAAAAAAGGATGAAGATGGGAGAAACATGGATTCTGGGTCTTGTCACAGACTTTTTATTTCGTGTGGTTTGAATTAAAATATTGACTTAGCTTTGTAAGAAAAGGAATTGTGCAGTCATCTATTTTCTGGAATACAAGAGAAAAAAATAAATCCTGATAGTGTTCAGAAAGGTGTTCTAGCCCTGGAGACATCCCCCTAAATAAGGATGCCCTGCATGAAGAAAGTCCTTTCTCTGGGCACACAGGTTTTGTAGAGTCTCTGCTGAGAGTTCTGATGTGCACAGACAAGAGTACGAGCACCCTGTGCTGGCAAATCATGGATGTCCTTTCCCATATGAAGGTTCTGGGAGCCTTATTTTTCAGCTCAAGGGATACAGTGGGGGCAGAGAACTTTCAGCAGCTACCCAGCAGCATGCTTCTTGCAGAAAGGCTTTATTTAAAGCATGACAATGATACTTGTGTTTCCATGATCACTCATCAATCTATCATTTCTGCTGGGAGTCTATTAGGAGTGAGAATTTACCACGTGTGTAACAGACACTTCTGTGAAGGCTGAAGGCCCCAGCCACAGCCATCTAAACATTTTCAGTGTCCCATTGGCTGATCATTCAACAAGACTTTGGGCCAATTTGAATGTAAGTCAGTTTCAAACTGAGAAGCCGATGGAAACTACAAAAGTGTTTAGCTACATTTTAAATCTAGAAACAGGGAAATCTGTACTGAATACCCTTGCCTGAAAATAGTAAGAAGGCCTGAACTGATGTGAGATTTTGTAGGAAACATGAAATTTACTTTTCATAACATTTACCTGTGTGGGTGTTGGATTTTTTTTTTTTTATTATTATTTATTTTTGGTCACTACCTCAGTGATGAATAATATGTTACTTATTAAAAAGAAAATCTCTGATGACTATTGAGAACTCCAGAATGAACAAATGTTTTTTATCAGAACTGATTTAGACCTGATAGATAAAAATAGAGCGAAAAACATCTTTAGTCAAAAACTCTTCCTTTAGCCAGGTGTGGGCATACAACCATAATATCTGACATGTAAGTTGCTAATAGAAAGCATAAAATTCTACAAACTGTTAATCTTGTTATTACCTTTAGGATATTTCATTGTTTCTCAAATCTAATCATACTTCACATTTATATTACATGTATAGGTAAGGAGCTAGAACACTTTTAAAGATATTAATTAAAGCTCATCCACCACACTCCCGGGAAGCAGAACTAGAATCATTAAAATCATCTGTCAGATAAGAAGAAACTAAGTAGAAGAGAAAGTAAGCAACATATCTAACATCACACAACCAATATCCTCGGTATCAATTCACTATTGTAGTTACTGGGTACCAGCTTTTCACATTTAAAACATGTTAAAAGACCAAGAACGTGTACTGAAAAATCTAAACTACTGCTTAAATAAGAGTGACACACTGGAAGGCATTGCAGAGCACTATGTGACATCAGCATATTTGATATACATCCAGTGACACGGATCTGCCCTTCTAGCTGGAACAAAAGACAAAAATAAGCTGCAAAATGCAAAACAATGGGATTCAATAGGTGCATCATAACTTGAAATGTAAGGCGCTGTCCACTTATGAAAATACTGAATTTAGCAACTAATGAGTAAAAATGGGTCACCTAATACCTGCATTCTCAGTGTATTTTAAAGGACCATAAACTGCTTTCCATGTCTAAAGATGATTTGCAAATATTACAGAACCCCCCTGACACTGATAAACCCTGAGAGGAAATGATTGTACAGACATTTTATAAAAGCTCAGTGGATTGAAGTTTTAAGTAGACATGATATTCATAACTTAAAAGGAGTTCCTCAAAACAAATTTTTTAATATCTCAATTTATTTGAAAATGACTCTACATGTTTGTTTATGTTTTCTGTTCAAAACTACCCTTTTAATAAACTAGGTCCTAATGCCTAGTTTAGGACCTAAAAAAAAAAATCTAGAATGCAATTTATCTGTATTTTGTTGTATGTGAACTTTTATCAGCTCTAATTGCCTTTCTGCTTTGATGTACTCATAAAGTCTTTCAACATTTCCATTCCCTTCCCTCCCACTTGGGAAAATATCCTAATCCTCAGAAACTGACCTTTGGTTTATTTCATGAAGACGAAAGCAGAGAATTTATTCAAGCTCAGAGCAATACTAACGTCATTAACTAACTTCCCAATTTCTGTATATCCCTCTGTGGCTTCACAGAATACTTGGTTGGCTTTTTCCTTGTGTATTTAAATGACATAAGACCAGATTATTGCTACTGAAGTATCTATTTGCTACTGAAGTATCTATTTTATTATTTTATTGCATTTTTAACTTTACCTTTTGCAGACTTTTTTTTTTTTTTTTTTTTTTTTTTTTTTTTAACAAAGCTCTTTTGTTTATTTGGAACTTTACTTTCCAGACTGGCATTAGCCATTTCCTTTCTTTTTCTCTTTGGCAACTGTGGAAAAGCTGTGGCTCCCAGATGTTAGCAGGATATTTGGCTACTGACATAAATTCCCCACAACTTCCTTTCTGATAGTTGTAGTGATAGTTGTAGATTTAAGTGATTAGTGATTTACTCAGAGTTGACTTGAAACCTTCCAACAAACCTCACACTGGCTGGCAAACAGCAATGATTGTTTTGATGATGGCCCCTCTGCAAAGTGAGCTGACCTCAGCTACCCTACACAGGGTATGAACTAACTCCTGGTTGCAACCAATTTTAATCTCTTACAGTTTTAGTTTCTTGCTCACTATGACTGCCTGCTCCCAGTGGCTTTGTCCAAATTTATAGTTCCATAGTTTGTTCATGAGACTGTTTTGTGGAATGGTGTCAAAGCTTTATCAAATCCAATGAGTGCTTTCCATATACATCCTCCAGTTTGCGAGTCAAACAGAACCTTGTATGTCTCACAGCACAATACCTCTGTAAGCAACACTTTTTTTCTTCCCAATATTTGCTTTATATAAATATTACATACAAAATAAAGGATATTAAGCAGATATTCCAGTAGTAAATCATACTGTGTTCTGTTATGACATTTAAAGAGTAATTCTTATTTTTATCTAAAATTTTGAGTTTATCACATTTTTTCTTGTTCTTTCTTTGATCCTAGTATGAATTATTAAGTCCCTTCCCCAACCATAGTACCTCTTTCTTTACATCCATAGTTTATTCTCAACCTAATGATGGGACTACTCTGAAAAAAAATTTTAAACTGACATTTAGAGGCCTACGTAGTGTAGGGTTCTGAATTCAAGTGTAGAATTCAAGAACATCTTTTTAAGAGGGGTTCCCAAATCCTCTGACCTGTTTTTGACCATATTTATATGTCCAACGTGGAAGTTCTCAGCACAGTCTGAATATGTTAAAAGTAGTCTAACCTGTACCATGAGAAATAAGTCAGCCAATATGCTCTGGAGACAAGGCATAATCATCAAAAATAAGTGTTCAGACTCTTCTCTGCTCACATCTTTAGACTATCTAGTAAACAGAGAAAAAGATTATGTTTCCCACAGCAGTTTTTTTTTTTTTCTACATTAACTTTTCTTAATGAGTCTGTAATGATTGTACAAAATTGCTGTCCTGTGGGTGGCTTCAAAGGTAATTTCTTTAAATCATTTTAATGGTTCAGAACAGATGTGCTTGCTAATCATCTTGCCAGCTAGGTGCTTCTGTGGTATCTGTACATGACAGTACTTTTGACCATGGTCTACTCTCCATTTCCAATTAACTCTGTAGGAATTTTCTTACTTCAGTATGAGCAGGATTGGGGTCTGTTGTTTAAGTGGCTTGAGAGAGGTGTGAATACCTTTTCATTGGCAAAAATCAAATGTGGAATAAATACATATCCATTCCATCATTAGTATCAATATGTAGGGTTTTGTCTTAATTTTGTAAGATAAGACATTCTACATTTTAAATGAAAGGTAGTGTTATTGCAAAGCAGAGATGATGTATGGCTATATGGGGCTTAGCCTTTAATGGTTTTAAACAGCAGAAAAAAAATTAGAAATTTGGCATAATCAAAACAGTAAAACAAATGATTTTCAATGGACTTTCTACTATTCATTTTCTCCCATATATTGTGATTCAGCAGCTTTATAATAATGCCTAAAGACAGCTGCAATTCCTCCCAGACCTTTACAACATGGCAAGGTACATATAACAGGAGCTGGAGATACTACAGTGAGAAAAATAAGAAACTGAACACCACAATTGATTTTCTGATGGAAGGGAAAAAGAAAAATAAGTTTAAAGACTAAATGTCACTGCTACTTCCAAAAATTGTGAACAGAAATTTTAATTCTTTGGAGTAACTGTTACAGTTCTTTTTTTTTTCTAAATAGTCAAGGTTCTAAGATCAGAGTTTTTGTGGGAGATTTATACTGCAGTTGCTGGTATGTCAGCAACTCAATGTCAACAACAAGTCAAAGGTCTGAAGTCCTCCCTGTAACAAAAGTAACATTTGCAGTTCAGTCCAGCTCAGACCACCTTTTCTCATGGTGCTGTGGCTGTGCATCACCATCCTGCTTTGGTGAAGAACAGTTCTGGAAAAGGTTGCCCTCCTGTATTCTGCTACACCAGCCTTCTCCCAGTACTTTTTAATCAACAGTCCTTTCAAAACAATAAATAAATGACAAACACTATCTTATTTAATTTATGTGATTTTATTCAAAAGAAAATAAGCAGACAGCTACAGTCATGTCTTCATCACTTCCTAATACCATAACAATGTTTTTAATTCAAACCAGCCACAGATATTCTAGCAGACTCAAAACAGAAAATGAATTAGACTTGAAAGTTTAAAATTCTTATGTGAATGTGATATCAACCTTAAGTGTGTGGTATATGGATAGGTTGTGTTTGGTTACTGCTGCTGTTAACACTTCTACTAAAAAGGTGTACAATCCACAACAATACATTAATTAAAGTAATGGTCTCCAAAATTGTGTGTGTGTTCCCCAAGGTATATGCAAAACAATCCATTGGGGTACAAAAAGAATTTTTTTTGTACTTATTTGAATAAATAAGTTCAACAACAACAACAAACATTTATTTCACCCTTATGTTATCCTTTTAAATTTATACTTTTGTGTAAATTTTATAATATTCACTGTGTATTAATATGGCAATATATGTGTATAATTTATAAACAAATTAATATACATGTATTGGGTGTGCATACTAAAAATTTTTTTACTGATAGCCTTTTTTTTTTTTTTTTTGAGAAGTCTGTATAAAGAACTGTTATGAATTCAGACCACAGGAAACTAAAGAATATTCAATTGTCTATCAATTCAACAAAGGAATTACAGTAATGCCAGGCCTGGCCTGGCCCTTGCCACAGGAAATATGCCTTTGTTATATTGTTAATTTGGTGCTTGTCTCTGTGGGAAGATTGAGAAAAGTGAATTGAACACGTATGTAAGAGATAGGTTACTTTTTGTTCAAAGATTAGTGCACAACCATTATATCTTAAGCATTAGTTCTCCTCCGCTGTAGAAAAGAATCAAATGAGAAAAGATCCTTGACTAACATAAATAGGTATAACCCAGCATAGGGCAGAGGAAATGTTAAGAAAGGATGATGTAAGGAAAAAGGTTGAATTGATTTGTTACTCAGTACTTTGAAGTAGTTTTAAATCAATTTCCATATGCAATACACAGGGAATATTTGATGGGTTACATCTCCTTGTTTGAAGGAGTCTGATTTTTTTCTCTACTGCCCCACCTGCACTTACTATCCATTTTCAGATTCTTTCGCTACTGTCTCAGCAATTGTAAAGAAGCACTACTAGAGCTGCAGGCGCTGACCTTGACAATTACACCAAAATACACAAGAAAAGAATTGTTAAGATTAGGAGCCTTGTTTGATCTCAGGCTTCGATGATTTAAAGGTGACAGATAATCTCACTCCTGTCAGAAGAAGAGTCTGGGGGTTTCCAAAAGGACACAGACACCCAGATTTGTCATTCACATGAGCTTAGGCTGTATTACACAGCTTTTTTGACCAGGATCTCTTTGCTAAGTCCTTTAAAGATCTTACTAAAACTACAGAAACATAATGTCCTCTTTAAATCACTGACATCGGAAAACTGAAGGACAAACATTAAACTATGACATCTACCTGATTGTTGCTTGCTTTAGTTTTATTTTCTTTCAAGAGACAGGAAAAAACATTCCTTGGAACATTATTATTCTAGTTTTTCTGTTTGGTAAAGGAGTTTCAAAAGTGGAAAACATTTTAGTGAACTTAAACTCTACATTTCTGCTTTGTGTCAGGGATCCTTGCTGACAGATTGTGCATCTATCCCACAATGCATGATTGTATCTTTCATCAGTTAGTTTGAAAAAGGATATCACCCACAAACTAAACAACTCTTCAGGAGAGGGAAAAAAAATCTGAAAAACAGTAGCTCTGGATTCAGCATTGTGATGCTAAGAGACAGAACTCTTGTGATGACCTTAAGACAAGGAAAGGTGTTTAATGAATTCAGATGTATGCGTAGGAGGGGATTAATTGTAAATTCAGCGTTTGGCTTTAACTAAAGAACTAGGATTTGAAGATAGTTTTTGTCAGAACTTCATACAAAATAATTTCTATCAGAGTTTTATATTAATAGTGGATGAATTAGTTTGATTTAAATCCTCAGCCTGGAAATGTCACTGAAAAAAAAAAAAAAAAAAAAAAAAAAAGATTAATCCAACACCATGATGTAGTGCTATCAATCTGAAGGATTGAGAACACAATAAATCATTAATGCTGAGGATCACAAAATCTGTTGGTTCCTCTGAAAAAGAAATAAGGTAAATGTAAAGAAGCAGGAAAGAGAAGAAGGGAGAAAGGAGTTTTTGTAAGAAGTCAGAGATAGAAAGAGGAAAAGAGGAAAACAGAAATATCACAACAAGGAAAATAAAAGTGAACATGAGTAAAAATAAATAAATAAATAAATAAAGTACAAAAGAGATAAAGTGCCTAGAATAAGGGGAAAATAATGAAGGAAGTAGTATATGCCAGAAATATATGTAACTCCATAGAAAGCAAAAGGCATCAGATAATATGAGCAGCCAGATGAGGTGTAAAAGCCACATACCTAACCAAGTATTTGCAACAGAATGTCAGTAGAGGAGTTGGGGTTTACCATGACTGGATGGCAGATAGTTGAGGCACTGGTGCTCCACACAGCCTGGTTCAATGGAAAATGTCCCTGGAGTGTGCCTTGCTGAAAGGAAGAGCTGAGTGTCATGGTGAAGGTTTGGGGAAGTCCCTGAGCTGCCTGCTCAGGGATTTCAGACACCCAGTTGGCATGAGTACTGAAGACTTGAAGATTTGCATTTCAGTAGGAAGACTGTGGTTAAGAATGAGTCTTGTGACTCTTCCACCTTCGGGTTCAATTATCTTAATATTTGGGTTCAACTATCTCAATGTTTCGTATGAGACAACATACCAGATACTCACTAGACACCTTCTGCTGCTGCAGAGCACAGTTCCCCACACCTGAGCTGCATTTCCAGACTGGGAAAAAAGGTCTTCATGAGAATACTGGTCAGACTACATTTGCTCCTTTCCCTCCCGTGGCAGAGTAGAAGACATTTAGGAAGATGAAGCAGATAGCAGCTTTACACAGCAAACTCTGTTTTGAAAGGCAAGGATTTCTGAGGATAAAATAGACACTTAACAACAAAAAAAAAAAAGTTATTTTCCATCTCTTTTCATGCTGTCTGTGAAGCCTACATGTATCCTTCTGTACAGTAAGCTGCAGGACAGAATGGGTCTTGCTTTGAGCTACAATATCTGTGTTTATTGCAACCTGACTGAGGTTGTCAATTGACTTTGCACCCCAATCTGCTTACTTCTGTTGGGGGTGCTGGTGAAGACAAAGTACAGCACGGATTTTTCTCTGGTTCTAAGGTGGAAAAGACATGCTGGAATCATTATATTAGACTTATCGTGCTGGTATAGTGACGTGTAATGTCCAGAACAGGGACAGAACTGTGCTAAACCCCTGCAGCTATATAAAGATGAGAATATAAGTCACACATAATGTGAAAAATTAGATAACAGTCATGTCTCCTTTCAACAGAGAATTAAACTGACTCATGGTATTCACTTATTTCCTTGGGAGCACTCCTAGAACTCAATCTCAATCCTAGAACTCAATTATTTCTGCATTTTATATAGTCTGTGTTGGAAGCCTTATTTCTATTCCAATATCATATTAAAGGTATTCCACACTACTTATGGTCTACTTTCAGCTTTAGGATGATACCACTTTAATCATTCTGGGAAAGGCTGGCTACATAATTATAAATGATTGAAGGGTAAACGAAAAAGTGGTTCGGAAAAGACTTCTTTGAGGTAAATGTTGTCCCCCAAAACTGCTTCTATCTCTACCTTACAATTACCTTCATGAATCACAAGGCAATCTAGTTAGAAAATGTTATATAGTTATATATTTCCCAAAGATGGAGGTGAAAATAGATACAATATTATTAAAAGTCAACCGAAAAGAGCAAAATCTTGAAAATCACAACCACACTTGACTTAACAGTTTGAGTGTTATTTTAGTCACCCTAAAGCTTCTTATTTCCATTGTGCAAAATAGATGTATTGACAGTTGCACAGGAATGAACTTTAAAAATACATAAAGGCAGCAGAGGTCAACCTAAGTCTGAATAAATGTTAAAGTGCCAGAGGCTCATGAGGAAGTGCAAGGAATTCAGGCACTGCTGCTGTCCCTGAGACCAAAAGCAGGAATTAACAAGACTCCAAATTTGGTGCCTTGAATTCAGACCAATGAGATTCCAAGCTCTGGCTTGTCCCAGGAAAGCAAGAAAACAGGTCAGCACTGCCCAACAGTGCTGTGCCGCAGGAAAACCCTGCAAAGTCTTAACTTGTAAGGGCAGATCTACAAAGTGTCTTCAGATCCTGCTGGCAACAGTCTGTCTTCTAAGGAAAGGAGAAAGAACTCTACCTTTGCCCTTGTTTCCTTGTTTGTAATCTGTCTTTGTGATTATTATTACCTTGATACAAATTTTATAATTGAATGTATATGTAAATATACATTCTTGAATCTTGAATCTTGAACACTTTTGCCTGTAAAGCTTTCTGAGAGGTGAGAACCAAGTTGAGAGTTTCCACTTTCACTTCTTCTGATGTTGTCCTCAACAGAGATTTTCAGAAACTACTCAAGACTGTGCCAAATATTTATCTGTCGCCAAAAATCTTGCTTTTCACTGTGAGTTTCACAACAGACAGGCTTAAGGCATAAGCCTGGATAACACTTTTTTATCAGTTCAGATGAATTTGTCTGGAAACTGAGTTATGCTACTGGAGTTTGTTTTTAACCCCCTCCCTTACACTCTTCAGTAATAGAAACAACCCTGCATTTAGTAGTGCTCTGTAGGAAAGAAAAGCTGTTCTGACAGTTTGCCAAGACTTTTTTTTCAGCATGTTTTATATCATGTTTTATTTTCACTTGTTCTGAAGTTGCTTGTATGCTTTTTTAGATAAAGCTAAGGAGCCAGATGGTACAAATAACATAATGAGATTGTCTGCCATTATAAGAAGAGATCATATCCTATTGTTAGGAATCACTGACTGTAAGTAGCTGCATGGAGCTGCAGGGAAAAAAAAGTTCAGAGCAACACCTAAGGCAGGCAGCAACACAGCAAACAAAAGCCTCTGGTCACGCAAGACAGACACTTACAGAAAACTCTAAGTGGCAACATTAAGGCATAGATACTGTGCAATTGAGAGGTGTGAACATGCATGATATGTGTAAACCAGCATATTTTAGGAAGTGAGAAGTGAGACTATGCCAGCACTGCAGCTGAAGGCATGACTGTAGCATGAGAAGAGCACTGGCTCATTAACTTGTGCAGGTCCTAGCAGTATAAATGCCATGACACCACTTTCAGGATGGGTTATGCAAATGTTGGGGAACTCGCATCTTTATACTGCTTGCTAGCTTCCACTAGAGTTTGCACATTCCAGTTGCACAGTAAACATATCTTAACATTGTCGCTTGGTAGTATGTCTTTTCCACAGTTCTGACTACTCATTACAGAACTTTAACACTTCTGTTAACACTGCAATTTCCAGTTTTCATTTAGCAGGATTTAAAAGCAGTATTTTTTTTTTTATTGTTTGTAGTCTTTTATTACAAATCTCAGCTAAACTAGTTTGATATGTAAGGTTTCAAACACTAAAAAAAAATTTGCTACTGCTACTACTAATTATTATTATAAATGATTTACTCTTTACCTTTTAACTTACTTACCAGAATTCTGATAAAGTCACCTAATAAGTCACTATTGAAATAATATTCAATATAAAAAGGTTTAGTTTTAAGGACATTTTTTGTTGTTACAAATCTATATATTAAGTAAAAGGGGGAAATTCTTTTGTTAGACCATCTTCTCTGGAATATACAGACTACTCTAATTTAGGTTATAATATAGGCATTTCTCATAGGAAAAACACTGTTGTAAAACACTAGCTTCTACATTTTACTTTATTTGTGTTCCCAATGGTGCTTAATTAGATCCTTCAGTCCATGTGCCTGTGCTTAACTCAATTTCCATTAAGTCATTGCAGTTCATCGTACAGCCCTATTGCATTCCAAAAATTTGTCAGAGTGTTCATTGAGATTTAAAGATACCATAATTTCTCAGCCAGAGTCTTCTTAAGAGGAAACAATCTTTTTATTTCTCTAAATATTGTTAGCTGTTAATGATTTGACTTCAGATGTCTTGCAATTACCAACAGCCAAGTGAGTGTAGATATGTATTTCTCAGGTTCTGCCAGAAAGAGCACAGAGAATAAAGGGCAGCCGGAATATTAATTTGAAATCCTTTTCTTCTTCTGAGTCTATTATTGTTGTTGTGTTATCTAGTTAAGCTGTTCACTCTTCAATGCTAATGTTCCACCACTGACAATACTCTTCAGCTGACTGACCTGTAGGAAACAGTTACTCTGTGAGCATTTGACAGAACACTAACTGTTTGATACAGAAAAAATGTAGGTGATTTCCTAATTTAAGCATGCCCTAAATTGCAGTTACATCATACTGATGTGAAGAGCCTGCGAGCATCCCTGCCTTCAGAATGAAACATGCTTCACATGAAAGTTTTATACTGTGCAGCTCAGAAAGAGACTTCTGCAACCACTATGGGAAGGGCAGATCTCAGTCATAAATAACGTATAATGTGTAATGATTGGGTCATTGTTTCTCTGACCATCAGTCAAAACACAGGAAGAACACAAGAATGCTTTAACAGGTAAGAAGGTTCACTTCTGTAATGTTGTAAAGTTGTGTTTACATGATTTTTGTAAATGAAGCAAGATACTTGGAATGGAAAAATCCAAGGTTGTTTCAGATCACACAAGAAGCTAAGGAAAGTTGCACATATGTCAGCAATTGTAACAGATCTGAAGTCAAACCACAAACAGCTAGCTAGATATTAAAAGAAACGGAAAGAGTCTGGGAAATTATATAATTTTCAAAACAAAGTGAAGAATGCATTTGGTACTATGAAATTCATAAGATTTGTTCCTCCTTCAACATGTAAAATTATCTGAGTCTTGCAGAGTTTAATATCCTCCATATCATCCATTAATATCCTCCAAAGATTCTCTTTCTGAAGGATATCTCTATGGGAAGATAGAATTTAAACTTGTTTCTTATTCATGCTGTTTGCACTTACCACATTTTTTCATTCTTATGAGACATCTTTCCCTAAAATCTTCATATCCAATTGTTTGTATTTGAACTATAAGAGGTAATAAGATAGCTTTAGGAGCTGCCAATTTCACATGATGTATTTCTAAAAGCTTGAGAAGAGTTGTATGTTCAGCAGTTTCAAACATACCCCCTGAATAGGGCAGATAGCAAGTTTACTAAAATTTCTGCTTTTGACCAACATTTGAGGAATATTACCTCAGTGTTCATTTCTTGCTTGTTCAGAGAAGACTGAGAATGTAGAAATAGAATTCAGTGTGAAGGATTCCAACTGAAAATGAAAAAAAATAGAGATTGTTTTTTGACTTGTGAAAATGTTTAACCAAAATATCTCTATTAAAATACAGGAATATCATTTACAATTTCTTCCTACTGAAGAAAATTGTGAAGGATCAGTTTATTTATACAATAAGTTAAACTAGCAATAAACAGAAAGAGTTGCGATCCAACTAAGGGCTAAGACAATATTCCTTTAAGTATTTCAGTGGACCGCAAGAGATATATTCTCATACATCTAATGCTCTGATGACACATAAATGGGAAAGTTGTAAAAATCTACAGAGAGCTCTCAGATAAAAGAGGTAGCTTTAAAGATATATAGAAACACCAAAGCTGCAAACATAAGCTTTGCTTGGAATATTAAGACAGTTTTTCATACTTAATATAAGGTTATAAATATTTCCTGATGTCTCTAGCAAGTGAAATAAATTTGATAAATTTCTAAATAGATAAAACTTGAAATCATTGTGCGACTTCATTAACATGAGGGGAAAGGTCACCAGCATATACAAGGTAAAGTGTAAGGGAGATCGATCAAAAATAAATAAATAAAATGGTAGTGCAATATGAACATTCATAGAGAATTATAAATATAGTTAAGAAAACCTCAGAATGTAATGGGCTATAATATGGGTCTATAACTGGGCTATATACGTACTGTTGGAGCTAAATTCTGTCAGATATTTTGAGTGTTTTTATGAAAAAAAAAATAAACTTTTACCCTCTGCAGTGCCTAGAATTAGAGGAATAAATTTTAGCACTATATACTTAATATTAGTCTATTTATTTTGAAATAACATTAAAAGTAATTTCCGTTTCAGACAACAAAGAAAAATTACAAAGGTCCCATAAAATAGGAAAAGCATCAGATATTGAGCCAGCTATTATCATAGAAAAGTTTTATTACAACGGGGTTTTCCAACATGTGTTTTATATATAACAGCTAACCAGGGAATTGGTCTTGTTCTGAGTAGACCAGGCAATCTCAACCACCAAATGTTGAGAAAACATTTGAACTCATGAGAAAACTCATGTACAAGAGCACCACAAAGGGGTACCGTTGTGCTGTCAGTGTACAGATCAAAACTCAATAAAATGAGTGATTTGCTTTCCATAGTAAGTTTGAAAAGTTATATTTCTTTCCAATTTTTAGTCTGAAATACTTTAATTTCTTTCCCCAGCTCCTGCACACATTGCAAGCACTCTTTTTTACAAGATTTCTTCCTTATTAACAGTGGGATTGTCTTCTTTCAGTTCAGAATATTCTGACTTTTCAAAAATCTTTCTACAAATGTTTATTCTGGAAAACCCAAACAAATAATTTGTGGTCACATTCTCTCAACTTGCAAAAGTAATGTGGAAATTCTACAGGTTTTCCTGGAAGCAAGTTTAGATTTCTGTATAGCTGTGTGGTGAAGGACAGAAAGTAAAACTGGAAGAAAAGCAAATATTTTATAGGAGCACAAACAGAACATATTTGGTTAGTCTACATGTTGACTAAACGTAAAATATAGGGAATTTCTTAGCTTGGGAATTATATCTGGACATATTCTCCAGCGGAAAACTCTATATTAGTCCATCCTTGCCTGCTGACATATATTTTCCTCTGTCATTTTGGTACTCTTCTACACTAACAGGGAATTAAAAATAAAGAAGTCAACAAGTACATAAATTCTAGATCAGTCCAGCTAGGGAAAGAAAAGCTTTCCAGATGAAAGTATATGTCCTATCTCATCAAACCCTATACAAATCTGATCCAGAAAATAATAATCCTCTACGTAGCAACTGTTTTTCTTTTATGAGATAGGGTAGGGTTCAGGTTGGAAATTAGGAGACATTTCTTCTTAGAAAGAGTAGTCTGGCACTAGAAGAACGGGTTGCCCAGGGAAGTGGTGGTGTCACTGTCCCTGGGGGGTGTTCAAGGAAAGGTTAGACGTGGTGCTTAGGGACATGATTTAATGGTTGACATTGGTGTTAGGGGGATGGTTGGACTTGATGATCTTGAAGTTCTTTTCCAGCCTTAATGATTCTATGATTCAACTGGGCTATATCTAGTTAAAAGGGATCTTCTCACACAGATCTATTTGTGAGACTGGGTTTTTCATTTTGATAGCAATCATGAAGAGTTACACAGAACATCTCAGTAAATATTTAGATACTGGCACTATATTTCAAGGGGCTGGGGAGGTGAGAGGGGCTGGGGAATAGGGATTGGGGTGAGAGTGAGGCTAAAAAGGCTACAAGGCTAAAAATGAGTTATGAGGAATGACAAATCCAAATTTAAAATGAAATGCCATTGTGCTACTCTTCAGATGAAGATGATGACTAATTAGGTAGAGATAATCTTTTCTTTCAAATTCACTATAGATAAAAACAATTTAGTTGTGGTTTTGGAGGAAGATATATAATTTTTCTATTATATCATGTCAAAAGGTGGTGTTGAGGCACACCTTGCCTGCTCAGCTAGAGGCCTAACTACCCATTCAGCTACTATCTACTGCTTTTTTTCCAAAGCTATCTTCTCTAATTTCCAAAGTCTCTCCTCTGTAATTAATGAGTATGAAGGCATCCTAATTGTCCTCTGCCCATCTAAAACAGTAGGAATTAATTTATTACATTTCTTATAAATGGCAAATAGATTCATTTTTTAAAGCCAAAATAATAATAAAAAATACTATAAATCACATTTTTATTTGAGAAAAGAGTATGTGAGGTAAGAGTTAAGGAAAAAGAGCAAAGACAAATGAAATTTCCTCTTCCATCCTTTCAACGTTGATGAATATTTTATCGAATTCTGGAAGGCATAAGGGAAGATTTTTTTTTTATTCTAAGGAAGGAAATTTGTAATGGGATTTTATATATTTATCCTAGTAGTAGCATTCATTTTGACTGCCTTATTTTCTAGCAAAATTAGTTAATGGCTACAAAACCAGATTCTCTTTGCATTACAAAGTGAAGGTGGCTATTTGGGGACTATTGCGTTCAGCTGCCTTAGTAGGTACTTGAGGTACCTGGCCTGAAAGGGCCATATCTTTGACATTATAACTAGTTTTTGAGTTATTCTATCTGAGGACTAGATCAAAGGTTGTTTAGATTCTTGGAAGCTGTGTAACTCACAGAGGAACAATTAATATTCTCTTAACTCTTCACAGAATCACAGAATTTCTAGGTTGGAAGAGACCTCAGGATCATCGAGTCCAACCTTTACCTACATTTTTAAAGATCCAAAAAGGAGTTAGCTATGGTGAAGGTATACATTCTTTCTTGTTTTTGTTTTGGTTTGTGTGTGTGTTTTTATTTGTTTTGTTATGTTTTGTTTTGTTTTGTTTTGTTTTGAACCATCTGTATGCAGACCCCCTTCAGGAAACAATTTAAAGCTTGTACTTTTGATTGTGCTGTTTATTCCCTTGAAACAACTGTTTGTTCTTGCTCTAAATTCAGCAAGGGCTCATGACTCACTAACTTTAAAACTGATTGGTCTTTCTGGAGCAAGTTAGAAGTACCCTACGTATTTCTTCATTTGCTGATAGGACACAGGCTCACAAGATTTTCAGTGTTTCTGGAAGCCCATGGCAGAGATCTCTAACTAGTGAATGTGGAAATATAAAAATAATAATAATAATAATTGAAAAAAAAGTTGTGATATTATTATTATTATTATTATTATTATTATTATTATTATTATTATTATTATTATTTGTAAGGATCTTCTCTTCCATAGAGTAAATGATTTTTTTTTTTTAATTAATTTATTTATTTATTCAATTTTATTTTTTAATCTGGCAGCCACTAAGCACAGTAACTTTAATGCCCTATTCAAATATGTGGGGGTTGCTAGAAGTCTTCCCCATTTTATTTATTTATTTATTTATTTTAGAAACTTGGAACTTCAGAGGGCTGTGCCCTTGTTGAATGAGTCAGCTATGGTCCAGAGGAAGAGATCTTCAGCTGGGGGAAAAATGTCACTGTTCCAGTAGTGCAGACCACTCGGTGAGGGTAAGAGAACAGTAGAACAGTAAACCTTCTTTAAGCAACTCAATAAACTCTGCATCATAGATTCCCTGATGTCAGCTAAACAGAAAATATCACAGGAGAAGGGCAGTCAGGAAGATTTCTCTTCCTGGATTGCAATTAGGGATGAATGCTTGATATGCTTGATATGCTTGATATGAATGAGCCAGGCAGGTGACACACAGCTGGATCTGCAGGTCACTCATAATGCATACTTATCTGGGGATGTGGTAATTGGTGACAGACCTGCCTGTAGTGGCCATGTAACAATGGAATTCAAGGTGATGAAAGAGTAAGGAAGAACAGTAGCAGAGTACAGACACTGGAGTTTAAGAGAGCAGATTACAGTTTAATTGGGAAACAGGTGGGTGGGAGCTGATGGAAGGCAACAGTTCCCAGAAAGTCTGGCAGGTATTAAAGACAGTATCCTGCAAGTGCTGGAACAGTCCATGGGGAAAGACAAACAGATGTACCAGGAGTCTTCCTTGTATCAACAGGAAAATCACTGGAAATCTTATGTATGAAAAGGAGGTGAAAACAAGAACACTCTGGAGGATGAGTTTAAGAACATTGACTGGGCATGTAGGAAAAGTATCAGAAAAGCCAAAGCTGAACTGGAGTCGAGTCAATGGATGTCAAAGGCAATTAATAGATCTTCTATCACTACCTTAATAGTAAAAGGCTGAAAAAGGCAAACATGAGCCTACAGGATTGTTGATTTAGTGACAGTAGGCACAGATGAGGCTGAAGCATTTAATGTTATCTTTGCCTCAGTCTTTATTGATTATGTCTCCCAGGCTTCTGTGCCTAGTGAAAGAGGACTACCAGCAGTGGATGGAGGTTGAGTCAGGGTTTACTTGCAAGAGTTTGACCCATACAAGACCATGGGAACCAATGGCCTGCATCCAAGGATGCTGAGTGAACTGGCCAATATCTTTGCAATATTTATCATATTTGAATGATTGTGGAGATATTAGGCACAGGGGAATCCCTGATTTGTGAAAGGCAAATGTTGCACCAATATTCCAAAAAAAAAAACAAAAACAAAAGGACAACCCAGGGAACTACAGGTTGGTCAGCCTTGAGAATATCACAGAGCTAGCCCCCTACAAAGATTTTTCTGGGTATGAGGTCTCCCTCATAAAGGGAGAGATTAGGTTTAATCAGAATGGATTTACTAAGGGCAAATCATGCCTGACTAACCTGATTATTTTGCATGATAGAATCACTGGATTTGTGAACAAGGGGAATGCAAGGGAGATGATTTTATTGTGACTTTAGATTTTGAAATTTTCTCCAAGGTAGGATGTTCCCATCTGGATGAATAGGCAAGTAGAGGGAAAAAAAAAAAGTGTTTGGATGATTAAACTTAAGGGTAAACAGAATGGACTTTATCAAAATTACAGACAGTAAACATTTTTGGGGTCACAGGAAAATATGCTCAAGTGCAGATCTGCCTTTTGTGGGGACTTAGGCTTTAGGAATGGTCATCATGAATGTTATGAAGTTCAGTAAAGACAGGTGCAAGGTTCTGCATCTGGGAAGGAAGAGACTCCTGCAGCAATGCTGGCTGTGGCTTGACTTGGGGGAAGCAACTTTGCTGAAAAGGCACTATGACTGCTGACAAACAGGGAACTGAGCCAGCAGTGCACCCTGGAAGCAAAAAGGGACAAAAACATCCTGGACTCTTTGACCAGGAGCATAGCCAGAGGTGGAGTAAATTGATCCCTCTTTACCCAGCATTCATTAAACTACATTTAGAACATTATGTCCAGTTCTGGACTCTGGAACAAATAAACTGCAGTGGGTTTAGTGGAGTGTCTCCAAGATGGTCAGGGGCTGGAACATTTACCCTGTGAGGATGTGTTGAGATACCAGGGCTGGCTCTGCCTGGGGTCAGAGATATGCAGGAGGATCCAATCGTAGCTCCTTGGCACCAATGGGAAGGTCACCTAGAAGACTGAGCCAGGCTCTTCAAAACCTGGTGGAGTTTAGAAGTTGAAACAAGAGAGGTTCAGACTTCATGAGAAAAATCCTTTTCTGCATGAGGACAGTCTCACACTGGACCAGGTTTCCCAGAAATGTTTTTCAGGCTCCATCCTTTGAGCTTTTAAAGATTCTACTTGATAAAGTCCAGAATAACTTGATTTGATCTAACAGCTGACCGTATTTAGAGGAGGAAATTGGACTACAGACATTCTGAGATCCATTCCAGCTTGAACTTTCATATGATCCTGTGGTCCTAAACAGCCTCTTAAACTAAGAGAGTGACAAGAGTTCACCTGCTGCTGTGTAGAATATGCTCTATATCTAAAATTCTAGGGAAGGTGGGACAAAAGGACATTAATAGCCTTAGATAAATATTAGAACCCTAAGTAGTGTTATTCTTTTCATTTTTGTTTTAAATTTTTCCTCAGAATAATTTTCATCTAGGAAGGGAGAAGAAGGAAGAGCACATTAATGACCTTTATGTTTTCAAAGAGGTGAGTAAAAAGTTATTAAACTGCAGTCAGGTAAGCTCTTTGCACAGCCAGACAGGGAAATATTTGCAGAGGCTACGAGGTGGGCTTTGGGTAGGAAATGGTTTGGATTCATAAAAGCGGAAAAGCGTTTAGCTAAATATTTACCTTGTATGCAGCTTGGAGTGGTCAAGAGAAAACAGAAGGTCTGTATATGACATTTGCAGACATCTCCAGGTAATACTAAATATAGGCAGGAGTTTGTCTTTGGGGAAAGAGGCCTTGACACTAACATACCATTAGTTGTAGAATTTATTTCTGAATCCCACAACATACCTAACATAAGTGCCTTACGTTAACAGAGTAGCGGTACAAGCTGAGCTATATGAACACAGTAATTTATACAACTCTACAATATGTTTCAAAGTAGCACTACGATAGTTATGAGAACTTCTGAATTAACTAGGAAATATATTAACTCTTGGACTAGTGGATGTCACTTAATAAAGCAATAAGCAGTTTTTCTTGAATGTAATATCTGCATCCCAAACACTAGGGTTCCTTTCTTGTTTTGTTTTGTTTTCTATTTGAACTATATGAAAATGACAAGAGTACTTTGATAATCTGAATTTCTAAAGGAAATGCATTTGCATTCAGTCAATAATGATTCCCATTATAAGAAATAAATTGAATAATTTCACAATCTTTAATGCATTTATCTACAAAATAACCTGTAATGAGAAACATATATTTATGCCCCCTTATCAGTAGAAAACTGAGTCAGCAGGACTGGAAGACTGCCAGAGAAGTACATTATCAATGGAGCCTCATCCTGTTTCCTATATATTCCTATTGGCTTTGGTCATTCTCTTGGGCACAGTCACTGCTTATGTGAGCATCTCTTGCTGTCTGCTCAGTTTTAAGTGTGGCCATCTGTTGGCCCATGCTAACGGATCCAGAGTCATGTTCCCTAGTGCTGTCTGAAACACCTATACAGGCTGTCAGCTCTGCCACAGGAACTGCAGGCTGCTTCAGTTTGGCATTCTTCTCCAAATGGGAGATAATGCTGATGTTTTGAAGATATTTTGATAATTTTTTTTCAGTATAAACCCTTCTCTAGGAGGTTCTGATTTTTTCCCACTGACTTAAGGAGAAGTCTAATTATCTCATACAGACCCTAACAGTGGGATTAATTTCAGAATAACTAATCTAACCATACTTATATGTCAAAAGGCACCTGGAGCCAGGATTGGTTGCCCACATAGACACCTACCCAGTACCATTTAAAATACTCTGTTGTGTCGCATACAGCCACACAGGGCTGGCAAATAAATACTGCCGGACTTACAAGAGATACATGTCTATTTTAACAGCAGATGGAGGCCAGGACTTAGACCTCATAGTCCCTGACATGGCACAAGAACCTGGCATTTTGGCAACTAAATCAAGCCCACTAACAGGAATGGGATTGTGGACACCTTGTACTTTCCTAGACCCCTACCTCCAGATGCCAAATTTTAATCCTATCTTAACCTCAAACTGGATGCCAGCTCATATTCTTAGAAGGTTGAAGTGACACTAGAGATTGGATCAAATGACACCAAGTTCTCTATGCTTACTGAATCCCACCAAAGATGGGATACAAAATTTAACTATTGTAAGTATTCAGTTCTATAAGAAAGAGATGACTGGAATATTTGTAGGATAGGTTGCTAAAAGCTATAAGGAATGAAGGTGGAGAAGGGAAAGGGCTAAAAGGAAGGAATTATGATCTCATAGTTTTTTTCTACTCTTTGTTTAAACATCCAGGATTTTCAGTTTTTTTTTTTTTGTTGTTGTTTTTTTTGTTTTTTTGTTTTTTGTTTTTTTTTTTTTTAGCAACAAACACCCAGAACGACTTAGATATACCTATATACCTTGAATTTCCTGTTGTTGGTAATCCTTATTTTCCTCTTTGACCTTCATGATGACTGGTAAGTACTAGATAGATCTAGTAGTGACAATAGAATGTTGTTATTACACCTGCAATTATCAGTAGTAATGGTCAGTTGCTCAACAAGACAACCTATAATGATTGTTCTGGAAACAATTTTTTTGACTTCTGTACTTGATGTCACATAAATTTGATTTACTGATAACAATGTAACAATGTTGATAGCAATAAAAAAAAAAAAAAAGGAATAAAATGACCCTTTTCAGCAGAATAATGCTTATCAATTTCTACTTTGTGATAGGTTTATTTTATTCCTATTCCTGATATTCCTTTGTGGATGTGCTGTATCTGCAGTAGTTGATTAACTGACAGTAAACGTAATTATGTAATGCCTAATTTACCTTTACTTTCAGCTAATTGGTCAATTAGCATGATTTGGGGAATAATCAGTTTACACTGCTTAACACACAGATGGGATTTGGCAAAGAGAGGCCAGAAGTACTGAGGAAATGGTGGTATACAGATTTACTTGTAACACTTTTTCTAAAGAAACGTTGCAGTGATGCTTACCAAGTTTGAATCCTCAACTAATTTTATTTATCAAACCAAGTGTTTAGTCAATTAAAAGCTATTGTCCTCAATTTATAATTAAATATGAAAAAGCAAAAACAAACAAAACACATTGCTTGCCCTGTGTAACCTATGTGATAGAAAAACTGCTATAGGTCAAGTTTAATCATATAAGTATGCCAAACCTACATCACTTTCATCCCTGTAACAGACTGAAACAATCCAGAGTTGACCTACCATTTTTATGCTACAGACCGAACATGCAGAATACCTGAAAGCAGGTGAATTTTCTGTGAACAATGTCATTAACGGAATTGCTTATTCAATTTATTTGATTGTACATTAAATATAGTCACAGTTACTATCAAGGGGTGGTATTAGCAAATTCCTGTTATGGCCATCAGCAAGAACTCAATTTTCCACATTTTACCTATCTCAGGTCTGTATAAATTCGAAACAATTGAACGTATTTCTCCTCTTTGTGATGCAATTTCTCTTTCTCACAATCTTTGCAGAACCAGCAACTGTAATTGCAACTTTTTAGGTTCAGGCATGTACTATTTCATGTTGCTGAAAGCCTCCCACTGTCTAAAAAGTTTAGTCAATAAATATTTTAATGGTAAATTGTATTTACCTGCCACTTTAGGGCTTGGTTAGCTACTGTATACAGCATCATTTAATGATTTAAAAAAATCAATCAGTTCACCACTGACAGGCAAAAGAAAAGTAGTCTGTCTTGTGTTATGTTAGAAGTGTATAGTATTTTAGAAACAGTGTTTCAACAAACAAGCAGCAGAAGTATATAGCTACTGCTCTGTTTCAGTCATATCAGTAATTGGAGACAATTATACCATGAGCTGTGTATCATCAATTGCGTTATCTGCTGCAGTAAAATTTGATTACCCAACTATACTCAGATTACCAGCCTTTGTTGCAGGTTTTCTTCTGTTTACTTAAATACTGTATTTTTTTTTTCTTCCTCTCTCTCCTCTCTCTCCTCTCTCCTCTCTTTCTCTCTATTTTTTTTTTTTCTCTCTCTCTCTTATTTTTAATTTTTCTCTTTTATTTTTAATTTAGGAATGATTTGAAAATTTCATTCTAGTAACAAACCACTTCAAGATACGATCTTTAAGACCTTCAAGAGACTTGCCTGACTATTGGCTTGACTGAATCCTTTATAAGTTAGTGGGAACTTTCTAATCTTTTCAGATGTGGCTGGATGTTAGTGCATATGACTTACTGCCTTCTTGTTAGTATGTTTATGTTCTCATGGGAAAGGTATATGATCAGTATTACTTCTTATGAATTCAGTAACAGAAAGTAATTTTCCTATAAGACCTCCTATCTAAGAGATATTAGATATTTCTCTTTCCGTAACATTCAAAGATGAAAAAAGTTTGTGTACTTTATCAGCCTTTCCAATGTATACATGATTATCACATCTTTGGTTTGTACAGATAATGAAGATATAAAGACATAGGTGTAGATATTCATCATATTTTTAAAAATGTCTTGCTAGCAGATCATAACATTTCTTTTGTCTCCATAAGGTGATACATTACCCGTTTTAATAATTATTTTTATAAGCCTGTTCTTCTAGGTACTGACAGTCAGTGTATTAAACATATAGATTATATAGAAGTATATAGAATATATAAGAATATGTATATAAAAATACGTATATATTATATATATATATGTATATATATGCATATAGAATAGAAAGACAGTCCTCAATCTCAGGCAACATAGTTAAGTTAATAAACTAGTCAGCAAGACTAGTGCTAATCTCAGTGCACCTAATTCTTGCTCACTGAGGATTTGGTGATACTTTAAAATACAGTGTGCTATATCATATACTTCCTTATTGTTTTCTACAAAAATAAGCAAAAGTCATAACTTAAAATTATAAAATTAGAAGCAAAATAAAGATCAAAATAAGTGATTATAAAAAGCCAATAAAATATAGTCATGCTGTCTTGCAATTAAATCAAGTACTGAGCACTTTTTTTTTTTTTTTTTTTTTTTTCAGTAGTAGGAGAAGTTCTTACTGGCTGCATTTTTTATTTATTTATTTATTTTATTTTACTTTACAGCAGTAGTGCAATTTTGAACAAATCTTCCAGTCATTCTGACTTTATGGACATCATCTCAGTTCACAGAAAATACATGGGGAATTTACCCCAGCTCCATACCCATCAGTAATGGGGACACAAAAGCCTAAACCTAAACCTTGTATCTTGTGAATAATGAATATTTGGTCTAAGGAATATAACTAAATCTACTACAGAAGAACATTCCTTTTGAAACTCTTCAAATGGTAGACATAACTGACCTGCTCCTACTGTGCCAAATTGCCTGTTAATTGAGGCCTAATAAATATCTTTATTTTACAGTGGTTAGTGAGAAGTCTTCCAGACTTTGATATTTCTTCCACAAGAAATAAGGAACTGAGATGAACTATAGAAAAATTCTTTTAATGAACTCAAAACAAGCTTCAAGTAGTTATGGTTACACCCCCCCCCCAAAAAAAAAAAAAAAAAAAAAAGGAGGGTGGGGGGGGTTATTTAAGTTGTATATAGTTAGAATGGGCTTATATTCTGCCCAAACTCTTCTTATCTCCATTTCCAGTGTAATTTTAAACCTTACATTTTGAAATAATTTATGGAATTTCCAAAGATGAGATAAATAAAATGTAAAACTCTATATCACCTGACTGAATTACTCTTATTCAAGCCATAGGCAAGATTGTATCATTTCTGGTTCCCTGTCTCCAGCCTGGCTACACAGGAATAAAAAATATTTTAGCTACAGAAAGAATAGAAAATTCTGCTGTGAAGCTACTAATAGAAAAGGCATTCTGCATTTTCCACTCATTTATCAGCAATGCAATGCATCTGAAGTATGGTCATCATCTAGAGAGAGAACACAAATGGATTGAAGAGTCAGTATTTTATAAAATTGTCTTGTGTCATCAGTATATCATCACTATAATAAATACTGGACACAATGATCTTGCAATTATTAGAGCCATAATTTCAGTGAACAAGTACAGATGCTCCCGCTTGAAACTTTCTACCACAGCTTTGAGTCATAGCTATTATTACTGCTTTCCTTTCTTACTCTATGTGAGACTAAAACAACAGAAATCCTGGTACTCAGTCTTATTTTAAACTACAAGCTCTCCTGTATTAGAAGAAATACCAGTTTAATTTATATTACTTGAAAAAAAAAAAAAAAAGTTATGCAAATGCAAAGGCAGCATGGATGCTTGTATTTCAATTTTAGCCTAGTTTACAACAATTAATCTTAAATAAACAACTGAGACTTTCACATCTGTCAGATTGAGAATAGATTAAGGATATTCCTAAGAGTACTAACTTGTTTGAAATCATACCATTAAATCAGATCTTTAGATTCAATCAAAATAGAATATGGGTGAGGAGTTGAATTTATGTTTTTTATAGATTTTCTATGTTGCTGGCACATTTTTCTTGCAGACCTAATATTAACTACATATACTGAAGAACTGCCAGATGTCATACATCGGCGTCAAATAAGGCATTCCTAGCTTCTAACAGAAACCAAGCTTCACCCAGCCTGTACAGAGGGGAAAGAAGGAGGTATACCATTCTTTCAGCACCCACAGTGTGTTTTGCCACGTCTTTGCATATAATTGCATTCTCATTATGTGGTCATGGGCCCATGTTCCATGGGCGACTCAGACCAACCTTTCTCAAGGAAGTTGCACTTCACTTGGTCTTCTCTATTGTTTCTCTTTCCCTATGCGAAGTGCAAAATGAAGATGGTCTCTTGACCATCTTCCTGATATCTTTTTATAAGAGTTTCTCTATGAGTGCTGAGAATTGCTATAAAGGAACAAATTCCAAATTTAGCATTTGGAATTGCTATTTTGAATCAGGAGAGAAGAGAAAGACTCATTTGTCCATTTTCTATTCTTTCAGCAGAAACAGTTTTGAAAAATTCAATGAGAGGGTTTTTTCTACCTTCCAGATATTGCTTGTGAAAAGAGAATGATCCAGCTTATTTTAGGTAAGTACCTAAAAGTTCAGGGTTTAACAAAACCACCTCTGAGCTTGAAAACTCAAGTCTCTCATTATCTAATTTGCTGTGAGAGAATTGGTTGCAGTTAAAATAAGTTTCCATTACTTCTTCATCCAATACTATTGCCAGAGCTACTTGCTAATCAAATTGACAACAGTATAATGACTAACATAATCATCACATTTCACTCACCATGTTTCAACAGTTCAATTTTTATCTTGTGGTTCCCTTTTCCTTTTTGCCTTGGGCTTATCTATTTTTTGACACAAGAACAACTGTGGTCTTCAATTTTTCTTGAAGAGACAATCTTCAATATTCATCAAGGTACAAAAATATGACATATCTTTCAATCTGTCAGCATCATTTCTTGTTCTGGCTGCTGAAAATAACTCTTTAATGATCCAGTTCTTTCTGGCTTACACTAGATAGTCAGTCACTTTACCAAAGCAATGTTCTTTTCATGAGGCATAAAGCAGCTTGGCACAGATCTCTTTTAATGCATATACCCTAAGAAGTCATGGAAAAATAATCAGGTGTACACTTCACAGCTGAAATTGTTAGCTACCTAAAATGTAACAGGTAAGTACAAAATCCATTGGGTATGATTTTGAAAGAATTTCAGCACTTCTAGAGTCAGGCTATATGTATTTCTTATTTTTTTGTTATTTAGAGTTGTCATTAAGTCACATCAAGAAATAAAAAGACAAGGGTAGAATTGAAAGAAGTTGTCAAAATATCTACATTGTGCCAGTTGTAGATTAGGTAGGCCTTCTGTTTTCATTCAGGTCAAGAAGCCTGACAAAGAAAGAAAATATTATTTGGGCTTTTTGTGGTTGTAATCAACAGGATAAATTAATATATCAAGCTACAAATGTGAAGAAGAAATTCATAGTTAAACAAGTATTTCCTTTCCTGCTTTGTACAGCAGTACAATATTTAGCTTAGCTTACTTTTTCCATGTAAAATAATTGACTACAAGAAAATATAAGAGTGCTACACTTTTTCAGACAAGGATGTCAGTTGTGTGCATCACTTCTATCTTTTTCACTATCTGATATTTAAAATGAGTCTGTATCATAGCAGGTTTCATTTCAGATGATAAAGGAAGTTAATAATTAGATGGTGTTCCTGGATTCACTGAATCCAACCTTTGTTAAGCAGCGGTTTCCTGTATATTAATAGATTGGAAATTATTCAGGAAATTGCTTTAAAATGACGGAGTCACTGAACATTATTTTAATGTCAAATGACTTGAATGATTCTGTTGAAATCATCCAGAATGCAGAGGTCAATGCTGCACTCTAGCATGGCGCCGACGTGCCTCAGGAACTGAGGAGACTCAGCTCTGTTTTGAAATAACATGTAAAGATAAAATGGAGCACAACAAGGAAATCTGCTTGTAGAGCTCTTTATTATTATTATTATTATTAAACAATAATACTAAATTATAGTTTTGTTTTATACTAAAACAAAAATAATACAACAATAATTATGATTAAATCATTTTGATATCATTTTAACATATCTTATATGTTGTTTCAGATTTTGTCCAGGTTCAAGTGTGATAGAGGAATGTTTTGACTGCTACTTTTAAGGCCATATTGAAATCAGTTGGTTGAAAGGATTCCTTTCACAGGCTACAGGGTACACAGGCTTTTCTGTACAAGTACTCACTGAATAGTCACAATGTATAATATTCTTCCAGATTCTTGACTCTTCCAGATCTTCTACACCATAAAGAAGAAAAAAAAAAAAAAAAAAAAAAAGATGGAAAAGATGGTTAGCCATCAAAATAAATTACTGAGTGATACTAAATACATGTATATCAAAAGTTCTCATCAAAATCACAATGCCTATCCCCACAGACTTATATAAAATGTAACTTACATTTCAAATCTACTGATTCATAGTAGCTGAGGAACCAATGTGTCAACTCCAATATTAGTTTTAATTCTGCTATATGAATTAAACACTAATTCACTCTGAAGAAGTAGGAAATGTAGCAGCCTGATTTACCAACATGTGGATTTCATCTGCTGAAATACCTAACTCATTGTGACTCTTTTTGCAACAAAAAATAGCATAAATAGAAACTCAGACAGTGAATTCAGAGACATATTCAAGTGTCTAAGTAGTTTCCCTCATATTTCAAATCACTTCTCCTAAACTGGAAGAGAAATCACAGGCTTGTATTGAATAGAAGCATCTGTTTGTAAATCATATTTAACAAGGTAAAAAAAGATACTTTCATTCATACATACTTATTAAAACTTTTTTTTTTTTTTTTTTTTTTTTTTTTTTTTTTTTTTTTTTTTTTTTTGCTTTAGTTAGATTACATTAAAGGGTTTGTTTGTTTGTTGTATTTGTATGGCATATTTTTCTGAGGTACCTACAACATTTAAATGCACTTGTGAAAGTTTTATCAGCAGTTTTTATCACTTCATCAGATCTCTTTCAACAGAACAGTTTCAGATGAATGATCTCTATAAAGACATTACCATTGGCCTGCAACATAAACACACAGAATCCCTTAGACTTGCGTGATACAAAGTCAATTACTTGTGGAACTGGGCAGTCTTAAACTTGAGAGACAGATCCTAAATCATGGCAATGCAATTTTTGTACAGATTCATTGTGCTGTTTACAAGTGGAAGAATTTTAATGTTTCTTATTAGCTTTAAGTTGGCCTTCAAATTAGAAAGTAAGTAGAAATGCAGTTGTTCCTTGTATGAAACACTGGGAAACTATTTAGCTTTCTCCAAAATTTTGCCTAGCTTTGGAGACTGATTTTCAGTGGTCTGTAATTAAATAAAATGTTTTTGTTGCAATGTCTCATAACTATGTGATACCATAGTACATTTACATACTATTGTTTTACCCATTATTTATAACCTAGTCTTGTAATCAATTTGAATTCTGTATTTTCCATTGCTCTCCTTCTGGTTGTTTTGTATGTTTAAAAATACACAGCATCTATACATTTCAAAACAGCTGCTGAACTTACGAAGACCAGGACTACTACAATTGTAGCATCTTTTCATTCCAAGCAGAAACTGTACTCTGGGTAGAAGAAAAACAGATTAAGTTACCGGAACATATGCAAAAGATCTATTATACCCAGCATCTGCACCAGTGTATATATAAAACAAACAAACAAAAAATATGCTGGCCTGGAATTGCAGTTGGTGAAAACTGGCATAGCTGATAAGAAGTCAGCTGTCTTACACAATTTATTTGTAGCATGACTTTGAAAGTTCAGTTTGCTTGATTTCTGATAAAAATGCTTTAAGTACTGCTTCTTTGTATCTGGTACTGCTGAGTCCTTAAATACCTGGCTGATCCCACCTGGACTGAAGCAACATGCCTAAAAACCAAAAGGACCCTTGGCAGGGAGATCTGAACCAGTGACTTACCACAGGATCCCTCATGCAAGCGACTTGTCTTCAAGTTTACTCAAGCAGAAGACTGAGCAGAATGAGAAAGGAGAGAAGGATCTCATACAAATTGTTTACCTGAACTGAGATTCAGCCTGTATATCACAAACATATCTCTCTCTTTTTTTTTTTTTTTTTTTTCTCTTCAAATATAACTAAGTATAGTCTATTAAATTTGTTTCATTTGTGGCTATATGGCATGTTTGCTTTGGCATGTTCTAATAACCCCCACCCCAACCCTCTGTTTTTATCAGCAAGAGGGATTAGGAAGAAAACTTTATATGTGACAATCACACGAAAAACACCACTATTTTAGTTCCTTGGGAGTTACAATGTTTCTTTGAGTCACCGAAGCATTCACAAGGCAGAATTTACATGAGAAATGGGATTTGATCTTTCAAAGTCAAAATAAAAGTATATGTTATATAAAAATAGTACCCTAAAATAGGTCTTGTATAAAAGACTGTCATTTTCTGGCCTAGGACAATATACTTGCAGATACAATGTAGGCTTGGCTAGGATTCTTATTAAAAATGATATTCACAATTCACAGACAGAATTGTGCATGTGTTTGTGTCACATATCAGATGCTTTACACCTTTTGAATTCATTAAGAAATATCATATCATCAATATTCATTAATTGGGAAATATCAATGAAAGCAGAAAAGTTATATTGAGGACCTGAGTGCTGCTGAGTCTCCTTTCCTAGGAAAACTTTCACTTCTTTTCTTCTAAGTTATCATCTTATTCTTATATTTCTAATACTTTTCCCCTTAATATGGTCTTTAGTTTTAAAGTATTTCTACTGATATCTTGCATTAATATTATTACAATAAAATACAACTAGTATAAAAATATCTTAACACAAATTTATCCCAGAGCTTTCTTTAACTTTCCTTCAAAGGTTTTCCATCTTTGAAAATCCTCTTGAGAGCCAATAGGAAACACTGATAAGTGTCTTGATTCCACAGCAAAAAAGATTTTATGAAAATGTGAGAACTGCCACAGTTGCAGCTCGGAGTATGTGATTTCTTCTTCCTTTGTTACAGATCAGATTAATCACATTGTATATAAAACATAATCTGTACTTTTGGTTTTCAACATTTCAATAGGTATGTAATCTTACATGGCTGAATGCTATATAACAATTTGGTTATATTCAACTTGTTCAAATATTCTTTTAAACATCTTTTTCTCTGTGCAGGAAAAGAAATGATTATAAGCTTAAAATGAACATGTATAACATGTAAAGTGTGATTAACCAATATATACAGCCTAAGCTCAGTGGACCCCAATAACTGTCATATGAAAGATAAAGAAAATATCCTTAAAATGCTTACAGATGTGCTTAGTGAACAGTGCCACTGGCATGAGCTGGTAGAGTTGAAGACCTGAAAAGCAAGTGAACAAGTGACAACTTGCATTACTTAGTTCACTGAATCTTCTTTCTTTTCTTTTCTTTTTTTTTTTTTTTTTTTCTTTCATTAAACATTAGATTTCCTGCAGTAAAATAATCAATTGAGTAATCAAACTCATATGTTAGTCAATTGGTTAGCTAGTATCTCTGCAAACAATATTAATTGTTATCCTTTTATGTAGATGAGAAATTGTCCCTTTGAGGAAAAAAAAAAAAAAAAAAAAGTGAAAAGATTCACAAACTCTAAACAATACATTTTGAGTCTTTTTCCACAGGAGAGCTAACTGGAAAGTCTGCTAAACCATTTGTCCAATCGTCTGGTACATATAGGTTGTGTCAATATTGCTAACTAAAACAGAGAAATATTTTGAACATCAGATCACTGATTGTCCATACTGCTAAGTTCTTACATTATTCTGCAGAGTTTGTCCCTTCAGGATATATTTATGTGCCAAAGAGCTCAAATGCTGTCAGTCTATCTGCACAGCAAGGAAGGGCAGGAAAAAAAAAAAAAAAAAAAAAAAAAAAAAGCTCTAAAAGCTGTACTCTTGGCCTGAAAACTTTACATAAAAGTTCACTTTCTATTCCAGTCTTAAACATCATCTCTTTACTTTACAAATTGGGGAAAACTCAAGCATGGTACCTCCTAAACTTGTACCTTGCTTTTCCTGTGCTGCAGCAACAAAACTTTTTGAACTTTGAGAAACTGAATGAGCATCAAACTGAGATGAGTATCAGAGGCAGTCTGATGTAGTACTGGTGGAAGTAATTCTCAATACAAAACACATCTTTGGCTGCTCCAGCTGCTGCAAATGTGGGTCTTGGGACATCCTAAGACCTAAGTTACAGTTGGGCTGTGCTTCAGTTCAGGAACTACTATATGGTGTTCCCCAGCCCCATTTTCAGGGTGCTTGCTGGAGATAAGACTGAGAAATCTGCATGAGACAGAAAATGGACAGACTTTCTTGAGAGGCAAGATCACAAGAAAAAAAAAAAAATGCTTCTTGCATCTATTTCTCCCAGAACCTTAGAGAGCAAAATCCAAGACCTTCTCAAGCCTGCGAAAGGGAAGATGCAGAGCTTTTTCACACAGCTAACCTAGATGAGATATCTTTTCCATTTTGTGTAGTCTCAGAAGGAATGAATGGGCCTTTTACTCGTATTTTTGTCCTGAGTTTTTCACATTAGAATACCATCTTCAAAGAAAGGAATAAGAAAATGTACAGATATAATAAAGCCAATTAAAAAGAAAAATGCATATATGGTTTTAGAATATATTATTGTTCTCAAGTCAGCAACTTTTCATGCAGAAAATATTATCAGTTTTGAAGAAAAATATTGAGTAGAGAGGATCACAAATTGAATTTAAATGGTTCCAAGAACAAAAGGTGCCGGATGGCTGTTTGCTTTTTTTTTTTTTTTTTCTCTTTTAAAGCTTACTGTGAATCAGGCAAGATCTAAAAATAAGAAAGATCTAGCTGAATGCAAAACACAGTGTGTTCATGAGATGAATCTCAAAAGGAAATACAATAAAATTATCAGCTAGTAATGAAATAAAGAAAAGAAATATAGATCTATGCCTGCTGTTCAGAATATGAGAAATTTAATCACGACTGGGTTAAGTGAAAAAAATACATCAAATTCCTCCAGAGACTCTGTATATAAATAGTTAAAGGAATGGCATTTGGAGTGCTCTATTACATGGTTTCCCGGTTGAAAGTAGCATAACATATATATCCAGACATGTTATTTTGAACCAGCTCAATTTTTCTAATTTTGTCTACGAGTAGTTTACCTTTTCAACTTGCAAATGAAAGAAGAAACAGAAACAGCATTTTAGAATTAAAGTAGAATTAAAGTAGAATTAAAGTAGAATTAAAGAATTCAAGGGGCTCAAAATTAATTTAAACAGGCCCATTTGTATCTCTGAGAGTTTAACTTTGGTATGAAAGAACTGAGCCTAGAATACTTCTCTGATAATGACACATTACTACCAACACTTTGTCAAATTAAATGAACCTTTATAAATCAAAGTTCTCTACCCTGGGCATTTCCAGGTGTTTAACTCCAGCATTTTCATTCATCAAAGGCCTAATGAAGTGTTGAACATCCTTAACTGTGGCTGAAGGGGTGGACTGTTACCTCAGAAAATCCAGGACTGGGAGAGGATTCAGACACTCCTCTGAAAGCTGGTATGGAAAGTGTCACAGTTGCAATTACACTAGTTTTTATATCTTTTGTCTATTTCAAAAGGATACTTTAAGTGAAAGGTGGAACTTCAGTCTCCTTGCTGTAGATGACCCTGCCCAATCATATCAGTATAGGAGCTGTGCTCTGCCAGCTCTACTTCCTACCCATCAGATCTGTAACAAAATAAAAATGTTACTGACAGAAGCACCCAATAAACCCAACTTTTGATTTTAGAGGCTCAAACCCAGTTATTCAGCCTGCACACCAGTCTTCCCAGGCCATTTTCTGTAAGACTTGCCCACTCAGTTACCTGCTTCCATGCCTTGGCAAATCTGGCTGCAAACTTATTCAGAATTTCACTTCTTTCAAGTATCTCTGTCAGCACATTCAAAACCCACTCTCTCTGTCTTCTACCTACCTCAGCATCTGTAAAATTTCAAACTTTGCTTTGAGCCTCACTCAATCCAGGGACTGGGATGTTGCACACCACTAAACTGTTTGGAGGCATGTTCTTCTGTTTCTGATCCACAGTGTTCCCCAGTGCCACATAGGGATGAATAGCAGATCACCTTTGTTCTTTCAAGGACACGATGTTTGCAGTGTTTCCTGTTGATCTAACAGCTTCCTCTGATTTACAGACAGTATAACAGTGAGTCAGTCTGAAGTTTGCACATTTACAGGAAATAAAGCAGATCTCTTCCTCATTCTGCAGAATATATAATAGAGCAAAGCAGTAATAAATGCCTAATGATTTCTTGCTCTTCCAACATTTGGTGTGGCATACTCAGACTTTTATCCAAGTAGGAGGGAAACACTGAGTGGAGATTCTTTTGGAAAGGGAGTTCATTTAGTTTATACGGATCTCTGTTTTTCTGCAGTGTTCGTGTTCTTTGGAAAGCACATTTTCTATATCGCTCACTAAGCAAATAAAATAAAGACTCTTGACCCCCACACTGTTCTTCAGATGTGGAAAGGAAATGAAATCAAACTTCCTCAGTTTTTTGTAATTCAAATTCTTCCCCTGAGGGCAGAGCTTAGAGAGAAAAGGACCTACATACTCTTCTTTCCTACTGATTTTACACAAAACCAAAAGAAGCTCTTTCATTAAAAGCCCATCCAACATCTATAGGATTGTGCACCTTGTTTTCTTTTTAGAAGTTTTGATGGTATTTTTTCAGTGATTAAATTGCATTTTCTTAACAGCTTTATTAGAAGGAAGCAAGAAAAAAAAATAAAAATAATAAAATAAAATAAAATAAAATAAAATAAAATAAAATAAAATAAAATAAAATAAAATAAAATAAAATAAAAAAGACTTTAGTGATTTATATGGTTCAACAAGGAGGGGATCATTGTTCTGGTTACTGCAACTATTCTGGGTAAACAAATTGTTATCAATGAAAAATTCAGATGCAAATGTGCTAACAACTTAGCTGAGAAAAAGCATTTGAGTCAGAAAGAACCTTGGCATTAACTTTAGCAGAAGCCCAAGGTTGGTGAATTCCTATTAAGACTTTCTTATAACTTACTTATAACCTACACCTGCAGCTTCTTCACTGATTGATCTGACAGGATACCTTGATGAAATGATATGAACTTTAAAGGAAGACCAAACTTTAGAGCACTGTCATGATTTTCCATTTTAGTTATCAAATATTGGATGTTGAGAGAGCTTGAAGAAAAGTTATATGTATGTATAAATATTTACATGCTGTTTTTTTTTTTTTTTCTGTTATAATGTGAAACAAGATAGTGAATTTTCTTGGCTTGTTGTGTTTCTGATTAGATTGCTGAGAAATATATTTAACAAATCTGTTAATAAATCAGCAAGTAGACAAGTGTCTACTAACCATGGTGCCCATCCTGGACATGGTGAGTTTCATAAGTAATCAGCTGCAAGTCAGGATTTTTGGAATTGCCTAAGGTGTATTAAAAAAACATGTTTTGATGTTCAGTCACTCAAAGATGGACCGCCCAACTACTTAGGGAAAGTGCTGATCTACAGGACATTTCCATAGCTGTTTTTTTTCTGCAGATATCAGAACTGTCAATTTAAGTTAACCTCTGCCCTGACAGATGGCCTGTAGTCTTCCCTTTCTTCAGGTTAATAGTATCATATCTAAACTCCTAGTTTAGATATAAAAGAGATCAGTTGTCACAGGAAGAAAAAACTCTAAAGGCCAATCTTGATAGCACTCGTTTTACACTGATATAACTTGAGAGATTTCAGGGGAGTTCCTTCTAATTTCTATGAGAATAAATAAGAAGATAATTGGGTTCAAACTAATCAAGTTCATTTAGCAATATATTTATTTATTTATTTATTTTCTGAAGTTAGTGAAAGTATGTGAATTTATGTGAGGTGAATAGCTGACCTACTTTTTTCCTACAGAAAGGAGTGTTTGAAACTTCCTATTTCAAAAAGTTTCATGCAGGCTTTCTTATAAAACCAAATGTTCTTGTGGTTCAAACTTATTTATCAGAAAAGACAGCTAGATAGAAATTGAACCTTTTATTACCAGATAAAAAGAAGAAGACATATTAGTTAAACTTGCTATGTAGCTTTACTATATGCTTTGTATACAGTTTATAGTATATTTTCTATATAGCAAAGCTTCTTCAAAACAGCTTCAGTTTGGATCACAGAGGAAGTTTTGTTCACTGTGTACAAAGGTGCAAACTCTCAGAGAATCCAAAGGAAATAAGTAAAAAAAATCAAGAGTTAGTTATTTATAAATGCAGCTTTATGAAATAATTTGTGACTTTCTACTTCAGGTGATGTAAACGTGTCCTTGTCCAGGCAATTTCCAAAATAGTAGCCTTGATGTATGTTTCTCCACCAGACTTACATGATGAGAAACATTATCTGTATGCTTCATGGTGTGGAAAGCTATGATTTCCCATACATCTGCGTAGCTATATAACCTCCCTTTCCCCATATAACTTCTGTTCCCCAGCATGGCAAGCCCCAGCCAGTCAGATGACCTACTATAAAAGTTTTCAGGAAGAGCTTATGAAATTCAGAAGGGTTGTGGAAGGAAGTAGTAAAGTTTGGACAGACAATATCAGTTGCTCTTGTGATGCTTTGATGATTTGGTAAGTGACATCTTCTGACCCAGGGTGCACATCTGGCCTCTCCACCTCTTAGAAATGAAAAGAAGCTGAAGAAAGAGGCACCTTATTTAGGAAGGGCGTCTTAAAAAGAGAGAAATAATTTTCAAGGCTTTGTTCTTTTTTCTTTGGGTAAACAGAAAATGCCTAAAACTGACCTCTAGATTTGAATGTACTTTTTTTCTTATTACATTATACTATCAACTATAATAATTAATTTACCATCTCTGATGTGCATTGAGGATATGAACTCAGAAAAGATGCTGAAAAATAATTGCTTGCAAATATTTTGTTCTGTATTGAAGAGCAGAGGTATCACAGCTGCTTCCTAACCTTCCTTTTGTGCACTTTACAATGAGTTGACTAAAGGACATGAGGTAAATGTAGGATATAAACTGCAAATCATTTTGGTGAAACACTGAGACTACAATTTAATATGAAATATCAGCTGGTAAAGGAGACTGGCTGCTGGTGAAGAATAATCACTCAAGCTCTAACTCTACCTTCTACCTCAGTAAATGACTCAACAGCTATGAATACCAAGTACAAGCTGACCTGTTGTAGTAAACCCCTTTAACAACACTAAGATTTATCTGTAGAGATAAATTTCTTACTTTTTGTGAAGTATGCTTTACTATCCATCCCATTTTATACAAAATTTTATTAAGTTTGAATTAAGACCAGTATTTTCAAATGTATGCGCTGAAACTCCATTAGCATCTGGTAACAGCCACAGACAGGGTCTGACTGTCCCTGTTTTCCAGTCTCCAGTTAGATGAAAAAGGTCTGTTATGAAATAGAGAAGCTGGAAGACTGTCGTGGTGTTGGCTGGAATAGGGTTAATTTTCTTCCTAATAGCTGGTATAGTGCTGTGGTCTGGATTTAGGATGAGAATAATACTCACAACACATGGATGTTTTAGCTGTTGAAGAGCAGTGCTCATGTAGAACCAGGGACTTTTCTCCTTCTTGTGCTGCCCTGCCAATAAGGAGGCTGGAGGTGCACCAGGAGCTGGGACAGAACAAGGACACGTGACCCAGGATGACCAAAGACATATCCCTTACCACACGGTATCATGCTGAACAATAAAACCAATAAAAGTTGCGACAGTAGCAACCCTTACGAACTCCATACTTAGCTGTTCACACATACAGGAGGAGATGTGTCTCCAGGCTCTTCTCTTCTCAGAGTTTATTCTGCATGGCTCTTTGGAGTAGCTTTTATGGCTGCAGGCTCAGAGCTCTCACACCATGAAAGACTTTGCAGGATTGAGCTTTTTTTTGTTATTGTTTGATTGGTCCTATATCTTGATTCCTCTGAAATCTTTTGGACACGTTATTATCTCTACTTACCAGCATTTGCAGTTCAACACATTGTAACTTCACAGGACACTTAAAAGTCATTATTTGTTTCTTCAAAGAACTAATGACATTTTAACACCAGAATAAACTGATGCATTATAAGTAACTGCTGAAGTGTTGAATATTGTCTGGTTTTGAACCTGGAACTCAGCTCAAGCTTGTGAGACTGTAGGCATGCAGATTGAAATGCACTTAACTGGACAACTTTTATATATCTAAATATATAGATATGTATCACACATCATATGATATATCATATGATATATGACTTATCATATAGATAGGTATGTATGTTGTATATATTACTTAGCAAAAGAAAAAAAAAAAAAGATTTGATAATCTTCTGGTCCTTGTTGTTATCTCAAATACTACAAAAGTGAATGATTTCATGAAAGATTTTAGTTTCATTCTTCTACCACCTTCTCTTTTTGGTCAAATTGAAACTATTCCTTAGCACAGTTTCTCCAGCTCAGGGGAACTAAAGGAGGAGAGATGGGACTCATCTGCACTCACCTTATGTTACTTTGGGAACTGTGATTTTCAAAGCAGCATAGATCAGCTTAATCCAGCCCAAACCTGGGTAGTTTCCATCTATGGATGGAACTGGGTCTGTCTGCCCCGGACCTGGGCACATTTCCTCCCATAGGGGGGAAGCAGGAGGTAAAATATAAGATCTTAGATCCCCCATTTTAAACACGAAGGATCAACTGCTGTAAGAGCAGTCAGAGACATGGCCAGGGCAGGAGAAGAGTAGAACAGGGAGATGGTCTTTAAGGTCACTTTAAAGATCACTTTAAGGTTATCTGAATAGACAATTGCAGGCTGACCCAAAAATATTAATGAATTTCTCAGCATTAAGTTTTCATTTGATAATTATTTATGGGTTTCGAGGAAGATATATATGTTTTTTTCCTGAAAGATATAAAAATATATCTCATTTATAAAAGCATTTTTGCTAGTTCATCTTCTCTCTGGAGGAAACTTTAGATCTTCAAGGTAAATTCTCATGAATAGGATCAAGCATTTTTGCATTAATTTCCCATTATCCCTTCTCTCAGCAGTCTTATTGGCTCAACATAATTTTGTTTTGGTAAAATAAAATAAAAGATCTGACAGTTAAAAGTGACAAAGATATAAAGCTCTATCATACTACTTATACTGATTTTTTATTTTTTATTTTTTAATCTTTTGATAGCATTTGTATCATTCAGTAACTATAAAGCATTATTTCTGGAATAGTTTTCAAATTCATTCTCTTATAGAAGATACCAGCTAAGTGGGTTACTGCAGCTTGACATAAAGAAAATGTTTATCAGAAACAGTTTGGATTAAAGACCAAATTTGGAAAGATACGATATTTGCAATGGTTTCGTATTGTTTGGATGTTGGTAGGCTGAAATTAGTAGGTTGAGCATGTTTTGGTTTAAAAAAAAATAAATCCTTGCTAGACAATGTTTCTGCTGATTTTGATAAGCACACATGGTCTTTATGTCATATCATCAGTAACAAAGGTCATAGTTAATTTGTGAGTTGTCCTAAAAACAGAAAAACATTGCCAGCTTCCCTACACGTTTTCAGTAAAAATGTCTTTCCATCTGCCAATGTTGAGTTTCTGTACAACACTTTTTTAAAAGCCACATGGACAAACCCTGTACAGAGACTTTCTCTTATGAGACACTCTTACTGGATTTAAAAATAAATAAATTAATTAAAATGTAGACATCAAGAGAATATCGGCTCCATTCCTGTGCACTGAAGCAGCATCATATCTCCACAGGAATGGTTACTACTACAGTGCCTCATGACAACTTTGACAGAAGTCACTAATTTAGAGTGTAAGATTGGTGATTGTTTACACATGCCTTGCTGCCTGTAGCAGAACTTCCATTAAAACCTCAGAATGCATGGGCTGGAGGTCTGTGTGCAAGGGATTGTGGGATTTTTTCATCTTCTTCTTGCCAGAGAGTCATCCCCTCTAACCCATGGGGCTTTAGGCTCCCATTGGAATTAATTCAGCTTTGTTATCATCCTCTCTGTTTCCAGTAAATGGCTCTTTGAGGAACAACCTCAAATCACAGGGTCCTGAGGGAAATGGGGTCAGCAAGTTGCAGGATGCTTGGGCAGAAGCTCCTGTATCAGAGACTGGATTCTAGCGCTTGGGAAGATAATCAGTCTACATAGCCTGAATTTGCGTTTCATTATGATGACTTCCCAGCATAAGCAGAACATTTATAGGCAATTAGCTCTCGTACACAAGTTAGGTCTGTGGTTATTAGCTATCAAGGAATGAGAGCAGATGCAGGTCTGCTCCAAACTGCTAAGTAAAGGACAAACCAATATAGGGTGGGTGAAACCACTTTGTCAATTCCCTGTATAAAGCCTGAATATTTGGCTTTATGCTGGTGACATACAGAACATTTTAAAAAGAGATTATATATTTTTCTTACTCAAAAATAAGAAATCTCTAAGGTAATTCAAAAGCATGAAGAGATTTCTGTGCACAGAGCACAGGGAATATTAATTCTATCCATTACTGCTACCCTAACTTTTACACAGCTCAAACCCTAACTGATTCCTATATAGTTTCTCCACAGAAACCATATTGGTAATGTATCTCATGAACCTCTTTACTGGAGTATAGTACAAGTGAAAATTCACCCTTGAATGGTTTTTTACTTTCTAGTTTCTAGAGTCTCTACCCGTGTAGTGGAGAAATCAAAGCTAAATGCAGGTAAACAGAATTTAAGAAATTGCAATAATGTTTGTTAGTTGTATACACAATAAAAGTTAGCTTACCCACTTTCTTTCTTCTGTCATCACCCCACTTTTTTCCAATCCAGTTCTCAAGCTGCACTTGGTCATCGTTTTCTTTCAGTCTATTTCAAAGAATGTAGTAATTCTTTCATAAGAATGTAATGGAATGGGAGAATACTGGACTGGGTGAAATGGGCTGTCAGAAAGGTACTGCTCTGGAACTCTAGAGACAAAAATATCTGGGAAACATACAAACTGATATGATTTAGAAATTAAATGAATAAAATCAGCAAGTGAAAGGATTCATCAAAATCAGTATTACAGTCTATTTATTTATGGTTGACTTTAGGCTTTCTTTATGAAATTTCTGATTTATATCTTAAAAGGGAGAGTTTTCCTCAAAAGTCACTTTTCCAACTTCAAGTATTTGTAGGCTTTAAATTAACAACAAACCCACCTTTCTTTTTTTTTTTTTTTTCTTTTTCCTGTGAAATGGAAGTGAAAAACAAAAACAACAACAACAAAAACCATAAAGAAGGGAACACATGGAATAATCTCAGTTTTAAAAAATGAGGAAAAAAATGTATCAGAGATGCAATTTTCTATTCAATTACATGTGCTAAGGAAAGAGTGTAGAGATGTCACAAACCACAGTAGTGTCCTGGTGCAGTGCATTTCCACAGTGACTCCCTGCAGAGCTCAAGAAATTGTGGACATTGATGCTGATAGATGGAGGGCCTATGCCTGTGTGAGGCTGCACTAGCTGCAATGGTTACGTGGGCACTTGGGCTGCCCATCACATCCTGCTAGGCATTGTGTACTGCCTGCATGAACCCACTCACATCACCATGCAGCTCTGCTTCTGGGGAGCAGTAGCTAGGTTCAATGCACTACCAAAGCAGCAAAGCATACAACTTAGTGTCTGTGATGGTTCAGATTAGCATGGATATGTAGCCGTCACTGAAAGCCACATAAACAAATGAAGGCAAAACAGGAGAAAAATTAAAATAGCTTTTCACTCTGAAGAAAAATTTACCACTCCCCAGCATTGACAACCATCTATTTATGTTCCTTTTGCAATACCTCTTTCAGCTTGCTACTCCAAGTAAATATCTTAACACTATATATAGAAAATTGGCCTTCAACTGATCTACAAAGTTTTCTTTTCCAACTTCACTGCAGTATTTTTCCTCACACATCTTTTTCACCAAAGATATTCTCTTTACTAAATATCTGAGTTCACTGACTGTAATTTAAATATCTCCAATCCTCATTAATTTGCAGTTAGAAAATTAGGCCAGATCTGTATTCCTACTAATGCAAAAAAAATTGCCTCCAGGAAAATCAAAAGAATTTTAATGACATTTCTTTACGTAAATAAAACAGTCATGCAGCTCTTTTTTCCTGTTCTATTTTCATTGTGCTGGTTAAGGAGTGGGAATATACCCTTATAATTGAGCATGATTTATATAATATGTTAATTATTAAGTGGTGGCTCATCATCAGTAACGTGAACTTTGAGAACTCTACAGAGTGCAATGAGGACAGGTTTTTCTTGTAGGTTTCCAGTGCACTCCACAGAGAACCGTGTTTCACAAGTGTTTGTAGTGACAACGTCTCAGCCATGTGAGGCTGGTTTTCTTTCCTGTGAAGATGGGAATAGGTCTAATAATCCTATGGAGCTCTTTTAAGTTCATGTTTATAGTTCCAAGACTTACCTATACTTCATCATAGAATCTTTATAGTCCCTCTTTTTCTGAACCCTTGGAGAAGGAAAAAAAAAAAAAAAGACGAACAATAACATCGTAAGCCTAAATTAAATGTGGGAAGTAAGGAGTTTTATGATGAGGAAATAGCAATTAAAGCTTGGTTCTTGGTAGCCTACAGAATTACTGGGTGGTCTGAAGCCTCAGTTCTACATTTGTCAAAAATCTGGGGGTATCATTGCAAAAGTGTGTAAAATGGCAACAAGTATTTAGGCAACTGAATCCTGCTGCTGGAGAATTCAAAGTGATTATACTCTCTGTGGTGGATCACCCTCTACGCTTCACCAACCAAAAGTAGGGTCTGCTTTTACTGTAACAAGAGCTTTAGGCACCTGGGCACACATAGGCAACATCCTGAAGAGACTTTGATTGATGTGTCTTAATTCTGAGGTAATCCAGCCCTTCCTTTATTGATGTGCTAAGGTCAGACAACCTGCCTCCCTCTGCTCCCTTTTCCTCATCTATCACTAAAAAATGCAAGGATAACCACAAAACAATCTTGTAGTCTAGCTCAATTAATAATTGAACTTCTGCCTGTGGTAAATAATTTGAGTGAAATTCATGTTCTCCTCTGCATATAGAATCTTCACTGGAGATTTCCCTTCTGTCTCCTACTCTGTAAATTATTGTTTCTGTTGATGAGGAAAGGAAAAGTTGTCCTTTCTGAAAATAAGATATATTGCTTTCCCCACATGGTACATGGCTCTTTACATAAAGATTATAAACTTAGCCAGACATTTTCTCTATGCAGTTTTTAAATATCTTTACTAATGTAATAGGACTTCTTTTTTTCCTGCTCAAACACTTTTTTTTTTTCTTTGCAGTTCTTAAATATCTTTACTACTGTAATAGGATTTTTTTTTCTTTTTTTTTTTTTTCCTGTTCAAATACTTTATACTTCAGCTTCCCCTTCTCAGTTTTGTTTTAAAATGTTTTTTACCTCTTTTCTGTTTAACTGCGATCGTAATGAGAACCTTTTCATCTTCACAAACATTAGCCTTCCCTAGTTGCTTATTAATGTAAAAAATAGGAGGCATAATTTATGGTTGCATGAGTTATCCTAGAAAGAAATATGACCAAGCAGTTATGACCAAGATAAAAAAACATCATAATGCTGCATTGCCAATGTTGGTACCTAGTTAGAAAATTAATATACCACAGTTGAGGTAATTACAGCATCTGTGTGTGATCTATCAAGACACAGTGGTTATAAAAAGCTGCTGTCTGGAAAATTCCCATCTTCTTATTCCTCCTCCAATTTGATTCCTAACAGAAAGCTAAATAATTTACACAATTGAAAAGCACTTTTTTTTTTTTTTTAAGCTTTCTTTTTAGTAAAGTACCATGTCAAGTTAGATGATTGTTACTCATCCCTCCAGATTAATCAGATTGCAGTGATCACCAGGATGCTAAGATTTCATTTTCTTTAAGTGGTGGATTCCAAGTACCAAGAGATTCATTACTACAAAATATGCACTTGCAAACAAAACAAATCAGGATGAAGGCTAATAATAATTTAAGATATCTGTTTCTAAGCAGATGTTTGAAAAATTAACAACTTAATTCCCTGTCTCTTCAATTTTATAGTATCATTGCAGGGCTTTCTGTAAATACTTGTCATTCTAACTAAAACACAGGAATCTGCTGCTGCAAAATTCATGAAGCTGAATAAAATAATGTTTTAGCAGACCCTAAAAGCTTATGCTGACCACATGGACCACTCTACTCTTCTTAAAGCTGGGTCATCATTCCAGTGAGAATTCAATATTCATTAAACAGATGGGATAACCTCTACTCCATGCAACTGTTATTGGGGTGTCTAAAGGCTGGAGAGGCCTATAATTCAAATTTGAGGAGCATTTTTATTTCTCTTTCTTGTTTCTGTTTATTCTCTGCTTAGAAGCTCTTAGAAGTTAAAATCTTTCTCAGAGCAGCCAATACTTGCATACATTTTAAACTCAGCGTAAAAGCCTAAAATTCTCCAGTGCCATTGGGCAGCGACATTCTCATTCTCAGTCATAATGAGAAAAATTCTGATGTACACTCATACAAACAGCTTTAATACTCACTCTGCCAGCTGAACTTTTATTCTTCATGCTGAGCTTTAGATTTCAGGCTGAAACTATGAAGACAGCAGTTTATCAAAATTCAGTTCAGCTGTTGTTGAATTTTATGTGGACAATTTCTGATTGACAATAAATGGACAAATCCTCTTTATGCACATGGCTCATGCACATGTACATACACAACTGTATAAGATTAAACTTTTAAAATAAGTTGTCACCTAAGCTAACATAAAATGTGGAATATTTCTGCTAATTATTTGATAGAGTTATGAGCAAATAGGAGGAAAAGAGCCATGCTGCAAAAACAGAAAAAGGCATCTCAACTTTAACCTATAGCACTCACTATGCTTATCATTGCAGATATCTCAAATGGAGTAAAGCAACAGGGTATTTACATCTTAATACACAAAATGTAAATGTGTAAGAATGATAAAGTTTTACTTACCATATTATGAAAAGCATCCTCCACACCTTTAGATCTGTACTGAAGTCAATGCTCTTGGGGAGCATCAGGCAGTTTGTAAATCCCAGATGGTGTTTAGGCATGAGGTAGGTGCAGCAGTCTTCAATTCCAGCAAGATAGCAATGCTTCTGGGCAGATAAAACAGCAGATTTTTCATCATTTCTGCCTATATATAAGTTAAAATTTAGGCACTACAGTGTGCCCAAATGTGCTGGACAGAAGCTTGGATTTCTATTAATTCTGTTAATATGCACTTTATTAATCTTCATTCACGTGCACTGTTGTTCTTAACACAGCAGTATGTATCTTACTATTTGGTTAAACCACTATCATTTATCTCTTTAAAACTGATATGTAAGGTTAAAAAAAAAAAAAAAGAAAAAAAGATGTTTCAGGCAGATTTTTTAAATACAATAAATACAATACAACATTTGGTGTTTAAGCCAAAAATCTGACAACTGCAGTGACAACTGCAGAAGGGCAGACAGTCTGTTTAACCAACAACAACACCCTTAAATAAAACTACTATACTTTGAGGATAAATTCTATATCCTTGGAAAAGTCAACCACGTAATAATCCTCAATACAGCTTGTCAGACTACTTGGCTGAATTAATGAGGTATAGTGGCCAGTTAGCTACAGAGAAACACAAAGCAATGTGTTTAAATTAGATGAAGCAGACTCGATGGAGACTGCACATTCTAAATAATACAAGGTTTTCTGTGTTGCACATGCACGTGAACATGCATGTGTAACACAGAAGAACATGGAGAAGCATTATCAGGTAGACTATCAAAAGCTGAAGTGCTTGTCCATTTGTTTCAGTTTCTGAAGCTCTTATACTTCCAGTTTATCCTGGTCAGATGAGGAGAAAAAAATACACGAAAGGGGGGTCCAAATTGAATGAAAAACAGTAATGTATTTATTATTCAATCACAGTAAGACTGATGATATTACAAGTTACAGAATCCACCCTAGAGGTTGCAGACTTTCCTACCTTCAGCACACCTCCTTCATGTTCACATAGACATTTGAGACTAAAACTCAATGAAAACTCAAAGAAAAGGCTCAGAGAAAATAAATTCTTTCATGTATCCAAATATGTAATTCAGGAAATATACATATCGAACATCTTCAATAGCCGGATATCAAAGTCAATCTGACTATACAGAAAAAAAAAAAAATAGAATTATTCTGAAACACCTCATGGTGCTAAGCTGTGGCGAAACTTTAGAAGCTGTTCCCTTTGCGTCAGATGACTAGAAAATATTGTGTTAACAACATTGTTTATTAAATTTTAAAATGCTATGTGCATTCACTGTCACCTGTTTGTTGTGCAAAATGATTTTTTTTTTTTGGCCCAATAACTTTTCTCCTTCAAACATAAACCTTCAGAAGTATTTGTTATACAAATGTTGGCCAGATATATCATTTATGTATAGATATGAGAAATACTAAGAATAAGAATCTGAAGAAAATTGTTACAGGAATGTTACATGTTACAGAGGGTGGTGCCTACAATGTGGTGCAAAAACAATGATTTATTAAAAAAAAAAAAATCTTGATGTGAATGAAAAGAAATAACCACATGATGGCAGCAGAATACATGGCAAAAGGAAGGACCTGGTACCCCTTTTCATGACCAACTAGGAGAATTTTGGGGGAAAGGGATTATTACCTTCAACCACTATTTATAGGAAGTGTTCTGAACTTGCTTAGTGTGAAAAAGGAACAGCACCAAGAACAAAGCTGCAACTACAAATGGATAACTGAGAAAGTCCATCAAGCATTACTTAGATTACACCAAGGATGTAGCTGTAGGGCCAATGTTTGTAGGTCCACGAACAGATGTGGAGTGTTTGCAAACAAGAAATAACAACTCTTAAACATCCCTGCACATATCCAACTGTAAATAAGAAAGCTAATGAACCAAATACTGTTCAGCTGTGAATGAAATCTGACATCTGACCTACACTTGTGTCACTCAATCTCCGTATGGGCCTGTTGAGAATACATCATATGACATTCCATTACGTGACTAGAGTTACATGAGTTACTAATGCGTACGTGAAAACTGCTAAGAAATTGCACTGAAAAAGTATGATATTCAGTCAAAAGACAGCGGAGACTCACAGATTTCTGGACATCTCAGAATGGACACATAGGAACAAACGTCTCAAATGTTACCATAAATAGATATACCTATTTCTATCATTGTTTGTGTCTTTTATTTCTCTCCTTCTTTCCATCTATGCTTAGTATGCTTAACTTTACTCCTTGTCTAGCTCCCACTGTTCTATTGTTTCTGGACCCTTAGGCAACATGTCTAATTGCTCCAGCCTGTCACTTCTGCAGGCCTACCTTTGCAGTGATAACAAACTTTGATCATGTCACGATATGTTATGCTCATAACAAGGTATCAATCTAGCCAACTGATGTTTGGACATTACCAATTTGTTTTGCTGGATTGGCATAGGTTCAGTGAGATTTGGGGTACCTGAAGTGCTTTCTCACACTTAACCTTGTCAGTTTTCCACTCACCCAGTGCCCTTTTGCACCACCCTCACATCTAGCTGATCCAATGGGTATGAGTCTAGAAGCTCTTACCCAGGAACTTCATCCTGTAGCGAAGGCTTCCCCACAAGAGAGATCTCTTTCCTTCTCTCTTCATACCTCCAAGATCTGAGAAACTCTGCCATCCAATAATCTTACTTAGTATCACCTGTGACTGTGAATAACAGCACCTCTTGATGTTATTCAGCATTCTCACTTGCATTTGCTCTCAGGTGCTGCACAAGTAACAGGTTGCTAGTTATCTTGAATTCACAGGACCCTCTTAAAACACAGCAATTCAAGATAATCAGGAAAGAATTTGTTACACAATGTGTAAGTAAGGTGTCAGACTCTTTCCCACGGCTAAAAGCCTAAAAAGGCAGCCGGACAAACTCATGGAATAAAAATCTACTAAAGCTGTGAAATGCAAAGACATCATCTGAGCTGCAGGTTGCTGGAAACAAAGTCCAGAGAAGAATTGTGTGGTTAACTTGCTTTATAATTTAAGCAGCTGTTTCAAGCACTTCCAGAGAATGGATAATCGTGGACCTTTGGTCTAACTCATTCTTGTTTTCTGACACACTTATAAAATAATTGGGATTTGAAACTTTTTTTTTTTTTTAAACTATAAATTCTGGTGACTGAAAAACAAAACAAAAAAAAACAAAAACTTACAAACCTTTGGGCTCAGAAACCTGCTAGAGGCCAAGAAAAGCTTTAGAAAAGCTTTTGAAATAGTATTTTGATTGTTTGTTTTGTTTGTTTCCTGATTAAGGCACAACTCATAATTGGCACTGATGTTTCGTAGTGAGTCACTGGTATAAGTCTAAGTGAGCAAAAAGGAAGAACCTTAAAAGGTGTGATAATATATGGAGTAATAATTCGTGTCAAGAAGATGGTTGATGTTAATAAAGAAGGGAGAGATGTAGGAGTGTGCCCATGGAGGTCGACAAGCCCCGTGGTTGATGATAACATCAGACTCTTAACGATGAGGCTATCAGGAATGATGAGGAATCATAAATCCTTAGAAACAAAGACTGTCCTGGTAAACTTACATCTTATTCTCTTTATTAACAATCAGACAGTTTATGATCCTGAAATATGGGACCAAATTGAGGTCAAGGTGTGGGACTCTGCAACTAACAACGACAAGGTTGCAGGCACCTGGCACCTGGTTGCTCGGCACCTGGCGAGCAGTCTCTGAGGTCTTAAAGAGCCATGTGCGACCACAGACAGAAACGTGTAGTTTGCCAGATGGTAAGGGTGCCGCGGGCTCGTCCACTGATCTTTGTGCTACACCATCGGCCCCTGTGCTGCTACTGCCATCACATACACCTTTGCTGTTACGCCCCCTGGTGACCTTAACGTGCCTATACGGCCCTATTGGCCTTGAAAAGAAGACGGATGTTTCCGTTCAATCTGGGAAGAAAAGAATACATAAGGCCCAAAGGCTGAGATGTTTAACAACTTACAGCAAGACAAATTTTTCTGGTGATTGTAATCAAGAAAATGAATGGAAAATGGAGACTGTTATATGATCTGAGAAAAATTAATGAAATCATGGAAGATATGGGAGCACTTCAACCAGGATTACCAACTCCAACTATGCCCCTCCAGTCATGGACATTATTAGTAATAGAGTTAAAGGATTGTTTGTTAAACACCTGCCTTTTAAAACTTTGCCACGTTTATGTTTCAATTGATACCTTTTCTGATTGTACATATGTATTTGGGTACTTGGGTTTAATATGTAAAAGCAATGTTATGTATATTTAAAAATTTCAATGTTTATGTGTGCGTGTTGGTAGAGCATAGACTCCTTGTGCACCCAGCGTTGTTTACTTACCTTTTATAAATATTACTAAATTCAGATTGAGTAGTATCTTTATTTATAACAAAGGTCTACAATTTTTTAACCGAAATTTCTTTTTGTGTTTATAGACACATGAATCAATATCAACCGTCTTAAGTCTCTCTTACTTGAAAATATAGTGGCAAAGGGCATAAGTAGGAAGCACCAGTTTTCTCTCAAACACAAATTACTTTCTCATGCAGGTTCATGGGATTTAAATGTCCCACCTACTTCACCCATTTTGTGAGTAAAGCTAATTAAACTTCTTCCTCCTTATCAAAATGCACCTTAAATATTATCTTTGGGCAAATTGCATTTCAGACAAAGTTGTTTGTGCTTGGTTAAAATATCATATGTGACAATCAAAAAATAATAATAATTATTATAATAATTGGCAGGATTCCTCCCATACAGAATGTATCTGACAACTTTTCCTAAAGTACTAATGTGAGGGATACTATTATACTTCTTAATAGTGGAATTTTTCTCTTCTATAGAGATAGATTTTCAGTAGCATGATTTTCCTTTTCATGGACAATGGGATGGAGTTGAAGTAGAGATTGCTTGCTATCAGCAAAGTACGTGGAAGTTTCAGAAGTTTTATTAATTGGCTTCAGCAGTTCTGAAGGAGTGAAAGCACCACAGATTCAAATGCTTATTGGGCCTGTTAAACTGCACTGCAAATGTCACAAAATATTGTTTGAAATCCAGATGATACAGAGATAACTTATTGGTATAGCATATCTAATCCAATACCTATGAACCCACCTAAGGTGAAACCACCCCACTAAGATCTATTTTGTTATATATATTAAACGCTATGCATATTTTTTAATTTTTATTACTTTTATTTATTTATTTTTTAGCTAGCTAAAGTAATCAATTAATTTCTCCATGAAAGACAAATAAACTTGGAACATCAAACATACATGTACATAGATTTTCATTTGAAAACTAAGTTATTTTTTAAGTTGAGCTCTAAACTGTTTATGAATACAGCGGATATTGTCTCAATACCTGAATATTTTCTTTTAATTAGGAGCATTTTTGTTAAGAGGTAGTTTATAAGTATATCCAGTAGAGAACAGTTCAGCTCACTAATGCTTTTAATTTTCAAATGGTCTGTTCATATGTCTAAGTAGATAATTAATAAAAGATGAATAGCACAATATCAAAAGACATCTGTGTTAGCTGCAGAAATATAATGAAGGCAATTTAGTAAGTTTCAAAACAAAACCCACAAATATTTTTTCAGTTCAAAAGACCCAACTGAATCTTCAATAAGAATCTTAACTCACTGCAATGGTTTGCACATATGGTACTTTCTACCCACAAACTTCTTAAAATACTCCTTAGGGACATGGATTGTACTACAGGTGTATTTTTAAATGTTGCCATAAAAAATAGGATAAACATCTCATCAGTCAGCTAGAACAGTGAACAAAAGGGTTTTTAGTTTGTGGAATGATCTAATCTTTGAGTGTCCTATTTGGAAGGACATATAGGACTCTGTATTTGATTGTAGAAACATGTGAGTCTTTTATAAAATCTAGGAAAAGTGACCTGTGGCATGGGTTCCCTGCGGTCATGATACTGCAAACTATTAACAGGCAATTTTGACAAGGGTCTCATTTCCATTTCTATAAAACTTGGTGAAAGATAAATCCTTTGCTTACTCTTGTAATGGTTTAGATGGTTTAGACCAAGCCCAATGTTGACCAAACACACTCATTGATTTTGGGTGTTTTTAAAAGAGTCTTTGATTTTTACCTTTTTTGTTTGTTTGTTTTTGTTTTGTTTTGATCCAGCACTTGAAAATCTCTCAACAAAAATATTTCTGTACAGAAAAACCTACCAGTTATTTTGCAACTTTTGGCTCCAAAAAATGGAGAAAGAAATTATTCAGAAAACGGATAAGGGGGATGTTCAAATAAATTTAATTTAGATAGTAATCAGTGCTCCAGGAATATATTAACTAGTTTAAAAATATTTAAGATACTGTACATTATAAAGAATGTCTTTTGGGAATTACTATTTATCCTAAATCATAACACAAAAATAGAGAATCACACTATGAAATTAAGAGGTAACATATTCAAAACCAATAAAAGTGAGAACTTTCTCATGATACCCATAATTGGACTGCATAACTTAGTGCCAAAGGAAATGCTGAAGGGAAAAAAACATGTGATAGTTAAAAAGAAACTGTACACATATATAGATAGCAAAACTTCCAGAGTTATAAATGTTATTACTAAAATTATATTCTGGAAGAGATATTAAAACATGCTTTGGGGCTCAAACCAATATCTAACTAATAAATAACATGACAAAACTCAATTTATGGGGGCTCATTATTCTTTGGATCTATCTGGAATAGCCTTCTGTTAACAACAACAGAAGTACTTTGAGTTTTACTGAGTATGGAAGCTGTCAAATAACCGAAAGAACTGTTTGGAAACTTGCTCATTGTTTCATAGTGACAGTTTTCCATCAGGGATATTTTGGTATAGATCTCTCCCACCTTCAAGGAGAGCAGAGGAGAGGAAAAGAAAACAGATATAACAATCTTTGGAAGATAGTCCAAAGATAGTTAATCCAATTCTGGTTTTACTAATTTATACATTTCGGTGCGGGGGTCTTGGAACTGGATGGATGCTCTTTACAGAAATAGCTTGAAAGGTTCTGACTCACATTGTTGTTATGAGTCACAATATGGTTGGCAAAGACTACTAATTAGTTAACTTTACTAATTTTATACAAAAGTGATATAAACATGATAAAATATATCCATGAAAATATCACAAGCATACAAATAATGTTTTTATGCAAATACGTTATCCTATACAATCAAACAGTGCAAACTGATTTCAAAAAAACATAATCAATTAATGGCAGGTTTTTATTTAGAATAAATGTAATCTGTTTTTTGGATCGTTATTGAGAGATCACAGAATCACAGAATCACAGGTATTTAAATTGGCAAATTTCCTTCTGGGTATGAGCGGACCAGTGGTTTTGTGCAAATCCTTAAAAAATAAAATGGACATTTTAAATCTTTGTTTATTTGTTTAAATTTAACCATTTTATCTTACTTTGTAAACAACTCATAGAACTAAGCATAGAAATTTAGGGGAGGGAGTGCAATGTAAATTTTTATAACATGTAATGCGATGAATGTGTTTTCCTTATCTGGAGATGAATTTAGAAATGCCTTAAAGAATAAGCAGTTACTCAAGAGAAAAAAAAAAATGTATCTGCAATACTGGAAAATCTTTCCTGCATAATCAGAAAATGTTGGAATCATACCCATCCCACCTGCTCTTAGTCTTCAGGACTGCTAAAATGGCACTAAAATCCCCAGCTCCCTAAGCTTATAATTTACTTTCTCATAAGTTTGTAGCTCAGCAGTCTTTAAAACTGTGGCTAGAACCTGATATTTAAACAAGATTTATTATGTAAATACAAATATATATTATAGAAAGAGAGCTGGAACAATCTTAAATTGTTTCACATTCTACTGACTATTTAAGATCAAATAATGTTAATTTTATTTCATGCTAACTATTTTTTCAGCCCAATGTAAGTATTATTAACATCAGATTTGGGTTGTAGTAGTGGAATATCTAATTGATCTCAAAAAAAATCGGCATTAATTGTAATGCTAGTGCTAGGATGAGGGTTGAAAATAATCTCAAAATAGTGACTGAGGCACTTCAGAAGTAAACAAGAAATTAACAAAGGTAATATATAATTTATTTTCCAATTTAAATGTAAAAGGAATAATTACCAAACAGAATTTCTTAATTAGACTTATATTGTCCCTGCAGGCCAAAATTCTTGCAGCTGGATGTGGGTTGAGGAGGCATCTAACTGGATGGATTCTGTGGCCTCTGGTCAACCGATTTGGCTTTATTTATTTATTTACTTACTTATTTTTATAAATGAAATAAAGTCAATATTTTTGAGTCTGAGAAGAAGGATAAAAAAAGTAATACAATAAAAATATTTATAGCATTTCTTTCAAAATGCGAACTCTTCTGTCATCATCCATGCAATTAAACTCTCAATCTTCATTTCACTTCAATTTTGAGTCTTTTGAGATTATTGTTTGTTTGTTGTTTTTTTTTTTTTTTTTTTTTTTTTTTTCATATGTCTGCAAGAACATCAAAATATAATTAGCAAAAGATGTCCTTTCTGGCTCAAAACTCAAAGCTAGCTGTTTGGGGGTTTCTAATATCTACCATGGCTAGCTGAATGGCTGGCCCATAGTATAGAGCCTACATTGGAACAGACAGTTTCAGGGAGCTACTAATAGAAAAAAAAAAAAAAAAAAAAATCTGCCCAGAGAAAGGAAAGAATGGTAAAGCAAAGCAAGGCAAGACAAAGGAAATCAGTCAAGTGAAAATTATTCTTTTGAGACAAAAGCATAAGAAACTAAAAAAGCTTGCAGAATAAGGATAGATTGTCAAATTATTTGAGACAAATTAATAAATTGCAGTATTCTATTGGGATAATTAAAATTAGAAATATGTAAATCCTGAACTGTGTCATGAGTATATCATTTGTGTCATGAATATGTAATGAATACCAGTGTAACCACTTGAACTGCAGAAGTTAAGACAAGTTTCCTGCGTAAGACTACGCTCAGACACTTTCTTGTGAGAATACATACAAGGAAAGTGTTCCACCTCCAAACTTATTCTGGATATTTTCAGCCATCCAAAGAATACATAGAAATTATATCATATCCTTTTGCTAATCAATAAGGGAAGAAGAAGGGACAAAGAAATGAAAATTAATATCTGTAGTGGTCATGATCTATGGATGAAAATATGATCTTAAAAGTGATTTACTGAATTTCAGGCAACAAGGAGAAGTCAGAATATGTCTTAAGGTTGTATTGAAAAAATTTTCAAGACAACATGTCAAATTAGTGACTCAGCAAACTAATGACAATGGTTGAAAACCAACAAAAACCTGAGGTAGGGGACTGATACCCAGGATATAAATTCTAAAACACCCATATTCTGAAAGGTGACTGATGTGAAAGATAAACACCAATATGTGACAAAACAATTTTCAGATGAGATAGCAAGTGACAACTGTTTATTTAGTCAAGTCCTGGTCCAACATCCAGTAAAATGACTAGTCAGACTAAATAAATGATTACGTCATTTTCATATTCATGTGGCAATTTCTATCATGAAGTGATTGCCTTGCATGTTGAGAGGTCTCGGTCAGTGGAGGTTGACATTGGATATTGCTCACTTGGACTTTAGAAAGCCTTTAATACTTGTCCCTAGTGTTCCTATATCTGTATTAGTGAGATATAGGCTGAAGGGGTGGACAATCAATTGGGTGGAAAATTGGGAGTTACCAATTGGTAAGACATTATCAATTACTTGGCTGGACATTACTAGTTAGCAATGGACAGCAGTAGAAAGTCAACTTAGAAAGTCAAGTAGCATCCCTCAGGGATGCAGACTGGAGAAAATACTGATTGATATCTTTATTAATGACCTAGATTATGGGAAGGACAACACTATCAGGAAATTTCAACTTTTCAGACCAGCCCAGGGCTGTCAGGTCTCCATCCCTGGTCCTGGACCCTGGATGACTTTTGTCTAGGTGCTGCAGGCAACTGGTCTCCTGAATGCACTGCTTGGACATATGCTATGGCCTTATCTTCTGGCCTGTCTCCAGTCCCATCTCCTGGGGCTAGAGCCCATGGGTGAGCCTGGTCCCAGGTTCACCTCCTTCTATGTCTGGGCTGTTGAAGGGACCCAGCCCTAAGACCTGTCCCCATGTTCGGAAACAACAAGACATTGATGTTGGGTGATCTTGGCTCTCAGTTCACCCACCCTCTGGGACAAGCTGGCCCTTGCTGCACCCTGACACAGAAAAAAGAAAACACTAGAAAGAAAATTGAAGAAAATTAAAGAGGAAGGTAGCAGGAGCTTACACAAAATCTAAAATGATTAAATTTCGCAAAGAATGCAGAGGGCAACAAGACCTACCTCCTGTTACTAGACTCTGCATAAGAATAAACTATATTTTCTTTTCTTTATGAACTCCAATAAATGAAGAAAACATGATGGTTCCTCATTGTTACAGGGGCTGAGTGCACAGTCCTGGAAGAGAAGCAGCATAGTTTAGGTCTCCCACTGGTGGATCTCTCACTGCTAAATTTAAGTAAATTGCTCTGAGTAAAGGCAACTTTCTCATACCTGTATGAACGTGCATGGACAAGCTTAGCAGCATGTATCAGTAGCAAGCAGAAAAGGAGAAAAATTATAATAATTTGGAAAATAAGCATATGAAACTCTAGAGCTTTTTATCTTTTTACTCACAACATGATCTTTGTAGCAGCTGAGACAATATCCTAAACTATACTTTTACATTATTCCAGCTATAATAGAGAAGAAAAGAGAGGAAAAAAGATAGAATAACAGTACCCCCAAAGCTACTTAAATTTGAGTGAGAAAATGAAAATATAAATTAATTTGAAACTATGGTAATTTTTTTGTAATATTTCCTCTTTCTGACAGAAGAAAATCCATCTTTCATTTCCAGGCTTATGCAAGAGAAAAAAAAAATATTTTTCCAGCTTAGGAAACATTTTTATCTGTAGAATGTGAGTGACACAAGATTCCACAACTGAAGATACAAATCACTTTTACTCGATTTAACTAAGTATCTATCTTCTTGGAGTTGTTTCAAAATTTTTACGTTAAACAAATGTGAAGTTGTTTTGTTTGTTTGTTTGTTTGTTTTTGCTTTTGTAAGCAACAACAGGACCAGTAAAGCCAATGGACTTAGGTTCATTTCCTATTCCTTGTTTTCTTCTTCAGCTCCAATATCTTGATATGCCCCATGTTTTCTAGAGGAGTAAGGGTATTATCCTTAAGTCTTTTTACATTGCTCTTAGATTCCCTCTGCCTGTTCAACCTCTACCCTTGCCTTTTCACACTTTTCACAAGCACACTCAACTTTATCTTTGTTCTCACATTTTTCATCTGCAATCCTCCCTGAAACCTTTCCCCTTTCAGCTATGACCCTCCTGAGCCACCCACTCACTTCTGCTTTCTCTGCCCATGTTTGGTCAGCCAGGAGGGCATCAGCAAAGCTTGCTGGGATGGAGGTTGGCTGGTCGACTCACATGAGTTTTTATTTGTCTTCAGATCCTCTTTTTCTGTGCAGCTAATCAGCCATACGGAAGGGATAAAGTTGAATTATAGCCATCTACTTTCACAAAAATCAAAGCAACTGTTTGAGATATCTAGACATTGACATGTGTAGCTAACAATGACCAAAATTACTTTAAAAAGGGAAAGAGGGGATGCTGATGGCTACTGAATATATACATATATATATATATATATATATATATATATGCTCACATAAACCTGATTTTCTTAGGAAGCCAGGCTAAAAACAGTGATCAAATGAGAACAGTATCTGGCCATTTAAATTTAGTACGTTCATCCGCTGAGTAACTCAAAGCTGTGGAAAGAGAGGTTACTGTGAAGGGTTACCAATCCTATGGCTATAGATTTTCTGCATTCAACCAAGCAATTAGAACATCTACCCAGGAAGAGTAAAACTTTCATGCTTAGACATGAAACAGAGATTTGCTAAAAATTGATTAATGTCATATCCTTCTAGTATTTAAAGATAGATTACAAGCTTCTGTCTGCACTGTTAAAAATCTTGCCAAAGAACATTTCCGGTCTGCAAAGCCACTATGTTTTGTGCAGAATAATACAAACACAAAAATCATCCACGTCTGATCCAAAGTCTATCATGACAGATGCCTGCAAAATCATTCCTGTGAGGACAGATCTTTTCATGGATATTAGACACTGAATACTGCTATGTTGCTTGCTAAATTGGGGTAAAATAGCTAATGTCCTTGTGCTTTTCTCAACTGGAGGCAGGAGCACAGTTCACTCACACAGCTCTATCCAGTATCTATCTGAACATCCAGTACAGGACCTTATGTAATTTATAGATGAAAGAGACAAGTATATGATGGTTGCTACATTAATGAGATAGATAAAAATAGAACAAAGACAAAAGAGAAGAGAAAACAAACAATCAAACAAACAAAAAAATAAAAGTGGAGAGAAAACTCAGTTAATAATTTCCTTTAATAGCATTTAATCCAATGCAAAATGTGGGTAGATCTCAGATCTCTTAGTCTAGTAGGGAGCACCCATTGTGAGCTAAGAAAGCATGACACAGAAATGTGATTCTTCTAAGTAAATAACCTGGATTCTTCAGTGAAATCTCTAAATGACTACAACTTTTTACTTAGAAAATGTGTCCATATTAGAATCAAACTCAGGCAGATGTGCTCCTTAAAATGTAACTCAGAAAGTAGTGAGCAGCATGGAAAGAGGGAATGGATTAGCAAAACCACCATCACAGCTCCTTAGTCCCAACTCTCAAAGTTGGAAAAAATTTCAGTGCAGTCCAATGTACACTGTGTGCTGTCTGTTAAGAAAAAAAATGTGCTGTGAAATAGGAAATAAAAGTCCAAATAAGCCCATCACACTTTGAACTATCACTAACAGTGACAGCTGATTTTATGTAAACTCAGTGTATAATTATTGCCTATTAGTTTTCACCAAACAGAAGTCTCAAGGAAGGTGACCTATTTTAGGAAAAATCATAAAATATTGCCACAAAAAAAAATAAAAATGATGTGATGTAGCTAGGTATAACAAAAGATTCCCTGTGGTTATTTCCATTAAAAAAGATACAAGTATGTGTCAATGTCTTTTTTACCAATTTAGAAAAATATGTATTTCCATAATTAGGCTAAATCTATCAAAAACCTATCAAATATGTGTCAAACCTGGCAACATGAACAATGTAATTTCATATGGTCATGCCATCTAACAGGGTTTATATTTTTATGATCATTTTAAAAGTTCTAGTGATAAACATTTCTAAATTGAGTAGTGACTAACAAAAGTAAACTCCACATCTTATACACATTTTTTTGATATTGGAAGTAGATAGAGTGGGGTTTATGTCATATTTTATGTGGGCTACATCACTGAAGAACCCACTCAATGTGTATGAAAAGCAGGACTACTTTGATTCTTTAGTTATACACTACTTATAAAAGGCTATTTACTTTTGGAATAATCTGTTCCTTTACAAAATAACAATATTTTAGCATCCCTGGAAAACCATAGTTTCAATACTAAGTTTAATGCTAAGTTAAGACAATCTTCTGGGAGAAAAAAAAAAAAATTGGACATCTTAAAATTATCTCACCTTATGACTTATCCAAATTCACAGGCTAAAGTAATGTGTTTTTATACCTTGATCAGCAGACTATTTGCTGCCATAAAGAAACAGACCTAATTTTAACTCAGCCTTTGTTTTGCCCAAGTTAATATTCTGATTTAAATGATATTCTTTCCACAGAAAAGCTTGTTTCATGTATCTGTCTCTGTTTAACTGTAGGAGATATGCTGTGTATTCAGTTAACAAAATGAAGTATTGTGCAAATTACCATCAAGGAAGTCCTCAAGTGAATTAGGGGGTGGACTGCATAATGAGAATCTAAGATCAAGGGCCTAAGATGTAACAGTTCTCTTCTGATGGCATATTTATGCTGCATCTGTGCAAAGCACTAGGTAATGTTATTCTAGAGTAAATGGCTGTGATGCAGGAGAGGATTCTCGCTGAGGATTCAGAGGACATTTTATTTATAATACAGAGCCCTCCAGTGCATGAAATAATGTTCCACAGCAAGATGAGAGGGTGAGGTTGGAGATGCATGAGAAAATAGGCACTGCACATACAAGCTGAGCAGATAGACATCTCAGTACAGATCTTGTTGGGTAAGAAACAAACCTAGAATATGTTTTTTTTTTTTTTTTTTTTTTTTTTTTAATGTTCTTCAATGTTTTAATGTTCAAACAACAGGTACCAAAAAACAAACAAACAAACAAAAAAAAAAAAACTGCAGTCACTCTCCTTTGTATGTTAATGCAAATACTTCCAAAGAGAACATATATAGGAAAGCAAACTAGTGCCGATTTTATTTTATTTTAGTAAGTTAAGATATACAATAGGTAGATCGAGGGCTTGTATATGTCTCATTCCAAGATTCTATCACAAGAACAGTGATTTCTATGGTTTAGATAGTTAGCCTCAGCTATCACTGCAGTAAGTTATCATTCTGCAGATTTGTTCACATCTACAGGTAGTTCAAACATTTCACTGTCTTCTTATACTAGTGATGTGTTTGCTTTAATTTTTATGGCCTAAATTTGCATATTAATGTAACAAAATACTTTAATTCATCAGAAGTGACATCCTTAAAGAAGTATTCCTTTGTCAGTTTTAAATAAAAATAGAAAAGGCAGCTTTTTATCATTGGTAAAGATCATTCACCAAGACTGTGGCAGCTCTTCTCATGAAGATCAGCAAAATCGTTGCTTCCAACACCTTACCACGATTTGCAGCTTTAACAAGATATTTCCAGGAATCTATGAGAGAGTGAGAGTTAGGAGGTAGAAACTTACCCTTTTGAGGAGAACAAGGCCATCAAAAATACCCTTGAGAACAAGGGTAATGAGGGGCGGCACAGCAGGCACCAGAGCTGCAATGCAAGGTGATAGGGTCAGGACCCCAGAGCACATTAGTGCATAGGATGGAGGGAAGACAACATGGAGGAACCAGCCTTGTGGCAGCTGGCTGAGACCTGCTTTTGCTATGACAGATGGTGGTAGGTCATAAGAAAGCTAGCTTCTCTGCTTATTACTGATCTCACTACACCCCTGGGAGGCATGTTTGCTGATATCTATCAGTTTATGGACATCCTTGTTCTTTCTACTTCATAATAGAAGTGTCACAGAACATTTATGAAATAGGGACTCTCGATGTTTACAAACCTTGAGCACAGAGCTCCTTGCATACATAAACGTATTTGTTCCTATCCCCTTTCTCAACAAGAAACAGGAGCTGAATCATTCTCATCAAAATGTCACTGAACTTCTGGTTTAGGCTGCTGGCAGTTCAGCTTTCAAAGCCAGTGTCCAGGGACACACAGCTCTAATAAATTTGATGGAAATAACACTGCCACTTGATTGACTCAGACAGTGACAGCAGGTATCAGGCTTGAGGTCCATATGACTGCTTAGTGTAAGCTCAAATCTTCAAAAGCTAAATACTATCAGATTAAAGAAAGAAATCCTGTGCTTTTGACTGTTTTTACTGTTCATTTTGTTAAGTCTGTATTTTCTTTTTAAAACAATTTATTACTGGGACTAAATAGTATAGTTAATCTCCTGCTGACAGGTTCCATCTAGCTCCACTGATATTGTGAAAAAGAAAAACAGAAAAAAATAAATAAAAAAAAAAGCATAGAAAGATATGGGTATTTCAGTATTTCAGTTGTAGCTGCAACACATTATCAATTTTATTTTGGGTAAAACAATGAAGACTTAAACTTTTGTGAGTAGCAAACTGTTGCTAAGGTTTCTGGACACTACAGTGAGTCCTTGGACTCTATATAGAAATTTCCTTAAGATGCACAGAACTCTTTTGATAGTGTGTTAAAATAATATCTGTCTGTTGGGAGCCATATTCTTCATACAAAGACCTTCAGCCAAAAAGGGCTGAAACATTTTTGGTCATCCCAAATCAGCCAGGTTACATATAATGTAGAGCCGAATATTTTCAGTGATCTATCTGTTATTCTTTATTATTATTTATTTATTTATTTATCTTTATGCTTCGGGGTTTATTAATTTACAGATCTTCAGTCCTTTTAAAGCAATGTAAGTTCCCCCCGAATCACAACACTAGTCAGGAAGATCATTCATGTCATTCACTAGACTGTTGAACACTGGATTAGTGTTTATGAATGAACATGTGAAAAGTCTGCCTTTAACATGTAGACATCATTAGCTCTTGTTCATCATCATAACTCGCAGTATGTGAAGGTATCATTAGGTTTTGGTGGAGGGCCACTGAAATAATTCCATAGATCAGAACCAAAGCTGATAAAAAAATATATAATAATAATAATAAATGTATATATATAAGAGTTGTGTATGTTCAAGTAACCTGACCTCTTGCTGCTTATGCTAAAATTTGGACAGACTTTTCAGGGAATTTTGTGAAAGTCAGTAAAGTAGCCAGGGTGACAGCTGCATGATTTCTGATATTCTAAATAAGCACACTGATTTCTAGGCATCCAGCCATAAGATCTAGGCAAGAGAGGTGTGAAGTACTTTGATAAATACAGCTTGAGTTTAGAGAGGTAATGGCACCACTATAAGGTTTGACTTGTGTTGGTGCTTTAAGTTTTGAATATCCACTGTTCAGACTTTCCTGGTTTGTAAGATTTTGGGGTAGAGGAATCTTCTGTTAAATCTTCATTATCATAGTGGAGGGAAGAGGAGCTAGTGGGTAAATGGGTATACCAGGTGATGTCCTTGTCCCTGGTAAAACTACATCTATGACTTCCTGTTCTGTGGCTGACATTGAATTCTTGATAATGATAGCACAGTTCAAATAAATAGGACTCTTATTTGGGTTGAGAGAAATCTAGCCAGCTCTGACATGGTGCTGATCTAATAGATGTAGAAAAATCTCATAGATTTTTGTCTTTTTACAATATGGACATCTACGGCTGATCTTCTGTCCTGGGCTTCTTTGTTAATCAGTAGATATATATATGTATTTCTAAGGTACCTTAAGCAGATATCTCAAAAAAGTTGGATTCCTGGAAGAGGTATTTCTTCCCAATAACTTCAAAGGGATAATAAAGTGAATGTCTCAGATGCAGATGTCTGCATTTTTGGATATCTAATGATTAAAAAAAAAAAAAAAATCTGCTCCGTTTACCTCAGATCCTTATATCCAAAATGCTTTCTTCATGACTTCTCTCAAAATGTTCGATCATTTAAGCTTAGCGTTCTGCATTTGTCTTTGCTGAATTGCGTCCGATTTATTTAAATGATTTCCTTAATTTGTCAAAACCTTTTTTAAGTCTGTCCTCATATATGTTTACAGACCCTCACAGCTTGATGTCATTGGAAATTTAATAAGCACGCTACACTATTTAATCATTGACTACCTACTCAATGATTCAAGTCACTAATGAGAACATTGATGAGAACTGGGCACAAGACTGATTCTGCAGATCAGTACTCAATACGTAATGTTAGCCAACAAAGAACCATTAATAACTACTAAACATGGTTTCCTAACCATTTTTGCATCTGCCTAATAGCAATTTTGTGAAGACTTAACTTCCCTATTTTGTGGAAATGTCACACAAAACAGTTCAAAAACAATAGCGGGGCCAAGATATACAGTGCATATTATCCTGTATATTCAATGCTTCTTATCTGCAGGGGAGAAAATTCAGAAGGTATGATTTGTTTTTCACAAATCTTTATTAGTAGTTATTCACCCTTTTGCTGTTTTGGGAACGTTTATAAAACTATAATTTTCATATTTTCATTATTACAAAAAATGAAGTTAAGATAACTGGTCCATAATTTCCTACCTTCCTCCTACTTCCCTTAAGTGTAAACATTATATTTGCCCTCTTTCCTTCAAGATCTTCCTCTATAGCTCTATAGCAAGCAACACTATTAGTCTGTGCGGGCTTTCTAGGCTATGCAAACAGACACTGAGAAAAAAAAAAAAAATCTTCTACATCATCAGATCCTGCCCTGGTGCAGAGCTACACAACACAAAAAAAAAAAAAAACAGTATCTCTTGTGTAAAGATTAATGGGTGACTCCATTCACTGATGATGTGAGGATGAATTTTATGAGTTACAGAAAAATATTAAAAAGTTAACTTAAAAAAAAAAAAAGTTTTTAAAAGCCTCAGTTCTTCTCTTTTGCTCTTTGAGTTCTTGTTACTTTATCAGAGATCTCAGTTTTTCTACCCTAAAACATCTATGGATTATTCAAAGGAAGATTTTCTGTTTTATGATGTCTGATAAACTCCATGGTTATTGACACTAAACTCTCAGAGGGACCTTGACAGGTTTGAGAAATAGGCTGACCAGAACCTCTTGAAGTTCAGCAAAGGCAAATGCTGAGTCCAGAATATGGCGAGGAATATGTTGGAATATACATATGTTGGTACAGGCTTGGGACTGACTGTCTGGGAAACAATTTGACAAAAAAAGACTTGAGGGTGCTGACAACAAGGTGATCACGAGTCAGCCGTGCATCCCGAGACCAACCGCCTTCTGGGATGTACTAGCAAGTGTAGAGCCAACAGGCCTGGGAAAGTGATCCTTCCTCTCTGCTCAGTGCTGGTGAGACCACAGCTGGAGTACTGTGTCCAGTTTGTGCTCCCAAGTACAAGGCAAACACGGACACACCAGAATCCAGCAATATGGTCATGGGCTGGAGCATACAGTGCATGAGAAGCTAAGGAAACTGGGATTTGTCAGCCTGGAGAAGTCTTGGAGGAGACATTATTGCTGTCTACAACTACCTAGTCAGAAGAAACAGTGAGGACAGACCCAAACCCTTACCAGAGAAATACAGTGAAAACACAACAGGCATCAGACACCATGAGTGTGGTGAAACACTGGAACAAGCTACCGAGGGAGATTATGGATTTTCTTTGGAGATATTTAGAGTGGACTCAGCTGAACAAGGCCTTGAATAACCTGCCTAACATCTGTTTTAAGCTAATCAAAGTAAAATGAAAAATAAGGAACATATTTTAAATGGTAAGACTGACTAGATATTAAAACAAACTTAGTTTTGTTTCCATCTCTCAATGTTTGAATACTACTGCAAAGGTATGATTTTGTTCAAAAATGACCCATCTCAACAAACATAAAATTGAATAATATTCTAGGCTTGTACTGTTCTTAAAATGAAGACAAGCTCTTGGTTTTGGAGCACTTGAAGAAAATAAATATTTCTCATATGTTAATCTCTTTTGTTGTCAAAACAAAAATAACACTATATTTTGAATTAATTATCTTATACTTTTATTATGTCTAATCAGTGGAAAGTATTTTGCATTTACATTTGTATTTACTTTCCTATATTAATTTTTACTTTTATAGATTAATATTGAACACTATAGTTTCTAGAAGTATACAGTTATTGCCATTTACAAGAAATATTACATAAATGTTGAATCATATTTCCTGAACATAATGAGAAAAACAAACTAGCATTTAAGTAATATTACATTTGAAGAAGAGAGGAAATAATACGGGAATAACAGGAAATTCTGCACTGCTGTTTTTAAACCTCCAAATAATTTCCCATACCACTTGGAATCTCACTTAATATGAATGAAGTCATTTCATATAATTCATCAGTAAAAATTCTAGAGGGCTACTTTTGCTTCCTTTCATGACACTCTACATTTTTTTTTTTTCTTTTGTTATCACTATTTGTACTCCTGGGAAAAATAATTTGACATTTATGTCAAGAAATGAATATGGAACAATATGACAGATCTCTCTGGGAAGATCAGAGAAGCTCCATTACACAAAGACAACAGAGATAAGACAAAGAACAGAGTTACTGAGTGAAGAGAAGAAAAGATAGGTGCTAATTACCCTGCAATTTCTTAGTACTATGCTTCATTTAATATCTGAAAAGTAAAGCTATGTACTGATCCACATAGCTTGTTAAGTCAAGTGGAGTTTTTTTCCAGATCTGATTAGTTTAATGAGCATGTAATTTCATTCAGAGCTCCATCTACCTAATAAAGGGCAAAAGGATGATTATTCATCTACTGTTTAGAAGAAATATCATGGTAAGTGGCAAAATTCCATGATTTTTTACCTTTCATTAAGGGGACATGTGAGGAATGATTTTCCTGTTCAGGACAGCTTTTGGGATTCTCCTAGCTAATTGCTGTTTCAATATCCTTGATGGACTTTTTTTTTTTTTTTTTTTTTTTTTTTTTTCCTATGCCTGTGCCCATTAAATTTTGAATGTGGCTATTGCCTCACCTTGGAAAACAGTATCTTCATTACAGAAAATTCCTTTAACGAGTTTGGGGAAATCAGTTGGTGTCTGCAGTGAGTCACAGAGCTGCATAGGGAGTAGGTTCTAGTGGTTTTAAATTATCAACATCACAGAGTTTACAGTGGCATTTGACATCCTGCTCAGCCTACTAGATATGTTGGAGATGCAGATCTGAAGGCAGGGTTCCTGAAGCCCATCAAAACTAACTGTCAGACATTCAGTAGCTGCAGAATGTCTGCAGAATGCACTGCAGACATTCAGTAGCTAGAAAACCTAACTGAAATGAACTGTTCAATGAGAACATTTTTCTGCCTGAGCTCTTAGAGGCAGACAGACCCCATATAGGAGAGTTTCCAAGAGAACAGCATAGAGGTACACGCGTAGCAGATGTGACTCAACGTGTCTGCTGCCAGAAAGGTGCCATTTAGCTCTGACTATGAAATCAATTCCTTCTATTAGCAGCCTCACCAGAAAGCTGGTTTCCCTCTCCTGAAGACAAATGTTCTCAACAGTTCAGCAGTCCCTGCAGCAGACCAAGGAGACCAAAGAGTTAAAAAGTGAAAAAAAAAAAAAAAAAAAAAAAAAAAAGCAGAAATGTACTGGCTGCTTTTAGTGTGACCAGTGTTGCCTTAATTATAGCCAAATAAACACAAGGAAACAGAGATTGCTGAGTTTAAGAGTACAATTTAGCTGTGTGTCTTGTCAGAGACATTTCCCAAATGCACACTTGCAAGCGAAGACTTATAGGACTTTTACCAGCTCTTTCCAAAGATCTTCTAACTAAGATGGGTCTCTGTAATGAAAAACAATCTGCTGCTTTTTGCATTTTCATCTTCCTTCTTCTGTACTTTTTCATAACTTCACTTTCACAGAAGTTAGAAATGGAAAAGGACCTTCACTGCTATTCCAATTTTTCATCAAATCTCATTCTATATATACAGAGATACATCCACATAAAGAAATCTATACAAGTTTAAAAAAAAAAAAAAAAAAAGTATATGACATGTATGCCTTAACCACATATAGTTAAGAGAACAAATGCTTCTCTAAACTAAAATAGATCTATACTATTAATCATAGTATAATAAAATCAATCATTTTCAAATGAAGCATTACTCATGATACAATGTATCATTATTTTAACACATAGAAATAATTTACATTTTTATAACTAAATGTTCACTTTTAGCAACTGAAGAAATCAACAGATACTTACTTCACTACTAGTAATGGTAACAAAACATACCCTCCAACACAAGGTTATGTAAAATAACCTTGTCACCAGGTCAAAGGTTGACTCTACTGGAAAGCTTGGTTGTGCTACTGAACATTTTCTGGAGAGGTATTTTAGATCTTTCAGTTTCAAAAAGCAGCTTAGATTTTGAGAAAAAAACTTATTTAAATATTATTAGGGAAAAAAAAAAAAAAAAAAAAGAAAGAAAATCTTCGGTCTTGTCCCTTAGCTGCATGAAAAAGAGCAGAGATTAAAAATTTGGGTGCCTAGAGAGCGGAGAAGAGGGAAGGGCTAATTGTATACACTGCTGTACTCATTGTCACACAAAATGAGATAGTGGGGAAAAATATAAAATGTAAGTGAGGGATAAACCCCAAATGATGTGTAGAACCATAGAATGAGCTTCTTCCACTTAATTTTAACCTTGTGAAAGTTAAGCACCAAGGCCTATGTCTCTTCATTAATGATAGAAGTAGTCTGAATAGTCATTAATGAAGAGACACATAGGCATATTGAAAAGTACGTTTATCCAATGTGACTGTTATCCCATTATGGGATGAATTTGCTCTCTAAGGAATCTGACTTGTTGTTGTTGTTAAATGGGATTGGCTAGAAGAACAGATGAAATTGTAACTAAAGGAAAGGTTCACATAAGATACCTATTTTTGATAGTCAGATGAAAAATGCCCCACTCACACCTGAAACAGCAGGTTTCAAAGAAAAAAAAAATAATCAAAAATAAGCAAAATAAACAAATAATTGAAAATGAAAAACTGAGTTGTTATGGTCTATCAGTCTCTCCAGATTAGTAACATCTGTTTTATCAAGTAGATATTCCTTTTACAATATAAAGAGAGAAGAGAAATATCTGGTCTTTGAAAATTGAATATTATCATTCAAAATTGGTCAATAACAAAAGTATTAACTACATAACCTATTTCACAAACATAATTAGATTTTTTGATATAGAACCATTCATAGTAAAGATTTTATATTTAATAGAATTTATATAACTAAATAAGATGTGCAGATTTGTCTCAGAAAATAAGCTCTGTAAAAATATAATAGCCATTTAGTATTTAGTTACTTCAGAGAGACTGTGAATATACACAGACAAATTATTTCTATTGTACTGCATTAGATATCAGTGTGTGCTGAATATTCAATTCCTGATTTAGATTGACTGAGAACAAGTAACTGGTATAGCTGACTGAGCTCTCTATTCAAACTAAGTGTTGCAGATTTATGGTGAGCCCACTTGGGATTTACACATGTAAATAAAAATAAATTTAACAAACTTTCACAGGGATACAAGTCTGTTTCAGAGTCCTGTGATGCTGAGCTATGATCATTTTATGTAGGTTTACAGTTTGGGTTTATCCAGGTTCCATTCTAAATAGGACCTTTTATCACATGCAACACTATCTGAATGCCTTACATGCTTCTTAATTTTTCTTGTTGTTATTTTTATATTTTTTTTTCTTCCTTTTTTTTTCATTCAGATAGCATAAACAATTTATTCTTTTCATCTGGAATTTCATCGGATCATATAAGTTATTTAACTCATTTTTTTTCTGTCTTTTATATGGGAAAGCTTGATAGTACTAGTAAAATAACTGGAAAACAGATGAATGAATCTTGAGAGGTTTCCTTCTGTATGTCCTGTTTCAGAACAGGATAAACAAGCAAAGAAGGTGCTTATTCCATGTGGCACACCAAAATGAGGAAAGAAGGAAAGAAATGACAGAACCAAAAGAATGCTGTCCTAATCAAATTACTTTAATTTTTAATAAATTAGTTAATATGGCCCGATGTTAAACTTATAATTTTCCATTGATAATTTTACATGTGTTGCAGCTGGTGGCTTGCAGATTTGCTTGGAGAATTTTTCTCCAAGCAAATTCAGGAAACCAAACTGTGGCAGCTTATACTTTACCTGTGCCTAAACAAGTTGCTGCTGCCACCCCTTCTCTTTAGAAAGGTGAAAATGAACCTGTAAATAATGCCATGCTTCTACAGTAATGGCCAGCATGGAGTAGAAGGTGTCAGCAAAACAAGATCACTGTCTGAGGTGCAATTAAGAAAAACTATTAAGTTAAGGGATTTATTTATTAATTCAACAGTAGTCAGCAGAAAGTTGATGTTCTCCTTAATAGGTATCATGTTTGATGAAATATTTCTCTGAGTTTTTGGTTATTAAAAATGAATGGGAATTTTCCATAGGTATATATTGTTGCCATTTCTCATTCTTAACCTCGCATTTTTGTCACCAGTGAAATATTCTGGAGGTCCTTGCTTGCCTAGATCATGCAATATTTGCAGTCTTTGATAATAATGCTTACACTTGCTTCATAAGGGAATTTTTGTATATGTATATGTATTTACAATTCTGTAAGTGTTAATATCTAGAGTCCATGGCTTTCCAGTGTTTACTTCATCACAGCTATGCAAGGAATAAGTGTCTGAGAATGTGAAGTTCTCCATAAGCATTATTGGAACATACGGACTATGGATTTGCTGACAAAGAGGACCTGACAAACAGTTTTTCACATCAAACAAACAAACAAACAACAACAACAACAAAAGAACATGGCAAATCCAGTAGTGTTTCACCCCTTACAAGCTTTAAATCCAGTCTTACTTTAAATTCTTAAATAGTCAATCCTTTGCTGGTCTGGCTCTACTAAGCTTTATTTCAAAGATATGCTGGAGATATGCTGGAGGGAAAGGATGGACCACACAGATGGACCTTGACAGGCCTAAGAGGTGGGCCTGTGCAAGCCTCATGAAGTTCAAAAGGGCCAAATGCAACGTCCTGCATTGGGGCAATCCCAAGCACAAATACAGGTGGAGAATGGATTGAGAGCAGCCCTGATGAGGACTTGGGGTTGTTGATGGATGAGAAGCTCAACATGAACCAGCATAATTGCAGCCCAGAAAGCCAACAGCATCCTGGGCTGTGCCAAAAGAAGTGTGGCCAGCAGGTCAAGGGAGGGTGACTGTGTCCCTCTACTCTTCTCTTGCAACCCCACCTAGAGTACTACATTCAGCTCTGTGACCCCCAGCATAAGGACATGGACCTTTTAGAACAAGTCCAGAGGAGGGCCACAAAGGGCTGGAACACCTCTCCTACATAGACAAGCTGAGAAATCTGGGATTGTTCAGCCTGGAGAAGAGAAGGCTTTGGGCAGACCTTATTGCAGCCTTCCAGTACCTAGAAGGGGGCCTACAGGAAAGAAAAGAGACATATCAGAAATTGTAGTGATAGGAAAATGAGTAAACTACAAAAGGGTTGATTTACATAACATGTAAGGAAGAAATTTTTTACTCAGAGGGTGGTGAGGCACTGGACCAGGCTGGCCAAAGAAGTTGTGGATGCCCCATCCCTGGAATTGTTTAAGGCCAACTTGCATGGGGCTCTGAGCAACCTGGTCTAGTGGAACGTGTTCCTGACCATGTCAGGGGCATTGGAAATAAATGGTCATTAAGGTCCCTTGCAACTCAAGCTGTTCTATGCTTCTATGATTCTGTAAGACCTGATATACAGATCAGGGCAACCAGGCATCACAATTAACTTTACACCAGAGAGAATTACAGTGAATGTTCAGCACATCAGTTCTAAACACAATTCCATAATACTTCCTGTGGCTTGGGGTCTGATTATTTTTCCAGTTTTAATACTAAATCTGTCAAAAGGTAGAAGTTACAAGAACCAAATATAGTCAAAAAGAAACACTTATTTTGAGGAGAATTTAGCTGAAGAAATAAAAATTATTAATAAGACTTGTCAGGAACATGAGAAGGAATGAGCTAATCAGGGTCAGTAATCAAAATGCAAGAGAAGAACTCAAGACAGATAACAGCAGAAAATCTACATAGATCTTTGCAAAAATGTTCCTTTTGGAGGAGAGCAGAAATGCTTTCTACATTTGCATAGCCCATTTTGTGTGTAAATAGAAGAGGTTTCAAAACAAAGTAATGCAGTAATCAAGATTAGAGGATATTCAGACAAAACTTCTTTAAAAAATAAAGCATACTGTTTCTGAACAGCTGATGGGGACTTGCAACCAACATGTGCTGGATTTGGTGCTAGGTGGATCTATTGTTAACTGGATTTTAAAAGTATTCCTGTAAACTGGAAAAGTTATTTTTTCAGAGTTTGAAATATTCTTGCAAACAATTCCTTCTCCCCTTTTAAGCATTTTGAGTGAGAATAGAAACAACTTTTTGTTTGTTCATTAGTTATTTTCCCAATAATTCAATGGGATAATATATGATATCTTTATTTATTACAATGCATATGCACACAAAATAAAAATAATTGTAATTATGCAAAGGAAAATAAGCATAAAATTAAGTTATAGTTTATTTATTATAACCACTGTCCTGATAGAAGGCAGTGTAAAGTAATGATTAAGTAGGCATTAGGTGGAAAAAATACAGTATAGAGAAGGAAAGTGAGTTGCTCAAAGCAAAGCAGAAATTACAAAGCCAGTGATCTTACAGCCCAGTGTTTCTAATCTCCTGGTCTAATTCCTAGTCACTCTTGCACTGAGAGTCACTATTCTCATTTCAGAGAGATTTGGGTAAGTGTCTGTCTGCCCCCTGGAGTTTTAAAAAAAAAAAGTTTCAAGAACTTCCTATACCCAATAAAATTACAAAAGCCATTAAATCTGAAGAGGAAAAAGAAAAATGTGCAGTGTTAAGATTAACTCTAGAACAAAAGTAATACAGTAGTAACAATCTATCTGACAATAATTAATGTCTCTCATCTTTGAAATCATTAAGCAGGGAAATTAGAGGGAATTCAAAGGAAGTGATTGATTGGCCCTGTTTATATACTGCATAAATGGAAGGGTTTGTTTGTTTGTTTGTTTGTTTCTTTTCATGCATAAGCTGTGACCACTGTCTACTGTAATTCCAGTGTTTTCTTCAGGTTTTTATTGGTTTATATGAGCATCTACCAGCTCTGTCCCACAGTCATGACTATAGAAAACCTTCTCTTCCCACTTAACTTCTGATCAGCAAAGTTTTGTTACTTCAAAACACTCCCGAACCCTGCAGAAAACATCCTTAATTGCTTCAATGAACAATTTGTAACTTGAAGCTACCTAGTCCCCTTTATTGTCTGTTGCTGTTACCTACTACACTAGCATATTCCTTGCAATTAATCTATGAAGCTTGGTTTACAACTGGGTTTTTAAGCCCCTGGAAGGTGTGATTTGAGAATTATGTTTTTACAATTTTAGAGTATCATGGTATTTTGGGTAGGTGTACTGAGGTAAGAATGCATAACAATATACGCGTGTACAAGAACTCATAGTTATTCAGAAGTAAACAAAATTCTGATTTAATCTAATGTTAGGCATATTCATTAAGTTTATTTTTTTAAGTTTCCCAAAAGCCTGAAGTAAGGAGTTACTATGGCAAGAACAAATTAAATCAGAACATTGTAAGTTCTGACCCCTTTCTTCATTAGAGGACTGACCTTTAACCTGCTTACATTTTAAGTCATATTTCTTCACCATTTGATCAATTGAAACAGGTAGAAAAAAAATATTTTATGCAAATAAACGGAATACAGACACAACTTTTTTTTTTAACTCTTTCACTGATAAGCAGCTGTTATATTGCCATATTTGTTTAGATTTTTCTAGGAAAACCTGTCCTAGTACAAGAGTACAGAATTAGCATTTCAGTCTTTCTCCATAAAGATACTGACAGCATCTATCGAACGTTTTTGAACTAGGAGTTATCAGAGGCTGCTGCTGGAGTTTTCTCTTTCTCTTCCTTTACAGATCTCTGCTCTCCAACCAAGCTGACATCACAAGAGAGCTGGCACATGTCCCAGGTTCTTTTCATACTGTGCTGGAGAAGTAAAGAGAGGGCTGTGTTGGGAATGTTGAGATCTGCTCCTCCCCACTGAGACCCATCCCAGCACAATCACTCTTCCTAAGATCCTTCTGAATTTAAACACTGAATCTGTGATCTGCTCCAACACTTTGCAAAGCAGAAGAGAAAGCAGAGGCAAAATGAGACCTCTTCCATCTCTCTCTGTGATGACACAGAAGCCATGGAAGTAGTGTTAATGTGGAAACGGTGAGACTTTAATACAGTGGTACTAATAATTTGATATCACTTGGTGTGTACATTTAGACACAGAGTTCTGTCATGGTCTGCCAATGATATTTACAAGATCCATGTACAACTTTACTGAACTACATACAATGGTGTTTATGCTGCCTTTAAAAATAGTCTTACTTGTTTATTGCAAGGCCACAGGATAACACAAAGTTGCATTTCTTCCTGTATCTGCACCCTATTTATCTGTGATTTGGTGATTTCCAGCTGTACATCACAAGTAAAGACAAATACCAGAACTGAACTGATGAGAGAATTATTGAAATAAATGTTTCTTCTAAATTTAGCTTTAAAAAAAATCAAACTCAATATTGATGTGAAGTCTGCTCCTTGAACTTTCCTTCCTCTGCCTCCCTTTTCTTCTATTCTGTTATTGATAAAATGCAGAACAATAGAAAGAATCTCTATTAGTTATGGTTTCCAAAGCAGAAAAATATTAAAGTAATCTAAAATATCAAGAAAGTAAGTGAAAACCAAACAGTTATTTTTATAAAAAGAATTTTGCAGGAAAACTTCAATGAATGCTGTTCACATTTATAATTTCCATTATGTAGATGGTACCCTTGAAATCTAGAACAGACAAGAAACATGCTTAAGAAAACATTGTAGGAGTAAGATATGAACTGAGGATTCCTGATACTGAAAATCCACCTTCTTTTTGCTTATCCACTGATCTTCACCTGCATTAGCCTGAGGGATTTTACAGGCAACCAGGTCATCAAGGAGCCAATGAATACAAAGTGGTGCCCAGTGACAGGACAAGGAGCAATGAGTACAAACTGAACAACAAGAAATTCTGTCTAAGCATGTGAAAAAAGTTTTCGCTACTGTGATGGTACTCAAACAGAGCCCCAGACAGGTTGCCCATATTGGCTGTGAAGTTTCCATCCTTGGAAATTCTAGACTGGATACAACCCTGAACAACCTGGTGTAGGTGATCCTGCTTGAGCAAAGGATTGAACTGGAAAATCTGCAGAGGAACCTTCCCACCTCAGGTATTCTGTAACTCTTTGTAAAAGAAACCACTTAATAAACATAGCTTATTTGAAGTAAATGATTATGGAAACTGATTGTGATGATCTCTGTTGATATAGGCATTTACTTTAATGAGGCAACAACTTTTGACAATTTGTGTAAAATTGTCAGAGGAAAGATGAAAAGTTGGTGTATAGAAGAGGCAAGGCTCAATTAATAGCTAAATCCCTGGCTGAAGCCAGACCATATTACCCTAGAGGACAAATATTGACACGCATATAAAAAATACCTCACACCAAGCCATTCCCAGTGAGTAACACTTAAGTGGGGCAGAATCTGAGCCTGCCAGGCTGCTCAGAAGCTCGGTTTGATGAGGGGAAAGAAAAAAGAAACATTGTTACCTCATGTCTGCCACAAAGCAGGTTAAATAGTCATTTTTATATATACATGATCAGCCTGGATTCTTATACAAGATATAAACCACTATATCTGACTTCTCATGTGCTGAATATCAAGTAATGGGCTTCTGCTTCATATACGTGTGCTATGAGGACTATCTCATACCTTTGCCTCTGGCATGTGGTGATTTTATGGCATTGCCTTCCATCAAAGGCAACACAATGCAGCAGGACCTTGAGTTCAAAAAGTCCACTAAGAGGCATTCTCTGGAAGAGCACCTAGCACCCTCTTTCCTCATGTAAGCTGCTTCTGCAAAGTCCCTGTTGTAAGTCATTTAACACAGTGAGGTGTTGAACACTAGAGATTAGGTGACATTTCTCAGCTGAGAAAAATTAGCTCCACAGTCACCAAAACCCCAAACCCTCTGTTTTGGAAACTCAGATCTTCTATCCTATTCCTCCTCTGAAGAAGCACCATTTGCTGATGTCAGTCACTGATGGGCCTGTGTGGGCTGAGGAAAATTTTTCCTGCTGAGATGGTGGGTGGAAAACAAAAGTAAAAACAAGCTGTAGCAATTCATATATTTCAACACAGGAATTTCAAAAATACGATTCTATATTTACCATCTTGTTCTTTTACATATGCAATATAAATTTTAGGAAGGAAATATACTTGCTTTAGAAAATAAATATATGCAAATCTTTGCCTGAGATTGAAAACTTCCTCTCCTCTTGACTTGACTTCAGTAAGGCTTTTGACACCGTCTCCCACAGCATTCTCCTCAAGAAACTGGCTGCTCTTGACTTGGACTGGCGCACGCTTCGTTGGGTTAGAAACTGGCTGGATAGAGTCGTGGTAACTGGCCCAAAGAGTCGTGGTAAATGGAGTCAAGTCCAGTTGGAGGCCAGTCACTAGTGGCGTTCCCCAGGGCTCGGTGCTGGGGCCGGTCCTCTTTAATATCTTCATTGATGATCTGAACGAGGGCATTGAGTGCACCCTCAGTAAGTTCTCAGATGACACCAAGCTATGCGCGTGTGTCGATCTGCTTGAGGGTAGGAAGGCTCTGCAGGAGGATCTGGATAGGCTGCACCGATGGGCTGAGGTCAACTGCATGAAGTTTAACAAGGCCAAGTGCTGGGTCCTTGCACCTGGGGTGCAAAAACCCCAAGCAGAGCTTCAGGCTGGGAGATGAGTGGTTGGAGAGCTGCCAAGCGGAGAAGGACCTGGGAGTGATGGTTGATAGTCAGCTGAATATGAGCCAGCAGTGTGCTCAGGTGGCCAAAAAGGCCAACAGCATCCTGGCTTGCATAAGAAACAGTGTGGCCAGCAGGGCTAGGGAGGTGATCGTCCCCCTGTACTCGGCTCTGGTGAGGCCGCACCTCGAGTACTGTGTTCAGTTTTGGGCCCCTCGCTACAAGAAGGACATCGAGGTGCTTGAGCGGGTCCAGAGAAGGGCGATGAAGCTGATGAGGGGCCTGGAGAACAAGTCCTACGAGGAGTGGCTGAGGGAGCTGGGCTTGTTCAGCCTGGAGAAAAGGAGGCTCAGGGGTGACCTTATTGCTCTCTACAGGTACCTTAAAGGAGGCTGTAGCGAGGTGGGGGTTGGTCTATTCTCCCACGTGCCTGGTGACAGGACGAGGGGGAATGGGCTTAAGTTGCGCCAGGGGAGTTTTAGGCTGGATGTTAGGAAGAAATTCTTTACCGAAAGGGTTGTGAGGCATTGGAACAGGCTGCCCAGGGAAGTGGTGGAGTCACCATCCCTGGAAGTCTTTAAAAGACGTTTAGATGTAGAGCTTAGGGATATGGTTTAGCGGGGACTGTTAGCGTTAGGTCAGAGGTTGGACTCGATGATCTTGAGGTCTCTTCCAACCTAGAAATTCTGTGATTCTCCTGTCCTACCTCCTGTCACTACTGAAATAATCAGTACTGCACTAAAAGTTCTGCAGTCGAGGAGCAGTATTTCTGTTGGTTATGTTGTATCACAAATGATACCTCTGTATTTACTCTATTTTCTTCATTTGGATTTAATTACATTGGGATTCAAGCAAAACACAGGCTGCAGCTTGCTCTCCTGCATATTTGCTCTGGTACAACAGCTCTGAAGAGCGAACAGGTGGGAAGAGAGATTAAAGTGATTTCATTCACTGAGGGTGGTATGTAAAACATAACTATGTTACCAAGATGATGGTTGGAAAAGCTGCTACAAGTGTTTTGTCCTTAAGAGGCTGTTCCTCCTTGCACATTTTAAGCAGTTTGAGAAGATTGATTTATTTTTACAGAAACTAAGCTGAGGCACACAGAGAAAGAACATCTCAGACTGCTGCTATCTCTAAAAAAAAAAAAAAAACAAAAACAAACAAACAAAAAAAAAACCACTAAATTGTTGTTGTTGTTTCACTTTTGTTGTTGTTTTGTTTTGTTTTAAGTTCAGAGGCACAAACATATCTACAACTCCAGCTAAATGAATTAAATGAATGACAGAGCTACTCCTTAGTAGACTCACCTTTGGCTTGATAAAAAAGGCATATTTCTAGTCTCTCCAGAATGAAAGTTGCCCTCTTCTGATTAATAAATCATATATATTCTGAAAAAAATATTATCCCTTTTCATATCTGGAATAGAACTTATTAACAACCAAGAGCTGATTAAAGCCTATGCATATACAACATAAGAATTGCACAATAAATCATTTCAAAGCTGGATGCTATTAGAATGGATTGATTTCATGTAGAATAACTGAATGTAGAAAATGATGAAATTTAGAGAATAGGATTTGATTATTATATTGCAGAGGGAACTGGGGTCACAGGCCAACTAGAAAAGAGTATAATTCTCTTGATAGTAAGGTGGGATCTAAGGACAAACAGGGAGTGATTTACAAACCATCAGTTATACACAACAGCAGCCAAGAAAAGGAAGCAAACTGAAGACAAGCAAAATTTCCTGGAATTTCAGTAACGTAGAGTTCAGAAAAAAATGTCAAGGGCTGAAATGTCTGAAATGGGCATACAGCTGAAATAACTCTGAAGTGGAATAACTCTGAAATGGGCGTAAAGCTAGTGAAAGGAGTTGTGCACAGTGAGGACTGATGGGTGTCTAGCAACATAGCAAAAACAAATGTGTAAAGCCTAACTCAGAGAGATTTCATACAAATCCAATTGCCTTTCTAATAAGTACAGTGGTATCTGGCTCAGACCCAAGGGCAGCATGCTACCTATGAGCAGGTTTTACAAAACCACAGATGATGTAGGCCACGTTTGCTGAAACTTGTTATCATAAAGAAAGAAAAGTCCAGAGGAGGTATAGTAGGGAAAGCTGCAAGTGGGATGTCCTGTGAGTGGTGACTGAAGCAAGGTTTATGTAGATGGTTGCGGCTTGCTGGTGTTCTGGGGCTAGAGCCCCAAGCCAAGAAGAAACGGAGGGAATGGAGGGAATGTCTAAATATATATGAATTACTTGAACATTAATGGAAGATTAAAAGAGAATAAAAATTAAACAAATGAGGAAAAATGTCATTTTAATTAAACTAATTCTTTATATGAAACAGAAGATAAAACAAATATCAATTATTCATAGGGAGCCACATCCATTGGGTTAGATTAAAAAAAAAAAACAAAACAAAAACTAATGAATATGGCTTTTACACATTTAAAATGTTTATTTAATGAAAATGAACCATGTGATGCATTAAGGGATGATTATTTAAAAATAGCATCATTTTATGATGCAGAAAAAAAAAAGGCAGAATCTTAACAGTTGCTTTCATTTATATTTTATGTGCAAAAACCCCATCATTAAAAAAAAAATAAGAATCTGACTTTCATTAAATCAAAGTTACTCAAAGAAATGTTGCCTTCTCATTTCCTCTAAAACTTACTCTCTTATGCTAAGAAAGTGTTATCTAAAAGTGAGAGCACAGGGCTGTAAATTAAAACACAAGGCTGCTCCGTCACAAGATCACAGATTCACTCTTTGACATTGGGACAGATTTTATGGCAACTTTATCCTAGCTTCTGCTGACTATTAGCAGAACTATGTGAGTGAATTTCCTGTGAAAAATAAATAAATAAATAAAAAGACAGATAGATTAATGAAATTCTAACTTGTCATTTGTCTATAAAAGAGAGTTTCTGCTCCTGTTGTGACTCACAGATGGACACAGCTCTGGAGCTTTGCAGTTCAACCTTTCCCAGTTAGTGGAGCTACAACGAAGATAGTCATATGAGCTAGATAATGGCCACATCTGCACCTCATCTTAGCAAGGTCTTTTGCAAAAATAAAATAATAATAATAATAATAAAGTAATGATAATTTAAAACAGCCCATAACTTCTCCAAATAAATCTGTCAACATTACTAAAACTTTTTTCATTCCTTATGCCACATTTCAGACAAAGGTGCTCTACCCTACTAAAATTTTCCCATTCTGACCCCAAATGAAAAATATTTTTATAGGAAGGTCAGTAAATGAGGTCCCTCTCTCCCAGCTTTGATGAATTCTAATGGAATTATTTATTCAATATGCATATATTTTACTTTATAAATAAATTGGTAATTAAACAGCAGTTAAATGAACATAAAAGGAATGTTCACTATACTATGCCCACTCATGCATTTAGACTGTGATGTCCCAATGATGCAGGGATTATGTTCTTTGTAAGACACATTGTAAGTTACTATGGTCGCTTCCACTGTTTAGGTCAGCATAAAGAACAGCATATCTTTATTACTAGGTGATATTTTTCTAAGGCATCTAATACACTTAACATTTTTCCTCTATTTTGTGTGAAGTGTTTTTAAGTGAGAAGATGAGCTTAAAGGATAGCATACAATCATGGCTGGCCATGTACCCTGCAAACTAAAAAGAAAAGTGACAAGTGCTCTCTCAACAAGTTTTTTGCTTGATCTTAGTGCTTATGACAAAGAAACAGAACTGAACTGATTTTCTGTGCACTCACTGGGATATATTATCCATGGATCACATTTAAAGTGGAACTAATAATTTTAAAACAACTGTCATAACTATGTGCATGTCTGCTGCCTGTAATGAATTCGATGACATGTACCCAGGGATACAATTTGCAAGAAGCATCAAAGATATGAGTAGTTCATGGTTCAAAAATAGCTGATCTTAGACCTCAAATGGCTAAAAACCCTGACGTCACTGAGCAAAAAGAAGCAAGATAAGAAAGCAACTACATATAGAACTAACATTTATGCTTGACTACAAACAGTGAAGACGTAACAAAATTGGTTAGCTGATGAGAGACCCTACAGGAATTTTTTGCAAAAACAGGAAAACAGTGTTAAACTGACATTTACTCAGCAAGCCACCAACCAGAAGTGCTTGGGGCACCCCCTACACTGAAGGAAAATGCCAGAGCTGTATAATGAATAGACTTTGATGGATCCCACTGACGTCCCAAAGGTTGCTCTGTTTCTATTTTTTATTTCTTTCATCTGATCTTCATCCATAATTTGACAAACTATTTTAAAGTGTCTATTTCCTTGTAATTTATACATTCCAGGCTTACCAAACACATTCATTATCTTCACCCAATCACCAATCACTTTTTTTTTTTTTTTTCCTGTGGTTTAACTGACACCATAATCTGAAATCCAGTCAGTTTAGAAATATCTCATGACCTTAAAAATAGCGACAAACATATTCCTGAAGACAAGATCCCTCCAATTTTTGTGCTCTTAAAGTCATGTTCTACCATGTCTTCCTTCTTTTTGCTCCGCTGACTGAAAGAGAAAGAGACATAACACACACACACACATATATATAAGCTATATAACTAAGAAAGGTTTTGCATAATTCTCCAAAATATTTTTCCGGGCACCAAGAGATAGGTCAATGGCTGGTGTGAGTCAATGTGATGTATGTCCCACTAAACTAGGGTAGCTTGTCTTGTTATCAAGAGTGACCCAGTCTTTTTCAGGATAAAGCTACAGTACTTTATTAAAACTCATCCATGATAAAGCTCTTATGTCTTCTACCTCCAGTGAAGCACAAACAGAAAAAAAAAAAAAAAATAGAAAAAAAATGATGACCCAGACAAAATGCAGCAGTATTTGACTTCTGAGCTCCCTCACTGTCTTGCATTTTTGTGGATCATGCATTGGTAGTTACCTGGCATACTTCTGAATTTTATCAGGTCTCTGTTTAATTTGAAGAGTATTTTTATTAAATTTGTAAGTCACTTGCTGTCTAACAATAGCATTAGCAAGCCTAGTTATCTTTTATATACTCTGAAGAAAGCCAGGTTAAACCTAGTAAATTGCTAGTGACCTACTTAGCACTTACAAAGGTCTTGTGTTACAGTCTACTGCTCCCTTACTACACTATGACTTAGAGTGCCTCCAGAAGGAATAGTTTCAAAACAAATATCACTCAGTCCAAGTCAAATCACAAGGCAGAAACTTGAAAACTCTGACTGCACCATTATCCCCCGAGGAAAAAGATGGCCTCTCAGACAACCAAGGCCCAGCATATCAGAAAATATTGCTGTGAGAAGTTTGAAGGGGGCTCAGAAATGAATATCATTGAACGTTCCTCAACAGCAAAGGCACACAGGGAGCATAAATCTCAAATGTAGATGATCAGTGATGAATGCATCACCATAATAAAGCTCTTTCTCTTTAGTGGGATAGGGGATTAGGGGAGAAAAGCTTTTGTGCAGCAAATGTTTTTTTTCCTGTATTGAAAGACGTGGCCAGCTGAAGAGAATCAAACATCTGGAAGATGCCATCTATGAGGAAAGATTTTCAAGTACTTAGACCGTTGTTTCAAAGAAGAAAAGAAAAAATTGTTTTCTGTGTTTGCTATGAATAGCATAAGTAATGGGCTTAAATTGTAGCAGTAGGGACTTAGCTTTCTAATAGAATGAGTAGTCTATGGGAACTGCAGCATCCCCATCATTTAAAGGATTACAGGAACAATTGTCTGTCAGGAGCAGTTTAAGTGCAGGTGAGTTTGCTTTAGGGACAAGGAAACAAACCAGGTGAGTTTCTATAGCCTGATTTGTTATAATTCTAAATGACAAAAAGCTGTTATCTAAAATCATCTCATTTCCCAGAACCAAAATTATTTTATGAGTATCCCAAGTTAACACAGAGGTATAATCAGTGTTTTCTTCAGGTCTTTCTTCATTAAAGAGCAGACTGAACTAATGAGCAGGGTTTATATTTCTGCATGTGCACTAGGGGAAGGATTCAGTTGCTCTTTCATCAATTTAGTGCCTTCTCAGCCACTCCACAGTTCCCTTCTTTTTGCCTAGTTGCTGCAACTAGGCAAATATTATGCCATGATATGCCGTGAGAGGCATATCTCTCTCATGGATCTGTGCCCTGCTGGGACATGGACAGCATGTAACCAAGACCAAGTCCCACCCTTGGTGTCTGAGCTCTTGTGATCAGCAGCAGCCTTTGGCATTGCCTGGCATCCTCCCAGCCCCGGGCCACCACATGAGATGTGGGTTTCATTGAAATCCTGTGTGAGATACCCTGGAGCCTGACAAGTTGTTTGCTTACAGCCAAACATATGAGTTGAGCTCCTTGTGTTTAAAGCAAGAATGGAGATGTAAAATGCTGCTTGATACCTACTGTATGTAACACATTTTGAGATCACGCTCTGTTTAAACAACCTCTCACAATAAATCATACTTCAAAGAATGTGTAGTTTTGTTTTACAACAATAGGGGTATACTGCAGCAAACATAATGTGCAAAGAAAATAATAAGAAAAAACTTCACATGCAATTTTGGGAGAAAACTAAATACTTTATGAGCTGGTGTACTTATCAGTATTCTGAATTCTATTCTGTCTGCTAGTCAGAGGAGAGATGAGGAAAGGTGAGAGGGACTTAGTTTGAGACAAATCTCTTTTTGTTGCAATAACATTTGAACTTATAGGTCTGCTAAGTACTAAGGTTAACACAGATTTAACCCACTAACATTAAATATTAATGTTTTATCTTTCTTTTGCATTTTAAATCAAGAATTAAAAATCTATTTGTTCCCAGAAACTATCCACAAAGACTGGAAATCTTTTCTTTTTTTTTAATAAAACTTTTTTTTTTTTTTTTTTTTTTTTTTTTTAAATTAACAGGAAAATCTTCAACATAATAGCTTTTGGATTCCCATAGCTTCCAAAATAAAAGCAGAGATCATTCACACTGAGCTCCCATTGACCTCATTTAGAACTCTTTATTAAGGTACTACTTATTAACAACAGGACAAACAAAACTATGTTGGTGTTTTTTCCATAATGACCTATCTATCTGGAAAAAAAAAAGTGTGAAAAAAAAAATATCTAGAATTCCAGAAAAGAACAAACCTGAAGGTCTTTTACTCTTTTATGAGTCAGAAGAAATAACTATTATGACTTAAGTACTTTGAAAATATAGACTCTAAAAAGAAATTGTGACTCCTAGATTTCTTTTTCCCTACCTTCTTTTTCAAATGTTTTCCAGTCATCTCAGAAACTCTTCTGAAGCCTTCACAAACTTAAAACTTAGTGAAGAGCAAATTCTGAAATAAAAATCTGATTTTTTACTTATTAAATAAATCCAAGTTTAAGTCCATGAAAGCCAACATTTCATGTCTGTGTCATTCCACATTCAAGTGTATTTTCCTAATGACAGTGAGAGGACAATATACACAATCCACCAGAAGTCCTTTTTTTTAATAATAATAATAATAATAATAATAAATAACAACAACCTTGAGAAGGATTCTCTAGACTTTATCTGTGTCAGGAGGTTTCTGGGCCACTTTTAGTACCAAAAGCTTGATTAAGCATGTCTGAGCATGGGTTCACAATTTCAAAGCTGAGTCACAGATGCCCGTTTTGTATTGTGTTTGTAAGGCAGACATGGGTCCAAAGCACTGTTAGTATTCCAGTATATGTTCACAATTCTTTCTTCCAGATATTCCATATCAAAGAGTGTAATAATGGCTCTGATTTTCAGCTGTTTCACATTTTGTGAGCTGGTATATGGAGTCAATCCTACTAAAGATAGTTCAACTAAAAACTACTTCTGCTGCACTGTGGAACAAGTTCATCCACTTTTCTACACTTGCATTTTCCAGCTTGAATTTTGAACCCTCGGAATCAAAATTATTCCTAGATGTATGTTGAAAATACAATGAAATTTCCAAATGTAGGAGAAAGTCGAGATCACTGGAATTAAGGACAGAATTCTGTAGATGAGCTCAAGAGCTCATCTAGTCCAACTTCTTATTCAAAGAAGGTCCAACAAAAACAGGTTTAATTTAACATATCTGAATAATGGGCAGCTATTTGAAAGTGTCCAAGACACATCCATTCTACAAAAATATACCTCTTTAAGAGTGTGTTTATGAATAGCAAAGCGAGAATATATTTTAACTAGAAAGTAAAGGGTGATTTATTTTCTACAAGAGATTAATTTTGTGCCGGAATGATCCAATGTACTCTGCAGAAGGAACATGAAGACAACAAGCACAGGAAGTAATAATTGAAGATTAAAGCTTTCGTTACCTTGAGTAGGTTAGCATGCACTTGTGCAGGTTCCAGTAATACAATTATAATTACACTGCATAAAGGTGCAAGAGCTGAAGTACCGTTTTATAGTTCTTATAGGCAGTTAGCCTTTTTTAATATCCTGTTTGAAGATTAAAGCTTGGATAATAACAAATAACTCTTGTTTCCTTCCTATCATACAATGGTGAAACACAATAAAGCTTCAATAATTAAAGAAATATGTAGACATCATGGTGATGAACATGGTACAAAGAAATTAATAAATTAGACAATTTGGTAAACTTCCTTTTCCAAACCTCAGCAAAATCATACGCATGAATGTGTAAAAAAGGAATTTCCTAAAGGAAGCTCACATTATTACAAGGTAACAGTTATTGAGTAACTACAAAGTGCTGTTAAGGAAGTCATGCATCCATCAGAGAATTGAATTTATGCTTCAATAAAGCACTAAATATTCGCATTGCATTTTAGAGTCAGAGGAAAGATGCTCTTGTGGGTTCATCCTGTCTTTTTGCAAAATCCCATTTCTAAGCTGTAGTTATAGACAATGCTTAGATTTGGAATATGAACATTCCTTTGTAATATTAAACTGCTACATGAGAAGTGTTACCATAATAGGTTTTTAAATCAATCACAGAAAGAAAAAAATATCTGAATTGAGAACTATATTTCTAAAATTTAACTTTAGTTCCTCTGAAGATTCTGACTGCCGTGACTGAGGAGAATAGAGAGGGATTTGCTCTGCTACTTGAAGGATACATGACCTTCCTGAAGCTGTATTTATATTTCTCCAAAAACAATAATAGGCTTTTGCTCCTTAGAGAGAATAAAGAAAAGGTATGTCTCTCTATTGGAAAATCCTTTGAACAAATCAGTTTTACCAAATCTTTGTGGTCTGGAGGAGGTTCTGCTTCCTGAGTGATGGAGATGTGGTTTATAAACAACCTGGCATTTAGTACACTCTAAAGCACCATTGATGTAAAGTCCTGGACCTCACAGGAAAGACTGTCCTACAGCACTGAAGTCAAGCTCAGGCTTGACTTTGGGGATCAGTTTTGCTGACAAGGTGCTGAGGGTGCTGGCAGACAGGGAATTGAGCATGAGCCAGCAGTGTGCCCTGGCAGCAAATAGCCAGCCAACAACATCCAGAGCTGTGTGGCAAGGAGCACGACCACAGATGGAGCAAGGTGATCATTCCCCTTTAGTCAGCATTCATGGGAGTATCATGTTCAGATCTGGAGTGGTGTTAATGGAGGGCCACCAGGATGGTCAGATGCTGGAGAACTCACTCTGGGAGGAGGTGTTCAGGGACTAGGGTTAGTTCAGCCAAGGGCAGACATGGCTTTTTTGGTACCTAACACCAGCCCCTCAGCACCTATAAGGGAGGTCAGCAAGAAGATGGATCCAGATTCTTCAAAGCAAGGCATGGCAGGAGGATGAGAAATAATAACCAGAGATAAGCCTGAGCAACTTGGTTTGAGCACAGAAGTGACCCTGCTTTGAACAGGAGGTTGGACTAGACACCTCTTGATGTCTTTTCCAGGCTGATTTATCCTATAACCCTACCTGTTCCCAGAAAGAAACCAAATAGTAGAGAGGATTGCAGCTCAGCATGAGTCAACAATGTATTGCTGTTGCCAAAGCATCAAATATCATCCTGGCAGGTATAAAGAGGAGCAGATTTGCAAGACTAAAACAATATTTCTTCTTTTTTGTACTAGTGGTACTTCCCAAGCTGGAGCATGGTTTCCAACTTCAGGCAAAAAACGTCAAGACCAGCTCCTTGACCCTGCAAAAGTAGAGTATAATATCTGACTTTGAAGAACACATCCTGCAAAAGACAAAGATTAGGCAAAGGGAAGTAAGAATGGTCAGTTGTGTATGCAAAAAAGGATGTTAAACACACTTTGGGTGATTACTCAAAAAGGAAATGGAACGGTGGGGAAGACTCCTGTCTTCAAATGCATATGAGGCTCCTGCAGAAAAGAAACCAATAGTTTGCCCTCTTCTTGAATCACGAGTAGGAATAGCCTTAAATTGTAGCAATAGATTAAACAGCCACATATTCCCCCTTTTAAATGGTATTGTTTAGCCATACTCTACTCTGCGGTTATTTGTAAAGCCTCATTTATTGTTTGCTGACTCTTTATCTGTTCTCTAGTTAATATGTATTTTTATATAAATTGTATATATGTGCACTGTATATAATTCAAATAGCATTGCTCAGAGAAAGAATCATAGTTTTTCATTGAAGGATGTGCTGTTTCAAGAGAGAAAAAGTGACAAACCTCTTCATGGTACACATATTTCAGTATCTATAAAGAAAATAGCCACAAAAGACAAATGTCTTGTCCTCCATGACAGGGGGTGGGGGGTGGAGAGAAGTAAATCGTATGAGCTGGAAGGGACCCATAAGGATCATCAAGTCCAACTTCTGGCTCCACACAGGCACACCCGAAAATCAGACTATGTGTCTGACAGCGGGCTTGGTGCCGTGACCACTGCCCTGGGGAGCCTGTCCCAGTGCCCGACCACCCTCTGGGTGCAGAACCTTTCCCTAACCCCCGGCCTGACCCTCCCCTGTCCCAGCTCCATGCTGTTCCCTCGGGTCCTGTCGCTGTCCCCAGAGAGCAGAGCTCAGCGCCTGCCCCTCCGCTCCCCTCCTGAGGGAGCTGCAGGCCGCCATGAGGCCTCCCCTCAGCCTCCTCTGCTCTGGGCTGAAGAAACCATGGGACCTCAGCTGCAATTCTCTGCTATGTGTTGAATGAAAATCTTTCAGTTAAGCCTTAAGTCAAACCTTCAGCTGCTAGTTAGGTTTTGTTCAATCTTGATTTAAAAAAGGCTGACACACCCCCATGTCTAGAAGCAGGACAAAACCTCAGATTTTTGTATGACCCAAGTGAGCCCTTTTTTTTTTTTTTTTTTTTTTTTTTTGTCAGTGTACTGGATGAGGTACATGGTGAGGTTTTGGTAGTGGGGGGTTTCAGGGGTGGCCTCGGTGAGAATAGTCTAGAAGCTGTCCCATGTTAGATAAGGGCCAGGTCCAGTCTGCTCCAAAGGGACCTGCCAGTGGCCAGACCTGAGCCAGGGAGAGACGCTGGGTGGGCCTCTGGGAGAGCAGATTGAAAGGGTAAAAACAAAACAAAACAAAACAAAACAAAAACAAAAAACAAAAACAAACAAACAAACAAACAAAAAAACTGTGGTGTAACAGCAGCTGGAAGAGGCAGTCCTGCAGGCCCCCAGGTCAGTGCAGCAGGAGGGCAGGAGATGCTCCAGGCAGGCAGCACCAGTTCCCCTGCAGCCTGTGCAGAGGCCCCTGGTGGAGCAGGCTGTCCCCCTGCAGCCCATGGGTCTCACATGGAGCAGATCTCCACGCTGCAGCCCCCCCAGGGGTGGAGGAGCCCCCGGTGGAGCAGGTGGATGTGGCCTGGAGGAGGCTGCGGCCCATGGAGAGCCCCCGCAGGAGCAGGCCCAGGGCCGGAGCTGCAGTCCGTGGAGAGGAGCAGGGGGTCTGGGGGGAGCTGCCGCCCACCCGAGGGGGACCCATGCTGGAGCAGTTTGCTCCTGGGGGATGGACCCTGTGGGACGGAGCCGTGTGGGAGCAGTGCTTGGAGAGCTGCTGCCTGCGGGCAGCCCCAGCAGGCTCAGTTGGGGAAGGACGGCATCCCGTGGGAGGGAGTAAAAGTTGGAGCAGGGGCCGGGAATGACTGTGAAGGAGCAGGGGAGACAAAACATTAGGGACTGACCACAGCCCCTCTCCTCGTTCCCCTGTGCTGCTTGGGGGGAGGAGGTAGAGAAGGGTGGATGGGGGAAAGGTGATTTTAGTTTGATTTTAGTTTCCTACTGCTCTAGCCTGTTAGTAATAGGTAATAAATTATATTAATCTCCCTATGCTGAATCTGTTTTGCCTGTAATGATAATTGTTGAGTGATCTCCCTGTCCTTATCTCAACCCTTAAGCCCTTTTCATCATATTTTCTCCCCCTTTCCCTCTGAGAAGTGGGAGAGCAAGAGTGGTTGTGGTGGAGCTCAGCTGTCCAGCTGGTTAAAACCACCACAATCAGTTATGTCCAGAATAGAAGTCAGGGTTAGGTGGAACCAGATCCATCTTTTTTATTTATTTTTTTTTTCCACATAGCTTCCACTTGAGTTCTACCTAAAGGGAAATTATACACCTGTGGGGCTTTTCCTCTCTCCATACAGATTTCTACCATGCTGCCTGCATTGGGAAGGGGATGTTGCTTTACTCAGAACTGAGAAAACTGCTCCCATTCACTTTCTGAGTCCTCTGAATTTCCCAAGCTTTACGGGTTATTACCACTAACCACTGCAATCATTCCCATGGAACCCAAATGGCCTACTTTCCAACACAAAAGCTAAGGCATCTCTGAGGTCACAGCTAGGTGTACTGATAAGACAAGGTTGTAAAAAGAAACATCTACACTACCACTGAGTTCCTGGAGAAAAAGGACTTTGTCCCTCAGGGATGCAATGCTGTGCTACAGAGGAAGTTCTCCCACTGCAATGCTGGCAGATGGCAGCAGAGAAGACCCAGGGGCAGGAGACAAGGCAACCAGGAGAGGCTCCAAACGAAAAGCTGGATGTGGTGTTGGACACCTCAGTCATGACCTCCTCTGTTTAGTCATCTTCAGCTCAGAGGGCCATGTCTTTGAGTCTTTTATTCATTGGCATTTTCTGCTAGCTAGCTAGCTAACTAGATAGGCAACAGTTAATCACCATCTGACCCACCCTGCTTACTGGGCCAGTGAGATTGTGGCAGCTTGTTTTGCTTACTGACCAGATGAATTTGAAAAGTAAAATGTCATTGCTTGCATATTTGCTGTTGTTAACACCAAGAAGGCAAAAAGCCCTACCAGCTTTATATATCTATTACTTCTGTAGATAAACTCTAAGAAGGTGGGTTTTTTTGTTGTCGTTTTTTTTTTTTGTTTGTTTGTTTGTTTTTGTTTTTGTTTTTGTTTTTCCCCTTAACACTGGGCATTTATTGAGTTTCTGTCTAATCTTCAGCCAGGCAAATTGGAGGGCCAGGGAAGAATGTCACAATATATACCACAAACTGATCTTTGAAAAATACCAGTCTGGAGGTGGGAAAAAAAAAAAAAAAAAAAAGGTGCATACTGGTGCATTATGAAAAAGGCCCAAATTCCCATTTACTTCTTTATAAGGAATTGATCTAACTTGTGGTGAATAAAAATTGCACAACTGCATCTGAATGTTTTCTTTAATTCTAATTTGTAATGAATCCCTTTATGCTTCCTACGTTGTCATCTGTCTCAACAACATTAAATTTCAATTTGTTGACATCTGGTCCAGTCTAAATCAAATCAAAGATGTTTGACATTGCAGAGCTGTACGCAACAAGCTCCAGACAAACAGCAGAGGTTGGGCAGAATTTCTCAAACACTGCAACAGAACTCCCTCGTACTCAATTCACAATGAAAAATAATGTGATAATCAAGTATTAGAAGAGAAAGAATCAATAATTAAAAAGGGAAATCAGAGGTCTGGTTCTTTCTACTTTTTAGAACTTTTTTATAATTGTGAATTATAATAATTCCACTGAGGTCAGCAGAATTGATCTGGTAGAAAAAAAAAAAAATCACATTTTATCACTTTGAACAAAAGTTGGTTGATTTTTAATATTGATATGAATATTCTTTATTATTCACAAATGCATCATTCTAGTCCTCTTGTAAAACTGATATAAATAAGCTTCCTGTAGCCAAACTTTTCTACCTGAAATGTTGTCTTATGTAATGGATAAAACTTTCCTCAGGAAATCTGAAGCAGAGTCAGTAAAGCAAGTCAGAAACAGAAGGTTCCAAAGTAGGAAATGATCTCATGTCTTACAGATTGTCTTCTTTCTTACTAAAAATCCAAAATAGATTAGCTGAGTAATTTTTAAACCTTTAAGTCATTAAAATGACTGAAACATTTTCCAGAGTTACTTGGGAGGGAGAAGAGCTCTTTTCCACTATCAGAAGTTATTTTGTTCGTTAATGTCTGATTGAAGCTTTGTAAGGGCTTAAAGGTATGTAAATTTTTGGAGCCTGTATGAAATAATGTTTAGACTCTAGACAGGGAAGACAGAAACAAAAAGGGAGTGAAGATGTATAATGAGAAAAAATTAGGGTGGAAGTCAAGCACCCCTGCATTGTCATCTTGGCTCTGAAACATTTTGAAGTGAGCTTTCAGCTAGATATAAGTTCTTACTTCCGATTTTTCTTTTGTGAAATGTAAATAGATTATAGGTTTATGAGAATTAGTGTGCTTGTACAGTGCTTTAAAACTCATAAAGTAAATTTAAACAGAGGACATATCCATTAAAGAATGGAACAGGAAAGGTAATTGCACAGGCAAGATCTAGGAAGGGGAAGATTTAGGTGGCATTAATGTTTTCATTTCATCCAGTGCAGAGCTCCTGAGGAAAAGCTGTCTCTGTTAATTTCACTAAGGTAATTGTACCCTCCTGGCCCTGCAGACCCTTTTAGACTGTCCTTGTCCACATTAACCAGAGCACCATCCAACAGGATTTCTGGTCCCTTGTAGTATCTCCTGGGTTACATTTTGCAAAAGAATCTGCCTGCCTACACTGCATTGTAGGTTTTCCCCAGGTGGTTACAGAGGTTTAATAGGCAACATCCAAGACATCTGCAGTGAGATCTGTTCTCTCAAATAACACAGTCTTTACAGTATAATTTCATATGCAGTTTGAGCTCAGTTGTCATCATTCCCAAACTAGTGGCTGCAGTACTTCACTGAAATATCCTTTTCATTATGTGAGTTTACATTAGTCCACAATATACATAATGCTTTTTTGGGGAGTGGGGTTTGTGTCTGTTTGTTTGTTTGTTTAATTGAAGATTTCCATACCAAATTATTAGCTTTGAAAATGTAAAGATCCCCCTGAATGAAATAATAGTTATAAGAATATCACTGTAGTGCTAAATACAATCAAGAGAAAGAGTTGCATCTTTGCAAAGGCCAGTGGCATTTATCAATATGTTGTAAAAAGTATGAATGCATACCATCCTCTGGTAGAACTGACTGTGTGACTGAAAGAAAATAAAGTCCTTTTAGCAAATAGATCAACTCACAAAATGAAGTTCATGATTTTTCTCCAACACCCCAAAATGTGCTGAAAGACCCAGCTTTAGCCCAGAGGATGATACAAGCTCAGCAGCAGCTAATCTAACCTATGACCACCTACAGCTACAGGTGAAAGCTGTGGAGGGTGCATGAGGAAACATGATGATGAGCACCTACAACACTGTTAGCAATCTGATGGATAACTTTGAGCTAGCGTACAACTATTTCTGCAGAAAAGAAACATGCAGGATGGAAATGTGACCAAATCAGAAAATACTAGTATATATATGCAGAAGAGTGCTGTTCTCTACCCAATGCCACGGAGATGCCGCATGTCAAAGCCCCACAACAACCATGTACGCTACAGGCCTGTTAAGTGCAGCCGCTCTTCGCTGACCTCAGTTTCTAAAACAGAAATAAATAAATAAATAAAAAGCAACACAGACATACCTAGCAAGAAGAGCTCCACATGAAGACCCTAGGTGCAACAACCTATGTGAAGTGATTTTGTGGGCTCTAAGCAGCTGCAGACACCATCTCGCAGAAGGCCTGTGTCAAGACCAGAGCCTCTATTTGGTCTATTTTTAACTGTAAGAAGTGCACGTATGATTCAGTGTCATGAACCTCCCTACTCTCTTTACCTGTTGAAGGATGATGCCAATCCTGTATTCCCCCACCTTCCACCTCCAAGTGTGTTGAAAGATCTGCCTGTCATATTTTAAAACAGACCTCACCTTATGTTGAATAACAGCCACTAATATGATCCTAGGCCACCAGACTGTGTGGTTGGTCATAAGTGCCTGAAGCTATTGAGACTTCTTCAGTATGCCTGTTGGGGAGGAATGAACAACTCAGGCCCTTCACCCTCAAGTTATCAGCTGCCCCATAGTGGGTGATGGATGGGCAAGCATTGTCTAGAAGTGCTCCAGGCAAGGATCTGCTACCAAAAATCACTTCCCATAGAAACCTCCATGCAACCTTTGCTCCTGCAATCACCTGAGGAAGTTGCGTCTGTGAGGGAAGAGGGAAATAAAATAAAAAAAGAGTCTTGACATCCTGCTTTTCTTCCTTAGCCTCCAGGCTTCTATTTTGGGTAAAATGGGCAAATTCTTCTATTTTGGGTAGAATGGGCAAATGCTTCTTCACCGAGCATCTGCCGGGAGCTGAGGGGAAGGGGATGGATGGAAGTACGTCAGCTGGCTGCAGTCTTCTAAGGGTCAGTTCTGAGTCACCCAGTCATCATTGTTACCACTTAACAAACAGGATGACCAATGCCTTCCACAAATGACTAAGTGGCTATAACTTTTATTTTCACTTTTCTCTCTTCTTTTTATTGGGTCTGGTTTCTCGTGTCAACACTTCATAACTGTCTTTAAAGTCAAACTTTCAAAGAGTATCCTCCCAGACTCAGTTATACATGTTAAAGGGAATTGAATTTCCAACCTAACAGCCTGAAATTCAGCAGCACCAGGGCCACATCCTAGCTGAAGTATTTCTCTCTGGGCTGTCTTACTCTAGAAGCAGGTTGACTTGGTGGAGCACATGGAGGTACAGGACAACACATGCCCTCATTCCTACCTGCTCTCCCACATAAACATGTGTCAGAGGCTTGTCCTCTGCTGTGCTAGTGCACTGCTGGGTGGATTGCTAGGATTATTTGCATTACTCAAATAGCCACACTTCTGAGGAGAGGCTGAAGTGTGAGGCAGGAGTATCCTGGAGTCTAAATCCATTTTATATGTCACCTGCTGGACTGTGGTGCTTCCCAGAAAATACTTCCCAGAAAAAAAAACTAGCTGTTAACAGCATGATAGTTGCAAAAAATGGTCTGCAGAGGAACACGTGTTCTAAACACATTGTTATTAAGGAACCATGTAATTATAATATTTTGGTGATCTGATAATAATACCTCACTGAATTATCCAAAGTAATAACATCTCAATATATATATATATATATATTAGAATATTATATGTTCATCTTTTCTGCTTGAAAAATGCTGTTACTCTCAATGTTTCAGCATCATCAATTCAATTGAATAATCAATATTTTCCCTGGAAGAGCATTAAGAAGGTAGAATCAACATAATTTATTGTTCTTTAGCCACAAATCTATTGTGTGATGATCAATACTATGATAGGCTCAATTTAACATGACTATTATGGACTTACATACATGTATGTGACTGCTAGGTTTTAAACTTGACAGTAATAGCAAGAAACATAACATAAACTGGCATCTACACCTTTGCAATGTTGGAGCTAATACACCTTTCACTCAATGATCAAATGCTTCAATGTTCAATGAAATTATTGCAAAATTATGCTAATGAAAACCACAGGAAAATCAGGCCCCAAAATCATTCTTATAGCCCAGAAATTATGTAGACAGTTTGAACTGATCCTCATATTCTGTAAATCATATTGATACTTTGATTTACAGCAGCTGAAAAATCTGTCCCACCAAATATAAATTATAGGCTTCATCTGAGAGAAAAATCCCTGGGAGGCTTCAGCTGATATAGAATCTATGTTCTGTTTCAACGTGTTGAGTCTGTGTATTATCAGTGTATGTCAAAATCTTTAGTTGCTGAATAGCACACATTATACTCATGCGTAAGTAATGCATGGACAAGTTCAATAACCAAAGCTGTGGTCTCAGATCTCCCCTTTCCTTCCCAAACTGCAGCAGGGATTTCAAAATGAGTCTTTCTTTCCGCCTCCATGGCATTGCTCATATCTGCAAGCCTTTACCCCTGGCTTTCTGTCGTGGTGCACGACCCTTTTAACCTCTCTTCTTAACCTTCCAAAGTACCTTGGAAGTACAAAACTTGCTTTCCATGTTCTTGGGACAAAGCAGCACACTCAGCTCAGTTATCAGACGATGTCTATCATTCCAGTGCTTTTCTTCCTGGGTATTTTTAGGGATGTGTATCTTTCCTGAGAGATGGGTCAGATATATAAATATATGGTAATTTATTCACTCTAATTACTTTTTAAGTTCCTACAATCCATCTACCTAGAAAGTAGGTATACTATCCCTTGAGCAACTACAGAAATTGCTTACATTGCTTAAAACATTTGGAATGTGAATAATGCATTTTTACTTCTCAAACAGGCTTCAGTCACTGTAGACAGGAATAAGATGAGGCAATTCACCACAGTGTCCAGAGATGTCTTGACACCACAATCTGGGACTATGTCTGTTGTATTGCATAGCCTCCAGTGATTTCCCTTCACTTTACTGCTTTGGTTAGAGATCTGAATGTGAACCAAATATTACCCAATAAATTCTCATTGCCATAAAGGTAATTAAGATTGTGGGCCAAACTTTAATCATGTTTTAAATGTTGCAGTTTCAGGAAAGATCATTCTCTACTAAAAGTTCAACTGGTGGTGTTAGAGCAGTTTAGCCAGTTCTCTGTGGCTACCTCTACACAAGCAAATTACAAGTTACCTTAGTAGGCTCCTGGGCACTGAAATACCTTATCCTGTAGTGTTAGAGCCATTAGCCTGTACCGACTAGCTTTTTCCCAGATAATTGCTGTGTACTGTTCAAAAGTTAATACAGTTGGTGGAGATTGCCTTCAATGGGTCATGTGCACACAGCCCACCTCTTTGGGAGGTTTAGGGTGTTTGTCAGCATAGACATTGGCTGTCAGCCTCAATTACTATGAATGTTCCTGGGCATTTTCATTTTGCCATCTTAAGCACGGCTTAAAACTGTGTGTACTCTTAGCACATTAGCATATTGCAAAGCAGAATTTACCCTAAACACTACTGGATGGGCTTTAAGATAAAATAAATCATTTCCGTGAAAACTAGGACTAATATTGAGTCCAGGAACTGTTGCCACACTCAGCAGATAAACAATACTTTCTTAAACCTCTGTAACACACTCAAACATTTGATGTCTAAAAATGTAGCCTACATTATGAATACCTTAAGGCATAATACATATTACTACTACGGTGATTATTATTTCATGAAAAAAAAAAAATAATAAGCACGTATACTAGTTAGAATGCCTGGGCTGAAATGGCTGAAAGCTAAGGACATGTCCCTGTTACATAAAGCTTTAAAACTATTTCTTTTTCAAGTAAAGGGATGAGTATGCACATGTAGTCTGTCTTCAATCAATAATACAGCAATGTCATCATGGACAACCGCTTCAATAGATTAAAACACCCCCAACCTCTTTGTAATTCAACATGGTGGGAGGAGAAGGTCATGGCTTTATTCATTCCTCTATTAAAATTAAGAGGAAGATGTATTAACTTTGAATCCACATGATAATGTCTACAAGCCAGTATACTGGGCAATAGCTTTATATTTTAATTAAAAGAATAACTAGAAACTGAAAGACTCAAAGATATTTTCAGTGCAGTAATATTTAAAACTAAACAGTGATAAAACAAGATAATTCAAGGAATATGTAAGTTTGAAAAAGCACTGGTTAATACATCAATAAAAAGATAAATTCAATTATGTTTTCTCATCTTGAGCTCTAACATCTTCCTCAAATAACTTTTGGAAATTAATGATAACAACATAGGAGCACTGTGCTGGAATTTAGTGCAAACAGGAGTTAAAATCTTTATGCATGACAAATATCTGATGAAAGGTAAAAATCTACGGTACTTACATTATTTCAAGATCTTCTCTTTGCCTTCTCTTCTTTAGCAGAGGACCCTTACTTTAGATGCATGCGTGGGTACTGGTATTGTTGCTGGCATCATGAAAACTGTCAGAGTTCCTGAGATTAGATATGATTTTATACATATTTATAGCAGAGTAAAGAAAAGAACATCAATATAAAGGTAGCCAAAAGTTGGATGATTAAATTAATATGATAGCAAACTTGAAATCAGGGCCAAGTTTAGTACTCTGAATGTGAGGTGGCACCCATGACAAGAACTCTGATGTTCATTACAGCAAACCCGGCAGCAGGAATAAAAAATATCCAGAATCACTGCATAAGTGTGACTGTTTCTGAAAGGTTGTATCAGTGAGGGTTTCCACAAGGGAGGTCTGCACAGGCTTACTCTGAAATTGTGTTCAAACTGCCCTGGCCCAAGATCAAGAACCATGTGTGCATGAACAAAACTGCTGTCTGAAAAGCCTTTGCAGAGCAGGTAAGAAGACAGCTTCGTCTCTCTGCCCTGGTGGCTAAGTGCCGACTGATTTTGTGTTTTGTTTTGTTTTGTTTTAAGTAGAAAAGATTGTATGTACATGGGTTAAATGTGTGAAGGTGTAATGGTACATCTCTGGCCACCTGGGAGAAAGTGGCCAGTATGGCAAAGCACTGTGGTGATTCAGCTTCTCGGGCACTACCTGTGACAAGTTAAAAATTATATTTTAGTAAATTTATAGATTATAAATATGTTACATTTTATAAATACGTAATACAACTTGAAATTTGGGAAAGGAAACAAAAATGCCAGTTTAAAACTCTGTAAATCCAAAATAAATTCACAACTTCAGAAATTTTTATACGACCTGCCTACTTTTAGCTAGCTCCTGTCACAATAGTTGCAGAGAATAAAAACTAGTATTTTACATCTAACATACTTTGTATTAAGATTACGTAAATTCTCTATAGATAAATACAATAAATACACGTACAGAAAACCCTGGAATAGAAGTATTCTTAAACCTTATTTGCTGAATACACATTTAACTGTTTTAAAATAAAGAATGTATGTAAATGTGGCAATGAAAGCTTTCAGAAATATTTTGGAACTTTACAATTTTATTGAGAAATGTGTTGATTTCTTTGAAAGATAAATCTATTAAGTTCAAAATAAAGCAACAGTAATAAGTAATAATGTAAGTGATGGCTTTTTCTTTCCAGTTTATAATCCTTGCAAACCCATAGTAAGCTATATTTAATTTGTTCAGATAGAAGAGGAAAAGCTACAGTAACCTTCTACCATCCTCTCCACAATTAATATTTTTTACCCTCTTGTCATGTTAAAGGGAACTTACCAGAGTCCAACATTTGCCTGTTTAAGAGCCCTCCTAATGGTTTCACTGAGACAGCTTCACAACATTAAAAGTAATTAGTAGGGCAAGAGAATAGGCACTGATAAATACACTTCATGCAGTGTTACTATTGTTATTATTACTTATGGTAATAGTGCTAGCAAAATGTTATCCCAGATATTTCTCACCAAAAGGTGAAGGTGCAGAGCTTACCAGGGGGACTCCCTGTCTCAGTGGAGAAGAAGCACAGCCCATCAACTGCCTCTGTTAGGTATTAGGTATTAGGTATTAGGTATTAAGCAGTTTCAGCTTTCTTCCCCCTGCTTTTCTTTTTCCTCACTCTTTTTTTTTTTTTTTTTTTTTTTCCTAACACTAACTTTCTTAACACTAACAGTCTTTTGTATCTTAACCTTACCTTTTCCCACTCTGGGGTGATGTTTAGCATGATTTGGGTGAAGAGTTAAGTACTGTTAAGTCATATATGTCAAATATGTTTAGCATGTACTTCATTAAGCTCATTATCCTTCAAGGATGTTAATTTTAATATTCATTTAACAAATAATGAAGCAAAAGCTTTCACTCTGGGCACTGTGACCTTCAAGACTCTTCTGCCACCAGAAGTGTGCTGCCCTGCCACCACAAGATTCCTGCCTTCGGCAGCCTCTCATACCAAACTTGCAAACCTCCATCCACGAAGATTGCATAAGAGATAAACAGAAGCAAGATGCTCAACTCCCCTTTGCCCAGTGCTGGTGCTTATCAGTGATGCTAACAATTCTGACTATTCTTCATACCTCTGGAGGCTCAAGTCACAGGCATTTCTTCCACTGATTTTTTTTTTATTTTTTTTTTATTTTTTTTTCACAGTGAGTTACACTTACATACTATAAAATAACAAAACCATTTCTGCCTAGTTAGCAGTGCTTAAAGTTAATCCTGTGTTTTTACAAGAGCATAAATTTCTGTTTTCATTAGTCACATGATCAATGAATATGTGACGTATACCTGAGTGGGCTGTACAAGTGTACATAACTCACCTGCAGTAAGAAGTTACATCAATGGGTGAATCCTACATCAGAAAGAAACACTAAGATTTTGCTTCTTCTGATCTTCATCTGGTCTAAAAACTGTCTGAGGCATGAGCTGAGACTGGTTTTGTTGTTTCAGACAACCTTTTTTTTTTTTTTTTTTTTTTTGTACCTTTTATTATTTTTGGTATTATTATTGTTGTTGTTAATATGAGTTAACCACTTTAAAATATAACCAATTTAAACCAGAAATCTTTCTCCACGTTCATGTTCCCTAAAAGCTTCATTGCTTGTTTGGCACTGTGTACCGTAAAATAGAAGATGCACCTTTGATTTTCAACTTTAATTACTATGAAAAGCAGTTTGGATAGGAGAAGATAAAGCCCCAGAAATTGGAATCAGAAATTCCAGGATGTATTTGTAGCTGAAACCCTTAATGATCATGGACTAAGCATTTCATACCTCTCGGTTTCTTTACATTTAAAATAGAATAACAACACTCATCTCACTTGTGAAGTTCTTTGCAAGTTACAGATAAGAAAATTATATGTGATTTAGGTGTGGTTCTCTTATTCTATCCTTGATTTACGTTCCAATAAGAATGAAAGTGAGACACATCTCACAAAAATCAAGTTACTGCCACACTTGTTCACTTCTCATTCCTGCCTTACAAGTTAATATTTTTCATTATTATTATTGAGTACTTTGCATTTTTTTTCTCCTAGAGTAGTTCCTGAGTAAGGAGGGCATATGATCTAACTTTTTTAAATGTACACAACCAGCAGCTTTGATCTTGGTCACCAGGATTTATGAAATTAATATGTGAAATAGTAATTACTGAGATCTATTTTGCTTCAGTGTCAATATGTATAGATAGGACATTGATTTATTTATTTTTTAACATTAATCATATTCGAGACTATCATGTAAACAAAACTCAACATGCTAAATTACTGTCAATGCCAGAAATTTGGGAGAACCTAACTATAGTGAGCTGCTCTGTATGAGCTATGAAAATCTTGCTCTTGATTGAAACTACAGTGGAAGAGAGCCTTTATTCTGTCATGATATCTGATATACAGCAACGCAGTTTTCATTCCTTTGAGAAAAATACAATTCAAATTTTAATCTGTTTACAAGAGTACCAAGAACACTGCAGAACATTACTATTTCTGACGAGAAAATAAGTACTCTAACTATTAACATACTGAGAGTATAAATAGAAATATGTAAGAAGTGCACTCCTTACATCTTTCATGTCTGTTTCATAGCAGAGTGGAAGGACAATGGTAGTGGTGTAGGGCACTAAGACATATTAATAATTTATAATGTATTATATATATTTATATATTAATATACAAATATAAATACAGAAAATATAACAGCTATTTAATGAGGTGAAAAGACCAGAAAAACTATGAATTGCCTCGTTTTCCAAAACTCCCTATAAAATGTATTCAATGAGTCTGGAAGTCCTGCAGTATTTTTTTCTGATTTATTTATGTTTAATATCTGATATCTTACATGGTTTTTTACCCTACTTCAACAGGTTTTTCCCACTACAGCTTCTCATTACTTATCACATAATAGTGATTAGCCATAAAAAATTATAAAGACATGTGAGCAAGCCATAAACTTCCTGGGTTTTATTCTGGCACACATATTTATTAATTTTATTTTATTTTATTTTATTTTATTTTATTTTATTTTATTTTATTTTATTTTATTTTATTTTATTTTATTTTATTTTATTTTATTATTTTATTTTATTTTATTTTCATCTAGTAGTACATAAGTAAATGCATTGCAGAGAGTAAATGCTATTGTGCTGCCTCTTGTGAGATTGTTTTTTTGTTGTTGTTGTTGTTGCTTTTGGCAACACAAAGCTTTTTAATTTAAAAACATTATGTGTATTTTTACAAGCAGCTGGTGTTTAAAGTATGTTTGTAAGCAAATTGCAATTGATGTCTTCTCTGCTAATTTGGTACCCAGGGACAATCTTGAAAATTAGATCTACATATGACTAACAAAAATTTGTTGCACAATGTAATTAACTGAACCGAGGTAGACCCTCATAAAATGACACTAAATATGAGAGGTAAGTCTCAGAGGTCTTGTGTCATCGTGTTTGCATTATGATTCATGCCTGAGCAAGCTACCACCTAAGTAAGCCCTTTGAAGCAGCTTTCACCACTTTTGAGAAGGTGAACTGCGCACCCTGGTGGAAATACAGGAGATACAGGCAGAAAGCAAGAGTTTGAGGAAGCAGTAAATGTTGAAGCACCAGAACCATAGCTGGATCCATATAAAGGCCCTCGTGTGAAGCTGTAGCCACCGTGCATTACATCCTCCTGAAACACCCAGGAGCTTCTTCTGAGCCTGGTCCTTCTGCTGTGCTCTTCTCGGCCAGTGGTGCCGGCATGGGCCCATCCCCACACCTCTTCGAGGTCTCACAGGGGCCACTCATATAGATAAGTACGCACATAGAACATAGAGGGCTACTATGAAGAGCAGATGAAGACTGCCTGAACCTTATGTGCCCAGTGCACATGCTTTTGGTTAGATACTTTTGGTTAGAGCCAACGCTGACCTTCAGGATACTCTCGGTTTGAGCGAGTCCTTGGTGTATCTCGTGTAACTAGGCCATTTAGAGCAACATCAGCATCCAAACCTACCAGCCAGGTTTGGCTATAAGGTACCATCAAATGTCTAGAAACCCTTCCTCTGTTCCTCACTGTGCCCCAGAGGGACCAGCTATGCCACCTTGTTCCATGGTTCCCACCCCTACCCCTAGTCCTGCTCTGTGGCCCTGCTTTTCCCCTGCCCCAAGTCTCACATTAGCCTTTTTCCCTCCTCCTTTTCCCCTTGCCACGCACAGCTGTGTCAGCCAAGGTCAGCAGCACTTCTGGCACCTCCCCAGAACCAGTCCAGCAGCACTTAGGAAGCGGGAAATGGAGCAGAGGGTGTCCACAGTTCCCTCTGTGTCCTCAGTAAAGCCCCTGCCCAGCGAGGGGACATCCTTGGGACCATCTGTGAGGCCACAGGCTGGCTCTGCCACTACAGCTAACTGAGAGCTCAACTTGGCTTGTATCCCTCCCCAGCGCCAAACAAACGCCTGCAGAGTAGTCAGCAGACATGAGGAACTATGTTTTTTTGTTGTTGTTGAGTTTTGTTTTTAATTTTTACATCTTAATTTCTCAAAATACCTCCCAAGCCTTGTCTCATGTGAGTACAGTGCTGAAGTACAGTGAACACACTTCTGAACAAAAAGTGTGGAGCAAGACTAAACCTTAAGGGACAAACCCACAGCCGATGAACCATCTCAGTGGCCATTACAAAAATGTATTCTTTCGTTTGAACCTCATGAGTATTTCTGTGTGTGCCTACAAGTTCAAGGACACCCTTGTAGTTTTGTTTTCTGTTAGAAATATCAACACTTTGTTTCCCACCTCTCCTTGTGTGCCCCTGGACTTCTTCAGGGGAGAAACAACTCCAACAAGGTAATGTTAACACAAGTGGCCCTGACGTGACAAATTGTTCATCCTCAAGTAGAGACTCCCACTCTAGCAGGTCCCCACCTCTGTAACTCCTCATCCTCTATTCCAAAGATTAAATACATTAGAGGGATAACCTTTTCTGTCATGGGAAGTGTATTCCAAAATCAAGCATGTATTGCGGAAGTTGCCTGGTCCATCCTTTGATTTCAGGTAATGGCGTTTCAGCTCAAGACACCAGCTCCTCCAAAACACAAGAGAAACACTGTCTGGGAAGTTGTCTTATGTATTCCTGATAAGCCTTTTAGATATTTTGCAAATTGGCAGTGTTAGCTTCTGCTAGAAGACAAGTCCAAGTCACTCTGTAGCAGTCACACGGCTGATGCTTAAGCTGATCAGAAACCAGATATCAAATCCCTTTCTCTTCCCCAGGTGGAACAGTCCCAGCTCTCTCAGCCTTTCCTCACAGGAGAGGTGCTTCAGTCCCTTCATCATCTTTGTGGCTCTTTGCTGGACCCTTTGCTGTATGTCCACATCTCTTTTTTACAAGAGAGCCCAGAACTGGACAAAACGCCCCAGGTGTGGCCACACCAATGACGAGTAGAGGTGAAGAATCACCTCTCTCAACCTTTGTCCAGTGCAGCAAGAATACCATTAGCCTTCTCAGAAGCAAGGGCATATTACAGACATTTTTGTTCAGACCCATGCTGGTGAGATGGCTCTTAAACACTGCTTCAGAGTCATGGCTTTGCTCTCTGCTTGTCACTACATGGGCACAAGGTCGACAAAAGAAACTTTATGTTTTAGGTCAGACAATCACGTCTTGAAGAAGACATGTATTTAGCAGCAGTATAAAGCTTTTATAGAAAGTGCATATATTTGTTTAGGTGTAGCAAACAAATACATATTCTGATAAATATTTTTCAAACGAATGTCAAAATAAGTAAATAAATTCAAGGTATGGGATTTGTTCTTTTAATCACAGATTTAATGTAATCACCCTAGACCAGAGTAACTGGATGGATAGCTATAGTCAGCGGAAATGGAGGAAATATACTCTGAAGTGAGCAAGAAGGAAGTCAATGAATCTGGCCTCATGCAGTGTTTCAAGAGCACCATCTTGTGGTTTTCCCTTCCCAGAACATATTTTATATTTTTAAAATCTCTATACTACACCACAATTTCCTCAATAGGGATGTCAGCCCTTGGATTTAGGAGTATATATTCTGGGAGTTGATGAGGCAATTCTTATTGCCATCTTAATCTAGATCCTTTTTTTTTTTTTTTTTTTTTAAACTCTGTGAGTCAGGGAAGGATACACTATTTTACTATTTTTAGTCTTTACTATTAAATATTCTGAGCTTTTTTTTTTTTAAAAAAAAATTATTTTATTATTATTTATTATAGTGGTTGCTGCCAGAACTTTATGTTTTAAACATTTAATCAAACAAAACATTCAGCATTATAAAACCTAGCTTGTTTGCAGTGGAGCATTCAGCTACTGACAGAATATCAGCAGATTTGCCATGGGCTAGACATCAGTATCCCAGGAAAACAGGGAGGTTGTGTGCTAAACCAAGGTGCCAACAATTCTGCCAACAGTTGCATGGTTGAAGTAAGCTTTTATTTTTTAATTTATTTTTTTTTTTGGCTTGGTTCTTCCATGTCTCATGGTTCTCATGGCACAAAACCTGCTGCTGGAAGATAAATTACACTGATATGTGCATGCAAACTCATCCTTATTTTTAAAAGTGATTATATCATCAGTTTAATCAACATCTGACATTTCCTTAGTTTTTCTGGTTGCTGTGGTGGGACAGCTGAAAATGTCTTTAATGTTTTCCAAAAAGAAGTAAGCACCTCTTTGAACTGCTCAATAGCAACAGATGACCTCCTTGGGTTCTTCAGATTAACATCATCAGTGCAGGAGAGAAGAGTTGTCAAATGTGGATACTTACTGTTGATTTTCAAGTCCTAAATCCCTGCCTCTACCTCCCCCACAGGGAGAGGCAATCGGGGTGAAGGTAAGAACCATTCTGGAATCAAAGCTTTTCAGGCTGGGGGAATGGCTACTAACTGGGGTAATTTACAAAGCAGAAAAATGCCCTGCCCTTTCTTTCCATATAGATCCATGCCCAGAGATAAGCAAGTAACTTGGAGGAATTTGCATTGCACCAACCAGCTAAGGAACTCTTTCATCCTGCACTGGTAACACACACATTATGGGTTTCCTATGCTGTTCATAGTAGTCCTTGAATTTCCTGTAAAATTTTCCAAGCTTCCAGGAGTCACAGAATCGTTTAGGTTGGAAAAGACCCTGAAGATTATCAAGCCCATCAACCAGGTATTTATCACCCTTTGTAGATCTGAAAGGTGCAAGTACTCTGGCTAAGAAGCTTACCTTGCTCCTGCCATATCACTGGGGCCATGAGTTGGCAAGTCTGAAAGCATTTTTGACAACACAGCTGTAGTAATTGGACACTTATTGCGGTATTGTAGTAATTGGACACTTATTGCGGTATTGTAGTAATTGGACACTTATTATCTCTGTGTGGCAACTGCCATGCCATTCTCCTATGTTAGTTATTAATCTTGTTTTGATTACATATCAAAGGCAGGTTCAGGAAGAGCTCGGCACAGACATTAAGAATAATTTGCATATGCTACTGTGTTCCCACTTTTGGCACTTAATTCTTCAGCATTCGTGAGATCACAAGCTAGTACTAACGTGTAATGTCTCTAAAAATAGCAGCTTCCTCACTCAGCAGTAGATGCTGGTATGGAGATGGAGACTGACTGTCTACTCTGTTTTTTGTTTGTTTGTTTGTTTGTTTTACACCATTGACTGAACTGGAGCTATTTGTGAGGAGACCAAACATTATGTGGCATTCAAGAAGATGCATATGGTTTTCATATGGTTCCAATGCTATGCATCATTGGGAAAGATTTCAACTACTGGGCAAGATTATCATTAAGGAAGAAATAGCAGTGTGACCACCATAGATTCTCATGCTTCTGTTTAAAAATTTTGCATAGTTTTTTAACAGGTCCAGATCCTTAAGAAGCTATCACAAATGGACTCCTCTGGGATATGAAGCTCCCTGCTCTTAGCAGAAAGTAATTTATGATAAGGTTTTCCTAGTTTCTATGAACACATATTTGCTTGCTACACTTAAAAAAATATAGGTGCTTTCTATAAAAGCTACTAAATACAGATTCCTTCTTCAAGCAGTGATTGGCTGCACTAAAACATAAAGTTTCTTTTGCTCACCTTGTGCCCATGTAATGACAGGCAGAGAGCAAAGCCATGTCTCCAAAAGAGTGGTTAAGAATGCTGGTTAAAGTGGACTCTCATCAGTGTGTATAAATACCTGAAGAAGCAGTGAAGATAGAAGCAGGCTCTTTTCAGTGGTACACAGTGACAAACAGGACAAGAAGCAATGGACACTCACTGGAATATAAGAAGTTCCCTTTGGACAACAGAAGTCAATAATTCTTTACTGTGAGAGTGATGGAGCACTGGCATAGGTTTCTCATAGAGGTCGTGGACTCCCTCCTTGGAGATCTTCAAAAGCTGCTTGGACATGGCCCTGTGTTTCCTGTACTGTTCATGAACTTCCTATAAGATTTTCATAATTTCTAAAAATGGACCAACAGTCACAGAACCCACAGGTTGGAAAAGACCCGTAAGGTTATCAAGTCCAACTATTAACCTGACATACTGAGTGCCATCACCAAATCACGTCCCTAAGTGCCATGTTCACATGTCACTGAACTACTTTCAGGGATGGGGATTCCACCAGTTCCCTGGGCAGCCTGTTCCACTACCTAACCACCCTCCCTTTAAAGAAATTCTTCTTGACATTCAACCTAAACCTCTTCTGGCATGACTTGAGGCCATTTCCTTGCATCCTAACACTTGTCACCTGAGAAAAGGGACCAACACCCTCCTTGCTGCAATTTCCTTTCAGGTAACTAGCTGTAGAGTGTTATGATGTCTCCCCTCAACCTTCTCTGGTCCCACTTCCCTTGGGTGCCCTGAAATACCTCGTTTTCTAGTCTTTTCATCTGTTTTGTTGCTCTTCTTGAAACTCAATCCAGATATTCAATAACTTTCTCGTACTGATGGGCCCAAAAGTGCACACAATATTTCAGGTGCTGTATCACCAGTCACACTTTGCATTTCATTTCTTTTCAAACTCAGGTTGTTATTCAAAGCAGTTTATTGATTACTTTCCAGATTATCAGTTTATGCTTTTGGCTTAGGACTCATAGTTTCATATTTTGTAATAGATTTAACATAGGGTTCATATTTTTTTTTCCAGTAGACTATCCCTCCCACCCCACCCTGAAGTTAGGGAAAAATGTCCGTTTCTTCATATTGTTCATATCCCCATGATCACTGAAGCCACATAGCCTAATTCCTTCCCCTTAGCTGCAAGTAACAAGGAATTTTTCTCAAAATTCTGCATAAGCAAGCAGAATGCTTAAACAGATAAGTTTCTACAGGAGGGAAAAATAAAAAGCTGTCCTTCACTTTCTCTGTGTACAAGTTATTAGGCTTATTGGAAAGTAGATACAGCCTACATTAGTAAGTTCAAAACCTGAAAATCTATTAAGTTTGTAACATCCACATTCAGCTTCAAAACAGACAAACTTTAGAATCATAAAGCTTGGAAAAAACCTCCAAGATCATCTGGTCCAACCATCGCCCTAACACCAATGTCACCCACAAAACTGCATCCCTAAGCACCACGTCCAACCTTTCCTTGAACACCCCCAGGGACCGTGATGCCACCACCTCCCTGGGCAACCCGTCCCAGTGCCTGACTGCTCTTTCTGAGCAGAAATGTCTCCTAATTTCTAACCTGAACTTCCCCTGGCACAACTTGAGGACATTCCCTCTGGTCCTATCACTGGTTATCTGCGAGAACAGGCCAACTCCCAGCTCCCCACAGCTTCCTTTCAGGCAGTTGCATAGAGCAATAAGGTCTCCCCTGAACCTCCTCTTCCCCAGACTAAACCACCCCAGCTCCCTCAGCTGCTCCTCACAGGACTTGTGTTCCAGGCTCTTCACCAGCTTTGTAACCCTTCTCTGGTTCAGGGCTTTTCTTGAAAAACTTGCCTTTTTCTTTTACTGTGGAATAAGTATGAGTTTACCGGCAGCAAGCTACTTCTATAACAGCATCATAAATTCAGTCAATGCAACATCTGCTACAATGTGTTAGAACAGAAATTACCAGCAGTTACACTAACACACTTTAGGTGAGCTGCAGAAACACAGCATGAGAATGGATTTCAGAGGTTTTACACAAAAACAGGAGATTTGGTCATTATAAATATCAGAAATTTTAAGCAGCACTACTAGCAAAGATGAGAAATGAGTACATATGAATATGTATATAAATGAATATAAAGTTATCTGTTAAGACAACAAACAGAAAGCTCGGAGTTACTAACCAGATTGTTGAAAACAGCAATTTATTTTCACATTTACAAGACAAACAAAAAAATATTTAAAGTATTTACAAATATACACAAATATTAAAAATGTATATATAATTTGGAAAATATTGGCAGGTTTTTTTAGCAGTATTGCCATGATACAGTACTTTCTTTTTTTAAAGAAAAAAAAAAAGCTAGAAAGAGTAGAGTATCATCACAGTTCGAGGAAAAAATGTAGTTCCTGAATGAAGAATGAAGGAAGAAAAACAACATTTAAGTTTCAAATAAACCATCAGAGAAAATGGTATTACAAACATTCACATTTTAAAATTAAGGCAAAATCTTGAACAATAAAATCTAGAGTCCCACATAATTTTATTTTAAAAGGGATTTTTCTTAACGTTTAAAAGGGACCTCTCTTGACATTTTCACTATCAATGCTTTTAAAAGACTTTTGGAACAACAAAAGTAAACATTTAAATAAAACACAGCTTAGCTTTTTTCCTGTTGGCATCCAAGAATTGCCAAGATTACTTGCCAAAAGCTTTTTGTTTGATATTTTTGTGGTGAAGTTTTTGGAGACTGGAACATGGTAGACAAAAATTGTCAAAACAGTATTTAAAATGTTTCTAGAATCCATGCCCTGTATTTTTTTTTTTTTAACTTGGAAATCAGTAAGACATTTTAAAATGGTTATTTGTGACTATTCCTAGGAATGACTAAATGGAGCTGTAATATTAACTTTTTTTTTTTAAATATAGAATAATGTCAGAATTACATTTAGCATCTTTAGGCTTTGTTTTCTTTGCTGAAAAATTTACGTCCTAGAAATCTTTTATGGCACATCTGACAAAGTGTATCAGGATGGATCATAATCGCCGCAGATTCTGTTTGCTTTTCTTAGTCCCGGGAAGTGGCCCCATCTTAGAGTTTGATTTTACTGGCTTGCCGCTCACACAGTCACTGGAGCTGTGGTAGCAACACATGCATCTTGTGCAGAAGTCAAAGCCACAGCCTTCATAATTGCACGTTGCTCTTTGCAGGTAGGAGTCATACTTTGCAGGTGAGCCACAGCGATGGCAGACTTTAAGGCTTTCAGTGTTTTTCAAAGTCTTGGCAGCCTATTGAAAAAAAAATACACAAAAAGTCATAAGTGGGAGGTAAACACATTGCAAACACCCTCCAATATTAACCACGTGTGACAAAACAAATTGTAACTTCTCTCACTCTAGAAACTACAAATTTAGCTTAGTTATGGTTGCATCAAGTTCTGAAGGAGATTGAACAGAAGTTACCAGTTTTCAGTTACTTTGGACTGGTTTGGAGATAAGTAATTTATAATTCTTAAAGGACAGTCAGACTAAATGCAAACCAATAAGAAAAATAGCCAATCAAACTTCTGAATCCTTCAAATCTCATCCAAGGATGGTGATTTAGTCAACTTTAAAAAATAAAACAATCTGAATTCGACCGAATTAACATTTGCAAAGATAACAATTGAGTCCAGATATCTCAGCTGTGGGGTACTCACCTTGAGACACCAAATGGAAACAATTCCTACATTTACCCAAAGAATTTGTTTTTGACACAAAAATAGATCCACTGTTCAAAATAGCTCAACATTAGAGATTATGTCACTCAACTATTAAAAACAAAATGCTTTTATAATGTGTGTACTTATACCAAGTGTATACTTATACCAAGGCAAAATAAATTTAGATTGTTTTAGTGTACAGTTGCACTTTCAGATTTCTAATGCTACTAAGTGCTGTATATTAGTATTAGAGCACTTTGATCATATTTTTCAATACCATTATATCTTGTCTGTTTTATAAAAAAATAAAAGGTGAATGGAAATCTGTTAGCAGTTGTTGACCAAGTAAGTATCTTAATCAAAACTCCAAACATGGGACACACTACAAATGTGTAACTAAAAAGGTAATTGTTACTAGAATCCACGTGTCAGATCAGTGTCAGATAATTCTTTCAAAAAGAAGCACAGAATGAAGAGAATTATTAATTTGTTTCTTTTTTTTTTTTTTTAATAAGAACTAGTTTTATTATTTATTTATTTATTTTAAATAAAATGCCAATTGGTGTTGAAGCAAATTAACAGTTTTTGTGGGACTGTATAACTGGAAAACACGTGATTCATCATAAGTCCATGGGAAGTAAAAGGAAATGACTTAAAGTTTTCATGTCTGATCAAAGCCAAAATTTAAGCAAAAAAAAAAAAGTACTAAGCAATTGTGATGGTACCTAGACACCGAGAGAAAAAAAGATGCACAACTTCACAGTATGTGTTCTCCACTTTGTTTCTACCATTGTGTTAAAATAGAGTCAATAAGCAAAAGCTGGAAGCTATATTTAAGAGTTACAAGCACTTCAAATTGGAGATACTACTTTTAGAAATACACTTTACAACCTGATGGTGTGCCAGACAACATGTGAGAAATTAAAGATGAATGAAATACACCAGTTACCTCTGAAAACTCCATGAGCCTACTGTGATTCTTAGATGCTTTGGATCTGCTGCCTTTTTTACTTAGGCTGTTTGGCAGAGTTGCTCTCTGAACTGAAGCTAAAGCCGCCCGGTAGAGAACGTAGTCCCTTGTTGCAGCATGTTCTGATGTCTTAGTACCATCCTAACAAAGAGAAAACAAGAATCAAATTTGAGAATAGACTTATCTGGCAACAGTTTAGAGGATACAAAGTGACTTTTTGTCTAGCAGAAATCAAGAACTTATTTTTGTGATCTCTCCTCTGGCTAGGTTTCCAATAATAAAGTGTCATAGCAGGTAGTATGCTAACAATTTTACCTTAGCTTTCTTAGTTATTACTGTTAGAAACAAATAGAGTTGACCCCTATTTCTGACCACCATTTGCAACCATTTTATATTACTCAATGCAATTTAACTTCATAATGACACATTATTATTTAAGCAGATAACACACTGCAATGTTTTAAAGCACAAAGCAGTATGTCTAAATCTTTAGAGAGAATAGGAATGCTTGTACATTTTATTTCTAGGAAGTAAACTCCACCCTCCCCTCCACTGATTTTCTGTTTGCAATTCAGGTTAAAAAAGTGATACAATGCTAGGTGAAAATCAAACTTTATGGCATAAATTTTTATATTGGTGGCATCCAATGTTTTCATTACAACAACCTAGTATCATGAAGTACTAATGAAAACTCAGACTAATTAACTACCTCATTCTGTGACAGATGCCAAGCCTCGCTTCATTGTCTTCCCTTCTCTCAAAGAACAAAAGTACTCCTAATGTTCTGAGAGAGTCCTGCCTTGATAAGGTGAAAACACCAGTGTGGCTGGATCTTGTGTTTATTGTTTCATATGGCAAATAAGCAATAGGAGTAGCTTATAGTGCAAAAAGCTTTTTGGATGTCTGTAGCTAACATGTTGGACTTCAGAGACTGTTGACAGAAAGTATATGCAAAAAATCTGAGTCTCACAGTCAACCACTTAGTATCTTTGAGTATCTCTCCCTTCTGGATGAGTGGGGATGCTGAAGTAAACAAGCCTCTGCTGAGAGGATCTAGGGCTTGCTTAGTGGGCAGCGCTGGAACTGACACTGTCCTTTCTTCCTCTTTAAACAGGACATATGGAAGCTCTTAAGAACATCTGTATCTTGTATGATAATCTTCTCAGCTCTAATCTTCCTTGGGCTCCAAAGTCTGTTTATGGAACTACCATGAATTGACTAGCAACGCTTGAGATAAGGCATCCTAACAGGACAAACTCATACACTCAGTGACTAACTCTTCCCAACCTAAGAATCTCTTCTGTGAGGCTGGGAAGAGATATGGCTTAAAATATCCTACAAGCGCAGAAACTTACAGAAAGGTTTTTCACAGCTTTACTGTACATTTGGAAAGCCCATTTATCTTCTTGCAGAATCTTCTTCCACATTGTGCTGACTTTGGCAAAACTGTAATGACAATACAAACATGTCAGTTACCTTTTTAAGAAAGCTGGAAAGCTTGTTATTTAGCAGTGGAAATAGCTATTTATGCATTTTTTTCTTTCATACAGAAATGGGAAATGTTCACAATTACTGCCTTTACTTTCTAGGGAAAAGACATATTGCCCACAAATATTATGGATTACATCACCAGTTCTTGTTTTAGTATATTAACACATAATACTAACCCCTAAGAAAATGTCAAAAGTCACATCTAAAACATTAGGCCATCTGATTAGGTAATTTGCTTTCACCATGAAATACCTGAAGATCAAAATACTTACTTTATTAAGTCCATGTCACTGAGATGCCTTAAGATGTTTGCTAATATATGCTTCAGGTTCTTTTGAAAGAGTTCATCAAGAATGTCTATTCTATCTAACCCCATTTTCTTTCCAATTAGGTTGTGAAATTCAAACTTTCCCCTAAAACAAATTCTGTCTACAGCAGTCCAAGATTTGAGATTTCTTTTACCACTTTTTTTCAAAGTTGAGCAAATCATTTCTTCATAATGGATTACTGGCAACAAAGTCTTCTTTGAAAACTGTACTTGGTTTTGGTTCTTCAAAAGACAATGCTCTGGTGTGCCACAGAGATTTCCAGCCAAGGGTATACTATCTTCATGTTCTATTGTATCACTAAATTGATTACTTAACATAGAGGAATAACCACTGTCCTCGTTAAGTTTACTATTTTCCAGTGCCTCCACTTCACAGATCCCTTCATCGAGTCTTTGGTTTATTTGTTTGTTTTCTTTGTTATGTACAGGCCTTCCTTCATCTTCAACATCTAGATTTCTGGGGGCTGCAGGATATGATTCACTAAGGAGTATTTTCTGATGCTCTTCAGCACAGCTTTTACACAATCCTTCCTCATAATTTGAGGGGCAGGACTCTTCCAGTCTTGTTTTTCCAGCAGACTTTGATGGCACGAACCCAGTGCGAAGAGATGTACAACCAAAATCGCATTTCATTTTGAAAGAGTGGCTAATATTCGATTTCATTGCTTTGTTTGTATCCTGCAAGTGACAGTAAGGAAATTATTACAACATATTACAAACTGCAGCACAAACTGTTTTTGTTTCAAAGTGATCATGCCTTCCTTCTGAAAGTAGGGATTTTAATCTATTATCTAACTGCACCTCTAGCGGCTAAACACACAAAACCAGTGGAACTAAGGATTTGATCAGCCACACATTAAGTCTACCTGAGATCTTCTCTTAGAGTTTGACCTTGACACTGCACATAGGATGAGAAAAGTGAGTGGATGATTTACACTGCCGCCATTCCACCAGTACAGATTGGTTTCAGACACACCAATGCCTCCACTTCCTGCCCTTGATGCAATGATATGATGAGGACATTTGCAGTCCCTGCGAGGGACACTGGTGGCAGAGAGTCTAAAGGCCTCTGCCACAGTGAGTGACAGCAGAGTGCCCAGGCAAGGGGCAGAGCTAGGCTGGAGCTGCCCAAAGGGTTTGCATCCATGCCCAGAGGCAATGCTACTGGTGCAGGGCAGGTACCTGGCATTTTTAAAGGCGAGGAGGGTAGGTGGCACAGGAAAAACTTGGGTGCACTCACAGGCCCCGGTGAGTTCCGGGGTAGTGCAAGGAGCCTTAGACAATGGTCAAGGTGAAGCAGACAATGGTCAAGGTGAAGCGGGGTCCTGCTTACAAGCAGGATTAAGCGGGTGCAAGGGAAAGGCATGGGGACTGGTAGCTGATATAAGGAAATGGAGCCCTTCTTGCCCTGCTCCGCTCCCCTCCCCCCGAGCGTGGTGCTATCTATATTCGCGACCGCGGGGGATGGGCGAGGGCTGGAGGGGAGAGGGAAGCCATCGCTGCCGCCTTAGCCCTAAGGAGCGGGGATTATTGCCAATATACTGTGCAATCGGCACCGAAAAAAAAAAAAAAAAAAAAAAAGGTCTGAGCAGGTATTTTGGGAAGGGGATTTTAGCACTCCCAGTGGCGTGGAGCAAAGTAGGGGAGGACTGAGGATGTTTCATGATATTCCAGGGAAATACCCGCTTCTTCGTGCCCACGTTTGGGGGAGGATGGGGGGAAAGAGAGGACGGAACGCGCCCACGGCTTTGTACACCCGGAGCGAGGCGGGGGGCAGCGGAGCCCCCCAGAGCCCCCTCCCCGCCGCGGTGCGGCCGATTGTCCCCCCTCAGCCCGGCCCCGGGGGCTCCCAGGCCAGCCCCGACCCCCCTCCGGGCGGGCTCTGCGGCGGCCCCCTCAGGGCTGTCAGGGGTCCCGTTGGTGGCGGGTTTCCCCCCAAAATGGTGGCGGCGGGGCGGGCAGGGCTGGATGCCCCCCTCCGGCGGCACGGTCCCGCGGGCGGGAGAGAGGCAGCACGGTGCGCTGCGGCCCCTCCCCGCCCGCCCGCTGCCCGCCGGCGGGATCAGCGCTCCCCGGACCGGCGCGGGGCCGGCAGCGCCCCGCATGCGGCTCGGCTCCGGCGGCCGCCATCCAGCCCGGCGGGGGGATGCCCATCCGCGATGCCCCTGCCCGCCTCCCATCGCAGCGCGCCCGGAGCCCCGGACCCCTGAAGCCCCGCCGGAGCCCCGCACAGCCCCGGCGCAACCCCTCGGAGCCCCGCAGCAGCCCCGAGCCCCCGGCGGCGGCGGGGATGCCCCTCGCGGCGCGTCCCGGCGGGCGCTCACCTGCAGGGCTGCAGCCACCGCGTCCCGCGGGCAGTGAGTGCGCGGCCGCCCTCGCCGTGTACTTTTAAAAACTTTGAATTTGGTATCCAAAACCGCGCCGGCCAATCGGGGCCGGCGGCCCTGCCGACGCGGCCAATGGGGAAGGCCGGCAGGAGGCGGGGGCCAATCCGGGCCGCGGCGGGCGGGGCCGGCCCCGCTCCCGTTTTCCCTCCTTGGCAGGCGAGGAGCGAGCCGAGTGGCGGGGCGGTGGCGCGCGCGCGCCGAGGGCGGGGCCAAGGGCATCTCCCGCCCGGCCGCGGCTCCCGCCCGGCACCCGCCGCCACCCGGCACGGTCCGGCGCGGGCACCGCCACCGCCACCGGCCCCGCGCCCTGCCCCGCACCCTGCCCGCACTGCTCGCCCCTCACAGAGCGCCCGGCGGCGGGATGAGGACGGGGAGGCAGGAGAGCGCCTCCCGGCTCCGGTCCTGCCCGCCCTGCCCCGCAGGACCGTTCCCTCCCCGGTGGTCACAAAGAGCGAGAGGTTTCTGCGTTCCCGGGGAGCATCGGGCTCCCTGATGCTGCCCTCCTGCAGCCACGCTTATGGGCGAAGGGACGCGTCTGGGGCGTTCGCTTCAGCTCGGCAAGCACCAAGTGTGGATTCGGCCCCCCGGGAATTGCGCCTGGTGGCGGGGCTGACATCTCCCTGCCTCCCCCTGGCTGACAAGCTGCCGCTAGCACGTGGATGAAATGAAGTGAAATGCCTGCGTTTCCTCTAAAGTATGATGAACATCAGTAGCTGGCAGCAGACTGAGGTACAGGCTGTAAAGGACAGGATCCTACCACTGAAAATATCATCTCACGGCTCAGGAAGGCTGCATTTGCACCAAGACTACAAACAAGTCTCCCATTAAAATGAATACAGGGCCAAAAAGAGACTTCCAGGCTTTACGGTGTAAAGCCTGCCATGGCAGAGCAAGGAGGTGCAACACAGGGTATGGAAGTCCACCTCGTACAACACCGTCAGTTCAACATCCATTTTCAGACACCTCTGCCAGGACCACAAGATGTCTGGGTTTTCTCACACAGATCCAAGGGTGGCCACTCACAAGGCAGCTCACGGCTGTTGAGGAGGCAGACTAGAACAGGGAGGCTGTGAGCATGGTAGGATCTGGCCAGCAAGGCCACCAGCTGGAACATCACGGAAGGTTTTGAGGTGACAAAGACCCAAGCACTCCTGGGTTTTATGCAGTAGGCCAGTGGTTAGACCAGGTTAATGTCCTTTTATTTGCTTACAAAACGAGGAAGCTAGAGAGAAGAAATCTCAAACTCCTTCTATCATTTGGTATAAAATAACCTGGCTTTAAGTCAGAGAGAGTGTGACAATTGCTCTGTAGTTTCCAGTTTGCAGCACAGATCTGGTAGGAATAAAGACCTCAGTCCTGGACTCTGAGCTTCATGTGTAAAAAGGTATTGATTGGAGCAATGTTTATTTTTACTTTCTTAGGTACCAGCTGGAGTTGTACACCTTCTAGTAAATCTAGACAATGGTAAGGTCTCAAAGGAAAAACATACCTCACCTCATGCATACAGACACTCCAACATCTTAATGTAATGTATGCATCTTTAATTTGAAGATTTGGAATTTAATCGTTACCACGCAGTATTTCCTAGAAAATAAAGCTGACCAAGGTAATAAGTAATTCTCTCTACATGTATTTTTATGTGCTTGTGTTCCAACTGAAGTCTTATATGTAATAAAAGAAGATAAACCGGTAACAACCGGTTTTGTTTTTTCATTCCTCACTAAATTTTATCTAGCGTCCTCAAACAATGAGTTTCAATTAGCTCCTTGCAGCAAAGTGCTGCACTTACTTTGTTCCTACTCTGATTTCCTATAGTAATTTTAATTAGAAGTCTCAAAATAAATATCTGTATTCATGGTTCCACTCTTTCCTTGGGTTCTGATTTCTTGTCTGCTGGAATGCTTTCAAATACATTCCATGTGTATAAACACATGCATGCATATGATGCATGACGGGATAACATGGCATGGAGGCAGGTTTTGTGTTAGTATATTGATATTTGGGATTGGAAAATGTAGTCTTATTTACCCACAGATATAAGTATGTGCACATGTATCAGTAGATTAAAAAGGCAAGTGTTATTTTGCTTTCACAGAACACGTGTTTTAAGCTGCTGTTAAACTGAATAGGTCAAAACAATAAGATGCCACTCATGTTACGTAAACTTCAGAAAAATCAATAAAATAAGAGAAAAAAGAGAAAATAAGAAAAATCAATAAAATAAAACAAGAGTTGGACTTGATGATCCTTGAGGGTCCCTTCCAACTCAGATATTCTATGATTCTATGATTCTAAATAGAGAGCCAATTAAAACGAAGGAGAAATTGTACTCCAGAAATGGAGACTGAAGTCATACCAGCCTTCAAGATAACCAATTTGTAATGTTTCTTTTCAATTTTGACTAAAGAACAGAACCATTCTTTTCAAAAAGATTCCACATATCTTGTCATTTTGCTTCCAGAGCTCTTGTAGAACAAGGAACAATATTCGTAAACAGTTCTTCATGCCTGATTAATAAGGGCCAAAGGGCCATGAACACGTGAAGAGATACACTTTGAAGAATTTCCTCTCCCGTGTCACTTTTAAGTCATTAATGAGTCTTCAGATTAGTAGTATTTTCATTTATTTATCACTTTCTTCCTGTCACTCAAACAAAAAGGGATTTTTTGTTATTTCAGGTAAACTACTTGACACCATCAATGTTCAACTACTGTTTAAATAAAACCTGGAACTAGAAATAGCTTGTTTTCAATGCATACCTTTTCAGAGTGGTGTATCAACATCTTCTCAGTGGAGAAGGTTAAAAACTGCAGTTACTTCTGGACCAGTCAAATTTACTTGTGTACTTCTGCAGCGATAAAGTCTTTTACTCAGCAAGTAAGAAAATTGTTTATCAGTCATGAGGAAACAAGCTGTGGTGTCTTTCATGATCTGAAAAGTAGTTCTATTTTCTGGATGATACTCCAAAAAGTTCCTTTGGCAGACAAGCATCTACATCTGTTGAAATGGCTTGACAAAGAGCAAGGTTCATTTTTCATTTTCTGAAATAATTTCCATCAAAGATTCATAATCAGCGTGTTCCCTCAGAGTTTGTATCATTTCATCTAGCATTTCTTCCCCTAACATGAAACTCTCAACATGATGCACTGATCTGCTTATCCTGTGGTCAGTAATCCGGTCCTGTGGAAAGTTGTATGTTCTGATCTTCTCTGATCTTCCTTTAGTCCCAATCTATGAAACAAGAAGCAGCAGTTTATAAAACTGATTAAAAGCCTTCTTAGAAAAAGGATGAAATGTTGATTAAGCATTTAAAGCAAATGCTTTCTCCTCTTTTCATAAATATGTAATATATAGTACATAGACGAGTTCAGTACTCACACTTATTACACTTAAACACGTAAAAGATGGATTTTACTGTATTTTTTTCTAATACCATTCTAGTTCTTCACACTCTAATCCAGTTTGTTTCATTAGGTCTCTAGAATTTACACACCACTGAAACGTTAAGTCTGGCTAATACACAACCTTTATTGCTGAACGAAAAGGTAATTTTTTCCCCTCATGTAAGTCCTTAATGGATTCCTGTTCCTCTATAGTTCCGTTTACTATTTTTGGTTGAGCATAGAATAAAACATCCCAAAAAATATACATATGTAGAGTTCTATCTTTATAAAGTGAAACTTACTTGAATCTTTCGAACACTATTTCTCTTTTTGGTTTCTTCTTCCAGTTTAATGTTGTATAGTTTAGCACAAAGCATTTGCATAGCCTTTTCTTTGTTTCTAATTTGAGATCTTTCTTGCTGACATTCAGACGCAACCCCTGCCAAAAATATCATGAGATTTAACACTTAACTGTAACACAAGCTAGAAATGCCAAAACTCTTTTTCTTAATATTTTTATTATTTTAAAAATTAATATATATATATATATATATAAATTTTATCTTCCAACACCTATTTTGGAGTAGGAATGTGAAAGCCCAGCCTCATTAGTGTCTTATGATACATTTTGGGAGAGTGCAAACTTTGAGCCAGAAGACAAGAAATTTGATTTGTTGAACAACAAAATTTGTTGTACAACAGGTAGAAATGAAATAAGACACACAATGTGATCTGACTTATAGAAGATTCCTTTAGTACCTGTAGTTTTTGGCCTCAGTTCCAGAATATTTAGGATTTAAATAGCAGTAATATACACTAGGTAGTGAGTATACAGAATAGACCAAAGTGGGCACTGTTTTCTTAAAATAAAATTTTAAAAGTGTGGTTTTCCTCATCAAAATATATATACAATTTGACTTAAAACAAGAAGCAAACAGCCTTAAAAAAAAACACATAAAGGGAAGAAATATAGGAAGAAGATAAGAAGATAGTACAAGCTACATTTTTAACTGGATTTATTTTAAGCAACTCTAGTAAGATTATTTATATATGATATATGAAAGAGTTGTTTAACAACAACTTTTGGGGTCAAAATGAAGGCTTGTAAACAGAATTAGGAGGAGAGACACATAAGAAGGAGAAGAACTTTTGTAAGAGAAGAAAGATCAAGAAGAACAAAGATTCAAAAGATGGAACAAGACAAGTTCAGGAGATAAGGTGAAATCCAAAAAAAACCAAAAAAAAAACTATGAACCATCTCTATTGTATAATCACAAAAAAAGCAATATATCTTAAGATTTCTGTAACAAAAACTAATTGCCACCAGCAAAAACTAAGGTCTTTTTTTTTTTTTTTCTCCCCCAAACATGGAGACAATACAAAACTCTTGTAATCTGAAGCAACTTTTTGTCACCATATCTTAATCAGAATTCTACCATCTCCACTATTTACCTTCTACTTTACTGAGGTGATGCAACAAGTGTAGAATGGATTTACGTCTTCAATAAATATGAAGAAATGGGTGGCAAATATATGAATATGTGAAGATAAGCACGCTCAGGATTACCCTGAGGTTGTAAAACTTGACTAATGTTTGTGGTAGAGAAGAGGAAAAGTTAAAAAGCAATGAAAGTCAAGGCAGCTGTTGTGGATTGCTTAAAAGGAAGTAAAAAGCTTAGAAATGGCAATAAAAAAAGATATGATGGCTAAAATCAGGTAGTCGTTGAGGGCGTATCTTATCCGTCCTCTTACATTCCCTAACCTGAGCCCTGGGGGTGGACTTTCTAATTATGTCTGTAATCTATGGGAAAGGAGCCAGAAGACAAATGAAAGCTGGCATCCTAATGCAATAGATCATATTTAAGCCAACATTTTAATAAAGAAAAAGAGCCAACCTCTCTTTCATGGAATAGAAAAGAAAAGGCAAATCATCAGATTTAAACCTTTGTCTTTTTCATTAGTTAAAAGCTTAAATATAGCTTTTTTTTTCATGGAAATTGATTTGAATACTTCACGAGTGTCATGCTTAATGGCAAAATGGGTAGTTACCTACTAAAGCTTTCACTATTACAAACAGGTGGGTGCAAGACTTCTTATTTATTTTTTTTTTTTTACACAGTATTAGTGATATTTTTGCACACATAAAGCCTTTACAAAAACTCTACTGTTAGCCATGTTTGAAACTGTTGTTTCAAAATTCAAAAATCTGTTTGAAATTCAAATTTCAAACAGAAATTACAACAGTAGTTTTACAATGTAGATCTTATGGTAAGGAAAAAGTGAAGCACCTGTTGGAATATGAACTATCCGTACAGCACTATCTGTGGTATTGACATGCTGCCCTCCAGCTCCACTAGCTCTCTTTGTTTCTATTCGCAGATCTTTCGGATTAATTTTCAGCTTCATCTGTCATAGGAGAAAAAAAAAAAGTCAAATATGCATAGTTGTTTTATTTTATAAGTCACATTCAGGCAAGATCAAACTGTTTTTCTAGTTCATGAGTGGTAGCTCAGATTCACTTACTAAATGCTGGGAAATCAGAAAAGATAGTTTAAGATTTAACATTAATCTCTGCACCCTCTCCCAAACAACTTAATAAATATCTGAACTTGACTAGATTGGTTTCAGATAATACAGAACACAGTGATTTTCTGGTTCTGGAATGGGGTGGTGATCTCTATGAGGAAGGAATGAGACAACTTAGGGAGTGCAGGAAGGAATAACATTTTTTGACAGTTTGATAGGCCAACATGAAATAAAGATCCAAACAATGTTTTAATTCTTAGCCTGTTGGTTTTTAGCCAAGCAAATACAGTAAGAAAAGATTGTCACCCACACATTTTGGAAGGGAAAAGTGAGGATACTATAAAATTGTGGAAGAGGAAGTGCTAAAACAAATCTCTTTGAGCTCTCTAAACTAATTCAGTCCTTTTTAACTGTGTCAAGTTTTCCATTGAACATGCAAGGCACCATTACAGTAAATTAGTGACATAAACTGCTAGTGAGTTTTTTTGAGATTAAGATTTTGAGGAAAAAACAGAAATTCTTTATTTCCCTAGACAAAAATAAAAAAAATATGATATAAAATTTTAAGATTCAAAAACAAAAAAAAAAAACAAAAAAAAACAACAGTAATTAAGAGAGAATAGTAAGACCAACAGAAAAGATGTGGATATCAGCAACATGGCATTGCTTATGGTAACGTCTGTTATATTAAAATACCATTACCTCACTGGGTTGGGGTAATATTGCAACAGTCATTGTGCTGGTGTGAATGCGCCCTTGTTTTTCTGTCTTTGGCACACGCTGTACGCGATGCACTCCTCCTTCAAATTTCATGTACTTGTAAGCCTCAATACCTGCTATACTGGCAACTGCATGTCTTAGGCCACCTTAAATAAAAAAGAAAAACAGTTGTAAAACTAAGAAAAACTGTTTGTTCTATGCTTTTCTGTTTCAGGCTTTCTATTTAGCATCATTGTTGATTTATTATTTCTTAAATTTTATTAAGTTGTTTGTTTCTTAAAATTATGAATTCACCATTTAAATGCTTAGGCAGAATTAAACCCAAAATGTAAGGAAACTCTAAAACCAGACATACATACTCGCACAAAATGTTAAGTAAAGGACTGCCAAGTTCTTTGTAAAAAGTCCATTTTATTTTTTATATACATAAAAAGGTTGAGTCATGCACGCATGCAATCCTCCAACCATAGGAGAAGTCTAACACACACCAATATTAAGTTTATATAAAGATCAAATTTTGAAAGACACCTTCAGAAACTACATCCAACTCTTTTGACTGGTATTTGAGAACCTTACCATTTACTGGAAAAAAAAAACAAACTCAAAGTCTTTAACTTAGTGATGACTGATGTTACTCTTTCTTCCTCCCCTGTCTTTTTTTTTGCATCCTACCCACATCCCATCCTTGCTCTTTCATTTCATTTTACTCTTTTAATCTTTCAGAACGAGCAGAACTCTAGTTCCTGTCCCCCTTACCCACATGTCAAATGTTTTGCTGGATAGCAGTGTACTAAAAGCTAGCACCTACCCATCAGAATTGGAACTTGGAAGTAAGACCCAATATAATCATGGCTTCAAGACAAAGTTAGTTGCAATACTAGCTGATGGCATTCTATCTCTTTGTTTGACAGCGTGCAATCCCTTCAATTTTGCTAGTAAAACTGTTTGAAGGATTAGAGAACTGATGGCACTACAAATGAATATATTTTTTTCTTTGACACCTGCTTTGTTTTTTACTCTAAAAATCTTATATAACCTAAAATAACACCTTAAATAATTCACAGAGGTTGACTGCAGAGCTAGCATCAAAGCATACTTCCTCTGATATATATAAAAACAAGTACTAAAAAAAATATAATAAACAATTTCTGCACATGAGGAAGAAACCAAGCCACATCAGGAGTAAAAATAACTTGAATGTCCACAGTTCTATGTCACTCCTGACAAGCATTAATAATGTAATAAGCAGTTCATAGCAAAAGCTGATGTTCTCTCTTTTCTCCCTCACATGTAGTGGGATTGGTACATCTATCATGGGTATCATGTCTATTTGTCTATCTATTTATCAATCTGTCTATTTGAGCTGCATATGTGACTTATTCAGGAGAGTTTATGTTTGTGGAGATGATCACGTGACTGTGACAACGTTGGGCTTTACACAAGACTAAGTAACTGGCTTGAAAGACAGGCATTTATTTAGGTCATACTGCCTTACTGTTGATAATTAACTATTACCAACACATGGTAAACTCAGGTTTAATGTGAAACACAGTCAAATCCAATGAAAATTCAGCAAACCATTTACCCCAAAATCTTCAATATGGCAGATACCGCACAGGCCTGTCAAACACAGCTAGCTCTTACTAGCTCTGTGTTTGCCTCTTTTTTTAGTTAGAAGCGTCCCCCGCTGTTCTGAAAAGGTGAGATGCACAGGAAGGTGCATGTTTGCACTCCCTCATTTTTTTGTATGTCACCTTATACCCAGACTGAGACAAAGTCTGATACCTGTTTCCACATGCCACTAGCAAGCAGCAGCAGATAAACAATGACATGTGGGTTTATGCTTTAATGTATGCGTTAAACCTCAAAGGTACTATTTTGCAGTGTCATTCTTTGAGGGTAGGTCAATAATGTCAGTTAAGAGTGGATTCAGACAAATTCTTACTTGCAGCTTTGCTTAACATTCACCGTATTTACACATGCTCACATTCAAACTTCAGACAAATCCTGGAACTCTTTGAAAAGGAGAACTTGAAAAGGAAACTTGATGTTTTAACATAGGACCTTGCTTTTGCTCATGCAGTCTTTAAGAATTAAGCATGGATGAGATGCAACCCACTAGTATACCAGCAAATACCCTTAGCTCAGTTCTTACTCAACACAGTATGGACAAAGGGAAACTGAGGACTGGGAAAGTAGTGGCAATGCCATCTACAATGCTACTTACTACTTATTCCCAGCCTCTCAAGCTTTGAAAGATGCGTGTTCATACAAACGAGTAAGATCTGAAAATTCACTGCAAGAGGCAAACAAAGGATAGGGCTGCCTTTATTTTTCCTGTAAATTTACATCCCACCTTCCTAAATATTAATCTCATCACACAGGCAAGACAAAACACTTCAAATATATATATATGCATATATATATATAATAATGGATATATATATATATATCCATTAAAGACTAGCAGCTTCAAAAAGGAAAAATGGCTAGATATTTGTTAGATTTATATATGACTGATTTCCTGTATAAGGCATTAAAAAGAATGTCTCTGATGGTGTGGGTTCAATGTCTAAGATCTGTGCTTTCAGTTCTTGCCCCTCCCATGGCCACCGTGCAAATGGCCTCTTGACCATAAGAAAATGTATTAATAATAACATGTCTAGATAATAGACAATATTTAATTCAAGTCCCATGAAATTCAAGGTTGTATATTAACTGAATTAGCAGTAGCCACTCTAGGAGATTCTGAAACAGAAAAACTGAGTTAATGTGCTTGAACTTCAAGTAAGTGACTTAAGAACTCTAGAACAGAAGTTCCCATTTGAACATATTTACCAAAATAACACTTTTTAAAATTGAATTGTTAATGATTTTAAGAACTCGGAAATGCAAGTGAAATCCCGTAACAAATTATATCAGCATTATCTGACAGGTGAAAATATGGGTCTTCCTCTTTGGAAGTATTACAGACAACAAAATGAAGCCTGTGGCTAGACTTTCACGTTCCCAATTTATGATATTTGACTATATTCCTCCACGCAGTCCAATTTTAGTAATCTATTCACTACATTAACAGTGAATCAAGAACTACACTTCAGCAACAAAAGTTTTAAGGCACAGAAAGTCTCTCATTAGAAGAGCAAAGTTGTTCACCGACATGAGAAGTTCAATTAGGAGAGTCATGGATATTTATTTTTTGTAAATTTCTACGAGAACAGAAAAGATTCAAAGTACTTGAAAATACTACTTATGTAGTATCTTGTACTCTGTGAACAGAAGAGTTGGAAGATGCTATACATTCCTCAAAGTTTGCTAAAAGTACTTCTGCAACTAAATGTTGATTGAAAAGGCACGCGTTCTTACACTTTGCATACTCTGACATCCTGGCTTCTCCCATCTTCAAAGTTCCACAAGCAAACTGTATTCTTCATGTTTTTTCCAATGAAACCCAATTTTTAAAGAATTACTTTTCATTTTACCCATTACTTTTTATTGACACCTATTCATTAGAACTGTTAAGAACAAAAGTATAATTAAAACTATGAATTAACTGTCCATCATTATAAAAAAGAAAAGGATGCTGATGAAAGTACAAACACAGTTAAAGTTTCACAGCCATTCTGAGCTACAACTTGTAAACTGCACAAGTACCCACAGCACGATGTAGGTTACCAGAATGTGCTAGCTTTACTCACCACAGCATGTATGACAGCAAGCTTGCAGATCTGTTAACACAGAGTCAGCAGATCTGGCCTTCTGAGAACTGTGGCTAGCAATTTGTCAGTCAAAAAAACCTTACTCCCTGCCATCACTTGAGCACATCTCCATGTTTCAGACTGCTGTTTCGCAGTTAGCTTGAGCTGACTGAATCTTTTGCTGCCGGATGGAAAGGTCTTGATTTTCTAACTACCACCACTGGCAGCCACACATTTCTGCTTCCATTCTCCCCATAAGCATTTTTCCTCTTCTCCTGTGTTGGATAACCTGAAAATGAATTGGGTTTTTATGTGCTACTTGTCCATTGAATTAACTTGGTAATGAGACTTTCTGCACAGATGAAAGCGTCAGTGCAGAAAAGTTAGCAGCAGCACAGAGGCAGAAACCTGATTTCTGTAAAACAGCCTTACACACCAGCTGGATTACACTATAACGAATAAATAAATATCACTGCTTCTGTTTGTTATGTAAACCTATCAATCCCATCTCTGTAACACACTGCTACCTGAGATGACCAGCTTAACAGCTCATCATCATCAAAAGAACCAGTTTTCCATCTCCTTTCATTCAAACACATTGTTCCTTATTTTATGCTAGCTGAGAATTTGACTCAACTCAAACTAGGCAAAAGACAATTCCAGTCTGAGAAAGCACAGTCTTTGCCAGTTTAAGGGAAAGAACATCAGAAGAGGACTTTTTAAGGTAGGACTTAATGGAGTATGATTGCTTAGACAGGCACAAAGACAGTAAGTGAGAGAACAGAGAAAAATTTCTTTTCACAAGCATCATTAAGCTGCTAAACTTGACTACTTGTGAAATTTTACTCAAAGGCTTTCTTAAATAATTAGATGCCTTAGCTGTCTGCTGTCTCAACAGTTCCTCCACTTTGCAGATCCATTAGCTGTTATACAAGCACACATGCCTTATCCAAACATCCAATTTCCTTATATAAACCCTCAGTTGACATTTCAAAAAAATCAAGATGTTTTGGATTAAACACCAAGTCTAGTTTTAATTATACTGTTTGCTTCTCTGCCAAGAAATAATAAACAGACTTTCAGCCTGCCTCTAAACTGATCTATAAACACAAGAAGTATGTAACCTGTATTTGTAAAATTAATATAAAGCTAAAACACATCTACTCGACTTTCTGCATTTCCTTCCTCCAAACACTTAGTTTTATTTATGTTTTTGAAACTACTGAATGACAGTTTTTTTCCTCCATATTTTATCAGTACTTCTCAAATGTAATTTCACTCTCAAATACAGAAGCTAAGGAAAATTGTACCGTGACATCCTACTTCTGCTTCTAAAAATAAGTTACACAAATTAGTTTCCTGCACTTATGAAATTCCAATGGCCTAGGAATAAACATTTCAGCTTAAATTAAGAAGTTACACACTTTTTTTTATTGTTACTGACCTATTTCACTGGGAAAGTATTCTAATATTTCAAATTTCCACTTTTTATAGGCAGCGTATCGTTGATACATATTGAATATCTCTGACGTGAACAGCATGGCTTCCTGTCCTCCAACTCCAGCGGTTACTTCCATGACAAGATCACTGTTGTCTGTTTCTTCTGAAGGAATCAAAAGCAATACTATCTGTGAATGCAAAAACACCCATCTAAGATTTCCCTCTGGCAGTTCAGTCCAGAACTGAGATTATATAAAATGCCATGCAAGTCTGTAATTGATCTACTCTGCATTCTCCTGTATTAACTCACGGATTCTCCAAAGGGCTGGCCTCTCAGTGCTTTCTCACAACCCTTGCACTAATACAGTGAGGAAGAGGGAGGGGAGGATGCTGCACTGCAGAAAGGCTCCCTGTGTCTCTTTGTAGTAACAAAAGATTTCTTTTGAGACCCACAAAGCTTCAAAGAACTTTCTGTAAGTCAGAAGCTTTCATAAATTAGAAGCACCGCACCATTTGGACACCATAGGATACACAATGATTCTTGCAAGGAAATTAAGCATTTCCCTTCCCACCAAATTCTCTTTTAACCAAACATCCAGTTCAGAACTAAGAAGGTATGGATGCTCTGGAGTACATTCCTTCAACAGTAATTCTGCTCCATTATTTTTATGTATTTAAAGGAAAGATGGCTTTATTAACCCATAAAAAAAAATAGTAATTTTGCAGTCTGGATCAAAATTCTGGATGATTTATGAATGCTTTTCAATCGTCCTTCTTTACTAGCATCAGGTAATGCTTCTTTCTACTTCAGCCTTCTTTTACTTCCTTTAGTATATATATGTTATAAGATGACTGTTGTATTGATGTCAAAGGAATAAAAAACGTGACAATACCAGCTTCTACTTCATCTGTAAAATTAGGAGTATGTAACGGTTTGTTTACTTAAAGATGCGTATTTTATACAAAATACCATAGATACTATGTAGAAACTATATAAGGTAGCAGGCTACAGCAGTTACATAGTATTAAACTATTTTTTACAGAAAGACTAGTGTGGGGTACCATATAAGTTCATTTTTTTTTTTAAAGATAAAAGATGAACACCCACAAAGGCACACCCAGACCAGACAAAGCATAGCACCTACTTACTGAGATGTATTGATTTAAAGAATTTCAGATATAAAGTAGGCACTTACAGACCTATACACCATCTACAGATGGTATATAAGTCTATTTGCCATTTGCATTTTTCTTAGATTAACAGACACTGGTCAAGGATTATAGTTAGTGGAGGAGGGTGGGAATGGAAGTAAAAGAAGAGTTCATCACATACATCTTCTTTCAATTATGGCTATTTGGCTTATTTTAAGAATGGCAAAGAAATCGAGGCTTTTAAAGGGAATCTAACCTGGTGTTTCAGTTCAGCTATTTCTTCTTCACAGGAAATGATTTCACTTTCTGCAAGCTTCCGCAGATCTTCACTTTCATCTGGAATATTTGAGCATGGTTAATCCTCAGACTTAAATCAGTGCCACTCTCAGAAAATCTTCTGAAAAATAACCATACGAAGAACTTACTCTACTAAACAAACAAACAAAAAAACAAAACAAAACACAATAAACCTATCAGAAAATGAGATTAATCTGTAATTAATCAGAAAATGAGATGATCTGTAATGGAGATAAACAGTATGTACCAGTTTTCTGGTATTGTTCAAGTGGGAGATGCAGGAACATCTGAAGTACAGGTAGTTCCACTTCGACACAAGAAAAAAAATGTGTATGGTGGAGTTGGTCAAACACTGGAGCAGGTTGCCCAGAAAAGTTCTGGAGTCTCTACCCTTGGAGATATCCAAACCCTGGCCAGATACAACCCTGAGCAACACACAGTGCATGACCCTGCTCTGGGTTGGACTGGATGATCTCCAGAAAGGTCTTCCCATCTCTGCTGCTCTGAGATTCTAAGGAACTGCTTCCTGTATTTCCCTGCGATAGGAACATCAAGGATTTAGAAGGCATAAAAGTCCCACAATTAACACTCTTCATTAAAAGGACCATTACCCTATTACCATTTGTAAAAATCTCAAGTCAGTAGCAGTAACTTTAAGCATTCCATCTCCACCTAGTTATTCCAAAACAGCTTCAAAGCTTCTAACTTATCACTAAGAAGAAAAAAGGTATGAAAGAATCCTTGCATAATAAGAGGAACTTGAAATATTTAAAATGTCACTTGACTGATCACCACTACAGTTTAGAATTAGACTTGTTTTTCTATACCAAAGTTTCAATAAATTCTCTTTTCTCTCTCTTTTTTTTTTTTCCTGGTCAGGATCAATCTTCACATGGAAAAATAAAAATTCAGTTTAAGCTACCTCTGATCTGCACTGACTCACCTCATGTGCCCAGAAACAAACAAACAAACAAAAAAACTTCTCTGAAAATAAGAAAATGGCACTCGTATTGAAAGAGTGAGTGGAGGGACACGGGGACACATAACTGCAGCAGAAGAAAAGGAAAGACGCTAACCATTTCTTCTTTGTGCACAGTGAGCTTTTATATGAATTCAGCCAGGACTAGAGGTACGCTCTTACTGTAAATCCATACCTTTTATCACTGTAATTGCATTTAGTCACTAACACAAATTTAAAATAATTTTTTTTTTGAATTTACAGATCAAGTTTAATATCTGTTGTTTTTTTTCCCCAAATCACCTCTGCAAGAAGGAAACTGAAAAAAAAAAATAAGCACGTGTAAGTTGTTTATATAACAAGAATGCTTTACCTACAGCTGGTGTGAAGCATGTATGGTTGACTAGCTAACTGTAACACTTTAAACATGCAAACTCGATCACCTGCAACTACTTTTTTACTGACTGATCAAGGGCTAGACATTAAAGCTAACAGAAAAGAGGACAAGAATTAAAGAATTCTATGTCTAGTACTGTTAGACTAGAAATTTATTATGTGAGTATTAAGAAATAATCTATTTAATACCAGTTGCATTTTTTAATATGTAAAAGCAATATAAGCTTTAAAATCATTTAAGAGTAAAATGTAAAAATATTTTTAAGGATGAGCTAAAGAAATGCTCATAGTTACTGCCTAAAATTTTATGATCACTTCACTTTGATGAAGTTCTACATCAGGTTTTAATGACACCATCACCTTCAGCAGGTTCTGAAAGGGGATAAAAATCCTTCATTTCATTTCATTTCATGGGAATGGAAACTAACGGGTTCAGGTCAAGCGTGAGCTTGTTCAAAGGATGCATTTCCTATTTGAACAGCGGGATGGAAGAAAATAAGAAATACGATTTGTTTTCCAACAGCGTTTTAAAATTCTCGCTCCCAGGGGAGCCGCGCTGCTGCCACCTGCAGCCAGCGCGGAACCCAGCCCGCACCCCGGGGCGCGCCCCCGCGCCGGCACGTGCCCTCCCGTGTGCACGCGCAGAGATGCCAGCCAATCGCGCCGGGCTATGCAAATCGCCCCTCAGGCTATGCAAATCACCCCCCCCGCCCGCCCAGGAGGCCCAATGGCCCGCCCCCTCCCACCGCCCCCCCCCCCCCCTGCGGCGGCCTCTGGGGCGGGCCGGGGCCGGGCCGCTGGGCTCCGGTCCCCCCGCCTAGGCTCACCTTGCCCCGCCAGCTGCCGCGTGTCGCGCAGCTCCTGCTCCTTGTCGCGCAGCCGCTGGATCCGCGCCGCCAGCGCCGGCCCCGCCTCGCCGCTCGCCCGCGCCTCCAGGAGGCGGCTCAAGGCGTCGGTGGCGAACAGGCCGTCCAAGCAGGGCCGGCCGCTCAGGCTGCGCCGCGGCTGCGGCTGGCACGGCCCCGCCGCCGCGTTGCCCGCGGCGGGCGCTGCGCGGTAGCTCCGGGCGGACAGCGCCGCTGCCCGGCAGCCGTGCGCCGCGCGGAGGGCTCGCGACAGCAGCCGCATGCTGGCCCCCAGCCGCCGGACGGTGGCCCCGGCCGTCCTCCCTCGCCGGCCCCGGCCCTGCCGGAGACAGCCGAAGGCGCTCGGCCGTCTCCTTTCCGGACTTCCGGAAGCTGCCGAAGAGGCTCGGCCCCGAGCCCAAGCGTCGGCGCTCCGCTGGCGGAAACGGCCGAAGGGCTTCGGCTCCTTTCGGCTCCCTTCGGCTCGCGGGGCCGAGTCCCGGGGAGGGGAGGGCGCGCTCTGATTGGTCGGAGAGCCGCGGGGGCGGGGCCACGAGCTCCTGAGGGCGGAGGGGCTGGGGCGGGACGGGGCGGTTGTTCTGAGCAAAACAAAATTAAAAAAAATAAACAAAATATAAAAATAAAAACTCGCCGAATGTCCCGCACTGTATCGCGACTTTATAAAGGGATCCTGGGAAGAGAGCCCAAGGGGGTGCTGAGGGGGTTCGGCAAACGGGGCGGGGAGGGGGGGGTCTGGTTGGTGGGGGCCGCCTGGTGGTGAGGGGCAGCCTGGTGAGGGGCTGGGGCTGGGCTGCCTGTCCGCGGGGACCTTGGTTTGGGTAATGCCATCAATGAGAGCCTTAGCTAAACTCAGAGCGTGGTTTGAAGAATATACTTTATTATAAAAATGTGCAACTATCCATAAAAGTTTATTAGGCCTTTTATATTACAGTAACTGAAGGGATCAAAGTCAGGTCTTTGCCATTCTCTTGTTCCTGCTCATGTCTTAACAGAAGGAGGCAATCGGACTTTACAGCTAAGTTACACTGATGGAATAACAGCAACTTCAACATGTTAAATCAGCAAATTGTTATCTTCATGAGATAATACCAATGGTGCAATATCAAAAGTAAGGGCAGTGCTTGTGCGCCCAAGTGATTCCAGTAGTCAGAAATAAAAGCCTGAAGTCTTGTTCCACTGCAGGCATCCCAAAGCAATATAGACAACATGAACACTTGTGATTTGGAATATCAAACATTAAAATAAATGGTAGGATAAAAATATTTTCCTGTGATGCAAATGCACTGCTTTTGAGTAAGGTTCTGACAAATTATGCTGTAACAATATTTTATAAGTAAAATTACACTTGAAGACCTCTGTGGAGGATGTGCAGTGTTGGTAGCTAGCCTGGCATAAATAAATAGCCTGGACTGCTGCTCATGAACCTTTCTTACTGACAGCTTCCCTTATGCTCACTGCCACCAGCCTGTGACATTCCCTGTACGCCTTCTTTTCAGAGGGATGAAAATAAAAATGATTGAATTTTCACCCTTTCATACACCAAACACGTTGGTGTTCCGAGAACAATGAAAGAAATCATGAGAGTTTTAACTGCTGTAGAGATCACTGCCTGTGAAAGAAGTACACAGAGCTTGGGAAATTCAGAATAAAAAGTGATTTAATGTAAAGCTTCTGGGAATAATAATAATAATAAAAAAGTTTTGTGAGTAAATGACTGATTGTCAGCCTTTGAATCACCTTTATTGTATTTCTGTGTTAAATTGGAAGGATGGATTTCCAGAGAGTGATAGTTTATGGATAAAGGCAGGGGCAAAATCTGGCTTTTGGCATGACGTTAAGGTAATTGTTTCCCAAAAGTGCAGACAATGTTCATGTCAGTTCTTTTTTCAGCTGATGTTGGCACCATGATCGCATTGTCCTTTCATCCCGCAAAGGTCACATCTTCTGGCAGAAGTATTGAGGACCAAGGTGAATGGGGCTGAAGTTCTGTCACTGCAGTGTGTGCTCATGACAGAGGTGGACAGGGCTGAGAGTTTGTCACTGCAGCCACATCCTAGGCTGCTGTCAAGTGCTGCTTTTGGGTATCTCCAGAAATAGCAACTCAATGGGTTGAGAAAAATCCCATTTTGAAGTTGGTAGTTAGACTTGGTTCCAATCAGCTTGGGGCAGACACTGCAGCTGTGTATGTGCAGCCACAGCTCTTTGCTTTGTTGAATTTGATGAGGATTCAGGCTGCTGCAGACTGTGTTAAGGCTGTCAGGAGCAGGCTCACCTGCATTGTATACCTGTGACCTTTACTCCTGGTGGTGCAGGGAGCCGCTGAAGTTAGGAGGCTTTCTTGTATGAGCTTTGGTTTTGAGTCAGCACCGTGCAATACATATGCTAAATGGGTTTTGCAACACTCACTGGATATGGAAACTACCTGTTCCTTAGTGGGCTCATAGTGTGTTCAGTCCAGCAAGCTGCTCTCACAGAATGAGCTTCCTACCTCTTTTAGATGCTATTTCCGTGCTCAAGTGCTCCTTATGTTCGCATCTGATGCTAAGGGGAGTGAGTCTGGCATCAAGTGACTGTTCAAACCTGCTTAGTTATAGGGTGGGTCTGCCGTATATTGTTGGTTTAGACCACAAACTAGCAGACATGTTGCACGCTTGTAATTTAAGAGAGGGTATTATTAGCTTAAGTGTGATTTCAGCTCTCGGTGATCCTGTGATGGCTCAAGTGGATTCCGCAGGTGCACGGGCACGCTGTGTACCGCCAGGGGCACTGGACACCATACCGCCACACTTCCAGGGGATGCTGCCTGGGCTGAGCTGGCTGACGGGCACTGCAGTCACCTCTGTCAATGACTTCTCTTTTCTCCATCATACCTTCACTCTCCTCCATACCATATTTACCTTCAAGCTTGAACTTATCTGTGTTTTTGTTTTATCCTGGGTGTCCCAAATTATTTTTAGCTCAGTTACTTGAAATTTCACTGCAAACGGCTAAGTTGAACACGTGCGTAATACAACATAGACTGAGTTTCTTCGAAACCTAAGGGTCTCAGGAGTGTAACCAAGTGCTTATTTGTGGCTATTTGGTATTAGGCTCTGTTTGACAGAAAAGATTAAACACCAGGAAAAAAAATGAGAAAAAACATATCTCGCTTTCTGTAGTGCGCTTGCTATATACATTCTCATGAAAAACTGAAATACAAGGTAAATACATACATATTTTATTCCAGGCTATAGAATAAGTGTATTTAGGCAGTCTTTCAAAGTGTATTGTACACTGCATGCACAGTAAATCAGTTTAATAACTTGACTGTTTTACATTTTGTGTTCAAAGAACTGTATGACAGGCAATGAGATCATGTTATGGCACGATTTGTTGTCCATTTGGACTATATCCATTTTTTGCAGAAAATTTTGGGAAATCCAAACTAGTAGATGAAATGTCTATTAATCATTTTAATATGAGCATTTGCTCCAAGAAAGAAACTTCATACAAGTTATGGTCAATTTACAAATCCCTCCAACTAGAGGATTTAAGACAAGAAATTTTGAGCATGATTTCATTGCAGTATTACACTGAAGACTGGTGTAATATTTATCAAAATAATGAAACAGTTTCCAAATACAGGTTTTGGAATCCTTTGCTATAAATCAATATAATATTTTAGGGCCCACATGGTTAACTTTAAAAATGTCCTTGAAAGGATGACTTGTCTGTGTTGACAAGAACTTCTACCTATGTGAAGTATCTTATAAAGATAGGTTATGACTAGCAGGTCACCATCAAATAGTAACATTAAGAATATTCAAGTCTACATTTGTAAAGACTTTTGCATGCAGTTTTGTCTCTTACACATTGTTTAGATGTGTGAACTAAATGTTTTGTGCCTCAAACACCAACAAACTTGAAATTACACTGTATAAATATATACATATATGATGCTGTATATGTTTAGTACCACAGTAAATACAACTGTAATCAAATGATACTAGACATATGTAGACCATAGTTAAATTCCAGTTAAGAAAAGAAGCCAGAAAAAATCTTTTTTTTTCTAACAGTATTTCACAGTAGAAGGAGGCAGTCCTTTCTCACTGACTTCCCCCCTCCCTCAGGATTTGTAAACATCGTAGCTATTATTCTATCAGTATAATAATTGAATATTTTATTCATAATGGTAAGTAGCTAACCAACATGAATAAAGTTGTCATAACACAATAACACTTTCAGACAAAACAGTTATTTATTAAAAGAAACATTTATAAATATTTTGTCTTGCATTTTAAACTACATTTTCATAAATAACAATATTTAAAAGTGCTGAATATGGTAGGATAGTCAGCAACGCCACTGTAAACAGATTTGTTTTCCACTTTGCAGATTTTTTTTTAGATCCCATTTTGTCAAACACTACAACAGTTAAAATATTTGCATAGGGAATAGAGAATAGCCCTTTTAATCATCTCCTGAAGTCTATATAAATTACAAAACCAAATGAGTTTAAGAAACAGTTCGTTAAATTGTTCATATATATCCAAAAAAAGCACATAGGTTTCAAGTAAAAAGAATGATTAAAAAATTCCCCGAATTTGCTATTTGAAGCATGTTCAATAAATTAAAAAAAAAAAAAAAAAAAAAAAAAGAGAGAGAGAGAGAGAAAGAGGTAGTAAAATAAAGGGAAAAAAAAGGGAAAAAAAAAAAGCCCCAGGAAATATACTAAGACCTGCATCCTACCAGCTACTGTATAGAGCCAGAGCAGCCTCGGTAGCAGCGGCTTCATCAAGAGCTGGCACCAAGGGCTGCCTGCACGAAGCAGCTTGCTGGTTGGAGCCAAGTTTGTTGGGGCCAGATTCCACTCAGTTACACAACTGTAAAACCTTTCAGTCCCATCAAAAGCAATAGGATTATGCTGTGTTTAGTCCTAGGAAAGTGAGAAGAACTTTGCCTCTTAAGTCTTAGTACAAGACCAGAGTTATCAGTGTTAAATATATATATACAAACACACATGCATATATATATATTTAACAAGCATTCAAAGCAATCTCATGGTATATTATTAGCAGTTTGTGAGGGATGCTAATGCTCATTTGTCATGTATAAGGTAGGTATGAAGATGTTGGGATTTTTAAGTTCCAAGTCACTGTCTCTTTAAACATCAAAATGCATCCTAAAATTGGACATTTTTTGATAAAAAGGCCAAGCAAACATCTATTAAAAACACCATAGCAGCAAAGTGATTGAGTACTGTGCTGCCATAGCTCTGATTTAGGGCTTACTACAGGATTCTTTACCCAGGAAAGACACCCACTGAGTTTCGGTAGGCATTTTGCCTGGCTAAGGACTGCAGATTTAGGAGCCCTTGAAGTTTGGTTTAATATCACTCTCCAAACCCCTTGTTTTCAAGGAGTACTCAAACTCAATGAGGCTAGAAGTTAAGATAAATCTTCTTTAACCCACCACCTTGTAAAACATTACTTTGTTTAAAAACATTTTTTTGACTGGATTTAGCTCTCAAAAAGAATCTTACAGGACAGATGCAATTCATCAAAATGTTCTAAAATGCTCTAAAATGCTACATGTAGGCAGTCTTTTATTAAATTTCTTTATTCAAAAAACTAAATTATCAAGATTTTGTTTGTTTTTCTTTTTCTTTTTTTTTTTTTTTCTTCTTTTCTGAAGTACATAACATTATACAACAGTGTTAGAACTGGATAGCCAGTCTTTAATAAATCAATTACAGTATCTGACATCTGAAATGTACATTGAAAATCTTTGTTCTTTTAACAATTAAACAATATCAGCGCATAGATTGTGTCACCCAGATACGGATCCCTTTAAGTGGTTTGTGCTTTTTTTTTTCTCTCTTTCTTTTTGACATTGCAAACTCTGTAATGAAAATGCCACAGTTTTGGCAGTGAACAACCAGAGGAATCCTCCGCTTGAATTAATTTTAAATAAACAGTGATAAATAGCTCTTCTTTTTTTTTTTTTTTTTTTTTTTTTTTGTCTGTACAGAAATATTGGCTTCAAAAAGTCAGTGTATTGTACTCAGTAGAGCATATTGAGTAATGCTACACCTTAAAAATTGGCTTTTTTTCAGTTAGTGATGTTAAAAAATGCAAGCCTCTTTCTGGTTTGCTGCAGTTGTTTCTATGTACCATTAGACTGTATTGCACAAAAAAGTTCTTAAATACAGATATAATTTATGTTATTGGATTAAATATTGCAACAACTAAGTGGTAAGTGAAGCAGTTTTACCTTGCACATGCAGTGTGAGGATACACAAGGAGACTGTTCATAAAACTACAAATACATCATTGCAATCTTGACTGCAGTTGGGTGAAAGGAGTGTGAAACAAATGTATTTTGGCAAATCCATTGTTTCCCTCCCATGCCATCTCAAGCAAGGAGGACCTTGGTAAAAATGTAGACATAGACCATAATATGTATTTGTTTCTTCACAGTAGCCTGAGTAGAGCTAAACTGTAGTTCTCCAGGAACCCAGCTCCAGATGTTATTAAACTACTTTTCTTCCATCCCGCCCACCCAAAAAAAATCAAGTAATTTTATTTGAAAATTAAAACTAAGTTTCAGAAGTAGAGCCTGTAATACTTTCAACAAGAGACTTATAAATTTGAGAGTTCAAAAACCTTGGAAAAGAGTCTCTGTGCATTAGGGTGTATATCTGGAGTTGAGCATCTTCATACATATGAGGACTGGGATCCAGCAAGTTTCTGTTGATCACTTCTCTCACCCGGGAATCAAGACTAACCTGAAGAAGATGAGAATAGACTGATATTAAACAATAATGCTGGAAAGGATGTATACATCTCATCATTGCATAGGGCTCCACAGAACACCCAGAGGTTATCAGTTTCATAGTTTATTCAAGTTATGCTGTTTGTCTTTCACAGCCATCATTCTAAAATGACCACACACAACTACAAAGTCAGACAACTAACTCAATTTTGGTTCTGACCTGTTCTTTTCATCCATATTAAGAGCTGTAAAATTAAATTCCTCTCTTTAACAGAATACAGTGCTGCTAAATAAAGCTCTGTTATTATATCTTAATATGTTATTATATCTTAAAATGTTTTATCTTTTTACATATTTAGAAATATTTCTCACAAAGGCTTTTTTTTCTTTCTTTTTTTTTTTTTTTTCTTTTATAATTTGTGGTTGGATCTTTAGAAATTTCCCATTCAACATTTCCTATTCTGATTCATTTTTCTCTTAAAGACCTGTTAATATCTGGCAATTTATACTTTCGGGGTATCATGTGACCATATTGAAGTTGTTAGGGAGCTTCAACTTTAGCTTCTGAAGGTGACACATTGTCTTCCAGGCAATTTCTCACCCAGGTATTTTTTAGATTGACTTTGGTGCCTAGCTGACATACGGATGAATGGGCAGGCCCGCTGGGCTATGTGGCCAAGCTTAACAAGCTGGAGGGGTTACTCTGATTAAATGCTTTGAGACACAACAGCATGTGGGGGTATAGCTTATGTAGTTCTGAGCAGCAGTGTTGCAGCCTTGTCTTAGGAGTTTATTAAAATAATTTTAAATCCTAGACCAGTGCCTATCTGTAGCATGGAAATGACATGCTAAGATTGAAGCAATTGCTCCCCCCATGACACACACACATGCGCACACACAGGCACTTATTTTAGCAAGACCAGTTTATGCAGCTAGCTAATTGACTCCTCATTACCAAATAAAAGGGCTGGGACAAAAAAGCTCAAATTTGGCAGAATGGCAGTGTCATTTTGCCATTGAATATTGTAAAAGTTAATTGCAGTTATAGAGTGAAACAAAAATTAATTAGGAATCTGTTAATTCACATTGTAGTTTTTCTGTGACTCACTAGAGCCAGATGGCAAGAGTAGTTGCAATTATTAAAGTTATCTCCTTGGTAAACAGATGTACACAAGGTATTTGTTTAGTATACTAGGACTTTCTGCCTCAATGACTTCATCACTGAGCAAGTTCCTATGTCAAAGTCCTACTTTCAGTTCCTATGTCAAAAGGTTTCATCTGGAAGGGGATGCTGTGATGAACAAGAACTTTAAAGCTCCTATGCTGATCTAAAGCATTGCAAACTCTTCTTATTTGCCTCATGGAGCAAATAAGTAGCAATTGGGATGATGACATCCTCACACATCCAGAGGATGAAGTTTGTGAGCAGTTTTTTTTAAACCTTAAGTCAAGCAAAACTACTTTAGTGCTTAAATTGTATCTGCTGGTTCATGGAGGCTTAGAAAGACAACTGAGTGTTTAGTACATATATGTGTACTAGAGACACATATATATGATCAGGAATGCACATTATTTGCTTGCTATACTGGTAGTTGTCTCATTCCAAAGGCAAAATACACATGGTATCACAAGAGAAGGGAATGGAGTTATAAATGGCTGGTCGCTCCCTTCATAGTAATGAATTTTCAATTTATTACTAAAAGGTAAAATGTAGCAAGCCAAGTCCACAAGTGAGCATAAATTAGCATAATGCCATTGAGGAGAAAGTCAGATGTAAGACAAGACAGAGTTGCTAAAGGTACACGACATGGCCTAAGAAACTCTTCTACAATGCCTGTATATTTATTTATTATTCCAAACTGTGATTTGATAGGGGATGCTTTTACTCAACTTCAGGTGAAGATCATTTCAGTTTGAATATCGGAGGAAGTTATATATAATTTCCTAGATGTTATCATACCTTTCATTAGAGAAAATATGTGATCTCACTTCTTAGAGATCAACTTAGACTAGTTGATCCCACATAGGAATAACCAGAACAAGTTTTATTTTTTTTTTCCCGGCCAGATGTTGCAGCAGATAAATCTGTTCTGATTATGATTTAAATTCCTTTATGTTGTACAAGACACAAACTGTGAATTTATTTCATGACTGATTTGTTTCCTGTTAAATATTGAGTATTTTATTTGTCATATGATGCTGAAAATTTTGGTGCTGTTTCTCCATAAATCCATTTCTATGATGTATTTCTTGTTTTTGGCAGACACACTGCATTGTTAAAGTAGTATTCTCATTTCTCATCCTGCTTCTGGAATTTCCCTTTTATTCCTCTCATATGGAGAGCTTTGAGGAGTTGTGGCCAGTGATGGTAAATGGCTCAGCACCTGTCAGCACTTGTTCTATCCCTTGCTTTCATGATCTAAACTTCCATAATAAGTATTGCTCTCATCTGACAGATGAAGCAGACTTTCTGACCCTCCCTCTGGCAATCCAGGGTATAGCATATCTGCTCTGGAACATCAGGAAATGCAAATCTAACATTTACAGCTTTACCTCTTTTGGTGAAAGTATAGAAATGTAATCTTCATAAATAAGTCTTGCTTTTTCTTCAATAACTTTCTTGTTCTGTTCCTTCTTTAGATCTTCACATGCAAGCCAGAAAAGCAGGTTCTCTTCACTATACTCTGTTCGAAGAAACTCTCTAAAAAGGTTCCTCCCAGCTGGTGTTTTCATCATCTTGTCAAAATTCTGAGCCCAAGACAAAATTTCATCTGCAGTAGGGTTTTGGCTGCAAAAGCAAAGTATCATTACAAACATGCTTCTATTTTTGTAACAGTGTTTTCATACATTCATCCAAAATTCTCCTTTCAATTGCACTTTAGTCCAGCGTGAAAACTGGAAGCAACAAGGCTTCAGCAGTGACAAGAGAATTTTGTTCACTCTTCACTTGTGCATTCATTATCTCAATAGCCCACTAAAATATGTTTAATATTAAGAGATGTGCACTTGGCTTTCTGCAAGGTTTCTACTGGTATTGTTCACTATCAGACTCAAAGAAAATTCCAGCAACAGGACTGAATTTCTGCTTCTGCATTTAAAGGAGATGTGAATTGAGGCAGCTGACAATAGGTTCTTTTTCATGATGGGCTTGGAAGACACCTGATGTCCCTGCCTGCTTCTGATAGGGTTTGGCCAATCACTGCCTGCCACACGATTTGGTTCAGCAAGGACAAGAAAAACAAAAGGCTCTTGGCAGCCAAGAGCATACTAATGAGCCCCAACAAAATAGTAATTCAGAGAGCTTTTAAATTAGCATATTTCTCTGTGCTTGTACCTAAGGGTTGCTAAGCTTCTCTCTGTTTGGTGCTATTGACCTGAATGATGATCTATTGGCATGGGATGTGATGAATGTTTCTGGCAAAATTGAAGAGAGAAGAAATGGGAAAAAATCCCCATTCCCATTTTCTGAAAGAAGCTATTTGCAGAGCGGATGCATGGGATAAGTGAACAGAAGACTAATTCGGGTTACTAATCCACTAATGTACAAATCAACAGCCTGAGAAGGTCATACTCCAAGTTACTTAAAAACAATTAAAATTACTTAGCTCTGAGCGCTCATCCTCCCCTTCCTGATAGGATACAATGCAAGAGTTTTACTGGATGTTGTTAACAGTGTCTGTGCAATCATGTTGCACAATAAGTGACATTTGTCCATACGATTTCAAGTCCATTTGTCAACTCCTAGTCTGCATGCAAGGCAGACTGGATGACAGGAAGCTATTCATGGTAGTTAAGATCTAATAAATGAGAAAGTGTTCAACATTGAAACTATCCAGCAAAATAGTTGCAATCTGAATCAAAAATTATAAACATACAGATTTAAAGTTAAAAAGTCCTCTCTCTGAGGAGAATGAAGCAAGCCTGCTGAAGTAGATGGAGCTGGCAAGCAACTTGTGTTTGGAAAGCATCTTTACTACAGTTGGAAGTAAAAACAATATGAAGAAAAGTACACAATAAGACCATTTTGATAAGGTTTTGCTTATAAAGATATTTTTCCCCACTATATTGTATGTCATTTCGTTAAAAACTGCTTTCCTGTTCCTTCTCCAAAATGCTAGTTTCCTGAGGAGATTTGTGAAGAATACTCTTGTACTATACCACTATATCAGTTTAAGGAAAGATTTATGTGCAGAATCTCCAGTTTGATAAACTAAGGCTCATTTCTGTCTAAATAACTCATCCTGATATTGGGAAATAGAACAACTCCCTTTCTGAAGCCTTGAATTTAGTAGACATTGAAACCAACCAATACACTGCAGTAGGGCAGTGTCTGAATGCTCCCTGTTCCCAGGAAACAAAAGGTTGATACTTACATGGGATATTTGAACCTCTGGATGTTCACTCATCTCCTGCTCAGATGTAGCCCTAACATACAGCACATTCTAAGGCCTGATGTATGCTGGGAGAAGCACCATTAAGTTAAAAAGGAAGCATCATGTGTGGGGGACACAATGGACAGAATGAGACAAGGGCCATCCTGCAGCCATTGTGACCTTTGGCTCTCATCTCCCGCATTTTTGCAACAGCAACTGTCTGGCAGTTTCTGCAGAATCCACTAATTTAGTGGGTGGTGTAGACTGAAAGAGGTATAAACATGACAGTTTACCCAACAAGCCTTTCAAATGAATGGATCTATCAGCAACTGAACTGTGGAAGCTAGGATGTGCCTAGGAAGAGGCAGGAAAGGTGAGCACCCTCCCCATCAGCCAAGTAACTATTTTGCTCCATCATGCATGAGTTGATGAACTTGCAAAGCTGGTGAATTTGTGAGTTAATGAATTCATGAATAAATGAAGTTGTGAATCAGAATCTTAATGAGTTAGACCAGTCTCTTAAAAGGCTACTGAGATCCTTTTTTTTTTTTTTTTTTTTTTTAAACCTAACAAGCTCATGCAATGAAGTTTGATTCACAGAGTACCTTGTCCTGTAAATTTTACAAGTTCAGACAAACCAAGATACTAACCTTAGCTGATGGATGTTATCTGACATAAGTTTCACTAGAAGTGAATGCAAAAATATGTTTTGCCATGGGCTAAATTCAGGTGCTCTGAGTATGATCTGGAGTTACTGGTCCCCACTGGATTGCAGAAGGATCTTAAGTTATGTAGGATGCATTTTTATGTCATGGTTGAGCTGAATTAAAAATTTTGGAATTAATATTTAACTAAGTAATCTCTTTACCTGCTACCCCTGTGCATTTTCCTTGAGTTGAAGCACCTCAGATGAATACCAGCTTCAGTGTAGTTTGTGGTGGGGGAGAACTGGAGGCAAAAGAGGAGGGAGCAGAGAGATGGCATGGGTGGCAAACCTCTTTCTCCCAAAAGGCAAGGAGCTGTTAATTCATAGTTTTGAATTAACCACGTCCTTGTTTTGTGAAGCCACGCCCTTACTTTCTGTTAATATTCCTCTGACAGACATTTCAGGCTTCCTGTCCTCTGCCTACCACAGACAATGATGTTGAGAACACAGGATCTCAGCCATGCAGGCTGAGCTCCCTGACTAAACTCTGTTCTTCCTTTGCACGGCAAAGCTACAAGGCTGAGTGTTAAACCCTATGAAACATATAATCCTAGATGGAAATGTCACAAAGTACCATAGATATGTTGTGATGGAGGGCTCCTGTAAGTTCTCTGTAAGTAACTTGAATTCTGCGGTGCTCAGCATAATATAACTGAAGGAAATAAATAGTTAAACCATACTCCTATAAACCTAAAAAAAAAAATCTGTCAAATCAATTCACTAGATGTTCTTTGTCAGTAAGAACAACAACAAAGAAGTCTATACTACTTATAACTTGTGGAAATTTTTTGATTTTGACCTCTCAAAAATGACTGCGAGTAGCAATGGATAGCCTGAGATGATTGGATTGCTTTTAAAATCGGTCATATTCTCTAGAGTTAAGTTTTAATTCACCTTTTATGGGATTAGAGAAGTCAAGACCACTGATAGTTCAGCATATTTCCCAACAGAATAAATACAGGCCCAACCTTCAGACACAAACAGAAGCTCAGACTTTTAATGCACATTTGCCCAGCTTTCAGAGTATGTGTTTCCTTGGTTAATTCAGATGAAGCCATAGTCCAAGCTGTTCTACAAAAAGTAGCCATGTTAAAAATCTGACTATAAAGTACACTTTTGCCCAAGTTAGTTTTATTTCTTGTCTGGGTAAGCAGAAAAAAATGATCCCACAAATAGCATACACTTCCTATAGAGTCCCATAGATCAATGGAACCATTCTTGCACCTCCCATTTCTTCCCATCATTCTTTACCGACAAATGTGAAACTGTAAGTAAGCCTGAATGTCTCTGTTGGCATTTCATGTCAGGCCTAATTTTGCTTCCTTTTTTCTAGAAATTTTAGGAGGAAAAGTCATTAAAAGAATATTTCAGAAGCCTACAAAACCAAAACAAATTAGTTACAGGCAAATTAAAAAACATTTACTGGACAACAGTTTGACCAACTTACCATTCTTCTATGACTTGGATGCTCTCCATTTTGGTTGTATGTGTTGGCCTTCCTGCATTGTCTCCTCTATCTTCATTCCTAACAGTGAGGCTGCAATGTAGTACAACACTTTATTTTGTCTAGAGAAAGTTAATTTAAAACAATGACTACAGAAATGCAAACTTTCAAAAGATATAGATGTATGTAAAATGTCATTTTTCACTCTTACCCCTAGAATTTACACTCAGATTTTGGAGAGAACTTTTTTATGACATTTTTTTTCCCTGTAATAACTATGAATGTTAATTAACAGTTGGTATTAACATATGTGATTTTTATTTATTTATTTACAAGCTGAAAGACAGACAAAAACTTAGAGGTCACTGTTGGAGTGATTTCTCTTGGGAAATTTTGGATAATATTAGTAGCAATAAGGATAAGGAGGATAAGAATATCTGAGTCATTGATCAGGGATTGGTGCCCCAGCAGCTTTGGATGGTTGTTCATTCTTTACGAACATCCCCCTTTTTTACTCCAGGATATAGTGGCAGTAGATGGCTTGGAAACAGATCTCAGCTGTGGCTGCTGCTTATGATTTCCTCCTCTAACCCAAATTTCTTTTTCATTCCAAAAAGTTAAAGTTACTGACCTCTAAACAGAAAGGCCTCCATTAAAGTCATATTACTAGAAGCAATGAAAATAAAAACTTCCTTTAGGTAAAGATCTAGTTAATTGTATTTATTATCATTATTATTTGATTTTTTATTTTTGATTTTTCTTTCAAGCTGGTAACTTGCATCACTATTCTGTAAATCTCTTTTTAATTGGATTTGGTTCAGTAGTAGTGGCTTCCCCTGTGTGTGCTCCCTATGAGTGTTCTGGACCATGGTATTGCCAGCAAAAACAAAGTCCCTGATAACTTCTGAAATAAAGTGCATTTTGAAATAACATCAGTATTCATATTAGAAACCTGGTTCCAATAATTAAGCTTATGAAGTGAAACATAGAAAATGGAAATTTCCCTTCACTGTGTGTTTCCTGCATATTCAACTGAGGGAAAACAAGCAACCAAGCAAAAAATTCCCCCGTCCTAGTCCCAACAAAGCTCATATTTTGAATTTAGTATTCATTGTACAATGATGTTCTCAATCATTCCAAGTGGAGGTATGCAAATATATGTTGATAGCATAAGTGTCTCCCTCCCCCACTAATCGTAGTAACTTCCACTCAGTTCTAAGAAGAAATGCCAACTTTGAGACATTTTTAGCACAAATAACCTTTCTTCCTAGCCCTTCTGCATTGATGAGTTTCATCAACATGTTTTCAAGCATTTGGCAGAGTGAATAGGGGATCTCAACTACTCTTCTGAAAATTGGCAGTTTAAACTTGCATGTAAAGCAGAGCACATATTAAGACTTAAACATTACAAAGACATACACTTTCAAACAAAGCTGTTTGATGCTGATTGCTCCTTCACTTACCTGCCAAGACCTTAGTTCAGGCCCTTGGTCCTGCTTCCCCTGTTACAGCGTAGGAATGCAGCTCCAGTGCTGCTAAGGTGTTATGGTGTCATCAACTGCTGCAGGAGAAACAACACATCCTGAACTCTGGGGTTGGCAGGTAAAAAGCCTTTCCATCTCCTCTGACCTGTTGCTTGTCAGTCTATAGAGGGAACACCCATGAAAACCAATGGGAGTTCCATATATAGAAGGAGAAAAAAAGGGACCATCCACTTTCTGTCTTGTAATCTTTAAGTCCGCACATGTAACTGCTTAGGGTTTACTTTGCATCTGGTTGGAGCACAAAGTGACGGTGAAGGAGAAGCAGGAGAGGCACAAAGCTGCTCTCCCTCCTCCTCTTCAGTCCTCCACTAGAACAGCATTAATTTGTGCTCTCCTCTGGGTTCAGAGAACTAAACCATGGGGGCCATGGGGGCATGACACAGCAGAAGCAGCAAACAGTGTCAGCTGGGAATGCAGCATGGTGTTCACCTGAATTCTTCTAACAAAGGCTGCCCTTTTCTTTCCTCTATCACGTGAGCAGCAGCTAAACCATACTGAGATAATTTACTTATTGGACAGTAGACTTATTGCAAGGTTTGGATGCAGAGTCTTACTGGAAGTGGAAGGTGACTCATCTGAGAGCAGCTAATCTGCCCTGCTAATTTAATTTGATGTCTGGGGTCAGATATTGATGGCTGTGCTCATGCAAAATCTCTGCTAAACTTCAGAAAACCAATATGGGCTGATGAAAGGGGAATACAAGTAGTGAGTAGGGAATGAGAAAGAGAAATAGAGAAATGGACAAGAAATCCATGTTGGCCTCAATGCCTTTTTTTTTTTTTTTTTTTTTTTTTTTTTTTATCAGAGGAGTAATGGATAGGCCCTATGCATTTTGATTTTCTGCAAGACTACATGTTGGTAAAAGTTTGGGTTGTGGGCCAAGAATGCAACGTACAGTTTCTGATATTTATACCACTGTGTGATAGTGCAAAGGGCACACTTGGCCCTGATACCTTCATTTCAGCAGTCATAGCTGAAGTTCAGTGGCTGAAGTTAGTCATCACTGCAAAACAGGGAGGACTCTAAAAGAGGTGTTAGATGTGGTTGGAACAATTTCTCAAGTTTGGGTATTGTATTCAAAACTGTGCTAAATTTATAATATATCTTGGCACAGATTCTACATTATGTTTCTAGCGACAACAACTAGCCCTACATTTCAACTTTGATTTATATACATCTGTCAAGACTGGAGTTACATCGGATACATTATTTTTGCTATGTTTTTCCTGTGAAAGAAACCATCCTTTTTATACAGAAGTACATTCAATTCAGACATGTCTGTTTTCAGTCAAGGAACTGTTTCATGTTAAGTTAGAAAAAAAAAATTAAATATTTACACATTTGTGGCTGTAAAACTAATTTAAAAGCAGCCTTTAAATAACACTGATCACAATAACAGACTGCTACCTTTTACATCAAAATGACAACACTACATTGTTATTTGCTAAGTTGCTATCTTCATTTGAAAATACCCTATCTGCTCACATTTCTCTGTGGAATTCAAGCATACCCTTCATATACTACTCCATCATGGAAACTAGCTGATTATGGCAGAAGAATTATTTAGTGTAAAACTAAACTAAATAAAAGCTACAGGATAAAGATCAACAAATGGCCTTACATATTTAAGGCTCTCAGAAAAAGGAAATCGCTGAGAAGCCTTATTAAAAATAAAATAAAATAAAATAAAATAAAATAAAATAAAATAAAAGAGAGGTGTTCTAAGGAGATAGAAATTAACATCTATGGTACCAACCAACAGAGATCTTTAAAATGTAGGGACATAAATTATCTATAATAAAACTGCAACAAAACTACTAAAGGATTAAAAAGAGAGAGTTTGGGCTGCCTAATGGAAGAGTTAAGTGCAAAGCACAAGCAGTGTTTTGTTTTCTGTTCTTTTGGAAGATTTGTTCTACCCATATTTGTGCTGACTTTATTTATAAGTATAAATAAGTATAAGTACTTCAGTAAGCCCAAGTACTTGACCTTGATGTTGCTTTCAAATATATCTTGGGTTCTTGACACTTATAAAAATAATAGTTGCTTTAACTACTGCAACAATATTATTATGAGTAATTTATATTTGAAGTCAGTACAATTCTATTTTGCTACTTCACAAACTTTATAAGTAAAAATGTTAATGTCCAGGGATTGCTTAAAGAAGTATACGAATTGAAAATATTACCATATATAATGTTAAACTGGTCCGGGTTCCTAGCTGATGTGTTTTTAGAGAAAATAGTGGGATTCAGAAGACCAACATTTATTTATTTAGCTATATTAATCACCTGTTAATATCCGTGTTCAGAAATTAAATAGATGCTCTGTTGAGTAATTACTTTAATAAAAAAATACTGCAGCCCACTGGTGCACGGTGAGGTAAAAAAGGCAAGCTAATAGGATAAAATCATCAAGAGAGTTGGAGCAATTTAAGAGCAAGGACCTCACTGCCTGTCCTTCAAGGTGTTTCCTGCCGATGGTTTTAGCTTTTTTTAAAAGCTGCTTAATTTCTCTACTGCTGCACTCACCTATACTGCCACTAAGAAACTGAAAATTAGTTAGAGCTTGGACCTAATCTTTCATTCTGTGTATATCCAGTACATGAATAGCCTTTCACTGTTTTCCAAACATCAGATTCTTATATACCAGTAGCCGAAATCTGGTGAATCAATGAAATTACTGTTACGGCAAGAAAATTGCCATGGTGACAGGTGCTAAGACTGATACTCTGCCAGTGCATGGCTACCACTAGTTACTATTTACTCAGGTATTTTCTGGGTTATATGCATCATATGCAGTATATCATCCCAGTATTTTGCAATTATATCTGACATTGAAGGCTGACAATTAAAGCCTGTCCTCTTAGTGGCATTTATTGTGTTGCCATGAAGATAAGGAGTAGAAATCAAACTGGGACATTGTACACTTATTTGGTGGGCTGATGGCTTGCCATTCAGGAGATCAGTGCTCAATTTCTACTTCTTTGCTGATGATTATATTTTGGCCTAAATCTGTGCATGTAATGCAGTAGGGCCATGATCCTTTTAGTCACTGCTGTAACACAACTGCTTTTTTCATTTCAGCCCAAAGGCCACATAAGTCAGTTGCACACATATAATCTAAAGGCAGAATTTGGTTTCCAGGTGAAAATCAATATTCATTTCAGGGCCTCTGGATAACAGATAAATGTTCTGACATGTTTCACTGGTTTACCCTCTGAAAGACTATATCTTGCTGGCACTACTTTTCACCTATCCTACTCCTAGGAAATTTTGTTACCATTGGATTAAAAGACAAAATATTTTTAGGTCTTAGGTGCAAGACCCAGGAAGGATTGTTTTGATGCTTGAATCCAGCTTCCAGTTTAAGCAAACTATATGCGGGACTACCATAATTTAAATAATAGTGAAATAATAGGGATTGTATCACTAGAATAGCGATACATAGAATAGTGATTAGTGAGGTGTAGATTAAAAGAAAAGGTGTTTTTTTTTTGTGTGTGTGTGTGTGTTTTTGTGTGTGCGTTTTTTTTTTTTTTTAAGGAGAGGAAAGGAAAGGAAAGGAAAGGAAAGGAAAGGAAAGGAAAGGAAAGGAAAGGAAAGGAAAGGAAAGGAAAGGAAAGGAAAGGAAAGGAAAGGAAAGGAAAGGAAAGGAAAGGAAAGGAAAGGAAAGGAAAGGAAAGGAAAGGAAAGGAAAGGGGATAAAGAGAAGAAAAGGATAAAGAGTAGAAAAGGAAATGATAAAGAGAAAAGAAAAGAAAAGAAAAGAAAAGAAAAGAAAAGAAAAGAAAAGAAAAGAAAAGAAAAGAAAAGAAAAGAAAAGAAAAGAAAAGAAAAGAAAAGAAAAGAAAAGAAAAGAAAAGAAAAGAAAAGAAAAGAAAGAATGAGATAAAGATATATTTGAGATTTCAAAATTCCACTGGCAGACAATATATTGTGGCCCTTTACCTGACAATGTTGAGAAACTCAGGTCGAAGTTGCCAAACAGATTTAGCCATTAAATATTTTTTTCAGGATGGTCTGGAGGAGGAGAAGCCATTTGCTAAACCAGGAAGTTAGTAGATTCATTGAATGGTTTGAAACACCCTCACTGTGGGACTGCTGTGGGGTCTTTCAAGATGTTCTGGTGAAATGATTCCACTTGGTAAAAATAAGAGTGATGATGTGGAAATAAGAGACTCTTAATGGCAAAACATTGCATAATGAATAATTATATTTTATATAAAGTACAATATTTTTATACCATTGAGGGGAGAGCCTGAAAACAAGAACATATGATCACTGAATTTTCCTGAAAAGAGGAAAATGTGTTTTTGAGTACTCTGTGACAAAGATGGGCAGTAATCCTAGATCTCTGCCCAGCTGGGTAAATACCTTCACTCTTCAGTATAAAATGGTAGTTCCTTTTCCTGTCTCCAAGCTCTTTGATTCCTTCACTTTTTTTTTTTTTTTTTTTTTTTTTTTTTTTTAATAAATGTCTGATATAAAACATGCCATATGAACAGAAATATATTTTTCCTGGGTTTAATTTGTATGGAGAAAAAGTGCATGCTGGTATCTCCTGCCATTTTTGATTGTGCATCAATCTGATTAGACTTTTTTTCAGAAGTTTAATTCAACAGTCAGTCATTGAAAAATCAGCATATTTGCACAGCTCCGTTCAGCTGCTGAGGCAGGCTCTAGTAGCAGTCAGAGATGGATGTGGTCTCGTGATGCTGTATGGCAGTAAAAGAGACAACTATACTGGCACCCTTTAATTTCTTCATGAAACAAAGGATAAAGTTATTTTCTGACAACTTCTTTCTTCTGACAGATGGAATATAGAAACTTGAAGGCCGTGAAAACTATGCAGGGTTGTGTTTATGACCAGAGGAGTATAATGATTTTACTATATTGAATAAATCAATAAAAAGGAAAAATAACTGCAATATATTTGTGATCCATTTGTAAAGAACAATGAAGCTATGTTAATCTCAAAATAACTTAGGCAGAGCCTAGTCAGTAATGCTATCTTCTATCTCCCATTTAATGTTGCAAAAATAGGTATTTGTCAAAAGAAATTTAAGAGTTTGTTGTTGCTGTTTTTTTGATTTTTGGTAGCTGAGGAAAAGATGTTTCAAAGTTAGGAAGGGTTCATTTTTGATACAGTAAGTGAAAAAAGTCTAGAATAACTAGTTTGAGAAAAGCTTGAACTAGGGTAATGGATTTTATGAAGAAGTAATGCCCTGCACTAGATATTTTCATAGGGGATGCATGAGCCATCAAAGCCATGTCTTATCTCCGACCTCTTGAGAATTTATATTCTTGTCAGAAAGAATTGCAAGACAGGCATTTAGATTGTTGTAATACAAATATATTTAATATACAAATATGCAAAGCATAGAAACGCAGAGCAACATTGATTGTCTGCAAGAAACTGAAGTGGAAACGGTGATCAAGAGCTTTGGGAATCATTTACAGAATGATTACAGGCGATCAGAATCCGGTCTTAACTGAGGCAGCAGAACATGATCATTTTTGTCCAAAGGTAAAGCAGGAAAAAAAAAAAAAAAAGAAAAAGAAAAAAGTGAAGGAATTTATTTTAGAATTAGTGTCCTTCCTAGTTATTTAATAAAATAAGATTTACAGATCTACATTGAATTCAGTGAAGAAATATAGGATGTAAAATTTTATGTTGAATAAATGTTAGGATCTTAGAAAAAAATAGCTACATCCTATTTGAGGCAATGAATTGTCTCATACTTTAAACTAAATGAGGGAGATTGTGTCTAGTAGACTGCCAGAGGAAAGGAGGAAAGCAGCCTGTTGGGAAAAAGCCAACAATTACCATAAGGCTATAATCAGCCTACTTGGCAGTGTCCACTGAAACTATAAACTCCTTTCAAAAAGTCCAGGTACCTGTGGTGCTAAGTTTCCTGAGTGCCAGAGTTATATTTGCCTTAAGTGAAAAGATGGCGCAAGAGATATGTATGATACAAATTGTTTCTTGAAAAAAAATAATAATAATGATAATCAAAACAAACCTACACTCTACCTTGGACACAGCTATTTTAGAGTGAAAAAAATGTATCTGCAAGGAGAATTGAGGTCTCATTCTGCAAGCTTACTTCATATAAGAAAAAAAAAAAAAGTAGTAGTTTAGTTTTGTTTTTAAATAAAACAAGTATTTGCAAGGTTCAAAGGTTCTCTCATCCTGGAGATTTTATATTGCAGCTAAAAAAACCTCTAATATTTCAAAGCTTCAGAACCTCAGTGAGGGAAAGGAATGTGTAGTCACAAACTTCCAAGTTCATGTGTTCTGTTTAGTTCAGCTTGCACCATGATTGCAACATTCTGACCTGTAACCATAAAAGCCACAATGATAACTAGATGATAACTGATTACTGGCTTTTTTTTTTTTTTTTTTTTTTTTTTCCTCTCCTTATAGGTCACAAAAGGTAAAATTAAAATGAACCAGATGATAAAATAGATACTTTCTTTCTTCCAATGGCTAGAACACATTAAATTTCTCCCTTTCCAATTTTCCTTGGTGGTATTTTTTCTGTTTGATTCAGATTGGTATGTTGTAGTGTGGTGTACTTCAGATTTTTCCTTTTTTTCCATCTCTTTGTTTGAAGAACATACAGCTGAGATACGGTATGTAACAGACGGCTAGGCACTTGTGTGTGCTGCGAATGAGCTTTCAACTGAAAAGCTTAGTGCCTGCTCAAGATCCAGTAATAGTAAATGCAGGCAGACTTCTGGCTCCCATATGCATCTTTCAGCATACTGTAGATCCTGGGGGCCAATGGAAAACTCAACATGGAAATTTTCTGGTCGGATTTTCGCTAATAGGTACAGAAGTTGTTTCATAGTCCTACTATGTTTCATGTTCTACTGTGGTGTGGTAGGGAATACAGCTGACTGGCACTGAGTTTGTGTTGGGTATAAATTGACAGTTGAAGATAATTTACTTCTGAATTTGATTTTAAACATGTCATTTTCCACAAAACAGCATTACTGAAAAAGTAAGTTTCAGATTCATTAAATTTCATAATTTATTTTGATACTCTTAAAATCATTTTTCTTTAATTATACAGTAATCTGTAGCTTTGGTTTCATTCACTGCTAGTAGGTGCTAGTTACTGTGTAAAACTGCTAGTTACTGACAACAAACTATTCATTTATATTTATTTCCAGCTTTAATCAAAATTATGTATTTAATCAAAAATACATTTAAATTAATTATTGTGCTTAGATTTATTAAAGTGCTTGACTTTTAAAAGCTCTTTAAAAAGTTACATTCTGTAATAACAGATTTTTTTTTCCCCCCCAGTAATTTCTCTGATAATTAGAAAAGAGATCTTCTAATAAGAAAATAGTTAACAAGAAAATCCAAAAGCTATAACTCTTAATTTCATGATACATGGAGCCTACCAGTTTGTTATCTCTCAGAGTCCTGCTAATAATTTTTCACCTTCCATTAGAGTCATGTTTATGTTAAGCATTATTGAGAGAAGTTTGAAGAGCAATGCCTGAAAGAATCAAAATCCCCAAACACAACAAAAACTGCATTTGTTTCGTGTGTTATTTTGAAGTATCCTTGCTTCCCTAAACCAGTCATGAGATTCCTAGACAAGTGGCTGTGAAGTGTGTGAAGACAGGAGTGAAGGATCTGCATCCTTCCAATACCTAAAGGGGGCCTACAAGAAAGCAGGAAATGGACTCTGTCAGGGAGTGTAGTGACAGTAATGTACACTACTAAAGTGAGGAGTAATGGTTTTAAAGTATAAAAGGGTAGGTTTAGATTAGATATTAGGAAGAAATTATTTACTATGAGGTTGGAACAGATTGCCCAGAGAAACTGTGTATGCCCTGTCCCTGGAAGTATTCAAGGCCAGGCTGGATGGGGCTTTGAGCAACCTGGTCTGCTGGAGGTGTCCTTGCCCATGGCAGGGGCATTGGAATGAGATGGTCTTTAAGGTCCCTTCAAACTCAAAACATTCTATGATTCTATGATGATCTGTGGCCAAAAAATTCTGTGCCTACACACAAGTATCTTGGCCTGTTTGCTACAGTATCTCTAATATCTACAATGCAGCAGCAATCCAGATGTGACTAAGGAATTGCTGAAAATTAACCTGTGTTTGTTCCAGTGCTGCTTTTGCAGTGCTCTTTTTCTGTGTGAAGAGCTAGCTGCTTGTTTTGCAAGAAATTTGAGAGTTTAGAATGAAATACACTTAAAACACTGTAGATGAAGAGGAGGGGAGTCCTACCTTTCTTATGTAATTTTGAACTAAGGTATGTGAATCCTTTTCTTAAAAGGATTATCATAAGGTCAACCCTATTTTAATTCAGAAGCATGAACTTCCTCCTGAAAAATAAGAAATTTCTCAGTTTATCTGAGATTGTATATTTCCGGCATGCTTTGAAGGTGGGGGAGAGCAGGCTTTTCAATAGCAGTGCTTCCTTAATACCGTGCTGGATTCAGGGTAATTGGTCAAAGTCATTACAGATGCAACTACAGACCATAAAAGAAAAAAGAGATCAGTAAAAATTAAGGTTTAAGCTATCTGCATCATCGCAGTCTATTAAGGTCTGGTCAGTTAAGGCATTTAGCTCTGTTCTGATGCTCTTACTTTTGCTATGCTACTCCCTAGTTTGAGTAAAAGTGGAATTGAAACCAAGTGATCTAGTGCTTAAGAGTATAATCATCTCTTTGTTAATGGGAAGTCTTGGACAAGATTTTAGAGTTTATGTAAGATCATTATATAAGGTTATTAAATTGCATCCCACATGCCACTGTGAAGGTAAATCATCCTTACTGAAAAATGAATGCTAAGCTAAAGTAAATCACAGAGGCTCGGTAAAATCAGTACCTAAAAAGGTTTGAGCAAATCTGCAGCACTCCACTTTATTCCCTTTTCAGTATATTTAATAATTTAAGATGTAACAGATCTAAAATCTGATAACTCTTTCTGTTCATAAGGGACAGTTGAACTAATAGTCTCTTTTTAAAGCCATGAGCTATATCATCCTGCTGTATTTTCCATGAAAGTAGAAATCAGTATAAATTTGGCAGACAAAGCTTTCATATTTGTCCAAACTCTGCATTTTCCTATTGGAGCCCACAAAGAATTTGAAAGCAAGGCCTTGTAGAATAAAAAAATCAAGTGTTGAGTTTGATTGTTATCAAAGATTTATATTTGCAGTTTGATCTTTGATTAAAATTTTCAACTGACTCTTTCTGAACATTTTTGTGGAAAACATTTTTTTTTTTTCTGAACATTTTTGTGGAAAATGTTCAGAAGCAGTTTGATGGAGGAGAAGCTAACCTGCTACAAACCCCCTGACAGAAGGGACATACTCCTAAGATAACCACAAATATATCCACAACAACAAAAGTTTTGCAAACATTCAAGATCTGAGTTTAGTCTTTCTCCAGTCAAACACAGAATCACAGAACCATATCATGGCTGAGGTTGGCAGGCATCTCTGGAGGCCATCTAGTCCAACCCCAACTCAAGCAGGGACACCCAGAGAGGGCTGCCCAGCACCATGTCCAGGTGGCTTCTGAAGAGCTCCAAAGAGCCCCACAGCCCCACAACCTCTCTGGGCAACCTGTGCCAGTGCTTGGTCACCTGCACAGTACAGAAGTGCTTCCTGATGTTCAGAGGGAACCTCTTGTGTCCATTTCTTATTCTGAACCCTCTTGTTCTGGCTCTGGGCAACACTGAAAAGAGCCTGGCTCTGTCTTCATTGCACCTTCAGGTCTTTGCACACATTGATAAAAAAAGAGTAACAATATTTATATTTCAGAATTTTTTTTTTATTTATTTTTTTTTTTTTCAGTGAACGAGGGAGATATTCCCAGGGTCAATGAGAGTAAATTCAGGCTAAAGAATATGTGAAAACAGTCTTGTCTTTTTTATGGACAGTCTTTCAGAAAGCCAAGGCTTGCTGAACTTGCTTTTCTCCTCTCTTCTTGTGTGACTGATTTAATCTACCTAGCTACAGATACCGCAGCTCAGCAGGCAACCAAAGGCAGATGGAAACTACCAGTGTGCACTGTACTTGAACTTCTGAAATAAAGGACAGTATCTTCCTCAAAGTTAGACTAGTACTGAGCAAAATTTGCAACTGTGCAAAAAAAAAAAAATGTGATTTCCTAAACTCTCCTTTTTTTTTTTTCTTTTTTTTATTATTATTATTTTTTTTTTCTCAGAGGTATTTTGTTCTTAAAATCTTTAAGAAAAATATGCTTTCTGGTGGATTCTACTGCAAGGAGATTATATTACTTTTACATAATGGTAGCCACACCAGAAGCTATTACATCTTTTGGGAACTTTGAGTCTCCTCTAGGATCAATTTTTTACATTTTTTGGTCTCACATAAAGAATGTAACGTCTGTATACATAACAAATCCATTGATTCAATTTGACTAAGTTCCTTTACCACTGATTCTTAATATAATTACTCTGGCTTTGTTTTGTTACAGTAGGGTTGTTTTTTGCTTTAGGCAAGATTCAACTTAAGGGTGTATTTCTCTTGTCAGGTCACCCAACAGCTCACTAGTCTGGCTGTCAGCTTCATTCCTTGCTTCCGAATAAGATTACCATTCATATCCTGTTTTGTACAATGGATACGTCTAATTACTAGACAATCTGCAGTGTCCTCACTCCTGGCTACAGCTATTTTGCAAGCAATTCCTTCATATACTTGACACAATTAAAAGTGGCAGTTGTCTAGTGTTCAAAGAAATAGAAATTATGTGAGGGTAACTGGATGAATAAAAGCCCTCCAATCCATTAGTAAGCAAGTCTAATAGTCTCAGTTTATTCAGATAAATGAGTCTAGTCTTGATTTCAATAGTGTTTTTGATTATTTTTGTTTTAAAGGGATGAAAATAGCAGCAACAGTAAAGAATTCACTCTGACTAGGGTCACTCCTTTGCTTCTGTAGATTTAGTGGCTGTTTCTAAATGGGAGAAGGTGCATTGGAGCATTCATAATAAATTCATAATTTTTCATAAAGTGTTTTACAATTCTTCAATTATAAAGAGCTTTATGCATTTATCAAGTGGAATTCCTACCATGAGGCTTATGAATAGCTTATTTTATTTATGAAATTAACATGGGCCAAACTAGTTTATACTTATCCATGCTACAATCGTATACGATGGGGATCTTCCACTTAACGTTTGTCCACCTAAGAAGCTGGAATTACAACTGTCATGCCAGTCTGTATTTAATGCAGACAAGCTTCTCTTTTGATGGGTGCCAACTTCTGGGGTCCAGATATTGTTAAACAAATTGCTGAGCTGACAAGCGCTTTCAACGAATACCAAAAGGAACTGTAAAGAGCAAAAGGAATATCCATTGCTCCATAATGGGTGTTCAGTATCTGCCAGTATCAGGCCTAAATCAGCTACTTTGGAAGAGCCAGGATTACCATCTAGACCAGTAAGTGTGCTATGAAATTATTAAGAATGACTAGACAAGATTCTCATCTTCTTTGCCTTTCTGCCTCCCATAATGAATATCTGACCCACTTTCAAGTGCAAGGATTTCCATCATATAAGTGTTATCTACTAGAGGTGCAGACTCATTTCCATGATATTTTTTTCTCATTTTTTCTCTTAAAAGCGCTAGGCATTTATTTCTGTTTTAACTGACATTTTAAACCGATTTGGAATGATACATGGTTAAAAAATAAGCCATCATAAGATGGAAATTTTGCTGCTAACAGATTTAAGTAGCCTAATATTTTTCCCCTTCCAGCTCAGAACTGCAGGCTGCATTTATTCTTGCAGGGGTTGGGAGAGTTCTCTGGCACTGAGGCTTACTGACAACCCAGAGCTCAAAATAAAGACCATATCCAAAACAGGGGTGGGTTCTGCACATGCAATAGGTCTCTGTCTGTAACTGTGCCAAAACTGTCAGGGAGGTACCAACTGCTAACAATTTAACAGTATGGCTGATTGCTTGAGCCCATACTGGCCCCCGGACCTGTTTAGTTTGCTAATATAGATGCAGTCAATGTGTTTAATTTGAGTAAGATTTTGTTGGCTTTGTTTTTGCATTTAAATATTTAAGCCCTTCTTACACTGCATGATGAATAAAGCTCTGAGTATTTGCAATGTCACTTTTGCTCCTTTAAGATGACACCATCTATAACAAGCCTTAGTTGAGCTTGTATTTTGATCTCAGACACATTTTGATCTTTCACATCTTCATTTCTGTGTTCTTCCACAGACTCCTATGTTAATGCATCCTTCCTTAAATATATAATTGACAAATTTTCAATAAGGAAAAAAAAATAATTAAAACAAAACAAAACATCTGGGTAGATTTCAAAAGCTCCATACTCCTAACAACTGAAGATCACCAAAACTGTAACACAAACTGTACTCAGGCATCCTCAGCAATCATTTCTATTGCTCTTCCTTCCTTCCTTCCTTCCTTCCTTCCTTCCTTCCTTCCTTCCTTCCTTCCTTCCTTCCTTCCTTCCTTCCTTCCTTCCTTCCTTCCTTCCTTCCTTCCTTCCTTCCTTCCTTCCTTCCTTCCTTCCTTCCTTCCTTCCTTCCTTCCTTCCTTCCTTCCTTCCTTCCTTCCTTCCTTTCTTTCTTTCTTTCTTTCTTTCTTTCTTTCTTTCTTTCTTTCTTTCTTTCTTTCTTTCTTTCTTTCTTTCTTTCTTTCTTTCTTTCTTTCTTTCTTTCTTTCTTTCTTTCTTTCTTTCTTTCTTTCTTTCCACAGAAACAGTCAAGCTGTGCTCTAGTGACAGAAAATCTGTCCTGACATTATGAATCTTCCTTCAGACACCATTCTGCAGACATCAGGCTGAACAGCATTTTGGCACAGGCAGGTGGGAAACGGGCATGAGTGGCAAGGAAGAGCGAAGATGCTGATGCTCTGAAGCTATCCATCTCTTAAACAGCCTCCAAGAAGACATCAAGCTGCTGTACCCCAGTGGAGGTGATTCTACCTTCACTTTCTCCTCCTGTAGTCTCCTCAAGAGCAGCTGTCCCTGAATACACCCTGCATGCTGTGCCAGGACAGAATCAAGATCATTTTCTAAAGTTAACTAGATTTAGTCTGCTTTTTCCTTCTAAGGAGCTACTATCAGCATCTTATGTATTGCTGAATTAGAATGAGCCTTCTGTAATCCCAAATCCCCTCTGAACATGTTCTGATTGTTCTGATTTTTTTTTTTTTTATTTAATTCCATTTCCTTTGCAGAATTGTTTGCTTGAAATAGGACTATTTTCTGCAGTTAAACTCTGCTTTTTGATTGATAGATGTTTCTTATCTCAGCAATATTATGCACATAAGAATCTATGCATTTGGTTTATGAAGCTTCAGAAACATTTATTAAAAATTTGCTAATATATTATGTTTATGTTCTACCATTCTCTAACCTGCTTGTGTTTTCACAGATGGGTAGAAATGTCACTATATTATTAATTTATTTTTTACTGTATTTTATTATTTATTTATTCATTTATTTATTTTTTTTTTACTGTAATTATATGTATATGTAAATACATGAGCCTTCTCAATATGAAACAAACTTCATAGTTTAAGATATCAAAGACCTAATTTTGAAAGCTTGGCCAAGAGAACATAGAGCTGCTTTTGATGTTAATGAAGATTCCACCACTAGCTTGGGAGCAAAGTTAACAGCCTGGATGCATGATAAGCTATTGCTCCATTCCTCACATTAGTCTTCTATTTTACAGTGGGGAGGAACAAAGTTATCTCATACCTTTGAAAGTAGAAACATCTGTCAGTTTACATGGAGTTATGCTGAATTTATGGTGGTACATTTTTTTTTTTTTTCAAACCAGAGCTTTTGGCTAAAAATTCATTTGAAATAATGTGTATAAGCTGAACACGTGTGGTATCTTCTGTATCTTTGTTCTTCCACTATGATTTCATGGTAGCCCAGCAGCACATTAGTGACTACCCCTTGCAGACACTGGCAGAAATATATGCAGTGTGTGGCTTTCTGCCTTCTTCTAGAGAAACACAGGATTCTGTTCTACTTTACATGTCCCAGTGGGGCAATGACCTGCACCAAGGCCACTTCCGTGTGGCAAATGGTCTGTTGAGACTCCTTGCTGCGGGAGTCAGTGTGTGGTCCAAGGATGCACAATACCTTCAGCAACGGGCTTTGCAGGTAGGTGGGGGGAGGCTGAGAAGAAGACAGAGGGAAGATAGGAAGACAAAAGGTGATGGATGGAGTTGAAAATAGTGATTTCTGGGCTGCTTCCTGACTAGGGAAGATCAGATTAGCATTTCAGACCAGGGCTCCACAGTGATTGAGGCAGGCTTTCACATGAGATTTAACAAGTTAATTTTAAGTTTTCTGTAGTTGATTTTACTTTAAATTCTTTTGTCATTGTTGTTGTTGTTTTTTTTTTTTTTTTTTTTTTTTTTTTTTTTTTTTTTAATTTTCTGTATTCCTTTCAGTTTGCTGTTAGTGTTTTGATTTCCTGCCTTGGCCCTTTGCTATCTAGACGTAGATGAAGGAAAAATTGTGAAGTTTGCTGCAGTTAGCATACCTGAAACCCAATCTGTCATATGTTCACACTTAATGGCATTATTTACGTAGAAGAAATGTGCTCCCCTCTTTCAAACAGTGGCATTTCACATCTGTTTCACAGAGAGGTGCAGGAAATGGTCAAAATCTTTCTCTGCTCACTGCCTCTGGAGCTCTGGGATTGGACTTGCCCCAAATCACATCTGAGATAAATTTGTGTTCCGGTTCAATGGGAGAGCAGACTTCCAGGAATTATTAGGCTAAAACTGACAATCTGGCACAGTGTCACTGAAGGGTACAAGCCCAGAGGTTGGCAGGTCAGACTGTGATGCCCTGGGAGAGCTGTGTAAACAAGCATGTACAGAGCCACCTGTCCCCCACCTGCCCTTAGGAATGAAGCATCCATAAAACTCCTGAAAAATCACTTGCCCATTTGAATTACAAAGCAGAGAGAGACCATTACATATCATACCCATTAAGAAGACAGGATTCTCTTCTTTGATTTTTAACTTCAGAGATCATCCCTTTCATTTGCTTTAAAGGGAAAAGATACGCGTTACCTCTCAAATATTAACACAGTTTATGAAAGTATGAAACTTGCCAGGCTGCTTTCTGTCATGACCTCAGCACTCAGGATTGGTGGACTTAAAGATAAGGTGGTTTAAAACTAGTTTTCTAAAATATCACTTTCAGTAGCATCTGTGACAGGTTATGTAATGGATTTTGTACAGCGTTAAATTCTACCTGTCAGGAAAACTAGTGCTTTTTTCCTCAGGAAGCACCAGTGCTGCCCATTGCAATATGATAACCCGAGGCAAAACAAGTGAGGCTGTCTCACAGAAGCATATAGAAAAAGTTCCTGTGCTAGCTAAGCCCACTACCCCTCAGGATAAATTATTCTGCAGGGAAGAGAGGGAATGTTTTCATCTTTGACCTCTGTAACCACAAATGATAAAAACTGAAGGAAGTTCTGTGATGTTTGAAAGTATAAAAAGATTCAGAATTGAACATCTTTTCCTGTTAAATATATACATATATTTAGAATATCACCTTCTATTTCAGTAAAATAGAGTGCAATAGTCTATGCTTCCATATTCTACACTACAGCACCATAATTCCCAGTACACTTTTACACATTTGCTTTTCTCAGGTCTGACATTTTGAAAAAATACAACATAGGGAGTTGGGTATATCTGATTGTGATGCTAAAAACTTTAACAAAATGCCAGAGTGTCTCTGCTTGTACCAGTTCCCCTCTAGTCTACTCCTAGCATAAGAGTTCTGCTGCAGACATGCTTGGGAAGTAGAATATAGATTTTAGCTTTTGCACACATTTCAGAAAATGTGGCTATAATTTATTGCATTACATTGTTGGGATTCTTTTGTTTGTTTGTTTTTGTTTCCATTCTTTCTTTGATTCTTTCCCCTCCAAATTTTCTTCCAGAATTAAAAAAGATAAAGCAGCCCTGACTATAACCCCCAGAGATTGCCTTGTGTAGAGTCATGCAAAGTTTAGACACAATTTTTCAGTGGCAAACTAACACCAAATATGCCAGAAAACAAGTATTCATCTCAAAGTACTATAGGTGGGAAGTACAGATTTTTATTTTTATTTATTTTTATTTTTATTTTTATTTTTATTTTTATTTTTATTTTTATTTTTATTTTTATTTTTATTTTTATTTTTATTTTTATTTTTATTTTTATTTTTATTTTTATTAGAAGGGAGAGGTTTCTTTCCAACACAACTCTTGTTTACTGCCAAGCTGGCAAATACCCTATCTTCCTCAAGATCTCTTGGGTGTGGGAAATTAGTCACAGAAAGGTCACAAGAAATCAAATGGCGGGCCCGGTTTTTGTATGGGTCACGCTGCTGGACATGGGAACACCTCTCCCTCTTCCACAAGTTCTTCAGCAACTGCTGCAGGTCTCATTAAAATTCATTTTAAGGAAAAGGCCATCCAGCTCAGATACATGAATCAGGCTACAGAAGTAGGTATGATTGTGTGATCAGCTTCACTCATCCCGAGAAAGCTTTGTCATGTCCCCCAGGCTCTCATACAGAAAAGGTCTGGCAGGGCACATATTGTCTTCTGGACCTTCTGTGTATGGTGAAATAAGATAGGTCTTATTAGGCATCAGGGTGTCCAAGAGCTTTGAAATTCACTGAGCACCTTATAAAAGGAAGAGAGGATAAAAAGCTGTGACTTCTCTGGGTGGGAGAAAAAAAGAGGAAGCAAAGTAAAATTGGCAGATAGCCAATATCTCCATGTTTGCATCTTGAGATTATTTTGAAGAATGTGATTTACAAATGTTTGCAAGGGAGTGACTAGATTGATGTCTGCTCAGGAAGCTGAATTAGTGGACTGTTAAAGAAAGTGAAATAAAGGTCTTCCTCCACATTTACCTTGCCAGGCTGAGCTCAAAGCACTAAAGCCATAGCACTAAACACTAGTGCAGCTCTCTGAAGACAGTGAAATTGAGGAAATTGTAGATAGTCATTCTAGGACAGTTATGGCTACTTGAATCATTTAAGTTATACCTCAAGAGGAAGCCTTTTCTTATCTCCTCTATGGGAATGGTGTTTTGTGGTGGCTTAAGACACAGGGTGAGATTCAGTTTAGCACCTTAGGTACCTAACTTGTACTTATATACTAGACACTTCAGTGAGGCCGTCCTTCCAAAGTAAGCACATAAGGCTTATATCTGGTCAACAGAGAGAAGAAGGTTTTATAGAAGGCCTTCAGAGGCATATATTATTTGCCTCTGAAGTAAATGGACGAACTTTTGCTGTTGAGGACTTCTGAAGTACTGTATTTTTCCCACTAAGGAGGAACCACTTATGATTAGCTAGTCATACTCAGGAACCACCACTTAAAGGCTTAAAGTAGTTGAGCAACTTACTGACCATACCTATCGAAATAAAATGCCATCTTCTGGAATCTATTTATCTCCATCTTGGCAATCTGGGCGAACCCTGTTCCATCCATTTAAACTAAGCAATTTACTTTCATGACAATTATTTAAAATTTCAGGTTGGAAATCAGGAGAAATTTCTTCTCAGAAAGTGTAGTTAGGCATTAGAACAGGTTGCCCAGGGAGGTGGTGGAGTCTCCTTCCCTGGGGGTGTTTAAGGAAAGGCTGGACATGGTACTTAGGGTCATGGTTTAGTGGGTGATATTGGTGGTAGGGGGATGGTTGGGCCAGATGATCTTGGAGGTCTTTTCCAACCTTAATAATTCTATGATTCCATGATCTGTACCAATGGACATATTGGGTTTGTTTGGGATGGAGTTAATTGTCTTCATAGTAGATTGTATAGTGCTATGTTTTGGATTTGTGGAGAAAACAGTGTTGATAACACACCTACTGCTGAACAATGATTACACAGTCAAGGTTCTGTTTCTTACATTGCCTCACCAGCAAGTTAGTTGGGGCTGCACAGGAAGCTGGGAGGGGACACAGCCAGGACTGCTGACCCAAAACGACCAAAGTAATATCCCATACCTTATGACATCATGTTAAGCAATAAAACTGAGGGGAAGAAGGAGGAAGGGAGGACGTTTGTCATTATGGTGTTTATCTTTCTAAGTAACTGTTACACATGATGAGCCCAGCTTTCCTGGAAATGGCTGAACATCTGTCAGCCCATGGGAAGCAGTGAATGAATTCCTTGTTCTTCTTTGCTTGCGCATGCAGCCTTGTTTTACTTATTAAGCTGTCTTCATGTCAACGCACAAATTTTATGCCTTTCACCTTTCTAGTTCTCTCCCCAGCCACCTGGGAGGGAGGTCTGGGTGGGGCTCAGATGCCTTCTGGTATTAACTCACAATAATAGAAATGAGCTCCAGAAGTTTATTACGTTTAGGAAGGAATTATTAGAGAAAAAAAAAAAAAATTGTAAAAATATATACTGGATAATTTTAGGATTCAACCCGTTGCTGATAACAAGTCTCTGTTAGGCAAAGTATTATTTCTCCAAACAAAGGTGTGAATATTTGCCTATGCTGTTATGCAAACAGAAGACTTAATGACTATTCTGATTTTAACACAGGGTAGAACAAAAGGAAACAAACATCACATGATTCACAAAAGATATTTTTAGAATTGGAATGATTTGTATGGAGATACAAACTACTGAACTAGCTCTTCACATAGACACAAGGGAAAGCTTTATGCTAAAATCTGCCCTCCTCCCTCCCCCCTTTTCTATGAATAGTGAGGAAGTTGTGGCATTAAACGATAGTGATATAAGAGCTGTCCCTCAGTTACATAAGCTGGTGGAAAAACAGAGGAAAAACCTTCTTATCTTAATATTGACAGCTAAAGCATTATTATCACCATTAATAAAGCCAGCTACATTTCCAGACTGGTATCTCTTGAGAAATTCACGTTACTCAAAAATCCTTGTAGAACTAGGGAATTGCATTAGGTCCAGAGAACCTGTTACAATGATTGGTTAAGCCTTCCTGTTACATGACCCTAGATAATTACCTACTTGGAATCATCTATATAATGAGTGACTAGCAAAGTTTATGTGATTTTTTTTTCTTTTTTTTTTTTTTTTTCTTTTTAGGGTAAGTAACTGATGCAAGAACAGTAATTTGTACTCCACCTGGACAGCTCAAATTCACCAAACAAATTTGGCACCAGAACCAATTACTTCATTTTAACTCAGATTCGGAAGCATTTCATGCTGTCTTTTTCAAAATTTGTCTCGTCTCTTCTCTTTTGGGGTTTCCACTGTAGAATCACAGAAGATAGAGCTGGAAAAAGACTTATAATCTATTTTATCTCTTTGATTTTAGAAAATACAAGGGATATCACTACCTCCTTTGATTGCGTGTTTTGCCTTAATTCAGAATATTAGCTTAAACTGACAGAATTTCTGCATGTTCAGTGTAATCTACGTTATCAAAAAAAATTTATAATACTCAAACCCTACCATTCAACATTCCCTTCCCCCCTCCCCCCCCCAAAAAAAAAAAGACAGAATATCAACAACAAAAACTAAATACTAAATACTTCCAAACACTCAAGCATTTGGAAGGACGGAAGGACATCCTACAATTTAAAGCAAATACGTAATGGTATTGCATTCTAAGGTGTGGAGGAAGTTCAAGGGGCACAGAGCTCATGAAACATTGCAACAGAGTGCACCCATGGTACACCTATGTCTTGACTACTGCAACAGTTCTGGTCACACATCTCAGACGGGATAGTAAAAAGGGAAAGATATAGAGAGCGACACAAGTAGTTGGATAGATAGAAGAGGATAAACCAAGGTCTGGGTCAATTTCTGTATCACAGAGATTATAGAGGAGACTATGTAAGAAAACACACGTCAAGGGGGATATGACAGAGCCTTTCTAACAAATGATCAACCTGAGTACAATTATTCACTGTTCCTTATAATCATAGGAGCAAGGAGGCATCAAATGAAATTATTAAAACAAATAAGAGGGGTTAATAATTTACGCAGAACAGAGGTCTGCTGTAGAATTTATTTCTATGGGAAACTAGATGCCAAAAGTTTAGGTGAGTTACAGAAGTCACTTCAGAAAATCATATGGCAAGGTAATAAAAGAAAATTCCATCAAGGGCTACAAAAACCATAGATGGGCCAGGAAGTCCCTAAACTGCAGATTGCCAGAAGTTTTGAGTTTTGTTGGGGTAAACATGAGGATGTGGATGTTCACTTCTTTTATCCTTTCCTTCTAGCATCCACTACAGCATCCTGAGGTAGGATGCTGAACTAAATGGACCTTTGGTCTGTAATAGTGTAGCAAATCCTATATTGTGCCTTTGTCACAAGCAGAAGAAAACAGCAGCAAAACATCCTCCTGTTTCTTTCCATTAAAGGCACTTCTGCCCTTTTGCTCTATGGAATGAACACATTGCAAAGTATCTTTGTAAAAGCATGAGCACTCGTTCATCTTTGCTCCAAATATCCACTTACATGTATTTTTAAATGTACTGGAGCAAATAGCCTCTGATTTTAGACTGGGGCTAGAGGGCTGATTCAAGTGAAAATAACACAGATACACAGATGAATGGTCACTCCAAAGAGACTGAACTCTGTATGTAACAGGATGCACAGGCTCTGAACACTGCAGGTCAATTTCTTTTTCTTTCAACATTGACTGTGTTCATGAAAATAAGAAGTAAAGACTTAATGTTTTTCAAGACACTGAAAATTTTAAGCTATTTTTGAAACTGTCTTTAATTCTTTGACTTTCCAAACCAACACATTGTTCAGGAACAGACAGGCAACCATAATTACTGAGCCTTTTTTTTTTTTCATCAAAATTTTGACACACCAGTTAAAAGGTGAGGTAGAATTCAAGGCTTATGATTTCAGATTTACAGAATATATATATTTTAACAACTAAGAAGTAATAAAACTCCCCCCCCCCTTTTTCTTCCTGAATGAAAAGAACTACAATATCAAAAGTACAAGCAGAAAAAGTCCCAACACTTTGAACACAATATATAAAACGTTCATCATGAAGTCTCTCACATACAAGTTTCAGGGGTGAAATTTTCTTATTTAGTTATGATTTTGATAGGGTAAATATATCTTGAATGTACTATTCTTTCATCTTCCCCCTCACAAGATGTCCAATCAAATCAGGGAATTATTCAATTTTATTTTATTTTTGTGCATGTGAAATGTTCAAATTGTGCCTCTTGGCAGAAATCCTCTCCCAGAAGTTTGCATGTTCCCAGTACTTGGCTCTTTCCATTCTCATTGTTTACCTGTGGTGGATATGGAACCAAATATACTACAGGACATACCATGAACAGCTGCAGCAACAGCACCAACAAAAGCAACATGTGTTGTTGGGCCTTTGGTTTCCAGGTGCTTGAGACACAGCTGATGTTCCTTCATTTTGTGACTGCTGCCTCTTTCTCATTTCAGCTACTTCAGTGCCCAAGTGGCTATAAGAACACAGACATAAGAGATGTACAGAATTACTACAGACCGTCATAAAGTACATTCACATTTCTACAATAACCTCTAATTCTACTGGTTCTCACAGCTTGTGGCAATGAAAGCACATGGCCATCAACTTTGGTGGCCAAGTCATAATTCTCCTGTGATAAAAGCAGTTTCCAGAAGACCACATTTTGGTGACAAGTTTATGCTACTGTGCTTTCAAATCACATCTATTATCACTTTGAGTGGACTAACAGGACTGTTATTACCATGCTGAACACCAAGCTACACAGCTTGGATAGCACTTGGTAAGGACTGAGTCGTTCATTACCATATGACTATCACTGCTTTTTCCGTTTTACTAAAAATATGGCAAAATGGTTATATACTTCAAACATGAGCTGGAAAGTGATCTTTATTTTTTAAGCCAGTACTGACTTCGTTGGTCAATGTTGGACCAGAGAAATCAATATAAGTGTTGTAAAAGTCATGGGCAGCAATAGCTGTCTGTAAATAACAAGCCAAGATTACTATGTGTCGTAACTGAGATGTTTGCTACTTGAGAGCTATTTTCTGTAAATAATAGGAATAATATTTATTTACAAAATACTTTTTCAGCTTTGGGACTATTTTCTGGTGACAGATTTTCTTTTGCTCATTGCCAGTCCTTCCTAAATTTTATTAGGCCAAGATATTTTTCTTTCCAGTGACTTGCACTATGCAGCTAGAAGTAATATTCCACGCATTACTTAGTTTTCAAAAGAAGCTATAACTTTACTGCCAGGTTATGTTATTTAGGAAGGTTTAGATGCCAGAGTCCTTCTAATGGTTCATGTCTTCCTTGTACAACTATTGTTTTCCCAGAATAAGAGTAAATGCAAATTAGAATAAATTTGGTACTTCTGTCTCTGAAAAAGTGCAAACATTTCAGTATGGAGAGTGTTAAAGTGTTAAACAGAAGTTTAACAGTGTTAAACAGAAGTGGATTGAAGAGGGCCTGGTATGAGCAGCACATTCTCTGCTCTTTGCCCTCAGGCCTCCTGTTGCAGCCAGGAGTGCTGTGGAAAGTCAGGCTCTGGTTAATTTGCCACCTGTGTACATGATGCACAGGTAATGGAGAGATGTCTGTACTCCCTCTACATGCATTCAAAGAGCAGCTTTAAGAATTTGCATTTTACATGATTTCTAAAACTCCTGAATTTCTTCTGTAAAAGTGTACTTATAGATAAGTTACACACAACACCTTGTAGCAAGAACATTAAGTCTCAGAGCTTGAACCCATGCTGCAAAGCTCAGGGTTGGTGCTCATTTTAGTGTCTTGTGCAGCTAACTTTTTGGTATATGTTGAAAAACTGAGTCATTTCAGTGTTTTGGTTAAACTGAACAATGAACAGCCATTTTATATTTGTTTCACATAAAATGGTTTTGATTTAAGTGGAATTAAATTCCCACCACTTTGGGGATTTTCAGGAATACTTTCAGAATTTAAATACCTGTTTATGCTATTGATATTACTTCTTATGGTTTATAGTTGCTGAATTCTTGAAGATTAGAATTATATTTAAATATATATATCTATAATCTATTGTAAATATGTTGTTAACATGGAATACTTTGATAAAATTGAAAGAATGCCCATATTTCTACAGTAGGTAGGAAGGAAAGGAAAGTTGCAGCATAATGTGTAGCTTAGACAGTGACAGCATGGAGCCACTTTCTCCAAATTACAGTGCTGAACTTCTGCTGACTATGCATGATGTAGTTAAATTATTTCATAAATAGCTGTGCCATGCTGTGAATAGTACTTACTTCAGCAGGTGCAATGACTATGGGTAAAGAAATTAAAGCCAGATATTTTCACAGGGAACATTTGCTTCTTACAAAATAGAGATTCTTAAAATATTTCTACATAATCATAAAATGTATTAGTTTCAGAAACCAGTGAGATTACCCATATTTAGGCATTTATAGGGCTGTAATATTGAAATGAAAGCAGCCCATGTGATCAATCTCTATACCTGATATCATGCATTTCTTACACAATTTTAGCTACATATATAAAATATACTATTACCTTTGTTGAAAAAATGGCTAGAATCTCTTTCACTATAAATACAAGTTGGCAGGATAAAGGTTAGCCATGCAGACATAGTGATGACTGTTGTGACTTTTTTGTACTTTCACAATAACTAACACAGCACAAGCTGCTGCTGCTACTAAGATAGATGACCCTCTGCCTTTGCTTCTGCTGAGCTCACAGCCTCTCATTCCCTTGCTTGAGCCGTCCCATTCTCTGTGCAGGCAGCAGCATTTGTGCAGGCAAATTCACTTGGTGAATTGGATAAAACAGTAGACATGATTAAAAATTAATATAAAGGGGGTGGGAAACAAATTTAACTTGGTTCAGGTCCAAGTTTTGTTCACCTTGGGAAGATGTGAATACCTGGGGTGGAGCAAGGAAGGAAACAGAGCAGTACAGCACAAACATAAAGAAGGGGAAGTGAGAGTGGGGACTGCTGCTGACAGTCCTTGCTTATGCTGACATGAAATTATGGTGAAACTGATGGGAGATGTTCTGCTGCATAAAGGTAAAATCCATAACTTTAATTCCCAGTTCACAACCATGTCTGGGGACAGAGGCAGAAATGTGATTTCACAGGAGTGGTTCAGTGTCCCCAGCCCTGCCCAGCAACATCTACCATTGAAACTCCTTCAGTGTTCACCATTTGATATGGACTGCAATGGCCAACCTTGTCAGAGATTTGCAACTCTGGCAGTATATGGTAACAACACAAGAGCTGTGAGGAAATGTGCCTTCACTGCAGACTATTTCAGGAGGCATGGTTTCCTCCAAGGCTACTCATAGCCTACAGACTAGCCAGTCACTAGAATGATACTACGTGCTTTACTATGCTCTGGCCCTGCTCTGGAGTTTGAGGAGGGACATGACCCATCCTGTTCCTTACCATGCAGTCTCCAATCTGAAGTCTATGAGAAATACATGAAATCCACCCCGCTGTGCAAAACAATAATATGTTTACTGAGGATGAACGAGGATAGGTGGAAACTTTAGTTTCATGCTGATTTTATTTTAATGTTCCAGGTTGCATTTGCGAATATCAGATGTCATCTATGGAAAACTGTAATTGATTCTGTTAGATTACTTAGGATTCAGAAACAGGAACATCCTAATTCTTGGCTGTATTGACAGACTGAACCATAGATAGAGGATTTATATTTGGCGCCTTGGTCCAAGGTATGAAAAAGGAATTTAGAATCTTTAATTCAGCAATTAAGTCTAATGAGATAAACTGTTTTTCTGAAACCAAGTGTGAAAGTTAGTGCATAACTACAAAGGAGTAGAATACTGTGAAAAGATATTGAGCACACCTTATAGGATAGTAATACAAAATGTATCTACTATCCCCAAGACTTTTACCTTTTAGGTTTTTCAACATTTTCATTCTTCTCTAGCTTGACAATAATACCTGGTTGTGAAGGTGGACCTTTGTCCAGTAGAGGTATTATTTTTCCTTGATACTCTATATGATCTCTCAGACCATCATAACACAGGTTGAAGTTTCCTCTGCCAGTTTTACATCTGATTCTTTGCCTCCATTTCATGGCATAGTTTACTACCATTGTTATGATTTACCTTTGTGTTGATCAGAAATCAGAATAGTATTCTATTTTGCTTGACTGACTCATTCTATTGGGGGTAAGTAGGTATTATGGACCTCTGAGCAATACCATAATCATGGAGGATTTAATTCTGCGCATCTGCTTCCCCTACCCTGCAGCTGAGGAAAGGAACCCCAGGGTATAGCAACTGTTTATTATACTTGTTACAGACAGGTAGTTCATATAAACTGCAAAGCAAGAATATTTCTATAGCCCTATGAACATCCTCAATGCTCCAGTGTAAGAGGAATATGAAAACTAAAAAACCCTTAGAAATTTTAAGTTTGGCATAAGGCTTCCTGTCAGTTGTGGAACCGTTGGCACAAGGATCTATTTCTGTTTATATGGTGTAATTACTACTTATTCCACTGGGTACTCAGGAGTAATTATTCGAGAAATTCCCTTGTGCACAGAAAGAGTATCTTAGGAAGAGAGCTCAAAAAGGAATAGCTGACAGAACATTTGGTTTATTACATTTATACCTGGGCAGTTCTATTGAATACTAACTGCAGTAATTTCAAACTCTACACAGTGCTTCTTGAAGATGAAAAGAAGGCAATTTCTGAATGTTTCCACCTCCCTATTCCTCCATCTTCTGTAGAACTTATGCTAAGCTTTCAGAATGGTTCCCCCAGAAAGTCCCAAGGTGTTCAACGCAGCACAGAACACAGTCTACATTATTTCAGTGACTGTAGTGAAGTCTATTTTCTGATTAAATAAGAATATATATATATATATATATATATATATATATATATTTTCTTCTCTGACCTCAAAAGCCTGACATTAGTACCTGAAAATTACCTGAACTTTACTTTTGGCACTGACACATCCAGCCCTCTCTGCTAGTGTTGCAGCTTTCCCCTGCATATGACCCTCCTATAAGCATTTCTACTCTGAGGATTGAGAGGGCATACCATGGAGCGGTTCAGATGCTGGGAAGTCATAGAAGCATCTTGAAACTCCATTAGGGACAGATATTTTTTGATCATATCTTCTTGAGCCATTCCCTAATGTCTGTTTGGAAAAAGAGATATCATATAAGGGTGCAGATAAACACACACCATCATTTTCTACAGCAGGCAAGTGGTATTATGTCTTTTGTTGCAGGTAGGACACATAATGACTTAGCTTTCAGGACAGAATTGGAACAGAATCAGTTAGAGCAATCTGTCTTTTGTCAAACTTCTTCAATGGAAGAGAAAAAAAATCACGTTTCATCAGAAAGAAGCAGTCAATGACTTCAGGATATTGAAGGTGATTTACTCTGCAGGCTAGTAACCTAGCCATTAAAATACTTTCTTTGGGTGATCTAGCACATCAACTCTTCTGCATTGCTTTGCTTCTTTTAACGTTGATGATAAAGCACCAAAAGCTCAGCTGCATAGCTTGCATGAATTTAAACTTTTTATCAGTTTATACTAGCCCCAGATGCAACTCTACTGATGCTCACAGATGCTTGTGTTGTTCCTGAGATGCAAGAACAACCACCACACAGCAACAGCCTTTTATTTCTGCTGTCTTTATACTAGAGTGTCTTCAGTGTGCCACAAGCTAAATGAAGATAGACTGGAAGATTTTATTGAATGACTGTGAACTATAAAGTTTTTCATACACCTCTGGCAATATTGGCTGAATAGTGAAGTCAAGACAGAAGAGACATGAACATCCTTTGAAGTGCCCCTCACCACCTATGCAATCTTCATAGAGCAATGGCAATCATACTCTACCCAAGAGAAACCTTGACATGAATACATTCTCTACTTTGCCACTGGGTCATGATAACCACTCAATATTTCACAAATAAATGAATATAAAGTAATAGAGAAGGATAAGCTTACCAGAAGGAGAAGTGTAATTGAATTACCGTGGGCTCCATTTACTTATTCCAAGGTATTTGTAGTCTATTAAAAGACAATTAGAAGTTATTGGTAAAAATGGAACTTTAATTGCTTTGAAAATGCTTACTTGGAAAATGCCAATTAATTCCAGCACTATGGAAAGTTTGAAATGCTTGTATTGTTAAGAATGCTAATTTTTTGGAAGGAAAGATCAAACCAAGGGGAGGAGAATTGAAGACCCAAGTGCCTCCAGCAAAATATCTTGCTCTTCTATCAGTTACTGCAACTTAACAAGAAGCTTCAAGACCTGTACATCTTTTCTGTGCAGTTATCTTTCTCCTGCTCTGGCAATGTTTGACTCTTTCTAAAGTCTTTCAGAAGATCACAAACTGGACATTCTGTCCAGTGATGGAAGGAGAAGAAAAAGAAATTGTGTGGACACTTGGCAGAAAATTTTCAGACATTGTGCATTTTATTAGAATACAACACTGCTCCGTGAGTGTTCATTTAACCTGAAACTGTGCAATTTGGCTGAACATTCTAAAATTTTTGCCTTGTGCAGAGTAATATTCTTTTTATGACTTTGCCAGACAGCTTCTGTGCTCATAAAGGATGTCTGAGATTTCTTTTTATTGTTTTATGTTGAACTTAGTATGCTTAGGAAGCCCAGCTTAAATCTCTACAATCTCATCAAGTAGATATGCATTTGTACTTTTGAATCAGAGGTTACTGCTAAGAAACAAAACATTGAGCCTGACAGCAATGCATTATTGAAAAGTTTGAGATGCCTACATGTGGTTTTTTAAGGAACTGTTCTAAAATTATGATCAAGAGCACTCTACAGCCTTCAGGAACATTTTTATAAAAAGCAAAATGTAACACTCATCAGGAAACCTTTTATCTTTTTTAAGCATATTGCTTTTATTTATGTGTGTTTGAGAAACATCTGAGAATCTCATTTTATGCTATATATATATACCTATTGTTTGTGGCTAGCATGGTTGCCACTGATTTGGACACATCAAGCCACTACACTTTTGAAAACTGAAAAGATATTCTCCTCATAGAGAGGAAATACAGATTTTGACATATTGATAAATAATTAAAGAAGTGTTTGTTGAAGTCCATGACATTCCCCATAAAGGGGACACTAAGAAGACACTTGAGAACACGTACAGCTTTACTGCAAGCATTAGGGTTGTAATTTCCAAATAAGTTTCTCTATGCTTAAAGCCAGTTTTGTGTGTGAAAGAAAACAAAAATCAAAAACAAATAATAAACAAACAAACAAACAAACAAAAACACACACACACACACACAAAAAAAAAACAGAAGTAATTTTTGGGGATATGTGAACTGCATAGATTCTCTACAGTCTTCAGCAGAAATTTAAGAAAAATCATAGGACCAGTACAAGCCTTGGTACCAAATGTAGGGGAAAAATATTTGCATGTACAAGGCAAGTATCCAACAAGCTTTAATGTTGGTTGACTACATTTTCTGCACATAAGACCATTCAGATAGATTTCCGTAGGCAGAAATGACAGCAATTTTGCATAAATGACTACAGCATTTAATCAAATAAATGCACAAAACTTTCATTTAGGGTGCATGTGCTACTACAGGCTGAAAAGCAAAGAAGGCATTAAGGAAATGGTTTTAGGGTGAAAACAGATTTCATGAAATCACTTTGGACATGGTCCTAGTCTCTGAGGTGAAAAAAATCTACATTCTTCTCTGTAGAATGAACACTTGTGCTCTGTACTTCTTAATCACCTTTATTATTATTATTATTTAAAATTATCTTCAGAAATGGAAGTTGAAGCTTTAGATAGAAGTAGCCTCCAAAAGGGTTCTGTAGCATAGGTCTTTTGAAATAATGAGATTTGCTCATTGTGCTGACTTTAGGTTCACTGATTGACTTCTGAGGTATACTCTGACAGGATCTTTGTGTGCTTCAGCCTTCCTTGCCTCAGACACCCTCAAAAGAACAAAAATAAATAAATAGATAAATAAATAAGTGAGAGATTAGTGTGACAGGGAGAAGGTACTTGGTTAACACAGAAAACAAAACAAAACAAAACAAAAACAAAACAAACAAAAAAAAAAACAACAGGGAAAGGAACAGAAAGTGGCATGTGGGAGAAACAAGTTTAGGCATGTAGCATTGCGCTGGATGGCTTGGAATAGTGGGAGAAGGTTAATACAAGCACACCCTGTGGATAGGCTTGATGGGAGCCAGATGCAGCAAGTAGCTGCCAGTAAAAGGCAGCGGCAGATTATCCTCATGCTCTCCACATATCATAGCACCTGTGAACTTTATGACCACAGAACTAAGGACATATTTACCCTTGACAGGTAGTGCTCAGGCTGTGTGCATACACATCAGCTCCTTTGCCTCTTCCTGGTGCAGTTAGCATCCTCACTTCCCTCCAATCTATGCTACTTCTGTTGAACTTGTTGCAAGCTCCTGATATGTCTGGTCCTCCAGTTGGTGCTAATATTTGCTAACTTGAAGGAGAGGAGACTTCTACTTGGTACAGAGGACATGCTCTTTCCCATCATGCTGGCTTTTGGATCCACAGCAGTTAAAGCCTTGGCTCTTTCTACTGCACAGTGCTATTGGCATGGTTCTTGGTTCTACCTTGCTTGTTTTTCATTCATTTACCTTCTTACCACCTCCAGACAACAAATTTATGTTGCCTTTTCTGACTTCATCCTTACCTGTTAACCCTGTTTCAAGAGTTTCTGCAGGATATGTGTGAGGCTATTCTATTAGTAATGTTTCTATTACCACTCCACAGTTGCCTTTGTTTCCTTCTCCTTCACTCTCACCCCATGTCTGTAACTACTTTCAGTGACCTGTAGTCCATGGTAGCTTGGGCTTTTGGTGTCTAGCCCTTGGTGTGGGTAACCATTTGCTCACCTGCATAACAGGTCCAGATTTGTGGCAGTTCTATTTCTCCTCATTCCTACAGTTAAATCTCTGCCATGTCAAACTCTTCATTACGTTTGACTCTCATAGGCAGGTCTTGGCATATCAGTTTGTGCAGGGCTACAATTAACATCCAATAACGTACACAGGATAATTCAGCATGACACAGGAAGGATCCTTTCCATCCATTCTTTATCATCTGTCAATCTCTTGGTTATCTTTACTGCTGACAAGATCTTTTTGTGGTTTTGTTACTGTCTAGGTAAAGATGATTTGTACTAACTGATGCTAGGACTGGTGCTATGCCATGGGTGCAATAATATCATTGCATGAGGTAAGAGGATAAAGCACTGAGTGCTTTGCAAGGAAAAAATTCTAATCACAGTTTTGACTGTGTATCTTCCAGACTGCTAACTCATTTTGGGGATATGAACTAACAGTAACTCATATAATTAAAGACACACAGATGTGTTCTTGAATCCTTCCAGGCTTGGCTGCAACTTACTTAGCACTTCTTATTTAATTGTTATGCTTTTATCAGGGCTATATAGGTCATTATTTTTCAGTTTAGGGAGATATATTGATTTTTACCTGAATGGCTCTGCTGCCATGACTTTTTTAGATTGTAACATTAGGATGAAATACACCATCATTACCCCAATCTTTGCAATAAATTGTAATCAAATGTTCCTTGAATTTAGTGTTTTTAAAATTAGGGAATCTTGCATAATTTCAAAAATTGCCATGGTTCTTATAAGTTCTCATGCCAATTATCTTCTTGTCTTGTAATGTGTCTGTTCTCTCTGTGTTCCTAGGTGCTAGGTAAAACAAACAGACAAACAAACAAACAAAACAAAAACCCTCCTTTTTTTTTTTTTTTTTTTTTTTTTCCTTCTCCCTGTTACTCAGTATCAGGCACTATTACTGACAAGAATGTCTCAGACTTTTTCCATCTCCCTTTTCTCCTCCCCTCCTCCCCACAAATAATATAGCAAAGCTTTGTCCTCATTTCCTCATCCCTTTCTGCAGAAGCAGCTGTTGCTTCCACGGTTGGAGAATGCTTGTAGTCTGAACGCATGCATTTCCACTGGTCTCACTGTCTCCTGGTACTTCCTTTCTCTGTGTTGGATGCTGCTTTCCTGTTAGTCACACATCCCTCGTAGTGACTCTCACTTTACCATCTGCTGCTTCCAAGTTTCATGTCCTACATACAGGTCACATGAGGGGATTCCTTACTTATAAAAAGAATATGTCCCTTTTACTTATCAACAGCATGATTTGTGGAGGTGCCAAAGTTTCAGGGAACACTGTGGCCCCAGGATTCCTCACAGTTTCACCAGATCCCTGTAACTGATGCACTCACCCTTTCCACCCCAGGCTGCATGTCCCTGGTTGCTGGCTGGGCCCTCACTGTTGCAAGGAGATGCAGGAGCTGCTTGTCACAGCCACAGGGCAGTCATTTGGAGGAGCTTTTATCTGTCTTTTTGCTTTTGATGAGCAAGCAGCTTGTTCACCATAAATAAATAAATAAAATAAAATAAAATAAAATAAAATAAAATAAAATAAAATAAAATAAAATAAAATAATATAAAATATGGTCTGAAGTAAAAAGGGGAGCTGACAGCAGTAGGGAAATGGAAAGAAAATGAACAAATCTAGAAGGGACAATGTGGTTTTACCTGACTAAATCTTGGGTTAGAACCATTTTGGAGCAAGGAATGGAGTGGGTATCAGTTGGTTGGTTATGCGTCTTGTAAAGCCTAAACATTTTAATGGGAGACTTTTCTGGTATTTGCATGGAGATATAAAAAACATGTAGAGCTTTCAGCTTCTGTGTGCCTTGATATATATATATATATATTATATATTATATATATGTGTGTGTGTGTATATATATATATATATATATACACACACACACATATATATAATATGTATATATATATACATATATATATATACACATATATATATATATGCAAAACAAACATTTCACCAACAACATTTACTTTAGTCAGAAAAGTAAAAATTCTGTCTACGTCTTGTGGAAAAGCTGAGGCACACCCCACGTCTGACACATCTCTGGGCAGTGGAAACCACCAGTCTAGGCCCTGAAGTTGTTCTGTTCTAAGAGGCACTTCATAGCTCTGCTGTGCTACCGACGGCCTGCACAGCAACACTAGGCAGATGCTGCTGCAGCAAGACTTGCTGCAGCTCATCTGTCAAGGCCACTAGACAGCACAGGAGACAGAAAGAGATTTGTGGAAAAAAAAGAGAAAGCAGAGTTCCAGGTGAAGCCCTTTGCCATTACAAGAGATGTCTAGAACTTATTCACTACCTTTTTTCATGAGAATAAGCAGGTTTTCTTTCCTCTCCCTTGCCCTTGTTTTATCCCTTCCCTTGCTGGAAGGATTCCTGTGTATAAAGGGGCAAGCTCCTTTGTGTGTCTCATCACTTGAGTATCTGCCTCAGCTGACTGAATCCTCAGTAGCTTCAGGCTTATTATCTTGCCTGGAAGGCTTTTCAGGAGCTACGCTGTCCTACTGCCACAAATTGCTGCTGGTACTTTATAAGTGGTGGTGTACACTTGTAGCACAATCTTTCTCCCTAAACATGGAGGTATGATGCAAGGGGAACAGAATAAATGTCTAAATCATACAGAGAGGGGCTAACAATCGTACAGGTTTCTCTAAGTACATAGAGATTCCCAAAATGCCAGACTGAGGCAGGGAGTTTGAGACATTCTGAAGTGAGTATGGGAAGTCCCTAAAGTAAGTTAACATGCTGTCTGTTGGGAGGGATATGAGGATGTACAGAGAATGGAAACAAAAGCAAGTATTATTTCTTCCCTCCTTTATCTTCCTATGGTCATTCATTTAATGTCAGTTTTAAAAATACAGATTCACAACCATTCCAGTAAACAAAGTTTTGTAATAAGCTGCCCATGTATTCTTTCATATTCACCAACAGAAACGAATAAATTATGTCTTCCTGCAGGACCTGATAGCTATTGAACTATGAAAGACTTGCATAATCCTTCAGAATGGAAACAAGTAAACAAAAATGATATAAAGATTTTCTTCCTTTTTTTTTTTTTTTTTTTAACCTAAGAAACATGTCACTAACATACTCTTAACAAATAAATTCCTAATAAATCATTGCAATAAAAGCTCTTTTAGCTTTTGCACAAATACAATGCTAAAAACAATCTTTTTTTTTTTTTTTCTAGAAAAAAAATATTATAATTTTTCTTCTTGGGAAAAGAATATTTGAACTTGGGAAACATGCTCCAAGAGTAAGTAATGCTCCATAAGTTATTTTTACTCCTCTTTCTTTGTATGATGTTGTTCTTGAACAGAACAACAGAACAGAACAACATCATACAAAGAGTTGTTGTTTCGGTTGTTGTTCTTGTTGTTCTTGTTGTTCTTAAGTGTGTGCTCAGGGAAGGCTGCAGTGTTAGTGAGTTTATTTCAAAGCTAAAAAAAAGAGAGAAAGAATTGCAAATCAATTGATGCTCTGAAAAGAGCAAAATATATCCAAAGGCAGGAAAACCTTTTGAAGACCACTTATAAGGGAATTACAAAAACGGGTTACATAAAACGTCTATTTTTAATGCCTTATTTTTATAAAGTTTAAAGGCTGGAACTTGAAACTACTCAGCCATGGTATAACTTTCATGATTTATCATAATCCAAGTATACTCATTGTACTGGTATTAAAAAAATCTAACACTCAGACACAAGGGACAGAAAACATTCTATGGAAACTTGAAACCTTTGAAATCTCTGGGAACATGCAAATTTTGGTATGAAAGTGTCACGTCTAGCCAGATCTGTATATTTACAATCTCACTAGTCTTATACTGGGCATTAGAACAGATTTACAATTACCAGCTATATTACTGTGCAGCAAGGCATTCAAGTAGCTCTTGTGCTTGAGTATGCAATGGGATAAAGTGAAACAATTTAATTTAGATAAATAGATCCCCAAAGATCTATCAGCAGACGAGACCTCTTGGAACACTGTCTTCACAGATCTCTGAACAGAGCTTGATGTGAATGCCTGCTATATCACCTCTCTCCCTACCAAAATCCTGCTCGCTGGCAATGTAGTGTGTTTGATATCCTCTCATGTTTACTGCCACAGAGATTATAGGTTCCATGACAGAAGTTTATCAGCATCCTTATTTTTCCAGTATTACATATTGTTAAAAAAAATGAGTAAAAGAACTGTTCCCTCTAGACAGTGAAATATGCTTAAGTAGTTTTCTGGATGAATTTTAGAAAATTATATTTACAACAATTAGAGGACAAGGTACCATTTTCATTATTTAAAAGATATGTGCAAGAGCTCTGGAATTAATTTTATTTACTGGAAAACTATCTCTGTTTTAAGTATTAGACAAGGTTGCTGCTTCAGGAGGATGTTTTCTAAGGCTGCATGTTGTGAATTAGATCCCTCTGATATTGTTACTCTTTCACTAAGAAAATATACATACATATATATTTAGTTCAGTCCAGATAAATAAATGAGACTATTCTTTGGGACAAAAGATGATCATTTAACACAGCTGTGCATCCTCAGATCTCTACTTGTTAGGAGGTGTGCAATTAAATGCAGTAATAAATAGGAACAGAGGCTTCACAGAGAGACACTGAACACAGTCCTTCTCAATAAAAAAGACCACTGCTTTGTTTCAAAAACTCTCAGACTAAATGATGCTTTCATGTTATGTTTTATATTTGACTCATGCCTTTTGCAAAGTTTTGGCATATTCAGTAAATGCACAACTGGAAAAGCAAAACTCAGCATTTCTTCCCAACACACTTGACACATGTCAGCATGCCTAATGCCAGTCTGCCAGTCCTTGCTTGTTCTAATAAACATCTCTTGAAGTGGCTTTATTCCACATTATAGACAAGAATGGAAAATCCCAGCAAAGTTACTCAGCTATGTTTGGAGACAACTTGTGGAGAAGCATTGCCCAGAGGAGAAGTGGTGCCCAGAGGAGCTCACAGATGTGGAAACAAATGAGGCCACATGATGTGACAGGCATGGGTAGCACCCTCAGAGCAGTGGAGGCAGAGGTCTCTGGACGTATCTATTCTGAATGGAGGACAGCTGATAAAGAAGAAGAAAAGATATAACAGATATTAGCCCTTACAGGAACACTATTTTTTTCCCTCTCAGTGATATTATGGGTATTATTTTTTCCATGTTTTGTTTAGCTTTTCTTTAATGTTCAGCTTGCATATTACTATCTGTTGCCTTTCTCTTCTCTTCAACTGACTCGTGCACCAGCATGCAACTAACAGCGGAGATTCCACATATTTGCAACTAATAATCTGGTCATTTTTCTATTCCAGTGCTGACTAGTAAATATTCTTCTGTGCATTTGGTCAGATCATCAATTTATGTTCATCAGCTTTTCCTGAAGTTTGCACAGTCTTTCTAATGGCATATTCCAGCTCAGCTCCTTCATTATTTTCCATGCTGGACAACCACACTTGTGTTGTTTGCAGTCTGCTGTATATTAGTTCTAAATGCTGTTGTAATTCAAGCCTGTTTTTAAAATGCATTTTATAATTTTCCTCACTGTCCACACTATCAAATTCCTGCTTTATATTCAAAATTTCAGGCAGGGGCACTTCATTTACCCATCAATAATCATATTGCTAAGTTAATTCTGGGTCTTTCATCAGGCTGAGCACCTTGCCTCAAATTGTGGTCTTAGTTTGTTTTTACAAGGACCTTCCCCAAATTACCTTTAAAAATTAAACCAGTCAATAACTCCATTTCACTTGCATATGTAATTTCTTGCTCAAAAACACATTGTTTCTGAGGCTCTTTTCAGTGTATTTTTCACACTTTGAACGTAGTCTCATGTTTAACCATCTCTACTTCAATAAGCAAAAATAATGAAAAATGTGAGATTCTTGAGTATCATCTACTTTCAGAAATACAAATGTTTCTGCTTGACTTCTTTTTCTGATAGCTCCAGTTCCTGCCAAAATGAAGGCATGTCTGAAACTTCTTCATCAGCCTTCCCCATTTCCAGCGTTTCAGTTCCCAGTGGAGGATAATCTGCTCCTTTCTTCTTCTGAAGCTGGGGTCATTGTTTCCACTGCTACTTTGGCTGCTCTGAACCAGCATCTGGATGCAATCAACATCCCCCATAAAGCCACTGCATGACCCACCCCCCTTACCCCTAGAGCTGAACGTGTGAGGGGCCTCCAGTGAAGCCGTTGGGAATAAACTTCCCCTGCAAGGGCTGAGATAAGTCCATAAGCAATTCTTACTGCAGGAGGCACATGGCAACACAAGGGAGAGTTGTTTTTTCTATTTGTATGTAAATACATCTGCCACCCTTCCCTACCATGTAAAGACAGTGTTTTTAATGAGACACAAACAGGAAGTGGTTAAAGGAATGTTTCCAGGCAATTTATTCAAGTTGATTAATCATTACAGATAATCTGAACGCAGCTAATGAAAATGACGAGAACTCAGAAGTTGAGTACTCCTTTGACACCATTTGCTCCAACACAAAAGCTAATTCAGCTGTACAAAAATAAATGACTTATGAAAAATTATGTAGGTGATGTAGCTGGCCATTATCATTCAGTCTTGCATCAGGTATCTTACAGGCTTATCCATAAATACAACTTCCAAATAACCTGCACTAGCCTAAAATGTTTGTGGATGACTTGATAATATTCACAACTGTGTTTGCATTTTTCCCCAGAAAGATAGACACAAATTAAATGCTGATGATGATAGCAGATAGCAGACAAATCTCTTCACGGGTATTTTCAAGTTCCATAGTTTAGAAAATGCAAAAAATACTGCAGAAACAATTAGTTGTGTCTTGCTGTAAGTTACTGAACATTTAATCTGATTCTGACAAGGACTAATCAGAATTTCTCTGTGACTGTTGGAAAATGGCATTTTTGCAACATTACAGGTTCCTAAAGGGTGTGGTGGTGGTGGAAAGATTTTGCTAGTTATGCTCTAAATTTCTGGATGGGGGAACCCTCCTGCTTTTCAGACTTGTTCAGTTCAACATTAGACTGCTGCTGCCACTGATGCCATGCTTCATCAGTTTCCCAAGTGTTGGGAGCATTTGCTAGATTCATTTCCCATCATGAACTGTTTTCCCCTTGCTGCCTAAATCACATACTGTGTCACTGCAGTCTCCATACTGCAAGTGCATCATATGGGAAACAGTGGGTAGAGAAGATCTTGATGCAATAGAAAGGTACCATTATGCAATTAATGCCTTTAATACTTCAGCCAGAGTTGTTCATGTGATGCCTTGTTATTCTTAAATGTAAGTTCAGAAGTTTTGTGGCTACTTCAGTCATTCGAGACAGAATTGTTTAAGTAAGGCAGATCTCCATTGGATGTGTAGTCTCATTTTTTTCCCAAGTTAATCTGCTTTAGAGCCAGAAGAGGGGCTTAAAAACTTCATTGGCACTTCTATCAGTTGTGTGGTCTTTTAAAATTCAAATTAATCCAGAAGAGTAATTTTGCTGGAGTGGGTCCTTTTCTACTCACATCACTTATTATTTGAATTTCCTATATTCAAAGTATTTTTTTCTTTGTATTCCTCAATTTCCACTTTAGTGACAACAGGCCAAATTCGGAGTTCCCTGTTCAGTGGTAAACACAACCACTCTATTGACTCTCTTGCAGGTGTTCTTCCTCTGCAGCAGTGTCAGTAGGCCTAGGTTTTCCTCCACAAATTAGGAAGGTCATGTTTGTACGTGGCACATGTACAAACAAGATGAAGCAAAGAAGAATTATAATCGATTTATGGGAGTTACAAGGGATTCCTGTAACAGTAACATTCATGTCCTCTTTCAGAAGGAAATTCATGTCCTCTCAAGTCAGAAAAGTATCCTCATTTACCTTTGAGTATGTGACAGTGATCTATTGTCCTCTTGGTAAGTCTAGAGCTTTAATGTCAGTGACACCCAAGCAAAATAAAAACTTATTTTTACAGTTGAAAGAAAAACTTCAGACATGATAAAAACCTGAGCATCTACTATGCTTTTGTTTTACTGGTCCTTAAAATTCCCTCCAGAGATTGGTCTGTTTTAATGAGTTAAGTGTCTAGGGGGGCTCTGTCCATTTTGTCAGTTCTGCTTCAGAATTATACATGGTGGATTTCCTCCCAAGGATAGTTTGATTTCTGTTAAATAAAGAAATATTCACCATAGCTTCCAAACATAATTTATTCAAACTCTCTTGAAACGTATTGACTTGGGTGTTCAAAGTGAGTGATTTGTAGCAGTGAATAAATCCCTCCCTGGGGAACAAAGGTGTCTGCTGAAGATGAGACTTGGAGAGAATCCCAATGCAATCTCAAGTGCACAAGGAAAAGATTAATTATATCTGTCCCAAAAACACTTGTGGATAGAAAGCTGGAATTGCACAGAAGAGACTGAAATCACTATTGACCTCTTGCACATTAGCAGAAAAACAAAACAAAACAAAACAAACAAACAAAAAACAAACAAACAAAAAAACACATAAAACTAAAAAATATTTTTATTAAATATTAAATATTAATATTAATAATATTAATAATATTAAATAATATTAATAATATTAATAATATTAAATATTATTAAATAAAAATTCCTTTTTATTAAAAGGAATTTGATCTGGAGATATAAAAAGGTTTTAAAATCTCTTCAGCATCACATTTTCTCCCACTAGGAATGCAGAAATTCCCACTCACCCTACATGTACCAGACCCTTTTGTTACTGTTCTCACTGTACCTTTTTCACCTCCACAGGTAAAGCTCTTGCTGCAAGTACTGCTGCTGTCTCAGTGCACATTTCCACCTCTTCTGCTAGCAAAGCAGCTGTGGTAGCAGCAGCAGCAACAAAAGTGGTGGGAGGTACAGCAGCAGCAAAGAGCACCCCGATAGTTTCCTGAAAATTTAGCCTAAAAATGTGGAGATGCTTCATAAGCAAGGTTAATCTGTAATTGGCAAAGTATTTATTCTGGTAAAATATTACAAGAACTGGTAGGTCTCTGACTGTGTACTTACGTAGTTTTTTGTAGCCCTGCAATTAGCAGAACATAAGCTATTCAGTGGTCATCACCATCACTAAGGCTATTCAATGGAGTAAAGCTTTCCCTTTACTAAAGATTTCTACATTATTTATACATATATATATAGATACAGATACTAATGAAAATGAGATACTGATGACTGATTTTTCTTGTAAAATTTCAACTTTTTAGCCACTGGCATTGTGGATGTTGATATACTACTACTATGTCCTGCAGAGGACATATTAATAAGTGCAGTCAGGGCATTAAGCAATCCCAATTTGGCTATGCTAGATCCCCATGCTGTCACAGCAAACAAAATCAGTAATGCTTTATGCTCCCTATGAGATTTCTCTGCGAAAGGAGCTGCCTTATATAACATCACCTTAATTTTATGCTCATGGTCCTTAGCTTGCCATGTAAATATTGTATTTTTTTTTGCATAGTGTCCAACTGCCAGCCAATTCCCATGTCAATCTGGAATAAGCCTGGTCAGGAATTTTTCAATTAATTATAAATTAGAAAAGACCATGTTTGGCAAAACCAAAATTGACCGCTGAAACAATTGTTTATGACAGATGTCCTCTTAAAAAATATTTATTTGAAAGAAAGTTTGGAAGTTGCCAAAGTATCTCACTGAAATGTTTTTTGTTTTGCTTTGTTTCACTTTTTTTTTTTTTCCTACTTTTTTTTTTTTTTCCTTTCTAAACTGAGGCCAGCTTTGCAAAGGGAAACTTTTGCTTTGAAACTAATCAATTTATGTTGGAAAATGAAATAAAAGTATTCTAAAAAATCAATGTTTTCATTAATCCAAATTTATTTCCACATTTTCTATTTAGGAAGGGTTATTACATCTGAGACAGTTTTTTCACTATTTAGGACAGAAATATTTTGGAAAATGTTAAAGATTCTCAACGTAGGAAAAAAATGCTCCTGCCTCTGCCTCTAGACTGGAGCTTTTCAAGACCTTGTGTCTACTAGTTCCTATAGATTCTGGAGAGTTAAAAGTGGAATACAATCCTTTTATGATAATATCAATTTCCAAACTGCCTCTAAACCACTAATTTTCTAGATTTAAAAGTTGTATGCTCCTCTGTATTCCAATTTGTCTTGTTTTCAAGCAGTTATGCTGAAAAAACCCTGAGTGCTTCCACATGAATAGAGAAAACTGCTGGCATGATTAAAAATGGGAAAACAATTGAGAGGAGAAATCAGAGTTCAAGTTATAGAATTTGCAAGTAGTTGGGGAAAAACAAACAAGCAAACAAGCAACAAACTAATATTTAGAGAAGAAACTTAGAGTGCTTCTTGTATGCAAATATTTTTTTTTTTGTTTGTTTGTTTTAACGATGTGAACAAATACCTTAAATTCAGCTCTAATGAACAGATTATTACTTATTCAGTGGTGTACACCTCATTATTCTACAACAGAAAACAGTGTTCCCTCATAGAAAGTTATGAATGTAACTTAAAATAAATGCTAAAAAAAAAACTTTTTAGCTTACTAAAGCTTTTCAACTTAATAAAGTGAATGGCAAACAGTAGAAACAAAGGCACTGGGTTTATCCTTTCTTCTACAGCAAATACATATTAGCTAGGAAGCAACTTAGTTATTCTGTGTATCTCACAACAATAAGAAAAAGAATATTTAGACATTCAAACAATCTAATCTCTCCTGTTACAGTCATCTGGACTACCTCTCTGGATTAGCTCATCCCCCTTTGAGTACACCAGCAGGCAAGTATGATTGAACTGAAGAAATGGGATTCTCTGGGAAAAATGGGGATGAAAGGCCAGAGCTTTGCACAGTCAAGCATTGTCAAATAGTCAAGGAGTATACAGAGAATTATAATGCTACTGAAGTGACATTATCTTGTGGGAGAGGAGCAGCATGACAAAAGATGTTATAAATTTTCTTTTGTCTTTACCTCCCATGAAGAAAATAGATAATATGCACCCTACTTATTAAAATTTGCTTTCTGTTCTCCTTTCAGGACTGTTTCATTTGCCTAGGTGGAGCTCAAAGTGGCAAATACAGCAATGACTGTCATGAATTTGCATTTGATAGAGTCTTCCAGGTCACAAAGGTGTCCTAGAAAAGTTGGAGGAAGGCAGATCACTGTTTTTGCCCGTGGTCAGACATGAAATTCTGTAGCTGTCTAGAGGAACTACCATACAAAATGGACTGGCAGGAATAGCAGTTAGTGCTGATTTCAATTTTAATTTTTAAGAAGAAAATGATGAATAAATCAGATATTAACAGGAAATACATTTGACTATCATATTGCTACTTGCTTTGTATGAGAGCAGACTTGCTTAAGATATGCACCTAGCAGGAAGAGAGGCCACAGGATATGAGATTTACTGACTAACAGCAAGTCAGCCGTTAGCATCAGCTGGGCTGCATATACATGTATGTCTATATGTCAGAGACAGTAAAGTTAATTCCAAAACTGATACAATTTGTTATACCTAGCTTTGCTTTAATGTCAAGACTATGCTGAGTCATTTTCCAGTGATCTTGGCCAATCATCTATAAGATTTCACTTTTTATTGCTTTGTGTCTTTTTTCTTCTTATTATTTTTTTTTAATTCTTCAGGTGTTTACTTGTCTGAAGTTTCAGGTAAACCTGGGCAAAAAAACAATCTTATAGAACCATAGAATGGCTTGGGTTGGAAGGGACCTTAAAGACCACTTAGTTCCAATCCCCCTGCCATGGGCAGGGACACCTCCCACTAGATCATGTTGCTTAGGGCCTCATCCAACCTGGCCTTGAACACCTCCAGGGATGGGACATCTCTAGGCAACCCATGCCAGTGCCTTAACACCCTCTGAGTGAAGAAAATCTTCTACATGAGAACCATAAATTGCCATATAATTACTCCTGTCCATGGCAACAGAAAAGTGACCACAGTCAAGTTTACTCAACATTATAATAAGTTATTTAGTCCTGATTAAATCTCAGCACATGAATTGTCTGGAAGGAGTCCTTTCTAGATACCTGATTGGGTCAGGGTTGCGAAATTGAGTGATATACAATGACTGCTGCCTGAAAAGCGCTGTTTCAAAGATTGAGAAATTTCCCAAAAACTTATTTCATGAGATAAGGTATCTCTTATTTTCATACATTTTTTCTGGGGGCATTAAATTATAAATATATCTAGGAATTACTAATCACTATTCAACATCCCTTTACTCTTATACCAGAAAAAACGTATAAACTGGTGTTATAAAATGAAAAATGACTAATGAGCTTTAAACTTTACATGAGCTGTTGCAGAAGAAGTGCAATTTAAAGAGCAGCTATAGTGTACATCAAAAGGTAATCATTTTGACCAATGAAATGGTAAAGATGCCTAGGTATATTTCTGAGTTAACTCCAGCTATTATAAAGTCACCATTTTTTAGGCGAGAAAACAGCTTTCTTCACTACCCATCATCACATTGCACTTGCACAGAACTTTCATTAACCTCCCTGGGCCAAGATATTAACCAGGTTTTCAAATAACCCTAAAAGCAAGTTTTGGTTTCTTAGACCTGGCCACATAAATGTAAAAAGCAGCACAGAAGCATAGAAGATGTATTAGATGTATTTTCAGTGTACTTTTTTTTTTTTTTTTTTTTTTTTTTTTTTTAAGAATACATAAAAGTACTGAGTTAGGATGTAGAGCACAAGATTCTTGAATCACTCAAATTTCTCCAGTTAGGATTACATACATTTGATTCTAGATAATGTGAAAATGTATTTATTTATTTATTTTTTACTCCTATGAAGGATAAGGGAATAGAAAAGGGAATGCAGACAGACCTTATTCACCTGATAGTCAGGAAGCTCAATTTTGAGATGTCAAACTGTTAAAATGATTATTTCTGTAAAAACTCAAGCTTGGATATACTGTGCTTCCTAAAGGAGTCAGTATTACTACTAAGAAAATGCATAGTACAGTTTGCATCCTACTCCTTCCTCAAGAGGATGGCATATGACATGATGCAGGAATTTGCAGGTGTTCACCTTGTTTTCCTTTTCAGAGGTGGTTCTGTCAGCTGTCTCAGCACTTTCTACTCCCCTTCTCTATACTCCATCCTTCCTTATGCTGTTTCATTGCAATTCAGTAGGTGCTTATGCTTTAGCCACAGAGATGTCCACTCTAGAGCTCTAGTGGCAGTTTGTAGCCACTTGGCAAAAAGAAAGCTGGGTTATGCTTTATCATCATGCCAGGAAATTGCAATTTGAGTCTTTGAAAAGCAGTGCAGTTTTAACAGACTGACCACCTCAGATTTCAAGAATTATCTCAGTCTGGCTTCCTGCTGTAGCCATGCCTTCTTAGTAACTTAGCTCTGAAAGTCTACTACCTCAAGTGAATTTATGGAAACTAAGCTGCAGCCAAGAGAGTAATACTTTGGTCTTCAGCAACAAGTCAGGTTCTGTCACCTAAATGATATGAAAGAGACTCTTTTTTTTTTCTGTTCCATGCTGAATGGTGTACACTGTTACTCCCTAGCACATTTTCTTCAGTGACAGCTGACATTAGTCATCCTGTGAGCACACCTGTAGTTTACATAGATTGCTTTGGCACGCTTGCTTTAGGAAAGGTAGCGAGACAATGTTTTCAAACTCCTCACACACCCCAGAAAAATCCAAACCTCAAACCAACAACAAGCCTCACATACCACAGCTTTTTGGAATATTTTTTTTTTTTTTTTTTTTTCTTTTCTGGAGTAACCAATATATGGTCTTCCAACTAAAAATGGCCATTATCCTAACCTGGATACAGACTGAATATATCCCTCCTTCTGATACGGAGGATTTTTTTTTATTTTTTTTAATCAAATGGGGCCAATAATTGTGGTATACCAATAACAATGTGGTACTGGAAAAAAAAAAAAAAAGAAACTGTACAAACTGTACTAGATGGAAAAATTGAAATTATATATAAACAGGTAATCATTCAAGACACGCTTGGCAAATTTTTATGGTAAGAATGCTATCACTTTGGAAGATAACTTAATAGAGAGACAGTACAGGAAAGCCAGTTTACTTCTAATGGCATTGCTATGGTGTAATGGGGTTGAGATGGCTATATTCAAGACAGATGCTATTATTTGTTCTAGTTTTACCATAAGTGACACTATGATATTTCCAAAATCAAGGCTGAAAGCCCATTAAAAACGTCTTGCTGGCTTGACTCATAACAAAATGTAGGAATTGTTTTTTTTTTGTATCCTGCTGAATGGAGAAGCTTTCAGAACACTCAGCTTGATGATTCCTAGCTTTTACAGCAAAGTACAAGGCAAACTTAGCGGTCTAGTGATATGCTTTTATCGCCCTTTCTCTTTTAATGGTGTGTCTTTTTCCATCTAAGTTACTGAAGCAATGGATAGGAATGTTGCTTCCCCATTTATTCATTTATTCTTGGTTTTGTGCATTTGTGTCGCTTACATGGGAGGCTTATAGAAGATGGTCAGTCTGCTAGTCTCACACAAAGACATTTGCATGTTTTTGAACTGAAGAAATTAGTTCTGTGCTCCAGATGCAATCCAGATAATTGAAGTATAATTCAACATGAAAACCTATCTCTTATTGCACTTTGGTTTTAACAGTGTTCCTTTACAGTAAGCTCTCTGTATTGCTCTCACAGACCACACAGATTCTTAATTTGATTTGTCTTCCAGTGTTCATCTTCTCTGCTCTCTCATATCCTAAAATCTGACACTGTATGAGCAAGAAATTCCTTTCAGGAAAAAAAAAAAACAGCCATACAGGATTTATGTTTATATTGACTAGTTAGAAAATCTGTTGAGTGTGTCCAATTTTACACAGAAGGCAGCACGCAATCCTGCTGTAATTCACATCTGGCAGTGTGTCAGTAGAGGAGCCCAAGGCATTTTAAAAGTGTTCAGATTACATAAAAGAACATAACTTTTAAACTTTCTACAACAGCCATTCACCACAGCTTTAATAAATGATTACTAACGGAGGTTCCACTTGTGCCAAAGTTAGCCACTATACCCAACTGATCAGAAACAGCCAATAAACTGGAGAGAAAGCATAAGCCAGTAGGTGAGGGCTATCCTAAAATTTAGAAGTCTGACTAAATTTGTTGCTTACTGTCTGAATTCTATCAAGTTATTCCTTTCAATAGGAATTGGTGACTGTAGGTTGTGAAATGATGTATTGCAGTTCTTCCTGTATAAAATATATATTTTTTTGATTTAATGAAACAAATCTGTGATTTTAAATTCTTTCCAGTTTTGAATCAAATGACTCCAGACTTCTTACTTTTCTGTTGATTTCATTGACGTGTATGTAACTGTTTGCAGTTATATAGCTAGAGGATGCAAGAGATGCAGATGTAATTCCCTTTGCAGCTCGGGTTGGCCTTAAACATTGCTTTCTACATACAGGTGTAAGAACATGTGATTGAGTATTGGGTGAGCTGAAAGGAGTCTTTTTGACCAAATAGTCTAGCTCAGACTCCAGACATAGTGTTTTAAGATTCTGACTTGGACAACGAGAGACATAAGAATGACATAAGATGTGCAGACAACCAGATGTCATGGTTTTGGCTGGTATAGAGTCAATCTTCTTTGTAGAGGCTCATGCAGTGCTGTGTTTTGGATTTTTGATGAGAATAATGCTGAGAACACACCGATGTTTAGTTGCTGCAGAGCCGTGCTCACACAGAGCCATAGACTCTTTGGTTCCTCGTGCTGCCCTGCCAGGGATGAGGTTGGGGGTGCACCAGGAGCTGGCAGGGGACATGGCCAGGATGCCCAACCCAGAATAAACATCCCATACCATGTGATGTCATGTGCAGCAGTAAATCTGGAAAGGAAAGAAGGGGGGGGGGGGGTGTTGGGAGTGATGGTGTTTGTCTTTCCAAGAAACCATTATGCATGATGAGCTCTGCTGTCCTGGGAGTGGCAAAGCACCCGCCTGCCAATATGAAGCAGCAAACGGATTCCTTGTTTTGCCTTTCTTGTGTGCATGATTATTTATTTATTTATTTATTTATTTATTTATTTATTAATCCAGGTAAACTCTCTATCTCAACCCCTTAGTTCTTGCACTTTTACCTTTCTGATTCTCTCTCCTCCATCCCAGCTGGGGAGAGTGAGTGAGCAGCTCATTTAGTAGTGGTGCTGAGCTGCCTTCTAGGGCTAAAACAAAACACCAGAGAAAAACTTTACCTTACAAAACTTTGTGATTAGTGTTTAAATAAGCTATTGTGTGAGGCCATAATAGTGGACCTGTCTGCATTTAAGTCCTGGCTGGAATTACAAATGGTGCTGTACATTATTGTGTCAGTCTTATGATCACAACAGTTTTGAGCTCCCATATATGACTCCTGTCAGACTAATAATTTCACAGAGTAGGGGAACATACATGAAAGGTTAAAAAAAAAAAAAAAAAAAAGTGTTCTCTTTTCAGAAAGAAACAATCTCAAAATTGTCTGATACAACTCCCAGAAGAGTTCATCTCCTCATCTACAACAAATGGTATATCTGCAAAAATTCTTAGAAAAGGCATTCAGTGCATTCCCCATCCACGTTTGGTGAATATCTTCATCCAGATGAACTATCACAAGACTTGATTATATAGAAAAATAGAAATAGAAAATAGAAAAGAAAAAGGAAGAAACTTGTATTTAGAGGAAGAAATTAATCTTCTGTTTATGTACAGAAGATCTATGTACAGAAGATCTATGTACAGATAAATATCTTTTAGGGTGTCTGGTTGGGGTGAACATCCACTTAACTGCAGGTATTTGAAGAGAACTTGTCAGGGTATTTGTTGCATACAACATTTACTGTAGGTTTAGTCTTTGTCCCAGGCAGGGACACATATTTTGTTACTTTTAATGTGTTTGTTGTTGTTGTTGTTGTTTGTTTGTTTGTTTGCTTTTTTTTTTTTTTTTTTTGAGTTACAGTTTAAACAACTTTTATTAGCTATTCAATGAGTTAACAAAAAAAAAAAAAAAAGATCAAACACACTTAATTTCAAAAGTTAAAACTGGGGCCCAATAGAACTACAATGCAAGCAGAAAATAAATAAATGAATAAATAAATAAAATAATAATTAAAAAAAAAATCATACAGTGAATATGGGCATTTTTACCAAGATGAGGAAATGATAAAACCAAACCAATGCCTCCCTCTACTTCTAGACCACTGTGGCAATACTAGGCCCCCCCAGAGCTGATCTGCTCAGCTTGCTTGAAAATACCAGACCAGAGAACTCTGGCTGCAAAAACAAAACTAACACCTAGCTTTTAGAGGTGCTTTTGTCTCCTTGTGTGGAATACTGGGCATCTGCAATACATTGACAGGATTAGACATCTCAGATTGAATTGCCGAAGGCAGCACACTAAGCAGAAGCCTCTGCGGCATCTTTGGCTGGCTGAAGTCTGAGCTGCCAGTCCTCAAACTCCTGATTTCTGCTGATGTGTTTCTACCATGTGGTAAGCCAAATCAAGTAGATGTTGTGGCAAGAAACTGACTCTACAGTCATCAGCTGGAATGGTTCTCTGCACTGATTCACATGTGGCAGGGAGATAGAAGCAGCAGTTCTGGTCTGGACTGGATTAAGCTGGGGCACAACCATGAGTGGAGGATAGGTGACCAAAAGAGTACTTTAACCTGTCCCTTCCTGGAACTGAGAAACCCCGCCTGAACTGCAGAATGACTGAGATTTTTGGCCAAGGACCTCTCCTAGATTTGGGACTCTGAGTCATCTGTTTTAAAAACACATTAAGGAAGGGGCAGGTTATGCTTTGAAAAAGGGAAATTATAGATGTGCTTTCTTGCTTTTATTCAATATCATGAAGATTAAAGAATGTAGCTCCAATACTCTCTTTAGTACTTAGGGCAAAAATCAAGGTGTTCCTGCTCCCAAGTGAACGCTGTTGTGGTGGGTACTCTGCTGCCTGTCTGACTAAGGACTGTTTAATTGTTTGATGGGTTTTAGTTTTTTGTATGTTTGTTTTGGGTTTGTTTTTGGCTTTTGTTGTAGTGACAACAGAAATAGTGGAAAGGGACATTAAATTTCTTCAGGACACAATACTGGTGATTAAGACAAGCTTCTTTTGATTGGAAAGGAGAGGTTTGAACTCCTGAGATTCACATGATGTGGAACTGGGGCATCCTGTGGGACTCACATCTTGGCTGGAGCTGTCTGTCTTGCATAGTTTTATGGAAAAAAAAAAAAAAAAAAAAAGTGAAGAAAAAGTGAAGAAAATTTTAACAGTTTTTGTGAGGGCAGGGGGGGCTGTTAAACAACCACAGAAAATACTTCTGGCCAGGCTTCACCTCTGGCTGTGTTTTGGAATGACAGTTGATTTTTGACCTGTGTTTTGTGATGAGCTCAGCTGTTTTAGAAAATAAGAAGCACATTCTCAGCATGTCTCTTGGACCAGCCTCCTCTGGGATCTCAGGAAGAAAACTTTTCCTGATAAGAGCTGGTTGTGGCTTACTTAGCTGAAAGCAGTTTCAAGCATAACTGTTAGGAGATTAATAGGCACTCAAGGTACTTGACCTGGGAAATTTGGGTACCTGAGGTTGTGGGAGGAATGGGACGTTGAGGATTCTTGGATACAGAGGACTGAAAGCCAATTAAATAAATCCTAGTTTGGATTCCTAATGTTTATGTCAGACTTAGGCCAAAGTACATGCGGCAGATACTGCCATCACAGATTAAGTAAAGAAGATAAACTCTTAAACTCTTCCTTTCCTATTTCTATGCTATGCCAATTCAAGCTCTGCACATATACCTCATCCTACAAGGCTGAATGCAAATGGAATTTAATGCAATTACATTAAATTGTTTAATATATATATATTTTTTTTCATAAAAAGACAGTTATGCCTGTCTCTCCCCCTTCTATTTACCAGAGCAGCGATACGTTGGAAAACAATATTACCAATAGCTATGTTATTATATATTTATGCATTTTCCATAAACAGATTTGATGAGAAAAATATTAGAGAAATTTTGGATGGTGGAAAGTGTTTTTTGTTTGTTTGTGTGTTTTTGTTTTTGTTTTTGTTTTTGTTTTTTGTTTTGTTTTGTTTTGTTTTGTAGAGCAATGAAACAAAATCTATTTTGAAATGTTAACAGTATCAAATAGGATACAATGAAATTTTGAATTATCTATAAAAACCAAATAAACCCAGCAACAAAATCTTTGGGAGACTTGCAGTTGGTCTCCAGTAGAATCCCCACATAGAGCAAATTTAGGAATGGTATGAATATTTACTGCTATTAAAAGTTGTCTGCATTCTTTCTCTTCATGGATCTCCAGTTCCAAAGAAAGTACAGCTTTGGAAAAGTTAATCTTTCCATTCAAGAAGAATACATTTGTTCTTACTTACTCAAAGGTGTCTTAATTTGTGTGTAGGATAGGATCAAAAAAAAAAAAAAAAAAAAAAAAGAGAGAGAATATAAAATTGTTATCTGTTTGTTAGTTTTGACCTAGTTGAATGATACATACTTTTGAGTGCCTCAGGAAGAAATTTTAGTTTAGGGAAAATTTAACATTTTTGGTTGGTTGGTTGGTTGGTTCTGGTGTTGTCCATGTGTCATATTTTAATGCAGTTAAATTAACTCTTTTGAGTTTTAAACTACTTTTTAAAGCAGGACTTGAATAAAATCCTAGCTAATGTTCAGGCTGAACAAACATCTTGTTATAAGGACTGGATTACTCAAATGCTACAAACATCTTCTAATAATCAAAATATATTAGAAATAATCAGCTTTTATGTTGAAAAGTGACTGTAGTACTTTTCTTCCATTCCCCTCACTATAAAACTCTGCAGCATTTGCTTCTTCTTCTAGTACTTTAACATTAGTTTTCTTTTTCCCACAACATGTTCCTCTACTGCCTTATGTCTAAATTGCTATCTATGTAGTCAGCTTACTGTTGGTGAGATCTTGCTCTGTTCAGCCTCTTATCAACTAGCTAATGGCTTTCTTCTTCTTGATGTTGCACTGGCAAGTTAAATTCATTGGATAGAAAGAGAAACAGTCTTTCTTACCTCTCTAGATATTCCACTCTGTTCTGCACCAAAAATCTTTCAAACCACTTTGTTCCCAACCTTTTAAACTTCAGTCACCATCGATTCCTCTTGTTTATCATCTCATCTGTTGAAATACTGTCATTCATTTTTCTGAGCTCTAAAATCCCTCTCTCCTTCCCATCTCCACAGCACAAAGCCTCCTTCCTCCCTCTCATATTCATTTTTCAGCTCTCCTCTTTTTACTTTTACTACTTTACCCTCCTATTTAATACTTCCAGGTTTGTATCACTGTAGCCATCACTAAAATCCTCTTTTCTTCACTAACATCCAGGCTCATGTTCTCGCTTCAGTACCCATCATTACTGTCTATCATTATAGTCTCAATGCCTGATATGCCTGTATCTTGCATTCCTATGTTTTGAATGTCCCATTAACATCTCCTTGATGCCTCAGTTTTTGCTGGTTATTACTTCTGCTCTTGCAGAATTGTTTATTTTCCTGAAAGATCTGGATAAACAGTTCTGAGATGTACACATAATCTAAATCTTTCTGTAGACTGTCTCTGTCTATAATTCAATTTTCCTGCTCCCCAAGTTCAGCAGTTCTTGCCTCAGAATGTAAGCAGAAAAGCAGGTGGAGAGCCAGGGGCAACAGGCTCACACTGAATATATGACTGTGGAATAAAAAGTTCTTCAGATCATATAGAAGGGCTGTATGCCAGGCAATGAAACAATATTTAGCATCTCAATAGAAGATTCATCCTTCTTAATGAATAGGATAGACTTCTGTTCTGTGGCGCTGACTCAAGCACTTCCTGCTCAGGCAAGGAAATTTTTGTAGTTTTGTGGAAAGAACTAGTCAGAGTTAAATTGAGCTGTCTGCATGTTTTGTCATAAAGTAAGATTAAGCAGATTTTTCTGCTAGGGTGGAGGCCTGTATTCATGTTCATCTTTCCATGTGTGGAAACGCTGGAAGTTTTGCATTACGGTTCTTGATTTGGACTGACATGTTTTCTCATTGGCATCGACTTGTGGACAAGTACTATGATACTTTCATGGAGAGTATTTTTGATTTCATCCTTTAGGATGCAGGAGCACCGTAAGAAAGTATATTTCTGCTCTTATTGTCAGAAGTCACCCCTGGCCACTAACCGTCTATACCACTACAGATCAACTTCTAACCTTCCCATTCTCATTATTACTACTTTGGACAATTCTCAAAGACAATCAGAAAACTTCTTGAATTTTGTTTCTTTGGTTTTATCCTAATTTACAACATCATTATTGTAATTGTGCTATGACTGATGAGTTCTGGAGAGAGACTGACAAAGATTAGATATGCTTGCTAACAGTGTTCTGTGTAAATCCACACCTGAATTCTGATTTTGTGGAGTTGCAGATTAGTTCAGAATCCTAGCCAGAATAAGCATGTGCTGTGTATACTTTCTATCTGTTTTAAGAAGCTTTGCTTATAGGGGGACCAAAATCATATGTTCTAGCCAGCTGGATGTGTGGGAGGTTCCCATGCCCCATCTACATTGCTGTCTTGTGAACAAGACAAGATTTCTTGCATCTGTGTGTGGAAGCGTGATAAGAAGAGGACGAGACAGGCTCAGACACTGGCATGTTGGTGGGATGTGAAGTGCTTCATGGAGTAAACAGCCACTGGACACCCAAAAGGCAAGTGTTCATTGCTTGGGCACAGAGACCAACTCAGTGCTGTCTCCACATATTTTGTTTGGGTACCTGAGCTCCAGAATGTCCTTTAACAAATGGCATGTGCATAGCTACAACCTCAGGGTAGCTGCTTTTTTGATCAGGGGACTTGCCTCTGACACATGTAGATAATACTCATGACACACATTGGCCTCTGGTATGGCACCCATGCAACATCTTAAGAAGGAGATGTGGATGGAAGTGTTTTCAATGTGCTAATTGCACCAACCTTGAACATCACTCAGAAACAGTGAAAAGCATTCAAAGTCTGAAACAGTCTGAAGCCAAATTTAGATGGTTTCTGAAAGGCTTTAATGTTTGTTTGAACAATACAATATTATTATTATTATTATTTTACTATTAAAGAATTAACTGAAGTCGTGTTATAATTGCATTTTCCAGGGGCATTGCTGCCTGTTAATCACATCAGATACATGTATTCGAACATTATTCAGCTATCATAAGTTTGGGCCTGGCCAAATTTCATTTCCCAGTTAGGTTCCTGCCCTGAATATTTTCCTTATTGCATGTTAACAGCTAGGATGATAGCAAGGGGAATAAAATATATATCATGCTTACTGTCAGTTCAACCCTTTGCTTGGGTGTAAAGACAACTTTTGAGATGTGAGAGCGAAAGCTTTATAAATCCACATGGTCTGTTTCCATTAAAGTCTGCAAGTGGGTCAACATTACCTAATTCATAACACAATTCAACTTTAAGAATAATCATGAGCCAATTCATTCAAATGGCCCAGATTCTTCATTACCTTGACAAATGTTTAATTTATCCTGTGATTTGACTTTTCTTCTGAACAAGAAGCAACATATCAAAGTGGATGACATACTTTTTTGTCCTGTGCAATCTCATATGGAGGAACCAAAGCATTTGTACAGTTGTCATTGTTGGAACACTGCTCTTCTAGACTAACATCTAAGTATCTACGCTCATATTTTGTTTATCTAGTTCTACAAGACGCCAAAATTGAGAAGCACTTATAAGTAACTTACCGAAATTTCCTGATAAAGCAATTTTGTCTGACAAGAGAAAGTATATTAATGTTTAAGCTTTCCCACATCCAGATCAATGTGGAAATGTAATTTGGTGATAGAAAAACAAACAAACAAACAAACAAACAAACAAAACTTTCAGGCACCTCTAAACCTAGTAGTAAACAAGAATAAATTTGTTTTCTTTTGGGAGAGTGATTGAGAATTCTATTATCCCAGATTTTTTGGCTATTAAGTTAGCAAGACCTTGTTTTGTTTCTTTCTTTATTTATTAGGTTTGGAATGATTCCAAAAGCAACTGTATCAACTTTTAAAGAAATTGCATCCATTAAAGTTACATGAAGTCAGAAAAGCTTTTTGAATTAAGTATATCTTTAATACTAATTAAATATTTTTTTTTCCTGAGATATATGGATAGATCTTCCTATTTTTTTTCTCTCATGTCTTGTTTCTTTTTTATTTTCATTCTAATGCATATAGATAGAAAGATAGATACTAATATTAAATTTAAGGTTGGGAAAATACATGCAGAAGTTGATGTATTTTTTTCCATTTTTTTTCCCTAACTACTATTACACCTGAAATGTTTTTTCTTTTTCTTTCACATTGTATAACTTAGGATGGAAGTGGCTATGGGTCAGCTACCACCTTTCCTTCTGACAACCAGTCACTTGTTCACCTCACTAGTGGTGAATCATTATCAGCAGGCCTCACAGGATAGGTTGCAACTTCATCAGAAATAAGTATCAAGATATATCTTTCAGTTAGGTCCAGATTGTAGAAGTTCATGTAAGTTTTCTTACACAGATGACTTTATGAGTTTTGATGCCATTATTTACAGAAGGAAGGTTCTGTGTCACAGCACTGAAACTCAAGCAATACAGCTCTATGCTTTCTTAAGGTGTTAGGTGCATCTTAGCATGGAATCACCTTAAAATAAATGGGAGTGAGAGGATGACTGTGTAGTAGTCATGCAGCCTATTGCATTCCTACTACAGTGAGCTCCACAGATCAAGTTATGAAGAAAAAGGGCTGGAGGAGGTTTTTCATGAATGGAAGGAGTACTGTTGCCATGGCATTTGAGCCTTCTTTCTTCCAAGATATGGAGATTTTGCATTCTGAGGATTTCCTCCATCTTCTATGATCTGTTTGATCTGAGGAGCAATATGGGGAAAAATATTTAAACAGGAGCAAGATGAATATGTCAGATGGACAAATAAAAGGAAGGAAAAACAATTTAATATGTATTATTGCATAGGAACAAATGGAGAATAAGCTAGTTTTCAATGAATGTATCTGGAAATTAGAAAAAAAAAGGTTTTAAATGGGAGCTCTGGAACACCTTTTGAATAAGAATAGATGTAAGACCCTTCCTGCTTCTAATATTAAATTGATCCAGAATAGGAAGGAAAAGTAAGAACTGATGGTTGGAAACAGCTGGGGATTTGGATGCAATTAGCCAGGGTGTTCCCTTCAGTCTATGTTCTTATTTTCCAGTGTTCCTAAAACTACTCCTAAACCACCTGCTGGAATTGGCCATACTAATAAAAAGCAGCCTAATCCAGAGAGCTGCTGAGCACATGCTGCCAGCCTCATTTGATAGCAGTTGATTTGCTTGGCACCCTGCTGCTCTGTACCTCTGCTGCTCTGTACCTCTGAGGATAAGACTCTAGCACAATTTAAAGTAGTCTCTCACCTATGTGGATTAAGGTTTGATACAGATTGGAAAAAATAAATAAATAAAAGTCTGTTTCATGAATATTGTTCAGCTTGGTTTTAAAACATGAAATACTGTCTGTAGGTGGTTCCCATTGGTATCTCACTGCACGGGGTGCAGTTCAAGTCAGGGTGTCTCTGGCATTCAGTCCCTTTGCTGCATATGATCTCACTGTCCAGCAGAATAGTTTCTATTTAACACAGCCTAAATAGAGCTCTCATAATCACATGTTTGAAATATGACTGGTGGCATTGCATGTAAGAATAGTTTCTGCCATAGAAGTCCGTTGAAGTTAATGGAAAAATGCCTTATACATTAATAGCAATTGAATTATTTGGACAGTTAAAACCCCTGTGAACCTTAAACCATGTGAATTCCAGCTACAACTCAGTCTGCAATAAATTACACTTTCAGACAAATTTAGTCTTCTTATATTAAAATTCTTTTAAACCATATTTACTTGAATTCAAAGAGACCTTTCCCCCTATCTGTAAAGGGACATGTAGTGACTTACTTCTTTTCACTAAGAAAAAACCTGCTTTACATTTACTTGGGCCATCAATGTACTTCAGGGCAAATATACTGGAGAAGTTGACTGGGAGTAACTTATGCTACAGCCCATGGATGTATTCTGTCACTGTGCTATGCACAAGACAATTTATTCAAAATATCTTAGACTGCATTAAAAATAAATATCCATATAATATACATATTAATATAGTATATCCTGATATAGGCTGATGAAAACACCTCCCCTAGGCCAAGCACAGATTAAGCCAAAGAATGTATAGTGTTATCATTCAGAGTAATTTTGGGTTAGCAAATGTATTGTGTATTCATTAGCAGAATTAGGCATGTGTTGACTTGTTAGTCCACTCTTAGCCCTCTTGTTGCTAGTAAATGAATAAAAAAAAAATATTATAACTGTGATCTCATAGGATCTTTTGTCACACACTAAAAAAAAAAAACAAACACGAAGCCAAAATATATATGCAGAAAATTATTTTATTTTTAATTTAGTAAAGCTAGAACAAGTGTTATCTGACTGACTTTACTGTATTGGGAATTATATAGGCAAATCTATAGGTAATGGTTTAATGAATCATGCACACATATACAAAAAAAAAAAAGAAAAAAAAAAACAACACATGAAACAAACAACCAACCAACCAACAAAAAAAAAACAACAAACAAGACCAAAACTAAACAAACCCAACAGATTTTTTTTTTTTTTTAAAGAACTGATGAGCCAAATATCAGTAGATATATGCAGAAGGTATCATGCCATCAACTATGTTTCCATTCTCTTCTTCCAATTTACAAAATGTAGGGTTACATTGCTCAATTATCCAAAGCTACCATGTTTTTGAAGTTTCTTTCTTCCTGTTGAGGGATGTTTTTCTAACAGGACAATAACTAATACTTTTAATATTGATATGCAGGTTACATATTCAAGACATCAGTGTAATTATATTGGATGGAAACATGTGGGCTTTGCTCTGGTCGTTTTCAGAATGTCTAAGAACATTTGAACAGAAAGACTGACTTCTGAGTCAAATGCGAATTCCCATTTTTGTCCTGTATCTTAAGATCTCGCTGATATTTTACATCTGATCATTACTTTGGTAAAAAAGAAAGCTGTTAAATTGAGTGTGAGTCAAGATTCTTGGTGTTAAATTCTGACTCTTGAACATCTTTTCAACAAGAAATTTGATTCCTGCTCTTTATATTCAATTTATGCATCTGCCAGTACTTTACTGTGTGATCCTGGGTAATCACTTAATTAATAGGTATCTGTATTTCTTTTCCATGAAATAGAAGTGCTGTTTACTATGTCCTAGAACACAGAGGTGATGTGGTTCTTTGAAAAATGAGCTTGAAGCAAAAATGGCATGATGGGACAATTATCTTAAAAGACTTCCTAGGTCTGAAACCCAGAAATCTGGAAAAACAGTATTAATAAGGATGGCCTTTTCATAATGTGCTTTGTATTCATTCTCAGTGCTTACTAAATAGTCTAGATTCTCAAGATTGTTATAATATGAAAAATAGTACCCTCCTCTTTTACTGTTTGGAGCTTTCTGGACTCCTTGTTTTCTTAAAAGTTCCTGAAATGTCACCAGCTTTTACACCCTGTGTAAATGAAACCAGGTCACAGTGCTTGTCACAGCACAGCGTTTGGCCAGTTTGTCACAGCCTGGCCAAGAAAAATGCTCAGTAGAAATCAAGTCACACAAGGTATATCATTTTCCTATTATATCATGCACATACAGATATGAGCCACACCCCTTTTCTAAACTTTACACTTCCTTGCTGAATATGTTTGAACAATTCTCCTCTATGCTATGTGTGAAAGAAATTAATATTAAACATAAAAACATCACCACCACATCTGACAGATTTGATAGAATATTATTAATAATCATATGAAAAACTTGAGTGAACTTAATAATAATTAAAGGCATTCCATATGAGTTATGGTAAATAAAAAATTGAAACTACATAGCTATATATTTTACATAAGGTTATCAATTTGATGGCTGAATTTGGTGGCTATAGCGCCAATGTAAATAAATTGACTTCTGTTAGTACATATGATTGTAGAATAAATATGATAAAAATTAACTTGGTAAACATTAAATGTATTAAAAACTGATAAATCTTGGTCTGAAATCAAAAATAGGGAATAACTTTTAGGCAAGTGTGTTTCTATTTGGGTCTTGCAGGAATATGTTCTTTTATTCAGCTTAACAACCTTCCCTCTACTATGAACGAAACAAAAGGAACCATAAAAATTGCTAATGCTAATGTTTGTAGTAGGCGAATATTGAGGGCACAACGTAGGCTAACAAGGGCAAATCACTGGCTTAAGGTGATCTGGAACCATTGGTAACAAAGTCACAGCAAACAGGGATTTCCTTTGGTTGAATCTAACAACACATATCAAAGGAGAAAAGATGCAGGCCAAAGCCAGAGGCTGGAAGCTCCATCCTGAAAAGATGTGACATATCTATATTGGAAAGCTAAGCAATTCCAGGACTTCTTCTCTGGCTCTGAGGCCAAATGGCCAATTTAGTTATATTCCTATAATTAGACTGCCCTGCTCTGAATAACAGGACTGCTTCATGCAGGCATTTTATTGGGAATGCTCCCTGGACTGCACTAGTTTTCTAGCCAGGGCTGGGACCACTCTAACAATGTTGTATGCAGATGGTCAGATTCTGGTGCACAAGTTCAGGCTTCTGTTGTTTTACAAGACATAACCTGGGAATCTAACAGGAACTGAGTCACAGCAAGTAAAAGAAGTGCTCAGTGCAATACTGCACCTGGAAGAGCTGTCCCCCCTTAGCTACATAAAATTGAAAACGTAGCCATGTGAAAGCTGTACTAATGCTGTATTTTTCACTGACTGCTATTGACATACAGTTGGGAAGTCCATAGATGAAGGGGAATATTGATCAATTGGAGCAGGTTTAAGAACAGCTAAGACATTGGCTGAAGGAGTATGGAACATATTTCATGGTAAATGCCCTCAGAAGCCATTTAGTTTAAAAAAATATACAAAAATCAGGAGTGGATATCTCTGTTTCTGAGCAGCCTATATTACATGATGCAAGATGGCAAACAGATAGTAGAGGTAAAATAAGGTCATTTTCTTCCACAGGGTACAGTGCTGCTTTAACTAGATTTTTTCCAGTGTTCAACTTATGTCAGGTCTCTCTACCATACATTGCAATTTGCAGTAAAGACATGCTCTTTGAGACAGATATTTGATACAGGATGGTTCTTCTGCAAACAGAACCCAGGACAAATCCCATAAACAGTCATATTTCTCTATAGTGAATCTTTGTATACTCAATTGTTGACCTATGCCCAGTTGTACATCACCGTACCACTCAAAGATGCCATTTTCAAGACGTTTAGATGTAGAGCTTAGGGATATGGTTTAGTGGGGACTGCTAGCGTTAGGTCAGAGGTTGGACTCGATGATCTTGAGGTCTCTTCCAACCTAGAAAAATTCTGTGATTCTGTGATTCATAATTTATAAAGCTGCTGCATTTACTGGGTAGAGGTGTTCCCTCTCTCCTTTTCTATGTCCTCACCACACGAGTACTGTCTTGACTTTTTTCAGTAGCTCTATGACCTGGTTTTACATATGAAATAATCAGATATTGAATTTGAAAATATCCTTGTCTATTCTGGTCAGCATGATGCTTACCATGCAGCTAAGACTCTGATTACTATTACCTTTTTTTTTTTTTTTTTTTTTTCCCCCACATTATCTGGGTCAAAAAGTGTTTTTAAAGACCTTTGAATACATAATAAATATAACAGTGAAAAAAAAACAAAAAACAAAAAACAAAAAAAACAAACAGGACAAACTAAACTCTTGTTACAAGATTATGAGATATATCAAGCTGAATGAGTTAGATTATCAGATCATTATATGACAACTGCATTCCAACAAACTAGTTCAGAGTTAAGTGTGAAAATAATTTGTGCGTGTACTTTTGAACCATTGTGAACGAACAATAAAAAATAGGTTACACATCTCAATCCTCTCTTCCCAAACTCATCTTAAAAGCTGTGAAAATTTTCTGATTAATATTTTAGAGATTTTTCATTTCTGAAGACATTAAGACTTGGAAGTAAAACTACCTTTTGGACACAAAGTAATTAGGTCCACACTTCCCACCTACATTCATTAAACCTGGGCTCCTTGTGAAGCTCATGTAAAGGAAGTTATTACTCACTGCTCTTATTTTTCATTTGATGCAAACAATTGAGAAAGCCACATCTACACCACCCAAAGGTGTGGTGCAATATGAATGCTGGAGACTGGGTGCTGCCTGCAGGGCTGGGTAAGAGCACCCTAATAAGGTGGATTGGCTAAGAAATTGCTAATTTCAGAAAGTCACTCTCATTGCATAAAGAATAAATAGTAACCACACTATTAAACATGTATTGCATGTTTTCCGCTTATTTAGGCTTTTAGGAGATCAGTATGTATATGGTGACAATAGTTGGTAGCATGAGAAATGTAAGGACTTCCTTAAGATCCTCACCTTAGATGCAGTGTGTCTAGGGCTAGCTGAACACTTGCCTCTTGGAGTGCCCTTCATTTTGAGCCCTCTCATCTGAAAGCTGTCTGAACTGCAATAGGCATATAAGTGTTGTGCTAAGGATAGCCTGACAGCCTTAATCCATGATTCCTATGGTCTAATTGCTTTATCTTTGAACACATGGGGTTATTTTACTGCAACTATCACGAGTCACTGATAAATGAAGACGTTGTTACAGCACACCACAGCACAGCAAAATATAACATAGTAAAACATAACACAGCAAAACAGCCCAAATCATATTCAGCCTTCCTAAAACAGACTATCAGCAAGTCTTGCTTGGACTTGCACTGAACTAAAATTACAGACCAAAGTGACATATTCAATTGACTTTTACAGCAAGAAGCCATGATAGAGTGATGCCTTTAAAGGCAGCATTTTCTCAGTTATACTCTCTGATGGCCAGCACATATAGAGTTAGGTCTATATAGAGTCATCCAGCTTGTGATCTCTCCCTCATATTTCAGCAAGCACAGAGCTGGCATCACTGGAAGAAGAGCCAAGATGATTTAAATGAAGCTGCTTTGGTAGCAGAAGCTGCATAGCTGTGTTAATGCATCACTCACTAATTTACTCCCTTTCTCACTGATGAAACTAGGCTAGTTATTTTGTATTTTTGTATGGAGAAGGATTATGCGGAGCAGTTGTAGTGTTGAAGATGTCTGAGTGTCTTTAAGTGCAATATGTAATACTTGGCTTTAAGATTTAAGAAGTTATTAATTTTTTATTTCTAGCCTATCTCCCTACCTGTAATTCCCCATATACATTTTGGCTAGAAATCTACCAATTTCTAAGAACTTATTGCCATTTGATTACACAATAAATAATTTATGAAAATTGTGATTGTATGAAAGGTAAGAAACATTTCATTAATATTTTGTAAACAAGGAACCCAAAGACAAAACTATCACTCAAAACATTAAGATATGATAGATTCAGTATTAAATCAGTTTGCATTACTTTGTTTTTTTTTTTTTTTGTTTTGTTTTGTTTTTTAATTTAAGCCCAGATTCATTAATATACCAGAACAGCACAAATTATTCAAAGCACAGCATTTAAATTGAGTTTACATCTATTTTGCATCACCAGAGCAGTGCAGAACTGCTGAAGCATGTGAACCCAGCCCCTACTTTGGAGGACCCACATTAAGCCATGGCCCAGGTTGCATGGTGGCTGGGCAGGAGCAACAGTACAGACCCTGAGTTCATTGGTTTGTGTGCTTTATGTGTTCCCACAGGTTCCTGCCACAGTTACACTGCATGGCTGCTTCCTTTGTGTACATTAGAGGCAGCAACTGTGCCAAGGGAGGCCTTCTGAGAGCAGATACCCAGCTTCGGGTAGGGGCACAATTATTATTATTTTTTTCGTCTGAAAAAAGGAGATCTCTGAAGCAGCAAACTTCCAGTGGGGCTGCATGACACCGGCATGCAGCCCCCCTGCCTCAGTGCTGCTGTAGCCAGGACTTGCCAGGGTGCTGAGCTGAAAGGCTCCGTTCCTTCAGGGGGTGCAGTAGCCCCCCAGGAGCCAGCAAAGCTACTCACACAAGCCTACTTACAGCCTGTATGGTTATAGCCATTAGCTATAGCCAGGAATAGGTAAACTTAATTACAACTTATTCTATTCATTTGTTTTTATACCCTATGCACAAGCTTTTAATTAACAATATGGAAAGTTTGATTGCATTATTTCATTACAAAGACTACTTAGGACAAACAAGAGGTCAATAGAAATGCTAAATTTCTTGAATGATTTCATTTTTAACTAATTTTAACTGAAGCTAATTAGCACATTAATTTTATGTTCTTAGAAAACTCATTATACATTCCCAGAACAAGCACTACAACTATGGTGAGGATATATTTTTCATCAAAAATGCTGAAGTTGAGATATTGGGTACAAGTGCAAAATAAATCCATACCTGAAATCATGGGGATGTTATAAGGGAGCTAATGGAACTGCGACCAGCATCTCTGTAAGAGCTAACACTGTTTCATTTAGTACACTTATTGAGTACTCATAGGAATCTCCCCATGCCCAAAAGGCATGCACGTGAAGCATACAAGTAAGAACGTGGTTTCATTTGCTCATTATAGAAGCAGAAAAAAGTTTAATCTTATTTAAAAGGTAGTAGGATTATATTTTTTTCACACGTGCATTTTTGATGATGGAAAGTTTATATTTGTATGTTTGCCACATATATGTATACCTACACATACATATACATACATGCCATATATAAGAGGAAGACCATTCTCATACTTATTTTGAGACTGGCTAATGTATGAGACTGACTGACATCCCTTATATCCTGTCTTCATAATCATAGCACTTAGTCTCTTCTTTTAGTTTGTTGGAAGGTGAAGATTACAGCATCTGAGGTTGCCAATATTTTATCTTTTGTGAAGGACTTCTCAGCTAGCGTGAGTTTCTACTGTTCCTCATGGGCCCACAATTTGCTGTGGATTATACTGTTCCAAGTTGTGTCCGCAGCTGATTTCAAACAGTGGGAACTTCCGGATCTTTGGGTCCATGTGGTGCTTTTGTAGCTCTCTGGGCTCTTATTCTTTTATTACTCTTGCGATGAACTCAAAGAGAGCCTAGCAGTGAGATCGGGGGAGCTTTCTGACATGTTAATCTGACCAATACTAGTGATTCTTAAGGATGATTCAAACCCAGCAGCACTCGTGGGGAGAAGACCTCATGTCACAAGTCCTTCCAAATCAGTTAGATTTTATGGAACATTTAAACTTTACTTATGAAACCATGCACATCATTCAATATGCACATTCCTTATAATGAGCTTTACGCAGGTGAATTAATTAGCAGAGATGTTACACAAATGTGTAGAGTTCATAGACATATGTAGCTTCCATTTTGTATTTAGTATAATTCTTAAAAAAAAATGCAGTTGAAAATAAAACATTTTATCTTCTGCTCAGGATAAGTAGAAAACTGGATTAGGACAGGATTTCTTTTTCACCAAACTGTCAGTCAGACTTTGATTCAAATCAATAGTGCAGAGAGTTAATTTTCAGCAGACAGCTTTTCAGTAGCCTTTTTGAAATGAGTTCATGGGTTCACAGCAATTTTTTGTGCACAAGTATCCGTGTTGAATAACAAGAAAAAGAATGACTATTCTTATCTGTAGATTTCAACAGGAAGACTGAGAGCTTAATATGGCTTTACACTCCTAGGCAGACCTCCTAACTCAGTGTTAGATGAAATGACGGGACTTGTACTGCCAGTGCTGTACCTGCTCTGGAGTGAGAGGACACTGCTAGCAACTTGTGCAGGCACAGTGTGCGCTCTTTGTCACACACTGAATGAAATTATCAGGCAGCAGGTTCATAGCAAACAAAAGGAAGTACTTTTTCACACAAATCATAATTAAATTGTGGCACTCATTGCCACAGAATGTGGTTGAGACCAAAGTATAAATGGATTAAAAAAAGGGAGCACAGAAAGTCAGGGGCTTATTACACATGATGGTCTGGAAGCAAACTCCAGGTTAAGAAATCCCTGTACTACGGCTTGCTTGAACTTAAAAGGATATGCCGGGAAAAAAAAAACACTGTATACCAGCCCTGTTTCTTACGTTTTTCTCCCTTCAGCATCTGCTAATGACTGCAGTCAGAGCCAGGATATTGGACTAGATGTCCAACTCACTATAGCAATTCTTTTGATCGTATGCTTTTAATCAAATTATGTTCCTATTTTGGCTACTTAGAAGGATCTAAGGCCCTGATTGAGAAAGGCATTTCAATGTCTGACTCTCACGTATTTTAGGGAGGTAAATACTTGTGTCTATCATGGCCTGCAGTTCTGAAGCCGTAAACTTACTGGGGTGGGGCACATGTGTCTTTTGTTCGGACTTTGCTTATTCCAAGTATGGAATCAAATGAAAATACATATTTGATAACAGTGATAACAGTGCGTAACACCGTGTCTTTATAACGGTGAAATAATTTGTTTGCTTAAACGACTTGGGCCACGGGAAAATTCCCTAGTGATTTACGTAAGGATGATGCCACTACCATCCACTGATTTGAATAAGGATTAACTTCCTTGATACAACTCCCCAAATTTGCAGTGCTTGTATATTACATTTTTTGAAAGCTATTTATCACCTGTTACCCATAATACTAGTGCCAGACGATATGTAACTTACTTACATTTACCTAGCAGGGTATTTGAGATTTCATCCATTTTGCAAAAGCATCTGGCTGCAAACCTGAGACACACATCGGTGAAAATCCACATACGGAAATGAGGAAACTGAATGCTGAAAATCCTAAATTTTACCCCTGCCGATGCTAAGCCTGACGGCGCGGGTAGGGTCCCCTGATGAATCAACAAGGGGCACCTATAAATTGTGCAACGCGGGCTTGACAGCCGAGCAAGCGAGGCGACCTCAGCCTGCTTAAAACCGCGGGCGGGTTCATCCCGGGGAGAGGTGAGGAACCGCAGCGCACGGCGGCTTTGGGAGGCTGGCGGGGATTGCAGCATCCCCCCGCCGCACCGGCAGCGGCAGCAGCCGGGATTTCCCCGGGTTCAGGGAAGCCCCGCGCCGCCCGGGGCCGCGCCGCCGTGCGAGGACCGGGGCCGGGGCAGCGAGGGTCCCACCGGGAGCAGCCCCAGCCCCGCCACTCGCTCCCCCCGCCGCCGTGCCGCCCCCGCCGGTGTATACCGGGAAGGTGGCCAGGGCAGGAGGCTGGCGGTGCCGCAGGGCAGCGCGGCGGGGGCGGCCCCCGGGGGCTCCCCGGCCCGGTGGGGGCGGCCGAGACGAGGGCTTGGGGTGGGGGCAACAGGGGAGTGGGAAGCAACTCTCGGCTTCGGAGCAACGACTCGGATGTTCGCCTGCACCTTACGCCGGCTCCTCGGATGAAAACGGTAATAGCGATAATAATGCTAATTGCTGCCCGCCGCCCGCCAAGCAGAGCCGCGATACGCGGGGGAAGGTCAGGAGGGAAGGGAGGCAGGAGGAGCGCTGCCTCAGCTGCGAGCCGGCGGCTGTCACACCGCCAGCCCATGCCCCCGGCTTCCCCGGGGGCGGCACGGTCCCCCTCCCTTCCCGTGTCGCCCCCCTTTTCCACGTCCCCGCCCCGGGCTGGGCAGCATCGCCCGGCTCGGCGGATGCCCCACGGCACCCCGGGCACCAACCGGGGGGGCGGCGGGGGAGGGAGCGGGCAGAGCCCGGCGGCACCTCTCCCCACCCCTTTGTGCATCGCGGGCACAGAGCCGCGCACACACACACAGGCACATACACACACATATACACACACACACACACAGAAACACCACCTTGCAGCCTCGGCGCCGCAGCCGCCCGTTGTTACACATACACACACACACACACACTGACACACACACACACACAGCCGGTCTCCCCATTTTCAGCCTCACTCCACCGCCCTCCATCCATATCCCCTCTCACCTCCCTCCTCTTTTCCTCCCCTCCTCCCCTTTATTTTTTTTTTTTTTCATTTTTTTTTTCTCCCCCCCCTCCACCCTCCCACCCCGCGCATCAGTCCGAAGCAGACATTTTGCTGCCGTTCCGCACGGTTCAGGCTGAAACCCCAGCGGAGCGCCTTACCCACCCCCGCCCGGCTGCGTGCGGTTGGCGCTGAGCGATCCCGGGAAGGGCTGCGGCGGCTCGTCCTAGCGGAGCTGGGCTGCTGCCATCCGCCCAACTTCAGCACCCAGCCGGCAGGGAGAGGAGACGGCGGCGGGCGGGCGGGCGGGGAGGGAAGGAGGGAAGGAGGCAGAGCAGGGAGGAAGGGCGGGAGGCAGGGAGGCAGCGAGGGGAGGGTGCGAGGAGCGGAGGCTGGGAGCCTCGGCACATGCGCTCTGCCACCGAAGCGGGAGTTTCCCCGCTTGGCCCCGGCGGGTGAGTCACGGCACGGCTCGGCTCGACACGGCTCTGCACTGCACGGCACGGCACGGCACGGCTCGGCACGGCCCCGCCGCCCGCCGGCTGCGGGGATGCTCGGGGGATGCTCGCGGGGATGCCCTCGGTGCAACCCCCGGCACGGCCGCGCCTCCGCGGGGCTCCTGGGTGGGGGTCCCCGGGGCTGCGAGGGCGGCGGGGGCCGCGGTGAGCCCCCCTCCTTCCCCCCCAGGTTTCCCCCAGCCCTGCGGTGGCCGTGCCGGTGGCCTGGGAGTGCCCTGCGGCAGGCAGCCAGGAGCCGCGGTGGCGAGGGGTGGCTGGGCTGCGGCTTAGTTTTTTTTTTCTTGTCCCCATATTGGTTTGTAAAAAAAAGAGAAGTAGGTGTTTAAAACGCTATCCAACTCTTCCTTCCGCTCGTGCAGGCAAGAGCAGTGCAGGGATTTAGAGCCTGATTAACTTTTTGATGTCAGGCACCTGAAGAACAACGCCTGGATAAAGAACCAGCGTGGAACTGTCAGTTGTGACCGTAAGAAACAACACCAGGATGTTCTGAAAATCTGGCTTCGAATCCTGAATCCTGCCAGATCTTGCCAGTCATTTTTTCCCCAGCTTCCCAAACTCTGGTTTCCAAATTTTGTCTCGACAGAGAACGTTACTTAGCTTCCCTGCTGCACCTTAAAAATCTGGAGCCTGATATGCCTGAAGGCAACGGCACTGGAAAAAATACATATTTGGCACCTGGATCCTGTCAAATCATGCCACGAATCCAGAAATGTTAATATCTCAAGAGAGAACACATTGCTGCATTTACCACTCAGTCAAAACAATCTGGCAAGATGGTACAAAAAGGCACAAGGCTGGATTAAGGTGGTACTGTGCCTCGCCAGCAACCCATACTGATTCTCTTCACAACACCGATCTAGACACTTGTGCATCTCAGCTAGATCTCAAAGTAGAGTGTGCTAAAACTGAAGCCAGATCTGTGTGTGTATTAGTAGGGCTGAAATTAAAAGGTTTGAAAGCAGTCCAGAGGGGAAGCAAACCGTCACTCCTATTTTCTTCTGATCCTGATCCTCATGGCAGAGAAATCTGAGAACTGGAATACATAACTCTGCTTGATACCAAAGGTTATTGGCTAAGTGAAGGCCATGATGGAAACTTCATATCATGTTTCCATCCAAAGTAGCCTTTCAGTTTTCCACAGGCAAAATTTTTCCAGTCATTTCTTCTGTGGCTTACAGGTGCTCATACATTGTCACCTTTTCCCTGGCAATTGTCCCCTTCTTCTCCTACAGCCTTCTCTTGATTTGTTCAGCCATTTTAAACATAATAAAGCAAGAACAGGAGACCTTTAGTTTGATATTTAAGCTTCTGTTTAGGACTTGAAGAAGATCTTGAGAGCCCGATTTTTTTTTATTTTATTTTTTTTCCCCTCCAACTATGCCAAGTGTCTTCATAAAAATGCTACCTATACATAGAGTTTTGCCCTCAGAATTTTTAGTTACATGCATAAATAAAGATGTAGGTGTAACTCCAAGTTAAACAACCACGTGGATGGCAATTTGGAAATCTTTATGGAAATTTAGCTCACGTTCTGTTTCTTCCAAAATAGTACTCAGAGTTTTGAAAAAGAAAAAAAATACTTATGAAGCGTTAACAGTTTTGAATATGCTTCAAGCTCATCTTCGCTGTTCACAGACAGTTAAAGAGAAGTTAAAACTGCCTTGTCTTTACACAGTCCACACCCTGTATTGAAGTAGGGTATCCCTTCTTTCAAGAATACAACAAATGTGTAAATTAGATTTTCTGATCCTCCAAGAAGGCAGAGCTTGGGAGAAATTCAGAAAAGAGCGTATTTCATTGTCAAAAACATCCAAACCAAGAACACATATACACAGAGATGTAAATAGGAAAAGCAATTAGAAGGCTCACTAAGAAATGTGCTTCCCAGCACTAGGAATCACGTCTGCTGCTCCAGTACTGATGGCATTTGACAGGTTGTGTCCTGGTACAACAAGCAACAGCATAACACTGCCCGGTTGCTCCTTGGATTCTCCAAAATGAAAGACAGTTTTATATTCTGCCAAACCAGTGTTTCGAGCTTTGCATATCTGCAAAGTTTAAAGAAAAAAAAAGTGTAATTAGACATTGCTCTCCAGAAGGATGAACGATTAAGAGTGAGTGATGAAGGACAACTAGGAAGAATGAATGTTCAGAATTTCATATTTGTTCTATTCTGAGTCTCTTAACAGGTTTTGCTTAGTGATGATTAAAAAAATAAAATAAAAAGTATGTTACTATACATTAGGTATATTGACATTTAGTATAGAATTAAATTTAAAGAGCATTGATGCTATTCTAAGCCTCAGTTCAGGAAAGTCTCCCTTTTTAGGAAATATTCCTAAAAGGAATATACTTAAAGGTCATACACTGGAGCTTATTAATTTCATACTGAAGACAGTAAGCCTTTAGAGCTTCCGTAATATTAGGACAACAGTTTTGACAACAGTTTTGTTCTGACTATGAAACCCATCAATCAAGAGTCTTCTCCCAAAGATTTAGTAAGTACATAGGAAGTATATGCAGGTGTTCAACATATGTATATATACGTATATACACCAGAATGTCCATATATGTATATCAATATACTATATATATATATCCACATACCAGAAAAAAAAAAATCACAATTTTAGAATTTTATGTTAGAAAATGCTATGCTTCGCTTATTTAAATGAATAAAAGATTTCAGATTTCTATGACTTTCTTAATGTTTCCCACAGCCATTCCTATTTACCGCAGCTTCCTGCACTGAAGCCATTCCTTGTTGTTCTTTGAACTCCTGTTTATAAATACACTTACTTTCAATAGCTGTTCAGCCACTCTGTTCAGACCACTGACTAATCCTTTTGCCTATTATAGACCCCTGCAATTGTGTTCAATGACTTTTTCTTCCAGGCCTTTCTATCTTCTCTCCCTAGTTCCTGTGTCTTGTTCCATGCTTCTTTGCATTTCTTAACCCAAACAATTTCCCTGTTACCATGCATTCGTTATTTTTTAATTGAAACCTGTTGTCATCATTTTTTCCAATGAATTGTCACTGACTTTTGAGAAAAATGAAAAGGACATAGTAATGCATTTTAAAATATTTTTTTTTTTAAAAAAAGCTAGAACACTGTGTACACAAGAAGGCTTTCTGGTATAAAGATTACATATAAATATAATAAAATCATTATACACCAACTTTTGATCTTTGATGTCAAGATGCCTATTACTTTAATGAACATGAAGTTAGGTTCCTTATTTTCCAGTATAAAGGCTCCATGATTGTTAGTTGACTAACAATCTAGTTAACTTCAGACAACTTCATATCTTACCTGTACAATACAAGATGTTTAAAATTTCCCATGGTCATAAACTCATCAAGATTACATTCCGTAAATAGTAGTCTCTGCCCCTCTTCAACATTAAAAGAATCAATGGCTATCATTAAAACAAATCAATAGTCAAAACCTCAAATTGATCAAAAAGTCATGACTTTCTTTCATTTCTCCAGTGTTGCTTCGATGTGATTCAAAATGAATTATTTTAAATATGTCTGAGCCCCTAATGATATACTTTTTTTTTTTTTTTCCTTTTTCTGTAAGCAGCATATTGCAGCAGCTCAAAGGTGCTTACATTTGTACCATCAACTAGGCAATGAGTTAGAAAAATGTTTTGTAGTTACAGAGGTGAGACCATATGTTTAAGGTCTGCCTCATGCAAAATACTGATTTGAATCTTAGCTATGCCTATGAGACAGCCATGGCTGTTATTAACCATCAGAGTAGCTAATGCTATTTGGTACTGTTAGAGTTCAGAGAATTAAAAAGACCTTGCTATGCTGCTATGCAGAAAAATATGGAAAAAAAAAAAAAAAAAAAAAGAACAAACAAACAAATCCCAACTCCTCCTCTTTTGCACAAACAAATAAGTTGAAGAAGTGATCCTTTTGGCTGTTTGGATGAAGAGATGGCTTGCAAAAGGTGAGTAACGCTACAGCATCTCAAAGTTACCAAGATTTATTCTGCAGTGGCAATAGATTGAACAAATTCAGAGTCTGTCCCTGAGAGTCCAGTTTCAGATTTCCCTCAAGCAACATTGATAATTTGGCTTGTTTATATGCAGAAACAAAGGCTTTAGAGGTCCCCTTATTAAAGAACTGCTCTTTGCAGATGGCAGTGCACTTGTAGCTCACTCAGAGCAAGACCCAGAGATAATGACATCTTGTTTTGCAGCTGTTTCTGTTAACTTTGGCTGAGCAATCAGTATTTCAAAGGCTGGTATTATGTGCCAACAGGCACCAAAACCCTGAAGTCTGTTGACTCAAAGGGGAAGAAAAATGTCACTGGCACTAAACTGAATAAACCAGACTGAACTACAGCTCTGGTGTTTGAGATAGCTTCCTGTGGGCTTAAGCTATCCTGGTAACCCTTTGATGCTAGCTCAGTAATAAGTTGGTTTTATCATTTACCATTTCAACAAGTTGGTTTTATCATTTACCATTTCAACAAGTAAATTCTACAACAAGCTATATAAGCTAGTTTACTTCAGTAACTAAGTGATCTGATCACTCTGCAGTGAAACACATCTGCTCTTTGAGTGAAAGTGAACAGAAAGGACCAGGAGATGGTAAGTAATTTATATATATATATATATATGTTTAAAGACTAGTAGTCAGAAAAGCCACTTTTATCTCCTAAGAAATGACACTTGGGTGGGAAGAAGTATGTAGTATTTTGGATGTGAATTCATTCTAGTGAATGATAATCCTGGGGTTATGAATTTTGAAAAATTAATAAAAACTTGTCAGGATCAAGGTTAAGGTGCAGCTCATAAAATACAGATTTTTACTTAGCTGGCTTTTCCACAAACTCTTTAGCATTTCTATCTAATGATGACATCCTTGATTACTCCTAAACACCACAGGGCATATCATAATGCTATTTATCTAAGCCCTTGTTTAGTCTTAATAAAAGCAGAACAAACAAAGTTTGAAAATGAGTCAAGAGTCAAGAAAGTCCTGAACATGTATTTGTTCTCAGTAAATGGGACTTTAAGTGTAAAGGTAATTCCATATTTAAGAAGATAAAAAAGTATAGCATATAATACATTGTTTTCTTTAATGGGAGTTTGTATTTTCTATTGTGCTTTACATGATTGATAATTTTATATATAATCATATAATCTTTACTGTAGGTAAATTTTAAACACAAATATTTATGCTTTGTATATTCTATTTTTACTTAGTTTATTTCATGTTTCCATGGAGATCATAATTAAGATGAAGATAAAGGTGAGAGTGCAGACAACAACTGGTAAAGAAGCCCTTCCACCTCATAACACAATAGTGATTATATATGTTTTCACTGTGGAAATTAAAAAAAAAAAAAAAAAAAAAAAAAGACTTAAACCTCCAAGCATTTGAAACCAGAAAGTATGGGTGAATATAAGACCAACTCTTCAAATTGGCAAATATTTCAGGTGGAGATTTGTGCATAAATATAGGACAAGGTAGAAGTGCTGGAATAAAAGTGCATATTTTATTTCATGGAAGGGTTTGGCTAGTATCTATTATAAGTGCAAGCAATGTGGCCAGTGTAATGTGAAGAAATTAATGTTGCATCCAATAGTTAAATTAACCTATTTCTTTCTATAATACACATAATTCTTCTGTCAGAGTTGTTAGAAGCAACCAAACTTGGATTAGAAACACACATGAATGTTCAGCCAGAGTTTCTAAGAGGACAGAGAACCTTTTTTTTTTTTTTTCAAGGAAAATAAACAAAGAAATATCATAACAAGGATATCTGGAAATAGAAGGTGATGATATTTCTTATAAAATTGCTTAACTTGTAGCTTTTGGTATTCACATGGCTTAATTATGTATATGTTTGCCAAGTCAGGTCTATGTGATGTAGAAGGCAGTGAGGTGAGGGTCTGGTCTGATGCTGAGACCTCTCATTTCCTCAGCACTCTTTGAGGCAGGTTTTGCAGCTTGTAGCCTCGGAGATTTTATGAAACAGCTGAAGGATCAGGGTGAGCAGCTTCCTGTGCTATTGAGGATACATGACTCTCTCCTCCATCCCCACCACGTTTGGCAGGATTTTATTAACTCAGCCCAGAGCCCCCACCATCTGGAACATCTGATGGGCCACTTTCCTGCCTGGTGCTGGCATGACCCACAGGCTGGCATCAGTGGTTTGCATATTCCCAGAGTCCCAGGCACATGTGTGAGTCCCAGACAGCAAGGCAGTGCCCTGTGTTTGTCACCTGTGGCTGCACCTCCAGGCGGTGATTCAGCTTTGGTCTTTTTTTCTGCTGCCAGCCTTGTTGAGTTCAGCAGTCAATGCCACATCCCCTGGCAAGGGCACATCTGTGTCCTTGTTTCCCTCTTTGTCAGCCTGTATTGAAAAATCCTCCCAAAGTCATACGGATTTCCTTGGCTAGAAGTCAGCATCTGATAGCAGCTTGAATAGGTTCCTCACCACAAACTAGACACCTTTCCCTTCTTTTCTTGGATCGGCTCCACAAGCTGTACACTTAACAGGTTCCTGCAGTTGTGGTGAGTCCCAGAGCAGTGTGTGTGTGGGAAATACTGGGAGAAAAGCTTATGTGAATGGGTCTCTGTCCATGCTTCTCAGTCTGTCAAAGCACAGCTGTCCTCCCCTTCTGAAGCATCTGTTCATCTGGCTTTTGCATCAATGAAGTATCCAGATGAAAAAATAATAATAATCTGAGCTGGTTGTTCTTCCTCCTCTTCACCGAGAGATGGAAGCAGAGCACTCCCTCTCCGGTGCCAGAGCGCTGTGCTCTCTACCTGTGCCACTCACAGCACTTCAGGTGGGGAAAAATTTGGTGATATGAATCGACACGGTCGATCACTCGGTATTCAGAAACACGTTCCTGTTGGGAGGATGCCTAACCTTTCTACCGGTATTTGTATTTGCATGTAGAGAGCTCCATTCCCTGGTCGGTATTTGCTATACCTTTTTGCATAAGCAGGAACTTTCTGAAGTAGAGCTTGTATACAGTCACAGAGAGGCAACAGAGTGACTTAGGTAAGTAATCACTAGCAGAAGTGTCAAAGAATGGCTAAATTGTCCTTGTGAATGATGCCTCAAATATTCTGTAACATGTCCTTTTATTGTACTTTTTTTCCAATGAATAATAAATGGAAATGTGAACTTCATTCTTTATCTGGTATTTGTCTCATCTACAAATACTTTCAGATAATTTACTGTGTTTAAGTACTTGTCAACAAAGTCTGAAAAAATTTTTTGTCCTTGTTTGCTTTGATAAAGAATTACTTCCAGGAAAAACAAAATGAAGCAAACTTTTTTCAAAGCAACACTAAAATTACTGTTTTGCTTCAATATAAGTTTTCTGAAGAAAAATGGGAATTTGATGACAAATTTCTGAGTTCTGGAACATTCTCACAAAAATCAAGAGTTTTCCTGTCAGATTTTTTCCTGCACAACCAAATGAAACTGGATTGATTCAAACACTGGGAGGTGAGGATGTCTGTGACTTCTGCTTCCTTTTCACAGGACCATCTTGACCACATGCATCTGATCAGGGGACAGTGCTACTAAACCTCTCCTACCCAAAACTTGATCCATTTTTTAAAAAAACACCTCATTGACTACCGGTACAGTGCTGCTACACTCAGCTCAAAATTTGCATAAATTCTGAACGTTCTTGTGTGGCTTGCATTTCGCCAATTTCATTTATTTTCTCAGTTGCAGGTGTTAGTGTTTGTAGGATGTGTTCTGTTTCCCTTCTCCCCACAGCCATTCTGTGAGGTAACCCCAGGCTGAGAAGAAGTGATGTATGCCACACTCCCCTTTCCCAGCCTCACAACTTCAAGCCCAGGCCAGAAACATCAATGAGGCTTTGAGAGATTTGCAGCAGGTGAAAAAAAAGGGCAATGGGTGTAGGTCTGATGATTTTCAAAATAATGATTTAAAAATATACTGGTTTGTGCAAAATGTCTTTTTTTTTTTTTTTTTTTGTAGCTCCATTTGGACTTGTTTAGCTTTTTGTTTCTGTTATTACCTCTCACTGTCTTACTGGCCTCTAACTTTATTGCTCCTTTTGAAAGAAGGGAAACTGCACTGTAACTAACAAGAGAAAGTGGTAGTACTTTTTTTCAGCTATGTATCATTTTAAATGAAACCAAATCCTGAAGCAGAGGTGTAACAGCAGCTGTATTCAAGCATTTATTTATTTATTTATTTATTTTTACGGCAATTTCATGTCCTAGATGTATAGTTTATTTAGAGGGGAAAAGAGGAAAATGTCTGCCTTATCGGCACAACTGAAAAAATTTACATTTGAGTATGCCATCAATGCAAATTATAAGACCTGTGAGTTTGTCACTCAGCTAGGCACCATGATTTAATGGGCTGAGCACATGACTGGAAGCTAAGAGTCTGTGCGTAGTTACTATTCATATATGGTGATTATGTACCTGTCAAAACTCACTTCCCTAAGTAGACTACTGGATTAGTCTTTATTTATTTAAAGACTTTTAGACTAGTCTATATTTATTTAAACATGATAAAGCAATTCTGAAATTATACCCAGACAGCCACCTAAGCTCATTATTTCCTTTTTAGTCTCTCTCCCTTGAAGAATTTCCTGTATTTGTTATCTTCTTCTGTTGCTCTTGTTTTAAATTAACATGTCATTTCTTTCAAGCAAGATTCCATCTTTATTTTCTAAAGCACAACATATGTCTACAGAACTATAAAAAAGGAAAGAGCTTGCCATTGTGTCATCTGTTTAATATTGCACTGATGGATATAATCCATAAACATGACTACAATAATATTGTACAGAGAAATGTGACTTCACATTCTTTGCTGTAGAGGAATCAGGAATCACTCTGAACATCTAAAATGAAATTAGCCAAGCCCCTCTGTCCCTTTTGAAACTTGCTACAATCAAATCTAGGGCATATTACTGTAAATCCTGAGAAATTCTATTTAACTCAACACAATCTAGAATGATAGTATAGTCATTGTGGTGTGAAGATCTCATATAATAAAATATAACTGATAATCACTATGAAATCTGTGTCTGTATGATGTCATAATCAGCCAACCAATTTCTTCTTTTTCCCCTCCATGAAGCACAACATCTGGTCAAACCTTGTTTGTCTCAAAACTAAGAAAGAAAGCACTGTAAACAAGCTGGAGACAACACGTAAGTAAAATTAAAAAAAAATAAAAATAAAAATAAAAAGATTATTTGCTTGTTATCTAAATGTCTGAAGCCTAATAGTTCAATAAATGGCATGAAGCTGATATTGCACTGTAAAGTACTTTAGACACAATAAAGAAAGTGAAACAAAGTCTTTTGAGAAGAATGATACCATTGTTTTCAAGAGCATTTTAATGCCTGTCAGAATCTAGAAGGTAGCAGATCAGAACTTGAACAGCAAACTTATCCTGAAAAAAAGAATGTTTAAAAATGTCACCTTCTAACGAAAAAAGTCTGTTTCCTAGATATAATCAGAGCTATAGTGGAGGTAAAGCATCTGGAAATTTCACCATGCTAAGGAACACTACAAAGAATTCCTAAGCATTTCTTTATGAATCAAATCAAAGCACATAAAATGAAATAACTTCAAAGCATCTTGAACCATAGAGCCTCTTTTATGCTGAACAACTGTTATTTACAAGATTCAGGCAATACTTATAACCCGTATGCCATCAGAGGCAGGTAGAAAAGGTTGCCAACTTAAAAAAAAAAAAAAAATCACGCTTCAGAAATTACTTATTATTTTGGCTCAACAACCTCAGACACCCAAAGCCCAAACATTCTTAGGGAAGAGGCAGGGAAGAAGCTCATGAGTTCTGGAAAGGCCAGCCTTCTAGAAATATCTTAAGTTGGTCACTCTAACTCATGATTATTTAAAAACCATGGTCCCAGTTAGATCTCAACTGCAAAGTTATAAATTCAAAAAACTCACACCAACCTTAACATAATTGATTAAGCAGTTACACTATTACAATTTAGATCAGGAGAGGATTTACAGGAAATTTTACATCCTGTAGGCAGAAATTTGAAAATATATCTTTTTACATACAAATCCCTTAGTAGAAGAAGACATCATGAGAGAAAGGGACCTCTGGAGTACACGTCTTTAAATAGACAAATAAATAAATAAATAAAGACTTCTCTTTTTATTCCCTGGATTTATAATAATGCTAATAGGAAGAAAATAGGATTACCCATTGCTTTGGTTTAATTCTGCATGCAGCTCAGTACCACACAGCTGCTTGCTTGTTCTCCCCAGGTAGGATGGAGAGAGAATTGGAAAGGTAAAGGTGTGAGAACTCATCGGTTGAGATACAGAAAAATTTAACACATAAATCAAAAGCTGCATGCACAAGCAAGGAAAAATAAAGAATCTTTTTTCTGCTTCCCACCAGCAGGCAGGTGTTCAGCCACTTCCAGGAAAGCAGGGATCATCACACGTAACAGTTACTTGGGAAGACAAACACCATCACTCTGAATGTCCCCATCCTTCCTGACCCCAGCTTTTACTGCTGAGCATGATGCCATATGGTATAGAATATCCATCTGGTTTTTCTGTGTCAGTTCTACTGCCTGCATCCTCTTCCAGCTCCTAGTGCACCCCCAGCCTCCTCACTGGCAGGGCAGTGTGGGGAGCAGAAGAGTCCTTGGCTCTGTGTGAACACCGCTCTGCAATAACTAAAATGTCAGCATGTTATCACCATTATTTTAATCAAAAATACAAAACACAGCTTCATATGAGCCTCTATGAAGAAAACTAACACTATCTCAGCAAAAATCATGTCATCTGTGTATCTTAAAAAATTTCTGTTTTGTTTGTCACAATGTTACACACAAATCAGCTTCTAACAGGCATATATATCCACTGGATGTAGGAGAAAATACTACAAATGCATGTGTGCAGAGTTACAAAATGCATTTGGTGCTCCTCAGAGAACGATGAGTTCTGCTCATGTTAGAAGTCGAGCTGCATTCCTGACCTCTTCTGCTTTTTGACAAGCCCCATCTCCTAAGCTATGACCAAGCTTGACATTGTCATTGACTGTCTTCTTCAACAGCATATTTTATAGGCTATTAGGCCACATGCTATTTTGGAACTCAGTACGACAAAATGTGTCTAACATTTCTAGTAACGCTGGCAGCTAGAATAGCATTTATAAGTCTCTGCAGCACCAGACACTCTGCTTGTCCATACAGAAAATGGCAGGGAAGTTTTTAATCACCGAAGCTCTTCAGCCCTGGCCCATCTATCAATTTGTTGTTAGTGAAAGGTAAGTCCAAATGTAAGGTAATATCAGAAGAGTGAATCATCTGTTACTGTATGTGATTTCTTTATAAAGTTTGTATGAAAAGTGAAATAGTAATTTCACTATTAAGTCAGTCTTTTTTTCCTTACCCATACAGGCTGCCCTCATCTTTGCTATAGAGAGCTATTGTATCAGAATTGGAAATGAGGTTTAAGACAATAATGACATGATCAAGATACAATAGATGCAATTGCAAGAGTGAGATAATTTTACTGATGAGAAAGAAAAATATCAGAGGAAAATATATAAATGGACTTAAACTTTATCAAGGTGAACATTTTCTTAACAATATTTAAAAAAAAATACATTTTCTTGAACATTATGAAGTTGTTTCCCTCCTCTCCCAAGGACATTGAAATCAGGACACCTGTCATCATGTACATCAGCAGATTTGGTCCTGAGGATGTGTAAGTATAAAAATTGGGATGGATAGCTACAACAACTGCTGGAATTTGTATCTGTATTTGTTGTTCATGGTCTCAAAAATGAACCGATAATTCAGTGTTTCCCCATCCCATATATGATTATTGTTTGTCCATTATGAAAGAATAATATCACTCTAAATTCTAGTAAATAATTCAAATTATTCAAAGAAGTCCTTCACATTCAATTTTTCTCTTTGGTCTATAATAATGATACTTTTCACTGACAATCCCACGTTGTTTTCCTTGCCTCATTTAGATCCCAGTGTTCATTCCTGAATGTTTACAGTGAATAAAAATTGGGTCTGGGGTTTGAAAATCTGTCTCAAAGAACAGTATGTCAACAAACTAGAAGCCTTTCCAGCTCAATTATAAAGCTCATTTATTCAACCTTTTCTTTCACAACAGGCAGTAAATAAGCATGTCTGCTTCTTCTTCTTTTATTTTTTATTTATTTTTATTTTTAAATATGCATTTACCTTTTCTATTTATGTGAATATCACAATATCCCTCCCACACAACACTGACATAACATTTCTTTGTAGGAGAGGAACAGAGGAAACTTCGCATGACAGACATTACTCTTCTTTGTTTAAATCTTAACTTGGAAAGTGTTCTGATGTTGTGATGATTGGCACAGAATGAATAGGAAAAGACAACAGAGTAATTCTACTACTTCTGCCACCCTCTTACTCCCACAGAAGTCCATAGGGTGTAAGTGAGGGCAAAATTCATCCAACATGTCCTGAAATGAACTTTGATCTTCCTCCAAATAGATCTGATTGGAGTAGAATTGTGACCTTAATTCTTCATATGATGTTATGTAGTGCTGTTTTTGTTTTATAAACATTAAAGGTAAGAGACTTACCCAAAAATGCAGAGATAACACTCCTAAAATGAAGATCAAGAGGTACACTCCTTCCATTAAACCACATTTACAGTTTTACTTAAACCTCACTACTAAATTTCAGTAAATTTCACTTTGATTTTGAAATCCTGATTTCTTATATGTTGTATTTATGAAAAACAAAAAGAAAAAAAAAAAGAGATGGTTTAAAAGTACTATGTAAGGCAAACTATAGTCCTCCAGTCATGCCTACAATACATCTTTTCCTACACTTTATCCACAATAGCTGTAGGAGAAAAATAGTAGATTCAATGCCTTTTTATTTAAGATTGTTTTTCCAGCCTCATCCTTCTTCCTTATACAGAGAAAGGCCAACTGCACTTTAACATGGTAAAACCCTTAATAGCTTTGTGCAGAGTTATAGGGCCTCTGCCAAGTTTACAATAAAAAATTAAAAACTAACAAAAACAAAAACAAACAAAAAAAAACAACAAAGCGCAGCATAGATTGTCTTGAGTAATATAATTCAAAAATATTTTAAATCAACCATTTAGGTTCAGTGTTAATGTCAGGTTTGCCATTTGCATCTTGCTCTTCTTGGACAATGAAACTGAATTCATGAGAGTTACTTCAGTTTTGCTGATAGTTATGTCTCTAGGGTATTTACTGCAAAATATTTGACATTTAATAGCTTGTTCCTGCAAGGCACCAAATCCCTCCTCCAGGGCACTGAACTTCTTAAACTCTTGCAGCATTTTGAGAGAGTAAGGAGAGAACCTGGGAAATAAACGTGGTTCACTGTCTTGGTTATTAAAGCTGACTTCTTTAAGCATTATATAGGTAAAACCGTATTTAATATAGTCCTTGATATGTTTCTAGGGGTCGTTGATGTTAGTAAATCTATCAGGCTTTAACATTGTGAATTAGTGAAAAAGTGAGGTGGGAGAAATATATCCTCCCTATTAAAGCTTTGTCCCTAAAAGAGCCCCAGTACCTTCAGAAATCCAGCCAAAAAGCAGACTGAGAAAAATGAGTGAAAGCAGCAGGAATTTAAAAAGCAAATGCTACATCAAAGGGACAGGAAGGAACTGAAATAACACTGCTGTGATTGCAACTGGGCACAGTCCCAGGAGCTTGGGGAACAAGCACCTCCAATAAACAGAGCTGTTTCTGTACCAAGTGCTTATGAAGGCTTGGTGAAACACGGAAATGTGCTCTGTAAAAGGTGAGCATGCTGGTATTTCATCATCACAGGCATTTCACTCCTCAGTCATCAGCAAATATAAAGACCAATAAGGGCACATCCTGCTGACAGTATGTGAGGTCTTTACAAACCTCAGTAAAAGGGTGCCCCCATGAAAACAGAGATAACCAGGCAATGGCATTCAGATGTGCCAGCAGGCCCCATGTAAGAGCTCAAGGGTTAGAAACAGATTAGGGAAAAAAAAAAAAAAAAAAAAAAAAAAAAGCATCAGGCCTTTCTGTACTTTGTTTTATCTCATCTAAAATCCAAGAATAGTCACAATAACTGTACAACACCAAGGTAAGTTACTACTTGACTATTCATTCTCTGCTGAATACCCCAGGAAAAGGAGAGTATTTAATTCTGAGAGTCACCAGCCTTGCACCCTGATGACCACAGTGAAAATAATTGCTGTAAGCCTGGCATGTCATTGTGTCTCTATATGCGTTCTCCAGTCTCTATCTGAGAAACACAAAGAGGAAGAAATACCTGCTTTCCTCCTTTACCAAACAGGAATGTGCCTTGGGATGTGGACTGTTCCTGAAAAACAAGAAGAGAATGTCTGATTTCTCCTTAGGTGCCAGTTTGAATGGCTGCCCATGAAGATTTATGGGCAAGCCCCCTCTGGATTTATGATGTGTGCACTGAAGCCCTGATTCTGCAAACAGCTATGCATGTGCTTTATATTATTCAAGTAGGCTGATTCATGTGTCTGACTTTACAGATGAGTGGACCATCTGTGTCTGTAAAGTTTAAAGCATGCAAGAGAGAAAGAAAATACAAGATTATTAAGTAAAACCAAAACAATTCAAAAGCTAATGCCAAAAATACTACTAAAACAAGCAAGCAAACAAACAAACAAACAAAACCACACAAGCACACACACACAAAAAAACCCACACACAAACAAAACAAAACAAAACAAAACAAGAAAATACAACACTAACAGAATAATAATAATTAAACAAAACCAAAACAAAACATGAAATACTCGCCAGCATAAAAGGAAACTTCAAATGATTTGGAAGGTACTGAAGTACACTGGTTCATGTCTTTAATAGGTCCATATCTTTAATTTTCATAAGAGCCACAAAAGAGCCCCTAATTGTTAATTGACCACTGTGTGGTAGGAACAGAGTTGCTGATACATACTGCCAAATGGGATCTAATGTGGCATCCTTGCATAGCACAGTATACCTTGCAGAGAGGAAAAGAGAAAAAGAAAATTAGTGCTGATTTTAAGCTTCATATCCTTAAGTTTCCCATCTGTGTAGGGAACAGCAGAACTTCCCTGCCTCACCAAAGGGGTTGGTGCTAGGTTGTGATGGTCTTAAGCACCACAGCAATGAAGCAACCTAACGGACTGGAAAGTGACCCAAAGCACAGTGACAGCTTCAGGTACTCCTTATGTGGGTTCATATTTTAATGCCTCTTCATCTATTTTATGATTGATTTATAAAATACAGAAAATAAAAGTATTTCATGACATCTTTCTAAATAGCCAGCAGATTAAATTGACAAGGAAAAAAAAAGTAAGTTTTCCCACAGGAGCTTGTTGAGTCAGTCTGTTTCCAGAAGCCTTGTCAGCCAAAGACGTAAAGGAATAATACACTACAACACAAGACTACTGACCAGCCAAAAAGTAACATTCTCTGCTTTGACCTATATTCTAGATCTTTTATGTGCCATTTGGATATCGATCTACAGCACACCCTGCACTTTTTTTTTGTTTGTTTGTTTGTGTTTTGTTGTTGTAGAATATGAAATGTACTGTGATTTGTGTTGTTGATCAAAGAGATGCCTTGACTGGGATGCTTAAAGTAGGAAAGCAGACCCATGTGTTTCTCTTTTACACAAGTGCACACAAGGGACAGAAATCAATCAAAACAATGTTAGGAGCTGAGGAAGCCTTGTACTGCGTATTTCTTTTAGTAAACAGGACTGACTGAGAAAAGGTTCAGGAATAAGAATACGCTTTAGGCCATTCAATACTCATCAGGTGCAGAAAAAGACTCACCGCGTTGATCATGACAAATGCAAAAAGACGTTGCTGGTAGTTCCAGGTAGGAATCTTATTGTGAATCCCTGCGATGCTTTTAATCATTCACACTATCTTTCAGGAAGCTAGAATTTGAGACAAAAGAAAACTTTAGCTTTATGAATATCCTAATGCATTTCTTCTGTAATTCTTGGGAGTTGTATTTTTTTTTTTTTAAATCTTCAGATGGTTGTCTGGCTTTGTTATATGACTGCTTCTTTAGAGATTCAGTATCAAGACAGAATAAATGTTCTGCAAATTCCCACGTGTTGGGGAACCCCTTGACAACATTAATTTCTACTGTTTTTCAGGAATTTCTTCTATTTTTCAGGAGCTGAAAAATCCCCATCTTCCTGTCATTAAACTTGCAAGATCTATTGAAAGAACTGTACATTGGTATCTCACATCCTAGATCCTTAGAAGCATTTATTTTAGACCTATTTTACCCTTTTCTCTAAAGAAGAATTTGAAGTTAATTCACTTCAGTTACAGGCACAAGGATCCCAGTGAAAACCACTACTACCCAGATTGCTGTCTATGGTTGGGGAGTGCAAAAGAGATATTCTGGGTTTTCCTAATGTGTGATTCCCCAAATATGTGGAGCCTGACAGAAGCTAGTGTAACTTATGGATTGTCTCTGAAAATCAGCTATCGTATCAGGGGCAGAAAGAGTGAAAGAAACACTATTACTCAGAGCAGGTAACACTAATTACACTGATTGATTAAAAATGGAGCATATTGGGTCTTTTTAGCCACACATTTAATTTGGCATGTACTGAGAAAATTCAGGTCTTCCCCACCTTTTCCTCTGATTTACTTTTCTTCCCAACATAGAGAAAAAAGGACCTCACCATGGATGAGCACATAGGCTGTGTTATGTGTAATTTTCAAGATGTTCTGTAGTAGCTCCTGTCCCTACTGTGTACTCACATTTTCTTCACATGAAAACAAAGGTGTGTGAGTATGGGTGAGACTTGATGAAATCCAGATCTTGCTCCAATTTCTTGGTGAAACCAATTTCTTGGTGAAACCAAGAAATTTGGATCTGGGATGTGGGAGGCAGTTCTGGATACAGAAAGATGAATGGGGTCTTACAGATCTAGAAATTCATGACAGATACGTAGGTTGTAGCTTAGGATCCCAAAGACATGCAAATGAAAGGCAAAGTTATACCTACTGATATGCTTTGATCTTTTGCACATTTCTATCCCCTTTGAACCTAAGATCTTCAAAGTCTGAAAGTAACTATGAAAAAGTCTCACAGATCCTATAAATTAACTGGAAAAAATAACAAATATTAGAACGTGTTACAAAGTCAACATTTTTTGCATGCATAAAATATTTAATTGCACAAAACATTTTGCAAACCCTTTTTTTATTTAATGAAGAAACAAAACCAAGCTGTTTACATATGTATACACAATATTTTTAAGAAGAAAAAAAAGAGTGTTTTGTCATCTAGATTAAAACCATTCAGTTGCTTGTAATAACATACTATTGAACTAATTTTCCTCTATGTGAGTGTAGATTAGAAATGATTAGTATGTTAGAAAAATATGAAAAATAACATTTTATTCTAGACTTTCTAGAGACAACTACACACTGCTTAGATTGTAAATTGAATAGTGAAATATCTTATGGTCTCAGCTTTATGTCAACAAGGTTGGTGTTTAAAATTAGTAAATGTATATACCAGTAGAGACACTTACATAGTCACATTAGGTAAAAGCTGCCTTTGAATAAACAAGTCATCATTTGTAGGTTCTGAAAAACCTTGATAAAATAGATTTTTATGGGAAAATACCATGAGCAAATTTAACTGACACTGAAAAAATAGTATTTATTCATTTATTTATTTAATGAAGTGTATTAATAAACAGGATTTTTTTCCTGTCATTTTTATATCTTGTGAACATGTTGAAAAATGTTCCTAAATCTTATGGGATATTTTTTCACAAAATATGACTCTTTAATAGCAATTTTTCTGAAGAGAATGAAATTTCAAAAAAAAAAAAAAAAATCAGAACCTCTTTAAATGGAAACAAAACAAGATGGAGAATGTGGACAAAGGAAATGCTGAGTAATTTTATAAATTAAAATTTAAGAAGTGCCTTGAAAAAAACCAAAACATTCTGAAAGATTAATACTGCTTGCAGTCTATTGATAGTATCTATACATTATATATGTTACCATCTTAATGGTAACAATCATTTAGAATGGATAGAAAATTTTACAGCTAGAACTAGACACTTTCTTCAAGACATTTCTACTATTTATTATTTGTTATATTTATTATACAGGTTTTCTTTGACCAATGGATCCTCCTTTCAGGTTAATACATTGTGATTACAGTTTTCTTCTCCATCCCCATCATTTAATGGAACAGTCTTTTAGGAAATTTTGCACAGAAAATATTCCCCAGCATGAGGCACTTGCTTTTAAAATCAGATGGTTTGGAAAGCTCACTCATCCAAGCACTCTAATTGGTTGAATGCTTTTGAGTGCTTTATCACATTATTTCCAAGGGCTGCCCTAAATGCTAGGAAGCGAGCCATGGTTCCGGTGATTAGCGCCAGAAAGCTGAATGTTAATTATTCCTGGGATACATTAGTATAGCAACTGATTATCTGTAACAAATTTCAGAAATAAACTATTGAAAGAACTAATTAAAATCTAATTTTTTATAATATGAATTTCTGATCGGTTCAGTGCAAAGGTTGATCACACTTTCTTTTGTAGCTATTCAGAATAGCATGGAAAAATACCAATTTACTGTTAAGAATTTATAAATGCAGTAGAAAAAAAAAGTGGCAATGGCATTACTTAAGATAAAGAAATATTTTTTTAGTCTGCAACAGGAATTTTTAGTTAGCAAACATTAACACTGATCCTGTGAAAGCATAAGTTTCAGAATAAATTTACTTTTTACTTCCTGAAGGATTAAATTTTTCTGCAGGTTGACTCATTCTGGCACAAGCGATCTAAATATACTTGCAAATTTTTTCCCTTTAAATTGAACGTTACCAGTTTACCAAGTTATTATTGCAAATTAATATATATCACCAGATATATTTATCTAAGAATATATGTTTAATTTGAATGTGTGTATGCTCTGATTGATTATCCACTCCTACTTGTTTAAAAAAAAAAAAAAAAAAGTGGTGCAGATTATCTGGATTTCCTGTTATTTTAACACTGAGAAGACTGAATGCTGTACATAAATCTTCTGCACTGATAGCTTTTTCTGCTTCATCATAGAGTCAGATTTCATATTGGGTATTAAAATTCAAGATTTTATTAATTTAGATTCCTGGTTTGCAATTTCATTTTAAAGTGAATTTTTTTTTTTTTTTTTTTTAATGATTTTTGTACTATGGTGCAACAAAAGACCAAATCCTAAATCCTCTATTCTGGTGACAGTCTTGTTCTACTCCTGTATATTTCCACTGAACTCAATGAACATCCACTGTCTTAAGACCAAAAAATCCCCCCCCCCAAAAAAAAAAAAAAAAAAATTGAATTTATACAATACATTTTTAAAACTTATTTATTGTGTGCTACTAAATAAATAAATGAATAATGTTGTGTGACAGTTTGTGTATCGCTGAACATAGCTTTCACATCATAAATTCAGCAAGATGACTTGCTGAGGTCAATACACAAGCAATAAAACAAGTACAACAAAAAAGTTACAGTAAACCTCATCCATATTACTAACTTTAGCCTTTCATACTAGAGTGTCCTTTGAACAGGGGGAAAAGGTAGACCCAGCAGCATGCATTGAAACAATGTACTCACCCAGTGCTTTAGGCACCTAAGTGGAAAGCAGCTTTCAGAAGTAGGATCCTGTCACAGATCAACTACCAGCAGCCCTTTCTAAACTGAAAAAAGCAGGTGTCTTTTCTGATCTCAGTTGCAGCAGTATTAAAGGTAAACAAGTACCAAAAAGAAACAGCTCATAAGTAAATGTTGACTTTAGTTAATTAATACATGCACAAAATATCAATACAAAAAAAAAAAAAAAAAAAAAGAATAAAGACCTTGAAGCAAAGATTAAAGCATTTATAAAATGCTTTAGTTTTTTTAGTTTATAAATTGCATAGTGTTGCAAACTGGCCTGCTTAAGTCTACACTAGCTTTTATCTTCACAGCAATGCAATTTGCAGCATAAATTAAAACAGTATTCTCTGAACCATTAAATATATAGTACTTGCAAAGGCTGCATCATTCACAGGTGTCTCCTAGACGCCATGGGAGAATGGCCTAACTCTCCACACCACAAATGCAATTCTTACATATTTGTCAGCCACTTCTGACCACAGTGCGTGATTTGAAATGAGAAAGGAAATGAGGAAGAAGAGACAAATGATGAATCTATTGGCTGTAATGAAGTCTCTTCAGATGATTAAGATTATCTCCAAACTGAGAGCTTGAGGCTTCCCATTTGAGGTTGTAATCTCTGGGCATTTTGAAAATGAACTACACATTGCAGTTTGGCTGCAATACCAACTGTAGTCCAACAAGGGGATGTATTTGGTACTTTGGTACTTTTACATTTTACCTAGGAAATCATTACAAACATAGTAATCTCAGAGCAAATTTTCAAAAACTTGTTGTTTTTGCTAATTACAGTCACGGCTCTGTGATGTCAAAGCATCTGGGATTGTTGTCTAATTCATTAAATGATCAGGCAAAGATCATTATTTTTTTTCAGTTAAAAAATAATAATTAAAATAAATATATATAAAATATTTATCCACTGAAAATGATATATCCTTAATGATATTGGTTTTGACAACATTTTTGAGGGAATAGTTCTTTGCAATTCACCATATAGTCTCTATTCTTTTGTAAGGGGAAAGGAGAAAAGTTGCAAGAAAAAAGGGAGCATTCTGATCATAAATGGAATTATCACTGAGATTCCCTTTCTATAATCTTCTGAAGGATTTACTTGCATGCTGATGCACAATATGCAGAACTTCTTAAGCCTCAAAAATCACAGAATCACAGAATCACAGAATTTTCTAGGTTGGAAGAGACCTCAAGGTCATCGAGTCCAACCTCCAACCTAACGCTAACAGTCCCCACTAAACCATATCCCTAAGCTCTACATTTAAACGTCTTTTGAAGACTTCCAGGGATGGTGACTCCACCACTTCCCTGGGCAGCCTGTTCCAGTGCCTCACAACCCTTTCAGTGAAGAAGTTCTTCCTAACATCTAACCTAAAACTCCCCTGGCTCAACTTAAGCCCATTCCCCCTCGTCCTGTCACCAGGCACGTGGGAGAACAGGCCAACCCCCACCTCGCTACAGCCTCCCTTGAGGTACCTAAAAAGAGCGATAAGGTCACCCCTGAGCCTCCTCTTCTCCAGGCTGAACAAGCCCAGCTCCCTCAGCCGCTCCTCGTAGGACTTGTTCTCCAGGCCCCTCACCAGCTTCGTCGCCCTTCTCTGCACCCGCTCAAGCACCTCGATGTCCTTCTTGTAGCGAGGGGCCCAAAACTGAACACAGTACTCGAGGTGCGGCCTCACCAGAGCTGAGTACAGGGGGACGATCACCTCCCTAGCCCTGCTGGTCACGCTGTTCCTGATACAAGCCAGGACGCCGTTGGCCTTATTGGCCACCTGAGCACACTGCTGCCTCATATTCAGCCGACTATCCACCATCACTCCCAGGTCCTTCTCTGCCTGGCAGCTTTCCAACCATTCCTCTCCCAGCCTGTAGCTCTGCTTGGGGTTATTGCGCCCCAGGTGCAGGACCCGGCACTTGGCCTTGTTAAACTTCATGCAGTTGACCTCAGCCCATCGGTGCAGCCTATCCAGATCCTCCTGCAGAGCTTTCCTACCCTCAAGCAGATCGACACACGCACTTAAGTTGGTGTCATCTGCGAACTTACTGAGGGTGCACTCGATGCCCTCGTCCAGATCATCGATGAAGATATTAAAGAGGACCGGCCCCAGCACCGAGCCCTGGGGGACGCCACTAGTGACTGGCCTCCAACTGGACTTGGCTCCATTCACCACGACTCTTTGGGCCCGGCTATCCAGCCAGTTTCTAACCCAACGAAGCGTGCGCCAGTCCAAGCCAAGAGCAGCCAGTTTCTTGAGGAGAATGCTGTGGGAGACGGTGTCAAAAGCCTTGCTGAAGTCAAGGTAGACCACATCCACAGCCTTTCCCTCATCCACCCAGCGCGTCACTCTGTCATAGAAGGAGATCAGGTTCGTCAGGCATGACCTGCCTTTCATAAAGCCATGCTGACTGGGCCTGATCGCCTGCTTCCCCTGCAAGTGCTGTATGATGACTCTCAGGAGGATCTGCTCCATGAGCTTTCCTGGCACTGAGGTCAAACTGACAGGCCTGTAGTTTCCCGGGTCTGCCCTCCGGCCCTTCTTGTAGATGGGCGTCACGTTTGTTAGCCACCAGTCGATTGGGACCTCCCCTGATAGCCAGGACTGTTGATAAATGATGGATAGTGGCTTGGCCAGCTCCTCTGCCAGTTCCCTCAAAAATGTTGTAATTAAAGGATCTGTCAGTCTCAGGCCACCATTCATCATATTGTATCTAAACAGTTTAACTGGACTGAATGGCTTTCCTATACATTCTGACTCCTAAAACCTGTTACCTGGGCATGGTGAGTTTTTACTTTTTCTCTTCTCTAGACAATTACTTTATTAGACAGTCCTCTGGTGAATGAATGAATGTCTATGAATGAAATGGATTCATAGTGTAACAGCTTTAAACCATGAGACTATTGCCAATTACCAATGAAACTGTTTCTCTTTCAGAAATGCTATTCTCTCTTGGAAAAGTGTTTCTAGTAACTCTAGGATTCCAATCCACAGTGACAGCACTCTTCTGTTTATTCATTTTCTTTATTTTTCTATACACCGAATAGTATGTCTTTAAATGCTGGATCTAATGAAGGCATCAATGACAAGGTCTCTGTCTTGGTCTTCTGGCACTATTTTTTCTGCAATGCTGTCAAGTATACTGGAAATCTAATGAATAAGTACTTCAGAGTCTGGCCTTTGCTCAAATATTCTTGAGTCTGTACTGCCATGCATGGACAAGAATGTGAAGATGAACTCAGTTTGAGAGGGCTGGCATTCTCCTAATGGAGAGTAGAAAGAAGTGGGTGATGGTGTGCTGGTGATTAAATGAAGAACCTTCAACTTACTCATACTCACATATCCAGTTTTGCACCTCATGCAGTTCATTGCATTCACAGTGCTGAGAAACAGAATATAAGATCGTGATTTGCATATACTTGGTGGATTAGGATAGCTAAGTCATATTTTCAACAGTGAGGTATGGTAATTCATTTATGAACTAGTCATAATTACCTCATTACATCCAAGTTAGAGACTTATTCCTTTGAGGTTTAGATTGTAAAGAACCTGTGAAAATAAGATTTAGCCCTCTAAATTGGTGTGACCTATAATGATAAGAACAATTTCTGAATATATTTAAAATAAAAGTATACGTGTAAGTTAGTGAATTGTCCTGTATAACTTCAGAATAATGATGACTATTGTGCAAGTGAATGGTTTATCAAAGCAGTTTATGTCAATTAATGTTACCAAATGAGTAATTCAACAGATTAGATTGAAGACTCATCTACTGTACTTAGTAGGTCTAAATGGGGCAGACATTAGTGTTTTCACTGTGAAGTATTGTGCAACCACAAGGTTTAGTGATGGAACTCAGTAGGTCAGGCTGATGGTTGGAATTGAAGATCTTGAAAGTCTTTTCCAATCTTATGATTCTTTGACTCTACATATGAAGACTGAATTTATACTACTAGTTTATTTGAGGGATATAAATCAAAAGATTTTGTTGTTGTTGTTGTTGTTCTTGTCTTTGGTTCCATTCTTCTGTAGCACAGTGTACTTTCTAGGGTTATAGACCCTAACCAATACTAGTTTAGACACCGTGAAAATCCTGTTTAGAATTTAATATATACTTAGTTGAGGAAGCCATGGTATAGTGTTTCATTGCATAAGATAAAACTCAATACATATCCCATAATTAATACAGTTTTAATGAGAAAAAATATCTTTTATGGAGAAATTATCTTGATTTCAACATTTTCAATAACAACAACAACAACAAAAAGACTACAGCTATTGAGACTTTTTTTGATTCATTTTTTTTCTTCTCCCCTTCACATTTCTGAATTTCTCTAGGTTCTCCTTCACCCCATCACCAGGCTTTATTATACCTTGTTCTGCTGTTGCACATGTTCATTGCCAGAAGTATTTATAAACCATTATTATCAACTGCTTATAGGTATTTTTACTCTCTGATAATATTAGATGCCCTAATTGCATCTCTTCCTAAGGCCTGATGGAACTGTTTATTTTCTGGTCTTTTAATTTTCCTTATAGATCTTCTATCATTCTTCACCAATATAGCAACATTTCTTCCTTGCCCTGTCCCTGCCAGAAAGTGAGTACAGAATCTGTATTGTAGTCACATCACTTTCAAATACAGAAATAGAATAACCTTAATAGCCGTATCTCTTTTTCTTCAAAATTCACCCAAAAATAACTTTAAAATACTAAGAGACTTATGTATGGAGAATACAATTGAAATAGTTTCAGAAAAAAAAAATCTTAAAAGTATAACTTCAGAAAATGCGATTGACTTTTCTTTAAAATAAGAAAATCCACCGATGGAGGAGAAAGTTTATCAAGGACAATGCATCTTTTGTCAATGCAATGCCAGAAACCAGACAGACATCTGGTCTGATCTTTACTCTTTAGGGAGCCCATCCTATCCAGTGGGACCAAGGAGGTTAAGGAGGTTACATATAAGAAGGGAGAGAACGACACACATATTTATCTATTTATTTATTTATTTATTTATTTATTTTTATGTGTTTTCTCCAGTATTACTTTAACATATCACTTGACTGAATGTTTTATTATTTATTTCCCAGGATGAGTCCAATCTAACCATCTTCTTTCTGTACTCCTTTTCTCATTATTTATGCTAATAACAGCTGAGCTTTCATGCGTTTCTCACAGCTGTGCTCACAGTCAGCATAAACTCATAGTTCCCAATTACTCTAACACAGCATGTTAGCCCTGTTGGTGACAGTGCTGTTATGAAAGTTCATCTTTATTTGATTATCCTCCATAAACCCCAAATAATTTCTTAGAACTGCCATGTCTGCAAGTATGGATTAGTTGCTTTATTCTCCAATGAATTCTCATTTGGCTACATTAAATGCATATTTTTAGCTGGCTTGCAGCTTTCCCAGGCATTGTAGCTCACTCTTAGTTGGTGATTCACTACACCATTGATTTCACTTGTGAAGTTTATTAGTAGTATATGTATTTTCTACCAGTTCACAGGTAAGTCTTAATTTCATCAAGACCAAGTTCTATCCCCAACTTTCTAAAGATGATAATCTATTGACATACCTCAAAATAAAAGTCAGTCCATCAATATTAATGAATTAAACGTTTTCAGTGTTTATTTTGTAGTCTAATTTACTTGAATAAAATGTCTCCTAAAAGCTGAAATATATTACGTTGCCATCTACTGGTATAATAAAAACTTGTATTTTTCCTTTATTTATTTATTTATTTTTGATGAACCCTATTGGTTACACTGCTGACCTTTATTTTTGATTAACAGAATCCAGCTTGAAACATTCAGTTGTTTTTCTTGGGAATAAAACCAGACTGACTGAACTATCACTAAGATCATTTCTATGTACACTGTCTACGTTTTGTCACGGCATTGTTTTTCTTCCAAATCTTTGGGAAAGTCTTCAGAATTTCAGGTTGTTATTCCTGAAAATTAAGAACTATTGTTTGTTTTTTTTTTTTCTTTTCTCATGTGACTCACAATAAATTCTTATAATAAGTTTATTATATAATTTGGAAAAGCTCATTGTTAAGAAGTCATTCCTTTCCATGGGAGATAGAGGGGAGGGGGGAAGGAAGAGCTAAACAAATGCACAAAACCAATAAAAATATCAAGTTGCTTTCTAAGACTAATTCTTGCAAGAAGGGAGGGTAACGCTACCAGAATCATGAAAATGATAACATAACTTAAAATTTTTAGTCACAGAAATGAGTGGAAATTATATAAAAAGAAGACATCAGATTTTATGAGGGAAATAAAATCAAAACAGACATAGAGCCAAGTATTTAACCAAACATATGCAGAATTTAACAGTAAACTGTAACAAAAGATATTCATGAGCCACAAAATAAATAAATAAATAAAAACAGGACTGCCCAGTTTGTCTTCATATATTACCAAAATATTTAAGGCTAAAGCTACAATTTCTTAGCCAAAGTTGAGGCAAATTTGATCATATCACATCACATTTTTAGTAACATGGAAAATAGTGACCCAGTTAAATAATATATCTTAGAAATTATGCCATGGTCATTTCTGAATATGTTTTAGTAAAAGAATATGTCAATTAAAACTAATTCATACAGTGTTTATCATCTGGAATGCTCCAAAGATCTCAGCAGGTCGATTAACTATAAACACATTGAAGATGCTCTTTAAATACAACATGGGTTATGCTATAACTGGTGAACCAAGATTGCTAATGGCTCGTTACTCAGTGTCCTCGCAGTTACTCTTATTGTTACTCCTAAACATTGGAAAAGTTTTTGCAGAAACACCTCTTAGATGGTAGACCCAAATAAGCCTAGCTTAATTCATTAAATACAAGGCATTTATTAAGCTACTGAATCAGTATTTACAACTAGTAGAACTTGCAAAGACATGGAAAACTATTGTAGGGACTTACAAGTTACTTCTGTATAACTGTTATTTGCATAAACATATACACAAAACATCAAAGCTCTCCTGCTAATTAGCAATGAAATCTGCTTAAGAATCATGAGTAACATACTAGTCTGATTTCTTTTAAAGCAACAATAGTCACTTAGGAATTTTTAACTCTTGGGGTAAAAGACAGAAAAGAATAAGAAAATCACATCTAGTCAACTAATAAAAATAATTACTGATTCAAGCTAAACACTTGAGACTTATAGTCTGTCCAAATCCTTCTGCTTATTCACTTATTATACAGGTTCACAGAGTCATTATTAAAGTACCAGAATAGGCAGATATGTACCTGCTGGGATATACACGATAATAGTGCATAGAGGCTTTTGCAAATATCAATGGCAGAATATTTCCAGGAAAGGGAAGCAAATTTAATATAATACTTAGTTCTAATTGCTTAAATGTCTTACATAGCTGAGCAAAGCTACAACTAAAGCTGAGCAAAAATTATATTCCATAAGCATTAAAAAACACTCTTTTGAGTGGAGTAATAAATAGACTCAGCTGAAACCACTTTAGATTTCATTTTGCAGATACATTTCCTAATCATGAAATTCTCTCCTAGGTGCTGCTATTTTCATCATACTTCATTGTCTTTCATGCAACAACATTTTTTAAGTTTGTGTTTTCCAGTGGACTTTGGTAACTTAACTAAATAGTAATGAGTATTCCTATCAGGTGTAATTAAAATAAAGTGAAATATTCCAGTCATTAAAACATTTCTGATTCTCCTGAGAGAAAGATAAGCATAGTTTAAACGGTTATTCTGCTCAATAAGTTTTTATTTTATTTTTATTGTTTTAAGTATATGGTCAATTTTGATCAGTGGATCAATGCTTTCAAATTGTAAAGGAGCTAAAGTTCAAAATTCCTTCTCTCTTTTGTAATTAATCAACCGTGTTGGACATTTGTACTTATATGTGGATGGAACAGGGTCATCATACCACCTAAAATATCAGGCATCCACTTTTCAGAAGTATTATTTAACCATAGCTACAGTGCACAATTTTGGTGCTTTGACAAATGGGACTTGGCTACGTGGAATGGGCTTAATAATCATTATCTTTTGATATTAGTGCTCACGGATGCAACAAAATGTCACAATGATCCCATTTAGGTACTCAGGATCAGGCAGAAGTAGGGAAGTGGGGTCAACTTCTGAAAGCAATGGATTTTCGTTTTGTTTTGTTTTAGAATGCCTCAGCTACTACCTGCATTAGGACATAGCACCACTCATGAATCATCCCTTGTTTGTCATTCCTCACTACCCATTTAGAGAGACATTATCTGAAAAGTTCACTAGTGTATATACATTTCACAATTATTTTGACCTTTAAGGATCTGGCTTCAGGTTTAAAACTGAAAGTTTGGACTAGAGTACACGTTGCTTTAACTGTTTCAAAACATGACCTTTATCCCAAGCTATGTTCGCATGGTGCACTTTTTTTTTTTTTTCTTTTTCTTTTTTCCCCTGATACAGATATATGGCAATGATAGCCAAAATAAAGTGTTAAAACCAGGTAGCTACAGAAACCCATTGCAAGAACACTTTCTTTTACAGGTCTAATTAACAGAGTGTATTACTGAAAAGGAATTTGTTAATCAAAAAGGCATCCAACACAGAGAAGAGCTAGGTACTGTCACTTGGTTCTAAATACCTCCTCTTCCCTCCCTCTGAACAAGTGACTGGGGAAGTGAGGGAGGGAGGCAGTACAAGGGGCAGAAAAACTAGTGCAACACGAAGGAATGTCGTTCATGTTGGAATTTTTCAGTGTGGAATTTTTCTTGTCTCTTACAATACTTTATATATTTCTGCTCTTTCTGACACTTGCCATTGCCTGGGTTGTGGTGTCCTCTGTATGTCATTGCTGTTATGTTGTTTTGACTCCTTCTTTAATGTTGTTAATATAGGCAGCTGCCTTCACTTCCTTTGGGCTGCAGAAGTTTCCAGGAATAGGATCTGTTGTTTAAAACCCCTTGAACAAGAAGGAAATGGGAAGGCTAGAGCTCAAATGACAACACAAAAATGATACCATGAGAGTATGAGTTAGGACTTTAGCTGGGAAAATTAAAAAGCTGTCCAGAAAAACATCAAGCTCCACCAAAAAGGAAATCCAAGAACAACAGACTCAATTAGATTGTAAGATTTGCACATGTAATAATCATGAAAACTAACATGAATACCAGCCATGTTAGATCGCTGAGCAGTGTCAGGTTTACTGCATTGATTTTAATAGCTGAAATTACCAATACCTAGTTAGTCATAAGAAGCTCTCCTGTAAGAATTCTTTTTGAACTTAGACTACAACTTCGGGGCTGTGAATTGTTTTCTGTTCATGTTTAATGATAGAGGTTTAGTCTTCATTATCACAGGAAGAAAATTACTCTGGTTGAGAGAGGGACTATCCTTAGTTACGATTGCCTGGTCATGTGTAGTCATATATTCATCTTCATTCCTATTTCTGTTTTTCTCATAACAGAATTTCATTTAAAGTCTCATTTTAAACATTTATCCTGTTGAATAAATGTCAGGGAAAGCATGTAGGTACATAAATATGTATTTAGTACATGTTTATTGAATAAATACCATACCTAGAGAGGTATTTGGGAACCTAACAGAATGTCTGACACAAGGACCAATAATCCTTTCCCAGTACTAATTATGATTACCACACTGTTGAAGTCATGGTGAAAATCAAGGAACAAACATCTAATCCTAAGTATCCTTGCAAGGAAAACATTAAATTCAAGTTCCTGCTGGTAGACAGAGTAATCGGAGTATAACTATAATTGATTAAATCTTACCTTGCTTATGCACACAGCTTGAGCAGGTAATTGCACACACACGCACACAAGCACGGCACCTAGCTTCTTCAATATCATGTTCCTGAGTGTCTGGTCACCAGTTTATACATGTGCTATGTGAAATTTCACTGTGCTAGTACTAGAGCTGTCAAATAAAGGAATTGCTTGAGGTTGAATATCTTGCCACAAAAAAAAAAAATATTGCCCGTTTTATAAAGGGACTTATGTCTATATGCCTAACTTCCTAAAGCAATGGTATACACAAATATTAACATGAACAGAAATACAGCAAGTGAAGAAACTAAAATAAGTAACTAGTATATATGAAAGTAGGCTTAGGTTTAACTGGTGTGTAGTCAGCCTGTGACTCACAAGATCAGCAAGTCTGCTGCACAAATTTGTTTCACAAATCTCCTAACACCTGTGCACTAATTTCTGTTTTTATCTTACCTTTTCTTTTACTTGTCTATCCAGATTATTATTATTATTATTATTATTATTATTATTTTTTTTTTTTTTTTTTGGTAGATATGATTCTTGTAATGTCTTTGGGCAATAATCAGCACAATGTCATCCAACTTGCAGTTTTTATTCAATATACAAATAGTAATATGCTTTCATGTTGCCATACCCACTTTATTACTTATAGCCCAACATGTTCCTGAATAAATTAAACAAACACCACTAAAAACAACAACAACGACAAAACAGATTTTCCAACTGGTATCTGAGAAACGGTTGATGTAACTAATATATCTTAGTTGAGAAACTGTGTATGCATAGAAAATCCAGCTGGATGCTTGCCCGAATCTTTGTTCATCTGAATAACTTTTCAAATGCATCTTTCAATACAGGAAAATGGGGATTTTAACTGGCCTCAAACACAACTAAGTTGGAAATCAGGAGGCTTCGAATTTTAAATGCAGTGCATCTCAAACAAGTTTTCAGATATTGGGGATTATTACTAGAGTGATAGATTATTACTTTTACAACAATTGCCATTATATAGTGTCTCAAAGTAAATTCATTGTCTGGAGGGGGGATGTGACCTGGGTATGATTAATCTCCTTTAGAATTTAATTGTCTGAAAGTTAAATATCTTATCTAAAATACTTCCAGCTCTCCTTATAGTGTGTGGAGAAACTCAGGCACCTCCTGAAAGACATTGTTCATATTTTAGACACCAATTTTAGGATTTCATGAGTATCTCTGCCTCTTACTTTCAGTTGATTATTGTGAGAGTAAGAACTAATTTAGAGTATCTGTCTGCATATATAAGTCTAAAATTTTGAGAGATGAGCTTCCCTGAATAGCATGAATAATAATGGCTCATCACTCCAAATTACTATTATTATTATTTTCAATATATGAATAACATATTCTGCAATACACACACAGCTATAAGCAAACTGAAAACAAAATAAAACCAACCAGACAAACAAAAAGCAAAACAAAGACACTTCTCGTTCTAGATTTCTCTAAGCCTAGTATTCTGCTGACTCGGTGAAGGAATGCTCCAGATAGGTGCAACTTATTCATTTCTGTGTATGATTATGTTGTATGATGTTATAAAAGGACAGGTCTTTTAAAATGCAGTTGATGGTTATTTGAGACTGCATTATGAAGACTGATAGAAGTAACATCAGCAGTATTATCTGTATCAGACTAAACTGCAAAGCTAATATTTTTTACAGAACATTGTTTTCTATCATGCACAATTTTCCAATAGACAAGCCTGCAGTGATAATTTTCGTGAGTTAATTGTATTCCATGAAAATGTTTATGTAAACCACTTTTTTTTTCCTTCCTTCTTAAAAAAAAAAAACAAAAAAAAAACAAATAAATAATTAAAAAAAATTATCTTCCAAGGGCCAATTAATAAAATATACCTGCTATAATGAAACTTTTTTACTCTTTCTCTCAGGGCTCCAACACCTTCTAAAATTGTGTGAATTAAAAGGAGACCAGATACTCAGCTACTATCTACTTATTCTTCTCCTTCTTTGTTTTTCCTTTTCTTTCTTCTATACACTTGCTCTGGTTCTCTGGTTTTCTCCTGGTCTCAGGTCTCCATCTTTTTTTCTTTTTCTTTTTCTTTTTCTTTTTCTTTTTCTTTTTCTTTTTCTTTTTCTTTTTTTTTTCTTTTTTTTTTTTTTTTTAATTTCCTTTCAATTGTGTTTGCATTTGTGGCCTGTGAATACTAAGAACAACAAAAAAGGGCAAAAAATGAAGGAATGGACTACACCCAGGCACAAATACAAAATATATTTTCTATCTATTCATTCTAATTCTGTTGTAAATGTGTAGACTCACTTTAGTACAGCACATGCAGTTTTATATTCTTTTCACTATCATTCCACCATTTTGGCTTTTGCTTTGGATTGGTGAATCTTTCCGATTGGTGACTGGTGAGTCTTCCAGAAGATCTTTAAGATCAAACTATTCTGCATAGTATAGCTTTTTCAGATTATTCTGCTACTTGGGGTTATTGTGAATTACTTTATTGTATTTCCCTTTTTCTAGTTTATTGTTTCTTAATATATTTATGTTGAGGGATTTTTGAAACGGCAAAGATCCCATGGCTTGCTGCAGCTGAGCAAACCAAGCTACCAGGATGACTATGAGAAGTTCCCATGACAGTGTTCCCACATCACCCAATTGAGGAATTTAGAAAAATATTGTTGCCAGCAGCTGGCTTCAAGGACAGGATCTATGTGACTGCTAATCACAAAGGGGTTGTTTTCTTGCAGGTGGGGTTGTTTTCTTGCAGTTGTTTGTCTGAGTGCTTTTGACCAATAATCTTGTGTGAGACACTACCTGCCCCTGTTAAGTTTGCTATAAAAGTCAGGCTATTCGCGTAATAAGGGGTGAGCATGATCTGACCATACTAGTGTCTGTCATGTTTTCGGCCATTCTTCCTGCAACATATATACATTCTTATTTCTCTAGAGATTTAGTGAAATATGAGACATGTTGTTGAAGGACTAAAATAAAGACTTATGACTTTGCATTTGCAGTGCAATTGCTTTGTATAAAGCAATAATAACTGACATACTATAGCTTTAAAGGTAGAGGTTTATTCCAGACATATATTATTTGACTGAAATACTTTTATGATATCAGCAAGAGCCCACATGTCATTCTGCATTTGCATTCACAGTGGTTTTATTTAAAGAAAGAGTAATAACAATTTGCTTTCTTCTCTCCTTCTATTGAAAATTTTTATCAAGTCATCAGCTGTAATTCTGACTTTACCAAAAAAGGACTGAACAAGAAGAGGTTTAATGAATGCCATTTAAATATATCTTCTAGTTCTCTACTTTTTCCTTTTCATTAGAGTACATTGCTTAATGGCCACAAGTAACTATAAGCTTATGTTTAAGCCTATGGATTTAAGTAAATTAAAATAAATTAAAAAAAATAATAAATTAAAAGCCATTTCTATTACTGGTACTACTCTTCACCTGAATAGGTATGTCTCTAAATGTACTATTTATACAGTTTTTAAGTAAACACATTAATCTTTCAAAACCATGGGTACAGGTTATTCTAAAAATGTTTTTTTTACACCTCAATATTGTGAACTAATTTTTTTATTTAAGACGTATTTATGGTATAAATGAGAAACTGCGTAAATCTGGAATCAGTCACATGAAAAATGGCAGGAAAGGATCTCAAGAGTTCACTTATTTCACATTGTCCCCAAGTGGCATCCCCAGCTCATTCCTCACAGACATCTGCCTAGCCTGTACTTAGAGATCTCCAACAATAGATATCCTGCAACCAGCTCAGTTACTCTGATGTTGAACTGTCCTTGCAATTAGACGGCTTTCCCTAATGCCTGAGAATGATTTACTTTGCTCTGATTTCCACCTACTGCTTATTGTTCTAATTCAAGCGAACAGGGAGAACACTGAATTCCTGTCCTCTCTGTAGCCCACCGTTTTCTCACATAGGAGGGAGAACAGTACTTGTTCTTTCTAGGTAATTAGCAACCCAATTGATGCTGTAGGAAATCTCTGGCATTTAATAATGCATTGCTTTTTGATTGTATACTTCTATTGCCCTCTACTGGGTGGGAATGTGAGATTTAACAGAGTGCTCATACCTAACTCTGGTTAATAATGTGTCCAATATATACAAAATTCTACTGCAGATGTTCCTAAGATTGATCTTAGCCAACATTGCCCAACAGAACATATGTGATATATTTTCTTATTTATTCTGCAACACTGTGTGAAGATGCATCTAAAACTATATGTGCTGAATTTATCTTGTTGTTGTTAACCTGAAAGTAAATATATGTTAAGAAGAGAAACACAGATGAACTTCTTCCATTGGATGGGGTTAATTCTGTGACTTATATTCTACAGTAATATTTACAGTAATCATTATAATGTACATTACTAGGTAGCTAGGCCTTTGCTTGGAGCAAGACGACAATTATTCTGTTAAAAGGACTAACATAATCTCTATTCTGTTTACTGCAAAATAAAATGACTTGTTCCAAACCAACATCAGCTGATGTTTGACCTACAGAAAGCTGGCTCCAGGCTGAAGCATATTTCTGAATTTGGACAAAGACACTCCCACAGTAGTGACATTTTTATTTCGCACAGTGACCCAAATGGATTGTTTTTTTTTTTTTTTTTTTTTTTTTGTTTGTTTGTTTGTTTGGTTGGTTGGTTGGTTGGTTGGTTGGTTGGTTTGGTTTTTGGTCCAAAGAGCCATTTATTGATTGGCTTGCTGAAGGCCTGACGGAAGCCTAGTAACAAAATACTTTCAACAAAATACATGCAGCTTTTGGAAGTAGTTTCTTTAAAAAAAATCATCTGAAATGCATTGTGAATTGGTAGAGATTTCAACAGAGCAATAGTAATTAGATCTGGAAATGCATATTAAGTCTTTTTGTCTGTCCTCTATGAACAGATGATTTTTTCCTGTGCTGTACTTCAGGATATTTAATTTAGAGAAATTTTTGGTGACTCTGTAAAAATAGCTTAATTTTACCACACAGAACTACAGTTCATCTTCTTTACTGATTTTAATGATAAGATAAATATTTTCTTGGTTAACCGAAAAAACAACAACAACAAAAACTTGTTTGCTGCTTTTTACTTATAGTCCAGAAAGGCTGGATGCAGAGAGACTGAGCTGCAGAACACCTTCAGCCTTGGCAGAAGAAATATTTCCAAAATCTTCATCAACTACACCTGTGCAAAGCCACAAAAGGGAAAAAGGCGTCTCTTGGACATAATTGACATAGGACAGTCTTTATTGTTGATGGCAATATGTAAAGTGGAAATAATCTAGCATGAACCCCAGCTCTCAGGTTGAGTGTTCAGGGCTGACAGCTGTAGAGAACATCATACTTGAGAATTTAGGCCTATGATGTGGAAATGATTGAGTCACAGTAATCTTCAACATAATAATATTACTGGAATACTTTTCAAATTCTATAGAGTAGAGTAGAGTAGAGTAGAGTAGAGTAGAGTAGAGCAGAGCAGAGCAGAACAGAATAGTTGGAAGTGACCTTCAAAGACCATCAAAACCTTACCAATTCAGGGCTAATCAGAAGTTAAAGAGTATTATTAAGAGCATTATCCAAATATCTCTTGAACACTCACAGGTATGGGGCATCAACCACCTCTCTAGGAAGTCTCTTCCAGTGTTTGACCACCCTCATGGTAAATAATTTTTTGCTCATATCCAGTTTGAACCTCTCCTGACAGAGCTTTGTGTCTTTTCTGAGAGTCCTGTCACTGCTTGTGAGGGAGAAGAGACTGGCACCTTCCTCTCCACTTCCCCTGCTCAGGAAGATGCAGAGCACAATGCAGTTGCCTCTCAGCCTCCTTTTCTGCAGACCAGACAACCATTGGACTCTTCCCTTAGGACATGCCTTCCAGCCCTTTTACCATCTTTGTTGTCTTCTTGATGCTTTCAAGGACCTTAACATCTTTTTTATATTTTGAAACCCAGAACTGCATGCAATATTCAAGGTGAGACCACACCAACACAAAATACAGTGGGAGAATCACCTCTTTTGACCAGCCAGCTATGCTGTGCTTAATGCATCCCAGAATGCAGTTTGCCCTCCTGTCAACCAGGGCACACTGCTGACTAAGGTTGAGCTTGCTGTCAACTAGCACACACAGGTCCCTCTCTGTTGAGCTTCTCTCCAGGCCCTTGTTTCCCAGTACCTGTGTCTGGTATCAGTCTGTCCCAGGTAGAGCACACAGGATTTTCCTTTGTTTAACTTCATTTTGTTGATGATTGTCCAATGCTCCAGTCCATGTAGATCCCTCTGCAAGGTCTCTCATTCCTCCAGGGATTCAACAGCACCTCCCAGTTTAGTATTCTCAGCAAACTTGCTGAGGATGCACTCCATTTCTTCATCCAGATCACTGATAAAAATGTTGAACAGAGCCAGCCCCTGATTTAAGCCTTGGGGAATTCCACAAGCCTGATAATCAGATGTAGTCCCATTCACTATGACCCTTTGATTTCTACTGTTGAGCCAGTTCATCACCCAGTGTAGCATGAAACTCTTTATCTCACAGCTGGACAATCTGTCCAGAAGGATACTTTGACTAAAGTTCGGAAAAATTACATCCACTGCCTGCCTTTCATCCACCAAGTGGGTGACCTTATTGCAGAAGGATATCAGATAACTAAGACAGGCCTTTCCCTTCATGAACCTTTACTGACTATGCCTGAAAATGGTTTTGTTCTTTAAATGCCTTTCAACAGTACCTAAGATAATCTTCATAATTTTTCCAGGTGAATATAGATTCACAGTGAGTCAAGAACCGGGTTTTACACTGTGATTTTCTCTGAGAGTGAATTTCTCTGAGAACATTTTTCATAGCTCAGCAGACCATGCATTTGGTCTATATTTCCAGATTCAGTGAAAATTTTATTTTCTATAATTTCACTCCATTATATATTTCTTTATATTTCTTTCCATACATGGCAGCCTTATACCTCTGGAAGGTATGCTATCTTAACACCACTCTTTTTCTTGCAACATATTTCATGAGAAAATGGAAAATCTTGTAATAAGAAAGAAAGGCAGTCAGAAAAGCACTTCTGAAGACTATAAATAATTATCAAATAATGACACAGTTGCTGTGCAGCTTGAAAGTTTCAAAATGATTTAATAAAATAGTGTATTTGATAATCTTATTGCCTTCTGTTTCATAAGCTTCTTGGTCATATGTTTGAGCCTTTCTACATAGCCAGGAGTGAAATCTGTCTGACTACTGAAACTCAGAAGATTGAGATTTGAGGAAATGCATGGTAAGTAGCATATTGCAATGAAAATATGAGTCTATAAAATTCTAACTTCTCTGCATTTCCCAGTTGTCTGGACAACTGAAAAGAGGATGGTGCTAGAAGGGCTTTGCCCTTGTGTGTTCTTAGTACTCTTGCTCTGGGAGGTGGGAACTGGGATGGGAGTTACCATGGCTGTGCCCAGCAGAAAGGTGAAGTGCCGCACCCTGAGCCTAGCAGGGAAAATGGTGCTGTGCTCTGTTTTCAGGAGAAATGTGATGAGATGACACATTCAGTTCTGCTCCCCTTTGCTTAATTCACTAACTCACTTCCAGGTCTCTCCCCTCACATGATTTTATAGGCATCAGGCTTGCCTAAATGTTATTTGGTGAGACTCTCTCCCCTCCAGAATTCTTAAGCTATTGTTTCCTGCCAGCTGCCCTTTGCGGTAATATCAGCACCATACCGAGAGTGGAAGGGGCAAACAGAATATGGGTCTAGATGATGGAAGACACAAGCCCTGTATGCTTCCTTCATGTCCCTGTTTGAAATATTGTGTGGCTTGTCAGCATAACAGGAATATGCTGAGCCTTGTACAGGGAGATTTTTCCATGTGACTGACTTTAGATACAAGTTGGAGAGACAGCTGTGGGGCCAGAGGGACCAACAGCAATTCCCCACCATCACACTTACCCAGGCAACACCTTTCCATATCGCAGAACTCATAATTTTTTTGAGCCACAGATATTACAGCAACCACTTACTGAGTTAAACTGGTTTTCTGTCATCGGAGAAAAAATATTTATTTCTGAGAAGCTTTAGATTGTTTTACAGACTTTATTAGCAAAGGGCTGAAAAATGCGGCAGGAATTTGTTCCTTTATCATATATCTGAGCAGAATGAAATTAATCTTCAGAGGTTTTACTTTAACTGCACTTCCAGGCACCAACACAAGAAGGCACTAAAACACTGCAGTTCTTCACCATCAGACTAAAAGCCACGTTAGTTTCTGATTTTCCTCCAGAAAGACATACTGCATAAGTTAACATGAGCAAAAGGTAAGCTGTGGTTTAAGCTATTAATCAGTGCATCATGCTCTTAGTTCTCATTTACATTTATGCATACATCTCTCTGTGTGTTGCTGTGTTTGGGAGTTCAGGTTTTCCATGCAGAATGATGAGAAAAGCCCAGCTGCAGACAGCTGCTCATGCTGCTCCTTGTCTGATAGAGCATACAATTAGCTCGATAATCCAATCACGGGGGCAGTGGGAAGGCTGTTGACAAGAAAACCAAAGCAATGGTATGTCTATGGGGCCCAGAAAAGTCACCAGGTAAAGTATACAATAGAGTATTTTATTTATTATACATCAAAAAGAAGTTTTAAAATTATATATACTGAGGTAAATGAAGCAAAAAAGGGCATATGACAATCTTGCTTACATTCATGGAATCACTTTGGATTTCCATTTCTATAAACAACGACTATGTTTCTATAAACAAAGAATATGGTCTCTAAATACTCATTTCACCAGGAAGCACATCTTCAGTCAAAGCCTTATGTTATTATGTTCCCCATAAATCAAGAAGGTGCATGGCAAGATTGAAGGAAAGAAACATGAGCAGGGGATAAAACAAATGATAATTCTTGATTCTATTTTTCACTTTAGTTTGAATCATGGCTGGTACAAGAGTGGAGAAAGAGGGGTTCTGTGTTTTGGTAGCCAAAATTTTCGACTGTTAACAGTTCAAAGGCAGCAGTTGCCAATGAAATCACATGAAAACAACCTCATTAACAGTAACAATCCTGCAAAGAGCAACTCAGATATATAGAGCTTAATTAGCTCTGAATGCAAAGACGTGCCAGCTTGAGCCTTGCTGCCAAGCTAATGCTCAAGAGATATGGGGATGAAATTGATTTCATCCCCTACCTACTGCCCTCAGTTCAGAGTGGCAAAGTAACTTTGAAGGATATTTGCTCACAGAATTTCTGAGTTTGCAGACACAAGAAAATACCCTCTATATGTTGGGTCTACTTCAGACCCATATTCTTTCTGTGTGGTCTTTTCATAAAAGGTGACCCGCCACTTGAGTGTAACAGAGAAAATGATTTAAAGAAATAGGAGCTATCAGTAGTGCTTAGTTAAAATCTACCAAAATAACATGCAGCAGTGTGCTTTCTTCCAGAATAATTTATGTGAGTAGGAAGTTGGACCAGATAAAATCCAGAAGTCCATTCAAACAAATTATTCTATGCATTTATGATATAATTGTTTTATGCTAATATTGTGAAGTTATACAAGGTTCACAACTTTATTTTGTCTATAAAAATGGATAAAATATGCTTACTGTATGGACTGCAAAGCCAATAAGGTGTTGAGGCGAGGGCAAGAGATCAAAGGTTGAGAGAAAAGGGTTCTGATGGTATTTCTTTAAAATGAATACTTTCATTCTCCCTAAACAACAGCTTTTTCCTTCAATGAATATTTTTAAAGTTTGTAATGTTTGTTTGTTTGATCAATTGTTAGCAAAATAAGGTTTACAACTCTTTAGCTACCAAATGCTGAATTCTTGAAGCAAATTACTTAATCTGTTGTTCCTTTTAGATGTCTTTAGTTTTTTTTTGTTTTTTTTTTTTTTTTTTTTTGGGGGGGGGGAGGAGGGATGGAGGGATGATGTGACTTTATTTATTAAAGTGATAGACTTTATTTGACAGTGATATATACTGGGCTCAAATACTAAGATAGCTGGGTGCTTGAAGGAATATATGTTCAACAGTAAATACATTTAAAACATTTGTTCACTGGCATCCAGACATTTTTTGATTCTTATCTGTATTTTAAGTATTAAAAATCATATATTGGAGATATTTTTTCCCCCCCCCAAAAAAAACACACACACACACACACAAAACACTGTAAATATTATTATTATGCTTTTTTTTTTTTTTTTTTTTTTTTTTTTCTAAAGTAACTCAGATCTGGAAAAGATGCCACAAAGTAGTCACAGATAAACTTTCTCAGTTTAAAATGTAAAACAATCTTAAGCACTAACACTATATCATGTAGCATTGTTAAGAAAAATAAAATGACTTCACTAACTTGTATATGTTGTACCTACTATACATGGCCCACATAAATTTATAAAATCTGTTGAATTGTGGGACTTAATTCTAATAAAGAACTCCAGTCCTGTACTGCACCATTAATTCTGATGGAAAAATTGCTGTTCAACTCAATAGACATAGAAATGAGACTTCTGTAATTAGAATACGGAAATGTATTATTAATGGATCTATTCAAAAATAGTAAGTCTATGAAATAAGTCTAAACTGACATGAACACATTTTGGCCTTGAAAATTTAAATGCTGGATGTAGCTTCTGATGATGTTCAACAAATGCCAGCTTCTCTATATTCTGATGCCTAGACTGCCCAGCAATCAAACAGTAGCTACGGTTTTCCCTCTGCAAAATAATATAATGAACAAAAAATTCCAAGGAACAAATATAGTTATACAGTATAAATATGAAAAGACCAAACTACCATAAAGAAAAACAACCACATTTTATATATGTGTTCAGATATTTCTTCACAGGACAGGATGGCTGAAAATAAAGCCTTAGGGTCCTGTTGTAATTTTCAGGGACTCATGTCTTTAAGGGATATATCAAGTTTAAAATCTTAGCATATCCATATTGTTTTACTATGTGCATTTTTATTTTCTTTTAATTTCCTCTGCCTTTTATACAGATCAGTGGTGTTTGTCTTGTCATTGAACTCTCTGGTTTCAAGTTCATATGCTTGTCTTTCATCTATGTAGCAAAAGGCAGCATTAAAGTTGTGCCTCAGCAACAGATTTCTGACAGAAAAGCAGGTTTGTGATTTCATTGAAGACCATTGGGGAGCTTGTGAGCTGAAGGCCAGTTCTTATTTTAAAAGGCATAGCTGAGAAACAAAGAAAGAGCCAAAAGGTTAAAAGAAAATGTGAAATTGCCTTTGCAGAACAGTTTGTTCCCACCCTGAAATCAGTGTGAAATGCCCCTTCTCATAACAAGTTAAACAAATAAAGTGAATGGATACAGCCTGGAGATAATCTGGAAACTTGCAACACGAGCATAACATCATCATGTTATATAATAATAACATCAGATACTGTCCAGATTAAGCAGAGAATAATTTTTATTTGAGATATTAATCTTTAGAAATGATTGCATTGCAAGATTAGTAATAAAATAAAGAGAAGATAGATATCTCTAAGTGGTTGGTGTATTACAGTTTTTAGAACATACAAAATACACTGGATTCCTCACAGAGAAAAGGAAGGTGAAATAATTCTTGCTTTAAGAAACTTCATCTTACTAAAATCACAAACAGACAAAGCACAGGGATTTGGGAATTCCATTCCTGTCCCCAAACCGGATAATCACATATGTCACTTTGATTTACCAAAAGCCCAGCTCTTGGCTACAGCTAGGTGACATAGCCAGAAATCCCAGATGATATTGTGTTGAGATGATGGAGACTTTACAGGCAGTCATAATATACCAGTGCAGCCTTGCATCACTACTTGAGAGCATTTCTGTACTGTACTTACCTGTCTATTTTGGCTGATCAAAACACTAGCAAAGAGAACGTTTTTCCTCTAAAAATAATGAGATTTTTCTTGCTCTTATGGCAGACAGATGAGATTTTGGAGAAAGCTTTTACAAAATACATCACCAAAATAATAATAATGATAAAGACATATCAACAAATTCTTTATCTGTGCCCATATCAATATTTCCTGAATTTGCACAAATACTCTTTCAAGACATTTTATTTCTACTGTTTCTTTTACTGGAACATAAAGAGTTGTTAATCATAAGCACCTGTTTGCTTCTTTGGCTCAAACAGCTGAGTGTCTTCAGGATGGGATATTTTTAAGCATTTCTGGAAGGAGAGAAAACTTCCCTTAGAAAGAGCTGAGCACTTAACTCTCTGATACACAAAAATGAAGGAAAGTGCTACCTTAAACTTTGGGCCTAACTAAAAGATTTTTTTTTTTCTTATCACTATAAAATTGTCAAAGTATTTTCAAAGAGAGAAAAGAGATAACTAAGGTAAGAAGTTAGAGATTGTAAAATAACTGTAAATGATTTGTCTCTATAATATTAGATAATTTTCTGAATTACAGGCTCAGCATATCAGAAGTACAAATGAACCCTAAATGTCACTGATATGTCAAAGAACAGAGTTTGACAACCCTAAAACAGTCTGTCCTATTTAGTTAAAACTACCTTAAAGGTATACAGTGACTTCACAAATGATTCTTCAGAGTACACAGGAAAGAATTACATATTAGCTATTCAGTTTTGGAAGATCTTTCCATCACAGAGTGTATGCTTCATTTTTTCTTTTTTCTTTTTTTTTTTTTTCTTTTTTTTTTTCCTTTTTTTTTTTTTTTTTTCAGAGAGAAGCCCATATTATTGAGGTAAGGAGGAAGCATACAAAATTCACTATTTCTGTCTCAGTTTTTAGAGCATGTCATGGAGTTCATTTCTGAATCTCTATAGGCATGCAAATAAAACCACAAACCATAAGCACACGCACAAAAAAGAAAAAAATGAAGGAAGCTAAAGAACCGAGGTATCTGAAAAACAAATTTGAGAATCTGCAACTTTGTGATTGCTCACTAGGCAAAATAAAGCATTGGAAACAGAATTAGTAAAGATGGTTTAATGAGGTGTGGGAAAATAATGCAGAATCATCTTAGAGAAAAATAGCAAAAGGGGAATAGCATTCATAGAAATAAAAAGGAGAAATATTGTTTGTGATACCCTCTTTTAATGTTGTGTGTTTGAACATCTGTTGAGAGCATAGATTTTGAAGGAAAAGGCCCCCAGGTTTCCAGGCAACCTTATTTGATATTCAGAGGACTGTCTTCCTAGAGGTGTTCCAGTGTTACTAGCTGGGTAACTTGAAATGGGTTCAAGACTAATGAGACAAAAGAGAAAATAACATTTCCTTACTTCTGAATAAATAAGCACGGATACTGGATTAAGCAGAAAAGCAACATAAGCAATGAAAAGCACAAAGAAAACTTTAGGGAAACTTTGATCCATTCTTCTCATCCCCCCGCATCTCTGTGAATTTGGGTTTGAGACCAGGCTTTCCAAAGCCAGGTGTGGAAGGGATGCTTGCAGAAAATTCCTTTGACAGATAAGCTAACCAGTGCCTGAGTCCCTCAGGTGGTCAGGTGAGGCTCCCAGAATTGGCAGGCAGCAGCATGAGAAGCTGACAGTTGTTGCAACCAGCACTGTGGGGGATGGCTGGATTTCACGGGTTCATGAGAGATAAATAAGAAACAGCCAAACTCTACAGGAACTGAAGAGCAGTATTCACAGAATCATTGTAGAATGGCTTGGGTTGGAAGGGACCTTAAAGATCCTCTAGTTCCAACCCCCCTGCCGTGGGCAGGGATACCATCCACTAGATCAGGTTGCCAAGGGCCTTATCAAACCTGTTTTTGGAACACCTCAAATTGTAATGACCTTTTATAGGAAAGTGGGGAGTGACTGTTAGGGAGAGACTATGAGTCTCTGTAGACACAGATTCAAAATCTCGTGTGAACATAACATTGATCTCCAAGTTTATCTATATCACGGAACCTACCATCACTGATCATTCAGTGGAATGGGTAGATGGTATTAGGGATCCTAGAGGGGTAGGATTGCAGTGATGAGGATAGCTACAGGGTATCCAGAAAGTACGTACAAGATGATTTGGCCAGCTCATAGGTGAGTGGCCTGTATTGTGTTGGACTCCTTCACTTTTATCAGTGCTATGTTCACTTAGCTTTGTAATACATTTTTAAAGAAATTATATTTTATTTTGTAAAAAAATAAAAGCTCTAAACTTGAACTCTACTGAATGGGAAAAGAGACATTTTCAGTGACAAGAGTTTGATGTAGAAAAAGACTATTTCTTCCTGCCTTTGTTGCACTGACCTGACCTTCAAAGATTTTTTTTTTTCTTCTTTACATATTTGCTTTTGAATACATTACAAAAATAATTTTCTGTTGCTTGAAATGTAAATGCAAAGGTTCAGGTCAAAGAAAAGCTTTAGGCAAACATGAAGCACTTCAGTAATATTTATTCTACCACTATAATTAATTTGTACTTGGTTTTCACCTCATCTTTTCCTTATGTCAGCTTTTGCAATGAAGACCTATGTTTTTGATGGAAGTATGCCATAGTAGAATGTGTTAGAAAATCCACTTCATGAGCAGGCTACAAAATCAACCTCTGCTTCTTGTGAAATTGCAGAAGTGAAAAAAATCCTAAAACAATTTAGGAAACTCAGATGGGGTTAAACCATGCCTGTGCTAATAGAAGAAAAGGGGCGCAAATTTCATAAGGTGAGGGAGCAATCTGTAATAGATATCACTCTGGGAACCAGAACAAGCATGAGAGGGAATCAGCAGAGAGGCTACAGAAAGTGAAGGTGGTCAGCAAGTATCCAGCACATTGCTCTGCAGTAGAAACAGCTCTGCTGACAAGTGAAATTTGCCAGTCTGCCCAAAACTGTGATCCTCACTCAGGGACATGCCACACTGGCTGCTGTACCTGCTGTCTACACTTCTGGTAGGACTAGCCAAAGCCATGCTGCAGGGCAGTGCTCAGCTGGGGGCTCCCCATGTGCTGCAGTGACAGTGATGAAGCCAGCTCTGACATCCACCAAAGCTGCCTGAAGATCTGTGCTGCCAAAAGCTGCTGAAATGGAGCTTTAAATCCCCAAGATTGCTGCCTGGGCTCTGTTTCTGCCTGAATGCTCATACAGACATCATACAGGATTTGTACTGGCTTTTCCTGGCTAGTGCCTGCTTAGCCATGCAATTGTTGTAATCTCTTCCCACAAATTTTTGTGTAGGCATGTGAGCACAAGTGTACAGATACATTAGCAAAATGTGATATGCTTCTGCCATATCAGTGTGAGACAGGAACAGCTGTATTACCCAGAGCTTGTAAAGCTGTGAGTCAGTACTGTGGTTATCCCAGTGATACAAATGCTTTCTACCCTAGCAGATGCACATTCATGCATACACATGATTTATAAACAGGGATAGTATTATTTCCCTCATTTTTAAGATGAGAAAAATAGGAATAAAGATGCAAATTTTGTTCAAAGTCACACTGAAAACCAAACATCTTTAGGTCTATCCAAAAAGCTCCACAAAGCTTTGCAAAATCCTGAGGAGAAAATAAATTAATAGTAATAATAAAATCTAAACAAAACTGTATGTCTCAGAGAGAAACAAACAAAAAATATCCTTAATGATGTAGCAGTGTTTTTTCTTTCCACATATTGCGTGTCTTGCAAGATATATGTGCCTACACACATATATGTATGTTAAACCTCAGGCTTGAATCCTGTAGAGCCTTCCAGTACTAAAAGCTTGTTAGTCTATGTCCTGAAAGTAAGCTGGGAATTTCCCCTTTTCAGCCATGCTAAGTTACAAATTATCTGATTTTAAGGTACAATAGATCCAGCTTTAAAATTTAATCAGCTTGATCTTCCTTATCTGCTTTCCTTTATTGGTAAGCCAAAATTCACCAGTCTATCCACAATCTGAATTACAGTTCAATATAACCATTGAAGTAAAAATATATATGGACCGTAAATATTTACTGCCAATACAGTCATTTTAGACTGAAAAAAGAGCCATCAGCCCTGTAACTAACATAACTGGTCACATGTAGCCTGAGATTCCTAGCAGAGGAGCCCAACTGTTATTTTCTGTTCAAGTTTTCACTGATTTTCCATGCTTCTAAGAGACCAGAAAAATGTCACATAAAGCATTGCCTACTGCTGTGTGAAACCTTGCTATTTTGAAAACAGTTACTTCTGGATGTTCAGGGAATGCTGTTCAGCAGACTCAGCCAGACCCCTTGTCATGCAGCAGATGAAGCAGCTCTGGACCTTGAGTTGCAGGGCCTGCAAATGGGTAAGGACTTAAGTAGATGTGAGGTTATGACTCAGGTAGAGAGGGAGCATCTGCATGGTAACTAATCCTGCATTCATACAGCAAGCAAACTACTCTGCTGACTCTGACTTGCTTTTTACTGCAGCTATTTAAGTCTGGCAACAAATTTGTATGGTTCTAGCATTTATGGTTATGTTACTGAATTTTGTGGTTAAATCAATGTTTCTCACATCAGTAATGACTGCAGGCCAAATCCTTTACTTTTGAAAATGACATTAAAGTCAGGACCATTTTTAATTACTACAGTTTACTTGGACAACAAAGCAGTGGGTTGTACTCAGAAGAGCTGGGTTCAGGTCCTGGCTTCTCTGCTCATCAAAGGGAGTATCATTCCACTTCTCTTGTCAATTTACAACTGATAAACAGGGATAATGATACTGATCTCTACTGATAAAAAAACGATGAAAATATTAGTTTTACCCTCTTGTTCAAAATCCTCCTTTAACTGTAGGTAAACCATTTTTCTTTAGTGTTTCTGATCTTTTGTCTCTTACTGGGTATTATCTCAAAGACACAAATAAATACTCAGCTGTTGAAAAATAGTATGTGGCACCCATCAAACAAGCAAAATAATATGTTTCAAAAAAATCAAATACCTTCTGGTTTTAAGTTTAGTTTCTTGACTTTGGAGTGCATACCAGATGCTTGATTGATTGCCAGAGAGGGCAAACATGATCTCTTCATTATGCTAATAATGAAGTAATAGAATTTCAATGTCTTTTTTTTTTTTTTTTTTTTTTGACAAATGTCAATGATTAATTAATTCTCTAGTCAGTATAATCACGCTGATAATCCTTTTGAAATCAATGTCACCATCACTTTCATACAGTTGTTCAGAGAGACAATTGTAGATGAAATAAAATGTCACGCTGTACTGTCAATCACCTTGTTTTGGTCTGAAGTCGACTGGCACTGTTTCCTAAAAAGGCCCCTTTCTTAGAGGCATATTTTAGTGACTGGATAGATATAGGACTTTTGTGTGTAGCCCTGTAACAGTGACAAGGTCTGATTCTTTGCATTTCAGAAGCCAAAGGTGGCTTTCTTTGCACTAGGGATGTGACTAGCTTTCTGACCTACATCACAGAGAAATCACACCTGTTCCAAAGTGGTCAAGGCAGGTGCCTCCACCAGGAATCCAGAAAGGGGGAGGAGGAGCAGACTAAATTAACCAGCAGCTACCCTGGAAAACAGGAATATCAATCCCATCTACCCACAGGTATATGCACGCTTTTTAGACCACCAGTGGTATGTGCCCAAATCTGTCAAAACAAAACCAACCAAACCATCACCACCAATAAAACAACAAACCAGTATACGTGAAGGAGGGGGAATTCTGTTTTCAAAAACAGAGGAAGAGAATTGGAGGTCCCCTTACACCCTTGTACACAGGCACAGGGAGGCACTTTTCTCAGCTGCTTGAAGGCTGCCAGAGCTCCATCTCCCACAAAAATGTCACAAGCATAGTTCTATGGTTTACTGAAGACGGGCAACTGCCAGTTACTCACCTTGACCCTTCATCATGTGAAACCACATAGGACTGCAAGAATAGAATATTTTATCTAGTGATGGTCTGAAGCACATTACATACTAGAAACAACATTTGGAATAAACAATTTCCTACTCATACTCTCAAATACATGCACTTTTAAGCATTGACCATATTGACCATTTCTCAGATGAAGTAAAAGTCACCTTGAAGCTGAGACAGGGATCAAACGCCTGTCTACCCTTCTTATGGGGGGCCTGTCAGTCTGTGAAGCACTGCAGTGAAAAAGAAAGACTGATGCCGTGTTCTGTGCTTGCCCCAAGAGATGTTCCCTGCATGTGCCATCCTTAACCTGGCCCCTATGGGAACATTTAGGTTCATGGTGGGACTGAAAGGTTGACAAGGTGCCAGGATGTCAGGACTTCTGGCACAAAAGGATGCAGATCTTAGGATGCCTGGGAACTTCTGTACTGACCCTATGATGCTGCCAGAATAGAGATGGTGAGAGTTTTGAGGACTATAAATTCATATTCAGTGATAAGATTCTGCCTAAGCTTATTTTACATGTACAAATAGTCCTTTGGAAATGGGGCTTTGCCATTTCCTGCAGAGGTGAGAGTTGAACTCCTAACTTCATGTCTTCATGTATTCCCTTTTATATCCAGTTTTGATGACTGCTTGACAGATACAAGACAAATTATTTTTGGAAATAACCAATCAAAAGCCAGCAGTAATACTTTTCACTCTAGAAGTCTATACCCTTTGTATGGAGAGATAAGAAACTTTATACTCACTGACTCATTGTACCAGAGACGGGGTTTGTTTAAATTTCTTTCACATGCTATTTCTGAGTGTGTAAACAATATAATATAATAATAATAATTAAAAAAAAAAAAAAGGCAAAGTAGAAACCATGAAGATTTGGCTTCAACAATTGGCAAAATAAGCCAGTGAGGGACAATAAGCCAGTGAGGGATACAGTAATTTTTTGCAAGGAAGTCTCTGGTCTCTGTGCAGTCATTAAGTCTGGGAAACAAGCAGTTAAGATAGATCTTGCAAGAAATTATAAAAGCCTGTAACAAAGGACTGAATACATTTCAAAACAAGATTTTTTAAAAAATATGTATTTAAAGATATATAAACTGTATTTAGCTTTGGCATAGGAAATTATGTATTTATTGTAAATTTATTTGATTTGCAAGTATAGGGAAAACGGTCTCCAAATCATCAATAGTGACCTGAGCGTAGATCACAGTGGCTGCATTCAGAAGAAATATGTTACAGAACATAGATACAAATACAGAAATACATGTGAATGCTAAAGTATCCAGTTGTGTGGTGGTTAGAACTCAGTTAGAACTGATTTCACAACTGTGAGATGTCTGTAAGAAGTCAATGATAAGCTTCTGCTGACTCCTGCCAAGCAAGAATCGGGCTATAACTTAGCTGGTGGCATTCACAAATAGTTAGGGCTACCTCATTGGAAATGCTAGCATTTCTTTACAGTGTCATGATAATACATTGAACACCCATTCCTTTTATTTCCCAGACTGATCCTTCAGGACCAGGAGACTTTTGATATTCAAGAGAAGAGGATACGAAAAGAAGTTTTGACTTTGTGTGATTCTCCTTGGCTACTACTTTTGAATTTGGAATGGGAGGGCAGAGAAATGGGTTTCCATGTTGTTTTTGTACTCTGTAGAAATGAGGCTGCTAAGCCGTGGGAGTGTGCATGAGATATGGGTACTCCGTAGTTATATCTTTTTTTTTTCCATGAAGTAGTGAACCACCACAGTATACTTCTTATCTGCTACTCTACTTAACTGCAGCTTGTGTTCAGGGCCTGGCTGATGGCTGTCACAGTACTCTTCAGCAACCAGGGCACAGAACAATGGGAAGAGAACTATTTCTGGTCATTTCATTAGCAGTGCTGCACACGTTTGGAGAAGGGGCACATTAAATCACCAACTGGCAAATACTCGAGTACTGGCATTATTAACTCAGTGGCACAGCCAGGCATTAATCACAATGGTTTCAGATTACCCAACTATAGGTTTCCAAACAACTTCAACAATTATCTCAAGTCTTTGCCCCTCAAACATCTCTTATGAATTTGTTCATTTCTATTTTATATAAATGTGTAGAATAACAAGTCCGAGTTCCCCGGGACAATACTAGGGAAACATTAAATTCACTCAACACTCGGTTTTGCAAATTCTTTATAGAGAGAGCTCAGTATGTCCTTTGATAGCAAATTACCTATAAATGTTCAGATAATTTCCTTATTTTCTTCCTAAACACAAGAGTATGACAAAGCAGCTCATTCTCATTAATGCAAATATATACTGAGCATAATTATTTCTCCCACAATGCTGAACTCTGCACAACCTCTTCAGTAAGTATTGCAAAGTAAGAAGATAGTTTAGATTGTGCTGCAGCCAAGAATGAAAGAGAGGCAAAAGCATAGATGACAACTGACGAGAACCAACTCAATCATCAGAGTTTATCATAAAATGTAACTCTAGAGATCCAAGCAGCTAAATATTAGATAAAATGCTACCTCTCATTTGATAGCATGTGAAGTACCCCTTGTGATTAGGAAATGACAGATAGCAAAATGTTGATGATGTTCAATGCTCCAAGTTCCAAAATAGTGGTGATTCAGTTACTGTATGAGGGACAGAAAGCCATTCATTTGATCATTTAACATATTGAAAAAAATAATAATAAAATAAAATCAGAAGAAAATCAGTCTTTGTCCTTTTTTTTTCTTTTTTTTTTTCTTTTTTTTTTTTTTTTCTTTCTTACTTTCCCATTTTGTTCTATCTTTCCTGCTGTCATTTTTTTTTTATTATTTTTATTTATTAATTTTTTTTTTTTCTGAAGCTATATATTTTTTGGAATAAACTTTTCAATGCCTCTTGTCTGAAACCTGTAGGCGTGGATGTGGATTGTCTTAGACAAATGTACTGATTGATGCAAAACCACCTTTTTGCTACCTGCACCATCACAGACTTTCCACAGAACAGAGCAGATTAGTCTGATCAACCTGATGTCAAATCCTTTGCCCAGCATGACTATTAGTCTGCCTTCCTATATCATGTTGCCCTTTATCAGAAGATTCCTGTTCCTGTGGCAGTTTAAGCAGAAGGCAGTACCACTGTTTTCTCCAACTAATGAGTTTATAAGAGAGGCTATTATAAAATAATATTAAGAGGTCAGTTGTTTAAATCAACTCTTGGACCTCTTGTCTTAATGTTGATGAGCTGAAATTAAATGAAAGGAGCTGTAATGCCCATCAACTATGCCTTGGGATAATGACTGAAAATAGATGTCTTGTAGTTAGAATGCAAATTTCTGTCTCTGTTCATAAGTGAAGCTCAGCTTGCAAGGCTTTGGTTAGGATTAAAAGGCACTAATGAATTACGTTAAGGCAAATATGGAAGACTTCATCAGTACATGGTGATCAAAAACTCCTGCAGAATGAATTCAATAGCATTTAGTACCGGAGTAAGAGAAAATAAACACAATTTAGTAGTTCTGTTTAGATGTCTTATATTTTGGGATGAGCAGTAACTTCTGTTGGGAGATGTAAGATAAAAAGCTGAAACCAAGAATGAAAAGAACTGTGATATTTTAGTCAAAAACATGCCTTGGTGTGCCACCAAGATGTCTCTGAAAGAGGTGAAGTACAATACATGCCAAAAGGATGTAAATGAAGTTTAAATTTGGAGTTCACATTTGGAATTTAAATCGAATTGGAAAATATTAACTTGAAATATGAAAGGAAAGGGTGAAACCTCATCTGGAGAACTGCATACTGTCCTACTCTGACAAATTAAAAAATAAACTAAGATTGAAGCAGAGGCACCTAAGGTTTAAAAAATGACTGAGAACAGAACAGAACAGTTAATAAAAACAGTTTTAAATAAATAATCTTGTTTGTCCCTGGGGGGGGGGGAAAAAAAAAAAAAAAAGCAAACAAACAAACAAAACCCCACTGAGATAGAGCTGTGATTACTATTTCTGGGCCTAGTTCAGGGAGCACAAGTGGAGATGAGTAGGAAGAGGAAAGAAAGGGCTTGGAAAAGCATGTTTAGTATAAGGACAATGCTGAAATAAAAAATTCATAAACTAGCTATGAATTAATTCATACTGCAATTTAGATGTTCAGAATCAGTGAAATTAGATTTTGGACAAGAAGTAGTGAGAGCAAGAAGCTTATCTATTTTTAAGGTGGATCTTGATAGGTAATAACAGGTACCTGGATTTTGTACAAAAGGGCCCCTTCAAAAATATGTTCCTGTGGTCAGTCCTGAAGTAAAAACAAAAACAATTGAATAAAAATCAAAAACAAAACCAGTACAACTCTAGTATATCTTAACATGCATTACTAAGAATGAACTGTTCTCTTTTCACAAAGAAGCTACCCAACAAAAGTGAATACTCAAAGCATGTTAATCGTGTCTGCAGCACTTTCCTCAAACTCAGCTAGAATAGCTTCTTGCACAGTTGTTAAGTTCTGTAGTTAACATTACTTTCAGCTTTACTCAGTTAGTTCAACATTTGCACCTTATGGACAGGCTCCATTTGTAGCAAGGGACATTTTAGCATGGGAGTTAAGGCATTTTCTGACAAAAAGAAGCTATGGAAAATCACCATTAAAGAAAATTCATATTAATTCAGTCTTTTCATATTCGTTTGCTTTATTTCACAAGAGCACAAACATAGAAGTTTGACAAATTTGTAGGTAACATTGGTACTGTTAAAGGAACTGTCTCGGCAATTTACAGATCAGGAACACATACTTTCAATTGTAATAATGTAAGTGCAAGGTTCTATAAAAAACAGCTTTTCTCCATGTCAACATCTTCAGTCATGGGGGGGGGTCATCTGTGATATCATCAGAACAGGTTTGATGGAATGGTTATAAGCTTTTTTTATACTACAGAGTGATACACTTCTCAATTAACTGTGGCTAATTGATGAACACAGAATACAGAAACCCAAGGGAAAGATCTATCAACTGACACAGTTTTTGTCATAATGTCTTCACAAATGGTAGTTAAATGGACCCTTTCTCCCATACGTAACTGCTGTTAGTAAAAGAACTGCAATTGCTTTCTTAAAAACGTCCTAGTTTCTCGGTAGATCAATTGATTTGCTTTTCTCTCAGAGCATTTTTTTTCCCCTAGGGTATTATGTACATTCTATTTTTCCATTGAGTCACCTTTTCTTTTGCTGATGATTGAGAGATCCATTTGTTGAACAAAACAGAGTAACTGAATTTTCTGCAGGACATATCAGTGGTAGTTTTTAATGAAGTCTTTTATTTAAGTTTCACGGCATGAAGATAGCTAAAAGGTCAAGAACAACAAGGAAGTTCTGCATTTCACTGACATTTAAGACCTTCCTAATTTTATACAGCTGCTAGTTTCAAAGGGCTGTATCATTCTTCCTGAGGAATGGAAGTCTCATAGGTCTTTTTCCTGTGAGTTAAAACACATAGAGCACCTGCACAGTGATGGAGCATTTTTGTACTTCATGACCAGATGCTTTGCAGCTGAACTGAGACTTTCATGCAAATTTCTGTATTATTAGATGCAGATGCATCAGATTCAGAAGATGAAATCAGATTAAAGACCCACTGGCCCTACCTATCTCTTGAGTCCAGTGTGAGCACAGCAATACAAAACTGAAAAGCAGACCACTTCTTTATCACACATTTCTTCAGAAGTTTTTTTTAGCCATACCTCTGCCAAAGTAGATAAGACATTTTCTTCCTAGGTGAAGGTGACAGAAAATGAGTAAGCAAGCATTTTAAGAAATGTGCTATTACTTTAGAAATTTGTTTTAAGGGAAGGAAAGGGAGAAAAGAATAGAGTCAGTTGAACAGTTTCCTTTTATCATAATGCTAGTGACTGCTACCTAGGTCCATTTAATCTCTTCTTCATGTTCCCTCAGTCATGGATCTGATCACCCCAAGCATGATGTATGTTCTGAGGCTGCTCTGAGTTAACTTGATTTTGATTGTAGCAAGGTACTTACAAAGCTTTTAAAATCAGAGCCCTGTTAATCCTGGAGCTGTTTCTATTTCAAAATAAAACATTGCATATGCATAGATATTACTAGAAGCAGTATTATAGTCACTTAATGAAGTAGCTATAATCTAGTATAAGTAATACAGAGTTGATGAGCACAAGGTTGGATGTTTGCTTTTGTTATGATCATTTACTTTGGTGAATAATTTTAATGGTTTAGGACCTGGAGCATGGCTAGCTGGGATATCAGCCATACATGTAAGTAGTGAATGAGCTCTAGAAAGATGCCTGCAACATTATCACAATGATAACATTGTTATTCTCGCAGGCCAACAACACTCCAAATATTTCGGGTTTGTTGACATCTCTCAAAAAAGCGTCTGTGCATTTAACAGTGGATGACAGTCCTGTGTAGGGTTTTTCAACAAAGAGGGAGAACAAAAGTACACAGCATATTTATTTATTCTGCTAATTGCACAAAACCAGCACTATATGAATTTGAATCATTTTGTTCACAATTAAAATTGTCACTTCTTCAGTGAAGTGTGTTATGTTGTCACACTAAGCAACTAGCTAAAATGAAAAATAACAAAACTTTACTCAGTTTCTGGAGTGTCTGGGGAATTTAGGTAGCTGGAATACTGTTGTACAGCTTTCTGCTTGCAAGGATGCTGGAGCCAGTTGGTCTACTACTGATAGTTGCTGTGGATAATTCTAATTTCTCATGATCAAAACCTGTTGGACTGGTATTTTCAGTTCTGAGCACTGGCCTGAGGCAAAGGAGAAGGAGCATGGAGCTGAACAATTCTCTCCCTGGCTTCCTAAGGCTTTGCAGAGCACCCCAAAGTGCTGCTCTGGTGCTCCAACCCCATCCCTCAGCTAGCAGCCCTGAGGCTATGTGGTGGGCTGTGGTGGCCAAAGGACCATGAAGCACATTGCCCACCCACCTTTTGTGTGTGAATACTGCCTGCTACATATAAAGCTCTCCTGATCCCACCAGTCATTTGGCTTGGAACTAGCACATACATTTTACTCAGATTTTTTTCCTGCTGTTGCATGGTGTGGCTCAGTAAAGGTGAGCAGAGAAGACAGAGGGCAGGCATGAGCCACTCCCAGTAGGAAAAGCTTTGTTTTTAACCAAGAGGATTGTGCTTCAAAGATTACTGTGCCTTAAAGAATATCAAGCAATGCTGCCAAAGCAAGGCCTGTGTTACCATTTGATAGCTTTCTGAGAAGGATTTGGCTGTATAAATGCATGGTAAACACTACAGTTAATTAGATGCCTGCATCTGCACATTTTGTCAAATGTAGTCAGATACGGATTCCAGCCACAAGACTCTTGTAAACAAAGTCATTGAAGATATGTGAAGTGTTTGGGTGAAGATCCTTATATAACAAGATTATCCAGCTGAAACCTCCAAAATTCTAAATTAGCAAGAAAATCAAAACAAGAAGTAAATTCCACCCAGACACCCATGACAAAGCAAAATGGTTATTACAAAATAATATGGGTCTTGCCCACTTGCTATCACTGTATACACAAACACTACAAAATCCCTCAATATTTTTAGATATGAACTATGCTTCTCTGATCTCTGCATTAATTGGTAATTATGTCATACCAGTAAAGGTAGTTTCTGAAACACTTTTAAATGAAGTTTACTGTTTATTTTGTAATTGTATACAAAGGATAAAACAATAGTTGTCCTCACCCCTCTGGCACCTGAGTTTCTGTCCCATTTTTAAAGGATAAGAACAAAGATCTTTGCTAACCTTAGTGTTGTAGCTTAGCATGCATGCAGTCTTGAACCTGTCTAACTCCTCAGTTCACAAAAAATTGAGAAGTGTGCAAGACTGTGTAGCTATACAGATCTTGTCATGCCCCCAGATGATGGCCACAGGCTCATTTCTGGTAATCTTTTCAAAATCTGGTTCTTTCTGGACATTTTGAGGACAGAGACAGAATGGATTAATGTTGCCACTGTTGCCCTTCAATTTATTTATTTTTTTCCCCCTTGAAAAAAAAAAAATGCACTGAATGCACTGAACAGTGCCAAAGCATGGGAACAGGCACTGGATCTTCATCATTTACTTGGGCATATTGTTCATGATGTCTGCAGCATAGTAATGCACTGCACCAGCTGGGATGGCTCTGGGCAGGGCAATTCCCAGGCACAACTTAGAGTTAGCACAGGTTGCTGATCATTCCCAGGATGTGGCTTGTATGAGGCCACAAAAGATGGAGTCTGAAAGAATTCACTGGTGTGAATGTGTGTAGGTAGTGTCAGCTGTCCTCTGGTCCAGTGAGTGGGCCCTGGTGCTATTTGCTGTTCTAAATCTATTCCATTCATATTATTCATGTGAAGTAGAAGGGTAAAATACATCTTCCCACCCTAGCTTGCCCTAGCAAATAAGACGGTTGAGGGCTACTAAGAAATTTTATATGTAAAATGGCAGAGTTGCCAGGGAAAATAGATTCTGTATTTGCCATGCCCCTGTGGCTGTGTGGGGCTGAGCATGCTTTCAAAAAGCTTTGTGGATTGTCACCAGTTGTGTTGGCCTTGTTTTATGGTGGTGAGACTACTGAGGCTATGGGGGTGAGGCTACTGCCAGTTTTGTACTACATTTCAGCCAAATCTGAAATAGAGTAAAAGTGAATTCATGCTGGATAATATTTTTGTGTCCTAAGTTCAGACAGGTAAGTGATGCTGTCAAATAAGAAATAGGTCACAGAGAGACAAAACCTGAATATAACAAATATGAATCATTGTATTTATTTGTATGACATGTTAATAGTCTTATTGTAATGCAATTATTTGGATGCAACAGCAGGAGGAATTTTCATTTTTCTCCATGTTGATTTGCATTTTGGTTTGCCTCCCTGAATTATTAGACCTTACATGGTTGAACAAATCTCAGCAAGGAAGGTCTGCAAATATGTTGGCACAGCTCAAAGCAGCCATACTCACCCTGTAGACCTGCAGTGATTTTCAAATGTTTTACTCCAGTTGCTGAAAGTGGATAAGAAGATGTGGTGAAGAGGAAAATCTTTGCCTGGTAACTATGCTATCTAAACTGGAATTAGCTTGACATCAAACAACAGCACTCACTTACCTATAAAGAAACTGCTGGGTCTAATTAGAGACCTTCATACCAGGAGGGAAAGAATTGTGACAATAAAAATAAGTGCTACGAGGAGCGGCTGAGGGAGCTGGGCTTGTTCAGCCTGGAGAAGAGGAGGCTCAGGGGTGACCTTATTGCTCTCTATGGGTACCTCAAGGGAGGCTGTAGCGAGGTGGGGGTTGGCCTGTTCTCCCACGTGCCTGGTGACAGGACGAGGGGGAATGGGCTTAAGTTGAGCCAGGGGAGTTTTAGGTTAGATGTTAGGAAGAACTTCTTCACTGAAAGGGTTGTGAGGCACTGGAACAGGCTGCCCAGGGAAGTGGTGGAGTCACCATCCCTGGAAGTCTTCAAAAGACGTTTAGATGTAGAGTTTAGGGAAATGGTTTAGTGGGGACTGTTAGCGTTAGGTCAGAGGTTGGACTCGATGATCTTGAGGTCTCTTCCAACCTAGAAAATTCTGTGATTCTGTGAATCAAGTTTAGCTCTTAGTCCAGGTATATTCTATTTGCACTAGCGTGCACTGGCAGAGTAATAGCCCTACCAGTTTATTAATTCAGTGTCAGACACTTATATTTTTTTAATAGTTGAAATATGCTTTGTCCAAATATTTGAGTCATATCTGCTTTTAACTTATATTTTGCTTTGTTTGTACCATGAAGCAGGAGAAAAAGCCAGAACCAGTTGCAAGTGTTTTGGTGTTTTAAGCCTAGCTAAAACTGAAATTTTCTGTTCTAATGATGAGGAACTAAGGTGACTGGTGCCCTATGGAAACCTGGGAGTCCTTCAGCATTTCTGCTTTCCTGCTGCCCACAGGAGAGGCCAGATACGGGAGTGAGGAAGGGATTATTTGAGCAACAGATGTATATGGCAGGTGTTGGGTGAAGCAAGGAGCACGGTCACCTCCTCCAGCCACTCCATCCCAGGACTGATCCTGTTCAGCCACTGGGACCCATACTGGGTCCCAGGGTCTCTGCCCAAGCTGGGGCAAGTAGCTGCTGCTTTTTCCCTCACAGGTGTAACCAGTAGCAAAATTGAGCACATAACCCAGAGACACACAGACACACACAGACAGAGACAGAACATAACATGACTAGTCACACATGCTGCCCCAGCTAGGGGCTGTCTTCAACAGCAGTTGCACACAGGACTCACGTAAAACATAGATACAGACAGCTGAGATACCTTCCTCCTCTCTGTCTGGTACAGACAGAATATCACTACTGCAGGCACACACACAGCGCTCTCTAGGATCACAAGCATACATATTTGTGGATCATTCAAGTACTGGCACAGCCCCCCTGCCCATCCAGCACCCCTGCCCAGATCCTGGGCATCTTACTCACTTCACGGGTCATCTACTCACCAGTGTACCAGATATACCCACCTACCTGATACCCTGGCCCAGACCTGAGGCCCAGGCTTCTTGTCAACTAGGCCAACTTGAAGTTTGCCAGTGAATACAGGCGCACAACCCATGCATACCAGGCTGAGGAAGATAAAGATACTCAGACCCACAGCAGCTGGCACCAGACAAATGGGCTGTGACCCAAGGCCCCACTCTAGCCTCCACTGTGGAGCCCCATACTTGCCTTACTCATGCTGCCCCCACACACCTCCAGTAGCTGTTTTGGGAACATACATGTTTTCCAACCTAAATGTTTCTATCGTGCTAGGACCCCACTGGCTCCAGTGGCTGGCACTGCAGCCCACTGGCCTACACCCTTGGCCTGCCTCCAGTGGCTGGCACCCATTCCACTCCCACACACACAGGTCCCACCAGTGGAATGGCACAGAGACCCCCGCGCCCCCTCCAGTAGCTGGTATGACAGGCTGAAGTGCCCTTCCCTGACCTGGCTGTAATAGCTGGCACCAAGGTTCACTCATCCACATCCAGGTCTCTCCAGGACCTGGAAGGTAGTCTTTTCAGCAGATTAGTCATGCTCTAAGACTTGATTTACATTAAATTAGCAGTTATGCATATCTCATTCACATGCTCATCAGTGGAAAATAAAGTTTTGACAGTTGGACAGTGTAAGAATGAGTTTTTAAACCATTTAAAAAGTAAGGAGGAAAGCTTGAATCACTGGTGGCTTCTAAGACCAAACCACTGGAGAGATTCAAAGACTCACTAATAACGAAGATCATTTTAGTGTTTGTGATGCCCTTCAAGAGGCAACTATGAGAGGAGAGAAGGCAGAAACAGAAACCTCCATCCTACATTATAGAAAAGTTCAAAAAGACAAAGTACTTGTGTGCCAGGATGGCTGAGAAGCTGGCAGAGACAAAGGCACTGAAGGAAACTTGGCAGTGCCAGCCATGCCAGCAATCAATTCTCTTTTTTATCCCACAGCCCAAGTGAGGTTCAGTGTTTTCTTTTGGGGGGTTCAGTCCTCTCTCTTCTACAGTAAATTATAATTTTGAATGCTAATGGATTTGCCATAATTCCAAATGAATATTTCTTCTCTTTATTCTGAAAGACTTCTTTTGAGAAGGGCAACATCTGCTTAGATCTTTGTGACCAACAGAGAAGGCATAGCAGCGTAGAAGCCAACAATTAAGTATAAAAATCCAATGGACTGACAGAAGGAGGAACTAACAGCATTTTAGAGGGAAGAGACAGAATATGAGTGCCATTTTTATGTGACACCAGACTGATTTTGAAAGTCATGGTGTTTGTGCTTGTCTTCATATGTTGTGATGCAAATTCCAGGTGAAAAACAATAAACTAACAGATAAAACAGAAAAGGTACTAGCTGAGACACTTTTTTATATTAAAATCCACATCATACATTGTTCAGATAAATTATTAGTAATGATCAAAGAACACTCTTCTGTGCCTGCTCTATAGGTTTATTTTTAAACCTCTCTAACTGGTAGCAAGCAATACTTATTGCCCTTTGCCTGCTTGAAACTCATCTTTGCCAAGCACTCATGGTTAAATGCACTCCTGTTTCTGTCACTGTCCTTCCTGATCATCCACTAACAAAGGAAGACACAGGTGTTCTGAATAATAACCCTTTTCTTTCATTGTTCACCTCCCTTTTAGAACAGTTACCATCAAACCTATTGTTCAGGACAGCACAGCCCACCTGTAACCTACCTAAATAAGAAGCGATACCCACATCATAGAGAGAAAAGCAGGCAGAATATGGAGATATTTTTACTCCTGTATTTGGAGATTATCATCCTCAAATGGAGAATAGAAACCCAGAGGTTGCTTCAACATATTTATAGAGCTGTTGGACTACAGAGTGTGTGCCAGCTAATAGAAATGTCCCTTTCTAGCAGTGCACATAGGTGTGTAATATAGTTACGTAGTGTTCAGGGGCTTATTTTCTTGGTAGGATTTTTTTCCATGTTAGTTGTGCATAACAACTTTAAGTGTTGAACAATATTTTTCAGCTTGAATAATTTATGCTTTTTTTGCTGTGAACTAATAGCACATGGACATCATCAAGGGACACTATCCAAATGCCTCCTTTTGTTTTATTCAGTAAGATATTATTGCCCTGATATGCTCAGTTACATTAACTCAGAGGGGAAAAAAAAAAAAAAAAGAAAGAAAGAAAGGAAAAGAAACCTGCAGCAAATGTTACTCTGTGGCATAAAGAGCATCAAGGCAGATGAGAACTTTATCTGACTGGTTCTGTGATTACAGTATTCTCTGTATTTTTTCCTTTTCCTGCAAAAATGTTTGTGCCATATTACTTTTTTCTTACACTCTGTGCTTGTTCTGCTACTCCCATTCAGAAAGAGGGTAAGAGTGTTTTTCTCCTGTATTCATAAGAAGAGACAAAGCATTTTCTACATCTGGTTCTTTCCCACTGTGGCAATTTGTTTCTCCACCTGTATTTTGTTGGTTCTCTGTCCCTCTGTATTCCCACTTTTTACCAGTAGGTACTTCTGGCTTTTGCTCCCAAGGCGGTCTGGTCTGTTTTGCACAAACCCAGGTACACTGTTGCTCTCGTCACAGAATTATAGACTTTTTACTCTTTCCCTATTTGTGGTGGGACTGGGAGAAGGATGGAGGAAATAAATTCAGCCTGTCTTTGCCACTATGATGTCAAGGAGTTCAGGCATGATTAACCATTTCTCAGGAACTGATAAATGCTGCCCAAACTCTCCGAGCACAAGGAAGGACACTCCTTGTCCATCCTGCAGAATGCCTTCCTATGCTTTATCTCTAGATGTTTCTATGGCAGGAAGCACAGCAGGCAGCCCATTAAAGTATGTTTTCATGGGCACAAAGAGCTTCTTTGATATCTGTATCATCACAAACCTATACAAAAGCAGAGGCAAAAGTGGGGAAAATGAGACAGGAAGACTTTTAGGGAATATTTGGGGAATGACAGGAGCAGTGAGAACAGTCTGTAATGGGTCAGAGGCAGGGGTTGCTACTGGCCATATGTTAGAGTCATACACACACCATCTAGCACTGATTAATTATGACTTGCCCTTATTGGAAGCTGAGGTTGTGTTATGGACACAGAAATCCAGTGGTGCTTTCTGAATGCCTGACTGTTCTGTCAGAGGATATGCATTATTTCCCATGTATTTCTTCCAGACTTTTCTCACGCCCATTTCATTTCCAGATCCTGGACTGTCCTTTCCCAGCTTGTGTGTCCTATATGATTTTTCCCATTTATTTAAACAGAGAGAAGTCAACAGTCCTAGGGAATACATCTGCTGGCCCTCTGGCCATGCCCTGATCCCCGAGAGCTCCCATAGACCCATCAGCCCCTTCCTGACCACAGGGGCAGTGTTATGTCTTTCCTGCCATGCTTCCAGGTGCTTTCCAGGCTACAAACAATATCTTAGGTTGATGTATTCCCAGATTCTGTTTAAATTAGAACTGGAATTAATCCCAAGATTTCTTATATAACTGAATATAAAGATTTTTATGCCTGTATTAGCTTTATGTATCTGAAAAGCAAATGTTTGCCTTGTTCTTCCACTTCTGAAGTCCAATTCAAAATCTCTCTGAACTGTATGGGGATTGTGTTAAGCCCCTGAGGAGGACAGAGAGGAGAAAAACATAACACTAGTTCAAATACAGACTACAAGAGTTTCTGGGATCTGTTTGAAGGTGTGGGAAACAGATCACATCGGTGGTAATGAACAACAACACCAACAGAAGCTTGTGAGAGAAAAAAGCCTTTTTTCTTTTGCTCTGGGCAAAAACTACAAAAATATGTTTTTAGTTCAGAGGGAATAAAGTTACCAAAAAGATTTGATAAGGTCAGGAAAGCATAAAAGCAGGGTCTGCATCAAATATGTGAATGATCACATGAACATGAAGTTTCACAAACCAACACAAAATTAGATGTGAAAGAGCTATACTGCTATTATGTATGAAAATATGGAAATATATGCTACTATTGTTTCATTGCCAATATTTTACGTATATGGAGACAGCTGTGTCTCCCCTGCAAGTGTTTTTAAATCACCTGGTGTGCTTATATGACAAATTTCAACTGAAGACCCTCAAATGACTCCAAAAGTTAATAATGTTTTCTTTTGTGGATGAAAAGAATATGAGTTATTCAGTGTCACACCTCAAGACAAAGCAAGAAATTAGGAGCTGGAAAGAACTCTCGGCTCCTCCTAAGAAAAACAGCGTGTTCAGTGTATGGCTTTCTGTGGAGAAAAAAAACTGGGCATGTAGGCTGCAAAGGGGTCACGGTGAACTCTTAGAAGGTGCCATGAAACAAAATTGACTTTCAGGGTAGTTATAACCTTGAGGTTCTGTCTTTTCCATTTAGGAGAGCTGTTCACAGTCTAGTAGTAGTCATCAAAGGGAGAAATATATTTTGTGTTAGAATGATTTTATTAAAGACGTCATGTTTCATTTAGAAGTACCTGCAATCTTTTTTATATTATTAGTTGTTTTTCCCACATGTAGCACAAAGTATAGACTTCCAGACCAAATGGCAAACTTTGGCTTGCAAAATGATAATGGAAGAACAAAAGCAGCCTCCCAGAAGCAGATGGCACTATGTTATTTCCAGACTGTCAGCAAGGCCCATCCCCAGTGGGCAGGTGGTGGTACACATTAATTTTGAAGGTACATAACACTGAAATCGCTCCTCTGACCCTCATAACATTTAACTAGCTGCAGATATGCTTTCTCAACCTTCATAAGTAGTCAGTGTCAGGGCCCTAAGGGCATTCCCTCTCTTCTGCAGGGAATGCTTCCTGGGCTCAGGGCCAGCTTTCATAGCAAAGCCATCAGGCTTTGAGAAGCTCAGCAGATGTCCTTTGCTCAGGAGCTACTTCTAAACTCAGGCTTCTGCACTTGGTGTTTGCCTGAGCTACACTGTAGGTATGCCTGTGTCCACTCATGTAGCTCCCTGACCTTGAGTCCTAGACTTGCCTGGTGGCCTGGGCTCAGAAGACCTTGGTCACCTGTGCTGACCCAGCTCTGCTTTCCTTACTCTGCTGCTGCAAGGCTGTGCCTTGTTGGGAGGATGGTGCCCAGGTGACTGTGCTGCTCCCTGCTAGTTGATCAAAGCCAGAAGTGATGGCAGCCTCTTACAGAATCATTTTTTTCTGAGGTGGGTATCAGGCTCAGAACACATGTTCATACTATCATCAAGAGGTCTGAGCAATTGGTCTTAGTGTACTACATAGTTTAAATCCACTCCATGTTTTCTGCAAAATACTCTCCCTCAAAGTTGCTATGGAGATACTTTAATTTTAAAGCACAACCAAATTGTTTAGGAAAGCCACAGGTACATTTGATGTATTTCTTTATTGCTTAGGCAGAGCTATGAGGGCATTACTGACATGGATTAGATAGATAGATAGATAGATAGACAGACAGACACACAGACAGACATTATGACACCTGCCACCTTTGAATGACTTCTCTTATATCTAATCCAGGCTTGCTGAATATATCTGTGAATAGCATTTGCAAAGAGAGGATAGACAGGAACATGTGTGTTCAGGGTAAGAGAAAGGAATTTGGGAATAAACTGACTCTTCAGTAAATAATAAATTCAAGAAAAAATATATAGCTTCCCAAATTCATGAACTTTTTTTTTTTTTTTTTTTTTTTTCTTCAAGAGTTTTTGAATTTCTACTAGGAAATAATTGAGCGTATGAATTGAGAACTTGTAAGACTGAGCTTGAGCTTATCACATTTTCCTCACTGCTGAGGCAGTTTAAGAGTATGCTTATGGCTCCTGCAACTTTGAAAACTGGATCAAATTCACTATTTTCTGTGCTAGGAAGAAAACATATCAAATCCTACTTTGTTAATGTAGAAATAGGGCTTTATAGTGTAAAGTGCATTATTTTATCACAAGAAAATACTCCTATAACTTTTTGTTAATAAACAAACACTTAAAGAAATTATTACAAGTGGCAGCATGAGGCCAGATCTAACATTTTGTATAGCTGAGATGAGATGGAGACCTGCACTTGGATTCATCAGGGACTGAAAAACACTTCAAGTTCCATAATATATACAGATGTTTCCAGAAAGATCCAAAAATTGTATTATAATATTAAACAGAAGAGAAAATCTATTCTTTGGCAGACCACTTTCTTCCTAAAAAAATAGACAGTTATATAGCTAAAATGGCTGCAGAGAGTTCTTCCAAAATTGAAAGATTTAACCATTTACTACATATTGAAGTGCAGGTCTCCATTATTGAGGAAAACTGGTTTCTGAGCTGCAGGGTGCTATTAGACATACAGTATTGCCATTTTCATTCAAATGATTGAAATTATTGTTTTTACCAGGATGGAAAACAATTAGACAAGGCATTTCCTAAGGCTGAGTAATGGGGGCTATGAGCCAATGAAGCATCTATTAAAAACTCAAAAGTTGCTGCAGTGACAATTAGCTTTCCAGATCTTCGGGGAAGAGGAAAGAGAAGTTAGGTAAAAGGGCATCGATTGCATTGGACTTTCTGTCTCTAAATGAAAGACTAGTTTGGGCAAATTGAGCAGCAGAACTTGTTTTTGTTATTAGCAAGTAATCATGAAGATAAAAGGTTGCAGGCAAATGCCACCGGATAGTAGATGTGTTTCATATAACCACATTTGGAAGAAGATTTAAGGAACAAATTGGTTTTTGAAAGCAAATTATCTAGACATGCTTTCACAGCACGCACTTCTTAGTTACACAGCATCTTTTCTCAGGAGGAAAAGCAATAATACACTTCTCTGCTAGCTGGGTGAAAAGGCAAGAGGGGATTGTAGGAGAAAATTGAGAAAATGGGGTAGGAACCACACGTTTGCTTTATTGGTAGATCTGTGGGAAACAGATGCCAGGCTTTGACATATGTCTTGAGACTGGTTGGATTTTTAAAAGTCATGGGCTCAGCCACCCCACTCTTTTTGAAGTCCAATGCTGTGCAGCCCTTCTGCTCAGGGAGTCCCCTCTTTGGGGGACAGCAGAGGTGGCTCAAGACCCTTCTGAGAAGGGCTGTGCAGCAACAGCTGCCATTTTACAGAGCCAGAGCTAACACCTGCAGCCACTCAGGAGGGCTCTTTAGCTCTGGCTTGTCTCCAGGATAGCTGCAGTCATCAGCCACCAGCCAGCAGAGTGCCAGGCTGCCACGTGTCTATTCCTGTCCACAAGACAGACTCCATCAGCCAGCTTCTGACTGTTGGTTTTTTTTTTTTTTTTTTTTTTTTTTTAATTTATTTTATTTATTTTTTTTTTTTAAGGGGTGGTGTTGGTGGGAATCCTTCAGCGACCCAGCAGTTGAACTTGGTGAGGCTTGTGGGTCCCTTTCAGCTTGGAGATTGTATGTGCCAGACCTGGCATGTGAAGGAGCTGGGCTATTGAAACTGTTAAGCCTGGAGAAGATGGGGGATGCAGGGTGGGGTTGGGGTGTGAGGAGGAATGCAGGGTGGATCTTGTCAAAATATGTAAATCCCTGATAGGAAGGTGCAATGAAGGCAGAGACAGGGCAACGGGCACAAACAAAAGAGGTTCCCTCTGAATGCGAAGAAACACTTTGGTACTCTGCAGGTTGCTGAGCACTGGCACAGGTTGCCCAGAGAGGTTGTGGGGTTTCCTCCTTAGATAGCTTCAAAAGTTGCCTGGGTTTGGTGCTGGGCAACCTGTGCTGGGTGTCCCTGCTTGAGCAGGGGTTGGACCAGGTGACCTCCAGAGGTCCCTGCCAACCTCAACCATTCTGTGGTTCTGTGATCCATGAAAGAAGCTACATCAATTGCTGTTATTGTGGTAGAAAAATGTAAGCTAATGGGAGGAAGAAGACATGTCTAGCTCCTTTTGTTACTCCACTCCACCCCATTCAAACCTGTGCCAGGCTTGGGCTGCAACCCACAGCATGTGGTTCTGTATGGAGTTGTTTACTCATTAATAACAAAATTAACATATGCAGCTTAGGAACTGCTCCAGTAGAATGTATTTTTTTGTAGGAAAATAATACCAGATCTGCTGACAAATGGGTTGCTTACCCATTTGTAATAGTCATGCATGCTTTATCATGCTACAGGTCTTTATCTCAAGAGGTGTGGGCAGTTCTGGAGAGGTGAACTAAATTTTATATAATTAAGCCAAAAACATTTGCTGCTAAACATGAAGGGTTATTATGTAATTGTAAAGACTCTTATTAAAATACAGTGGATCAACTCCAAAACAAAATAATTGCTTTGGGGTTTGTTGCCAGATTTTTTCCCCCCTCATATATAATTGGAAAGTACTACTTAAGAACATTGCTTATGCTAAGCATATTTGGTTCTTTCCTTCAAGAGTTACAAAATGATTCTTCCAAATAAAATTACATTATTTTGCCGTAGCTGGAAATATCTTGCCAGTGACTTGTTATGATTTGTACTTCTAAGGTTTTTTGTCTGTTTTTGATGACCAGAAAAAAAACATTCTAAGCTGATGTGAAATAACAGAGCTATCTTTTTTAAGGATGTCAAGCAAATAGATTGAAATTGTGAAATCTTTTCATAATCAGGACAATCTTTTGTTGTCTTGCTCTATTTCATAAGAGTTTGTCAATTGATCTTCCTACTCCAGTCAAGTGGGGAACCAAGGAAAAGTTTGTTATGTTAGTTCTTTTAAAGGCTATTTTTATTGACTGTGACCACTGACAGATAGATTCCAAAACTCTGAAAAATTTCCCTTTTCCCAATCCAGAACACCTTGGAGAAGTTGAGGTAATTGCAAACGACAACTTCCTATCTCAAAGTAGAATTGGTGGAGACACAAAAACAGCCAGCAGGGCTGGAGTTTACATTGTGGAACTATTTCATTTTCACTTCACTGACACTAATATTCAGATAAAAAATAGCCATGCTGAGCTCTTTGATGTTCCAGCTTTTAATGCTTTTAGAGTTTGAACTTAAAATACACTATCACATGGGTGTGTCATCAGACAGCAGAAGTTCTTACCTGAATCCTTGTGCTCTTTAGAATCACTTGATTTGTTTAGGTTTTGTTTGTAAACATAAATGATGTCTGAAAGACTGAAATACAAAAGACTTCCATGAAAACAGTTATAGCATGCAACTTCCCTGGCTCTCTACTAACTTTTCATTCTGCTTCCAGTATGAATATGCCTGTTGCCATCAGATTTCACACAGCAGTTTCTTACGTGAACAATTCACTATTTTCAATATTCCTTAAGATAACAAAAATGCCATTGCACATTAAGATGGTCATTAAACACAGATCTGTGAAATTCCTAAGCTTTAATTCGTGTACTTTGCAAGCAGACATCTTTTTTTTGTGTACTTTGTGTACTTTGCAAGCAGTTTCACACAAAACAGGCACAATAATTCTTGCTGATATTTCTGCCAACTTGATTTGTTTAGAAGAAACCTGGGTGTGCCAAGGAGGGCAGAAGTGGGAGAGGGCATTACCACTGTGCCAACAGTAATTGCCATTTTCATTCTCTTCTCTGATCACTGCTATGGGGCATGAACAGAGTCCAGCCTTGAGATGACAATGGCAATGGAAATGCCATGGACTCTCTCTGCAAAATTTTCTTCTAGGGGAAGAGCAGGTATCTTCAAAAATAGTCTCATGGCTATTGCCCAAATGCCTGCCTGCAGTATATTCAGGGCTTTGAGCAGCTTTTTGCATCCTCTGGCTATTTTAACAGACAAACATTTCCTTGGGTGATTCCCCTGAACACCAAGTTCCCTCTGGCTGAGAGCACTGCAGAAGCAGAACACGCACACCTTAGTTTAATGTTTGACTGTTTAATCCTATGTCTTCTTCCCCGCTATTTGGACTGCTTCATTCAGACCTCAACAAGCCTGCAATGGGAAACAGACAAACACTTCCTAAAACAAGCAGAAAAGATCATTTGAAACTGGCATCCTTTCCTATTCTTTTAAGTGAGGAGCTAGCACACCTTCGGTTAGCAGAAGTGTGTGCTAATCACACCTAACAGCGGATGGAGGGAACTGAAGCATGTTTCTTGAGGTTTGACAAATATAATGCAGAAAAACTTTATTCAGTTCTTTTTCACTTGAAAAAAATCCTTCTTCAACCCTTGCAAAACAATAAAAAGACAAGGTAAGAGAACAGCTTTTCTTAGTCATTGTTAAAGACATCCACTTGTTTTGCCTTCTGTTTCCTATTGTTTTCCTATTGGTTTTTCTGCCTTTTCATACCACTGGGCTTTGAATAATGTATTTTTTGTTGCTGAAGACTATTATGATGAAGAAAATGCCTGAAGGATTGAATAAGATATCTATTTTATTTTTTTGATAGTCTGCTTTCATCTTGCTCTGAGACTTGGGCACCTTCAAGACGCTGTTAGGAGCCTGGGCAGCAGGTGATAGGCTGAGGAAGAGGAGATACGTTATCCTACTTCTTGGTTTTGATGCTGTAGTAATAGTTCCTAGCACTGAATCTGGTTTCTGCCAAAGCCCGTGGGCATGCCTATGGGTTTCTTCTGAATTTTCAGAAAGACTAAGTTCTGTTTAGTTTCCTATCATCCTTTCATATCCCTATATTGGAATCTTTATGCAGGGTCTACCAGCATATGAATCAGTTAACTTCTGTCTTGTTTCTCAGTCACTGAAGGTTAGACTGTCCCAAGAGAAGGAATTATTGCAGAGAATATAAAAAGAAGCAGATAAAGTTTAGTGGTGGACTTGGTAGTGTTAGGTATGGTTGGACTTGATGATCTCATGGGTCTTTTCCAATTAAATAATTATATGATTCTGTGATTCCATAAACATGAAGAGATCAACTGCTTATACTCAAGTTTTTGAGGCTACAACTATTTATTTGCAACAAAGCCAATAAATAAATGAAGGAATAATGCTAGCCTCTTTTGATGTACTTTAGGCAGCTCCTTTGTGTGTTCTAGGTTTTATACATAAAGGCAGTTCACACAAGGCATGCCTTAACAAAATGCCTTTGAAACATCAATTCATATAATAATTAAATGTTGAAGCAAATTATGATTGGAAAAAATATTAAGTCAATTTATATGCATTCCATACATATACACGCATATGAGACGTGTTTTCCTTTTGAAGATACCAGACTATTAGAGTAAGTGATAATACACAGCAGAAATCTTTTTTTTTTTTTTTTTTTTTTTTTTCTTAGCAACCAATTTGACAGAATATAAAGCTCGTGCATGGACACACAAGAGAGCCCTTAAAACTCTGAAATTTGCAGTTTAAAGTTTTGCATGGCAAAAAGAAAAAAATGGTAGGGCACTTTAGAAGATAGTTCCTGCTTTTATGAAAGGCTCTAGGAATTTGTGGCCTATGTCAAGCAGTTTCAATAACATGTAAAGGAGGTTTAAAATGCGAAAAAAAAGACATAGATGTCTGTCATCTTCTCCACATCATAATCAAGATGTGCCACAATGTTGTCATTATTTCTTGCAAGTAACAATTTTGCCTGTCCAGGAAGATTTTGGAGGGTTGGAGAGCTTGTAGAACTGCAGAGTTAGAATGAAAAGTAATTAACTAAGGGAGACTTTTACATAGCCATTTCATGGCGTTTTGTTAAAACTCACTGGAATACTGGAATATAAGCTCATTGGGATACTGGGATACTCATACTGGGATATAAACTCATCTAAGCTCATTTCCTGTCACCACCCCTATTTCTTCAGTCAATGGTTCTCAGACAGATTTTGACCAGTCATCAATGTCCTTGTTGGCAGTGCAATGACACATTTAATATTTTCAAAGAGAAGAAATTTCAGACATTTCAGTACAACAAGCCATCAAGTAGAAACAAAATACCAAATGAGTACCTTCAAAAATTACAATGATTAATTAAGGTAGTCAACATACTTTTTTCTACATTGTTCTTAGTAAGGTTATTTTTTGGTGATTACTTTCTGCTTATTCCCCTATCTTCAACCAAATGCCAGCTCTTCCAGACTTGATTTACTTAAAACAGCTGCCCATGAACTTCCAGTGAATACTCAGGAGTTTATTAAAGATATGTAGAATTTCAGAGCTACAAAAGAACTTCAAACTTTTAATTTGACAAGGCCACAGATTCACATTTTAAAAAAATTATTATTATTATTTCTAGATTCCTTATTAAAACAAATTAAAAAAAATTTCCAGTTCCAATGACACAAGTATGGTATTTTTCAGCAAAGAGATTTCATCTGGTGTTTAGGACTCAAACCATTACAATTCTGCAAAATGCAACAGGTTTTGACTAAATTAATGACTAGCTTGCCCATTCTTGCTTTCAATAATATTTCATAGAATTATGAAATTACTTTTATGTGGTTTCACATTGAACATATGCAAATGGTAAATGTGATAAATCATTCAGTGGGTCACCGCTAGAACAATGGAAATAGAGGTAACTCCTGAAATATTAGTAGGTCCTTAGCCATAGACTGCACAGCTCTTAAAGAACACAGAAAGTTTCAGATAATATTCCTTATTCATTTTCCCTGACTGGATACATATGAATATTGAGATTTAAACTGGGCAAGTCATAAAAATTGCTGAGATAGCACTAACTCTGAAGTTCCCTTCCCTTCCCTTCCCTTCCCTTCCCTTCCCTTCCCTTCCCTTCCCTTCCCTTCCCTTCCCTTCCCTTCCCTTCCCTTCCCTTCCCTTCCCTTCCCTTCCCTTCCCTTCCCTTCCCTTCCCTTCCCTTCCCTTCCCTTCCCTTCCCTTCCCTTCCCTTCCCTTCCCTTCCCTTCCCTTCCTTTTTGTTTATTTTTATTTCTTTTCATTTTAATTCTTACCAGCCTTGCAGTGCCACTTGGCTGAGGTCTTGCAGGCTAAAGTCTTGTGCCTGAAATAAACTGTGCACACTCTTTGAGATTGTACTTAAAAGAACTGAAACTCCAAAGAACACCCAGGGCAACCACTTGCAGAACATATAATTTATAAGTTGTTCATAACAGCAAAAACTTTACCCTTTGGAGAGTATGAATTGGAGGAAATTAGAAAAAGATATATATTTTTTTTAAGAATCTTTATTACATTTGAATTATTTTTCTTTGGAAAATCCTTTCCCATGTAGGCTCATTTTCAAGAGCAATATAACAGTGATCTAAGCTGAAACTGATCGTTTTTCAGTTCATATTGCAAGAAATTATAGTTTTCAACACTACTACAAAAGCTATCATTTTATAGAATATGAAGGTATAGAGATGTATACTAAAATAAATAAAGTTGTGATTGTTTTTATTTTTTTTTTATTTTTTTTTTTTTAACTCTGTAAAATGTTATAATTTTAATACTTTCAAATGTGAACAGTAGTAATGCATAGCCCATGTGTATCCTAGATTGTGGATTATAAGAAACACCATGCTAGGAAAATATTTAGTTGTACACAGCTTTAACTGTATTTCACAGTGACTGTCTTATATAAATGTTTATGTCTTTGCATAAAACACTTGAGCTCCTCCTGATTTGTCACTGTAAATGAATTAGCTAATCATGTAAGTAATCTTCCCTGACCATTTATTTGGTCTCTCTCCTGTTCATATAGCCTTCTTTTTGATCTCTTCTTGTAATGGGCTTCTTTTCAGTTTTCTGTTCTATAAGGTTTCTCCCAGCTAATGAAGTTATTGAGTTATTTAGCTTCAACATTTAGTATAAGAATTATGATAATTAAACATTTAGGTGGTGTGGTAGCACATATTAAGATGGGATTTTCATAATTATCTAAATCAGTTGAACATCATAATTTTTGAGATTTCTTAGTGTAAGTGCTTTGGATTTTACAATATTAAATTTTACAATATTACAATTTTACAATAAAATAAACTCTCAAAAATAAAAAGCAAAGATTTTGTACATTATTGTCATTGTTAGCACTGATGCTGATTTAAAAACAAGGCAGCTATGTAATGTAAGCACAACTGACTGCCCATCTGTTTTCAGGACTTTCCTGGCATTCACCAATATTGTACTAATGAATTTGTACAAAACTGGGACAAAAAAAGGACAGTCTTTATCATACATTTACAGATGAGGGAGGGATCAAATAGTCATTTTGTTCATGGTCTCTCAGTGAGTCTGTGACAAAAGTTAACCACATATACTTATTTAGCAGAGCATTTCCTTAACAATAAGCTGATCTTAATCACTTTCCTAAAGAAGGAGACCTTTTTAAATTAACCTTCCTAAACAATTTTAAATTTAAGGCATTTCATGAGAATCATTAGCCAGAATTTTAGATCCACTGCTGGTCATCTATGAAGGAGACTTTTAAAGGAATCTCACAGTGACAGATTATAGGTGGTTCATTTCCTAGCACATAGCCAATTTTTTGCTATTGCACTCTTGGGTTTTCATTGGATTTGAAACCTTGAAAAACAGTCTAAAAAACAGATTGGCTAGGGAAAAAAATAAAAAAATAAAAAAATAAAAACACTCAGCTGGAGGTACACACCTGGTGAGGACTTAATTAAAATCAATAGAGAATTAAATGAAGGAAAAGATTTTGGTAAAAAGAAAATCTTTCAGTCTGTTCAAAACAAGAAAGAAATGCAGTATTTCATAATGGTTTTTCCTCTCATGCTAGCTGTGATCCCTGAACCTAAGATGTTTTTTCAGAATTTTATGCCTTTCAGCTATAGCAGAACACTAAGTGATAGCTTTGTGTTTATGCAAGAGGATGAGGGTGAACTCCATATGGTCATACCATTCAGCCCTCAAGCTTGCTTTCTGTTTTTTAGCACCCTAATCTTGTGTCTAAACCATCACAGGTTAGGTTCATTTCCATAGCAGCTGTTTTTCTGGTTATTATTGATTGTGTATGTACTTGACATACACAGATCTGTACTAAACCTAAGCTAAACAGGTAAAACCTTCCACAATTACAGTGTTCTGGTGGGGAGCCCTAACAGTCCCTCACAATTAATTCTATGAGATTTAAAATCAACTTGCATGAAAGGAAATGTTTCTATCTCTCATATTCTTTGTTGTAACTGAGGTATTGTATTATTTTGCCCTGTAAGAGATGTCAGATGCTATGTTGAAAATGAACAAGAGAACTTAATTTCCCTACTGATATTCAAGGAGTCTATGAAAACAAGAAGCTCAGTGTTGCTCTGGTCATTCTGTGTTACAAGAAGCATCTGTTTATAGGCATGCTTGTGAAGAGCTTTGACAAAGAAGAACCTTTCCATGTTTAAGTTTGCTTTTCAATAGGTTGGTGAGATGAAAATATTTTTAAGAGATATAAAACTAGAAATATGCAGACTTAAAAAGAAAAAAAATATCTTAGAAAACCTCATGAAATAAAAGTACCCATTTAGATCACTTATAAGGTTCGACAATATAGCCTGTTTTTGTTTGTTTGTTTGTTTGTTTGTTTTCTATGCATTTTTAGTAATTGCACAATCTTTCTTCCTTCCATATCAGTGACATATATAGCGACTTGCCCAGTCTTGTATAGGCTATGACAGTTTCTCTAAAACAAAAGGTGTGCATGAGAAGATGGAGGGGTATGATGGTTTACAGACACACATTGCTTGACACTACAAACAAGAAGAAGCGGGATGAGCAGACACAGTTGCCTTACTTGGTAAGTGTAAACACAGCATGAGTGTGATGAATATGCCACTTCATGAGCGCTTGCTCTGGCTGCACCACAGTGATACAGAAAGTCAGGACTGCCTTGAGCAATGACCTACTATCCCTGAGATCACACTTGTGGTGGTTTTACCATGGGGCCCATCCCCCAGGAGCAAACTGCTCCAGCATGGGTCCCCCACGGGTGGGTGGCAGCTGCCCCCAGACCCCTGCTCCTGCGTGGGCTCCTCTCCATGGGCTGCAGCTCCGGCCCAGGGCCTGCTCCTGCGGGGGCTCTCCATGGGCCGCAGCCTCCTCCAGGCCACATCTACCTGCTCGACCGCGGACTCTTCCATGGGCTGCAGCGTGGAGATCTGCTCCATGTGGGACCCATGGGCTGCAGGTGGCCAGCCTACTCCACCACAGGCCGCAGGGGAACTGTTGCTCCATGCCTGGAGCACCTCCTGCTCTCCTGCTGCACTGACCTGGGGGTCTGCAGGGCTGCTTCTTACTCCTCTCCCAGCTACTGCTGCACAGAAGGTTTTTCCCTTAAATCTGCTCTCCCAGAGACCCAACCAACACCACTGACTTCCCGCTCTACTCTGAGCTGGTGCAGCCTCACCTTGAGTACTGTGTGCAGTTCTGTGCTCCACAGTACAAAAAGGATGTGAAACTATTGGAGAGTGTCCAGAGAAGGGCTTCTAAAATGGTGAAGGGCCTAGAGGGGAAGACGTATGAGGGAGGTCACTTGGCTTGTTTAGTCTGGAAAAAGAGGAGCCTGAGGGGAGACCTCATTGTGGCCTACAGATTCCTCCTTGCACTGTGCACTTAGTCACATGGTCTGATTTTTTGGGTAGACCTGTGTGAAGCCAGGAGTTGGACTCTATGATCCTTGTTGGTCCCTTCCAACTCAGGATATTCTATGATTCCATGATTCTATCACCTGGCCAGCAGTGGGTTGCTTTGGATCTGGCTGGAACTGGCTTTGATCTGACATGGGGCAGCTGCTGGGCTCTGTTCACAGAGGCCTCCCCTGAGGCTCCTCCTTGCCACATAAACTGAAGACAACACTTTGAGCTCAAGCTGTATGTAAGCAACCAGTGGTAACAGGTGAGAGCAAAGAGCACTAAAACACTGTGTGAAGCTTCTAAGCTAGCTATTTGGCCTAACACTGAAGTGTCAGAATTTTGTAGTGACAAACTGACATTTTAGCAGTCATTCATGGTAGGCAGGATACAGAGGTTATTCTCCATAATGTGAACTCCTGTTGCCTGCTTTTGCATCACAAACAAAAAAGAGGGGCTTCTATTAGGCATGTGCTGTAGGCTACAACACACTTCCCATTTAAATTGATGAGGCTGACCATCAGTGCAAAATTTGTGTGGAGGGAATCAATAAGGAGAATCATAGCAAATCATTTAGCAAAATAAAATTTCCCTTTAAAGTAGAGAGTAACAGTTCACTGAAGTGTAAGATTATATGACTCCACCTTGAATGTCATGATTTATTTTTAAAAGATTTTTAAAAGATTTTAAAAATATTTCAGTGGGAAGATGAGTGACCAGTATGCTAATGGAAGAGTTTATAGGAGTTCTAACTAAATATTTTCACTTATTTGTGATGAATTTGTAGACTGGGGAATTTTATTGCTCAACAAAAAGTTGTTAAGTAGGTCTGGGAGAAGAGACAGGAGAAGATCATGAGTCTCAGTGATATGTAGGTACAGGGGACAGAACCGCAAGGAGCTTGTAAAACCATGCATCCTTTTGAACTGCCTCTCCTTTGCTGTTGTGTTAGCTAGTATGTCAGACCAGTAAGTCCTCCTTCAACTTCAATAGACTCAGGGAAGTCCTGTATTGACGTAATACAGGTGTGGGCCAAGAACATATTTGGAAGCAGTGCTTGCTTACTGAGAAATCTTATCTGCTGTTCTGATATCTGAAGTTAAGGTTCTCGGTTTACTTCATGCTTAGACTTACAGGTGGTTACATATAGTTAATAATTATAATAATAATAATTAATATAATCTTCAGCAGTCAGTCAATGGAATTAAGAGCCAGAAAATCACCCACGCCTACATTAGGCCTCCAAGTAATATGAAATGCTTTTGTGAGTGTTTATGATTAAGTATTTATGAAGTGACACAAGGAAAGTCTGTTCCCTTTACTAAAAATGAATCACTCTAACAGACTAACACTATCTGGTCTAAGCATTCAATGCATGAGAAGATCATTTATAATAAAATCAAACACAGTCAATCAGATGAAGATGTGATTAAAAAAATATATAGATAAAGCATTGGCACTGTAGTGAAACACTTGAGATCGAAGACAAATTAAAGCATAGATGCTATGGAGACATGCGTATCCACGGGTCATATACTGAGGTCAGAAACTCCGTTCTCATTCTTTAAATATATGTGAGCTTCTTTGTGTATACAGTGACACAAATCGCCCTTTATTTGACAAGAGATATAGTTTTCTTGGAATATTTGTCACTTGTTAATGCAAATAAAAGCTTAAAAATATGAATCACATGGAGTTGATGTCAGCCAGAGTCTGCAGACAGATGAAAACGACAGAGATGAGAAAGGAATGTATCCCATTCCTTTTGATACTTATGTTTCCCCTAAACACTGCAGAATTCTGGAAATTTTATATGATTTTATACTGATTTTTACACTTTCAGTGCTCATAATTTTACAATAGGCAAGATAAATTAAGCTGACTTCATTTTATTTTATTTTTGAAATGTTACTGAAATAAATCATGATATTTTGTTTCCTGGGTTTTTATTTTAATCTTCTGAAAGGGACAATCATTTCTTCCATACAAAGTGGAAAGTCATTCGTGTTCCTACATATTCTGCCAATATGCCAACTCCAACAATACTTCCCATACGTCTGAAGGAAAGGTCTTAAACAGTTGCAAGGCAGATTTAGTCCCTAGCTACCACAAGGCAGATTTAGTCCCCAGGCTGTTATCTGCTGTCCTTGTCATGAGATGTTGTCAGTGGAGGAGTTTGGCTCTTCCTTATTCATCCCTCTCCAGCATGTTCCCTGGCTTTGTGTAGGTTACCTAAACTCTCCACCCAGGTAAAACCCAGTGAGGGAAGGTGGAAATGACCATGGTGGCTGGGAGGACTGCTTCATTTCTCTGCTATTCGAGTCTTGGCTGGCTTTCTCTAGGTGTACAGGATGCCATAGGTGCAAGACAAAGCTCCAAACTGGAGGCCAGTGACCCCAGTCTCAGGTCATTGTCTGCATGCACCAGATTTCTGGCTGTTGTCCCTAGGTTTCATATATACCATCCATATGTCTTATGACATGAGTACTTCTGACATATGTCATTCCTAATGTATTCATTTTACCACATCACTGCATCTTGTTGTCTGTTCTATCCTCCTGAATTTTAGCATATATTACAAGGGAAGATGCAGCCAGAAATGTATTTTCCTTGTTTCTGTAAATACTCCACAACACATGGAAGACAGCTATCTTATAGCGGGAACCTCTACCTGTTTCTGGTGAGGCTGTAATTGTATAAAGGAGTGGTCTGTTCTGCAGTTGAGTTTTATTTATTTATTTATCTATTTATTTATTATTATTATTTTTATGGCAGTGTGTCAGGAGTAGTATGAGACTGACACTATAAGAACACCACACCAAAGTAAGCATTCCAAAGTGTCAGAGACAAATAAGTTTTCTTCAGGCATTTCCTGGCACTACTGCCACACAACTCACAAATTATTTGGGAAGTGCAGCCACAGGCTAGGCTAAGGCCAGAAGGAACTCAGCTGCTTTTTAGGGACAAATAATATTACTGACTTGCTTGAGATAACTAGAAAACAACATGGATATAGTTATATGAAAAGATTTATTTATTTTTAATCTTTCTCTCTCAGATAAAGAGTTGCCAACAGATTTTCAATAATATTAATCTTACCATTGGAGACTACTGTGCATAGAGATATTTCCTGGATACTCTTATTTCTTATTGTCCTTAGAATTTAAGTGCAGCTGTTTTGTAAGAGGTTGCTAGTGACTTGAGATTAGCTATATAGGAACTTTTTAGAAGCACTTAAGCAATTAACTTCCACTGAAATCAGTGATATTGATATTTTGCTTCAGTGTTAGTGTGCAGGCTGGTGATAATAGTGTTTTATAAATATCAAATGGATAGCAAGATATCATAGGAAACTTTATAAAAATCATCACCATGTAATCAAAAATTTGGTTTGGAGTGCAATGCTCATTACTGAGCCATAGAAACAATTTTATATTTTTGTGCAAAGAGAGTTTGATATAGAAACTTCTAGGAGAAAATATTTCCACTGGACTTGCAATGTCATTAACCTGTCTAGTGAAAAAGTCTAGTGAACTGAACTGTTGAAATCTTCTTGCACTTTAGCTTAAAGATTTTGGACTTGAGATTGCACAGTTGATGAAGACAGAATAGCATATCACCAGGCCAAAGAATACAATTCAAACAAGGAAGATGCTGCTGCATCTTTCTCCAAGTGACAGCTCTAGAGATTACAACAGAAAAGAAGTTTCTTTGTAAAACTTTCTGAAACTCCAAATAGTTATTGAAATCTTAACCATAGGATCATACTAAGAGGTAATTTAAAAGACTCTTGAATTTTAAAAAAGTGGCATGAGGTTTGCCTGCTTTCTGTAACTACAAAACTGCTGCCTACAAAACCATGTCTAGGTGAGAAATCTGGGCACCCAAACATAAAAAAATTAAGGAAAACAACATATATATATATATATATATATATGTATATATATATATATATTTTTTTTTTTTTTCTTAAAGTAAGAAAACCTGCTGAAGGAATCTGGCAAATGTATACAGAAGGGAATATATGAAGAAACTATTTGTGTGCAGTGTAATTTAGACAATGAGAAGGCAGGTGGTAATACAGCTGCATTTACATTATTTGAAAGACTTAACTACTTATTTCCATGTGTAACTAAAAAAAAAAAAAAAAAAAAAAAAAAAAAAAAAGAGATTTGAAGAGATTTCTGACTGCCCTGCATGGTACTTATTGCAGCTCCTGTAGGAAGCACATACTCAAACTTTTTCTGATGTTCTGGACAAAGTCAACAGCTTCACAGTGTGCTGTAGCTCAAAATCTTGTTTAGGAAAAAAAAAAAAATAAAAAAAAATTGTAGACTGGCATTAAAGATAAAAACAGGAGTCCTAAAACCTGAGATGGAGACACTCTGAAATACTCTGCAAATCCCCAGGCTATTGTTCACCCAGTGATCAGCATGGAAACCTCACAATATATTAAGAAACAAGTGCTTTAAGAAAATTACGCTCTCTTGGATGTCTGAGTTCAAATCGATCTGAAGAGGCTTCTTTCCTGCCTTTCTCATTGGAAACTGAAACACTGCTTTCAGCTGGTGGCCGTTCTCATGAAAAAAAAAAAAAAAAAAAAGTGCTGTAACAGTGCTGTGCTTCTGCTTAAATGTGGATAAGATGTTTTCTTAGTCTCCAGTCATACTTCACTAACTCCAAAAAGCATTATGCGAGTACAGTGTTACAATAGTGCTTTCTGTCCTATAGTCATCCATATACCAGGATGCCTTTTTCTTATTTACAGGCTATGTAGAGTAAAAATTAGAAAGCTGAAGTGAAAACAGGAGTAAAAAAATTCTCCAGAAAAAAAGGATTTGACTGGACAGATACATTTATGAAAATTTCAAATGCTATAAAGAACGTCCTTGTAATGCTTTATGTCAAAACCCTTACACTAAAATGAACACTGACCAATATATACCTCAGTGAAACATGGCAGTGGCTTTTTGAATAAAAAAGTAACAATTCCTACATAGATCTTTATTAAAAGACATGGAAAAAAGGGCCTCTTTGAGACTAAATCCCACCACAGATGTAAAAACAAACATATATCTGGGTATTCGTAAAGTATACTTTATGAAAAACTGATTTTGTTTAATACACCACAATAAAAAAAATCATTGCCTAGTGTAAAAAAGATAACTGGAAATGACAGTGATGTGTTTCTTTTTTATGGAGGGGCTTGCTCCTGCAGAATTTTGCATGAAGCTCTTAGTAACCATTAAATCAGAAATGGAATCAGTCAGCCTCTCTTCTATCCCTGAGACAAGTCTTATCATATTTATCAAAAGCTGGAGTTGGATAAGTGATTGAATATATGAATGAAATTTGCATTCATACAGCAACTTTCATCTTCACAGGACAGAAGGAAAGTTAGAAAGTGAAAAAATAAGTAAAATAAAAATCCCCTTTCAGATTAAAAATAGCATCTTTTCTAAGTGTAATGACTGTTATTTATTATTTATTATTCCAGAAAGTGGAAGAGAAGAACTCAGCTGAGAGAATCTGACTCAGAAAACATCTGATTAAAAAGTGGGGTTTGTTGTTTCTTATTCTGGAATGAAAAACACTCTGTTAGCTGTGAAGTAACTGTCTGTACTGCCAGCTAGTTTACATAGCCAATACAAGTGGGACATTTCCTCAGGTGACCTTTGACCAGCTGTGGTTGTTACTCATCTCCCTTTGAAATTCATTTATTTTTCATAAGTTATGAAAAGAAGAGCAAGTTTCAGAAAGCTTGGGTGTAGGAGCTAGTGCAGACCCCTGTGAAGAGATTCATAGATTTGGGGTTCAAATGGTCTGTTTAATGAGTATACTGGAAAGGTTTTCATAAGCTACTTCAGACTGATCTGAAGCTGGTTTCAGAAAGAGCACAGCTCTGGGAACAGACATGGGGTTGCCCTCTGGTCTGGGCTCTGTCTGCTGGGCACATCACAAAACTCCTGGAAGGAAGCAGATGGGAAGCTTCAGAGAAGTTATCGAATCTGCCAAACACAGCCTTTTTCTTTGCTAAAGTTTGTTCAAAAGCAACCCTGTCCAAATGCTTCTCCAAAGTATGAAGTATGGAGGTTTATATCCCAGCATTAGAAAACAGTTGGCATAGACAACTTTCTAAAGGTACTCAGTCTGTGCAATGGTTAGATGTCCAAAAAATCTAATCCACCCACAGGTTCAATGAGAAAGAAATTATATAAGAGAGCAAATAAGGGTTATTTGGATGAATTACGTTGACAAACATAAATAAAAACAGTTCACCACTGGATACAACTCATGCCCTTTCTTTGAATGAAGAATTCACTTGCAGAGTGGAATTAATAATAGAGATTTTTTTAAAAGGCCCAAGAAATTATAAAAATAAAGGAAATATTAACAATGAGTACAGCAAAGCAACTGGCAATTGTTAAGAGATGTCACTGGGAAAAGATACAGCTATATGCACTAGTATGTATGAGGAACACCTAAAGTAGCAGCCTTGGAAAACACAGACATCTAAAAAAATACGTTTATTTTCTCTATTTGAAACTCTCTTCTCTTCTGGAAAGCAGCAGAATGATATCTTTAGCAGTAAAGGTGATATACATGTATTGATATTTTACTGCATTACTTATATACCAGCACATCAATAACTAGTATTTAGTATTTAGTACTTATTTAGTATTTCTTATTTTGTATTCATGCTATCTATATTCCCTAGGAACATCATTAAATTTTTCTCCTTCAGGATATTGTAACCAGAAATGTCTCAGGATCACCTGAAAATAGTTACTTAAGATCAAATAGCTCTCTTATTTTCTGATAGTACTAATAGGCCTTAATTTTCCTGGCCAGGCACACATCTGCTCATGAATAGACAGTCTCCATTGAAGCCCCGGATCCTTGTCTCAGGTTTTAGGTGTGCCTTTTTTTGGTTCTATCCTTTAGACCTGTGTGTATGTTTTGGACCTAAATTGCAGCTCCATCTGCTGTTGCTTCCTGACTGAATGGACCTTGGACCAGATTCAGCCCTTACTGGGCTGCTGGGGCTGCTAAAGGAGCTTGTTCCCAGCACTGGCTCTGTCTACTGTACTTTGGGAGATGCTTGTGGCTGGGGACATGGCCTGTGCTGGGGTCACCTCAGCTCTCAGCTTGTCTGCCCCTGGGAGCAGCAGACCCTTGCTGTGCCCTGGCACTTCTCCTGGAATAGGACTTGAATATTTCTACTGCAATCAGTACACTGAGTCTTTGGTTTCCATGGGTATAAACCAACAGGGTGTTAACTGGATTTACTGTGGCAGAGGGAATTTTTCAATAAAGAGTTAGCTAAACTTCAGAATAGCTATTGTGCCTGAGCAGAATTTAATCTGTACATCCTGCTGTTCTTCAGGTGATGTATTTGAATTCCTGAACAGTGTTGATTCATTTAAAGAATATGGTATGAACACTGTCATAATTGAAGGATGTAGAATAGCTCAAAGCATTGACCAATAATGCAGTATTCTACTGTAAGTTGGTAATTCAGAAGAAGGCATTTCTTGTAACCCTTGAAGTAGTATTTATACCTATATAACTTCTTTATCTATTCTACTAATTTAAAATACAAAAGAAAATATTATCAAACCCATGCCACTGGACAACTGTAAGCTTCTTAAAAATAAAGTAAAATAAAGTTTTCTTTAACACAGCTATAAACTATGTAAGCCTAGACCCTGGTAAAGCAAATAAATTTCATCCCTACACTTGGGAGCATAAGATTTAGATATGAGTTCGCAAACTGCAAATCATTAATGTTTCTTTAAAAGCAATCTTGTTAAAAATATTAAAGGACTATCAGAAAAAGGAGAAGAGTAGAAGGGCCTGATGACTTGTACTATGACTTTGTCCCAGTGGCTGTTGCAGTAGTTGTTTAACTGACCCAGCAAATTTTAAAGAATATTCACTGCAGACATATTTTAGCAAAACAAATAATTCTGTAACTGAAGAACATTAGTTCTTCAGTGTTGCTGATATAAGTGGATGATGCAAAGACTGGTTCAAAGAATTTGAACATAGTCAGTGTTGCTGATATAAGTGGATGATGCAAAGACAGGTTCAAAGAATTTGGGCCTATGTCTGATTGGACAGCTCAACATCCTTGAAATTCAGGAAGCATTCTAATGTGCCTTAAGTAAAACTGTCTGGGATACTCAAGACTTGAGTCCCAGAGCCTGGATTTTTCCCTTTTTGAAAAATGGGTCTAGTGTTGAAAGCTTGAGACTTGGTGCTCATTATGTGCAGCAATGAAAGCCAGAAAAGGATGCTCACACAGAAGCTTCTGCATATTGTGTTCATGTAGAAGTCAGTTCCGGAGGACTCACTTCTGTCTGTAAATCAGTAACTTCATCAGATCTCCATTCATGTATCCTTCCTATGTGTATAAGAAGCTTAGTCTCCTTCAGCCATGGAGGATTTTCACAGCTCTGATGATTCTGTTCAATTGACTTATCTCTAGCTTTACAACTATGTTCTTCAATTGTATCTATTCCAGGTAGAACCTGAAAAAAAATGTTCACTTCCAAAATCTCTCACTTTATGGACTCTCAATATTTTCTTTTCTTTTCTTTTCTTTTCTTTTCTTTTCTTTTCTTTTCTTTTCTTTTCTTTTCTTTTCTTTTCTTTTCTTTTCTTTTCTTTTCTCTTCTCTTCTCTTCTCTTCTCTTCTCTTCTCTTCTCTTCTCTTCTCTTCTCTTCTCTTCTCTTCTCTTCTCTTCTCCTTTTCTTTTCTTTTCTTTTCTTTTCTTTTCTTTTCTTTTCTTTTCTTTTCTTTTCTTTTCTTTTCTTTTCTTTTCTTTTCTTTTCTTTTCTTTTCTTTTCTTTTCTTTTCTTTTCTTTTCTTTTCTTTTCTTTTCTTTTCTTTTCTTAATTTTATTTTATTACAAGGCCTCCAGAGAAACTTTAGGCTTTCTACTAAACTTTACTGGATGTTAATAAACACTTCTTCCATGCCTTAGACTTCTGTGACTTTGTCAAATCCCTTTCTTTACCTGTTTATAATTTTGACATCCAAAACCACAGGGGACCATTTTTTTATGCCCCCAGAACCCTTTCATTTCATAAATGAAGAACTTGTTCAATCTCATTTTAAAGAGAAGCCATTCTACTTCTCTGATTCTCCTTATTGAGCTTTCCTGTACTTTTTTCCACAATAGCTTTCCCAAACTGAGATAACCAGAACTGTCAGCAATATTCAGCTACAGTTTTAGTCCTATTTCATATATTTCACAACAGCTATTGTCTCATTTAGCTAGTGTGAGAATTTTTAATTGAAAAGTTTCTCTCTGAGGAGTAATTGTTCCATTAACAACTCATTTATATCAACTCTCAGCACACAGAGGCATTGATATTAACAAGACAAAGCCATGGATAGCCATATTATAAGTCAAAATTAAGTGAACTGAAAACTCTGGAAGGACTTATACTGGTGTTTAGGTTTTACTTTCATACAGAACAGATGTGCAGTGGGATTCTGCAGTAGTATTAGCAATCCTTCTTTCCAGTGTTGCCTATGAACCACAGAACTACCTACTTGATGTTAGTCTGACGTGACTGATTATGGTGTTCTCTTACGGAGTAGACGAGGGAACTGATCAGAACTCAAAATCAGTATTTTTTTGTGATAATAAATTTTCATTTATTTTTCTTAGCTAACTACTTCACATAAGCCTATGCTGTTGTGACAAAGAAAGTAATAATTAAGTTAGAGCAAAAGCTAAAGAAAAAATATATATATATCATACAAGTCAATATAATAAGTCAATAATCTAAGACAATAATCTAATAAAGTAGTATACAGGACAAATAAAAGCTAAATTGATTTTTAAATGTTTGCAGCACTTTGGTGCAACAAATATTTTTAATTTAAAATGCAAGTACCATCTACCACTGTACTTTTCTGAGAGAATAACGAAGATATATTCCTAATGGCTAAGGGAAAGCACAAGAGATATAGAAAGTAATACTATGTAGGCATAACACAACACTGAAAAATACTTCTGACTTGAATGTATAGCAGGATGTAAGCAGTTTAAAAGAATGAATGGACTGTAAGAATGTGAGGATTTAGATCTTTCAAGCTGGCCTTATGTTGTGAGTTAACCCCACTAGGCAGCTGAGCATGACCCAGCTGCTCACTCACACCCCTTCAGTGGGATGGAGGAAAGAATCAGAAGGGTAAAAATGTGAGAATTTATGGGACGAGATAAAGACAGTTTCCTAGGAAGGCAAAGCTATGTCTGGAAGCAAAGCAAAGCAAAACAAAGAATTATTTCACTACTGCCCATCAACAGGCAGGTAGATGTTCAGCCACTTCCAGAAAAGCAGGGTCCTTCACACATACAGGTTACTTGGGAAGACAAACACCAAATGTCCCCCTCTTCCTCCTTTATTCCCCCAGTTTTATTTCTGAGCATGACATCATATGGTATGGGATATCCCTCTGGTCAGCCTGTGTCAGCTCTCCTGGCTGAGTCTGCTCTTAGCTTCTGGTGTACCCCCAGCCTCCTCACTGGCAGGGCAGCATGAGAAGCAGAAGAGTCCCTGACAGTGTAAACACTACTCAGTGACAACTAGAACATTAATGTGTTATCAACACTGATTCTCATCACAAATACAAGAAGTAGCACCATACCAGCTACTGTGAAGACAATTAACTCTAACCCAGCCAAAAACTAGTTCACCTATTTTTTATATGTGAGCATGACATCAAATTGGGGAGTTCCCATCTGGCAGGATTTAGGAAATTTGCCAACAGGCAAAGTGTGGAGTTCAATGGGAAATTAAGCCACGTCTAGACCTGTTTACAGTGGAGTTTCTACTGAGTATCTTTGTACCAACTACCAAGTATTTTGTACCAACTACTTCTGGATGGCATGGGAGACTCGACATCTTGTTTCAGGTTAACAGACACTTGCTTACAGAATTGAGTGAACCACTGAACCTGGAATTATCTAGTAAAATAACTTGGAAAGCAAATATGTACATTTTCATTAGACTAAGTGTTAATGAAACAAATGAAAAGATCATAGTTGAAAGAACAAGGTGAGATGTGGAAATGTGAAGACATGGCATCCAATGACATTCTTGACTGCTGCATATATTCTTGTTTCATGATATACATTCCCATGTTATCCACTCATGACAGAAATATAGTACTTCCTTTTTAAAGCTCTTGCCAAATATAGCTGAACAAATCACCATATACTGAAATAGAAAAGTTCACTACATTTATCTGTATGTTTTTTTTTAAATTCATTTTATAATGTGAATTGTAATCGTTTCATTCTTTGAATCAATCAATGACCTTAACTGAGTTAATGTAATGTTGCAACATGCAACAGACAGCTACTGTACAAGAGAAAACATTTTACAGTATGCTGTAAATTTAACTGCTCTGTGAAAATAAGATACCCAGATCTTTAGTTAGAGAAGACTAGCTCATGGTTCTGTTAAAAAGACTAGATAATGGGTAAAAACATAAAATTACCCTATATCCCACATATAAAAATTAAATACATAAAACTTAAATAGACATAAACTGAATTCATGAAGCAGCATTATAGTATACTCCCAATGAACAATGCAGTATATTCTGAGAACAAACTAGTTTATTACTGTGTGACATTTAATTTGTAATGCCAATGAATGAGTGTTATGCTGACAGCAACACTGTTGATCATAAACCTCTAAAAAGTTTCCAAAGCATCCCAGAATCCAGGAAGTGGATCATGTCTATGATTGTGGAAGTAATTTTATCTCAATTTCTGGCATGTCTGGAAAACTTGCTAATTGTGTATGAACTTGTTTCAGTTTGAAACTATTGTTTTGTTTGCTCATATTAGTGCTTTATTAGGGTTACAGAGAGATCAAATCCTTTTAAAATGGGGAGAATGATGAAACTTTCATGTTTACGCAGATAGGGCCAAATACCTTACAGAACCTATCTTGCAGAAGCAGAGGTAATCAAGGTAGACCTAACTTTGAAGATGGTCATTCTCTGGATGGGTGATTGGAGTGGTTTACCTCCAGAGGTTCCTTCCACACTAGGTTATCCTGAGACTGGATGTGTCATTTCTCATTGTCAGGAGGCACTGCTTAGGCCCTGTGGGTAATGTTACATGAGAACGGAAAAGGAAAATTCCAATCCAAAGAAATGGCTTGGTACAATGATAAAATATATGTAAGTGACTCTGTAACTGAGACAGAAATACAGCAAGTTGAAAAAGGATTTTTTTTTTTCATTCAGCTTCTGTCATTCCAGGACAGACTGGATGGCCATCAGAGAAATTGCCTTGTAAATGCTCAATGAGTTCTTGATTGTGTTGATTATGTTACCAGTCCGTAAGATCAAGGATGATGGACTGTATCCTGACATGACCTGAAGATCTGGTTTGATCAATGTTTCATAATCCTAGATACAGTGGACAGGCTGATGATGATATCTGAAGTTCAGATTGTCCATTAATCTCCACGTTAAAATGTGGTTTTCACATGCTTGAACTCTACAGTTGTGATCTTTCTTTTTCTTTCTTTCTTCCTTCCTTCCTTCCTTTCTTTCTTTCTTTCTTTCTTTCTTTCTTTCTTTCTTTCTTTCTTTCTTTCTTTCTTTCTTTCTTTCTTTCTTTCTTTCTTTCTTTCTTTCTTTCTTTCTTTCTTTCTTTCTTTCTCACTCTCTCTTTCTCTTTCTCTCACTTTCTTCCCCTCTTCCTCTTCCTCTTCCTCTTCCTCTTCCTCTTCCTCTTCCTCTTCCTCTTCCTCTTCCTCTTCCTCTTCCTCTTCCTCTTCCTCTTCCTCTTCCTCTTCCTCTTCCTCTTCCTTCCTTCCTTCCTTCCTTCCTTCCTTCCTTCCTTCCTTCCTTCCTTCCTTCCTTCCTTCCTTCCTTCCTTCCTTCCTTCCTTCCTTCCTTCCTTCCTTCCTTCCTTCCATGAACTTCTGCCTTGTCTGATGCAAAAGATGGAAGGATGGTTTTCAGTGAGACAGAGTGTTGTCAGATATGTCTTAGTTTTGACATCTTAATACTGTCCTAAAAACTGGTTTCCATGTTTGCTTCTGCCATGCAAATTGGATGGTGATACTGAACAAGTAATATAAATGACAGTATTGATTGGTAGTCTTGACAAGTCATTATTATATTGCTAATTTGCAGGGTATCTTGAAGTTTACAGATATAGTCAGTGAGATCAGTAATTGGAGCATATAAAATTAAATCTTAAATGACTGAAAAACTGGTCCTGGAGCACCTCAAATTAGTCATTCTAAGTTAATGTGCACTTGTGATATTAATGTCACTTTAATGTAGTCCCCCCTCTGGAGAATGGGAACACTGTTACACAATAATCATATTCCAGAAAGGTTAAATTCATTTTTGAAGCACACAAATGCTTCATGGACAATGCAATGCAATGCAAAAAAATAAAATAAAAATAAAAATAAAAATAAAAATAAAAATAAAAATAAAAATAGCACAATATATACACAGACAACTGTAGGAAATGAAAGCATGAAGTTGAAGTGCATGAGTTTGAAGTCACTTAATATTTTTTTAACTGAATTTTATTGCTTGTAATAAAAGCATACTTTAACAGAAAGATCAAGAAATTGTTGGTGGATTGAGGTGCAGGTATATTACTAACTGCAGATATATTACTTTTGGCCATAGTAAAACAAATGATGAAGTTACAAATTTATCACAAAGATCATATTTGCAATATTCTAAGGACTACTTAATAAATAAATGTTCATTTTTAGATAAATCTTCACTGATTCATGCCCAAAACTGAGGTGGAGTGTACAGTAGAATATACATTTACAACCATTTGCAGTTAGCTACACTGTGATATGGAATGGTAGACATGGGATATAGCTATAGATCAGCCTTAGGTACTCCTGAGTGAAAGCACTAGGCAAAATAAGAAGGCTTGAGCAGAAATTTAAATTTTAATATGTTTCCTCTTAAATCTTATAGACAATTTTTATTTATTTATTTATTTTTCCGGCATGACTGTCTACAATTTAGGACCTGGTATTCATTCAAAGACTCTGGTCATCTTTGGTATCTGTAGGTAAAACAGTATTTTCTTGACCAATGCACCTAAATTTCAGAACCTATATTTAAACTGATCTTTTGGTTTGCATATTGAGTTTTTACCACCTGAAGTTCCTGACCTGTCTCAACAACTGTCAAAAAATAAAATAAAATAATAAAATAGGTTCAAGCTGGCACTTTAAAAAATATATGAAAGTGACGTTTATACACAAAATTCATTGCAACTGTAATTATTTTATATATATATATATATTTATTTTACTTCTTCCTTCATTCTTTTTCCACTTAGATCCTTTTCTAAGCTTGCAGGCAAACCATTGAAGCAAGTCTTTCCAATGAAGTCTGCCGAATTGCTATTGCAAATTTCATTGCTGTTGATGAAACACTGAAATCCTTTTGTTGAACACATTACTACTCAGACTGCTAGAACACAGACTTTATATTTCTCTTGTGGCCAGTATGGAAGAGATAGCAATTCTTTTTTTAATTAGCTGATAAATTCAGGTAGGAAGTGTGACTGTTCTTTTTGATAAGCACAAACTGTCATTTCTGATTTGGAAATGATAAAATATAGAATATTCAAAAAAAAAAAAATAGAGAGAGAGAGAATGGGAAGTGAGATTAAAAAAAATAAAGATTTTAGTGTTATTCGTGTTTTAAGATACATAGGAAACCTCTTTTTACTGAGCTATCAAAGCAATGGGTGAAGGTAATAATTAGTAAGAGATTACTGATTATTATTGAAATTAGTAGCCAGAAATTAAGGTAATAACATAAGTTTATTTCATGTTGTTTTCTTTCTCAGCCTTCAAACTGCATGTTACACAGCTTCAGTAAAGAAACCTATGTCTGCTCAAATATCACTTACAAGAGCATTCCTCAAGAAATGCGTAAGGAATATCTGCAAACTTCATTATTTATATAATCCTGTATGCAGTGATGTCATTCATGCATTTTACTGGCTTCCATGGACTTTTATTATTTTCCTCAAATTGATAAAAACAGAAATAAAAACAGATAATCATCTACTGATACCTTGAATGGGATTCAGATTTTTAAAGTGTTTTTTTTTTTTTTTTTTTTTTTTTTTTAATGGCCATTTTGATTTGATGACTTAGATTAACTTCCCTCACCTGCAACCATGCTCCAGAGTACTACAAATCTTCTGGAGTTCCTTCCTTTGGTCACATCTGCCACCTGATATCTTTATCCCAGGGCTGTCACAGCTCATTGCAAGAGCAACTGTTAAATATTTACCAATGACATTTAAAAAGCTATGAATGTTTCCAGCTTTACTGTGAAAAAAAATAAAATAAAAAATCACCAAAACTCCATGGTTTTGTAGCTTAAAAATAGTTCTGGGACACAGAAGTGACTTATAAACTCTTACTGTGTAGCAGAGAAATAATGTGTCAAAATGCCAAGGAAATTGGACACATATAATAATCAACAGCAAGTAGGCTACTAGGTAAAATTAGTTAATTAAAGGACTTCATTAAAATGCAGTTGTCTGTGACAGTCATAGAAAATCACAGTGATATCTGTGCATAGAAAACACAATTTGGGTCTGAAAGCTTGCAGAAGTATATAATGATATGGGACATGCCCTCTAAGAGATGATGTCTGTGCCATAATCTACATAATATAATCCCTCATATAGAAATTATTTATATTTTTCATCTTTTTTTTTTTTTTTCCCTCTTTCAAGACTTCAGCCTTGGGCAACTATCTTATTTAGATCCTGCTGTCTCTACTCATTTTGACAGAAAAAGATGTAGACTTGAGTATACCAACTATAAACTTTTTTGTTGCAATTTACACATTGCCTTAAGCACGCATTTGTGAAGGCTTCTGGCAAGACTAAAAGTTAGTAAATTATACTTTAGTTCAAATAGAAATGATAAAGCATATTTACTTTTGCAAAGGTTTTGGTGAATCCTGAGTTTCAATTTCAATTTCAGGTACATAGGATTAATTTTAAAATCAATTTAGGAGTATACTTTAGAAAGATCCTAGAATCTTCATAGAATCATAGAATGGCTTGGGTTGGAAGGGACTTTAAAGACCATCCAGTCCCAACCCTCCTGCCATAGGCAGGGATGCCACCCACTTGATCAAGATGTGGTAGGTCATCCAACCTGCCCCCTCCAGGGATGGGGCATCCACAACCTCTCTAGGAAACCTGTTACAGTGCCTCAGCACCCTCTGAGTGAGGAATTTCCTCCTAACATCTAATCTCTCACCTCTTTCAGTTTAAAATCATTCCCCCTTGTCCTATCATTATCTGTCGAAGTAAAAAGTCACACTCTGTTTTTTTATATAAGCCCCCTTTAAGTACTGAAAAGCTTCAGTGAGATCTCCTGAGATTCTTCTCTTCTTCAGGCTGAACATCCCCAGCTCTCTCAGTCTTTCTGTACAGAATAGATGCTCCAGCCCTCTGATCATCTTTGTGGCTCTCCTCTGGACCTGCTCTAACTTGTCCATGTCCTTGTGCTGGGGACCCCAAGCCTGGATGCAGCACTCCAAGTGAGGCCTCACAAGGGCAGAACAGAAGGGGACAATCACCTCCCTCCACCTGCTGGCCACTTTGTTCATGCATGCAGGTTCACACAGCTGGCCTTCTGGACTTTAAGTGAGCACTTCTGACTCATGTAGAGGATATTTTCATCTACCAGAACCCTCAAATCCTTGGTAGGGCTGCTCTCAATGAGTTCCCCTCCCAGTCTGTACTCACATTTGAGACTGTCCTGACCCAGGTTCAGCACCTTTCACTTGGACTTGTTGAACCTCATTATGTTCACCTGTGCCCACTTATCTGGCTTTTCCAACTCCGTTTGGATGGCATCTCTTCCTTCTGGTGTATCAATTGCACCACTTGAATGATATCGAGCTTTGCATAAAAAATTTAACTTTCAACAACAAATCAAAATTTTAAAATTGTATTTTATTTATCTTCATTTTCTTCCCAACACAAGAAATACGTCTACTAAACAGGTCCTATCAAGAAATCATAATTGTTTGCTGGAAAAAACATATGCAACATAAACATAAAAACCCACAAACAACAAAACCAACAAAACCCAAAACCCAACCAAACCAAAAATGTTTTGATTGAGAGAACTTAGTTCAGTTTTATCCAAGGCTGGAGCTTGTGATGTCCACAGTAAGACAGCCACTGAGTAGACACTTTCTTATGTCACTTAAGATAATTATTCTTTTGGTCTGGAATTCTCATCAAGTACAACAATGTGCTCACATCTACCAGTCATAAAAAAAAGGGCCATAAAATTGTCCTAGGCTGAGATAATAATTGCCTGCTCTTTGAAGAATTACTAGTCTGTTAGATTTTATTTTGAAGTCATAGTTTAATGTAAAACAAAATTCAACTATCACAGTTGGAAAGTTAGTGTAGAAATTTAAACTAAAGAATAAAGAATATGTAAGTTTTTTGTTGTCGTTTCTGTTTTTTTTTTTTTTTTTTTCATTTGTTTGTTTTTGTTTGTTATTTGTTTTTTCTTCAGGACGTAATCTGAGGCAAAACAGAAAAGCTTACAAACAAAAGTCCTTCACATATGAATATTTTTGGAAGACATGATTTGACAGATTATTAGTTTAAGTCGTCAAATTTCAACTTTTCACACATAGATGTGTAAATCTATATTTATTTGTATTGATTAGACATACCAAATAACTTTAATAAATATGATATCTTGGTTCAAGACATATAATGTTCAAACTATTTTGGCATTACAGGAATGCTTATTTTCAATGTCTTGTGGCATAAAGTCATTTTGGTGCTATAGTCAAAGTTAAATGATCTTATTTCATGTGCTCTTGATTTGTAACTTCTAATAATGCAGCTGAGTTTAAATTCCCTGCTTGATCGCTGCAATTTCAATCAAAGTCAAAGACTTTAGGAAAATTTTCTTGGTAAAGCTACATTAAAGAAAGATACATTTTTCTGTAAGTTTCTCACTACTGCAGCTGCCACACAGATGGTGAAATAACCAAGGGACCATAATATATATATATATATATATTTTTTTTTCCATATTAGCAAGAAGAAGCAAATTCAATAGCTGGGAGTCTGCATAAGGAATCTATTCATGTGTTCTCTGACAAACAAGAGATGAAGGGAGAAATCCTTTCATGTATTTTTATCTTGTAGCTAACCAAAAGATGCCTAGAAAAACCCCTATTTTAAAACTGTCCAGCTTTCTTCTAGCTAATGATAATCTCATTCTGTATGAAAAAGTTTTGTTCAAAGTATAAAATACACAAATATACCTAGCTTGCTTAAAGATTTTTTTTTATTATTATTTATTTATTTTTCTAAAGAGGCTACAGGACTGGAGATTCAAATTTGGAGTCCTATTCCAAGGTTCCTGAGATAAAAAACTCCTATAAAGGCAACACTCCTTATTACTGATTGACTCTTACGCATGTTTTGAGGCACTCATCTTGGATGTGAGACCTGCTGTTGATGAATCTTGATTTTCTCTGGTTAGATAAATTGATTGCAAGAAGTAGTTTGGATTTGGGGGGAGAGATATTTATGGTGTTGGCCTTTATCCTATCATGATCTATGCACAGAAAAATTACCATTGGACATAATCAGACTGTTGGTTAATCTACCCACAAGCTGGCTCTGAAATCATGGAAGAATTTGTGATATACTCAAGCATATTAAATAGTTTGAATCATAGAGCAGGAGTTATAGAGTGTATTTCAACACAAAGAACATCCAGTAGCACTGACTGATACTGTCTACTTTTTGCCCCTTGTCCTCATTATCCAACTGATGGAGATTTGCAATGTCTTCATTATGACTACAAGAGGTGTCAGAATGGTTAATTTCAAAACAAGACCCTATAAACCAGGAAAGAACTATATATTATTTTATTTTGTCATGAACACAAATGGTATATTTCATTTTAAAACTTCCTTCAGTAAGTTTCAGAGACCTATTTTTAATGCAAAGTCAGAGCAAATTTTAGTGGGATGCATAAAAAGATTTATGATCTAATGGGAATGATTACCTGCCTTGGACTGATTCTTATTCTTACTGTTCTGTTTTTAAAGGACATTTTTCCTCTACCTGAAGATGTGGTAGGGACAAATTATTCTTGCTACAAATGATTGCTATTATATTCATTTATTTCTTTAGATTTGTTGATTGTGAAGCACGCTCAGAATTTTCTCTAAGAATAACTACTAGAGAATCCCTTGGCAAAGACATTTCCATTCCCTGCCTCAAGCAATCTGGAGCACAATTAATTAAAAAAAAACAAAAACAACAAAAAAAAAGTAATCCCACAGTGAATGAATTTATTTTCAGGAATTCTTTTCCCCCCTAAAATGGTAGAAATCATAACTTAGGAAAACTTTATGAGAATGAGACAACAATTTGAGGGAGACAGAAGCCTTAGTCGGCAAGTTTTACCTGTAAAGTAAAAAAACCATAAGCACAGGAGAGCAAATCTTAGACATGTAAAAGATAAAACAGAAGGTCAGTGGAGTTCAGAAAACAGATTTAAGAGTAGCGTTTTTAATACTGTACTAATAAATTGATAGAGGTCTGTCTCTGTATATTTAAAACCAATATTTGAAAGGGGAGAAACTTTTAAGCTAGTGTCAGAAAAAATAGCAACAACAAAGATACTGGGGAGCCTGGCTATGCAGTGTTTGTCAATGTGATAATTTCTGCTCCTGTTACCATAGCTACCTGCTCAGTTTCCACTGAAGTCAATCTATGTGACTTTATTTGCTTTAGAACTTAAACATCCCCTCATCCTCTGTACTGTCAAAGGGAGCATGAAGAAAATGTTTGGTGTCCCTCTCCGGTTTCTGTGTTAACACAATGATGGTGAACAGGCACTTTGAAAAGGTGTGTGTTCACCATGATGGCCCCTTGCTTACCTTAATATTGGCCAAAATAGTTCCCCAAGAATTGGCAATTGGAGAAGGCATGGTGAGCTCCCAGGACACTGCCTAAGAGAATCATGGAGCTTGTCCTAAGTGAGGACAATTGATCAGAATGATCATGAAGTAAACTATCCAGCTGTTGGTATAAACCATAGAGATCATGAAGCGATAAGATGTGGTCAGTGTGGATTTGCCAGAGTAAATCCAATGAACATGTATAACTTCTTCCTTTGGTAAGATAGCTGCCCTAGCACATGGAAAAGGGAGTTTGAGACACTACATGAATTAATTATAGTATTCTCTGAGACCTAGGGAAAAACAATCTACATGAAATCATCATAAAGTTGGTGCTGATTAAACTAGTCATTTGTTGAGCAATGCTCCAATTTTAGGGCATTTCAGATGGGGTCCTCTGCGAGAAACTAATCAGTAATTAAAACTGTTAACCAGTGGGATGACAAAACACACAGATTAATTTCTGGTGTGACACTGAACTGTGAGGTGTCACCAACTTCATAACTCAAGCTGAGTTTAAGAAACTGTAATCAGTATAATTCAGTTCATAAAAAGTAAGGTAAAAATGCCAAGCCTTGGGGAAACTGAATGCTGTTATGCAAAATGGATAATTATGGAATAAACTGCATCTGGAGCTATAATAGCAGTATATGACCTGAATATGCATCAATAATGAAATGGTAGTGCAGAAAAAATGTTTTTCTAGATGACATAAAACACAAAAGGAATGTCTAAGGCATAAACAGAAGGTATTTTCCTCTGCCAGTAGTCTCAAACTTTGAAATGTGGCCAGTTCTAAGCAGCGTGGACAATTCAGAACACTGCATTTTAATAAAGGTCCAAACCTTTTTCTTCCCGACAATATTTGGAATGAAGCAATGGGAAAGCATTAAAAATGGCACGTCTAGAAAGAGGCCATGGGTCTTATAAAGAATAATTCAAAGGACAGTGTTTATGCAATTAGAAAGTAAAAGGTGAAATACGAGGTGGAAATATGATGCTAATTTTCCATGTTGATAAACAACCATTGGACAGGTTCTCAAAAGGCTCTGCTCAGAAATATATTTTAAAAATGCATTTTATGTGTGGAGAACAGCATATCTTTTATTTGACACTAGGTGCATTTCTTGGTGTGAACCAAGAATTCAGACTTTTAACAATCCTAAAAGCTGCCCTATTCCATTATCTTGTCTGTCATTTATAGAGTATCATGTACCAATTTTTAACATATCGTATTAAAAAAGGAAAACTGCAGAAAGCAAAGGTTAATTATTTAATGTAGAAAAGGACAGATCCTCTCTTCTTACCTTTCATGTGGTATATCATATTGTATCACTCTGCCCTTTAGAGCTATCTTCAACACGTTACCTCTTACATGTACCTCAAAATTTCAAACTGCCACAATGTCAGTCAAAGTATATAACACAAAACAGACATATATGTATTTTTTTTTTTTAAGGAGAGATCCTATTCTTTGAATTCTTTCACATATTAGCTTCTGAGCCCCACTGAATGTCACACTTTCCACTATTAACTCAAATTAATAGGTACAAAAATCAGAGTTTTAATCCAAGTTTCAGATTTGCGTGGTTTTAATTCAAGTTTATAGCTATACCATTACTCTGTACTTGACTGGTAGTCTCTTTCACGTCCTTAACCCAGTTTCCTTCAAGTTATGATAGTTTGACATTTCTAGCTTAACTAAACATGACTTTTCTGAAATCTATGTTCTGAGTCCACTGCTGGATGTCTGACTAAAAACTCCCATTGGTTTTAATAAGTTGGAAACACACTTCTTACACATAACAAATGCAGACCATTCCAGCTCAGTGTCAGACTCTTAACTATATATGCACAGTAGCTGCTGTTTCTTACAAGCAAAAGCTTATCTCACAGGACTATAATCTGAGCGACTGGGATCAGTATTAAACCTGATATTGTGAAAAATCAGCTGTGTTAAAAAATAACTATATCTACTCCTATTATATGGCAGTTGTTTTAATCCTTAGTGTAAAGTTATTAATATAAAATTTAAGCTAATAATCATGTAGGAACTAAAGAACTGTATTTTTGAACACATGAATTTCTGTTAAAAGTTTACTTAGTTTGTAGACTCAGCAAGTGAATATATCAAAAGGAGGATTAAAAGCAGTTGGAGATATTCAAAACCCAGCTGGATGTGGTCCTGAGCACCCTGCTTAGCTGACCAAGCTCTAAGCACAGGGGTTAGACTAGATGGTCTGCATAGGTGCCTTCCCTTCTCAACTATGAAATCTTTTACCCACTGCTGTGGCCATGTCTGTTTGTTATGTGGTATAGCAGGAGAAGCAGCAGGAGAAGCATCTTTCCAGAGAACCCTTTCTCCTAGGGCAGGTTCAATTTCAGGCAGAGAATCCAGGTAGTTGTTACATAACTGAGTTAGCCTATACAAACTTAAATGGGACTTCTTTGTCCCATTTATTTCAGGAAGATACCTCCAAACCTGAATATTTTTATTTTATTAAAATAATATGGTCAAGTAACTCAACTAGAGTTGTATTGAAGCCAAGCTTTTCTCGTCTTTTTTTACTGAGTAGATGACTAAAGCCAGAACCAGTAAGGAGCTTACCATTGTCTTTCAGAAATGTAAAGACCTGATAAAGAGTGCTCTTTCTGTAGAAGTTAAACTCTGTGCTACTGACATTGACAATTTACTGCTATACCAAGGAATTGAAAGCTAATATTTATTACTGCTATGTTACATGTGAGTCACACTCAGTGACTTGATTCACAAGTGTGGCACTGCTGCTAAGAGTTTACAATGTGATTGAAGAAATCATTTTTCTCAGTGGAACTAAGCACAGATTTTTTTATTTTTTTTCTCTCTCTCTCTCTAATTCTTTCCCACTCTTATTTTGATTTATCTATTTCTTTTTATTCTAGTTATTTTCCTTCCAGTGCTGTGTTCAAAATTGGACTAGCACACAGATGTTCTGTGACAGTAGATGATGCACCTCTGATGTACATTCAGTCTGCATATTATAGGTGGGTTGGAAATGTGCAATGAAGCAGATTGCCTGGGGAACACAGATCATAATGTGCATATATGAGAGATAGCTATTATGGTAAATTAGTTTTCTCTGTTTGGATTTTCTTGCCATGTGCTCCTTCGCAAAGAAGCAACTTACTTTTTGGTTGTTTGTTTGTTTTCTTTTCTTTTTACTTGATAAAAGCAAAACCAGTGTACAGTGTTAATGACAATGTGGAGCAAAGAGGACAGGATTAAAAAAAAAAAAAGTGAATAATCTCTGGGTAGAAGGTGTACTGTTGCCAGCAGAGATGCAACCATTCATCCTTTCATCCATATAGGAAAGTAGGTATTACAGCATGTTTGGGCACCGTGATTTCAGAAAAAAAAAAAAACACTCCATCTGTGATTTTTTGCACTCAGGCTCACAGAGCAGAGTTGTTCCATAACACTATAGTTGGCTACAGGATTATATCTGTACCACCTGTAAATTATTGGTTTTACCTGTACAATGGTAACATGAAAAGAAGAGCAACTCTGAAAATTCTAGATAAGTTACAAATCATGGGATTTAGAAAGTGACAAGTTTAATATCCTTTCATCTTTAAAACAGTTTCTTTCACAGGTTGAAACAAAGGCATTCTTCAAAATGGAAGTAGGTAGAAGATATGAGTGTCTGTGTTTTCCCAGGCAATGTAATGTGCATTGAGGAAAAGCATTAAGTTTCCAGGAAATTGAAAATCTAGGAGACAGATTGATGAGTTTTAAGAGATCATCTTTCCCAGCTTTTCATCAGATTCATTTGGTATAGAACTGTTCTTGATGGGAAAGATAAACAAAGATTGAGAATTTCACATAACTGTTTTTCACGCAAACACAGATAGTGGAAGCCTAAATAGAAAGGCAAAATATATTGAGATGAAGGAGAAAAGTGACAAGCTAACTTAAGAACTTATTCTAAAGGATTTTGAAGCCTACTATACCTTCATAATTCAAGCCTGTCAGTGAACATAGGCTCAAAAACTAACAAACCAAAAACCAAAAAAAAAAAAAACAAACAAAACAAACAAACAAACAAACAAACAAACAAAAAAAAAAAAAAAACAACCAAAAAAAAACACCAACAAAGCAAACAAACAAAACAACAAAAACCTGCAATTTGTTCTGACATATACCAGCTTCCAACTTTCTAGCTCATTACCTCTACTGAAAGAACCCTAACAACACAGTCCACATCACATGCTGAGGGACTGACCCAAGCTGCTTAACATCCAGGACTGTTTGCTTGCTGTACAACTCCAGCTGCTCAGTAAGCAAGACCTGAAGTAGACATTTTGTCAAATTTTTGACAGCTTTCCAGTTCAGTAACTTTGCATGCTTTTGAAACTGCTACCTGGAAGCAGTTAGTTAAGGTAAAGTTAAGAAAGGAAGAGCGGATCTGAAGAAATAAGAGCTACAGTTTTTGAGTTTACTGTAAGCAATTAGAACTAAACTGGTTGTCTCTAAACTTATGAGTTTATGAGGCTGTGCAACTTATATGTTGTGCAATATACACGAAACAAATCCCCAGCAGTAAAAATATAGCAAAGTTGCTGCTTTTCTCCATCAAATGTTCTTTTTCAGAAAGCAGCAAACACACCTTTTAAATAGTTATAACGGGAGGTTAAAATCAAAAGTATTGCCCTGGAGTAAATATTAGTAAACTAGTAAATTAGTATTATTAGTAAATATTAGTAAATTGTGCCCTGGATAAATATTATATCTTAAAACTTTTGTCCTTTCATACAGCTTTTCTGTATGATACAGGTTTGTGGGCAACCCACCTACAATCTGATCTACTCCCTATTTTGCATATAACTAATAGCTTTTCACTTCAATTGTTTTCAGTGTATTGATTTTCTGGGGAGACATTAATTTAATCTATTGACTACCATTCCTGTTTGGGTAATTAAATTTACTGTGCAGCTTGAAGAAATATGGTACAACTGGCAAACTGATTGATTTGTAGACAGTGGAGCAGGTGAATGTAAAAGCAAAGTGCTTTGAGACTGCTGTAGACAAACCATCAGCTTTGTAAAACATTTGAAGAAGCAACTATACCAAAATTATCAACCTGTCTCTTAGCTTTTCAATGGCTGTGCTCAATGAAGAGGTTATCTTCATGTGCTTGACCGGTGGGTGCTCCCTCCTCAGACCCACTGCTCATATACTCATATGGAACTCTCCCTAAAACACGCCAAAATGAACTAGACCTTCAGTAAAGTGTTAGACATGCAAACAACTTATAGTGAATGGTTTATTGATTTCCCTTTTAATATTGTTTAGGTGGCCAGTTGATGAGAAGGGATATTTGTATCAGGGAGTTAAGAACAGCTAAGAGCTGTGGCTTCAGCAGGCACACATTTGCTTCTGGAAAAGCTATTAAACACATTATAAAGCTATTAAAACCTTTAACTTGCCCCAGATATTAAGGTTTATTTTGGATTAAATTAAATATTTTATTTTACTCATGATCAACAACTTTTCCTTATTGGGAAAAAAAAATGCGGAAAGTAATCATTAGATCATAAAGATTGTAATAGCTTTATTACATCTACTTGAGTGACCAGACAATTCAGCAGGATAAAGTGGAGAAGGCAAAAAGCTACACCTATTACTGGGCAGTATGTCTCTTGTCTGCTTCCAGACTTGGCAGACGATGTGATTTTGGAGTTTTAATGTTACTGTTTATGGAGGAATGGATTTCCCTACTTGCTCCTTTTACCACAGAATTTCATTTATTAAACTGCTGTATTCCAGGGCTTGTCATGTCACTCTTTGACTTTACATCTACTTACACTCGCCAGCCATTATCTGTCCCTGCTTTTTTTACCTGCTTAATTCTTCATTTGGTGTCACTTTCTAGAACTGAACTTGAGAATTAATGGTAATTTAATTTCTTTCTTTTTGAAAACAGCTTTGCCAAACTGTTAGAAGTGATTTGCATTTTGTCCTTCATTCTATAAAAACCTAGTCAGCCAGGCTCAGTTCTTGCATAATAGGCAAGTATCTACACGTCACTCATATTCTGGAATGTGACAAGCTTAATCTCTGCATGAACCTTGCCACATTGGATCAGACTAACTACTCATCTGATGCCACTCCTCATTGCTGTACACAGTTTCAGATGTAACAGATGCTTCAAAAGATTTAAAGATCCCAGAAGAGGCAATTACACAAAACCATTCCCAAGGCAACAATATTTTCACTAGCTTGCTGATGGAAGAGCTATGTCCCATCCTGAGGCCTGTCCGGGATACACGTGCCATGGTTTTGGGACACAGTTTTCTTCATAGAAGATCACATAATGCCATGGTTTGGATTTTGGATGAAAATAGTGGTGATAACTCACCAATGCTTTAGTTCATGCAGAGCAGTGCTCACACAGAGCCAAGGACTCCAGTTCCTCATGCTGCCTTGCCAGTGAGGAGGCTGGGGGTGCACCAGGAGCTGGGAGGAGACAGAACTAGGACAGCTGGCCCAGGCTGACCAAAGGGATGTCCCACCACGGTATGATGTCATACTCAGTGATAAAAGCTGGGGTAAAGAAGTGGAACATTCAGAGTGATGGCATTTGTATTCCCAAGAAACAGTGCTGATAATGTGCCGATGTTTTAATTGTTGCAGTTGTTTTAATTGGTGTGCTTACACCAAGCCAAGGATGTTTCAGCTTCTTGCTCTGTCCTGCCTGCGGGCAGGCTGGGGTGCAGCAAGAGCCTTGAGGAGACAGACGTAGGACAGCTGACCCAAACTAGCCAAAGGGCTATTCTATACCATCTGACGTCATGCTAAACAGTATATAGGGGTGGATAGCCGGTGGGAGGGGGCCGGGCTGCTCGGGGTTAGGCTGGGCATCAGTCAGCAGGTGGTGAGCAATTGCATTGTGCATCACTTGTTTGTACACATTATTATTAGTGATACTACTATCATCATTATTGTTATTATTATTATTGTTATTATTACTTTCCTGTCTTAATAAACTGTCTTCATCTCAACTCACGGGCTTCACTTTCCCATTTCTCTGCCCCATCCCAGAGAGGGAGGGGAGAGGGTGAGAGAATGGCTGTGTGGTGTTTAGCTGCCGGCCGGGTTAAACCATGACAGCACCTTTTTCACAGCCCACTCCAGAAAAGTGGATGGGACTTGTGAAAATGTAGGAAAACTTATTTCTGGCCCAATAGTATGGTCTGTACCTGTAGGGCTAGATTGCTGGAGTTGTGTTAGAGGTAAGTCCCATTTCCTTATCAGTATACCAAGTAAGGGGTGGAAGTGCTATTTAACAAAGGATATTTTTGGTTGAAAATAGATTTGGGGAGAGGTAAAGGCTAAGATTTTGGCCAGTAAGCCTCCCTGCAGCTCTGATGGGAGCTTCAAGGATGACGTTCAATTACAATAGGAGTGAACAAGAAGACTTAAAAATGTGCTGTCTGTACTTGAAGTTGCAAATCTTGTCTGTGACACACCAATAAGTAGTGGAGCAAATCTGTAGTTCTCTGCTTTCATTTCATAGCTATGCAATTCTTCCCAAAGCTTGCTATGCAGAGAGGGGGAAAAGAAAAAGTCTTTCAGCAAGCTACCCTGAGGCAGTGCATACACTTCCCAGGTTTAAAGCCAAGTTACTCCATTTTGCCTCCACAATCAAATTTGCTGATCTGAATAAGGAAATCAGAAAGCAATTTTTTCAACACTGCTTACAGTTTGGAGAAGACTTCATAATCAAAATGTTTAATTTTGCACTAGATAAACCATAAATGTATCAATTCCAGAAGTTCTAAACTAGAGCTGTCTAAAGCCTAGAATTTCTGATCAGCAGAAAGTGTTAATATTTCACAATTTACTCATGTATTCAGTTTAAAATATTTTCTCAAACTGGTTTTAAGCAAAGTCACAGAAAAAGCTATCATCAATGTGGAGAGCTAGTCAGTTTTCACATCTGGAAGCTATGGTTACTTTCGGCATGGGAAAGAAACACAGGAAAACTGCAACCATAAATGTCACAGGCACTCCAGCATTCAGTAAGGAAAACACATTTTTCCAGCAGAGTCCTGCCTATGTTTCAGTGGTATTTAACTGAATCAAGTGAAAACTTTTAAAAATTCAAACAGGAACAAATAAAGAACATGCCCTTTGTATGTAGTCTTGAGGCATATGAACAGTGCTGCAACCTGTTTCTTGGGCAGCAGGATCTGACTTCGAGAAATGCAGTGAAAGCTGGAAATTTTGTCTGCATTTGAAAAGAAAACACAATGTTTAGCTCAAAACCACTCCATCCAGTAAAATTTCTGTTCTGGATGATAGCATTTAAATGAAACTTGAACAGCCATTGTAGGAATGGAGATATACAGCCATAGCAAGAGGAACAAAACTGATGCATAGCTACAAAAAAAAAAATAATAAAAAAATAAAAATAATAATAATAATTTCACACTCCAGCCAAACTGCTAGATGAGATGATGCCAGCTTTGTGAGGAAAACAAAAATATTCTGTTTACAAGAGAGGGGAGCATGACCCTAACTGGTATCTGAGGAGAAGCAGTTGTAAAGCCAAGTGAATAAGCAAACTGGACTGGAAAGACTTTACAAACCAAAACTGAGAGAGCAAGTGTTTGAAACTGTGAGTGTGGTAGTCTGCCAAAAATATACTTGGGAAGGAGGTCAAGAACACCAGCTGACTGATTTACAAAGAGAACAACTATAAAGTATTAAAAGAACACTAAACCATTTGCAAGGAAATGTCTGGGCAAAAGAGAACTTAAGGATAAATAATTATCATTAGGGAAGCTATTTATGCTGCTTGAGACTACAGAAAAAGGATAGTGTTATCTTTCCAGTTCAAGTAACTAATAAACATGAAGCAAGGTCTTTATGAAGCATGCAGGTTAAGAATAATCAAGGTCCATCAAATGACATAAATCTAAAATGTTCAGAAGTACTCTTGATGAAAAAATTGCTCCAGAACACAGGTATCTACAAATTTCTGAACTTCTCACTATTGTCAAAATGGAACTGGGGCTCAAGAATTCTATTTGGTATTTCAAGCATTTCAGGACACTTGTATGATTGGACTGAGATGTTTACCCTTAGTGTTGTTTACATGGGGGTGACAGCAAATTCTTTCTTCTATCTGTTTTTATATTTAGGCTGTAATTTTCTTAGAAGAAAAGAGACACCATAAGATAAATGCCCCCTATTCCTGTTTCTCTTCTGTCTGAAGCTGTTATTCTGAAACTTAATTGCATGTCGGAAGCTGATATTGGGTACTTGATTGCAACGAGTAACTTCTAATTGCTTCTCTTTAAGGTCAGTTCGAGTTGTGTTGTATTTTTGCTTGTTGTAAACCTGGTAAGGTATTTACATCCCCTTTTACCAAAACTAGGGCTGTGCTTGCTTTCAAGCAAAGTACTGATACCTTAGTTTTCATAAAAGTGCTTTGTTCAGGAGGATGCATAGGCCATATAATGTAATATATTCAATTCAGATTTGTCAAATAAAGCTGTGAATTTTTTGCTTATGTGCAAGAATCAGTTCATTTGGAATTAACAGTGATGAAACAAAAAAAAATCATCATAGTGTGTCAAAGATTTCTATTTTATGATATTCAAGGTTAACAAACTCTGACAAGTAAGGACAATGTTTTGATTTAAAATAGTAAAATAAAGATAAAGTAGTAAGTATGCTGAATTGCATCTTTCCCACCAATGGTAAAAAGGAACATTTCCTGTATTAAGAAACAATTAAAGTTAATTAAATTGAGGCATGGAATGAACATATTAAAAATATCTATCAAAAAAGTCAGTGTATAGAAAAAGAAATACAAATAGCTGACACGACACATACTTTATGCATTAAAAATGTGGGCATTGATTAGAATAATATATGGTAGTAGAGCTGAAGCTGTACGACTATCCCACGTTTGCTACACATATATGTGTGTATACATATATATTTTAATAAAAATTTAGGGTGTATTTTAAAATGATTTAAATTGTGCTCTAATTTAAATGCAAACTGTCGATACTGAACACTGGAAAGGATCAGTTTCACAACACATCATTCTCTTTCATTTTTAAATGAGTATGTGCTTATATACTCATAGCACTCTAAATTCCAGAATTTAACTAACAGTTTCAGGAATTCATTCAGTTAAGGCAACATCCATAAAGACTGAAGAGAAAAATACAATGCTTTTGTCAAAAAGTGTAACACAGTAAGCCATATTTAATGATTTTTAATTAATGTAGCAGGAGTTGCTGGCTAAAAATAACTTTAGGACTTCAATTGGTAATTATGTCAGCTATTTCTTCCCTCACTGTTTGATTAATTGCTTGAATAATAGAAGGTTTATTCCACTTATAGGGAAGGACCATTGATGAGAAATTGACTTAACAATTAAATGAGAACAATAACAGTCACAGCAGAGATTACTAATCAGTTTTTGGAAGAACAGCAAAAACACTTCTTCAAAATAATAAATAAAATAATACTTAAAAAAAAATGCTGCTGGAATATCTTCAAAAAATAATCTAGCCAGTAATTTTGAATAATGCTTTAATGATAATATTGTATATTGATTTGCTTTTATCTCATAACTGTTAAATAGGTTGCAAAAATGCATATATATGTATATATATATATATAATGGAGCATTTTATAGCTAGGAAACAACTGACTCCATAAAAATTTTTTGATGGCAGAAGCCCAAAGTAAGGAACACACATGAGGACATACACATACAGGGGAGGGTCCTTCAGTGAGGGACTCAAATTTTTCACCTAGTAACAAACAGTAGGTTTCAAACTACTAATTGCAATTCACTTTAGAATTCCTCCCCCCACATTGTTGAAAACTGTGGTTAAGAAATACTAAAATTAGCCAATGAATCTTTGTGAAATACATTACATTTCTTGGTACTGACTGAGACCAAGACGACAGGCAGAGGTGTTCCTTAGTCACTCATTTTGACCATTAAGCCATCAGAGTATCTTGTCCCAGATCACTATTTTCGCTCTTTTCTACATCAGTGGTAGGTATGATAATATTAAGAAAGAGACTTTAAGCTCAAAGATACTAAGTTAAGATGCACGGAAAGTTAATGAGCAATAATCTAGTCAATACATACCAATTTTGCTAAAGTACCTAAAGATAGCTTATTTATAGCTTATCTAAAGACTTCTTATTTTATTTTATTTATGTATTTATTTACTTTTGACAGCAAGTTATGTAAAAATGCTGCAAACACAGGATGGAGGGCACATATTTGAAACATTATTGACTGGGATAATGATATGGACTCTGTTAAAAAGAAATATTCAATTCAGAATAGAATTTGTGCTTTAGAAATGTGAGCAAAAAATTCAAGGGAGATTCAAGTGCGCCTTTCAGACCAGAAGCTGTGACAGCTGGATGAAAGATGTATGTATATGAAGTGCAATATTCAGAGGCTTTTCTAGTTTCCTGAGCAGCTGCTTAAGTCACTGAATATATAGAAGTAAATGCCTTTAGGTAATTGTGCAATTCACACCAATGCTAGGTGACAATGGAGAGTTAAAGGTACACAAAATACAGTTTAAAAACAAAAACAAAAACAAAAAACATAGTTCTTCATAAAATAATATTTCAGCTAGCACAAATGTGTGTGCCTATGGGTCTGACAGACATAAAGCTTAGCACAATGCATCACAAAAAGAACTGTGAATCTTTTACTAATCCCAAGCATATGCAGTGCTAGCGTTTGCTCTCACAGCTTGCGCTGTTTAATGTTATGAACAGTTATTTGCACGACCTGGGTTTTTGCAGAGTACCCACCAATGCAAATGCCAAGGCAGCATTCTTTCTTAAGCTTTCACATAGTTTTGTTTGCTGTGACTGGGCAAAAAACCCTTCTGCATCAGCTTTTCCTCAGCAAAATACTGTGCAGCTCTGCAACTCTATTTTCTAACCAAGACCATTGGAAACAGGGATAGCTTTTCAGCTGTATCCCTTCAATGGTCAAATCTTTTCACGTCCTGCAGGGCTCAATCTGCTCTCCCACCTCGCCACCATCTGTTGTGGCAAAGCTTTGATGACCTTGGAAGCCCAAGGAGGCTGATTTGAGAGCCTCACCACACAACATTTCTTACAACAAAGCTCTGGGCCTGGGAGTGTTTTTATTGAAACTGTTCTTGCATACTGCTCTGTTACATAAAGGCAAGAGGGGAACAAAAGACACTGCCTGATAGATCTTCCAGGTCCTCCAGTTTATAAAAGCATTTGTAAAGACAAGTTGCCGCTTCACATCCTAGAGGAAGAGAATCATCTTTCAGTTTACAGTAACTTAAGCATAAGTCAGTGTGGTTCAAGAATGTGTTTAAAATGTGAAGAATCTGTAGAGAGAGTGTCAAAGTCTGTTTTCCTGCTCAGTATTAATGCTGCTGTAGTAGTCTGGACCCTCTAATAGTATATGTATTTTATTAGAGTGATATAATAGAAATAAATATTTTGGGTCATACACACTATTGGAAAGGAAGTTACTTCTGATTTAATATATATAATATATTAATTATATATATTATATTAATATATATAATATAATATAATTATATTTAATATAATAATATATATAATATATAATATATATATTATATGAATATATAGGAAATTATATAGGATATTAGGAAAAACGTGCTTCATTGAGAGGGTGGTTGGGCACTGGAACAGGCTCCCCAGAGCAATGGTCATGGCACTGAGCCTCTCAGAGTTCTAGAAGCATGTGAACAATGCTCTCAGATACATGAGTTGAGTTTTGGGTGGTCCTGTGTAGAGCCAGCAGCTAGACTCAGTAATCTTTGTGGGTCTCTTCCATCTTGGGATATTCTATAGTTCTATGATTCTAAAATAACCATTTAACTAGGGGATAGAGGAAATACTACTTACATTTTTACAAATCCAGAGGAGTTAGTTACTCTGTTTGACACAGAAACTCACCTAAACTATGAAGTAATTTGTTGTTGTTGTCTGAATGAATCTATACCAGAAATAGAAAAGCATCTCTGGAAGAAAATAAATCTGGTTTCATATGAAAATATTTGCTAAGGATTCAGGGAGGTTTTGCATATCCTTTTATATACTTAAAAATAGTTGTAACATTATTTGAATCAGAAAAAGCTGTCAAGCCTACGTCATGTGGTAAAAACCCGCAGCACTAGTACATGTTTTCTACACAGAGATAGTATTATGGGAGCCTCCTCTTCAGTTTGTTGAGGCAAGTTTTTATATGACAGTTCTAAGTCGTAATCATGACCTGCATAACATTGAATAGTTAAAATACTTGGTATCTTTGAATGCAGAAAATTTGGCTTCTTTACTCCTGCTCTTAGAGATAAAGGAGGAAAATAAAACCAGTGTAGCAACTGAAATGTAAAATATTAAATAAATTTTTCATTTTAACAATATATCCCTTTGCCTGGAGCAGTAAAATATCTTTAAAAGGAAATTAATCATTTGACTGTCTCTGAAATGATGGTGCTAAGAGTCTTTCCTGTGAAAACTGGAAAGTTACTTCAGATTATTTGGGGCTATTGTTTTGATTGATTATTTGGGGTTATTGTTTTAAGTTGAATTGTAAGTCTTGGCGGTGGTGGGGGGGGGGGAGGGAGGGAGGGGGAGGAGGGGGAATCCCCAAAAGAGAAAGAAAATGCTTTTTTTTTATTATTTTATCATTATTATTATTTTAACTATTAAAAATTACTCATAGGTTCAGACTTCTATTGCAATCTAACTGCTAGAAGCAGAGCCCATCCTCCTTCCAACCATAGATCAAAACATGTTTGCTTGTTTTTAGCTGCCTCTATGGCTGCAAGCTCAAAACAGCTTTGGCAAATTCCAAAGCTTAGTCAAAGTAAATTGTTACTTCTCTGAGAAAGAAGAGGAAAACTCACGTGGGAAATGAAGAGGAAAAAAGCATGTATGGAATGAAAAAGAAAATGCATCTAAAAAGAGAAAAGAAGGAGAGATGCATAAAGTGGAATGCTGTGCAGGAAATCTCTGATCTTTGGCTGGTGAGCAGCAAGATGGTAATGGTTCCTGCTCTTAGGTGTCCATCCTTCTTTATTCTTAAGGATTTTTTCCTCTAATTTTGGGATGTTTTAGCTATTCAGAAAGTGATAGCTGAACAAGTTATAGCTAGATGTATTAAAATGAATCAGTCCTATTTAAGTTTTGCTTTGTGGCCCTGTTTCCAGGGCCAGTTTTTCCTTTTGCTTTCTTCTCTCTCCCTCCCACCAACTATCTTTAATTCTTGGTTTGCATTATTTCTCCTTGATTTTTGATTCGATAAACACCAAATAGAAATCAAGATGTATTTTACTTTTATCTTTATAGCATTTCCATTGTTCTACCTGAAGATATATGGTTGGAGGATTGTGTTAGTTTACAAAGTATTTTTTCGTGACAAGGACTCTATTATAGTTGTTTGACTGTAGTATAACATCCAATTGCATCCCATTGTTATGGAGGTACTGAAAGTGAGACCACTTTAAAATTATCTTGGGACATCAACTTTTTCACACAAACTAAAAGGTTATTTATTTTGTGTGGCCCAAATAATACTGTGTATAATTTGGTTAACCTGGAATACTTTTACCTTTATTTTTCTATTAGTTCATGACTAGTTCATGACAGCAGGACAGTGTATTCTTAAAATCAGGGTAGGGGAAGAGGGGGGAGGTCTGGGGGGGGGGGGGGGCAGGGGAAGGGGAAGAGAGGAGTTGGTCTTGGTACTGACCAGATTTTATCTTACTCTTAAATGGAACTCCCAACACTCTTTCCGTGCCATCTTTTGTGGCACTGAGTAGAAGGGAATAACTGCTGCTAGCCTTGAATGTACAAGAAGGGTTGCAAGACATATGTGACACTGCTCTTTCCCATTAAGTTTTTTGTTGAAGACCATAGTGCCCTACATGAATTCTGGTGCATCTAAGCCTCTTGTAGGGAACAGATTCTCAACAATCTGTTGTTTCTTAATGGAACAATAATGTTCCTGTAACAAAACATCTATAGATTGGCCTCTTTGGAAAAAACAAATATACAGAATGCATTGCACAGGGTCGAAATATACAACTGTTCTTCATTTTGTTTTGTAGCATACAAATCCAAACCAAACACTCACATAAAACATCAAATAAACAAGTCAAAACAAAACAAAGCAAACAAACAAACAAAAACCAGAAACCTTTCCTATTGTGTTTCTTTTGCTCATCATTTTGAATCATTTTGGTGCTCTGTTTTCCTTTGCGCCTATTTAGGATTTTTTTTTCAGCTCTTGGGTTTTCTTCTGGAAGACTGCATTTTCCCATCTCTCTTTGATTGTCCCTTCATTGTCCCTCATCTTAAAACAAATATGTCTGTTTGCGAATGTACAATTCCTTTACTTCAAAGTAATTTTTTCCAAGTCATTTATCCCAACTCTGGCCATTATCCTCAGTAGCCTTTTCAACCAGCAAGACTATATCTACCACAGCTAATGTTAGCTGCTCCTTCCTGCAGGAAATGCAGCTGATCTACTGTATAGCTCCCTTGACATATACAATTCCATGCTTATGATTTACTATTAATATTGTCATAGTGATAATGACAGAATTTCTATGCAAATTCATATACAGTAAATACACTTCCCCAGATAAATTATAGATAAGGGAAAAAATATATATATTTTTTTTCCTCTCTTATTTTAATGGAATTGAAAATAAATAACTTATTATTATTATTATTATTATTATTAATAATAATAATCATTTATTTTTTTCCTGCAGAGATACTGTCATTCTCTCTTGTGCTCTTAATTTTTATTTTCCTTATCTCATTAGATCTGACTGGGATGGAATTAATCTTCTTCCTGTATTATGCTGTGTTTATGGATTTGTGACCAAAACAGCATTGACCAAACATCAGTATTTTAGCTATTGCTGAACAGTGTTTGCATTACTCCAGTGAGGATGCTGGGGGTGTGCAAGTTAGGAGGGACCATAGCCAGAACTGCTGATCAGAACAGACCAGAGAGATATTCCACACCAAGTCTTTGTGCTCATCAATAAAAGCATAAGGGCGATGTTCTGTTGGGGTAGGTAGCCATTGCTTGGAGACTGGCTGGAAATCAGTCTAATCATGAATGAATGGTTTTCTTTGCATCTGTTTCTTGTTTGTTTGTTTGTTTTGTTTTGTTTGGTTGTTTTTTTTTTTGTTTTGTTTTGTTTTGTTTGTTTTTGTTTTTGTTTTGGTTGTTTTTGTTTTGTCTTTATTCTTCCTCTTTCCTTTGCTTATTAAACCCTTTATCTTAAGCCAAGAGTTTTCTTGCTGTTCCTCTTCCTATTCTCTTCTCTATCCATCTGGGAATTTAGAGTGAGTCAGCAGAGGGGCTAAGGTCAACTGACCACACTTGTTGAAATGAAAAATTCCCAAACAATATTTTAGAGAACATGTGATATCTGAGAACTTTAAATAAAGGTCAGAACTTAACAATATGGAATTGTAAGGCACTATCTGAGTAATAGATACACTTATTGATGTTTAGGTTCAAGTCAAGCATAAACTATAAGCATTTAAATTATTCTTACACACTAGAGTTTGGTGAATGCTCAAATACAGAGTATTTGTTAGTGATACTAATATCAGAAATTTAAGTATACATAATGAGCACAGAAAAGATATTACTTAGCCAATGCTACTTCTTGGCAGCATCTTTTCAGTGTAGAAAAAGAGGGGTGGATTTAGAGAATCCTTTTTTATTATTATTATTTCTATTTTTTTTTCACCAGGCATCTGCGTTGTGTTACTATCTATTTGTAAAATAAGCATTGGAACAGTAATAGAAGACTAATATTGAGTATGGCATATCAGAATGTTATTTTTCTTAAGAGAGGAAGATTTTCAGGGGACACGTGGAAAGAATTTAAGAATTCTGATTTACATGGCTAATAGAAAGCTTTTTAGTTATACTGTGTTGAACTGTAAAATGTTTATAGAGAGAGGCCCAAAGGTGAGCCACAGGTGCTAAAGGCTGTGCAACATTCTGATGTGACTTAAACCCTATTGTGGAAAACAAAAATAAGAGCAATACCTTAGAAAAAGAAAAAAAAAAGACATTTTACTCACAACAAATTAATTAGAAGAAAACAAAGAAAATGGAACATTATTTTTCTTGTAAGATAGCTTTAGATTTAATACTCAAAATGTGTCTCAGCTACTTAATGACAGAATATGAACAATCAAAGTTAGCAGTTACTTTAAAATTATTTTTTTACTTAAAAATGCATGTCTTTCTGCCCTTTTTGCAAATACCTGGACTTAAAATTTATGTTATTTTGATAATTGTTATTGTTAAAAGAAAGATGACTGATACACTTAAGCCTGAGACACAATTCACTCTTTTTACAGATATGAAATACTCATGTGTTTACTCATTTTTTACATAAAAGAACCTTCTGAGACTATTTTAACTTCTATTCACAGCTCTTTAATGCCAGGTTGCAGAGTTGAAAAAAAATGTTAAAAATAATTTGACAACCTGATTTCTCATCTTCAAGAAACATTTTAGAAAATATTTGTGTTCATATGAGTGACAGATTAACTTTTTTTTTTTTTTTTTTGTTCATCTAATGAAACATTAATAATTTAAACAGGTGAAAACAAGTAATGTTTTCTGATATTAGTATGGTCAATAAGCAGCACTGCTCTCTGTATGCAGTGAAACCATATGTTAAAACAAACTGAATGTTTTAATATCTAAATTAATTAAACTCAGACTAAGATGTAGAGATATTATCTCAGATTAAGGTTTTACCTTTCTTAGAAAGGTAAGAGTTGTTCTTGTGGTTCTTGTGTTCTTCTCCCTTTTCCCTTTCTCCTTTACTCCATATTGGGAATTTTGAAACTTTTATTGATTTTTTTTTTTTTTTTTTTTAAGCTATGCTTTATCCTGAGACTTGGGCCACATTGTTGTTTTGAACACCACAGAAGATATTTAATGAATTTCTGAATGTATTGAAAGCTACCTTTTCTCTTACTAGAAAAACAAATATTGTTTCAAAGCTATACATGAAAGAAGTTTGGAAAGTTGGCATTTTTACGGGGTAAAACCACCTAATGTCTTCAAAAGAGCATGAGGATTCAAGTTTGAGAAATATGTTCTTTTTGTTCTCATAATGAATAGCAATATCTGATCAGGACACCTGTTCAGGAACAGTGGAGATACGTCCTCAGGGATGGGTTCCTATTTGCTCTTATCATTCCACAGTTTCATTGTAAAATGTGAATGCTTGCAGATGGATCCTGGGATGAACTTATTAACTTCTAATGCTGGATATGTGAGAAGATGGTACTTGAGATTTATAATTTTGGATTTATAAACCAAGATTTATGTCCCATGGATTTAAAATCATAGCCCTTGCAAAGGTGACAGAGGCTTACTAACTCAGGTAGGCTTATGATCTGTCACTGTCAAGGCTTTTTCCATCCTGTATAACTCATTTTCCTGAGGGTAGTTAGCAACATGAATTAGTTCTATGAGGATCAATTTGATACAGATGCACAGGTCTATGTAGACCTGTGTAAATTGTATTAGCATATGTAACTTTTATAAGCATTTATTGAATATTTCAAACAATCACTTCCAGAAATGATTAAACAGTAGTTGAAGAAGGACTGTGATCTTCATTCCTTGCAGCTTGAATTAGTGGTAATTGAAGAGCTTTTGAAAGTTTTATTTTTCGAGGCATTTTGAAACAGAGCGAGGAGACAACATTTTCTGGTGAATAACATTTCTGAAAATCTGTAGTATGGGATTTCCAAAATGTGTTACTTTGTATGCATGTATGAAATATAGATGTGATTATGCAAAACAAGAAAATAAAACCAAAATAATTTTATTTGTTCCCATGAACTGTTTTGAAACATTCATTCCCTTTTTAGTTTTGTTTCTGTGATAAAACCCATCAGTAAACATTTGGTCAGTTATACCAGCTGTTAAAACTTGTAATAAATTAAGAATACACATAACTTCAAATATTTAAATAGCTCTTTTCTGTATATAGGACTTATCATGGCAAAGGAAAAAAAAAAAAAAGTCACATAATTTAAACAGTAATTATTTACTGCAGATTTATTTTCCTGCAATTTATGAATCTCCTTATCAATTGTTTTGCATAGCTACCCTCCTGGTGTTCTGCAGCTGAAGCTGGAATGCACTTTATATGTCAATAACCTTGGCTGCTTTCAGAGGCAGGGGTTTAACACTGAGATGAGTAGATGAGTATAATCAACTTAGGATAAATGTTTTATTAATCTGTCACAAATAATGACTTTTGACTCTGGACAAGAATACATAATACCCTCCAAAGTGAACTCTACTTTGTTAAGAGGGCACTGAACCCATACAGGTCAAGCCATGTCTCTTCTAGAAGACAGGCTGTGGTATTGCTGGAAATACCTAATTTCCAGGTAGAGGCAGAAAGGGACCCTGTGCTCAATTGCTCCCAAACAGTGATTGGGAACTGTATAAACAGCTCGCCTTGGAAGCTGCAGTATCTCCTATTCACTTATCAGTGGGGTCTCCAGAGATATTTGAGCAAATTGGAGCAGCTGCCTCTCCATCTACAAGGAGGGAGCCAAGGGAGATTCCAACTGTTTCTTAGGAACTTCAGCTCTGATTGCCAGAGGTGTTTTCGGATGACTAACCCACTGATAATTACTATGGACATTACTACTTGTCTCAGTTTTAGCTGCAGATGAAAGAGAGCAATTATTTTTGCAGAATGTTTACCCTGGAGGGCCCAAATACATCTGGTTTTATTGTTGTTGTGGTAGTGGTTGCTTCTTTTTTTTTTTTTCTTTTTTTTTCCCTTTTTAATCTGACTTATAGAAACTAAGTTAGTAATAAAGATATTTCCTTATTTTTAAGTGCCTTATCACTACTGCATAAACCCACTCTGCATTTTGTATTACAAGACTACATTTGCAGATCAGACATCTAATCCATTTTTTTTCCTTTTTCTTTTTTTAATTTCAATTCAAGCAACCAAGTACAAAAACAATGCTATTTACCTTTATAATCAGAAAGCTGATGGACATATCAGCATCTTCCCAATTAAGTCCTATAGATCTCCTGAAACACAAATAGAGGGTGAAATTTGGTTGTCCTGTAGAGACACAGGACAAGGAGAGTATTCTAGCTCTGAGCATACTTTTCCAACACTGTCAGTCACAAGATATTCCCCTAATTACTGGATCCTGATAGATAATGTTCCCATATGTAGCTGCTCAGATCTGACTGTCCCTTGCTGTTGGGGAGAAGAGCCTTTCTGATAGCTATAGAAATGGTTCAAAATATCTATTTGGAATTATTCAGAGAGAAAAATCAGGTTTTAAAAAGAGGAAGGTGCTAAGAAAGTAAGAAGATTGATTAACATTGGTGCACAAAATATGTACATCTTGTTGGAATCAAACTGTCTTAAGTAAGAATGATTAGGCCTATATCTGACAGATATTCCTGAAGCAACTGACTGCTCACAGGGAGTGTTCTGGCATGTGATGTAAGCTCAAACAGGCACAGAGTTATGTCTTTATACAATCACATCAATGTTTCTCATTTACTCCTAAACATATTTCAGCCACATATTCCAGGATCACATTTCTATTTCAGGCCTGTTCAAGCCATCCAGATCTTTCTCTTCCCCTGACTTCAGCAAGCGAGACAAGAACTTACTGTTAGTCCTTATAGCCACAATTTTTTACCTTACATGTGATACCATTTTTTTTCTCTGGTTACCAATCCAGCTAGATTTTTTCTAGTTTGCAACCCAACTCCTTTGTTGATTATGCCTCATATTCCCTTTTCTAGACCAAGCTATACCTATAGGTGGTAGCCTTACGTCTTTCATAGCATCATTTATCAAGATGCCCCATATTTAACTTGTGATTTTAACTTGATTTAATTTGACTTGCCTGTGCCTTTACTGATGGCTTCTAAGATAATTCCTTGTTTCTAGGACAAGGTCTGGGGTCTTCATCTCAGCCCTTTAACTACCATTTTCTAGGCTTAGAGTTTCTCTATTATTTTTTTTTTTCCCTCACTGTGCTACCTACTGGACATCACAACAGTAAATGCCCTAATCTGCCTAAAGAGAGATTTATGGTATTTATTTGTTGAATTATAGGTATTATTTATTTATTTATTCATTCAGTGTAAAACAAAATACATGAATATTTAAAAATGTGTGACCTAAGATAAAAAAATCAAAAGAACTAGTTAGTCCAGAAAGGGAACATAATATTTTTCTGATATGTAGAAGTTTGTCAGAAAGAAAACAGAGAACAATTATTTTTGTATAGCAATGGGAGGATGGTAAATAACATCATTTTAAGATCACCTTCGAGTAATTATGGTCACATATTCCCATGCCTTGTTGGATATTTATTTATTTATTTAACTAATACTTTGAGAAAGAGGTTGTGCTGCTAACCTACTTTCTAGAGTTCTGCTCTGCTTGTATTTCACAAGGAAGTAAGCTAATTATTCATTACTCATCACTGCAAGACAGTCTTCTTTTCTCTGCTACAATTTCTTTACAGAAAACTCCAGCAAAATAAATATTAATTTAAGTTTTATCATGACTTATCTTCTCCTTGTTTTCTTGTTGTCCTTCAGTTAATCAGTTATATGGAAATATTCTAGTTCTGCTGTGGACTTAAGCATACCTACAAGGTTATATCCTACATGCCTACAAGGTAAAGCATCTACTTTAGTTCTCTTCTCCCTTCCCCTCCCCCACCCTCTCCTCTCCTCTCCTCTCCTCTCCTCTCCTCTCCTCTCCTCTCCTCTCCTCTCCTCTCCTCTCCTCTCCTCTCCTCTCCTCTCCTCTCCTCTCCTCTCCTCTCCTCTCCTCTCCTCTCCTCTCCTCTCCTCTCCTCTCCTCTCCTCTCCTTTTCGTTTCTTTTCGTTTCTTTTCTTTTCTTTTCTTTTCTTTTCTTTTCTTTTCTTTTCTTTTCTTTTCTTTTCTTTTCTTTTCTTTTCTTTTCTTTTCTTTTCTTTTCTTTTCTTTTCTTTTCTTTTCTTTTCTTTTCTTTTCTTTTCTTTTCTTTTCTTTTCTTTTTTGACATCTAACAACAAAAATACTCAATGGCAAAACATGTTACTGTTTTGATAAATCTTGAAAGAAAATTTGATAAAGCTTGAAAGTTATTTAGATATCTAAATAACAGGTAAAAACTTTAGTGATTCCAACACTAAGCAGAAGTATGGACCTTTTCGAAATATGGGTTTGAGAACCCAGAATGAAGCTGACTATGATTTAATTTTACAGTCATAAATGTCAACCTTGTAGGAAAATCTCTATGGAAATATGTTGGGTATTGTATCAGGCAGTCTAAACAGATCATAGTAAAAACTATAAGTGCTTTGGGATGATATCATTCAAATTTTTGTTAGTGTAATGGTAACATCTTGTTATGTAAAAGTGGATTTTGAATCTAAGTCTTATCAGATCAAATGCTTAGGAAAACAGAACAAACTTAAAGTTTCTGATAGCAAAAAATAACAGGTCTTTGCAAATCAACTGGACAAAATTGATTTTTATCTTTCTTCCACTTTGTTCTTTTTTTTCCAGATTTTATATATAAAATTCCATTCTAAGGAAAAAAAAATCACAAAAAACAACCAACAACAACACAAATAGTTCTATTGACTCAGTAAACTTAACTGTCACCCAAATGTACTTTTAAAGTAGGTGAGAACATTTTCCCAAATTAAATGATTGATTCTAATGATATAAATCCTTTTGGAAATATAAATGAATGTGTTCTCTTCAAATTCAATAACAAGCAAGATGAAAAAAAAAAATGTCTAAGCCTATGTTGAACAAATTATTGGCATTTGGAAAGGTAAAGTGTTAGTATTCTTTCTTCAGGGCCCTTTGTTTTTGTATCTTCATTGTTATTCAAGTTGATATACCAGATGTCTATCAATACAAATCAAACTCTGTAGATAAAGAATTGTTTGTGAAGAAATCATGAGGTTGCTTTTTGCTGTAGGATTTGATAAAGATGAAGCCAGTGACAAACAATTGCATGTTCAGGAGAATAAAATGCAAAATTTATGGGGAACAAATAGAAAAAAGTGAATCACTAGTTGAGAAATAGATTAAGAACGTATCAAAAGCAAAGAACATAGAGTGTGAAGCAAAACAGAGTTTAAGATAAAATTAATTTTGTATTTTTTTCAGATAAGATGTTATGAAGATGTAGTTTGCATAGAAGATTAAAAGAGATACTTCAAATGCATGAAATATATTTTCTAAAATGCATTTATAAAAAGGACATGTTAGAATTAAGGCTAAGTAAACAAGATGTAATTCTTCCATGTTAATGGACTGAGAGTAGAAAATAGGTGTAGACAGTGGTATCTTGAAGCTACCATGGATCATATATTTCATATACTGTACATGTACTGTACATGTACATGTACTGTACTGTGTACATGTAACTAATAATTAATATGCAGGTTATGAGATGATTTTTCAGAGCTCTTCCCAAAGTGATTTTTTTTTCCACTCTTCTTCTTTTTCCTAACTTTCTAAAGCATGAGTTTTTGAGTTTAACTATGATTATTTAATGAAGTTAGTTCACTCATAATTTTCTTGGTTTATTCAAGTGTTCTTTCCTGTAATAGCTATAACTCTATTTGTGGCTGTTCAGGGGATGCTGCTTACTTAAAAAAAAAATAATAAAAATCACTTCAACTTCATTAAATTATTGGACATTGAATACTCATAATAAGAATAAATCTCAGCCAATCAGCTTACAATTCTGACAGTAATCAAGATATCTAAAACTAAAAGGACATCCTATTATGCATTTTTCTAAGAAAGACAATGCTGAGAAATTTGTACAAGCCTGTGGAGCCTTGTTTCTGACATGCTTGCATTTTAATAAAAGAAAAGACTTAAAACCATAAATAAAACACTTAAGCAATGGCAATTAGCTCGGATAGAGAGGTTAGTTCTGAGAAGCAGTATCCACATGAGAGCTATAGGAAAGGACTGCAAGTTTAATATACACTGGAGTTAAAGCTTCTACTGCCATAAAATAAACCAACAAATGTTCCTAACTGATTTCTTCCTGCAGGTTCTTATCCATAGAAAGGAGGAAAAATTATATCTACCTCAGTACCTCAGGGAAGACTCTTACAGGTAGTTAAAGAGACATATGGATGTGCCTAAGAAGGAAATGACATTCCATAAACTGAATTGTAATAAGCCAGTAGGAACACTTATTATAAGGCTGTTGGAACCAAAACTCATTTATGTATCTAAATTGCTCATCATAATATGTTACTTTAAAAGGATTCCACCAGACTTGCTAGTGTCCTATTTTTTTTTTCTTGTAAAAGTCATTTCTGGTTAATATGCTACTTCAGCAAATGAAAGCCTAAGAAAAATAAAGACAGAAGAAAAATACTATGTAGACAAAAACACTACAATTTTAAATGCTAAATAATCTTTTTAACAAAAAGATAAAAAAGATAAAAAGTCATTTTATGGTGATTATTTATTGATATGATTGTTCCAAAGTCTTCTGATAAAATCCCTCTGGGATTTCTACAAAGACTATTCTACAAAGATGGTCAAAGTATTTATATATAGTATTTACATGGTGTCTTTTATTTACAGATGTCTAGTACTCTTGACAAACAATGAAAGTGTTAGCTGTAAGTAGATATCATAGTTCTTAAAGCTATTAAACAGAGACTTGACTTGGCAATGAACTTGACAAAGTCAGGAAACAGATCAGAGACAAGAAAGGGATTTAGGAGAATCAAATCCTTGGCTGTTGCATCCAGATAATAGACATGTTTAAAACATTAAGAAAAGGGGAAAAAAAAAAAAAAAAAAAAGAAGAAAAAAAAAAAGAACATAGCAATGTACATACATAAATATTAATAACACATTTGCTGGCACATGACAAATTATTCACTTAGGTCAGGTTGAGATGTCACTATTGTGAGTGACCAAGAAAAGACCATTTTTAATACATTGCTAAAATATTTGTGTATACCAGAGAAAGAATAAAAGTATAAGAAAGTCTTAGATGCTGTGACCAGGGGTAATGTGTTTTTAATTTTAATATCCTCTTTAAATTTCATTTAAGGCATACTATAAGACCTTATGGCACATAGAAACTTAACAGTGAAAACAAAAAGGCAGCAATGAGATGCTGAACAAGACACAATATATTGCACAGTATGTTTTTGTTTGTTTGTTTGTTTGTTTTCTGCTCTCATTAAAGAATTTGTTCAAAATAATTTTATCTGAATGGAGGAGTGGGATGAGGGGAGCTTGACTAAAGGTTGAAAGTTCGTTTCCTGAAACTGTTGAATGTTCTGAAGTCTTTTGTCATTATGCACTGGAATGAAATAAAGTACTTTATGATGTATTCTCAGAAGTTGACTGTGTCAAAATGTCTCTTTCCGGACTAAATCATGCACTCTGTAGAAAGTACACACAGCATATTTCCTTGTGGCTGGAGCTCTGTGCTGCTAAAAAGCCCCGTGCCTGCCCTTGTTGTCTCTGCCTTAGAATGCGGGTTAGTCACAGGCTGCTCTGAGCCAGGGAGGGCAGGAAGTTGAATTTGTTTCTCGTACACTCACACAGAAGTAGGAGTATCACATTAAGTGATTACTTGAGAAAACCTGTTTCGCCAAACAAAAATCAGTGAGGTTTTGACACAGTGTGCTTTAGGACAGTGACCACTAGCACCCACTTTACACCCACTTACACCATCTGTGTAAGCTATTAGCTTGTTTCTGAAAGAACAGCTCTCTGCGGAAGCTCTCTAACGAAAGTAGGAAACAAATGCATTTTCTTTAGTCTGGGCATTTTTCAGTAAAGAAATAAATAAAAGTTTTACAATTCTTTTTCATGGCAGGCCACCAGATTTGGTTTATTTTGTATATATTTATGTGCATACATCAATATGAGATAAATAAGGTGCCAGAAATGGACCTTACCACAGAAGCATGCCTGTCTTAAGTCCACAGAGCAGCAAGAGAGTTCCTACCCTCAGGTACTTGGAAATATTATAATTATAAATAAATATTATAAGTATAAATAAATATTATATATAAATATTTATATAAAAAATATAAAGGACTGCAAATTACAATCTATAGCAGTATCTTATGGTACTCTTCAGTTTCTAGATCCATCAGAGGATCATTGGAAATGGAAATTTCAAGGCTTAAAAATTCTAGCGGACTGTATCATGTAATCACTTTAATAATAAATAGCACTTTAATCACAAAACATTTATTCTTATGTCCTTAAGATCTATAAAGGCAACTGTATGTACAAACATTTGAAGGATCAGGCATCAACTGCTTAAATGTTGTATATATTCCAAAAACATATGCAAGACAACATCCAGGATAGCATGTGAAGCATTTTTCAAATCCTTAAGCAGGAGATGCATTTCAAATATTCATTGAGGAGTATATTATTCAAAGCATATATTGGCAAAATCACTGAGTTCCTGTCAAGCCTAATGAAAATTACTTTTTTTTTTTTTTCTCATAGAAAATAAAATTTACTCTACGATGCTGAACATTGGCTCATTACAGCTCTTGAATTTCCGTTCTTCACAGAAGGAGATGAAACATCAGGCAGTAGAAAATAAAGTTACTATGCCATTCAATTATTGTCTTGTAAATCAACAATCTAGGACAAACTATGTCTACTGGATTCTGCCAGCTGGAAAACAGCAAAAGATTTTTCTTGCCAAAGCAGTTTTGCAGTCACAAGTGACATAAGATTGACTCTACCCTGGGTTTTACAATGCAAACAGCTGGTATCGTTAATCCAGCTTCTTATGACAGCAAGAATAGGTTGGAGGTTAGTGACAAACCTACTTAGAAAACCTGTCATATTGTCTTACAGTATTCTAGTATCTTATGTTTATAATTCTCCCACTGTTGCTCTATGCTGCTTTATGTTGCTGTATGGCTAAAAAAATATTTTAAGGAATACACAACTACTTAGTATGATTTAACAAAGCTGGCAATTAATTATTTTCTTGACAGCATTGAAAATTCATGAAATATCTAGATTTTTTTTTTTAATTTCCTTCGATGAGACATTGATTCTTAGACATGACTAATTACTCTGGTTCTACTGAAATCACAAACAACTCATTAAACCTCTAGGTGTTATATACCAACAGTAACAATTCTGCAGTTGAAATTACTTTCAGCTAATGAAGACAATTAACAGACACTCTTTCTACTCAATGGGAACCTTCCAGTAAAAAATATGCTGCAAACAATTTAGGTGGGGGAATTTACTTGATCAAAAATTTGTAGATTCATTCATAGAACAACTATTGAAACCAAGTACAAGTTTGAAATCAACTAGATTTAATCCAGCCAAACTGGAATTAAATTAATGGGATTTTTAAAATCTGGTCTTATCCTATTTTGATGAGGAAAGTTATAGGGAACCTAAAGACATATCACTACTAAACTCTGTTCTATTAAAATTTTGTCAGTAATATCTGATAAAGTATATAAAACTTATTCCTATAATTATAATAATAATAAAAAGGAAGTTATAGTCTTTTTCTGCCTCAGAATTATTTTGACGATCAATTATTTATAATGATCAAACTCGAAAAGAATTGCTTCATAATGCAATGATATGAAGACTGGAAATTTCCTTTAAAAACCATGAACAGTTTACTGTAGCAATCACAAAAATGAACAGATGTCTTCAATCAGAGTTCATATTCTGGGGAAAAATATCTTCCTAAATTTGCCACATTTGCCGTCTACCACATGAAATCTCCAAAAACCTATCTGTTGTTTTAATTTACTCTGTCTTTCCAAAGAACCGCTGCTAGGTCCAAGTTGCTTCACAGGTCATAATGAACTGCACCTCAGGCAGTTTTAGTACCTCATTAAACATTAATGTTATCTCATTTTTTATTCTTATTGAAGAATGTTCTTCTAATTAAATGATTAATATATTAATTTTTTTTTCTTAGATTATATAAGATTTTCTTAGATTATCAGATAAAAACAGTCTGCATATTATGTCTTGAACAGCTGATATAATGTAGGGCAAATCTCTCAACAGCACAGCTCACATTTCACATCACTGCCTTCAAACCATACTTTCAAATCTAGGAACATTTTTAAACTTACTCAGATTTCCTTGAAGGAGAGTTAAGAAAGCTAAAGTTAGAAAAATGAAAACAGGAAACTGAGTGCTTATTCTACTCCCTTGTTTATGGCTGATTTGGTAAAAGTGTGCAAGTTTACTTGCAAGAATTATGTGTTTGTTTTTTTGTTTGTTTGCTTGTTTTTCTATGATTCACACAAGATGGCACAAAATAAAGGTATAGTAAGCAGCAATTATTATATTGCTTCAGTATTACTTGCAAAGACAAAGACTACTCTTATAGGTAGCTTTTAGTAATTGCTAGTGTGCCAAGTTCCTTGATGAAGAGAATTTACTCTGTGCTGCACAAGCACTGCTGTGTCTGAAACACAAACCTAGAGAACAAAAATTTTGTTTGTGATGATGATCTTTCAGTGATACAATAATGTATTTTATTATTTATTTTATTTTATTTTATTTTATTTTATTTTATTTTATTTTATTTTATTTTATTTTATTTTATTTTATTTTATTTTATTTATTTTTCATAGGGTTCTGGAGCTCTCAGCATTAACAGAATTTTCCTTCAGCTCTTTGCCTAGGAACCTGCCTTTAGGCAAGGAACATTCTTTCCTTGCCACAGTGAGTTGCTTCTGTCATCCAGCATTAAACAGAGAGAACTTCTCATTATGTTTCCTCTTTAATTTGTTTTTGTGTTTAGTCCACCAAAACAGCAATAACAACAAAGGATTTGCAGAATAATGCTATAAACTTTCTGGAGTTATTTTTAGCAAGTGGGACAGAAGGCAAAACACTCCAAAGAATTTTATATATATACAAAGAGTTCCAAATAATTATATATATATATTTATATTTATTTACATAAAGCGCCTATCACGTATTGATAAACAGTCTTTGGAAACACTGTGACATCAGGGGTAAGAACAGGAGTTGGCCTGTTAGCACCTCAGCACTTCTATTTCCAACCAATTTAGAAAAAAAAAAAAAAAGCCACAAGACTTTGCTGCCAGTTTATGTATTCTAATTATATTATAATTATTATATTATATTAGCTGCCAGCTAATGTATTCTAATTTCAATGAATGTTCTTGTTCTTAAATAAATAAATAATAATTATCTATGTCTGAGTGGTGACAGGTGGTTTTATTGATTGTCATATTTCTTTATTTTAGACATAAAAATCTTCATAAATAATGAATCTATTAAATTGTAAATTAATACTATTTAATATTCAATAACTATTAATTAATTTTAATTATCCAGTTAAAATATTTACTTATTTAATATTCAATGATTATTATATTAATAATTATTTTTATTATTTAATATTATTGAATTAATATTATGAATTAAATTAAAATACACTATTACTTGTGAGAACTCATTTTCAGTAAACTCTGAAGAAGAGTTTATTCAGTAACAATTTTATTATCAAGAATAATGTCTGTAATTACAGAAAATAAATAAAGAATATGAAACAGGTTACAACTTGCTAACTGTTGTTTTTAGAAAGATGCTTTTTATGAAATTTTTGAGGATTTTTTTTTAAGCTGAATCTCCAGATGGGTGCACAAGAATGTGGTTATTTGGGGATATTATCAATTATTTTTTCATAAGCTCCTTCTTCTCTTCCTCTCTCCTTGGCTATCCTCTGTGAGACCAATGTTGCTGGTGCTACTTTTAACAAGTTCAATTAACCGAGTCATGTAAGGGATTTTTGTTTAATTTAAGGATTTATCCTCTCACAGATCCCGATAAAGAAATCAGTAAAATTATCTGTCACCATTCAAGCATTGATATGCACAGAGGCTGCTATGTACCTCGAGCCCTCAGGAACATATCAGAGAGATTTGCCTGAGTCTCCTTATCCCCAGACAGGTGAGGTATATATCTACCAACAAATAGTGTGCAGACATTAAAAGACTTTGGCTGAGCTTCCTGCTATCTAGCAAGACAGGCCTGAACCAGGATAGGCACTGTCTGCTGTCTTCAAAGTAAAGAGGAAAACTCTGAAACCCGAGACGGGGCTTCTCCATCACACTCCTAGAGAAGTACTGAAGCTGGTACTGAAGTACACATACTCCCTAATAACTGTTCACAAGGAAGAAATGAGGTAGGCCAAAGGAAGAAATATAACATGTTTTTGTTTTGAATGGTGATCTGGATGAAGTCAAGTCTGTACTTTTTTAAATATCAAGGTGATGAAATATCTCTACCTCAATTACACTCTCTTCTCCCATGCAATAGATAAAGATGGATGTGGGGTTTTAAGGTAGATTGGATTTACATCAGGCAGTTTACATAGCCTATGAAAGATATTTCTCTAATCTTAGTTGGTTCAAGAAATGACAGCCTCTCTTCAACATTTGTCTAGACTACAAGATAATAATGTCCTAGGCATTTCCATTGGGATTAGATATACATGTATTTCTCCTTAATGAACCACTCTTGTTTCTCATCCTTTCTAAAACAAGAAGGACATTGTACTCTTCAAGGGATGAGTAGCAATTCATGTGAGATAGTTTGTTTTTTTCTGTTGAGTAAGAATCACTCGTTTATTTCACTGGATAATAATGAGGAATATGCTAAGGATGAAATCATTTCTAACTTTTTTTCTAGATCAGAGATTGCATTGCTATTCTTTAAGGATAACTATCTTTACCAAATTTAAAAGAAAAATTATTGAGGATTAGGTACCGTTCTTGGAGGGAAACTATACCTAGAGCACAGGACGCAAAGAGACTTCCAAGTACTCAAAGAATTTTATTCTAATTGATTGTATTTGAAACTCTGTAACGTGAGTTATTCTGTTGCGTTGTTATGGCAACTTTAACTGGATTACTTAAAACATTGCATTCTCTGATAAAGAAGTGGAATTAATTGATCAGATTGGTTATATTCAATATGCATTTTCTATTTACAGGCTTATTGTAATAATCATTGCTCTTAATTTGAACTATGTTTAATTTGTAGTGTCAGAAATTTCTATAAAAATATATTTTTTTTCTTTCACTTTTTATGTTACTGGTTTCTGTAATCTTTATGAAGATACATCTGCCTTTGGAATAAATTCTCCCTGTAATAGAATTGTACATCTAAAGTGTCTGCACAGAATTCGATTCAATGAGTTTTGAATGAGGAAAATTAAACATAACAGAAATCTGCCCTGAATTTAACCATTATGTCTTGTAAAGGACACATTCAAGTAATGCTCTTTCTCTCTTAAATGAGGAACCAGGATTGCAGAATACCAATAGTCAGAGTATAAAAGCTGAATAACCATATTTTTGATGTTTTATAAAGGGCTTGATAAAAATGTCACCATTTTGAAACACACAAACATCTCTCCCTTTTGTCAGCTATCTATCAAACCACAAAAGATTTGCTAATTGTTAATATGGATGTCCTCAATATCATATTGCACAATTCTAAATGTACAGAAAAGCTAATTAAATATTTTGTTATTTATATTTTCACTGACATGAAATAATCTTAAAATATTCCTATTAAGATGTTTATATTAAGAAAACATTGTGGTGTAAATATTTTTATGACAGTTTAAAAGTTTCTGTTCTAACACAAACAAAAATTTGAAATCTCACTCTTCACTGTTAGGTGAAAAGAAAATCAGCCAGAAAATACTGGCAAGTAATATAAATTATATCTGTTTTCCAGCTAGAGCATCTGGTATTTTGGCAGATACCCCTGGCAGATCTGTTATAACAGAGGCTTTGAGTTTCTTTTCCTGAGAATTTTGTTTGGCTTACTTAGCTGAGTGGGAAACAGACACTGACATTCCTATAATGTATGATACTTGAGAATATAATTTTGCCTGAGACTTTCAGGGGAAGGCTCAGTAAGCATAGGTAGTTACAAAATTACCTTATAATATTTTTTGGGAAATTGGTTTTGACCACAGTACTACATGTGGAAAGTATCTGTCTTCTAAGGAATATTTAAATTCTACTTAACCAAAACAACCTAGACATAGAATTTGATTTTTTTTTTTTTTTTTCTTTCATTGTTTTCTGATTAGCTTTATTTACCACAGCTTTTCTTGAGCTGAAGACTTCTGTTTGGGTACTTTTCAGTCTGTTTGGGGAATACTGTATTTGACCTGTAAATTGTTCAGGTTGTACTAATCAAAATTATCTGTTCATCTACTCATAAAACATGACCAAGATGATATCGTTACTTATATTAGTCATGTGTTACCCCTCAAACTGACCTCAAGAGAACTAACCATGGTGGAAGGTCATATTCAAAATACAAACTATCAATTCAAGTCCCTCTGAAACTTTCTTAAATTGCTCAGTAAAATGTTTTTGGAAATTCATTTCCTATCCATATGATCTCCTAAGCATTTGATATTCAGAATGTATGTGTAGTTGTGGTGTCCTTTTATTAGGTGTGTGGCTTCATGAAATTATAAACACTTCCTGTGGGATAGTTGCTGTTTTCTTTCCAAAAAGAAGTTATCATCTAAAGGCTCACAGAATTATAAACAAGGATGCAAGTGCTTTGTCTGATGCACTGAACAACTTTAGAGACAAGTTGCTCACCATTCACCCATCTCTAGCAATAGCTTGCCAGAAGTTATGCTGCTCCATAAGTGTCAGAGGGAAATGTTGAAGAATAGAGAAGTTGTCACCCTAACACTCTGTTGTTGGGTACCAAGATAATTTTGTCTACAAAACCGTCTCTCCTGATGGTCTGCCCTATTGAAGACTATAGCATTTTCTTGCCCTGTTTTGCTAGTTCGTGGTAGAACTAGATATCTTAAAAATACCTCTACTGTATTGGACCACAGGTCTGTCTTGCAAGACAGACAAAACAATACTCTGTCTTTGGTATTATCTTATAGGAAATGCTGAAGGGAGGAATCGATGCAAAATAAACATGTGCTATTTTTTCCTCTGGTATGCTTACCGAGCTTCTGGCAATTCATTTACTAGAAAATGGATTTTGCAATATTAACAACCCCTTTTCTTTCATGATTTTGCTTAACTGATTTTTAATCTCATTTGCCATTTTGACATCCACAATTCCTATTGACCTCTGTTAATGCGCATAGAAGTATTTAACTATCTTGCTTAAACGTGTTGCCATCATGAATTTATATAACACTGCCATATCACGTAGTTGTTGCTTTTCTAATCTGGCTAAAAACGTCTTCTTTTGTGGATATCTTTTGATACCTTTGCTCATTCTCACAATCTATTTTTGTGCCTTCTTACAGTATCTTTTAAGATGAAATAGAAGGGAAAAGAAAAACCCATTAAGAACTCTATTGGTTATTAAGACATCACATAATTTCCCGTATTCTTTGGTAACCTTGTTTCAAGTCTTTGGTCAAGGATTTGGGTACTCAGTCTGTTGTGTTGGATGAATCATGTTTCCTATATGGCTGCTGACTTCCTCAAAGCTATAATAGAGTTGCTTCCTCTTCTTAAAATAAATAAATAATTGAGGATACCTTCTTCCTTGATTGTATTTTCCTGTTTTCATTTATTAATTTTATTCTTTCCCCAAATTCCAAGAAAGCTGATTAATATATAAATCAAACTTACTCAACTATTGCTCCTTATAGAGCCCTTTATAAAAATGACATTGTATTTGCCACCTTCTGTTACTCAAATACTGATATTTATCTAAGAAAGAGGTTATATAGCAAAGATCATAGGTTGACAATTTTATTAGATATTCTTGGGACTCTTAGGCAAATATGATTAGATCTTGGCAATTTGCTGCTATTCACTTTGCCAGTTTGTTCTAAAACCTTTTCTAATGACACTTATACTTGAGATAGTACCTCTGACTCATCCTGAATAAAAAATGGTTTTAGTCTGGGAACATGGTTTTGTTCCTCAGTAGAGAATACTGATCCAAATGCTTCATTTTGTTTTTCTACCATTACCTTATCACCTCTGGTCTCTTTATGTCCCAATTTAGTATTTACCCCTCTCATAGGCTCCAAGCCTATAAAAGGCTCATAGTATATAAAAATATGTTAGTACTATTTACGAATTTAGAAAGCTGATAATTGAAATCTCTTTCTTGATTTATTTTGCTTTTTATACAACTTGGAAAACAAACAAACAACAACAACAAAGAACCCTTAAACTTTCTGTATTTCTCTTAGGCAGACACAGGTTCTACTTTCTGAAGAATATCTTTTCTTGTTTTAATCCCTGCCTTTAGTATATCGTATAGATCTTTTAATGTATTGTACACGTTTGATGTGGGTGTTTAATATAATGTCTTTAGATACATATCTTTGATACTTGCAAGCATTTTACTCTTTTGCTGCTATCTATGTATGGATTCCTTATAGGAAATATTTCACCTATTTCATCTTTTATACAATGTAACTATGCTTCTCGTTATGTTCACCTTATTTTAATATATTTCAAGAGGTAATACAAAAAGAACATGCTTATATTTTATGGCTCCTGTTATGAACCTTCTGGACCATTTTCATACAGGTGTTTAGCTATACATTTTGAAATCTTTCAGTTAGCTCAGCTCAAAGAGGACGTACATGAATTTTCAAGTACTTTTAAAGCCAGATTTTTAAGCATGCTGTACTCTGCTAAACCTAATGGTTGTTCTCAACCTCTGTCGAAAAATAGTTTTCATTCAGGTGTGAGATTGACCCCCTAACAGACCTGCTGAGTTTCAACACAGTATTGTTCTGCAAGCAAATTACTTTTCAATTGGAAATGAGCAATAACTCTCACAGAACAGCTAGTTGTCTGAGGAAAGAAGGTCTGTATTGTCTGTTTTGACAGGGATGGGGATCATCTATTCCAGTGTGAACAGCCTCTCTGCATGTGTCTGTTACTGGGGCAGAGATATTGGCTAGGTACAGGTTCAGCTACTATGTTTACTATTCCCAGGGCAGTAATATGGTATGCAGTAGAAGCTATAGGTCCTACAATGAGCACAGATAGCAGGAAGAATGAAACCTTGAATTCACCTACCCCTCTCCCCATTTACCACAGCCAGACTAGTTTAGAAGGTGCCACTTCTTGGAAGAGGAGCTGGAATTATGGGTATGTGGTTGCACTGAAGGGATAAAGTGTCTGGGGACCAGTTCTGCAGAGGATTTTGTACCAAAAAGGGAGCAGAGGAAGGATGTTCCTAAAGAGTTTAACATCAGCAGGTGGGGACTCAGACTATTACCATCTCAAACCTCTTTGCAGTCTTCCAGCTATGTCTTACAGCCAGAATCTGATTACAAAACATCTATAACTCTTTGTGGTCCTTTCTCATTCCCTGGATGACTGCCAACCTTCTTCTCCCTTTCCCACAGAGTTGCAGTTTGCTGGGCTGAACTTTGAATTTTGTTTTCCTAGTCATCCTGGATGTAGCAACATTCACCTTTACTTGTGCAGGCAGACAGCAACAGGCTGTTGCAGGGTCATGAGATTTAGGAACACATCACTTCAAGTAGTATCTACACAAGCCATTCTACAAATGGTGAATTATAACCACTCACAAGCACTTGCTCTGCATATGCATTCATCTCTCATGCAAACATAACAAAATATTTCTTTCATCTGCTAGTCACAGTCTAGAGACAGATGGCTCTTATAAGGGTCAGTAATGAAAAAAAATTAACCTGTTTTGTCCTTTTCTTTAAAGTAGAATATTTGCTTTTGCAAAGAAAGCAAGAGATTTCAGTCAGAAGCTCAATCATCCAGGATGAACTATGAACTGAGGAGCTAAACTCACTAATTCATAAATGTAAAAAAAATACAGCCAACTAAACAAACTACTTAAATAAAATTACACTGAATATTTTTAACATTCATCAGTGTCAGGTAAGGTCTTTCTTAGCTTTTGATACTGGTTGCTCAGGTTGGAAAGTGTCATATAGCAAGAGTCAGTAAGGCCAGCTTAACAAGGGACATCACTGACATACTGCTTTCTTTTTGTTGTTTCCTCTTACCTTCTGTCTTTACAGGAGGTGCAATATTTACTCCTAGACTTGCTTCTTGTTACATTTGCCTCAGGTAAGCAGCTTTTAGTGTGGTATTGGAGTGGTTATGTCAACAAAGAAAATAGAGTTCGTTGGATCTGAAGTGACTGAGAATTGCCTAGACACCATATATGTGAAAGTCTTACTGTGGTCATGTTCTGAAATAGAGGGAAAAATAGGGTTTAATAAATAAACCTTGTTTTTAGAACATTTACATTGTGAAAATGCCTTAATAATAGGCTATGTAATCAAATTATATTATATTTAAAGAAATAATAACCAATAAAGATTTCATCTAGGATAGGTCTGTATTTATAATGCTTTTCTTATGCATTTACTAGGGTGATGAATGCATAGAATTGGATGTATATTATAAGGTAGAATAAATGTGCTTAATAGTAGTCAATTCAGATACCAGCAATCCAGAGCTGTAATAGGTTTTAGAACAGATTGGAGAATTATCAGAGTTGCAGAATAACTGGTAGATACTTTGGTCAGACTGGTCCATGTTGCAGGAACAAGCAGAGACTGGATCCCAAATTAGGTAAGCAGGCTCAGATATGCATGCATGGCTCTGCAGGTATGACAGGACTAGGACTTTTCTGTATTTAGGTCAACAACTTTTTGAGTATTCTTAGTGAGTGCAATACATAAACAAAAGCTTCTTTTGTAGGTTGGCATCATGCATTTTGTCCAGAAAAGCATGGCAGTGACATTAATATAAATTCTGTGGCAACTTCCTAGGTAGAAGTGGCCTCTGTAAATATGTGGAGCTGATTAGGAAAATGCATTGATCCAGGAGCTTACTCATATTGCATAGCTGGATCAGCTAATCAGCTGCTGGCTTACATACAAATAGTTTGCAAAAGAGGAGGTATTTATTACTCACTGTAATCTTTGTCAGAGTTGAATATGTGATCAGCGTAAAGAGTTTGTAGCTCCTGTCCAAGAGTGATGATTACCTGGCACAATTCTCTTTGCTTTCAGGACGCAATCATGGATTTGTTTACCTTTCTGCACTAAAACTAAATTAAAATAATCTTCACAGAGAATTGATGATCTTAACTTGCTAGTTGTTCACCTGGAAGCACAGAACTTCTTGATCTTTCCAAAGTAATGCTGCAACTTACCAAGAATGTAGCCCAGGGAATTGTTTTTATTTCATCATTACAGGAGCTGAATGATAACAGTGGCTTTACCTCCTCTAAAGGAAATAAAAGACTTGTGCACTAGGAAACCGCTTGCTCTATTCACCACCATGTGATATATGCCACAGAGAATGCCTTCTTTGCTCAATGAATTAGAAGTAGATAATTGTTATTTATACACTTAAGAAGAGCAATGCTGAAAATAATCAAGACCTGCAATAGAAAGGAAACCCTTTGGCTAAGAAAACTGTGGATAAAGTAATCCTGACATGCTTGCCATCACCTGGTCTTTCCCCTCAGGAAGTTTTACTGAGATCCCCTAGGAATATGTGAACCGTAGTCATCAGTTTGTCAGATAAGACTGAAGCACAAAATGAATTGAAATAGGCTGAAGATATGCAACAGAGATTTGTTTTACTACTGGGAAATCAGTTTAGGACTTGCAGACAGAGCTGAAACCAATTGTTCATTTGCCAGTGGTGGACTCTGCTAGGGACAGCATCATGAGAGAAGGATGAGCTCCAGACGGTCTATACTGTGCCCCAGTTATCACCAATGGCAGCATTCAGAATAAATACTCTCTGATCTAATCTGGATTATATCAGGGAATCAGAGTCAGATTAATTTAATTTCCTAGGCTGTGATGGGTCTTTAATACTAGAAAACTGAGGTAATTAAGCCACACCAATGTTTTACTCACCTGTTTTAACATTTTGGTAAATCAGGACTATATATTCTCTGATCAAAGCATCCAATACAGTTCACAGTTTTTTTTTGTTGTTGTTGTTGTTTTGTTTTGTTTTGTTTTGTTTTGACATCTTTTTTTGTCTGATCCATATGCTTTGTGGAGTCACTGATCTTTTTTTTTGTGTGATTTTTCTGTTTCCTTTCTGTTGCAAAAGGACAATTAAGAAAAAAAAAGGGAGGTGGGGGTGGGGTGGGGGAGGGGGCAAGGGGTGTTGGAGGGAGTGAGCAAAAACCCTGGAAAATCTCTTTCATAAAAATTGTGATTCCTTGAACATAGGTGAACCGCCTATCTCAGCATAGAAGTAACATTACCTGGCACTTTTAATAACATAAGTAAAATGTTTTGCTTGATCACAAGTCATATGTTTCATTAAGATTTCCAAGAGTTTTCTAATGAGTAAATTAAAAAGGAATATGCAGACAAAGTAATTTCAAAATAAAAAAACAATAGGTTTCACACATTCCATATAATCTATTTTATATATATCATCATTATCTATAGATAGAGAGATAAAACCTCTACCTGTAGCCTACCTGTTGCTAGAGAGGACAATGTTTTGGCTTATCAGACTCCAGTTTAGCAAATATGCTGTTTTATTTTCTGCTGTCATAAAGAGAGGATCTTAGTAGCTTCAGCTCCAAGCAGCTAACAGAAAAATCAGCTTTGATCATCCTAATCAAGACCTAACTAAACCAGACAGTGTGATTTGCCATATACCTTTGTAAAATCATAATTTACTTTTTGTGGTGTAAAGAAAACTCTTAGTCTTTACATCCTTTCCATTTCATCATATATTAGATAAGATATTTTATAAAATGCTGTGTATAATTTCAGCACAGATCCCTTATTTAAAACAATGCATATTTTCTTCAGTTCTATTTATCATCAGAGAACATCAAACTTTGGAATTGCTGGATGACTTCAAAAATAATGCAGAGATCAAAGAAGTACTGATATGGCCCCTTTTTTGCAGCTTTTTTATCTGTGGGGGTTACTAAGTATAGATTGCCACATTTAAGGTGTCTTGCATTAATTTGCACCAAAACCACTCTTAAAGTACAGCTGTATTTCATATAGGCCAATTGCTTTGGGTACCACAAATCAGGACTATGCTCTGAGTATTTTTAAGATTGCTGCACTTTGGAATTTTGTGACATTCATAAATTATTCTTTATGATCTCTTAATGACCCCAAAAAGCTGCTGTTTAATGGGACCAGGTATAAATGGAAGAATTGGATAAAAGAATTGGTGCTTAATTAACTGCACAGCCTGAGAACAGACCCCTTTCCGGTTGATTTCAGACACTTAGTGACTTTCCAGTAAACCAGCAGTCATGCTTCAGATTAATGAGAGAGCACTCTCTGCACGAGCTGCTGATAATGAGATGTCTAAAGTGATTACATTCACTCAGAAACATGGACTTGACACAGTATATTACCTAAAATAGTATCCACTGCCTTTTTCAATTAGTGTTTTCTTCTTAGTATGGTTATGTTGATCACTGCGTTACAAAATAGAGAAAACTAAACCATTTTGGAGTTAAATCTGAGTACACACCGCAATCTAGTAATAGGTCTCAAGCCCTGAAAGGAAAACTGCAGAGCTCCAAGATAAAACTAAGTTAGTCCAGACCTGCAATTGTAGCTAGATTGCTTCTGCTGCCCAGGTGTTTTTCTCCTTGCTCGTTTACGCACACTCAATTTTGTTAATGGCAAAAAAAGACAAACATAAATCTGTCTCAGTAGTAAAATAAATGTAGTTATTAAACAAGAGGAATTAGTGGCCACTTGTGTCCGTGTGGAAGTCTGACAGCATACTTTCTTTTTTTCCAACTGTATCTCAGGAACAAAAAGAACTTGACTCCAAGATTATAAATTATCTGAACTCTGATGCAATAAGGTTTAACCAGCACTTACCCCGTACAATCCAATCTGAATGAATTAGGGTTGTTAAAATTGTTTTATCTGTAGTTAAACCTCACCACCTCAGCTGAACTGAAATTAGACTCACATTGTCCAGAAAGCTTTGAAACAGTTTAACGTTTACACTGACAGTAATGTTGAAAGCAATTAATCTTTACGCATTGTAAACAGACAAGCACACATGAACTTATGTATATCAATGTCTTTCCAAATCCTCACTATTTAGGTTTGACGGTGCTCATTTGAGGGATTCAAGCATCTTCTCCAGAATTCTTCTCTCCAGATTCTTCTCTCATGAGAATATATATAGACTGTAGCTAGCTACTATTGTAATTTTCTCTTCAATGTATTGAACAGAATGACTTTAAAATTTCCGCTTTCTGATTTTTTTTTTCAGAGCATTTTTACAATCTACAGAATTCCTTTTGGAATCCAAAGGTATTAGTCATCTTGGTTTCTTTAAGTATTGCCATCAGAAAGAACATGGATTTCTGTACCATTAATGCTACATAAAATGATAAATTATATATATATATGATGTTATGATATTATATTCTTCTCTTAATTATGGAACCTCAGTAAGGCCTTATTCTCTGCTATTCATCTTTCATGACTCTTAAATAATTATTTTTTTTTCCTCCAGTTGTTCCAGTTCAGGATACAGATTCCTATCCTGTAAGAATGAACTAGCTACATTTTTTTTTTTTTCATTCTTAGATATATGGATTTGCATTTTTTTGTTCCAAATTCAATTTAAACTTGATTGAAATATTTTTTATGTATTCATGGACATTTTGTTTGCCTTTGATGTTCCAGCAAATCACATCAAATGATATAATTATTTTACAGTTACAGAAAATTTAGGTCATACATTCTGTTTATTATTTCACAACTAATTACTACTTCTCCATACTTGATAAATGCATTTAATATTTACTACATCCCCATGGCAGGGGGAGGAGGAACTAGGTGATCTTTGAGGTCCCTTCCAACCCAAGTCATTTTGTGATTCTATGATTCTTCTAATCCAAACAACAGGCCAATTGATGCATAAAATACATGATTATTGTTCTGTTCTATTATTACTATTATTATAATTACTATTATTAATAATTATTATTATTGTTATTATTAATAATAATTATTATTATTGTTGACCATATGTCATCTACCTTTTAATTAATATCAGCTTATTTTCCATGTATTTCTATACAGATATTTATTTATTTATAAGACATACGGAATTTAGAATATTTGGATTTTTTTATATTTGGCCATTTTTGCTTCTTTTAAAGATTTGTGGTACATTCTGTTCACTCCTGAACTCCTATCATTTTTTCGGATAAGATTTGCTCAGATTCCACTGCCATGAAGCATTACAGTCAGGGTTATCTATAAGACTCTGGTGCAGGCAGCCTTGCTGTACAACACATAGTGTGAAAGAAAGTATCAACATTTTCATATGGTTTCTAGGAGCATCTTTTCATATATGGAACCTACAAGCAACTTTTAGGGAGTCAGCGGAATTGTTACCAAGTAAAGTGTAATAAAAAATATACATAATTAAATATAGTTATTTATGTACACGTTAATGTGTGATGCCTGGTATGAACAATGTGAAGACAAAAATTCAGATGAAAAGAAAGATCAGCTTACTTTCACTGTGCTATTTCATTTTTGCTATGCCATTTTATTTTTCAATTTTATCCTCCAATTCAAGAAATTCAAGCCTGATTGTTCTGAAAAGTACTTACATGTCAGTGAAGTCAGTGGGGCTAGTCTTCAAGTGGTATAAACTACTGTTATGTTTTGTTGTTGTTGTTGTTGTTGTTGTTGTTGTTGTCTTTTTTGTTTTTCTGTTTGTTTTTTTCCTACCTTCTGTACTTCAATTAATTTTCATCGTGTACTGCAATTATGTTTATTCTTTTTTCAGGGTTATTGACAGAATCTTAGATAAATTTTCCCAGCAAGTAAGCAAAAATTAGATAAGCATCATACAAATACGTTTCCTATAGAAGTGGAAAGACTTGTGCTGAAGAAGTAAATGTAATTTACAAGCCCAAATGCAAACATGTTAGCAAGCCAAGCAGGGCAAAATTTCCATACCAGCCCGATTGCTCAGATGAGTGATGTGAACAAAGAAAGAACTGTTGGCATAAATTCTGGCTTGATGAGTGCTCTGATCTGGGCACAGAAAAAAAATTATCTAAGAATTATTTGCATCTTCATTACATTTTCATTTAAAAGAAAGAAAAAGTGTGTGTCTGTCCAGAAAATTAGGGAATACTGTCTTCATTAGACAAAGATTTCTTGTACCTTTAGTTTAATGCATTTGATTAACCTGATGCTATGTTGGCTCAATGACTGGATAGACTCTGGCTCTAATCTGGAACATAAATTTTAGTATAAAATGAATTTTCCATCCTGACAACCAAATACTAGGGATGCAAAAGATTTGTGCAGTTGCTTATAGCTGAGAAAGGCAGGGTTTCAAAATAGGAAAAGTGTAAGCAACAACAAGAAAAATAGCAACAGCATTTGCCCAAGGAGATAGAATTGTAGAATGTGCCACTGGGAAAGCAAATAATGTTACCCTGCTTGAAAATGCATGAAACCTCTGATAAATTTACTCTGTACTGTTTTATCTTCAGATTTCAAGAGCTTCCAAAAGTTTTTTGCCTCTTTTCCCATAAGATGAAAGATTTTATAAAGAAGTAAAAACTGCATAAACCATTATTTGCTCCTCGTTGTTCCCAATGGACAGTGAGATAACTGAGAAAGACGGCAAGAAAAAGACAAGAAAGACATAACAGTATTATCTACTGTATCTTTGCATGACCCTGTAGAATAGGAACTTCAGAAAAACAAACAATCAAACAAAAAAGACAAAGAGAAAAATCCACAGACTCTCTGTGCCAGTTTTATGGCACAGATTTGTAATATCTCTTCATGCACAGAGGGCAGTATGAAAATCTTTCAGGCTTGCTTTCCTCTGCTCCAGAGACAGGCACCAGGAAGAACCTTATGTTTAAGGCTTTCTCTTAGGTTCTGCTGTCCAGTACAAGAGTTTATCCCAGGGAAAAAACTAAGTGTCAGAGGGTCAAGAATTAACTTACATTTTTCATAACATTTAATGAAAATAGAATAATAAATAAATTTTATGGTCAATATAAAGTAAAATAATAATAAAAGATGAGTTTTATGGGTTGGAGTGCCTGTATGTGAGGTGTTGGCTAAGAAATAGAACATGCCTGGGACTATTTCTAGACACAAAGGCCAGGTGGCCTAAGAAGTGCATGTCTAAGCTAATAAACATCCTTAGCATCCAAAATGAGATAGCTGTATAGCTGTATGACAATTGTCCTCTAAGAACAGCTCTAATGACCAACCATTCTCAGGAGATGGGAATCATGGTGATTAATATTTGGAACAAGAAAACTTTGTGCCCCAGAACTTTCCAAGTTTGTATCCCGGATTTCCAGCATAGGCAGTTGAGTTTGGGGGCCCAGAATTTCCATCCCACGTATTTGAGTTTACAGACAGAGCTGGAAAGTTTGAGAAATGTTGATAAAGCTGAGGTTATAACCACAGCTCTGCTGTAACTGATTCTAAGCAGATTTAGTTTGGCTTTAAGCAATTAAAAAGAGATATTCAAAAAGGAAAGGGTTAGCCAATGGAACAACCATTCTATTTTTTTTTTTTTTTTAATACATATAAAAAAGAATTTTGAGAGTTCTTTGATTTTTTCCCCCTCCTTCTTGTTATGTGACAATTCGTACAATAACTGTTAGGAGTACGGGGGGGTCTGTTCGTGCATGATGAAAAAAAGTGGACATCACCCTTGTTTTAGATTAGTCCTAAAGTCAAGTTTACATTTTGTCACTTGAAATTGTCTACTTTATTTTCAGTTAGACAACCTCTGTGATGTTCAGCATCTATTCTGGAAATTTTTAAATATTGATTTATTCTCCGTGTTACATCTGTGTGAACCAGAGAGGTTGAGAAACAAGTGAGCAAAGGGGACAATCCCAATGGAGCTGTTTGCATACAACACCCATGACTTCAGTGTCAAGTCAGTGTTCTGAATGTTGAAGTCTGGCAAGTCTGCTGGCATTGCAGCTCATTACAGGGGTACAGCTTATTACTCCTTGACTTTTAACAGACTGAAAGAAAATTAATGGTGTGGGCAATTTCGAGCTGCAGCAGTTAGTTAGCTCTTCAAGGCTGCACAAACACACTGAAAGATAGACACTTTGCAATGCACAGGCACTTCATAGGGAAAAAACAACACTGTGATGACTGCTTGAATAAGTGGAAAGGACTTCTGGAGGCCTTTCATCTCATTACTGTTCAATTAATAGTTAGCCATAATCTAGACATTAATGAGGGATGCAACTGGAACTGCAAAGAAATAACATAATTAGGCCCTGAATTTAATCATTCACAAAATTACACAGAGACACTCTACACTTTTATTTTAAATAAGTCCAATTAGATTTCTTTTTTAATTGGATTTTTGTTTATAGATTCTCAGATTTACCATGTGGAAATACATTTTAGAGAACTCCCTCAGTGTTTCTCCCATGTTCTTCCAGGTGTCCACTGGAATTAACAGTCTGGGTTACAATTTCTTTAAACCTGTTCCTTTCAACTCATGACAGATTTCTCTGGACATGTTTAAAGATCTATATTATTAAATCGCTAAATAGAAAAGCCTACCTTTAAAAAATATGACACATAATATTGTGAACCAAAATTTCAACTGAAAATTGAAGTTTACAGTAATGTAAACTGGTGATTGAAATTGGTAATTGACTTTCCAACTAGTTTGGTAATAGTTGCTTAGTTTACCAGTATCAGCATCTAATTATAATTTTGTGCTCAAAATATTTTTCTGGAAAGATTTTGGTGAGATGTATCCTCACAAAATAATGTTTTGCTACTGTAATGCACAGTTTACCAAACTTTCATAATAAAATAATAAGTTTTTTCTAAGAATAAGTGCACACAAAATAATATAACTACAAAGTCTTTGTTATCTGGAATGGGCAAACACAAATCAACAATCTTTCCTCTTTTGCACATGCATTCCCAATATTCATGTATAACAGTTACTATTTTTATCCATCAAAACAAATTTCAATGAATGCCATTCACCCATTTGTTAGTCTCATAATTTCCAGTTTATGAAATATATTTTTACTGTAATAGTAATCTTTATAACTAGAAACATCAGTTTATGGCAAATATCTTTCTTAAAGAAGCCAGTGCAAAGGTGTTGCATGAGATGTTTCTCTATGCCAAGCTTGTACAGAGGAGCAGACTGATGGATTATATAAACACATCACTGCAGAAAAACTTGGACTTGAGAGCATGAATGGAAGACAGCTGAACTTCCTTTCTAACAAACAACAACAACAAAAACTTAAAATCAAAACAAAACAAAAGTCACACAGCTTATAAGTAAAACAAAAATAACTAAATATATGGAAATGTTTACAAAAGAAAAATGCTTTAGCAATAAGACATTATTATCTTAAAAACAAATAAAACAACAAAAAAAAATCACTCTTTCTGCTCAAACATTGCTCTAAATTGTTACTAATAATTCAGTCACATTTCCTTAGGGATGAAAAAAAAAAATAAAATATAAATCTTTAACAGTGTCTAGAGTTTTGCTAGTCTAGAGTTTTGTTTTAAAAAACTGTCAGCTATAAAAGACAATATAGTGAAGCAGAACTGAAACTGGATAATACACAACTACTTGTTTCTTGAAAATTGTTATTTTTTTCCTCTATGTGCTTTTCATGTATTATGAAAACCATTAAAATGGTTGATTAAAAATAGCAGAATATCTTAGGTCATCACAGCAATGTCTATGTCATTATGTAATGACTACAAGAACAAAATTGATAACAGAATATCACATTTAAGCTTGCACCAGGGCATTCATGCCTACCTAGAAGAGAAAGTAGTTAAAATTAACATTTTACCAAAAGTATTTAGAAATCAACGGGGAGATTTTCAAACTTTAATACAGGATGGTAGCCTATTTATTTTATTTTATTTTATTTTATTTTATTTTATTTTATTTTATTTTATTTTATTTTATTTTATTTTATTTTATTTTATTTCATTTCATTTCATTTCATTTCATTTCATTTCATTTTATTCCCCTCCAAATTTCATTAAAAGTCTCATTCACTTTTCTGAGTGTATGGAGATATATTATTTTTAAGGCTATTGAAATTTGAACTATTACATTTTCATAACTTCATGGTAAATCTTGATCCTGATGTAAGGGGAGAGAATTCTGTACTAATTTGTTACATTTCAAAAGTAAGAGGAATGAAGTCTGCTACCACGCTCCTTCCAACTCATTAGAATCCAGAGAACCAGAGGGAAACAGGCCTAAACTAAAGCTAAAGTATGTGAAGGCTGCAGACATAGACCAGAATTTACAAGACAGGAAGCCACCATTCCACAAGCTCAATTCCAGTTAATTCCTCTCAGCAATGTGTTTACTCAGAGACAGCAAGATTCAAATCATTTTGAATTTACTTACCGCCTTGGCAACTTTACTACCAGCTCTTGTTATATTGAGAAGGCAGATGGACTGAAATGAGCTTAATAAGGCATAGAGTTAATGGTAAAATGGGTTCCTGGTGACTTGTGATTTAGGAGTGATAATCAGCACAGTGGGGGCTGACAGAAGCTCTGTCTGAGGACAGAATAGATGGAAAAAGAGTATGTTGTTAGGACAGCCATGCACCCCTTTAGTCCCCAGCCTGCTGGAACCAAGTCCACCTGGAACACAGGAAGGCAGTTTAGTACAGCTCCCCCTCACAGCATCTCAGAAATAGCTGGGTGTGTCATGAACTTGGAGGAAAGACTACTCAGCAGCCGCAGACACAGTTGTTATTACATGAATGAAAAAAGCCAGTGCAAAACTCTTTGTGTGACACATTTTGGAAGACTGACAAGAGCTGGGGTGAGATTTTACCTGTGTTGGGATCAAATTATTCAATCTCACCAACGCAGAGGTCAGAAAAATAAGCAGATAACAGAATGCATGTCCTGTGTTTCTGAGTACTGTAAAAAAAATGCACCAGACTGCATTTGTTTTTTCTTTTCTGTGAGATCAGGGCATCAGGGACTTTATTTTTTATTTTATTTTATATATATATATATATTATTATTATTATTATTATTACCAGGAGTACAACTTTAAAGAAGCAAAGTATTAATACTCATAAATTGGGGAAAATATGCCAAACAACGGGTAATTTTCTTTTGTGAAAATTATTGCTTTCTACATACAATAGAAAGGAAGAAACTTTTTTGGCCATGAAGCGATTTTCCACACTGTGTGACAGTCCTAGAAATTCATTAATGTACCTTGAACAGGGCACAGATTGATTTTTTTAAAAAATGAACATATGAGAAAAAAAATCTGCTTTTTTTTTTGATGCCTGGCCATGCTAGAGAGGAAATTTTTGTGAGTAATGTTAGGGAAAAATCCCTCCTTAGTTGACTGTATTTCTCTTGGATGAAAAAAATATTACTTCTCTTTCTTTCACTGTTGCAACAGATGCACAAAACTGAATCATTCAATCCTGCAATGCCAATCGTCTAATATTTTGAGGTACTCCAGAGTTGTTAATAAGTTGACTGTATACATAAACCTTCTGATTGTGTCCATACATATATGTTATTGAATGAATAAGGTCAATACCTTGGAAATATCACGCACTGTGAATTTGTGTTCAGAGGTAGTCTTACTAAGTCTTAAACCCATTCAGACATTATAAAATATTCTATTGTTAATAGTCCAGATTTTGTTCTTCATCTATCTCCAAAGTAAATTTCTGTTGTGTCTTTCTCATGACTTTTCAAAACTAAGGAGAATTTTCTAGATGTGATCTTCTGCTGGATGCCGTTTCCTCAGTGGTTTATTTTTTGTCTCTGATAATTCTAGGGTTTGGAGGGGGGTTGAAAACTGAGGTTGGAAACTGAGGATATTTTCCAGCTGTTTAGTATATTTCCTATAAGAAAAGAATGATGGTGGCTCTTTACCTGTTTGATTCTCACATAATTAAAGACAATCAAGAGACATTATTACTTATGTCTTAAAAACTATCTGCATTTTACATGCATGTCAATATGGCGGTGCTTAGGGTCTGATGTTATATTCTGGCTCACTCTTTCCTGATCAGAACACAAAATTTAGGTTTTCAGACTCTTATCTGCTGAACAATTGGATAGACAGAAATACAGCTTTCTATAAACTCTTTCCCTTACTCTCATTTGTTCATCTCTTACTGTGTGTTATACAAATCATTTAGTCATTTTCCGGTCATATTTTCCAAGAAAGCATTTGGCAGTTCCTTTTTGAAGAACCTTTCTTTTGTTGTATTTTTCAGAAATAAATCAATAGTTGCCTATTCTAGGAACTATGCACCCTTCCATGTACCAACTTCATAAAATATTTCAGTAGTTCCTCTTTCTAACCATGTCCTTTGGGCAATTTTCTTTTGCCTTTGTGTGTGTGTGTGTGTCTTGAAAAGTTCTCAATCATTCTCAATGCTTATTTGATCTCAAAAATGACAAAGAGATCAAAATGATAAAGAGATCATCATGTAACTATGATGACAGATTATTGTGTTTTTCTTTATTCTAGCATCAGAAATGCCATAAAGAACACAAAATACTTATTTTTTTTTAACAGAATAGAATCAAGGAATATGTTTGCTAGGAATGTAGGTAGAACAGAATAGCTTGGAAGTCTGGAAGACATTTGGTCTAAAGGAGGGTTAATCACAAGGTTAGTGTCACCTTTAACAATATATCAGATTGTTCTGGAGCAAAAGCTGAATTTTGAAAACATTCAGGAAAGGAAATTCCATCACTTCTCAGTGAAAAGCCAGTTCCAGTATTTCACCACCCTCGTGTTTACTAAATATTTAATTTGAAATTCCATTGTTGCATCTTGTGTCCATTGCTTCTTCTACTTTCACATTTGAGGATCAAAAAAAGTCTGACTTTTGTCTGTAAGCCAATATGTAGTAGAAAACAAGATAATCTATTAAACTATTAAACTTCTCTTAAAAGTGAAGAACTTAACTCAGGCTCTTCTTGTATATCATGTGCGTCTCACATTTGTGACTCTCCATAGGAAGAGCTATAGTATTTGGGTGGACAAAACTGTAAAGAAGGGTCTAGGTACTTTTGCACAAATGTTAAACGGAGCAGACTAATCACTTCCCTTGCTGTCCACACTCTTTAATACAGCCCAATACGAAATTAACTGTCACTGTTGCAAAAGGACATTTTTGATTTTCCTTCAACTTGCAGTTCATCAGTACCTCCAATTTCTTTCCTGCAAAACTGTTTTCAGTGTGGCCAGTGCCAAGCCTGTTCTGTTGCATGGGGTTATTCTGTCCCAGGTGCACAATTTGCCTTATTGAGCTTCACAAAATTCCTGTCAGACCATGTCTCCATTCTGTTAAGATTTTTCTGAATGGCAGACCTACCTTCCAGATATCAGACTCTACCCTTATGTTGGTATCACTGAATTTACTTTCTGACAACGTTTTCCATCTTGTCTGTAAGTAGTTTCACTCCCTCCCCCCTCCTCCCTCTTGTAGGCACACACAGCCATTAGCATCCACAAAACTTTTTTTAGCTTATCTAATTTAGTCACTCACTTAACAACTCTTTAATAACTACTGCTTCATTATTATTATTATATACATATATATATTATTATTTTTCAGAAGAGTTACTTGGAACTGCCCTTCATTTTCTGTGGTCTACTTTAAAACTACCTTGATTTACAAGCAAAGTTATCTCTGACTGCTTGCTGCAAGATCTCTGACTAGTTTTCTGCAGAAAAAGAAAAATAGAAGACAGCACTTTTGAAGATCTGTCAAAGACAAGTAAAGCAGATTCTGGAAAACTGAAAAACTGGTAGTAGCTGAACCCATATAATCCTGTTACTTCTAATAGATTAACTGGATCTCCCTACATCTGTGGACTGAGTAATCAGCCCTAGAATTTTTCACTGCATATCAGGTCTCATATTGAAAGTTCAGGCTTTTTTTCCCCCCATATTCTATATTCTCTAAAATTGGATGTTATTTTAGTAAGCATTTCAATTGCTGTAATATAGGACTTGCTGCAGATATTACATTTTAGGTACATGGGTATTATGCTGCTTTTGTTTGATCTGACATTACCCTGAAACTTTCTGTCTTGCTGTCAGTGCTCTAGCTGTAGGAGTGACGAGCTTGTTGCTGCTCCCTAATTGTTGTTTATAACTAGAGGGAATATAACAGAGGAAATATTCCCTGTACTGCTTCAGTTACTCAGGAACACAGGCAGGTCAGCGGAGAACATATCTGAAGCTGTACCTACATGCCTACAGGTTCTGTGTCTGAATCACTGTTATCAGGACAGTAAAACAGTTAAAAATTAAATTTCAACAGGTGCAACAGAGGGGTTGTGGAGTCTCTGTCTTTGGAGATATTCAAAACCCACCTGGATGTAATCTTAATATGCTCTAGGTGACACTGCTTGAGAAGGGGTTTGTACTAGATGATCTCTGGACGTCTCTTCCAACCTCAACCATTCTGTGATGCTGTGATTCTGTAAATGTATCAGAATAGGAAATGCAATTATGAAGTTAGATACAAAGATCACTTTTCACCCACTCAAAAAAAAAAAAAAAAGAAAGTAATGTTTTAGTACCACAAAAATATATACTTATTTAGGAAGAAGTAGTGTAAGACATAACAATGAAGGGAAAACAAACAAAAAACAACAACAACAACAACAACAACAACTGTAAAACTGAGACTCGAGGATTCTGGGATTTTACAAGACAAGACACTTAATAAGCGGCTCCTTCTTTGTGGATAGATGTCTGTGAAACAAAGCATTTCAGCAATATGGCCTTTCCATTTCATTACCCATTTCAGTCCCATCCAGTAGTCAGTACTCCTAGCATAGCTTTAAGACATTTTTTCTTATAACTTATCTGTTTCTTGTTTGGTTGGTTTCAGTTTTGCTTACTTTTAAAGGATAAAAGGGATTCTTAACCTTGAGGTTTGTGTTGCCCAGACTACAGCAACCAAATGGTCACTGGATGGAAATATGTCATTTGACTTTACACATGTTGGGAACCAGTGGAGAATGAAAGGTTGCATGAATTTATTGATCCATTTGTATTTTCCAAAAAACACCTGAAACAGGTTTTCAAAGCAGATTTGGAATATAGCTTTGGAGACTTAGATCATGACTCTGGCCACAACAGACTTTCACATTTCAAATTGGTTGGTCACTGACTGACAGAAACTGGGAGTTGAAAGGTTTCATAGCCATGCTCTTGAACAAAAGTTTGGACTTGCAGTTTCATTCAATAAGAGTTAAAACTACCAAGTGCTCCATATTCAACAGGAGTTAAATATTGAAAGGATTTTCTCACACTGCTGGCTTTCTTGCTAGATGGATTTAGTGGTCCCACCATTGTAACCTTTTCTCTCTGGCCCAGGATCTACAGCTGACCAACGCTGAAGCAGTTACAGTAAAAATGATTTTAAGAAAGTCTTTGTCCATGTTCTCTTTCCAGACAAAAGTATGCCCAGGAGAGCTATATTCAGTTCACCAGAGGTATGTCATCTCACATGTATAGCTGCTGTAGCTATAATGATTGGAAAAGTCCAGAGGGATTTTGGGTAACAGGCTAGGCTATATGGCATTTCATGGAAATGTTCAAGAATGGAAACAAAACTTGTCTCTATGTGAGAGCCCTTGTATAGAAGATTCTGTCTGTCTCAGAGATACATGTCAGTCAAGTAAAAATTTTCACTGAAATACTCTTTTTGTTTTGGTTTTATTTGTTTTGATATGGTTTTGTTTGTTTTCTGTCTAACTGGAGAAGTATTCCATAGCATGCTGATTTTTCTCTCTTTTTTTTTTCTTTTTTTTTCTTTTTTTTTTTTTTTTCCTTATTTCTGCTTGAAGGCAAAGAATCTATGAGGTTATTGAGAAGTCATATTTCATTGTTTTTCTAACTTTCATATAGAAAGGCTAGAAAGTTAGACAAGCCCTTATAGATGTGGTGGCCTAACACTTCTGTTGTCAACAGAATTGCACCAAACTTCACAGGTCTTTGATATGTTGTTCCTATGCTGTGTTGCTTTCTGGAGTAGGTGGAGAGCTGGCTAAGGGACCAGGAAGAAGCTGCACATGAGATACTCTGGCAGCTCATGTTCTCTAGCCTTGATCAAAACCTCAGTTCTAACAGCTATTTATTATTGGTTATGTCAAATTCAAAATGCAAAGCTGAACAGAGAGAGAACTATGCTGTCAGTCATCATGAGATATTAAATAAAAATGTAGTTTGAAAAAACACAAATTTCAACATTTTCAGCTTTTCTTAGGTCTTAGTGACAGCTACAGTGCCAAAGTTTTTAAATAGTAGCTCAGAATTACCGTGGCATTAACATTCCTCAAGAATCTTAAGCAACATATTTGTTATGAGACAAATAATAAGTATTATTAAATGTACTTATTCCCTCCAACAACAGGTGAATTGTGCTTTTTCCAAAGCCTTTCTCTAACAGGGGACAAATTTGTGTAGTTGGATCTTGAATTGTTTAGAACAGATAAAACTGTACTACTGTTTTAATTTGGCTCATACAAAACTTCAGTAAAACCAGAACAAACATGTAAATATAGCAATACACCCACAAACCAAATCACTTTTTCTAAGCCTTTGCTAATTTACCGGTAAATGATAGATCAGTAGGTTTAGACATCTGTAGCTGTGAAAGCCTTTACTTATTTATTTGTTTATTTATTTATTTATTTCTCATTTGTTTGAGAAGCGGTTGAGTTCCTTTCCATGGACAGTTTTAATTCAGTCCCTGATATCCCAAAGTTTCACTTCTAAATAGTTTATAATGGTGTAAAATTAATCTCAGTCATACAAGAATTCATCTGTTTTGTATAGCTAATGTCAAATGAAGGAATCTTCACTAAGAAATAATTCAAACAATATTTCCATTGATTTCCATAGGAATATTTTCCCCAGAATAGGATTATATATATTTGGCAATAGCAGGGGCTGACGGAATCTATTGGGATTTTAATCTTGTTCTTGTTCTTGTTCTTGTTCTTGTTCTTCTTCTTCTTCTTCTTCTTGTTCTTGTTCTTGTTCTTGTTCTTCTTCTTCTTCTTCTTCTTCTTCTTCTTCTTCTTCTTTTTTTTTTCTTCTTCTTCTTTAATAAGCTGTGATAGTCTAATATATATTTTTTTAATTCTATAAGCCCTACTCTGAGATCCTTAAACTTAATAGTGTAATATTCTACACTGCAAACTGCCTGTAAATTCAAGCCTGAGGTAATTGAAACCAGTTCTTTAATCATTCTCTAAGTGGAATTAAAATGGAAAACCACATTTCCCCAAAATTTCCTTCTCATTTCTGCTGTGGAACTGAAATGAAATATAGAGAGTACTTAGGTGAATTTGTGCTGTGGTTTGAATTTTTTTCTTTGTCTAGTGGATGGATGTTATTTTCTGCATTATTAATTTTTAATTCTAAAATGCTGTGGTTGAGCAAGCTATCTTCAAAAGGAAAACATGTTTTAATACTTACTTCAGAAACCAATTTTTTGAAGAAAAGGAGTCTTTAATTTTATAAACACTGTCCTATGGTACCAAACTACTTGTTATAAGTCATGGCTGGACTAGCTTAAGGGTTGTATTTTAAAATGATTATAAATTTTGAAATATTTTTTCTACTTTAAAATTTAGTTCAATTCCAGAATGAATTTGAATATCATACCCGTCTCTTCTTGATGGTCTAAGTATTTATAAAAATGTATAAATATTTATTTATTTATTTATCCCAGTACAGGATCAGTTCTAGAAATTGCTAAAATGTACAGTTTCCAAGGGAATGTGATTACTGGGTTACAGAAAAATAGTCGTCAGCTATTCTGGACTTTGCCTTTAGCAGAACCCAGCAAGCCTGTGTAGCTGTACAACTGTGAAGAGAAGCCATGCATTTGTGGAAGGAGCAGCGGTTGTTAAGCTGGGCTGGCCTTGTCTTGCGCTCAAGTGTGTAGTGTTAGAGCAGACCCACCGTTTCACACATCTAATCTTAATAGATCTTCCCATGATCTATTCCCTTTCTTGGCTGCAGCTTTGTGGCTGTGACTTAATCCTGCCCTTGTAACCTTAGGGCTGTAGTGTTCTGCCTGCATGCTAGGAAACAGAGCTAGCTTTACGAAGAAAGTAGCTCTGACATCATCAGTTACTTTACTTTGGGTGCCTACTTGGACATCAGACTTCAGAGATAATTTGACTAGTTACTCAAGTGAAAGAAAGAGATAAAATTTTATATTTTGTCTCATAAGTCATAGCTAAAGAGTAAGACTGCAGAAAAGAAAATGCAAGAATGTCAGATTTCTCCAGCCTACATAAAAACACAAGATGTAAATACTCTTTAGAAACAGCCATGAGGGAAACACAAAATTAGACAAACAAGAGTGTGTTTAGAAACAATATTCTCAGGAACATTTGCAATAGTCTAATTTTTAAGAGGCACATTTTTTTTTTCCCTGTGTTACCTTTCACTATATGCATTTGATTGTATTAATACCAAATTATTCCATTATAATAACAACAGCTATATTTACTAAACTTTTTTGTACAAGCAGCCAAGTGCTGATACATTTTTATAGAAATATGACTATATACTAAATTAAAGAGATTATAGTAAATGAATACATTCAAATAAATCAACCATTTCTAAGAACAGTTACATTCTTTATCTGGGGATCAGTTTTTGCTTCTTAAACATTTAATACTTTTCTTTGAAATGTATTAAAATAAAGATCCCATCAATGAGAGAACATTTATCCAGCCTTCACAGAAAAAATAACATATGCTCCACTTTCCTTGAATGGCTCCTTAGAAAAAGAATTGTCATCACTGATTGATCTTTAAACACTTTTTCAGTACTGCCCTAGTTTTTAAGCATTTTATGTTCCTTCCTCTCTATTGATCTTGCATTTGACAGAAATGGTCCAAATATTCATGCTAAAATGCTGTCTTACATAAAATAAAAGCCTGCTAGTAGTTTCAGTGCTGTCAGATATAATGAAAAATAAAATCACTTTTTTTTTTTTTTTTAATATATTTAAGTGGGTGAGAAGATTCATTAAACAAGAGGAGTTCTACATCAAAAAGAAGCAGAAATAGTGTATTGCTTTATTTTCTTATTAAAATTAGTTATGTTTCCAGCATACACGTTCTGATAAGGACTGTAGTGATAATTACACAAAAACATTTTTTTTTAAAGTATGTTTTCAAACAGGAGTTGATATTAGGGATTATAATAATGTAGTTAATAAAGTTAAATTGGGCAAGTCTAGTAAAACTGAATAATATATATATATATATTAAATAATGCTTTCTTGCAATATTAAGATTCATTTCTTGTTCCATACATTTTCCCAAGACAAATACATTCTAAACCACTTTTGAATTTCTATATAGTCAGCATTTTTCTCACACTAGGTAAGAAATAGAATTTTAATCCTGTTGAAGAAGAGAATTTCCAAATTTCCTTTTGTCTTGATATGAAATGAAGAAATGAAATCCACATTAAAATTCTGGAGAAAAAAAAAAAAAGTAATTTCAGAACAAATAGATTAACTTTTCAAAATACACCCTTTACATCAAATCATGTACTTTTAAAATTTCATTGAATTTAAATATACAGTAACTGTCTTGCTATTCATTCTTTGAGCTATTTGAACCCAGTCAGCGTATTCTAGGAAATTATTATGTGTAATGTTCATTTTAACATATGGAATCCCTTGAGATAAGAAATGAGTAGTTGTGAACTTGATTCTAAATTTCACATCTTATTTCTTCATTTTTTATAATTATTTATTTATTTATTTATTTTATTGAAATATTGCTTTTCATAAATGGATATATGTTGATGAATGATAATGTCAGCTACCCTGAAGTATTGGTATTTGTGTACCTTGATTTCAAATGTAATTTAATGAGCTAAATAGTTTTATCCCAACCTAGAATTTGAAGACAGACAGTTTAGTTTAGATATATGTATACGGAACCCTCTATTTCTGGTATTTCAGGTGCTATCACAACACAGGCAATTCTGCATCTGCTATCACAGACACTCCTTCTGAGGTTAATGGCCACTGGAGTGACAACATACTGCTCTATAAGACCCTACAAAAATATAAAGCAGCACACTGCACTATAAAAATATAAATAAATAAATATAAATAAATAAATAAATAAAAGTAAAAATAAAAAGTATAGAGAGGGCAGCACACTGCTCTATAAAACCTGCTCATGAGGGTAGTTCTGGAGTTCCTGTATGAAAGGCAAAAACTTGCACTCTAAACTGAAGTGACAAGGTGGTTAATGGAAATACGTCACTGTTAAAATATGTTTGATGTACATTCTTCTGTATAAGGATAATGTGAGGATGGCCTTACTCAGACAAATGAAGATGGCTAACAAAGAGAAGAAAGGAAAAAGCAAAGAAGAAACTGGGTTGTAGGCTGAGTGGAAAATGGGGGTATTTCCCTTTTTTCTCTGTAAAAGAGAAGAAAATAGAGGCATAAGACCAACCCAAAATGGGTTTAAGCTATAAAAGAATATCTTCTCAGGGATTTCAAGATTTTAACAGAGTAAAAAAACTTTCTTACAAGAATCTGATTTTCTATTCAACAACTATGTCTTAAGGAAAGTTAGGATAAATATTTTAAAATCACAACAGCTACCATTATTTTCTTGAATTATAGAATCATAAAATATCCCGAGTTGGAAGGGACCCATAAGAATCATCGAGTCCAACTCCTGGCACCACACAATCTACCCAAAAATTCAGACCATGTGACTAAGTGCACAGTCCAAACTCTTCTTAAACTTCGACAGGCTTGGTGCAGTGACTAGTTCCCTGGTGAGCCTGTTCCAGTGTGAGACTGCCCTCTCAGTGAAGAACCTCTTCCTGATGTCTAGCCTAAACCTCCCTTGCCTCAGCTTGACACCATTTCTGTGGATCTTATCACTGGTGACTAAAGAGAATAGATTGCTGCCTGCATCTCCACTCCCCTTCGTGAGGAAGCTGTAGACCACGATGAGGTCTCCCCTCAGCCTCCTGTTTTCCAGGCTGAACAGGCCAAGTAACCTCAACTGCTCCTCATATGTCTTCCCCTCTAGGCCCTTCACCATCTTTGTAGCCCAGTAGCTTACTGACTTGAAGAAAGAGGTTTTAATCTATCCTGGTTTGTTTACTAATGAAGGAGCATGAAAGAGACACATGTCCTTGTCTCTGAAGAGGAGGTGAAGGAACAGCTAGTGCAAGGAACACAAAAATCAGTTGCGCCAGACTAATACATGGTTGTATCTGAGCTTGGAGACTGCAACCCTCTTCAAACTTCCAGATCTAGAGTCTTTTTTTCAAAGACTTATATTTTTAGAAGGTAAAAATACTGCAAAGCTGTCTTCTGTCAGTAAAGGTGTCCTTGATTTCTACTGCTCTAATGTACGCAGTATGGCCTACTTTGACAGGTGAAAAAATAAAGAACATCTGCAACGCTTTCAATAGGAGAAAAAATTTACTCTGAATAACTAACAAATTCTGATAAACTATTTTGATTTATCATCCTCTAAAAGGCACTGGAAGTACTTGACTAAAGACCTGAAAGACGTATGGAAAAAGCTTTAAGGATACCCGAACACACATTAATACGTTAATCAAATTTAGCATAATTTTTCTGCTTAAATTGCTTAGTTTAAGTTAAGTTTTTATCAGCTTAATTCTTGGTATTTTCTCTTTGGAAGAATTGAGTCTCAGACTGGAAGCTATTGTTATGCAGACAGCTTTCTTCTGCTATAAATTTTGCACTTTGTCTTTGAAGAGGACTGGTTCCTTTTAAATCAGTCTGTACTGGTCTCATATCATCCTCTTAATGGTAGCATTCTAGTACCTTTCTGTACCACATAAAATGAAGTAATCAGCATCTTCCAAATCACATACACTTTACTGTAATGGAAGACATTTCTTATCTATGCTTATATAAATATATATATATATAAAAAAAAAAAAAAAAAAAAAAAAAAAAAACTCTTACTAGTTCCCAGACATCCCAGACTGAATATCTTTATCCTATGAAAAGGTACACCCTGAGTAATATTTATGATTCTATTAATTTGTTATCAGAATATTGTCATTTTCAAGTGCCTGCACACTTTCATTCTACTAACCATTCCATTAACAGGTTCTTTTGCGATTCAATGTTATTTCTAAAATGTTACCTGATTTCACCCAACCACTTAATTGCACTATTTTCCTACCAAATTTCATTATCTTTCTCCCCATTTTTTCTTGTTTTTCCTTTTCCTCCAATATTTCCTTAATATTTCCAATTTTTCCTTAATATTTCTTCTTGAGAAATCTTGAACTTGTGTTAATTCAGCCTCCCTTACATGGGATTCTCAACATAGCATTTATCTACACTATATCTCCCTCCCCACTGTCAGCTCAGACATTTGTTTGCTGTTTGTTCCCTTGATTAATATGAAGGAGAAATCTCCACTTTTAGAGAAGTATATTGATTGTGCACAGCCTGAGTCTTAAAGCAAAGTACTATTAACAACACAATGTTTCTGCTGAGTGATGAAGAAAAAGATGAATGCAAAGTGAAGTGGAGCTCGCTGAGACACTAAGTAGAACCTAACTTGGAGACAGCATCAGCAATAAAAGCACACTTATTTTTGCAAGTTGTTTGCTGCCTACAGTCATCTGTCCACAAAGCCATGGAAAGAAAAGAAATCCAAAAATTCCACTGGAAAACTTTGCTCTTTATCATCTATCTCTATAGTAACCTGAAAGACTTTGACAGCAGCATTACTCGATTATGCCTCACTTATGCCTCTATTGGGGGGGGGGCGTTGAAATTTTCTCAGCTGATTGTTTAGGCTGGATTCTTTAGAATAGGAGTCAAAATACTTCTACAGACCATTTCCATTATAGATAAATATTTCCATATTTATCCAATATCAACAATACGGTTGAGAAGTATCCTTAAAGATTCTCTTCTATCAAGTTACTCAGAAAGAATATTTGGGTTTTAAAAATAGAAGTTCTCTCGAAGAACTTTAAAAAAAAAAAAAAAAGTAAATGTTTTGCTTACATCTTAAATGAATTTGATTTCATACAGAGAAGTCAGTTGAAGTGACTTTAAAGATAGATAAATTGCAATGTTTTCAGATGTATTTACTTGAGGAGGGTAGAACAGCAGCATTTGCAAGGGTTTCTGAGGTTACCAGTGTACAGATATACTCAGCAGGGCTTGAAACAAGAGATGATGGAAAATTCTCCTATATCAAAGTTAAAGGTATCACATACCAGTGACACCAAGTTTCCTAAATATAAAATGTTAGAACTCTTTCCTTGAATCTGAACACACTTATGTTTCACATTTCCAGTGTTCATACCCTGCCTTTTGCAGCAAATGACTAGAATTCTGTGAATTCTTTTTATTGTTTATGAGCTCTTCCAACAACACAGATAAAGTAAATATACATCAGTCTCCATAGCACTGCTGGAAAGCATCCCTCTATCATTTCAAAAAAGTCATACATTCTGCTTTTTCTGGTTCATTAAGTTAGCTTTTGACCTTAGCCAGGATATCAGCTGCCATTACATTAGTTGCTGACATTAGCAAGGGTAGTAGCTGTTCCATACTAGACCAGTTATCATTATATTAGCAACCTCTGTGTCTGACATGTCAGTATGCTCCAGATACCATAATGATAAACAGTGTAGAAAAAAAAAATGGTATGAAAGAACAGGTGTAAATTAATTGCTCTCATCTTTCTCTTTATAATCACTATAGTTCATAGGTGATCCACAAGTATCCAGGCACACAAGTTGGCAAACTATCTTGTTCATATTCTGCAAGATAGCTCATTACACAAAGTAGCTTTTTGCCTTGCCTTTGGATTCTCAAAACTCTTTTGAATAGAGTGGCTACTAAATGGGGAAATCAATCACTTAAAATAATGAGCCCTTCAGGGACAAATATGTGATAGTGTTTACTGTCAAAAAAAAAAAATTAAATAGACTGAATCTATTTCTTATCACAAAACAAAGAGGAAGCGATGACATGTTGTTCAGTAAATACTTCTTTCCATCAGCCAGCTACACCTTTAATCAACCATTTATAAATCATGTTAAAACAGAGCAAATACAGCATTCAGAGTTACATAAGAATATGAGAATAAACCTTTATTTTAGCATACAACAATTCAGATCTATAACTATCATAAGCTTTTCAGTGTCTGAACGTGTGAGTAAACCACATTATTGTAAACCACAATTCCACCCACAAACCATTCTAATACTGGTTCACTCTCATTTACAATGAAAACAGTTAATTTATGCAGAAATATTCTTATGTTCCACACACTGTCTTTTCTAATACCAATATTAGAATGCACTTTGATAACAGTGCATTATGTCCCATTGCTCAGGTTGTAAATCATAGTCCAGATAGTTTTACACCCACCTTATAGGACACCAAGCTATCTTACTAATTTTGTTGCAAGGTTAAAACTGGGACAGAGTCAAAAACACTGCTAAAGTCAAGATTCCCACAAGGAGTTGCTCCATAATCTTCCCACAATCTGGCTAGTCTGCATTTTCCCCATCCCCCTTGTTTCTGTTTGAAGATCATAGAATCATAGGATGGCTTGGGTTGGAAAGGACCTCAAAGACCATTCAATCCCAACCCTCCTGCCATGGGCATGGATGCCACTCACTAGATCAGGTTGCCCAGGGCCTTGTCCAACCTGGTCCTAAAAACCTCTAGTAATGGGTCATCCACAGCTTCTCTGGGCAACTAGTGCCTTACCACCCTCATAGTAAAGAATTTCCTCCTTAGAGCTAATCTAAATCTCCCCTCTTTTAGTTTAAAGTCACTCCCCTTTGTCTTATCACTATCTTCCTGAGTAAAAAGTTACACTACATCTTTTTTTATAAGCCCCCTTTAAGTATTGCAAAGCTGCAATGGGTCTCCCAAGATCCTTCTCTTCTTCAGGCTGAACATCCCCATATCTCTCCACCCATCTTTATAGAAGAGGTGCTGCAGCCCTCTGATCATCCTTGTGGCCCTCCTTTGGACCTGTTTTAACAGGTTCACATTCTTCTTGTGCTGGGGGCCTTAAAGCTGGAAGCAGCCCTCCAAGAAGGGCCTCACAAGGGCAGAGAGGACAGACATCCCTCAACTTGCTGGCCACTCCTCTGTTGAAGAAGCGCAGGATGTAGATGGCCTGCTGGGTCACAAGCACTCACTGTTGGCTCATGTCAAGCTTTTTGTTCACCAGAACCTCCCAAGTCCTTCTCAGCAGGGTTGCTTTCAATGAGTTCTCCTAGTCTGTACTCACGTCTGATGGATCAGATGTTTGTCTTTTCCCAGTCTTCAAAAATATCTTCTGATTTCCATGACCTTTCTGAATAAATTTAGAGAGCAACCTTGAAATGACACTGACCAGCTTCAACTCAGATGTATTTAGATCCATCTCCTTGCTTAAATGTTCTCTAATCAATCTTCCTTTACTGTGGGTAATGAGCATTCACTGTGGGGAGTTTAGCATGTGAACATGATCTTCTTTGACCTGACTTGAGTGTCTTATCATTTCTACAGTGATGTCGTTGTGTCATACATAAAAAACTGTGCTTCAGGACAGAAAAAGTGCATAATACCATTTCACTCTATACATGTGTTCCTTTGATACTTTTTAAAAATCATCTGCCAAATACAATGACATTTATAGAATCTTATATTGTAGCTGTGGCCAAAATATTAGTTTGAAAATGAGGACACCAAGAGCAGATTTATAATAGATAACATTTTAAAATTCAGAGACTAAAAATAGTTGTTAAATGACTACAATTTGCACTATTTTGCACACGTTTCTCTGATTCACAGAGATGCTGGATTTAAGTAGCTACTGAAAAATCTAAATACATATCTAAATGTTTAATACTTAGGTGATGTGCACTCAAAAACTGATTAAAAGCTGAGTCTATACTAAGGATGTTCACAGAACTGAACTTTTTACACATTTTTATTAGAACAAAAGAGGTGGCTTACAATAACACAAGCAGCCTGTTGAAACGTTACACAAACATAAATATGTTGTTACTATTGGCATCCCATGTCACATCTCTAATCAGAATTAATTTAATTTATCATTATAGTATTTATTATGTGTAGCATTATATTCAGACTGTTTACTATGATTCAGCTAGTTCATAAATGTGTTTTAACTTTATTCTCAGCCAGAAATAAAAGTCTTTTATATCTATGAAACTAATGTTAGAGATTGGAAATATTAAGAAATATTCCCCTACTACAAAAGCAAACTTATGATTTCCTTCTTGCAATTGATTTAATTATCTACAGTGGAAAGTTTATTTCAAGTTTGTTTTATGGTACAGAAAAAATTTTATGAAGAATATTTTTCTTCTTAGATACTTTAAAGGGCAGAATAGTTCAGAAACATGTTGAAGAAAACAGTTCTAATCACTCAGTTTTATCCATTGCTGTTTTATTCTGGGATCTCAGAGGTAACATCAAGAAACACTTTATGTTATTTTTAACTGTATATGCATTTAATTTCCTGTTTTATCTTAACATGCAATTACAGTTATTTTCTCTTCATTGTTATTCCAGCTGTATGTGTTGGGTCTGTCTGAGCTGGAGTCACCTTTCCCTGCAGCAGCCCACACAGTGCTGTGCTCTGCACTCGTAGCTGGAACAGCACTGATATCACTCAAGTGTTGTGTCTATTGCTGCATAGTGCTGGCACAGCATCAGGACTCCTTCCAAGTCCCCAAGAGCCAGCAGGCTGGGGGTGGGCAAGTGATGGGGAGGGGACATTGCCAGGGCAGCTGACCTGAACCAACCAAAGGGATATTCCATAACACCTGATGTCACACTCAGCAATAGAAAGGGGGGGCTCTCATGGGGGAGGGGGTGGTTCCTCCTGAACAACCACTGCGCTTTTTGACGCCCTGCTTCCCAGGACGTGGCTGAACATCGCTCGTTGATGGGAAATAGAGAATAATTTTCTCCCTCTCTCTGTGCTTCCGCGCGGACTTATTGTTTCTTTTGTTTCTTTTTTCTCCCCTTTCCCTTTCCCTTTAATTAAACCTTTCTCATCTCAAACCTTGAGTTCTCTGTGTTGTATTTTCTCCCCCTTCCTCTTTGAGGAGAGGGGGAGTGAGAGAGTGGTTGTGGTGGAGCTCGGCTGCCCACCTGAGTAAAACCACCACACTGTAGCAGTAAAATAGAAACTTTACAAATATCAATATGCTTTCTTAATTACGTTATGATTCTCATTTGTGTGTAAAGTATTGAAACAGACACCCAAGCTCATGTAGAAAGCTTGTATTATTGATTTAAAGATAAATCACAGATAATTGACAGTACAGAAAAATATACTGTATGAATAATTGTACTGGCATAGCAACAAGGACAAAAGTATGCTCACAAGGTTTCTGGAAAAAAAAAAAAAAAAAGTGACTTCTAAAATAGAATAGTTATGGTAAAACAGAGAGCTCACATGAATAATTATGACTGGTTACGTTAGTGTAGTTCTATATCCTTCAGGCCACTTTCTCTATGCAATGAATGAACTAATATTTTGAACTCCTAGTTAAAATTCCATTTCAAAGACAAATGTGGATATATGGACTATATGGTAGATTACTGTACTTACAGCTTTCCTGAGGTCTGGTACATTGAACAAAGTATACACTGCAGTATTGTGCTGTGTTTGGAGAACATATAGGTCAAATAAACTATGCTTTAAATATCATGCAGGTTCCTTCAAAAGCCAAATTTGCAGGTGTACATTTTTCAGTCATTCCTTTTTCCACATAATTACATTTAATTACTAGATAGAAACAGGATGATCCCAAATGAGATGCCAGTTTGCAGTAGCAAACAATAGAATGTAATGGTGGGATATATCAAATTCTGACTCTGAAATGCACAGATTTTCTATAACAGGTTGAAACAAAGTCTTATCCTATGAAATTCAAATTTGGAGTTTATCATTTTCACTGATATAGCTTCACCATTTAGATTTGTAAGTTCCAATCAAAACATCCCTATTTCCATAGGAAATAACTGTATAGGTGAGAGTGACCTCATACATCTCTCTGCTGCCCCTTTGTACTTCCCCTTCCTCTATTTCCACATAAATGGAAACATTGTGCCTTTGAGAGTTTAAGGAATTCCAGACAGTCCAATGAGAACAACAGGTACCGGATGAGACCAAGTTCTTATAGTCACCTTGATTGCTTTCCTTGGGCACCTGTGCAGATAAATAAATGTGGCAGAATCTTCTTCTCTCAAGCATGTAAAAGAGTAGCTGCACCTGTTTGTTCTGTGCAGGTAGTATTTTGCTAATTTTGGTCACCTGTATCGTAAGGATGATGGTAAAAGCTGTCTAATAGGTGCAGAATAAACCATGTAACCATGGGGGAGCTGGGTAAATTTGTAATACAAGGATGATTTCCCACTAGTCTAATGCACTGATTTAAGCATGTGAGTACACTTACTGTATATCTTCTTCTGCTGACTTTTCACTTCCTAGCTTGTTTCTGTTCTCCAGTGGCAGTAAGTCATGAAAAGGTGAATCTCCCTAAAACCTTTTACATTATAATATACTGAACTTGAATAACATAAGCTTACTATTCCTGAAGGTACATCCTGCTGTATAGAGGCTTCTTACTACTTTGTATAGTTCCATGATGGACTCTCTCATATCTCTGCTTTCCTACTATGACTTTGGCAGAATTCAGAGAGGCCTTTGTACTATGCAAAGCCTGAAAATGAGAGATAAGAAGACAAAGAAAGAAAAAAAAAAAAAAAGAAAAAAGAAAAAAAAAAAAAGAAAAAGAGAGAGAGAGAGAGAGAGCACCTAGAAGAAAACAATAATTTTTACTCCAGTTATGCAATTTATTTGATCATCTATTTCCTGTCTCTTAGGCTTGATCTGTGGATTCCTGCCATTAAGCCTGTGTAAAGGACAAAAATATGAGAACTAAATGGAAAAATGAACAAAGTCTTTTCATGGAGAATAATTTTTGGAGTACAAGCTGTTGAAGAAGATGTGAGTTAACCTAAATCTCATTTATCTCCTTTCTTTACATCTCCTTTAGTTTAAATTTTCTCCCTTTGGATAGGTGCTTTATTCTTTGGGTAGGTGCTTTACTCTTTATTCTTGAACAAAGCTAACCATTTCAAATTGACAATTACTTCCAATTTGGTCAACAGCAAGACAGGCTGTTGAAAGTGCCACTGAAGCAAAGACATTCTGTCCTCTTGTAACAGAAACCTTGCTAAAGTCAAAGTAAATGAGATTCAACTCTCTTCTCCACCAAATTGGTCATTTCATTATAGAAGGCTTTCAGGTTGATCAGGCATCTTTGTAAATCCATGTTCACTACTCTTTGTCACTTTCTTGTCCTTCATATGTTCAGAAATGTTTTCTAGGATTATTTTCATCGTGTTCCCAGGGCTCAAAGTGAGGCTTATTGGCCTGTGGTTTACCAGATCTCCCCTTTTGACCATCATGAATACAAAAGCCACATTTACTTTCTTCCAGTCTTCAGGAGCCTTACCTGAATGCCATGACCTTACAAAGATAGACAAGAGTGACCTTGCAATGATATCAGCCAGATCCCTCAGGATGTTTGACACATCCCATCAGGTCCCACGGGCTTGTGCATGTCCAATTTCCAAGTCTTCCAGGTTCTAAACTTCCTCACTGGACTCAGGGGCTTGTGATTGTTGAAGGCCACTTTTACTAGTGAAGATCAAGGCCATGAAGGCATAGAGCATCTTGGCCTTTTCCATGTCCTTTGTCATCACAGAGTTTCCTTCATTCAACTGCAGACCCACATTTTCCCTAGTCTTACTTTTGCTGCTCAAAAGTTTTTGCTTTTTTTTTCTACACCTGTTTAAAGTCTTCTTTTTGCCCTCCATATCCCTCACCAGATTCTACTTCTAATATGATTTAGTCTTCTAACTCCATCCACTATTATGTCCTTCTTCAATGGAAAATTACCATCACAGTAACCAGACAGATCTTTTAGTGGAATCTACATTGAGACAATTTGCTTTTCCAAGACAGGTTAAAATTCACTGGAATAATAACCTAAAAAAATATTCCAGATATCAAGATGTTACATCAATTTATACAATATCTTATACCGACAATATTAATTATGGCACTGAAAACTTGAGAAGAACAGATTCTCATGGCTCAGCAAAATTTAACTCAGATTTTCTCCTGAGTTTTCTCATTAAAACTTGCTATCACATAGTAATTGCTTATATTACTTAGCCCGTAGCTGAAAAACTTAAGAGCTGTCTTTCTCCAAGTGGAAAAATTTGCAAAGTTTCAAAAATAATGACAAAAAGCCTTCAAGTTTTTCATGTCAAAGCTGCACAGCCTTTTTCCTGAGAGTCTATTATTTGTTTTTAAATGATTCTTCCACAATTTTGAAAATCTATTTTCTCCTGTCTGATACATACCCCTCCCCCTTCTCCTTTTATCCATTCCCTCAACTAAAGAAAATATTTAGAAAATAGTTTTTGGATACTTTTTTTTTTTTTTTTTTTTCCTCATAGTTGTTTGTTTGAGCAGTTTATTAAGATCATGCAGTCTTAAATGATCCTACTGTCTCAGCTGGAAATTAGCTAGTGCATTAGAAATGAAGCCATGCCTACCTTCCATTAGATGGATCACTGAAAGTCTAACAAGAATCAACATTGGAATTTATTTCTCAGAACCCTGAAGTTAAACGAAAAATGAAAGTTAAATGAATAGAGAAGGATTGGATTTTCAAACTGATCTTTGTGGAACAATTATTCTTTTAAAATAGTATGTATATTAAACATACCTTTAAAGAAGTATTTTTTTTTTCTTATTTTTTTTCTTCCCCCAGGGATTTTACTATATCATTTGGAATCAATCCTTCCTGGAGGAGGTAATTAAAATTAATAAAGTTGCTCTGAAGTGGACTTGCATAAACAATGTAACAAACCAATAATATACATGCTGACAATATAATCTTGTAGATAAGACATGAAGATATTACCTTTCCAGAAAAACAAAACACAAAAAATAATACCACCCCACAAATGAAATAAATTTATCAACAAAGAGTACAAATATAATGGGGCACAAGAGGAAAATGTTATCTACAGAATTGTTAGATTTTCTGGCCAGAGAAACAGCAAAAATGGAATGCATTGGTTACCATGGTATTTCAACACTAGTTCAGCGCATGTAAATTTTTGGTATCACAGTTGGTATATTGTTCATAGTCTGAAATGACATGAGTAAATGAAGGGCAGCTATGGCACATTGTGTAAGTTGTTTTGTGAAGTTTGCTTCATCTGCTTCATCTGTCAGAAATGGATGTTTTTATTACTAAATGTGCATACCAAGTTCTTTCTTCTGGTGGATTTACCAGGATTATTTTAGTAACTAAGAGAGATGAGTGTGGGTTAGGCAAACTGATTTTAACTAATTCAAAAATATTGCACCCACATTAATCTGTCGGTCATGGTACAAGGCAGATGTCATGTCCCTTGACCTTCATGGTTTCAAGGCATCTGTTACTCAACTCAAACATTTCTCAATGTCTCTGCTTTGATATACAGAATTCACTCTATTCCTCACTTCAAATATGTGGTTGATGTGCACTGACTGCTCAGAATTGATCGATATGGTACAGTTCGAAGGATAACTGATGAGACAGTAATAATGTTCAGCTGGACCTACATAATGCCAAGATTAACAAGGAGTGCAGCACCATTTGCTCCATTCTACTAACACGTAATATTTTTCTATGCCACTAAACCTCATTCAAACAATATTGATTATACATACCTTCCTGACAAAATTAAAGTTCAGAATGATGAGATTTAATGACCGTAGAGAATGTCATTATTCACTTCTTGAAATGATGTTTTATGGCACTGTTACTGGCTTTGTACAAGTCAGCACAAGTAATAGAGTCACAGAAACAGTAAAACATGTAAGCCAATAAAGGAACCTAATATGGAAACAGAAAATCCCTGAAGAGGCAGTATCATCTTTCTTGTTTGTGGGTTTTATGTTTTGTTGCTGTTGTTTCTTTGTTTGGGGCATTTATTATTATTATTATTATTATTATTATTATTATTATTATTATTATTATTATTATTATTATTTATATAATATAATATATATAATATAAAAATATAAATTTTTATATTATATATTATTATATTATAATTATTATTATTATTATTATTAATAATAATAATAATAATAATAATAATAATTAATAATAATAATTGTTGCTATCTTTTCTAAATTATCAAACCCCCATGTTACAAAACCATTTAATGGAAAAACTATTCACAGATAACTCTGCTGCAGAGATAATTGATGTGGACAAATGACCACATTTGTGGATATTAAAACACATGAATCAGATGATGGTTTTAGTAGGAAGACCAGTATGAAAACTGGTCAATGAAGATTCGTTTTAATGTCATTGCCATTGGCCTTCTTGGCCACAAGGGGCACAGTGCTGGCTCATGGTCATAAGGAGGTTCACCAGGACACCCAGGTCCCTATCCCCTTCACTGCTTTCTAGCAGGGCAGTCCCCAATTTATACTGGTGTTCTGCATCCTGCCCAGATGCAGGACTCTACATTTGCCCTCGTTATGTTTCATTAAGTTTCTCCCTGCCAAATTCTCCAACCTGTCGAGGTCCTGCTGGATGGCAGCACAGCCTTCCAGTGTGTCAGCCGCTCCTCCTAGTTTAGTGTCATCAGCTAACTTGCTTCCAGCACACTCTATTCCCTCATCCAAGTCATCGATTAATATATTAAACAACACTAGTCCCATTACTGACCCTTGAGGAACTCCACTAGATAGAGGACTCCAACTCAACTCCATCCCATTAACCACAACCCTCTGTTTTCTTCCATTCAACCAGTAAACAGTCCACCTCACTATCCAATCATCCAGACCACAATTCTTCAGCTTAGCTGCAAGGATGCTGTGGGAGATGGTGTCAAAGGCTTTACTGAAATCAAAATACTCCACGTCCACTGCCTCTCCATCATCTATCCATCTGGTTATATCCTCATAAAAGGCTATCAGGTTGGTCAAGCATGACTTCCTCTTGGTGAAGGCATGTTGACTGTCCCTAATGACCTTTTTATCCTTGATACGTCTAGGAACAACGCCAAGGATAAGTTGTTCCATCACGTTACCAGGGATGGGGGTGAGGCTGATCTGTCTATAGTTACCTGGGTCCTCTTCCTTGCCCTTTTTGAAGACCACAGTGACATTTGCTCTCTCAGGAGGAAATCTGCTACTACAATTACCCTTCTTTCTTTCTTTTCAGAGGCGGTCTTAAAGCGTGGTGTCAGCTGCCTCTTCTGATGTGACCTCATAGGTGGGGCTTCCACCACATCCTTGCCGACCTCTCCTTCAAGATCCAGGGCCTCAAACCTAATACAGAGGGGCACCTGGGGAAGTGAGATAGGTAGGGAAGGGGGTTACCTGTGGTGCTGAACTGGGACTTGGCTTCTAACCCTCCTCATCTTGGTGCCGTCACAGCACCAAGCCTGTCAGAGTTTGGACTGTGCTCTTAGTCATCTGGTCTGAATTTTTGGGTAAACCTGTGTGGAGCCAGAAGTTAGACTCGATGATCCTTGTGGGTCCCTTCCAACTCGGGATATTCTATGGTTCTATGATTCTATATTGTCAGAACCACATTTTAAACACAAAAAGGAATCAGCATTTGCTACATTGCCTTTTCTTCTGAGATGTTTGTTTAAGCCCACCTTAGAAACTACAAAACAATTGAAATCTTGAATTTCAGTAACAGTAAACTATATAATACTTAAATACTTTGAAATGTAAACAGTTCTCTAAGGTTCTAAGCCCATACTTTCAATAGTATATCTTACTGCTGGTGTATAATGCATAACAAATACGTTATTTTCCTACAACATTTTGTGGATTACTTTTTAATAACTAATAAATAATAAATAATAAATAGATAATTGCATGAACAGCTGCCATTGTAACTTCCACTTTCCAAGAGTAATTATACTTTTGACACAGGCTGTTCACAATAGTCTGGCAGGTAACAAAGGAGAGAAATTTTTTCTGGACATCACAGTTGTCTTTCACAGACAATACAGTATGATACCTGACTAGAAATGCATGAAATCTGCAAACTTTTTTAGCTCCAATCTTGGTAATCTTCCTTGCCCAATTTTTATACTAATTCACATGGATACAAAAATATAATTAAACATTTGGGCTTGGTGGCATGTCTATTTAGTAAATACGTTTTTGAAACATGAGAGAACTGTTTGATATCAAGGGATGTAACTATACTTCTCTAAGGGTTGTCTTCCCCAGACTGACCTAACCTCATGTGCTTTCTAACCACTTATCTTTATTCTTCTACTTCTTCAGTTAAGAGGCAGTTGATAGTCCAAAATGCCAGTATACTGTTTTCTGCCTAATTGACTGCTTCTACATAGGTAAGGAAACAACCTCATAGCCAGTTAAATGTGATCCTTGCCATTTCTACCTTCCTTTGGTGTGTTTTCTGGAGGAAGGAAAGCAGACCGTTGCCAGTCCTCCAGTGCTCCAACCAGAAAATGTCCTCCAATCCTTTTGCAGAGATTTAATTCTGGGACTGTGAACCCAAATTTCTAGACAATGATATTGTATTGCTAGTGTATTTATCATTTACTGCAGCTTACTCTATCTAATGATTCCATGTATGGTATGATTAAATGAGGATAAACAGTCAATGCGTAAATAATGGACCACTTAATCCCCAATCACAGGACACATTCAAACCACCAAAAGGCTGTAACTTATTTGCCTCTGTGTTGAGTCATTTTGACCAAAGAACACCCCCACACCCCGAGTACATTACAAAGTCTAAATCCTATGCACTTATTTTGAAATGATTACAGAAAGAATGTAGGTTCTGCTGATGTCCTCTATATGTGAGGACAGTATGACTGACTTCTGTCCATTCAAAGATTTATGATCACAAAAATGATGTGATTGTATTTATTCTGTGGGATCTACAAGTAAGAAAATGTTCAGAGGTAGTTCCAAATTTTATTTTAAGAAAAAAAGATTTATTAAGCTGAACTTGACAGTGAATAATTGCTTTACCCCTAAAAGTAGAGTAATTGAACTCCAAGTAAATGAAAGATAAGAAGGAGAGCAGAGAAGAAATATGAATATCACAGAAGTTAATTGTTCATAAGGCGGTAGCAGTTCTGCTGACAGTCAGAGACTAACAATATGGTACATACAGTAAAATTTATTTGGGCTGATAATGGCTCTTCACTTTCCCATTTCTAGGGCTTATCTGTGTAGTGCAGATTCTAGCATGGTCACAGAAAATGTCAATACATCTACTAGATGTATTTTTATTAGCTTTAACTTACAGGTGAAAAAGTAAGCTTTTCAAATACATAGCCAAAAGCAAACAATCTCAACATTTGCAATGCTTCAGGATGTTTGAAGGGATTTAAAGACTCCATGGTGATTCCGTGGTTGATGGTATTATGTCATCAGAAAACATTTATGAAGGTCTATAAAAATTGTTATCATTAAAAGATGAATATGCATATATCCAGCATCCCTTTTAAAACAAATAGCAACAGAGAAAGGAAATATAATAATTTATAAGATATGCATATAAAATGAAATCAGGAAGTTAGTAATACTTTTGAATACTTTTAAATCACAAAGGAAGTCCAGTCAAAGAGTACATTCATCCATGACCAAAATGATTAAAATAAGTTATTCTTAGAGATGATAATAAGTTGACTGGACTGTATTTGTGTTATATGATCCTTCTTCAGAGTCATTAATCCAGAACTCATTGATAACTCCAAAAGTTAAAGACCAATAGATAAAGAAAATTCATGCGTAAGTGATATAAAATAATTAACACCTTCCAAGAGAAGTGATGTTTCTTCAAATACTAAGAGATTCAATGAATTAACTTTGCACTAGCAAGGTATGCAAAAGTTAATTCAATATGTGTTTTTTTTTCAAATATCATATATATATCAAATATCGTAATTATCCATTAAATGATTTGGTAGGCAGGAAGGGTATTCCTTTCAATCATTTTCTTTCAGAAAATATATATGAATTTGATCCTGAATATCATCCTGGTACAATTATTATTACTTTTGTTGTTATTACTATTATTATTATTACTATACCAATTCATATTATTATACATTTTTTTCTTCATTATACCTTATTTTAAGTTTTCTTGATTGATTTTGTTAAAAATCAAATCCAAGGCTAGAACAAACTAATTACACACCTACTGTAATATCAAAATAATTTCCAAAGTATAAGCTTAAATATAGGACTTAAACACGGAGTAATATTTGCTATTGATATAAAGTACAATCCTGAATTTTGCTGTACTATTTAATTTTAAGGTCCTTCACATAATTTCACTAGAATAATTAATTCTGAGATTCATGCCTCTGTTAAATAGATGAAAATATTGATGCCATTAGTCTGTGTTATGTAGTGGATACTGAAAAGTTTCTAATTGGCCTTGATATGAATTATGTCTTTCATAATTTATGTCTTACCCAAAAGGCAAATATTGCTTTGAAAGTATTACAATGCCATTAACTGAATGTTCGTGGTGGGTGAAAGCCTTCCAGAATTGGTGACCTGAACAGAAAAGTTGTTACAACAGCATAGCAGCTTTAATAAAGAGACATTCAGCGACGGCATGCAGTTAACTTTGTAGCTCCTTTTATTACCCTTGGCTTGTTTTATAATATTCTGCAAAAACCATGTGTATAGAGAGAACATACAGACAACACCATGTGCTTCATGTAATAGTCTGCTTAAAACAAATTCCCCTCATCATAATTTCCATTGAAATCACTGTAAGGCGATAAAATCGTTATTCCTAATTGTGAAGGAACAATTCCTAACTGTTTGGGGAATACAATAGTAATTTTTATCAAGGCAAGAAATTATTTGCAAGTTTATAGAATATGAATTCTGCAATATTTGCAGAATGTGAATGTGTATGTACACCATGGTTTGGAAGAAGACAAAGTAAGCAGTTTTAGTCAATAATAGGAAAATATATTTGATATATTAATATGAGATTCAAAATAAACCTATGAATGATTATGCTATATATTCAAGAAGAAGACAGCATATAAGGCAAAGACTAGGAGGATGCTGTTGTTCATTAACAATTAAATAAACTCACTCAATTGTATGGTTCCCTCTGTAGGTCATTACAACTTAGACATTCAACATTCTATTTTTCTTTCTTAACAGACCCTAGTACAAGGAATGAGTATCTCATTAAATACCACAGTCTGAACAAGGTCACATCTCACTGATGCTCATAGACAAGTCCTTAGTGCAAAACTCAGAATGATATCATACACTTTGGTATCAATTCAGTGAAAGAAGCGATTTCCCCTGGTTCAGTTTTCAGAATTTAAATCATTATATCCTACACACTTGCATTCTACCTATTCTTTCATCTCCAGCTTTGATTTTTTCTTCTTCCAAACTCATGCACAACATTTCCAGATGATGAGCAGTTGTCCATTTTCAGCCATGGATGCTTCCCCTTAACCACATGGTATACATTTAGGGATCCTGGACTGTCCATTCCAGTCCTGTAGAACATAACCTAGCAGCTGCCACTGTCTCTAGCTTGCTCTGTGAGAACTGTGGGTGCAGTTCAGCGGCTGAATTTTGACCATAATGGCTGCTCTATATGCAAGTTTATACGGAAGTTTTTATAGGGGAATGTTCTAAGCTGTGGCTCTGGACATGTGTCAACTTGCATTTGGAAAGTACTGCATAAGAGAAGAGCTTGTATAATTGTCTGTAAAGATCAATGCTTGCCTACTTTGTACCAGTTTGAACAAGTTGTTTCAAAATAGTTCTGCTTTGTGTTTTTGCTGTTGTTTGTTTGCTTATTTTTCTTTTTTTTTTTTTTTTTCCTTTGATACTCCTTAGGAAAAATATGAGCATTCTTTTCTGTTAAATCTCTTCTCCTACATACCTCAAATGAAAAATCCTCTTCAGGCTGGCCAAAAGAACAGAAAAAGAAATATCATGTAACACCTGTTTGGCCATGAGAATCTCAGTGATTGTTATACTGTGTGCAGTACTCCCATATTTACAAAAATTATGCCAACGCATGAACATACTTGCACAGAATTGTGAAGTTTGTTTCTTTCTTTTTTTTTTTTTTTTTTTTTTTTCATTTTTTTAATGACACACAGAATCACACAGAATTTCTAGGTTGGAAGAGACCTCAAGATCATTGAGTCCAACCTCTGACCTAACACTAATAAGTCCCCACTAAACCATATCCCTAAGCTCTACATCTAAACATCTTTTAAAGATTTCCAGGGATGGTGACTCCACCACTTCCCTGGGCAGCCTGTTCCGATGTCTAACAACCCTTTCGGTAAAGAAGTTCTTCCTAAGATCCAACCTAAAACTCCCCTGGCGCAACTTAAGCCCATTCCCCCTCGTCCTGTCACCAGGCACGTGGGAGAACAGGCCAACCCCCACCTCACTACAGCCTCCTTTAAGGTATCTGTAGAGAGCGATAAGGTCACCCCTGAGTCTCCTTTTCTCCAGGCTGAACAAGCCCAGCTCCCTCAGCCGCTTCTCATAGGACTTGTTCTCCAGGCCCCTCACCAGCTTCGTCGCCCTTCTCTGGACTCGCTCAAGCACCTCCATGTCCTTCTTGTAGCGAGGGGCCCAAAACTGAACACAGTACTCAAGGTGCGGCCTCACCAGAGCTGAGTACAGGTGGACGATCACCTCCCTATCCCTGCTGGTCACACTGCTTCTTATGCTGTTGGCCTTCTTGGCCACCTGAGCACACTGCTAGCTCATATTCAGCCAATTATCAACCATCACTCCCAGGTCCTTCTCTGCCTGGCAGCTCTCCAACCACTCATATCTCAGCCTGTAGCTCTGCTTGGGGTTATTGCACCCTAGGTGGAGGACCCAGCACTTGGCCTTGTTAAACTTCATGCAGTTGACCTCAGCCCATCGGTGCAGCCTATCCAGATCCTCCTGCAGAGCCTTCCTACCCTCAAGCAGATCGACACACGCACTTAAGTTGGTGTCATCTGAGAACTTACTGAGGGTACACTCAATGCCGTAAATATCATCTGTGACCATAAATGACAAGTAGAACCATGCTTTGCCATCACCTCTTTTTTCCTACATATACTACACCTCTTTTTTCCTACATATACTAAAGTGTAATTTCCCCTTTCACAAAATGTGGTCTTTCACCTAGCTGGTCATTTTCCACTAAACAAAAGCTGAAGTGGAATGAGTTCATTCCTTTTACTTTTCAAACTTCTTTTCTATGTACTTACCTTTGTTTTAATATTACTATTTATTTTAATATAGTGTCATACACAGTAACTGATATCACATGGGTTATATATATACTTCATAATTTGTCCATGATCAACCCCTGTCTAATATACCGTATTATCCTAACAAATAACTATGTTTTAACTCTGCGTGATATTCAATATTTATAATTAAAAGACAAACACTGGAGAGCTGAAGAACCAGCTGCAGCATTAGCTTACCTAATTAGCTTACCTAAGGCCTTGGGAAGTCTCTTCAACATTTCAGCTTCTCTGTCTGAAAAACAGAGATAACATTTTTGTATCTAGATAACAGGAGTACTTTGAATTCATTGATGAATTCATCAATTTTATGCAATAGCGGAGCACCTAATGAAAGAGCCATTTCTGCAAAAATGATTTTGCAAAATGGGTTTTAATCTGTGAGAGTCTCTGAAAGACTGGTCATCTGGAATTAGTATTTTCAAGACATGATTCACAGACTGCTGAGGAGTTTTCATCAACAATGAACAATTAAAACAACAGTTTATTTACTGAGATCAACAGCACATCAGCTAGCAGAAAGTCTGGTAGGCTGAATATAATACAAGGAAATGAAATAATACTCAGAAATGCAGATAAGCACATGTAAAAGTAAACTAATTTTGAGTGCTCTTTCAAAGTACACAGATACAATTTCAGAGTAATTTCAGACTCCACTGTAGGAGCAAAACTTGTAAGGAAAATTAGAGACAGAAAAGCACCCAGACAGGTCTATTCAGTCAATAAAAGCTTCGAAGGGAATGAGGTGTGCTAAAAAATAAAATGAATTTTTTTCAGGAAGCTTTTCTGTCTGAAAACTTAAAAATAAATAAATAAATTTAAAAAAAAAAAAAAAGCAAATGAGGAAACTGGTCTGTGTTGATGAGTTGTTGAGTTCCTTTTCCTTCGCTCTCTACAGAGGTACTTTCTAGGAAAAAAAAAAAAAAAAAAAAGAAAAAAAGAATAAAAGTATAAAAGTATGTAGTGGTGGAAGCTACTCATCATGTTTTCTTGGAAAATGATTCCATACCAACTGACAGATAATTTGCACCAAAGTACACGATAAAGAGCCTGAGGAAGGATCTTCTACCACTTCTCCAAAGTGAAGACTTAGCATATTCTTTATTTTTCCTGCCTTAGACATTATTAACGTATATGTAAGGTTTAGGTTTTGTTGTCCACAAAGGGCCTGTGTTGCTTCTGTCAAGATCCCTGGAAAACCAATTGCTGCAATTGCTGATTGTACAGCTGGTGCAAGATGCCAGTTGTTGTTTGCCTATAATTGCTGCTCCACTTTTGGGCGATTGCTCAAAATGAATATCTTCCACTGCATGATTAACTTCTTTTGGAGAATACCTGTAGTGGCCATAAAGAATGGTTATCAGTTATCCTTATTTCTACATTCCCCATATTTCACAGAAGCAAAGTATCATCTCTGGGAAAAGGAAGAAAGAGGAAATAAAGTAAATAGAGTGAAGAGAAATCAATGATGAAAAACTGATATATTCAGTTTTTGATTTCAGTGTTACAAGAAAATTTCTTTGACATCCATAATAACAAAAAATCAGAGATTATAATGCACTGGGACCAGCAAAAGTGAAATAAGAAGGGGTATACTGACAGCCTGCACACACACACACAAAAAATAAAAATAAAAATGAAGGAATAAACAAGATTTTTTAGTGTGCCGTATTACAGTATAGGTAAGAGTAATAAGATAGCGTGAAAAGTGAAACTGTAGCCTAAGGATGAAGGAATTTATTTCTTAAGACTAGGATGTATTAGACTATCTAAAAGTACAGTAAATGGCAGAAATACTAAATTGCATGAGCAACTAGGGACAAGGGGGAGGAAACACCAATGCTGGTGGGTAGACCAGAAACTTAATAAGCCCTGTCAGCCACTACCTTTGAATTACAAATGCAACATTAGTCAACACCTGCATTTCACTTGACAGGATGATATTTTATCAGTTCCAGAACTAACCAGTGAAACCACCCAGGTGAACAACCCAGCCACTCTAATCAGTATTGTAACAATTTGCTAAGGGGATTGTAATTATCTTGATGTCACTAATCTTAAATTAACATCATTACTTTTATATCTGGTATCTAATTGAAATACACAAAGCCCAGTTGAATTTTTTTCTCTTTCAATTAATAATCAGAGCAGCTATTACTGTTTTTCAATTTTTTCAATTTTTTTCAATTTTGTATTAGAAATCACAACTTCTAATGGGATATATTGTGAATTACGACCCTCAAAAAACATATTTTTGTGCTAATGACATCTGTAACCTCACAAATATGGTCACATAATTTACATTTCCTCAGTTAGCATTTGTTGTCACAAAAAGCTTTTTTTTTTCTTAATTCAACATGTTACTACTATACACACCTCTATTAATTCAGTTCACCTCACTCATGACACATATTAAATCCACCTTGTAATGCCAGTATGAATCCAAAATGTAAGTTTGCAAATAAGATTCTCTTTATGCTGTCTTCTTCCTACTTTAGTGGTGGTGGCCTAAATCAAGTCTAGATATTTCATGGAACATACGTGATCATGAATCATGGCCTTTTTCCTTCACATTTAAAAAATAAATTAAAAATAAATAAATAAATGAAAGAAGTAAAAATGAAATAAAATTCTCCTGATTACATTGTTTCATGGTATACTTTTCTAATGCAATACAGAATTTCCATTGTTTTTCACAAAGTTCCTATAAGACAGCATGCCTTAAATTTAATCTTGGAGAAAAATGGCCTAAAATTTACAGGCATAACTAGTCTATCTTTCTATACCTAAAAAAGCCTATTAAGTACTTGCAAAAATACTTTGTTTCTCAAGGCAAACAGTTCCTTGATTCTGGTTCACAGCTGCTCTGTCCATTCATGGACTGAAAACTGGTTAAAGTCTGAGAAACAAAGGTAATGTCAATTCTTAGGATGCAGAATAATCAGTGATAGGGTCCATCAGGGATAAATGCTGGGGAGGTTTTGTTTAACATTTTCCTGAGTTAACCTACAGAAGGGAGAATGCAATGAAATGTCCTCCTTTTTCAAATCATGCTAAATTATACTTGGCATCTAGTTGTTCTAGTGTTGGAGAAGAAAATCATAAGGAACTCAGAAAAATGAGCAGGCAAAAAGTGAAAAAGCGGTTTCTGGATAGATAAATGTATATAATGAAAAATACTATAAATCATTCTTTTATAAGGAGACAGGTCTTTCAGCCTTCAACAGTTTTCAGAAATCAACAGCTCAATGTGCAGAAGAACCAAAAAGCCAGCCAGCAACATGCTGTCAATCATCAAGAAGGGTACTGAAAAATAGAAATAAATAGCCTTCTTCTTGATATATATATATATATATATATATATATATATCAAGAAGAAGGCTATTTATTGTGTATATAGGCTATATTGTGTATATATATATATATATATATATATAGGCTATATTGTGTATATATAGGCTATATTGTGTATATATATATATATATATATATATTATGCATCAACCTAACGGTGTCATATGCAGTTTTGAAGCATTTCAAGAAAGGTATTTTGGACTTAGAGAAATTTCAGAGAAGCACAATCATAATGGTGAAGGGAGTGCAACACATACATTGTGTGGATGAAGCCTGAAGTCGTTTGGTTGGGGAGGAAAACCCAAAGGGATATTTAAGAGATTTACTAACCCATGAATGCATTGTATGAGGTAATGAAAAAATCATTCACCAATTCTTGTCATTCTGGAACTTTGGGACAATTGGCAAAAATGATGGGTGACCATGCCAAAACAGAAAAAGAAAGAAAGAAAAAAAAGAAAGAAATTAGAATTTAGAAGAAGAATAGATTTTACGCAGCAACTAATCAAGATCTGAAGCTTGATACTACAGGATTTTATGGAAGGGGACAGTATTTTCTGGTTCAAAGGGGAGCTAGATAACAAAGAATCTAGTAATTAGAGCATTTGCACTTCTGGGACTATTCTTTTTTGTTATTTTGTCTTAATGGAGACATATTCTGGTATTTATGGAGATCTGATGAGACTTCATTATAGAAAAACAAAACAAAAATATTTCAGCATTCCTCCAGTTCAAAACCTTCAAACTGTTGCCATGGAGAATCCTGCTTTCTAATTCATTATAGACTTGTAAAAGTTCTTTTATGTTTCATGTTTTCTTGGAAAATCCATTGGCAAAAAGGTTTAAAAAGCTATATTCTAGGCATTTCATGCAGTTTTGGTTTTAACACTTTTATATATTCTGACTTAATACATTTATTTCAATAAAATAGTTCTACCAACCTTAATCAAGTAACTTTTAACTTATTCTGTGTGTTAACAGAATGTAATTTTAATGTTTTAATATTCAAGTAAAATGGTAAAATGTTATTTTATTCAACTTATATTTACACAAAATTTATGAAAAAAATGAAAATATCGTTAGATGGTTTAAAATGTAAATGCATATTCTGCAATTTGTGTGGTACTAATGGATTGCATAGTGATGGAAGTTTTGTGAATTTTTGATTTATTACTTGAAAAATGTCACTTTTTTTTTGCAACAAAATGAAGTCTGGCTTGACATTCATGGCAACTATTTACATTACTTTAAAAGTACTTGAGGATTCATGATAGGTTGTTTTTGTATTTCTCAAAAGAAACTGAAATGTAATTTATGCTCTCTTATCTGTATCAGTTCCTGCTTTCCAAGCAGATTCTTATTTGGTAACACACCTAATTGTAAAATATTTTTCTCAAAGGCTCTTTATCAGAATTGTGCTCCCCTTATTTTTCAGACCATGAAAGTTCTCATGACCTTTAAATGATATTTAATTTCTTTCTCCAGATAATCATGAAGGGGTTTCAGAACTGTCATAAAAACCTTTTGCTTTCAATTTTTTTATTTTTTTTTTTAATTTTTTTTTTTTAGAGAAGATAAATGTCAAGCTTTTTGTTCTTTGAATACAAATCCTGATTTATTAAGGTTTAGAGTTATATGAGTTATATGGATACAGAGCTGTCTGTCTCCACATTACAAAATGCATTGATAATCACAGAGAATTCTGCCAAACAAAGATTTTCTTATCTGATGAAGTAGTAACCTTCTCTTAATGCATCTGGAACTAGTCTGCATTTTCATCAACAAGTGACATAACAATCTCTCCTTAGGAAAACACTTAGAAATGTTTACCATTCGACATAGACTTTTTGGACTCTCCTTCAAGAGCGCATTGAAAATATTGATCCTCTTCAACAACCCTGACCTATTTCAGTCCACTCCATTTGCTGTGCCTCTTCTGTTCTCTGTTCTTTTGTCCTTCACTTTGAACCACACAGTGCTGAATCTGCCTCCCACGGATTCATCCTTATCCTTCAATCCCAATTTTCACCATGGAGTTTTTTGTTATAAAGTCATCTTGTCATACCTGACAAGGGTATTCACTTGTTGTTTCTGGCACAGACCATCTCCATGTTTCTGACCACAGATCATACAGACTGCTTGCATATTAAATAAGAACAATAAACCTAGGCAGTAAAAATGTCCACATTAGAAAATGGACTTATGTACATATTATTCAAGAAACATAATTTCAGAATGGACATCTGTTTTTTGTTGTTAGCTCCCATACGTGAAGAGGGAGAGAGACATTATTCAAGGTTATTTTGTACAACAAAGACATATATGTGTGTCTATATATACGCATATATATATTTTTTTCTTTCCACTCTGGCCCTTATATGTCAATGTTTATTCAATACCTAAGGCAGATCTTTATGGCTGATAGTGAACTTATTCTTAATTGCTTAGAGAATTCTTCATTGCACTTTGAAGTGTTTTTCAGGTTCAAAAAAAAAAAAAAGACTTAAGCATCCTCCATCCTTAGAATACTTAAGAGCATTCAAATCATAGAATCACAGGATATATATACTAGTTGGAAAAGATGATCACTTCCCTTGACCAGCTAGCAATGCTGTTCTTGATGCACCCCTGGATACAGTTGGCCCTCCTGACTGCCAAGGCACACTGCTGGCTCATGTTCAGCTTGCTGTCGATCAAAACACCCAGGTAACTTTCTGTGGGGCTGTTCTCCAGCATCTCTTCCCCCACTTTGCACGTATAACCAGAACCAGGGTTTCCCTTTCCCAGGTACAGAATCTGACACTTGCTGTTGTAAAACTTCATATTGTTGGTGATTGTCCAACTCTCTAATTTGCCCAGATCTTTCTGCAAGGCCTCACCACCCTCGGAGTCAACAGCTTCACACAACTTGCTCAAAATTGTAGGCTGGACTATATGACATGGATCCTTTCTAAAAATTATGATTTCTGAAATTTTATAAAGCTGCATAAGGGCAAAGGAGCCTCTTTAAAGAGAAAGAGAAGCTTTCTTTAATTATGATTATAATTTTATTGTTGTTAGTAATCGTAGCATACCTGTAAATTTCTCATTTAATCTCTGACCTTAAACTTGGTATGACACAATGGCTGAGGTGGCAAGGCCCCACTGGAGACCAACTAGTCCTGCACAAACCAGGGTCATCACCTACAGCAGCTTACACATGGCCATGTACAGGCAGTTTGAATATCTCCGGCGATATAGACTCCAATACTTCTCTGTGCAACCTGTTCCAGTGATCCATCACCCTTGCAGTAAAAAAGTATTTACTGGTGTATCAATTACTCCTTGCAACTCCTTGCAGTTTTGTATCATCAGTTTTATGATTCAGATTCAATGCAACATTACTAGTTATAGACATGCATTCAGTACTTCCCAAAAGACAAAATAAGAGTTAAAATAATGTTAAAAAAAAAAAAAAAAAAAAAAGAGAGAGAGAGAGAGAGAGAGAGAACAATTATTCTGCTCTTGCATTTGCTTGCAATGCAAACAAGCATTCAGTTATATAGGCCAATTACTTTGAGTAGATGGCAAGGCTAATCTATATAGCAAATATCAAATCTAGAAAACAAAAAGTCCAGTAGGACTTTTATAGAACTTACAGGAATTGTTGAATTGCCATCTAAAAGTCAAAAGGAATTTGGGGGGTGGAGATGTATATTAAAAACAGAGCAGCTGAAACTACTGTTGATTAAACGTTACCAGTAACAGCTGATATGCACTTATGCTACCAAAATGTATAACATTGGGAATTATCAGAATTGTAGTACCAGTTTGTACAATATTCATGTACTAAATATATGCATATATTATCTGTTTCAGATTTCAGGTAATTTCATCCCTGGACCTAGCAGAGAAAGGCAATGAGGAAAGCTTTAACTGTTTTCACACCTACCCTGTTTGCTGTTGATATAAACACAATTTACCTCTGAACATTTATATTAATCCCAAAGAATTTAAAAGAAATATGTGTATTTACAAGTGTTGTCACAGCTGCTCTTCATCAAGATAAATAAAAAGAAAGTGGAGGAAGTATACATAGGTTTCTTGGTGTTGCTTCTGAAAGTTATAACTGAGATGATACTATTCCTGCTTTTTCTGCCCTGCCTAGAATGTCTAGGTTTTCTAGAATTGAACTCTGAGTGATCACAATATTTATAACAATTAATGAAGAAAGAAGGTATTGGTGAAAGAAGATGGAGATGTAAGTTTACAGTAGTTAACCCTTTAGGAAATGTTTAGTGATTAAGAAATGTATTACTCTTGTGTGGGAAAGAGAAATCCCAATGCTTCCAAATTGAGAAAAACATTTCAGGAAGGTAAGTTTCTTCAGTCATACTCTGTTTGCTGTTACATTTCGGCTTAACGGAGTACTAGCTCTTGCAGTTGTCAGAATTCATGCTTTTCTTGTGTGATGAAACCATGCCAGGAGACTAAGGATGAGGTAAGGAGTGACTGCACACAGTTTTTCTACTTCATACAGTGAACTCATATACCTTTGAAAAGGAAATAACAAATGTTGGGAACAGAGATTCTAATAAGGACTATATGACCACAAACAATGGAGTTTAAGTGAATTAAGAGATGAGACTTGAGGTTTGGTAAACTCTTTAAAAATATTAAAAATATTGGTAAAGTACTTGATAAATTTTGCTTACCCTAGTCTGCTCCTATTCTACTAAACTCCTAATGTTCTTCTCTAGATCATCAAGATTTTACGCTCTTGGTGTAAATAGCTCACAAATTTACCAATCACCATGCTTGGTTAGGCTAAGGTGAGTAGGAAGAGGATGAGCATCCTCTTATGTCAGTAAGATCTTATGTCAGTAAGACATAAAATCTACTGTATGTTTGCTATGTTTGCTCTAAAATGCCTATGTAAGCTTGTCTTGGTTAGGGCTGTGCTAGAATTAGGGGTTGTATAGAAAATCAATAACAGCAACAACAAAAACCAATGGGAAGAATGCAAGTTCTGTATTTATGAAAGATATCCAGGAAAGTGAAAAGCTGTTTGGTCAAATGTAGAGTAGGAGTAGACTTATGTCTGTCTGGACTTTGAGAGGTAAAGGGACCAAATGTAAGTTTTCATTCGTTACATGTATCTTAATTTTAGGAAATAGTTTAAAAATACCTTCCCTGTTCTGAATTGGAAAATTGAACAATTTTCTTCATGCTCTCAGTAGAGAAAAAAATATAAATCTGGTCAAGAATTTGAAGCTGAAATGGCTAACATGTCTATCACTTTAATATTGTCTACATTATTATCTTGATATCCTCTGCCTACAGAAGAACTATGAAACAGTTGACGAACAGGGATGATGGTGATGTAGTAAAGTGATCATCTGATTCTCTTCACTGCTCATCCAGAATCCTCATGATTTCTTCACTGAGCACAGAATGAATTTTTTTCCAGAGTATCATCGCAGGGGAATGCTTTACTCAGAAGGTTACTAAGGTATTTGGACATCTGTAAAATCAGGTCTATGGTTTGAAATTATGGCCTGAAAACAGTTTGAAAGAGCCTATCCATAATGCATGTTTATTGGTTCACATCAAGCCATATCACATCTAAAAAAGAAAAAAAAAATAGATGTTGATATATTTCCAGTTTAGTTATGACATAGAGCATAACTTTGTGGAAGAAGAAAAGAAGTCATAGGGTGATCCCAAACCTCTTGAAGTCAGATGGAATATTTCCATTGAGCTTAATGGTCCTAGAAAAGGCTTTGATCTGCTACATAGGTTTCATTATCTACAAGTATATGTTCTCTTTAAGAGTTTTAGAAGAATAATAAACAGATATAAATTATCATATGTTGTTGTTTACTGTTTATAAATATTTTCCACATGTTTGTGACATTTAACTATATGCAATGCTTAATTACTTGAACAAAAAATAATGAAAGTCAGACTTTTCCATTTGCCACTATTTGCCAAATAAATCATATGGCTGTATTAAAAATTGGAAAATCTTTTTTAAAAGTGATTTGTGCTAAGCCTATTACTTTATAAAGAGGAATACTAAAATCCGATTAAAAGTTTTGAAACACAATTTGTCTGGGTCTGTTTTCAAATATAGATTGTCACAATAATTGCTCATGGCACAAGTGACTTTCAATAGAGATGATTGTAATGGTGGGAAAACTTTGATACATTCAGAGGACATGAATTAAATTTGAAAAATGCACATGAAACTCCTTTCTAAATAACATGTATTATTTTATGTGTCTCAGTTCTCAAATATTTATTCTTCATTTCAGCAGCTGTACATAGCTGTTTCTTTCCACATCAAAGCACTGCCTCACAACAAATAAAAAAGTGAAAAAGATCTGTATTAGATATAAGTAAGAAATTATTCTCTCAGAGTGTGTTGAAGCACTGAACCAGGTTGCCCAAAGAAGCTGTGGATGTCCTATTCCTGGAAGTGTCCAAGGCCAACCTGGATGGGGCTTTGAGCAACCTAGTCTAGTGGAAGTTGTCCCTACCCATGGCAGGGTTTGGAAACTTGACGATTTTAAAGGTCTTTTTGAACCCAAGCCATTCTATGATTCTATGATTCTATGATTAATAATAAAGAATATAGCGAGAAAATGCTATACTGGATCTTCAACATTTGAGTATGCTTTCACTAACCTTGTATATCTGGAAAGAAAATTTACATGTATTAAACTGTGAACTGTGTTATACTGCAAAGCAAAGTAACTGCACATTTAAATTTTTGCATTATAAAAATTTTGGGAGTAGATTCGACACCAAAGCTGCATACTTGTTTTAAAAATCTGCATGTTGTTGCATACCATGTTAAAAATTCCCCTTTCCCCCCCCCTCATGTAAATATTAAACTTCATCTTTGACTTTAACTTCTTATAACTCTTCTATCTTGCATTTATGTTGTATCTTACCTAGTAGTGGTTTATTTAAATAGTCTCTTCTTCAAGTGGTAAACAGCATATGAAGATCCATAGTCTAATGAAGATGTAGACTTCAGAACCTCATCAGGGCTCTGATGAGCTAAAATCAATTGTTTTTGTGCTAATGTTTGAAATTACATGCATAAGCATTTTCCTGCAGAGGTGATAGATATAAGTGCTTCTAAGCATCTTGTGTATTATGAACCTACACTCCTAATCTACATGCTTTTCTGCTCTGTTCTGAAGTAGTAAGAAACATATTTAAAGATAGAATATCAATGACAATGTAATTTTAAGGTGATGTATACATGTGTATGTAATAACAGAAAGTGTGATTATGCACTTGATAACTGAGCACAACTCATCTAGAAGAAACTCAAAAGATACTTTATTTTATTAGATATAGCAGTTTCTTTGAAATGACAACTAGGAGAAACTGAAAATACTTTATTAGATGTAGCAGTTACTCTGAAGTGACATAGATATTTCCATTCTCACCCACTGGGTGAGAAGGTATAAAGGTATTTTATGACTGTCACCGTATTTTTTTTTATGGAAGGCCAGTAGTATTTTATGACATTCATGGAGTCTCTGTAGTTCAAGCATTAGAGGTTATAGAATAATGTGAAATTACTATGAAGGAGAATTCGTGTGGAGCTCATCATTTAAATCACCTGAATGTTATCACAGAAATGTTGAAAGAGGGTCATTTTGCTTCACCAGCATCTCACACGGTTATGTTGTTGAAGTTGCTATAAATTAGGTATATGATTTGATCAGGTAATACATAGAGCATTTTTTTCATAGCAGTTGACATGTTTCCATGAGGTGTTTATTGTGGATCTCCAGAAATATTTTCAGTACCTAATAAAATAAAAAGCAATCCATGTAGAAGGAAAGGAAACATCTTCAAACTCTGAGACAGTTCTCACAAATAAGCTTAAAAGCTCTTTTAGATTTGAAATGTTACATATCTCTTGCTCACATTATTAGACCCTCATCTTTCAGGTGAAATTTAATCTTCTACAAAAAAAAAAAAAAAAAAAAAAAAAAAAAAGGCACTTATATCCAAATGTCTGATATCACAATAAAACTTTCATTCTTTCTTTCATTATGCAAGGAATACGCTCAGATATTTGTCGGATGAAAGAAATTAGTTCTTTTTTTCTAACGTTTCTCAATATGTCTTCCCTAATATTATTTTTTTAGCACTGTAAAAGGTTTAAGAAGGTATTTAAAGAGTATTGGTAAGTATGCAGATCACTAAAGATATGCTATTATAAAGAATCAAATCTGATAGGTGCAGAATGTTGCACTTCTAAGAAACAGGATTATTAAAAAAAAAAAAAAGGTACTGAGAAACTTGATTTTTCATGAATGAGATTAATGAAGAATTAGCTGGTGGCTGTGGAGATGGCTGTAAGGAATAGCTGAAACGTGACCAAGGAACTTGTAGGCATACAGGTTCTTCTGCTACACTTTTAGGAGTATATTTCCTCATGCAAATTAATATGTATGTGTATATAAATATATGGTAGAATTTACTCCTTTCTTGCACTTACAAGTAAAGCAACCTGGGAGAAAATATTCCATAGATTTACTTCCACTTGTTTCAGATGACTGCTCCTACCAATTTTATGAATACACTCTCACTTTACTGCAATTTAAGGACTGTCTGTTGTCTCTCATCCATAGATAGCCTCTCATCTAATTATATGTCTCTACTATGGACTCTGCTTATGGCTTTTGTTAGAAATGTAAATGGCAGAAGAACTAACATGATGGTCACACCTGGAGGAAAGTGTTCAGATAGATTTGGAAGCTTCATGGTTGCCAGCTGGCTCATCTGGAAGTAACAAGTTCAATGGAAAAAGAGGATTATATCCTGTTCTCTGTCTTTTATTTAAAGGAGATTTTAAAAAGAGATTTGTCACCACCTTCTCTCAAGTTAAGAATCCAAAAACAGTGTTGCAACACACTAATGTACTTTATTGATGTATTGGATTTGCTGCAGACTATACAATTTACAAGCAAAAGTAATAGGAAATAGAGGAAGTAGACATTCAAATTAATTTTTTTTTTTTATTTTTTTTCTGGAAGAAAAGTGCATCTGTATCTGTATAGCTTTAAAGTTATTAGGAAAGTCTGAAATGGTTATCAGCCTTTTTCTAACATTAGTTTATTATATGTATATATCTGTTCTCATAATATTGACTCATGCAGCAGTAAGAGAAATTATGACATTTAATAAATAAGTAATTATCAAAATTATTAATTAGGATTCTCTGTATTCATATTACACATTCAGAGTTTCAGGCCATGAGTGGCTAAGTATCTTTTCCTTGTTCTGCTCTCTTATCACTCATCAGCTTATGTTCCTGTGCCTTATTTACTAGAGCAATTTCAAACCCTTCTTTGTTCATATTCACTCTGTTAAATGGGACTGACCATGAAAACAGAAGAACTCTTCATACTTCACCTCAAGGAGAAGGAGTTTTGATATTTATTTTTCAGAAAGGTAATCAGTTACAGAATCAATGAAACCGTTGCAAGATAATGATTAATTATAACATCTCAGCTGAGACATTTAAAACTTGATGAACTTGATGATTTCTACAAAGTTCTCATTTCACTGTAAGTAGAACAGTGATTTATTCAGAATTTAACAAAATTACATTATTTTTTTTTTCAAAATATAAAAACATTTAACTGTAAATATCTAAGTATAAAATAGCATATCCTTAGAGTCCCCATGGACTCATGAGGAATTGCCAATAACTGCTCTGGTCCCAAAGTCTGCACTTGTGAGACAGCTATACAGCTAATGGACATAGAATCTAGGACAACATTTAGTTATTTCATCCTAAGATCCTGTAAAATTTGTTCAATTTCCTAAACAATTCTTCACTAACAGCAGCAGGTGAGGATATCACAAGCAACAGCTTTCCAATAGGTGCATAGCTCATCTGAAGGTGTGCTCTGCTACATTACAGAACTGAGCACATCTTCATACTGAACTAGTTATCTAAGATGTGTTAAAAGGGTTGAACTAAACATGTTAGGAATTGTTTGTCATTTGCCATCTTAACAGTTTGATTTTACAATCTTAATTCTTTTTCTTAATTATTTGAAATTTACTGTAATATTTTACTATAAACTCATACATCAGATACAGCTACACTGCTGTTCTGTAAAAGTTCAGATTAACATTATACTCCTTTCTGCAAAGACAGTGAACAAAAGCATTCTTTTTATTGAAACCTATACAATAATTTATGTTTGAAATTTGATAAGAAAAACACAGCTTTTTAAAAGAAAATCAAACAAAACAAACAAACAAAAAAGCTTTAGGTGTAAGGACATTTTTAGAACCTGTTTTACTACTGGATATCAGATATATATTTTTGTTCTTCCCATTAAGTGGAAAAGACCTGCATTAAATCAGTGTTATCTGACAATAAATCAGAAGGAAGGAATAAATCATAGTCACTGTACTGCACAGTTCTGAAAGGAAGTCACTCTCCAGAAGTGTATTACACCATTTGTGGCTGTGTGCTTCATACATTATTTGGACAGAGTGGCTGTTTATGCTCCTTCATCACCTCTGTGTCCCTTTCCTGGACTGTCTCCAGTAGTATTATATTTGTCTTGTACTGAGGAGCCCAGTGCTGGATGCAGTGCTCCAGATGTGGCCTCAACAGGGTTGAGTAGAGTCATTCCTATACAAGTTAGTCTTTTCTCCATACAAAAACTATAACTATATTCAAGATGCTTTAACCATTGTGCTTGCCTAAAGAAAAAAAAAAAAAAAAAAAAAGGCTTTAATATTACCTGTTCCTTCTTGGAATAAGTACGATAATTTTATAGTGAGGTCTAGGTCAGGTATGCCTATATAATAATAACAAGGTATGCATTCACATTCAAAATAGTGACACCCATTTTCCACCATGTTTTGAATTAAAAAAAAGAAAAAAGAAAAAAAAAGAAAGTAAAAGAAAGTGCCTATTGATCATTTGGGTGCTCCAATTCCATTCAGAGCAGTCATATTTCCTATCCGTATTTTCTAACCATGTCATCTAATGTTTGCCATGGCAATTGGGTTACACGTGTGTTAATAGTTAATCATGCATTCCCTTTAGATGATGAGGCCATTGATTTGAACTTAAAAAGATAGCTATGTAGAATATCCAGATATTGTGCACCAAAGCTTAATGACATATACTGCAGGGGTAGTTCCTTGAAGTAATGGTCAGTACCCTCAATCCAGTGACCTAAATTCAAATCTCAGGGGAATTTACAACTTTTTTTATGCTGCCCTCTAGAGTGACCTTAAGAGGCTGAAGAAATGGGATGATGGGAATCTCATAAAATTCAGCAAAGGTAAGTGCAAAGTCCTGCACCTGGGGAGGAATGACAAGTAGAACAACGCAAAGGTTGTTAGGTGGGCTCTCCATTCCTAGTGGTTTTAATGCAAATTTAGCACTGTAAGTGGCTGATTAACTGCTGGTATCTTTCCATGCATCACAGTGCATTTTCTGACTAAATCTTTAAAAGATAGCTGTCATCTGGCATTAAAATCCACCTGACACAGTTTGAAAAACAAACTCATAAAATGCTGACCAAAGATTATTTTATATATTTTTTTTTATATTATTTACTATTAATGACAAAGGTCATTAAGGAGACAAAAAACATAGATATCTTTGGTTCTGGTTTTCAAAAATGGGGAAAACATTTGCTTCTGTTTCTATCTGGTGAACACTCATTAATTCCTGTAGCCTTGATGACACATATGAAATATCTCTTCTGCTGTGTTGCCTAAAAAAAAAAACTCTTGACAACCGATAAACAGTGCTTGCTGCACACTGAACTGCATGAGCAATAATTTAACAGCCTCACTTAGTCATCTGCTGCTGCCTGTTTCTTGTCTCATGACTGGACTGCAAACTTTGTCCAGACCTGATGTCTCTATTTTACTACACTAACATAAATAATAATTGCCTAATTAATAATTGTCTAGAGGAAAATCTTCTTCTTCCCTGTGCTAGTAGGAGAGATGAGTCTAAGTAGAACTAACAAGCAGAGTAGGTCAGGAGCAGTTACAGAGAAGTGGTGATGGAAACATGCAGTGTTAAGGCAACAGTAAAAGCTAGAACTGAATAGGCAATCCCCTTTAGACATATCAAGGATTTCTAACTTCAAACTCTTGCAACAAAATGCATCTTCTGAATATACCTCTTCCCTTACCTCCATCAGCCAGTCCTTCCCCATACCCAGCTGAAGGGAAAAATACAAAAGAAACACTAATTTAACTAACATTCAATACTTATGTCTTTTTCCATCTCCAGAAAAAAATGTGTATTTTAAAACCAGCACTTTAAAGCAAGGCCAAGTTATTCTCTAAGCTTACTTGGGGTAAGCAGTCTTCTGCATGCATCCAAAGGAACATGGTGACTGAGTCATTGTTTCCTTTTTCATCCACTAAACTCTAATAGAGCAGGATAGATTTCATTGCCCTCAGCATGCCCTCATAACACTTCCAGCTTTGCATTAGGACTGTGATTATAATCAGATCTCATTCTTCAGGGTTTCAGCTGATCAGCTGTAAGAGTCAGGGCCATAATTTGACTTGTAAATTCTCCTCTTCCACTACATATGCATCCTTTTTTTTTGAAGTACTGGCAATTGATTGCAGCTGGCTATTGAGTGAGGGGTACCCTTACTTCAAGGTGGCACAGTGCTTGAAGGTGCTTGACTGGTATGTCTGATTAAACACTTGAAGTCATTCTGATAACACAGTTTAGGATCAGGAAGGAATTATCAAAGAAACAAGACCTCCAGTGGGGATTATTTATTCAAGACTGATCAAACGTTTTTTTTTTTCATTATTATTTTTTTTCTTTTTTTTTTTTTTTTCCAGATTAAAAGTGGACAAGATGGACACTTACATAACTGATTTCATGTCAAGGCAGTTGTGGAAAATATTGGTTTAGGGATTTTTGGGTTTGAACTCATCTTGAAATATTCTCTTTCTGTGTTAAGTAACCTTGAAATAGGCAGCATCTGAATGCTTTAGTGTTTGCTTTTGTGAACGATGCATTCATTGAACTGACTGAATCTCCATAGCACTGTGTGACCAGACAACCTATTGTAGGTGATGTCATTGTGCTTTGCAAGATCTACCCATTCTTCAGCCAGATGAAGTATTCTGCTATATTCCTCGTGTTCTGAAATGCTGAAACTGTTCTGGGGCTGCAGTTATGGTCTCTCTTTTCAACCAATACATACAGATAGATTTTGGAGTCATGGACAGACCCATCACATAATGAAGGACTTTTAATAATCCAGTATACCATTATGAGTGGGTGGTAATGGATATTTCTCATAATTTGTCCCACATTTTCAACAATGTAATCTTAGACACAGTTATGTAAAAACTGTTCAAATTTTCTGAGACTGAAGAAGGTGATAACAGCTCCTCTGCCTTATTTGCTCTGTTTAGCTACAACAGTATCTTTGTGAAAAAAATCTTTTAATCCCTTTGTTCAACCTGGAATCCCTAATGGGGGTTTTGTGCTTCAAAAGCCCCTTCCCTATTCACTTGCATGAGTACACTCTATCAAAGAGTACCAGAATACCTACAGAACTAGTTACATTCTTTCAGTGCTAAATAAAGAGCTAATAAAGCTCTTTTTTAGCTAATAAAATGCTAAAATTGAAAAATAAGAAGTGTGTGTGTGTATAAAGTTTCTATAATTACTAGATTTCCACAAGCATGGATTCTTAGAAAGGAGATGCTACAGAAATCCTAAAATAACAAACTTCTCCAGTGAATTTGTGCCTTGTCATTTATTTAGATCACAACACCAAATCTTTATCTATGCATCTGAAGACTAAGAGGAAGTGAAAATAGTTGCACTTAATGTAGGAACTAGATATGAAAAGGAAAAAAGCTTCTGGACTTCCTAAAGGGAAGTTGAGAACATTCAGAAAGGTCATTAAGAATTTTTGATCCTGTTAGAAATTGGAGAGTCACAAATGGATGTTCATAGAGGAACAGCACTTGAAGTTAAAAAAAAACTTCATGAGGAAAAGGTGGAGGTGCTTAATGTCTTCCTTGCTTCAGTCTTTAGTGGCAAAACCAGTTGGTCTCTGGATACCCAGTACCCTGAGCTGGTGGAAGGGGATGGGGAGCAGAATGTGGCCCTCACTATCCTTGAGGAAATGGTTGGCAAACTGCTACGGCACTCAGATGTATGCAAGTCGATGGGGCCAAATGGGATCCACCCAAGGGTACTGAGAGAAGTGGCAGAGGAGCTGGCCAAGCTGCTTTCCATCATTTAACAGCAGTCGTGGCTATCGGGGGAGGTCCCATTTGACTGGCAGCTAGCAAAAGTAACGCCCATCTACAAGAAGGGCCAGAGGGTAGACCCGGGGAACTATAGGCCTGTCAGTTTGACCTCAGTGCCAGGGAAACTCATGGAGCAGATTATCTTGAGTATCATCACGTGGCACTTAAAGGGCAACCAGGTGATCAGGCCCAATCAGCATGGGTTTATGAAAGTCAGGTCCTGTTTGATGAACCTGATGTCCTTCTATGACAAAGTGACGTGCTTGGTGGATGAGGGAAAGGCTGTGGATGCGGTCTACCTTGACTTCAGCAAGGACTTTGACACCGTTTCCCACAGCATTCTCCTCAAGAAACTGGCTGCTCTTGGCTTGGACTGGCGTACACTGGGTTAAAAACTGGCTGGATAGCCAGCCCCAAAGAGTTGTGGTGAATGGAGTCAAATCCAGTTGGAGGCCGGTCACTAGTGGCATCCCCCAGGGCTCGGTACTGGGGCCAGTCCTCTTTAATATCTTTATTGATGATCTGGATGAGGGGACAGAGTGCACCCTCGGTAAGTTTGCAGATGACATATAGTTAGGTGCGTGTGTCGATCTGCTCGAGGGTAGGAAGGCTCTGCAGGATGATCTGGATAGGCTGGACAGATAGGCTGAGGTCAACTGTATGAGGTTCAACAAGGCCAAGTGCCAGGTCCTGCACCTGGGGCGCAATAACCCCAAGCAGAGCTACAGGCTGGGAGAGAAGTGGTTGGAAAGCTGCCTGGCAGAGAAGGACCTGGGAGTATTGGTTGATAGTCACCTGAATATGAGCCAGCAGTGTGCTCAGGTGGCCAAGAAGGCCAACAGCATCCTGGCTTGTATAAGAAGCAGTGTGGCCAGCAGGTCTAGGGAAGTGATTGTCCCTCTGTACTCGGCTCTGGTGAGGCCGCACCTCGAGTACTGTGTTCAGTTTTGGGCCCCTCGCTACAAGAAGGACATTGAGGTGCTTGAGCGAGTCCAGAGAAGGGTGATTAAGCTGGTGAGGGGTCTGGAGAACAAATCCTGTGAGGAGTGGCTGAGGGAGCTGGGTTTGTTCAGCCTGGAGAAAAGGAGGCTCAGGGGCGACCCTATTGCTCTTTATAAGTACATTAAAGGAGGCTGTAGCAAGGTGGGGGTTGGTCTATTCTCCCATATGCCTGGTGACAGGATGAGGGGGAATGGGCTAAAGTTGTGCCAGGGGTGTTTTAGGTTGGATATTAGGAAGAACTTCTTTTCTGAGAGGGTTGTTAGGCATTGGAATGCCCAGGGAAGTGGTGGAGTCACCATCCCTGGAAGTCTTTAAAAGACGTTTAGATGTAGAGCTTAGTGATATGGTTTAGTGGAGGACTTGTTAGTGTTAGGTCAGAGGTTGGACTCGGTGATCTTTCGGTCTCTTCCAACCTAGACAATTCTGTGATTCTGTGATTCTGTAAAATGAAATCATGTCATAGGAAACACTGAATTTCTGGAAGACAGAACAGTTGGAGAGGTACTATGGCTTCATGTAGGAGTCCCATAACTAGTTGAAAACAATTGAAGTGGAGGCAAAACTGATGCATGAACTGTTGTTGTGTCCAGGACTGTAGCTTGATCTTGTATGTTTTAATCCCAGTAAGAAGTGCAGATCTCTTTGAAGACCTGGTTATCTTCTACCTTTACTTAACTGAGATCATTTGCAAAGGTAGAAAGAATTCTTGACTCAGTCAGAGTACAACAAAATAAAAATCCTTCAGCAACAGAAATGTTAGAATCCTCATTAAATGTGACATCAGACAGATTGGTCTTTTTCTTATCATCAAATAAAAAACTCCAGTGGAATCTATGGAAAGCAAGCACAGGCAGCTGTTCTCAGATAAGAAAACACAGAAAATTACTCCAAATAATTAGGTTGAAAGAGCATTGTTGGTGATTCATGAGAACATCAATAGAGATCAAACTAAATAGGACTTTTCCACTAGAAGAATATACCTCTACTAACTACAGTATTCAGACAAGTTTATAGTAACCCCAGCAGTTGATGGCATAAAGAAAAAAAAAAAATAAATATATATATATATATAAATAAACATAAGGAAGTTTAAATGGGATAAAGAATATACAATGTGATTTCTAATAAGAGTGGGCATATTAAGAATCTTTTTTTTTTATATTATTGTTTTATTGTGCTGACAAGAATGACAACTGTATCTGATGTACATTTCATAATCTTAAAGTGGCTGTTCTGTTCTGAAGAGTAATTATATTATGAAATGTGTCTTCTAATTCAGAGTTATGCTCTTTTTGTACAAATAGTTGCACTTTTTCAGTTTTCCAAAAGAGATTTTGGAAAGAGAAAAGAGAAAAAAACATTATATTCATCTTTTTTCATTATTTCTTATTCTTAATATGTCTCCAAAATTTTAAGATTAAGTAAGCCCCAGACCTGAGACTTCTCTAACTCTCTGCACACCTTGCAGGAGCAATGGACACTGTCAGAGCTTCTCTGCTCTGTGTCCACTTCTGGTGCCTGATTTTAAGTTCTTGGCTTTTTTTTGTTTGTTTGTTTTCTGTGAGCTGTTACACTGCATGTTCTAACTTTGAAACCTCCAATACCCAAAATAAATAAAAATGTACTCTTCACATTTCTTCTTTTAGAAACATACTCACAAAAGGCACTACATGATGCATTAGTCTTCCTATGTATTTTGTTGCTACACTTGGATGATGCTTTTACACCTGATTTCTTTCTTTCTTTCTTTCTTTTAGACTGTGTCTCAAATCTTTTCTGTGAACTTTTAGTTTGACGCTGTACATCTTAGAAGAGTTGGCCAGTTTGTTTTCAGTGTATTAACTCTGTTTCCACTATTCACTGAGATGGATTTCTAATTTTTCATAATTCAGAAATTCTGTCAAAACAGGTTATCAGAATGATGAGCAGCAACCATACCACAAGCTACTAATAGATTTCACAAATTACCTCAAAGAAAAATTTATGACAAAAGTCAGAAGTGTTATATTTATTTATCTGAAGAAGTGTAAATAATGGATGCTGCATTTAGCAAGGATCAATAAAATGTCATTTATTTTGGGCTAATCCCTCAATAACAAATCACAGTCACAAACAGGCTCAATCTTATAATCTCCTCAGAAACACATGGCCCTGAAAACACTGGAAATCTCTACGTTTTTACATGAAGAGAAAGTGGAATCAGTGTCTTTATTAGTGCTTACAAAATACTGTTATCAGGAATTAGCAAATATATCTTATTGCATGCACCAAATTATGATGATTTGATAATGCAAGGTTACTGCTCTCATTACCATTTAAATCCAGATACTTTTAGGGACCTTTATGTCTTTTTCTGTGTAAAATACTTAACAGTAATGATCATTCAAGTATAAGCAACATCCTCCATTGCTTAAATATAATCCATATGGCATTGCTTAGGAAGTTGATAGCTGTTGAACATTTTCATTTCTTCAGTAGATGTGTTATTGCATTGCCTGATGGCCATGAATGTCAGTAAACAACAGGAAGAGATACAAAATATGCCACTCAATAATCTTTAGCTGGAAAATGGCAAAATAGAATCTTTCATATATTTTCCTATTGTCTGAATGTATGGTTATGCTAATTCTGTGCCCAATACTTCAGGTAGAGCCTAGAAACTATTAGTTTTAATTACAGTGCAACCACATGGACTCTGAAAATATCCTTAAAATGAGTAAAGACTTGTCTAAATGACTGCCTGCAGTGGTCTCCCAAGGAGATACAGTACTACCCCAGGAAACAGCTTGTGATGAGTTCCAGGCTCCCACGTTGCCTACATACAGTCTTGCATCTTGTCTTGTCCAAAATGCCTCAGTTGTCTTGGTCTCTAAGGACACTGAAACACAGGAGGTAGCCCACATCAAACTTGTGCCCTGTTAAAGGCAGCATTCAAGTAATGGCACTATCCTTGCTCAGGATGACTTGAACCCAATCCTCAAAATTTTCTCAGGTGCTATGGGAACCCCAATCCACCTCCCCTGGCATTGCCTGCATGCCTCACTGCAACAGCCAGCGGGTGCTTGTGTCAGCTGGGACATCTGGAAGCTAGTCCTCCCCCATAACAGGATCTCCCTAGGAACTGTGCCTGTTAAGAGAGGTCACCAGGAGACAACTTGCCCTCATCTGAGGGCTTTGGAAAGTCCTCCTGTACACAGGTGGTTCCTATGGACCTCTTTATGGTTCATAGCAGCCATCATGCTGAAGAGTTGGACTTCAGGAGATTCCTCCATCCAGGCCTAGGAAGGATGGACTCTCTTTGGACAAAGATGAAAAAGTCATCTACAGTTTCCTGAGCCCTTTCATTCTTGGTCACTGACTGACCATGATTTATGAGATTTCTCCCATTGTCCAGGAACAGACTTGCAAATCGGGACTGCTTTCTAAACTGCATCACCAGATGCAAACAGGACTACATGTCTTAGAAAGTCTTTCCTCACAGCTCACAAGCATGTCACTGGACTAGCCTGACTCAAACCTGTGAAGTTTATAACTGTATTGGTTTTATACCAGTCCATGTCCAGGAAGTCAAGAGACTTGATGTACAGAAAAAGCAGAGAAAAAAAAGAAAAGAAAAGAAAGGAAAAGCAAAGCAAAGAAAGGAAAAGCAAAGCAAAGCAAAGAAAAGAAAAGGAAAAAACAAAACAAAACAAAACAAAACAAACAAAAAAAACTTTGGAGCACTGATTATGCAGCCACTGATGAAAAGTATTTGGATGTGTACTTGCTCAGAAATAAGATGGCATTTTGGGGTGAAAATTATGCACAGATGTTTCATAGCAAGGAAGGTGTCCCACTGGAATGAAAAATAACAATGACAGTAATCTTCCCAAACAAGCTACATATAAATTTCCCCTTAAATTATGCTTAAACCCTTACATTGTGTAATATTCATGAAAATGGTACAAAGCTGGGAGAAGGCAGACTCATCTTTACCACCTGCAGCTAGCTTTTTAGTTCCAGTGTGCTCTGAAGCAGGTTTTGATGTTTTAACCAGGATGAATGCTATCCCATTAAATCTAGTAGGAATTTTCCCACTGATTTCAGTCACAATTACATGGAAAAAAATGAAGAAAAATATATGAAAAATCCCAGTCTCCCTGTCAGAAGATGATTTATAGAAACCAATACAGCAGTACAGGAGCAGGGAGGTGTAAAATGACAAAAAATGGCAAAGCAATCACTATGAGTATCCCATATCCAAAGGGATGGGTACAGGAAGTTATCATTTTGAATTTCCCTGTAAAATGCTGATTGTTTCAAATTAGAAAATCATTTCTGCTCCTCTGGTCATGCTGCAGAAGGACTCGTCACATTCAGCTATAGGGTAAATCTCTGGAATAAAAGTAGGAGTGCAAGGAAACTCTTTTTGTAAAACCCTGGGATTGTGTCTTCTAAGAATTTGATATTCTTTAACCTCAGAGGATGACAAAAGGCTATTATCCTAATTTTTGAGAATTATTTCCTGTTCTAAACCAGATGCCAAGTTACTGCAATAGGCCTGGTAGCAGAATAGATTGGGCGAGCCAAGTGTTCACTGTTATTTCTCATGACATTTTTTCAACAGTCAAGGGGGTTTGCCTTCTGGTAGCACCCACCAGAGTATGTACCAATAAGTATTTTTAAAAAATGCCATACAATACTTCGTGTTTTAAAGGAAAGTTTTTTATCATCAACTTAATCTTTATCTTTATCTTTCAGATCTTACTATTTAAAGTGAAACAGCAAATCAAGGTATAATTGGAACTGTTCCTGCAAAAAGGCTGTGGTTTGAAGGAAGACATTATATGAGTCATGTCAAAAGTCCAATAGCAGACAGCAATCCTCAACAGAAACTGAATTATTTTAAATTAAAGCAGTAGAGCATTTATTTCCTTGATCTATTCTCCCTGGCTCCAGCATTCTCCTCAAAATGGTAGCTATTTTAAAGCTATTTCAACCCAAATGCTTTTTTGACCCCTTTAGTTGGAGGAAGCAACTACAACATGGTCTGAGAAGCATTTCAAGGTACCATTGCAATATATCAACAGAATTGCAAGTTTATGTAATTTACCTCAGTAAAATGAATTCACTTTTCTAAACTTATTTTATTCATTATACTCTTAATCATATTATTGGCAGGACTGGTAGCCCTACCTATTGTCATTTCTCCCCAAGATCCTGTTTTCAATAGGATAGATCTTTTCTAAAATTGAACAATTTAGGCTGAAATGTCCTATACCAGAAGACAGTCACAGCATGAATTGGTGATTATCATAAAGTAGCACTGATGACTGTAATTTCAACCAATATCCTTCAGGCATTTCCAAGAAAAAAAGATGGGGAAAAATGTACCTCTATCTTAAAATCTTTGCTGTCTTTGTTGTTGTTTTGTTTTGTTTTCTATTTGAACATCCCTCTATTTTGGGCAGGAGTTGAAATTAGGCTGCAAAACCTATGTTTGCAATTATATGACTTGTGTAAATTTAATGGCATAATGGAAATATGCTTGCATTCGGAAAAAACTAAGACCTCAAAAATAATAATAAAAATAAGAATTAATAATAATAAAAAGTGGTTTAGATTAATAGTTTTGAGCTGTTCTATGTTGCTATACTACATGAAAAAGCAAAAATTTTTTTCCAATGAGGGTATTATTTTCACTGTAGTCTTTCTGGGAATATCTAGATGAAGAACGCAGAGAATCAGCAGTGCTCCTGAAGCTGGATACTTGCCCTGTGGCACTACACAAGGACAAGATTTTCATGTGTACCAACTCACTAGGCATATCTTCCAGGTATGCTGTGGAAAACAACAACGAAAACCACTGAAGATCATGAGGTCCTGAGGGGAAAATAAATAAATAAATGAAATAAAAATAAATTGCATTTGTCACGTCATGTGACATGGTATTTTATGTCCAGCAAGGGTAAGTGCTGGGTCCTGCAACCTGACGTGGCCATATGGGCTTGGAGAAAAGTGGCTAGAAGATTGCCCAGAAGAGTGGACCTAGAAGGTATTGGCTGGCAGCCAGCTGAACATGAGCCAGCAGACTGCCCAGATGGCCAAGAAAGCCAATGCACCAGAAATAGTGTGGCCAGCAGGACTAAAGGAGTAATTGTAAATGGCACTGGTGAGACCACATCTTCAATACTGTGTTCAGTTTTAGGCCACAAGGAGGATATAGAGCTGATGGAATGTGCTCAGAGAAGAGCAACAAAACTGCAATGGGACTAGAAAACAAGACCTATTAGGAGCAGCTGAGGGAGCTGCTATGGAAATATATCTTCTCTACCTGCTCTACTACTCCTTTACTCTACTGTTTTTCCCAGTGACAGGACCCGCGGGAACGGGGTTAAGCTGAGATAGGGGAAATTTAGGCTTGACATCAGGAGGGGGTTCTTCACAGAGAGGGTGGTTGCACACTGGAACAGGCTCCCCAGGGAAGTGGTCACTGCACCGAGCCTGTCTGAATTTAAGAAGAGATTGGACTGTGCACTTAGTCACATGGTCTGAACTTTTGGGTAGACCTGTGCGGTGTCAAGAGTTGGACTTGATGATCCTTAAGGGTCCCTTCCAACTCAGGATATTCTATTCTATGATTCTATATGTCAGGAAAAAAATTGCAATTTTCCTGAAGATTTTAAAAATCCTGTATGGACATTTGGTGTTTGAAACTCTTTGTATTTGCATTTCAATTTCATTTATTTAGAAAAATAAATATATCTTTTTGTTTGCTAGAAGTTTAATTGTAATTCCATGACAAGCTAATTAAAAGAAATAGAATTAATTTAGCCAGAAATTGCTGTTTCTGAAATGTGTGTTTTCTGTTGAAGAAAAATAAAAGACAAAAAGCTAACTGCCTAAAACTGTAGGAGAACATATAAAAATATTTTGTTTTATTTTAGTGTTTTTTGTGTTTTTTTTTTTTGTTTGTTTGTTTTCCCAGATGTGAGCCATGATATACAAGTAAATGATGTACTATAATAAAATTGCTCTCAGAACATTTATTGTGGCTAATACATAGGAGTAATATATCTCATGTCTTTCACACATTAGAGTGTAAGTAAACCAGTGTATTTTTAAAAGGAGATAATATGTGGGAGGAGATGGAAGCTGGGGAAAAAATAAATGTATACACTCATTCCTTTTTAAATTAAACCATTCAGTTAAGAGCTTTCGTGGGATTTGAGGAACTATTATCACAAAAATTACTATCACAAATTTGTATTTAATTTCATTATATCATTTACTATCTGTTGACCTCATAGTAATTTTCAAACAGTAATGAAGAATACTTTGCATATAACATCTTGTTTGTAAAAAATGTTATATCTACATTATAAATAATGAACAGCAGATTAGATATACCCGAAGTCACAACAAAATTGCAGTAGACACTAGTATGTGGTATTTGTTTGTTTGTTTGTTTTCCTGATATCAAATGCTTTTGTGGTCAAAGAAAAACAAACTAGATTGAAAAGGAGATAATATATAATAATAATAATAATAAAAATAAAAAATAATAATAAAAAAAAAAGAAGTAAAGGCAGCAGTTGCCTTGTATGTTTGTGAGATGACAGTAACATTGACTTGGACAGTTAAATGTGGTCATTCTGTGGACAGATTGAACAGGTCACCATGACCCCTCAAAATGTAGGATTAAAATCTTACCACTAGATAGCAGTATTGTTTATCACTCATGTGTTCTCTGTCTACATTCTCTGTCTTCTCCAGGTCCTTCCTCTGGCAAAGTAGATTAACTTGATTTGTATCACTTGTTGTATCACTTAAGATTGTCTGTTTAATTTAAATAGAAGACAGATGAAGAGGTCACCAAAGCGACCTACTCTGATTTTTTATAGGTCTTCTTATGTGTGATAGCTCCTGAATATTGAATGAGAAAGAATATATAAATTTGTACAGAAGCTAATATAAACATACATATAGTTGGTATGCACACACATAAAGTTACATCTGGAAGTTGATCCTCAAGTTTATTAATCTTTACAAAAAGATTTTGCTTTGAATTTTGATCTCTAAAGGTATATACAACGTAAACTTTAACAGTAGAAATCTTGATAAAAGACTTTTTAAGAAGGTAGTAAATGTGAATATTTGCTGTTTGCCTTTTATGTATGGCTTAAAGTGGTATCAATAAAGATGTATTTCAATGGCTGTTGTTGACCTTCTGGGAAACACAGGACTTTCATTTTTTTTCCAGAAGATAATAATTGTGTATTTCCAAAGATGATACATTTTCATCTAAAATACATATATTGACTAAATATAGATTTTAATTTTCTTAGGCGCTAAAATTAATATTTATTTCATTTCATCTCATAAATAAAGACTTGGGTTTCTTAAATATTTCTACAATGTCTATCAAACAGAATATATATACCTTGGCCAATATTTGGAGTTTGTAATAGTGACTAGGGAATATTTTAAATGCTTCAAAAATGTATGGTACTTTCTTTAGGATGACACAGTATAGTTCTTGCCTTTGTTTGTACTTTTCTCCATTCATGATTTCTGCTGTAATATCTGCAACTAGTTTTTAATTGATCCGGCTGATAGGAGAACTGTCATTGAACATTGCCAAAAGCATCATTAAATGATTCAGTATTACATATTTGATATAGAATAAAATAAAAAAAAAGAATAAAAATAGAATAAAAATGAACTGAAATAAAGAAGAGACTCATTTTTAACAGTAAAGTATTATACATGAATATATTATATGTGAGACTAGATACAGGTCTCAAAATTATACAATGACAGTTTCTGATTTTATTTCAAGGTTGTTTTAGCTCATTTAGACATTTTTGTATTATTAGTGTCACATGTGCTTGTAGTATTTTGGAACATCAACAGTAGTTTTATATGCATAGAAATCAGCTCCAAAACATGAAGTTATTCAGGTTCTTGAATGGAGTTTTGAATAGTCTTGACAAACAAACAACATATATAGCCTACATAATTCTATGATTATTTTTCTATAGCGAGAAAATACCTTTGTAAATTTCATGCTTGGAGTTACAAATGTCAGACAAAATTGATAAGGCCAGGAAGGCATAATGCAGAGGGAAAAGTCCAAAAGTCAGAGATAATGGACAACAAAGTCCCACATGAAAATTTCAAGATTTTTTTGTTGTTGTTTTTCAAAGTAAACAAAACAAACAAAAAAGGATGAAAATTCTTTTCTCATAGAAGTTCTCATAAATAAATATTACTTATATTACTTTTCATCTTTATCTTCTCTCTTTTTTTTTTTTTTCCTGAGAAATCTTATGGTACTTTTATCCATGATAAACTTTTTTAGCACAGTAATAAAGTTTACAATAATTTTAGTATTTTTTTATTAAATGGCGTGCATAAAAAGAATTTCAGCATTCAAACTTCTCTCTCTCTTTTTCTTTTTTTTAACATGACTGAAAAATAAATTAGAGAATGGAAAGCCAAGCCATCCTTGAATTACTGAGATGTAGGATGAAATGAAGGATGCAGAAACTTTATTTTTCATCTACATAATTTCCTGTAAATACAGTCTGTGTAATACCCATAGTTCATGCCCAAAGATACATCTGCGAGGAAAGCAAAACAAAATGTTTAAGATACTCACAGAAACTGTTTTGATCAGTATGTTAATTAAGAGCCATGTTAAAATATTTAGGTAGGCTGGAGGTACCACTGCTTTGCAAACTCACAGCACACTGATACTGTGGGTATATTTCAATTTAGCGCTTGAAGAAATTGCCATTTCCAATAGTGTGTACTACTGGCATTGTGCCATTGGATATAGGAAAGCAAAAGTCCTCTTCTAATGAATGAGTAGTTAATTTTGACAACAGCTATCACACTCTGGTATCCCCAAGTGAGTCTCTTGCTGTGTGAAAAAGTCAAGATATACTTGTACCAGCTCTGTTACACCACCATGGTCTACAGAGACAGGGATTTACCAGTGGATATGAAGATTGTGCTAGGGTTGTCTGTGGATCTATCACATAAGTGATACAGCTTCTATATTCATCCCTTTCTTCATCCAGGTTCATCTGCTAAATATCCCCAAAAAAACAGCAGAGCTTTCAGAGTTCAGACACATCCCTGACTCTAGACAGGACCAAGAAAGCCAAGAAAGCCAAGATAACCATCATGGTTATATGCTGCCTTCCAATGCATAGGAATACAGATTGCTTTATAGATTGCTGCATTTCTGAGCACAGCTTTATCTCCACCCTTCGTATAGCTGTCATTTCTTATAGTTGAGTTTCCATTACTATGGAAAAAATGAGATCGAGACTTTTCCAAATTACAATTCCAAAGTATCAACCAATGTACACAAACCAAAGGAGCAAATTTACAAATTAATCTTAACTTCACAGAAAACTGTTGCATGGACCAGCTCCACACATCACTCACTCACATAATCCCACTGACTTCAGCAAATACTGGCTTAAGTTAAGCAGCAATGTCATGATTATGTTTTTCTGTTCAGTCAGACTGAGCATGTGACTCACAGCAGTCAGCTTGATAAACAAAATCATGTTTTCCAGTCATGAATAATTAGTGATTAAGCTTTGGTGATACATTTGTCTATCATCTCTGATTCAAGGTGTGGTTTATGCCTGTAGAGCTTAGTCTAGGATTTGGTCACATGGTACCTCTCATATATATTGCTTTGTAAATGTGTACTTAGTAATTTGCTATTCATGCTTTGTGGTAGATATTTAATTTATTATAATTGTGTTATTTCTGCTCTCCAAAACTCTTTATCTTTAGAAAAGATTGAGACTGGATACACAAACATGAAAAGTGAGGTTTGACCAAGCATTTGTGACATTTTCATTTACAATAGATACTCTTCTGATCAAAAATCATGATTCATATTGTGTGAATAAAGTTAGTCCTAAAAAAAAAAAAATAGAAAAAACTTTTTTTTGCTCAAACAGATGTTCACAAACAGTTTCTCCCTATTCTACTTTAATTTATTTATGAAAAAAAAAATCATTTTGAAGACAAAAACATTGATATTTTTTACATAACATGTCATTTGTACTTCAAGATAATTTCAGGAGGTAAATTTTCTTTTTCCTTTATTTTTAATAATTTCTTTATTAAGTCCAATCTCTTCTACTTCTTATCACTGTTTTCAGGACATACAAATAAAACTTGAATATTTCTATATTGTCACTTGAAGTTAGCTTTTCTCAGTTAGTACTTCACAATCATAATGAAATGATAATGTGTCTTTGTATAATTCAAGAGCCAGCTGGATGCTTCTTGTCCTGCTGTAGTAGCCTGATGTTAATTCAGCCATTTCTTTTGATGTGAGAAGAGATGTGTTTGATATTTGCTAATGTATTCTACATGACTCGTCTGTTGTGACATAGTGAGTTTGGATGACTGCTACTTCAAAATGAATGCAGTGCACTCCCATGTCATTTGCCTCGTCTAAATTACCTCTTACTAAATCCCATTTAAATGATCATAGTGATTTATGATCCATTAAGCAGATAGATAGATAGACAGATGGATAGATAGATAGATATTAACCATTTGTTCTCTCTCTTTCTCTCCATTGAAGGAAACTCCAAGAAGCCAGGAAGGTATGCAAACAAGAATTTTAAAAACTGTAATTATGATTAAAGGAAAGAATGATATGGAACAGAGGTAGCAGAAATACACCAGGGAAAGGAGAATAATAGTGCTATCATGGCCTGAAGTGAGGAAAATTGAAGTTAATAACTTACTATGGGTGTTCCTTTAGTTTTACGTCTTTTCTACCAGCCTCATTTTACCTCCTTGCCTCATAGCTAGTGAGGTCATAATCCATTGGTAATTCAATATCTTACTGATGATGTCTCTGAAATTAAGAATTTTTCAATATCATTGAAGTTGGCATAAGCAGATATCTAGTGAGGAAGTAACAAAATAATTTTTTTGTACCTCAGTCTTGTCTAATATATATGTTTGAGTTGGGCTTAGAGATGGGATTTCTGAAAGCTTTGCTATGATGTTGATTAATATTTTTGATTTGGTGGTTTGAAAAAAAAAAAAAAAAAAGAACATGTCTAAACTGTGAGGCTTACTGGGAGAGTATGTAAACCTAGCAGGACTTCTTAAATTTAAGCATTTTCATTTTCTTTTTGACTGTTTTTCTTTTTCAGATCTTCTCTTCCCTCCACTTTCTTTTTTAAAAGTTTTTTCTTTTGCAAAAGAAATAAAATGATGCAAAAGTCAGAGGGAAAGCACAGTAAATCCAAAATATCTTAAATTCCTTTTTTCTTTTTTTTTTTTTTTTTTTTTTTTTCCCTTTGGTAGTTTATAGTAAAAAAGGAATGTATTTATTTATTTATTTATTTATTTTAAGGAAGATTTCTATTGTTCAGTTACAGAAATTATTTTCACTTCATGTTGACATGTTAATCCATGTAGATTAAAAAAATGCAAATGACCTTTTTTTTGCAATGTATTTTTTTGAGTCTAGCTGACTAGAAAATGTTGCAAAAAAACCTTTGAAAATGCAAATTATTCTTCTCATGGCCACTGTATTCATGGTTTGGTGGACTCTGCAGTGGTCCATATCCATAGCTGTCCCCACTATCCATTTTCCTGAATTCATCCTCAAAAACCATCTTAGGCTTCAGGTGATTTGTTACAGGTGAAATGCTGTAACAGGACCACAAGAGACCTGGTAGTGAAAGTCTTACTATGAAGCTCGATAACTATGGAAACACAGAGCCTTTGAGTACAATATTTTACCAGAATTTCCATTCTAGTGTAGCAAGATTATCAGGATGACATCTTCACTTTACATAGCATCCTTTATACAAGATGCATAAAAAGTTGAGGTTCATGGCACCAGTTCCAGACAGAAGAAGATGCTAGATTTGCAAACATCTTAGAAATAGAGAAAACAAGTATAACTGCATCTATTTTACTAAATAAAATAAAGCCAGAGACTCTTCTTTGGGTGTGAAGCCAAGTGACTGACCAACACTGAGTGTCCCATAGGTACTACATGTCATTGATCTATGTCCAATATACCATTATTCTCTGAAGCTTTTTTTGGTCAATATAGTTTCTGAGATGATGTAAGTAGCTTGTCATTTTCATAACATGAACCTGGGAGTGTGTGTTGCATATCTTGGTGTTCGGTGTTTAGACATATCTGAATGTTAGGGGGTATAAAGTTTAATAAGACTGTGAAAAGAGCCCAAGTGAGTTGAGTTTTGTCCATATATACCCATACTGGGTGTTAGCTCTGGCTTAAGCCCATGCACCATGTGAGAGTTATGTTTTGCATGGTTGTGATAGGTTGTTTGGATAATCAGTAGACAGTGTTAGAGTTTTCTCTTTGTCCTTGTTTTATTCAGCAGTATTTGTGGAGCCTGACACCTTTTCTAAAGTGTTCTCCTTCCTCTGTATGAAGGAGGAGCTGGGATGAAAGTTTGGCATGTCAGGTTGCACAAAACCTATTGATGAATGTATTAGTGATGTACAGGGCAGCCCCAGGAGGATGCTTTTACTTAAAAATCCACTTTCCCATTTTCTGTGTCTCCTATATATACTGGATATAGCTGTACTCAAAACAATCCCTAGCTAGGAGGGAGTGTTGCATACCTCAGACACCTGAGCACTATGAGATTGATTTTCATTTGCAGGATCGCTGCTCCCTCATACACACTGGGCAGTGCCTTTAAGAGGAATTTGTACCTTTGCTCATTTGTTGCTGAGTACTTTCTGAACTGGTTTGTCTGAAGACCTGTGAAAAAGGGAAAATAAACTTTTTTTTCTTTTCTTATAGTTTTAGATGACATTAATGTGACAATTTTAGTATATTTTTATAACTGGGGGGGGAGGGGGGAGATTTTAAACAACAAAAATTGCTTTTCTTTATATTTTATAGGTATTATTACAAGCATATTTCAGCTCTGTCCTGATATTATTTTTTTACCCATCACATTATTTTTTCCCCAAATTACCAACCAGCATGTGCCTCTGAGTTGCATCTTTATAATCAGAAAGGTTTCATTCTCTTAGCATGGCAATTATGTTGATTATTTCTATGTGTAGACAGACCTAGTCATGCTAATGGAGCTAATTACTTCTATCACATTAAAATGGTTGGGAGGGATTTGCCTAGGCACTAGCTGTGCCATTTGCCACAGCTGTCTGTGGGTTGGGAAGTATTGGACAGTCTGATTAGTATGATGATTAATGTTTAGAAGAACTCTGCCAGGCACCCAAAAGCCTTTTTTTTTTTTTTTTTTTTTTTTTTTTTTAAGATATTTGAGAAAATTACAAATACTGACATACTTGTGTTTTACAAAATAATTCAAGGGCTCTCCAAGATGTCTTGAAAACAGGTGAGCACTTGACAGAAGAGTTCCCTGTCTATTTGCCAGAATATCTCTGTGTACATTTGAGTGGTCAAAAAGCTGCTAAGGAAACTGCAGAATATGCTAGATTTAATCATGTTTTGACCTGAAAACTAGATAGAACATAGACTTAGAGACAAATAGAGATGTTCTATAAAATTTATTGCAATAAACAGAAAGATTGTTCTGTGGGCTGAATATCTTGATGACAGCAAGACAGACATAAAAGTGTAACATGGGATGATGTTGTTGGAAGAGGCTGTTGGAGAGGCTGTTGAAAGAACTACTGCTTCTGGCTTTTGTTGCTAGAGCTCCTGATAACGTCTGTCCTCTTCTGGGGTTATTTCCTCCTAGACAAGACAGCACCAAATGTAGGTATAACGTAAGCAGAACCCAAGAGGGATACAGTTCCAAACTATCCTTGGGATAATATGTACAGGAAGTTAAAAGAAACAGTCTCTAGTGGCTGCAGACACCAAAAAGTTTTAAAAATAAAAATGTTTAAAATAGTAAATAGTTCAGAAAATAAAACCTGCATTTTGAGTTAACACTACAATTATACAAATAAGAGTTCAACCAGAAAATATTAAAGGTTGGACAGTTTGGAACAAATAATGATCTAACGGAGGAAAAAAATGGGAGATAAATCACTGAAGGCGGCCTGTTTTGATGGGTGTGACGTTTTGAACTTGGGATATTTTATACAAAAAATGAATATATAATTTAACAGAAAGAACATTATTTGAAAACGTATCTTGGAAGACTCATGAAATATCAAGATATCAGGCTTCTTATGTCCTCTTTACAAAGTTTAAATTTAGTAGAGTTGACTCATCCCATTTCTGAGCACTGACTTCAAAAAACAAAACAAACAAACAAACAAAAGACAAAAAAAAAAAAAATTAAAAACAAATGTCAGGAAGAACCATGATGACCTAAGAAAATCTACAACAATCAAGAAATCTACAACAATCTAAGAAAAATGTCTCCAGAAAGAACAAATAATAGAGTGTAAGAATGGCTATCTACAACATTTGAAATCAGTCAATAACATTCTTTTCCCTCAAGGAAAAAAGGAACATATTCACTAATGTTATTGCCGAAAAGGACCATCATGATTATCATCTGATCTCTTTTATATTTTAAATGTAATTCCATGTCTTGTAAAATAATAGCTTTCTACTTTGCAAGAAGATTCATTCCAATAACAATTTTCAAAGAACTTTCATTTTTGTGTTATGATATACGGTATGATATTATATCAGAGAAAACTCAAGACATAATACAATTAATATAAAAACTTGTCTTCACATCCAGTGAAGACAAACTAGGAGGAATGCCAAGCTTCTTGGATTTCTCTGAGGATTATGAAATACCCAAAAATGAGGTGAAACTCAAAAAAATTATGAGAAATGAACCTGGGTACATTATGAGAAATGATGCTTATTATTATTGGGAAAATTATTATAATAGTATTATAGAATATAATACTATATTCTATATACTGAAGTAAGAGATCTTGGAGACTGTAATACAAGCTTTGGGTAGGTCTCCCAGTCCATAGGCCCACAGATATCTTCAAGGTGGTGAGAGAATGTCACCTATAGAAAGAAAGAAGAACCTGTAAGGCAATGCATTGTCTTTCAGAGGACTTGCAAACATGCCTTGTCCTCTAAATCTGTGTAAGGAATAACAAATCCCTGCTCTTGAGTGTTGTAGAGTCTATCCAGGAGTACCACAGCTCTGAGCACACATATTACCTGATATACAAGAGCCATCAGGAGCAGAGCATGAGGCAAAGGTTTTCTGCCATTTCCTACCTACTGCAGCTATTGCTAGTATAAACTCTGCTTCTCACCTTGACACATATTCAGTCCACTACTTGTGTCTCATGTACATTTTCCACTCTTTAAAAATGTTGTTGGCTAATTGTTAAAACTATTGGTGCTATAATTACTATAAAGTGTAGTTTTCAAAGGCTTGGAATACAACTCACTCAAACCTGGTTCCTTTTTCTACAAAGCTTTCTTTCCATTAAGAAAACATTATATTATTAGTCTTTCTCCATTTCTGTTCTATGATAGAGCTGTTTAAACTTAAGATTGTTTTATTGTATAATCTATTAAGAATAATTTCCTTCCTCTATATAAAATAGCTGAGCTATGTTTTTTCTCTTGTTCTTGTTCTGATTTTTCCATCATCCTGAATTTTTTGCTGTATCTGACACAAACATTAGTGCTATTAAGCATCTACTCTGAATTTTATGCAGCAGAATTTATTTTTGTATGTATTTGTTCACTAAAAGTTAAATCTGAATGTTCTTCTTCGCCATTTCTACAAGAGACAGATCCTTCCACTGAAATTATGAACACCCACAGATTATCTTAAAACCAATAGCTGTTAAGAATCTTATTTTTCAAGAACTAGAATATTATAAGTTTTTGTTTGTTTATTTGTTTGTTTTTTCCCCTTCAATGTCTACAGTAAGGGTAATGTGATTCTATGATTCTAATGTGTCATATTAAAATTAAACTACCTTAAAATAATAGGTACCCTGTGACTAAATTAATGGAAATGACAGCATGAAATATTTCACCAGTTGGATAAATTAATCTTTCTTTACTTCCACACAACAGTTTCAATTTCTTTTGTTTTAGGATAAATTTTTCAAATACTGAGCTGAGATACTATAGACAGATGAAAACAGAAATATTCTTTCATTGTATGACATTTTTCACTATCTAGATGCATGGCATTAAAACCAAGCAGAAACAAAATTTACCTTGTCATTTCTAAAGATGTCAAAAAAGCTGTGAAAAGCAATCTGTTGGTCAGAAAGCATATTTCTGGAAATATTTACAAAACTGAGCAAAGATAGAGACTTGCTAAATGAAGGAGAAGTGAAATAACCAGTTGTTCAGTACGTAACAAGGGAGGTGGGTGAAAACAGATAGAAATATTTCTATAGTCTAGACACAGGAGTGTCCTTCTAGTTCTCAGGATCACTGGTATGATAACACTGCACTAGTTTGTGTGAGCAAACTGAGCCATGAGCAAGAGGTTTGCCTAGAAAAATGCCTTTCCTAGACTATCCAGACAGACACATAGCTAAAAGTAGTTTGCTGGAGAAGCACCTGTTTCTATGAGTCTAGAAATGCTACCCACAGTGAGATGCCTTGGCTTTCTTCTTCATGTCTATTATTTATTGAAGGAAGTGTAACTCCTCCAGTCAAGATGATTAACTGTCACCTGAATTTAAAATCTACCACCAGAGCTCAGAAGTTCTTATTCTCACTGATCAATGGCGTTATTGTTTGAATCCCTGTCATATAGCAACATTAGCAATAAGAATTACAAAGCCAAGGAAACAGAGGAACATGGATTTTCATGTTGTGGAAGAGGCAGCCAATAAAACAAGGCAAGAATAGAAAGACTTATACCACATCCTCTGTGATCACAACCAAATTCCTCTCACAAGATATAGATGCTGATAACACATGGCATTACACTACATTTCTACAAAGAAGTTACAGAGACCAGAACCTTAATGTATTGGTCTTTCCCTTCTTTGTATTACATGGAGAGTTTGGAGGAAAAATTGTCTATCTGACAATAAGTTGCCCAGCCAGCACAAACAAATCTATATACCCTTCATCTTTCTACTCCAGGAACAAACAAATCCTTATCATCTTTTTCCCCTGCACATACATTTCTGCACTTCACTAATTGTAAACACAACTATAGCAAAACAATTCAACATTCTGTTCTGATTCCTAGACAACCTTTTTAACATATTTTTTTTTTCCCCTTAAATTACATAATCCACATATTCTCTTTGGCATTTTGACAGTTCCTTAAATTACTCTTGCAGACAAAATACCTTGTGACCACCACAAATAAAAGACTTCCAGGATCAGTTCACTGGAAAAAGTTTCCTGTTCAAATAAGAATAACCATGGCATAATTCAGTGCCTGCAGTCTAGATCCAGTCAAACAAAAAAAAAATGAAAAGAGCTTCTACAAGAATTCTCTCCAAAGCATATCTTTGTACTTCATGGAAATTTTTCAAAATTAGAAACATTTTGACAATCTCTACATTTTGACAATCTCTACATTTTTGTAGGGTGAAAATGAAACAACTGTTACTGCTCATTCTTTGCTTCTCTTAGCACCCAGCTGTTTCTCAACAGCAGGGAATCTGACTTAGGGCATCTGATTATGACCATGTAATATTTTGCAAACTGAAATCTTTTTCCCCATAAAAGCAAATAGAGGTGGTAGCTGGGCTCATGGGGTGAATATTGGCACATGCTGACATGCTTTATCACTTAATTATTTTTCTGTCAAATTTCAAAGACTTCTAGCTATAGTTCATGTTTTTTATTTTTATTTTTTCAGTCTCCAAATCACAGCAACTACTTGAAATGCAGTGATCACAAGGAGACTATTCTGTTCATTTTGTACTTCTGAAGGGAAATAAATGTGCTCTGAAGAAAATTCTTTGCTTTAAAAGTAAGCTCAAAATTTTGTGGCTAAGAGCAATATAATATCAGCACAATTTTTCTTTCATATGGAATTTGTCAAGGTCTCCCCCCTCCAGTTATGTAATTTCCTAGATATTTTGCTCAGTAATAATCTTTAAATTGCATTAAAAAAAAATAATAAAACACATGTAAAAGCTGTTTTGATAGGAAACTTCCACAGCAGATTTTGCTACCAAGCTAGAAGGCATCTATGCAACTGGCAGAAGCAATCATAATGTTTTTAGCTATTGTCCTAAGAACTCATGAGAGGTAAGTGAAGTTCCATAGATAAGAGCCTACCTTTAACAAGGCCTTCACTGATCATATTTTCAAGATGATCTTTCTTTCTTTCTTTCTTTCTTTCTTTCTTTCTTTCTTTCTTTCTTTCTTTCTTTCTTTCTTTCTTTCTTTCTTTCTTTCTTTCTCTCTCTCTCTCTCTCTCTCTCTCTCTCTCTTCTCTTCTCTTCTCTTCTCTTCTCTTCTCTTCTCTTCTCTTCTCTTCTCTTCTCTTCTCTTCTCTTCTCTTCTCTTCTCTTCTCTTCTCTTCTCTTCTCTTCTCTTCTCTTCTCTTCTCTTCTCTTCTCTTCTCTTCTCTTCTCTTCTCTTCTTCTCTTCTCTCTTCAGTTATAAAGTATTTTTCTTGGAAAGACTTGCCAGAACTTTTCCAGACTGTCCACTACCCCAGATAAATCGCTGTTGGTGTCAACAAAGTGGAGAGATTACTTCCCTTCCTTATTTAATAGGGAAGATAAGGTCTTGTTGAAGCATTCCAGAACTATGTTTGTATTGTAAGACTACTGCTTTTTTGATTCATATTGAGCTTGTAATTCATGGAACTAGCAGATTTTATTGTGGAGGGCTTTCCAACCAGCTGTTCTCCAGCTAATGTTGGTGCGTGCTGTCTTCTTACTTAAGTGTAAAGCTTTGCATTTCTCCCATCTTGAATGCTTTTTTTCTTTGTTTGTTTGCTTGTTTTGACTGCTTCTGAATTTTCTAAAGTGATTTGAACTCTGACAATGTCCTACAGCAAGTCTGCAGTTTATTCCAGCTTGGTGTCATTTGCAAATGTAACAAACATCCTCTAGCTCATCACAAAGTCATTAGGAAAATACTGGAGAGTACTGTATTGATGATAAAATAGAGTTTATAAGCTTATAAGCTCTTGATAGAGATTAGTGATATGTTTTAGTGGAGGACTGGTTAGTGTTAGGTCAGAGGTTGGACTAGGTGATCTTGGAGGTCTCTTCCAACCTAGACGATTCTGTGATTCTGTGATAACTATAGACAGAAACTCAATAAATTCAATTTAACAGAAAAAAAAAATATATATATATATATATATATTACAGCACAGTTCTCCAATCACTCTTTTTCTTCAATTCAGTTCCATACTTTAACAGTCCTTCAGTTTAGACTAATTCAGCCTACTTTGCTTATCATGTATGGCAAAGTACAAATCATCCTATTTTTATTTACATGTCTATAATGCAGATGCATTTTCACCCATGTTGTCTTTCTTGTTCTTTATGCAGAGAGAGCAGGCACTTCAAATGCAAAACTGTTCTGCTCTATTCTAAATGTATTATTTATACAATGATGTGAGTCGCTTTCTAGAAATCTTTAATTTTTTGCCATTAACACAGAAAAGGATGATTAAAAGAAATATGGAAGTCTAGACTGTGGATGGCTAGATACAGGCAGATTAACTTTACCCAGTATCAGAAGTGTTAACCAAAGTAAAATTACCTCTCTTCTGTCACTTGCCATGTTTGTAGAGTCTGCTGCAAAGATAATTTTGGTTGGATTGATTTAATTTACATAACAACAGATACCTTTGAAAACCTATTACAACTGAATTAATAGACTCTAAACTACTTATAACCTCCAAAAATTATCTTAAAAATGTTCCTGAAGTTATTAGGGTAACTAGTGGTATAAGCAAGTACTAAATACTTTCTCCAGATATTTCTTTTTCTTCATTTAAAAAACAACAAAAATATTTAAGATTCCTGTTAGCATGACATATACAATTAAATAGAAAAGAATAATAAAATTAAACAACAGAAATAAATAAATAATTTTAAAATGGCCTGGCCCTCTCATCAAATCTTGCAAAAATATTTGTTTTTTCCCTTGCTAGTTTCTACTTTCCAGCCTACTTGGTTTCACAGTTAGAATACAGTGGGGATTCATACAGAAGTTGTAATGAACAAAAAGCAGAGACAGTGTCTTTCATGGATATAAAACATAAATATGGATATAAAAAATAATTATATATGCTCTAAATAAATAAATATAATTGTGTGCAAAAGAAGCCTTTTTTTTTTCTTTTTCTTTTTTTTTTTTTTTTCTGTTTTCCCTCCTGAAAGATAGTATTACATACCACTCTAGTGAAAAGGTTTTGGTAGCAGAGGGCTGCAGGGGTTGCCTCTGTGAGAAGAATCCAGAAGCTGCCCAATGTCAGATCAGAGCCAGATGGAGCTGGCTCCAAAATGACCCACTGTTGGCCAGAGCTGAGCCAGGGAGCTGAGCTGGTTGGGCTTCTGTGAGAGCAGATTTGAGAGTGGGAAAAAAAAAAAAAAAAAAAAAAAAAAAAAAGCTGCACAATAGTAGTTGGGAGAGGAGTGAGAAACAGTGCTGCTGCAAATACCAAAGCCAGTGCAGCAGGAGGTGCTCCAGGACCCAGAGCAGCAGTTCCCCTGCAGCCTGTGAAGATGCCCCTGGTGGAGCAGGCTGTCCCCCTGCAGCCCATGGGTCCCACATGGAGCAGATCTCCATGCTGCAGCCTGTGGAGGAGCCCCTGTTGGAGCAGGTGGATGTGGCCAGGAGGAGGCTGCAACCCATTGGAGAGCCCCCGCAGGAGCGGGCCCGGGGCCGGAGCTGCAGTCTGTGGAGAGAAGCCTACGCAGGAGCAGGGGATATGGGGTGAGCTGCCACCCATGGGGTACCCGTGCTGGAGCAGTTTGTGCCTAGGGGTTGGACCCTGTGGTACAGAGCCATGTGGGAGCAGACCTTGAAGAGCTGCTGCCCGTGGGCAGCCCCCACAGGATCAGTTCAGGAAGGACAGCTTCCAAAGGGAGAAAACTAAAGTTGGAGTAGGGACAGAGTGATCATGAAGGAGTGGCAGAGATGAAGCGTTAGGGACTGACCGCAGCCTTCATTCCCCCATTCCCCTGTGCTGCCCAAGGGGAGGAGACAAAAGAGGGTGGACAGGTGAAAGTTTAGTTTGTTTTCTTTGTTTCTCACTTCTCTAGCTTCTTAGCAATAAGTAATACATTTCTGTAATCTTCCAAAACTGAGTCTATTTAGCCCATCACTATCTCCCCGTCCTTATCACAACCCTGGAGCCCTTTCATTGTATTTTCTCCCCCTATTTCTTTGAAGATGGGGAGTGAGAGAGTGGTTGCAGTGAAATTCAGCTGCCCAACAGGGTAAAATCACCACAACCACCCAGCTTGTGATGTAACTTTCCATGTTTGAGCTTTCCTCAGAAAGACTGTTTAGATATGGCCTGCAGAAATGCTACTGGACAAAGGAAATTAAGTTCTCCTAGGTGGTTCCACATGCTGCACATGTGGGTCCATTTGGCAATAAAGCAGACGTTACTGACAGGAGGAAGGTCCAGGTAGAACCATGGAGGATGCATTTTGCAGAGATGCACCATGACTATGTTGTCAATCTTGACTACTGCTGATTTCAACAGAGTAAAAACTATACGAGGAAAAAAGATGGTTCTCAATTCCAAATTATCTATTCTTCTAAAAAAGTTTGCTTAGTCATTAATTCAGAACCTTTCACAATAACAAATGTTTACTGCACTTTATTTTTCTTTAAGTATTTCTTCTTGAATCTAAGGTAATTTAATGTTGTGTGAAGTATTCATTTATTGTCATGTATCAAAGTTACCTGTAAAACAAAAAGATCATTTCCATTTAATATAGAAAGCTCTTACTTTTTCCTCAACAAGTAATGTTGATTATTATTATGACTGAAACCAATAAGGGAATGACAAGGTACCAAGTAAATTCACTGCTAGTCATTTCTGCAGGAAATTGGATTTATACCAAGCAGAACAGAGAACATAACCATTCAATGTTTTTTGAAATTCAATTCATCTATTCACATAGATGAAAAAATATGTGGTAAAAACAATTATCTTAACTAATAATTCATTCTCAGAATCAAAAGGCACAATTCTCACAGTGATCGGGGCAACCTGCAATGCAGATGAAACAAATACTTGCATGTAAATGGGAATAACTGACAACTGAGTTATAATAAAATGTGTGGATTTATCTTTCATGTGGAGAAAGTACAGTTTTCTCATCATCAATTTCTCACAAGGAAAATTTACTTCCCTAGGGAAAAAAAAAAAAAAAAAAAAAGTGCTTATACATGTAGAAAGAAACTTCCTTTAAGACATTTTCTTTGTTACACTTATGAATAAATTAACGACAATAACAACAACAAATGCTGAATGTTGTGTATGTAAGAACTTTGAATTTCCAGAAAAAGCATACTTTGGCTTTTACTTAGAAGAGGCAAAATAACTTTTCAGAAGGAAACTGAAATATACAAGCAACAATGAGCTAAGTGCCAAGTCATCCTTTCATAAATATTTAAATTTTGGCATCAGATTATTTGTATAAAGCTGATTGCTTCAAAATATCTAATAACCTTAAATCATAACTTAATTTTGTATAGTTCTAAATCTGTCTTTAATTATATAGAACCAAATTCTGGGGGTTCTTTGTACATATATATCTTTGATTTGTAATTTAGTGAGTAACTTCTGGATCATTTTGTATCACAGGTACTGAAAGGATCTATTATTAAAAAGTACGCATGAAAGTAAGTGCACAAGATGTGACATATAGTCTTATATAAATATATATATGTATGAGTTATACATATTTAGATATATTTATATCTTTAGATATTTAAAATATTCAAAATAACATATTAATTGTAGTAAACATTTTTCAGAGCTCTTCTAAAACATCATCAAAAAGTTATATATGTATATAGAAAAGTAGAGATATAGAGACATACATTTATGTATGTGGATTACTTTCATTTCATCATTATGAGTAAAAACGCCCCCTATTTTAACATAGGCTAAAAGAACCTTGAAATACATGAAGAAAAAATGATGGCCCAAACAGGACACAGAAACAGTATTCTGTGATTTCTGAAGAATATGGAGGATGTCAGACTAATGTGTTTAAACTAAATTCCTGTAATAATATTGACCATTTTGTTGTTATTGTTGTTTTGTTTTGTTTTGTTTCTGTAAAAAATGTTTCATTAATTGGGAATTTTTTCTGATACCCCTCTTTTATGTTCTACTTTAAAAACTTTAAATACTAACAATAAAACCACAATTTAAATCCTTTATTTTTGCATAGCAATAGAATATTTTTTTTTAAACTTAAATTTAACATTTGTTGCAGCCATTGGTTCATTCAATGGGACAGAAATCCACTGAAGCAGAGCCATCCAGGACATTGTGTTTGTTTTGCTGCTTTTCATTTAATTAAGGTCAAATTTAAATTCTAAATGAGAGGAAAAAAAAAAAAAAGGAAAGAAATATCAATTTTATGTCCAACTATGTCCAACAACAACTTTTGAATTAATATGGTGAGCATAGAAGTAATTTTTGATAGGGTTCTTCTAATTTAATACAGTATAATCACTATTTTTCATCATCTTCCTCTTGATTTCTGTTAGTGTTTTAGGAGAAATGGATAATGAAATTTGTTCCAAACAATAAAGGAAAACATCTTTTTACTGAAAAAAAAAAAAAAAAGTGTAAGTGTATATCTAACATTATGAATAGGAATATCAATAGGAATAGTCTAATTTAGAGAGTTACATTCATCCTGGGAAACAAAACTAATTTAAAGCACTATTTGATACGGTGAACAGCCCTGAAAAGTCTTGAGTGAAGAAGGTGGTGATCCCCCTCTACTCAATGCTGGTGATGAGTGCTGTGTCCAGTTCAGGGAACCTCAGTGCAAGAGAGATGTGAAGAGCCCAGCAAAGGGACACAAAGATGATGGACTCCTATGAGGAGAGGCTCAGAGAGATGGAACTGTTCAGTCTGGGGAAGAGGAGGGTCATGGGGATCTTAGTGTGTATAAATACCTGGTGGGGTTGGTTCTTTTCAGTAGTGTCCAGTGACAGGGTAAGAGATGATGGACACAGGAATTCCATTGAAACAAAATAAAATGCTATTTTATTCAGTGAGGTTGGTCAAACAGTGGAACAGGTTTCCCAGAGAGAGTGTGGAGTGTCTCCATCCTTGGAAATATTCAAAGACCAACTGGACACAGCTGTGACCAACCTGCTAGCAGGTGGCTGTGGTTTGTGCATGGGGGTTGGACTGGGTTCTCTCCCAGGGAGGCTGTTTCATGTTCTGGAGTGCCTATAATTCCATTGTTGTATATCTGACAATCATCGCTCATGCAAAATGTCTTCTAACGGATATCTGATTAATACTTTTTGTAGATATAATACAGCATCATTGAAAGAGATGTAGATGTGAATGTATATTTGGGGAAAAGAAAATTAAAAGTGAAAAGCAAATGTTCATTCATACTGCCTTATTATCTTTACTTTTACGTGCTAAGTTAGACAGATTGAAAACTAGCTCCAAAGACATAAATTATTCTTTGTGAACCAAGTTCTTGAGAATATCCTTGAGGGAATGTTTTGGACAGTGAAGGCATATAAATGTTTTCAATAGCAACCAAAATCTTTAAGCTACATTGTGCCTAACATTAAATTAAAACAATGTTCTTGAAATATGAGCATAAGAAAAATCATTAAATCTTTGGAAAGACTTAAAATGTATCTTAGGAAAACACTCAAAGATATCATCAGCTTTTGGTTTTCTACTTCAGCTCCAAGACTCTCTTAGTAGCGGGACAGAAGTCTAACCAAGCAATTCTTGTTTTTATCTAGTAAGATAGTATGAAGTGACAAAGAATTTTATATACAGGGAAGAGCAACAAAGCAGGAAAGATTGATTTCTAAACAACTGATATCATTTTCTTTACAAAAGCAATATATGCTGAATTTTCTTTTTCAATGATTTAATATCTTTTCTGGTAAAACCATGTCACAGTTTTGCCTTTTTGCCCAGTTTATAAAGCTTCATATATTTATGTAGGACTGAAAATAATTTCCATTCCAGAGGAATGACCAAGGCAGATATTTCATCATTTGAAGTAATATGAAGAAAAATGTGCCTTACAGACAATATTTGAAATAACAGTACTATTCAAAATGGAAGAGGTAACGAAAATACTTCCAAAATCAAGGTATTCAAAATAACACAAGATTCAGATTGCTCAAAAATAACAGCCTAATCTAAAAAAAAAAAAAAAAAAAAAAAAAAAAAGCTAGTGAAAACAGGGATTATTATTTGTGTGGTAGACTCTGTCATGACTGCTCACTGGCTGACAGCCTTTGGAGAAGACTAATGTCTGGGATGTCTCCATAGTAAGGAACAGCCCAGCAGAGGTACTTTTGCACGTCCTTCAAAGTGAAATAACAAAAATATCTGGGCAGTAACTTCAACTGTTCCTTACTTTCCTAATAGTATTAACAGTACTTATTTGTAGCTGGGAGACATATTATTCTCTGTTCTATGAGTAGTTATAAAAATGGAGCAAGAATTATCCATGATATATATATAATTCAAGTATCAATTTATCAGCATATTAAGACTTTTAAACAGCTAACTACTTAATATTTCCCAACACTCCTAACCTTCTTTTTTGACTCTTTAAGTTGTAAATTCTTTGCACATTTTGTGATCATTTTATTATTTTTATTAATTTTGTGATCATTTATTAATTTATTTACTTATTTATTTGTTCATGTATTTTGTACAGTAGCTATCCACCTCAACTAAAACTAAATCAGGAAAAACAGTTCTGTGTAGCTTGTCAATAAGCCATCAGAAAGAAACTCCAGGCACAGTTTCATAACCATTTTCATCTCTAAAAACATTTAACATAAGCTTTCTGAATAGCATATTGACCTGGATCACTGTACTGGATTTGCAGAACGGTAGTCATGTCATAGGTAGGAAATATCACAGAATCACAGAATCACCTAGGTTGGGAGAGACCTCCAAGTTCACCGAGTAACCTGTGACCTAACACTAACAAGTCCTCCACTAAACCATATCACTGAGCTCTAAATCTAAATGTCTTTTAAAGATCTCCAGGGATGGTGATTCAACCAGTTCCCTGGGCAGCCTACTCCAATGCCTAACAACCCTTTCAGTAAAAAAGTTCTTCCTAATACGCAACCTAAAACACCCCTGGTGCAACTTTAGCCCATTCCCCTTTATCCTGTCACCAGGCACATGGGAGAACAGACCAACCCCCACCTCGCTACAGCCTCCTTTAATGTACTTATAAAGAGCGATAAGGTCGCCCCTGAGCCTCCTCTTCTCCAGGCTGAATATGTATTGTCCTTCTCACATCCAAACTTCAGTGAAGGCAAAGGAATGGAGGATTAATATTTATCCTTTCCTGCTTTCCTATCCATTCAAATTAGATAAGAATAAGGTCCTTTTTTTTTTCTTTTCTTTTTTTTTCTTTTTTCTTTTTTCTTTTTTTCTTTCCTAAAATTCAACTCAGCTCCATTTCTTTTCTACTTAATGAAGGGTAATATTTTTCCCTTTACCACGTGCAACAAAGTGAGCACTATCTGAATATCTGAATGCAACTGTAAGCACCGTTCTATTTTGTGAACAGCATATCTTGTTTGTTGCAATTTTCACAGTAATCTTCATTTTTGTTTTCTAGTCTCCTTTTTGGATTTAGAGCAATGTACTTATTTTGTAGCTGGGTATCCACAAAATAATAGGCTTTTAAAGCATTTCATTTCTAATTTATTTTTTCCTCAGTGAAATAAAATACTTTGTACTTGTAAGAGGAATATGATAATACTTTATTTAATGCCATGGATGGGGAAAATGTTAACAGGGTAAAGAAAAAAAGTTCTTTTTTCTGCGTGAAAGGAAGCTCTTATGTTGTTGCATGCGAATAGACCAAATCAAGAAGATGGAAAGTTTGCAGATTTTAAATCTTGATCTTGATTTTAATTCCGGGATTTACAGTAGGAGTGATATAAACCATCAGAAATTTAACACAGAATTTCTGTTCCTTGTTGGCTTGTTTGTTTGTTTCCTTCTCAGAGTTTTCTAACTTTCTGAGGCTTCAAAGTGCTGCATCTGCAATTTAGAAATTCCTCCTTGAAATCTGTCTGCTTTGCTTGCCAAAGGGGTTAGGTGTACATTGTGAGTCTTGAGCCAGGGGTCCTTTATGGAGCACAGCCAGGCCTCCAGCTGTCTGAGACTGTAGGTAGTCTAACTGGTCTAGAGCTAAGAGAGATCTTTTCTCTTATGTGTAGTTATATACAGCAGAGGGCACATAGAATTGCAGCAATGCTGGGTGTGAGCTGTAAATTCCACTGAGTGTGGCTTACCTCTCAGTTTGGACCTCACACTGTGGTACATTCTTCATAGCAGGTGGTCAACCTGCAGATATTTACTGTGTCGACAATTTCACCATTCAAGTCCAGTACAGCTGCATTAGTGCTGCCTTAAATCTTCTCATAGATATAGGTGATGATTCAGTGAGCATACCAGAGGAAATTCACGACTAGAAAAACTAAGCAATGTGAACAGACTTTTACAATGAGAACAGAATGACAAGGCAAAGTAAGGAAAAGCATATCCTATTTTTCTGTCCTTCCCAACATTATTGTCTCTTTCCTTTTATTTTGAATGTAACTCAAATGTACTATTAAACAGAATTAGATGGAAGTGATAGGATTTCAGTATAATGGAGCCATTGTTTTTGACTTTTCTTTTTTTTAACAATGAAAAGGTAATAAAAATTATTAGTCTTTGTTTATTTTCTGTGTTCAAGGCCAATATAAATTATATGTCTCAATCTAGATTACAGCTATTTAAAGAGAATGACATGAGTTGCATTAACTGTCAAAGGTCTGTACATGATACCTTTAATAATAGTGTTCAGTGAGCAGAGCAAGCTCAAAATGTGGCTTGATTTCAGCACATTCAATAATTGCACAAGTCTCCAGTTTTGTGCAGGGTATTTTGATAGTTGAAATTACTGGGAAAGTTAAGCACATGCATACCTAGGCATCAATAGAGAGCAGTGATTTTAAACAAATAAACAAATACATAATCAGCAATAATAAAGAGATAATCATCTCTTTCAACAGTTTCAAGTTATCAAAATTAATTCTGTAACGATTCCCCTTATTAAACATAAACTTTGACAAGGAAATCAGAGCCATGAACACTGACTTCAGTTTCAAGAAAAAAATAATAAAAAAAAATACATTGCTGAATAATTGTTCTTATGGTTTCACTCTTTGGTTTCTTGTTTGTTTTTTTGTTTTGGTGATGGTGGTGTTTAGAGTGTTTGGTGAATGTTTCCTATATCCATCCATTCAGGGAAAAATGCAGTAATAATTTTCTTTATCCTTTTATTTTTTTTATTTTTAGGACTATTTAATATCAACATTTCGGTATTTTAGAATACTTTAAAATACAGTTTGCCACTTTCCTTCTTTGTCATTAATGAATGTTTATATCAAAGGAATCATGTATTCTTTCCTCTCACTGTTTACTTGAAGAGAGTTGGAGGTATACATAGTTAAAAGCAAAAAATGAACACAGGACTTTAGAAAATTCTCTGGTTCTGACCATAGTAATTCAGAATGATTCCCTGGTAAAGTGGTGCACAGGGTTAAACACAATTTTGAGTGTTTTCTAGTCTAATATTTTACCCTTAGGAATCAGAAATCAAATGATAAAAGTCAATCTGATGACATGCTGTTGCTAAATTTTGTTTCACTGGGAAAGTATATTTTTAGTCAATACTCTGCAGGAAGAACGGTGACTGATGTTTCTATAGATATGGAGTAATAGCAACTATGTCTTTATTGGTTACAAAGCTTGATGTCAGACATTATGTTTGATCTTCTATTGCCCTGTACATTTTTTATTTTTCTACATTATTCTGAATCCATAGCATTTTTCAGCCAGTTTAAATAACCACAAATAGCCCCACGAGGCTGTTGGAAATCAGTCTCTTTTTATGCACAGAGTGCTAAAAAGCAAATTGAGAGGGAACTCTGCTGTGAGCTCAAAATCAGTTTATCTTTCAGATTTCAATGGAATGACAGTGTATCTTGTTAAATCTTAGAAAACTGTGAGTAAGCATGGAAATATAAGCAAAAGAAATATCTCATTATGGAGCAATACAGACAGATATATAAAATTTAAGAAACCAGTATGAAACAAAACAAAACAAAAGCAATCAATCAAACAAACAAACAAAAACAGTTTAAGACAACACAAGGAATAAACACAACCTTGAGTACACATCTATTATACATTATTTTCTGAGTATATTAATCACACCTTAAGAAAGTTATTTCACTTTTATTTTCTAGTCAGTGTTAGTTTAAGTTAATGATATTTACTTTCAGGAGCTATCAGCAGGCATAGTCAAGTTTTTAATTCTAGCAGCAGTCCTGCAGTCCTGATAAGCATCTTCAGGAGATGACATAGAGTTCCAACACTTCTGCATTCTGTCCCTTTGATGTAGGCATAATTACATTAATTTTAAGAACAGTGGCAACTTAAGTGTCGTCTTAGTCAATATTTAAATTTCATTTTTAGACGATTTAATGTTGTAGCCGCTGTGATTTACAAGTATTCTGTAGTACTAGGCTTCAGATACTACCTTTCAGTTCTAGTTCATGAGTCTAAAAGGAAATTCTTTAAAGTTTAGGCCTTTTTGTTCCTAATCATATAGTCTAATTTCATGGGTATTCAACCTAAACGTATATTAAATCAACAACCAACTGTATAAAACAACTGGAATGGCCATGTCCCCTCTATAAAATTAGATTAATTAGATTAATTCTGTATTGCATTCTGTCCATCTCTCCTCTTATAGTAGCTCTTAATTCATGTCTGATCCTCTGCAACTTGTTCCAGACAGTATGAAATTACTCCTCAAATTCTGAAGATAGACAAGATAAGTATTCTTTTCTGTGTTGCAATACAAACTGGTTTCTTTTCTGCTTCCTCCATATACAAATATCAAAGTACCCCACGGTTTTGGAGGATGTCCCACTGAGACACACAACAACAAAAAAGATCTCTTAGAATTCAATAAGTAAAAGCCATTTAAGTCAGCGAAGACATTATCATTGGTGTTCATAGAAGTAGGTAAGGATGGCAGACATTTACCAAGTTGAACTCAGGAGGTGTATGAATAACTGTATAAGCCTCTAAATACTGTGTGATTCAGTCTGCCGTTCCTGTCACCTGCTTAATCTCACTCATTTTTTTCTCCCCAGCTGTTCAACATTTCTGTTCAAAGAGACTTCTCTCCCCCTGGTGCTCCATCAAGGCCTGTTTTCAGGCAGGAGCACAAAAGCATTCACTGTTAAACTGTCTGCAGCCTTCCTGGTGCTCCTGTTAGAGCAGGCTTGAAGAGCTTCCTCAAGCCACTCTGCCTCTTTTCTTAACACCATCAGTCGGTATATATAAAGATTTGAGGCATTTGACTCTCACAGCAGCAGCTTGTCTATTAGTGCCTGTGGACATGTTGTCAGAAGAGCCAGAGAGGACATTACTGCTCAGCTTGTTCTGTTGTTGCACAGGTAACATGTTTGGTGTGGGGATTTCTCTCACCTAAATTTACCTTACTTTTCTTTTGCTCTGCACAATATATTTTTTTTTAATTTGTTTTTAATTATACTTCTAGTAAAACATTTCCCCACATGATACCCAGTTTGAATCCATACGACTTTTTTCAAGACTGTTTGCAGACCTGTCCGATCATCTTTTGTTTTTCATGTATTTTTGAAGGTTTCAACATTTGATCTATGCTGAGGAAAATGTATCTACTATTTAAAATTATGCAACTTTAGCATGCCTAAGGCCTGAAAAGTCTGTTCTCTCATGTCACTGCTGAAGTTCTGCTCTTCCTCTGTTTTCATGTAGGTTCTTGAATTCTTTTTTGGAAGTGAAAATCTCTCAGTTTCTCATTTCCTCTATCTTTTCTTTCCTTTCTCTATTTTTTCTAGGGGAACTATCTACTATCTAGCAGCAAAATTTCCCACTTTGAAGTTTTTCTTGAAAAAACTTTTGTTTTTTTCTAAAAATTTTTTTTTTTTTTTTTTTTTAAATGAAACTACTTTTATGCTCATTAAATATCAGTCCAGATTCAGGAAAGAGGAAAAGGAAAAAGAAAAATAATACGACTAATACAAATACATATTCTCAGAAGTCATGTTAAGTCTGTCCTCTGTGATGAATTCTTTGTTATAGGCTCACTTATAATTGTTCAGAAACCAGACCCAAAAAAAAGTGTTATTTAACTTTCACAGAGGGTAGCTGATTTGAGAAGTAAGGAGTGTTGGCCTTTCCTTTTGCTATGTGCTCTCACCTAACTGAATATTAAACAGAAATAGATGTGTGTTTTGTGATAATCATCTGAGATATAACTGCAGATTGGTTCATAGCTGGAATTGTTATGTCATAAGTGGATTTCATCTGTGCTTTAAACATACCTTGAACAAAACACTTTTGAAAATATCATCTTCTTCTAGTCTTACAGAAAGAGACAGATGGGAACATCAGATCATCTAGGCTGACCTTTTATATACCACAGGTCAGTAGGGTTGACACAAATAACTCATTATCAAATCTAAATATTTATTTAAACCAGATGTTTCTGTTCTCAAATTGCCATGAGTAGAGGGAAAGAAAGACTAAAACACTGTCTGTACCTTAATCTTTGTTGTTGGAAAACTATGGTGAGATGATCCCAGCAGGCAAATCATACCCAATGCTGCAAACTTCTTTTGCCCTTCTCTCTTTCCTCATACCATGTCTACCAAGACTGGGAGAAATTTCTTTATTTTGTCCAAAGCTTGGGCACATGAGCTATGTACTGAAAAGTCTCTCTGTGTTGCAAAGTTGATCCATACTACTTGCCATTAATGTTGATTAAGGGGAAAAAAAAAAAAAAAAGTCTGGAGTTCCTAGACTGGAGAAAGATTTCCTTGTTTCCCTGAAGGCTGCTCAGAGTGGAGAGTGAGTGAGGAGAGAGGCACAATGTGAAGTTTGGGTCCCCTCAATCCTGTGGGAAGAGCAAGGATAAGAGACCTGAAAGTCTCTGGAAAGATTAAGTCCTTATTAATGTTTGTGATATCATCCTCTGGCACTGCATTCAGCTGGCATGGAGCAGCCCATTTTTGCACTGTTAGGCTTTTTGACCCTACAAAAAGGAGTGGCCAAGTCCAGTGCATCTTCTGGGAATGGTCTTTGGCTGTGTTGGCTCTGTTAATGTATCTGTGATTTGTTGGGTACAACCTTGGTCAACACAGAGCAAAAAGAGCCACCACTCCAGAAGTTTAACATTGCAAATGACTAAGTTCCAGTGCCCAGAAGCACTCTCTAGAGCAGTTTGCTGAAGGCTCAGCCTCAGGGATTGGAAAGGGTGACAGGGAGCAGAAAGCCTGAGGTTAGAGAAATAAATTCCCTAGGTAGCAGGTTTCTGCTATGTATAAGTTGCTGTGTAACTCCCTAGAAACAAGGACATGCACTTGGACTGTGAGAGAGATATGTACATTTCATAACTTTAATTTTAATTTCCTTACTCAATTTCAACTTAATTTCCTTAATGTTATTCTTCCTTAATTGCAGTTTTTAGTATTCAAAAAATAATAAGTTTTATTTTTTCACATATTTTATTATTTTTTTTAGTTAAAGCACTTCTGGACTTTCTCTAGAAACCACTGTAGTAGAAGGCAGATTTATATAAACACTCCTGCCAACTAGTCCCAACATCTTTGTTACCTGAGAAAGATGAGGAAAAAAAAATAGAGGCTCCACAGACCACTTGCATATGGAATAAAGAGTCTTTCTTGTTCCACCAGAACTCAGCTGAGTCAAAAGGGTGTGATTTAAAAGTCTAACAATACAGATTTCTATTCACTTCCAGCAAGATACTTTCATTTTAGTATCAAAGAACTGTAGGATGGTATTTAAATTTTGTGTGCGTGTGTGAGAGAGAGAGAGAGAATAATCTGGGATTTAACTATCAAACCTTCTTATTTAGAATAAAAAATAAGACAAGGTTAGGGAGGAGTTACCATCAGACAGGGTGGTTTGTGGTATATAAAAAAAGGCTGTACTCGAATCCTTGCAGCGAAAGTCCAGCTTCACAAATGGTCAAATAAATCAAAATAGCAGCATAGCACTTTAAAGCTCCTTTTTAGATGGTTTGAAAAATAATGGGCTATGAACCATTATTAATTATATATTAATTATTATATAATATTGCTAGTGACACAACTTCAAGTAGCTCACAAGAAAACAAAAATCCATATTTATGATCTTAAAATTGCTTGATATAACATTATTTTGAGTTTGGTTTGAGTCAGTCACTGTTTGAGCCTACTTGTAATAGTGAAGTCAATAGGGCTTGTTTTCCTGACAGGACAGACTTTGATTAGGCTGCTTTACAGCCTATTTGAAATGTCCAGCAAAACAGGTCTTAAAATGTCTTAAAATATTTTTTTTCTTTCATTTCAGGCACGTGTTTGTTTCCATTTTTATTGTTTTTAGTAAATAGCTAAAGATGAGAAATATCTTCTGGAGACAGTGTAAAATTTTAAAGACCACATCTTAAGAGCATGTCAAATTTAGATGCACAAAATTAAAAAGTGCACGATATGGAAATGCCAAGTTCAGGTTCACATCTTTATTAAACAGGTTATGGAGGATGGTATACGGCCCCTATAATAGTCCTCAATAGTCCTTCAGAACAAATGGCAAAATTCCAGTGACAAACAGCAAAAAGATCACATTACATTTTCTCTCTTTAGTTTCTAAATATTAGAAAGGCAGTGATTTCCTTAGTTTACAGCAATTGCTGAGACAGAAGATTTTCTCAATTTCACAGCATTCCTGACAGGACTGCTACGTCTCATTCTCTCAGTATTTTTCTATAAAATAAATAATCTCTATTCTGGCCAATACCATTCACAGAAGTAAGCGATGTGTACTCTAAAGCTGAACTGTGTTGGTGTGAAGAAGTTTGGAGATTGCCTGCCTGCTTTATTTACCTTTTCTGTGTCTTTGGTCTCCCAGGGCTCATTTGCCTCCACTGCCCTTGTCACTTAATCCTATTGCCCATTGCACAAATAACTTTGAAAGAGTTAACTCTTGAAAAAAACCTCTGAAACTCTGACAAAAAATCTCAAGTTTTTCTTTGAAGGTACTTCAAGTAGGGTTTAGAAGGCTCCTCTGATAGAACAACAGCATCCAGGAAACCTGGAACAGTGTCAGTGTCACTCAGATAGCAGCAGTGAGGTTTGTGATTCTACTCACCTTGCCAAACTTTCTCCCACCAGGGAATAGAATACATTCTGGAAAGCAATTCATGTAACAATATGATCATCTCAATGTCAATGAAACAATGAAAGAGAATTAAAGATGACTTTGAATCTGGTGCATGCCTGAAGGAGTAAGAACAGAACAGGAACACATGGTTGGATTACTTTTGTTTACAGCAACACAGTTGGATTATGATTTACAGTTGCATGGAAATTCTAATCCATTGGACAAAATGTAGTCAAGATAGAAAATGCATACCTTGTATGAAATCAAAATAAGTCTTTGAAAAATTACATATGATAGGAATCAAACAAACAAACAAAAACAAAGAAAGCCTCAGAAAGTAATATGTAATATTTGTGTGTGATTTTTCTTTGAAACTTTTAGGTCATATCCTGAGTTATGTTACCTCTTTAGTGCTAATTGAACAATAAAAATGTAAAGCAAGTGTTGGCACGGTGTTTTATAATTTCTTTATATTCTTTATTTTTTATTGTTAAAAAAATATATTCCTAATTCTATGCTGGCATCTTTAGAACTTATAGATTTATCAGTCTTATTTCAGTCAAACCTTTATTTTCAGATATATTCAGATATTTTCAGCATTTTCAGGTTTGTTCCACACAGCGATTACTACTGGAAGTCTTTTAAGATGTGCTTATTATGTGATTTAGTTTTATGACCGTTCATTATTTTTCATGATGCTAGTACAAAATAGATTAATAAATATTGCAGACAAATCTCTCCAAGTGTCAGTCAGAACTTTCCAGATGCAACTGAAGTTAATAAAGGACTTTCTGTTAACTTGAGTGAGAAGTGATCTGAGTCCTGACAGGGTAAATGAATTTGTTCAATTTCATACCAAGATGGAATCCTCTTGTTCCAGGACCTGCCGGTGCAATGGTAACCTCAGTAGTGCTACAGGTTTGTGAGAAATGCTGCATCGTGAAGGCTCACCACTGTAGTTCAGTCTCTCTCATTGATCATCTGCAAGTAATAACGCTGAATCCCTTATACCTCTTTCCCCCCTCTGCACTAAAACTGCATGGAGTTACTACCTATTATATCCTTCAGAGCTATCACAGTTCCAAAACAAATGTAATTTATACATAAAACCTCTTCTATGCAGTGGTATCTATAGTCAATTAAACTATGAAAAAAAAAAAAAAAAAGGGAAAAAAAAAAAAGACAGTGCCTAATAAAACTGCACACAAATAAAAATGTCTCTCTGTGCATGACATAATTTCTATGAAGTGGGCCATAACTCAGGCCTGAGATAATGACATAGTGTAGAGAAATACAGACCTGGTACAAGAAGAGGGGAATCATGTAGTGAAGACTCAGAATGTGGAGTGCCGGAGGCCAGGTACATGTTTAGTACTGGAAACTCCACAGCCATAAAAAACTCACTCACAGTCAAAAAAACTGCAGACCCAGACAGTGCTGGTTTTAGTATCTAGCAAATGCAAAAGGCATCATATGTAGTAAATGCAGATGCAACATAGAGCTGCAGGTCAAGCAAGAAAGAGCAGAGGTTTAAAAGTGTGATAACAAACACAGAAATTACTCCAAGTTTATCCTAGCGTGAGGAAGAAGAAATTATCTAAATTAACACCACTTTCCTCCCAGAAAAGAACTCAGGTTCTTTTCTGACAACTCACTGTAACATGGCAACAGTGTCATCAAATTGAATCCACCACCACAGGACCCAGACAAGTAAGGGGAAGGGGACCATTAACACCCAGGAAAGGGGTAGGAGCTAAGAAGAATATGTATAGCAATTCCAATTATATTGTTATTCTTTATTTTTCTGTAACAGCCAGATCTGGACTGATTGAATGACTAGGTCCTGAGGATTTCCATTATAAAAACAATACATTCTTAGCTTTAGGTAGATATATGTAGTGTGTATTTCTGCTTTGCCCATAAGCGAGATGTTGAGTGTCATACATGTTCACATCAATAACACAAGGTTTTCAGTGGTGTTCAGGACATCACACATGGTAGACCAATTTTATTCTACTACAGCCCCCAATTCACTTTAACTTATGTAACCATGCACTTTATCCCAAACTTTCTTTCAGTTTTTTACAAAACCTGGAAGATATTTCTTCCATCAGCACTCTTGTGTCAGATTTTAGTTGTTCCCTTTGGGCTGGTCCCAGGTCCCCTGGGAATCAATAGCATCTACCTGCAGGCACGGCACAACTTAAAGCATGTATGTGACACTGGGTTTGAACCTTGAATTTGCATTCAGCAGAAGTCCCATGTACTGCTAGAATGGCACAGAACATCCCCAGGCATCTAACAGAAAATACATGTTGTTACTGTGCACTTATGTAAATCTGAATTTGTATTGGTATTAGACAGAAACCGTTATTTTCGTAAGATGGTAGGAATTGCTTCTTAAAAATTAGTGTTTCTACATGATAAGTATCAGATTGAGTTTGCATAATTTATTTTATATCTACTTTACTAGTGTCTATAATGTAACATATTTCTCTTTTACGTTAAGAATTCAGGATATGACTAATCTGAGATTGCTGTTAACCTTAATTTTATTTTTGAGAAGACAACAGAGGTCTAATCTTTGAGCTACATTTCAAATTTGATTGTTTATAAAGCATCTGTTTTATTAAAATTGGAGGCTCAGAGAATGGCAGCATAAAAGCTAATATTTCTTTCCTCCCTTATTTCCCCAGTGGAATGAATATGTTTTTCTACTTCAATTAGTTTTCCATCTCCTTTCTCCAATATGATCAAAATGTTTCATGCTGGCCAGATTATTAGCAACAGCTGGATAACATATGAAGAGTTGTATCTAAAATGTGATTTAGCAAACTGACTGAGTCCTAAACACAGAGCAAACTGACTTTCAATGGACCAGTTCAAATCCATTTCCAGTATTATGGGAAAACTAATTTCACTATTTTTTAAATTAGTATTGACAGTATATTTTAAGCTGTTTTTCTAGTTTCTTAACACCTTCTTAGCTGACGCATTCCACTGCCTATTGTCATACTTACTCTAACAAAGAGTAAACCAGTAAAAGTTCTCATTCTCATCAGCTAAGCCTAAGCATTTCCTCGTTAATGGTTCCCAATCTCCTGGTCCTGTGATATACACCTTTATTTTCAGTACAGCTTCTCTGGGTAGCTATGCTGGCAGTCTGAGCAAGAACTTCTACAGACTTTTTGACATTGAAGAGAAATCTATGCTAAGATAGGGACAGTACTGGTTAGAGAGCATAGTTGCAACCTTAAATCACTTCCTAAATGTTAAATTATGTGCCACTTCCTGGAGAGTGAGCCCTTCCTTTCTAGGTCTGAATCTTTTCATCTAGCAGTTGGTTAAGATAAATCCTATTATATCAGATTTCAGTTTTGTTAGGTAATGGAACATAAAATTAAGTTATAAGGAAATAATGGAAAGGTACCTTTAGTAGTTCAGGCCACTCTTTTCCACAATGTTGCATACAGCAAGACTGGATTACTGCTATAGGCTTGAATTGGACTTGAGGAAGGGGCTAGAAGAGAAATGCAGCCCTGGAACAGTTGCTAACACAACAGAAATAACTGGCACTGAACTATCATTTGCTTTGTTCTGCAATGCCAACATCCTAAGAGACCTGGGACAAGTAGCTTAAAAAACCACTAAGGCTCCTGGGACAAAATTGCACAATCATTCTTCCTAATTTTCTTCCCCTCTTAACTCATGAAGAAAAGGGATGTGCCACAGACATCTAGAGCTTTGTCAGGGCCATTCCAGTACTTGTTTTGAACTTCATACTACATTTGAAAGAATTTTCTGAACGATCTTGCAGGAAACTGTGTGTGTTATGTCTAAAGGTATCCCCAGAGACTTAGCTGAGTACCATTCACTGTTTTCATATCCTGTCTTCCAAAAGTCCAGATATAAAATTGTCCTCAGCTGGTAATTGGAGCAGTCTTCCTGCTTACCATGAGCTGCTTTAAAGCAAACATCAGCAGAGCATGTTCTCTATCCACTTCATCTAACAGTGTTTACTTGGATATTCTTTGAGGCATAAGGTGGCCTCAAAATCAAAAGTGTCTGGTTTTACAGAAGTGTTTTACTGTTAGTAATATATGTTTCTTCATTAATAGCTGTGATACAAGTCTTCAATTTCTCTAACCCATCATTTCTGAGTCAACTTATTAGATGTCTACTGTCAAAGAGTAGAGAGCAGATGCTGTGACTCCAAAAAAAAAAAAAAAGGATTTTTATAAATTCTTTATAAATTCTGAGATGCCTTGCCTGTGTTACAGCAGACCATTTCCTAGCTTTTATGAACAGATGTTAGTGGTTGGACTGTTTCCCTGTTGTAATTTCCTTAAGCTTCTCTGTGGTGGTATGAAGTACTTGCAGTGAAAATAAGAAAGCTTTTCTGGAGCTATGTGTGTTGCCATGTAAAATATTATTTCATATCCTGCTCTTGCTGACACTAATGGGCAGCTTTGTCTGCCTGTGGTTTTTTCTTTCACACGTAATACTCTGTGCCCTAACAAGAATTAATCTTACAAGCCAGCAGAGCAACTATGAGCAGCTATACTGTAAATTTAAAACATGATTTGAACTTTTTTGCTGCTTTTAAACATACTATACAGAGGTAAAAATGTCACTGCCCCAAGCAAGTCACAAACTGTATCTTGCCCTTGGCAACAGCAAAGATGATACCTGTAGAAAGTATAGGAATGAAGACCGTTTCTGAGCAGCACTTTCTGGGGTATAAGCTTTATTCAGACCACTGCATTGATATATAGACAGAATAGCTATGTGATCCTTGAAATGGACTCATTTTTCTTTGGCTATCTTTATAATTGATCTAAAGCAAAACAAAACAAAAAACTAAAGCACAATTTTTTCAAGATACACATAAGCTATACATGATGGTATTATCTATCTTTCCCTGTAAGCCTTCTGTGTTACCCCTCCCTTCTTGTGTTTTAAGCAACAGAGAAGAAGCATTCCCATCACTTACTTAGTGTTGTCCATTCCTATATAGACTCCCGTCCTTTCCAGTATGTGGTGTGGTGTTACCAGGTTGAAGTGTTGTTGATAAAAATCTCCTTAGAAGTCATGCTGCTCTTCTTCAAAATAGGCTTACCTATTTTGTCATACAGTCATTCTGATGGGGAATATGAAGAATAACCTGTTGAGTTTAGGTACTCTGTTACTTAGGTAATCTGTTGATCATAGGTACTTACAATAGTGCAATGATATTTTGAGTTTCTTCTCTAGTCCCTTTCTACTCATCCATGTTACTCTATTTGCTGTTTTACAGCAATAAGTAACATTTTCACAGAACTTTCTGCACTGACCACGAGCTTCCTTCCTAAGTAGAATAGTTATTTTACTGTCCATTGTTCTTTACGTTGAATTAGGATGTGGCTTGGTTTTTGTTTTGTTTTGTTTTGTTTTGTTTTTTCCCCACTTACAGTATTTTCTAGGAGTTAGACAGAATTTCTCTAATTTTATTGTCTACTCACTCAGCACAATTTTCACAGTTTTCAAGTTAGCTTATCTTTTATTTATTTATTTTTTTTTAATTCTAAAAGTAAATTTTATCCCTTCACTATTTACATCTTTTCAGATCTGTTTTGCATGCATCTGTATAAAAGATCTCTGAAATTCTGCTGACAACCTCTTTTTATTGATAAAATTGATCTGCTCTTCCTTTTCGATTCTCATTCTTTCATGGATTATAAATCTACAAAAAACTATGCTCCCTTTTCTCCAATAACATCTGGATTTGTTTAATAATCTCTGATGAGGGAAGCTGCCAGAATAATTTTTTGATCTCTAAGTACCATTTAACTGTTAAAAGATTTTTATGCCAGAAAGGTGACTCTTACTCCTACGTGATATTTTCCTTCATCAGGTAAGGACTCCCGTTGGCTAGATATTGATACTCTCAATATTCTGTCTGGTAATAGCTCATCTAGCATTTAGCTCAAAATTACTTCAGGAAAATCTTTCAGCCTGTATTGTAAAGTATATAAAAAGCAAAAATCACAGTGAGGTTTTGTGAAATAACAGCTTTTGAATTTGTGGATTAAGAGAAATGAGATGTGTGTTGAAGCTAGGAGTTACTCGTGAGGCAGATAATTTGTATGCCCAGAGTGAATCCAGAGTGATCATGAAACTCAAGTTTAACATTACTAAGAGAAGTGTTAATACTTCCAAGAGTTCAGTCAAGAGCTGAGCTTCTCACTCACCTCCAGTATCTGGCTGGGAAAGGGGAGCATTTTGTTGTTGATGATGTGTTTATTATTTTAAGTGAAACTGTTGTATGATGCGGATGTTTTTCCTCTTTTTTTTTTTTTTTTAATTTTTTATTTTTGAGTAACAAACAAAACCTGAGAAATTTGCTTTGGAAAACTAGATTTCTCCTTAATTCAAAATTTCTGACTATTTTATACTTTATTATGCACTGTAAATGACAGAAGCACTTGCTGCACAGAAATCTAATTATTTTTGTACAGAGCTCTTTATTTAGCCTAATACATCACTTACATAAGAGTAACTCAAGGACACAATAAATATGAAGAAAAAGACTACCAAATAACAACAACAAAATCAAACAACCAAACAACAACAACAACAGACTTGGACATAAGCAGCAAAGCAGCCAGAGCAAGTGTTTTAATTCAGTAGAGAACAGTTGAAATTGTAGGACATTGATTACACTAATAGTTTTGTTTTGTTTTGTTTGTCTGTTTTTTTGTTGTTTTATTTTGTTTTGTTTTGTTTCTCATGGAGAAAAATGTAGCTAAGGTGCTAAAAGCTTTGCATTTCCTTTCTGTACAACAAATAGATGATTTCACGTGGCCAGAGCTGCTAAAGACCAGCAGCTCAGAGTTTTTAGAAGTGCAGCCCTGTGGATATCTACGCCAGAGAGCAAACCTACTCATGTAGCTAATAGCTGAGAGTAATTTTCTTGCAAAATACAAGAAGAATCCTCAGATAAGAGAGGGCGATTTAGGCTTGGGGTGTAACAAAGACACAAATGGAAGATTAGAGTTGGGGAAGATTATCTGGAAGTAAAGTGTACAGCAGTCAGCTTTTAACGTAGTTTGCATAGCTGCATTCTATACACCTTATACCATCTTTGAAGAGAACATTTTCAAGTCCTGTTCTACAATCCATTTACCTGTACTTCACTTTTTGAAATACTGTGGTGCACACTTCTTCTTAAAGGTGTGGAATGGCACAAGTTTTTGACTGGTCTTGAGTTTGGGAAAAGTGTGTGGGCAGGTTTAAAAGGTGGCTGTTCTGTGTATGAACATTTACACATCGACAAACTTACACCCATACATGCTACCATGACAGATAAATTATTATTATTAATTTTGCTTGCCTAGCTGAAAACTCTGACTTTCCTCTCTTCTCTACTTCCCTCACCTCCCACCCCACAAGTAGTTTGAATTCAATAAATCAATTGCAAGACTTCCTCTGACAAACTGGATCTTGTAAGAATAGAATCAAATACAGTATGATGGATCAAAGACTGGCAAATATTCAATTTTTTTTCAAGATAGAAAACTGTTGATTCTAACCCATATATCCTTCTAGACATTAAAATTAGGGTGTTTCTAATGGCAAATATTGCTTTGTTTTCTGTTGTCCCTTACTGTGACAGCAAACAAGAAAGGATCTAACATGATAGTAAACCATTTTGGAAACCTGAATGTTATCAGGAAGTACTACCGTGCCTTCAGTATTTTGAGTTCTCATACTCTTTCTTCTAGGCTGGGAGGCGTCACTGTTCACACGTTCCTTAAATATTAAGCCCGGTGCAGCTATGACAAATGTATTTCAGTGATCTCTCTTACCCCTTTCAGTTAGAGCTTCAGATAAAACAATAAATAGGTTGACCTTCCACATAGCCCTATCAAAAACATTATAGAGAAACTTGCTTTATTTTCTCTCTGAGATTAGGTGTACAAATCATTGTGATTTAGCTAATATTTTGGGGGAAGAAAAAGTTGAGAAAATACTTTTTTCTTCAGCTCCACGGAACTGTGCAGCTGCACTTTTGTCCTCACTGCCTAGAACCCTGCCTCTGAGGAAAATCAAATCAGAGATGCTAAGGAGTAAGTAGATTACTGGACTGGCTTTATGATGTTTACTGAAGATTATAAAAAGATTATATAAGGCATACCCTTATTTTCTTCAATTTCATCTTGACCCAGTAAATCATTTTATGTACAGTTGTCTTGGATTCTCACCAAAGAACAAGTACTTTTAAATGGAAATTTTTATTTTCTACTTCACAGAGACATCTTCCTTTGAGAGTAAGAAATGACTAGCATAAAAGTACGCTTTTACTTACAAAGAAAAAAGTAGTTAAGATTTCACTCAATTTCCTATGCAATCATCATTTTTAATATAACATTAAATTCATTATTCTTCTAAGGTGTTCTGTGCATGCTTATGCTAATTCATAAGATTTAGAGTATTTCTTTTATCTACTTATTCGTAAAAATGATTTTAAGTCAAAACCAAATTACATGAAACTATGTCAAAAAAAAAAAAAAAAGAAAAAAAAAAAAGAAAAAATTCAAAGGCAATTTCAAAGCATTGTTTCAATTTTTGCTTTTAAATGTTTCCATTACAATGAAATATGAATAAAGTGTAATTAGTTTACATTTTAAATTATTTTATTTAAAGTAAAGACAGATATACTAAAAAGATGAAGACTTGTAAAAATATTAATGTGAAAAGTCTGATGATTATTTTTTTTCTCACTACAAGTTACAGTTTTTATAAAGTAATATTTTCTGATGAAATGAATGTTTTTCACTGAAAAGATCCTGCTAGGTTTAATTTCTTCTGAAATTACTTCTGCTGTATAAATCTGTGGGTCAAGTTCAATTAAATTAACTTTTTATTGTCTCCCACAAACCAGGAGATGGATGACATTATCATTGTCTCTGTGGAGACAAGTTTCAGACATTGCAACTATTTTATTAAAAAGTAGCAATTAATCTCTTTATAAAATTTACCAAGATCCAGTTAAGTAATTACTACCCTGAGCTATCAAACACAAAGATGTGTATACAAAATAAATAAATAAATAAATATTTAATTTGATCTGTTTTCTTCATAAGATTGCAGAAAAACATAATGTTATATTATGCTGTTAGATAGAATTGAGTACCACAATAATCACCTAAAGATGAAGACCAAGCACAGGAAATATTTCCTGGTGTATGATATAACACCAGGAAAAATTGAAGTTAGAAAAGTTCAAATAAAGTTCTTATGTTTAAGTCAAGCAGCAAAATACAGGTGATGTTTAGATTTTAACTTTTTTAAACACACAGAGCAGTAAAGATTTTAACTCCCTATTTTTACAAATACTTAGCAATCAGAAAATGTCTAAAATGCTACATATATAACTGAATATTAAAAATACAAATATTGCGGTTCTGGAAAAAAAAAAAAAAAAGTTTTCTGTTCTGTGAATATACTTTTGCATTTAAATTTACTTATTCACAGAAAATGTAAAAATGTGTTGCAGTTTTGAAACTGGAAGTGTCCTCCATGCTTTGCCTAGGAGCACCTACCACAGGGGAGACTCCTGCAGCTCTTGGTTTGTGAAGATCAGACAGGAGGTAATGTGCATTTAATTCCGACATCCACACAAACACACAGTTCATTGCACAACCTCTGAAGAGCAAACTAAAATTAATCATATCTCCTTCTGGCACCAGGCTGGCTGGTGGGCTAGTATGGGCTATTATGATTGCTATGGATATGCTTACTGATAAAGAATGGCTCTGGATATGCATAAAAAGCAGCTACGAGCAGCTATCAGTTTTGTACAAACTCCACAAGTCTATTATCAGCAGGTATCATCCTTATGTAGCATTCATCCTTTCTCCTTTACCCACAAAACTTCATGACTTATTTGCTGCTCTCTATTATTGGTTTTAATAACTCCATTGGAGTCACGTAGATCCTACCTTCATTTCTTCATAAAGAGAGACCAAACAAAACAAAACAAAACAAAACAAACAAACAAAAAAAAAGAGCAGTAGAGCAGTACAGGCTTATTTTAGTATGATATGGATGATAGAAGCTACAAGAAGAAAATGCAAAAATTGCATGAGAAGAAACCTGACTGACAGCTGAAGTTAGGCAGGCTGGCATGATCAGTGACCCCCAGAGGGGCCAAGAGGGCTAAACAGGTGCCCCTGCCAGCGGAACTTTATGAAGGTCTTGATGGAGGTCTTGATGAGAGATCTTGATGAAGAGGAGTCCCAGACTTCCTTTCTTAAAGAAAAATATCTGGCTCTTTTCTTGAGCAAGAAGCCCTTGTAGACATGCCGGTTCCCCATGACCTTCATATCATAGTCTGATTCTCTTGCCCAACATTTTCCTGTTTTTCTGGTTTTATCGAAGATACATCTATTTAGTGAAAGATACATCTATTTAGACTTAGGTCCCAGGAGTCATGATAACATCTGAGCTTTCATTTTCATTCTGAGATAAGTATACAGAGGATGGTACTAAGAGGACATGTAGAAGGCCTTCATATTCTTTACACATGAGGATTATTACAGTTTAAGTTGTTTTTGCCTAATGCTTAACAACAATTGTCAGTTCAGATTTTGTTTTCATATTACAGAGGTGGCTCTATGATGAGAATACAAAGACATTGAGCAGAATATTTAGGAAATGTCAACATTTATTTTTGAAAGCCCTCTCCAAAGTATTGTTGATTTCTCTGTTAGATAAAACACATAGTCTTATTGAATTCTAAACTGAATGTTGCTCAGAACAAAGTTGTGTTGCACTGGAAAGACTTTCTCTAACTAAACATTAATCATATATATTGCCTTCATGACATTTAAATGTGAAATAATATTCAGTCTGAAAAACTAAATCAGTGGGGTGTGGAGATTCAAATTTCTCTATTTTTGCCAACTCACTTAAAAGACATTAAGTCCATAAACTAAGATTCTTTGTTTTCTGCACACTCCTTCCTTCAGCTGTAGATGAAACATAGCTGATTTGAAAATGCCATAAGAGCTGCTCCAGAAGCCGTGTTCTCAAAAGGTAGATGAAGATCTTGATGAGGAGACAGCCCTGGGGTGTGCACATAAACTGTAACAACTGTCAGAAACTGCCAACTTGTAGATTTTCATTGTTCTCTGAAAGATGCCTTCATATATTACTAGTCTCACATGACTTAGTAGCATTACAGTAGCTGCTGGTGCTGTGGGATGATAGCAATTTGGCAAGAAGCTACCATCTGGTAGATGTAAAAATTGTAGATCAGTATGAGTGAATAGTCTTCCAGCACTTCATGGGCTGCCTCACTAATGCATGTCTCCAGGATCCTCTTATCTCAAGCTGCCTGTAGATACATGTGCTAGCCAAAAGTATTTCTGCTGGTCTGCAGACCTTCATGCAGATTCCTGTGTATTAGCACAGGAATACCTAGCTGGTTTCTCAGTACAGCTAGCATCTATCTCTGTGTCTGAATGGAAGGAACTCTAGCTCTGTACTCTATGGGCATTACGGATAGCTATAACATGTCAGTGCTCACTGCTATCTTAAAGTGTTTGAATACACTTCACTGTTTTGGCTAATGAACGTGAGTCTTAACATAAGAACATCTGATAGAAGGAAGTTTAATTATATACAGAACAGCTGTAAGTTAGTGTTTAAATATGCATTTAATCAGCTGAGAACTTAATAACATTGTTTGAAACCCACTTGAATGCTCCGATGTCCCTTGTCATTCATAATAATAGGACATGTAAAAATGAAGACAAAGTTTTTCTGAGGATGAAAGTACTACTGAGTTTCCAAAGCCAAGTCAGAAAAATGAAAATGCACTGTTGATCCCTGGAGCTTAGTTTAAAAGCCTTTCTGTCTTTTCAGAGTTTTTAATCAAAATAAGTAGGATGCCAGCAACTGAATCTAAAAATTATCCCTAAATTTGGAAATGGAGAAGATACAAATGGGTTACTGCTAATGACGGAAAAATGTAAGCTATGGAAAAAAGAACTAGTGACTGGATACTTGCAGAACATATGGAATCTCTCGGCAGGAATTTGGAGGTTTGAATATAATTAATATAATTTGGTAATAAAGGTCTCTCTCTCTTTTTTTTTTTTTTTCTTTTTTTTTTTTTTTTTATTTCTCCCCAGAGGCAGCCATCAGATAAAGAAGAGAGATCAAAACAGAAAATTGCATAGGACTACGGAAACCTTACAGAGGGTTTTTTTTAGGAAATGCTGTTATAGCTGAAATTCTGCAAGAGCCCTATGTTTTTCCACAAAGTTGTTCAAAAATGATCAAAGACTCACATGAAGCCTGAGGAATTATTTGCCTTACTTAGAAGGAACATCAGACATGTCAGTGGGCTAAGTTTTTATTTCACCTCCTGCCAGTTCCTTGCTGTGCCATGATATGTTACGGGCTGATAGGTAATAGAATGAGCGTCAGAAGAACTTGAGGGCTGTGAATAGGGATTTCACAGATTCAGTTCAATAAAGAATAAATTTCTAGGAAGCCATGTGAATAATTTGATTCAGCTGTGATTTTAAAGGCAGACAAGTATGGTGAGGAAAACAACAATAACAACAACAACAACAGCAAAACAGAATTGCACCATACTGAGAGGGTTTTCCTCTCCAAATACCCTGTTTGGATTGTGAATGTGAAAAGGCAATTATAGTTCACTTCTTTGGGGGAGGGGGGAGGATGGGAGGGGGAAGCAAGGCTCCCTTGCATCATTTATCCAGAAGAATTAAGAATTAAAGTTTTGGGGAGGAACAAAACAAGTTTGTTGTCTAGAAAAGACACGTGGTTTAAAAATTAGTTATAAAAACGTACACCCATTATTAATCAAACTAGTTATTAAAATGTTGGAAAATGAGTCATCAGACATAACAGTGTTATAGTAGTAACATATAAAATCAATTCCTTCTGAGTATGGTGCACTGATTCAGCATATAGTTCTTCTTCTGCCAGAGGGACTTTTAAAATAAATAAATAAATAAATTTATAAACAAACAAACCAATAAATAAAGCTGTTACTCTCTTCCATGACGATTGAAAAGTAAAAATTGTTTGCAGAAAAAAAAAAATAAAATAAAATAAAAAAGAGTCTTCCTTTGAAACTATAGTTTAAATATGAGAAGAAAAGTCTCTCAAACAGTATTGGCCTGCAAAAGACGAGATAGAAAGGAGGCACATATATCAATAGGTATCATAGAATCATAGAATGGTTTGGTTGGAAGGGACCTTAAAGGCCACCTGGTTCCAAACCCCTGCCATGGGCAAGGACACCTCCCACCAGACCAGGTTGCCCAAAGCCCCATCCAGCCTGGCCTTGAACACCTCCAGGGATAGGGCATCCACAGCTTCTCTGGGCAGTTAGTTTCTCTGTGCCAGTGCCTCACCACCCTCTGAGTGAAGAGTTTCTTCCTAATGTCTAATCTAAATCTCCCCTCACTTAGTTTAAAGCCATTATTCCTTGCCCTATCCCTACATCCTTAATAAAGAGTACAAAATTACACAAATGCTGTTCCAGCTGAAGGTTCAGCCAATGAAAATGACAGTTCATAAATCGAAAACAAATAAATAAATAAACTTGAATATTATTGGAGTGGGGGAATATTGCTAAGCATCAGTTTCAGGACACCTTTAAGAGCATCTTATTTGTAACAGATGCTAATTGTCAGTTTGTCAAGACCCCTGAGAAATGCACAAAAGTTGTTGCACATATACATATCAAATGGTGCTTTTTACAGCATGTCCTCCAGCTTCTGGAAAACGTCACTATGGAAATTTCCTAGTTAAGAACTGCATATGTTTCAGCAATAAAAGATGCTGATTTTAACCCAATAATAATAATAATAACAATAATAATAATACTAATGCAGTGCATGAATGTAAGATATAGATATGGTAAAGAAAAATATTCTTTCAATTTTGGTTGCTGTAACAGCCATCAAGCTGAGGGAAAAAGCAGAGGGAGTGATGAGGGAAGGAAAACAAATTTAGAAAAAGTACTTTACGCCAGAAGGCTATCATTTACATTGTTATCATGCAATACCTACGTCTCCCTGAGAGTCTACCAGTGACCCAAAGAGTGTGGGCTGGTATGCTGCATGTAGAACGTATCTTTCTCAGGCTGCATTTATAAAGCACACTGGCAGTCTTAGAAGTTAAATAGATGAACAGACTTTCTGCTCAAGCTGCACAGGAAGGACAAATTAAGGAGTAAAATTAAAGTGGTGATTTGGAGATCTCTGAAGGGGATTTTGTACTACCTCCTCTGCACTATGTTTCTGAGAACTCAACTGCAAAAGGAGAGTGAGGTTAAAAACAGGGTTCTCAAACATTAGATATAAACCAGAATACACTACACAAATGAACTGAAGGGGATGTGAGAATGACTGACAAAGCAGTGAGGAAGCTTATGAGTGCTAAAAGGCAGGAAGAAGAAGGAGATCACAGCAGAGAAAGGAGGTGGCCTGGGAGCATTAGCATAGGTGAGCGCCCTGTGTGTTAGCTTCCCAGGCTGCCTCCAGGCAGAACAGCCTTTCACTAAGGCAGTGAAGAACAGACCTAAAAGAGAGCCTGGAAAAGAGATTAATTTCAGCTCATTATCTGTCTAAGGGATGTGTTTTGAAATGTTGTTTTTGCTTTTGTAATTGAATGTTCGGCCTCTGCACTGCTGACATAAAACATGCTGTTTTAAGCCTAAGCTGCCTCAGTATTTTAAAATGGACTCAAATGAAGCTGATAGAATTTTCAGGGAGTGGATCAATTCAGAGAAGAGTTGTACTCAAGGGACCTTGGCTCACCTGCAGCAAGCTTGGAGATCCTTAGAGCTGTACTGTATTTGGGACAAAAACAAAGGTAGGCAAAAATGTCAGGACAGAGATATCCTTTGGACAATGCTATCTTCTGCCACTGTAACAAGAAAGAGAGACTTAAATCTCACTGCTTCAGCTGGCTGAGTTCACAAACTGAGGGAGAAGTGGGAAAAAGTGCAGGCTTTACATATCTTAAATGCTTTTTGAAGTAAGAGGAAATGACTGAGCAAAGATTTCAGACTGGAAAAGGCTGGGCCTGCAATGCCAGGAACAGCAGAGGAAATCTGCTCAGCATGATTTCATTGTTGGTGCTGCTGTTCCAACACTCACTGGAGCAAAAATCAGATCCTTCCTTTGGAAGTACCTTGAAGCTTCCATGGGCATGTCCCCACTGACTTGACAAGCCCCTGTATTTCAGGCTCTCTGGTGCTATTGTGAATTGCACAAACACACATCTCCATCCTTGATGCCATCCTCCATGGTGGTATCAGCAAGTCTGCCACAGGGGGAGGCTGATGCCCATACCAAAGCTGGGTGAAGGCAGGCAGCTTGTATGCTCTGGTATGTACTAGGGAATACCATAATTTTCTTAACTTTTCTGGCTCTGTGAGTGAGCCCTTCAGTGTTACCCACCATATCAATTTATGTAGAAACAAGTAATAATAAAATATATATTTTCCCTCCCCCTCCCCCCATGTTTTATTTGACTGTTTTATATGTCCAAAAGGTTTTCCCAAGAGGTTTCCATTCCCACAATTCTTGCCTCACAAAGTTCACAACTGTTTTGATGTCTCCGAAAGGCTCTAAAACACTGCACCTGTAGTTTAGGCTCCTTAATTAAATGTTACTCTATGCACTCAACTTTATTTATTTATTTTTATTTTTTTTTTAGCATTTTATGTGTAATATTATTTACAAATTATTTCAATTTCTCTTTTTCCCAATTTTATTTTCCTTTATGCTGGATCTTGTCACTTTTGTCTTTCCCTCTTTTAGTTAATTCTCACTGTTTTTCTGGAGAGAAAAATTTCATTGACATTTAAAATCATTAATACAAAATATTTATACATTTATGAAAATGTATTTTCAGTGTTATTATATTCCTTGTCTATTTTTCCTTGCTTTTCCATCATTCTTCTTTTTCTCCATTTGCAGTGACATGTTTTTTTGACCTATTTTACCTTCACCAGTGATTTTTATTCCTTGTCTTCTTTATTTCCAGTCCCTCATACTTTTATTGCCTAGCACAAAATTCACACTACTTCATTAATAAGGAAAGTGATTGGAATGTTGTAAGAATCATTATAGACAGCTAGATATGTGAAGCATCATTCTCTGCTCCTATTGATTTCTAAAATTTAGATGTAGTATAGTTAGTAAAAGATCAGACACGTATTTCTTCATCTCTGCAGAGACAGCCCAGGAGACATTCTTTTTTGTGCACATTTTCCAGGGCACTGGGACCACAACACACCACCCTCAATTTCTGTTCACAGATAATAGGCTGCTTGTTTAGCAAAGCCAATGGCATTTCTGCACACCATGAGATCAATCATCCACTCAGCCATGGCTTTTACTGGGACACAGAAAAGGGGTTCTTCATCTATATTCTGTATTTTTACATTTTGCTGCTTACCTTACAACACACTTCCTCATAGGGAAAAAAAAAATATTTCCACCCAAAAAGAGATTTTAAGGATCTCAGTTTGAACTTTAGGACCCTCAACAGGAGCTGAGAACGGTTGAATGTCACTTTATCATTGACTGCATCAATTACTTTAATCCTGACCATCACCCTTTATCGTTCTGTAACTGGTAGGAGAATAATGGAGTAACTTATTTTAAACCACATAGCTGATAAGTGTTTTGGACCAATTAATCACGAAGAACAGGCCTGGCAAATACAACAAAGACAATGATTTCTACAGTCTTTTTGCTGTTTCAGTCTTCTATTTTTTAAGCAAAGAAAACTGAGAGATGAGAGGCAAGGCTGTTAGCCTTGTTTAGAATTATGGCTATTATATTTCCCTTTTTGAGGTGTAGTTCTCAATCTCCTTATTATTTTGACATTCTTATGATCTGAACTTTTTCATTTGCTGTCTTCCAGACTGATACTTTTTCCAATTCCAGACATTTTTAAGACCTCAGTTAAAGAAAGAAATTTTGTTTTGTTTTGTTTTCCTATATTAAAACAAACAAACAAAAAATAAGCTCTAAAAGTCTTTTGTCAGTGAACTGTGCTTCAGAACTTGTCAGCTTTGTTCTTGGTACCAGGTATAAGCTTCTTGCCATTTTACTTTCAAAAGGGGAAAAAATGTCTAAGTTATAAATCTTTGAGAGAAAATGAAGGGACATTGCACCTGGAGAAAGGATTAGGATGAGATAAGAAATATTTCCTTCCAGCTCTCAATCTTTCCATGTGAGGCTCCTTAAATGTGAACAGATATATGTAAAGGCGTTCAAAATAATAAGTGAGACGAATATATTCCACATCTTTCAATGAATTAGGGGCCATCAAATGAAGCTAGTGGGAGGCAGGTTTGAAATAAACAACAGGATATTAGTAAAACACTGTTGTCTAAAAATTAATGTATAGGTACAAGAAATAACATGGGTTGTTATCATTTAATTTGACTTGTTTCCTAGAATAATTAGAGACTAGTAGAGACTATATAGCTACTTAAGGAGAAGGATTGTAAAGAATTCCCTCTTTAATCCTTTACAAACCACTGCTACTACATCCCTCACATCACAAAATTTTTTGTTCGATAAAATCATAGAACTATCGTTTCGAAGAGACTTCAAGAAATAACAACATCCATTCCCCAGCTCCTAAACAAGATCAACTTTGAAGATTTCCTATAGAAACAACATAGCTATAAAACCCATAACAAGACAATATATTCCTCACTCTGCTTTTGTACTGCAAAATACAGATTCATCTCCCCCCCCAGAAAATAAAATAAAATAAAATAAAATAAAATAAAATAAAATAAAATAAAATAAAATAAAATAAAATAAAATAAAATAAAATAAATAAAATAAAATAAAATATTTAGGTAACTAAAGATAGCTGGATATTTATGGTATCCTCTCCAAACTCTGTTTGGCTAAAAGTTGTTCTACAGATATAGTTGTAAGTGTACACTTTCTGGTGTACTAATTTATGTTTTAGTCACAATGAAATATGCTGTCATCAGGCTTTCATTTTGATAATTGTACGTGAACAGAGAATTAAGCATTTGGAGGTGCACAGACGTTGAATAAACAAACGTTAAACAAAACCAACTACTCATTATTTGACCTGTGAGAGTTTAGAAATTTTAGAGTTTGGGAAATAAACACTACTATATTTGAATGTTTAAAATACAAGAGATTACTAAAACATGAAAATGACAGGATCCTAAAGTAAAACGGGTGAAAGAAAATTGGCTCAACTATGAAAGGATGTTTTTGCCCTTTGGATATGACAAAAAAAACACTGCAAAGCTGTTGATTTTATAATTGAAAAGAAGACAGGAAAACTCACATAAAATTATAAGCAATGCTATAAATGACATAGTTTATTACATTTCCTATCATTTCAGCCACAGCTGTAGTTAGTTAAGAATGACAATTATTTATTCTGAGTTATAAAAAAAAAGTCAATTTTATAGGCATTCTTGGCTTGAAAAACAAGATAAGGAAGGCAACTGCCTAAGGCAGCAGGTGGGGGACAACAACCTGCACACCTGCCAATGCTTGAAGTGATGGCATGAACTCTTCCAGACTGAAGTATCACACTCAGTTGCTATAATCGTTGCTCATTTTTGTGGTTGTTGCAGCTGAGAGAAGTACTGAACTGTGTAAGATCTACTGCATGGAAGGAAAAGAAGTGGTTCCCCTCTGCAGGAGTTTCAGCTAACACTATCTTCATTCCTAGTCCAGCAGCAGAAAAAGGGAGAGAGCTGCCCACCTTCCTCTGTTTCTCCATTGTTCTCTGTCCATTTCCCTCCCTTAGAAAGACAGGAAAAGTTACTGAGCCTTTTTCCTCTCTCAACAGGAGGCCATGGGATGGCAAATGTGGCTCAAAGAAAGGATATTCCATGGAAAACTAGCAGAGATGGGGAAATGAGTCTAATAGTCCAAGAGAGAATCATAGAATCATAGAATCATAGAATATCCTGAGTTGGAAGGGACCCTTAAGGATCATCAAGTCCAACTCTTGACACCGCACAGGTCTACCCAAAAGTTCAGACCATGTGACTAAGTGCACAGTCCAATCTCTTCTTAAATTCAGACAGGCTCAGTGCAGTGACCACTTCCCTGGGGAGCCTGTTCCAGTGTGCAACCACCCTCTCTGTGAAGAACCCCCTCCTGACGTCAAGCCTAAATTTCCCCTGCCTCAGCTTAACCCCGTTCCCGCGGGTCCTGTCACTGGTGTTAATGGAGAAAAGGTCTCCTGCCTCTCGACACCCCCTTACGAGGAAGTTGTAGACTGTGATGAGGTCTCCCCTCAGCCTCCTCTTCTCCAGGCTGAACAGGCCCAGTGACCTCAGCCGTTCTTCGTACGTCTTCCCCTCCAGGCCTTTCACTTTCCCATTCTGTTTCCTGAAAGATCCCTGGTAGAGCCCTGAGGCAACCTGCCAGCCAGGTGGCTTGGGCTGCCAAGGTCACCCATCTTCACTACCCTGGCATTATTGTTTCCTATGACTTCCAGCCAGAGAAATACCTCCCAGATTGTTCTGAAGCGGTACAGGTACAGATATTTTACTCTGAACTAGAGCAGAATCAAAGGTTGTTTAAATCCTTTGATGAGAGAAATAGTCTTTTGCAACTCTAAGTCCACCATTTCAATGTTCTGCTGCAATGTCTTTCAAGGCCTTTTTATTGGGTCCTTGAACCAATCCCCTACGTACACTGCAGTTATCATTACCATTGTCAACATTTTTCAAAGCCCCAAATTCTAGCAAATCTTCATCCAATTCCCTTAGCCTTCACCTACCACTTCATTATCTTTATTTCATACACATTTCTTATTTTTTTTCCAGAGCTTCCATTCCTCACTTTTGGTCAGGATTAGTGTAATGTTTTTCTTGTATTTTCCTCAATGCACATTCTTTCTAAGCATAAGGACACACCATTATAACAATTTGTTTCCCACACATCTTCAACTTGCCAAGATTCAGCAGCAATGGTATCCCTGGCAGGTTTTTCAGAACTGAAGATAAAGAGAAATTAAGCTGATTGAAGGGATTTTTTTTACTATCTCTTTTCTTCTGCACCGTTTGATCTACCTTCAATAATCTTTTATTTACTCATCATCTGCATTGCTTTCTTTATTTTTTTTTTTTTAATATCACTATAATTTTGCCTTCTTTTAAGCCAGAAATTTTACTCTCAGGAGAAAAACTATAATTGACTTTTTTTGTTTGTTTGTTTGTTTTGTTTAAATAAGCTGTTTCTTGCTCTGTTGAACTGTAGAGTAATTGTAAAACAAGACTCCCTATTGTACTATTTTTTAGTCTTCCAGATATAGGTAAATTAAAAAAAAAAAAAAAAAGCAAAGAAAAAAAAGCATAAACTATCATGTAGTCTAACATGGGATAAACATGGGATCTAAACAGTTTTAAAGAGTCCCCCATTTATAGATAGAAACATTTTGAGCTATAAATTATATATCTGCTTGAAAATAATCTATTAATGTCAGTACTTATTAATGGAAACCTATAACATTTATTAGGAGGTCAAGAAATTACGAGATCAGCATCAGAGAAACTTAAGTGGTGTTTTTGTTTGGCATTTTCTTTGTTAACAATCAAAGATATATACTGGTTGATCTTCTTTCTCATTATGACTTAGGGTCACTTATCAACAAGCCCAACTCTCTCTGAAAAATGAATACTGTAACAGAATGAAATTTAGAATCTTAGCCAAAGTTCTCATGGAATCTTGTGGAAGGATCCCAACAGACTGCACTGATATTCACTCAAGTTATTATAACTGTTAAGAACATCAATATTTCAAGTCATATAACGGATACATTTAAAAATTATTTTTCTTGGTAAGGATTTCTTCATTAATGAAAAATTACAGAAAGAAAAAAAAAAAGAAAAAAAAAAAGAGTATAAAATAGAATAATTTTTAAAAGTGTTTTATTCCCCCATTGGTGTGTTTCCACTTATAACAAAAACTGAAAGTTTATTTCTCCTATCAAGTCCCATCAAAGAAGCTATCATCACAGTCAAAAATGAAATTCCATTATAATTAATTTCACTCCTCGATCTCATTGAAATAGAAAATCTGCACAATGAAAAATCCCATCAATTCACTATCAGTACAAACAAAACTTTAATGAGATGCTTTATGAATAGGGTGGACTTAAGCATTGATTTCAAAACAAAGTATATCTACTCACTTGTATTAGCAATTTATAAGTAATTAGCATTTCTGAATTGTATCTCTGTATCTCCCTACTTACATGCTGTGAGTCACACTTCATGAAGTGATTTTGGAATGTAAGAACTGAATTTATTTTGGGTGAGACTAAATGATAAGATATGGCCCAAGAGTACAAAAACACTCTCCAATTGCTAATGCATTTAGTCCTTGAGACCTGAATCCAAACGTAGGATGGAAATCCAAACATAGATTAAAAAAAAAATAAATAGAGAGACACAAAATAAATATAGAGTGGTCATCGAGTCCTCAGCACCATCTGTTTCGCTATACAGTTCTTTTGCACTACAGTACTTGACGATGCAGTCTACCCATAAACTAAATAAGTCAGACTGGAAATTGCCACAGCTCTGTGACGTTGCAGTTCAGTTTCTCCACTGGGTATTATTTATCATGATTAATAATGAGCATTCTCCTTGTTGTCAGTAATTAATCTGGCAGTAGATATTTGGAAGGCAGTGGTTATTTAACTGATACATCTACCAAAGACCTCTATTTTGAAATCTGAAAGAAACAGGTTTATTCTGCATTCTCTCCTGATATATGAAATTCTGCCTTGGGTGAAAAACAAAAAAAATAGTACCTTGGTTAGACATAATGGTTCAAAGGTGTGATCTCATATCCATAGCACTTTCTCTTGTTCTTCATGTTGTGATTTGTCAATGAAAAAATATGTTTCAGATGACAGGAGAAGTTTAATTTCAAGTTTATTATTATTTATTTATTTATTTATTTATTTATTTTGCTGGCCATTATGTACACCTTTTGAAATGAAGAATGGATGATCCAAAGACTGGATTTTTAACTGAGCTCTTACCAGGCTTACTTTGCTTCCACAAGAAATTATCTTACTTTTATAAATGTTGATGAACTGCACATCTTCAGGCATACTGTAGGTACAAGACAGAGCTCATTTAGAATCAAAAAATCATAGAATGGTTTAGGTTGGAAGGCACCTCACAGATCATCTAGTACTACACCCCTTGCCATAGGCAAGGACACCACCCACTAGTTTGCCCAGGGCAATCTGAACACCTCCAGGGATGGGGCATCCACAACCTCTCTGGACAACCTGTTCCAGTGCTTCACCACCCTCTGAGTGAAGAACTTCCTCCAAAACACAGAAAGCTGCATAAAAAATTATTTTAGGATTGTGTTATCTTTGAGGCACTTTCCCATGGAAATTTTGCATTGATCAACAACTTTATAAACCATGAACTTTGACTACGTCTATATCAATAATACTCTTTCATGGTCTCTAGCTTTCCGAAGGAGACATGAACCCTGGATTATACAAGAATGTAATATAGCACATAATCCCAGTGGGAGTGGACACAGTTTTCTTAATGGAAGTCAAATGCATGGTTCATTCACTTGCATGATGCTCTTTCCTTTGCCATGTTACAGTAACAACAATGATGCATAATCATTTACTTGCTAGTAAGGAAGCTCTCAAAAGATGGGTAAGGCCCATTCACTCAAGGAGTTTGTTCATGTACATACTGAAGTTGGTGTCCAGGCTGGCCAAGCACTGCAGCCAGTTCCATTAATGTCTGTGACAAGCCCTTCACAAATCAGTACCTTGGCCTTAAATCAACTCTCAACTCTTCCTAGTGCCTATAAATCACCAGTACCCATTTTCACTTAATACATACCAACAGCTCTAACCATTAGTGCTTTTACCTTTCATCTGTTTTCACCACTTCTGCAATCACCTTGATAGCAAATAAAATCCTGAGCTTTCATCCTGCTTAACACAGCTTGAACACTTCCATTTCTGTAGCAACTGGCATGTTCACCTTGGCTTTGAAAAGTCCCTATTTTTAACCAGGCACAAACAGACCTCAGGTTTTGCAGCATCCTTTTACAGAGGCAAAAAGTCCAGCTGTGACAATCGACATACTGATTTTCTTCTCTTCTGGTGCCTCTAGTTTGGCTGCTTCCTTGCAGAGGCTTTCCTTCCTTTGTCCTGTATTTGGAAAACAGAAGTTTGGTAGAAGTTATCTTCACTTATTGCCCTGGGTTCTTTCCTTACATGGAGAATATCATATTTCTTTCACTCCTCCCTCTGGTCTGTTTGCCTGCTTAGATCTTTCTGCTTGTTTGTTAACACTTTTCTGCTTTTAAGAAAAAAGCTTTAAGAAGGGCTAAAATGAAGCTACCTTTACTGACTTTCATTGGAAGCATTTCTTCATACCCTGGAGTGATTTTCTTATTCCATCAAAGAACAATCCTGTATATTGCAATATATCCTACCTAATAAATCTAAAAAAAAAAAAAAAATCTAAAAAAAAAAATTATTAGCAAATAAATCCCGAGGTTTTTTGGTTTGGTTTGGTTTGTGTTTTTGTTTTTGTTTTTGTTTTTGTTTTTTTGCTTTTCCTTTCATCCTTTCATACATATTTCATATAGGGTGTACAAAACCACTATGAAAGTCCACCTCAGAAGTACCTTGCTGACAAGCTTCAAAATCACTGAGAAGCTCTAATGTTTTACAGAATGAACGATATGTTTACTTACCAGAAATTTTTGTTTCTTTGTTAGAATCACAGAATATCCTGAGTTGGAAGAGAAGGCAGGACCTTCTTAACACAGGACCACCCAAAAAACAAACCATGTCCCTGAGAGCATTGTCCAAATGCTTCTTGAACTCCAGTAGGCTCAGTGCCATGACCACTGCCTTGGGCAGCCTGTCCCAGTGCCCGACCACTTCTTAGTGAAGAACCTTTCCCTAACCCCCAGCCTGACCCTCCCCTGTCCCAGCTCCATGCCATTCCCTTGGGTCCTGTTGCTGTCCCCAGAGAGCAGAGCTCAGCCTGCCCCTCTGCTCCCTTCGTGAGGGCAGCTGCAGGCCACCATGGGGCCTCCCCTCAGTCTGCTCTTCTCTGCTCTGCAACCAAGTGGCCTCAGCTGCTCCACATACGTATTGTCCTCTAGACCCTTCACCATCTTCCTAGCCCTCCTTTGGTAGTTTCCTAGCCCTCCTCTAGTAGTTTCATGTCCTTCTGTTGTGGCATCCTGTGGTAGTTTTACTTGGGTGGGTGGCCGAGCTCCACCCCAGCTGCTCTCTCACTCCCCCTCCTCAAAGAGAAAGGGGGAGAAAATATGATGCGAAGGGCTCAAGGGTTGAGATGAGGATCACTCAACAATTATTGTGACAGGCAAAACAGACTCTGAGTAGGGAGACAGTAAAATTTATTGCCTATTACTAACAAGCTACAGAAGTGAGAAACAATGGAAAGAAACAAGAAATGCCTTCTCCCCATCCACCCTCTTGCACCTCCTCCCCTTGAAGCGGTGCAGGGGAACAGGAATGGGGGTTATAGCCAGTCTATAGTGCTTCTTTTCCACCACTCCTTCTTGGTCACTCTCTGCCCCTGCTCTACATGGGGTCCCTCCCATGGGATGCTGTCATTCCCCAACTGAGCCTGCGGGGGCTGCCTACAGGCAGCAGCTCTTCAAGAACTGCTCCCACATGGCTCTGTACCATGGTGTCCATCCCCCAGGAGCAAACTGCTCCAGCATGGGTCCCTCGTGGGCCTCAGCTTCCCCCAGACCTCCTACCCCTGTGTGGGCTCCTCTCCACAAGATGCAGCTCTGGCTCAGAGCCTGCTCCAGCAGGCAGTCTTCCACAGGCCGCAGCCTCTATCAGTGCAGGTCCACCTGCTCCACTGTGGTCTCCTCCACGGGCTGTAGTGTGGAGATCTGCTTCAGCGTGGTACTCCATGGGCTGCAGGGGGACAGCCTGCTTCACCATGGTCCTCACCACAGGCCGCAAGGGACTTCTGCTCAGGTGCCTGGAGCACCTCTCTCCATCCTTCTTCACTGACCTTGGCACCTGCAAGGCTGTGCCTCACTCTCCCAGCTATGTTTAGCCGCAGTTTTGTTGTTGTTGTTGTTTTTGTTTGTTTGTTTGTTTGTTTTTCCCCTTTTCTTAGATATGCACTCACAGAGACACAAATAACGTTGCTTATTGGCTCAGCTCTGGCCAGCAGCGGGGCCCTTACCTAACATGGGGCAGCTTCTAGATTCTTCTCACAGAAGCCACTCCTATGCTCCCCTGCTACCAAAATCTTGCCATGTAAACCCACTACACACACAAAATTGCAAACTGTACTCAAAGTGAGGGCACACCAGCACAGAGCAGTGCAAGACATTCACTTCCCTCAAACAGCTAGTAGTGCCATGGTTGATGCACCCCAAGGTATGGTTGGCTCTTTTGGCTCCTAGGGCACACTGTTGGCTCATATTCAAGTTGCTGTCAGCCAAAACTTCTAATTCTTTATCAATAATTGGTCAGTCACTTAGGGTGAGATTTCACCTGTTATAATATTAGAATAACACCTTACTTTAGAGCAGATAAAATTGGAATAAATTAATCATTTGAAAAATAAATTCTTGAGGTAGCCTACAGTTAGCATAACTTTCCTTGCTTTACAATCAAATCCTGAGATCAAGTCAATTTTAGAGGATCTGATATTTTACTATTTCTATTTGCTTTTTTTTTTTTTAGAGAAGTTCAGATTTTCAAAATTTAGTTTAAAATTATTAAATGCAAATCTATATCCAAAAATATGTTTAATTAGGAAAGAATAACTTTTTTTTTTGAGTAAAAAGGAGTTGCCAAAGAAATATATATACCATTAAATACAGCTTACTCATACAGTGCCAGAAAAGGAACTAGACATTTCCTAAGTTAACTCAAGATAAGATGGTATTTTGAAATATTTTCTAAACAATATATAGTGAATATTCAAAAGCTATTGCTGTAATGATCTTGCCTGGGAGACCATTATTCATGGAGGAGTTAGTGAGCTACACAGCAGTTAACATGAGAGTTAACAGATCTGTGTTGTGCTGTGCTGCACATCCAGCATGGACTTTACACTTGTGTTGTGCTGCACCTGTCCTTTGGCTGAAGGATTGGGCTGCCTGCCTCTCCTCGCCTTCAATTAGAAGTGCAACAAGAAGTTCTCATGGGAACATCCTTTCTGTGACAGTAGAAATTATTATCAGGGTTGTTTTCTTGTAAGAAAATCCTACAGAAGTCCAAATGACCAAAATGGGGTCACCCTTTCCAAGGCCAGGGTCTGCATGTGGTGCTACACATGGTCAGAGGCTCATTCAAAGCTGCGTACCTGGGGATTCCCAGTACCTGAGGGAAGTAAGAGTATCTTTACTATTCTTTCTTTCTTTAGAGCACTATCTCTAACAAATAGTATTTTAAAGGGTACTTTACAGAGCCTGAGTGCCATTCTTACTGGGATTGTAACAGACCAGTATCTCCTAGTGCAAAACAACTACTTAGTTAAAATGATTATTTGAAAACAGCAGGACTATCTACACTGCAAATGGAAATCAGTTTTTCTCATAACAGCCTAATTTCTATTTTCCTCTTCTGTGTTTACTGAAATTGCGAGCACCACTATTTGAATAAAGGGTTGATGCCCAGCATGTGTGAAGTTATTTCTGAACTTCCGATTGGCTCTGAAATGTATTTTCCCTGTCCTCTTCCCAGGAGCACTTTCAAGAGGCATTGAGAAAATTAGCTTAGACAACCTGCTCACTCCAGTTTTAAGAACCATTTTTGATGTAGTCAAATACATGCAAATGACTTACAAAAATATTCTTCTTGAATCTTCAACATTCCGGACATTTAGTGTAAACTGCCTCTGTAGGAATTACATGTAGCTATTACCAGATGTAATTCTGTCGTTATGGCCTCTCAGTGTCAGCCCTAGAGCTCAAATTGACAATCCTGGAGTAAAATTGAAATGATTCTCCGACAACTTGATTAAGTGACCATGAGACAAGCAAGGGTTTGGACTTGCATTGGCCTTTCTTTGGCAGTCGCCTATATACATATACATTATTATAAATATGCAACCAACCATAATTGCTACAGAGAAAATATATCATCCGTTATTGTAGAATCTGTAATATGATGCTAATTCATAGAATCATAGAATGGTTTGGGTTGGAAGGGACCTTAAAGACCATCCAGTTCCAAGCCCCCTTCTATACGCAGGGACACCTTCCACTAGGCCAGGTTCCTCAAAGCCCCATCCAGCCTGATATTGAACACTTCCAGGGATGGGGCATACACAATTTTTTTTGGCAACTTGTTCCTGTGCCTCACCACCCTCAGAGTAAAGAATTTCCTCCTTATATCTAATATAAATCTCACCTCTTTTAGTTTAAAATCATTATTCTCTTTCACTATACTCCCTGATTAAGTGTCCAGATTTCCAGTAGTCCCCTTTTAGGTACTGGAAAACCACTGTAAGGTCTCCCCAGAGCCTTTTCTTCTCCAGGCTGAACAATCCCAACTCCCTCAGCCTGTTTTCATAGGAGAGGTGCTACAGCCCTCTGATAATTCTCATGGCCCTCCTCTGGATCCTCTCTAACAGGTTCACGTCCCTCTTATGTTGGGGACCCCAGTGTTGAATGCAGTACTCAAGGTGGGGTCTCACAAGAACATAGTAGAAGGGGAGAATCACCTCCCTCAACCTGTCAGTCAAGTTCCTTTTGATGCAGTTCAGGGTATGGTTGGCTTTCTGGGCTGTAAAGGCACATTGGCAGCTCATGCTGAGTTTCTCATCAACCAACACCCCCAGTTCCTTCTCAGCACTGCTCTCAATCCATTCTCTGCCCGGCCTTAGTTGTGTTTGGAATAATTCAGACACTAACTTGCATTTATATGAGCTATTCACATGTCAATACCTCAAAAAACAATGGCTAATTTTCTCTTTTTCATCCCTTTCTAGTGAATATGGAACTCCTGTGACTGTCCAAAGTGAGACTGCACAGCAGTGCTCCGTACTGGTTTTAAATCAATGTAAACTTGGTAGTAATCTTTTCTGTTTTCCCTGACAGATTCTCACTTCCTGTAATCACAGATATCACAGAGTTGCTGAGATGGGCAGGACCCCTGAAGATTGTTCAGTCCACCCCCTGTTCACACACAAACCACAATCACGTGCAGCAAGTTACTGATGGAGGTGCCCAATCTGGTTTTGAATGTCTCCAAGGGCAGACTCCACTCCCTCTGTGGGTAACATGAGCCAATGTTCAGCTGCCCTCACAGTAAATATATTTTTATGTTTAAACACAATTGCCTGTGTTTCAGTTTGTGCTTGTTGCTTCTTAACCTGTCATTAAGAACGTCCCTGCCTCACTGCCTGCAGGTATTCATGCACATTGATAAGATCCTCCTGAGTCTGTTCTTCTCACCAGTCCCAGCTCTCTGAACATCTCTCCACACGCAGTCCCCTAACCATCCCATTTGTTGGACTCACTCCAACATGTCCATATCTCCCTCATACTGGAGAACTCAGAACTAGATGCAGCACAATAGCTGTCTCACCAGCGCTAAGCAGAGAGAAAGGATCACCTCCCTTTACTTGCTGTTGCCTTTCTTAACACAGCCCAGGCTGCTCTTGGCTTTTTTTTTTTTTTTTTTTTTTTTTTTTTTTTTTTTTTTCCTGAAAGGATATTGATGGATCATGGTCAGCTTGATGTTTGCCAGGGTCCCCAGGGGCTTCTCTGCTAAACTGCTTTCCAGCCAGTCAGTCATTTGCTTCTTCTTCCTCATCATGTAGTTGGTAACAGATATCTACCCCAATGTCAGTCACATTGATGTGCCCACTAATCCTGACCCATAAATTCTCAGCTGGCTCCTCATTTGTACCAAGGCATTGTTCCATGTGTTTCCACTACTCTCTCACAAACAGGATGACACATGCCAGATGGTCTTTCCTAAAGAGTCAGTATCCAACCACTGCATCCCACCGTGCCTCTATCATCCCAGTGAGATCATAGCCCTATAACTACACACAGTTCTCCAGTTCCTCCTGTTTGTTCACTATGCTGTATGCATAAGTGGACAGCCACTTCAGAGAGGCATCCAGTCATGCTGGTTTCCCCAAAAGTAATAATATGCAAATACCTCATTTGCTTCAGCTATAGAAGAGAATGCTTGCAATTATATTTTCACTACTGAGAAATTACCTTATATATCTTCCAGAAAATCACATTAGGTAACTACACTTAAGGTGACAGAATCTATTCCATATCATATGTTAAATAGTGGACATGACTGACAAGAATATGAAGCCTCGTTACACTGGCTTTGTAATGTACATAATTTTAAAAAAATACTAAATTGTGCAAAATAGTGCATTAAATAACATTTTTTTCAGATAATGGAAAAGACAATTTAATAAAATATAATAAGGATAAAATATGTGAAAATCTATAACCTTGGTTCAGCAGTACATAGAGAAAAAAAATAAAACAAAAGAGTATATGAAAATGTTGGCTGGAAGAGAGTGCTGAAGGTCATCTAGGCCAGTCTCCAACTCAAAGCAGAAGTATTTCCAAGCCCACTCATCCCAGGCTTTGTCTAGCCAAACCTTGAAATCTTTCAAATACAGAGAATATACAACATCTGAACTTACAATTTGTGGACCACGTCCCTTGTTATGTCATTTGACACCATTCAGAACAGACTTTCATTACCTTTATAATCAATCTAATGTAATCTAGTAGTTGTAGACTATAAGATCTCCCACCCTTTAGCCTTCTCTCTGCAGGAATAAACAAGTCTGCCACTTCATGCCCTTCTTAGCAAGTCATATATGACCATTTTCCAGCCCTCCACAGAAACTTACTTAATTTCTTTAATGTTAATTTAAGGATCCAGATGTGGCCTCTCCAGTACTGAACTGAGGGAAATAATAGCTCCCCTCAGTCTGCTAACCATATATCTCCTCTTGTACACTAGTACGCAATTTACATTTTTCACATTGAGAACTTATTGTTGGGTTGTGTTCATCTTGGTTTCCACAGTAAACACCAGGCCCTTTTTAGCAAGGCTTCTACCCAGCAATTCCCTTCCAAGTCCTCACTGATACATGGGGTTATTCCATTCCAGATGCAGAGGTTTTCATTTCTTGGAGTTCATGTGATTTCTTCTGACCAATTTGTCCAGTACTTGAGGTCTTTCTGGGTTGAAACTCTAGTGTGCAGTATGTCAAGTCACTCTTTTAATTCTTGCCTTTCAGTTGAGCAATAAGCATTTTGTTTAGTAAGGTAGGTTTTTGCCCCAAATGCTGAATTATTCAGAAATGTAAGCTCAGGATTATATAAAATGTCTGGACATAGTTTTAAGTTTAAGTAATCATTGTAGATAAGGAAACAAACAAACAAAACTCTCAGCCTCTTCTAAGGCTTTATAATAAAGCATCTGAGGTCTCATTTTTTTTTAAGGGTGAATATGTGAGCAACTGAAGCAGTAGACTATGCTTTATTGACTGCATCAGCTGTTAATATTAGTGTAATATGGACAAATATCAGCAGATCATGTTTTAAAGCAAGAGAATGAGTCTTAGAGAAGTCCATAGTGCTACAAAAAATGAAAACCTTTCAAAGTAGCTAAGATAGAATGAGTCTGAAAAAGATAATGAGATTTTTGTGGGAGAGAGGAAAGCATATGACCAAATTATAAGGTAATGAGCAAACCTGAAATATTGCATGACAGCACCTGAATATGATAAAATAGTGTGAGGATAACAGCTTGCATATACTTAATTGAAGTGGTTTTCACGAAGAAAAAAAGCTCTGTAATGAAGGGCAAATGTTAATGGGGACAGGAGCATCAAATAGCTATCACAGCCACAAAATAAAAAAGTCTGTGTGATAACTGCCTCCTCACTGACCCACTGTGGCCTTCCACACCTGGATGCATAAATTCACGGAGAAACTATCAAGCTAGAGTATATAGGCATGAATACTGTCAGAATGAGAAAGAGGAGAAGGTTGCAGCACTCATCAGTGGCCTACAGGCATACCTTTTTTTTCATTTAATACATCTGATTGACTTGCAAGCAAAGAATTACTTTACACCACTCTCATTTTAACATTTTATTATTATGCAAGCATATTAGTACGTTCTTGCATCTGTAGAGATGATTTATCAAAAATGTTTCTACTCCATAAATAAAAGGAAAGCAGGCTGTAGGTTTTATATTGCCAGCAGGATTTATAGACATAGACTGTATTTTCTCAAAAACAAGTATGTGGACCATCTATCACTGTCTGAAGACTATGGCTCCCCAGATGTGAATTGTGAGACTGTATTGTATTGTGTGTGAGAATATTTTAGAGAAGATTTAGGTCTCAGATAGTGCACAGGCTCATGTGTCTGAAGAAATATAAGCACAATAACATGTAATTTCAATTGCTTGTTTCTTATTATGGAATCCACAAGTCTAAACAAAGAATCGATTGGGTCAAGTTACCAGTGCTACGATACTCAGATGGGAGGTAAGTGCTAAGATACTCCTGTGTTCCAACGCCTCTTAACTTCTTTCACTGACTTTATGGATTACAAATTTTACCCAGAACATTCTAATCAAACATATTTACAGTAACTAGGAGTGGTAGAAAAAAACAAACAAACAAACAAAAAACTTTCTATTTTTATCTGAAAACTCATAGTATTCAAATTTTGAAAAAAAAAAAAAAAAAAAGGTAAATTTAAATAGAAACAGAATTAGCAAAGAAGCTCTCAAATCCTAAGATAATTTTTAGCTACAAAAAGAAAGTGCATCATGTCAATGCTGCTGTGATTTATAGACCTGAGGGAAAACTGGAGGATGACATATTGATTAATATCCTTTCTCTTCAGTCATGTTACTTGAAACCTGATGAGATAGTAAATAAGGAAATATTCTATATGGGTGACATGATCCACTTTCAGCCCAGGGACAAGGTTTGCAATTTTTCCTGTACTGGCTCTTAGTTTTGGAAGAAAGCCTTCACAAAAGAGAATGAAATTCAGATCTTCAGACTGGGGGGAAGTGGGAGGCAGAAAATTAATATCAATAGAAGCAATTTATAAAATGTATAAATCCTTATTTTCAGAAGCTTCACATGCAATATCCCTAACAGGACGACAGGAGGCAAAATTAGGTTGATTAGTATTACTGCCATTTCTGTAACTGCAAAATGTCTGACTAACTGCTGCTGTTATCTCTATGAAGACAGTCACTGTCCTGAAGAACCAGAATTCTAAGGAAGTGACTCAATTCCCTAAATACAGGCATTTATTATTTGGATAGCTACGTCATCTAAGACAGCTGCATAGACAGTTATAAACAGAAGATTGATAAGAAACACCTGAAGAGGTAGCTGGATGCCAGGTAGGATGTGTTTGTAAGCATAAGATCTGATTCTTATGTTTAGGCAGCAGACCCTCCACTACCCTCCTTGCCCCTCCACCTCTACCGAGATGCAAGGTGCATTTTACAATTGTTTCCTTAAAACTGATTCCTTTGAAAGAATGTACTCTGTATCTTAACTTAGATTGCATTTTTAGTCCATCTATCAAAAGGAATGAGGTGAATGCAATCACATTTTTTTTGTTTGTTTTTTAAATACAAGCACATACATCTTCTTCTATCCACATTTTCCATTTAACACCTTCTGAACAATTTCAACCAATCTGACAGATGGACAGTGCCTTCAGAGGCATTAACAACTTACAGGTGTTATGAAAATAAGCTGGATGAATGGCTCTATTAATGCCCTGATAAACAAAAGAGCGTGATATGAATTTTATTACAGACACTGAAGAGCCACATAAGAGAGTACTAGTATGAGCACTGCAACAGCAAGAAAAACTTATCTGGAGTTAGTAGCTCTATAAACAGCAAGAAGCCCATCTGTAGAAAGCTAGGCTTCACAAGCTCCGCAGCTCAGAGTTATCATAGTTATCACACTTCCACAGTCATTTCCATCAGCATGTGTCAGTCTGTCACTCTGGAATGTTTTCTGTTTTCATTCTTATATATTCAGGGCACAATTTTGAAATAACAATAATGAAAGAAAATATGAGAAAATATAGAGAATCACATTTGTATCTGAGCTGAGAGAAATTTTCACACATACTGATAGACATCCTATGAAAATTACATTGTTTAGTAGCTTGCATTTCCAATGTCTTTAGAGGCAATTCTGGTTTGTCTAACTGTTTTTCCCATCCTTACTTTAATGGCTACTGCAAATCTTTTCCTTGCTTGACAGAATAATTTGACACTTTAAGTTAGTTTTTATAGATTAAATCCATGCAAATGAAAATTAATTGATCCTTTACTGTCTCTGATGGTTTTTTTTGTTTTATTCCTACATTATACACGCAAGTATGTGAAGTATGAAGTACCTGTATGTTATCTTTGGTCTGCATATGGAACATATATTCCAATGGCACTTCTGCTTGAAGGTCTAGTGGAACAAACAACCAAACACTTCTTAGATATTCATTTCTAAGATAATGACACAGAAGTTAGGAAATGTCAGAACTATACTGCCTGTGAAGTTTTCTGTCTGTGCATTATGGTGCTGTGAGTAACATTATGCTGTCTCTCATAACTTTATTGCATTGGAATCCACCTTGCCCACTTATTGACATTAGCATAGTTTCAGATAGTTCTGTGACTACAGTTTATTTTGCAGCAGCATAAGGCATTTATCATGGCTAATTAAACTGTCTGATTAACATTTTAATGGGATTTAGTTGACCCTAAATAAAGGGATGGACAGTCCCTTTGCCTAGAAGGCTGTTAGATTTACATTAGCCTGCTTATGTTATGGGTTGCCCATTACTGTTATCACAGTAAATTCTTGAGTTTTGAAACAAAATGTATTCATACTTTGCTGATAAAAATTTAAGTGGGTGCCAGACTGAAGGCTTTAAACTGGATTATTGCATCAAAATGATATGAGGTTTATACATAAGTAACAGTATATGATATAAAGGTTTCCTTCAGCTCAAAGACAGAACTGTCCTACATGAAACAGTCCTGTTTTAAACAATGCTATAGGATCACATACAACCAGGGGAACACATTGCCTTATTAAAGTTAATGCCTTATATAAGAATAATTTAGAACAAGCTTTTAAAAAGTGTAACAATGGAATGACACATCAAGAAAAAAGAAATACAGTACACAGAAGAAATAATGGGACATGAAGCATGCATAAAGATTTTAATTAGAAAACACTTCTCAGCTTTTTTGTTGTTGTTGTTTATCTCCATATAGTGAAATACTGTATTTGGTCTTTCACCCTTGTTACTACTCAGTTTGCAGTATGGAAGAAAAGTTGCCGAGGAGATCAATTCTCTTTGATATACTGTCTGATTAGTCACCACAAACTGGTACTAACAGACACTCCTCACAAAAACTCAAATGAAAACTAAAATGCTTAGAAGCCTAATGATATCCAACATACCTTTACCCATTCTTAGCATGAATGTGTAAAGAAATTTTAATTTCCTGGTGGCCAGCTTTTTATTTTTAAATCAGAAAAACATCCTAAAAATGCAACTCAAATTCTCTTAATTTATTATTTCAAACAGATAGCAGTTTCATCCAAACTCTTACTCATGTATAAAGAAACTATGGAGTAATTATTTATTACTTACCATTAAACAAAACTGTGTATTAGAACCAAAGAACATCACTCTTCATCATCCTACTACCACTTATTTTTAACACTACACAGGTATGAAGAGGGTTTAAACTCCTGATATCTTGAGAATGTCTGTTAAAGCTTGTATAATCATCCACATCTACGAAAAGAGTGCTAGACAGTAAGAAATCTAGTCTGATCCCTGCCAGCCCTTAGCAACGTTCTGTTAGCATGGCCTATTGGATTCTTACTTAGCTAGCCAAGAGACAAAGATAACATGGTCAATAGGTAACCCTTGATGAAGAACTTGAATGATCTGGTGAAAATCCCAGCTGTTTATTAAAAAAAAAAAAAAAAAAAAAAAAAAAAAAAAAAAAACACAATCCAAAGTAGAGATGTTCATGATGAGTTTAATTCAGGAAGGACAAAGCCTTCCTGATGTTCCTGTCAGAGTGCTTATATACTGGTGTTGAACTGGTCAGGTAGAACATGGGATTTTTGTCTCTAACCAAAGTAGTAGGCCTTATCTGGTGCCAAAAGCTTGATGGGAGACTTAATTGTTCTACTTTTGCATGGCAACACCTGCAGTGAATTCTTGTAATTAGGCTGACTGACACTGTAAGCATAGCTTGCCTACTCTGTTAGTCATCCCTTTAAAAAGAAATTGCTGTATCTCATGTGGTTACCTTGACAATCCACAATTTAAGTTATTTTTTAACACAAGTTTATCACAGAAATGCACTCTGTATGTTACAATCCAATGGCTCCAATAGACCACTAACAGAAATTACATTGTCATTTAGGTAGAGTAGGCAATACATATGCAAAATGATATGTAAATGTTCTTACTATTCAGCAAAGTGATTTATAGAAGTTACAACAATTTGCATGCATTTCTTTGATGCTTTTAGATTCCTACTGTCCCTGTGTCCTCATTTGCAATAATAATCAGTCTACATCAAATCTCACATAATTAAGCTGAACAGAGTGGCACTTTCTTTAACAAGGGTAATTGTTCATATGCTGCCCCTGTGTAATGAGTCATCATAAACAAAAGGATGTGTTAATAAGTTTTCACAGCTGGTATTTTGGTCTGGATCCTGGCTACATAAGGGCAGCTTAGAAAACCATTCCAAGCATTATGATGTTTCAATCCACAAAATATCCTCCATTATGAAGATTTTCCACTGCAACTTTTATCTTCCTTTGCACATTCAGCATCCGCAGCTGAAAAATGAAGGATTCAAAAGTCTTGCTAGTACTGGAGTGTGAATGAAACAGGTTCACTTTTATATGTCTTAAATAAAACCACATACTTGGCTAATATTTTTCATAGTGGGATTCAATTCTCCCTCATCTAGATGCAATTAGTGGTGCCTGGGCACTTCTAAAATCTAACTCACTTCATGTGCTTACCTAATTGACATATGGATTTTGGCCAGGTTTGTGGAACTAACTGAGAAACAAATCACCGCTTTGCTCCAGCTGCTCTAGTTACTCAAACAATATTTTCAGTTCTATACAATATGTCAATAAAATGCAGCAGTCATAAAGAAATTAAAGATTATGTACGTTATCTTAAACTGCCTGCAAAAGTCTGTGTTGGAAACCACATTGTCTATTGGCAAAATACTATTTGGAGGAGATGGGGAAATAATTACAATAAAATACATAGGGAGGATATTTTCTGAAGCTTAGACTATATACGTAGAGAACCTTTATTTTCTACTTGAAAGGAAAAAAAAAAAAAAAAAAAAAAACTTGTAACATGGGCAGCAACAGGCAGAAAGCTACAGATGGAGTTGAAGAACTTTGCTTTTTGCATGGAAACATATTCAGTTTATAAAATACCATGTAGCACTTTCCCAGATGAGTGTCTTGGTAAAAAGAATTCAGCTGAAAAAGGTGCTTTTAGAATTTCATAGGCCTTAAGTATTTGGATTTCAAGTTATCTACAGCCTTCTAGGCTATACCCATCTGATTAAAGGATGTTTCAAAGAATAATTTTAAACGTGTTTCAGTTATACTCCTGTTCGGCACTACTGAAGTACTCATCAGCACCCATAACGTTAAACTCAGCAGCTGAAATGTTCAATAGAAAACAGAAGATAACTTTTGAATATGTCACTACTAATTAAAAAAAAAAAAAAAAAAAAAAAAAGTGACAGTGTGGGTAGGTGCAAATGTGATAAACTATCTCAGAAAATGTATAAAGTATTATATGAGTGAAAATCATTTGCCATAGCAGCATTCTATGAAAGAATGGGAGACCATGAATGCAAAAGCTAGCTGTCTCCAGTGACACAGCCACTCAGCCATGAGATCATTACTGATCAAGCTTAGTCCAGTAGTAATGAGGTAAAACTTCAAATTAATTCAGAAAAGGAGCAGATACTGAGGGCAGCAAATTGCTCACATGTCACTGCAGGAGCAATCAAGCATCATATGGAAGCAGACAGGAAGGCGGAAATGTCAAGGCTGATGGAAAACTTGGATGTTTCCATATTCTGAGTATTACTTATGTGCTGAAAGAACATATATCCAGATGTGTATTGCTGCAGGCAGACATTTTGAAGTATTCTTGGTGAAATATTTTAGGCAGGTAGTGATATCTGTGACTAGCAACCAGAGAGAAGGCGAGTCTTTTCCGCTTCCTCACAGACCTTTTCCTGTAATATCAGGTGGCTTGCCCATTTCCTTACACAAGTCTGTGATAAATGCTCTGCAACATTGACCTCTCATTAAATGCCATCAAACCACTGTATGAAGATTTAGTGCCTAGAAAGATAACTGGCAACTCAGGGTGCCTTGCTGCAGAAGGAACATAGGACAGCTAGCAGTCAGGCACGTTGCCTGCTTACCAAGACTCACAGACACCTTTCTGCCAAAAAGTATACATTGTCTTAGTGACCCAGAACCCATACATGACTCTCATATCAAAGTGAGATTGAAAACAAAGAAGGAATTTAGCACCAGGGCAAGAAAGTATATTAAAGTGCATTTCTCATGGGAATTTAAGTAAGATGAGCTTAGACATATATCTCAGTTGTACCTTGCCTTCCTTTTCCCTGTACTGTGGCTTATAAAGGCATCTTTATTTTCATTAACCTTACTTCTACAATGGTATATTTTAAAAGATGAAGGAGTTGGTATATCATTTCTTCTTCTCCCTATGTTCACAGGTACTGCATGTTTAAGACAGTGGGTGTAATTTGAAGCAGGGTCCTCAAGAATTTTTATGTTAGCTTATCTGCAAAAAGGATGGCAATAACCACCTGGAAACTGGCTATTTTAAACCATATCTGTCATATAACTATGGTGGTGGTGGCCTGCAAGCCTCAAGCCTGCCTGATAGTCATCCACGATATCTGAACTTTACAGTGGCTTCAGGAAACATACGATATCTTCTCTAGCTGAAGTATCATGTATGATTGTGTCAGCTAGAAAAATTACTATTTTTTTGTTTTGTTTTAATATGTGAAGCCTAGAACACTGTACCATCCCTCTCTGCACTATAATAGGACATACATGCATAGCCATGATGCCTGCTAGGGATTTTGAGACAGAAGACCTTCTGTGATCTCTACAGTCTATACAAAACCACACTCTTTCATCTCAGAGTACACTTATGTAGGTGGAGGATTCTGAGATCTACTATAGACATAGCTGTAGGTATTGTTGAGATCATAGCATTCAATGCTAAATCAGCCCTAGGAAAATCCTTTTTCACTGATAAATTACTACCTTTCTTTCCTGTCTCCACTATGTTTGTTTATTAAGACATAACCCCCCACCCAGACTTTAGGAATAGGTGGTCACTATGGCTTAATACAAATCTGAATTTCCTACCTGCTTTTATTTATAGGATTCCGTATCATGAAAACATCTACTGTTTCTCGCTAAATTTTTCAACACATTGTCTCCCTCTCTGTATTCCAACAGAACTCCTGTATACATGCTGCACTGTATTTTACCCTCAAAATTTCACAGGATGGAGCTGTCAGTCTAACTCTCATCTTTCCTGATGTTCCCTGTGATTGAGAAGTATTCATTCCCTTCTGGCAAAGCCAGTGTGCTTGCTCTTGAAAATACACTGATATGATAGTGTGCCAAAGCAAGAAAAAAGACAAAATGAAATTGTCATATATGGAAGTGTCCAGACATTTTTTGCAGCATTCAGTAAAAGTATTTTATGACCTGAATATGGGGAGACACAGGACAATGGGCTGAGCAACAGAGTGTGAATCAGGTGACTACATATGTAGAGAATATCACAAATCATATTCCCCTCTTTTGACACTTAAATACAGATTCTATTTTCTCAAATGGCTAGAAAGTATTTATTTCACAACAGTATTTTGAAAGACCCTGTAAATTGGGCATTGTCTCATATTGTAAGTAGAAGCCTAGCGTATCTTATGGATTTCTGTACATTACAACAGCACTCATTTATTTTCTTTTGATTCTGACTGGTGCATGAACTGTGTTTTTGTTTTGTTTTGTTTTGTTTTGAAGATGAACTCTGCTATCTACTAGCATGTATTTTCAATACATGATATAAACAGATAGGTAAGACACAGAGACACTGCGACACTGTACATATTATATGTTATATTTATTATATATTTGTGTGCTTATATTTATTGAACATGCATATATTGTCATTGCGCATATAGCACCATTTTCTACAATATAATGATGACTAAATGTGTGAATAATCCTGACACTGTGTTCTTCCTTTTCTTGTGGGAAAAATATCTTTTCTTATTTTTCTTGATTTCTATGGGACACGTTTTTAGGTTTATGCTCACCAAAAAAAAACATAGCTCACCAAAACATGCTCACCAAGAAAAAACATAGATATACAAATACTACAGCGTAGGAGCTTGGAACAATTTGTAAATAACACTGTAGTGTTAAGTAAATAACTCATAGTGTCCTGCAATCTATACAGAAATAAACACACAATCTACTAGCACAGATACTGAAATGTATTTGGTATCAGACTTAGGTTTATATAGCACACTCGTAGGACTTATAAGTGATAGAACTGTGCACAGGAAATTTGGTGCATTATAAATCACAGAATCACAGAATTGTCTAGGTTGGAAGAGACCTAAAGATCATCAAGTCCAACCTCTGATCTAACACTAACAAGTCCTCCACTAAACCATATCACTAAGTTCAACATCTAAATGTCTTTTAAAGACCTCCAGGGACGGTGACTCCACCACTTCCCTGGGCAGCCCGTTCCAATGCCTCACAACCCTCTCAGAAAAGAAGTTCTTCCTAATATCCAACCTAAAACACCCCTGGCACAACTTTAGCCCATTCCCCCTTGTCCTGTCACCAGACATGTGGGATAATACACCAATTCCCACCTTGCTACAGCCTCCTTTAAGGTACCTATAGAGAGCAATAAGGTCGCCCCTGAGCCTCCTTTTCTCCAGGCTGAACAAGCCCAGCTCCCTCAGCCACACCTCATAGGACTTGTTCTCCAGGCCCCTCACCAGCTTCGTTGCCCTTCTCTGGACTCACTCAAGTACCTCAATGTCCTTCTAATAGTGAGGGGCCCAAAACTGAACACAGTACTCAAGGTGTGGCCTCACCAGAGCCAAGTACAGGGAAACAATCACTTCCCTAGACCTGCTGGCCACACTGCTTCTTATGCAAGCCAGGATGCTGTTGGCCTTCTTGGCCACCTGAGCACACTGCTGGCTCATATTCAGCTGACTATCAACCAATACTCTCAGGTCCTTCTCCACCAGGCAGCTTTCCAACCACTTCTCTCCCAGCCTGTAGCTCTGCTTGGGGTTATTGCACCCCAGCTGCAGGACCCGGCCCTTGGTTTCATTGAACTTCATACAGTTGTTCTCAGCCCATTGGTCCAGCTATCCAGATTCTCCTGCAGAGCCTTCCTACTCTCGAGCAGATTGACGCACGCACCTAACTTGGTGTCATCTGTGAATTTACTGAGGGTGTACTTGATCCCCTCATCCAGAAAACTCATATTTTATCCATAAAACTCTTTTTTTTTTTTTTTTTTTTTTTTTTTTTCTAGAAAGCTCATAATCTTTTATATTTTGGAATCTTAAACTAGCTTAGCTGTGTGTTGCCTCTGGTCATATTCAGGGAATGATCATATTTCATCATCAAACTTAGATCATATCTGGAAGACCTCTTTCTCTTCTCATTTAGTGCGTATCTTGTTAATGCACAGTTTGTGACTAATGCCACAGAAATGCCTGCTGGTTGTAGGCTCTGGCAACAGAACAGCATACTTCCATACATTAGCCACCTTTGGGGACAGATAAATAATCTACTTAAAACATCAGAAAATTAATTTGCATAACCAATCTAACGCTGTGTTTATTGTGAGTCTTGCCAACACCCTTATTTTATCCCTTGGATGTTATGCTGTAGCTTCTAGGTTGGTAGTAATAGTATACTGATTATTATGATCATGAGTAAGTAATATGTGCTTTCTTTGTACATTTCCTTAGTTATTACATCATCTATATTTGTTCTGCCCTAGTCATTTTCTCACAATATGGATGCAACCACAACTTATTTTTTGTGCAGTTATGGAAAAACTTTTGCTATCTAACTTTTACTTTTCCACATTCTGCATAGCATATACATGGTTATGTGCATACTGCTACACCCTCATATGGTAATATTTCAGTTTTGTAAAATACCTTATCGTAATGTTAATAAAGCCTGCTACCATTTCTGTTGGTCTGCCTTATGGTACAAATAATCAGCAGGCAAGAACATCATTTTTTCTTTAAGGACACTGTCATTGACCCACCTGAAATAGAGCTAACAAATTTGCCCAGTTTTCAGCTTGATACTTTATTTAGATTTATTTCAGCATTTCTGCTGTAAAAGCCAGTCATTCATTTGTGATAGCTGCAAGTGTTCATGGAGAATGAATCCATCACCATCATGTGAGCTGAAGAGATACAAATACCCTAAAATCGCTTTTTTTCTTTGATATAAAATGTCACCTCTTTATTTGTACATTAATCACTGCATTCAAGAATGTCAGAGATATCACTGACCATGGTCTAACATGCCACAGACATTTGCAGTGAGGTTTTTGCTTCCTACCAACAAACTGGGTGAGAACCATCCTGTTCACAGTCTGTGGTCATCTTAGCTTAAAATTTCCCACAATCTTGTATTTGACTTATTATTTTTATTGCTAATTTTATGATTTTTAGAGTTTGAATAAAACTGAATATACAATGTTTTATCTCCTCAGAGGCACCATAGGTAAGAATAATATGATACTAATGCTCTGGTTCCACAAATCTGTACATGAGTTTATCCAGTTCATTTTGCAATTCCTATTTCCTTCAGATTAAGAGGTGCTTAGCCAATATTATCAACAGACACTAGAAACAAAACATAAAAGCAGAGGAAGACACTCTTATTTGCTCTCAAAAATACTCATATTCATTTACAAATGAAAATATTTTGAAAAGCCAGACACTATCTATATATCCCCACTCCTACCCTCTTATTTCTAGAGCTATTTTTTCTTTTCCTCTCACAATTCCTTTTTTAGCATCATTGCAGTTTTACAGAAAGAGCATATGGTACACTTACAAGTTTAGGTAAGAGCACAGAGGAAAGCCAGTTCATTCAATATCCATACCAGGCTGTCTGTTTCTACCCTCTGTAAGCTCCCTTTTTCTGCTTGAGTTTGGCCAGAAGATCCTTGTTCATCCATACAGATCTCCTGGCATTTTTTCTTGACTTCATATATAAAGAGAAGCCACTACAAAATATGTTTCATGATCTTTGCAGTTTTCCTCATTGGACTTCAATGGCCATTTTTTTCAGACAGTCTTACAAGAACCTTATGTCTCTTTTCTCTCTATGTTTCAGGTAGACTGGCAAAAAAAAAAAAAAAAAAGTTACATTAGCTACATAAGTCATTCCACATTCCTTTTGTTTTTCAAAACAATTTAAAAATGTTTATAATTATATTTAATACATATAAAGATTTTAGGAGCTTCTGCTGATAACCTCCCACTACAGTGAAAACTGTCTGTCTGTATTGAGGTAGCTAGAACAGAAGAACAGTGGCAGAATAATCTGATTTTGACTTCAACTTTTATTATAATTCCAAAGGCTGTAACTATATTTTTGCTCAATCATAAAAGAACCCAGATATGTCATGAATAGGAGTGTGAACACAAACTTGAACACAAAAAGGCTTCAGTTAATGAAGATATTCCTTCTGGGCCTCTTTTGCCATCTTTAAGCTAACCTAGATGATTCAAAGAATGTGTAGCATGAGGACACTAAGGTTCAGTGGTGTTACAGATATATGACTTAAGAAAATTTCCTTAATTGTAGTAACAAAATCTGTAAGTGATAAAGATTACTCAGATGTGCCAGCTCCCTTCATCATGTACTTTTGTCAGGGTTTGTTCCTGAGGAACTCAGTGCAAGAGAAGTTCAACATGCTACATTTCTGATGAGATAAGAAAACTCATTAAAGGGGAGAAAGAGAATTTAATTTAACATTTAATAATATATGTAAAGAGAATAAAAGGGAAAAGTGGTAGTAGAGGGAATTGCATGCTGTCAGACTGAATGATGGAAACTAGATGACTTCACAGAGCTGCTGAACTTTATCATGACACACGCCTGAAACCAAAGGCATTTAAATCAAGACTCTGCTAATCTTGAAGGAGATTCTGTCCTTGCAGGCCAGCAAATTAAATGCTCCAATGCGGTAATAAAATGTCAAATGATGAACAGTTGTGACTACTGCAAACTTAACTGGCTTTTGCTGGTCTGTCCAACCTAACCATTACCCCAGCTTCTTGGTAATATGCATATCTGAGTAGCTGATTTGTAGAAAACTAAGATTAGGTGATCCAAGTTTGTAACACACATAATACCCAGTCCTTTCAAGAACAAGAACAACAACAAAAACAACAACAACAGAATGGAAAAGATTAAGAACATTTCCATGCTCTTAAAAAGATAGAAGTGGCTCTGATCCATCCCAGTGCACCAGCTTCATGATTCACTGATTTAAGGACAGATAAGAAAAGATTGTAACACAATTTCAAAACAAATTTAGATAGTTTTCTTTAGCTAAGAATACAGATGAACTCTACAGAAGCTCTCACTCAAAGGCCACACAGCTTTCCACAGTAAACTTTGTTCTTGAATTAGTTTCATTCTTTAAATTAATTACAGCACTAATAACACTGTCTGTTCCTCTTAACAGCAGAGCAACCATGTTCTGATAAAACGACAATGATTAGCCCTGACCAGTCTGACCTGATATATTTTAAAAGTAATGTAAAACAGTAATGTAAAAGTCTAATGTAAACATTTCAAAACTAAGTTTCTCCTTCATAGCTATAATTCCCAATTTCTTACTACTCATTTTCAAATATTGTTACAGCAGTTTTTTTGAGCACAATTCTGCTGGCTATAACAACCTGCTGTAATCTAAATGTACATATTGTCCAGTAATTTATATATTCAAGGATTCCCCAAATTGGTTTGGATTGTATCTAAGATGAACATCTTCCTAACCTGCAAAAATGTGTTATGCAGGAGGCATTTTTTACATACCCTGTACAGATGTCCCGAACTAAGTGACTCATGCACAGGAAGGAAGGAAGGAAGGAAGGAAGGAAGGAAGGAAGGAAGGAAGGAAGGAAGGAAGGAAGGAAGGAAGGAAGGAAGGAAGGAAGGAAAAGAAAGATCATTAAATTTCAGTGGCTGCAGTTGTCTTCTGCAATTGTACACAATACAAGTAATTGGTCCCCTTCATATCCTTTCTCAAAATAAAACATATATATATATATTTTATATATATAAAAACATGCTAATCTTCCTTCTTATTGCACCATATTTCTTTCTGATTAACCACTACACTCTGATCTAGAATATATAGAAGCTGCAGTTCAGTCTCCACATCTTCATTGGTTTTGTGTAAAGACTTGAAATTATATATATTTTCTTTCACTCAGAAATGGGCTTCTATTACCAACTTATCCTTCACAAATTGTAAAATAGCAAAGACTTAATCACTTTAAGTCCCAACAGAGTACTTGATATATAGAAAAACAAAATTATTTTGGTTACTCTGTCCTAATTGATGGGAAGTAAAAATTAAGCTGCACTGCTTCCTGAAACATTTGGTTAACTTGAATATACACAGTTTCAATAACCAAAACTTAAAGCAAATTTTTATGGTCTTTTTCTGTCTTGATTCATGTATTTTTGCATTATAGTTGACACAGCCTCCTGAACACAACATGCATTTTATCTGGCAGCCACTTGTCAAGCATTGGCACCTTTATTACCCAGGAGACTCTGCGACAATGACAAAGAGTTTTTGGATTAGTCAGTGTCACCAAGATAAGAGTAAAATTAAGAAACGATAAGTACAACATTAACACCATTAGGCATAGAAAGAATGAAATAACAAAAAAGAACAAAAAAAAAAAAAAAAAAAAAGTACAGAAACTCCTGAAAGCAAATGGCATTGCTCTTAATCAAACTGACAACTATAACACTAATTATCTTTGATTTACAGAGAGCTAAGGTATTTTGTGTTCAAGGACTTTTTAGAGATTAATCTTCTGTGTTTACTTCCCAGTAAATAAATTCTGTTTTTTTTCTTTCACTTCAAAGTTAAGAAGCCTGTTGTTTACTTCAAAGTTAAGAAGCCTGTTGTTTATTATACTGCCTCCTGACTTTTTGAAATTCTAGGCCGATTCTAGAAATAAAATGTTTCAAGTCTATGAGCAACCCACCAGAAGACAATAAACTATGTTTGAGACCTTCATCCTAATTTGTCTTTGAAATTTACCACTTTTAGATAAATATATCACATAAATTTATGCTATGAGCTGCAAATAAAAGTATCACAGTGATTTCAGTATATTGACCAGATCAACAATCCTGAATTCATAGTCAGCATGCCATATTTCACATAGAAGCTGTCATTTTTGATGTTGATCTAGCAGAGATTATTAAAAGTAGGACTGAGATTTTAGGTTATTCATAAAAGTTTCATAGACTAAAAATTATGTCTCATTCACATAACAGCAACTCCATTATTCTTTTTTTTTTCCAACATAAATGATCATGAAATCTCCATAGAAGATGGGAATTTTGGTAAGAGAGAAAAATATATAGCAAGAATAAGTCTCTGTTCAAGTAGAGAGTGCAAGAATTCTAAGACTAATGAGAATGTTTGAGAAAAGCTTAAGTGCTGCCATGGCTGCGTCTATGGGTTTACAGGAACAGGAATCTTCATGAATAACTAGAAGAATCATCCTGCAAAGGGGATATATGAATGAAAGATTTTTTAGCTGTACCTGGGTAGGCAAAGCCAGATACAGTGATATATTTTTCTCTCTTACCTCAAGGTCCTAAGATATCTCTTTATAGAGAGATGAAGAAAGTGAATAGGTGGGAAGCTAGTCCAGACTGAAGCCTTGCTATAAATTATGGAATGAGAATTAAAGCAATTATAACAGAAGTGACAAAATAAATAAATAAATAAATAGATAGATAGATACATGTAGATAAATAAATAAACGAATAAATAATGCCAGAGCTCCTAGTCTTTACAAATAAAAGGAACAGACCACTTATTACAAAATGTTGATAAACTAAGACAATTTCTAGGCAAGTCAAATGACAAATAAATAAATAAATAAATAAAATTTAAAAAAAAAAAATGAGTAGATTACATAAGGCTTATACATAAATACCGTATGCATATAGGCCAGGATACAAGCTGAGTACATTCAGGCCAGGATACCAACTGAAGCACATCTCACAGGTGACATTTAGGGTATAAAGAAATAGTACTTAATATATATTGTATATTATATAATATATTATGTATAAATTATATGTAAATTATATATAAATTAACGGTTACCTAACACAGAAGAAAAGCTATCAAATATAATTCCATGCTAAATGGAGTTTTTTAAAATCTTCCCAGACAGTTCCATAGAAAATATTCTTGACTTACAGTAAAGAAACATAAGTTGGAGATATGTTCAGAGATAAGTATGGAGATTGTTCAGATAGAAACAAAACATTTCAGACTGTTTGGGTACAATACCGTGAAAATTAAAGGAGGAGTGAATAAATATCAAGGAGTGAATAAATATTCAAAGACACCTTCAAGAAATAATGGCATTATCCTGGAAAACACTAGAGGTATATTACAGAATAGTTTGTTCATAAGAAATTGGAAAAATAACCTAAATAAAATACAATTCAATATGTACATGTGAATTATATTTTCTGGTGCAGTCAGCCACACAAAAGGTGAAAAATAAATAAAGAAGCAAGCAGTTCAGAATAAAAGGTTGTTGTTATTATCTGACCACAAGTTAAACACATCAATAACGACATAGTAAAAAAAGGCAAATATCATCTGAGAGTGCAAACAGCAGTGTAATTTACAAGTGCATGAAGTCAGCATGGATTGACACTTGAGAACTGGGTTCAGTTTTGCTGTTGCTCTTTAAAAAGAGTCCGTCACCTTCAGGAGACAGTCCTGAAGAGAGCAACAAGATTGATCGGAAGTCCAAAAAGCATGAGCTGTGGGGAAAGACTGACTGAACCAAGGAGTAGGTAAATTTAAGCAAGAGGAGAATCCTAAGTGAATACAAAATACTAGTCCTCAAAAGGTTAAAATACTGCTCCAACCAGGAAGAACATTACCTGTTTTCACTGTGCAGTGTGTCTATAGAAAGAAATAATAACTTTAAGTGGCAGAAAGAAACACCAGGAAACCATTCTAATAGTCACAGGGACAGCACATTTGAATAAATAAGCTATGGGTGATGTAGAATAGTAAGTACTAAAAAACTTGAAAAGCAACTTGGTTAAATAGCTAGTTTAATGTTGCTTTGCATCTGCAGGAAAGAGTAGATGAAACTTCAAAGTTTCTTTCAAAACAAAAATTCATTCATATAGAAAAATACAACAATATTATATAATTAATACATAATACAGAGACCTAAAGTAAAAGAGAACTCTCTTCTATCGGCTTGTTTGGCATATTAACCGTTTCAGACATTGAAATTATTATTTTTTTAATCTATTTCTTACTTCTCTCGATCTTCCCCGTATAGGCTGTGAATTTATGCCTAAAAGTAAGGGTTTGTATTTGTTCGTTTTTTCTATCAAGTGTAACATAACATGACCCCCTAACAGCCATGGTGCTGTCTCACTCTTAAACGTGCACATTGAACCTTTCAGCCAAACAACATTTCACTTTCTTGTAGCTTGATATATCACATCATCTATAGTGGTAAAATTGTTTCTGTGCTCACCCAAACATGTAAGATTCAAACTAATTTTTTCAGCAGTTCAAATAAACTGAGGATGTGACAATAAAATTACTCAGCAAAGATGAACTATCATTGTGATCAAGTGGAACAGTTTGATACCTGTTGAACTAAGTTACTGATGAAAAATGGACTTCTAATGTCCACTGTATCACAAGATGATAAAAACACACAAGACAAGCAAATGAAAGTTTTATTCAGGCTGTAAAAACAATGCTAAGTATTGTTTGTACAGACATAACTAAGTAACATATTTGGTGAGCTCCTGGAGAAACATCTCAAGGTTGTGTGCATCTTACATGCACTTTGAAAATAGATTATGTGACATTGACAGCTCCACAAGGAGGAAGAAAAGCTTGCTAGAAGTAAGGAAAATGTTCGCATATACACTATGAATTTAAAATGTGACCAATGAGCTTGTCTGGCTCCATTTTTTAGGTACCAGACTTGAAACCTCAGGAAAGTCTCACTGTACTGCAAGGTATTGATTATCTCCCCCGTAACGCAAGATTTTCTATGGAATCTTGAGTAGAGTAAGAAAAATTGCTTGAAAACTGGATAAAAATAATTCTTGGAGTAATGGAAATATAATGATGACCAGAGTATGATGATGTGTTTTTTATATTATTTAGAGAAATCAAATTTAATTTTGATGCTCATATGAAGGCAAACTTTTAAACAGTTTTGACAATCCAACATGTGTCAGAACTACAGAACTATGTTTTAGAACAAAAAAAAAAAAAAAAAAGAATTTCAGCAAAGTTTTTTTTTTTTAAACAAACTCTTTTTTGTTTTGAGAAAACATCTTAAACAGCTTAAAATCCATTTTTTATTTTAGCAATGTATCAGCCTTTTGGAGGTATAGAGTTGGAACAGGACTCAGAAATACTGAAACCAATAGATATCCATAGGGGGCTGTAGTAGATGCAGCTTGGTTGGTTCAGTCAGAACGGCTGCTCAAATAACACTTGGTGCTGAGCTGTGTATTAATCTTCTCTGTTAACAAGTTCTGCTTGCTAATGCTGAGCTGGTCAGACAGCCTCTACTTGTCCCTCCTAATTCCATCTTCATCATTTTCACTGAGACACAAATAAAATGGGGGTGAATTCTACGGTGAATGAATTCTAACACAAATATTGCAGCAAATTCTCCACCACCAGGACTCAATGAAAAAAGTAGAAAAAATATAAAGGTAAATGCATATACTAATGAGGTGATGCAGAGCAGTGGAAAGTATCTCTGTTGTTGTTGTCATTGTAACAAGTACAAAAATTGTCACCAAGGATTTTATCAGCCCACAGTAAAGAAATGTAACAAATTATTGTATAACTGATTCTTTTTGGTAGACTTTTTCTTTAGATGATATTGGCAAAAACATCAGATGCTGTATAAAGAATCATTACCTTCTGTTGAAATAAAAAGAGCAGTGATCTTGAATGGTATTACTAAGGTCTTTAATTATTTGCATACGTAATATATCACATTATACTCAATATTGGACAGAAAATTATAATTGCCTCATATTAAAATTATTCAAGTGAGTCAGCATTTGTCTGCTCACAGAACATAAAAATTGAATGAGAAAGTGGTTTCTCTTGAAATTATTCAACACAAGTTCCAAAATTTAACTGATGAGGAAAACTTTTCTGTGAACTTAAAAGACATTCAAGATGTTAGTAGATACTATCCTCCCCATGCTGAAGAATTTTATAGAGATCTTTAAATATTCATATTCAGAGGTCATAATGGTCAATTGTATTGAATATTTTTTCTAAAACATAAGAAAAATGAAGTATTAGAGATAATTAAGAATATGCTTTGATTAGTTATTATCTAACAATAATGTATGCACTACAAAATAAAGATGCTAAACAAATTATGATATAGTAATAAACACTTGTGAAAAGCTAAAATATGCACCATGCCAAACAATCACTGATAGTACTGAGAATCATGGGAAAATATTTTCTGAATTCACAAGGCTAACAAGAAACACCTTGTGTCTCTAATACATCTACACTACTCCCTCCAAGGCGCTAGAAAATTTGTGTTTGTCCTGAACAAATTTTAATGCAGCAGATCTTAGTAAACAACCTCACTGTCTCTAAGTGATTATTTTTTTTTCAGTTGCTCCAAAGAGAAAATTGCCTATATCTCAAATTATAAAGAGCATAGAATATCCCTTTTAATATACATGCATCAAAGGATGTGAAACGATTGGAGAGTGTCCAGAGAAGGGCTACAAAGATGGTTAAGGGCCTAGAGGGGAAGACGTATGAGGAGCAACTGAGGTCACTAGGCCTGTTCAGCCCGGAAAAGAAGAGGCTGAGGGGAGACCTCATTGTTGTGTACAGCTTCTTCACCACGGGGAGTGGAGGGGCAGGCTGAAAATCAGGTTGATTTTCACGCATGGGTTCTATGCTGCCGTCTGTTTTACGGCCATGCCTAGGTCCCATGCTGCATTCTGGAATATGGGCACGCCTCTGCTTACCATGGCTGTCTGCCTGATGTGTCTGCTGTCATGCCATGCCACCAACAGGAAGACCTAGGCCCCCTGTAGCTGTGTCTTGGGCTGGGCAGCCTGTTCCCCGCATTGTTGCGGCGCCAATAGCACTGCCTGTAAGTGTCTGTAGGCTGCACACCAGAGGTCCCTCAGGCACTGGTGTCTGTTGTGCCGCAGGTGTGATCCCTCTGCCCATGACACTTCTCATTTTCATTAAGTGCCATCCTTCTTGGTCCTTCCTTGGACTGCATCACCGTCCTCTCACACTGAGGAGGCCTGCAGCTTGCCTTGCTGCTTCTGGACTTCTTTGTGCCGCAGAAGCTGGCTCTCAGAGTGTCTAGAAGTTCAGTGAATGGTGGGCCAGCTGCAGGGGGCCTGTTTTATAGGGTCCACAGCAAAGGCGGGACAGTGGTAGTCATTGTGACCTCAGCAAGCCTCTGTGATGGAGTGGCTCACATGTGGCCAAAGGCAGCTTTGTTGAGAGTGGCCTGGAAGATTCCCTCACGTGGAAGTAGGAGGAGGCATGCGGGGGGCTAAGGGTCACTTTTCTGGGGCTGGCTGCCCCGGGCCATTTGGCTTGCCAGAGAGAAAGGCTGCACCTCGGCCACAGGGACTGCCCTCCACCTCCCATCCTGTGCCCTGGGTTTATTTTTAACACCGGTTTTTAGGTAATTTCATTCTATTCTTTACGGAAAAGAACAGAAACAAGGTGCATCTTTGGCCCTAATTCCCATGTGTGCTTTGTGCTCTGAGTGAGGAATTTCTTCCTCATGTCACATCTAATCTAAATCTGCCCTCCATTTGTTCAAAGCCATTATTGCTTGTTCCATTGCTACACTCCCTGATAGAGTCCTTCTCTAGCTTTCTTTTAGGCCACTTTTATGGGTTAATTTAGGTGGCAAAACTGCAGGAACTTGCAAATTGCAGCCTTATCTACCTTGTTCCACATGTTCCACATGGCCTTTTCCAGCTCAGGTTCTAGTCTCTCATCAGCGTAACATAGAATCATAGAAACATTAAGGCTGGAAAACACCTCCAAGATCATCTGGTCTAACCACCCCACTACCACCAATGTCACCCACTAAACCATGTCCCTAAGCACCACATCCAACCTTTCCTTGGTTACTAAGATGGTGAAGGGCCTAGACAGGAAGACATATGAGGAGTGGCTGAGGTCACTAGGCCTGTACAGACTGGAAAAGAGGAGGCTTAGGGGAGACCTCATCATGGCCTACAGCTTCCTTACAAGGGGGAGTGGAGGGACAGGAACCGACCTATTCTCTTTAGTGACCAGCGATAGGACCCGAGGGAATGATGGCAAGCTGCGACAGGGGAGGTTCAGGCTGGATATCAAGAAGAGGTTCTTCACTGAGAGGGCTGTCGCACACTGGAACAGGCTCCCCAGGAAAGTAGTCACGGCACCAAGGCTGTCAGAATTCAAGAAGCGTTTGGACTGTGCACTTATTGAGTCCAAACGCTGAGCCAGGATTTGGACTCAATGATTCTTAATGATCCCAAGCAGATTAAATAATCATACAGCAGATGAAGTGAGGATTTGCAAATTCAGAGAAAGGAAGTCTAAATAACAGATATTTACTATGTTTTGCTTTCTTTAAGGATGAACATGGATTAATTTATTTTGGCTTTTGATATATTCAAACTTATAACTCACAGTGCATGGGTAATACTGCTGACAAGATGTATGACAAAATAACAAACTATACATTAGAAGAGGTATGTAATATTAAACAGAAATTTTCTTCCAGATCTAAAAGCAGCCAGATAGTGTCACACAGGGCATGCCAAACTAAAAGGTTTCTGAAGTCACCGATAATTTAAATGACAATGACAGCATATTTTAAGGAAAGCCTTGCAGGTTCAAGTATTTAAATCTTTATTAAAAAAAAAAAAAAAAATGTAGAAATTCCTACAGGATTCTCTCTTTCTAAACATGCTAAAGTGATTTAGATTATCTAGACTAATTAAATCAGTTAAATAAACTGAACCCAAATGACACTACAGAATAAAAGATCTTCACTAGCAAGAAACATAAAGAGATGACTTCTTTTCAAATTGAAAGAGAAATGTAGAAATGTTTGTTGTTGGGATGTAGCTCAAAACAGTCCTGGCCAACAAATAGATTTTAAATACTGGAAATAATGATTTATATTCATATTTTCTACATTAAAACAAGATAGGTATAAGTTCTTTTTAAATATATTACAAAGCCCTGAATTAACTTGCACCCCAAATTTTTTTTCCATTCTACCTGTGAATGTATTATGTACAACAAAAGCACAATTCAAAGAAATCCAGGTTGACTGGAAAGGATGATGAGAGCAGGCTGACTTGGGAGAACAGAAACTAAGCAAGGGGTTGCGATGAGCAGAAGCAGGAATTTGATAGGAAACGCATGAAGTCATAGTTACCATGCGAGGCCCGTACAGCAAAAACAGAGAAAGAAAGGATCTGGAAGAAAATCTGTGCTGGTGCAGGCACTGGGAAAGGAAAGTAGATATTGTAATTTTATCAGACGTGATCTTTTCTGTTTGTGTTTTTGTGTGCCTGCGTGATTGGAAAGTGTCATGAATTTGGAAAGCTCTGAATGCATTTTGCAACCTTAGGAAGGAATTGTTACAAAGTGATGTCAATGTTCCTAATCTCCTCTTTCCTTCACTTATCATTATATATATTAAAATATATCATAACTGCTAGAAAAATAAAGTACATTTTCCAACAAAACCTTATGTGTTGGGAACATATGAAAAAAAGAGAATAAATTATACTAACTTCCACAGTTATATTCTTTGCTGAGCTAATCCTCCTTACTAGGGATGAGGAAAATACTTTTTCTTTCCATTAAACTTATTAACACTCTTCTTCCATATAAAAAATAAAATTAATAAAAATACACTAAATTTGCAGACAGAAAATCAATTTTGCAGTAATCTCTAGCCAATATTCTCAAAGCCTTTATGTTTTTTTGTTTTGTTTTGTTTTGCCAGAAATGTAATTTTTCCCATAAACTCTCATTGTTAAGAATTTAATTTTTGTTTCATCTTTGTTTAAATGAGATTAAAACAGAAAATGTTTCCTTATTGTGCAGATCTATCATGTTTTGCACTAAGAAGTTTCTATTTGTGTTTGTTATTGTGTCAGCTTTATTCATTGTAGTATAATTATCAGCATTGAAAATAGTCTGTAATGAAAATAATAGAAATAAATAGATTATTTCATATTTAATACAGCTTTAAAGTCAACATGGGAAAACATTGAAAGTTTTCATAAAAAATACTTAACTCCTCTACAATACACACAATATATCATGTACATGAAGGTATATTTGTAGCTGCTAACCATAAACATGATGTACTCCATGTAAGAGGAAATCCTGCTTGCAGCATATATTCTTTTTGACAGAGCATGATCTGGGCAGACTCGTGATTATTTACTGAAAATTTCTTGAGACATTCTAAAAATTATAATTTTTTACTTGCTTGTTTTGTGGATGTTGGTTTAATTATAAAGTTTTTTTAAACACACAAAAATATTAATCAGGCCTCTTGTTTGTGACATGGCTACAGTAAATATAGACCTCTATCGAATTCCACAGAAGAGAGGAGACATTAAAACCAGGCTGAGTAGAATATGTTCTGCAGGCTAACCAGAAATGTTTGGATGTCACTCTTGCCAGTCTGAATAGCAATTATATGCATGTCACAAGCAGTGTGGAAGACAACAGTGCTGGTATTTTTGTTCAGCACATATAGTACCTATTTATCTGTCCTACACTGGACATTTTTTTTATTTTTATGTTTTTTATGTTGGAAGTTCCATTAAAAAACAAAGGCAAAGCATTTTGTATTCTGCTATTTGATGTGATACATCAAACAGTGGCCAGACCTTCTCAAGGAAAATGATATGAAAGTTGCTTCAGTTAAATCAATAAGCTGAGTATATCTGGGTTTCTCATCCATCATTTTCTGTGGATAATAGTCTATAGAACTAGCAAACTGATATATAGATTAAGATCTTCACTTTTATAAATAATAATATAGATTCTTATTTTCACGATTCAAATTCAGCCTACAAAATAAAATTTATCTCATCTTGGTTTAGTCTTATGATTCAGTGTTGTTTCGGGACTGTCCTGTCTTCAGTCATTTTTCCCCTTAAGCTGCCTTTATGGAATTCCACAGAAATGAAAGTACTTAAAAAAATATATTGTGAACATATTTTGTAACTCAAATTGGTTTTCAAGCATACAACTATTCTGTACAATAACACGGAAAAAATAATTAAACAGCTGACCTACAGAATAACTTCTGTGCAAAAGTTTTTAAACATTCTCTGGGTTTCTTCTGTGTAGAAGATAGAATACAATAATATTTGGTGTACAATACTAGATTTTCCCTATCGTGTGTAGAAAGATGGCATTCTTCAATGTGTTTTGAAATACAGACCACCTCTTTGTTCTCTCCTTTGACTGTTCACAGTAGTCCTGAAGAAAACCAGTATTTGATAAGCACCAAGTCCAGCCATCACTTCTCCAGTCATCACTTTCTGTTCACACCGACTAAATAACACCTCACTGAGGACAAAAGGAGAAACAAAGTATTCCATATGTATTTGTAATGCATTTTCAGGTATTTCACAGACATATTGTGGGTGTCTGAAAGGACAGTATTAAGAATTCTTAATGAAAGCTTATTCAAAATCAAATAGTGCATTTTGCATTTTCAGGTATCTAATTATTCAAAGATGAATCTTACTACAGTTAGGTAGCCTTGATGTGCATTGATATAGCTGAATTTTAATTCTATCTTTTTTAGTAAAATGTCAGACACACAGTAAGTTTAAATAAAAAAATAATAAAAAATAAAAATAAATAAATACATTAAAAAGACCTTTGTGTTCTGGGGATCATAACCTTTGCCTTCTTTACTTTCACTTCATAATTGTACCCCAAGCTGTACAATACACAGCCTGGCTGAATTCTTGTGACTTTCCATACAAATAAAGATTCAGTTTCTTTACAGCTTGTTTAAACAATTTTCCTTCTATTTGATTGTCCTAATAAGTAGCATTGGAAAACTACCAAGGGAAAGAGTTTGGAAAAATGTATTTCATTTTACTAACTGCCATGTCATGGAGATTAAAGTTTAAAAATAATCTATGTTGATTTACAGCTCTAGCTAAAATTCTTGATTTAGGACAATTGATGAATTTGGAGGTTAAATAAATATATTCTCTTAATCTCTTTATCCACATTGCCTGTGTGTTATGGAACCTGATTTCTATTGGAGAGAAGTCTCAGAAGGAGTATACTTTTTTTTTTTCTTGTATGTGTGTGTGTTTCCATACAAACACATTTTTTAGTGATTTAGCTACCACCTAAACAAATCTGCTTCAAATATCTGTACCTCAAACACTATCACTAAAGCATAAAAAATGTTACCACAGATTTGTTAGGTGCATACACTGTTGACTGTACTGGTGATTTGGTATTTTCATTGTAGAAAACAGTAGCCAGTCAGCTGTGTATTACCAGAATGAATAAAATGCATGAAGGAATGAGTACATATTATTAAGTGAAGCACTGTCATGCTTCACAGGCCTTGTTCTGCATATCTCAACTTTCCGGCTGCTGTGAGTGAACACACTGTGACCTGGCAAGGAAATCATCAGACAGCTATTTGTTGTAGTGGCCACTGTGTGCAGACTACGAAACAGGTTGTTTCCCTCATAGAAAGAGTTGACAAAAAAGTGGAAAAACATAGCAAATAATTTAAAATGTTTCCAGAGTTGCCTCATAATAGCATGCTGTATAAACAAGGCTGCAATAACCTGCAGATACCTGGCTTCCTGAGGCATATTTGAGAGTAGCCCTGCAAAGAAGGACTTGGGGGTACTGGTGGATGAGAAGTTCAACCTGAGTCAGCAATGTATGCTTGCATCCCAGAAATCCAACTGTATCCTGGGCTGCATCAACAGAAGTGTGGCCAGGAGACTGCGGCAGGGGATTCTCCTCTAATGTGCTCTTTTGAGACACTACCTGGAGTGTTGTGTTCAGCTCTGAGGCCCCTGGCATAAGACATGGACCTGTTAAAGCAAGTCCAGAGGAGGGACACAAAGATGAGCAGCAAGCTGGAGCACCTCTTCTATGAAGACAAGCTGAGACCTGGGAACATTCAGCCTGGAGAAGAGAAGGATCCAGGGAGACCTTACCAGTGGCCTTTCAGTGCCTAAAGGAGGCCTACAGGAAAGCTGGGGAGGGACTAGAAGAGTTTGTAGTGACAGGACAAGGGAATTAAACTAAAAGAGGAGAGATTTATATTAGATATAAAGAAGAAATTATTTACTCTGAGGATGGTGAGACACTAGAATACATTGCCCAGAGAAGTCATGGATACACCATCCCTGGAAATGTTCAAGGCCAGGTTGGATGGGGCATTGAGGAACCTGATCTAATGGGAGGTGTCCCTGCCCAGGGCAGGGGTGTTGGAACTGGATGGTCTTTAAGGTTTCTTCCAACTCAAACTGCCATATGATTCTATGACATATTCAACTTCTACTGAAGTAAACAGGATGTAAACACAAGGTCAATTATTACTGAATAATAAAAATGTTAATATCAGGATAGTACTGAAGACTATGAATAAGACTGAATAAGAACAAATAGTTTGCATATGGAAGATACTTCAGGAAGAGAGGTGGAATGTCTGTGTGCTGTTCACTGGTGAGCTGAAAGCTCTTTAGTGATATCAAAGGAAAGGATGGAGAAAAATTAACCCAAGATTCCTGATTACATCAAATCACATCACTTCAAAAGGACTCATCACCTTTCCAAAAAGACTAAGAGCAGTCAATCTGTTGAAACAACTCTACATAAAAAGACTAACACCAACAGCAAATGCTGAATATTACAGCATTTCCTCCCTTATGAAGTTATCTTCATGCCTGTAAAGTTTCAACTGCCTCACACAAAGAATAATTATATCTTATGTAATAATAGATCAGGGCAGTATGTCACTCAAGGACACTGATTTATTGAGTTTGAATCTTACCAGCTGGGGAGAAAGTCAGCATAGAAAGCAGCTTCAGTGAGGTTGACCATTCACTGAAAGAGTGGCTGCCTATGAGAAAGGGAAAGGAGGAAAACAGAAAAGTAAAACTGATGAAGACTGGATTCAGAAATTTGTTATTTTGCAATTTGTATTAGGAAGGTCTAAGAAAAAAGAAAATGAAAGAAAGAAAGAAAGAAAGAAAGAAAGAAAGAAAGAAAGAAAGAAAGAAAGAAAGAAAGAAAGAAAGAAAGAAAGAAAGAAAGAAAGAAAGAAAGAAAGAAAGAAAGAAAGAAAAGAAAGAAACTTATTAGAGAAAGCTGGCATTTCCTCAAAGAGATGAAACAACTGGTACACTCCCAGTGCAGAGAAAAGCATTGGGCCATGACTATGACCTCAGCTACAGGAATGGAAGAATGCTAAAGTGGAAATTGGGTTAGGTTATGAAAGACATGTAGAAATAAGTAGAATGCGTAGATGTTAAGTCAGAAAAGCTATAACATGACCTGCAAGTGACAATAAAGAAAACAAGAAATAGTGTGTGTGTGCGTGTGAAAGAGAGAGAGAAAGAGAGAGAGAGAGAATCCCTTGTAGCATTGTAGCATCAGGGACAGAACATTAAATAATGTAAAACTAAACAGTTGATGATGAGCCAAAGTATTCAAGGCATTCTGTCTGTCTTCGGTAGATAGTGGAATAGCACAATTTAGTGGAGTAGCACAATTTAATATCAGCATCAAAGGTAAAAAATAACACAATTGGGAAGGAGCAAGTCAGTGAGACTCTTAAAAAATATATAAATTTTATTAAGTTACCAAAGCCAGGAAAGTTTCTTTCTAAATAGTTGAAAATTTGTCCAAGTTACTCTTAACACCATTATGTATGTGTGAATTCATGAAGGAAACAGAGGTACTAGAGAGTGGAATGAGGCAAGTTGGTGCACATAACTAAAATAAAAAATGATATATAATTAAAATGAGGGAAAAAGTATATATGGAAGAAAAAAGAAAAAAAAAAAAAGTAGCAATTACTAAGGATCTGTGAAAAGTAAGTTATCTTAAACCAAGCTAACGAGTCTATCATGGGACAGCATGACTTGTGAATAGAGAAGAAAGAGTAATTGTCATTTATGATGACTTTTAATACAGTTGGATATAACATTTTTGCAAGCAATATAGTGAAGTATGCCCTAAATGAAAGGTGAGTAGCAAAGTGGCTGAATAATCTTACCAAAGAAAATATTAATTAATGGTTGTATTTTAAATAAAAGGATGCTGAACTGCACTCTTGCAGAGGCTAGTTTTCTGGCTAGATCTAGTTTTCTTCAGTTTTCTTCAGTATTTTCATTAAAACCGAAATGAAGAAAAGGAGCACATTTCTATAGCATGTACATTATAAGAAGCTGAAGAGTATGATAAGCTTGCTGGGGAATGTAATTAAAATTTTAATAAGAAAATAGTACCTGGAAAAATATTTGATTCAATAGGAGGAAAGGGAAAGTTATAGTAGCTGATTTAATTTACAAATTGGGCAGGAGTAATAAACTATCAAAATACAGGGTGGGTTAATGGAAAACAGGCAGTAATAATCATAATAATAATAACAAAAGATATCTGATAATTGATATTAATTTTATACTATATAGAAGTAAAAAAATATAATTGCAAAAAAAGGTAAACCTCATTCCAAGAAGTAAACAGAGTTCTATACACAAGACAAATGTAATAATTCTTCCACTCCACAGCACTGGAAAGTTTCAGCTGCAACTTCCCTATTTAGTTAAGAAGTTACTGGACTCTCTTGCAAAATATAGGACAACTGAAAAGAGGACAGCAATGGAAAAAGAGGTGCACAGTTAAATCAGCTGAGGTCATTTAGCCTAAAGAAGAAAATTTTAGGAGCATAATACGGCATAATACTGATATTCTAAAGCATAAAAGGTTGTTACAAAGAAGGGGAGAATAATCTGTTCTCCATGAGATAATGAACATGAATTGCTCAGGGAGATTACTATGATTTTATGATAAAGGTTTGTGAAGTATCAGAATAGATCATGTGAAAAGCTGTGAAGGCTCCATCAGTGACTGCCACTAAAACTGAATTAAAGAAAGGTCTCAGGATTAAAACACATCCTTGATACTTCCTCAGAGCCACTAGGCCTGCTACATGACGTCTTTTGGTTTTCTTTTTCCACGGACATTTTCCAAATTTCCAAATTTCTCCAAATTTGCCAAAATCTCCCTTCAGTCCAAATAATCTGCAGGTGCCTGGTGTCTCCTTTTTAGTTCTTGATTAGCTACCTCTTTGTCTCCAATTTAAAGTTATTTGAAAAGGTGCTAACCAGCAACAGGACCTTCCGGCTCAATTGTTGTAGGAAATGACAGAATTCAAATCCTGGAGCAAGCAATTGAGGTATTTAGAATTCCAGAGATGCTTACATAACTCTTCCAGATAGTGCAACAAACGTCAACATGGACCATCCAGACATCCTCATTAACAGATCTGCCTCTCATATATCCTCCATCAGTGCCTGGGGATATATGCGTTCAAAGCAGCTATGTCATATCTCACCAGTGGCATCCTAATGTCTTTCAAGTATCTCAAATGCATGCTGACCAGACCATATCAAAAACACTTCCTTTCCTGCAGTTTCTTTTGACATTCTTTTTTTTTCCCAACATCTCCATCTCTGATTCTTTTACCTTCGTCACTTCTTTCAGATATTCTTTTCCCTTTTCCTGTATGCAAGAAAAAAAAAGCTATTCTAGATTTTTATTCTTTCTTTTAACATTTCCCATAATTCTTACACATATAATACCCAGATGCTGAATAAGTGAATAATCAGTAACAACCAAGTACGAGATACAGTAAGAAATTCATTTTCCTTTTAGACTCACACTATTGGTTCACAAATACCTGGAGAAATCATGAATTTTGATGAAATTACCTACCACTGAATAACATATAACTATTTTATTAATTTCTAGTTTAAAAACTGGGGGGAAAAGATAATAAAATCATAAAGTTTTTTAACAGTAGTAAAAGATTAATACTTCAGTTTTCATTTTAGCTTTCTCAGAATAAAATATTTCGTCTTTATTTTGAAACAACTTCTAGTTCTACTTTGAATACCTTAATTCCATTAATAACCAGAAAGCATAACAAATCTACATTGAAATAAAACATTACAAATAACCTTAACTCTGTCACAGTACCAAATTTACATCTTTCCTCTCTGCTTTTCTATATTTTCTTGTGTTCACTTCTGTTTTCTCAGCAGTGTATATCAGTACCATAACACTGTCTTTCAAAGCTTTCTTGAATGAATATAACAGAAAACATTACTGCATTAGTCAGTATTTAATAAGCCTATGTCTCAATACTGTTATTAATTCCATAGGCAATATCTGCATTACTAAGCAATTTGATGCTACAGAAGCAGAACAGTAGATCCAAGCAGGTTTTTCTTGGGCTTTCTCTCAACTCTAGTAGGTGTAATTCATAGGTTTTGCTTTGGAATAAATTTAATATCGTCTGTTAAAACCATTATAAGTAGGAGCAAATGATTTTTTTTATTTTTTTTTTCCTGAAATCCACAGCTTGCAAAACAAAATCTATCTTAAAATGAATGACCTGGGAGAGATTATGCCAATCTGAAACAAAACCAATTGAATGCAGATGCATGAAAACTCTCCCTAGAGATGAGACACTTGGCTATTGACGTTTTACTTCTCTTAAGAGGGTATTTGCATTTATTGTGAAGATCCTATACTATGTCATTTTTGGTTTGGGGAAAAGGGGAAATCCTAATTGCATGAGCTGTGGTTAATTCTAAAACTTATAATTTCTAAAAATGGTTGTCTTTCCTCCATATTCAAGCATTCATTTTGATCCTAAATTTATTCTTTCATATCAAGCACTGTATTGCCAGCAATGCTAGGTGGGACATTTGGTTTCTTGAGCTCAATTTTTTTCAACCTGGAAAGTCCATTGATAACTGAATTTCATAATCCTGAAAAAGAAAAAAAAAAAAAAAAAAAAAAAAAAAAAAAAAAAAAAAAAAAAGTTGAACACTGCACCATTTTGTCCCAAAAAATGTGGAGAGGAACAGGTCTAAAAACCAGGAAATGCACAGTAAAAACATGATCATGGTTTCCAGGACAGTCTAGCGGTGCTCACTATGTGCATTTCTCAAAGTGCTCACAATGCTAGCCACACCAAAACCTGCAGCAATAAATCATTATTTCCATCATTTTGGAGGGGGACTCAAGAAACTCTTATAAGCAGTTTCACTAACAGTTTCATGGAAATTGACATTTGTTTTCAGAAATTTCTTCAATCGCTGTGAGTATCTCATCTTCCCCACTTATTGTATGCTGCTTTTAAGGGGTAAAAGATGGCAAAATCTTACCTTTAATTGAGAGGCAAGAAGGCATGACTGCAGACAAAGAACTGAAGGGCCCCAAATAGTGGACATCTTCCACTTTCAACAGTGCAATCTTATATGAAGTACAAGAAGAAAATTTATAAACAAGGAAATGAAAGTTTGGAGTAATAACACAAATAGGGTAAGAAAATAAAAGTTATCACATTGTGCTGCTAACTAGCTGATATGGTGATTTCATCAGGCCATTCTAGACCAAGCACATCTACATTTTGTAGTCCAACTGTAAAAGGAATATTGATTTGTTTCAGAAGATTTATCTTACCAGCCCTAATTTACTGCTGGCTACCTCTTTAAAGCTTGCACACATATTTCAGTATTGGAGCAGGGCTGCTTCATGAAGGTGTGAGGATAAGGAAAGCTACTTTGCTTTAACCTTTAAACTCAGTATCAGAATCATAACCCCAGAATGTTCACAGCCAAGATGTGTGCTACTGACCAGTTCCTGAAAATATTTAAGGATGTGCAAAAGCCAAAGTTGGAGCAAAAGGTTATGACAAAAATCTGAGAGACTAACCTCCCCCTTCCTATGATATATTTTACTCATATGCTTTATAATATGAAGAAGACAGCTCTTTGAGGGACAAATTCACAAGGACATCAGTCATGATTTTTCAAAGCAATAAAGAGCCCAAGGGACTTATATATGAAACAACAACTTGTGGAAATGTTATAGAAATAATATTGCTTAAATTATAGTCTTTAGCTTTCCTCTGTCAAGCAATGACAAACATGCTGGGAGCACTTCTGCAAATTAAGCCAAATGGTGGATGGTTAGGGTGGCTACTATCCCTGGGCCAATTGTAGAGATACATCCCACTAACTCTTAATCGATCTTCACTTCACAGTCACTGACTTTCCACCTGGGTGTTTCTTTGTTTGCTTTTGGTAAAAATTACAATTAAAATGATGAGTGGCATTTACCAGCATGAGGCTATGAAAGCCAGGTCAAATCTGGCTGCTGAAAAGCTTTTTAGAGAGCACCCTGCTGTACCTCCAAGAGTACTGTGTCTTGTGGGGATAGTTCCGGTACTGCCTTTTTGCTCAAAACAGGGTCATCCCTGACAATGCGAGAATGGGGTTATAAGCAACAAGGCAATCAATACTAGATGCTTTAGGGAAAATATCATTAAATGTTTTTGACAAAAACAGGATGCTGAGTCATCCCAGGTCTGATTGTAAGGTCTTTGACTAAATTTATTCCATCTTCAAGTCCTTGACATTTTCTCTATACTATACAACCAGGCACTGTTAAGTATGTACATTATAAATTTGATTTTTCTTCCTACTGTGGCTGAAATTTTCCTGTTTAGAAGAGAGAAATTTGTAATCTTTTCTAACTTTTTCTGAGTCACTATTATAACAATGAGAAAGTTCCAGTTCCTAGATCATTGCATGCACATAAAATATTCTCTGCTTGGAAAGTCATGCTCTCCAGATAATAAATACATAAAAAATAATCTTCTCTCTTTGAATTGAAACTGTTAAAAACTTAAAGACATTACAATAGAATACCACCTTGATTTTAATTTATTCTGAAAACTTCTGTTTAGCCCAGTCAGTGCTTAAATATTGGTTATTCTTGTCTACAAAATCATCTATAAATCAGCATGATGTGGTTTGTTAAAAGAGCAGTGATCTAGTCTGTGAAATCTTTCCCTGCTCCCAGTGTCATTGAAACATCTACTGCTTGATCTGTACATCAGCAATTTGCTCTTAAAGAGGACATATTTTTTCCTTTGGAGAAAGCAGGAAATTTCCCTAAGAAACAAGTCAGAAAAAAAAATGGGAGGGAGCTACGAAGCTCCTATTAGTCAAGGTTACTGACTTTACTGACTGCCTGACACCACTAGCATGGAAATAAAACTTTTTTTTTTTTTTTTTTTTTTTTTTTTCTGCCAGGAGAGTGCATTTCAGGCTTCTTTAGAGCTGTTGACAACAGCCTTTTAATACCTGCAGAGATATTTTCATACAAACAGTTGCATTAATGAAATTTAATAATACTGTCAGGACTACACTTCATGTGATCAAATCAAATCCCACTTCACCTCTGATAATAAGGAAATAAAAAATCCTTTGGTGTTTATTTATCAAATTCACCACCTGTTTTACACCTCTAGGAAGATGATATTTCTAATGCGTTTATTTTGTCGATTTTCCATCAAACTTACCAGCTGGAATTAATAAAAATAGTCAGGATTTATCTGAAAGAAAATTTCCATCATAGCTATCATTGAAACTTAACATTTCTAATATGGACCAAAAGTAGAGATATGCTTCTGGATGTTAGGAAGAATGGCTATGTATTTGAGACGACATAGCGTATTTTACTTTTTCAATACAGCAGCAATGATTTAAAAACAAACAAACAAACAAACAAACAAAAACCAGTTTCTCGTACAGCAAAGCCTAATCTTATTAGAAGAGAAGCAGAAAGGTGAGTTGCAGAGAAAATACAAGAACAAGAGAAGACTGTATGCAAACTGGGAAAGAAACAATTATTTCTCATTTTAAGTATGTCTATGTTATATCTTTACCTACTACTTACAGTCTAAGACTTTTTTTCTCATTTGTAAATGTTATGGCAAGGCCAGGGAAGAGAAGCTGGTAGGCCATGGCTTAGATGGTTGCATTCTTTGCTGGTTTAAAAAAAAAACTGGATGACTGGGCCCAGACAGTAGTGGTGAATGGAGTGAAATCCAGCTGGCAACTGATCACAAGTGGTGTTCCCTAGAGGTCAGTGTTGGGGCCCATCCTCTTTAACGTCTTTATTGATGATTTCGATGATGGAATTGAATGCACCCTCAGTAAGTTTGCAGACAACACCAAGTTGGGGGGAAGTGTTGGTCTGCCAGACGGTAAGTAGGCCCTGAAGAGGAACCTGGACAGATGGGCAGAGGTCAATGGGATGAGGTTCAACATGGCTAAGTGCCAGGTCCTGCACTTGGGTCACAACAACCCCATGCAATGCTACAGGCTTGGGGCAGAGTGGCTGGAAAGCTGTGCAGCGGAAAAGGTCCTGGGGGTGCCCACTGAAGTTCGCCTGAACATGAGCCAGCAGTGTGCTTAGGTGGCCAAGAAGACCAATGGCATCCTGGCTTGTATGAGGAATAGTGTAGCCAGCGGGACCAGGGAGGGGATCATTCCTTTGTATTCTGATCTGGTGAGGCCACACCTTGAGTACTGTGTTCAGCTTTGGGCCCCTCATTACAAGAAGGACATTGAGGCCCTGGAGCATGCCCAGAGAAGGGCTACGAAGCTGGTGCAAGACCTAGAGCATAAGTCCTGTGAGGAGCGGCTGAGCGAGCTGGGGCTGTTTAGTCTGGAGAAGAGGACAACAACTCTCTACAACTCCCTACAACTACCTGAAAAGAGGTTGGAGGAACTGGAGGTTGGCCTCTTCTCACAGATAACTAGTGATAGGACCAGAGGGAATGGCCTCAAGTTACACTAGGGGAGGTTAAGATTGGAAATTAGGAGACATTCCTTCTCAGAAAGAGTAGTGAGGCATCAGAACAGGTTGCCCAGAGAGATGGTGGTATCACTGTCCCTGGGGGTGTTCAAGGAAAGGTTGAACGTGGTGCTTAGATACATGGTTTAGTGGGTGATATTGGTGGAAGGGGGATGGTTGGACAAGATGTTCTTGGAGGTCTTTTCCAACCTTAATGATTCTATGATTCAAAAGTGAAATTCATTCCTTAATAGACCATATCTTAGTTAAAAGCTTTTCACTTGCTTTCAATCACCTAGTTTTGATTAAGACAATAACTGATGTTGTCATTATCCCTTGGAGGTGTATGAATGCAGAATATTAATGCTAGGTCTGGAGAGCACTGCTTTCATGCTGTGCCCAAAATGCTTTGTTGCTGGAAGAGAAAATATTGTTTGTCAACTTCTAAAACAGAGCTACTGAAGATGAATTATCATGCTGTTTTGGCTTTGATAACTACATAAAATATATTTTTATCTACTGTTCCTCATATTCTTGATTCAATATCCACAAACGAATATATGATGTCAAAAATGTCTAAAATATTCATGGGTTTAGGAGACTGCTAGTCTTGATTGAAACACAGCATGAGGAGGACTAGGTTGAATGTGTTTTCATATATCAAAGGCATTTTGATTATGAACTCTTACTTTTTCAAGATATAAGCATTTAAAGAAGGCAAGATATCCATCATCATTAATTTCTGATGCTCAAAAATCTATTAATCTTATAAATCAACAAACAGAAGTTGTGAAGCTAATTTAACTGTTATAATTTATGTATCACTTGAGGAATCAAAGATCCCAGAAGAAATTTTTAGCCTAAATACAACTGTAATGACTTGTAAAAAGTCATTTGGCCTCATCTCTTATTTTTAATTTTTATTTATTTATTTCTATTAAGCTGAAGGTCTTTCCCACCTACTTCAGCAAAATGTGCAGGCAGTGCAGCTAAGTAGCTACTTCCTGTTGCCATTCTTTTCTTGGATGTTTCTTAAATTCCTTTTAAGTTTTTATTTTTATCATGGGCTAGTCGAGCACCTTTTTGTTTAATATAGATGTACGAACCATCATGTATTGTTTTGCAAGAGAAATAATCTAGGCTGACAAAATTCCATCAGTAGCTAATCCTGACAGGATGCACAGAAGAGATCCTTTCCACTTTTCTTTACAATTCAATACCTCATTTTTTTTTTATATATATATATATTTTTAGATTAATTCTGGTGAAAGCACACAAAGGAAAGCTGATTAAAACAAAAAATAATACAGTTTTCAAGTGGTTTTCATACAGAGCTGGACCACAAAGCAGTTAGAAAGCATGGCATTTTCTGACTCTACAGACATAATCACAGAATATATTCCATATCTGATTTGCTGACTTTAAAATAATGTCTTTTTTTCTCTCAGTTTTCCTATGTTGTGGTAACATGAGACAGAAACAAAAGAAAATCAATTAGATTCCATTGTGAAATGTTGCAATATTTTCCTGATATTTGCTCAGTAGCACTCGCAGAAAACTTCTGGTTGATGATACACAGGTCCTGCTTGGCATCAGAATCTTCTCTGAGCTGGCAGGAATGGAAACAAAGCTAGAAAGAACACAGCTTATTTATAAAGGAGAATAACTAATAATGAAGTTATTAAGAATAATATGTTGAACCAAGATGTTTCTTTCTAGTATCATGTTTTGGTACCATACTGTGATAACACATAAATCCAAACATTTAACAGTGTAAATGATTTTTTTTATAATTATTTACCATACATCATTATACATTAGTTGGAAAAATTGTTTATATTGTAGTTTTCATTTCAGACAAGGACTGAAACCTGAGAAAAGAACTGAAGACATCTGACATAGATCAGAATCAAAATTGTCATTGAACAAAAACAGAAAAATTCCTGAAACAGTGTAGAATATTTGGTTTGTTCACACTTACATTTTTAGTGTTTCTTCACACTTTTTTTTTCAAAGCTCACCTATAGCCTGAGATTACAGAAGACAAATATAGAGAAGTAGAATACAGTGACTTGGAGTTTTAGGTCAGCCTTGAGAGACAAGTGGTTGAAGGAAGAAAGTACCGTTTCCATCTGAATTAGCTTTTCATTTCTGACAGAAACTGAAAAGAAAAGAGGTTGTGACTCTACTTTTACATCTCTTCCACAGTTCAAAGATATTTTTTCTTTTCTCAGTTCTGAAAGATATCATCTTCTGGATAGTTCAGTTGAAAACCACACTCTACTAACTTAATGTGTAAAAAATAGACGTCAAAACTGAGTTTTTTCATTTTTCTAATGTATGTGCCAGAAAGTAAAATAAAAATTTGAAGGTGTCTGAAGTATGCAGTTGACATTTGCAAACTACATTGTCCATTGAGTAATGAATTAATATTATCTATTCTGGTATAAGCATGCATGTTTTTTTAAAAGGTCAGATGAAAATTGAAAACTTTTTGGAAATGAAAGTATTCCAAGTGATATGGTTTTTGGACAGTCATTTAACGGGCTTTTTTTTGGAAATCTATTGTTTAATTTCACATGAATATCATTTATTGTTACAAGTACTTTGATTTATGTGGACTACATGCAGGGCTTCAGAATATGTTGAAATTTGAGAAACAACCTAAAATCTAAAATTAAAATAAAAATCAATGGCATCGTTTTTCTCACTCCATGTTTGCAAAAAATATTCCTGTATTTTATCAAATGGGAAAGAATTAATTCACTGATCAACTAATGAAGACACTTTGAAAAGAGGAAAGCATTTATTCCATGTGTTATTCTAGTTGAAATTGGTTTTATAAGGTTTTTAAAATTTCTGTGTAAACAAGTAAATATTTTTTAGAAAGCAACGACAAAATAAAATCAACTGCATATAATGTCTTAACAGGCTTTTTTTTTTTTTTTAATATTTTATTTTATTTTTTAAGCATCTGGTAAAATCCTAGCAGAATGAATGAAAACTATTAAATTCAGCAGGTCAAACACAATGGTCATAATGTTGTTGGATTATAGTATATGAAAAACAGTGACTCAGGGTCTGATGTGGTAAACAGAAATCTATCAATAGAATTACTTGTTAAAACTGGGAAGAAAAAAAAAGTTTTTATGTAAAGTTTCTCCCATATATTCACATTTAAGAAAAAAAAAATATTTCCTAGAACTTAAAAAGGAGTGTGTACAGGACTAACACAGTAATGATATGCCATCCTACTAAATCCAGATGATGTTACTGTAGAGATCTTATTTTGATAATTTTCTGAAGTGGTTTATTCTTTTGTGATTTATTCAACATTGAAGTTATAAAAGTATAGGTTATAGGTAAAGAAAACCCTAGGTTTTCTTTAGCAAGAAAAAAGCTGATCACACAACCCAGAGTAGATAAAAATTAAATATAATAAAAAATTGATAAATATTTTATGGACTAAAAATTATTTATAAATAAAATTTATTTATTCTATGAAATAAAAATATGGGTGTGATGGTAGCCAGTTACAATAAATAATAATAATAAATAATAATAATAATAATAATAAAAGGCAAATAGAAGATTATGCTTTTGAGGATTTCAGATGACTTTGTGTTTTAATGAAAATATCAAACACATAAAAGTCCAAAATAATTAAATAATGCTTATTTACAGAAAAATGCAACAGATATGGAGCAAACAGGGTGGGGTATTTGTTGTTTGTTTTTTGTTTGATGTTGTTGTTTTTAAATTACACTGGAATTTGAAGGAACATGTTAAAGAGCCACAAATTCTTTAGAAAGTATTTAATTAACTCATGGAATTCTAGAATCATATGAAAGTTGCCCAGATGCATTGTTATTTGGATATGAACTTTCAGTAAGATGCTTTACATGAGTAAATTTCTCCTGATGGGAACATTCAGCATACTTCCACTTTGGCATTCATGTTACAATACTGTTTTTAAACCATTGTTAAGTCTAGAAAATGGGCAGGCTGTATTTTGGATTTATTATTTAACAAACACTTGGAAAGCATAACAGCTGCCTTTTGTCTTCCTGAAATGATGCCAGACCAAGAATCGTGGTCAGCATACAAGTCCTATGGATGCTGCAGATTAAGGTCCTTGTTATTTCTGAGATTCTTCATTATTATAACTATTTATTTTGGGGGTTTATTGATTGCACTATTCAAACACTGCTGTCCATCATGGATGCTAGAAATCATCATATACAAAATTTTGAGTATGTGAGAAAATAACTATTTAACTCATCATAAATTTCCTTAGTGCTTGTTATTTCTCGTTTGAAAGATAGTAATAAAGTAATAAATTATGCCATTGAGTAGCAAGTGACAGGAAGGAGGAACTGAACTTCTTGGTAACCAGTCTTGGGGAAAAGACTTCAGGATTTTATTTTGTAATTACTTAGCTGTGTGCTCACAAATGTCTGTGGGAGTATGAAAGTGAATGCAGCTATTAAAAATAGAGAGGGTAAGCTAGAGTCCCTTAAACTGCATCCTTGTGTTCGTGCACACACATAGAACAAAGAAAAAAAAAAATAGTCTTCTATATGTCTTCTGCTTGTACCCAGTACTTCAGCACTGTTAATTAGTCCTTTAAACTCTAGTGTGTTTTACCCACCAATATGGAGCAAGATTAAGGACTTGGAGTTCTTCCTTTCCACAAAGTCTCAAGAATCCCAGAGGCTTTGAGAAGCCATCTTAACTTTTCATATCATACAGAGAAACTCCTGAATGGCACAGAAATGTCATAATTGCACCTTTATATAAACCTTTCTTGCTCCCTTGGTACAGTGAGATATTGGGAAAGAGAAAGCTAATTAGCTTTGGCTAAAAGAGTTGTTTATAACAGCTAAAACCATGCTGCTCTGGGGCTTTGCTTCCTAGGCTTTGCCCACAATTCACCTTTGAGAATCTTCTCTTAACAATAAACATATATTCAGTAAAAATGACCTTAATTTCTGACCAGTAGAAAAAAAGAATTCTGGAAATTTATGGTGAGGGACAGGGGTGGGGGAGATAATGTACAGGCTGTAGGGGTAAAAGCAGATGATATGTTTGAAGACTTAATTGCTTTATTTTCATTATTAAAATTCCTGCCAAAATATCTCTCTAAGCTAAAACTCTGCTTTGGTTTTGGCTCACATTAAGTTCCCATCAACAATATTATTACAATCATTATGACAACAATATCTTCATTCTGTTGCACTCAGAGCAATTGGCCTTTGAGGCTCCAGAGGATGCTATAAACTTTACTACCTTTTTGTAAGGCACAGAAAAGATCACAGCTGCTCCTGTTTTGCATCTATTAAAGAGGAACTATATATTTTAAGTCTTATATTCTCTAAATTCTTGTTTAATAAAGCCATTTTTCCATTTTCTAACAACAACAAAAAAAAGATAAATGTTACATATTTCCATTAAAAAAATAAATAGTATATGTATACTGCAATTGTTCTCTTTGCCTACACAATATTCAAAGATATTTTGGAGGTTCTGAACCTGCAAACAACCCCATACATATCATATTACTTTCTCTTCACTTTCATTTAATTTGCCACCCCTCTTCTCAAGAAGAAATTACAACTTAAAATCTTGGCAATCTGCAAGTGACCTGCATACAATGTAGATCTCTACCATTGTTTAAAAAATGTTTTTCATATTAGGTAGAAAGTTCCAAATTAAAATGGAATATAAATAGAAATGTGTAAAAAAAAAAAAAAAAAGTGTTTTGCTTACTCCAATTCAGCTGGTGCAGGACCACAAGAAAGATTGTAGATGAATACTTGATACTTATTTGAACCAAACTGCAAATTGTTTCATAGTCTCTGGCTTGCAGAAAGGCACTATTACTAAGTAAATTGCACAACTATACAAAGAGCTTTAAAACTGCAAGAACATTTTTCATTTTTTAAATGTTCACCTGGCATGAATTCTAATTTTCAAAAGCTTAGTGTTGAACACTTACTGATGATATGAAGCAGACTATGACAGTGGAAGAGGCAGAAAGGGAAGATACCAAGCCTGTGTTTGACAAATGCAAAAAAGGGAAACAAAAGAAAACAAACAAAACAAAGCAAAACAAAACAAAGCAAAACAAAAACAAACCAAAAAAAAAACTCATGCACTGTAATGGTGAACAAAAGACAAGACAGAGCTAGCTGCAGGTTGTATGCCAGGAATCAACAGTCTGGTAACTGTGAATATTTTTTTTCCAGGAGATTAATCTTATATTTTTATTTCCCAGTTGTCATTATTTTCAGAAATTAATCATTTTACATCAAAGAACATGTTAATATATAGATGATTCCTTCCCACAAAAGCATACATTTTGACAGTGAAAATACCACAGTTTTAGTTAAGGTGAGCTTTTTTGAGCAAAACTGCCAGGCACAGGAAGGGTGCCGCAGGGAAGAAGAGCGAGAGCCATCCAAGCTCATGGGTCACCTGGAACAGCATGTCAAGTGACAGAGTTCTTTTAAGCTAGAAACCCAGTGCAACCACTCTTCTTGCATCTGCTCCTTCTTCGAAGGGGGCAGTTATGGGAAACGGACAAATTCTTCACTGCCTCATTCATTTGGTTAACACTTTTACTGCCTCAGAAATATATGAAAAAGAGGCATCTGTATCTCATAGAAAAGGAATGTTATGAACACTGGACTGCCACCTAGGGATGCCAGAACTGTTTTATCAGTTGAAAATGGACTTACATAACTGTATATATTTGCTGCTATCTTTTAATCACTCTTTCATCACTATTGAAAACTCTTATTGATTTAGGTATCTAATATAGAATTTGAATTTTCTTCCTGCGTTTTGTTCAGCTTCCAGGTAGGGATAGATTATTAAATTACTATTAGGTTATTCTTCACTACTTTTAAAGCAGGACACTGATTTTTTATAAATCAGCAATAGCATACATGTATGTTCTGTAAACAAACATTAATATCCAGACAGTACCATACCTATAGACACAACCTCTAAAATGGAGAAATAAATGTTTCCCATTGACTGTGTTCAAGGCCATCACCAGCTGTGTTATAAATAGCTGGAGATGGCTTAAACTCATACCCATTCAAACTGGTAAACTCCTCAGTGAGCAATTGCCTCCCTAGTAGTCCTGTGCCTGGGTATATAGAATCATTTAGTTTGGAAAAGACACTTAAGATCATCAAAAGTCCATCCGTCATATGTAGATAAAGTGACAATGATTGTAAAAAAAAACTACCTGCATAAAATCTTTTTAGAGAAACAGAATGCTTTTTCTCCCAATTAGCTTTTCTGACTTTCAAGAGAAACATTGTTTTGTCCTTGGTAAGGTGTTTGTTTGTTTGTTTTCTCTTCAAAAATAAGATGCCAGAGAGGTACCTTCTTGTTATCCATGACCTAATGCTCTGGGGAAAGGTTTGCAGTGGAGAGGTCTTGACTGATAATTCTCATTAGAGAACAAAGACAAATCTAAGAAAGATGACCATGAAAGACAGTCTTCAAGGAAGAAAGCATAGGTAAATAACATAGGTATGACAACAATGGGTGTTCAAGGTGTGGGAAGTATAGAAGTGAGGGAACAGTTCTATGAAGGATTGTTAGGTCTAGCAGACCACTTATCAAATTGTGAGCATAAGGGACAGTCTCTAATTGTCTGAAACAAATGTACCCAAATCGCTTGTACAATGGGATTAAGAAGCGAGGCAGATGTACCCGCTTAGGGACTAAATATTTATTTGAAAGGCCAATCAAAGGGAAAATAAATAAATAAATAAATAAATAAATAAAAGGTAACATGCAGGCAATTCAGAGATTCAGAGACAAAAATGCAAAAATGTAAGACTTGTTGAAAAGCAGAAGGAGGAAGCACTGATGATGAACAGAAAAGTACAACACATCAAGATTTAGGCTAGAAACAAGATGCAAGCATCTGTAGACTAAGGTAATTTCATTCTTCAGATTCAGGTCTCAACCATCTTAGAATTCCAACTTTTCCTCTCTTTTTCCTCTCTTCTCTCCTTTCAGTTTCAAGATTGTTGAAAATAAAATGGATGACGGAAGTATCCAGGTATTGACTAACATTAAAAACTTCCTAGTGTGAAATGGGGAAGTGTGTGAAGAAGGTAGAGAAAGATGTTATAAATTCTGAGAAATATGGTAACTAAACTGTTCCAATTTGATCTTTTGATGTTAGTTCATGAAAAATTACGGGACAGTTTTTTGTGGATGCCGGCCACTGCACTTGGTAGGGACTGGTAGGGATTTGGGACTTTCTGAACATGTGATGTACATGCAGTGAACCAATTATTGGACAGAAACAATCCACAGCAGCCCAGATTATTTCAGAACTGATAACAAAGGTCATTATGAAAACAGTTGACTGCATAGGAAAAACAAATAAATAAATAAATAAATAAATAAATAAAAAAGCAAAAATAAATAAAAATAAATAAAAATAAAAATAAATAAATAAATGCATAAATAGAAATGGGAAATTGAAAGGGAAAAAATACAAAAAATACAATTCCTAGTTAATTACAATTCCTAGTTAAATGTGAAGGGTTAAGAAATTTTTAGCTTGGACAGGGAGAATAAAAACATCCTACAGCAGAAAAAAAAAAATTCCCTCTGGGGTACCAAACAAAGAGATGAAGTTATTGGAAAAACAACCACAGGAGCTGGCCAGCATTAATTTTCAAAGCTAATAGTCTTCAGGGAGGAGAGGCATTAATGGCATACACTGAACAGATGCTAGAGATCACATGCTGCAGATACCTACAGGGACGTGTCTACACCCGAGTCATTCACCCTAGGCTCTGCTTAAGGTCAGAGAGAATTAACCATCCTCTGAAGTGAATCCCAGTGGTTGTACCTATGAATGAACCGAGCATGGACTGATGGCTCATTAAGCATATGTGCTTTTGTACGGGTGTACATCTAACCACTTTAGATTCACTGCATTGGAAATCAATATAATAAAAACTCTAGAACTATTATACTGTTTTCTTCTTTATTAAAATAAACAGCATATGCATGAACATCTGTTAATATAAACAATTTTAAATACTTTTGAACTGTATTGTCAATTACAGATTCAGTAGCAGTTTCACTATAGCAACATTTGCTGCAATAAATATGAAATATTATCTTGAATTTCAGAATACAAATAATAATATATCCAAAAAATAAATAAAAATAAAGTGGAACACTTTTCTTCTGTCTTCAGAGCACACAAACTTTGAAAGTTTTCTAACTCTAAAAACTTTCAGACAACTCTATGGTGAGCCAAAAACAGCTAATGATTTAACTTTACTCCCTCAATTCCAAATTACAAGAGGCCAAATCATTTGATTTGAAAGGGATTTAACAAATACTTAGCTAGTGATTAAATTTGTGCTTTAACTATCCCTATATCTTGCCATTGTGGAATTTTATTGTCTGTGTTTCTTTTTGTGGTGTGTTTTGTTGTTGTTGTTGTTGTTGTTGTTGTTTGTTTTGTTTTGTTTTGTTTTTTGTTTTCCTAGTAAAATTAAATTAATAACTCACAGCAAGCTGTACATTAACTTAATATTTCTCTCAGCTGTTAGTAGGCACTACTTGGACATACATTTTCTTCCATGTTACTTTTGTTTCTTAGAGATATGCAGGTATCTGATTTTAAAACTTGGTTGAAAAATTGCATCCAGAATTGATGCCGCCACCAGTACTTCACAAATGTCTTTATCCTTTTAAAACAAACGATCTCATAGTATTTTAGAACAGATATCCACAGTATGATATTTGACATTCAAGCTCTGCTTGTAAGGATTGTTTGCTTGAGTTGCAAAGTATCAGAAGAATGAAAAATGTGCAGTGAAGAAAAAGCTCAAAAAAGCAGCAGGACTTTGAATCTTTGAGGGAAAGGTAATGAGAAACACAAATGAGAAAAAACAGTAGTACTGCAGAACCTTGCTATCACTTTCTTTCCTGAGGGAACAAGTGCGACGCCCCTCAAGCAGAGCTGTTGGAAAGATGAGGCCATAATGATTTTTTACCTTGGTGTACTCTTAAATTGTTACTGTGTTACTCAGCAAGAAGATTGCTGCATGAAGCCAAGAGTAAATTAGCATATTTGCATTCCATTTTTCAGTACCACAGATAATCCATGGAGTATTGGTTTAGAGGGATGCAAGTTGGCTGCTTTGTGAATGCAGATATCAAAAATACCACACTCAACACAAAACACTTTTTGCTAACTAAAGCAGTGAATGAAGCCCATTTTACTGAAGTAAGTTCCTATCACTCCTTATTAGGCCAATTTTAAGCATATCTGAATAACTAAATATTCAAAAGTGCACCTAGATCTTCTGGAGGATGATCCTGTGTCTAATAAAGCACACATTGTATTCATGAAATTCAAAAACTGCTTGCACACAAACTTTTATTTATATAATATTTTTCTATCTAAACCCAATCACGTAGATAACTCTTGTGCAAACTATACTTTAAAAGCAAAAATAAAAATCTATAAAGCTTCACAAGAAATTATACTTGACAAGTCAGGAATGATCATTGTTTTTTGGAATTGTTTATCTAATGTCATTGTTAACTTAAGTTAAATGGTATTCACTGACATACATATTATGTTACCAATGTCCACTCTGCTATTTCTCAGAGCCTGCCACAATCCCTGAAGTCAACACTACCCAAAAAATACAGTATGTAATTCACTTTTGAACTGACTTGACTGACTTATGATATTGGAAAGGTACAAGTTACAGCTAGAGTCTACCACTCCCATGTATCCCTTGAATGTGAATTTAATTGTGTAATTAATTTTTTCCATTCAAATCAATGAACTCAGAACAATCCTAAGTCTGAAAATAGGAGGGAGATAAATATCTGATAATAGCTCATGAAATCACAAGCAGCTCGGAGATGAATATAAATGTCCAAGCACAGGCATTAGGGGCCATTTCAGTGATCAAGAAGCAGTTGAAAACAATCAAGAGGAAAGAGTGCCTCACATCATGGAAAATAAACTTTGCAACACATTGCCATAGGTTGCATGGATACCAAAAAGTGTATGGTTAAAACATTATGAGGATATGACAAGAAAGTAGAGATATGTAGGGACAATCAAATGCATAGATACCAGTTCTGGCTCAAGTAGACAACTGCTTAAACACAAACAGCAGTTCTCTTGAAACAGGAAGTATATGTCTAGGAAACCTAGTGAAATGCTTGCTTGTCTTTTACTCCTCCCTGAGAACCTGCTGTGGACCACTAATCAAGACAGTGTATAGGGTTAGATAAACCTTAATCCGAATCTAGCTATTCCCATGTGCACCATTTCCAAAATACCCAGTGGCCAGGAAAAAAAAAAAAATGAGAGAGAATGGAAATTCTTTGAAATTTATATAAATTGACTACATATGTTAATTTATCCAAAGCTTATGGAAATAATAACCACTTTCAGGAAGCCTGTATTTACTACTTCTCAGAAGCTATGATTATGCCATATGTTATCAATTTAATGGAACGGGTACATTTGGCAAAAAGGTATTTAGGGGGAAAATGTGAGCAAACTTAAAAGATAGATATTAAGCAGGTTTGACAGTAGGGAGTTAAAGCAGCATGAAATTAAGTTATGCTAAGAGGTGATTTTTAAAATGGTTGATTTCCACCAGAGCACTACTGTATTCATGTCAAGTGTCTTGTGCTCTCAAATGCATAACAAATGTAACTGGCTCCAGAGGCAACAGAAAAGATTAATAAAGTGGAAATGCTGAACATGGGGAGATGAATACAATTTTGATTAAAAGACCAACTGGTCTGAAAAGGTCAGGTCATCTAGCTCTTTAACACATAAAATAAAGTGACCATTAGTATTAAGAATGAACGATTAGAAATTGATCTTGGACTCAGGAACCAAGCAGAGTGCTTGCAACAACATCATAACATAAAAAACATTTAGAATTTCTTAGCCAACTAAAAAATCTAAGGATTTTTGTTTTGAACATTCTGTTTTCCACTCCTGAACCATGGGACTTCATGCTATCATCTCACAGGAAGAAGAAGCATTTGGATTTTAGTGGCAAAGCTGGAAAACAGAAATCTCTGCTAGGTTTCAAGGGTCATAGAATGATTTAGGCTGTAAGGAAACTCAGGAGTTCACCAACACCAGGCTGTACTGAAATATTCCACAGATATTCCACAAAACAAAACAAAACAAAACAAAATAAAACAAAACAACACTGCATTTAGCCACTTTATAAACTATGTCATACCATTTTCTGCATCTCAAGGGAAAAAACAAACAAACAAACAAACAAACAAAAACAGACTGCTTAGAGGACTGGAAATTGAAAACAGCTTCTATAATCATAATCTGTGGAAGGGAGAAAACTGTTGGGAGCATGAGAGAAGGTTATAAAAATGTGAATTACATGGAGATGAAGCATAAATAAGTCAAAGTTATTCACAGTTATTCAAAGTTGTTCATGCTCCAAGGCAAAAGGACATCCAATAATACTATCAGTCAGTGACCTTAGCTAAATCAAAAGGAATATATATATATATATATATATGTATATATATATATATATATACACACACACATATATATACAGGACATATACTTGTACTGTTTTTTTTATGATTATTGTTATTATTTTTTAATACTACGTTTAGCTGCTTTTTCTGTGATCTGCATGTCGAAATGTCCACACTTTGAGGGACAAAAGCAATTCAGGCTGCTACTGTCATTTTAGGTGTATTGTTCATTTAATGCTGTCATTGTCTTCTCCAAAATCTCCTTCTAATCCCAGCTCTCTCTCTCTCAAAAAAAAATAAAATAAAATAAAATAAATTCACAGCCATTCAACATGACTTGATGGATTTCTCAAACTTATAGTTGTATAATTTATTTTTTATTTATTTTTAAAAGCCATTATTTTATAACATTAAGATAACAGTCTTTTAATTATATTTATATTTTCTATGTATATATTTATACTATTACTATATTTGCACTGATTTTTCATTCATATTTTATTTCTAACACACTCACTTCTAGAATAAGTGAATTCCATTACAAATGTTTTTACTGATATTCACTGTATGATGTACTGGTCTGTTGATCTGATTTACTGTATCTCCAGGCAAAAACTTTCTGAACAGAAACTAGTGGAGGGTGTCAATGTTCAACTCCCTGTGAAGTTCAGTGGTCAAGAAGCGTTCACCAAAACATGGGAGAAGCCGGAAACAAGTGTTTCACATTCAGCTTGCCTCTCTTGAGAAGTATGGACAGACATACTCCTTGTATTTCAGTCAGAGACAACAGCTCTAAAGAGGATTAGGCAATGATGAAACAGATCCTAATTTCTTTCACCATTGCACTGTCTTAAAAATTGCCACATTATCCCTAGTACAGTGAAGACCAAGTAGGAGCAAGTAATTTTTTCCTATCATTGTCAAATAAATCTAAATACAATACATATCAGACAGAATTATGTCAGATATTGTAGTGCTTTGGTGTTTAAATTCATTATATTGAAATAGTCTTAAGCACGAATGATCTCAGTCTCCAATATAGTTAAAGACTATGCACAGAACCTCATTTATCTCAAATTCCTACTTTTAAATGAAATATTTAATTTGCAGATTTTGTATAGCCTAATAAATAATTCCATTTTTTGTTTTATCTTTTTCCGTTCACTGCTGTTTGCAGATGGTATAAAAGTAAAAGGAATGAACATCATGAGTATACACGAGATATAAAGATTAGTACCAATAGAGAACAAGATATGGACCAAGCTAATACATCCAGCACAGCACAATGCAGGGCTGTGCAAGAACACTGGCATGACTCTGGAAGCAGCATCATTATGTTCATGTGCCATAAAAAGTCTCATCCAGTGACATTTCTGGTTGTTTCAGTGAAAAGAAACAGACAAACCAGCAAAGACCATCTTATTTTCCTGAACAGAGAAAACATGCCTGTGAATTCTGCTGCCTGCAGAATGGTTGAATGAAGATGCTCACAGGCAGGTTAGATTCACTGCGTCTTTCTCCAGGTTTGAGTGACAACTCATCTTGAATGTGGATGACAGCCTTTCAAATCACCGCAGAATTACACAAGGAACAGCTTTGCTTTCCAAAGTGTTGTTGAATGGCATCTATTCAACCTCCACACACTGAATATGAATTCTGTGGTGTTAGTGGAAGTAAACTATTTTATTTTCCACCTATAGGTCATTTCTCATGCTATCATCTGTTCCAGGGTTTGCCAAAGTTTATTTGTACAAATATAATTAATTTCCATCACCAGAAACAGCCCTATGAGTTCCATAGGGCTCATTGTTTTCATTGTAATGCTTTGTTATTTTTCTTATTTCAAAATGAAGTGTCACTAAGTGACCTTAGTGGATACTAAGTATTATAACCAACAACAAATGACAAACACGTTTACTTATCTTTCCATATGGCTGTCTCTCCAACTCCTTCATTAATCTCTTTCATTGCAATGCCTTGTGAATGGTACATAAACTTGTACTTAGTTTAAAAGTATCCAAGAGATGAATCCTGCAACAAACTGCCATTGTGTAAATCCTGGGTAATTCTGTTTTGACCTATGAATACGTAAAGCCTAGAACTTAGTGCTAATAGACCTTTCCAAGCCTCTTCATGTGCTGTAGTATATTTTCCATAGGAATTTTTCTTTTTCTTTTTTAAATGTGATAGAATCATAGACTATCCTGATTTAGAAAGGACCCACAGGGATCATCTAGTCCAACTTCATGTATTAAAACAGGAATTATAGAAGAAAGAGAAACTTTAAAAGCTCTAGAATAAACTGTTTTAGGTTTTAAACTATATCTGTTGAATCATGGACTTATAAGTATGGCAAAATTAAGAGGGGCAACCTTCCAGGAGACTCCTGCAGTATGTTTTGTCATGCTAGAAAGTCTGGGGTTTTCTGAACAGGATTAACCACATGAATCTAATTACAATTTCATTAAAAACAAAAAACAGAACACTTTAAGAAAAACAAAAAAACAAAAAACAAAAAACAAAAAACAAAAAACAAGTATGTGAACAAATTCTATTACAAGCAAAACAAATTTTAGTTGTAGTTATCCTACAGAAGTAGCATTTGGTAATTTTGAATAGTCTTTTGCATGTGAAAATTTTAATAGTTTTTGAAGAGTCTTTAATTTAGTCTCATGATTCCCCTTGTTTCCCAAACATACTGTCACTAGTTTAGAGAGACATTTTCCTCATGAAGCAGACCAATCTATGCAGGACATAAAATCAACTAATAAATTCAAAATGCTTAACCTTCTTGACTCTGCTCAAATTAATTTATCACTTTCCACTTTCATTCTGCAAGCAAGGCTAAAGATCGATCATCCCCTGAGGAAATATTCCAGGAAATAAAAGAATAATAGAAATCTTTAAAAATAATAAACCATGTTGATCAACAATTATGTCAAATAGATTAAAAGTAGGGAAGCATTAAGGAGAGACAAATAAAACAATGTAAGTTTTTTAAGGTACAAACAAAAAGAAAGTAGGAAGCATGTGGTACTAGCCTTCACAAAGGATTTATTAAGTAACCTGTAATGGGCCCACACATACTAAGGTGAGAAGCAAACAGGAACCAAACTTTTTGATATCCAATATAATGACAAAAATTAGATATCCAACTCCATAAATCAAATTCACAAGGCTTCAGTACATGCTTGAACTCTCTGTAAATTGAAAGGTGGGGATCTGTATGTGATTATGAGCTCCATCACTCTAAATTGTGGAATGACTCTATTAATCAATAGAAAATGAATGGAAAATTGTGTGAGCCTGAAATTCACCCCTTTGATCTCATATCCATTTAACTGTCTATGCCCAGATGTCTATGAGGAATTAGTATTCAAAACTATTGTTTTATACACTGGTATGCTTTTGTTGAAACAACTGGTCCTTTTCTCTCTTTAGAAAAGCAGTAGCTGTTTCTCATCAGCCTATGATAACCCAAAAGATACGCAGCATCACAGCTGGCTTATGCATCTTAAGAACAGGCCTATAATCAATCAACATGCCTGGGAATAAGCTATAAAGTAGTTAGAGGAGAACATTGTTCAGTCTACTAAAACAAAAGCATTTAATTACTCTGTAAACCTGTCCAGGTACAAACCAGACAGGAAAAAAAGCAGCTTAAAATAGCAATCAATACAACTGCAGATACATATTACTACTCTGGCATTGGACAAAAGAAATATTAAACTGACAATTTAAAATATAACTTTTTGAACACCACATTTTGTAACAGCTTCCCAATTGGAGAAATAGACAAGAAAGCCTACCCAGAAAACCAATCCCTTCCTCACTTTTCCATTTCTTTTTTTTTTTTTAGCAACCAGCTAGTTGGTCCTGTATGTCACCCTTCCTTGTCAGGCTAACAGGTTCATTGAGGTTCATGTGAATGATATCTTCACCTGTACAGCATAAATCTTTTTTCTAAAAAAAAAAAACAAAAGATGAATGACTGGCCATCTATTGGTCAGCTGGGAATGACTATTAAAAGTTATCTATGCATTTTCAATGTTGTGTAGATAGACAGGCAGTGTATGTTAGGGAATATGTTCAGTCTGGGTAATGCGCAGCTAAATGCAGAATGCCCCAGACTCTGTCTAGTCCGTACTGAGGATTATGCTTTAAAAAGACTAATAATGAATGTGAAATTAAACTCCTTTCTAAAGTAATTAAGTCATGATAATAATAATAATAAATAAATAAATAAATAAATAAATAAATAAATAAATAAATAACCCCCCCAAATAGACTCTGAAGTACAGGTACAAAGAAAGGTGACTTTCCATATGGCCCTCACTTGAGTTTTAGAGAACTGTTCTGAAGTTCATTTTAGTCTGTTCCACATCTTTCATTGCCTTTTTTCCCCAGACTATGTATCATCATCAAGCTCTGTGTTTGCGTTTAAATTTTTGTTCTAGTAAATAAAGCCAGGGCACAGGATGGGAGGTGGAGGGCAGTCCCTGTGGCTGAGGGGCAGCCTTTCTCTCTGGCAAGCCAAATGGCCCGGGGCAGCCAGCCCCAGAAAAGGGGCCCTCAGCCCCCCGCATCCCTCCTCCTACTTCCACGTGAGGGAATCTTCCAGGCCACTCCCAACAAAGCCGCCTTTGGCCACATGTGAGCCACCCCATCACAGAGTCTTGTTGAGGTCACAGTGGCCACCACTGCCCTGTTTTTGCTGTGGACCCTATAAAATAGGCCCCCTGCAGCTGGCCCACCATTCACTGAGTTTCTAGGCACTCTGACAGCCAGCTTCTGTGGCACAAAGAAGTCCAGAAGCAGCAAGGCAAGCGGCAGGCCACCTCCAGGTGTGAGGACAGTGATGCAGTCCAAGGAAGCACCGAGAAGGATGGCACTTAATGAAAATGAGAAGTGTCATGGGCAGGGGAATCACACCTGTGGCACAACAGACGCTAGTGCTTGAGGGATTTCTGGTGTGCAACCCACAGACACTTACAGGCAGTGCTATTGGCACTGCAACAATGCGGGGAACAGGCTGGCCAGTCAAAGACACAGTGACAGGGGGCCTAGGTCTTCCCTTTGGTGCAATGGTGGCATGGGATGATGGCAGAAGAGTCAGGCAGACAGCCTTGGTGAGCAAAGGCATGCCCATAGTCTGGCACACAGTGTGGGACCCAGATATGGCTGTAAAGCAGATGGCAGCATCAAAACCACAAATGGAAATCAGCTGGACAGTGGCATGGGACCTAGGAGTGGAACTGGACATCCCCTTGGTTTGGCACCATGGACTGAAAACAGTCCTGATGGAAGGCATCCTGTTTGGGCAGTACTCGGCAAGGACTGGCTTGTCCTTCTGCCAAACACCATGGAGCACATGGAGGTGGATCCACCAACAGAAAATGTGGAGCAACAAATGGAAGTGTGTCCACCTCAGCCAGATCAGACCTGCGACTACCCCAACATGTCTTTGCTCTCTGCCATCTGAGCGCACCAACAGAGTCACAGGAGTGCCCGGCAAGCTCCCTACTCGTCAATCAGGCTCCATCCCAAGCATTAGCTTGGAGCCACCAAACACCATGGACATCCTGCAGGCTTACCTGCAAGATGTCCCAGCAGTAAAGAACTCTGTTGCCAATTCTCAGGGGTTGCATGAGTGCTTCTTTCCCTTCCCCTAGCCATGGTGCAAGCAGTGGCATCCCTTCTGCACAGAGCATCAAGGAAGAGCACAAGAGAGGACCCAGCTTCCTTCGGGCTGCTGCACTGAGGTGACAGGAGGAGTCTCCAAGGGTCACCATGCACCTTTAACATTTGTACAAATAGACTAAGGGGTGAAAATAGTAGTGTGTAAGCAATTATAGGTGGTTGATTTCTTACATTAGGAGTGAATTTCTATATCTGAGTAATTGGTAACAACAGACGTGGAGAATGCTGGAATACTCAGCAACTTCTTTGCCTCCATCTGCACTGGTAGACGGGCTTTCCAGTTCTTCAATTTCCCTGAACCTGTAGATGGATGCTGGGGGATCAACATCCCACCCACTGTGAAGAGCAGATTTGACACCACCTGATGAATCTAAACAGGTACAGGTCTATGGGACCTGATGACATGAATCCCAGGGTCCTCTCTCCATCATAGCTGAAAAGTCCTGGCAGTCAGGTGATGTCATTGGTGAGTGGAAAAAGGGAAATGTCATGCCCCTACTCTTCAACAATTAAAAGAGAGAATTGAACAAAGAGCACTACCCTTCAACAGTTAAAACAATTAGGAGACATTTCTTCTCAGAAAGAATGGTCAGGCATTGGAATGGGTTGCCCAGGGAAGCGGTTGAGTCACCATCCCTGGGAGCGTTCAAGGAAAGGTTGGACCTCAAGCTCAGGGACATGGTTTAGTGGGTGATATTGGAATAGGATGATGGTTGGACCAGATGATTTTGAAGGTCTTTTCCAACTTTAATTTTTCTATGATTTTAGAAATTCTCACTCAGCTGCAGGTGTGTATTTCAAAATACATGTTTATGTAGCTTCACACAATCAGTTTCACAAAATAACAGGTAGTCTCTAAAGGAGTGTTGATGCTCTTAAAAACTACATTTAAAACTCTTGCCAAAGGGCACCAAATGGTGAAAGTGGCTTAGTGTTCTGGTCATATGCCTGAACTGTGACATTTTGCTAGAAAATGTACCCTGGTGTGTTGAATGCATATTGGTGCATTCTTCTGAGTCACTTGTTTCACTTTTAAACTACTGTGATTCACCTGCAGGGTAGGCATAACAAGCTTATCCTCAGGTACAAACAAGTAGTAAAGGTCAACCTTCATTGACTATGAAGAGTTTGTAGAAGCTCATGTTGAGATATTCAAGAAGAGTACTGTGGAGATTTGGATAAGAAAGTCCCATTAATTTTCATAGCAACACAATACACACATTATTTAGGCAACTGAAGATCTCTCAGGCAAAGTATTGCCCACTGTGCCCTTGTTCAGTCAGTACCACTTCCAGTCTCATTTTAGCTGTATCAGACCATTATGCCTGGCCTTAACTCCCTTCCTTATTTCAGCATAAGCAGCAAAACTAAATGAATGAACAGAACTGTATTATCTTTTTATTGTTGATGATGGCAATGGTTTATGAGAAATCTCTCCTTCACACTAGGTTTTTGACATACCTATTTGGGAAAATGTAGGTTGCTCATGAATGCTGATTGATTGGATAGATGGTACCTTGAGCAATCTGATCTAGCAGAAGGTTGCCCTGCCTGTGGCAGGGGGGTTGGAACTAGATTATCCTTTAGGAAAGGTCTAGATCTTATCCTTCAGGAAAGGTCTCTACCAACCCAAAATAATCTATTTTTCTAAGACAAGTCCTTTGGGAGTGTTCAGATTTGCAGTATCACCCTGAAATCTGGAATTTTCCTTCTTATTTGGTTATGTTTAAGGGTTAATATTCTAATCCATGTTCCACACCAGTAGGATTCATTTGGATAAATTTTGTGATTCCTCTATTTCACATAGAAGCAAAACTTCCAGCTACAGAAATGGTTCTAAAAATCGCTTCTGTTTCAAAAAGCAGTTAGCTAATATCATCAGAATACTTTAGCAGGGCAAGTAGCTAGAAAATCCTTAAACACATATACACATACAAGTAAGATTTATACTTATATGTGGTGGGTTACCTTCCAGTTAAAGGTTTTCCATGTTTCACAGGTTGAATCCAGGTACAACTACCATGTCCCATGAGAACCTAATATTTTACTAAACACTTCAGGAAAGTAAATTGTGCATGATGATATATTTGAACAGCTGTTAGTGGATTTAGGAATTTTTAGTTTGTCATTTTTAATTTATTTTTTTTTTCTGATATCAAAGTGTAAGTTTTCAGAATTGTACAACTTTATTTAATGTATTAATTGTAATTATAGTTTCATAAACAGTGAATGTTTCATTTATTTTTGCAGGGGAACAACAAAAACAAAAAAAGTAAATGTATGTGTTTCTGATGGTTACACTTCCATTCCATCTTTTTTAGCTTAGCTGACTTAAACACAATAAAATATATACATAAATAATCAAGGGTTTGTTTAGTTACATATATGTTTTATTGCTGTCAAGGAGTGCAATATTAACAACTTTGCAAAGCTCTGTCATTCCTGTGCTACCCTCCATTTCTGAGACTGTCTCCATTTATAGCCTTTCATTTGAAGATATAGTGAGGTACAGAAATGCTCATTCCATCATGAGCCAAGGTAGCAGTGGAATAGGCATCAAGGCAGGTGCATCCCCTCAGCCCTAACCCCTGGTGTCACTGAGTGCACCACTGTGTTTTGGGGATTAATTTACATTTTCATACAGCACTGCTGTGCATATGCACAGCATATGTTCTTGGAGCAAGTGTTCTTGGAGCTCTTTACACTTCGGTCCCTTGGAAAGGATGGGGCTGAAGACACAGCACTCCAGCAGGCATTACACATCTCACCATAGGCAGTCAACCACCATGGTCAGAGTAAAACCAGGCCAAGACCAAACACAGCTTAACTTGAGTTCCTATCCCTTTCTTCCCCTGTAGCTCTGCTGCAATGATAACTCAGTCCTTACATCAAGAAATATTGTGCTGGCAGTAAATAGAATACGCAGTGTTTCTCTTGGGGGTATACACACAAGAAGATAAAACATAAAATGCCAAAGCCACCATAACACCCAAGAAAGCAGGAAATGTTGAAATCTTATTGAACTCACATACCAGCAATCACGAAGTATTTATATACAAATTTTCTTCCTTCTGGCTTTATTTTTGCTTTTCAGGATGGAACTGAATTTCTCCTTGTAACTCAGGCATTCTTTTTGCCATATGTATATGGCGTCCAGTCTACATGATGAAGAGTTCATGATATATCCTCAGATTAAAAACTGTTGACAGACAAACTAAGGGAGATTTCTGAAGAGAGCAGTGAATAAAGCTTATTATGTTGATTCATCTATCTACAGGCCAGACTGTAGCAGTAATTTCCTTACACAGTACATTTTGCAAGAAAACCTGTAATTATTTTCTCTGTTATTTGGTAAAATAATCACTGCAGAAGTGCCTGATGCAATTCAACTGGGACAGACTGAACATCAGGATGGAGTAAGAAAGTAATAAAAGACAACACGCCCAGCATTGCTCTCCATGATGGCTTTCAGGAAGGATCAATACACTAACAGCATAAGAAGAAATGATGATGTATTTTCTTTTGCTCCTGGAAGCTTTTTCACAGAGAATAAAAGGAAAAAAAAAAAAAAAAAAAAAAAAAAAAAAGTAATGCCAAAAAAAGAAGAAAAATGGAAGCTAGAGAGCAACATGTCACCCAAGAAAGATCAAAAGCTTGAGTGTTCAGAAGTACAATTGTGATTTCAGTGTAAATCAGGTAACTCTGTAGGCACAACCATAATATTATTTTTGTAGTTTTACCTAATTTGTACTTGTACATATGACATCTGTATGTATTGTGTAGTATGGGAGCTTTCACTTCTCTACATAAATTTCAGTACCTGTGTTTTAAGACTCCATTCTTCAAAATTTGACCAAAAAACCCAGATGGACAAAAAAAAAAAAAAACCTACACATTACTGCTTCTAAATTCCAGCTATCAGACATTTTCTTTCTTATCTTGAATCTCACTTATGTTACTTGTGACTTCACGTTCTTACAACTTGTTTTGTTATATATATATAATGTTACACATTAAATTAGAAATCACTTACAGTAATGATCATACTGTAAGCTACAGACCAATTTTCAAGTGCAGTCACTACATTAATGTGTTAACCTCTACATTCAAGCACACACAGATTACTATTTGCTGAACATAACACTTGCATGTCATTCTACACTTACAGCACAAATACACAACAAAAATCTTGCTACAACTAAAAACGTTACACAAGTAAATTGAAGTAACATGAAAGGTTCTTTGGAAACTTCTGAAAGTTATTATTTGGTTTTTCAAAGGATACAGTTGTGTTATTTTTCTCCCAAAGGAAAAGATGGTAGAATTAGTACACATGGGTCTACATCCTTCTAAAAGACATTCCCATTAAAAAAATAAAATAAATCTTGACTTAAAAACATAACTCATACAGACACAAGAACCTTGAGATTGATAGGGTCGGACCTCTAATCCATGATCTTCTGGACACCCACTTATCCAACTGCTAGTATTTATTTTGGCCTCAGTTGCCAACCTAATTTTCCTGTTTCTTAACTTCTTAAACTTTGAAAGTTTATTCATTCTTTGTTAAATAAGTCTAATTCTTATCTTCATACTTATGTAAAAGCAAAGATTTTGTTCTTTCTTAGAGGTTTTAGGTGCTGTTGTTCTGAGGCATCTGGAAAACTACATTTTTGAGTGTACATGCACAGCATTTGAGGATTTTGGCTCTGTTTAACTCATGTAAGTATGAATATTTATGAATTAGCCTTTCCCCAAAGATGAAAGACATTCAGAGATTATAAATTACTGAAAATTACCATGAAAATGAAACTATTGGTGATAATATAAAATTAATATCTGACAGCAAGAAAATTATTTCTTTCTATTCATGATCAATATTTTTTCAATGAATAAAAAAGGGCCAGAAAAATCTAAGCTGCAGAAGAGTATTTCCTTTTTTTTTTTTTAATTAGCAGATAACTTACTGACGATATAAATTGTTTAGTGAATAAATTCTGCTACACAAATTAAAATGTTTAAAACTTCAAGTTACAAAATCATTTATTAACCATAAGAAAATTAAATCAATGCAATAAATTATCTTTTAAGAATATAATTATTCTGTCGTTAAGTATTCCAGTAATAATTATTCATGAGTAATGGAAACAACAACCTTAAAATGAATTTCTCACCCTAACTGCTTTTAAACAAAAAAGAAAAAAAATCTCAGACTTTTATAGTAGATGTAAGGAATAAAAACAAAGCATTACATTTGATTTAATTCCCAGTTAATTTGATTCTTTCTATGATTTTATAACATCTTTAAAATATAGCTGTATGAATTTAAAGAACATTCCTTTATACTGCTTTTACTCTTGCATTGAGCCAAGTAAAAATGTTAAATTACTGACACTAGTAATATAATCTGGGAGATTATGAACACATGTTCATAATTTTTTACCTTGCTTTATTATTCATATTGCAGTAGAATTGTGGTACACATGAAAACCAGGGACTCATTATGTTTAGGATTACCCGATATATCAAAAAATGCAGTCTTAGACATAAGAATTTGCTAATGCACCTTATACATTTGTGGCTTACACAATGAAGTTTTTAATTTGAATTCATTTGTACAATCTCTTTCATTGGCATTTTATTGAAGCACGTTTTTAGATTCTGTATGATTGAGTGAAAATCTCAATCTTTAGAGTAAAATTCAAACTTTCTACGGAACTACTTTATCTACTAATATCTGCCAAAATGTATCTGGTAAACTCTTTTCCTAAATGTTAGTTCAAGTCTCTCCTCAAAATCCACCTATCATCTCTGCCTCCTTCATAGATGAGCTGTGTTTAACTACAAGAACCTCACTCTGTCCTTATGCTGGACATCTTTAGGGACAGGCACTGTTGTTTCAAGACTACAACACTGAATTTGTTGCGATTTATAAACCACTAACAGACTCCTACTCACAGTTTATTACACCTGTTGTCACAGACATTAACCAATGCTCACCAAGTTTACCTTCCTCTTTCCACAGCTGCATAGCAGACACACTTTTCTGTTTACCTGTTATCCAAAAGTAATTGTAGTAAGAATTGTGTCCTGCATGAAAAACAGTAAGACTTTTAATTCTAATAATTTCAGGGAACGAAATCCTAGCTCAAAAGTCAGCAAAGCCATCCATGCCCTTCCTCTTATCAATCCCTGAGACAGTGTTTGAATTTTTAATAGTATAGACAATGTAAAGCATTAGCATGTTAAAAATAAGAAAACAGTGATTAAATCAAGCTGGAGTGCTGATATGTAAAACCCAACAGTGGAAAAACAGGAAACAAGTGCTCTTGTCACCATATACTTCTCCAGAGACAGTTAATCTCACAGGTCCTCATTTCCTATGGCTAAAAAAAGGTGGCTATTCCCTTCCATTTAACTGGGCAGTAACTGGTAACATACTTATTAATTTCTGTAAAGTATGCAAAGAACATGAATGAAAGCTCCATATAAGCAATATCATTCTCATTATTTAAACTAATGATAAGCAGCAGATAAGCAACAGGAACAAAAGTACATATAAAAGTGAAACCATTTAGGAGTTTCCTCCTTCCTTTGAAAGGCGGGAGGGGGAAATACTGAACAGGAAAGATTAAAAAACATTCTAGCTTTCCAAGACAAAATAAATAAATGCTGATGCTTTTGAAATGCATTAAGACAATGCATTAAACTGAAAATGGTATATGTTGTTTTGCTAGCTGAAATAAGAGCTAGCATGTTATCTCTAGAAGTTAAACTGATCTGTCCCTAAACTGAGAACCTGTCAGAGCAGGAATAACCAATTCAAGTTCTGCAGCTGAATTGCAAATCGGCATTTTGTTCAATGTCAATGTAGGTTTGGGACAGTGATTACTCAGACTTAAATATATATACATTAAATATAAATATAAATATAAATATAAATATAAATATAAATATAAATATAAATATAAATATAAATATAAATATAAATATAAATATAATCTCCACACTCTGTTCCATTGTCTTCTCCTTGGTGAGGGGCAGCACTTTTGTGATCAGATGTTCAAAAAAGCTACACTGGACTTCTTATATGGGGTAAGGTTATACAGGTACCAGGGAGGTAAGATTCCATCAGGGAAAAGTGGAGATGAGAGGAAAACGTGCACCCAATTCCTTAAAATTTACCTGAGAACAGCCTAATGACTCTTCCTTTCCATACTCTTAGCCCCCCTCTCCCTGCTGATTTTCTCCATACCTCCTCCACCTCCATAAATCACCACTGACCACCTTACCTGTCTTACTGTGATCTCTCTTAGCCTCACTGCCTTCTCCCAGGTGTTCCCCTAGACTGGGTCATTTTCCACTGTTGATAGTGATATACTGAATATTTTTGTCTAAAACCAGATAAAAAAATCAAGCAGAACAACATATGTTGGGATTGCTATTCAATAAGATTTTTTTCCTGTAACAGAGTAAGTATTTTAAGATTTCTCTTTCTATTTTGTCAGAGAGATAATAATGAATAATTCTCAGAGCTGTGATGTGCACATTGTTACAATTGTCTTTTCATCTATTAAAGGAATCTTTCTTCTCTCTTTAAAAGAATGTCTAGGCTCTTCATCTCCACAAAATTTTTAACAAAAAATTAAATAGCATCTATCAATGGGACATCATATTTAATAAAAATAGTATCATTACTTGACTAGAGAATACCATTTGAATATAACTTCAAACATTTTATATAATTCCAAGAGCACAGCTGTTCACTCTCTTTGAGATAATATTACCTTTTTTTTTTTTAGTGTATTTTGAATGATTGCTAGAATGAGTTTTGATCTTTCTTTTCATTGGGAAAAGATGTGAAATTTCACTGTATTAAAGACAGTAAAACTTGCTCACCTTCCCCCACAGAAACTCCTCATTTTTCCTCTGACCTCCTTCAACCTCTCTGGTGTTTGTTCCCTGCCCTGAGCATGTGTACCCCACCAGCAGTCACCTATATTCATTATCTCCCTCCTATTTTTTCCAACATTTGGCTGTAAAGTAGGAAAGAGTTTCTCACCAAAAAAAAAAAAATAATAATAATTAATAAAATAAAATAAAATAAAATAAAATAAAATAAAATAAAATAAAATAAATAATAATAACATGGCTGCTTTAAGTTTCTCTTGTATCTTTCTGAATGTGTATGCCTCAGAATAGAGGTGCATCAGCAACAGAAATGATACAAAGTAGTTGCACATAGTTAAATTTTCAATAATACTTTTAAAATTTCTGCATTTCTTTCACAGGAAAGTATTCATGACTTACAGTACACCCATCAGTAATATGTTGAGAATTGCATCTTCCCTATTTTCCATTTCATTGCTTGTTTGATAAATGCAACAACTCATATTCAAAGAGTAGTGCCTATTGTACTATGGCATCTTTTCCTTTTGCTCTCAAGGATCTGTTTTTTGACAGACTGAGTTATTCTTTTTATTTTATTTCTTTTTTCTTTTTTTTTTTTTTGGTGTATTTATTAAGTTAAAGGAGTTAAATACTGATGACTGATAATTTAAAGCTTTTGTCACTGACTTCACCAAGATATTCCTGCACAATTTAGTAATTTCCCTTCTTAATTCTTTAGAAAATACACATATCTTCTGCAAAATAACAAAAGATAACATAACAGTAAATTATCAAAAGCTATCAAAGAGAAAAATTGAGATTAAGATAGTTTAGTTTTGTTTTACATTTACATCTACATTTCTTTTACATATACATTTTTCCTGAATTGACTCATATTTCACTGGAATTGACTGGTATTGACTGTATTTCACAGCTATGTTGTGAAGTTCTCCACTTCAACAGGGTTATTAACCAGAGCACTTATCAATAAAAAAAAATGACAATGTGGGGTAAATGCTCAGATGTTCGTCCAGGTTGGGGCTTAGACCAAGTTCAAAACAGTGCACTGCATTACCTACAGAGGGTGGAAGAGAACAAGAGATTAAATTTCTATACATTTGAATTAGTCTGGCATACTACAGGGCAATATTCTGTTATTGATTTAAGACAGACATGTAAATTTAGAAAAAAAATGCACATATTAAATTTAATCAAAAATAGAAGGTGAAAAATACTTGGTTTGCTCTCTTCTGACTTTTTATATTGTTTTTCTTTTACAGTAATTTGATTCTTAATGCTCTATCTTTTAATGAAATTAAAGGAAGCCACTCCAGAACAGAGGTGATACCTCTGTTCTGATGAATAAAGATGTGCATTTAAATTAAAAAACGAGCAACCACTTACAGAACCAACAGTGAGGCTTAACATAACAAACATGCACTAACCCTACACTTATGCAAAACTAAGTTCTTCCAGGAAACTGTAACCAACTGTTGACCTTCCACAAAGGCAAAGGTTTTGTCCCTTGGTAATATGTCTGGACTTTGTAGTCGAATTCCAGTTTATTAGCTCATTGTCTGTAAATGTGCTGTTCCACTGTGATATCCTTTAGCTGTGATATCCTTTAGCAATTTCTGATATTTGATCAGCTTCAACATCTTTATATATAGCTTAGCATGCAGAGAACCAACTATGTGAAGACAGGACAGACTACACAGGAGACTAACCTGTGCCATAACAGGTCACTGACCACCACACATACTGCTCAGGTCAGACAGAGGCACAGAGACAAGCAGCTCTGCCAAATGACCCAGACCACATGCCACAATCCCGTCAGGTGCTCTTTTGGGCACATGGGGTAGCACTGCCCCTTCCTCACCACCACTTCTGCAGCACCACCACACTGCACTGTAGGAGATTTTATAAGCAAAAAAGACCAGTCCCTGGTTTCTAAGCTAGCTTTTGCCCTGAAAATGACACTAGGATTCTGAAAAGATGCCATGAACTCTTCACCACATCACCCTCTTTTCTCCTTTCATTTGCACAAAAAAACAAATAGCCTGGTGGCACATCTTAACTTTGCTGATGAAGGTAAACCAGTATTCTCTATACAGAATTTTGTTTTCTCTTTAATATCAAGTAATAACAAAAAATAAAATAAAAAATAAAAAATAAAAAATAAAAAAAAATAAAAATAAAAATAAAAATAAAAATAAAAATAAAAATAAAAATAAAAATAAAAATAAAAATAAAAATAAAAATAAAAAAGCTTTGCAGCAGCTCTGGTCTCAGTCACTGTCAAGTTGCCAGATTTTAAAGTATGAAAATTCCTAGAAAAAAAGTTCATTGTGAGTGGGAAAAGCTAAGTTTGGATCAGATTCTTTCCACAGCATTGAGTGCTCACCAGGATACATTATCCCTAATATGTCCCCTGCACATTGTAGCCTGATTCATTTAATTATGAAAAGAATGGGTTTACACATTCTTCAAATTACAAACTACTTTTTAATGCAGAGATTTGCCAAGTGTTATACTCTTCTTTTGTAAGACTTCTGACATGTTCATACTAAATAAATAAGACAGTTCACAGCTTTTCTGATCTTGGATAAAGATAAACTGGAGAATAAAATTTATTCCTGCCAGTGTGTACATGCACACACAAACACAGAATATCCATTCTCCCTGCTAACCTTCTGCTAACAACTTTTAAGTCATCCTAAATTCTGTTTGGAGAATCAATTGTGATTTAATTCTATTTAATACCTTTGAACTAAAAAGGACAAAGCTAAAGCCTGAGCTTGCTTGTGCAGCCCACCCTATGAAGAAACAAATGTTTGACAAACATAATAAAAATCTTTGAGCTGTTGTCTGGACCTTCATTTTAGATATACTCCAAAGGAGACCAGCACTGTTCTGTCAACACTACCTAAGCAGAACATTTCTAAACTGATGATCCCTTCCTTTATTTTTTTTCTTTTTTTTTTTTTTTCTATTTAATACCTAAATGCTCCACCACAAAGACATCAGTAGGTCAACTTGACTGTTATCTCAGTGGGAAGTAAACTGTAACTCTGAGGACCTCTATAAATTTGAATCACATCTGAATATGACCTTAAAGAAAATATTCTCACAAGATTAGGAACAAATAAATTCCATGTTAGACATGCTTTGTTGTTACAAAGAATTCTCTTACCTCTATTGTCCTTCTATCTGTTATACACTTTTATTGCTGAAACTGATTGCATTGTATATTTTAAGTATTTTAGTCATGCAAGATAAAGATCATTTAATATATTTAAGGGTTGAGTAAATGGGATGTGCATGGGTGAAAAGAACAGAGTGGGCTGGGAACTTCTCTTTGCCAGCACTGGAGCACAAAGTTAGAGCAGAATCTCCTTTCATTTTGGTCACAAGACTTCCATGGAACGGAAGCAGTAAAGACAATTATTATTTTACAGAGGTTTTTTAAAGTGCTGAACATGAAAAATGAGGTGGACATCTATGCCTGAAAGAATTCAATTGAAATAGCTAGCAAAAAGAGATTGTTAACAGATGATGACTAGAGGATGTGATACATCAAAAACTGAAGCATTTGTGCCAAAAAGATTAGCATACACCATATTAGTTCCATTACTTTGTATTCATCCATCGTCTGAGATCTTCAGTTGTAGAGAAATTAGAGCTTCATACAAACAGCAGTAGAAACAGGTTGCTGTGAGAACAGCTGGTCAGAAATTTTCCAGCAAAATCATTTTATCTGAAAAAAACAGCAGCCTGGTAACCTTTGATGAATGCAAATAGGGTTTGATGAAAACCCTGCACACACTCCTAGCAGACAGAGCAGACAGATACCTTGAAATCTTGAAAACAAGCTTTGGAGTGAGGGTTCTGAGAATAACTAGGCTTCACATTATGGAAGGGTTGATAAGAAATGGTGGTCCAGATGGCAGCTACCCTGATAATACACCTGCAATTACTAGGAATCTTACCTATCCACTTTCCAAAAAGGAATTTCATGTCAACTGATTCTGCTCCCTGTGGTTGAGAGTTGTTTACCCATTCATTTTTAAAAAAAAAATCCCAATTCTGCAGGGATGTTAGGACCTGGCTGAGGGGTAAAGCTTTGCAGATAGCACTTGCTGAGAGAATGACTTCTTTGATAAAACATTTGCGACCATCCAATAAGCAGCAAAAGTTATACCAACAGTTGCTTTTATTTTTGTAATATCTGCCATTTTAGTTTCAAAACTTAAATGATGATTATGAAATTATAATGTAGTAGGGGTAATGCCAATTCATTTGATGTTTAGCCACTGACCAGCTATCAATTTGCGAGAAATTTCAGGCAGTATTGACCTGGATCAGATTCAAGTAAGTGACCTAGAAGTAAATAGCTGAGTATCTCATTACTGCTGCCCTCATCCATCTTGTCCTGTGGCACTTTCTAGTTGAACTTGGGCCAACAAGAATAATTATATTTCCTTTGCTCTTACAGAGCATCACAGTTTTTTGCTGAATAATAAAAAAATAAAAAATAAAAAAATAAAAGAGGTCAAAATTCAAAAATTCACTATTATTTCCCAAAAGACATGGTTTTTAATAATGCATGCAAACAAAAACAAAAACAAAAAAATGGAGAGAAAGGAAAGAAAGGCACACATTTTTTATGTACTCTACTATTATAGAACTAATTTTGTCTTGCTATAAGTAGAAAGATTGTCAGAAAGCTCCTGTTCATTTCAGAAGTCTCTGAAATATACTGCAGTATAAGCTGCAATGAATCAATAGATTTGGCATGTCCTTTGTGTACAAAACTCACTATTATGTTCTAGTTGCTCATATTCATCATGCAGAGTTAGGAAGAGAAAAGTCCAAACTGAAGTACCAGTCCCTAAATATGGCTGCTACAAAAGACCCATATTTAGAAAAAAATGGCTCTGTTGTAACAAGTAACAGAGAAAGTTCTAGGGGATAAGAGATTTAAGATTCAGTCCAAATATGATTATCATCCATTGAATGAATGGCAACTAAAGCACATGCAAAAGGAGGAAGAAAGCAGAGAGGAGGAAATGAATGTCAAAGATGGAGTAAAGGAGATGTAGACTTTGACGAGGACACTACAAAAGTATTTAAATAGAAATCTTGTTTGTAAGCATAGAGTAAAGCTTTTTTTTTTTTTTTTTTTACTTTGATTTTCTATTCTTTCTCTAGATGGAATCCTAACTCTGAATACTTATTATAGGAAGACATTTTATTTTATTTTTTAAAGAAAATTCTGTCTGGTGCTATAGTGTATGACCACTACCGTGAAACTGGCACATGGGATTCAGTGATGCCTCAGAGATAATAGATTTTATTAACAACAAAGAAGAACTCTCTCAATGAGAGAGTTGGAAGACTCATGGGCTGGGGAAAAGCTGCAAAAGTTTCTGCCAAGTTTCAGAAAAAAAATGCAATTATGTTAGTATTGCTATTTGGAAATGTCTACTCTCATCAGCCTCTCAGTTGCTGAATAGACATCAATACTACTCCACAGCTTGGTCACCATCTTTCCCAAGACTTCACATATGTAAACACAAAGAATAAACGCCTTTACCTGGACTAATATTTCCCCCTACTGAGAGCAAAGATAAAATTAGTATCTGTAAAACCACACATGCAAGGGAAAGATAAATGGTTCCCTATTTTCTTGCAGTAACAAAACTAGAGGCCATTAAGTGAAATTTCAGAAAGCATGTCTAAACCATGAAGAAATACTTTTACCACACACGTTACAGTAAACTGTGAGCATCTCATCCTAGTAAATGGTATATGTTAAAATAGTACATTGGTTCAGAAAGCGACTGAAAGCTTGTAAGGAAGAAAACCTCCTTAGGCAATGCTTTTGAATCAACTAAACTGTAAGCCAATGATAACCTCCCCAGCCTCCAGCAGGCACTTGTCCTCTTCTCATATTCTTGTTATTTATCACTTTCAGCATGACAGTGCAAAGCTGGACAGACTGTCAGATTCATGACAGTGACTTAATCTAGAAAAACAAACACTTTAAGTAGTGTTCCCTGTCACAGGGAGCTGTGATTCACTCCTCTGTTACACTGGGATGTTACACTGATGCAATTAATGACTTACTACATCCAAAAGAAAGCTTTAACACGTTAATAAAGACTACATTTTCAGATGTTAAAGAATATTTAAGCAAGCAGTTCCACCACTTGATTCAGGTAAAAGATTGTCTCTCAAAATTTATTGGGAATTATAGAAGTTGAAGTAGGTTGAAATGGAACCTCCATAGCTCATCTAACCCAATCTCCTGCTCATGGAATGTCTGTTGAAGGCAGGTTGCTCAAACTCTTCTACAGTTGAGATTTGAATATGTCAAAGGATCACCCTACTGTCATGGTAAAGAAAAAAGAAAATCATGTTGGGATCTCCCATGTTCCAGGTTGTCTGTTGCCTTCTGTTCTTCCACCATGAACCTCCAAGAAATGTAACTTTGTCTTCACCATCGATAATCAAGAAGTTAGATGATTCATACTAAAATAAGGAAAGGTGTCTTTCATAGGCCCAGTGCACATCCCTGTGCACATTTAGGATCTGGAAAGGCTAGACCAATGGGCTGAGAACAACTGTATGAAGTTCAATGAGGCCAAGTGCTGGGTTCTGCACCTGGGGCACAACAACCCCAAGCAGAGCTACAGGCTGGGAGATGAGTGGTTGGAAAGCTGCCTGGCAGAGAAGGACCTGGAAGTGATGGTTGATAGTCAGCTGAATATGAGCCAGCAGTGTGCTCAGGTGGCCAAGAAGACCAACAGCATCCTGGCTTGTATAAGAAGCAGTGTGACCAGCAGGGCTAGGGAAGTGATTGTCCCCCTGTACTTGGCTCTGGTGGGGCTGCACCTCGAGTACTGTGTTCAGTTTTGGACCCCTCACTACATCACTACAAGAAGGACATGGAGGTGCTTGAAAGAGTCCAGAGAAGGGCAACGAAGCTGGTGAGGGGTCTGGAGAACAAGTCTTACGAGGAGCAGCTACGAGGAGCTGGGCTTGTTCAGCCTGGAGAAAAGGAGGCTCAGGGGCGACCTTATTGCTCTCTATAGGTACCTTAAAGGAGTCTGTAGCAAGGTGGGAATTGGTATATTATCCCACATGCCTGGTGACAGGACGAGGGGGAATGGGCTAAAGTTGCACCAGGGGATGTTTAGGTTGGATATTAGGAGGAACTTCTTTACCAAAAGGGTTGTGAGGCATTGGAACGGGCTGCCAAGGGAAGTGGTTGAGTCACCATCCCTGGAGGTCTTTAAAAGACATTTAGATGTAGAGCTTAGGGATATGGTTTAGTGAAGGGCTTTGTTAGTGTTAGGTCAGAGGTTGGGCTAGGTGATCTTGGAGGTCTCTTCTAACCTAGACGATTCTGTGAATCTGTGAATCCAGTGTCAACTTGAAGTGAAACTTAAGTTGACCAGTAGATAAAGAAAAAAGCAGTTCCCCTTGCACTGCAACTATGATAGGAAATTTCAGTTTCCACATTCCTGCTTTTTTTGTTTTGTTTTGTTTTGTTTTGTTTTGTTTTGTTTTTGATTTCTTACAGAAATCTCTTTAGAAAGAAATATATACCAACTGAAGTCTAGAGTTTCAAAAATAAATATGAAAAGTATTTCTTGGAAATTAGTCCATCCAGATTGTATCACCTGCCAGACAGAAACCTCAACTTGTTTATCATAGAATCATAGAAACACAAAGTTGGAAAGGACCTATAAAATCATCTAGTCCAACTGTCCTATGACTAATACTACACACTAAACTACTAAATCATATCTCGTAGCACCTCGTCCAGGTGCTTCTTGAACACCACAAGGGATGGTGGCTCCACCACCTCCCTGGGCAGGCCATTCCAGTGCCTGACCACTCTTTGACAGAAAAAGTTTTTCCTGATATCTAATCTAAATCTCCCCAGGTGCAACTTGCAGCCATTTCCTCAAGTCCTGTCATTAGTTATCTGGGAAAAGAGGCCAACCCCCTCCTCATCACAACCTCCCTTCAGAAAGTTGTAGAGTGCATGATAGTTCAGCTTCATCATTTCATTTGAAATACAACACTCAAAATAGAAGCATATGTGAATTTATTTCATGTTGAAAAAGTTTATCTGCAGAAATCAATATCATCCTTCATACATCTTCCTATGGTTTTTATCTCTTTATAAGATCCACATGAAATTCACAATTCCAATGTCATTTATACATATTATTTAGTAACAGGAGGAAACATTAAAAGGACAGGTTTCTCAATTAATCTAGATTACATACCTCAATATAGGTGAAACATTATTTACAGCTTCATTTCATAAGTAAGAAATAGTTATAAGGTAGTAAAATCATATAATCTGCAAAGGTATGAGTTAGATGAAGAAAACTTTTAATTAACTGCTCACTTGCGTATGCTTGTGGACGTGTGGAAGTATCAGATAACAACTCTGACTCAAAAATAAATAAATAAATAAATAAATAAATAAATAAATCTAGGAAAAGAACATTATGACCACTCCTAGAAATTATCTAAAATATAATCTGTTGCTGAATATAATTAGCCAGCTTTTTTTTTTTTTTAAGTTTCTAATGATAGAGGACATGTTACAACTCTTATTAAAGTTTTCTGAGAGTTAACTAGGTTCTCTCAAAAGTATCCACCTTAACTTCCATCTAAATTATTGACATCTTTGTTATAGTTTCTTGTCAAATAAAAGATTTTCCATTGCCAGGAGCACTTTTCTTACTTAGCTCAGAAGCTAAGTAGTTAAGTTGTAAATACATTTCATTTCTTCTCTTTGGTATTGCTAACAACTGCTTGCTTGCTTCATGCCTCTTGATTTTTCCTTGTTCTTCTTAGAGCAAAATCCCACATTAGGAACATCTATCTCCCTTGGACATTTTGAGGTCCTGGTGGGAAATCTTGATTTCTCTGTTTTTGTATTTCCTTGATTTATCTTGTTTGCAGAAGCATATTTTTTGGGGGGTTTCTCAGTACCCTCATGAACCCAGACATTTTTGGATCAATTAGATTGTTTTATATATTGCTTGCTTGATAGTATTTTTGTTATTTTCCCTTATAAGGTAAAATTGCAACGAGGCATTTTTCTTCCTTTCCAAAACTGTGAGGTTTTCCTGGAAGTGAGTTTTAATTAGCCGTTTATATTTGTGCTTACAGCTGCAACTCAAGGATAGGATAGATTGCTCTTTCTCTACAGCTCAAAATAAATAAATTAATAAATAAATTCAGTATGAATGGATCTTGGAAAGAAACCTGTTATGCTCTGCCTCCCACCTGATTCCAATAAACTTCTGCTAGCAACATAATAAAGACTTCTTTTGCGGCCCAGTTTGATTTCTTTTGTTTACCATCTCCTCCTTCTCCCAAAACTGCATGTCCATGTGTAGTTTAAATTTGTATCTTGACAAATGCAATAAAGTGAGGAGGTGTGAAAAGCAGCAAGCATTCTGGGCTGCTGAGGGTACTAACGAAGCTGCAGTTATTCAAGTTTCTGCTTTTCATAGGAAGAGAGGGATGACAGTAAAGCACAAGCTTTACAATGAGCAGATAAGCTCAGGTAGGTGTATACATTCATTTAGTGGGAAGAGAAACTAAAATGGCGTGGAAGTGTCAGATGAATATTTTCCACATCCACAGAGAAAACAGGCATGTGGCTTGGAAGCAAGCATAGGCCCCTTTAACAGGGTAAACAGGTTTATGGATGGTTTACTGCTATTGACTTCTGGAAATATTTGTAAGCCTTTGTTTCCAACAACAGCACTCAGAGACATAAGAAGTGACAGAATTTGCCAAAGAGCTGTACGCCAGACAGTGCTTCAGAAAAGTGATCAGCTGTGGGATAAACGAGGCCTTTTAGTCAACAGAGCCTCAGGCTCAGCTTTTGAACTTGCCACTGCCCTGCTGTAATAGGAAGGAAAATCTGCCAACACTATCAAACTTCAGCTGCTCAACTGCCTGCGACACAAGCATATTGAAAGCTGCAGAAGAGAGGGTTTCCACTGAGTGTTCAACTTCATGCTTATCTGCAGTACAGTACAGCCTATAAAAGGGAAATGTGGAACAGCCAGGGAGTATAGCATCATCACAGGCACAAAATGACAACTTTGAACACCTACATGAAAATATAGATGGGGCCCGTGGGTCAGATCAGACCAGAACAAGCAGTCACTTCAGACAACTATTATCAAATAAGTTGAGTACTAAAATGTTCTGGGTTTTACATTCTGCTACAAATTAGGATTTTTGAACTGAATGCAGCATGTCACAGTTAGAGCCCTCTGAACTCCTCCTTCATTTCCTGCTATGACAATTGAGTGCCTCCCAGCTCCAGGGCCTGGGTGCATGCCCTGGCTGCACTCTCACTCCATTACATTATAGCTCTCCCTCCTGCACCCTGATTTTCACAACAAATAGAACAGCAGAAATATACCCCCATGGTCTCACAGTTATTCAGTCTGTACACAGAGGTCTGTAGCCAAAGATGTCCTGAGAAGTACATGAAAGCCTCAGGCTAACCATCATTGCTCAAATTTTCTTTCTGCCTTTGTTGTGCAGGAGCTGAATCCTGCGGGTTTCCTGGTTAGTCCACCTGCTAGGTTATTGTAACCCCTGTACCAAAAGCACTCGCTGACCTGTTTCATGTACTTGTATTCCTTTAGATGATACAATGGAGACCAATTCAAGACTCTTAGATAGCTAGCCATAGCAGCAAGAAGTGAAACATCAGCAAAAGCCAAGACTTTTAAATTCTCAAAAGACAGGGAAATAAGATTTATCTTCTAGGTTACTATATAAAAATATAGAAATTTTAGTAAGAACAGGGACCAACACTCAGAAATCTCCTCTCCCAGATGAGCATGTGATTCAGATAGTCTTCCTTTACTTTGTTCCTTTTGTCCCCAACAAAGGCATGCTCTCAGAAGAGTTTTAAAATGAAAAGAAAATTCTGTCTTCCTCCATTCCAGCAGATAGGCTGCTCTCTTGAGAGCTGTGGTGGTTTTACTCAGGTGGGCAGCTGAGTTCCACCATGGCCACTCTCTCACTCCCCATTCTCAAAGAGGAATGGGGAGAAAATACAATGAAAAGTGTTCAAGGGTTGAGATAAAGACAGGGAGATCACTCAACTATTATCATGAAGGGCAAAACAGACTCCAAGAAGGGAGATAGTAAAATTTATTGCCTATTACTAACAAGCTAGAGAAGCGAGAAACAAAGGAAAGAAAACCAAAAATGACTTCCCCCCTATCCACCCTCTTCAACCACCTCCTCCTGAGAAGCCCAAGGGAAGAACGGGGGTTATGGTCAGTCCATAGCGCTTCTTCTCCGCCGCTCCTTCTCTGTCACTCTCGTCCCCTGTGCTGTGAGGTCCCTCCCACGAGATGGAGTCCTTGGTGAACTGATCTGGCATGGGCTGCCCACAGACAGCAGCTCTTCAAGAACTGCTCCAGGTATGGGTCCATACTATGGGGTCCATCTCTCAGGAGCAAACTGCTCTAGCCTGGGTTCACCACGGGCAGCAGTTCCTGCCAGGTCACTTGCTCCTGCATGGGCTCCTCTCCATGGGCTATAGGTCCGGCCCAGAATCTTCTCCAGCACGGGTCCTTCACAGGCTGCAGCCTCCATCGGTGCAGGTCCATCTGCTCCACCATGGTCTCCTCCACAGGCTTCAGCATGGAACCCTGCTCCACCGTGGCACTCCATGGGCTGCAGGGGCAGCCTGCTTCACCGTGGTCCTCACCACAGGGACTTCTGCTCCAGTACCTGGAACACTTCTCCCCCTCCTTCTTCACTGACCTTGGCACCTGCAAGGCTGTTCCTCACTCCTCTCACTTTCCCAGCTGCTGTGAGTTGCAGCTTTTTTTTTTTTTTTTTTCCCCGTCTTAAATATGTTCTCACAGATGTGCAAAGAATATCGCTTATTGGCTTGGCCCTGGCCCTTACCTTACATGGGGCAGCTTCTAGATTCTTCTCAAAGAAGCCACTCCTATGGCCCCCTGCTACCAAAACCTTGCCACATAAACCCACTACAAGTGCAAGAGAAAAAGAGTTTGACTTTTTTAGAGAAAGGCATTTTTAAACTGATCTTCTGCCTCCTGGGAGATGTATCAATTCTTCAGGCACTCTGTAGGAAATGGGTACTAAAAAACCATTTCCTTAAAGGAAGATTGCCTTTGTATGTTAACCCAGTATCCCATGCAGATGGATATATATGAAGACTGTAGGAGCACACTCAAGTGAACTCTTCCATGCACATTCAATAAAAGCAGATGCATCATCCATGTACCACACAAAGAAAAAGAAGCAAATCTAGGAAGATATTAAAACAGGGTTTAATTATTATTATTATTTTAATTCAAGAACTGACCGCAATAATAATCATATAATAGAAAAGGTGAAGTGAGTGGAAGTAAGGCAGAAATGCAGAAGAAACAGCACATAAAAGATCCTGTTACAGCAACAAAAAAAAAAAAAAAGAAAATGGATTTTAGGAATAAATGAAAAATGCAATACAAGAAATATCTCAAAGCCAAAAATAAGATGAAGAGGGAACTCAAGGTAAGACAAAAGGTGTTTTGTAGAGAAAAATAAAGTTAATTTTGAAAAATGCTTTTGATAAACCTAGATAATTCTGCTAACATAATTTAATCTGGAAAGATTGAAAAAGATAGGTCAGCAAAGTGACTTTCCACAAAACAGATTAATTGTACCAATAAAGAGAGCAGGCCATATGATTGCACAGTAATTTTTACTGTCATTTAACCATATTGTCTCATTCTATATGTCCATTCTCCCTTGCAATACAGTCACACATCCATCTTCAAAACCCTTTACAAGAAAAAAAAAAGTCTTCCAGATACACTGCTAAGAATTGTTTATGTATCCTGGAACCTGTTTTAAATGGGCTTTGTACATAGAGCTTGCCTATGTGTTAAGACAATAGGGAAAGTGAAATATCTGTCATTTATTTTTGCGGTGTATAATTGTGTTACATATATAGTACTTTCATTGAGCACAAATTGTAACATCAGATTTGATTAATATTACTGATGTTAGGACAACCCTACTAAGCACTGATCAAACAGCACTCTGAATCCACTATTTGTCCTTTTTTATCCAAATTATTTTCATCACTTAATAGAATTGAAGGCTGCTTTCTTGTTTGTTTGTTTGTTTTGTTTTTTTTTTTTTAATTATTATTTTCCAGATAAGCAGATGGTGATGGAATTAAAAACAATAGAAACATTTTCTGCACTGTCACTCACACAAAAATGCACATGTAGACTTTTAAACAGCTGATCATTGTCCTAGAGCTAGCAGAGCTAAAAGTTAAAGCTATCCTTCAAGTTTACAGAAGGAGCAACTCAATATTTTTGAACTTCAGCTGAGCTGGGAAAAGACTTAACCTTATAAAACAAACCAAAAAAAAGATCAAATGAAGTCTGAATACTTGGATATAACAGGAAGGTTCTTACAGTCATTTCTGAAGAAAAAATGATATGCTGTATGCCAGACCTTCTTTGGACTTCAATCAGATCAGCCCCTCACTTGTAATAACCAGCCGTGGATTCTACTGCCAAATTTACAGCCTCCTGCAGAAATAAATTGGTTAAGTGAGAATTCCTACATTCAAAATAATAATAATAATAAAATGATTTTAAAATTAAATATTAATTTATTTTTTTAAGCTGAATTTTCAACACTTTAGATCATTCACGGGCAGGTGTTCAGCCACTCCCAGAAAATCCGGGCTCATAATGGTTTCTTGGAAAGACAAACACCATCACTCCAAGCATCTCCCTTTCTTCCTTCTTTACCCATTTTTATTGCTGAGCAAGACACCACATGGTGTGGAATATCTCACTGGTTAGCCTGGGTCAGGTGTCCTGGCCATGTTCCCCCCCCAACTCCAGCTGCACCCCCAGCCTCTTCGCTGGCAGCGCAACAGCGGGAGCAAGAGTCCTTGGCTCTGTGTTATCACTGCTCTGCAGCAACTAAAACATGGGTGTGTTATCACCACTATTTTCATCCAAAATCCAAATCACAGCATTGAGTCAGCCTCTACAAAGAAAATTAATTTTACCCCAGCCAAAACCATGATTTTTTAATTTATTTTTTATTTATTTACTTTTAGCTGCACTGCATCCATGTCCATTTCTTGGAGGTCAATGTTCATATCTTAGTTCATATCTTCCTCTTCACACAGTTCATACTTGTACAATCTGATCCTTGGAGGAAAGACAGTAATGATGAAGAGAAAATTCTGATCAGAGAAATGAAAGGGAAACCACTGTACTGGGTAGTCTTTCCCTCCCCTTTCCCGTGGCTCTTCAAGGAAAATAAACACAGAGCAGGGAACAGAACAGTAGACACCACAGCCTGACATGTAACAGAAAACAATAGTGTTCAAAATGATTTTAAAATAGATTTGCAAAGGAAGATTGGCATACAAGGAGAAAAGCTGTGAGCAGTAAGGAGAAATAATAAATAAGAAAGACATATGGTGACTGACAAATACTCCTGTGCAAAGAAAAGCTTATGAAAAGTCTATTTATCTATAGAGAGTCTAAAGAAATAAAGTCTATAAAAATATTCTATAAAATATTCTATATATTTTCTATATATAGAGAGAGAATATAGAATATTATATATTCTATATATTATAATAATTATATATAATATATATTATATAATTATAATATTATATATATATTATATATATATATAATATTATATATATTATAGAATATGTATATATATATTCTATATATTCTATAAAATATTCTATAAAAGTCTATATTTCAGTCCTGAGATTCTGAGACTTTTGCATTTTTTAGCTGAGATACTAAGCAACTTATCCTTCCTTGTGTGGTAGTCAAGTAGGTAATTTTAATTGCATAACAAAGTCAGAAGAGATACCAATTCCAGAATACATAAATAATGTGATCTGGGTCCAAAACAGACATTGCTTAAGCAAATGAGACAAATATGAAAAGTAACTCAGGATATGGAGAGTGATCAGCTCCTGCAAGACTGTATTTTATTATTTTATTTTTTTTTCAAGAGTTGGAACTTAATCTTCAATTAATTACTTATTAGGAATGCTTCTCTCCAGGGGTAAGGAGATTTATTTACAAGCACATATTGCAAAGTTTACCCAATTCCCCCATGTAATTGTGAAAGGACTGGGAAATGGTTATTTTTGTACTGAATGTCAGATCTGCACAATTTTGAATAAGTACAAGCTGATCAGCAGGACAGCTGTTACAGTATTTTTGGCTTTTCTCTTCCATGGCTGCTGGGTTACTGGTGTGGTTTCCATACAGTGTTTTACTTAAGGCTAGATACAAATGCTTCTCTTTTAGTGATCTAAAAGAAACTTTATTTTTACTCAGTGTTGTTAATATTAAATGAAATCCTAGCTAAAATAATTCAACTTCCACATATGGATTTAAAGTGCTGCAGCTGCCTTCATTTCAGGGAAATAGCTCCTAGCTTCCAGATGAAAAGGGCCCTATATTCATAATCTGTTGGCTGTCAGAAGAAGATCCAGAACCAAGCCCTCTTTCCAATTAAACAGCAAATGTAGCCTCCTGATGAAGTCAAATGAGTCCAAGTCCCAAGCCAGAGATTCTTTTGGATCCTCCCCATCTACTGAGACAGAAGACACCAGTGGGAGGCAGACTGTGTGCAAATGGCAGATGGAAGTAGAAAAGATGTAATGTTTTCAAAGGCTAGAGATCTTTTTACAAAATAGATTTTGCTTGCCTCCCCCCCCCCCTCCACCGCCCCCCCCCCCCCCCCCCCCCCCAACTAATATAGTTGTCTGACCTTAAAACCACAAGTGCCCAAGCTTGCACATATGGTATGTATAGCAAGACACTCAAGGGACTGTGGATTCACAAGTCACCTCCTCAGAGGTGCAGGGGAGGTAAAGCACACCACACAAATATATTTTGCACAGAACTTCTGAGAACTTCTTAGGAAAGACAGTAAAGAGTAAATAACAAAGCAGAAGATAAACACACCTGAGCCCATTACGCCTGTCTGTTTCCTAGCCTCCAGATGAAGACTACCTGAAGTATCTCCAACAACAATTCTTCTCTCCTCTTGCTGTTCTGGATCAGACTTAAGGGAGGGGGAGGTTCTTTTATAACCTTTTTAGATGATTTACTAATCACCTTCATCAAGTGATCTAGGCTTTCTCGCCAAATGATAGATTTCTGTGCTTCTAGCTATCAGACTTTGACTGACTGTTTTGCCCTGGCCAAGGGGTATTTTTGCTTAAGGGCAGTCTGCTTATTTATGAAAGCCAGATGACCTACAGTGTTATCTTATCTATTTTGTCAACCTTTAAATGTCTGCAAGTGCTTGCTGCAGTGTACATTTAGAAGTTTCTTGCTACATATCCATTCAGGGATGAAGCTTGCTCATTATAATCTATTGATCTCACTTGGTAGACAAATGTGTCAAGAAACAATAATTAACTGGCACCAGTGTTTCTGCTTCTGGGAGAACTTAGGCTCCCCTTTGTGCAGCTGAAAAGAACTGCACAGACACAAAGTCCTGGCTGGTCCATCTCACTCTGATACTTCAGACACCTTCTGGAGTTTGAGGAAGGAGATGAAGTTCACAAAACCATCTCATGTTTCCTGCAGAGTGAACCTTCAGTTCTCTTAGGATTTTACGACTAGCCATTGTTAGAAATAACCCAGTCAAATCCAGAAAGTTGTAACAGGGATCATTCTCCATATGCCACTGTTTTGGGAATCACTTTTCATTCTGTTCCTTCCCCCGGTTGGATTATGTAACTTCCTCAGAAATGGTATCTTGTATTTTGGAAACTACCCATTACTTAGTTTGAGATATGATACTCTACTGCTAACAGTAATGGTCTACTCCTCCAAAAAGCACTTTCCTTCTTGTGGCCAGTGCAGTTTTTCACAGAATCACAGAATCACAGAATTTCTAGGTTGGAAGACACCTCAAAATCATCGAGTCCAACTTCTGACCTAACACTAACAAGTCCTCCACTAAACCATATCACTAAGCTCTACATTTAAATGTCTTTTAAAGACCAAATGTCGTATGCTCTTTTTTCATGTCTCAGAGGAAAAATAGGATGATTTTGTGTGTGTGTGTGTGTGTACTCTGGAAACAACGGAGTGAATTAATTTGTTTTAACATTACATCTGCTGGAAATCACTTTCTTTTGTACCCTAAAAGGTGTGGCAAATCTACCTACTTATTTGCTACAACACTAAATTTATTAGTATTGTATGTGGATTATAGCCAGATTCCATGCAAAATTTAATTTGATATATTTAAAGACCCTTATTTCACACACCGTGTCATTATAGTGCAGCTCTTTGACTGGGCTCTCTGTAAATGCCTTACAAGTCTTTCCATTTTCAAAAGAATGAGAAATTATTCTAATTGCTTTTTTATGATAACTTGTTATAAAAGAGCAGTTTACACAGATTAAGCTCTGGAAGTGCTTGATTGCAGGGCACAACACTTTTCATTCCCTCTTTACATACTAGGTACTTGATTTCTTCATCTTCACACACAATTACATTCTATAAGTGGTTTTGAGATTCATTAGAAGGAATCTTATTCAGCAGATAAGCTATATCTGTTGGCAGGAACCTTACATTTACCATTTACTTATTTATTTATTTTGTACAAAATAAAAGTAATAGAAAGTTAATAGAAGCACCAATAATTTTGCCTTAAAATAATATTTCATAAAATTAAAAAATGTTGATACTAGAAATAAAAAGGAAAAAAATAAAAATTTCTCATTCATCTTGTTTATCTCAAAGCAGAATTTAAGAGTAATGGGGTAGATGCGGTACTCCAAATGACTTGCATTCAACTCTTCTTGTAGCTATGACTAGCTTATACAGCACATTTTCCATCTTGCAGGTGGTGAGAAAGTTGACAGCTACAAGTGAAGTGAAGCTTTTCCTACATTTTCCCACCCTTCCTATGTTAGCCATGAAACACAAGTTCACTGTGCCTGATAGTATAGTCTTTCTGATGGAGGGTGGACAAAGATAGCGCTCATATTCACCTGGGGAATACACATGCCTAAGACTGCAGTCATGTGAGTCCCAGAAATAACAACACACCTTTGTTCACAGGTGCCCATGATGTGAGGTTTCCATGTAAAAGTTCTTTATTCCTTATCCTGTCCTTAAAGCTGCCCTATACTATACTGCTCCTGTGCAAAAGGACATAGTTTTGTTTTCATGGGTATTGTTTCTTCTGCTGTTCAGCTCACAAACCTGAACAATTTTGCATTTCCACAATATATTTCCATTATGAAATACAGCTTAAAGATTATCTCTAGTTCTTGTGTAAAAGGGATGCATGACAATTGAGTTCTAAAAATAATCTTGTTACAAAAACCTATTTCTTTATAGCAAAAATATATTTAAGTGAAGGACACATTTCAGATTGAAGAAAGAGGAGGATAGTGGTACCTATCAGGATGTGAACACATGCAGACTTTACAGGACAATAATTTGCTTAATTTGCTTAACTGGGAATGAAAATTAGAACCAGTAGAGCCTAGTTGCTCTAGAGAATTCACACACAAAAAGCAGAAAACACAAAATCTAGGGCAAACAGGGCTAAAGAGAATAATAAAACATTTAAGAGAAACACAAAAAATCCTTTCAATATTAATAGCCAAGAAGAGAAAAATACTAGAAGTGTCAGAAAAATGAAAGAGATAAATGAAAGAGAATTTCATATTTCTGTTCTGCATCTGAAAAAAATACCAGAAAACAAAGATAGTAATTTAATAGTAACTCAGTGGGACACAAAACCAATGATGACTAAACTGGCATGAGAGCCGACATGAGGAGCTTTGCAGCAACAGCCAGTAAGGCTTCTGACCCAGGAACAGGGAACTTCAGAAGGTTCCTTCTGGAAAAATCCAGAGAGCTGCAGATATGTGACATTTGAGGCATCCATTTTAAAGGTTAGCTAGGCTGAATGAGATATGTCTTTCACACTGATATCAGTCAATTCTGGAAAAAAAAAAAAAAATCTATATATATGTGTGTGTGTGTGTATGTATGTATGAAACCAGGCCATCTAAATACACTGAAGAAAAGTAACAGTTAAAGATTTGCACCATCATAAAAAGTTATAATCATACAAATTTAATTAATTGATTCTGAGATGAATAATTTTTTGACAAAGGGAATATAGTGTTAATGTCGTATAGTGCTGTAGATTACTTGTCTGCCTGACACCAACAAAATGGAACACCCAAATGAAAAGGTATCTATTCAGAGACAATGTCTAAATGACATACATCCAGAACAAACATTGCTACATTGAAATGGATTTTTAAAGGATTTGGCAAAGTTAGGTCATATATGGGCACAGTTGTAAATGAACTTGAACCACCTTGACATTCTTAGTCAATAGCTATATTTGCAGCCACTGCCTCAGTCACCCAGACTCGTTACCCAAATCCACAACCCAGTGCTGGCTCCAACAGAATTTCAGTTGCACCTAGGTCCTTGACCAAAAGGTTAGTGCTGTCTTCAGGTACAGAAACTGCAGAATTTTGTACAGAAACCCTGAGAGACTGTCATCTCTGCCTGCTACCAGACTACTGTGTCTATTTGAAGAAGGGTATTAACAAACTGAAGAAGGGTGAAAGGGAGGGCAAGAAAGGAGTCATGAAATAGGTTTAAAAACTTGCCTCATAATGACACTTGGAAAACTTCAACCACTTTTCTTATTATAGAAATTATTTCATCTAAGCCTAAGTACCTCATAAAGACAGAAATTTGACAGAGGGCTCTTCAATCTCTTTGAAAGGGCTTTGAGCTAAAGTTGAAGTTAGACCGATTTAGACTGAAATAGATGTAAAAAAGAGTGCTATAAACACCCAAAAAAAAAAAAAAAAAAAAATCCAAGAGTTTTGTTGCCACTTCTGCTACAAGCATTCTAAATCAAGATATTTGACATTTTTCCATAAAGGTATTCAACCAGGAATTCATTTAGAAAAATACAACTTATAGAAACAAGGCATATAACATTATCAAACTATCAAACAAGTCTTGTTGGCTTTAGAAGTCACTGAATTCATACAAAACTTTATATTTACATCTTTCATCTAAAAGTTGTTTTAAATAAGTTATTTGGTAATTTTCTCTCCCTTTAAGTTTCTTTATGGACCTTTCTCATGTACTTTTCCTAGACTTTGTCATTTCATTCTGCTAATTCTGCTTGGAACACTTTTTCTCCTGCTGAGGAACCTGATCTTCTCTTCATGTTTCATCTTCTCTTTCTTTTCTTCAGTTTTAGTTTTCTTTTTCCCCTTCTGAGGCTGTGCCCCTTCCGTTTCCTCCTTTGCCTTGCCTTCACATTCTAAACTTTCCTCTTCTGTTTCTGTTTATTTTTTCCAAGCAAATTATTCCATCTGACAGCATACGGAACAAGTCTTTCAGGGAACATAAAAATAAATTATTAACAAATTCCAAATAGTAATAATAATAATAATAATAATAATAATAATAATAATAATAATAATAATAATAATAATAATAATAATAATAATAATAATAATAAAGTGTTAGCCTAAGCAAAAGAGTTTTTTTTTAAAATAGGTCACAGTATCAACATCTTGCAAAGCATATAGAGATTATTTATGAGCACGTTGAAGTGCAGTATCTCAGCTAATTGCTTTTGATTCTGACTTTGATAGCTTCACTCATAGGGATTTTTCTAAGATATAAAAGCAGATATGTTAAAACCAATTTAAAAGAGTCAGCAGAAAGCATATGCATACCTTTTTCCATAAAGAGTAAATCATGGCTATGAGCAATCTTTTAGTTCTAGAAATTCTGACAGGTACACCTGAAAGGCATTATCTTCCTAAGACTCCTAATATCCTTTCTGAGATAAGTTGATGCATTCAATTAAATTCCTGGTGTGCAGCCTCAGATTATAACAATTATTTATTCTCCCACAGATCCAGCAGGGTTTCAAGCCCTTCTGTCTCATTCCTTCAGGACCTTATAGTCCAAGCTTGGTAAAACTATCTTTGTGTCTTTGTATCCAGTCACTGGAACTAATCACTGGAGCCAAATGTTTCAGTTTAGTTCCCAGAGAGAAAATAAAGTTTTATTTGATTTCTGAGTGAGAACTTTATGCATGAGTCTGACATACTTTATTTAATTCACTTGACACACACACAAAATCTTCCAGAGAATTGCCTGAACCATCTTACATTTCCCTATATAAAAATGTTATCTGGGTTAAATGATCGAGAATGAAGTTCTTATCACAGCCAAGTTTTTTTTAACATATCCACACTTTATTTTCATTTGAGTTCAGTTTTTGTTATTATTGTTGCTTTTGTCATGCCATTCCTGTGAATATAGCCATTCACCAAGGCTGATGTGTATCCACAATTCGTAATTTTAAAAATAGATATTATTGTTAGATGTTTGCTCTCCATTTCAGGCATTGCTATAATATCAAAGGCAATCTGTTTAATTTGATTGTCAACATAGTCTCAGAAAAATATGTTGTAGATACAGGGTATAGCCCGGAATCCTCAACTGAGACTCCTCTCCTCTCCTCTCCTCTCCTCTCCTCTCCTCTCCTCTCCTCTCCTCTCCTCTCCTCTCCTCTCCTCTCCTCTCCTCTCCTCTCCTCTCCTCTCCTCTCCTCTCCTCCCCTCCCCTCCCCTCCCCTCTCTTCCCCTCCAGCACATTTATTTATTTATTTCTATAGTTAACATTAGCTTATTTCTTCAAAAAGAGAAAATATGTAAGGCAGAAAGAGCAGATGGAAAAGTAAACTGTTTAGTTGAAGACTTGAAGAACGAGATTAGAGACCACTGGCAGGGCAATAAGGTCAGAAATCTCTGAGCCCCTTTCACAGAGTGTCAGGTAGAAATGAGCTAGGAATGAGGGAAGAAAAAAAAAAAAAAAAAAAAAAAAAAAAAGGATCACAGAATTTCTAGGTTGGAAGAGACCTCAAGATCATTGAGTCCAACCTCTGACCTAACTCTAACAGTCCCCACTAAACCATATCCCTAAGCTCTACATCTAAACGTCTTTTAAAGACTTCCAGGGATGGTGACTCCACCACTTCCCTGGGCAGCCTGTTCCAATGTCTAACAACCCTTTCGGTAAAGAAGTTCTTCCTAACATCTAACCTAAAACTCCCCTGGCTCAACTTAAGCCCATTCCCCCTTGTCCTGTCACCAGGCACGTGGGAGAATAGACCAACCCCCACCTCGCTACAGCCTCATTTAAGGTATCTGTAAAGAGCAATAAGGTCACCCCTGAGCCTCCTTTTCTCCAGGCTGAATAAGCCCAGCTCCCTCAGCCGCTCCTCGTAGGACTTGTTCTCCAGGCCCCTCACCAGCTTCGTTGCACTTCTCTGGACTCGCTCAAGCACCTTGATGTCCTTCTTGTAGCGAGGGGCCCAAAACTGAACACAGTACTCGAGGTGTGGCCTCACCAGAGCCGAGTACAGGGGGACGATCACCTCCTTAGCCCTGCTGGTCACACTGTTTCTTATGCAAGCCAGGATGCTGTTGGCCTTCTTGGCCACCTGAGCACACTGCTGGCTCATATTCAGCCAACTATCAACCATCACTCCCAGGTCCCTCTCTGCCAGGCAGCTCTCCAACCACTCATCTCCCAGCCTGTAGCTCTGCTTGGGGTTATTGCGCCCCAGGTGCAGGACCCGACACTTGGCCTTGTTGAACTTCATGCAGCTGACCTCAGCCCATCGGTGCAGCCTATCCAGATCCTCCTGCAGAGCCTTCCTACCCTCAAGCAGATCGACACACGCACATAGCTTGGTGTCATCTGCAAACTTACTGAGGGTGCACTCAATGCCCTTGTCCAGATCATCGATGAAGATATTAAAGAGGACCGGCCCCAGCACCGAGCCCTGGGGAACACCACTAGTGACTGGCCTCCAACTGGACTTGACTCCATTTACCACAACTCTTTGGGCCCGGCTATCCAGCCGGTTTCTAACCCAAAGACAGAAGGTAATTTATCAGGTAGCAAGCAACCCATCAAAATTAAATGTGTTAATGGTTTTTGTATGTGTCTGAAGTAGCTGCACCTGATGGACATTTGGAGCCAGGGCTTTCCTCCTGTCCCAGCCCCATGGATGCAAGGCTGCTGTGGTTCACTGTACCCAGGGAAGGTGAAGGCAGCAGTGAGGCTGAGCACACCCTCCTGCGGGCTGCATGTGCATGCTCACACTACACGTCCCTATAGATGGATGACTTTACACAGAGAAAAAGTGCTGTCTTTACCAGCACCCAGCTGCATGCTCACAGCACTCGTGAACAGCACGGGTGGCCTGATCCCTGATCCTGCTCCTCCTCTCCTACTGGTAGGGGCTGGAGTCTGCTGCTGCAATCAATATGGCCCCCACAATGCATAGGTCGTTCCTGCTGTGCTCCTTGGGCCCTCAACAGTCCAGCAGCAACCCCTGGCCCCCTGTCCTGCTCCAGCCACTGGCAGCCCCGAAGTCATGGCTCACCCAGCTGCTAGCACTCAGACCTGTGCTCCTGCCCCATGGTGTTCACACCTGCATGTGCAGAGCAGAGAGCACAGCCACGCAGGAGGCAGTCAGAAATCAGATTTATACAGGGTAGGGGACCAACTGCGGTGATCAAGCACAGGGCTCAGTCAGACAAGTTGTTGACCTGTACTCTCAGCTGGCCCTTCTTCCCCCTTTTTTCTTTTTTCTTTTTTTTTTTCCACTCTTGTTCCTCCCCAGTCCACCTTGGTTCCTCCTCTTCTCCAGCTTTGGTCCTTCCCAAATGACTCATTCTGGATGAGTTTCACTCCAAAGACAATCCTTCTCCCATCATTTGGATGGTTTTAGGGAGAAGCCAATTCTCCATATCTCCATATCACCCCCCACTAGGGTTTTTCTGCCTGTCACTGTTCCTCTGATCCTTGCTGGGTCTCTGAATTCACCATGGTAAGCCTTTAATAAATGGGCAGCCTGCAGCAAGAATAACTGGTATAAATAACAGAATGACAGAAAAAAAAAAAAAAAAAAAAAAAAGTAAAAGCCAGACAAGTTATTCTTCTGAAGCCAATGAAATAAATGACCATAAAGTTAGAACTATCAGTCTTAAATAAAAATAAGTATCATGAGAGAATTGCATTAAAATTTCAGATAAAACAATAAAAGAAACATAGGTAAAAGTTTATGTTGGCCTAAACTAGAGGCAGAAAGAGGAGGCATCACATTGTGGGCTACCTCAAGAATAAGGTAGGACATACACCCCCAAACTGGTCTGTATCCACAAGGAATCTGGCTGCACCTTCACCAAAGTATGCATTAGTCTCCCCTTCCTCTCCTCCTGGTGAATCTGTCCTCTGTATGTGTCTTAAGGGGAGCTGTGGAGAAATGTGGTCAGTGCAGTTGGCTTTTAAGGGCAGAGATGCATGTTTGGGGGAGGAGAGGCTAGCTGTATGGATGTTTCACACATGCTGGATGGCCAGGTGTGATGTACTTCATCATTAGATCATTAGATTACTTGTACCTTTGAGTTAGTCGTTCATTTTCAACTGCTGCAGAATGGGATATGTTTTTACTGAAAAGGAAATTAAACAATATCTCAGCTGACCTTTTATATGACTTTTTAGCTATAGCTAAATCTCAGCTTTAGCTAAATAATACTTACCCAGTTGATTTTTGGGTGAGACAACAGACTGATGACAAGATTCTGCTTGGGACATAAATACTGGCCCAGGCCAACTTCCCAAAGGAAATTTTGATGGGATCACTGTTTGGGGGATAACAGAGTTTAAAGACATTGACACAGGCCATTCTGTGCCATTTGCTTTCATGCTGAGAACAACAGTCTTGGGCTCATTTAATATCCTGCTTTAAATGTACCCATGGATACTGTGAATGGCCATAAAGCCAGTATGGGATACAGGAGCTACACCAAACTGCTATTGCTGAGAATCCAGCTGAGTTACCAGGAATTGTGCTATTTCAGCAGGATTCCTGATGAGCTAAGGAGCTACCCTGCACAAAAAGATGCTTGCAGGAGTTGGGCCTAAGGCAGAGATTTCACTGAAGGGGAAAAAATCAAGCAAGCAGCAAGAAAAAATTACCTCCTTTTTTGAACATAAAGAGATGCCAGCAATAAATAAATAAATAAATAAATAAGATCAAGCGTATTCTATATGAAGGAAGAAAATCTCTATTTCCCATCTTTCAGCACCTTCTCAAGGGACATGGAATTAAAACAGTAGGTATTCAGAGTAGGATTTCCACAACACTAGGTTAGAAATATAGTTCATTATCTTTTCACAGGATTCACAATCACTAAACTTCCAAATAGAGCAAATAAATATAACTATGCTTCATCTTTCCCTGTAGTTTAATTCTTTGGCATTTTAAATTGCAACTACTGTGGTATCTGTGATTATCCCACAAAAAGAATTGGACTTTCAGACTGTCTAATAACATACAAATTAGATACAGAAATAATATAATTTTAACTATAGACATTAAAGATATGAATGAGGACCCAAATGTCTGTTTTTAATTAAAGATCAGAAAGAGAAAGATGGGTTCATTTATATATATATATATATATTAGATAGGTTCATTTATATATATATATATATATATTGTTTGTTTGTTTTCCTTTTAATGTTTCACTTTAAACATAAATATTTTAACTGTCAAAATAACAACAACAATAATAATGTTATTTCAGAAATATTGAAACTGAAATTTGGACTTTGTTTACCATCTCAACAGAAATATTTCCATCATTTCAAAATTGAAATAGAATTTCTGCCCTGAAAAGACCGGAGTTTCAACCAATCTGAATTTTCCTTTGAGGTGGGGCTTGGGAAAGAAAACTGCTTTATCATATTTGTGACCATATAAATCTTTGCAGTTTCTTGCAAGCTCACCAGCACCATGCCACAAGACACATAGATGCAGAGCTCCTTCATGTGCAGCATGAGTAAAGCTGTAGGAGAATGTATTGAACATTCATTGTCCAAGTGATTCCAAGCCAGTGTTTTAGAAAGTTTAAAATGTTTACTTGGAGATGAGAGCATGAAAAAAAAAAAAAATGGCACAAGATATTTCTACAGAATATATCTGGAAATATGCAGATGTTCTTTTTACTCTGTTTGATTGTTTGTTTGTTTGTTTTCCAGGAGAACTTTAATTCAAAATTGTCTTCTAAAGAGTTAAACACATCTGTCAAATTTTGAAACCTGAAAAAATTTATATTCTATCTCATTAAAGCCTTATGCAACAGAAATTACTTTATGCCATGATCTACTAATGATGTTGAAATCATTTCAGAGAAAGAAAACATAATGGATATAAAGGTGAATGCTTCTCATTATCAGTCATGCTGGAGATGCTTCTGTCATTAAATTGCTTCTGATGCACAAGTCCAGGGACAGAAAAGATGTCAACAAAAAAGATAGATGAGTTGCAGTGAAGCATGTGGAATTGCTGAACTGGGAACAGTTATGAATCTTGCTCTCTTTTCAGATATTGCTATGCATTTTAACATTCATGGCAAATCTGAGCAGGAGGCAATATTGTAACTGGTATAACAGCTTGTTAAAATAAATTTGGAAGTTCTTAAAGTCTAAGAAAGTGTGTCATGTTGTACCTAGAAACTAGCCCAAGAGGCACAGAAGTGAAAAAAATAATTTTCTAAATGGTCTTTTTATAATGGTCATAACTTTCCAGGCAAGGCACTGTAGTTTCAGCAGCTGTTAGAAAAATATTAAGGTTTGTGTTTTTTTGTTTGTTTGTTTTTGTTGTGTTTTGTTTTGTTCTTGTGAGGGTGGGAGGGTTGAGGGTGGTGCTTTGTTTTGTTACATTGGACACCACATACCTGAAGGGCTGCTATGCTCTTGGTTGCTTCTTACAAAAACAAACAGACAAAAAGAACCCATGTCCCCGGTAACTCCCAAGGTTGCAAGATGGACAGAAAACATGCAGAAAGGTTACAGCTTTAAATATCCCAAAGACAGAAACAAAGGCTGGTGGGTGCCTAAAATCAGCAGTTTATGGTTTCAGGGAAACTGCAGGCTCTCCTGTAAAAGATCTTGAAAAACAGGAAGTTTGTGCTGGTAACTGATAGTAGCAGTGGCCTAATTCTTGTTGATTGGCTGGGTGGCCTGCCCCACCTTTCAAGTGGTGGCTGGAGTACAGAGAAGGTTGCAGGAGGCGTCCCAGGCTCTGCTGGGAAGCATGAGGAGGTGCTTAGTGGCCATTTGTGGAGTAGTCTGCCAGGGTGGGAAGAGATAGTGTGCTCCTCCACAGAGATGGCTGCAGGGAGCATCCTCAAACGGCCCTAAATCAGACTGATACTTAAACACCTCTCAGGCATTTTCCTGAGCTATTGTAATGCAGCACTGTACTTCAAGAAGAACTCTTGCTGACTCCTGTCAGCTCAGGACCTGGCCCTTTCCATTCATATTGAACTTGCCAGCAGAGTCTGAGAGATGGATGTGACAGTTCCAGGCACAGAATTCATCTCTGCTTCATGTTTGGTTTTGTTTTCTTGTCTGAAAGGAGAACTCTGAACTGTTAAACAATTGTTTTTACATTCTCATGATAAATGAAAGGCTCAGTGACTCCAGGGTTTTGTGACTAACATGATACTTCAGCTTCATTCTGACATTGTGTATCTTTCTCTGTGAAAAGTGCAGCTAGCTGGAAGACTCTCAGTGGAAATTAGGATTTCATTGAATGATGGGGACAAAGATGGAGGATATTTTGTTGATCTTCCTTTGAACAGGAGAAAAATGAATACAACCTATACTTGTAAATGTGTGTATTTTCAAGATAAGGTTTTTCCTTAACATTTTTTCATGCTGGCAGATTAGAGTTATTTTATTTATACAGTAGGAAAGCATGAGTGTATGTACCAGTACAGTCTCTGGTGAGGACATGGTGATACTTACAAGCCAATGGGTTCTTATTTCAACTTACTTCTTTGTTCTTGTGCAAACATATGAATAGTCATGTAAGAGAAGCAGGGTTTGTAAAAAGAGATATTTTATTAGGTCTACTAATACAACTAAAATTTTGATTAAGTTTTCAAATGTGCAAATATTCAACACTTAATCATCAACATTTAAAACAGTAGTAACACTTGTATTTTTACCTCAGGTACTCCTGAAAAGTACATTTTCTGGGATAATTTAGGACAGGAGTCTCTGGCCATTTCATGTGTGAGAGTGATATAAAATCAGAACTCTGATCCCTTCAATACAAATACTGCCATGTTGACAGTTTTCTTTCATGAAACTATTGCTAATGTGTTGGGTTTTTTTGTCATTTTTGTTGTTTGTTTGTTTCCCTCAATCTAAAATAAACACACACTGAAACCTCAGTAGGTTACAAAAGAGAGATGTTCTCCACTGGTCGGCTCTAGAGCTCACCTGTATAACTAGTTAATAAAATTAAATTAAATTAAAAAAATAAACAAAATTTAAAATTAAAAAAAAAAAAAAAAAAAGCACTGCTGTTTGTCATCCTCAGATGGTTCTAGGTTAAAAAAAAATAAAGTTCACATGTCACAAATATTCAGTCAACCCCCATTCCTCCAAAGATAATGGTTTTTTTTGTTGTTGTAGGGGTTGTTTGTTTTTGTTTTTATATTTATAAGAAAGATTATAAGGATGGAGGACATATGCCCTGCATAAAGGACGATGTCAAGTAAAAATACTAGCTTTTCTCCTTCAGTCTCAAATAACCTTTTGTATTTGAGCAAAGGCCAAGTCTGCTTTTAAGAAAACTCCAAATCTTAATCAACAAGCCCACTGAAGTATCACAAAGAGAAAACCTCAGCAGTAAAATGGTGGCCTAGAGAGAAGAGCACTTCCAGTAAGTTAAAAAATATAACAAAAATAAATTGAATAAGCTTTTAATGTATAACACAAGACATTTTTATTAATAGACAGAATATTAATCAATAATATTAACCATGAATGTTAACAAGTGAATCCATGAATGTTCCTTTCTCAGTCAGAAGCCCCATTTCATTTGCTGTTATTACATACTTAATGCAGTGTCAGCATAACTTTTGTATGCTTATACTTTGGTATGGTGTTTTCCAATATACTAAGGACCATGAACCACTCTGGAAAAAAAATAAAAAAGAAAAAAAGAAAAAAAAAAAAGCATATATATACATATATATAATATGTATATACTTATATATAATAAGTATATATAAAACAATTCCTACCTTATTATTTATTGCTTGAAATTTGTGGAGAGTGGGAGGAAGGATAAATGTACAGAATGACTGGCATCAAAGGAGTTACCTGCCTATTGATGTTATTAAAATTGATATTTATATTTAAAATTTCAGAATTATAATGACAAAAATACGTTATTTAAAGGAAAAATTGTTTGTAGTAGTACTACTAGTAGTGGTAGCTGTAGTTGTAGTAGAATAGTAGTATTAGTAGTAGTACTTCCACAATGTTGCTGCACACTGAAGCCGCAATAGTATACTGGATTATCTGCCACCTTAATGAAAACTGGTGGAACACATGTCTAATTCTGTTTTCCTTCTGGAAGTCATTTCTCAGAATTTATAATTAAATAGGCATATGGAGAAGTTCACCTTGACCCTCCTCAGCATTAGAATTCCAACACTTTCCCCTCAAACACCACAAAATGTCACCTGCAAACAAACAGCACATGATTAGTGTAGCTCTCATGCACTGACTGAGGAAAGTAGTAGTGTGAGAGCACTTTTATGTTAACTAATATCTAATTACATTTTTTCATATCACCTCTTCAGTGGGTCTAGGTAAAAACAATTCCTGAATATTCAAGATCAAACATATGTCATCTAATACTATCTCTCACTAGTGTCACATGGGTACTATTTGAAATGTCATACTATTTCAGTTAAATTGTACTTGGGGGACAAAATGCCCTATAAAATATTGCCTGTAGACATTCTGCCCCTTGCAGTTTTTACAGGAATACTTTGTGGAGAGCTTTTACATTGAAATTATTCAATAAGTTTTCTCTGAACATCCTCTTGGAATCAGTCAGTAGTCTCTTAAAAATAATCAGGCTGACATGAGATATGGAACTTCTTCCCTTGTCTTTTTCTTCAGAACATCACCTAGACAACCAGAGAGTGCCTTCGCAAGACAGATATATATGTGTGTTTGAGAGCCTTGCATTTCAAACTCCTACCTGATACTATTGTGCACTTTCTTCTCAAGTCTTTCAGCTTTTAAAATTTCCTCCAACTTCCTTTGAAGTGTATTTGAAAGGCACTATACAGTATTTATTTACACAGTGATATTATATAATGAAACTTGCGTTGTATCGAACTCAGTGTCTGTTATTGCAGCGACCCACATACTTTCATTAAGGTTGCGTAACGGTGGCCATTATACTTCAAATAGATGGAACTTGAAAGTATCATGATGGGACACAGTTGATAAATGCTAACTGATCTTCTGATAAAGTAATTTTATCAGACAGGAGGAAACCTTCAGGAAAACTGAAGACACTTTAGATCCAGTTTCCAGGAATAATATGATTCCTTGAGCACTTTATCACCTTAAGAGGTATTTGCTCAGATTGGTTAAAATGGTTATTTTTAATGACAATGATGAGAATATTCACAGATGTTTTCTACATGCTGCACAGTAGATGCATTGTAAGTGATTAAGTCTGTGTTATGTTTCATAAGTTGTTGGCACCAAGATCTTTGCTCCTAACTATGAAAAGAAGAGGTCAGCACTGATAGAGATTTCTTCAATGTCATCTTGCTGAGAAAAGAACAGGTGCCATTCTACTTTGTACAATTTACCAGATACTTTACCACTGTTCCCAAACAGATTGTTTCTATTTAAAGTCAACGATTTGTAAATTAATGTTAGCTAGGGATGCTTAATCTGTTTAGTAATCAGAATTTCTGTTGTTGGTGTTTGGTTTTGTTGTTGTTGTTTTCCCCCTTCTGGAGAAGATAAATAAACACACAAACAGTTCTCAGGTCCAGAATCTAAAGAGCACATGAAACACTGTAAAATGTCCTTATTAATTGCCCCAATTTGATGGATTATTGGCACAGATTTGGCAAAAACTTTCATAAACAGAGAACCAAAGGATTGAAACTGGCCTTGGTCAGTATTAGTACATCATCATTTTTTTAAGACTGTGTCTTAGATCCTTCTTCCCAGACAGTTAATTACACTTTTAAAGAAACTGAGACCATGTGAAACTACACTATCTCCAGTACTGAGTAAGATTTCAGAGTGTGGGTGGAATAAAACATGTGGCCAGTGTAGAGGACAGCCTGTAGTATTGGGAGTTGTTCTCTCCTAGGTCCATGGGAATGTGCGAGCATTTTCCCAGTACAACCACCCTACCCTCAGGAACTGCAGGGTAGTTTCTTCACTTTACACAGCCCTTACTGGAGACACTTGGGATGCTTGCAGGGTTTACTTGCTTGAAGCTCTGCACAGCAGCTAAGTTACAGCTTCTTAGTACACATGCACAATAACAACCAGAAGTTGCTCCATCTTGTCCACTCATGGACTCTTGAATGACTTTTAATTTGATCCAAGTTTATTGCTTTTTGTAACATTAATAGAGGGGAAAGTAATTTATTGTTAACTGCCATATGGATCTGCTCTGATCTGCAGCAGTTTTCCATCTAGTTAATGTTCTTTCATCATTGCTGCATGGTTTCCATCTAGTTAATGTTCTTTCATCATTGCTGCATGAGCTTCTGTTATTAACAAATTGTCTTGGATATGAAGGTAGCATAGCAAAAGTTAATACTTAAATCATAACTTTTTTTTTCTTTTGAGTTGTGTGAAGTTCCAACTGACACTCTGCTAAAGTAAAATATTTTATGGCTCACAGAATGCTTATAAAAAAAATGGAAGGTATTCACTAATATTTGGTTGGTTAAGAAACTAGAGTGATCAAATTATAATGACCAATGAATCAATTTTCATCAAGGACAATATTTCTGTAAGCAGTTTAGAGACTGAGATGTCTGTATTTCAAAGTCACTATAGTGTAGAAAGCATGCATCCTAAACTTCTCTACTGTCATTTTCCTTTGGCTTAATTATTGTTCTTGAAGTTTTTCTCTAGCTATGTAGTAGTTTTCCTCAGAAATTGTATTGTATACCAACATGACATTAGTATTCTTCTTGGTAGTTTGCTTTATCTACCAAACATAGCACAGTTAAAAAATAGGTTTGTCACTTCTGCTCTTGAGTTGATTTGTCTGCAATCTCCAGCCATGAGTTCATGGTATGCCTTTCTAGGCCATAGTACATAGCCTTCTAAGGTCCTCATAGTTTGTTTTAGTGAAAATATTTACACATCCCAAGAAAGGTGTTGAAATACACTGTCCTGAACAGACTGAGAGCTCTCTCCTGTGAAAAGCATTTTCCCTGGCTCTCAGAACTAAACAGCTTTTTTTTTTTTCTTCTTTTTTTTTTCTTCTTTTTTTTTTCTTCTTTTTTTTTTTTTCCTTCTAAATTCTCCAAGTGTTTTTACATTGACAGCAGTGGGGTTGAATTCGGTATTCCAGTCTCAGCATTGCTGTATGTTGACATAAAAATCACCTTTCTGCTTACCTATTTAGACATCCTAGGATCACATTAGCATTTTTATTACAGATTGCACTGACTGCTCCTATCAAGTTGTTAGTCTTTCCAAGGCCCAAGTATCTTTCAGAGGCAAGATCTTCTATGTATGAATCTCTAAAAACAGATCGTGATCTGGTTTTATTAAGGGAACACTCTGAGTGGTTGGGGGTGGGCAGCAGGTAAGATAGGGAATATCTGAGGTGTTAGAGAGGGCCTAAAATTATTAAATTAGGCGCAAGATCATATATCTTTTGATATAACTTAACGTAGGAAAGTTTATAGAAACACTTTTTCTTAGTTCCTCTGAAATCTTTTTGCATCTCCTTTGTCCCTACATGTACAATGTAAGTAACTTGACAGTAATTACTGCCGTTTGCAACTGACAATTAACATTCCTGTTCTGTACTGCTGTTTAATAAGGAAATAAAATGTTTCTAAATGATCTCAGTATGCTACACTACAGGGTGATATTGCAGATAAAAATATATAATTGACAAAAAAAAATACAGGGCTTAATGTTTGCTTGAGTCTGTAAACTAGACAAAAGAACAGATTGGATCTGTCTATATGGCTTAAGTTGATTTTCTGTTAACTTTCTAGGTACACATTTGTTAGCAAAATTACTGACTTCCCAATTTACTACTATGAAGGAAATATTACAGAGAATCAAGTGAAAGAAAGCTCTGAAAAGTTAACATAAATATACATGTTACTTTAGTCTTTGAACAAGTCATGTATTGAAAATAAACTTTATGACCTTCAATAATAACACAAAAAGTTACATAATCAACACAGCTAAGGTTATGCATATCGAGTAATCAAAATAGATTCTTTGGGAATGACCTACTGACAAAAATCTAGAAAAGATTTTATTTTTTTATTTTTTTTAATAGACTGCAGACAAGGTATTGAATTTGAGGAATAACTTATGAACTAGATTTCTGAAAATATTTTGACCTTTCAGATCTATGAAAATAGGTATTAACATAGTTATATAGCTTGTCTTTAGGATCACTAAGTTCTATGGTTCTGTATTTGTGTGTGTTAGTGTTTTAACTAGGCTTCCAATACAGAGAACATCTGTGATGTTCCTACATTTACATAGTGCCTCTGCCCAACAGATCTATGAGAGATGTATATACTATGTTCTGTCTGCCCTGTAAGCACAGGTACCAGTAAAGTCCATAAAAATAAATAAATAAATAAATAAAAACAGAAAATAAATGAGACCCCCTACTGTCCTATGTTCTCTTCATTAATCAAAGGAATATCTCAAACACAACCTATCCACCCATAAAACTTATTGACAGGATATAATGGACATACTGGGCATGTGAAAACCATGCAGACAAGAATGCTGTATGTTGAAATTTGGACTGAGCACTAGGAATGGCACTCCCTTCTTTCCTGTAGAAACTGGCCTTCCTTTTAACAGCTGTATTGAGAAGATAAATCTCCCATCTAGCAAGCAAATCTAACTGGCATGAGCATATATTCACATAGTCCTATTGCACACTTTTGAAAAGCCTCTGTATTCTGTCCCTGTAAATGAGCAGCAGAGACCAAAGCTTGCTGCTCCTTTCTGCTGAGCAGCATATGCTGCAGGGTTGCACAAATGTTTGCAGAAAGATTTCACCAGCAGAAATGCAACATATATTTATTATATTCTGCAAAATTTGGCTTATATTTTGCAGCAGGGTCTATACCTCAGAGTCACATAAAGACAAAGAGGAAAAGCTTGAATTCATGAAACTTAAAAGTTTAATCAAACCAGCATTGACATACATTAGAAAGAACATTTCACCCATATTATTGGCTCTCTAGACATATGTTCAAGACTTGCTTATTTTCTTTAAAAAGAACAATCATTTCTTTGAGAAAGAAAAAAAAAAAAAAAAAAAAGAGAGAGAGAGAGAGAAAAAAAAGAAAGAAAGAAAAGGGAGGAAAGGAGCCTGTAGTTGTTCCAGGAAGAGAATTGCAGTGTGAAGTTTTGTTAAAATTGAGCACTTGTTGAAAGTTCATATGAAAGTAGATAAAGCAATTACAGCCACTTGTGATTCAGACTCTCTCTGCTCCTTCTTTCTCGATGCTCATGCATAAGTGATGATGCAGAATTACTCCAAATTATTTCTTGACCCAAGTGATATATTCAGATTATCATGTTAATTACAGTCATAGAAAAAACTTTACAGATTTTACTGAGGCTGAGGACTTGAAGAGAAAACATTTCACAAAATATGAGTTCATTCATCTTCCTAGTAATGTAAACAGTGATTTACATGTATATGTAATTTTCTTATACCTGCAGAGATCTCTGTACTGTGTGCTGCAGAAAGAACCCTAGAAACTTTTTAAAGTGTCATAGCAGTACATCAAAACCTCCCACAATACATATGCCAGAGAAATAGTCTGTGGGCAAGTTACATTGCTGAAACAGCTTTACTGAGAACATAGAAGAGACTCCTGGTGCACAGCAAAACTAGATTAGTTTGGGAAGGACAGGGGGAAAAAAAATGTGAAAAGTGCAGAAAAGGCTGAAAAAGCAATAAAGAAAATATGCCTGTAGTTATTGGCTATAAACGAATAATAATAATAAAAACAAAAGAAACCTAAAAATTATGAGGTTATATAATTTATAAAAAGTCTTACTATCAGAATAGCAAGAAAAACAGGATTTTTGTTTGTTTTTGTTTGTTTGTTTGTTCTTAAGAAAGAACTCAGTTTTGTAGAATTCATCAGCAACAATAACAAAAATCATGCTGAAGATTCTGTGACAGGTAATACATTTTTGCAAAGTTGAAAAAGCATGTTTTGCTAAGTTTTCATATTACCCTTTGTTCTAAAAATAAATATATAAATAAATAAACCATCAGGGCATGTTCCCAGGTCAGACACTCTGGATATGAACCTTCAAGGTGCTTGGCGTGCTGCTCCTTCCTGTCCTGTGCCACACGGAAACGATCCCTGCTAGCCAAAATTTTACCTGTGTTTACTCCCTTGAAATGTAACTAACTGTATTTCTGAAAATAGGGATAATTGGACAAGTAAGTCAACTTACTTGTTGAAGAAAGAAAACAACTATGAGTGTGTTTTCATAGCAACCACAGCTAGAGATCCAGCACCTTCCCTGGTGACATTTTTGCCCAGAGAGATAGGCACCCATACAGCTTGCTTCCCAATGATAATCATGATGCACAGATAAGTCCCAGGCAGTGTAGTCCACGTATTTGTATCAATTCATGTGCACTACTGGCAGGGCTGGATTGAGGGAAGTCCCCTCCTCCCCGAGGTTTCACATGGCAAGACAACATCCTGCAGGGATGGCACCATCACTCCTGTGGCTGTGGGGCTACAACCAGCTGAGAAAAGAAATACCATAATCCAAATAAGAAATAGCCCTTGAGAAATAAACATCAGCTGGTTATAACTGCAGAGATAATATAGAAGGTTTAAAGTTTACCTCAGAGTGCAGATGTGTGTTCTTGCTCATCTCACCCTTATTAAAAAATCATATCGGACACACCATAAATCCAAGTTTTCTTTCTTGCAATTCTGATCTCAAACATAGGACATTTATAGTGCAGCATATGCTGGTATGCTAATAAATAAATGCATTTCTCTGAGAGGAGAAAGGAAAAGGCTCAGATTAGTTTTGAATATTCAAATAGAAAATAATTTGTTCTATTATACAGAGCATCAAAGAAAGAGAAAATATAGCTTTCCCACAAGATTTACATATTTAAAGTGTGACAAAGTTTGTGAAAAGCAATAACATCTTTTCTTAGACCAACTGTTATTGTTGGAAAAAAAGATAAGCTGTCAGTCACACAATTTATATTTCAGAACTGAACCAGAAGCAAAAACATTCAAATATAAATGCTAGTTAAGAATAAATGCTCCATATTTAGAATGAAGATTTTAATCAATTGGACAATCTTGGACAAAATGTGGCTGGTACTTTTGGAGTTGAATAGGGTGCTGGGAAGTCACTAGTTCTAACGGAAAATAGAGAAACAGACAATTACTATCTAATTCATCAGTAATGATTCAGCTTTTCCTTGCATTTCTTGTTGTAATCTTTTGACTTCACAGTATAACAAAAGTGAGCTTTCTGGGAACTGGCTCATGCGCAGAAGGAAATAAAACATCTTTCTAATTTCTTCCTGATTTTCCAACTAACTGTATTTTAATTCTACTGATACACACTTCTTATAGAAAACATATTTTTTCTTCCAGCTTCTATATGGCTAATACAGCTTTTAAAAAAATCATATTGCTTTGCACAAAATGTTATTATTTCTCTTCCAGATTGAAGCCCTCTTTTCCAAGGAATTTTGCTCAAAAGGATGGTGTTTTTAAAAGCTATGAAAATCAATATCATTGTGGAATATGTCCTGCAAGACATGTGAGGAATTATTACTGTTTTGTTTTGGAGACAGAATAGAAAAACTTCCAGAGGCCAATATTGCTTGGACTTCATATCCTGAGATTACATAATAATGAAGGAGTTTAATATTATTTTTTTACAGACAACTACCTAAATGCAGGGAAAATGAAAAAAAAAAAAAAAAAAAAAAAAAAAAAGATTTAACCAAAACAAGTGAGCAAACAATATTGCTTCATTTCTGTGCACATAAAAATGAATGCATCTGTTTTTTTGTGTTTTGTTGTTGTTGTTGTTGTTGTTGTTTTGTTTTGTTTTGTCTTGTTTTGTTTTGCTTTTTTTTTTTTTTTTTCTGGAAATGACCAAATTCAGATCTATTACAGATGCCCTGAGGCACACAGACAAATTGTCATGTGGTAAACAAGGATCTGAAATTACAGCATGACTACTACAGCTTAACGGTTCATGTGCCTGCCCTGGCATGGTGGTAGATGTGAGTTAGCACTCCTCCCAGATGCAGCTGGTTAGCAGAAGCTGCGAGCATGAGACAGGGCAGTTTCTCATATTCTGTGCATTACAGTGCTGTGCATTCACAGCCTGCCCTGCATCCTGAGACCTCTTCATAGAAATTTGCTGTCCTCTTATGGCACATAAGCAATCACCCCCTGGAAATGTGGTTTGGAACTATATTGACTTTCCCTATTAAAAAAAAAAAAAGAAAAAAAATCTCCTAAAATCTCCTAAAAAATCTCCTTTGCACCACAGTTCTGAATACTTTTCCAACTAATACAAAACCAGGTGGTCTTACATATCTGTATCTCACCTGTCATCAGAGTGACAAGATGATTTTACTTTACTGCATTCCTTTCAATGCCTTTTGGAAAAATTTGTGTGAACAGGAGGGAAAACAGCTTCTGTAGATACACTCCAGGCTCTCACACATACTGGTGCATAATAATTTTGCCAGCATTTCTTGGACTATCCAGAGAGAAAAAGTATGACCAACCAAGTGGCTGAGTCAGCACCTGCTGATAACCTGGAATGGATGCTAGCAAGTTTAACTTGCCTTGCACTGTGACAGGCTAGAGGCAGACATTTAAGTAAATGCACACCCAAAACACACTTTGGGCAGGGAGGAGTGTGGTGGCAGGATCCAATCCCAAAGCTCAAACTATAAACCTCATCCCCATACTTTCCATTTCATTCTCAGACTTAGTTAAGGGAAAATGTTTTTTTTCTATTTTCAGATGAAGAAATAAAAAAAAAAAAAATGAAGCAGGCAAGTTAATAAGGCCAATGACAGCTATATAGGGAAGTGCCCCACGTCAGAGATCACAGAGGAAAATGCTCTGTTCTGACAAAAGGCCAAAGATGTGATCAACAGTTTAAGCAATGGAGAAAACACATATCAGAAAACATTTGACAGGAGACACTGTTATCAACAGACTAACAGCAGGTCTACCCAAAAGCTCAGCACAAAAATTTCAGTAGGGTAATGAAATTTTTACAAAGCTTCAGAGAGACAGGTGAGACAGGCCACTATTACACTGTCTGCAGCAGTTCCCAACATCTCTCAAACACTGAAAACAATGAATTACAGGGACTCCTACTCTGGAAGCTCTTAAAACAGGCTTGTAATTTATACTCTAAGACAGATGGAAAGTATTTCTAACTATTTGAATGCAGCAGAGCACTGAATATATTAATTCATAGTTATTTTCCATCTGTACCCTAATCCATCTCACACATGTCTAAATAACATGACTGATTCATGCATTATTTATCTGGTGCCCAGTACTGTTCCTGTCAAGGAATGCAAACTGGAATTTAAAAGGTGTCAAGATGTATCTGGCAAAGTAAGAAATTATTTGGATTATTCATTAGCATCAAAGAGCCTTCCATGTTGTGCCCACAAAACAGGACTCTCTAGGTCATAATTACCCCCTGCTAACTTGTTATTTGTGTATACATGGTGTGCAGGACAAAATACACAAAAAAGAGAGTGATCAGATCTGACACTTTATTATCATGTTGCTCCACTCATCTGCTCATTTATGATTCACTTTGTGAAGTAAATGATTCAGGAAAGAAACACATAAAGATACCTGTTCCCTGTTTATCTTCAACAGACTGAGTAGATCCCATGTTTCCCAATTAACAGTCCCCTTCATGGGGGAGTCTTTGAATTAGGACAGATCTTATTTTAATTCAGCTCCTGCATTTTCAAAAGGTTATGGTCATGAGCAGAGTAGTGATGGAAGAAGTACTTCCTCTTATCAGTCCAGAAAACTTTAAATTTTTTCATTTTCCAGAAATGACGTGGATGCAGAATACTGTCCCTCATTCAAAATATTCATGGGTACAAAACGTAGAAACAGGTTACAGTTCCACCATATCAATCCTGTCTTATTAATTGGGAAGATGATTTGCAAAGATTTTTACTGGCAAAGCCCACTGTGTTTTAAGTAAAACAAATAATTTTGAAAAACTAATAAGCTATTAACTTTTTCCTTTTCCATTTCTATGTTGCTCATTTTGACTAACCTCATCTTGAACACTGGCCAATTTTTTAGCAGTAGCTACAAATAGACAGTTATTCTTAGTGTCTTTTCCCCCATTTTCCATCTTTTCTTTTTGCTTTCTCTTGTGGTAAAAACAGGATCATGTGTTAATGACAGCAGTATCTGCTCACTGAGTTCATAAAAAACATTATACCACCAGATTTTCTGAATCAATGCTTCTGCCTCTTCTATTCCTCAGTACATATACAAATGCTGTTGGGTTTGGAATACCCATTCTGCCAAAACTCCTACAGTGTAGAAAATAGCATACCACGAGAAATTTCAATTATTGTCTCTGTAAAAATCCCCCAGCAGCTTTGGTGATATGGGAGAGCACCTGTTCATTACCATATCAGCCATCATAGCTAGGGTCAACACAATCACTACTGATATGGCCACTACCTATACAGCCAGTGACATCCTAAGAAATTTGACTCCCAGATACCAATCCCATTATATAATCACTTCTTTAAATCCCAGAGAACTGCCCAAATTCCTCAAGTTAAAATATCCTGGAGGACACAGAGAGAAAAAACTAGCCTTGATTTCTGACTGCAATATTTCTTCTTTATCCTGACATTAATTGACTGTTTGATTCAAAGGCAGTCCACATCCTTTAGTTAGGAAAAATTGCCCTCATGGTTCAAGAGTCAAAGTACTGGATGTTCCTGAACATTTGACATAGGAGCATCCTTGCCGAAGGTCAACAGCTCTGGACATGGGACGTCAGGAAGGAGAGGGAAACTTTTGGATTAACTTTTATGTTATACTGAATAGAAGTAAACAACACACACATCCAAATATCAACCCTTAGTGAGATCTTTCTTTTACAGGAAAAAGATATTCTGAGGAAGAAATTGCAGCTCCAGAGAATCTTCTAGATACAAATCTAGGAGCATAATTTGCTTTTTTTTTTTTTTTTTTTTTTTAATCACTTCTGTAGTCTGGTAAATACTGTTGAAAGGAGTTCATAGTTTAGTAAGGACATGAGACACATTATGTAAAAAAAGATGGGGATGTGGAAAGGAATGATGTTATAACAGCCTCATAAGTCCTGCTTCGGCTATATCTACACCATGGGACTGAGCAGCATGCCATGGCTCTGTCAGGGCTAAACCCAAATACACATCATTCTCCCTGTGCACTGTTTTCAATGGCAAGGGGGCTTAGACAAAGGTCAGATGACATCTTGAGCCACTCAGACAGATTCTGTGTCTGGACAGTCAGGGGACCAGGACTTAAGGTTGCTCCAGGTTTATACTCATGTTCCTGCAGGAAGAACATCCCAAAGACATCCAGAAGACATACTGATGAAGACATCCAGGAGACATCCTGATGAAGAGCTCTGTGAGGTTAAGACCTTCTCAGTCTATTGGAATGCCTCTGTTACTAACAAATGAAATCAGTAACACAGGTCAGAAGGGCTCGATCCAGCTGCTACAAGCAGCAAACATAGGGAAAAAAAAAAGCCAGGTGGAAAAACAAACAAAAAAACACCGTGAAACTGAATATTTGTCTGGTTTTCTTTGTTCTTTGTATTGACATTTTGGTGATATTTACATGAAACACAAAAGATATCAGGGCATAAAAGCCAATAGAAGGAAAGAGCTAGAGAAGACCAGTACACAGGCTAACTTGCCAGACATCTCAGAAAGCCTCAGATTTCTTTACCTCAGTGAGCTCTGGCACTGACTATGGTAGAATTGGTTTTAGATAAGCATTCAAAACAAGGAAAAGGCTTGCAGAGCTTGACCTCCCTTTATGGTGCAACTCATCATATGTCTTAAATTGCACAATATTGTACAGACTTTCATGATGGAATAAAAGACAAGTATGAAATGAGAGACCAATTAAGAATTGACAGTAAGAAATGAAGTGCAACCCACAGATGCTACTAGTAAATCAAGCTTATTTCCATTGTTGCTACCTATCTGATGAGGGCAAAATGAATTCACCTCCAGAAGATCGCCTTTATTTCCCCGAGCAGGAAAATATCAAGAAATATAACAAACAAATAAATCTTCCTTCCAGTGTTATAGTTTCCCAACTATTTTCTTATTTTCTAAAATCATTTTATTTGTTGCTGTTTGTCTAAGTGTTACAAGTACTGTAATTTTTTATTTACTCAAAGTCATAATCCATAGCAGCTGACTATAGCTCTGATTAATACCCCAAATCTCTTCTGCACAAGCTCCCACTGTAGTTCATTCTGCAGTACCTGAGCACTCAGCACCATCTCTGGCCAGCTGCACAAAGTACAAGCTTAAATTCAAATAAACAAAAATCCCCAGTATGTTATTCACAGGACTCAGGAGAGATTAAGTTGTCATGAAGATTTATAGGCAAAAAGACCCTTGCTCTTCTAGAACATGAGATGCCCCCAGAAGTGAAAAATATGTGAAATCTGGTTTAGTTGTATAAAATACTTCTCCATAAAATTCTGCATTATGCAGAAGACTTTTCAATTTATGGCTTTGTTTCTCTTTTATTAAAGACAAGCATTAAAATTCATTTCTGTGTTACATGTAGCTTCCTTCTGTGGGATGGCAATGCTTTCTGCCTTTAGATTAATCTCATTATTTAATAGATGCAGAATGATGGACTAGGCATGGAGAAGCTGTGAGGAAGAAATTGCTACTGGGATCTGTACCCATATTTCCTGCTTGGTTCCTTACCATAATGAGCCAAAACAAAACCACAGATACGAAGACACATTATTACAGAAGAAAGTATTGGATTTGAGTTTATGAAACCTAATAAAGAAAAATGCCTCCCCCAACCTTTTTACCTTACATCCAAGCCTGCATAAACTAAAATGTAAATGTAATTGAAGGATAAAGGGTAATATGTAGACTCTATTTTGCATGTCACTTTTGCTTTGAAACCTTTGGAAAAGTCAAATTTAACCTATTTGGTTGCATGAGATTTTTTCAGAGTTGGGGGTTAATAATGTACAAGAAACAGTAAAAGACTGGGAATGAAAATGAGACCCAGATCCCCCAAACTACAGAAGCTGCTACAGGCATACATCCTTCCCATATACACATAAATACATATGTGCATATACATATGAAAACAAAAACAAAACAAAAAAAAAATCCAGCATGGGTTAGATCAAGCCTTGGTCCCCACAAGTAGTTTCATTCATATCTGCATTTCTTTTCCATGGTCTCAAATGCATTCTTAACAAAGTCCAAGAGGAGAACAAAATCTTCAGCTGTATTTGCATGCACACAGGACGAGGACCATGACCTTGCATCTGTTTGTCTATGTTACATGTGAGAGTTGCACATTAAATTCTGATCCCTGACCCAAAATGACTCAGAAATTCATATGGAAGCAAACAGCACAAGTCTTCCTTTCTGTCATCATTCTATGACCTCCTGTTTTGAAGCTTTTGAATGTCTTTCTTCCCATTATGAACTGATATTGGTTTAACTTTATTGGTTTAAATGGTTTACCAAAAAGACAATTCACTCACAAGAGAAATTTCAGACTTCAAATCTGTTAAGATCTAAAAGGCCATTTAGAATACAATTATTATAACAACCTAAATCACAAAGAATACCACATCAGAAAATATACTTCTCACTTTTAAATTTAAATATATCATTATCATGCTAAGCAGCTAAGCATGAAATACCAATGAACCAATCCACTGCATTTTCTCAGATGTCTCAAAGATGTGAAAAAATAAATCTGAATTTCCTTCCTATTATTGCATTAGTCCCTGTCAAACATGGGAAAAGGTTTACTCAGAAATGCAAGCAGAAAAAATGTCACATATTCACCAAGTCTTTTTATTCTAATTCACTTCCTGTGTTTTCCAATTCCTTTCAAGTTCTCTTCCTCTTAAGGTAAAATGCAACTGACTTTGAATAGAATGACTCGACTGTAGAAAGCAAATTTAAATATGCATTCTTGAATACTTGAAGTAAGTGGATTTAAAACTCAGCATTCAGAACTTGCTTGGAAGCCTGCTTATAATCAGTCAGCTTTTACGTCATCTTGGGACTGCAGTGGTTGGTTGTCCCTTATGACCCATCCCCAGATGATCACAGTCTTCTCTTTTTGAAGGCTGAGCAAGTGTTAATCAATCGTGGGCTCATTCCTTCATGTTTTATCACCTCGGCTCCCTGTATGCCATCCATCCCCCTCCCTCCATTTCTAAGTCTCCTGGGAGGGGGGGGGGGTGTCTGTGATCCCACTCTTTCATGTTCCACATTGCCAAGCACAAGGTCTCTATCTCCCATTTCTCTTTACCACTGTCCCCTTTTCTCATGCCAGGACTCCTGTGTAACATTTCATTCACATGCCCCATATTTATGTATCTTCTTGTTAAGCAAAAGTTTTCCCTGTGTCTTTCCCTGTACTTGAACATTCTTGCTCCCTCTTTCTTCCCTCTCATAACTCTCCTGAGGTTGCTCCCAGACCTTGTGCACCTTCCCTGGGAGGAGGTGGGGAGGAGAGAGACTGGAGGAAACACCTCTCAGACAATATTTAGCCATGCTTAGCTGAGGTAGTAATTCCAGAGGAATTTGAGGGGTCTGGTGGGGAAACTGCTGGCAGTGTGTGTGGCACATCTTCCTTCAACTGGGCTTTTGTACATCTTTTCTGTATTAGAGATTTTACAGTCTTAAGCCCCTGTAGGGCTAGGGATGGTAGGGTACATTATAACAGAGCTCTGGTTCAGTAATTACTCTGTAGGAAATGTGACACCTAAATCATCAGCAAGACTTACAACTGTTATGTCACTCCCTCAGGGTATTTCCTAATTACAAGTAAGATCTCAGGAAAACAGCATGGTACATGGTGTCTCTCTCATCAGCTTCTCAGCACAACTTAGATATAGAAATGCCATGAATTGCTTAAAAGACCTGTCAGTAAATTGGGATACGGTGACAGCTACTTAGCTGGTGCTTATTGCTGTAAGTTCAATGACTTAACTAAAAGATCATTTGGCCCATATTCCCCTACAGCTGTGTTCTTTTAATTAGCTTTGGATGTTTTATAACAGTGAGCATTCCTCTTAGAAATCAGTCATTCAACATGGAAACGATTAGCGATGGAAGGACAAACTCTACCATTGGTAAACATCCAATCTGACTTTGTATTTTAGCTGTGTACAAGCATTGCAGATGAGATTGGTCCTTGGCTGTTGTATAAGAAACAACTCAGACAGAAATTTTGCCTCTCATGACAATAGCAGAAAGGCAGAATTCATTTCTGGCATTTCCAGTTTTATCTTTTCTTCCCAGTTGTTCGATGCATATCAGAATAAGCACCACAAAAATAGAACCTAAATACACTAATCCTGAAGCCCCATGTAACTCTTAGTAATGCCTCTTCTGTCACACAGGCTATATCCTCCACTGGCATTTCACAGAGATGACCGTGTGCCAGGAGATCTTAGAGAGACTGTTCAGCTTTGCAACCAGTATAAATCGTCAAAGCTCTTCCAGATTTAACACTTTTGCATCTGAGTGAAGATGGCCTGAAGCTTCAGAGAAGACAATTTGTAGCTGTAGTTTATAAAATCTTTGTATAAAATCTTAAATCATAGAACAATAGCAAGACACTAACTACAAGGCAGCACAAGTAGGATCTGAAAGGATAACATGACAAAGCATAGACAAATGTGTATAACAGAGAGAAATGTTTCAGAGCTAAAAAGCAAGTGCTACTCCCTTGACATTTCTTTCCTGTCAAAATATAATTAAAGAATACCAAAAATGTGTTTCAGTAATGCATATAATTATGTCTCCAGCTGCAGACATATTTGCTTGAAATTATAAAAATCAAGACATTCCCAGGTGCTAATGTTGACTAATCAGTCTGCTACTAACAGGTAACACACCTTCATCAGAAAGAAAGGAAAGAGGCATTTTTTTCAAATCAGTCAGTGTATCCATCACTGTAACAATCAAGAGAAATCAGGATCATAGAAGCATTAGATGTGTACCACAGGCCCTCAATTAATGTGAATTCCTAGAATTTAAAAAAAAAAAAAAAAAGAAAGAAAAAAAAATAAAACCTCTGTATAAGTCAACACACCTCCAGCTCCTGCTGGAGATAATGTTCTAGATAATGTCCTGATGATAATATTGTTGATCACATTTCTTGAAAAGTCTGCCTCATACTGGCATTGCATATTATTCAACAGAGGGAGAAATTATGAGCTTCGACACACAGAACTGTCTTGATTCTGCTTTGGAGAGACAGCAACAATATTTTCAACTGTTCCTTGCCTGTATGCTCCTTTCCAAAACACACAACTTTTCAAACCTGTGACAACTCCCAAAGATTCAGTGGAGGGAATAAGCATTTTTACCTAAGCTACCTGATAATATACTGTCAAATTGATACCCCCTACCAATCTTGGTGGAAGAGTTTTTTTACCTTTCCTTTCTTTGCCCCTTGCTCAAAGTGGAATGCATCCAAGAAGGGGGAATAGCAAAAAGAATTTTGAATGCACAAATGAGTAAGTGAAAATCACAGCAGACTCTAGCTAACTATTTACAGTGCATGTTACTTTGCCTTGTAAGCACTGACGAAATGCAGGAGGTTCCCCTACGGCCCTTAAGGACAATACTCTGCTTTCTTCATGTCTCTGCCCTCCACTCTCAAACCTGAAACTGATCACAGCTAGGATATTCAGAAAAAAATCTGTAAAAGTATGTGCCACTGGGACGAGCCTGAGAAGTCTAGTTTCTGCTCTCAGGATTACTTGTGATCTATTGCTTACTATAGGGAACCCAGCAGGATGTATCTGCATCACTCATGTTGATCCTGCTCTGGAAATGCAGCACCACAGCAATGAAAGCACTGAACAGACTAAAGATCAGAAAAGAAGATACCAAGTTAGATAAAGTGCTATTGGCAATAGGGTGAAAAAAAAAAAAAAAAAAAAAAAAAGAGGTAGACTTTAGGATCCCACATTGTGATCAAGTTCCTGTTTTAAATATGATAGTTCTTTTCTACATGCATCTTCTCTTTCCCTATAGAAATCTTCCATCTGAACAGTACAAAGCGAAATCTCCAGTTATTTCAGTGTTGTTCTTATGGTACTCTTCCTCTCCGGTAGATATTTCTAACTGTTCCTTCAGTGACTCCACAACACTAGTTACCTCATTTATTATAAATCTGATGGAAGGGTAGTAAGAGAACAGCAACCTGGCTTGCTGATCAGACAAGCAGTCTAAGGCAAAAGTTATGCTAAGAGTGCAAAAAATTCAGAAACACTGAAATATTTTTGTTATCAAAAAGGTAGGTAAATAAGCAGAGTTCATTAATTCTCTAACCATCACTGATTACTCTTGGGATGTATGATTAGTTGCATTTTTAATTCATGTACAGATAAAGGGTCACATTTCGAAAAGTGGTTTCTATTAGCCATGGAAATACTATGATTCTTTTTTTTTTTTTTTTTCACAATAAAAGTAATGCTTAGGGAGTCCATTAAATGGATCCAATTCAGCAAAACTCTTAAACAAATGTTTACACTGTAGTGATGCTATGTACAAAACAACAGTATACATTTCCTGTGCTTCCAAAATGGTTTTGAAATACCTATTTTAATAAAAATATATCCAACCACTATACAAAAAAAAAAAAAAATGTTGTTTTTCTTTTTCTTTTCCTGCTGAAGAGCAATAATATTGACAAACAAACAAACTGATCATCCTTTTGTTCTGCATTTCTGTATTTCTGTGGAACAAGTCACATTTAAATGACTGGGGCTCCACAGTGCTGCTGAGCTTAGTAGTAATATTAGTACTAACAACACTCTGATCCTTGCTCTCAAACATATCCCCTTTCACATGCAGTGACAGCTGTACACTATCTTCACCCAAGAGCAGCCTACCAACACATGCCAGGAAAGTGAAGGAAAGGCATTTTCTACCAACCCTAACCCAAGGCTGCAGAAAGACAGAAAGCTTTTCAATGCTACTCAGCACATACACACACTTCCTGAACATCACATGGAGTTCAGACCATACAGCAACTGATCCCACCTTGAACCCTACCAAGCTACATATCAGCAACCTATGCTATAACATCCATATTCTGAGAAGAGGGGAGATGGACAGAAAATGGTGCACTGACCTTCTAGATGTTTCCAGCTAATCCAAAAACATCTTGCTAGACATCAGGTCTAGAGGCAAAATTAAATAAACAAACAAACAAAAGAAGTTCAATACCTTTGGGTTTCTTTGTTGCCTTTTAATTATTTTTCTGGCCAGACAGACAACGCTGATAATACTTCAACTGTATGAACTTTCCTTAGCAGGTAGCGCCTCAACACAAAGGCACAAGCAAATAAGAAAAGTTGACTGGGGATTTTTATGTTAAACCTTTATGCACTTTTGAAGAAGAATATGAGATAAAAAATTAGAAATCGGGGATAGCTTGTTTTCCCATGAGTCAAAGACATCAGCTCTTGTCTTTCCATGTCATCTTGCTATCAATAAGCTGTTGCTAGGATGTGAATGTTTCCATGGAAATGAGTGAACTCTTCAGCTTCACTAACAGTTCTGTTATCCCCCCTCCTCCCTCTACCCCCCCTTCCCATGCACCCCCACCCCTTCTCTATCTCCTTCTTTCCTGAGCCTGTTTATTTTATCTTAGCTCTGGAACAAATATGGAATTGAAAATAGAACAAGACAGGCAAACCCTGTACCAGGCTCAGACCTAGGATGGCCTGAGGACTGCCTTGTGACTTCAGATAACGTCACTGAGCAGAGGTTGTGACCTCATCCATAGTTTGAGGCTGCTTTCTTTTATTTCAGATTTCTGACATGGAGCAAAGCACTCCATCACTCTCGGAAAGTGGCTTGAAATCTGAAAGGAAGTAGCGCGCTGAGAGGAAGGTGAATGTTAAGTGCCGGCGCTCTCTCTTCCGCCGGGTTTGGAGGATTTCACAAGGCAGAGGCTCTTGTGTAGGTACTCCACCGAGGCGGAGGCCGGGCTGTGATTGCCACCTGTTGGGTCTGAAATTGCAACTGCAGGACTGGGAGCCGGGGTGGCCCCGCCGGGGCCCGGCTGCCTGCTGCCCGCACCGCTGCGTCTGGCAGCCCGCAGCCTCCCCGTGGGCAGCTGCCAATGCCCGAGGCAATGCAAGAGCTTCTGGTTCGCAGAGGACAACAATAATAATTGTTATTATATTATTAAATAGCAAGAATAAAAGTTATTGTTATAATTTATCTGTCCTATCTCCCTAAATTTCAGACTCATGTTAGGAGAAGGCACAGCCACAGGGCAGCTAGTGACCCAGGCTGGCTGAACAAACTTCCCTTTCAGAGACCGTGCGACTTTCTTTCTTTGCTTACTACCCAAAAGTTGCAGAGTAACTGCTTTCCTGTGTTGAGTTTTACTCTGTTCCAGCATACAACCCCCACAGCATCCCTCCCCACACAACTTCCTTCCTCACCCCGCAGCCATGTGCGTCCTCTCTCCGTGTGGCAGGACAGTCATTATCCAGCATTCAGTGTAACTCATGCTTCAACTTGGTTGGCAGATGCCTATTTTGACTTGACAAGCTATTCAAATAAGCAAACATTAAATCAGTACTAGGTGAAGAAAAGACAAGAAGCTTCTTTACTTCCTCTCTTCTCCTCTCTGTGTATAAAGGAGGAAAAAAATCTCAGAAGGGAATTCATTTACTGCAAATCTCCTTCCTTATGCAATGAAGACAATGGAGGCTGTATCTATTATTTCTATTTCTCCTCTTGGTCTGTTGCCTACAAACAAAGCAAAAGGATTTAGGAAGATATATGACAAAAGAGGAAACTGAAGTGAGCCTTCTTGGCTTGCAATTGAGTGTCTGAAGCATTCTGGGAGCAGTTCGCAGCACCACAAGCTGTGTCTAAACCCTGACACTTCACCTTCATTGCTAAGAAACTTTTGGCTGAGTTGCCTTGATGCTCCTTTCAAGACACTTGCAGCCTATCCAGTCGTTCAGTCATTATCTTCATCTTGTCAGACTTGGATTAAATTATGGATATTTCTTAGCTGGTGGGCAAATCCAGAAGGAAGAGGAGGATAAAAAGTGTCAGAAAAAAAAATCACACAAAAAGGTAGGAATTAGCTAGAAATTTTGATTTGGCATACAAGAAGTTCTAAATAAGGCAATCAACAAAATCCTGATCTCCACTTGCTTCTTTGCCTGCATTTATCAGATGACTTTCTAAGAAGCAATGAGTGAGGTCCTTGTGGTGGTGGAGGTCAAGGATAATGTAGATGATCAGCCATGCTAGGAATGAGATCAATAAACTTATGCAACAATCATATTCTATTTTAGGATGGATCAATTTGATCAAAGTTGAGAGGTACATTTTTTTTTTTTTTTTAATGGCAGGGAAATACTTTTTCAGAGGCCAGTCTATGAGCTTTTTACATCCCATAGTTTCTTTCTCAAATGCTTGCATTGCAACTTGTGCTAGACTGTAAAATACATCACATTTTTTGGTGGGTTTTGCATGTGTTTGTGTGTGTTTTTCTTAAGAATAATGCATAAATATTTCTGGCACTGAGCACTTTGTGTGCTTTGTTTTCCAAGTGGTTTTGACAGCTTTCCTTGATAATGAGACTGTTTTTTCTTTAAATTACTCCATTTTCTAGACAGCCACCTTAGGCACAGAGAGTTTCCTACAACAAAAGTGTATTTATGGAACTACATTGCTAAAATGTTAATGGTCTGTTACTGACTTTCATCATTTAGTTGCTCCCTTGCTTTTTGCAGTCACTTCTGCTCAGATGAGACACCCCCACTCAGAGGCTCATTACAAGCAGATAGTCTGAGCTCTCTCATCAGCATCCTTGGTACCAATAACCACTACCTTCCCTCACCTTGATAAATCTGCCTCTACACTGAAGATGTTTTCCAATGCCACATTGGAAGTTAAAGTGGTTTTCAGTCATTCTTTCTGAGAGGCCAATAAATTAAAAGTATCACAGAATCACAGAATCACAGAATTTCTAGTTTGGAAGAGACTTCAAGATCATCGAGTCCAACCTCTGACCTAATGCTAACAGTCCCCACTAAACCATATCCCTAAGCTCTACATCTAAACGTCTTTTGAAGACTTCCAGGGATGGTGACTCCACCACTTCCCTGGGCAGCCTGTTCCAATGCCTCACAACCCTTTCAGTAAAGAAGTTCTTCCTAACATCTAACCTAAAACTCCCCTGGCGCAACTTTAGCCCATTCCCCCTCGTCCTGTCACCAGGCACGTGGGAGAACAGGCCAACCCCCACCTCGCTACAGCCTCCCTTGAGGTACCTATAGAGAGTGATAAGGTCGCCCCTGAGCCTCCTCTTCTCCAGGCTGAACAAGCCCAGCTCCCTCAGCCGCTCCTCGTAGGACTTGTTCTCCAGGCCCCTCACCAGCTTCGTCGCCCTTCTCTGCACCCGCTCAAGCACCTCGATGTCCTTCTTGTAGCGAGAGGCCCAAAACTGAACACAGTACTCGAGGTGCGGCCTCACGAGAGCTGAGTACAGGGGGACGATCACCTCCTTAGCCCTGCTGGTCACACTGTTTCTGATACAAGCCAGGATGCTGTTGGCCTTCTTGGCCACCTGAGCACACTGCTGGCTTATATTCAGCCAACTATCCACCATCACTCCCAGGTCCTTCTCTGCCTGGCAGCTCTCCAACCATTCCTCTCCCAGCCTGAAGTAGATCAGACTCCTGGCCATATACCTATTTAAAGCATTTATAACCCTAAAAATACTGTTGCCCAAGTTGCAAAGTTAGCACAGGTGCTTTTACTGGTGACAATAATGCTGATCTTATGAGGCCACTTGGCAACATTAATTTATTTCTCATAGGTATTGCCTTGACAGTTGGCATAAGGCTGTCTTTTACAATAAACACCTGAGGATGCTGATTTATGCCAACTGCAGATCTAACACTGCATAGTTGATAGGTAACAATGAAGCAAATGGTGATGGAATTAGTTATATGACGGTAAGGTAGAAAATCAGCCATAATCAGGTTACTAAAGAGCTGGGGGACTGTGGGGGGGGATAATGTTACTGACAGAAACAACTCATAATGGTGAAAAATAAACGCAGAACACTCTCAGAATTTCCTTTAGCAGTGCAAAATGCATTAAATTGTCAAAGGCATTCACATCCTTTTGACTACTTAGCAAAATTTTGCCATTTATCCACTTTCAGATAATTTGATATGAATAAAAAGTGGGTCAATTTAAGATGTGACATAATTTGTGCTCACAGGTGACCATTTGTAATGCATATAAAGGTAAATTATATGGTAGAATTTGGTCTAAATTCCACACAGGCCAGTGGGAATCCTGCAATGGACTTTGGTGGGTTTTGGAGTTCCCTTTACAATGGAATAAGTATTGAAAGTAGGAAGAAGCACTAACTAAGAATAACACCTTTTGAAAGGAATAAAGCAAAGGCTTGCGTTAAGTTACTAAGCAGGAGCTAAGCATAAAACTCAAAAGCAGAGGGTACCAGATATCACCCCAGTGCGGACCAACAATATGAAAGACCCACTAAGGTCCTTCACACACCAGCAAGGAAACACTACTGGAAAAAATAACTAGGAGAATCCAAGGTTGTCCTCCCAAGCCAGAGATAATAAGTGAATAGCCTGTGCTGCTCCCACAGCTGCAGTGTTCCTGTACACAATCAAGCTAGTTTAAAGCAAACCTGACAAGTGCTTTCAGCTGCCACTCTGCCACAGGGCATAAGCACACTTTGGCTTTCCATTACAACTTGTGGTTCTCATTCTTTATGCCTGGAACATGGCACTAAAACCTCTCTTTGTGATCTGGCAGAATGCATCCACAAAACTGATGGTACAAATGCAATCTTTTCCTTGCAGCTCCCCCAGATCCCTGCCAATATGTCTTGCCTTCATATTCTCTTAAAGCAACATCACCAGGGACAAGTGGATTTAAAAATTTGTGTCACATAAGTGAATTTAGATCAATAAACATTAAAATACATAAACACAATCTTGTAGGCTATGCACAATGTCACTATGAGGAAAGTCAAGATTTCTACCAAAAGAGGTAATTTCACTGTTGAATGAGTACAGAGGAGCCTTTCAACATTGCAGCCTTTCAATAAGGAAAGAATCTGGAAAGGTTCTGAAAGGGAATATTAATGTTCCTAGCTCAGTTAAATACATGTTCTTATGCCTTCTAGTGTTCAATTCACCTACCTAGTTATAAACTCCCTTAATTTATTACTTATGGACTAATTAATCACAACAGCTTTAAAATATATTTAAACATACTTCACCTTAAACTGTTGAGATATGTTTTTTCAACCTGAACACTACTTAAATGATTTTTTTGTCTGTGGATAAATCAAAAAACCTCAAACCCATTCACAGTATTCTTATTTGATGATGGAATAATGACATTGACATGAACTAAGACAGGCCCGGGTAAAAAATAATAATCGAATAATACAAAATAAATTTACACAAAATATCTTTCTATCCTACATTATTTCCAGTATTTGTCCACCTTTCTTAAATATTTTACTTTCTTCAGTCAAGTCAGTTTGTGCAAGATAAAATTAATGTTGTTTTACTACCAAGCAACCTGATGTGCATTTATTTGTTTTCTATATGTTTATAATTTCGCTACCTCATTTCTTCATCCAGGGCTTTCACTGAAGAAAAATTGTCCCTTTATCTACATCCATGGACTCTTCTTTACTGAATGCAGTATTCCAGAGCAATTCCAGAGTGTCTTTTAAAAAGACTGAACATTTCTCATTTGTACTGATAATATTTAATCTGAGACTTTACAGAACAGCAGTTGGGTTCCACAAATGCAGGATATTTTCAATTCGTAGTCACCCCATGACTAGATGGTATAGCTGGGTCTTCTTCCATATTTTTCAAGTGATTAATTCCAAGTTCATTTTAGAAACCCTCTTTATTATTCCCTAAATTCATGACACTGTATTTTATGCTATTAAATTGCATCTTAGTTCTAGTACTAGAGTCTTCCAAAGACTAGGGTCATCCAAAAATACCTTACATGATATTCTGATTTGTTTTTTGTTTGTTTGTTTTATTGGGGTTTTGTTTGTTTGGGTTTGGGTTTGTGTTTGAGTTTGTGCTGGGCCCAGCTTTGTACCTTCAGTGAGTTTCAGTAGCCTTCCACTTCTTAGGGACCATTTGCCATTACCCAAAACGTAGCTTTGTAAGATAAATCAATGGGAATGATTCAGTTTGTCTACTCTGAAACCAGAGAAGGTTGAAATTAATCTTACTCTATATTTATATTTCCTCTTCCCTTTTAATTATAGTTGCTAGTACAGAATGGTTGATTAAAGAAAATTTCACTAATTCTATTCTGTAGAGCTATTTAAAATATAATACCCTTCATTTGGAAAAACAAGGTTCATTTGATGACTGGAATGTTAGAAATGCTGAAGTCTACCCTCTGGTCTACTGTTGACCTTCTGTATAACCTCAGACAAGTCATGCCATCACAGGATAGTTCAGAAAGGAGAGAGAAACATTTGTCAAAAGTGAATTTTGCATATTTAACTCTATCTGGAGGCTGAGGTTGATCTATGTTCCCAAGGTTCCTTTCAGCCTTTCATTTCCATGGAGTAAAACTACTTCCCTGTGTATTCATTTTCACTCTACCCAGGTCTTTATCGGTCTCAGCAAATCTTGCTTACCTCTTATTAGTACAGTGTCTTAAGTGCAGACTTTTGTGATGCTTTTAGGCCACACAGTTCACATTTCATCATCTCTAATACAATTCACATACTTTCTGCAGATAATGTACAGTTGGCATACAGAAAGGTTAACAAGTAGCTTTTGTGTGTCTGTTTTTTTGTTTGTTTGTTTTTAACGGATTACCATACGTTACATACATACATATAATCCTGTATTATTTGAAACTGTCTGAAGTTCTGATGAACTTTAATCAGTCACAAGTATCAGCTTATCTATGGTGGCTTGGGTAGTAATTATGTTTCTCATAGAAGTTCAATAAAAAGCCTTATTGTATGATGTAAGTTCTCACTTTGAAAGAGATCTTATCTAGATAGTATTGGAAAGACTGGTCTTTTTTATTTTGTGTTCTATTATTATTGTGGAAGGCAGCTCTTGCGTTTTTATCTGATTGGGTATTGTTTGTAAATTGCTTAGTGAATGCAGTCTCTGAGAAAAGAATATTAAAGAGGAATTAGAAGCCAAGATAGAATATTAGCAAGAATGTGGCTTGGTAGTTTAGTGGCTTGATTGCTCAGATTAAAGTTAGGAATCCTGGGCTCCCATCCTGTCCTGGTTGCAGTTTGCAGACTATTTGTGTATCTTAGTCACTGACTGCTTGATTTAAAATACCCAAGTGACTATTGAAACAGGAGCGAGCCCCAAGCTTTTTATCTCCCAGATGACCATCCTAAATATGTTGCTAAAGATCAGACCTTTCCTTTTACTTTCTTCTACTACTACCCTTGACTGTTTTATGAGTTATGTCACAATAGTAACAGAATAGTCTGACAGTATTTTCATAAGACAAAAGAAAAATGCTTGCAGGAGGAAAATGTGTATGCCTGTTTTCAGGGAGAGGTGGCAAGTAATGGCAGTTGATGCAGAACTCCACATACGTGTTGTAACCATGGAGCTCTTGCTTAGCAAGGGGACGCCTGTTTAGAAAGAGTGCAGTGGTCACTGCAACATCACCTGCAACCCAGGCAGCGTACTCTGAAATTGCCTACAAGATTAGACTTCTCAGACTAGACAGAAGAACGCTTTTAATGGCATCTCTTTTGGTCTTTCTTTACTTTGTAGTAAAATAAAAATGTTATGTTGTCTGTGAATGCACCTCAGCAGAGAGAAAAGCTGCTAAAAGTGTAGGGGTGGCAACTGGATGCCAGTTGTTTCATTTAGGTAGCTGTCAGCAGGAATGGCTACAATGAATTTCCAGTCAGTGACAGTCCAACCTTAATTCTTAATTTAGATGTCTATTGTGTGCTTTCACAGATTTTACAGAAACCTAGCATTATTATAATATATATACCTCTATACAATATCATCTCTGTATCATGCACAACAGCTAGCTATAGTGGTTAGCAGGTCTCCCTTTTCCTATTTTGTCTATGTCATAACCACTAAAGAAAACAGAATTTACAGGTCTTTCACAAAAAAATTAAACATAGAGTAACATTCTTTCCTGAATTTCTGCTACATTAAACAAATTGTAAATATTGAACGCTTACTCTCTGCCTGTCACATGTATCACCCTTTTCTGTACCTATCCAAAACTCAGCATTTCTCCCTCCCCTTACAATCCTTCTATAAAAAATTGAAGAAGAAGAAAAGAAAAAGGAAAAAAAAAAAAGTGCATGGAAGATTAGATTACTAACTAGCCATCAAAGAATGTCAGTGGTCATATATTTCAATCAGTAAACAAAGAGCAATTTGACCTCAGAAGGAATTATTTGCACAGAAGAAATATAAAACTGGGTCTACTTATTAATTCATTTCTAATGTTTGTTTCAATATTGCAGATACATTTCAGAAGAGCTCCCTAATTATTTCCATAATATTTGGCACACATCTCTTTGGCAAAAAAATAAATCAAGAATTAACAATAACAAATGCTCATTTTTGCATTCCTAGCTTTCCTTTTCACCACACAAACACACATCATCAAAACTGAGTTTATATCCCCTTTTTAGGGAAGCTCTCAGTTCTATTTTCTTTCTTACAGTGCTGTCACTCATAAATTCCATGCCCTAAAGTAATCTTACCCACTATTTGTGATATTAATATGTAAAAACTCAAAATAAATCTCTCACACAAATACCAAAAAAAAAAAAAAAAAAAAAAAGTATTTACTTACTTTGTCTTAGGTTAGGAAATATCTCAGTTTCAGGTAACTACATGAATTTATGAATAAAACTATGAGAATTCAAGAACAAATATGTAGCATTTCAATATATGGAAAATAAATATTTTACAAGTTTATTCTGGATTATTTTTTTTAATACAGAAATTTCTCTTGTAGCGAATGTGAAATACTATTTGACTAGACATTTTTGAGCATAGTCCCAGAGAAAAAATTTACACAGGATTTCAGTTTTCTTTTCCTTTCCATATTTCCTAATTGTTTAGATGTAATGGGGCATCACGATACATCTTACTTATGAAGACATATTTCAGCACATGTCAAAGAACTCATTTGCCAAAATGTTTTATAAATGCATTGCATTAAAGGCATCCATTCTTTGTGGCACATCCAATGTCTCAGAGGTGGCTGGTGCCTTGTATAGCTGTTTATGACAATTGGCAAAACTAAGCTCATTTCTATAGCTGTATGAACACTCTTGAAAAAGGGTGGAATGGTGTGGGAATACAACACCCATTAATTTTATTCTTTTGCTATGAACAAATAAATCTATTAGCCATTTTTGGAGAAACATTTAGAAAAATATGGCAATTTCTATTTCCAAAACACTACATTTTAAAAAATATATAAAGTAGCATAGCAGTTCTTACAAAGCTTCATGTTCTAATTTCATTATAACTCCTGTCCATTTCAACTATTCATTACTATTTATTATCAGTTTATGCTGCATTGTTGCCTTACAGAAAATTTGTGTTTGTCTCTGTGTATCTTCCAGTAGTCTTTATTAGCTTGAGAATTGCAATGCATTTGAGAGCTCTGTCCCTCTGTACAGCCTGGCTCTCAGGTTCAGAAGTTATTACAACTGAGGACAAATGAAGTCTCATTCCCTTAGAAAACCAGGAAAACCCATTAACTTTAGATGGTATGTGGAAAGCAGTTCTTTTAAATCAGATGAGAAAATACTACAATATGACCCTAGGCTTTGCTTCTTTCTGGAAATAATATATGTGCCATACTACCATGTACAAGAGTTCTGCAAAGTGAGATACTGCTAGTCAGATGTTATCAGCTGCCATCAGCTAATTCTTGGAGTGAAAGATACATTCTGATCTAGTTCTATATAATAGGTTTAGTAAGCAGCCTTTCTTTGGGCTGAATGGAAGGAAGAAATAACCACCTTGAGGATATGGTGAAGCAGTTACACACAGCAGAGCTACCCAGTGCTGTAGGTGGGTATTGAAAACACCAGATTCAGGAAGGAGCCAAGGTGATGGTTTTCAAACCTTGAAAATTGCCGTGGTGATTTAGCTAATTTAGCTATACTGTGCTCTGCAATACAAGGAACACTTGGCATTAAATAATAATAATAATAACAACAATAACAATAACAATAATAATAACAATAATAATAATAATAATAACAACAACAATAATAATAAGCCCAGACCTCTATAACGAGTGCACATAATCACAAAACAAGAGTAGTTTATCTTGGAAGGGAACCAAGGAGGTCTACTGGTCCAGCTGAAAAGCAGGACCAGGGAACAGCAGGGCTTACTTTGACAGGAAACCAGGCCTTGTCCCACTATTAATTATGTTCTGTAGTATTAATCTTATTATTAAATCCTTCAAGTAGAAACCATGAATCAGTCAAAGAATAAGCTAACTGTTCTGGCCATGGAGACAACAATAAATGAGCAATGGTGATGAATGTTTTCATGATTATTTTTTTTCTAATAATCTCACACAAGCATACTCTAGTTCTGGAAATTTGCTTCCTACTACTGTACTCCATAAGAAGAGAAGAAAAAGATGACATATACCATTAGTATCCTGTTTAAAATTTCATAAAGCATGGTACATGTTATCAGCATATATCTTTTATGCATCAGTGAGCATGTTGCAGATGTCATAATGTTCAATTTGACTCTCTTCAAATTTTTGTCCATGTGGCAATTCCATTCCCTGGTAACCAGAACTAGACCCATCTCATTCTCAAACAAAACTTGAATTGAAATTTATGGAAGGACTGAACCTTCAGTATCAAAAGTCTACCTACTGACTCTACTTTTTATTTTCTTTACCATTTTTCTCTAAGTTTTGTAGGTTTGATTTCATATAACAAAGTATCACATAGGCATCCCATGTGACAATGAAGAGTTTGAGCCAGAAGCTATCAAGACACCCTACATTTATCTCTGCTTTTGAACAACATTAATCTATAAATTAGGGAAAAACGGGCTCGACATGTCTGAATAGAGAAAAAAAAAAAAAAAAAAAAAGGTAAATCATTAAACTATAAATGGCCATAAAGAAAAAGAAGGTAGCTTTTCTAATCTATGACTCCCTAGTCAGGATTAGTTGTTGATGCATGATGGGTCAGTGACATCCTCTAACTTTCTATGGCTCTCCAGTTCTGAAAATCCTGTGACCTCTGTAGGCAAGCCTTAGCTGTCCCTGAAGAAGACAATCCACTGCAGGTCTGAAGAACTGGCCCAGGCATTCTGTGTTCCTGTCTTCCCTGTGACACCGCAGTCCTCAAAGCATCAGTCAGGGCAATGGCCCATTATATTGCTTCGTCTCCATCATATGCCTCCAAGATCAGGTTTACACTTTGATTACTAAGCTACCTATAGATTTTTTGTTTTAAAAAGTGTTTGGCTATTACAGCATAAAACAATTCCATCAGATATGAAATTGGACCTTTGGAAAAAAAACAAGTATCTTCCCTTTACATGTGTTTGACTCAAGTCCACAGGAAATGCTCAAACAAGAATCTTGCTATACTGAATGCAATAAATTGATATCAATTATTCTGTTGATTAGGCTACTGAAATGATTGAGTGATAGAGGTGAATTACAAAAAAATTTCCTTTCTTCTAAGAGATGGAAACCTATCTGGATAAACTTCAGGCACTTTGTAATACATAGACATAATCTATAGCTATTGGATTTGGGAAAAAGAATGGCTCAATATAATCACATCCTTCAAAGGAATCTCTTCAGTACAGTTGCTTCTATTACTTGTTTGTGCATTGAATAGCAGTTAAAATGTATATCATTAGTGATGGTGTGCATAACAACTGAAAGCAAAAATAAATATGAGGAGAAAATATAATTTCAAAGTCAGAATTCAGAGTCATATTTCAAGTTAACTTGTAAAGGCAGAAAATTTTGCCTACGATCAGATAAAAGTTTCTAGGAGGTATGTGGAGCATGCAGGAAACTCACCTTGTATACAAATTAATTGTCAGAGGAATACCACTTTGACAAAGGTCTATTATTTTATAATCACTAACATAAAATCATCTTAATCCATATAAAGGGATTGGATACATTTTGGTGAAATAACATAAAATGTGTTCATTGCATTTTTTGCAGTCAAGCTAGTTCTACTGACTTTTTTGCTGGTGGAAATCCCTGACTCACCTCTTCTTCAGGCCTCATAGTTTCCCAGTCATCTAATTTTCAACTTCACTAAAGCTAACCTGACATAAACCACTTGAAACAGTTGTTCATCTATGCTACATTGCTACTCCTCTTATTCTGTCTCCAGTGGTTGTCATGTATTATTTCCTATATTGTCCGACAGTAGCTGCTACAATTATGACTACTAGAAAAATTGGTTTAAATGCATAAGTAATACAACTACCTGAGAAACTTCATATTTTGTTTATTTTTAGATCCAGTCCTGATTTTAATTAACCTAAACCATGTAATTTAAATAGGAAGTGAATGCATGGATACTTGTCTAGATGAATTCAAGAACCCATGTACTAAGGTCACAGCTTTCTTAACATTCATAAAATGTCAACAGATTTGATTTTTTTTTCTCCAAACATGGGAGCAATTCAAATAACACCAAAAATTAATCCATCACTGGGCTTTTGCTCATGCAGTTAACAGCACTCTCTTAATGAGGAGAAACCCAGTGAAGTAAGACTTGTAGTACTAAGCCAGTTTTCCTCAAGCTATGAGGTAGTGGCAAAGAAGAAGGGGAAGAATAAATAAATAAATAATAAAATGAAGAGCTTGCTTTTCCTTTTTACAACCCTGAGAGTCCCATGTGTTTTCCCACTTGGTTTCTTAATGGAACAGCAGGTGACACAACTAGCTAATTCATCTAGCTTTGTCATGGTAAAGGACAAAGCTGAGCAAAGTCTAGGTGCAACTTTAGCATAAACATACTCTGCATCAGTTATGGGCAGGAGAAACATATTTCTACTTCAGGAGCTACTTACAGTGATAGCACTAGCTGTCTACTTAAAGCATGCTGAGGCAAACCAGATGGTCGGAGTGTCTGATTGCATACCAGAACTCAGGAAGTGCCTCCATCCTGCAGACTTCACATTGCAGCACTCCAACCTGAGACCTGGGAACAAGTCTGTGTGGTTTGAGCTTCTTCCAGGTTCTGTAGTCTAGTCTAAGCACTTTTAAAGCCAAAGCTACACATTCTTTGTATTTGCAGTGCTGTCCAGCTACAAGGAGTTTGTAAGTTCATAACTGACACTGAAACACCAAATAGGGAATGACTCATCACTGTTTCATTCATTACAAGCAGAATGTCCTGTAGTACTGCCCTGAAGAACTGAAAAAAACTTCAGTTCTCCCAACTGCTACAGACTTGACAAAATGTGCTGTTAGTTTCATGCAAACCAGAAGCAAAACAGAAAATCCAAACACTGGCATCTTTCCAATGGAAACTATTTAAGTTCAGATTTGACAGTGGCATGACATCAGTTTAATCAGAAAACCAATTACAGGTCAGCAAGTCACTGTTAAGAATGTGTATGCAGTGGATGGCAAACTGGTAAAAAAAAATAGAATATCATACAAGAAGAAATTTGATTTTCAGAAATGTCTGCATGCCTAATATTATAGTATTAAATATTTGAAAATCATTTAACTCCTTCCTTAATTACATTGGCTACTGGCAATCATGATGCAATAGTAGAGGAAGAGACACTGACATCTTCAAATATTGCATTAAATACAGATAAGTGTTAATGCATTTCAGACAAGAGACAGATAAATACAAAATGTCTGCAGTCCAATATTGTTGTTATTTACAGCTTACAGTTTGTTTGTTATGAATATGTAAGAATAAAGACAGGTGTAGGCTGTTTTCAGACAGAAGAAAATACCATCACTACATATCATACTTAGTTGTCTATGAAAAAAATGCAAGGTTACAAATGAGAGCCAGGGAGGCTCACTGACAGTTGCTCCTGGATTATTATATCTCATTATTACCATATTTATAATAATAACCCTTCCACCTAGAAAATAAATATGGTTGAAGAATAAGAAATCTAAGCATTCATAAATAGCACTGAGGAATGACAAGAACAATTCCTCGCAATTTCTTTTTCAGAACATACCAGTAGATGTGTAGCAGGTGCTACCCATCCTCCCCTCCCCCATCTCAGGAAGTCCCCATGTGAAAACTCGTGGAAACCAGAAGAAAATATGAGGAAGCACTAGAACTGGAGGCTCTGGGGATAAAAATAACATAAAAAATAAAAGATGAGGCTACTAATGGGAAGGGAAGGGAAGGGAAGGGAAGGGAAGGGAAGGGAAGGGAAGGGAAGGGAAGGGAAGGGAAGGGAAGGGAAGGGAAGGGAAGGGAAGGGAAGGGAAGGGAAGGGAAGGGAAGGGAAGGGAAGGGAAGGGAAGGGAAGGGAAGGGAAGGGAAGGGAAGGGAAGGGAAGGGAAGGGAAGGGAAGGGAAGGGAAGGGAAGGGAAACAGAGATTTTGTAGGACAGCAAATGAGCTATCTCTTTTCCATCTGTAAAACCATATAAAGTATGTAACGTGTTGTATATGTTATGTGTTTCTACACAGGTAGGCCTTCTCTCTCCCACTTCCTTTTTTCCCCTTTCTTCTACTCTTAATATTAGAAATAAATCTCACAAGTTCAGTGGACTTTGTAAGAGTGGCAAGCAAGGGCCAAAAAGGAAAGACAGGTCTTTATATTAATGCACATCAAATGAAGTCATAATACCCACGCCTATACATCATTAAAGATTGTTCTGGGTTAACATACAAGCTCTTTATAAAAAAAAATGAATGGCTTCCAGTCTGTAGGGTACAAAACTATTGATGCCTCAGGCCCTTTACCCTTTACCACACAAATATCCATTAGACAGAATGCGCAGATCCTTTAAAAAGGAGATACTGGGTTGTTCTAATAGCACTCTGGGACAAAATCAATCCTTAATTCTTACAAAAATTAAGGTCTCTGATGCTGCATAGAGCTACTTTATTTCAATATTTTTCTATCCCACCAACAAAAGCTCAAATCTCTAGGAAAAAATAGCTAGATATTTATAGTGAGAAGGCACTCACTTCATACAGTGACTTATGATGACAGATTACGTTATTAAAGTATTTTGTTTTATTTGTTCATTGTACTTATTTTAAAATAATAAATAAATTAATAAATGAATAAGAGAAAAATGTAGGGCAATATGTACCAAGCAAGGCATCAGTGCCAGCACCTTCCAGGCATACCTGCCAGAAGCACCAGGTTGTACAGCAGGCACCCAATGCTCCACTGAGGACAAAGGTTAATAACTGAATGCATGTTGATAGATACAGCGCCTTCTTTCTACATAAGGAGTATGTCCAGCCCTAGTGTAACGTACAATCCCTTTGTGTATACACTGGTGCCTGGAAGCAGAAGTGAAGAGTAGCAAACAACTTTTATCAATAGAACTTAGCAAGTGACATCAGGTCAACTGATCTTTTCTCCAGTTCTTTCTCAGCCCCACACAGACGATGAGACTGAAACCACCTCCACTCAGTTGTTGCAGTTTATCTGCATCTCTTTCCCCAGGGCTCCAACAAGAACCAGAAATTGGTACCCTATTGTACCACAAACTTCAAGAGAAATCAGTACCAGCTGTCTTGAAAAGGCACAAGTCCACTGGCTCCTGCAAACCTACCTCCTAGTGCAAAAGACATAGTCCTTCAAGTTTTACAACGATAAGGAAGAAAAAAGAGAAATAAACTTAAGCCAAACATTTGTTACCTCTGCCTGAAAACCTCATGTAAAAAGTCAACCAACTTAAGGGAAATGATTAAGGTAATGCAGGGTGGCTAAAATAATTTCAAATTATGCCAAAACTACATGAGACATGGCATGTTCTCATGGGCAAGTTATCATAGAATCACAGACTGGTTGAGCTTGGGAGGAACCTCTGATGGTCATTTGGTCCAACCCTTTGCTCAAGCAGGGTCACCCAGAGCAAGCTGCCCAGGACATTGTCCAGATGGCTTTTGAAGATCTCCAAAAAGCGAGAGACTCCACAACCTCTCTTGGCAACCTGTGCCAGTGCTCAGTCACCCTCACAGTAAAGAAGTGCTTCCTTGAGTTCAGAGGGAACCTCCTGTGTTTGTTTGTGCCCATGGTCTCTCATCCTGGTACAGGCAACACAGAAAAGAGCCTGGTTTTGTCCTCTTTGCACCCTTCTTTCAGGTATTTATAAACATGGATAAGATTCCCCCTAAGCTCTCTCTTCTCCAGGCTGAACAGTCCCAGTTCTCTCAGCCTCTCCAGATAAGAGAGATGTTTCACTCCCTTCAGTCACTGAGATTGTCAACTGGACAATCCCTGAGATTGTCCAGTTTGTTCAAACATTCCCTGACCTGATCTGTGTCTTCCACCAAAGATTTATCTTCCTTGCTCCAGCCTCTCAGCCTGGCCTCTGGGACCTGGGATTCCTGAAAGCCAGTCTTGCTGCATTCAGTACCTTGGCTTTTTCACTGTACCTAGTAAACAGATTTTTTTTTTTTTTTTTTTTTTTTTTTTCAGGAGAGGGTCCATATTTTCCCTAGTCTTCTTTTTGTCATTGAAGTATTTGTAGAAGCCCTTCCTCTTGCCCTTGATATCCTTGGCCAGATTCAATTCTGGAACTTAATGAAATTGAAGTCTACATTTATTTTACTTACATTTGGGCACTTAACAGTGGTACCTGTTTTAGGGATGTCAATGTCCGGTGCAGTCTACCATGTACACAGTCAACAGAGAGACAGAAGATTCCTCTGGAGGGAGAAATCCCTCTCACAAATAATTCAATATAGTTCTCACTCTGTCACTAGCTAGCACTTCTCACTGTAGCTAGCACTTCTCACAGTAGCTGTTTTCTGACCCTCTTATACATCCTCAGGGTTTAGACTTTTTCTTCAGTACCTGGAAAGAAAGAAACCTCATTGTGACTGGGCTGGGATAACAGCAGGTGTCATAAGAGAAGTTACAATTGCTGCTCTGTTATGATACTCAAGCACAAAGTTACACTTTCCTAGCAAGACCTGTGAGGGAAGAAATAAGCTCACTAGCTCACAGAGTTATTTATTAAAGCCAGATCCTCAGCTGCTATTAACTCTTCTGCACTACAGCGGAAGGACTGTATGCATTTGCTTACATTTCATTTTGTACTTATGCTCTAACCCTAAATCACTTCTGATGGTACAATGCTGTCTTGGGTGCTTGTGTTTTGAGAGCTTCATCAGAAAGGCCACCTGACTGATCAAGTGGGCTATTGGAAAGCACAAATCACTGGGTTCTCTGAAACCAGCTTTGCCATACTTGTATATAAAAAAAAAAGCCTTTATTCATTTAAAGAGGGCAGCCTGACTTCAGCCTTTCTTCTGTGCAAATGATTCATTCCAGGACTAATGAAACTTCAAGGTTTTTGGCAATCCATCCTCCCACAATCTGACATATTGTAACTTACAATCTGAACTCTAATTTTATCTTCTAATTGCTATACCTACTTTACTTGGCCTAAGAAGTGGTGAAGGGGCTGCAAAGACAGTCATGCATGGCAGATAAAATCTTCACAGTGGCAGGATCATGGTTCCTGCCTCTTAGACTTCCTTTCCTTTGTGCTTATTTTCACATGGATTTCATAGGTTTCTACAAGTTGCAGAACTGAGAATTTTGAAGATATTCATATAAATTAAGTCTTGAGAAATTATTTATCACTCTCCCTTCAACTATGAGTTATTCCAATGGGCAAAAAAAATCACACCATCTACAGCTGTATTTGATCAGTACCCTTGAACAAGTTAAAGTTGCCCTCTAATCAAAAAAAGAATAATTTCATCCAAGAGTAATTTGATAAAAGATATATATACTCATGAAAATTTATGTATTGTATGGGTAATAACCATTTTGTATGTTTCCACTGTACATGTCATCTGAGGATTGCAGAACACTTCTCAAATGTTTATTGAATTTCATAATACCCTTCTGAGATACATAAAAGATGTAATGGATGCTTCAGCTTCTCACTAAAATGTGCTAGCTTCCAAGAGAAAACCAAGATATTATCTGAGTATATAAACACTTGAAAAGGAAGTGAGGAATGACAGCATGTTGCACAGAAATAAAACAATTCAGGAACATTTTATTCCAGAAGTCTAAGGTTTGCTTTTACATCTGGATCCACTGACTCATTAATGAACACATAAGTTGGGAACTTGTTTTTCTTTTCTATTAGGACAGACGTTCTTTTAGTAAAACAAGTGAATATATACCCTTTCTGAAGTACTGGTGCAGTAACGATTCTGACAAAAAGTCCCATCCATTGTATCTCTCCTTGGCTTCCTGCAGCAGTTGCTATCACTGTGTGATAGCTATATCATCAAGTATGGCTACTGTGTTGCCTTCCAAACTAGAATTGGGCTCTGACACAGCTGAAGCACAAGGTGATGTGGCTTCAGGTACCACTGGGTAGGTTGAAGGGCTTCCCGTTGTTGTCCTCATTTCTCTTTGCAGCCCCAGTCCATAAGTAAATCCATATATCAAACAGAATCTGTTCCCCCAGGTAAAGATAGCTGTTAACAAGTCTTTCCTCAATTTCTTGTTGTCTAGTGCAACTCCAGTGATTTCGGTGGAATTATGTTTTACTTTAGTAATATTGCAGCCAAATTAGTGTCATAGTCTTCTTTCTGATTAAATGATTTATAGAACATAAAGCTGGTGACACCACAAAAGGAAAAGGTTTGCTATTTGAATGTGATGATAAAACTAGCATACCCAAGTCAGGCAAGATTAAGCTAGCACAGATACTAGTATTCTATCATTTCTATCACTTCAAATCACATAAAAAAGAATTAAAAACAAACAAAAAATACAACTACAATAGTTCTTAGTCATTCTATCACGCAACTTTCCATGTGCTACCATTTACCTCAGGCACAAATGCACACATTTCTTCACTCTTTTAATTCTCCCAAGCAAAGGCAACATCAAAGTCACACTTCAGAGAGAAATCAAAGAGAGAAAGGATTTTCTAAAGCAATTGAAATACTTTCCATAAACAATTATTTTTACAATGCAAAGGGCAAAATAGTGATGATTTTTTTCCTCCACTTTAAATGTTAATGTACCCTACAGTACATCTTCCTATTGCCAGTGCCTGATAGCATCCAGAATTTTGGTGACAAATTAAAGGTCATCTTTCTATATGCCATCTCCTACTTCAAATAGCTCCTGCAATCACTAATTGATGAGAAATTACAAGTACTTATTATACAGACAAGTGTGAAAGCTTCACTTGAAGTTGTTTTCTTTCTACTGTTGTGTTTTTCTGGAAATGAATCATGTTCTCTATTTAACAACTGTGGGCTACTTATAAATACACAGAAAATAGAAAAGCAAGAAGACAGAGCAACAAAAAAATCAGAAACAAGTATTTATTTCAAATATTTGTTTTTATGTCTCTTAAAAAATAAAAAATACAGGACAGACTTACAGCCTTTCATCCAGTTATAAGTAGTACTATTATCCATCCTATACAAACCTGAAAACTATGACTCAAAATGTAATTTGCTGACTCTGTTATGCATTTGATAAAGAGGAATAATAATTTACTGAACAGTCTATGCATATTTGCATACATCCACAACACAACCATCTAGTAGAACACTGAATAGAATAATACATCTTCATGTTCCTCTGAACTCTTATACTACATGGCACCAAGAAAGATTACTATATATTCCTAATTTTTTCTCCTGTACTTCCTAAAAAAAATAAATAAATAAATAAAATAAAAAATAAAAAATAAAACAATTCCTCCTGCAAAGTCTCATACCATAAAGTTCATCATTCATAATGGATTAGTGAGGGAGTTTACCTCTTTCCTCAGCCCATGAGCTGGCAAACCACCGATAAAAGAAGGATCATCCCAAGATGGTTTTGCTTTCTGAGGCAACAAATATGAAAGAAAAATTGAGAAGTCTAAGTGGTTTTCTTTCGTACATTATGTAGAGATCCAATCCTTTTAAAATGCAATCTTGAACATTTGACAAAGGTATGACAAGGACAATTGCAAGTAAGCAAGCTCAGAAAGAAGTGTTGTATTTTCTGTCATAAATCTAAACTGAAGCTCAGGAGACTACATCAACCTTCTGCTTAAGGTACTCTATTTCAATGGTGTTATTATCTGGCAACACTTATCTCTAGAGGATTGGTTGGTCTGTGTTCAAATCCATGTTTTTTTAGAGCAAAAATTGGAGTCTGCAAAATTAGACTCCGCAAAAATTAAAAGAAATTTGATGACCACAATCAGCAGTCCTGCTTATGACAGAAGTTTCCTTGCCCTACATTTCAGAAAGAAGCCTCCTTCCAGTTTGAAATCACATCCATGACTTCTTCCACAGTTAAGTGCTTGTCTCCATGGCACCTCATAAACCATTGCTGCTTCCCTCATACATTCTTATGAGATCCTCAAGGAGAAGAACATCTGCCCAGGAGCAGAAAGGCCTACATTCACATCTCTCATGAGATCAAACAGATGTAAGCACAATTTTTAGCAGAGTGCCTAAAGAGTAGATGATAGTCTGGGAAAGACAAAGAAAAAAGACAAAGTGAAAGTTCTCTCCTTTTGGAAGCTGCTCCACTTTACTTAGCACAACTAACCGTTTATTTAGCCAAAGCAAGAGGACAATGACAATTCCTAATTCAGCAATTAAGAAGCTTTCCTTTCTGGGCTGAATCTAAGTACCAGTTCCTATTCCAGAAAACACTACAGGGACGAAATATCAAGTGATAAATGGGAACTAAATAGAAGTCTGAATATTTCAGAAAAGGTTTGTGATTTTGTGATTTAGTATCTAAAACCTTAGGTCAAACTGCCCTTTCATGACTAAACTGATGACTTTGCCTATATTAACTCAAGTTCAGCTGTGTTGCATCTCAAGGAGATGGTTCCTAGTCATCACCACTCAATGACCTAAATTGAAGTTTAGCATCCCCCACTATTTGTAGGCATTCCTATGGCTGCATCTGGTATATAGGAAAAGACAGAGCCTGAAACTAGACACTTTGTGGAATGCAAGCTTTTCCAGTACTTATCTTCCTTTTCTGTTGTCTATATTTTTGCTTAGTCTTTAGCCCTGCTTCTGTCTTCTGGTCTACATCAGTTAAGTGCAAGCTCTAAAGTGTAGTGCTTGTGTACAGAAAATAGGCAGTTTTCCAAATCAATTTCAAAAGAAGTAAGGCACATTGCCTGCAGTAAGAGTACACACAAATGTTTCAAGGAGCATTTTGAGTATTCATTGCCGTAGCATACAAATTGGGCAGGAAACAACAATTACTGTCATGAGCTGGCAAACAGAGGACTTTCTTTTACACTAATTGATACTTACTGGGAAGACAAAGGAGAGATTAAGTCACCTTACAATATCAGTTACTGTGGAAAGGCTTAACAAGAATAGCCCATGGAAAGCCTGCAGGTAACTACTCCCAGTCAGCTTTGTTACTGCTCCCTTTTGCAAGAACTGTTGTGGGGGCACTGCTTCCATGATTTATATAAGCCTCTAAAATTTTCTTCCATAAATTAATGTAGATATGGTGGGGAAGTGTGGTTCCTCTTCATGCTGAAGGGTAGAGAGATAAAGGCTGTGAGGAAGTGTACAGGATATTTATATTTGCTCATTTCAGTGGTCTCTCAGCTCTGTCTTATGCTTCACATTTCCATGAGTGTTATTTGAAGGGCACATCAACAATTTTCTCTCTTTATTCCCACTTCATATATTTTATTCAACTTCACCTCAAAAAATACTGAAAACAATAGGAAAAAAAATCTAAAATATAACATTTACTTTTTGTTAAGAAACATCACATTTCTTAGAAAATATTTTTACAGGATTTAAGACCCATAAACTGAGACAAGAAATTCATCTCTGCTTCTCCTCATAGAAACTTATAGCTTAACTAATATCACAGAATTTTTCTAGGTTGGAAGAGACCTCAAGATCATCGAGTCCAACCTCTGACCTAACACTAACAGTCCCCACTAAACCATATCCCTAAGCTCTACATCTAAACATCTTTTAAAGACTTCCAGGGATGGTGACTCCACCACTTCCCTGGGCAGCCTGTTCCAATGCCTAACAACCCTTTCAGTAAAGAAGTTCTTCCTAAGATCCAACCTAAAACTCCCCTGGTGCAACTTTAGCCCATTCCCCCTCATCCTGTCACCAGGCACATGGGAGAACAGACCAACCCCCACCTCGCTACAGCCTCCTTTAAGGTATCTGTAGATAGCAATAAGGTCACCCCCGAGCCTCCTTTTCTCCAGGATGAACAAGCCCAGCTCCCTCTAGCCCTTTGAAATCTTCCAACAACTTCATACAGTATACACAGTTCCCCAGTGAAACCCTCTGAAGCAGTATTATTACTCTGGATTTTTCTGAATGGCAGAAATTTCTTTTAGCAAGTTTATTTTCATGTTTTACATATATCAGCAAGCATATTTCCATTGATATCAAAATAAAAAGTTGAAGAGTGTGAATAAATATATAAATGTAATTTGTTATTACCATTGGCTTTTTATATTAGAAGTTGAATACAAAGTAACATTCTAGAGTTTAAAAAGCAATAATTACCTGGGGATAAAAATAATAATAATAATAATAATAATAATAATAATAATAATTATTATTATTATTATTATTATTATTATTATTATTATTATTATTATTATTATTATTATTATTATTATTATTATTATTATTATTATTTTTATTAAAAAAAAGTAACATTAAATCTGGAAACATATTCTGAACTTTCCCAGCAATGCTAAGAAAAACAGATCATAACTCCTTGGATAAGATTTAAATTTAAAATACTGTCTTTACTAATTATTCCAGTTTAAAAAGACTGTTTTCAAGGTAAGACTTACACATATGTAAAACACTAAAACACCAACTTAACTATTGTGGCATTGACCACTGTATCCTTAATTGACCACATAGTCCACTTGTAGAAGACAGACATAGAACACAGACTCCAGGACTCTTGGTTCTCTGAGCACCAAACAAGCAGATTTAGGCACTTTTGAGTGAGATCCACCAAACTCTGCTTGCCAAGGATGTGACCCCCTAAATTAGCCAACATGAAAATGTGAGGACAATGCTGAGTCTGACCTCCTGTCCTTCTCAATGAATCAGAGATAAGAAAAGGCATCACACTCCACTGATCCTTCTCCTGACCGCTGTTCAGGAAAGGTGAGTTTTGTCTTCGAAAATAAAGTTAAAGATATTGATTTTAGACAACAGTTAATCATTCAGGATGATAACAGATTCAGGTTCAAATCCTTCCTTTACACCAAGGGATTAATTTCAACATAACATTAAAGTATGTGAAAACTTCTGGAAAGCAGTCTGCCATTCTTGTAAAACTTGTTGGATCTATAGGAGATAATTGAAGACTTGTTGGATGAAAAGAGGAAAGCAAGCACAGAAGTGTATAATCTAATAATCAGATCATAGAGAAAAGCCTTCTCTTCCTCCTAAAAAGAAATATTTTCCAAGTGCTTACCACTTAATACAAAATGTATAAACAGTCTTCACAGCAGGATCCACAGCTCAGAAAAATCTCCCTAGAGCAAATACCCTTAACAAAAACAAACAAACAAACAAACAAACAAAATCAATTTTGTGGGAGGATGAGGTATGTTTGAGGTATGTTTAAGCACAAACAAGTTTCTGAGCAAATTTGAAGGTGGAAATCTACGTATCTATGGGTCTCAAATTAATCCAGAATTAAGAAGCAGTTATCAAGTTCATAATGGTTGACACCATTCCCTCAGGTCCTATTCCTGGTCACTAAAGAGAACAGATTGGCACCTGCCCCTCCACTCCTCCTCATGAGGAATCTGTAGGCCGCGATGAGGTCTCCCCTAAGCCTCCTCTTTTCCAGTCTGAACAGGCCCAGTGACCTCAGCTGCTCCTCATATATCTTCCCCTATAGGCCCTTCACCGTCTTAGTAGCCAAGGAAAGGTTGGATGTGGTGCTTAGGGACATGGTTTAGTGGGTGACATTGGTGGTAGTGGGGTGGTTGGATCAGATTATCTTGGAGGTGTTTTCCAACCTTAATGTTTCTATGATTCGATGTTACACTGATGAGAGACTAGAACCTGAGCTGGAAAAGGCCATGTGGAACATGTGGAACAAGGTAGATAAGGCTGCAATTTGCAAGTTCCTGCAGTTTTGCCACCTAAACTAACCCATAAAAGTGGCCTAAAAGAAAGCTAGAAAAGGACTCTGTCAGGGAGTGTAGCAATGGAACAAGCAATAATGGCTTTGAACAAATGGAGGGCAGATTTAGATTAGTTGTGACGTGAGGAAGAAATTCCTCACTCAGAACACAAAGCGCACATGGGAATTAGGGCTGAAGTTGCACCTTGTTTCTGTTCTTTTCCATAAAGAATAGAATGAAATTACCTAAAAACCAGTGTTAAAAATAAACCCACAACATAGGACAGGAGGTGGAGGGCAGTCCCTGTGGCCGAGGGGCAGCCTTTCTCTCTGGCAAGCCAAATGGCCCGGGGCAGCCAGCCCCAGAAAAGGGGTCCTCAGCCCCCCCAACCCTCCTCCTCCTTCGACGTGAGGGAATCTTCCAGGCCACTCTCAACAAAGCCACCTTTGGCCACACGTTGGCCACTCCATCACAGAGGCTTGCTGCCACTGCCCCGATTTGCTGCAGACCCTATAAAACAGGACCCCTGCAGCTGACCCACCATTCACTGAGCTTCTAGGTCCTTTGACAGCCAGCTTGTACAATAGGAAGACGTCCAGAAGCAGCAAGGTGAGCAGCAGACCTCCTCAGTGTGAGAGGACAGCAATGCAGTCCAAGGAAGCACCAAGAAGGACAGCACTTAATGAGAATGAGAAGTGTCATGGGCAGGGGGGTCGCACCTGTGGCACAAAAGACACCAGTGCTCGAGGGACCTCTGGCATGCAGCCCACAGACACTCACAGGTGGTACCATTGGCACTGCAACAACATGGGGAACAGGCCACCCCCTCAGCCATACAGTGACAAGGGGCCTGGGTCTTCCTGTTGTCACAGTGGTGGCGTGGGGAGAAGGCAGGAGCTTCAGGAAGACAGCCAGGTGGAGCAGGGGTGCACCCGCACTCTAGGACACAGCATGGGACCCAGACATGGCCATAAAGCAGATGGCAGTGCCAAACCCACAAATCGAAATTAACTGGACAGTAGCATGGGACCTAGGGCTGGAACTGGGCGACCCCCTGGTTCAACACCCTGGCCTGAAAACACTCCTGATGGAAGGCATCCTGTTTGGGCAGTCCCGGGCAAGGAATGGCTTATCCTTCTGCCCAACACCATGGAGCCCATGGAGTCACCTCCACCAGGAAATGTGGAGGAACAAATGGAAGTGTGTCCACCTCAGCCAGATCAGACCTGCGACTACCCCTCTCTGCCATCCAAGCGCACCAACAGCATCTCAGGAATGCCTGGCAAGCTCCCTACTTGTTGCGCAGGCTCCATCCCAAGCATTAGCTTGGAGCCACCAAACACCATGGACATCCTGCAGGCTTACCTGCAAGATGTCCCAGCAGTAAAGAACTCTGTTGCCAATTCTCAGGGGTTGCATGAGTGCTTCTTTCCCATCCCCCAGTCCTTGTGCGACAGGTGGCATCCCTTCTGCACAGTGTCAAGGAAGAGCACAAGAGAGGACCCAGCTTCCCTTGGGCTGCTGCGCTGGGGTGACAGACGGAGTCCCCAGGGGCCACAATGCGCCTTTAATATTTGTGAAAATAGACTAAGGGGTGAAAATAGTAGCATGTAAGCAATTATAGGTGTCTGATTCCTTATATTAGGAGTGAGTTTCTGTACCTGAGTAATTGATAATGACAGACATGGAGAAGGCTGAAGTACTCAGCAACTTCTTTGCCTCCATCTGCACTGGTAGATTGGCTTCCCAAGTTTTTAATTTCTCTGAACCCGTAGATGGAGGCTAGGGGATCAAAGTCCTCATTTCGTCTCAGGAAGTGTAGTTAGTCATTGGAATGGGTTGCCCAGAAGATTCCAAATGCCATAAGATGTAATGCTAAAGCAACAGAGAACAGTAAACCTGACACAGATGTTTTTCCTATTCATCCAAATGTCACCAAAGCAAGATGCTCTGTAGAGGAGGAGCAAAACACAAGCAAAGATGTGGATATCCATCCAGCACATCTACTCCCACAAATACCCCTGCCCTATTTTACAGATGACCCACAGGACCTAAGGTAGAACTGCAGACAGTTCTAAGGCCCCAGTAAGAGGGATTCAGCTCCAGATTTAGAGTCCTACTTTTAGGTGTCTACATGTGCACTGTGTGTCTAAACTCCCACCATAATCAATGGAGATCTAATCAGTGGTGTCCAGAGAGGGCTCATTTCACCCCATATACCCATATTTGGTCAGCTGAAAAGCCCTCTGATGATTACAGGTATATTGAGCACAATGGGTCTTAGATACAACTTCTATGTAGATGTCGCCACATAGCTGTTTGAATGTGGAATACAACTGTTTTCATTGTCTATAAAGATGAGAAGCAGAATTATCAAAATAGCATAAGTCAATGCTAAATGTTTTTACAAATCCTAAAGCTATATGAAAAAAGCGTTGAAATGAAAAATTCTAAATTATTCTAATTATTTGTCATCATCTGAACTCTGAAACCTAAAAAGAAGTCCCAGAATTATGTAGTATCTATTTAAAAATCATACTTAAAATCCCTATATGTTGAACAATTGAAGTTTTGATTACCTCAGGGAAGAAAAGAAAGTTTTGTATAAAACACAGCAACTGAAACTAATGAGATGAAGTTATGTTCACCTCAAATAGTGTAGTTTTGGGTACATAACTTAAAGAATAAGAAAGACATGGAGAAGTTATCTGAGCTATGTTAGATAAAATAAAGGCCAATATGACCATAGTAGTTCCTTGTGGCCACCAAAATATTATTATTAATTAACAGACATACCTGAACTTTGTTAAACTGCATTTTCCATACTACACATTCCTTGTATTGCATGATGAGTAGAGCTGACTAGTCTGAAACAGTAAGGAGATGAAAGAGCTCATCTTCCTTTAGCCCAGGACCTTATGCCATTATTTACAGAAGGTAGAATTCCACACACATTTTGCACAGTGGAAAGTTATGTAACTAAGGAACCAAGACATAAGACCAAGACATTTAGTCTATTCTAGACATAAACAGGTTTGCTCTGCCCAAACCCCAGTCAAAACTGATGCCAGGTCACACAGCCTGATAGTATGGTGCAATAATTTAAAACAGCCTTCACAATACTGCCACCAAAATACTATGACTACATCACTATAAGAATGTCTTTGAGTGGAGAAAGGAGGATCTGTCTTTAATGGAGTTCACAACCAGTTGAAGGCTACCATACTGAGATATTGCCCACCTTCCCCAGTCTTGCATAATTTCTGCTTCTTAGTCTGGTTGGGATATGTGGATGCAGCATAGGCTAACGTTGTGTGAGGAGAGGGAATAGTTCCATCAGCAAGGCTGAAGAAGAGCACAGTCTGCTTCCAGACCCTTTCATGCCCTGATCCTAGAAGAAATAAGTCCCACCACCATGTTACTAGTGGCTACTAGTACATGCTACTATATGTACCAGTAGAGCAGCCGTCTTTACAGAGTGCTGAGCCACCACACCCAATCTCTTAGTTCTATTTATTAACTGACCTGTAAGCAAGGAACACGGTTTCCATTCATTTTAGGACTCACAGAGAGGCTGTGAAAGTCAACCTGCTACATGAAAATCTGGTTTTGCTGTAGAGTTATCTGTAATTGCATGAGAGTGACCTCTCTGACCAGTACAGGGCAATCTTTGATATACTGTTTCCACCCTAAAATTCTCTGCAAGTATTGACCCCATCCATTTCTAGTTACAGCCTTGGGAACTTAACTATCCCTAATGCTCTGGCAGAAAAGAGACATGCAAAAATCTAATTTGAGTCAGAGGTTGTAATTCTGCCCCCAGCCTGATGTTGAGACATCCATTTAAGATATACATATCTTAAAGCTATGTGTTTCCCATTTCTACATGTCCTGCAATACTATCCACAGGATTACTGGTCTGCAATTTTACAAATATCTTTTCAGCAGAATTTTTCCTATGCGGCCCTTCACTATCTGAAATTATTTGAAGAAAGGGTCTCATGTATTATTATACTTAATTTGTCCTTCACCATCTGAAAGCATTATTGTAAAGATTTATTGCATAATGCCCATGTCCTTGAGCAATAACGTTCATAATAACTTTGCAGAGAGGTGCATTTAGCTATCATTCCCTTACCTTTGAAACTTTGCTTAATGAGGCCTATCTTAAATGGGCTCAACTCCCAAGGCTTATTGCCAATCCTCTCTGAGATCTCAGTTTTCATCTGCACCTGCCAAAAGTTTGATTTAATCAGACATAATAATTCTTCTATCTTAATAATAAAGCCTTGTATATAACACTAGATTTACCTGGGCATCTATTTTTAAAACTTGTTTTAAGACACTCATTTTTAATGCATTAAAGGCCCTTCTGATAATCTAGAATGATACAAAATGGGCTATTACACAGGGTACACCAAAAAGTCCCTAGCAGCCTTGATTTTTGTCACCCATCTTACCCAGCCAGGCACAGGTGTATCGATAGGGCTAAGCACTAATTGTGTCTGGGCTTACATTAAACTCTTCTGATGGCTTTGGTGGAACAAAGGGGAAGCAGTGAGAGAGGGTCTTGCCCTATGCACATATCCAGAGATAGAAGTCTGAGAATGGTGCAGTTTTAAAGCCTTGTTCCTCCTGCTCTATGACTAAACAGGCTGTACTTCATAAAGGGATAAAGAGGCAGTGACTTTCACCATCTGATATCTCTGAGTTCTTGCTTTCATTTCCCCTTGTCCACAATTTTTTCCTATTCTAAAGCTCTTTTTCTTTTTCTGAATATGATGCTAAATGGCTTTCTCCCATCAATAAAGGATGCCAAAAATACTCTCTCTGGCCATGAAGCAATACATGCTATCTACAAAAAGCTCCCCTAAACAGCTCGCCTGATTTTCTTCCTCCATTCCACTGTATCTCTGACAAGACTTACCAGTACATAACTCGAAAAAAAAAAAAAAAAAAAAAAAAAAAAAGAACACCTATTACCCAGATCCATGTCCCTCCCAAAGTCCAGTGACACCCCTTTCACTTTCCCTCTTCTTACTCCCCACTGTTAATGGTAGAGAGACTTTTGAAGAGTTTGTGTGCCCTTCCTCTCCTCCCTGCCCTAATCAGCACTGGTTGCCTGGTTGCTTCTGACATGGAAGCACAGGAACTCGGACTAAAACGCCTGTATTTTTGCATCTTTCTGGCAAGGTGCAACCCTCCTCTTCTCTGTTTCTGCCATTACCACTCTTGAAGTAGCAGGAGGTGCTCTGTGGTAAGCAGATGCACTAAGCATGAGATGCAGCAGCAGGAGCAATTACCACCCTGTCTGTCTCCTTCCTGCTCACTAGGAGGTGTTTTGATTTTTTTTTTCTTTTGCCTTACGAAGGATCCCCTCTGATTTCATTGATGAGAGACAATAAAAGAGCTGGGTCCCAGTAATTAATGAGCAGCCACCCAGCAGGCACTCTTGGAGATGCATCTCTGTGCTCATCTGGAACAAACTGATCACAGAAATGTGCTGGTGGAAATAAGCAGCGGGCCACTCAAGCAGCCCATACAACGCACGGACAGCTTTCCAGTTCAGAGCATGGTGTTGATGCTTTCCTTTTCCATTAAATCACATCCGATAACAATCGCACCGGTGTCTGGGAGAGGGGATGCTCAGAGCTTTGGAGCAGAAACTCCTCTAAAAACCCTGAGGATCCGTGAGATCCGAGTCATTTCCAAAGCACAGCTCGGCTCACACTCACCTCCCGGTGCGGTGCCATACAGTTCACCACGTTTTATTCCTAGTCTCATCTTCCTCGAGCTATATAATCACAGAGGGCACCGTTTTGTCACGATCCCTGATTCACTACGTTCATCAGTGCCATACCCATCCCCTTCCTGCCCCGCTCCTTAGCCCCCTCACTCCGTGTCGCCAGGTTTTCTCCCCCCGCCGTTCGCTGCCGATGCCCTGTGGAAGGGAGCGCTTTAAACCCTTTCCTATCAAGCGCCACCACGGCTCAGCAGGGACTGGGAGACCTCTTGGTGTGCCCCCGCTGCCCGTGCTCTCCAGCGGGCGGTCCCCGCTCCGCTCCCACCGGGAGTCGGCCGCCGCGGGGGGCTGCCCGCTCCCCCCCGGGGCCTTTTTGGGGTGCCGAGGAGGGGGGCAAGCCCCACCTCCCCCCCTCCCCTTGCCGTCCCCGCCGCCGCAGGCCCCTCCTCCCCGTCCCGCCCGCCGCACACATGTGCCTGCACCCAGCGGCGGGGCGCGCCGTCGGGGCGGGCGGGAGCCGCCGCCGCCACCGCCTCCCCGGCACCGCCCGCTCCGCACCGCCACCGGCATCGCCACCGCCACCGCCACCGGTCCGGGCACCGCCACCGCCTCGCACCATGGCCGTCGCCTACCTGCTGGGCAACGGCTCGGCGCCGCTCCTGGTCGGCGCCCTGGAGGACCCGTTCGTCTCCAACGCCTCGGCCGCCGCCTGCCGCCCCTCCGTGCCGCCCTGCGCGGCCGCCCCGCCGGGCTCCTGGGGGAACGGCTCGGCGGCGGCGGGCTGGAACCGCTCCGAGCCCTGCGGCGGGGCCAACGGCAGCGCAGGAGGCGGCGGGCCCTGCGCGCCCACGGGCGGGGGGCCCTCGGTGGTCACGGCCATCGCCATCATGGCCCTGTACTCCGTGGTGTGCGTCGTGGGGCTCTTCGGCAACTTCTTGGTCATGTATGTCATCGTCAGGTGGGTGCCGCCCCGCCCGGCCCGCCGCCGCCGTCGAGAAGGGGGACGGGGGTCGCGCTGGGGCGGCGGAGGGGAGGGGAGTGGAAAGGGGCTGTGGGGAAGGGGCCAAGGAGGGAGAAAAACCGGGAGGAGGAAACTTGCGACGGGGCGGCGGGGCTGGGCGCCGCGCTGCGAGGAGATGCGCTGCGACCCCGCCGTGCTGCGGCCCCGCTGCTCTCTGCCCCGCCAGGGCTGAAGTTTGCACCTCTCCGCTGGGCAGGGAGCGTTTTAGAGCTTGTGGTCGCTGTGTGTGAGGATGCGCTCACAGACAGGCGGTGCACATCCCCGCAGCTGACCCCAGACCAAAGGCAGGAGCAAATTACAAATGGCATCGCGGCTGAACGCCTCTCTCCGCCAGGATGTATAGATGCGCTCCCCCAAGTGTTGCTGTGCATGTTTATATCCGTCTGTATCTGTATGTGCGTATATACCTCCGTGCGTGTGCACGTGTGTAAAAACGCGGGGGTCGAGACCTCTGCCAGCAGCCCAGCCGCGCTGTCGCATGTCGCGACTTTTTCCCCCGCAAGCTGCCGCCGCGCTTTACAAGGTCACTCGCAAGCGCGTCTTCCACGCGTGACGAATCTCATTGCCGTAAATTGAAAAAAAAAAAAAAAAAAAAAAAAAAAAAAGCGGAGGGGGGGCCCTCCTTTGGTTGCCCGGGGTCGGGGCAGGCGGCTTCCGTGGAGGAACACTGCCACCTCCCGGAGCGGCGGGGCGGGACGGGACGGGACGGGGCCGGTGTTTGCCCGTGGGAACCACCCACGGGAGCTGCTGGAGGGTGCCCCCGGGGTGCGCTCCCTTCTCGCCCCGGGACTCCGGTCTCTCCGGCTCCGCGAAGCAGCCCGTTTCCCTTTGAGCGGTGCCGAGGGGTCGGGGTAGCAGGCGGGCAGCGGGCAGCAGGAGCACCGCAGGCACCGGTAGGCTCCGTACCGGTTTTGCTAGAGGCAGTGCTGGCCATAAAAAGCCGGAGCTGAGGAGGGTGCAACGGCGTGGTGGAGGATGCTTCCTTCTGCATGTGGCAGCGTGTCATGGGGATGTCACTGCAAAGCCTGTGCAGCTCGTAAACCTAATGGGATCATACATTGTGTGCATCAGTGGTTCAAACTACAACTATAGTTTAGAGATTATGATTTAAATAGGCAGAGCTGGGAAGCTCTTCTACTGGTGTGTGGTTTTGGTCAGCCAGAGATTCAAGCTCTCTCTGGAGACTGTACGAAGGTACGGCTGCAGAAGTGCTCATGGCTGCAATTGTATGAGCAAGTGTTGAATGCATTCCTCTGGGAGAAAAAGCAGACACACAGTATAACAGAGCCAGGATGGTTGTCAGCAGAGCATATGCTGCAGGTCGTCCCTGGAGTTACGTATTTATAGTGGGCATAACCTGTTCTAGGTTCATATTTCTTGCATTAATTAATTCAATTACACTTACACCACAAAGCTAAAATGAACAAGGCACCTACATTTAGCTTTCTATCTTAGGAGAGCATCCTTCCCAGAGATTATAGCTTTAAAACAAAAGCTGGAAGTAATAGGAGAAGACAAAAAAAAAAAAGTATATTCATTTTACAGAGGAAAACACAAATCAATTAAGTGGCTTCCCCAAAACCACCCAGGAATTCTGTGGCAAAGACAGGACTGAATCCAGGTCTCCTGTGCTTTCACAACAAAAACGGCTTTCCATATGACAGAGTTCCTTCCAAGTTAATACCATACACTTATTTACCAGTCTGGGATGAAAAAGAGCTTGCATGTTATGGTTGAATAGGATCTGTTGTTTAAGCATCACAAAATGCCTTTCCTTTCTATGCTTCTATATAGGTTTAGTCTACCCGAGCTGCAGTAGGGAACTTTTTGATTTATTTCTTGTTGAAAGCTATACTACCATGACAGCATTTGCAGTCATACTAAATGTGCATATGAAATTATGAGATTGTGTGCTCACATTCGTGTATCCTTAGATCCAGCCAAGGATATGAGGCACACCTTTCACTGAATTGCAATTGACATAACATAAAGCTCCCCTTCTTTATCTACCTTTCACACCATGCCAGCTCAAGGAAAAGGAGGTTTTGAAGTTTGTATTAATTTTGAGAAGAATTAATACTACTAGAAAGAAGATTTTAAAGTGATATTGGTACCTAGTTTACCTTGAAAATCCTAACAGCTGGGAGGTAAATGATTAGATTTTTGAAACTCTGTCCTTATTCACCTCTCAGATTCCAGCCCCAGTGAAAGCAACAATGGCTTCCTATTCAGAGTGCTGCGTGTTAATATGACATTTAGCTTTTTTAGAAATATGTTTTGTAATAACTATAATGTTCTTCTTATAAACAGATGACCTTAAAATTCCATCCAGTCACTCCAACTCTTCCACATGAAGCAGACCTATGGGCTTGGAGCTGGAGCCATGGAAGTGCTTGCCTGATGTGGAATTGATGTCATTATCAATCCACAGTGATACTGGCTTTGTATAACACTTTCTTTATCAAGAATGCAACATCAACCACCCCCCTTATTCTTCCAAATGCTTTCTGTTCAGCTGAATATTTTCCTCCTTGAATTAATATTTACAGCATGTTAGATCGGCAGTGTGTGAAGCTGAACCCCATGTTACTAACACTGAGCTGTTCCCTTTGTGAAGTATAAAATATGTCTTCTGAGTGACAGCGATAATAGTCAGGTTTTACTGCCAGCTATGAATTTCCAGTAATATGAAAAATCTGTAGATAATTTTTATTATCTGTTTTCCTTATGTGTTTTGTGTAAGTGTGAATTGCTGATATGAACACAGTGTAGTTACGGGCGTTCCAACAACAAACGCTACTTCTAGCTGCTGCAGAGTGCAACAACACAGTGCACAATTAGTACCACATGGTATTGAATTAATTTGCACAGTAATCTATAGGCTTTTCCTGCTTTCTAGTCAAGTCAGTGGGATATTAGTCACACACCAGAGTGGGAAGAATGTGCCCTGTGATTAAGGCCGCATGCACAATGCTGGAAAGCTGTGAAAGATTGTTGCTGAACATCTTTGGCATCACCGGTCTAGAAGAGTGGAGTAGCTCTCTGAGACCCCAGCACTCCACCATGTGAAGTGCCCCGAGAGGACTGTGATTCCATCAGTAGCTGCTGGCGCCACTCAAGTCAAGAGTGATGCCTTGATTGCTTTGCTATTAATTTTGTCACATATCATAAACAAAGGGGCCTGAGGTACTCTGTGGTCCTTCACAGGAGGAGAGAAATGCCTTATTTCATTATAGTAAATGATTACTCAAGTTTGTTTTTTGTTTTTGTTTTTGTTTTTTTTTTTAAAAAAAAGCCCACAATATTTAAATAGGGAAAGAAACGCTCTTTGAAGCAAAGGGCTTTTTCCATTTCTCAAACCAACATCATAACAATGTTTTGAAAAGAAAAACAAACAAAAACAAAACAAGACAAAAAAGCTGTGACTGAAACATCATCTAATTTGGAAAGACTACACTGTACTGAAAGCTCTGTTTACTACAACCTGGCTCACTCAAGCTTCAGGAAAAGTATTTTATTAAGAAGGGAATTTGGGGTGAAATTTCAATTATAGGAAGAATTGATGTCTCCAGAGGAATAAGTATTATCACACGTGTAAAGAAGGGGAGAATTGGAGAGTTTACAAAGAGGTTATAGCATTTGAAGTGGAGAGTCAGATTAGAGAAATACATGTAAGCTGAAAGTGATCTCAAGCTTGAAAGAGGCTGAAATGAAGACAATTTCTCTAAAAAACAGAGCAACTTCTTTGCAAGGCAACATGGAGTCACAGAAGCAGTGTGAAAGAAGGCCCACAGAATGTCTTGTAGCAACATACATCAGGGAATTTAAAAACCAATAAATCCATAAAATTAATTCTTTTCTTTCCTGCCCACAGTCACATGAACATCTCTGCATTTGGGTAATACTGTGTAACTGTGTATGCTAATGCTGTCAGCTGTCTGAAAACAAATATTTCCACCTCCATGTTGTTACCAACAGCCTTAACCAGTAGTGTCTATTATGAATTCATGGTGCTTACTGGTACAAGTCAGAGAAGATCTGTGAACATAACTGAAGGAGCCTGACTGGTCAGGAACAGCACAGAAGGCGAGTTAAATGAGAGGTACAGTGAGAGGGTGAGCCTTAGCATCTGGCATTACAGAAAGGCAGGTGTCTCTGCACACTGTTTGCAGTAGAAGTTTACTAACCTTTGCTAATGGGTAAATGTTTGACTAGTGAGGTGCTCCCCTCCCTCCCCCAGGATCAAGGGAAGCAGATAGGTAAAACACCACTGATACCTTTGTATTCTCATTTTGTTTAAATTATATTGATAGGACCATGGTCAGAGACCCCTGAATGGCCTTGGTCTGCCTCAGGAGCAGGAGGCAGGTACAGGATACTATCCAGCAGCCTCTCCAGAGCTGGTGGCACCGCGGGCACCTGGCACCTGGCCCCAGCCAGCTCTCACCTGTGGGACATGGGGCTGACCCCACAGGGGAGGTCCCTACACTTAGCCAGCAGCTGCCCCCTGGCAATCCTGGGCAGAAGTGGACATAAAACTTCACCTCTCTTTCAATTCCTCTTGGAAAAACTGTTCTGATCCTGCTGTATTTTCTGGAGTATCATTTTGATGATGGCCTGCAGGAAAAATAATGTTAAACACTTCCAAAATGTTTTTACTTTCCTTGTAAAAAACAGTGTAATATTACTGACTTTTTGTGGCAACTAGATGAAAAGATGACATACTTACAAATATCTCAGACAAAACATTATGAATGTTTCAGTATCATTCTAACTTAATGACCTCTTTTCCAGCCATAGCCAGTAGCTGGTGTTTAGACAAAGAGTAGAAGAAATAGCAGCATCTCTGTGTGATACTCCTTCTAGCAGTCTGTTACACTGTGGACAGACTTTCTGAGCTGCAGTTTGCATCAGCATGTTTTTCAACATCTTTCTGTGAACATTTTGCTTTTTTTTTTTTTTCATTTTCTGTGAACATTTCCATGCAGCAATCCTAAATAAAACAGAATCTAAAATAAGGTTGGAAATAAATTGTCACAAATATTACCACTTTTCAACAAAGCTGTTTTTATTACCACTTTTCAACAATCATTTTCTGAAGTAAAATCATTTTCTAGAGATCCTCATTAATGGATACTTTCAAAAAAAACAATTTATTTTCATTACAATTCCAAGTGAAAATAAGCTTTCAGTCCTTGATAATTATCTTCAAAACACAAATCCATTCATTATAACTATATCTTGGAAAAACCTGAAAGCAGATATTTAGTGAATTGCTATTAGGCTTATCTCAAAGTTCTTCTCATAATCATCTTTGCCTATACAATGGAATTTGTCTTTATCGGTGTATTAGTGGGGATGCTATCATTATCTTTCAAAGACCCTGCTCCCCTTTGGAAGTTGGATTTTAAGGGTATTCACTAGCAAGGAGTTCCACAGCTTAGCCTAACTGTTAAAAAGCATTCTCATTCATCTGTTCAATGATAAACACTTTTAAATTTTATTCATATTTCCCTTTGAATTTGCATGATGAAAAAAAGTAAAGATGACAGACTATAGCTACTCGCGTAACTGTGAAGAACATGAAATAGCATGTTTTCCACCTTCTCACTGAGAAGTGTTCAATTATCAGCTATAAGATCTTGTACCTCAGATCAGGAATAAAACCTCAAAACAAAGCTGCTTGTGTAGGATGGGGCGTCTCCTCCTCACTGCATGGTACAGAGCAATCCCAGTGTAACAGGAGTCTTTTTTGAAGCGGAGCAAGGAGCAGCGGTTAAGGTGCCTTGTGCTGTTCTCCCCTTGCTCAGTGCTGACCTCCAGCCCTAGGATCTGCTGCCTCTGTAGAAAAATTATCCAGGAAACCAGTTTCACAAATCCTCCTAAAATGATGGAATCAGTTCCTCTATTAGAGCTCTAGTATCAGATGCTATCTCATCCTTGTCACATGGGACCAAATCCATATTTCCTTGTACTTTTCATTTGGTCTTCTCAAAACACACAGTCTTGCTCCATCTGTCTGTCATGCCTTTCTCCATCATCTCCAGCTTTCCCCATTACTCTCGCTTTACAGGCACATCTTCCTGCAGCTTTACCATCTCTCCAGTCTCTCCAGTCTCTTTATCTCACCTCTGTTGCTCCTTTCCAGGTCACACTTAACACATTCACAAGAAAATTCTTGTCTCTTGCACAGAAAAGACTCTGTATATTCACTATGATAGCCTTTTACCAGGGAGGATAACAACTGCTCTTCCTCATCAGTCTTTTGTGGATCTTATATCTTCTAGCAGCAAGACTACCTTCAAAAGCTTCCCTGCCAGCTTATGAACTAAGTAGGGGATGTCTCATGTACAGTCCTCATATGAGGAGATAAGAACAGAAACCAGGAGGAGGGAACCAGCACCTGGAAGATTTCTTATCTTCTGAAAATAGGGAAAATAGCTGTTAACTTGTCCCTCCTATAAAAATTTCACCTCGGTTATCATTGATGTAGTCAGTGGTTTCACTTCCCTGAATGCACAGGGGAGAAAGTTAAGTTAAAGATGCTGACAGTTTTCCTTGCACGTCTTCCTGGCAAAGCAAAAAACTTCAGCAATAAGCACCTGCTGCCTGATAATGACAATATATCGGAGTTATTGTTTTTAGCACCATTGATTTATTTCTCAGAGATGTGTTACACAATAACTGTGAAAGCAACAGCCATTACTGACAACCCATACGTGCTTCCAAGCACACAGAAACTGAGCTAAAGGTGGCTTAACAATCAGGTCAGAATAAGTCCTGGAATAATTTGGGGATAATGTTTCCCTTTTCTTACTAGGCTGAGGGGAAGAGTTCAGTGTACTAGCAGTTGACTGTATGGGAATTGGAGCATACATATTGCTGTCATTTCTTTTTATTATTAAATAGCTGTTGGTGGTGTCTGGGAAAAGAAAAATAAATTAGGGTGATAGGAGTTATAAGACATTGCAACATCTTGAATGTTTGCCTGGCAAATTGATGTGGATATATATCTAAAGACCTGTCCTTAGCTGGCTCCAAGGATATTTTGCATATACATGTAATTAAAAAGGTATGAAAATAATGAGAGAAATATGATAATAAAATAGTTACCTGTTGGTCACTGTGGAGTGTATGTTTTCTTGTTTTCTGTCTGGATTAATCTTCCTGCTAGTTAATCCTTTCATTCAGACCGGAAGGGAAAGGACCAGCCTTCCCCTGCAAAGTAGCTATTTTTCCCAAAGATAGAAGCTTATTTTGTTGTTCTTGTTGTTGATTTATTATTTGGGGGGGGGTGTGTGTGGAAGTTTTTTCCCCTGGGAAAAGACTAAGCTTACTAATTCAAACCAAAGAGCAGAAAGAGGAACACCATATGATCCCTCTCAGTAACAAAAAAAAAAAAAAAAAAAAAAAAAAAAAAAAGAAAGCAGGAACAGCAGCAAGAGAATTTTAGCCCAAAGCTCAACACATTATTGTAATTAATTGAAAACAGGATGAGTCAGATGCCCTCAGGACTCTCTGTTATTGGCACAACAACATTCCTGAAAAGACCAGCAATGGTGTCTGAAGAAAGTCATGTCTGCCTCAGAGGCTTTCATTTAGCTCGCCCTGCCCCAAAGCTGAGGCCTGATTGAAGTTGCTAATTGGTTCTGAGTACAGGAGAAGAGGACCTGAGCAGATGCTCCTCCATGAAAAGTGGTGTGCTCTGTTTCCTTCTCCTAACTGGGCTGTGTGAGCAAAAGCCACCAAGTGGTGGGTCTGCACATGCCTTAATACAGCTAGATATGGGGAAAGATCAAGCTGGGAAGTCAAAGATAGGAAGATAGCTTGGGAAGTAAACTTTGGTGAAATTCTGGATTCAGTTCACTTGTGCTATGGAGAAGAATAAAGTGAAAAATGGACTTAGCAGTGGGAAAACAAAGGATGAGGGAGAAAAGAGGTAGCAGCTGAAGCAGTTGTGTGTCCTACATTCAGATCCACATTGAGAACATACCTTGAAGCTCCTTTAGCAAACATGCATCCACTTGCTGGTATGCGAGGAAGTTAGAGGACAGCTTTTCTGGCATCCTGTGGTTGTAGGACTTGCTGCATTCCCCACCAAGTACATCAAATAACTATGCCTTTCACTCTTAGGCCTATCACACTCAGTATGTCATGCCTTGGCACCTAAAGCGATGCCTAGTATTTGTTTGAATTTTTAATGATTCTAATTAAACCACCAATACACACTTCACAACCCCAAAGCTTAGTTAGGTTTTGCTGTCTTGTAATCAAGTAAAATCTGAGAGAGAAGCCAGATTAATTTTATCTTTAGGCAACAGATAACTTCATGGTGCCCTATATTAACCAACGGAGTTCAGCATTTGCACTCTGATCTCCTTCACAGCAGTGACTGGCAAGGTTTGAATGGCAGCAAACGGTTGTCTGTCTTAATGGCAGTACATTTTGTTCCCTTCCCCAGTTCAGTTTTTGCCCCCAAACTCAGGGTCAGTGCAGGAAGTAAGCAAATGTGCAGAATTTCACTTTGATTAAGCATGAACATTTTCTGTTATAGTGTTGTACCTGCTGGAGTTGGCTTTGTTTTCTGTGTTTGTTGTTGTTGTTGGTTTGGTTTGGTTTTGTTTTTTTTTTTTGCATCCTTTCCCTGAGGGATTGTTATTTTTGAATTACATCCACATATGTAATCTCCTATGGGGAACATAAATCAAAAGGATGAGTTGATTGTTAACCACAGTATGTCACCTCCAATCCAGATGGCCTGACTACATAATAACATGTAAGGTTTGTACACAAATTTATGTTGCTTGTACGTAGAGCTTGAGTTTAATGGCTTTACAGCATAAGTATCCTGGAGTATTTATGAATATAAGAATCAAATACCAAGTCTTTAAGCTGATGAAACCATGTGGTCCCAGACAGGTAGATTAGACTCTTACAGAACATATGTTACTTTTAAAGCTTTCAAAGCGTTAATCAGTAGCAGCCTCCTACAAAACCACAGTTGTAACTGAGATACTGAGCAGGTCTTTAACGTTTTAGAAAGAGACCCACTGCAATGCAAAGAAAGGAAAAGGACAGTTAGAAAGGATAGCCATCAGTTAATTCTATTACTTGAGACCAAAGGTACTTTTCAGGATATGGCCTAGCAGAGAGACATCATTTCAGCATCAAACATGCTTACTGGATTGTTAAAGAGAAGAAAGGATTGTCCAGCCCAGACTAAACCTTTGTCAAACCATCAAGGGCTCAATAAAAATTGAATATACCTCATGTTTTAGGAAAGCACACACACACAAAAAAAAAAATCCTTTTTTTGGAGGGTTGCATGTACAAGATGTACTAGAACAGCCATGAAAATAAATGTTCATTTAAATTGGTTCAACTAGGCATGCTTCACATGTTTTAATCTTCCCACCCAAGGAGACCTCAACTAATCTAATGCATGCACATAATGATTCTTCATTTGTTTAACAAGTCATTTATGCAGGAAGAACATGAATTTGAACGCTAACCAAATCTCCAGCATCAACAAGAGTTATGTGAGGTTGTCTGAATGCAAGACGTAATTGCTGTCTGTTGTTTCTTTGAGCAGCCAAGCAAGTTTCACAAATGGCTGCTTTCTGCAATGAATCTTTTCTAATTAAGCTAGTTTTTCATATATTTTGCATTTTACTTAAACACAGATCAATTGAAGCAGCCTTCGTCTCCAAATTAGCATTCTATGGACAAAAGCTTTGTCTGTAGACTTCGTGCTGCTGAAAGTAGTTGTTACCAATCTTCCATCAGCCATTCTATCTCCTAAGATATGCAAAGAAGCTAGAGACATGGTCTGTGTTTAGTCTTTGCACCAGACAGTGGTACAAAGATGGTGTAAGACTGATGTGTTACAAAAGGGCTGAAGGGTCTGGAGGAGTCTATATTTCAACAACACACATGAATGGAAATGGTTTGTCCATTGGACAAGACTCAGGTGCCAGTCTATCAGCTGTGTCTATTAGGCTTAGAAAAAGCATGCTATGGACTAAATTCCCTTCCTTTCCTTTCCTTTCCTTTCCTTTCCTTTCCTTTCCTTTCCTTTCCTTTCCTTTCCTTTCCTTTCCTTTCCTTTCCTTTCCTTTCCTTTCCTTTCTTTCTTTCTTTTCCTTTCTTTTCCTTTCTTTCTTTTCCTTTCTTTCTTTCTTTTTCTTTCTTTCTTTTTTTCTTTTCCTTTCTTTTTCTTTCTTTCTTTTCCTTTCTTTCTTTCTTTCTTTCTTTCTTTCTTTCTTTCTTTCTTTCTTTCTTTCTTTTCTTTCTTTCTTTCTTTCTTTTCCTTTCTTTCTTTCTTTCTTTCTTTCTTTCTTTCTTTCTTTCTTTCTTTCTTTCTTTCTTTCTTTCTTTCTTCCTTTCTTCCTTTCTTCCTTTCTTCCTTTCTTCCTTTCTTCCTTTCTTCCTTTCTTCCTTTCTTTCTTTTTTTCTTTTTCTTTCTTTTTCTTTCTTTCTTTCTTTCTTTCTTTCTTTCTTTCTTTCTTTCTTTCTTTCTTTCTTTCTTTCTTTCTTTCTTTCTTTCTTTCTTTCTTTCTTTCCCTTCCTTCCTTCCTTCCTTCCTTCCTTCCTTCCTTCCTTCCTTCCTTCCTTCCTTCCTTCCTTCCTTCCTTCCTTCCTTCCTTCCTTCCTTTGTACGTTATGTTATTCATGTTAATTTGCTCTTTATTTGAGCCATTGAGACTTAAAACATTTCTTCAAGATATTTAGAGGTGATCATCTGGAGACTTCCCTGTTGAAGTGGACCACAAACAGAGCTGTGGCACACATCTTACAGAAAGAGAGAGATGCACAGGCATGAACACATCTCTTTCTTCTTGCATGTAAGGATGTGGATGGCAAGGTGCGCCTTTTTCCCTGCTCAAGGTGCTATTACACTTTGTACACTGGAAGCAGAGTCTATCTAGGTTAGTTTGATGAACCTTTTGTTTGGTTTGCAAACTACAGTTGGCCCATGGCCTGGCAGTTGAAGGTTTTTATTTATCCTGGAGTGCTAGGAACTTAGTGGCTATTTCAGAAGGATTCAAAGGGTTTTCCTTACTGCATTTGCTTATTCCAAGTGTATTTTAAATCTTTGCTGGATAGAACAGATAAAAGCGAGATGGAGTGCTGCCTACAGAGTTAGACAGACTTAAAGTTGTGAATCTGATCTATCATCTCCTAATATCAACAAAAAGCACTGTATAAAAATTGATGTTTTATGGTACAAAACCTGCCATGAGGAGATAGAAGAAGCATATTGGTGGGTGTCAGTATTATAATGAGCATAAATAAATTGAATATTTATCCATGGCACTGTTGAGCTAAATGCTCACCAAAATGTTGAATCATCATGTTACTGTATTCATATTTCACTGCAGAGCTGTGAAAATAAAAGTAATGTTGCTCAAAGCCAACTTCTGTCCTCACTTGCAACCTTACTCAGTGTAATGCAAAACTTAATGTAGTCAGTGTTTCAGATACTAAACTGCCAGTCTAATTTAAATACCAGCATTCACATTTTCTGGGGCTTGCCTTTAAGATTTTTTCTTTACACATTTGTTTGGTTTAAGATTCTTTAATGGCCTTGAATGAAAGTGTGAAAACAATATCTGCTAAAAGATCACATTTATAAACACAGTGCTTTCAGCATTATAAGTTAGCTCTATAGATAGCCTGTGACTTTAATTACATATAAAATCCAGTCCTCTGAAGTATAGCAATTTGATAGAACTGTTTGTATGTTTTTTTCAAATAGATAGACTTAAGGATACCTTAAGAACAGATATAATAACAGCTAAGATCAAGGCTTTGAAGAGCTCCATTTTGAGGACCATTATTTTTCATGCTGATAAAAATCTGTTTTAATCAATTTTCAGTATTTATTTGTTCATATAAAAAATACAATCCTGGGGACACTGATAATCTACTTATTTGGAGAAATACACCTTTAACAAAATGTGCTTTTTAGAAATAAGCTCTTTATAAAATCTCTAAATATTCAGTACAGAGCAATACTCAAATCCCATAGAAATCACTGAAAGGAATATTATGAATTTCAGTAGGCTTTTGTTGTTTAAGCAATTGTGGAAGTAAATGCTTTCTATCACCGCAAAAGCTTGGATTCCTTTCTTTATAAGAAAATGGTGATTAGAAAAACAAAGATTACAGAGTACATCAAGCAGAATCTTTCATTAATAGCCTACAGAGCCCATTACATGAAATAATGGAAAGTCCAAGAACTTTTAGGCTTAAACCAACAATGAAAACAAGACACCAAAACCAAAAATTGTTTCATATTTAAGTGGAATAAGGCCCATCGTAGTGTCAGTGAAGAGATGGTGTTCCATTTGTTCTGAGTTTTTCTCTACCCTTCCTCTGGCATGCTAATCTGAAAGTCACTTACCATGATTTATGGGCTGATTATGGAGTGTTGTTCTGGCCTCAATTTTGTTTGACATTGATAGTTGTGATCATTCACATTCTTTGCTGATTTTTTTTTCTAGGTACACGAAAATGAAGACTGCCACCAATATCTATATTTTCAATCTTGCATTGGCAGATGCATTAGCAACAAGTACTCTGCCATTCCAGAGCGTGAATTATTTGATGGGAACATGGCCATTTGGTACAATCCTTTGTAAAATTGTTATATCCATAGACTACTACAATATGTTCACCAGTATCTTTACGCTCTGCACCATGAGTGTGGATCGCTATGTAGCTGTCTGCCACCCAGTTAAGGCCCTTGATTTTCGTACCCCCAGAAATGCAAAAATAGTTAACGTCTGCAACTGGATTCTTTCTTCTGCCATTGGACTGCCAGTTATGTTCATGGCAACTACTAAATACAGGCATGGTAAGTCTTGTTTTCATTCCTAAATTGAATATTTCAGTGTTTAAACTCCTTTCTGCATTCTTTCTTTTTATTGTAGAGACAGTGAACTAACTTTTGACCTGCAAGCTGTATGAATCAGGTGTTAGTGCAAATAGCCATCTTGAAAAATTTGGCAGCTGGCTCTTCTTGACCAGAGAGACAGCTCTTCATGTGATCAGTCTTTGACAACCAGCAACTCCAGCGGGATCCATGTGAGTCTTGCTGCCCTAGACAGCCATTGTAGTGTTTGGAAAAGCATTTGTGCCTACCTTCAGCTATAGGGGTATATGCACTCTGTTAAAGCACAGGAGCCTGTGCTTTACCCCAGATATTCCCACTGAAGTTGCTGGTCTTCATTTTCTACCTCATCTAGCAGAACGTGGTACAGAACTGAGAGCACGTTCTGGATCACTGGTGCTCAGTGGTGTCCTTCAAGTGACAGCATCTCAACATAAATCAAAAACACTCCAAAGTGCACAGTTGCCATGTGTCATGTCATCCTTTCCCCCTTTGCCTTTAAATGCCCAAACTGCAGTGCTAAAATCATCATATTTTCACCAGGTTTTATCTTAAAAGTGAAAATGAGCCAAAGTTTGAACATTTATGACAATTCAACTATTTTTCTTGTTAAATATACGCAGAATTCCAAACAATATAATACAAAGAACGTTACTTTTTGCTCTTGTTTTTCTAAGGCTTCATACATATTTTGCAGTGCTGTGTTCTATCGGTATTTGTGCCAATGACAGATCACAGATTGCTTTGTTTTTGTTATTTACATAGTAAATCTTCATGTATTTGCTCATGATATATAACAAAAAAGTTTTGAAGGGAAGCAATTGCCAAACTGACCAGCTTGTTCTTCTCTACTCTTTTTTTTTTTTTATCTCTAGGCTCTATTGACTGCACACTTAAGTTCTCTCACCCTGCTTGGTACTGGGAGAACCTCTTGAAAATCTGTGTTTTCATCTTTGCTTTCATCATGCCAGTCCTGATCATTACTGTGTGCTATGGGCTGATGATTTTACGCCTGAAGAGTGTTCGCATGTTATCTGGCTCCAAGGAGAAGGACAGGAACTTGCGGAGAATCACAAGGATGGTTCTTGTAGTGGTGGCAGTGTTTATCGTCTGCTGGACTCCCATCCACATTTATGTCATCGTTAAAGCCCTGGTCAACATCCCAGAAACTACTTTCCAGACTGTCTCCTGGCACTTCTGTATTGCGTTAGGGTATACAAATAGTTGCCTTAATCCAGTCCTGTATGCATTTCTAGATGAGAATTTCAAAAGATGTTTCAGAGAGTTCTGCATCCCCACCTCCTCAACCATTGAGCAGCAAAACTCCACCCGAGTCCGCCAAAACACTCGTGACCATGCTTCCACTGCCAACACTGTGGACAGGACTAACCATCAGGTATGACTAGCAGTGGAGATGTCATCTCTGGATTCAGGCCACCCGCTTGGAGATGACATGTATTCTGAAGTTACAGTTTATACTGATTTGTAGCTATTTGAAAGTCTAAACACCTTCAGGGCTACATTTGAAGCTGGTGTATTCACACACAGAGACCCCAGTCCTGCATGGTGCAAGTTGTTCTATACTCTAGTTGATGCCCAAAAGCTGAGGGCTTTCAAAGGTACCTTGCATGATAGGGTCCAGCGTGCATGTATATACACAACACCCGTGCATGTATATACACAACACCCAAAACAGAGTGTTTCATTCACATAAGGTTTACAACAGGTGTCCGATTTAGAATGGGTTAGAGAATAATCAAATCTATTCTGTCTGTTGAGGGAGACAGGGTTGGGCCGATATATATGTCTCTCTCCTACCATTTCATCAGTAAACTGAAAAGAGAAGAAACTGCATGTACACTTTCTGATTGATGTACAAGAAAGGCCTACAAGGCCCTGTTTCTCCTGGAAGAGATGCAAGAAGTAAACAAAGGTCATCTGCATGCAGTTCTTGTATCAGATCAATATCTGTGTTGGCTAGTGTAGGTTTTGATAGATAGATATATAAATATATAAATATACTTGTATACACACACATATTAAGGAGTATTGTGCCATTTACCTGTTTACAGAGTAGGAATTTTATGGCACAGCAGATACCAGGAGAAAGATTGTTTTTATTCAGGCTATTTTTGCTTAGCTTTTTGGGGGGAAAAAAAAATATTTTTTGTTACATATTTGGCATCCATGCATCTGTGATTATTCCCGTTTCCAAAGCATATCCCTCGGTGAACATAAGCAAAACACAAAGGCAATTTTAATATACAAGTCTAATGATTGTTAGAAAAGGTTTGAATCTTCTCTCATTAAAAAGAACAAATAAAGGTAGAAGCATTTATTCTTTGCCACCTCATCTTTCATTGGAACATTAGCAATATCCTTAGTTTGCTCCTTCATGAGCTTCTCACTGCTGGCCCTTCACCCACAAGCTAGCTGCTTTCTCGAGATGCAGAGAAGTGGCTTTTTGTGAAAGAAATAGCTTACCTGTCACACGGGCAATCAGGAAGCCCAGATCAGAATATTACCTTATCCATACAAAGTAAATGCACCAGAAAAAGAGGAAGGAGAAAGCAGAAGGGAGATGAGGAAGGTCTATTGAGCATCTGCAGCTAGTGGTGTTATTCACCAGAACATGATTTGCACATGCCAAGCTGCAGGCTGAGGAATCAGTTAGTGTCTGCTCAGTCTTACCCACACTTCAGTGGTGGAGCAGAACTGCCAAACTTGGCATGGTCACATACATGTATGTATGTATATACGTGTAGTATTCACCACTTGTAGCAAAAGTTTAGTAGATGGATTCAGCTCTCACTAAGGCTTTTGCAACTCTCAATGGAGTCAATTTTGTGCATGTGTCTGACAATGGGGTTGTATCTTTATCTAGTTCATGTCTAGCTTTTTCAGCTTTTTACAGCGCAGTGTGTAATAACACATTTTCTACATTTACTTATACTTCTTTACATTAATTTTAGGAGAGCCATGGCTTCCTAAACTTCTATCCTTAGCAGAGATTACTGTGGTACCACCTAGAGCCTGACTGAGATAAAGTCTATTTCACTGTGCACTGAGCAAACAGGACAGAAGATGATCCTTCCCACAAAGATCTTTCAACCTACACCAACAAGAGAGAAAGCTAGTTGAGGCAGGGATAGAAGTGAGCTTTATTATGGAAGTAAGAATGTAAGTAAGGATCAAGCTAATCACATTGTTGGAGATTTTGTGTTAGTTTCCTTCAGGAGATATTGGTAGAATGAGTTAAGAAGAGTTAAAGCACAGGTAAAGAGAAGTGACAGGACAGATGCTGAAGAGAAAGATAGGTGACAGGAAGAATGCAGAGGAGAAAGGAGAACATAAGGAATAAGGTCAGAGTGAGGAAGCAAGGGAGGAAATTGAAGCAAAAAGCCAATATGCATGTAACAAAATAAATGTGCTCAGAACTGTAAGAAACTGTGTGACTACGTAGCTTTCACTACTTCTGTAGCTCTTCCTAGCAGCTAGCTGGCATGTTTCCCCCAAGGCTAGGGAGAAGAAGCCATCACTTGGAAACTCTTGTCCTCATAGATGTGTGGACAGGTCTGTTTGCATGGTCTGGTATTTGAGAGAATTTGAAATTTAATGGGCCCATTTTCACTTCCCTCACCATCACTGCAGCAGTCCTTGCTTGAGCAGCTGTTGCCACTGGTTTATTTCAGCCAGATGTACCTGATGGATGCTGACCTGAACCTTCTGACTGCTGTGCTCCCTAGAGAGCAGCACACCAGCTAGTAGGTGCAGTCCTTTCCACCCTCCTCAGAAGCTATGAAATACATTCACACCAAGCCATGTTCAAACCAGAATATTAAACTTCATTTACTTATTTTCTTCTCCAAAAAACTTTTCTGTAAAAGACATTTTTGGTGTCTCTTACTATCTACATGACAGTAGGGTTGTAGGACTAATCTGTTCTGGAAAGATTTTCTGGGAAGTTTTTACAAATGTAGCATTTTATTTATTTATTTTAGACAGAGAAAGCCCTAGGGTGAATTCATCTTTTATTCTCAGAAAACAACAAAAAAAACACTTTGCTCAAACACTTGGGGAGCTTTGTAAATTCTATTCACAGGGTATTCTTTTCACAGGTAAGTGCTTTCTGTACAGGCAAGTCTAGCCAGTATATCAGTATTGATCTAAGTATACTGACAAGCTCTTTCTTGTATAGACAGGGCCTTGGAGAGCATTTGGTATGAATCCTAATTGTGCAGTGTATAGTGCTCAGCACAGTTCAAGCTATTTTCATAGAAACAGATGTTCTACAAGTTGTGTTGTTTTTTTGTTTTGTTTTGTTTTTCCCAAGTGAGAATTCTTACTCCTGCTAAAGTTAATGAGAGCTGCAAGCACTCAACTGCTTGGGGCCTCACACTCTTGAAGCACTTAAAATAAGCACTCACTTGTGGGAACAACAACTGTGTTTTCTATCAGTGCAAAACAACAGATACAAATGTTCATATTATTCTGAGTTAAGATACTATCATTTGGAATCCGTTATGGCTCTTTGACATTACAGAAAAGCTCTTCTTGGTTAAGAATTTGTTTATTGTTTTATCAACATTTAGGAAAAGTGCAAAACAAGTTCTGACCTCCCCCAGAAATGAAACACTGTGTGAAACATGGTGTGAGCATTTATGAAAAATAGTACATGTCCAGTGGAGCAACAGATTTCTGAGGGAGAAAAGACAGTGGCTAGTCAGGCCTGCAGAATCTGGAATTTTAAGAATTAGATGCTTCACATCTGTGGGGGATGTATCCCAGGTTACTTGGCTAATGTCTGTGTCAGAACGTTCAGGTCGCATTGTTTCAGGGTGAGCTTAGAGGTTTGACTCACTTTAATTTTCAGAGAAGCATGTGCAATCTTTCAAGTGCATTTGCAAGAAAATAGGAATGACAGAACACTGGAAAAAATCTTGCAGAACAGAACTGCTTACTTCAAATTTTTCTCTGCATGACTCAATATTAGTTGGGAATGCTAATAAAAGGACCAAATATTAGCTTTTGCAAATGTCTGAATTGTTTTGATGTCATTGATATTAACCTGGTTCATAACAAAGACTTTAACAAATTTTGAAATGGCTTTTACTTCAGATGCATGGAGAATCTCTGCTAGATTTAAAAGTCTTGAACATTTGCATTGACATGGGATCCTTGTGAATCTTCTAGGTAACAAAGAAAACAGAATGTGTTTGCTGAACAATTTCATTAAAGGCAGCAACTATAAACAATGCTATGAGCACTGAAACTAGTTAGATGCATTGTAAGGTTGTTTGTGTTTGTGGCATTTCTTGAACTGTGAATTAGAAAAAATGGAGACAAAAACATTTCACTTTTTCCATAAGAAATTAGAAGAAGAAAGTTCACCGTTAAAAAACAAACAAACAAAAACAAACAAACAAACAAACAAAAAACTGTATCCAATCCACAAAAGAACAATAGAATATCCTGAGTTTGAATGAAGGGACCCACAAGGATCATTGAGTCCAACTCCTAGCTCCATACACAAGACCACAGGACTACCTAAAAATTAAACCACATGACTGAGACATTTTTCAAATGCTATCTGAAATGAAATTTCTATTAATTTAATTCAGAAGTGAGTATGAACTTCAAAAATATTTTCTGGATCTAGACTTCTCCAAATGACAGGGATATTCAGATTTTGAATCAGGTCAATTTCTGACAAAATGTTGAGGAGGAGGAACATTTCTAATACAGAATAAAGAAAATCCCTAAATATAGCATGTTGAACTGAATGAGCATTTGAGTTATGTTTTGGCCTTGGAAAAATTTATCTCCAGTCAGTAGTCCTAACAGATATGACTGCAGAAGGCTCCAGGAAAGCAATCCAGTTAGAAAATGCACCTTCTCCCCACCTCAAAATCCTTGCCCATGTATAACATGTTCTCCTCATTTGTGTCTATCAAGGTTCATCTGTGACTCTGCTTTCCATACCATAAACACTTCAATGACACTGTCTCCCCCATTTTCAACATGTTCTGGTTGCTGAATGGTAAAATGGGTTGCAGACTTTCAGGACATGATGAGTCCTAGGCAGATTTGCCTGACCATTTCTGTAGTGCTATCATGCCTGTCTGTGAATAGGACTTGGTGTGGATACCATAGATGCGTGGAACAGGGGAATGCTTGGGTTTGCTGATGTAACTCCATCTCACACAAAATGCAAACTGGATCTTTAAATTCAAATCCAGAAGTTAGTCAATTTACGAGTGTGAACACAGAAAAGATACTAATAGGCATGTAAAATACCAACTTACCTGCGGTTGCTGCAGAAATAATACAGGGAGGGAGTGAAATCCAATACAAGTGAAATTCATTGAGGGTTTCCCTCTAGAAAGAAAACAACTGGCTTGCTATGAAATAGACTAATTCAAATACAACAGCACTGCTGATCTAATGTTTTTCTGTCATTTAAGCTCAGATACAAAACTTTTCTCTAATCATTTACTTTGCCTTTGTTGCTTTATGACAAAGGCATATTCTTGCCTTGCTGCCTGGGCTACCAGTTCAGCTTTACAGGGCAGTAGCTGCAAATTATAAGTGAATTATTCTTTAAAAAGAACAAAACGCACACACATGCAAACTGGTGGGAGGGCAGAAATCAAGTAACTGCTCATTGTGTTTGCAATTTCTTTCCTTTCAGTTGGAACTCCAAGAAGCTGAAACCACCCCACTGCCGTGACAGGGTCTCCTGCTGCATAGCTCTCAAAGTAATTACAGACCAGTGCCACAGTGTTTCTGTGCAGTACGCTATGGGAAGGTGTAGGACACACTTTCCCTCTAAATAAATAAATAAATAATAAGTAAATATAAATTAAAAAAAAAAAAACTACAGAGGAAAGTGCCTGCTTTTCCAGTCTGTCAAAACCTGCTTCTGCAGCACTTCTGCATTGCACATAACAGAAGCATGAAACTTAATGGTAAGCAGAGCCAAGAGATACAGGGGCTTTCCAGCTTCCAGTGTTCAAAACAGTCATGTTAACCAGGAATACATATGTTAGTCTACAGCAAAACTACTGTATCTGTAGCTATCTGACGTGCTCTGACAAGTTACAGTGGTGTTAAACAGATTGGAGACAAAAATTAAAAGGACAGACTACTATAATTTGAAAAGTGAAGGTGAGTTTTTAATAACAGGAAATAATGGGAAACGGAGTTGAAATACTGTTGGGTACTCAATTTACATCTAAAATTTCTTTGTAGAGGTGTTTTCTGTGCAGGTTATTTGTGTGGTGAAGTTTCACAAGATCACCTAGAATAACACATTGGCAAGTCAAGAGGTCGTCTCGTATTGCATGTTCCACAGCTTCAGAGGGAAAATATTTCTTTCAGTGCTCATTTAAAGAAAATAATACAACCCCTAAGTTTCACCTTCCTCCTCTATTTCTCACATAAGAACTAGACTTTTACAATGAAAACCATGAAGTGTCAGTACTTCTGAAATAAATAAATAAATGGAAGTATTCCATGCTGTTATTGATTGTAGAATGATCCCCAGGATAGCATTGACTCTATTACTATAAGTTCCAGTACAAATAGATGCACAGCTATAAGCTTGTCAGGGCTGGCACAGGCAGCTGATAAATTCTCTTTCATCTAGTTTCTCAAACTTCAACTGCCCTGTCAGCAACATCTCAAATTTGGAAGTCAGCAACAGTCCCTGTGTGAAGTGCTTGGAAGAGTAAACACATTAGAGCTGCTTTAAAAAATACATAAATAAATAATAATAAAAATAAATAAATAAAAATAAAGTTACATTTTGATAAAAATCTATTTTTTTCTTAACCAAACCCATATGTTTGCTTTTCTAATTAAGGTAGTACAGTCCGCATCTCCATTTTGTATTAGCTACTAAAACACATTAAGATTTATGAAAGAAACATTGTACCAAAGTAAATGCCATCTTAGCTGTTTTCTAGTATGAAAAATAGAAATATCTATGTAGATAATTGTGGAGCAATGGTATTTTCTAGCCATTGTTTGTTACTTGCTTTGTAAATAAATCATCAATAGCTAACTGGGGGTAATGGGGGGGAACACTGATGAATTTAAGCATATTCTAAAATACAACTGTATGGAATGGGGTTGCTGTTTTGTCTTGTTTTCTTTTTCTTTTTTTTTTTTTTTTAATTTCTGTAGCAAAAATGTATTTCTTGTTTTCATTGTTCAAATCTGTGTAACAGAATATGCTTTTAGTGTAAAATATTTTGTTTCTGCCATGGACTGTGTAATAAAGATTGAAGGCCAAATCCTTCCAAGTTGTAAATTGTAGTAATGCTACTGGAGTTTCATCAGTGTGTTACAGCTCAATATGTAGCCATTTATACCAGCAGAATATGAAACCAGACATAGCAGAAGTGCCTTTTTTATCATTATTTTTTCTGTTGAAAAACAAACTGTGCTGTCAGAGGGATTTAATATTTAATTTTATATTAGTCTAGCAAGATCTCTTCATAGCCATTATTAAAGTTTAAACCAGAACTGTCATCATCTTAAGAAAGAGAGTTTTCCTCTAAGTTTTTAAAGTACGAGAGAGAGATTTCACTCAGAAAAACTGGGCATGCTCTTTTGCTCTACACATCAGTATTACTTAGCTAACAATAAGAACGTTACACTAGAAATGGAAGCAAATTAGCATCATCCAAAGTCATTGCAGTCTGACAGGTTCTGAGCATTCTGCCATGTTCACATATGGCAAACTGAAATGTATTGACCGGTTATTGGAAAAGCCTTAAATGGTAAACCAGGAAGATAAATAAGTTAAATTAAACCTAAGCTCATAGTTTAGTGGCTAGCCCAAACTACATTAGCTGTCACAGACTTTACATAATGAATTGAAGCAATTGTTTCTTCTGTATTTGGAATATAATGAAGCTCACTGGTAAAATCCTATGACTCGGTAACAGCCTAATATTTTCAAAGATATTTTAGGTTTCTCCAGTCCAATAATTAATTGAGCAACCTGACTGTAAATATTTTTAGCAGTACTAATGTTATTGTAGGCATAATGGTCTAAGGATATGAGGAAGCAAATTTTATTAGCAGAGCATTAACAAAAATAAGTTAAATGTCTTGTTTTATTTTATTTTGGTTTTGTTTTTGTTTTCCAAAAGGCATGAATGTCATTGGGAATGCTGTGGAGTAAGTAGCATATTACACAAGTTATGTATCTTTGCTGTGATCCTTTAATAAAAAAAAAAAAAATAGTTTGTGTTTTCTGTATATTTGCACATACTATATTCAAAACACAGTACACATTGATCAACATGTCATGCCCTCTTTTAATAGCTCAGCTTTAGAAAATGTTATTTAGTGCACCAATGCCAACACATCAATATGAAGGTTGATGTATTAATTTTCTGACTGCTTTAAATACTTGTTATGTTTTATTTTTAAAAAGGGACATCCAGATAGGTTGAGGTTTTTTGGTAGTGGTGGTTGTGGGTTTTGTTGTTGTTGTTTTGTTCATGGTTTTGTTTATTTGTTTGCTTTTTTGTTTGTTTGTTTGTTTCTTTTTTAATAAAAGGCATATGGGCAGAATTATGTTTTGACATAAACTGTGTATTTTCCTCTTGTACTGAGAGGCTTAGCTCCAGGAGCCAGCTGGTGCAGGAGCCTGACTCCAGTAACAGAAAAACAAGGTGAGCAGAGGGAAACTCTCTTGCTAGCTCCTGGCAGACTAAGAGGCTTCCTGGGCTCTTGAGTTGTGCTGAAGTATTCTTGTTTTATTGATTTTAAAAGTTCTGCTAGAAGGTTGTATTTGAACAAAACTTACATATTTTTTGTTTGTTTGTTTCCTGGAGAGGAAAAATAGTGAATAATGACTCTTAGGAATGACATCTGAGCAAGACAATATAAATATGACTCTGCAATAAGGAATAATAATGAGCATCATTATTTCCATGACAGTTGTGATTTTACAGATTTTATTGCAATTGTTTTTTTTCCCTAACATGCTCATTGTCATTTTGAACACTTTTATGTGGAAGGCCATAGCAAAAAATGCTAACTTATCTATGAGCGCTGTCAGTCAGACAGCATGATCTGGGGAAAAGTCACAAATACCAGAGAAGCAATATACTATATCCAGAGATTCCTTCAAAATCCTATTTCTATGACTCTGTGAAGTCTTTGCAGTCCTTTGAAGACTAGCCCATAGTCCTCAAGGAGCACATCAGCTGACACCAACAATCCTACCAGCCTAATGACACAAGGCAACAGGATCCCACAGCAAGAGAAAAAAGAAGAAAAAGAAAAAAAAAAAAAAAAAAAAAAAAACAAAAAAAAAAACCACGCATCGATACTTATGTTCTGTTTGTTTCAAAGACAGCATCTGGCCAGAAAATAAGTGAGCTTTACGGGCATAGCAAACCATATATGTGTTGGTGTCAGAAAAGAATTAGGAGGCAATGTAGGAGATACCACGGTAGGTTTGGTTCCCAAAGATATATTTGGATGTAGTTGACAGCTAAAATAAGTCAGTCCACTAGGCCTGAATTGTGGAGCACAACCTGAACTGTGATGCCAGTTTGGGCAGCACTGGCAATTCAGCCAGCCTTCAATCTTTCAATGATTTTGTCAGCTTGAAAGAAAAGGAACCCCACCACATGAGCTTAGAGCTTCCCTGATGTACTATCTACTGCCCAGACAGACAGAAGCACTATATTCTGTTTATTATCCTAGGTACAGACTGTACAGACACTGCTCAGCTCCCCAGTAAGACACAGCTGACCTCTGGGATGCAGAGCCACCTGCAATCCCCAAAGTCCCACGGTAAAATGACTCATCAGATTAGGGGCCGGACATGGTGTTTTTCTTATCACAGGGATCTTTACAACTATTCCCTACTCCTACTCTCTGTTACAATTTACAGTAAGGATTAGCACAATAACTATACACAAACAATTCAACTTCTGATGCAGCATCAAATTAATTTCACACCAACACACTCACCTGTGGCATTAGCATCCTAAAATGTGATTTTAGGAAGAAGCAAAACATATTTTTGATGTTATTGGACAGTTCAGTGACATTTTTGGATTTTAAATCTCAGGTTAAGTTCCTAAATGCTATATTAGTGAGAAATATAAAGTTAGTATGCTTAAACATGAAAGATAGGCATTTATTGGGTATTACTCCAATTAATTCATTCTAATCCAACAGTCTTTTCTAAAGTACACACAAATTTGCACATACCCACAGATTCACTTATTAATGTGCACATACTGGTTGTGAGAGAGCAAAACACCTCAGACTTGAAGAAAGGTGTGGTAAAGACTGTAAAATTATTGAAATTTTTTTTTCTTTTTTTTTTTCTTTTTTTTTTTTTTCTGCATAACACTTTCTAGATAACGTGTTTTATTTCCACTGTTATTTTCATCATCATGACAGAGGAAAAAAGCAATGCTTCTCTTTACACTCATCGACTTCTCTGCAAAATCCCAGCAACAGACATCAATTACATTAACAGAAACTACACAATTAAAAAAAATAATCATTTCTAGAAAAGAACAGAAATGGAAAGGAAGCTTTATGTAATGAGCAGAAGATTGCTGTTGTGTTGGGCAAAAAGCAGCAGTAGGTTAACTGAGCTTGCACCAGACAGGAAGTAATACAGCAACTACAAAACAAGGACAGCAATGTTAAAGGAAGAAGGAGGAATAGGGTAGGGGAATTGTGGAGGAGAGGGGGAAGCTTAGTAAAACAGCATGCAGAGGTAACTGCATGCTGCATCAGAAGTTGAATCATCATGTTTAAAATTTGCCATTATGGCTTTTAATTCAGTGTAGGTAATTTTGTTTTCATTGAATTTTCCTGCATAAGAAATTTACATATTCTGTTCTGTGTTTTTTTTTTTTTTTTCTCTTAGTGTTTCTTTTTTCTTTTCCTCAGTTAATTCTAAATTATATTTTGTTGTTGATGTATGTTTGTTCAAGACCATAAGACATTTGTTGAAGTTTAGCAGCGCTATGTAAAATCTATTGCTACTAGTGACCCGCATTATTATTTTGAAGCAAAAACACACTGAGGGTTTTTTTCAGACAGGATTTTGCTCATCCCTTACAGGCAGACTTACCAATACATAGATCTGATATATGCATAACTTTCAGTTAAGACTTTTTGCATAACCATTCTGCTAGTCTTTTACCAATCCCAAATAGTCCCACTGCATGATGTAATCTATTATTATTGCTGTTGTTGTTGTTTTATGTATTATTTATTTTATTATTATTTCTTAAGAGGTGGGAGGGGTGCTATTCTTGATTGAATGAATTCAGAGGACAGAAATCCCATTACATCCCAATGGTAATTCAGCCCAAATCATGTATTCTGCTACATATATTTTAAACAACTAAGCTATTTGAATTGTCCAATGCTTCACTTCCTATCTATTCTGATGCCTTTTCCTTGTTCAATGACTCCCTGCTATTATAAACCATTTCCCTGCTTATTGAAGCTTTTTTAGACTGCACTTGTAGAATACGATTGTTACAGGGTAGCTTTGATCTAGCATATTCATTCTCCCAGCTTTCCCTTGAGTCAAGGCAGAGAGGCAAGTTCCTCCAGGGCAGTCCAGAGCATTTATAAGCTGGGTGCCTCATCTGAACCAACATAACACTCAGCCTCACTAGGAAAAAGCAGACTTGCAAAACCTCCCTAATTCTATTAATAAACTAAATGAACCATGTTAAACTTCTTAATATACTTCCTAGAAGACACAATTTTCAAATTTACACTCATGATTTATCACTTACTGTCAACTAGCTAGTTTTCAGTGTCAGTATTGGTGTAAAAATGAGAACTTGACCCAAAGTTTCATCCATATGCATGTCATTTCACTAATGTATTCATATACTAACTTCTGTCCTTCCTGAAAAATACATGGGGGATTGGAAGGGAGCTATATTCATCCAGGGATTTTATTCCCCAAGGGCTTTAATTCACTTTGTCAGCATCACACCAGTAGCTCCTACCCATGTAATTTTTTGCTATTCTCTATAAAGGTGTCACAGTTATTTTGGTTTATTTTTTTTGTTTGTTTGTTTGTTTGTTTTGTTTTTTTCTCAGATCCACAGAGTGGATCTGGAAATGTATTAAGTGGCATGTATTAAGAAAAACAAAGTTCAAATGAATCTACCTTACCAAGATCAATCAAGCCAAAATAATAAGCATTCAAACAAGACTTTAAACATGAAGTTGAAGCAAACTCTTCAATCTCTTAAAAACTAACTTGAGAAAATTAAATAGTGAGAAAATAAATTATTTAAGTTTAAAAAAACCTCTGTTATCTATTCACATTTGAATTTAAAACTGTTACTGTAGTATATCCAGTAGACAGAAATACAGACATTCTGACAGTGAAGGTATAATTCTGCTGCTCCTTCTCCTACAGATGTATTATACAATGAACATGGAATTTCATGGAGTTTCTATGCCAACTCTAAGGAATAGCTTTCTTAGGATAAATAATAATAATAATAACAATAATCTTTCTCATATCTGAATTTCATATGACAGACATAATGATGGCAATATAAAAATATAATGTAAATGCTCTATGAAGTACTTAAAAAATTAGTCTTTGTTACTCTGTAATGAACTTCATTAAGCCAGAGGCCATCAGCACGGAGGGAGGTTATAATTATATAACCTCCTTGCTAATCCTTCTATATCACTAATAGAAGTCCTCCTGTTCAGAGTTCATGTAGTGATGACACTTGTCTTCTCCATTACCAAGAAACTAACGTCAGTGCATGAAATCCTGATTCATCGCAAGTTGATGCCACCATTCTCTACTTCTTAATTAGTACATCTTTCAGAGTAAGAGGGTTTGACTGTCCTAGTCATCAGACACCAAAAATATCCACCTTTTTCCCCCTCTGACTGAACGTGTAGAGAACTGGGAGGAATGCTTTCTTCTGATGCTGCATACTGACAACACTACAAGAGAAAAATAGAGACTTACATATCACAGAATCACAGAATTTCTAGGTTGGAAGAGACCTCAAGGTCATCGAGTCCAACCTCCAACCTAACGCTAACAGCCCTCCACTAAACCATATCCCTAAGCTCTACATCTAAACGTCTTTTGAAGACTTCCAGGGATGGTGACTCCACCACTTCCCTGGGCAGCCTGTTCCAGTGCCTCACAACCCTTTCAGTGAAGAAATTCTTCCTAACATCTAACCTAAAACTCCCCTGGCTCAACTTAAGCCCATTCCCCCTCGTCCTGTCACCAGGCACGTGGGAGAACAGGCCAACCCCCACCTCGCTACAGCCTCCCTTGAGGTACCTAAAAAGAGCGATAAGGTCACCCCTGAGCCTCCTCTTCACCAGGCTGAACAAGCCCAGCTCCCTCAGCCGCTCCTCGTAGGACTTGTTCTCCAGGCCCCTCACCAGCTTCGTCGCCCTTCTCTGCACCCGCTCAAGCACCTCGATGTCCTTCTTGTAGCGAGGGGCCCAAAACTGAACACAGTACTCGAGGTGCGGCCTCACCAGAGCTGAGTACAGGGGGACGATCACCTCCCTCGCCCTGCTGGTCACGCTGTTCCTGATACAAGCCAGGATGCCGTTGGCCTTCTTGGCCACCTGAGCACACTGCTGGCTCATATTCAGCTGACTATCCACCATCACTCCCAGGTCCTTCTCTGCCTGGCAGCTCTCCAACCATTCCTCTCCCAGTCTGTAGCTCTGCTTGGGGTTATTGCGCCCCAGGTGCAGGACCCGGCACTTGGCCTTGTTGAACTTCATGCAGTTGACCTCAGCCCATCGGTGCAGCCTATCCAGATCCTCCTGCAGGGCTTTCCTACCCTCGAGCAGATCGACACACGCACCTAACTTGGTGTCATCTGCGAACTTACTGAGGGTGCACTCGATGCCCTCGTCCAGATCATCGATGAAGATATTAAAGAGGACCGGCCCCAGCACCGAGCCCTGGGGGACGCCACTAGTGACTGGCCTCCAACTGGACTTGGCTCCATTCACCACGACTCTTTGGGCCCGGCTATCCAGCCAGTTTCTAACCCAGCGAAGCGTGCGCCAGTCCAAGCCAAGAGCAGACAGTTTCTTGAGGAGAATGCTGTGGGAGACGGTGTCAAAAGCCTTGCTGAAGTCAAGGTAGACCACATCCACAGCCTTTCCCTCATCCACCCAGCGCGTCACTCTGTCATAGAAGGAGATCAGGTTCGTCAGGCATGACCTGCCTTTCATAAAGCCATGCTGACTGGGCCTGATCGCCTGCTTCCCCTGCAATTGCTGCATGATGACTCTCAGGAGGATCTGCTCCATGAGCTTTCCTGGCACTGAGGTCAAACTGACAGGCCTGTAGTTTCCCGGGTCTGCCCTCCGGCCCTTCTTGTAGATGGGCGTCACGTTTGCTAGCCGCCAGTCGATTGGAACCTCCCCTGATAGCCAGGACTGTTGATAAATGATGGAAAGCGGCTTGGCCAGCTCCTCTGCCAGTTCCCTCAGTACCCTTGGGTGGATCCCATCCGGCCCCATCGACTTGTGCACATCCAAGTGCCGTAGCAGGTCACCAACCAGTTCTTCATGGATAATGAGGGCCACATCCTGCTCCCCATCGCCTTCCACCAGCTCAGGGTACTGAGTATCCAGAGAACATCCGGTATTGCCGCTAAAGACTGAGGCAAAGAAGGCATTGAGCACCTCCGCCTTTTCCTCATCTCTTGTAACTAAGTTTCCCCCCGCATCCAGTAAAGGATGGAGATTCTCCTTAGTCCTCCTTTTTGTGTTGATGTATTTATAGAAACGTTTTTTGTTATCTTTAACGGCAGTAGCCAGATTGAGCTCCAGATGAGCTTTGGCCTTCCTAATTTTGTCCCTGCACAGCCTCGCTACTTCTTTAAAGTCCTCCTTAGTGGCCTGCCCACTTTTCCAAAGCTTATAAACCCTCTTTTTCCTCCTAAGATCAAGCCACAATTCTCTGTTGAGCCAGGCCGGTCTTCTTCCCCGCCAGCTCGTCTTTGGGCACGTGGGGACAGACCGTTCCTGCGCCATTAAGACTTCCCTCTTGAAGAGCGCCCAGCCTTCCTGGACCCCTCTGCCCTTCAGAACCACCTCCCAAGGGACTCCACCAACCAGTGTCCTGAGCAGCTCAAAGTCAGCCCTTCGAAAGTCCAATACAGCGGTTTTACTGGTCCCCTTCCTGGCCTCGCCAAGAATAGTGAACTCCACCATTGCGTGGTCACTCTGCCCAAGACAGCTCCCGACGATCACGTCCTCCACCAGTCCTTCTCTGTTTGTGAAGAGAAGGTCTAGCGGGGCACCACCCCTGGTAGGTTCACTAACCAGCTGCGTCAGGAAGCTATCTTCCACGCTCTCCAGAAACCTCCTAGACTGCTTTCTCAGGGCTGTGTTGTGCTTCCAGGATATGTCAGGGAAGTTGAAGTCCCCCACGAGTACAAGAGCTGATGATTTAGCAACCTCTGTCAGCTGCCTGTAGAATTCCTCATCCGTCTCCTCATCCTGGTTCGGCGGTCTATAGCAGACCCCGACCAGGACACTAGCCTTGTTGTCCCTGCCGATCCTAACCCAAAGGGACTCGACCTTGTCATTCCCAACCTCGAGTTCTACAACCTCGAAAGACTCTCTAATATAGAGAGCCACACCACCACCCCTTCTATGCTGCCTGTCCCTTCTATAGAGCTTATAGCCAGGCATTGCAGCACTCCAGTCATGAGACTGGTCCCACCACGTCTCCGTGATGGCAACCAAGTCGTAGCCTGCCTGCCGCACGATGGCTTCCAGCTCCTCCTGTTTGTTACCCATGCTGCGTGCATTGGTGTAGATGCACTTCAGCTGGGCCATAGCCTTATCCTCCAGCCTAGCCATTGTTCCCCCTGGCACAGCCCCAACAATCCTAGCCTCAGCCCCATCCCCCTTCCTACCTAGTTTAAAGCCCTCTCAATGAGCCCTGCCAGTTCCTGGCCCAGGATCCTTTTTCCCCTAAAAGATAGGGACCCGTCTGCGGCCATCAGGCCAGGTGCTGAGTAAAGTGCCCCATGATCAAAAAACCCAAGATTTCTGCGTTGGCACCAGTCCCGGAGCCACGTGTTTAACAGGTGAGCTTTCCGTGTCCTCTCTGAACTCCTCCCTGCCACCATAGGGATGGACGAAAACACCACCTGCACTCCCGCTCCATCCACTAACCGACCCAGTCCCCTAAAGTCCCTTTTGATAGCCTTGAGGCTTCTCTCTTCGATGTTATCACTGCCCGCCTGGACTATCAAAAGGGGGTAATAGTCAGAGGGGCGTACCAGGTTAGGAAGCTTCCTGGCAACGTCCCTGACCCTGGCCCCAGGGAGACAGCAGACTTCCCTACGGGTAGGGTCAGGCCGACAAATAGGGCCCTCTGTTCCCCTAAGAGTCGAATCACCAACAACAATCACCCTCCTGTCTTTCTTGGTGGAGGCAGTCCTGAGGCGCGGAGTCGACCTCCTCGCCCCAGGCATCCTCCTGGGAACATTTGCTACCTCTTCCTCACACACCGGCCTCTCAATCTCTAGGGCCTCAAACCTGTTGTGTAAGGGCACCTGGGAGGGTGGGGCCGGAAGGGGAGGGGATCGCCTGCGATGTCGAGCAGGGACTTGTTTCCATTCCTCCTCAGCTCCCAGATCCCCTCCCTCTGCCCGACAGGGACAGGGCAGGGGGTCCGCCCCCATTTGAGAAGTCTCACCTCGGCACCTCCCCTTGAGGCCCTGCAGGGAGTTACTCCAGAAGTCTATCTCCCGCTCACACTCCCTGATGGCCCTCAACCTCTCCACCTCCTCCTTGAGCTCCGCCACCATGCGGACCAGATCATCCACCTGCTCGCACCTCACGCACGCAGTTTCTCTGCCTCCCGCCGATGGCAGCAACAGGCTCAGACACTCCTTGCATCCGGTGACCTGAACTGCGGCATTTTTTAACGGGTAGTCGGTCTGGGTGTGTACCGACTTCTTGGAGAGCGCGCCGTGCCTGGTGGCGACCATTATCACCTAGCTACGGCTGTTGTTAACGAGGTGTTGTTTGTGTGTAGGGGGAGCGCTCCGCCCTTCCTGCGCGCCCTGCCTGCGCGAACTGCCGCGCTAACTGCCGCGCCACTCCCTTCTGACGCGCCACGCCCTGTTTGCCCGTCCTGGTCGCCGCGCTCCTGGTCGCTCGCGCTCCCTAGGGGCAGCTTTTGAATGGCTGGGGAGGGGGCGCTGCTGGCTCCGCCTTCGCCTCGTCAGCCTCCCTCACGAGGGCTGCCGGGTCCTGGCGGCTCCCTCCAGTAGGCTCGATGCCGGAAAAAATTAGCCCTGCCTGGCCCGATCCCCCGCTCCGCTGCAGAACGCGTCTGCCCCGGAGCCGATCGCCTCGGCAAATGGCGAAAAAATTTGCAATGAAGTAAAGAATTCATGAGTCACGACTGGGTTTATACCAGTTCAGCTGCTTAAGTTCTGCAATTGTACCTTCAATTGCATACATAAAAAGAAGTTATGAGGGAAAACATAAATGCAGAAACACCTGAAGGATGCATCACTTACATGTGAACAAGAGGGCCTTGAGCAACTCCTGTTCTGCTCTCTGGAAAGTCAGATACAAGGAAATATTCCAATTTAGAAATACAAAATAAATAAATAAATAAATAAATTAAATTTAAACAACCTGCATCATGTCTGCACTATTGACTAATCTAAACAAATATTCAGTACAAGAGGTTGATTGCATGTATTTGCGGACCTATTAAACAGTGAAATAAAATTTGGGTTATGTATCCACAAATATATTGCTTTAAAAATATAACATAACATAACATAATATAATATAATATAATATAATATAATATAATAGCATTAATTGTTAAAAAAATCAGGGGCCAAAAAGATTGAGAAATATGGTTCTTTGCTTGGTTCAAATTCAGCAAAAATGTATAAGAGTACAAGTAGTTTCACCTTCATTTTATTTGATAAAATACAAGGCAGACAGGAGGAAGGAATTTTTAAAAGTTCAAGAGAAACAAGGGTCAAATTAGAAGATTCATACCAAAGAGGGATCAAGTGTTGGTCTTGTTTCCTGGATTGGAGATTTTAGTATTAACATTCCCAATATAATGTATTTTACAATCCGTTATTGGTCCTGCCACATACATACTCAATTTGATCCTAGGTGACATGGTTAAAAGCTTTGTACAAAATAAATAAATAAATAAAAATTGGAACGAGTTTTTCATAGGAAAAGGCTCTCAAGAGAACTCAGCAGAACTTTAAAAAATGTAGTTCTGAGAAAATCAAATAACTTAGCCATGAGTCACTGAAAAATATATATATATATATAAAAAAAAAAAAATGAATTGTCTTTGGATAAATATAGCTAATCTTTTTTCAAATTAATCTACCAAAGCGCTAGCTCTATATAAAAACCTTTAGTTCAAAAACATTGAATAATAAGTAGCAAAAGGGACAGACACATCCCTCAGGGTCTGTGGCTGCAGGCAACTTACACTTGGGCAGGGACACAACTGAGACCACCACAGTAGTGTTTGGACCACTGCAGCTGGCACACTGTAGTTGATTTCCACAGTACCTGTGGAAAAGTGTTAATTTGCAATGAAGTAAAGAATTCATGAGTCACGACTGGGTTTATACCAGTTCAGCTGCTTAAGTTCTGCAATTGTACCTTCAATTGCATACAGCTATATTCTGGCTTCCAAAGAGACAAAGTCACACAAGGAGAATCTGGTTCATGGGGTCTAACTGCAGTTAGTTCATTGTGGGGATCATCATGTCCAGGATGAACATAATTTCTCAAGTCAGAAGAGATGCTTAAGAAAGAAATCTCTTTAAATTTCCTTTTCCCTTACACACCCTTTCTGCAAGTATATTGCCAGCAGCAACCCACATATGCACTGTCAGTACTCAAGATAAGAAAAATTCATAATTTTACACCATTGACTGTCACAGCCTATGTTGGGAACTCTATGTTATCATCTATTTAATTAGTGGAGTGGTACTGCTGGTCTTAATTCACTTTAACAGCCCTCTGTAGTATGCACTTCTCATCACCATGTTACAAACAAGGGTCTGAGTCACCGTGTAGGGGCAACTTAATCAAAATCTCATGTTATCTGTGACTGGAAAATGAGCTTTGGTCCCTTAAATGTACATTCAACATTATCCACTGAGCTTTCTCTGATGCCTAAAAAATAATCTCTACTTTTATCTCTCAATATGCCAAACCAAACCAAACAGTAGATAAATGTTTTAGTATATCACTGCATCTCCTATCTTGAACTGATCCCATTTGTTCATGGAGGACCTAATAATAGAGATCCTAAATTATTTCTCTTCTGAACCCTGAAACAGTCTAAGCCTAAATTCAATCATAAGTATCCCCTTAGGACATACCAAGGCCACAGCTAGAAAGAAAGCAAAGATAGGTGCATGATGTAGTGCTCTCTGTGACCTCTTCTATACCCAGTGTTAACTCAGACTTTCTATGAAATAAAAGCTCATCTTAACTTTAAAATAATCACCCAGACCAGCCAACAAGAGATACACAAATACCTTCCTAAATCTGGACTTTGTTCCCAGAGATAATTTCACTCTCAGATTTTTGTATGAACAGTGCTGTTGCACAGACACTGTCCTCATTACTCTTCTGATTCCCCATAGGACTGGCTTCCTTCCTTTGTTTAATGAGGGATATGCTTGCACCCCATATTCAGGGTGTATATATCATTTGTGTCACTGTCTCCAAAGCGCTGATGTTTGTTTTCTGCTGAAATCCTGAAAACTTTCACGTGCTTTTTCCAACTAGTATCAGCATCATCATTCATCCTTTTTCTTGTATTAGAAAGCCTGTTTTAAAACCAGCACATAAAGCACACCTCCCTGAATTGCTTCAACTTGTCATCAACAAAATAAGCAGAAGAAATTATTCTGCTGCAGAAAAAAAAAAAAATAGAAAAGAAAAAAGAAAAAAAAAAAGATCCTTTTGATGAAATATCACATCAAGCTGGAAAAGTGATGAGTGTGTTTTACAGCGGTATGGAATTTTATTCATGGCTCCTTCTGGCATTTGTAGAGTGAGATTCTCCAATCACACAGAAAAGGACATGACCACCTTGGCCATTTTCATCACTGCTGTAATTTATGAATTTAAGTGCTAGCCCAGGTGCACTGAATTTACTGTCTATAATAAATATAAGAATTTAAGAAAAAAAAATCAGGAAACACACACCTTAGAAATGCACCCTCTACTTCTGCAAGAGATCTTAAAGAGATATTTGCCTGCAGATGACTGGGATATGGTTGCCACTGCAAGGGCTAGGACACTGGAGATGCCCCTCAATTTTCAGCTGTCTTGCTGTGTCACATCATGATGGTGGCTTCTGGGTTTTATTAGACTGCACAGACATTTCATGATGGAAATCACAAAAATCACAGAATTGCAGAATCATCTAGGTTGGAGGAGACCTCCAAGATCACCGAGTCCAACCTCTGATCTAACACTTACCAGTCCTCCACTAAATGATATCACTAAGCTCTACATCTAAACGTCTTTTAAAAGCCTCCAGGGATGGTGACTCAACCACTTCCCTAGGCAGCCCATTCCAGTGCCTAACAACCCTTTCAGTAAAGAAGTTCTTCCTAATATCCAACCCAAACCTCCCCTGGTGTAACTTCCTGGTGTAACTTTAGCCCATTCCCCCTCGTCCTGTCACCAGGCATGTGGGAGAACAGACCAACCCCCACCTCGCTACAGCCTCCTTTAAGGTACCTGTGGAGTGCAATAAGGTCACCCCTGAGCCTTTTCTTCTCCAGGCTGAACAATCCCACCTCCCTCAGCCACTCCTCGTAGGACTTGTTCTCCCGACCCCTCACCAGCCTCGTTGCCCTTCTCTGGACATGCTGGACTCACTTGAGCACCTCGATGTCCTTCTTGTAGTGAGGGGCCCAAAACTGAACACAGTACTCGAGGTGCAGCCTCACCAGAGCCGAGTACAAAATGTGCCACTGTCCTTAACATCAGATGTAAGTATTTTCAACAGAACAACCTCTGGCTTTTCAGCCCTGATCTTTCAGGGTTGTCTACAGAACAGAACAATTTACTGGATTCATGGAAATTCATGGATTTTAGCTAACCAGATACTAAAAGTCATCCGCTCTGAGACATCAGTTTAATGGCAAGTTATGTATTTCCTCTGATTTCCCATGTCTTGTTAGTCTGCACACAATAACTACCTTTTTCCCCCACATTTACCATTGCTCTCTTCCTAGCACCTTCCTTGGTATCACGGGTGTTAACTTCCTTTGCCTTGCAGAACTTTTTCGCCCCTCAGTACTGTGCTTGGATTTATTGCTGCTGCTTCAGATCTAGAGCACGTTGGTGTGTCAGACAGCATCTCTACCTTCCTACCTGAAGCAACCACTCTCCCCTCACTCTAGAAATTACTCTCCTGTAGACGGAGACCATCACACCTGCAGCCTGATATTATTATCACTTCCCCACTCGCGTGTAATTTTATATCTGCTTGCTGTATCATTAACAGCCAGCAGGCTGTGCTAAGAGATCAGTTTTCTCTGTCAGAAAAGATTGCTGAGAACTGCTTTCAAGACAGTGTGCGTCCCCAAAGGTGCTACACAGAGAACCTGTTTCCTGCCACACTGGCACCCATTCTACCCAGGAGCCAGAAGAGGGAAGATATATATTTCCACAGCAAAATAAAAGAGCAGTTTGTCACTATGCATAGTATTCTGGGTATTATCATGGCTTGCATCTCACAACTTTAAATATCCCCTCGTAGCGACAACTAGGTTATTTCTTGAGCACAGGAAGATAATTCAGGAATTTTACCCTGACAGCTATCATTAGGTACTTTCTTCTACCAATAAGAAACAGACCAAGAAAATGTCAGAAGAATGACGAGCACTTTCCAAAACATGAAATAATGAAACAGGAAAGGTCAGATGCCAGGAATGGGACTGGATGGCCCCATCCCCTCTGTGTCACGAGCAAATACATCATCCTCAGTCTGACTGGGAATGCCTGGATGCCCAGAGAAGCCCAGCACTTTTACAGATATTTTTTTATTATTATTATTATTTTTAAGCACATAAAAAACAAATATCTGATTCATGATGAGAAACTATTCCTATTCTTATGAGACTTTGGAAATGGTTATATTTTATGCTACCACAGGAGGGTGTATATCAAATACCTGCAAAATCAAGAGGTCTTACAAGCCCATAAGGTGGACCTAGTGTAAACTGGTCCACCACTCCAAACTACTTTCTCTCATATGTCTACACATATTTTCCTGCAGAAAGCATGCAAGGAAGGATACTAGAGAAGTATAGTGTTGTTTTTTTGTAGGGTTTTTGCAGGATTTTATCTTTAAGACCAAAGGAGGAAGCAGTAATATTTGGCTCTGCATGAAACAGGGAAAGCAAAAACACAGTCTGAGATCACATCAAACCAGACATGAAAACTTGTCCGTCGAGTTGTCTTCACAAGCATGTGTTGCAGGATAAAATGAAAGCACCATTTGGTGAAAGTGACGCTACAGCTTTGTGGGAGGTTACATCAATCTAATGCCCTTCTCCTAAACACAGGAGGTCCCCCTCTTTCTTCTCACATATGCAGCACCCTCTTTTTTATGCTCTTGCCCACACAAACCAGCTGCCTCTCTTGTGACGGCTCTGGCAGGCACCAAATCTCTCCACAAGCCAATTTTATTCACCATCACTGTAGATAATTATCCAGCTTGCTACATCTGTTTCTTGCTGGCTGGCTCCACTTAGCTGACAGAGGTGCCAAGCGATGAGCAGAATACTATGAGACAAGCAGTAGGAACATGTAGGAGGTTGAGGGAACAGAGAGGGACAGGGACACATCTTTCAGGGCAGCTGAGCTCTCAGATAAGCTTACTTCTTAGGAAACACACCTCTAAGGTACTTCTGGCTGCCTGGCTTGGCCAGATAAACTGAAACTCCTGACAAAGACCCCAGTCCTCTTTTAACTGAAGCTGAATTCTCTGAGAGTTGAAAAAAACAAGCAGTATCCCACATGTCTTGAAAGAGACCATAAAGCACAGGGTATCCTTCCTTAAAGGTGGCTACAGGAACCAATGAAAGAGAATTAAGTAATTTAACAGCAGAGCTTCAAAAACTGCATTGCCAGACAGTGGAAAGCACTCCTCAGTCAATCCACTCATTGGCTCTTCCTGGTTCCAGATTACTCAATTATTAATAATAGTCCCAATGAGAATTTGTTTTTAAGAACCAACAGTTCCTATTTTATTGTATACCAGCAAACTAAAAATTAAAATAAATAAATAAATAAATAAATAAACAAGCAGTGAAAAATTTAAAAGGCTGAGCAAAATGCTCCTGCATTTCAGCTTTTAATTGACAAGTGCAAACATAAGGTTCTCGTTCTCCATGATGTATGCATCATTCCATTAAAATTGAGAGTCACACGTGTGGGCAACAAGCAGTGAAAAGGCAGCGCTGAGTGCAAACACTGTGCTTTAAGTATGCAACTGGTGATAAAATAGATTTAGCAGCTAGAATACCAAACTGGTACTATGTATGTCTTCATGATGCTGCAGGTCCTGCCCCTCCATAGCAGATATCCTAGGAAATACTCCTCTAGGCACATCTTTCTCAGTCTACACAGAGCCTAATGGAATGTAAACCCCCAATCCTCTCTTCAGTCAGTCCTCACCATTGAAAGTTTTACACAAGAACACTGCTATTATTATGCACATATGGCAGGTGAGTTATTTCATCAGGTGAGTTATTATGCTAAGCACTCAGGAACAAAGTACCCAAATCTTTGCTTGATTAGTGTTTGTCTTTATATGAGAGTTGATGTTTTCGTATTCTCTTTTATTTATTTTTAGGTGGGAGAAGGTAAAGCAATCATATGCAACTTCAAAAGCCAGAATAATGTATTTAGGTCTCAAGGCATCAAGGACCAAGTGAGCACTAGAACTCATGTGATTCCTAAGCTATGGTGTAATGATATATTTTCCCTATAGAAATGCCTTATATCTACATCCTCAAAATGGATCTCATATGGGCCAGGTGGGGTATAAAAGACTGTGATAACTAGAATAGTTTCCCAAGGAAATGGATTTTCAGCATTGTCGGTCAGTCATCTAAAGCCAACATTTCATGTTAATGCATCACGGCTGATGAACTATCAAGGAATTATACGCATATTTCATTTTTAACTTTACGCCAGCTTATAAGCCACTACCTTTAGATTTTTACCAGGAAGAAATAAAATAGAAAAATAATTATTTTTCCAGAACAGAAAGATTTTGGATCATCACCCATAGCAAATTTCAAGAAATTTAATACTCTCCTCAACACCTGACAATTTTTTTTTTTTTTTTTCAGTTTTGAAATGTCGAACTTTTGGCAAGCTTAGCTACTGTTACTCTTATGCACAGAGAAAAATTTCAGACTGATCATATCTCAGAGCGTTTTGGTTTTGTTTCTTTTTACCTCAATTTTTGTTTCAGTTAGTAGAGAAGTTGATTCTTGAAAATGCAGGAATGTGGCAGCTTGGAGAAGACCAAAATGGGATAAATTTTCAAGTGTGCAAGTAACTGCTGAACGACATCTTAAAATGTCTGCTGCTTCAAAATGTCCCACACAAAACAGGAAACAGGAAAACTTTGTGTCTATTACTACAGGAAAACCACTTTGGTTTCCTGTTAACAGAAAGACATTTCTCACATAAATGAAGCAAGCCCAAGCTCTCATTGCAATTGGTCACTCCTGTACCACCAAAACAGTAAAAAAAATAAAAAATAAAAAATCCCCAAACCCAAACTTCCACCACAGCATAAGAATTTCTTCATATAAAATTTTGCTTACACAGACTTCCTTGTTACTTTAAGAGACACAAAATAACATTTTTATATTAAATCAGTAATAGACATGTAAGCTCATGGGCTTCCCTATTAGATACAGCATGCCCATAATTTTTTCTAGTTACACAATAATTTTAAACTCCAAAATTCTACATAGTTTTAAATCAAACATCATCTTTTTTCTTCCCCTCCCCCTCCCCCTGCTGTCCTAAAAGAGCTTTTTTTTCCCATAAGAACTTTTCTTTCAAAAAGAGAATAATCTGTAAAACATGGTTGTATAACATCATTTATTCCTGTTTTCAGTGAAATTTGGGATTAAGTAAATTATCAGAACTACATGCAGAAACAATTTGGTAACCCAGCATGAAACCTCTCCCATCTTAGGAAAAGGAAATGTGATCCCATCTCATGCTGGTAGCTCATGAGATCTACACCACCAAAACAGAGAGAGATTTGATTTCCAGAAAAGCCACCAGAGACAGGCTGCAGAAACAGCTGACATTAGATATCATAATTAGTTACTCCAAAGTCTGCATAGCTAGACTTACTGCACTAATGCAAAAAGGTTTTACTGATAGAGGAATAGCTGTGTGCATGCACACTTTCTCCTGAAAAGTACAAAAGAAGTCCCATGAGGCAGGCTGTTAAAGATTTTTGGACATTCCAAGGGACACAGTTCCCCTACACTACGAGTCAATAATGGAAGCCTTCCAAATTTGGACCAACAGAGTTTATGTTCAAATACCATTTACCCTATATATGACTGAGCAGAGTCCAAGCTTCCCCTGCTGATATGGCTCCCTCCAATATCATTTATCAGTTGTGGCTGTCAGATTGCACACTGTTCTCTGGTTGTGTCTTTCACATGGCTGCACAGCCCTTTGTGATGAATCCAGGTGAAAACTGTGACATTAATTAGCAATGTTGGAATACGAACCCTGTTTTACTACTATTTTCACTTTACGTTTCCCATGCTTTCTGTTTGGTTTTGGTCTAAAAAGTAGCTGAAGAGAATGGGGATAGCCTACCAGCATTGCACTTCCATAAAACCAATACATTTTTCTTGAACAGAAAGGAAATTTCTGAAGAAATAACTCAATTAAAAGAACCCTGTTCAATAATTTTCTGCTCTAAGAGCGTGATAAAATCCATCCTCAACTGAATTCCAAAAGGCTCAATATCAACAGCAATTACCTACTGACCATCTGAAAAGAAAGTAACTTAAAAGTTATTTTAGGCTATTTAATCTCATTAAAACAAATAGTACAGTTCAGGCAGTCTTAGGACGTTTGTCTGTCTATGCATTTGGGAAACCAGTTTTGTATATCTTGATACAAGCACAGTTAAAAAAGAAAAAAAATAAAAAAGCTGACAGTCTATACGGGCTGCAAAGTGCTCTCCTTTGTAGGGTGCAAATCTACTGCAGCAAATGGAGTTGGCTAGCTGGGATTTTGCTCAGAACTGCAAGGCACTGACTAGTCTGGCTCAGTTCAACAGAACTCTTAAGCATGTGCTTGTTTTTAAGATCTAGAGTAGTGAAGATGTTTTTGATGAGAAATGGAATTTACATGACAAACTGCGGGGCCCGCACTTGCAAGAATAAATCTGAAGTGTACAAGCAACTTGATCTCCATTATTTATCAATTACTTAGCAGCAGGTAGTTAAAATTGAGAAGGACTATGCAGATCAGTCCTCACTCTCCTAATTTTCAGTGTGTGCTCAGCAGATAATTGATCATGTCAAATTCAGGGGGTATCCCTCTCTCACCTTTGAAAAATTACATTCAGGAACACGGTATTTGCAGATGCCCACTGTCAAGAGGGTCTTCTGAGAATAGTCAAAGATAAAAGACTTTAAAATGGGCTCATGTTTTAACGAGGAATTACTAGAAACCAATTTATACCATGTGTTGAGCTTGCTTAATTTCTCTCAATGTCCAGTTAGAATTAATGAAACGATAAAAGCACCACTTGTATGAAGATTTCCTGGAAATGTTAGCTCTTTAACCACCTTGCTTTTTATGTCTGCTTCCCCATTTAGTTACTGTCACTCACTTCTAAGTTTCATCTAACTTCTGTTCCCCACCAGAAGACCAGCTCCAATTATTAAGTCTAAACCCTTTTATACCCGAGGCAGTGATGCTATCCTGAGTGCAGTCCTGCTTCTGCATTCAATAAGCCCACATTTCCCTGACCTTTCCCCAGTGATACCTGTAGCAAGGGAAAGTTGTTGAATGTCAACAATGCCATCTCAACAATCAGATATATCACTTGGCAGGTGAAAAAGATTTCACATTACCAATAATACTATTAATATTTGCTTTCGATACAATAAAACATATCATGTATAAAGACAAGTGAATATGGCTGCATCTGTATAGTGTATTTTACTTTAAAAGATAAAATCTGTTGAATACCAATCACAATATCTTCACAAAATAGCCAACAGAAGTGCAGATTTCCCCAGTACTTGTAGTGGCATTAATTGGAGAATGGTGGGTTAATTCCTGCTTTTCAGAAATTGGCACTCTGCAAAGTTCCTCATACTTGCACACATGCTGAAGATGGGGAAAAAAAAAATAAAAATTGTACTGAGAATAGTGATGCTAAAGTGTAATGATCCTGTAGCAAAATCTCTTAATATATTCATTTTTGTTTGTCCAAAGAGAAATTCCAAAGTTTTATACCAAACTTATATTCCTGCCCTAAATTACACAGATTTTCTTCATCAAAATCTCAAAGTTAGGTTGAATGACAGAAGAAGTTACAGCAGAAGTCCCAGGGTACTCTCCATTCAAGATCCATTACTGTGATTCATAATGGAAAAAAAAGAACAGAGAAGTATTTCAAGTCACTGTGTAAGTACACTCACATAAGTGGGTCTGGTTCATGTGCTTCTATCTACATTAGGAAATTCAGCATATATAAATATATAAATAAAACATATATACATTACATAAACACTTTCATATAAGCCATAAAATGACATATATTTACAAAAATATTTGCAGCTATGCTTTACACTTTCACTTCCACATCAGGAATTTAAGTATTTAGCTTCTTCCTTGCAAACTTGATCACCTTGCTATCTAGGAGTTTGGGGTGAACTTGTACCTTATATATTCATGATTGTTCAAAAATATGAAGGAAGAAAGCCTTCCAGGAAGTTCTGTTGAGTCCATAAGAAAAGCTTGAAACTTGTTGAGATATTATTTGCCTCACTGAAGAGCAATTTACATTTTACCAAACATATTGAGAGACCTTCTGTTCTTGATATAGAATGACAGTACCTTGGTCTGGTCTGTAAATAAATGTCTAATTCATAAAACATCAGGTATGACACAAACTGGGTTCCTGACAATGGTCTGTAGTATAAATTCATACATAATTGCTACTCGATTTGTCTCAGTTCCAACTGGTAGAGCTGTCAAAGTGAATGAACGTAGAAATGAAAATATATATATCAGGTTACCTTGCATGGTCAAAAAGTGAGAGTAAACTACATCCTTTTGGAATTGTTGTAGCTTCCTTTACAAGCAAGTTACATGATTAAAACAACGGCAAGGATCTGACGTTTATACAGTTCATATTATATAGCACTGCGACATCCAGAAGTTGCACATATACAATTTACTTCTCCCAATATGGAAAAACATTTCTTCAATGCTTCATAAAATATTCTTCTTAGATATGCAGCCCAGATTCCAGCATGCTGTTTTAATTTGAAGGATTTGTTCTTTTGACATGAAATAAGTTTTGCAAAAGGAATTAAAGCTTTGGAGAAGGGGTTGTTTTCCTTATGAAGAACACTCCAGAAAAAATAAATCAGAACCCAACAGTATCTTTACACGAAGACCTGTGGGGAAAAAATCTTGCAGTGAGCTGTTGATACACAGCCTCAGATAGCACTTTCAGTGATAGCCAATGGTGTTGTCTCTTGTTCCTCACTATTCTCTGTGGACACATCCTGGACCTCCTGTTGCTGATAGATATCTTGGACCAGCATGATGTTTGTGTTCCTCCATTCTCTGTACTTCATTGCTGTCAACTTTGGGTCCTCTAACAACTGGTTAATAGTGGCCAGGTCATGTTCTTTACACTAGGAAGAGAGTAAGTGGTTATTTCCTACAGACACAGTCAAGGTCATTGTCCATAACAATAACATTCTGGGAACTTTGCAGAACTAGGGCACAAGGAGATGACCAATTATCCATCCTCCTGGCAATTTGTTCCTATTTTTATAACCAAGATTATCAAAATTAAGTCCACAGCAGAAATTCCTCCCAGTTGAAGGCAAGATTATGATTGCATGTAGTTTTGTTTTGTTTTTATAAGATACTTAGTAAAATTTTATGAATGAGAAGTCATGAAAATTAGACATGAGTTATGTTGCCTCACAAGTTAGTAGTTGCATGAAACTAGGCATGATGATGGCAAATCCTAACTTTCTGAAAAAAAAAATACTTGCCCTCCTGAGCACAATTATAAATTCCTGTTCTCTGGGAGCAAGACAGGAAATATTTTTGGAGAAAATCTATGCACCAGCAGTATAGCTCATGGGTAGTTAGATCATATGTGGGTGTTAATACATCTACCACCAGATACTGTTAACAAATCTGGTCTCTACTAGCAGACAAGAGCAGCTCAGATTGTATATTGCAGGGACCCTGGTTCAATTGTAAGACAGGAACGGTCATGTCATGATATAGGGAAAATGAGAACCTTGAGGTCACAAAATGGGCGCGGTTGGAAGGGACCTCTGGAGGTCATCTGGTCCAACCCCCCTGGCTCAAGCAAGACCATCTACAGAAGTTGCTTAGGACCACATCCAGGCAACTTTTGAACTACTCTAAGGAGAGAGATCCCGCCACCACCTCTTTGGTGCCATTGCTCAGTCACCCACATAACAAAGAAGTGTTTCCTGGTGTTTGCACAGAACCTCCTATGCTTCAGTTTGTGCCTATTGCATTTTATTCTGTCATTGGGCACCTTTAAAAAGAGCCTTTCTCCATCCTCTTTGCATGCCCCTCTCAGGTATTTAGTCATGTCCTCACATTTTCTAAGGCAATCCATCTTTTTGCTGTTCTAGCTCTTATTGCCAATCTATGCAGTGGATCACAGGATAGAGAAGCTCCAGTTAGCAACTATAATTTCTTAATGGAGGCACCATGCTGCACTAACAAACCTTTACTTTGTTTTGCCAGGCTCTGTCCCCCCAGGTCTCTGTGTGACAGCAATGGGGTTGTTCTTGCCATCCTCTGTACTGCCACCAATTTCATCACACCTGAGAACAATTAGTGCTACTGGCTGCCTTCAAAACACTGTGAGAACACTCGCACATCCACAACACTTCCTGGCAGTAGCAATAGGCTGCCCTCATATCCATATCCCACTGCTACCCTAATCAACCCTCAACTACTCTAACCCCTGTGATGCCTGAACCACTTTTCAAACAGAAAAAAAAAAAAAAAAGAAAAAGAAAAAAAAAAAAGAAAAGAAAAAAAAAAAAAGAACACTTGTTAACCCTCAAGATTAATCCTTGTAAGAGGGCTTTTGGCATAAATGCAGAAACACACTGATAGCCTAAGAGCAGAAGAGGAGATAGGGAAGTAGAAGGGAGAGGGAAGCATTTGCAATGCATAGACTTGGTGGCAAAATGCCATGTTGTGGATTTTTTCTTCTGCTTTAAATCTATTTCCCACATTCATTAAGCCTGTGATGCATTTGCACACAGCTTCACTCTCTTCCAAACAATCCTAAGCATGTTTTGTTAATGATATATTATGGCAGGAACATTAATCTGTTGTTAAAGATGTGGAGTCAAAAGGCCAAAATTAAAATTGCACTGAAGCTTGCATAAATCATTTGCTTCAAATCTAAGAGGGTTTTAACTAAAGCAGAGTAAATATTGATCAGATGCAAAACTTTTCTGATTTTGAAATTTCCAATTGTTTCATGTCTCAAATTTTATGTTAAAAAAGTTGACTTTAAAAGAACATAATCTCACTGATGTAAAGAATATGGCACATTCCCACTGAAAGCATTTGCCTTTTAGACAGGCTAACTCAAACACTGCTGTGCATGGAACTCTGTTCATGTCTGTGAGAAAATGTCTGTGCTATATTTGTCTTGTCAATTCTCCAATTCCTTGGTTTGAAGAAGGAAAAAAAAAATCAACACATTTTATGCATTATGAACACTCCAAAAATGGTTTTTCCATATTAAATACAAGTGTTAGACAAGCCTAAGATTATAAACACTGCTAATCACAATTTATACAATACTCCTGGGTTAAATCAATGCAAAGTTGTCCTCCTTGTTCATGTCTGACAGAAAGGCTTGTAGGCTTGCATTCAGCTCCAGACTAATAAAATGGATTATCCCAGAAGATACAGCTCCATTTTGTACCGCTTCTTAGATTTATTAGGGAGGCTCATATCAGGGAAAAACATCAAAGTATGCTTCCACATTTATTTTCCTGTGCCATAAAATTGGCATACTTTTTAAACTAAATTTCTGCTGTATGATTGGCTCACTTTATTACTGATGCAGAAGAATAATACAGTGAAGTAAGTGTCACTTCACTGAAGACTCATTAATACTGAGGAGAGACTTCACTGGGTCTCATATGTAGCTTGAAAGCCCTGCAACAGGCAGGATGCCTATACTCCAACTTGTCTTTTCAAATGTGTCTTCAGGAAGTTTAAGACAGGCCAGGGCGCCAAAGCCAACCCTCACATTGCAACTAATAATCAAATCAACTATTGTGCTGATGGAAGTTTTTACATGTATTTCTCCAGGGTACAATTCCTGAAGCCAAATACACATACTTGAAACATGATACTCAATTCCTGCTTCTAATGCATACAAAAAGAATCATAGAATGGCTTGGGTTGAAAGGGACCTCAAATATCATCCACAAATTCTCTGGGCAATAAACATAATGAAAGAAAAAAAAAATAATAATCAAGTGAAAACCCATGTTTGGATTTGTTCTTTATCCTCTTTACAATTTCAATGTTATGGTTAAGATTTCTGTTTGCCTCAGTACCATTCAGAAGCAGGTTTTGAAATCCCATGACACTCCAAACGATGCTGGCAGGTAAACAGCCTCATAAATCTCCATATTCCAGACAAATTTATTGGCCCTTTCATGGAATGTCCCCTGAACCCCTCCACCCCTCCAGTTCATGATATGCTTCCAACATAAAAGCAGGATGCTTTTGTTATTAAAAATATTTTAGTTACAGGAGGTCTTTACAATAGCTTTGGCACATCCTGTACATTCCCCAATAATCACATAAGGAAAACTTTTTTGGCTCAGGGTCGTTTTCATGTGCTTTATCATTGATGTCCTTTTTCTGCTCTTCCTTTTTTAAGGCTCCCCTGTTTAGTGTATACAGCTGAGTTTGCAGGTTTCCCAGCTAACTAAAAGGAGCTTTCTTTATTAAATTTTCCAAACGGGCAGGAATTTTTGCAAGAAGGGTCCCTTCTGAACAATTGCCTCTGTTCAAACTTAACAACAAAACACAGATCACTATTCCGAATAAAGTAGAAAACAATTTCAAATACTTAACCAAACTCTCTGGGGCTTTAAATAAACATGTAATTAGAATTTGGCTGATGTCTAGGCTTGCTTTTTTTTCAGCCAAACTCTTTCTTTCTCTCAGGCTTTTCCTTGGCTCACTCTGTGACCTCACCTTTAATGTGCTGTTCAACATTCGAATTTTGTGGAGTTTCTCATTAATGGAAGGGTTTTTGCTGCGTTTGATAAATGACTTCCTAAGCTCCTTCTTGGTTGACAGCCGACGATCACCGATGGGAGACAAGCTTGCTTGTTCTAATGACTTGTAAAGTCGCTCCATCTCATCATCATCACATTTTTCCTGATCTGCAAAGCAAAGAATAAAGTATGTATGAGAATATGAATATGGCAGCAGATAGCAGAAACATTGCATTCATCTGTCAGACTCTTAGCCAAGTCAAAAAGTAATGGTATTAGAGTCAAAACCAAGGGTAATTTTTAGAGTAATTAGGCATATGAGAATGATGTACTACCAAATTCAGACGTTTTTAAGAATCAGGTTATGATCCAAGCAGATATGAGCATATGTTTCCACTGGTCGAGTGCTGGTTTAATGATCTAAATATATCACAGACTTTGAACAACTGTCAGTAACGTTACGTTAGAATAGCATCTACGCTTATTCACTTTTCCCTTACAAGCTGCACATGATTAATTACATTTCTACATGGTATTTCACAGGTCAGATTCTATTTGGTGTACCAACTTATTGTCAGGCATCGATAATTATTGAAAATACAAGGAAAAAATTTTGAGAAAGGAAATGAAACACAGAGATATGTCAGAAGCCAAAAGAGAAGGTCCCTAGAAAACAGATTAAAGCAGAAACCCTTGGGGTACCTGATAACTAAGTCTTGAGTTTCACAGATTGCAGCACAGAATTTGCATGTGATGCCACGCAGAAAAGCTTTGATTATCCCACTTAATAGCTCTGATGGGGCCTAAGCTACAGCACCATCTTCTGTGACAGAGAAGATATGACAGAAAAAGTTAGCAAGCAGCTAATAATTAAATGGGATAAAATAAGATAAAAATTAAAGCAAATACATTTTTTTTATGAATAAAACAACTTAAAAATGAACAGTCAAGGAATGTAAAATATACCAGACATATGGGGGCAACTGAAGGACAGTTTCAGCAACAGACTGTGCAACTCACTTCTTCCACAGTCCACACTGCAAGCTTTTCTACTTCAATACTTCCTAAATTTGGCCCTTTTGGGATGCCTCAAGAACCACTGGGATAACGTTCATGTTTATTTTACTGGAGATAGCAGTGGCAGTTCTTCTCAAATACAGTCCTCCATGTGCTGTTTGAACTTGCAGTACATTTTTTCTTTTAACTGAATGTTAAACATTGACTTTTCTAAATCATCCCCAGTCGGCAAACAAAAGGAAGGAGTCCTCTTGCTCTCTTACGGTGCAGCAAAAAGAATCCTCCAGCATGTCAGCACACTTAGGAAGGAGTCTGCTCCTTATCTTTTCCATGTTTTAAAAAGTACAGCATCCTCCTACATCCCCCTTCTTTCTAAATATTTAGGTTACAAGAAAGGCTTATGATATGCTACAAATATTTGCCTTCACTCTGTTGCTGGCCTTTTTTTCTCTACTTTTTGATTATAAAAAAGCTGCTGTAACTTGACAAGGACTAAATATAGCTTCCTTCATTGGTACAGTGCAGGGGGAGGAAAGGAGAGCTGTTGTATATTTAACAAGCTCTGGGAAATAGAAAAAAAAAAATGCAAGAGTAAGGCATAATACACGGCAGTAGTATTTCCTGAAAACTGTCAGCTCATGCCATGAGGCTTGTAATTATAACTAGCTTCCTGCCTACTTACTTGGGATGAAGCATCTGTTTGTTTCATTAGCCATCTCCTTCACAAGACTGGCTCAGCTGTGCTGAAGACCTCACCCTCCAGGACTGTACACAGTAATACTTCCAGAGATAAATTAACCTCTTTCAGGTAACCAAGAAAGAACATACCAAAAGAAAATGACGTACTGACCCTGTACATCAACTTCAAAAAAAAAATAACAGTCAAGCCCAGAGAAATGTGAAGTCCCTGTTCCAGATATTTTTTGCACCTAACTCATGGTGCTACATCTAAAATGGTTAAAAAGCATCAAGCCTGAGAAAACACCACTCTGAACACATTTCTTCCATGCTGAGTACTCCAATATCTTCTGTGTATTTGTGGGTAAAGGTAAGGAGGACAGAAATACTCAGCACAGAAAAAGAAGCAGGATCTGGGGTCAGAAGAGCCCAGCAAAATGCTTCCTGGCCATGCACGTGATCAACACTGTGCACTCTGCTCCTTTATCCTTTCAAGGTTGCATCTTCAAACTCCTCTCCTATTTCTTATTCTTCCAACACTCCCATCCCCAGAAGGATTGATCAGGGCCAGCTAATTTCAGAGGGAAAAGAAAGCATGGGATTCTTCAGATATGGAGCAGATGAAGGAAGAAGCTAAATGGGAAAGGAAACAGTTGGGAAAAAGGAAAAATAAAAAAGGGTAAATCTACAAGGTTGTGTGGAGCTAGCTGTACAGCACTCTGGTCTCTACCTTTGTTTACACTGATGAGCAACAACCTTCTCCCACAACAGGTAAAAAAAAAATAAAATAACTAAACAGTACTTTAATATTGTGCTTTTGTACTGAAGCAGGTACTGTTGCTATTGACAGAGAGTAGGTCTGCCAATAAATTGAAGCCAGACCATCTGGACTTTTAACTCCACTATCCCTAGTGTCCCTGAGCCAGCTTCAGAAAGCAAAGCCCATCATCTTCCACTGGCTTGAAACTGTCAGTGAACCTACTAGATTCACGCTATAAATGTGAAAGGGGGAGAGGTAATGGAGAAAGGGAAGATGCGTTATGTCTAGCAATCAATTAACAAACCCAATAATATGATCAGTGATTAAAAATAATAATTAAAAAAAAAAAAGCCATATTTCTCCTCACTCACACAATGGTGTATTACAGTATTTTACAAGCCTCTTTATGCCAGGAAAGTCACTGAAGCCATACCCACAGTTTGCTTGCTTGTTTTCTTCACCAGATGTCTGAAAGAAAATTAAGGTTGGATGACAGAGATAAAGCAAAGTGGCTCAAGGTTTAAGCATAGACTGGATATTTTCTCCAAATTTAAACATTTGTAGCACATTTGCCCACAAAATTGTGCTGTTTATTTCTCTCTGTACCTGCAGACAGAGCACTGACCTGCACATGAGCAAGTCTCTAATGCAAGCACAGGCATCCACCAGCTCTGTATTTCCAGGCTTCAGTGACTTGGCTCCCCTTATGAAACCTGGCCTGTCTAAACCATGCTACTGAATTGTTACAAAATATTTGCTTTGCATCACAAAGTAAAAATTCGTGCAAAATGCATATAGCGATCAAGCTCAGGCCTTGGTATAAAAACCAAACAGATCGTCTGTGTCAGCCTTGCAAAAAGAGCCACCCCTTCTCTGAGTTTTGCTAAGCTCAGAATGTTTATAATGATGTATATATTCTGCTATCAAATAAACAAATACATAAAATGGAAAGGTCGGGCCCAACTAGTACAGCTCTGAAGTGAGCCTTTTCAGCCAGGTTGATACAGGTTACTTCAGGCACATTCACAATCACTTCAAATTATTGCAAATTATCTCTTCCACCTGTACACTTCAAGCTGAACACTTTCTGTTTCAGGCATTCAAGTCAGGAATTTTACTATGCCCTACTACAACTCTTTTTTATCTCATCCTATTTTGAAGATAAAATACATTCATTTTTCTCTCAGGGCTACTGAAAGATCAAGGGTAAAGAGCAAACAGCAGCAGTGGAAGGTTATTACATGTTGTGTGCATTTATGAGTGTGCATATACACACTGGAACACGTGCATCACCATACATTGTACATTTTTCCCATCCCTTGGCAACATTAACCATAAGTGATTCCATTGGGTGATTCCACTGGAAAGATCAGTGAAATACTTATGTCAGTTTCCTAGCACTTCTGGACATATCATGTAGTACTGTATAGCTCTCTTAACTTTGTCAGACTCCACAGCAGGGAAAGTGGAAAGAAACCAGTGCTGACCCAAGAAAAGGGAAGCCCTGCTCTTCGATATTTTAACGCTGCAAAGAACAAGACTGTCTATGTTCAGGTGATGAAAATAAAGTAATACTTCAGGCTGACCCAAACTTCTTACCAGCTGTTTCAAGAAAAGTAAAACACAGCTTGGTGGCTCGATGCCACCTATCTGGAATTTCCCTCTACCTAACAGGAGATATCACAGACAAGAGCAAGCTGCCAGAGGCTCAGCACACCACTTCTGTACTTCCACAGCTTTCAGCTTCCACCTTCATGTCGGCCAACTTACCACAGGTGGGAGACATTACAGTACCAAGACTCCCCACCTTGCAGCAGCAACACGGGAGCCTGCTTGAAAACTCTCAACTGTGAGGCTCTTTAAGCTCACAAAAGTGAAATTATCCAGAACTTTTCAAGAAGCAGCTGTGAAAAATCAAGCTGATTGCTTCTCAGTGGTAAAAAAATAGAAATTGGCAGTTTTGCAGAAAAAGCATTTTGCATTGAAATCCACCTCCAGCAGAACATATCTTACTAACTCTAAACCAAAACCAAGAAATTTAAGTATTCTTCCATTCTCTAACTGGATCTGATAACTCTCCAGCTGTGTATTAATCCTAAGGAAAAAAAAATATATAATGTGCTTCTTCCTCCTGTCTTTGCTACACTTACAAGCTTAGTGTGGCTGTGCTAATACCCCTATTTCTGATTCTGCCAAACCTTTTGATGTCAATGGGGCAGCATATAGACCCACGCTGGGGAGAGGAGAGGAAAACATAATAACCCTCTTTTGCCCTTACCTACCCCCGCTCACGTTCTCTACCCATTTTCCATAGTAGTAGTGGACTTTCTAATGTGAATATGATGACACCTCAGGGAAATCACATTTCCCACTGAACTACACAGAACAGGAAATATTGAATTAGGAGGGCAAACTCCTCACTGGTAAATGCAGAACTACAAAACTAAGAAGTAAGATAGAGTGGCAGAAAATTATGAGAAAATTACATTACTACCAACAGTCAGAGACTCTTGACTACATAGCATAGTGAATTCAGCAGTGAAGGATGTCATTTTTAACAAGCTGTGACTAAACCGGTAATAACACAAATAAATATGTCTTGTTCTAAGTTCATAGAATGTTAACACCATAATTTTCACTGTGATTCCTAACATATTTTTTTTTATCAGAAGCAAAATAATCATTCAAATACAGTTATTCTTCGACACAATAATGCTCTCTATAAGCATGTTTCTTAGCTAGCCTCAGCCACAATCCATTTTCTGTAACTTTTGCAGAAGGAGCAGAGGGACTAGAGCACACTAGAGGATCTGTTTTGGCTATTACTGGCACAGGCAGACTCAAGAGAGGAAGAGGATGTCAATTCACAAAAAAGAAGGAATTGACTACATACATCTCTTATTTAACCAACTTCTTCCCACAAAACCAACCCAGATAAAATTCAAATTGTGTGTGAAAAGATTTCCAGGTTTCCCAAAATATCAGCACATTCCAGCTCTTCTACTAGTTACTATAAGCTAAAGTAAAATAAATAAACCAGAAGTGGTACTGTAAAAATATCTTGCCAAGATGCATTAACTTCATGTGGCCATGATCATAAAGCACTCAGGAACCGCAAGGAAGAAGGATGTTATTGCTACAGTAGAAGGTCCCCACATAAATACAAACACACATTCCTGTTCACTTACAGTAACCTCTCCATGTCTACAGTTTCCTTTTGTTAACGTTGTTTTTGATGATGGTAATGGTGGGCCATAATCAGATACCTTCTGTTCCAGCGGTTGCCAGAAGAAAAACAAAGGATGGAGTTTGGATACAGAATGTGTCTAGTCATCCTAGACAGGACATGGCCAGCTTCTGGACACCAAGCACGTAGTCACATACTTGTTTGTATTCCTGTTTCTTGTTTAGCTATCAGCTCCTTTATGTCAGCATTGATTCCTTTTATCATTGTACATGTAAAAGGTTGTTAATGCTGAAGTATTAAATATTCCCACTAAGTAAATTTCAATATAATGCTGATTTCCCTTCAAAAGAGAAAAATGTTAAATTCTCATTTTCTGTATCTTTGTCCTACCCTCTGGTACATAACCTCTTCCCAAGAGTTGAGCATTAAGATTAAGATTGTTCATAGTGTTAGAGTTGCTGAAAAGGTCATTAAAATATCATTTGGTGCATCTTGCACAAGACACCTAAAGTTGCTTAGCGTTTTTCTTTAAATAATATTCATTAACAAAATAATCTATGATCCTTTGGCTGCATCTATTGTTTTTCTTACAGAGATTAACCCATTTATCCTCTTTGAAAAACTTCTCTTTCACTGTTTATTTCATCTCTAAAATTTCTTTACTCTTCTGTTTACATAATAAGCTCTTCCAACAAAGCCACAGCTACTCTTTCTTCCTTCTAGGCAACAACTTTTCTCACATTGGCTTCCATTTCTGACTTTTGCCAACATAAATGCTCCTCAGTTCTTGAAAAACTTTCCCCTCAGTTCTCAGCTTCTATCAGCTACATCCATGAGTTCCTCTTGGGGTTTTGCTAAGCAGAACACAGATGCAAAGCAGACTGCCTGACAGGTGATTTTCTATCCTCATAAGGAAAAGGAGAGCATGTACACATGTGAAGGCTCTGTGGGGAGAGCATTCAAAGACTATGGGGCTGTTCTGGTAATAGTAGGGCTGGCTTTATGTGCATGGGACACGTGCTTTCAGATTACATGCCACTGCAAGGTGGAGCCAGCACCTTCTGGATGCAGTTCCATTACTCTGGAACACAAAGAGCTGCCAGGCAAGCACTGTTCAGAAGCAATGCAAAGCAAATAAGATGCATTGCACTAGCAAATCATTGAGGTATACCTTTTTGTTTCACATCAGATAACAACGGTGTTCTTAAAAATGTATTGCAAATTATGAAGTTTTGCAGATAGTTTTCATCCCACAATTAGAAATTACATCAGGGTATTTGTGTACATCCTTATCAACTAGCTGGAGATGGAAATTCTTGGGGGATAAGACACAGAACCAGAACTGGATCCTTTTTGATAATTTCCATTTGGAACTGATGTTACTCTAATCTTTTTGCTTTTATTTTTCACCTCATTCACAAACTGAAATAGCTTCATTAATTTCTTTGCAAATTATTTCATGTATTTTTCTAGTGCAAATTGAAAAACAAAACAAAAACAAACAAACAAACAGAAAAACAAACACTGTCCATCCCCTCCTCATATCTTGCAGAGAAATAAAGAAAAGAAAAATTAATGTATATTATATATTTTATTCGCTCAACAGTGGTTATGATGCAGATAGTAACTAGTGAAGCTAAACAGTTTCTATAGTGACTGTCTTGTTAAAATGATCTATTTCTGGAATTCCATCACAGATCAGCAGAGTGGTTACCACGGATGTGTTCTGTGATTAGGGTCACCCAATAGGTAAGCAGTGAGCAGTGAATGAATTAATTTCACCAGGAACATTTTGTGGACAATTAAACCACCCTGCAAATGGCAGGAATATACAAAAATGAGGATTAAAATGTAAATCAAGGCAGCTTTGTTCGTAAGTATTACTATATCATTGTACGAGCCTATAAAACTCTGCTTTAAATGATTATGAAGTCATGCTAGATCTGTCAACATCCATAAAAGTACTTGTCATCCTTACAGTTATGTTGGAAAGTGTTAGCCTGAGCATTATTGCAGAATGTGGTTGCAGAAAGCAACCACTGAATCTTTCTCAATGGGATCTATAAGCTACTGTGCCCTATATGGCATACAGTCCAACAATCCACCTGAATATAAATATATTAGGCTAATTAGGCTAATATAGGCTCAAATGTAACCTGAGTATCCCTCAGTCTATAGAAAGAATATTTCCCAAAGGAATCACTTGGTCAAATTTAACCCTAAAGGTAAAATTACAGAATATTGTAAAATATATGTGACAATTTCATTAGGGACTCCATTTCTGCCATGCCCAGCTATTTAACTACTTGCAATGCCAAAACCTGTGGGAATCAAAACCCTGACTTTTAAAACATATGTTCGCTCTCAGTTTTAATTCTTACTGATCTTCATTGCCACAGAACTCTCTAGCAGGGCACCTTCGATTTCTAGCGATAATGAAGTTGAGTGCAAAATGACCTGAAATTGTCACAGTGACAACATGTGACGATGAAACTAATGTGCCTTACACTTACACTTCCTTGATTCAGCTCTCAGGTCTATTCACCCACAGAGAAAAAAATAAATCCCTATGAGTCCAATGAACTTTGTTTCCATCTTTGCATTTCCTTCAGCTTAAGCTTTTGGATGCATCTTTGTTTTGCACTCGACTGAGACAACACTGCTCTCTCTGTAATACAGTACTTTCTTCAATTGTTTTCAAGGATATTGAATCATGAGCAAAGCTATTGAACAAGAACATCATTATTTCCTTATGTATTACCTTTCTAGGTAGTGGACTGAACATCTTCTTTTAATGCCTCTTATGCTTCAACTGCTCTTAATGCAAGGAAGAGAAGCTTTGCTCAAAAGGCAAGATACGTTGCCTGCTATGGCTGTATTAACTGTAAAAACAACCAAATTCTGGAACTACACCATCTTTATAAATTTAGCAGTATATTTCTATAGCAGAATGACTATACAGATACCTATGTGATTAAATAAAATACAGTCCTTAATGACTTCTGATTCAGGATCACATTTATTTTCCCTTGTTTACAATGAAGTTCAATTAAATGAATAGGGAATACATAGTGAAAGTAAACACTACAATTTACATTTTTAGAGGTGGATTGACCTAATTCCACATTCATTACATCTTGCATACAGCATTTTGCTTAGGGTGTCAATTCTGTTACACTAGATATACTACCATGAAACTCCATGAAACTCCACCCTCATGTCATGAAACTTTCCTAAAATCTGAATTCAACCCTAACTAGTAAATGACAGCTGCATTATAAATAAAATAAATAAAGCTAATAAAAATATGTCTATGTTATGATTTTATACAGAGTCTATGATCTTAACATATGAGAAAAATTCTAAATGTACTTACCAATTTGATTCTAGGATGTATATTTAAGGCACAATAAACCACGTTTGTTATAACTGAAAATTCTTCAATAAAAAATATAAAGGAAGGAACAGGAAAGGAAGCTAAGGAACAGCCCAGACTCTCATTTTATGGTTCTGCAAACAAAATCTCCTTTCTCAATAGCTCACCTTTGGCTGGTGATTTCTGTCCTGTTGCATCTGGCACAGTTAGGCAATGTGTATCCAGACCTAAAGAAGTGTTTTGGGATCCACCACTGGGCAAGATCTGGCTTTCTTCTGCTTCTCCACAGTCTACTTCTGGTTGCTCATCAGAGTGAATCTGTACACAGAAAGTTAAAGGCTGATCACCCTCTTCCACAGCTGAGCTGTTAACAAGGTCAAGCCAGGACTGCCTCTCAGAATAAACCACTTTGGACGTCAAGGAAGATGATGACTCTTGGGAGTTCAAAGTGCTTTCAGGAGATGAGAGAGAGCAAGATGCTTCACTTGACAGAGTTGAGGTCAAAGAAGACTTCTGTTGATCCTGCTTTCCAGAAACAAATGGGAGAATTAAAAAAAAAAAAAAAAAAAAAAAAAAAAAAGTTATTCCAAGTTTTTCTTGTTCCTAGGCCCTACACCCAATAGACATGCAGTTGAAATGCAAAGTAATTAATAATTGATGTAATGTGATTGATTATCCATCCAAGAAAGCCTGAAGGTAACCAATAAGGTAACCAATCTCTCACAGAGCAGTAACTTCAGAAACTACGTCACAAGGAAGCTAGAGGTAAAACAAGTTGAAAGCTTAGAAGGCTGAAACAACAGAATAATGAAAAATACCATGTTGAATGCAGCCTTCCATGCTAGATCTCACAGTCATTTTCACTCTTTTCTTTCTACTCACTTTATTGTTTTAATCAAGAGTGAAGAAGCAAAACCCTGACTTAGCCATTGAACACGAAGCTGTCCTGAAGCATTGAATAAATCTATCAATGACATAGCCACAGATAGACAGCCCAAACAGCTTTGAAGCAGCATTGAAGTGACCTTCTCAGCAGCCAAAGGAATTTTGCCCAGTCCATTCTGGGGACTAATCATTCACCGTGCCAAGAAGGCCGACAGGTAATATGTTGGCAAGTTAGTGATAAAAAGAAAACACAGGCAGCTATTGGGCACAGGGCATGAAAAAGTTGATGGTGCAAGAGGTGCTGCTCATTCACCTGCCAAGATTCATACTTGAGCACATCAGTCTGAAAAAGGACCCAAACTTCACTAAAGACGCATCAGAAATCACCATATCTTAGGGCTCTCCATGGTGTACTTGTCACCCTGCCTCAACATGAGTTCATGCAACTAGAACAGACTCAGAGACAACTAACAGTCATCCTCAGGAACCAGAAGGTGAGCAAGAGAGGGTGCAATAGATGCACAATTACATATAAAGAAAGATTGAGAGGAAAAACAAAGTCTTGAGAAGTACGTAGTTTCCCAGATGAGCAAATACATGCTTACATCTGTCTACAGTAGGCATTTGCATTGGCTGAGCTGTACTATTGTCTGGTCACCAAAATCAGCTCAAACAAGAACTAATACTACTCTGCTTCTTAACCACCAAACTCCACTGAACAGATGAACCGAGAAAGAGAGTCAAATGCACAAATAATACACACACAAACACACAAATATACACACAAATACCCAGAAGATTAATTAACAATAATAAATAAAGCAACTGAAGGCTTGGGGAGACAAAACTTCAGATTGCAGCCCCTAGCAGAAACCACAATGAGACATAATATAACAGCCAGATTTCTTGCATTTCTGTTACTGCAGAAATGTATTCATTCTGCAAATCATCTGTTACTGGACAGAGTCAGCATCAGAATACCAGACTTGATGGACCACAATTCTAGCAAGTTTATATTCTCAATACATATGCAGAATAGATCTCTGTAAGGACTGAAATAGATGATAACTAAACTGGAAGCACCGAAAAATACAGAAATGGTGTTGCTAGGGAAACCCAGAGGAGCTCAAACACAAAAGAGAGACTAGCCTGGAATACCTATTAATAATCCACTGGTAAACTAGAATGAAGATGTATTCATATAAACTAAAACAAGAGTGATGATTTTTTGGATTATGCAAACTTCTGCAATTCAGTGTTACTGTAATACTACTTCCCTTTTACATTAAGAAATGTAAGATTGCCTTCCTGTGTTTCTAATCCAGTTGTCTCATGAAGCTACTAATTAGTTCATAAGATGAGGAGACTGTAGGTCACCATTTGTTTGCAGCACTTTCTTCATTTTTGTAAATTATCAAAGTCCATCCTCCAAGACTGTTACAAACACTGCAGGACCGGACCTTATTTATATCCCCATTACGAGTAAAACATTGTGTTCTAAGTGCATATTTGTTTTTTAAAATGAAACCTTTACAAATACACCCTAAAGCAAAGGACAAGGTGATGCTGCCATAAACTATACGTGTGAATAACAAAAAAGCCCTTGGGAATACAGGTGACCTGAAGCATTTTATCTGTCTAAGATATATTGCAAAGACAAATTGTTGAAGTGTTTGTACAGACAAGCAGAAAAACAAAGAAAAAAATAAATGAAAGCTGTTGCTCATGTTAATGGTCTAATTTCAATTATTTAGAGACTTGAGAGGAGGATGTTACATCTCACCTCTATTTTTCTGGCATTTGTCCATACAAAAGAAAGTGCTGTTGACATGAAAATTGTATCTCACTGAGTGGAATAAATATTTGTTTTCATTTCCATTTTGCAATGAATAAAAAATTTGGATGAGAATGAAGCAGAATGCCAGAATGTATTTCTCTTTCTCTACATATGAATATATATTTTTTATTGGCATGAAAAATGTTTACCTAAAGTACTAGAGTGGTTCCTTTGGAAGTTTTGCATTAATGTACATAACAATAAATCTCTATTTGGGGACATTTTAAAAAGTAGATGCTTGGGCTAGGAGATCATAAGGATTCCATTGGAGATCAATGAGTCTCTAGGCATTTTTTAGAGAAAAAAATATCACCACAAAACACCTCTACTGCTCTTTTGGGATTGCTGCAATCTATTAACTCAATATAGCTGTTGATTTTTCAGTAATAAATCTATTCACATGTGGAGAAATGAATGCAGACAGTCAGTTAAGCTTTTGTCCTACAGATATCAAAATATATTTGTTCTTCACTTGCTTTTTTCTTCAACAATACCCACAAGCACTCATAAACATAGAAATCTCACGATCACTACTCTTGCTTTTCAAGTTCCAAAACAATCTGGGTCAGCAGAGCAATTGAAATTTTGTGCAAGAATTACAGTGAAATGTTTGCTACTCTAACATGTAACAGGGCCTGCACCTGAGTGGCTATTAGTTTCCAGATTAATATTTTCCAATCTGGTGTTGATTTCAAGTGTGGAGGCCTTCCCGGAAACAAACAAGAGTTTCACTCCTAGAATTCACTTCCCAGTAAACGCAGTGCTTCCATAGTATTTCCAGAGGTTTTCTTCCTCCAGTAATTATCTGAAGGGAATGGGGGAGTATATCAGGTAGTTAAAAGAAGACTGATTTGTAGTTAAATGCAGCTCTGGCAGTGCCTAACAGCTCCCCACCCACCACATGAGCAATCTGAGCACAGGGCAGAGCAGTGGCAGCTAGAGCTTTTTCCAGTGGCAGCTCTTAAGTTGAAAAGTTGATTAATTTGCTGAGGAGACACTAACCTTTGTCCATGTGGAAGAGATTTTTAGATGGGGGTGGGGAGAAGGGAAATCTGCAGATAGAGGTAGTGGCTGGAGGGAAGACAACCTTCAAGAGGAAAGGCTGAGGAAACAAGACCTCAGCACCTGCACTTTTGCCTGTATCCCACGTGTCCCCTGCTAAAACATCGAGGCCAGCACTCAAGAAGAGCATATGGGAGGAATACAACCGGAGATGGCCTCTGCAGCAACAGGCTGACAAGCAGCAGGAAGCCAGAAAAACAGAAAACTAAAAAAAAAAATAACACCTGTTTAAAACTCATCATCTGGAATAATGCCGGCATTTGCTCAGAGGTGAGCAGACGGGAAAGACATCTACCGCCTCTTAAAGGCAAGCCACTGAGGCATAAAATTCAAGACGCTTCATTATCGGCCTTCAGCCCAGAATAACTCCTGGAGATGTATTGTCAAGGTTTCTATTTTCTCCAATATTTATAGCTACTTGGCCACATTTAACTTTCAGTTAATACAAGCAATAAAGAATCCCATTTTATACAGCAATGAACGCCACGCATCCCCTGAGTGCCAGGTGGGTTGTTTCATGGTGATTAATGCTGCACAACTGTTTTAGGAGAGGAAGTGAAGGCTGACTTATCTGACTGAAACAGACAGAGGCAAATAGGTGACAGCGTGACATACGTTCCCAGCTTTACGTGAGCTAATTAAAGATTGCTGGACAGGCAGCTCTGTGCATGACATCTCCTTTTATTATTGACTGTGGCCACGCAAGCTGCTCCAACTCATCTATATTTTTAAAATTTGTTCCTGCTTCACTGCCTATCTGACCACTGCAGTTATTAGATGTAGTTTCGAAGCATCAGTACAGGAGCCTGGGTCACAGCAACAAAGTTGTTGTTGCATTTTTTATTCAACCATGAGATGTAATAAGATAATTTGGCAACAAGCATATTACTGCATACCACTAGATATTAACTCTCAGCTAGGGAAGAGAAAGGCTTGAACTCAGGATTTCATATTTCAGCTGTATTACCATCCCCAACTGGATTACTCATTTCCAAACACAGAATTAGGTAAACCTCGTACCTTGAAGTGCATATAAGTGGAGATGAGATCACCGTAAAGAACATCAATAGTAAAACAGGATTAATAGGGCAATAAGTGGCTATTAAATAGGAGAGGCAGTATGATTAGACACATGAAGGTGCATACAACTTATTCTAATTTATGCAAAGAAGCTAGGCAGGAGGAAATATTCTGGACAAATGTTTCACAGCAAGGGAGAACGAGTACATTTAGGAAGGATGGCTGCTTTCTTTTTTTAATCTCTTTTTCAGAGGTACAGGAGAAGAACTGATTTTATTACTGTTAGAAGATGCCTCTTTCTCTTCACTTCTCATTGGCACAAAAGCAGCTTTAAATTCAGCAGATTTAAGAACAGCTCACTTGAGTAAATAAATGCAAATCTGTCGGATGATGTTACCAGGGTCACAAAAAGAAAGAAGATTTTGGATTGGATTCAAAAAAAAATAAATATATATAAATATATATATATATATATATATATATATATATAGTGAAAAACTAGGTTACAGTAGTGTGTTAAAAATCTCATAATGAGAAGACTCATCACGTGTATGAGGTAAAGTGACACCTTTCTTTCTCAAACAAAGTAAATATGCCTCCTTCAGAAGGAGACATTATTGTTAGTGCACAGCTCTTAACAGCACAGGCAACAATAACTGCAGGGAACATCACAGGGCAGTGACCATCACGGCTGGTGCATCCACATCTCAGACACAGAGAGTGGATGTCTCCAGACTCTGGTTTAGGTTATTAGGCAATATCCCACCATGTGGAGAAAGACTTATTCCAACCAGCTACCAAATAAAGCTAATTAGAACAACACTTACCAACTGAGGAGGTTGTGACTGGGCCATGTAGGGGGGAGGTGGCGTGTCTGTTATTTCTGGATCATCGTGTTCACTTTCACTATAGCATTCTGAGGCAGACATGGAAAATGAGCAAAAACAAGGTGTTAAAACAACATTCATTTATTCCTCAGGGTACTGTGGTCATCGAAGGTCACCAAGAGGTCTGAGGACCATATTGTAACATGCCAGTGTCTATGACACTGAAAATTAACCCACTTATGGTAATGTTCCATTGCTTGACAGCAGCCTTCTCTTATCATTTTAATTATTCATTTAAGTAAAAACAAAACAAACAAAATACACTAGGTGGCAGTGCAGTAGATAGTCTCACAAATACATTTGGGTTCTTTCCTCCCTTAAAAACCTTTAAAAGAAAGGCTACATCACCTGTGCATATTTAGGGAGACATGTTGCAAGTAGCTGATGCTGTCCATAGTCTCTGTAACCAGCAAGTTGTCCTGGAGCTGGCAACAGGCTTTGGCTACGATTTTGGAAAAAACAGATTGCTCGTATGGTGCTTTGAAAACCATAAAGCACCCTCAGGGGACTTCTGCCACCACACAATAGCTCACACCCGCATGCCACATGGCACAGAGGTACACTTGCTGAGCTAGCAATAAATATAGACACAGGACTCTACAACTATACACCCCACTCATTTTTTTATCTTCAAGTAAAAAGCAAGCTGATGGAGCCCCAGTAACTCTTGGGAGGTAGAGAGGCAGGCACATTATTTAACTACATGTGTAGCAGGTGGAGGTATTTTCCAACACTTCTCAGATGCTTTTTAACAATGGATTACATGAAGTGCTAATCATTGATAAAATGACACAAGAGGGGAGGCAGCAAGTTGCTGGATCATATTCTTGGGGTCCGGTTGTAAAAACTGGACCAGATCATTTCCCTCTACTAAATATCCCTGCATGTACCAGCTTTCCAGACCCACATTATTATCCAATTAGCTGTGATTACCACATCTTTTAACTAAATTAATACCAGCACACTTACTTTTCATGCATGTAATTTTGGGGGGTTAATAACCAAAGTGCAAGAGGAGAAAGGAAAAAAAAAATGTTGTAGGAGAGCAATTTTATACAAGGGAGAGGTTTCTAAGATGTTAACAAAGTGAAGCTTTCTCCCAGTACTCTTTGCAGGACTATAGGATTTGTAATAGCATAGCTGCAATTCTGTTTACTGAAAATACTTGCTGGCATATCTTAGCACTGAGGACTGGCTGCAGTACATATCAGATTCTAAAGCTCTGTGAATGCATTCTTGAATTACTCTTGGTAAAGAGCTTATTTTTCTATGGCTCCCCTTTCAGGCATGCAGAAGAACTGGGAAAACAAAACTAAACAAACAAAACAAAACAGCTGTTTCTGATACACTAAAGACCCTCCTGAAGAGTTACAATATGTGGAAGAGGGAAAAATCAGGTTGCTGGGAACAGAAGTGACTGTCATTAATGGCAGCATTTTTTGAGATGCAAGATGTAACAGTGCCTCTGCAAGGGCACATCCACACAGAGGTATCAATGGGGCTTTCAACCCCACTCATGACAGATGCTGGAGCACATGTGACAAAACACATGGTAAGATAAACAGGTGTTTCATCACCCAAATCAGAGCCACTTTTCTTTAAGGAGAGATGGCCCACCAGCTTCAAAAAATGAAGAAATCTTGGCTATGTTCATTCCAGGATAATTAGACAACCTGCAGCAAAAGTTTTTGATAAATTATTTTGTAATCTTTCTGCAGTGTTTTGTTTTTATTAATATTAGTCATAATTTTGTGTCAAGTTTTATAACTATCAGCTCAGCCCATGCAACCAATCCACTACAGTTTCTGAGGCTTAAAAAAAAAATGTATTTGTTTTTCTGTATAGTACTTTGATCACTTGCACCATCAAACAAACTCTTCCTTTGCATGGACAATGTTTGGATACCTCTTCCCCAAGTGCAATTATCTATGCAGGCCTTGCTGTGCAATATGATATACAGCCCCTTATGCTATCACAGATTGTTTTTTATGCAAAATTAGGTTCAAGGAGGACAAAAACATTTTGGTAGAGTGCTGGGGTATAGAAATTAAAAATGCTCCTGAAATTAAAAAGTCTCCTGACAAGAACAAAATAGGAACCATAAATTGAAAACAAATAAAATTATGAGTTTTGCTGTATTCAAATCAGTGGTATCTGTGTTTATCAGTACAAAGCTACTTCTTTTGGCAGAGTAAAAATAGAGCCAGATGAAGCAAATCAATAATGTCATTACAAGCCTGAAACCTGGACATAAACCACAACCTCATTCTGGGAAATAGTAGAAGGAATGTACAGAAGAGCATTTCAGTGCTTAGATAAAATATGCTGCATCACCTAAGCATGATTCATATTACTCTAAACACCAGTTTCTTCTTCATAATGCCTGTTCCTTCACAACCTGTTCTTAAACAAAACAAAAACAAACAAACAAAAATAAGGAGGGTCAAAAGCCCAGAAGAAGATATATATTCCTTAGGTCAGAGTCCGCCCCTGGTTTGCTAACACAATACTACCCACAACACTTCTCATTTTAAATCAGTTCCCAATGCACACATCCTCACAAAGCAGCTTTAACAAGCACTCCAACTCCAAGGGACTTTCTTTGTTCTCTATTTACCTAGATTCATGATTTGACTGCAGATATCCTCCCACCAAAAAGTACTGTTATGTCATTGCACAAATTAAAACAGTAAATAAATTGCTCTGGAACTTTAAAAATTATTCATTCCACAATTAACTTTTGGGCTTGACTGTAAAGAAAATCATAAACTTCAGTACAACCACCATCACCCAATATTACTGCTGTTGAAACCCCCAGAAATGGAGAAGATATGAGGGACAGGTTTGCACAAGATGTGGCCAAGCTAGAAATATTGCACAATTGCTCTCATATACCTTACCAGCTCTAAACCCGGAGTAGCACAGATGTTTCTCTATGTTCTTTGTAGGCTTAGCAAGCCAGCAAACTGCCAGATGGTAGTTACACATCACTCGCAAGAACAGCAAGCATCTTTCAGTGACACTACATCTCACCAGCGTATCTTTCACTATGGCTACATTGCGTTGTGCTGGTGTGGTGTTGCTGAGCTCAATAGGCAGACAGACCCAAGGTGACAATTTGAAAGAAAGGAAAGATCTGACAAAAATTTGGCCTTTCAGAAACTGTGAAGGACATTCTGTAGTTACACACTAAAACCAAGATTAGAAACATACCTTCTTCATTCTTCCCATTGGGTGCCTGAGGGTCTACAGCCATCCCCAGCTTGCTTAGCCACCTATGTTCAGAACAGAGAGAATACATTGTTAATGATACTTGCATGCTGTTTTGACGGTTTCTCACTTTTCAGATGTGTTCCACATTACCACGACTATTTTCTTTAACCCCAAGTCTGAATGTCAGAGTTTCTATATCTCAGAGGATTTTCCAGAAATGCACCAGTTACCTGGATGCTAACATTCCCATTCCTTGTAACAACTGTGGAGGACTCAGTTGCCAATAGGAGAAATGCACTGAACAGCTCACAAGCCCACTTTGTAATATGTAATAGACTACCTAGAACTTTATTTTTCTGTGCACGGATTTCTGAACCACTGTCCATCAGGTACAACAGCAAGGTGTTCATAGTCCCAGTTTTACAGCCCTTATGCTCTTCTCAGACCGTATATGGTGAGAAGCACTAGTTGCCTGGGACAATTTCTCTTCCTGATCTTGAAAAAAAACACTACTGATGAAGAAAGAGTTGCATTACTGGAAGTCAAAGTATTACTGCTATAACACAATATCAGTGGCTTAGTCCCACTGTTGAGTTGTTATGTTTCACCCACAGTAAAGCAAAAAGCATAGGAGCCATAGGAGATGATGTCAGCTGCCCTGGCCAAAGCTATCATTGCACAACCTAAGAATCTAAGCCATTTAGAACTAGACTTTCTGACCATCGCATTCTGTTCAACTCCCTATTACTTTTGTTTTTAGTAAGTCTCACTTCCTGTGTTGCTTTAAGCTATTAACTGTGGGTTGTTTTTTTCTGGTTTTGGTTTTTCTTTTTTTTTTTCTTTAAATTTATTTCTCTTCCTAGGTAGCTGTATTTTTTTCTAGTGCTAAAAACTATCCCTGGGTATACCTTTTGTATGCTATGCTTCCTTATAAGTCATTCAGATCTATCCAGATTTTAAGAAACTAAGAACTAAAAAAGCTCAAGCCCTTCAAATTAAAACTCAAGGCATAAATAAGGAATGTAACAAGGTCATGAATTAAGATTCATAACTCCGATAAAACATCATGTTGGATCTTGATTCTACTCAAGAAATGGGAATTTGTCTGTTAGATCAGAACTGGATTTTTAGACTGTCATATAAATAATAGAGATACATAGCAAAGGGAAAAAAGTACCGTTTCTATAAGAGTGGATTAATGACTTTCTTGTAGCAGCTAATTGTAAGAGAATGATTTTTTTTAAAAAAAAAAAAATCTAAACAAAAGAAAAAAATGCTAATAAATCCAGGAATTCATTAAATACAAGGTCAGACACCAGTAATTGAGTACATTTTGGCCAGGTAAGTTCATGGAGCTAGCCAGCACAAATCTGCTTTTCATATGTGCACTACTATGGTAAATACATGCTAAATGAATGAAGCAAATGACTATACTAATAAACCCACCATTGACTTAATAGATATATATGCATGAAGAGTTGCAAAAGGTCATGATCTATCAAGCATTTATGCACACAAGTAACTCGACACACACGAATGCCCCAGTGAGTTCAGTGGAACCACTCACACGCATATGTATGTGTGGGACTGGAGCCAAGAGAACAGATGTCTTTTAGTCTGTTTCGACATATGCGTGAGTATGCGTGTACTTTCTGTATTAAATGCATGTATTTTATACTTTGCCAAGCAAAACATCATCAGTTACAACAGCGAGGAATCAGGACTAGTGCAGTACAGTGCAAGCTGCTCTAACACTAGGCTACCTAGCTTTAAGCCAAAATGAAATTTACTCCAGAAGTGGAGTTTGAAGAAAATCATTGTGGGGTATAAGAGCTGGGACACCTGTGTAGATTTCGATCACTCACTCACATGAGACTAAACATTTCCAAAGTGTCATTAAGACACTGAGAATTTCCAGCTGGGGTCCAAACTAGCTGTTAACACTCATATGTCCCCCATTAGCTCTACATTTTCCTTTACCTTCCCCCTACATCCTTTCCTCTTCTCTCTCAGACAGTCACTTTCTCTACAGACGTATTTCTGGCCAGCAGTCCTCCATTCTCAGTCCTCAGCCCACCTGCCTCAAGAACCTGTTACTGTGCTGAGGAGCTCTTGTAGGAAATGTAACCATATAGAAATAGATGGTTATTTCCCCAGCAGCAGCCTCTGGACTTCTCCAAGTTACAAAGGGCAACACATTTTTACATCTATATTTACATGTATATACCTACAGAGTACAGATTTATGAGTAAATAAATGCATGTACACTGCTGTACTACAGTACATTTCTGTCTCTATAGCCATTTCAGAAGGTCTCACACATTTTCTCAGCATCTCTCCTTTCATGTTGTGTTGAATAGTTATGAGGTCTCCTGCTTATAGAGGAGAAAAACAGTCAATGCTCTATGAAGAAACACAAAGGTCACTAGTACAGCCATGACTAAAATCTTAAATTATCTATCAGACAAGCTCCCTTCCCATTTAAATTTTATTGCTTCTTATCTGAATTTTGGCCTTTTTATGAAATAGCATTGTGAACAGACTGCAATCTGAAGTTATAAAGACAAAGAAAATAAGAGCTATATACAAATAGGCCCAAACTGGACCAATAGCAAGTAATATCTACTTCTGATAGCTTGATGGTTTCTAAAATGGCAGTATTAGTACCCATTTTTATTTCTTTAAAAAAAAAAAAAAGCATGAATGAATTATTGGTCCTACAGGCATTTGTGGAAAGAAAATTTCTAACCTGGCATAAGAATTGTTTAACTGCAGTATAGTTTGGCAGGGAATTAAATGCTTGCTTAGATTTAAAAAGCAGCTATTTATATCACTCTAACCCTCCTTGATAATTGACATGCTATTCTGAAAGCAAGCAATATTATATTCAAATCCTAGATCATTTCTGGAATGAAGCTATGTAATGCTTTTCCCTCTCTTTCCTTTCCTCCTTCACTTCTCCCATGGTGATGAACTTGCTAGTTCACTTTTGTAATGGAAAGGGATTTATATCTACAAACTTCAGGAAGACTAGTATCAGAATTGCACTAATAATGAGATTCACCAACTTTCATTAGTGAATAAATAAAAGTAGTTTCCTTCTACTTAATGATCAGGGGGAAAAAAAAAAAAAAAGGGAAAAAGAAAAAAGAAAAAAAATAAAAAGAAAGAAAAAAGCCAGACTTGGTAATACCCAGAATAATTTCATCAACAACTGCTTAACAGAAAGAGAATGAACTTTCAGAGTGTTCTCAGATGTGAGACAGGATGCAACATGGCCAGTCGCTCCCTACTTACGTGTTCATTTCCAGAACATTTTCTGCCGCAAAATAAAATGTCTTGATCTGTGGGTGGCTGATCTTAATAGCACTTTAAGAAAATAAAAACAAGAGAGAGATGAAGAAAACTAGTTTGCATAAGAAAAAATAGATGAATTAATTATTTAAAATATTTATTCACTCCACTATATTAATCCAGATCTGCTTATCCATCCATATAGTTAGTTCCTTAAAACTCAAGATTATTTTTAGCTCTTCTGAGGCTACACAGTATTCAGAAAATATAAAATACAGGAATTAAAAAAGGATGTAAAAAGAAATAACACTAAGTTTTTCATTTTGCAACCCCATAAGTTTGCTGTGTGCCCACATCTTGAATACGGTGTGCAGTTTTATCCTTCTCCCCAGCTCAGAAAAATAAACAAACTTGAAAGAGGTTCAGAGAAAGTGTCAGGGATGACCCAAGGTAAGGGGCAGATTCTGTGGATGATTAATCAGGCTAAGAACCCACAGCATAGAGAACTGATGGTAAAAAGAAGGTATAATACAATAAAATCACACGTGGCATGCAACAGGTGAATAGGGACTGATTCTTCACTGTTGTTTCCATGACAAGTTTTAGGAGGCACCAAAGAGGCAATTAGGTTTGACACCAAAAAAAATGGAGGTCTTGACATGCCAACAATTATGTTCTGCAACTCCACCTCAGGATGTTAGGGGTATCCTCATGAGTGCTGCTAATTCAGCGCTAATAATTTCAAACTGGTGGAAATCTACCATGAGTTAGTAAATACACTGACATACTTCTAACTCAGGAAGCTTCACCAGTAAATTGTTTGAAGTCTGAAAGAGCATTTTAAGGAAATAGCACTATATGTTTTTCTTCTTTAATCTTCGCTAGGCACCCACTTTGGGCCACTTTAGTAGGCAGGATATAAGGTTAGACTGCTTTGGTCTGACCTAGTGTGCTTGTTCTTAACGCTGCCTTGAGAAGGAAACACCAACTTTGAAAAAACACTTTTACCTAAATACCAACCAACGTGTATTTCTTATGTGTTATTCTAGCAGACTATCTGTGTTTTGAAGCTGTCTTTTCCAATGGAGAAGAGGAATGAAAAAGGGAAATTTACTTATGCTGTTCCAATGATATCAACAACTCCGTAGTTCACCAGCTTCTGAACATACTTGGAAGCAGAGGTTGACAGTCATAGAAGAGACATTGCGGGGGTGGGGGTGAACATACAGGTTTGAGTTCCTTTAGGAAACAAGCTTCCCATATCTCAGGAATCTACCCATAGTCCTTTTATCCTTTTGCCACAACACTCAAGCTTCTATCAAAGTGCAAGAGTGACTTTCTTGAGTAAAGGACAACAGGATCCATAGAGGTAGAAACTGCCATAAATGATTGACAGTTAATAAAACCAATTGATTCTTTATTGCAGTACGTAAAAACGTAATATGTAAAAATATGTAAACATCAGTGATTTTTGACTGCCTACTGTGCCTATATTTTAAAATAATAATAATAATCAAAAACAAAGGAAGATGCAAGACACTGGAAACTGAACTAGCTAACTCAAACATTCTAGAAATGCAGAATGAAAGAAAAGTCATCAACTTTTCTTATTTTGACTGGATTTCCCTTGGTACATGGTCTGTTTCGACTACAGTATGTCACCTCACTAAGACAATACTACTTTTGAATTACATGCACCTTTCCTATAGTAAAATATGCTTTATTTATATGAAAAAGCAATTCCTCAATGTGTAATGACTATAACCAGAAGAATACCCTTTCCAGTTTGTCACTAGAAATCATGAACTGCAGCAATTAAAAACTTTCTCCTGGTCCTGTGTTTAATGAGTCAACCACCACTCTTCTGAGAAAACAATTTGGAGCTCCCCATATTCAAAATTTCTACCCCCCCTTTCTTTGGAGGATTCAAATGCACAGTTAATCTCAAGAACTCCTAGGGCTAAGAACAGCATGCAAACAGAACAAAGAAGGTTTTCTCTTAAGGGACAAAATAAAAATCATGCTGAGCTTTATAACTTTAAACAGCAGCAACACCCCTCCAAAACCTTGAAGTGTGCTCAGGAGCAGCTGGAAGTCAATGTTGTACATGGAGTTTGGAGATAATATTTTTAGATATGTACTCTGCTAAACAAGGTTTTCACTCCCTGCACAACCAGAGGCTTGTACAGCCCAAAGTTGCACTGCAGCAGTTTAAGGAATAGTCCCAACTGAAAGGGAAGCAGTATTACTTACATCACTGTTGAACTCACCAGACAAGAGAAGGCATCTAAGATAGACTGCCACTTATTCATAAGCAATGAACAATAACAACAGCAAAAAAAAGCATACTGATTTACTTTTTAATTGCAGCTTTCGTAGAGGACATCTGATGGAGAATTTGCAAAAGCATATTTACTGTATGGTTTTCTTTGAGTAACACATTTAAAATCCCATTATTTGTACAACACAGAAGATCTCCCCACAGCTCCATTGTCAGGCAGTACTGAGATCCAATTCTTTGCAACACTGTAAAAAAAATCATGCAAAACCAGGGCTAAGAGATAAACTTACTGCTTTTTTTTGCATTCTGTTGCTCGGTCCACACTGAAGTCTGGAAGCCTGATAAATCCTTCTGCTTTTTCAGCCTGCAATGAATAAATAAATCAGATCAACCAGTTAAACTACCAGACTCCAATGCTTAATGTTATTTAACATACAAGTGCTTGTTTTTGACAGCTTTTTTATACCGTAAAATGTATTCTCATCACCATGGGGACATATTAACACCCAAAGTTTTGGATGATATTTGGAAACAAGGACTATTCCTACACAAGCTATTATTTGAGCAAGTCCTGGATGCGAGAAAGCTCAAGAGCTTGCACTCCTGTCTGTGTAAGCAAGAGAGTGTAAGCATAGGATTTGTTGTAGACTTCCAAATAGCACAGAACCTGAGGAAGGAAAGATCCTCAGCTCATATAAGAGAGCTGAGATAGATTCACCCGCCTCCTCACCTCAGAGTTGTTTGTTGTTGCTGTTTATTTGTTTTAAAATCAGAATATCTTTTTCTAAGATTCATGATTAAGTCATAAGTCATGTCCAGTCTAAAATTTTTTGTCAAGGGCAAAATTTAGGTTTGGAGGAGGAAAAGTAGGAGGGAGGTAGAGGAACCCAATTCCTCTGCAGCCATCCATGATCACACAACCTGGTTCAATAAGTGACCAGACAAGCTTTGTGCACATAGCATGAAAAATGAAACTACTGAACCTCAGCTCTAAAAACAGCTTCAAAATCAGAAGTCACACAGAAAAGATGGGTGACTAAAGAGAGAACGAATAAGTGTTATATTATCATTTCTGGTGTGGCTGTTACATGCAAGCTCAAACAAGCAAGCATATGTTCCATTATACAGCATGCGTGTCTGTTACACAGACGCTTAACAGCAACGCATAATAATCTATGCATATTCAAAAACTAAATGTCTATAGTAATAGGAATTCAAACATTACCCAAAATGACCCAAGGAGGATGGAGGAGGGTCTACCCTGGGTAATTGTAATATAGACAATTTTGTTGGGTAACCTGTCTATTCCTGTACATGACCAAGGCAGAGAGAGGCAATAGGGGCTGCTCCCATGCCAGGAAGTGAGAAGGTACCAGTGCTGTTGGATGTTCCCACACAGACGAGCTGCTTTGTCAGGCTGTGAACCAGACTCAGATGACTCTGACCACACAGAAATCACTCCCTCCAAAAATTCTCTACCATAGTTCAGGAGGTAGAAGAAGCCAGGCAGACATTTCAAGTACACTATTTAGACACAGTCGCCCCTTTCTGTAAGAGAGCGCATTTACTGAGCAGTAACGTCTCTGTTCCAGGTCAGCTGGACTCTGTACCAGAGTGGCTTCAGTAATACTGAAGTTACCAGTTGGCCCCGAATCCCCATTCTTCCTGCCTGCAGCTGAAACAACTCTTTTACTATATCTATCTACATTTACCTGATCAGATGCAAGAAACTAGGACTGCTCCTAAGAGAAGCAATAAGGTAGGCAAAAGCCTGTAGCATATAACATCAGGAAAAAATACACACAGATATATATATATACATATATACATATATATATAAATGTACTTTTCAAAATACAGAAAACATTAATTCCGGTATCAACTATTTACAGCTCCTAGGTCTTATCCCTGGCCATATTACAATTCTGAAAATATACACTGAGATAAAGCAGGTAAAATATACACAACAATTACAAAGACAGAGGATAAATGGAGATAGATGACTGACAGCATCTCAAGCTATATTATGCATGAATATGAAAAGACTATAAAAAGATGTTCATCAAGACAAGTCTTTGAGCTTTAATGCTTGAAAGTATAAATCTCTTAGAACTGAAATATGGATACAGAAAGGATATTTCAGTGGGTGGCTTCCCTGTACCTCTGCATATCCGTTCTTTTGTATACGGTAAATCACAATATAACCATCATTCCTCCAGTTTACAAGCATTAAATATTCATATCAGAGGTTTATATTTTACATCTTCACCAGTAAATGGTTTTGCCTGCTTGAAGAGGAAAAAAAAAAAAAGCGGAATGGGTATTTTTATTAAAGAATATATTTATTTCATATTTTATTTTGGTACAGGAGAAACAGTAATGCTCATCAGCATCTGAGCTGAAAAATCTTTCATTTTGCAATGTGGCTTCATTTGTACAGAAAAATCCTTATTTGTTATTATGGGTTTTTAAATTTCTCTTTTTGTATTTCTACGTGTCATATTTGTTCAGAGCGTGTCTGAGGATCTTTTGTTTCCATTCCACAGATTTGAATTTAGTGAGGCTAAAGTCATGGAGACATAATAATAATTGACTAAAAAAAATAATTACAAGATTAAAAATAAAATGTTTGTTTTTAAAATATGTGTGTTTCAAACAATTAGACCTTAAGCTCATATTTCTACCCCAGATCCATAGTACAGCAAATATACAGAGATGAGTAAATGAGGAGTTTTGTTCATGGGCTGCATTGTACTGAAGATACTGAATGTACTGTCCTGCATTCCTGTACCACTAAGAGTGGTCATTTACTAGGCCAAGTGCAGCAGGAACACTGAAATTATAATCTGATCCCCAAGATCAGTCTAGAAACACCAGAGACTGACCTTAAAATAAAACTGTTAATGTGGTATCAAACCTGTTATTACACACACTGTTGGATATGAAACTTCTACAATGCTAGATGCTTCTCTATAGTATCAATCAATAGTGCCCAGTATAAAAAATAAAATAAAATAAAACAAAACAAAGCAAAACAGGAGATCCAGAAGACACTTTGAAAAGGAATATATTGAACCACCTTCTCACCCGCAATAAAGCATCCAGCGGGAGACTGGGTGACTAGTTGTTGTGTTTTTGTTTTTTGTTTGTTTTGTTGGTGGTGGTGGTGGTTGTTTTTTTTGGGGGGGGAGGGAAGAGCTGACATATTATGAATGCTATCACCACTCAGCCAGTTTTACTATTGGAGCAGTAGTCTAGATGGCAAGACTGCATCCTGTAAATTGTTTAGGATGCTGCACAGACAAAACCTAGCATTAGAGAAATACTTTATACAGGCATTTGAGCATTCAGATTGTGTTGGGCCACAGAATCAACAGGATGCTGTTACTCAGCATGGGGACACTCACCTGGAGTGCTCATGCAGAGATGGAACTTAAACTTGAAGGACTAATGTATTCCATGACCACGCAAATTAAAGGAACAGTCTCTAAATTTCTCAGAGAGACAGATCTGTAGGCTTTGATTTCATTTACCAGTTTTACCATAGAGAAATCTCACCTTATGCAGTATCTGACCTGTTCCATTTAGTAGAAGGTCATGTTCAATGCATCACATTCTGCCTTTACATCATTTCTGTCAGTGATTTCACATTAATTTACAATAAAATTTTAATGTTTCATTTTATGTAGAAGTGAAAGGAAGAAAGATAATGTGAATTTTAGGAACAACTTTTTGTTGTTGTTTTTAATGCACTATTGGTTGCAACTCAGATGTGTCATCTGTGTAATAGAAAACAGATGTTTGATGGACATGTAGTTCCATTTTATAGTATTAGAAAAAAAGGAATGGAAAAAAAAGGAAAACAAAACTTAACACTCAAACATTATGAGCTTATGAGTGTCACTGCAGTCAACAACTTCACACACAAACACACACACACACAAAACACCCTTTTCTGTCCCCAAAAATCAAATATATTAATGAAACATATTGAAGGAACACAATGAAAAAGGTTAATGCCCTTTTCAGCTTGCCTCTCAATATATTGTACAAATTCAGTAACTTTAGCAAACTTAATAAATAATTTAATTGATCCTTTTCAATATTTAAAGTGGATGTAATGATGCAGAAAAGTTTTTTTGTTTGTTTTGTTTTTGTTTTTTTAAAAAGTGCTGTAAAATGAAAATATCCAGTTATTGCAGGACAGCTCCATTCTGCATCTCAAGTTATGCCTGATGGCTTCATCCCGGTGTTTCAGTGCTGCCTGCAAAAGACCTCATGGATGCTGGAGGAGCAGTTCAGTCCTCAAGCCTATTTAGGATTTTTATTTTATTTTTTTTCTCTCTGCCAAGTACACCAGTGGGGATAGAGCTCTAGAGCTTTGAATAATTTGTGTAGCATATTAGATCAGAGGTCTCTGAAACCCTTGACACAATCAACCAACATCGATGAATTTGTGTCATGAACGCAAGCAGTTACTATAACTCAAAGGTGAAAGATTCCTGTTTTAAAAGACTGCAATTATATAGTTCCTAGCAAAGCTCTTGGAGTGAGGACCAATTTAAATGCAGTGAATGCAGGGAAAAAAAAAATACAAAGACAAATAGTGACAGTAGATCACAGCCTGAAACCCTTTGATTTTATACTTATATTTCTTTTCAGCTGAATCCCCATGACAACCATCATTAACACATCCTGTAAAACTGTATTTCAACATTACTTTGAAAACCAACCAAGCTATCCCAAAAGGCATAGCATGACAGAGGCTTTTAGCCCTCTGTCCCTTTCCAGATGACATTATTCACATAGCTGCAACAAGCACAAGATGAGCCAGAAGCCCAGGATTATACATGCTGATCTTCCCCCTGAACCCCTCTTCTTATGCAGAAGTACTGATTCCCTCAAAGGTTTCAGTATGAGGGGGCAGGAAAGAACTAAAACCAGTAAAGGGTCTGGCAGGATTACACACTGTCCTCTTCAACATATTTTCAAGACACATGACTAAGGAGAACAGTAGTGAAAACAGGGAAGCAAACATTATGAGAGAGCAACTCTCCAAAGAGTTTGGTGTCCCAAATGCACTCAAAAAGTCTGACTGCTCAAATGCATTTTCTGAAATTTTCTCTATTTCCATTGCAAAAATTTTCTTTTTTTTTTTTTTTTCCCTACTCCAAACAGCTTTCCTTCCCCATACTGGGGGGGAATGCCCCTGTTACAAATAAGTTTCCCTGCCAAATATGATATCCGTGTGTCAAAAAAAGAGCAAGTATGTATGGGAAGATGTTTCAGAGCAGTCTGTCTAAATGTGCTGAGATGCTGAAACCACAGGTGCCCTAACTTATGTCTCTCAGTACTTCATCTAGCCAGTCAAAAAGCTAATTTGGATTCAATTATCTGCTCATGCTTGCTTTCAGTAGGTGAGAAGCTTGACTGCTAAAGTGTCTGATTGCTGGCCATTCTCAGTATTTTATTATTTTTACTTTTGAGCTGTTACTTTCACAAGGTATTTTACGTTAAACTGAAGGAACACTTGTCTGCAAATGTCAGCCAGAGTGACCTACATTGCCTCCTCCAATCTGCCTGGTGTGAAAGACCCAGAACTGGAGTGACCTGAAGGCAAATTAAACCTGAGCAATGGAAATTTAGAGAGCTTTAGGGGCAGCCTCAAGACAGACTTCACCGAGAACATGATGTCAGCTGAGGTTACCTCCCCAAATCTGGGATAATGCGCATTCGGTTACAAATTCCACCCACTCCTTATTTTCTCCAGCTCTGCTAGAAAAAAAAAAAAAAAAAAAAAAAGGTTAGGTCCAGCACCCTGTTGCTATGTTACAGTTGCCAACGTCTGTCTGACTGCATTTTCTACGCAGCCACTAACAAAATATACTTTTTCCTCACAAGAACGAAACCAGTCAGGCCGAGCTACAAACAGTCAGCATAACCCAGTTCATTTGACCTCGGTCCCTGTCCTCCATCACCGCCTTTCACTTCAGCCTCTAAGAGGCCCATCATGGGACATCTCAAGTGTGGGAGAGGCAAGACTCCGTCTCCTGTAACACACACAAACTCTATTGTCATGTTGGATGCCCTGTTGTGACCATTAACTCCACTGAAGATGGAAGTATTAAAGCCAGGCCATGTGCAGAAGTAAAAAGAAATATCAAGTAAGCCAGTGAGTATGTTACTGATATTTTTTCTTCATAAATAGCAAGGTGAAGATATCTGTGAAAATACAATGGATCAAATTCATCTCAGATGTAACTCCAGTGGTGGTACTAAGCATGGTTCTGGTCTCATCATTTTAAGCAAGCATATTTTAGCAAAGGACACCTTCCCTCCTTTTAACACCCTATAGTTACTGTGATTCTGAAAATGTCACCTGAATCTAAATTTATGCAGAAGTTGTACTCTAAGTTGTCCAAAGAAACATCAGATTTTTAACATAAAATAGTGTAGAGGAGTCAGCAGAAGTTGAAAGCGAAGAGGTGCTACCAGCTAGCATGTTTACAAGAAGTACTGTGATAGGTGAGAAGTCAGGACTGATATAAGCCAGAAGTATTTTGAAGCTGCATGAACTCTTCAGAGTATATGAAATGAATCTGAATGAGGCTGCCACCTGTTCTTCAACCTTGTTTGTTTTGGGGCAGTCAGTGACAATAGGAAAGGAGGCATGGACTAAAATGACAAGTTCATTCACATGGCAAATGCTGTATAGGAGCGTTGAGATCTGTATGACCATGGTTTCTCTGAATCCTGAGAGAGGAATTTAGCCAGACCACTGAAGTAAAGGAAGCAGACAACTTTGCACCTTCTCTCTCCCCCCACCGCCACCCCCACCCCCCAACACACATTCTCCAGAATGCAAAATTTCCCCTATCTTGCCTCATTTTGTTTCTTCTCAGGTTGATTACTCCTCAGAATAATTTGTTTCCAACAATTCTCATGTCTAAAATGCCTGCTAGCTGTCCAGCACACTTTTCTTAATGATGCTCAGCCAGAGGAACAACTACAAGCAGTGGTTTAGAACGGTCAATGGATTTGCAGGATATTAACACCACTGAGAAGTACCTACCAAACCAAGTCTTTTAAGCAAAATTATGGCAAGCATTGAAAAAACACTCTTTTTTTTCCTCCTATTTTTCTACTCTTCTTATTTCTTTTCTTACTTTTTATGTGTGTATTTAACTTGGTTTTGAAAGGAAGCTAAATCAGACTACCACAACCACACAAAAAAAAATAACAACCCATGACCAGCACAGTTGTTTTCACTTTTGCCTAAAAAAGAATATCTAACATCATTTTAAAATGTCATTTAAGAAAGGTCTGTTAAAGTTTTTATCATGTTAAAATCGTAGCTGAAGAGAAAATGGGAAATACACTCCTCATCAGAATAAAGATTTGTTTCATGGAATCATAGAACAGTTTGAGTTGTAAGGGACCTTAAAGACCACCCAATTACAACCCCCCCGCCATGCGCAGAGACCAGTAGACCAGATTGCTCAAAGCCCCATTTAACCTGGTCTTGAATATTTCCAGGGATGGGGCATCCACAGCTTCTCTGGACAAGTTGTTCCAGTGCCTCACTTCCCTCACGGTAAAGAATTTCCTCCTTATATCTAACCTAAATCTACTCACATCTACTCTCTTTTAATTTAAAACCATTTCTCTTTGTTCTGTCACCACAATCACTGACAGAGTTCATTGCCACATAGGCAAATTTAATTTATTTTTTTAATATATTTTTTTAAATATTTGTATATTTTTTAATTTTATTTGTAACTTGAAGAAGACCGCAAGAGCTTTAACAAGGATTATTGCAATAAAAAGAATCCTGTGAAAAAAATCCAAATTGTATTTAATTTGTTCAAATGCTCTAATAATTAAGACAGTTTTGGTTTTTTAATCTTTCATCCTTTGCTGGCCTTGAGACATCCTGATTTCCGGAGCAACATGTTTGCATTTAGGAAGCCTGATGACCGTTTGCAATCCCACACTGAATCTGTTCAGTTTCAGCTGATGTTGTTAGCATCCCCTAATGTTCTGCATGTGCCAGTTCTGGGCTTTGCCAGCATCATTATAATACAACAGAAGCTGTTTTAGAAATAGCAGTGCAAGAGAGTAAAGGGAATAACTATGTTAGAATCTTCCTAGGACACACAAGACACCGTCTCTGCTGTAGCAACAGACTGTAATAAAAATCAGCTGTTCCCTAGGAACCACTGGCTCTTTGCACTCAGCCATAACCTCCCATTAAAAACCCAGGTAGCACATCTGCAGAGTGAAGCTGCCAGATGCAGAGCACAGTGATCTGCAGAGGGGATTCCAGGGTTACTCTGAATTTCTCACTATGATTCTTTCCCCCCTTCTTCAGTTTTTACTTCTTAGCTTCTTTGACTGATTACATAAATCCAGGACCTGCTGTTCTTTGTCTCAGACAATTTCCCACTCACACTGTAAGTGGAGTAGTTGGGTTGGATTGTCAGGAAGAGGAATGCTATCTGTGCCAGCTGTCCTGAGGAAAGCTCATCCCCTGAACAGAAAGCTGGACCTTGAATTCAAAACACTGTCTCCTCTTGCAAATTTGACTTTCAGCATTGACTCATCAAAGCAGGAAGTTAAAAATCAGCAGAACGTGAGAGACTTTAATCACAATGCTATGGATGAGACATCAGCCAAACAAGGAATAAAATCATCATGAATTGCCAGTGCACATACCTGCAATCCTACCAGTTCAAACAGGGGGAAAAAAAAAAAAAAAAGTGTGTGTGTGTGTGGGGGAAGATGGAAGAGAGACAAACAAAATCAAACAAATAAACAGATGAATCTTAGTGTGGAAGGGAATGAAGAGAGAAGCAGAAGAGACACTTCTAAAAATTAAGCAAATTAGAAGTGAGGAGGCAGTATTGCTTCAAGACTTGATAGCAAACTGCCTGACCCAGGAAAACCTTTACCAGATTCAAATGCCAGCAGAGCCTGTGAAGAGGAGCTCTTCAAAGGGCAGAGCAGACTGCAAGTTAACATTTCACAAGTACTTACTGAACTAGAAAACACAGTTTTCTGCATGTTTCACATTCAAATAGACACTTTCCAAATTACAAGAAATGTCAGGGCTGAGAAATAAAGCCAGTCATTAGTACTTCTCCAGGGTGCTTTTAAACTGTGACCCCAGCTCCCCTAGTCTCGATCCCAGCAGATGCCATTCATCCATGCCTGGGGCTGGATGGATGCTGTACTCACCAGCTGACTGCTGTACCAATACAGCGATGACTCCTTCAGCACACACCAGAACTTTTTCCATTTGTTGCCAATGAAAGCTCCTTTTTCCTTCTTTTTGTAGAGCCATCCTTGGCAATCAGCTTGCCCCAGCTCCTTACACGATATCCTCCGTCGGCTCATTGTGAAGAACCCTGTGCCATTAAAAATACAGTGTTCTGCTTGTTTAAAAGTACATTACCAGGAAAGATGTTGCTGTCAATTAAAGATATCAACCTTACTTAGTGATCTTAACAAGTCATCCAAGCATACCTTAAAATATACTTAGAAGTCAATCCATTTTGTAGTGGCTCTGACAGTAATATACACGCCTTTGAAAGCCAGTCTCATGTGCAGAAACAAAATAGTAAGCTATAGATAATGCAGATACTAGTTATCATTTAGATAGCCATACACAAGCTTTTTTTTTGTGAATTAAAAACATATCCTTTAAACCTTTTAAGAGAAGCATGCATGTATTTCTCTTCACACAGCTGCACTGAAAAACAATACATCTATTTAAGTCAGCTAAAGAAAACTATTATGCCAAGTACATTAAAACCGTCAGTGTATGTGTATGCATGCATCTGATTCTACCTCACTGATTTCCAGCTTTGAAACAATTAACATACCACAAGGATTTAGTCCAAAAAAACAGCACGTTGTCATTTTTTTTCAGAATTGCTTCAAGAAACAGTGGAGTTAAAAAGCAGCCTTCCACCAGCTGAGCAGCAGTAGTATAAAATCCTCACCCTCCCAAGATCAAGACATACTAAGAAAATAACAAAAGAGGAAGAGAAAAGAAAAAAAATCTCTCATTACCTTGACTTTTCTTTTTTGTCTTCTGACGCAAAGGAACCTGTAAGAAATGCAGGAAGGAAAGAAAAGAGGAAATTTCAGATTGTGTTGCAACATTTGTCTAGAAAGGGGAGGGGGAAGCTCGAGAAGGACGTGGTGGTGATGCTGGTGGTATATGCAGGATGGAAATGCATAACCCACTCACTGCTGAAGGGACGTTAGTAGCTGAAGCATAAAACGTGTTAATTAGAATTGATGTATGTGGAGTTGAACCAGGGCAAATCTAACTATTATACATGTGCCTGTCTACTAGTGCTTCCTGTTTCACACCCACAGGCAGCTTCTACTTTGCTTCCCTGAATCATATTCTGTGTTCAGAAGTTAAAAAATAAAAGTTAGAAATCCAACATTTTAATGTTTCCATGAGGGAGGTTTACAAACATAGGTTGATTAAAATACATGGCAGATGTTTTATTGTCCTTTAGCATATTCTAAGCACCCCTACCCCTGAAAATGAAAAAAATATTTTTCTTCTTTTTTTTTTCTTTTTTTTTTTTCTTTTTTTTTAAAGTACAAAAGAACACAGTTCCCCTCTACATAAGTAAGAGTTTCATATTTTTTAAAGAAAGGTAAATAAATCACACAAGCTTGGAAGACTATCCAAACACTAAGATATAAATATACCAGAAGTTTGCCATGCCATACATAAGAATTTTGAGTCTCTGCAAAAATAACATAATTGAATTGTATTTTCATTATCAGTGTGCATTCATCCCACGTTAACACACAGAAAATGAAAGTAAAACAGAAGACCAGGGACTGAGAAAGAGGTCATCAGAAATATAAGGTCCAGGTTTTAGAGTAAATCCTCCCCAGACTGGCTGGCTGTGGACAAAGCACTTTACTTCTCTTGGCCTCAACCTTTCCATCTCTAGCATGGGAACAATAACATTCACCTTCTATTTTTTAGGAAGGTTTTGAAACCTCCAGATGACAAACGCTGGATAAGGTGATGTATGGTTTAATATGCTCGGCCACAATGTTGCTATGCAAAGCTGGTAACTACCTGATCCGCTGCAGAGCTACGCTAGAAACATTACTAATGCAGTCTCCGGACCTATCAGGCAGCTTTGGAGGAAAACAAAACCCCTTTTCATGTTATTCTTGAAGGATTTGATGGCTCTTGTCACAGGTAAATTAAAGATGAGTAAAGCTACACCATCTGGAAACAATAACACAAGAAACCACTGCCACCAGTACTTACAAGAGCTGAAGCATTCTCTAGCCAGTTATCCTTGCAGCATGTATCCGAGTGCAGAACTGCATATCGTAACTCTTGGGCTTATCTGGTGCTTATTTGAGATGACCTGAGCAACACATTTGTGGGTGGCTTTACCAGGAGTGAATAATCCCAGATTCCTTCTTAATCATCATGTATTCTTCCCCCCTCTACACTATTTTTTTTAAATTCTACCACGGCCTCTCAGTCTCCCTGACTATTCTCCATGACAACAGACAAAGAAAAGCAATGAGAAAACATATCAGCTACACTGAAGCTCCAAGATTTCCCAGTCCTGTACAGGCCACCTTTCACATCTTCATTCCAAAGAAAGTAACACCCTATTTAGGACACGTGGAAATAACAGACAGCCACAGTGAATCAATGGGTCATGTAATCACACTCATTACTTTCCTTCAGTGCTACCAAAGTGGTGTTAAGGAAAGCAAATTTTAGTCAGCTACCCACAAGCAAAAACTGCAAAGCAGGGTGATAGTACATCTTTGCCATGATAATGTGGTGGGGTCATGTTGCCTTTACCCAACATAATGACAAGACAAGAGCAATGACAAGAGCAACACTGACACAGGATGTGGCTCTGTAAACAGCTGAGGAAGAAGTAGATCTTTCCGCTAACCTTATTGATGATCAGCATAGTATCTATGGCCTATGGCTCATCTGTCAAGAGAGGGTTAATATCCATATTACCTAAATTCTCTATTAGGGCCTGCTCTATATACAGACTGAGGTGGGAACTGATTAACCACTAAGAGCTTGGGGTAGCAAAAATAATTCACAAATTTGCATTTATTATTCAGTAGCAATGATTGTTTCCTGCTGCAGGTTGACAGGGGTGACGGATCTCCATCTCTTCATATTTCATAGGAGGAGTTGGGAAACTAATCAGAGAAGGAACGGCAGTTTCCCAAGCCATTATTACATTTAGTTTGCCTGGATAAAATCAGTGATGAACCCACAATAAAATTGTCACTGAGTGAGATTTCATGAATTAAGTTACATTTCTGTTTTTCTTTTCCAGGATTCCTGAAAGCTGACATAAATTCCATCGAATTAATTCTCAAACAGGAATTCAACAACTTTTAAATGTTTCTAGTGCTGCACAGAAGCCCAATATCAACCCATAAAAAATAATTTGTTTGTTCTTCACAAGAAAATCTTCTAGTAACAGAATACATCAATGGAATATGCCAAGAAATCCAGGGTTGTTCAACAAATTGGTTTCCCAAATTTTGCAGATCTTTGAAGAAACAAAAGAAACCTCTTTCCCCTCAGCACCAGTTCTTGCAGTCAAATATTTTATGAAATTATTTAATTTAAAAATAAAAATAAAAATCAATGAGACTGTTTTCATCTTAAAACAATAGAAAAACCTATATTTACTTTAATCTACCATAAAATTCATGCAATGCCTCACCAGCAGGATTTCAATTCAGTTTTCCACAAGAATATAACACTTTAACACATCTCCAATTGTAAATCTTTCCTCAAAAAATAAATTTAAGTTTCCTCCTCTGAAAACTGGCTTATGCAAGTTGGAAATCTTTCATTTCATTGAGCCTGGATGAATACTGATTAAGAAATACTTTTAATTTTCAGACCTAGCAGACTACAGCACCAGTGCAGAACAAACAGAAAAGTCTGACTGTGGAAGATAGTTATTACCAGTAAAACCAATGGCACTGACCACGGGCATAACAGCAGTTTCAGATGTGAACATATCGTAACTACTACACATAGTCACTGACTGGAACAACCTGAAACTGAACAAAATGTTCAGTTTGGCTCATACTTTCCTATTCTTCTGATAATGGTGAATGTTCCTCTGTAAAGACAAATTTCTTGATGTGTATTTCAATATCACAGGTTCAACTAGGAAAAAAATAAAATTAAGGAAAAAAAATGTGTCTAGCTCCAGGGAAAATCTGAGGACAACAATCCTCAGAAGAGTCTGAAATAAATGCAAAACATCACAGTTATTTTTAACTTTAGAAGGGTCATAATTTTTCTGTGAGGCTGGCAATACAGGCTAGCTTTTCATCTTTTTTGGGGGGAGGTTTTGTTTGTTCATCTGTTTAGTGAGATCTAAGGGTTGAACAGGATGGGATAGTGATGCTGCATGAAAACACAGGCTTCAAGCTTGCTGTCCATTGCTCCTCCACTTGGCAAATACAACTGGGAGCCAGCTGCAAAGAGAGCTGTACAATTGAGCGTTGTTCACAACCACTTCTGTGCCAGACTGGCTCCCCTGATAAGCAAAAATGAACAAGAGAAGTGATATCTTCAGTGAAAGACTTCTGTCAGCTTAGAGATCCCATGTTTGATTTAAAAACATAGAGCAGGGGCTCTATATATTTCCAGCCTCCCTTTCAAATGGGTGGCCTCGACCAATTATTGTTGGGAATGAAACCTAGCTGGGCAGCATCCCTCTGGAGAGCTGCCAAGAAGCAGTTGGAGTTTGTCTTTGGGATGCTTCTGTCTAGAGTCCAGGTGTACTGCAGCTTGCAAATGCTCCTGAAGGAAGAAGCAGGGCAAAATAGACATATGAGGCTCTCTGAGAGGGAAGGAAAAGTTTGTTCTACAAGCAAAATCAGAGGCATTGCTCTACTGCTGAAGACCAGACTTCACGTCTCCTGAAGTTTAACTCACAATTCATGAGTCTGAGATGGTACCAAAGGCTATGATCATCAGTTTGTCTTCTACAGAGCTGTATTTTCCTAAAACCTCAAGGATTAGACAGATGTATGTCTAAGAAAAGTCCTTTGCTAAGCTCATGTATCCTAAATTACTCTTTTCTCATCTTTTGAAGAGTAGCTCTTGGAAGCGAGGGGACCCCTGGCTGTGGGTCCATACAACAGATTCAATTTTACCCCAAGAATAGAATTGGGGCAGCCTGTAACAGTCTCACCACTTGGCCTAACCCATGAGCAAGATCTCTGGATATTGATGATGTCCTCAGTCTTCTCTGATCTCTTCAACTAGTCAGTAACTTTGACATAACTTCAGATATACTTACGAGAGCATTGCCATCAGCTTCCATGAATGGTTTCAATTTAGAGGGAAAGCTGTAAAAAGAAAAAGGGTTGTTTGCTTGAGTTTTGCATTATATTTTCATAAATTAGTCCTGACAATAGATGAAAAAAAGTGTTAACGTGATTTGACTTGCCAGCTTCACCCTCTCATCTTCTTCCACCCTTTCAAAAAATATCTTTTCCAAAGGTAATGCCATATTATGTGAAAAGATTTTACTGATGTAGAAGGCAACTATTGATAAGGAGTACTAACTCAAAGATATCCTTTTTTTTTCTATGAAATAAACATATTGAAAGTCACAGATATAGTTGGGGAAGGTACTTTTTGTTTGTTTGCTTTCAGGGTTTTTCTGTTTGGCTTGTTGGGTTGTGGCTTTGTTTTAGAAATGAATAGAGAATAAATAAGTAAATCTTGAAGTGTCATTTTTTTCCCCTACTGTGAAAGAAATCAATAGGATTTTTATTTCCACTGAGATGAAACTATTTCCACTCAGCTGAGATATTCCCAGTGTTTTCTGAGTGTTCTAATCAGCTCATTTGCTCCCATCTCCTGAGCACAATGAGATTTCATAGCTGACTACCCTATAATGAATTACACTCTTCCCTTTTTGGAGAGCAAAAATTGTGCAGTCTGATAACATATGGTAGGAATTATATCCCAAGGATATCCAAAACTACCAGTTACCCATTTATGTAATTTCATTCAATATACACAACCAATAGTCAACTCCCTACGTGATTTTCCTTGGGCTGGTAGAATGAAAATATAACAAAAGAATCTGTGTAGTACAGAAGGTAAAGGAAAACATACCGACTTTGAATGCCTACAATGTTTCTATGAACTCCTCATCTCTTTATGTATAAAACAATCACTCAGTGAAATGGGAGAGTACAAGACTGCTGAAGTGAGCAAGATAGGATTTCCGGAAATAGAGCCACACTTCAGAAGAATTTCTAACAAGAACTTTTTCCTGTTACTAAAACAAGTAATTTAAGATATGTGGCATTCCTCATGCATAATATTTGTTTCATTTTGAAAATAAAGTCTTAGAAAATAAAAACCCACCTACTGGTTTCCAGCAATTTCAAAGCAAAAATAGAAATGCAAACAAAAACATATTTTTCTGGCTCCCAACTGCTTCTGTTCAAAAATAGAAGGAAGCACTTTCTAAAAGTGGCTCAAAAAGTAATATAAAGATGAGGAGAGATGTTATAGCAAATAATTTCAAGGATGTTTAGAAATAATAGCTAGTGTAAACAAGCAGAGGAAACACCTTTAGTTATACAAGCAAATTAACATCAAGCTTCAAATGCCAAGCCAAAAAGTAAGGAAATAACAGACCAAATTATAGTAATTATTGTGACATGTGGCCTTTTTTCCTGTCAATTCTCCATTTCAAGCATGCTTTGGGGTTTTTAGGGGGGTGGGGTGTAATTTTACAAACTGCACAGATCTGAATTAGCCACTATACAAGGAGAAGCATTAGTTAATTGGCAAGGAAACATTTCCGCCTGTGTGATTTGTGCCAAAGGAGTTGCAATGACTTTCAGCAGATCCTTCTCAGTGACTTTAACTCAAACTTTTGTTTAGTTTCCAGAAACTGGCTAAGCAGTCTTTGAGCCAGCATCCAATTTTCAAAAGCAGCATTGACTTCTGTCTCATTCTAGTTAAGTGTAAAATTTATTACTCTCTGCGTATGGAAAGCTGTAAAAATAGGTTCACTGCAGACTGGCTCTCATGCAGATGAACTGACTTTATTTCTCCTAAGTAAACCCAACCTGAGTGGGATTAGTTGCACTGTGAAACAGTGCAGATTTTTATGCCTACTCAAGTGTACTTCACTGTTGCAAAACCAACATTTCAGAAGGGCATGACCTGTTTATCTCTGCACTACAGTAAAATAAGTGTTTCCTTTCAATTCTTCACAGCTGTGCAATAGGACAAGTCTATCCTTTCTGAGCAGACAGACAAAATAGGAGGAGCTGGATAAATACAGCCTCTCATGCAGAGTTAGTCTATAATCACCCTATTGGATATTGGTATAGACAAACCTACCAGGGTTGTCTCCGGGAACTGTAACCCCCTGCCCCAAATATTCCCCTCCCCACGCTGCAGTTAGGGTCCCCTGCCAAGCTGTGTCCATCCCATGCCATGTGTGTGACATGAGGCAGTCTCATCATTCCACAGGCTCCACAGTAGCCCAGGAGCATACCCACAGATGGTGCTTTGGCTTGCAAAAGAGATTTCCAGAACATGAAGGCTACATCTGAGCTCAAGAGCTTGATAAGCCAGTGAGAGGTTAGTAGAAGATAACATCTGAGTTCATACTGCCAGAAGGGTGTCCTGATTCCTAACTGGAATAGCCACAGCAGGAGAACACATGTCCAAGACCATCTCATTTCATAGCTCACTTTCCAGACTAAAGACAGGAATGTGCATATCCTTGCCCTGACTCAGATAGACTTTGAATTTGAAGCAGGGTCTCACTTCCTAAGCAACAAGATGAGGATGTGGCTTTCCAGCCCTCCCCATAACCTTCTGCATTTGCAGCAAGATAAGATATGGGAAGAGGAGAGGAAAACCCTCCAGCCTACAGATTGAGGCACTCACACTGAAAATGTACACCAGGATTGCAGTCTGCTGTTGTGGATGTTCAATTCTCTAAAACTGGAAAATGGGATAAAACAAAGAGAGAGGGAAAATAAAATACAGTGGAACCTCTCCCAGTTCAAATGGCTTTATAAAGGAGAGAACAAACTTTAATCTCTCATAGCCTGGAATATAAACTACAACAAATCTATTGGATAAAAGCAAATGAGATGGTTTTAGATTACCAGTTTGTAAATCTACTTTTATTTGTCTTTTCTTAGAGGTGTCAAAACCAATTCATTTAATTTCAGTCTGAATCGAATAATTATGTCAAAAGTGGTTTCAGGTATAAGATTTCCAATTCAAATTTCTGAGGTTTTTGTTTTGCTATGTTTTGATTCAACAACTGAACCATAAACATCACTTTGCATATCTTTATTTGTACTGCTTCACTCCCGTGCTTTCAAGAATAATTAACAAGTAGGTACATGAGTAATAGCTGATGCAACAAATGTGGAAACACGGCAAGTGACTTATCAGAAATATCTTGCAATCGTTTCCATTTGACTGCATCATCTTTTCTGAAATAAATAGAAATATCTCTGTTAAAGATGAAAGGTAATGTTAAAGGTGGGGGGTGGTAGGAGACAATGATTTTCATTGGAAAATATATATATCTTAATCCATTAATAATAATACTCTTGTGGAAGTCAAAATCTACATGGCCTGACACTGTCACGCTGGTTGCAATGACATTGGTATAAGCCTGCCACACATGCCTTCCAAGCATCCCTCAGATGCCATCCAAAGTGGGCATATGCCTTCTGCTTCTGAGCAAAATATTTGAGATATGTGACATGACTCAAATCATTTGTATTGCAGAAACACCCGTAATGTGTGTAGCTCAGATCCTGTTCAGATGGCATTGATACAAACTATTCAGAAAATTTCTGTTTTACCAAGTACCAAGTCAAGGCTGTAAGACAACCTGGAAAAGAAACTCTGCCTTCTTTCTGTCTCCATTCCTCATGTTGGTCACCAGCATTGATATCTCCTTTGACTTTTTCTGTTGTGTGCCACTATTTGCACTTCAATGGGCAATGAATTGACAGGCAATATGAAATTAGCAATAGGGTTACAAAAATTTGCCTAGAAAAATCAATGATTACTTAATCATGGATCTCACTTGCAAGCATTAGGAATAGCATTGCCCCACATTATAGCTGTGCTTGAAGCACTGTCCTGTGTCAAGGAGACAGCCTTATATAACAGTCCTAAATTATCCCATTACCTCTAACAGGGGTTGTTGTAACAATGCAGGGGAAAAAATCATGACAGTGATTATAAGCTAATAATTGTCCTTTGGGTTACTAGAGATCAATTTAATCTGACAGAACCTTACCATTAGCTACTAATTAATCAGATCTGGTCAGTTATTTAACTGGTTAATTAACTACCTAAATCAACTGTCCTACTCGTACAATTTGATTCATGACCTGCAGGTTTTCTCTCATTTGCCATCTCACCAGGTAAGTCAAGTAGTGGGCTGGTGCTGTGCCATGGGGCAATGACAAACAGACATGGATGCTCTTTTCACAAAAGCTCATGGACCATGTCACCACAGTTATGTTCCACTCGCCTTGGTCTCCATTACTCCACATTCCCAAATGCAGATAAAATTCACCTCTGAGATTGAAAACATCAAGTCTATTAAAGTACAAGCATTAAAATATAAGTCATAATTGCCAGAGAATACCTTAAGCTTTGGCCACAATGGATAAATTTAGCATACTAAATAGAAATTAGCCTTTGAATAGCCACAATAATTCTTATAGCAGGCCTACCAGCAAGAAAATCCATCTGCCACATTATAACCCCATCGGTTATAACCTTATTTTCAAAGGCATTTGAAACGATTCAATCCCCTCACCTGCAAGCAATTCAAAAAGACAACTTCTGGCTCCGTTTGGGAGAGGGCCAGGAAAAACTGGAACAAAGTTCACTGCTCCCGCCTCGGAGACAGAAAGGGTCTGGAGACATCGCTCTGCTGGGATCACGGCCAGGGAGTCAGTCCAGCCAGGTCCAGCCAGGGAGCCCAGGAGTGGCGGGTGACAGGCGCCGACAGCTCCGCGAAAGCAGCTGCAGGAGCCCACGCTCGCTACCTTCCGGAGGAGAGAGGCTGGAAAGAAAGGAGAAGTTCAACAGAAGAGAGATGTTCCAGCTGCCTCTGGGGTCTCAATGGCAAACATAAAATAAAAAATAATAATAATGTAAAAAAAAAAAAAGAGAGAGAGAGAAGAACTCAAAATGGTATGCTTAGCTAAGTGCTTCTGCTCCAAACTTGAATTTGCATGCAGACTCTGTGCTGATTCTTAGTGCTATTCTGCACTTTGAAGGCCAACAAAATCCCAAGTTAAAAGTGGGGATTTTTCAAAAGCCTCAAGTACAGTGCTGGAATTACTGTGGCCTCCTAGTTGTCTCCTTCACTGTGGCAGGCAAATAAAAGCAAGCAAGGCTGAGAAGGTGGCTGCAGAAATGGATGAAAAGTCAGTGCAGTTAGGGGGAAAAGAAATGCTTCAGACCTAGGGGAGCACTTCCCAGGTGTTTTGCTGTGTTCCAAAGATGCACAATTCCCTGTTAGCCCAGAAAATGAAACATAGAGAGGAGGCAGGAAAAGAAAAAGCCCAGAGCCTATAGACCCTCCTGAGATACTGGTCTAAAGGAAAGTGAGCAATAGCTCTCTTTCTGAATAGGACAAGATTCAGAGGACCAAAGAAAAAATAAAATGTATTTTCATCCAAATTAACCAAATTTGCTAAAAATAAGTTTAATTTAAAAAATAAAAATAAACCTTCCAAGTGGAGCTGACCAGTTCCCTTGGGCTCCCCTATCATGCCTCAGCATCCTTCTACCAGGGACAGGCAGGGAGGCTGCCTGGCACACCCCGGCTTTCACCTCTGCCCCACGCCACCCCAAGGACAAACCATCTTTGGGGCCCTTCCCCCAGCACACACAGTGGGACACAGTGGGACAGTGGGACACACACAGACAGTCACCATGGGAATGTAAACCAGCTTTGGAGAGGAGCACTGGATAGGACATCTGCAGCTGCTCCTGCTGTGATGCTCTGCAGGGCTTCCTGAGAAAGGCACAGCCTCACTCAGGTACTATCAGAGTACCACACTCAGCCAGTTTTCTGATTTAAGGTCATGAAGCTAAAACAGAGCATAAGCCAACCAGCCCCTCCTATGCTTAGAGCCATCCTCTCTCCAGGCACTGTGAATGGAATTTTCTCCTATTCCCAAACACCAGAGAGCTACCTGAGCAATATGACCCACCCTGATGAGAGGTGCAATGAGAACATTCAGTCCCGTTATGGCTGGCCACAACTGCAGTGCAATACATCAAGATAACAGGAGCACACTTTTGGCTCCCGTGTTTAAGAACAAAAGGCCACAGAAAGTTGTTAATATTTGCACTCTCTGCATATTAGGTGTGAATTCTCTCCTTCCTTCCACCCAGGCAACGTTCACTACACTGACAGCTCTAAACAAAGGCCAGCATTCACATTTCTAGAGAAACATCAAGAGAACAGCTTTTTAAAAGTAAAGCAAAATCGTTATGCTGATGATTAGCAAGGACGAAGCACGAAAGCTGGGACAGTTGCTGCTTCTTCCATCAAAGATTCCCACTTAATGTTCAAAGTTCACCAAAAACAGAGTTCTTAGGAGTCCTGTTTGATTTTTCATTAAATGGTTGGAAGCACTGAATAATTTATGTTCCTTCCACCCTTCACAGTACACAAAGTATGCACATGGTACTCAAGTCTCACCACTGCAGTACTTGGCTGCACCAGCCCCTTTTTTACTTTATGTTTGCAAAGAGCAAGAGGAAAAAGCCTGCTATACTACACAAAAAGATCACGGCAAGAAATATCTGCTAGAAGATATCCTCCCACAAGCATGAGAAATAATTTTGTCCAAGATGGGTAGTGTAACCAACTAGCCCTGGAAGCTGAAATAAAATTTACAAAAAAAAACTGTTCCTGGTTGCAAAGGATTGTTACAATGCTTTTCTGCAGCCATCAGTACCCGTAGCATCCAGGATTTACAGTGATCCTTGTTTTTTAAACACTACAGCCTTTGCCAAAAATCTGCACACAGAAATAAATCATTAAAAATGACAATTTGCTACTCCTGCATATGTAGATTCTGACTACATTAGACACTTGCTTTCTGAAACTTAAAAAAGTGAGTAACTCCTTTTCTGAGGGGTTGTCTTCATTGTCTTCATTGCAGTGAAATCTGGAAACAAAGCAGTGAGCATTTCTCTAAAGGAGAAGGTAATGTGGCAGAACTGTTTACAGAAAACTGAAAAATTAACTTTCTCTTTTGCAAGAACAATTTCCATGTTTTCTCAGAAGACCTGGACTTTATGTCATAAGCTGTATTTCGTGAAACATTTTCCCTCTAAGTTCCACCATGCTGTGTCTGTCCCAATATTTTGAACAATTTTAAGTCTCTATCTCTCTCCTTCTAAGGAGAGATTCTCTCTCTCTGTTTTTCTAACGAACTAGTCGCCTGCTGTTTATATCCTTTTATATTTGGATCAGTGTATTCTGATGTAAAGTACCTCCATTTTTTAACCTAATTCCTATGCGTATATCTTTCAAGTTTTATGGAAGAAAAGTAAACAGCCAAAAAAACGAACAGACTTTTCAGTGATAACAAATTTTAATAAATGTAAAATAAAATTAATATTATCAACTATTTTATGGCAGTTTATAGCTCACGGTAATTGCAGCCTGCATAGTTAATCTTACTTTTATGATCCTCTTTCAATAAATTATTTGTAATTGTTACTCGAGTTTTCCCTCTCATGCCATGTGCCATATTGGCAACAAAACACCCATGGTAGAATGAATTAATGAGCAGTAAATGCCTGGAGAAAAGCTACCCTGTGCTCTGGATTTCCCATTGCAGCAGAGCTATAATTTATACCAGTTAAAGAGTCTGAGGCTAATACAAGGATTTGAAACACCCGTAATTTAAATTGTCTCCATTTAAATCAATTCACTTGATGACACAACTTTCAGCACACACTTTTTCTGACACGGGGAAGCAATGGTGTGTATTTGTCTTCCTAGCTGATCTCTTGTGCTTTCCTCAAGTGCTGCAACACATCCTGTTTCTGTTGGCAGCTAAATAGCTTCTCATGCCTTTTGCAATCATTATCAAGCCCAACGAGGTTATAATCCTCCTCCCCTGTTTAAAACATTGAAATGATTTGAAAGATTCAAAGAGTGCCAAAAGATTTGGATACAACTCCTGTATGTGCATCATTGGTAGACCACGACTGAGTTACTACCCCATGAGGAGTGGTGGAGCTTTTTGGGCACACCTGCACAACCAGAAACACCTCAGCAAACTCACATAGCTCTGAAGGAGCATATGAATGTGGAAGTCCTTTAAAACACCAATAAACACCTTGTCTTTCTGGAGGAGACCTGTTATTGTTCGTTACTTAACATCGAAAAGTACACTCATTTTTTTGGGATGAGAATTGAGGAAAGTCTAAATGTAAGCAAGATAACCATTGCACTTAAGTGGCTTTAACACACCAAGATGACAAACTTAAATCCTATCAGCCAGTGCAAGAGTTTTATTATGAACTTTGTAGAAAAATTCTCATCTTAAGTCATCATTAGTCCTAGTTTGTACTTCTTTTCCATGGAGAGTCTCAGAGAATACAATGTTTTCATTAAATAAAATACAAAAATAAAGTAAATAAAATAAAATGGAATAAAATAAGCTTCCTGCCCAAAACCAGAAATCTTAAAAAACAAAATGCAACATAATTTATTAAGAAAATATACAGCTTTGAAATAAAAGTCTTTCCTTCTTACAGGGAAAAAATGAGGGGAGTTGTTTTATCTAAAAACACAGATAAGATGAACAATCTAATGACTAAATGACTAACTAGAAAAAAAATAATAATTTCACTTTTATATTTTCTCACATGCTTATTTACTTTTTATTCCCCCATTTATCTTTCCTTTTGTTGAAACCTGTACCCCAATATGAGGTGACAAAACACAAAGTGAAATCAAACCATATCATTGCTAAAGCTCATTATGTCCTAGTTTAAAGGACATAATTTCAAAACCTATTGCAGTCTTTACACGGAATTTTATAATTCACATACAATTGAGCATTAATATGAGATACAGACAAACCCATAAGAAGGTTAGCACAAGAAACCCACCCCTCACGAAGTGGATAAAGTTTTGACCATCAGTATGTGATTTGTTGAGATTTAAGAAAGGAATAATAATTATTCCTCCAAAATAAATAAACAAACAAATAAATAAATAAATAAATAAGACTACTCCAAAGAGAAGAATTTACTCTTTCCTTTTTTTTTTTTTTTTTTTTTTTTATCTTAAGTGTCTGCCACTTCAAGATTTAAATCCCAGCTTTTAGCAGAAGAAAGCCAGCTGATCACAAATATTACGACAAAGGAATTCTGGAAAGTTGAATTCAAGGTAGCCAAGGCTGAAACTCCACAGGGCTTTGTAAGGCAGGTCAGTAGGTCAAACAGCTGTTCAGACTGGATGTCAGTCAAGTTTTTGGCACATTTTGTAAAGTGTTGCACATGTAGCCCATATTTTCATACTGTATGACTTCATTAAAAGCAAAAGAAGGGGTGAGAAACAGTGGAGCAATGGTACAGATTTTAACTGAGCGCCCAATGTCCTTGCACATCTGCAGACAGCAATATAGGGCCCAAACATAATGCAACAGAATATAGCATACAGCAATGTAATGGACCAAAGTAGGAGCAAAGTTAAGCATGCTGAGTAGCTCTCTCTAAAGCTGTCCAAAGGTTTCCATCAGGAGACAAACAAGCTCGCACGCAACCCCGATTTGAAAGTTGATTTTATCAGAAAATACCCAAGTCGGGAAACTGGAGTAAATCCTATGGACTCAGGAATTAACTGACACAAGACCAAGATGTCTCTTCTGCAGTTATAGAAACCCAAGATCAGGGTCTCATTGCTGTCATCCACTGTTTTAGAACTGCATCTCCACAACGCATCTTCACTGGCAACTTAGTTTATGCCAGGCACAAACAACATATCCAGAAGACAGACAGCTTATGGAGAGTCTTGCATTCCCCTGCAACTGCATATGCTATGCGTCACTTTAGGGTATGTTTTCAATTTTAGCCTCTGCAGGAGGGAAGGTGCTTTAAGTGCACCCACTGTGCATTTGGGTACAATCCACAAGATCCCAGGTGGAGACACAAGGCAAAAATCACACCTGAAAAGAACCTCTCTAGTGCACTAAATTGCTAATACATAATCATAATAATAATACTTTCTGCTTCTCAATGCCACCCCCTTTCCTTCCCCTCTCAATTCCCTAATTGCTCTTAAATGAAGAGATGTTCAACAACAAATTTTGGAAGTGCAGATTCCTACTTGCTGCAAGCATCTTCACACTGTTGCTTTCTGAGAAAACCTGATGATTTGACATCATTTCCACTCTCCTTGAACTTTGTGAGATCCACACAAATAATATGACTGTATTAGGAAGATAAAGAAAGCTCAGACACTCAAGCAAGTTACTCGATGTCAGGTGAGACATACTAACTATGGAAGAGATTTAAGCTAAACTGAATTGCCTAGCAGTTGCATTTGATTTAGATTAAGAGAAAATAAGCACAATTAATATGACTCAGCTGGTGTGGTATTTGATGGTGCTTGTACCCAGCAGCTATTCCTAGAAGAAACTCATAGACTTGGATACAACAACGAGTAAGAACATGAGTTCTCCTGAGACCTCGCAAGAAGGAATGAGGATAACAAAGCAGCTACACAATGTACCAAAGCAGAGATATATGTAAAATGATTCACAGCTTTATCACACATAATATTGTTATAGGAACTTTTCTGAAGTATTAGCAATGGAGATTGCAATTTATTTATTTCCATTGTAATAGACCATGTGTGACATACTGTAGGAACATGAAAAAAAAAAAAAAAAAAAAAAAAAAAAAAGAGAAGGTAACTCTGCTCCTGACAGTTTCCAGTTTAAGGCAGGCTACAACAGGAGGATGTAGATGGGAGCCCAAAATAATGGTGAAACAGTCACCAGAATCATCTGTTGGATCTCAGACAGTATCAAAGTTAATGTGACTTAGAAAAATAATGAGATATTTTTAGGAGACTGCAAAACATATGAAAGTGTTATAAGAGAGGAAGGGAAGATGCCAGAGAATTCAAAATGACAGTTAAAGCTCAGTTATGTTTGACACTGCCCAGAAGTGTAAATAGGCAGAGATTTCAACAAAACAGCAGGGTAAGAAAATTACCTTTATAGTGATTTTCTGAATTGATATGAGGAGGTGAAATTGCCTTTGTCAAGGCCAGATAATTGTAGATTTCAATAAATGGGACATGAAATAATGACAACTTAGATGACACTTTATTTTTGTGTATGGAGAATGAAGACATTTGAAAGCATGTGGAAAATATAAACATAGCTTGGAAGCAAAGATGTAGAGAATTGAAAAAGGCACTTGGACCACAGTTTAACTGTCAGTAGTGACATAAGATGACTTATGAAAGGCAACAATTAATCTTGCTGATTCCACCTAAAGGCTGAGCCAAAACATATCAGAGATACATTTGGTCAGGAAAATAAATAGATAGACAGATAGATACATACATACATAGATACATAGATGGATAAATAGATAGATAAAATCTGTGTTACAGGAGTAGATCCTCCCTTTGTAGATGGAGAAGCTGAACTGATGTTTGTGAATGAAATAATGCAGGCATGAAGTGCAGAGGAAAAATGAATCAGAGGACAGGATCTTTTAGTAGAGCAAAGACAGCATTTTGGGGTGTACCAAGGATCTTCTGAAAGGCAATTTTTAAGTGTCTCAGAAAACAGGTGGAGAACCACTGGCAGACAGAATCACAGAAAATAAGATTTTAAGAAGAGATTTTCAGACAAAATCAAGGATTAAATTATGGCAGAGAGCAGAGGCTTTTCTTGATTTATTGCATTTAACAGAAGAAAAAAAAAAAAAAGAAAAAAAAAAACATGCTAGTTGAGGAAAGGGAGAAAGACTAGAGGAGGATCTGGGGAAAAGGAAGGTAAGTAAGGTGAGCTCTACCCAGAAGAGGAAGCTGTATCTGCAGAAGTAGCAGTTAAAGAAGGGACACTTGTTGGTTGGGCAAAGCCATGTCACTTCTTTGATTTTTTCCCCTTAGAAGCAATCAGAAAGACCTGTTCAGAGATGAAAGAGACAAGCACAGGGATAACTGAAGGTATCTCCACAGAGAAAGCATGACTTGGCTATGCCAGAGGCAGGGGATGGAGCTCAAGGAGGGCAGACACACTCATCGTAGCAGAAGAATTCGGTTTATTCATGGGGCTAATGCCAGAGATGCCCCACAGCAAAAGCAAAAGAAGCAGACACTGGAGGGCAGCCAGGCTGAAACTTGATGATAGGAAAGAGAAGTGAACAATTAGAGGGCAGAGGAGGCTGCAGAAGGGAAATATTTTTAGAAATGCATGTCACTAAGGCATAAACGCAATACACACATATATAGGTACGTTGAGAACAACAGCAAGGTGAGCTATGCCTTTAATTGCATGCATTGCTTTTCAGAAAATTCCTTAAAAGACAGAAATATATCTTAGCCAAGAGGGAAATTGAGATGCAGATATAGGTAATAAATATTACTTCAGTGCCTGTCTCCCTGTTCAGTAATTGTGTAACCACACGCAGCATGATTTCATTAGCAGTAAGTGATGCGGCAGGCAGGGAGGACCCATTCTCTAGGCCTGTAAATAGTACCAGCCACATTGGCCCATAAATAGTACCAGCTACATTAGCAGATGAGTGAATGATCCCCTGAATACATCTCCAGGCACAAAAATGAAACAATTGAAAACTATTCACCTGTCATGTAGCAGCATGGCCCTCCGTGACACACTCTGGATCACTGCTCCTACCTCCAGAGCCAACAACAGAAAATATGCTGGGACCTCCACATGGCACGCTGATTCACAGCTGGCTGCATGGCCACACCATTTAACAGAGGGAGCGGACAACACTTCCATCTGTACAGTTTCTTGGTGTGTTACCACTGTATCTCTACCCAAACAAATCCTCACCTCATTCACCCACAACCATGACAGTATTTTTTTAGCTAGAACACATACAAGAGCATGAAAGAGATGGATCTGGGGGGCAGGTGGGAACACTTTGATATCTGGAATTAACCAGGATGAAATAGAGCAGAGTATCTTAACCATCACTGAAGCTTTTCAGTCCTTGCCAGCTCAATGCGTTCCCCAGCAGCCTTGTGGCAAATGCACTAATGCTAGCGGAGAGCATGCCTGGAGCACGCAGAAGCAGGGTGCTGCACCCATTTGTGGAAACACATTCAAAAGTGAGAAGCACATGCTGCTTTCTGGCCACTTGACAGTCCCACAATAAGTCAGATCTCCCAGTATGCATGGGAACAAACAGCAGACAGCTTGTACAAGAAGTTCATGAAAACATTAGCAGCCCAGCATAAATGGCTGTCACCCTATTTCTTTCAGTATCCCATGCTGATACAGTCCTGGAGCATGCATTTGCTGACAGTATACACTTTAATGTGCCATTTCACCTTTCCTACCTATGAAATCAGGCTGGCTTGCAAGTGGAAAGCAGCTGTTGGAGCACCGTCTGGGAGTACCCACTCCCCCTGCTTTAAGGAGTGAACTGCTCTCTCAGAGGTGGCAGTGAGGCAGCAAGTGGGCAAGGTCAAAGTGATGAAGCATTTGAAAGCAGAAAGCTTCAAAATCCCTGACCTGAGGCACATAGCCCCAGACATACCACGGCCTGGGCACCTGCTCAAATGGTGTGCAGCTGTTTCACCAGTCAGCACCAAGAGAGGGGCACTGTGGAAGCCTCTCCTTCCCACAGAGGCAGTTTTTGCCTCCAAAAAGTGTAAAAATGTCACCACAGGGGAAGGTAGAGAAAGGATATTCATGGGAAGGAACCAAGCAATTTCTCTCCCCTTTAGGAATTGTCTCAAATCATTGAAGATTGGCATAACTAGCAGACAAGAAAATCCTATTGACCTGAATTGCAGTCCCTGAGAAGAGATAATGAGCCTTCCAAGAACTTCAATTAATATAACTGCCCCCAGTAAAGAAAGGTATTGCCCTACTGCCCAAAAAGGACTTACTGGAAGCCAGTGGGTAAGAAAATGATTAAACAAGCTGTTAATCTCAGCTTTTGCTGGAAGAAAACCTGAGTCCAGAAATGTAGTCGGTGTTTTGAATTTTGTATTTCAGGACAAAAGACAGAAGACTGTAATTCCAGGTGTCCTATTTTTCAAGGTGAGGATGAGCCCATTCACAATGTACTTTTGCTGTGTCTCTACCAATAAAACTTCATATCTATGAGAAAAACATTAAAATTAATGTATTCCAAAATTCTTTTCATATTAAAAACAGAAATCAGTCTACCCAGTGCTGTCACCACAAGACATTACATTCTACCCCCATACTGCACATTAAATACTTTTTACATGATCCTAGATTTGTACATTTTCAAAACCCTACATCAGTAAAGGAACTGCTTCTATTTCCATATTATATGCCTCTCTTCACAAAGATCTGATTTACCTGATGCATGTACCTACACTGTCACCCTGTCCTTGACTGGATCTTGCTGAAACATAACTGAATTGAACTCGTTCAGAATACAAATTGTTTACATACATGCCAACATGTCCTCACTCCACAAACAAGCCTCATTATTTCTAATGAATTCATAATTTCTAAGTAACCCATTTGCATTTTTTAAACAAAATGGAGGAAAAAGGGAAGCATAAGATCTTTTACACTGTTATGTAGAAAAAAATAGCAGTTATGTGCCAGTGTGAACTTCCTTTATCATACCAAGTGTCACTTCTCATCAACTAAAACCATTGTTTGTTTGTTTAAAAAAAAAGACTGAAAAGAAAGAAAGTAGATATCACCAGACAGAAACACCTACATCTGTCACTTAAAAGGAAAGAAAGAAGCCACAGCCTTACCAGCACGGAATTCTGACGAAGAGCTACACTTGTCCTGTCAACTCCTATACCTTGCAGAGCAGAGAGGAAACTCTTACAGAAATTGGTTGCAAAGCTTAAATTGCCCAAGAGGAAACTGGTGTGTCTTTTAGAAGTCATAACTATGCAAACCACAAGCCAGGCATCAAAGTAAGTGCTAAAAGCCATGCCTGCCAGAGCCATTAATACTGGAACCGAGCTAGGTAGAAATAGGATGGAGGATGGAAATAAAAAATTAGAAATATTCTCAGCTTGTTTTTTAATTTTTGTTTCACAAATGGAACGTGGTTTAAAAAACTTGTATTGAATAATTCTGAGAAAATGTGATGGTGGGAGACAGGAGCAATCACAGTACAGGTGCCCTGCAACAAATCCCACTGCGCAAGCCTCAGTATAGTCTCAGTTGCAGACCCACTCCCCAGGATGCCCCTTCAGCCTTGGTCTCCTTGGTCCTCAGGGGTCTAACCATGTACCCGGTAGTGCAGGAGGACTCCAGGCAGCCCAAGCTCTGCCATGCTGAGTGAAGCCCTCGGGACAACAGGAAGAATGGGGCATGAAGCACAACCGGTTTGTTTTTTTCTGGGTCACCTACAAGGTGTGTCCCAGGAAACAGAATCCCAAGCAGGAATGAGGCTGACAGCAAGGTCTGCACCATGGTCACATCAACAATCTTTATTTCCCATTTTTTGACTAAAAAAACTTCATGTCCCTTTTTGAATAACTGTTTGATTTTGATAAATCAAAATCAACAGCCCTATTCAACAAAAAAGAAATAAAAATTACATCTTTGTGTACTTTTTTTGCCCTGTGCATTCAACAGTTTCATTCACAGGCATGTAGGCTTTGAGAATGAATCAACAATTAACTATAGTATAAAAAAAATATTTGCACTCTCTACACAATTCTTTATTTATTCCACATATTGCATAGAACAGAGCACACACTCTGATAAATCTCTCTCTTCTTCAAAGTGACGGACACTTAAAAATGAGGCAGATTGTTTTGTGCTTTGAAATTTTTTACTCACTGGTATATTACAGACATGTTTCTTCAAAGCAGCATGGAGTTGTGCTGTCTAGGGATGATCCTGTGTTTCCTTAGATCTCCCTCTGCTGTGGCAGGGAAATTCCAAGGTCCCCAGGGAGGTACAGGAACCATCAGAGATCTGACTGCTTTACTATGCATGACGCTGAAATTACAGTGCCACCTGTAGGACACCCGGAAGAAATTTAATTTGGGTTTTGCTTATGCCAGGAATGCCAGTCGTTATAATTATAAGGCTTTCTAGTAGTCTTGGCAGAAGCATAGGTACATAGAAAACAAATGAGTCATGTCAGCCTATAGGGAGTAACTTGAAAGCCTAGTTCACACTGAGCAACAACGCATTGCTTTCAGTACATCAGTGCAGCCTGATGAAGATATTTTGCTGTGAAAATGAATCTTTTGTGAGATAAAGATGTACCAGAACAATGAACTCATTGACCATCCACCTTAGAGCTTGCACCTCTGTAGCCAGGAGATAACCATTGCATCCCCAACAGCATCCAGCCAATGCAGAAATCACCCTCAAGCACACAAATCTGAGGAAAGCTTCCATTACAGTTGCAAGATCTTTCTTTTTTTTCATCTTTCTTAAAAAGAATAAAAAATAAATAAATAATAAAAATAAATAAAGTATTAGAAATTACCTTTTAGCTGTCATCTGTCTACGCATTGCATTTTGGAGACTGGTATTTGCATTATGTGCATATGGAACTTTGCATCAGCACTGGGGAGCACTAGTAAATACTTCACAACATACTAATAAACTTTTTTATGTCGTTTTCTCTCTTATTTTCCACCTTTTCTAACACATTACATCTAAGGTGATGATTCTAAAAACTTCTCTCCAATGTATCATTTGAAGATACACGGTAAGACAAAGGTAAGTGCATGAACCTTTGTTGTTAGATTTCCATTAATAACATCTGAAGTGGAAAATACTCAGCTGATTAACTTAATGGCTCTGCTGCTGCAAACATCAACATAAAAGAGAAGGTGTACAACATGTTCAAAGACAGCTTCTTAATGTGCAGCTGTAGTCAAAAAAAAAAAAAAAAAAAAAAAAAAACAGAATGTTCAGACAAATAAGGAAGGGAATGGTGAATAATATCATGGGTGTAAGAATGCTTTTGTGTGAATCAATGACACAGCTTTGTGTAGAATATTCTGTAAAATAATCACCACCAAGAAAGAATGGGCAGAACATTCTGAGACTAAATAATAGTGAAGAATGAAGAGTGAGAAGACTGATCAAGAATTGCCAGGGGGGAGAAAAAATCTTTTGTATCAACATAAATTTAAAAAATAACAATGCTTTGTAACATGGAATATCTGATAGGGGATTGTACATAAATTTGAACATAAATATTTAAAATTATGGTTTAGATAGGGAAATAAATCTCTTAGTCGTATAAAACAAAAACTGGAGGAGGAAGGAACAAATAATGAAAGGTGATGAACAAAATGGACAGAAGGTAGTGGATTTTAGCACAGTATTTGGAACTCACTGCTGCAATAAATTGACTGCGAAAGTTTGGGCAGAATTGAAATTACTTTATGAAGCAGAGCAAATAGTGAATCACTGTGTACAGAAAGCAGTAAATAAAGTAATTTCCAGGAACATTAGGTTGAAATATACATGGCAAATTTCACAGCATAAGAAAATGATTTGAGACATGGCATCTCTATTTTCTCCTTGAGCAGAGCAGCAGTTGTCACAGGAATCAGAAAAAAAAAAAAAAAAAAAAGTGGCCCAGGTCACGGATTATTTGTAATGGAATCCCATTAGATACCATGTGTACTCAAATTTGCTCTGAGTTTGTTTTTTACCAGGTAGGAAAATGAGGTATCATTTTAGCCTTTCTTTGCCTATTCAGCCAAATAAGTACCTGATGAATGTACAAAAAGGTATGGGAAAGCCACTGAAAGCAGATTACTTATCGCTTATCAAAAAAAAATTCTGTTGGTTGTGTGATTTCTGCCACAGGCTTCAGAGACCACAAGTGGGATGAGATGAGTCTCTGTCAACCAGTATGATTCATATTTGCCATACCCGACTGTTATATGCAAACCAGTAGTTGCTGGCACTTAACATTTATGATAGAAAGCTACTGACTCCCACTACCGAAAAAGTTTTCCTCCTAAGCAGTAAAGATGTTCCAGCTTCCTATGAGGTTTGCTTTCTGTTTTAAGTTGTTTCACAACACAGTGAGAGCTAGCCAGCCCTCAAACACCCTTGTGTTGAGCAAGTGGTGGGATTTCATACACATCGCTTCAGCTTTGTGTCCCTCCCTCCCTGGGATCTAGTCAACATCACGTGGGTACAATTTGCAAAATCGCAGGGGAAATTAGCCGAGTTTTCACCTCTTACTTTGAGAATAAAATGCCGGTGGCCTCCACAGGACTGGCTGCTTCTGAGGGGGAATGAGATAAGCCTTCAGAGGCTCCAGCCTCAGCTCTGGCACTGACTCACCACTTGGTTTTTGACCCACCACTTCCACAGCTTTACTTTCACCCTTTTATAGGATGTACACAGCAACTACTCACATCAGAGGAAAATTACAAAAATTCACTTATTAATACCTCTAAAGATTCTGGAGTTCCCCAAAATAAACATTTCACAGGAGGGCAGTATATTAGCCATCTTTTTAATGACAGTGTTATTTGCAAAGAAAAACAGAACATCTATAAAGTGACCAGAGAATTGCCTAAGTGACTTGAAAACAAATGGTTGCCAAAGTTAAACATTAGACAGTGGTTTTATTGCAGCACTATACTAATCAAGGAGTTTAACATATGCACAGAATCCTAAATCCCACTATTTGCTTCGAAGTCATTTCTTGCACAACTTTATGCCACCACTTTCCTTTCATCTTTGATAAAAAGTCTTTTGCAGCTCCAGTTGTATTAATGCTACAGCTGTTTGTTGCAGCTGCATGCATTCAAAAAGCACTGATCTGTCAGAGACCCTGCACTGACTTTCCACCATAACTTTCCACACAGACAATTTCGTCATTAACCAAATGACAGGAACTGGGTGTTCCTGATACACTGGAAGCCTGGTGGGCTTGTGAGAAGGCCATCGGCATCCTGGGCTGGTACTGATAGGAGCACAGCCAGGAGATTGAGGGACATGATTATCCCCCTTTGTTCAGTTTGAAATACATCTAAATATTGCTTCCAGTTTGGGAACCCTCAAAAAATAGGAAAGGCATTGACAAACTGGAACAAGCTCAGGAGGAGCCATCATGATGGTTGAATTGTCTTGCAAGAAGAAGCTGAGAGAAAGAATTTGTCTAGCCTGGGTGAGGAACAGCTTCAAGGGTCACCTAAGAGCAGACCCCAAGCACCTAAGAGGGAGTCAGCAAGGCGATGGAGACAGGTTCTTCACAATAGAGCACTGCAGGAGAAGGAGAGGACAAAGGCAGAACTTTAAATAGGAGAGCTTCAGTCCAGATACAAAGAAAAGCAATTTCCCCATGAAGACATCAGGACAGCTATCCAGAGAGGCTGTGCAGTCTCAGAGTTGTGCAAGCTCTGGCAGGACAAAGCCTTGAGTAACCTGGTCTGAGCTCTCAGCTGGAGCGAGACCTCCTGAGCTCCCGTGGTGGTGCAATGAGTCTGGTTCCCTGTTTGATCCAACCTACCTCTGACTAGCAGAGGTCATCCAGAGAACTGCAGTATAGGTATTAAAAGACAAGAGAGACGTAGAAATACCCTGTGTGTTTTCAAAGAGCAGGAGATAGATCAATAAAAACATATGCTTAGGAGTGCCTGCGTATTTGTGCACATTTGTAAAAATCTATGCTAAAATCCAACCACAAAATATCACTGTGTAAGAGCTGGCAATTACCTGAGATTATACACCTTCAAAACTATATTCCTTTTCTTTTCTCTTAGGCCAATACATCATTCTCTTTCACTTTTTTTCACATTTCAGCTATTTTTGCCAAGTGATCCAAAATTAAAGTTTTTCAAACTTTTTTTTTTTTTTTTTTTTTTTCCAGACAGGAAAAGGAACACTGATCTTTATACAACTTTTCATATTAGAAAAAAAAAGTGTTTGGGAGAAGAGGGGAGCTGCTAGTTGTAATGCTGGTTGTAACATAAATGGGAAAAATAAAAAAATAAAATACACACCATATTTTTTGCATTCTCATTTGACAGTCTATTTCAAACAGGGTGATTCTAAAAGAAAAAATAATGCAAATTAAAAAAGAATGATACTGGCATATATCTTGAGCTGCATACATTTTTAAATGTTTGAAAGTCTTTTGAAAAAAAATATTTTCACATATCTCAAATTTATTTTTTCAAATAGTTCTAAAGTCATACCCGGGCTTTCCAGGGCAGCCAACCTAGTTACCTGTAAAGAGCCCAGAAGGATGTCTTGTCCCAAACGTAAGACAAATAGATAGATAAAAAGTTAAGCTAGCTGTTGATTTGTATCATCAATATCGACAATTCATCAAAAATTGATGAATTGAATCATCATCAAAAAACAGTGATCGCCTGTAGTGGGTTTACGTGGCAAGGTTTTGGTAGCAGGGAGCCATAGGGGTGGTTTCTGTGAGAAAGATCTAGAAGCTGCCCCATGTTTGGGAAGGGCCCCATTGTTTTCAGAGCTGAGCCAATAAGCGATGTTGTTTTGTGCCTCTGTGAGAGCATATTTAAGACAGGGAAAAAAACGCTGCGCCAGACAGCAGCCGTGAGAGTCAAGGGAGTGAGAGAACAGCCTTGCAGGTGCCAAGGTCAGTGTAGAGGGAGGGGGAGAGGTGCTCCAGGCGCCGGAGCAGAAGTCCCCTGCGGCCTGTGGTGAGGACCATGGTGAAGCAGGATGTCCCCCTGCAGCCCATGGAGTACCACGGTGGAGCAGGGTTCCACGCTGCAGCCCATGGAGGAGACCACGGTGGAGCAGGTGGCCCTGCACCGACAGAGGCTGCCGCCTGTGGAAGACCCCTGCCGGAGCAGATTCCAGGCCGGACCTGTAGCCCGTGGAGAGGAGCCCACGCAGGAGCAGGTGACCCGGCAGGAGCTGCTGCCCGTAGGGGAGCCAGGTTGGAGCAGTTTTCTCCTGAGGGATGGACCCCGTGGTACAGACCCATATCTGGAGCAGTTCTGGAAGAGCTGCTGCCTGTGGGAAGCCCACGCCGGATCAGTTCATCAAGGACTGCATCCCGTGGGTGGGACCCCACAGCACAGGGGACGAGAGTGACCGAGAAGGAGCGGCAGAGAAGAAGTGCTGTAGACTGACCATAACCCCCATTCCCCGTTCCCCTGCGCCGCTCGGGGGGAGGAGGTGGAAGAGGGTGGATGGGGGGGGAAGGTGCTTTTGTTTTTTTGTTTTTTTTTTTTTTCCTTTGTTTTCTCACTTCTCTCGCTTGTTAGTTGTAGGCAATAAATCTTACTATCTCCTTATGCCGAGTCTGTTTTGCCCGTTACAGTAATTATTGTGTGATTTTCTCGTCCTTATCTCAATCCTTGAGCCCTTTTCACATATTTTCTCCCCATTCTTCTTTGAGGAGGGGGAGTGAGAGAGCGGCTGTGGTGGAGCTCGGCTGCCCACTCGAGCGGAACTACGACATCGCCTTGTATGCAACTCACTCAGAGTGCACTGAATTCAGTCATCCTTTAGAGTCACCTGAGTTGCATTTAAATTCAGATACTGTACCTTAAACAGTCATCTGAAATACAGAGCTTAATTATTGCCTTCAAGAATATTTAACTTGAAAAAGTCCATTTATGAAACAGCAGCAAGAAAAGGCTGACCTACTGCTGTCTTTTTGTTTGCACATCTATTTCTCAAGTAATGGCTTTTAAAAAGTGGTACCATCACTAGACATATACACATCATCTCTATCGAGACCAATTGAATTTCCCCAAATCAAATTCCCTCCCAGCTTGTTTCCTTCGTGCGGGTGCCTTGGATGTGAACAGCCTGCCGCTGAGCTCCCAGACCTCCAAGCAAAGGGGTTCATGTAGCAACGCTGATATGTTCACTGGGAAGAGCACAGACCTCAGCTGCCTGCTTGTTGTTTCTCACCAGCATTTTCTGCTGAGGTTGCAGAGCAGCCACGTTTGCTACTTCCTCTCTTCTGCTCCCCCGCAGCACTCATCCCCAGACCAGCAAGGCGTCAGCCCAAGGAAGGCACAGGATGCTCTCTGGCCACTCTTTCTACCTAGCTATGACTTGTACCCGTCCTCCACTCTCCCACCCTATTTGCATTTTGCATCATCAACAGCCAGCCATAATAAGGTGAGATAAGGGAGAGAGATAAAGTGATGTAAGTATTTTGTGATACATCTTTTAAAACGTTTGAGTTATTTTGGTCCAGTGGTTAAAATCTTTCTATTTCAGGTAGGCTTCCTATGCTAGTACCTAAGCACTAGGTTTCAAGAGATATACATGTAGGTGGGAGTCTGTTCTTTTTTAACAAGCCATTTTTCTCTAGGTTCACATGTCTCTCAACATGGCACTTCACCTTGATATTACATCTCAAGATCTCCAAACATCGAGGAATACAGCTCTGTGTTAAGCTATAGATGAGGAAAGTGAAATGTTATGACTGGATTGTACCCCAGTTAAACAAAACAAACAAGGAGGGGAAAAAAAAAAAAAAAAAAAAAAAAAAAACCTTGCATTACAACCCTCCCAACACTTCTGCATTGCTAATGATAGCAAGCCTGTGCAAAAGCACAGAAAGCTTCCTCTGCAGGCACACCAAGAATATCCCACTGGTTTTTGCTTAGGAATAGGGGGCAACTGCGTAAGCAGCTCTCAGAAAAGCCCTCCAGATCTTCCTTGATTAAAGGGACAATGTAATCTACACTACAGCCAGCTCATTAACTTTCAAGCTTATCACCACGAGCAGAAGTTTATTTTCCTTTTAAACCAGAAGTAATCGTTCTTAGGGCAAGCTCCTCCAAAAGCAGCAATGCAAGACATTGGAAATGAAGCAAGGAGCCCACCTGCAGCTCTCCACCCCCACAGCCAGGGTTACTCAATGGTGTTCCCATACACCCCACACCCCAGCAGGGCTCAGAGCCCCCCCATCCCACCACCCCACTCTTACAGAGTCGTTCCACCACCAGCAGCAGCTGCTGAGGCCCAAACATCTCCTCATGTAAGGCTTTGGGCCTAGCAACATTGCAGCAAACACTTCAGGCTCACATTACATATTTTGGTTCCAGTAGCTCCTGTTGTATAGGAGTTTCTGGTCTAATCAGAAAAGAGATGATGGGGACAAGAGCTGAATGATTATAGAAAAAGGGGAAACGGGAAAGCAAGAAACTATATATTAAGCATGTGATTACACAAGCCCCTACTACAGATTCCTGCTTTGCCACACATCTTTTCTCCAGGAGCCTGCACCACTTCTTTGCTGAAGAGTTCAAAGGGTCTTTGAACCGTGGAGGATCAACAGTACCTCTTGAGGAGCTTTCCGTTGCCCCTTAGGCAGTCTCTGCTTGCCAGGACACCCTCATACCTGGTGTGCCAAATTCAGCTCTGTGTGTTTTCCCCAGTGCCATCATTTCAAAGTAATTCCCTTGCTGTGTATGTACTGCCTGCTTCAAACAGTTGTAACCCCAGCCACAAAGCCCCTTGTGCTCTCCGCAGTCAGAAGGTACCCAGGTACCCTCTGGGTGTTCTTGTTCCTCTTAGTCCTTGGACACGACAGCAGGACTCTGTATGGAAGATTATTACAGGCAGTGCAGGAAGGCAGAGAGGCCCTTGGACAGGTCTTTACAACATCAGCAGGATCTCCACAATTAAAACAAGCTTCCTGGACCATTGCAAGATAATGCGATGTTGTTTGAGAAGAAGGTACGCACGCAGATTTCATTCTGAACACTTTCTGTCTCAGGTGCTTGGTCCAAGACTGCTAATGTGAACAGAATTATGGATAATCTGGGTGCCAGATGAAGAGGTGAAGTACCTGTATCTTCTATAACAAACTGAAGAAAATAGATCTTGTGGTGTTTTGTTTTTGTGGGGTACATGTGTATGTTTTGTTTTTGTTGTTTTCTTCTTTTCTGAATTGCTTACATGCCAAGTTTGGAAAGGAAATAAAAATGTGTTTTGTTTTGTTTTGTTTTCGTGTTTTTTTTTTTTTTTCTTTTTTCTTTTTTCTTTTGTCCTCTGAATTGAATCAAAATCAAAATCATCCCAAACCCTGTCTGTGACAGTTGCCAACAGCAGGTGACAAAGTAGAGAATAAAGGAACACAGAAAATGTGAAGGGAGGACCGCTGTGGGGACATTTGGCCTTCAACAGTTTGGGGACACCCTGAAAGAAGTTTGGCACAGCTTCATTGTGCATGTTAGCTCTCAACACCTACTCTTTCCGCTAATTTTACCTTCTTTCTTTTTGAACAGATTTCTGCTTTTACCAAAACAAAATCCATACCAAGCCTCCCAATTTAATTGCGTGATGTATGAAAATGTACTTATTTTTTGTTCAAATTTTCTGTCTTTTTTTTTTTTTTTTTTTTTTTAATTGTATGGTGCATGCTAATTTTTGAATGTAAAAAGCGAGCATTCATTGCCCTGTAATGATCTCTGTGCCAGTCATAACTGGCAGACCTTTATCACATTACCTCCTCTTTTTCAAACTGAGGAGACCCAATGCAGTGAAACTCTAGCTCCTCTTTTCCATATCTGGTTTCTGTCCTTTGTTCCCCATCTTTTAATTAGCTGCTAACCCATGATAAGACACTTCTCTTATCTTGTGGCTGCCAAGCCATCACAAGCCTTTGACACTAGCTCTGCCAAAAGATTTCTAGAAATCCAAGTCCACTGTATTTATGTGTACATAAGCAAGCAGGGCAATAGGCCAGTGAATCTGTAGGGCCAAACAGGTGGTGCCAAGCATCTGATGAGTATTGTAGATGAATAGCCATAGTCTCATGGAGTAATTAGCACTGCAGTCCTGCAACACATCTGGTTTAATTTTATTCAAAGGGCACTAATTTTGTGTGATATGGTATCAGTCTACTGTGTGAACCATGGCAAGGCGAGTGGGGATAATCAGATGATAAGATGACCAGATGCTTCATTAAGTGCACTCCTAATCCATATTAACCCACCTGTGGCATCACATCCTCTGTCAACTGGATGGACCTTCACTTCACTCACAAATCCAAGGAATTCCAGGTTTGTGAAGAATGTCTTCTTTACTCCCCAAAAAATAACACTAGGATTACTCTCCCTTGATATGTGTAAATACAGCTGGCTATTAGTTTGCTACTTTCCATTCCTTTGGCACCCTGCAACTAATTAAGCAAATAAATTACATACCATAATATGTAATTTAGTATTTTCTTTTCCCACTTGATTTAGAACTCTGCATGAATGCTGCCAAGTCCTGGTGCTCCATCAGCCTTTTTTACTTCTGTTCTAAAAGATCCTCTGGTAGTATTTCAGTTTGAGACAGTTCCAGAGATTTCTCCCACACAAAAAGGCACTCTTCTAGAAAAATTTAGTACAAGGGCTCATTTAGCATTGTTTCTTATGGCCTTGTCATCTCTTTTCCCCCAACCACCACCTTTTAAATTTATTTTTTTTAACTACTCAAACTACTCAATATCTTTCTCTTTTTTGTTTCTAATGGTCTGACAGGATTTATATTATTTTTTTTCCTAGTCCATTTTTACTATTTTATCAAGCAAACCAAAAAGACTTTGACTAAAAAACTTTAATTACTGGGATTTGTGCTCTTTTCCATTTAACTCTAGTGAATATGATTTTCATTTTTGGAAGGTTGCCTTGTTATTTCTAATAGACTCTTGTAATTTGCTGTTTACACATACAGTCTTTTTCATTTTATTATTGGTATTTTTTTAAATCTCCCTTGATAGACGATAAGCATTTATTCCTAGCTTGTAATAATGGCATGTTTAAGCAGTCTTGATGCCACCTCAAGCAGTTTATCCTTTTAGTTCCTCCTCTTATTTTTCTCTCAAGAAAGTTGTTCAGATAATTTAGCTCCACTTCTTTAAAGTTACTTTGTTTTCTTTCTTAACTACCAGATGGATAATGAATTTGGGGTTACTGTAATTTCTATTAAAAATATGGTTCTTACATGTTATATCACCACCATGCATTGTTGTTATACACCCTGAAAACTCACATCATATGGGTTGCCTTCTTAATTGTTTCAGGAATGTGTCATTTATGGTGTCTACAGTAATAGATCCATACTTGTTTAACCCGATGAAGATGAGAGATGTGATACTTTCTTTGGTACTTTCCCTAACCCTCCTTTTTTTGTAGTTGTTTCTGACATCTGGAATTCAAGTTTTATCAGTGTGTTTTCTTTCTTCTTGATAAGTACTTCTTCTTAAACTGTCCATATAAAATTGAGAGCATCCTCAGAATGAAAATCCCCATTGATTTAGTGCTGATGTTTGCTCTCTCAGAAATCCTCAACTGGACAATTAATAACAATAATAAACAAGAACAACAACGTCCTGCAGCAGCAGAGCTCTGTCTGGGGCTGCCTGGCAGGAGAGGGCAGGGGAAGTAGCACCATGCCCCAGCCGCACGCAGAACAGCTGCTTGCCTCTCCTGCTATGCAAAGCTCCTTGTTTAATAAAATGTTTGCATGCACATATTAAGCATACATTTGTGCAGCAGTGTTTTTACAAAAGTCTTTCCAACCCTTCCCTTAGGCTGTCTGCCAGAAATACTCAACTGCAGCAGTTCGAGATTTCTCTCTAGCCTAAGCCCACATAAAAATGTTGAACCGGCATATGACCCGGCCTCCTCCAGCCATAGAGCATTTAACTATTAACTACTCTCTGGACTGTGGAAGATTTATATCAACAGCACACGTCCTGTTCTAGCCACTGTGTTACGGCTGGATGAAGTGCTACTTTAAAGGATGTCACTCTCGGGACATGACAGCTTGTAAAGTGACCTCCTGGAGCAGAGACAGAAGGACAGCAGGGACCTATGCTTGCAAGCAGTGCTCATGCTGTGGAAAGCTGAGGTTTCAGTGGGAGGCTGCCTTAAACCTCTGGTGCTCTGAGCAAAGATAAGGACAGGCACAGACCCTAGCGAGACATCTAGTTTCTGTGCACAAGTCCATCAGATCCATGTAACCAAAGCACAGTAGAAGCCGCTTATGCTGGAACAGTATTCAGTTGTGTAAAATGTTAGAGTTTATGGTTATACAAAGAATTCAAACAGCGCTAGTTATAGACAGTTTTAGATCCCATGAATAGTAGTCAGATTAAATATTTAGATACCTTTCCCCAGTCCTGATCTACATGGGAAAAGCAAAAGGAACCAACACTACATACAGCTAAAAGCCTTCTCAGAAATAAGAAGAAAGTCATTTTGAAAGAAGTGCCACATACAAGTCAAAGACCCTTCCAAAAGCTGTAGAAGACAAAAAGGTTGTTTTGGTGATTACAAGCCAGAAGAGACTCCCTCTCCTAGTCCTGCAGACTCAGCCTCTGCAGCAGCAGAAGGCAACTGTAAGCATATCTAATCCTCAGAGAGACCATGCGCTATATCCACGCAGTGGAAGCATCGCAAACCACAAATATTGAACCTCTCTACACAACTTTTCTGTACCACAGATCAAACCATTTCTTTCCCCTTCTCCAGTAAGGAGAACTGAAAGCATTCTAATTCAGGAATTAAACAGAAATAAGATTTAGACCCTAATCATTTCTCTTACCACAAAAAGAAAATTGAATCACTAACAGACTGAAATAGTGAATTAAAATCTTAGCTAAAAATTTGAAGTCATTCTGGACAGAGAAATATCCAACCAATTTATATATTTATTTATCTATTTATTTATTTTTTATTATTATTATTATTTTTCTGTGTTAACTTGCAGACCTAGGTTTTTAGTGTCCTTCATTAAGTACAATTCTGATGAATTATCTGCAGGCATGGGAACCCTGTCAAGCAGAGGTCATTTCAATGACCAAACAGCTGGTAGCTGCCACCACCATGTACTCCTGAATGAACATCAGCCACCGAACAGTTACTGGATTGACAGCAGGGAAGACAGCCCAGCTGTAGAAGAGCACTGGTTTACGATTCAAGAGCTTCCATACCCAAATTTGCTTTGAAGTGGTGAGCAAACTCAGCTGGCCTCTATCTCAGTTCCCTGTATCACCCAGAGAAAGCAACAGCAGTTCTCTCCTGCACATGGGAACATTATGAGAAGAGCAGGCATAAAGCTACTAAACAGTGTAAAGAACTCGGGCTGCCCAGCTGTTGGATTACAGTCCCCAGATACCACACAAAGCATGTATTTGTTATCAGACCCCAGTCACAGTCAATCTACCTCATTAATAGCAGCAGTTAACCTTTCAACTGGAGGAACTAAAAAGATGCAAAAATTAGTAATTGCTGACCAAGCTCTCCTGATTTTAAGTTAGCAAAGCTCATGGCAACACCACAGCTGCAATTGGACAGAATTCAGCTCATGTTGTGAGACCAGAAGGCACCTTCTCACAGAAACCCCTCTGGTCCAGCTGCTTCCTGTGCTCCAATTCCCAGGAGCTGTCGTGTAACAACATTAATGCAGACACATTCTTGACAGTCATTTTCCTTAGGGTTTTATGCTGTGTCCACTTACAACCCCTGACAGCAGAGCCCAAGGACAGGTCTAACCTTCCTAAACCTAGAGAATTCTTCTTCTTTAACAAGAGAGTTCCCCACACCAAGCCTCCCACTTTCAAGTATTTACAGAATAATCTCCTCATGTTTCCTTTCCAGAGAAGCCAGGTGACACAGCCCAACCTGTGTGTTCAAATTCTAGTTTCACAACATGCTATCTCAGGAAAACACTTGCATTTTTCCCACCACTGCCACCCATTTAGCAATTTCAGGCACTGCTGGATAATAAGAGAGTTTCCCCAACTCACGTAGCACTTTCCTTTCTCCTCTCCCCTTACATCCTCTGAGCTGATGAAGCAGAGGACACGGATGAAGCCCAAGAAGCCTGCATGAGGAAGAGCAGCGGTCCTTGCTCTGTTCTTACCAGTCGTGCTGCAAAGCTCCCAGACCCGGCTGGGAGATGAGGTGAGAGCCAGACTTCCTCTACTGCCTGGGGATGCTCCACACCAGAGGCAATTATACCTCTGCTCAGCAATTCTCTTCAGAGAGGCAGAAAGAAAAAACAACTCCAGACAGACAGAGACGGTGCTGTGCTTTCTCTCTTCATACCTAGTGACATGCCCTTTCCTACTCTTCAGTTTAAAGGATTGAATTTTACCTGCTGTCCTTCCTCCAGCTCCAGGAAATCCTGGATCTGAGAAGCAATCGAGTGTCCCAGGCAAACCCTTTTTCTGAGCCCAGAGCAGCCCAGAAGCAGCCCAGTCCAAGTTGCAAATGTAACAGATTAGCAGGGAGTTTGCACTAGGAGTTTGCTCTGGCATAGGTTAAGGGTGGGAGGACTGGAAGAGGACTGACGTACGGATGCCTGTATAAGGCCTTGTGACAACTAGCAGTTGTCTCGGTGGTTTTACAAGTATCAGTTGTATTTACTCTAGCTCAAGTGTTGCAGACTGCAATAGAAATTCAGGTTTCCTGTGACTGCTTCCCAATTCAGCATTCATCAAACAGCCAACACCCTCAGCCAGATCAAGGCCTCATCATGGTAGATACTAGATAGATAGAGAAGATGACATCATCCCAGCCCAAATACCTGGCGAAGATAAAGAGAGAGTTAGATGATAGCAATGTGCCTGGAAGGGAGAAAAACAAACCCAACCATGCCCCCTCTTGGCCTCTATCAAAATAATGATTACGTGAAGGGGAGTGCTTAAAGCCCTGAATGTGAGCGTGCATGTAAACAAAAATCAAGACTTAAAGCTGGGAAGACGTTTAGCTGAAGTCTCTAAGCTTCTGTCTATAATAACCATCCTGCCTTCTGATTAGAGCCAAGAAAATGGCTTAGCATTTTTCCTCTTCTCTAATCGAATGCTATTTGTAAATGCATTTTTCATCCCTCCTATCTTTCCAGTTGGTTTTATTTAGGTAGACATGTCAGGGTGGTAAATTTCAGACCTATAATTTGTGGCTTCCTGACTTGTGGATCGTTGCAGAGGAGTTCTCATGGTGCTGTTCCTCCAACTAAATATTTACACACATATACCATGTACATAGCTTTTACTTATGTGCATGGGCAAAGGCTCTGCATAGCTCACATAATTTTTCAGTCTACATGTGTTTCTAATCATGACAGCACATTGAAAATATGTGCCTACAAAACACATTTTAAATGTACTTATACAAAACAGTATGTGCTTACCCTTGAGGTGTTTGCTATATATAGAAAAGCTGAAGCTTAGACTTCCTGTTTTCATTTTCTCCTTTCTCTTGATATTCGTTGTATCCAAGCTTCCATTACAATTCAGCTGTACATTATTTTTCACTGGCAGTGAATCAACTCAGACACAAATGCTGATAATACACATGTATGTGATAAAGCACAAGACTATCCCCTAAAGACTCCTATATTTCATCCGGTTCAACAGTGATGGTGGTACAGGAGTGAGCATCATTCTTCTGCTCAGTCAGTTTCTTACTGAGAGACCACACTTACAGGTCTTCAATGTATCAAAAAGGAGTATAGTTATAAGTAACTAACAAAGTTTGCTATCATTATATTTATTTTCTCATACCATAAACATACTTTTTTTTCTAAAAAGAAAAAAAAAATCTATTGATTTTGATCTTGCCTGCTTAAGTGCTTTTAACAGTTAAGTCCAAAGGCTCTTTAACTTGGTTGTTTTAGTTTGTGGATAAGGCCAAAAATAATCCTATGAATTATTCCTGATGGCAAGCCCAAAGACATTTCTTTATAAAGTTACCTATCCCAACCAAGCTACATGCACCCAGAGTGTCAAAGGTCAGTCAAACTTTCAACCATGAATGGGAGCATAAAGAGCCATGGTTAGCTCTCGACTGCTTCACAGTTTTTAAAACATTAGTTCCCAGTCAACAGTTATTCACCTCTGGGATAGCCTTCCCCTTCCTAGGAAACACAGAATATATATGACCAAAGCCTGAAGGCATCAACACATTAAACATATTGAAAATAGATGAGATTTAACAAAATTACTTTGGATATTGCCTTTGGACTAATCTTATGAACTCTAGCAGTACTCTAGAAGTAAACAGTGCTATATAAATGTATTCACATGCTGACAAACGCTTGCAGGACTAGGGCCTAAATTAAGGAGATTCCACAAGCCTTACTATTATCCAGATTTACAGATGATCTATTCAACTTTACATGGTTATGTTCCTTTTTCATTTTTATTGTCATCTTGAATGGATTTGTATTGATGTGCATGACTGGAGAGTCTGTGCTTTGTATGAATATACGCATTCATCCACAGGGAACAATAAGTCATCTTTCTCCCACTGCAGAAGTTTGTCAGGGAGCAGAGAGATACCCACCGAGCTTAGCCAGGCAGTCAAACACCACAAAAAAAAAAAAAAAAAAAAAAAAAACAAATAGAAAACAATAGAAGCAAACAGTTTCTGAAGGACTTGTAAACTAGGCCTTTATGTATGACCTGCTTGTTAAACAGTTACAAACAACAAGTCAGTTTATAAGATTCAGAAACTTCATGCAATCTATTTGAGATAAAATACAAGAGAGGGCTGAGCAGACCAGAAAATCCAAGCAGCACTAGTCACCACTTGCTCAAAAGCCGAACTAGCTCAATAACTGTTATTGTGCCTTCTTACAGCAGAGTTGTAGATAAAGCCCTAATTGCCCAACCGGTGAGACAGCAAACACCATCTGCTCACACAGTGATATTTGAAAAAAAAAAAAAAAAAAATTTAAATAAAACAGCAACAAAACATGGTCAGAAATTCTGGATGAGGGATAGCTTCTTGCATGGATCCATTTGAAATGAAGTTATAGGAAGTGATATGAAAGTATGCTATATAAGTAATGCATACTTAAGTGGTCACTTTCTGCATGCTCACATAACTCCCATCTTGGCCTCAACCGACAGGGACTGACATAGGGTATCTGCCAGGGCTACAAACACAAGATGCTGCCATTTGCATAAAAGCACTAGATTTTTCCATCTGGACCTCCAACATCCTCATATGGTCTCCAGAGAAGGCAGGGTGAGGGGGCTCCAGCAGGCAAGCACCAAAAAAAGAGCATCGCTTCCAAGAGAAAGACCCTTCTCGGGCCTGCTGGGACTCCAGCCCAGCACCACAGGCACAGTGCCTGAGGGCAGCAGTGCTGGGAAGATCACCCAGTGGTGATCTCAGAGAATGAGGAGGCGTGAGTTTCAACCATCACACTGCTGTGTTGGCTTTCACCTCACATGATGACAGTGCTGCATGGAGGAACCGTGGAGACATCAAACATGCTTTGCTGTGGAGTATCCTCCTCATTGCTCTATCTACTGCCCTCATCAGGGATCTTCAGCAACAGCCAGTGTTCCTGGCACAGCATCACACCCAAGGTTACTGAATAACCCCACAAATGCTCCAGCTCCTCACAGCCGCAGCCCAGTTCCTACCCTGGTAAAGAGCAGGGCCACAAAGATGATCAAGGGACTGGAGCACCTCTCCTGTGAGGTAATGCTGAGAGAGCTGGGAATGTTTAGCCTAGACAAGTGCAGGTTCAGGGAGATCCTATCAATGTATATAAATACCTGAAGGAAGGGTGCAATGAAGACAGAACCAGGCTCTTTTCAGTGGCGTCCAGTATCAGAAAAAGACACAGTGGACACAGGAAGTTTCCTCTGAACATGAGGAAGCACTTTTCGACAGTGCAGGAGGCTGAGCACTGGCACAGGTTGCCCAGAGAGATTGTGGGGTCTCCCTCCTTGGAGATCCTGGATATGGTACTGGGCAGCCTGCTTGGGGTGTCCTTGCTCGAGCTGGGGTTGGACCTCCAGAGGTCCCTGCCAGCCCCAGCCTCTGACAGTCTGTGACCATTCCTGCTTCATCTCCACACTCGCAGCCAGGGTCTGGCAACTGCTGCAGCCATTTCCTAGGGTTGGAGGACCCCAGCAAAGACCCATGGACACGGGAGGACAACCAACTCACTCAGGAGTTTTTCTATAGCCAAACTCTGGATGAGACCATCTCTCACCCACCAACTATCTCCCATGGCATACTCAAACAAGGACCCATTTGGGGTAAGGGTTTTGTTCCATTAAATATTTACCATATCTGAGACTTGTTTTAAGCTTGGCATGGAAATTCAGAACATCATTTTACCCTAGTTTTATCAAAATCTGCAAATTCATGGGAAAAATAAACAGGAATTTTAAGTCAAGATTGCTGCTAATAAATCAGAACACTGCTCTGTCTAGTTTACCCCATTCTTGTAAATCCATAACTTGACTCACTCTAGTATTATAATTTTAATCCATACTCATCAACTTTTTCTATTCATTCTGATGAGGATTTCTTGAGAGGATAAATGGATCTTTCAGACAACAGGAATTGAAACAAAACTTTTTTTAAAAAGGTTAAGTGGCGCCTGATAGTCTACAATCTGTCAAGTTAAGCAAACAAGGGGGAAAAAAAGAAACCCTACCTTGTAAATATGGCAATTACAAGTCTAGTTTCTACAGTCTGGAACCGAGCCAGGACCTAAGCGTGAAGGATTGAGAGGAAAATTTGTTGTAAATTCCTTCAAGTGAAAGTTTTTATCTAAAAGGCAAAGAATATCAGTTTTAGAAAGGTCATGAAGTCACAACACTTTTTTTGAAGCCCAACTTGAAATGTCAATTTGACCTCTTTTTAAAAGCAGAGAGACACAGCTGCATTTGGAGTGCAAGCCTTACACTAGAAAAAGAATAGCAATGATTAACAAGATGTTTTGCACTGAACTTTGTGTAGACAGGCATGAAATATATTCTTTCAAAATTCCTAGCAGACATCATAATCTCAATGACTGAAAAAAAAAATATTGTTGTATATTCTCAGTTTAAAGGGAGGAAAAAAAAAAAAAAAAAAAAAAAAAAGAGAAACAGACCTTTCATATAGGCATAAAGTCGCAAGTTACACATGAGCTGCATCAACAGATTTCACATGAGCCTGGCTTTTTTCCTTTTCTTCTTGAGGGGACTTGCTGCGATGATAGGGAAATGTGGCAACTGGCAGACCTGTGCTTCGACTTTACAAATCCAAGCTGTCTGGGAGGGGTTGTAGAAAGGGTGAAACAGTGACTCAGAGACAGAGCCAACAAGTCCTGCAACTCCATCTCTGAGAAATCTTACAGAAGGGTAGTTTAAATTTGGGTAGGATTCAAAAACACATGGGTATACAAACATATACCCACAAACGTACACATGTAAATGCGCTCATACAAAGCTCAGCAAGTTCCACTGAAACCAGAAAGCCTGACTGGAAGATTCATTTTACATCCATCCTTTGCATTTTATTCATAAATTAAATAGATTGTGGGCGTTGTGACTAACTGGCAGACGGTAAATTGAGGCACTACGCGGTGTTGATAAACCATGAGGCAAACTGTTCCTTCTCCTGATTTTTAATTGGAGGTTAATTGAACTCTGGCACACTCTATTTTAAACAAACTCTGGCACCAGAAACAAAAAGACTAAGAATAACTTCATTAATGTATTCCCACAGTCTATTACACATTCGTCACTTACATTGCCCAGATATATCGTCAAAGGTAATGAACACATATATCAATAACAATATTCTGATGCTCTTCTCCTTTCTCTATCAGGGGTGCCTGATCCTGCTTTCCAAGGGAAGTAAAAGGATAGGAACATTCAAGAACATCTAACAAGATCTAACTCTCCAAAGCTTCCCCAACATCTGCAGCATAATACAAATGCCTTGATTCTGGTCCTCCATTTCTGCTCACCTGACACATAATTGTATACAGATGTAAAAGTGGCTGTGAATTTTATATAAAATAACTTAGCAATGTTTTACATGTATGTCCTATGTAGCACCAGAAAGCCTTGTGTCAAAATTCATGCCACTTTCTGTTACTCCCAGTAGAAATCTGGCAGAGCATCCACAAAAAGACCTTGCAAGAAATAAGAGTCCTGGCAGAAAAGTGGTAGTAAATCCTACCACAAAACTATTATGGCACCATAGGACATGGGACATGTAGGTAGACTCAAACCAGCTGGCAAAGCTGCCCCATTTCAGGAAATACATGTCAGAGCATCTCCAAGGTAGCCTGAGTTGTAGCATGGCTCAAGTAGAGAGGAGAAGCCAAAAATATCTCATATGGGGTTTTCTGCAGATTTTGAAAAATGGAGGTTATTAGTTACTGCTGTGTTGTTTTGTTTTTAATTTATCAGATTATTATTCTCTTGTATTACTACCTTGCTATGTAGGTTACTCCTCCCCCCCCCCCAAAAAAAAAAAATTAAATGCAACACCCTTAAATCAAAGGTTGTACCCACTAATAAGTTACCTACTTAATATTTTTATATAGTTTCTTTTCCACAGTACAGGTCATGTTGAAATTGGTCTAATTAAAATACTTTCACTTATTTGCATGACTAATCAGTGTTTGTCAGCAACATGGCACCTTACAACTTCAAAGCACTTTAACTGCATATAAAATGGGTTATCTGAAAACTTGCCCAAGAACGTATCTTGGAATCTGATGCACAAACTCAGGGAGCTATTGCTCCCTGAAATAACTGATGCCTTCCCATGTGCATCGGGTCGCAGTGAGGGTAATAGTCACAGGCCTGAAGAAGCATGCATAGTACTTATGGAAAAAATGAATGGTCCACAGAGGAGATGAAGACAGCATTCAGTGACACTGGAAAGCAGATGGCTCATTCCTCTGAGAGACAGATAAGACAGTCCATCCCATGCTTTTTGCTGAAGAAAGCTGTCGCACTCATGTGCTAAATGAAGTCCCACATCTCTAAAACTGCTTGCAGGAGACTTGCCACCGTTCTTTCACTTCCTTCTCTTTGGAGCTTTTGACAGACTCGCATGCCAAAATATACAGGACATCTGGTGCTGCTTTCTGAAGACTCTGGCCATTGGCATTTTGCACTGTACAGGGAATTCATTTCTCAGTATAACACCATCGCTGCATCTCCCCACACATCCTGCACCCCTAAGCCACCCGTTGGCTGATAGAACATGAAAGTGATTGCTTCTCAGTTTGTTGGAACAAGGAACTTACCATACACAGAAACAAGCTACTTCCATAAGTGCTGAGCTTTCTCTGTAACTCTGCAAGTTTTCTTTTCAAAAAATTAAGGATTGAAATAGCAATGGAAAAAATGTCATTTCAGTTCTCTCAAATGAATATTAAAAGAGCAGATCTATAAAATCTATTATTTTATATTTTAATTTTGTTTGGTTTTAAAGAAAAACTATTAATATGCTCTTACTGGCAGAATAGAGTTGTCTATAATACTTTCATCTTGTTTAGGGTGTGGAGGGGGAAGCAATCTTTCAAATTAAATTTGAATGTTGCTGTTGTTTGTTTTGTTTGTTTGTTTTCCCCAAATTAACAACAGTGGCAACTGCAGATGACATTTTTATTCTAGAAAACTGCAAAACTGCAAAAGTATTGATTATATATGCAACCGTTTCCTGGCCTTTTTTCTTGTTCATGCCACTGAGCTAAATCTTCAAATACATTTGCTCCGTTGTCTCACGCTCCTTTAAACCTCAAAACTTGCTACAGTTATAGTGATTTGATGTGCATATGGTGGCTTTTATCCAGAATGCCCTGAAAGTTCTTGCTGAACTGTACCAGGATGCAATTACATAGAGCCTCTGCAAATTCATAAGGCTGGAAAGAGACTTCAGGAGATCATTAAGTCTGTCCCGCCCATCAGGATCAATTAGACTTGGCTATTGCTGACAGAGGGCTGCCTAACCTGTTCTTAAAGACAACAAGCAATGGAGATGCCACAGCTTACTTCAGCTCTCTAAACCAGTGCTTAACTCTCCTGGTAGACAGATTTTTCTACTGTCTTTTTGCTCCATACTGTAATTTAAGCCTATTGTCTCCTGTCCTATAAAAAAAAGTCTTGTCATTTTTATTTATTTACAGAAATCCTCATCATATTTGTTCTTCTGACATCAAATCAGTCTTAAGACTGTAACAGCCAGGAAGATCTCTGAGCAAAGCATTTCTGCATTGCTTTTTCCATTCCAAACCAAGGCACTTACTTCTGCCCTTTAGGCCTTTTTAATTGTATTATTATTGCTTAGTACCACAGTGCCTAGAAGCCAATTAAACCATGGACCCAGTGTGCTCTGGACACTACAACTTTAAGGTATTGCAGGCTACAAAATGCATGTGATCTAAATAAGGAACACAGAGTGTAAGAAAGGGATAGAGCATTTAAAAAAAAAAAAAAAAAAAAAAAAAAAACAGCTTGCTTGCCAATGTCAACAAAATATCCCATGAAAACTAGATGTATCCTATCAGTTGGAAAGCTAAAACTGTTTTATGAATAGGATGGAGAATGTCTGTAAACTACTGTCCTCCCCCTCCTACCCCCCAAACCAACACAATTATCTGTGTGTTTGTATCTCATTAATAATGTATGATCATTTCTCATTAGTTTCTCCTGTATTAAACAACCCTTCACTACCCCTGAGCTTAGATAGTAAACATTTACAACGCAGTGTTAAGTTTATAGCATGGTCAGCACAAGGAAGAGGTCAAGCTTCCATTTCCTGGCTGGTGGCCAAGAAGCTCCAAATCTCCTGACTTTGAGAGGGGAGCAGGAGATACAAAATCTGTCCAGACCAAAGCATCCCCAGCCCTAGCACAACTCCCATGTCCTCCCCAGAAAGCACTGCTTGAAACATAACCTACGCTAAGCAAATCGTGCCTGAAAAAAAAAAAAAAAAAAAAAAAAGTATAAAAACTATTTACTTTAAAACAAAAACACTTTATAACTTAGTTGTAACATACATTGCCTCTTCAATCCTCTGAATATAGTTTTAACTTACCACAAGTCTAGAGATCGCTCAGGAAAATCATTAAGTTTGCATATATGAATGAAAAGGGCTCCCCCCACCCCGGAGACTCCTTCCCCTCTTCCTTTTCTTACCGCCCCCCCTCCAGCCGCCCCATGAATACAGGAAGAGAGATCACCAGCTGCCTGCTGAAGAAAAACAACCACCGAATAGTGTGCATCATTCAGATGACTTGGATGATTCAGTTTTTCCACGTGAACTTTGCTGAAGATGCACACAAACGGTGCCTTGTGCATTTCTGAATCAAGCACGTAATTAACAGTCCAAGTACATATCAACAAAACTTCTATCAGAAGAACTTTTCATCTGAAACGCAGCAGTATCTGTTATCTTACAACGCAGTTCCAGTTCTCAAGCCTATTAATAACTAGATCCACCTGTGCCTATACACTCCACTATCTCTGGACTTTAAATATCCATTTTAAATTGTTCTCAAAAGTTGCATTGAACAGGGCATTGAAAAGAGGATCTAGTGGCAAGCTCATCATTTTGAAAGCCACCTGATGTGATGTGCATTGGTTTTAGAGTGGGAGGGCTGGGAAGGAACAGAAAAGCCAGATGTTGCAAGCACCCTGCTCTCCCAGATACCACGACACAATAAGCAGCTGCTTGTTCTCAAGTGTTCCACAGGGTTACTTGCAGCTAGGTTTTGAAAGTTCAAGATGCTCTCATTGTCTAGTAACTTGTAGGAGAATTATATTTAAAAATTCCAGACAGTAGGCTAAGAGCAAAAGAACACACAAATGCAAAGTGCATACACATTTACTTAGTGTATTTTTGTTTTAACAATGCCCAAAGATGAAGAAATAATGCCTGTTTTTACTTCTCTAATTTCCTTTTCTCATTTGTTCAAAAGTTCACTTGATTCCTCTTCATCAACAAGATCCTATTTTTATTTCACCCCTGCAGTCATAAGTCAAGAGCCAAACAGATTAAAAGCGAAACCATTAAACCAAACAGATTTGACACAAAAAGTAAAAAGAAGAATCAGTCCTAATGCTGCCTTGGAAAGAACCTCCTGCCAGACGAGCCCTATTTATTTACCAGGAGAAACACTTATTTATCCTGGAGAACAAAAGCGGCACGAGTATGTTGAACACAACACTGCCTTCCACAGGGGCAGAAGCGTGACATTGCAGTAACAGCCCCAGGGGCTCAGCAGGGGCAGCCAACCGAAGCCATCTAGGCAAGCATGCAATTGCTTCTGAGTGTACCCACGAGTGCACGTGCAACACCCATGACACCGCACTTCAAGCAAGGGAGAAGGTAACAAAAGATTGAACAGACTGGTCGTCACTGGAAGTAGCTCAAGACCCAGAAGAAAAGAGCAGAAATGCTACTTGGCCTGGTGTTTTCATCAGCAAAAGGAAGCCTTTGGGGTCACCTCATGTGTTCTTTTCTGTGAGGGCACCGTATAGGATATTGTCTTAAGAATACAAGGTAGGTAAGAGCACCAGAAAGCCATCAGAGAAACACACTTAGGTAGTATCTCTTCTTCCTCCAATGGCTTGTAACCCACAATTCTATTTTTTATTTTCTTTATAACCAATTTTCACTTCATTTTAGGATGTTACATTAATGTGCATGCAACCTGAAGAGCTCATATCTAACTAGTCAGGCTGGTGCCACTCTCATTTTGCAGCTCCTGCCCTGAGTCAACACTACCAGACTCACCCACCCTCCCCCAAACATCTCTGATCTCACCCAGCTATATGAGCAGCAAGCACTGTGTGAGACCAGAGGGTGCCCAAAATTTTGAAAACGTGTCAAATATTTCATTGGAAACTTGATGAGAAATTCACAGTCACAGGAACGAACTCAGGGAGATTTCACACGTCAGTCACAAGAGCTGCTTCAGGATTACTGAACTTCAGAATTCTGATAACATTTTTTTTTTTTTTCCCTGCCATTTCTTGGTAGTAATAGTACTTTTTCATCACAGCTTCCCATCATACTCCCTCTTTTGGTCAACCACTAGGGAAATAAGCCACGATGTTGAAACTTGAGCCTCTTCCACATCCTACTGGAGGATTCCCCCACACAAACCATATCCATCAAAAGCACGACAGCAAACTTCAGTCAGAAGCAACTCAAGTAATTTTCCTGTGTAATTTTAACCCATAAGTGAGTACCCCCTGGTGTCTGCCTCAATGCCTTATTTTTCAGTGTCTCACTTATCCAACCCCAGCTTCCATACCTTCAGTAAAGGCCTTTCTACTTTTTCTTAAAACCTTTTGTATGACCCAGCTTATCACACCCATCACTCCTTTCTTACTGCTAGCAGGGTGTGAGGCCCACCTTGCTGCCAGCTCACAAAACAGCAGCACCAGGGCAGGAAGGAAATCCCCTACTTGACCACAGGGCAGCAGGAAGCTCTCAGAGCAGATGCTGCTAGTAAAAAAGACAAACCCATTCCTTTAAATGCCACAGAGCTGCTTCAAGAGCAGCCCCCACATGCCAGCAGAGAGCACTGAGCTCATCAGTGGCCTGCCACTTCAAGGGTTAATGCCCAGCCATACTCTGGCAGCATCCCAGGCAAGCGTTCCCCCCACTGGGAAATAATTAGATGGGCTCGATCCTAAATGTTTGTGCTTCCTGTTTCTTCTGCAACCGAAAGCTTTCTAGATTTGTATTTTGGGAGCTGAGCCAGGTCCATTGCTCAGCTGCTGAGCAGCAGCAGGAGAGAGGGGCTGCTGCTGTAAGCTGGTAGGCTCCTACTTGCCTTTTCTTCTCTCTGTGCTGCCAAGTAAATTAACAGGCAGCAGGGGAGGAACAGGCTGGAAAAGGGAGGGAGTCTGTGGGGCAGGTCCACACCCATCTTCCCAACAGGACCTGCAAATCCAGGGTTAAGAAATTCAAAACTGGGAGAAAAAGCAGGCCTTTCTTCCCGTCCAGCAGTAAGAGAGCTGCGTGCTTGCAGTTCAAGGGCCAACTACTGCTTGGGGTGGTCTAAGCAGCTTCAAAGTGAAGCTGAAGCTGGCAGCTAAATAAGCAGAGAAGAATTCTTAGATGAACCAATAGCTTGCAGGCAGAGCTATTTTTACTGGAGAGCTTGGACAATGAAACAAGCTAGATCATGCTATAAGTATTAAAAGTTTTATAGCTATTTGTTTGTGCACTAAATTCCTGGAAAGTCCCTTGGCTTTAAGTTAGGGAGGAGAGGGCAAACAGGAAGATGGAAGGGAAACAATAAATTTTGGAGATCTGCTATCATCCTCAGGTACACAACCTCCCACCAAAACACAAATGGTGAAGACCCATGCCAGAATATTTCAAAAACTTCTGCATCTTCAATGGGACATTCAGGGGGCTTCGGACAGAGTCTCAACTAGAGCCATGTTATGCCTAAGACTGTGTTCAAGTTCTGTGAAGGAACATTTAAAACTCTAAAATTGCTCTGCAAGAACCTACCACATCTGAACCACTGGCCATTCAATAAAAACAGTCATCCAAGACGCAGCCACTAATGTTTGGTTGATCATCTTCAGCAGGGCAAGTAGCCTAGGTTTCATTTTTACTCATTATTTATGAGGTTATTATCCATAACAGAGAAAAAGGGGTTTCTTTGGGTTTGCTTTTTTCCCTGTTTACACATAAAGCTTTACGCCCCATTTGTGACTATTATTAACTTACATTGGAAACATGTGAGGATTTCTTTTTAGAAATATTTGCACTGGAAACAGCTAATGGGAGATAGATGAGGGAAACATGTTAATAAGTAGCACTGAGAAGCATGCAGTTACTTGGAAAAGACATTAAATGCACATATCAGTTTAGACTGCAGCATTTTCTGTCTCTTAGTAAATATTTCCCAAATGAAAAAGCCTCTAAGGGCAGGTCACAAGGGTCTGAGGCTCATTACCTGCAAGGGCACTGCCAGAGTAGCTCCAAAGGCAGTAGACTGAGTGCCAGCGGCAAGCATGGCCTGCTGCCACCTTGGGCCTTCTTCAAGCTTGCTCTGCATGTTGGGCCCAGCAGTTCCCCCTCTAACCCATCCATCCTGGGGGAGGGCTACGCTTACAGCAGGAAAAACGAGCAAAATGGGTTATTTGCTTGTTACAGTGGCACTGTGCATTGAAGCTGATTATTTCCCCTTCCTTGGTGTCTGTCTAGCTGCCATCATGCCCAGGAGCTCTCATCCTCACCAGAGGCTGAGGAGCAAGCAGGAATTTTAGTCATAAACTGACCTTGGGGATTTTCCCTGAAAATTAGCACTGTATCTCATTTCTCCTGTGGTTAATTCTTCCAATTCCAACCCCAGTTTAACAAAACATGTAAGCACCTATATCTTTGCCCTCTCCCAAAACAATACATTAGATTAATTCCACTTAAGGGGGAAAGTCAGTGGCTTACATTATCCTGAGCAATGACTGAGGTGGCCACACAAGGAGGTTTAAGAAGAAATGTTTACATCCACTCCACATTGTGCTAAAACAAACACATCTCTCCCACCAGCAGGAACTGGAGGACACCCAAGGGTCTCATTTTTTCCTTCACAGAATATGTTATTCTCATTTTTCTTCCTACTGGCAAAGCACATGCAACAGACAACTCCTGCCTGTTTCATATTTAGTATGTATAAAACAAACAGCTCTTTAACTGATATCAGCCCGGCAATATGGTTTTCAAATTTGACTTCATGCTTCTGGACTGACTCCAGAGAAACCCAAACTAGCTAATCTTTTGGACCATTATGCGAGGCCCAGCAAAAAGTGACACAAAGCTGCCAGCAGTCACTGACTGTCACAGAAGAAGAAAAAAACTGTTGGCTACACATTTCCAAGGGATCTGGACCCACATTGTGTAGGTAAGAGGATAGACAAGGGTTACTATTTTAAACTAAAACAGCAGCAGCGTAGGCAGCAGAATTGGGGAAAATTATATTTTGACAGTGGCTCTTGACTGCTTATGTCATGCATCTTACAGCTCAAGCACTGTGCATAGCTATATATAACTATGCTGAGTGACTGCCCTTGTTTCATACTCCACCACCACACAAATGTAGCAGTAGAAACAAATGGGCATGGAGCACTTGTGTGGGTTGTTTTCTCCGTGGAGCTACTGCCATGCTGCTGACAGGGTGTTTGACAAGAACACGGACCTACGCATTCAGCTTAGCCTTGCTCCTTTCTTCATTCTCTAAACCTAGTCTTTTTAGACTGCTCTTTCTACATTTTAGTTCAAGACTTTCTTAAGAGCCCCTGTCCTTTATAAAACCTTATTGCCCACAAGACAGCAAAAGTATGTTTATGTGATGACCCAAATCTTAGGAACAGGTGCTCCACATGCACAGAAGTGCAAAGGAAAATTCAGACTAAAGAGAAGAAAGAAGTCATGTTCTTCTCAGTTGTACAGCAGGACAAAATCAGTTTACTCCAAATGATCCAGTACTTCCTTCCATTTGGGCATAAGCCTTTTCAAGTCGTGCTCTGACTTACGTCATGATGGTGCACAAGGACTTACGGTGGTAGCTGGGAGGGTGCGATATACTTGGCGAACTGCATAAATCACAAGCACAGGGAGCAAAGCCAGCACCCACCCCCTTGCATGACATCAATCCTGTGCTTGCAGAGACAGCTCTGCATACAAGTTTTTCTGCCCAGATCACGCATAAGAAACTCAGAAAATCAATGAATATTGAAAAACTCCTGAGAAAGTAAATCCTACAGAAAAAGTTTAAGCTGGATTTAGCATCAAGGTCTGAGTTACAGTCTGATGAGAAGTTTAACTTGGTCTATTGAGGATGTGAGTGCATGTACAGAGCAGTTCGTGAAGACTATCTGCTGTCAACCTGTGATAACAAAGGAAGTAAGATTTAGACGAATTATTTTCATAAAATGAAAATTCTTTGCCCTTTCCATCGATAAAGCTAATCAACTTCACCATCTGTTTCCTGGTTTGGAAAGTTTTAGGGTTTTTTTTCCTTCTTTCAGCTCAATGTACACCCAGATTACATAGAATGTTTTTAATTATTTATCTACAAGCCATTAGTATTCTTTTTTATATTTTATTTCCTCTTGCACATCAGTATCTAGAATAATATTTTCTTGCAGTGTTTATGTACGAAACACCCAGGATATTGGCTTGCAAGTATTCTGCAGGCTAAAATAGAAGCCCACACAATATTTTTGAGGTATACATTCCTGAAACATCACTATACACATATGCAAAAATACCAATTAGTCATTTTCATTTCTGTGTCCGTTGTGATCTTTTCCAACAAGTCACGTCATCTGGCCACCAAGCTATTGCACTCAGACTAGAGTACTGTAGGGTACTGTACCATGGCAGGATATCTGCATAATCATGTTGTGCTCATTAGGAAAGTCAAGCTAGGCACAGCTTTTTTTTTTTTTTTTTTTTTTTTAATATAACAGATGCATGTACCTTCAATACCAAGAGACAAGCCAAGTTTCTGCACAATAACCGTTCCTAACTTGTTGCCTACATTTTTCTGAGATTAAGCCAGCAATTATTCTTAGCTCTGTGCCTTTTATTTTTCCCCTCCAAAATTACAGTGCACCCTCTATATTCACTATACAGAGTAAGAAGTGATCACTATCTTTCAAGCTAGTTCTCTTGGACAAAGACAGTGTAACCGTCTTTTGGATTCGAGAGTTTTCAGATATTTTGCCTCACTTTTAAGTTAACATGATACAAAGATGTAGAGCAGAATAGGTGGGTAGAAAAAGTTATTCTAATAATTAATAGGAACCACTACTATGAAGAAGAAAAATAATCACACTCAGGAACATTATGACAGTCGCTGCCATGGGTCTTTGCTGCTTTTTTAAACTGTTCTCTCAACCAACAGCAGCACTTCTATATGGTAATGGTAAATGATTGGTGCTATGCTGTTACATGAACATCAGCTTCTCATTATTTCAAGTTGTGAACAGAAATGGAAAAGATTGGGTATTTTAATCTTTATTCTTGGCTATGGAAGACAGGTCACATAGGAAAGTAAACCATCTGAAGTAGAGTGCTCTTCATAGAATACTAAAACTTGCTTTCTATTAGTTCCTTGCATTTTATTTTGTCTTCCTACACTGGTGTTTGTATTTTCCCTCTCATTTGGTAGTAAGGGGCTTCGATGTCTCTTTGAAACAAAACACAAGACTTTATTAGCTGACACTATGCATCTGAAGCAGCTGATTCAATCACTTGAATTATCATCCAGTAGCAACAGCACACTTATTCTCTTCACAACACCGACTGTCTTTGTATCAGAGCCTGATTCCACCATCTACTCCTTCACTTCTCTTGGAAAAAACGTTTCTGGTATTATGATAATTTTGTAACAAAAAAAAAAAAAATAAAAGGAAATTAGAGCTACATGCTTCCTTCTTGCGTAAAGAAATTATTTGGACACTATTTGTACATACCTGACTAAGAAAAATCCTGGCTCAGCAATCTCCTCTCAGAGACACATACAACCACCCCAGATAGTAAGAGATTCCACAAGGTGGAGGAGAAAAGTTTTGGTGTGCCTTACATAGGCAGAGCAGCTGCCAGAAAGCCCTTCAAGAGATTAAGTGCGGTTCCTTGTGCTAGAGAACCTGCTATCAACTGCTGGATACCCTTGACGATTGGCAAAAGGTCACATTCAGTACTTTAACTCAGCATGGTTATGACACTGGAGCACAGAGAGGACACTGTTTAGGTTTTTCTTTTCTGTTTGCTGCCATCTTTTAAGCTTGTATTTAAGGAAACAAGACATTTTGAGAAGTGTCACTCTAAATGTTTTACAAATTCCTCTTTCCTCATAGCTGAATTGATTGAAATCTACCTGTTAAATTAGGGCAAGCTCCTTTCACTGCTCTTAAATCAATCTGCAAGAGAACCTAACTGAACAAAGGAATCAAATGTCTGAGTTTTCGCTGTCTTAAAAACATAATGGCGGGACCCAAAGAAATCAAGTAGAACTATGGTTTCCTCCACATCAACATGCACAAACACGTATACCAAAGTGTATCATTCCCCAGTCATTTTTAAACCATGGAGAACGCAACATTAAAGATGAACAAAAAGCCCGTTTTAGAGCTTCATTTAGATAACAAGCCTAAGTCACAGTTTCTGAACTGAACGAGCATCACATATTTCAAACAGTTCAGCCAATTTGGGGATAAACTATATTACAACACAGTGCCTACAACATGGCAGTTTAAGCCTTCTTTTCAGAGGCAGGACCAAACTGGTCTAGGATTCAACTGCACTGCAGGTGTGTTTGCCCATGTCACTACTACAGATGCCATGTCTGGGGAGCAGAGAAGACTTGCACAAGACAGGCATACTATAATCTGCTAGGATTAAAAAGTTCCATAACAGCCCCCACTTAAATCACCAATGAATAACAAGCAAATTTAATTAAGTGAACTGAATTTAACACTATGTCTCTACAAGGGCTGTAGCACATTTCAAGAACCTGTTGCAGCAGAAAGATTACATCTTCACAGCGAGAATTATGGTATGTTTTTAACACTCATGTTATCACATACAATTCCTGCCCCAGTTCAAAGTGCAAACTACTGTTTAAACCCCCGCTTTCCCCACAAACTATTAAATACAAGTTTGTTTTTCCTTTTCTTCAGGAAGGCCAAAGGTGTAAAGGCTGTTGGCAACACATTATTCAAGAAAATAGTCTTAAAATTAGTGGGGAATATAAAAGACTTTTTTGTTTTCACTTGACTAATTTGTGCCCAGTACCACAGACATGAAGGTACAAACTCCATCAGTTTAAGAGTGAAAAATATGTACAACTATATTTAACATTTAAATTACTTTAAACACAACTGTTTGCATACTAACAATCTTATGTACATTCAGTTTTAAACAATACCTCTTTAATATCTTCTTTTGTTAAACAAGTTTTATTTTCCTCCCAAAATACCCAATGCTATTCTAAAATTCTGGAGGGGGAAAAAATCAAGCTATATATAAAATAGCAAGATGTCTTACAATTGTAATGTATCATAGCACGGATTTTTCATAAAAACAACACATTCAAAAACTGAACCACTGTAAAGTTCTCATAAGTCCTACAGGACTGTCTTTAAAAGATTACTTTGGTTAACAGCAAATCAATCCTAAACAATTAAGGAAAAAATATGTATACTTTTATCATCTCTACAGATGCATTTCCTTGACATGTTGTAGCAATCCATACTTCTTTATGGATGAGCACTGCAGCTGTTCAATGCATTTTATTTGTACTGTGATTTCAATAAAATAGACTATGAACCAGGTTGAATTGATTTATGATTATATTAGTCCACCTTCCTAAAATCTCTGGATAAAAGATCTCTCTTCCTAAGACCTCTGGACATCAGAGAAAGAATGGAAATGCTACCTCACCCTCACAAGGCTGACCTCATGCAGTACTTGCAACAGCACCACTAACAGTTGCATCAAACTGCTGTTTCCCTGCTTGCCTTTCCTGGTCAGGAGGGTAGCATAACTTTTGCGGATCCCTACGTATCCTGACACACAGCCAGTCGCACCAGCCTCTGAGCATTTGGACAAATGAAGTGCCACTGGAATTTACTGTAATGCAAAGATTTCTTCTGAGCAGTTATATAGATTTCAGGTCATGTGTGGTTTCTATATCACTTAAAGTTTACTCATTTTGATGGGAATAAATGCTCTCAGCTTTTGGCCATTAAGAGGAACTTGATCTTTATCTTTCTTCCCTCCTTGCACTACAAAACTCTCTGACGCATCAAAAAATCACAAACAAAAAGGCAAGAATATAAGATTCTCCAGGAAGAGAACACTGCATTAGTCACTATGCGTCAGTTAAGCTGAAAAGCAGAGAAGTCTGACCGATGAACAAAGGCACTTGGTAACCATCCCGTGAACCACAGTCAATGAGTCAACAATTTAAGTCTCGTGATCCAACTGACCAGCAGCGAGGGCTCTGCAGAGGAAGATTTTGTGGATGATGTAACAGAAGATTTTTTAGCGCCTTCCTCTTGAAAAGGAATTGTTGCACTGTTGTGGAGGTCTGTATTCATAAAACACCTGCTGCCTCGAATATAATCCGTTCCCCTCACTAACTGTTTCTCAGACATTGGCCTTGAAAAGGGGTGTTGTGTGGAAGGGTTTTCTTCAATGATCGGGGGTATCCTTTCATTACTGAAGTACCTGCAGAGGACATCTTCACCTGTAGGAGTGGAAGGAGGAAAATCAATTACTTCAATTTTTTTTTTTTCCTCTTATGCCCCTCAGGACTGCTAACAGCACTTCCCAGATTCTGGTTACCTTTCATAACATACCTAGACAGTAGCCGCTGTCAGTAAGTTTATGGCTTTTTGGTGTCTTTTTTTTTTAAGCAGCAAAGGAACAATAAATTAAATTCACACACACAGAGGATACTGTTTGACAGTTACATTTCAAATTCTCACACATACAAACCAAAACAGCCAATGTAGACCATCTTCATGCAAATCATTACCATGTGTCATACCTAACACATATCCTTGTGATGTTTCATTCAAGCTGCTGTAGACCGGAGTTGAAACCATATTTATACACATGTAACTCATGACTAACTTGAAAGCCACAAACACTACTCTGGACAAAAGAAAATAATTTTACAGATAAAAATGTAAGTATTTCCCTGTGTTTGATCATTGATTCATGATGCTTGCTCTTCTGTTATTCTTCCCTAGAAAACTGAACGTGGCTGCTGCTAGAAACATCCTACCATGCTAGATGGACATTTATTCTGACCCAGTGTAGATTACATACAAGCCTGGAGGACTTAGATTCATGCTAAGGGTTAAAAACAAACAAGCAAAAAACCAAACAAACAAAATTAAAATCTACCACCTGGTGATCATTCCGTAAGACTTGTTACTTACACTGTTTCTAATATCCCTCCAGGTTGATGCTTGTTGTTATCAACTTCTACTTTCGTGATAGAAAAATAGAATTCAGCTTCTACTTTTCCTGGAACTACACATTAGCTTTCATAACTGATTTCAAGAACAAACTAAATAGTCACCTTCTCTCATTTCCCACTCTAGCAGGACTTGTAGCTTTTCAGATACAAAGGGGGTGTATGTTAAAGAGAAGGGCAGTGCAGGAAGGAAAAAAAGCCACCCAACCTGACAGCTAACGTCATCAGCCTTTGTCTCTCCCATTCTGTGACAACTTCAGAATATGTTGTTTTCTAACAGCAACTGCAGAAAAAAAAAAAAACAACTCCTAAAGTGGCCTACATTTTATTTCTGAGAACAAATTTGCTTCTGTAACAGCCTCCACAGTAAGCTACACAAAGACTGATCAAAAAAGCAGTTTCAAAATCTTTATTAAATGCAGAAGACAGGGAAAGGTATATAAAAGTAAAATGGCAAATGTGCTGTAAGGAGACAGGTCTGCCGCAGTCAGTTCAGACTACTTTTAAACGCTCACACGAATTCAAAGACAGAGCAAAAGTTTGAGCCCCAGCACTGAGTAGGCTCACGAATTCATAACTATCATCTGGCATTTCTGTTAAAACCAACCATCATCTTGGATTAGTTCAGCAGTATGCAAACATTTCATTCCTAATACAGGCACTTTCATTCAGTTCACCCTAATAAAATCCTGGAGAAAAAGAGAAGAGAAAGAGGGACAAGATTTAAAATCTTGCCTTTTCTCCCTGGTGCTCGTGGCCTTGAGAAAGGTTCTGCAGCTCCTATCCAGCTTCCATCAGCAGGCATTGACAAGGGACGAGGTTTTCCTAAAGGAAATAGAGCAAAGGTTATGCAGAATTACATTAAGTTTAAGAGACCCATGTTTAAATGGATTCTTTTCACAGTTAAACCAAGGGAGAGGTACTGCAATAAGCAGCTAAAAATGCAGAAAAAAAAATATTTTAAGATACTACTACCAGTAAAATACAAGACAGCATTCTGCTGAGAGTGAACAGCTACACTCTTGCTTGTTTACAGTGGCAGAGGACTCAATGACCACAAGCTATAACCAATACATGCATGGAAATGGACAGTAATGGCATCAATGCCGAGCTGAATGACATCCATTAAAAAAATAATAGCATTTAAGTTAAATTATTTCAGATGTGGAATTTCATTCACATTCACAGTTCCTACAGACTGCCCTTAATGCCTACCAAATCTAACAAGCATTTTCCTAACACAAGCTACTCCAAAACAACCGAAGTGCATGAACTCACCATAGGACTGTGTCTTTTCCCTCATCTTGGTTGGCAGTATATTTGCTTCCATGGGATACCCAGGCAACTGATCAGAATCAGCAATAGTAAATCTTCGCCTTCGACTTTCCTGATCCAGAAAAGAATTGGGAGACTCGGCGCCCTTGGACCCAAGTAGTGGCTGACTGAGTTTGTTGCCTCCTCCATAGACAAAACTCCCCTTTTCATCTCTGAAAGGACAGTTCACTTCAATTAGCAGCATAAAGGAATTTCACGCTATAGACATGAGCAAGTTTGAAAGATATTTCTAGCCCACAGTCATGCTCCTGACAACTGGCATTGTGCTGCAAACATTCTGAAGAGAAAAAAAAAACAAGTCAGGTGATGGAAGACTTCATTAAACATACTCATCAAGGAGAAAAGAAAGTTACCCCCCTTCACACTAATTCACTTTTAATGAGCCTGTAATTTAACAGAAGTTTAGAGGTTCCTTTAGATACCAGCCCTACAAAAGCTTCTGAGAAATTAGACCTTTCTGCCCTAAGGGTATCAAAGCTCCCAACTCACTGCCTGTTCAGCACACAGTTTTGGCAGAGGAATGCACTCTTAGTTTCCCAACTCTGTGCAGTATGATTTCCTATTGCTTGCTTGTTATGGACCATGCTTTTCAGTCATTTCAAGAGGCCAATAACTGGCACTGGATATTCATCACCTTCTCCCCATCCAGAAGTAAGACGCCCTTGAGAGTTTCACTAATAAATTCACAGCACAGATAAATACAATTTTGAGCAATTTCTGCAGCAACTGCTTTCCTAGAGCTATCCTTCATTTGCAAGTAACATCCATTTTCAGAACCAATCATTGTTAGTATTTTTAGAAGAAAAGCCACCCTTTAAATTATGATTTGTAACTTTTTTTAAATCCCCTTTCCTGTACATGCTACAGTCATTGCTTGAAGCAACCAGCCAAGTCAGGCATAAAAATACACAACTGACTCTAAGTATGGACATACCCCAATATTTACATTTTTTTCCAGCTAGCCATCAAGAACAATGCTAGAACTCAGTAAATGGTAAGGAGCTATTTATGGAGATTTGAAGACTGGAGATGGAACGGAAGTGTTACATCACAACTACACGTAAGCAAAGAGCTCTCCTACAACACCACCATGTGGAGAATTCATCCTGGGGCAGACAAACAGCCAATGCTCTCCCTGCCTCTCCTCAGTGCCAGCAGTAAGTACTAGACCAGAAAAGGTCCATATCAGGAAGCAAGAACAAGATGATGAGGAGCAGAGGGCAAGTGATCACACACAAACGCATCACGGTTTCAAGAGAAGCACAAGACACAAAGAAACAAAATTAAATAGCCAAACAAAATAGGAGAAATGTCCTTTTCCTGCTTGCTGGCTGCCACTGCTTTCCACATTTGCTTTATTTAAGGGTATTTAAGCATTTCCTGTGAGCCACTACCTTTCCCTGCATCCTCCAGGACAAGTTTCCCAGCTCATATTGCTGTATCCTTCCCTGTCAAAAGGGATTCAAATCTGAAGGCATTTGAACTTATAGTTTTGTGACTCCTTAGAAAAGACATACACATGCAAACCAAGTACATGAACCTAATTCACCAATGTACTTGAATTTAAATGATTTAAGAGACCAAAACAATTAAATTGCTGTTAAATCTATATACATTTTAGATTTCAGCTTAGAGACTTGTTGTTGTGTGGGGTTTTTGTTTGTTTTGTTTTAGTTAGGAACTAAGCATGCATAAATGTGAAAAACAGGGAAAGAGCAAGCCAAGATGGGCCCACTTCAGTAGAGACCCTGACATTATAGACAGCCTCCACCTGCTCCATACTGCCCTAAAGACCACAGTTAATACAACCTCTGACTCTGTATAAGGCCTTAAATGACAGGAGGCCAGCATTCCTCCCATAGGAGACCTGTAGCAAAAGGTCAGCCAAGTTTCTGGGCTGTATCTACGTGTACGTTAAAGTGTCAGGGCAGGTCAGGAAGCATTCACTGCCTGGAAACCCTTTCATCCACTGCTTTCTCAGGTCAGCTGGCAGGGTTCTGGCATTAGTCAACAAGGACTTGAGAACAAACAAGAGCTAGCCATACCATAACCTCCCCCCTTTGTACACATAGGTCTGCATTTTTATAGTTTACACTGCAGGAAATAAGAAGTGAGGTTGAGTGAACTGACTCTCCCTTCCCTTCAGTGGGAAAATTCCTGCATTACATAATTTGCAAGTTCGACAGTTTAGAACAAGTTCTTTTCAATCCTATCTCAACAGTTACTAAACTTGCTAAAAACAGGTGGAAAAAGTTACAGACAAAAATAACTTCTTCCTATGTGCAGTTGGATTTAAACAAAAGCAAATACATAACCCCACAACTAAACAAGGGATGGCATCCATTCATGTTTGGGGAAAAACTGTGATCTATACAGCACACAACGAACTTCCAACAATAAAAATCTATTACAATACTGGTAGTTTATGCATTTAAGCATACGCTTAAGTAATCTTACACATTTACAAAACTAGAAGAAAGTCTGATATCTGCTATTTCCCCAAGATAATTTACACTGAGCTCTAAGTGCAAACCAGCTCAGAAACAAACATAATAAAGTAGTTTTTGTTCAGTATGTTCAGTGAATGTCTATTTGCATACCGAGGAGAATACGGAACAGCTGGTGGAGGTGGTATGTACAAATCCAAAATGGCTGGCTTCTCTTTTTTCAGTGAGGTATCCGTGGTGCTTTCTGGTGACTGGGTTGAAGTTAACGGGGGACTGGTCTGAAATGTTAGATAACTGTCAAACATCTGAGCATTTATCATTCACAAAAATATAAGTCAATAATCAATAGTACCATTTCATACTTGTATGCTTAATAAACATGTAAAAAAATGTCTTAGCATTTACAATTTTCTTTGCTCCCAGTTTTGGCTTGCTCTGCAGTCTTTCTACAGAAATCCTACCACACTGCTTAAACAGTTCTAATAATGCTTTCCAGTTCTATATTTTTTTGTGCAAATTCCATATATAGAAAATATAACAGACAAAACCCCTTATTTTTAGATCCATTAAAATAATGTGATTTGTTAAATATACACATGATCTGCAGCATTTACGAAGTCAGCACTCACTAACTTTATTCCATACAATCCAATGCCTAGTGCATGGACTGCTAATGTCCATGCACCAGGCACTGTAATGTCATGCAGGGAAGTTCACCAAATATTACATCAAGTAATATAACTATGGTGAAGGAAACAAAGGAAAAATATATTTGGTATAGCTCATGAGAGCAAGTTTGCCATTTGGTCTTTGTGACTCACTTCCATGTCCCCAGTGTCTTGTCAGGCTCCTGTCTATCTCAAGCAGAGCAAAGGCTCTGTGTGTGGGGGAGGCAGGCTCTGATTAAATGACAGACACTATGCCACAGGCATTAGCGAAAGGAAAAGGGGGAGAGAGGGAGGCGCAGCAGGGAGAAAGCATACATCCTGTACCCAGTCTGAAAAAATCTGCCTGCCCTGAGATATCCACTGACATTTCACAGGTTGATAACTTATCCTCACAGTTGTGGGGAGATCTATGTCAGAACAGAAGTAAGAATGAGAATTCTCTCAGGTTTTGTTTGAATCTAAACTGATCATCTGAAATAATTATTTCCTTCTGTAAGTATTTAGCCCTACACTTCCTTTTACAACACAACATTCCTCAAAATGTTTAATTAAAGAATTACTAACATCACTTTCTCTGTCTGCTTAATACCCAACCTGTGAATTGCCCAACAAACAAATCTTATTTAAACAAGTAGTTTAAACAACTTGTTGAAAATAAAAAAATCTTTCCCCACCCTTCACCAGGCTAAAAAGAGGAGGAATATACTGAATAATCAAAGTTATTTCAAGAAAAAGAAAAAAAAATAACTCTGCTAAATAGAGAAGCCTTCATTACTCCATGCTGATGAATTCCACACATATCAGCAGTTTCGCCTCAGATAAGTTCTTCCAGAAGCATGCTGATTAAAAAGCTCAACACACCGAGTCCTTTTGTGAATTGAGAGGGCATTATCTGGGTAAGAACATTTTCCCTTTTATCTAGGAACCAGAAGAGGACAGCCATTTCACATAAACTTCCTCAACCTACACTCAAACATGAGTAACTGGGAGCACTTCTGGTATTTCTCTTTCAAGTTAAAAAAAAAAAAAAAAAAAAAACACACAACAACAACAAGAAGACATTCGCAGCCAGACACCAGGTCTATCTGAAGCCTATTCACCTGTACTAAAGGTGGCTTCCAACGCAGGTTCTTCAGTGGAGCGGGGGTGAAATGGAAAGAGCCAGTTGGACGTTTCTTGAGAAGGAGCCTAACTCCAGCAGGGTTCTCTCGCAACTTTGCCACCAGATTTTTTAGTTGCCATCCAACCTTGAAGAGAATAATGACATCTTTTATTTGGTATCGCTTTTCTGAAAGTGAACAAACAACCCCCCTGCTAAGTCAGACCATCTATTTTTCCATGAACTTCAAGAGAGAAAAGAGATCCATAAAAGCCATACTGAAGAAAAAATTGCAATGCGCCTTTTTTTGGAAGGGTTTTGCTGTATTTTATGTTGAAGAGATCCACTTAGGCAATAAATTAAACACTGAGATATCAATCACTGCTCTTTATACCTCAGCTCTGGTCCTAGATGGATGCAAGGATGTGCAACAAATTGAGTAACACAGGTATTCACAGTGAACTCCTTTAGTGATGTTTCTTTCTAACACTGAAAGGACTTAATTACCTGTATTAACTGTAATCATTTTATCTAATAATTTTATCTAATCTCCCAGCTGTAAATGATTTGAGATTTTTTTTTTTTTAAAGTTTATCTGCATCCCAGTAGATTGTTATAAAGCGTTTTAAAACAGGCCTTAACACAATATGAAAGATTTTAATAACGATGCATATGGTATTTGAACACAAAATATTGCAAGTCTTAAAAAAAAAAAAAAAAATAAGGAACAAATTCTAAAGCTAAGTAAAATTTGTCTTCATAAAAAGACATTTAAAACCAAACAGAAAAACACCAGAAGAACTCACACGCAACAAGACTGCTATCCACTAATAACCTGTGCAGAGAGCACAGAGAACAAGTGTAAGGACAAGTGCGTAAGGCTGTTTGTTACTCACCACAGTCTGACGATTAACCTGGATCACTTCATCCCCAGCATGAATCTTCTGAGATCGATCAGCAGGGGACTACAGAGGAAAACAGGAGGCACATGCTTCAGCAGCCTTTCTTTCCTTGCATAACAATCCCCACCAGGCTAAGTTGCATACGCAACAGAGAGCAGCACTGAAAACTTCCATACACTTAGATCACACATTACAACCATCGATGACTTGAGAAATCGAAATTCACTCATCTTATGGCTTATTTCTGATACTGGGGGAGCTAGAGGGAAAGGAAGAAGGCATAGCCTTCAGTTGTGGGACTCTCTCCCCTGTCCTTTTGTCTCCAGGTTGTACTACAGTTACAGACAATAGTGGGAGAGGACTGAAGAGATTATGTCTGTCCTAACACAGGTGCCATCTAAAACAGAGCTTTGAAATGTATATTTACTTTAAAACGAAAGAAAAATAACCAAACAACAAAAAAGTAAGATTTTGAATACACAGGCCAGAGGCCTAGAAAACCTTCAACTCACAGAATAGGCCTGTCCTGCTTTTGTTTGCTCTTTCCTAATGTGAATATGAGTTACCAACTTCAACGTGAAATTTCCTGCCTGCATCATCGAGGTCAACAAATAAAATATATGCCTGTATACATGTGCTTACATAGATATTTGAAAAACATATTAAAATACCTTTTGCTTGGGACAAAAACCAAGTTCTGGGTACCCATTAGCAAGGAACAGCTAAGTGTGCCAATATTTATTTAGATTTATCTAGGGCTGGTGCCATGCACCACCTATTGCTGCAGTTATTAAAACCGGTCTCGTTACCATAACGTACCAACTCTGATCAGCTTTGACAACACCCAGAGCACACAGGTGTACCAGCCTGGTGCACTGCAGGGCTTCTGCAGCCTAGTCCCAGAAATACCTCTCCTCCCATTTCCCCCCTCCAGGCGTAACCAGCTGGCAGCAGGCCGGCTCTTCACAGCAACTCCAGAATTCAGCATTTGGACTCCCTCTCCTCATTACCACACCTTCAGAGCTCAAGTGTATTTTTTTTATTAGAAGGAACTGTAGGAATAAACTAGGCAACAAGAGAAGACAACATAGGGGAATTTATGGGAGGCTCCAGTTATCATGAGTAACCCCATTTCTTCATTGTCTTCTCGCTTCCTCTGAAAGGAAATGCCTCAGTGGAAAGGCCATGTATACACGATTCAACTGAGCCCATGAAAACTTCTGGGCCACAGTTATGTTGTGGAAAACAAAGCTCATTTCAAGCTGTCCTTTGGGCAATCAGTGGCCTGGCTGGGTGAGGGTGGGGGACTCGCACAGAGGACTTCTATAATAAGTGCCAGCAAGCATAGTCATTGCTGCCATCACATTGTGAGACTGGAGGAAAGAGCAAAGTTTAGACTGAGGCCAAAATGACATGGAAAGTCACAAGTAAGGTGGCATGACTCAGGAATCCTCTTGGGAGACATTATCAAATGTGTGGACTTTCCCAAACATTTTAATGTACAGTACTGATGACTTTGGGGTGCAATGCCATTGCATTCCAATAAAATGGCTTTTGGGGATAGCTACTAAAATATCTTTCCAAACCTCTCAAGAAAATTGAGCTAAGACACAGCCTAACCTAAACGATCCCCTGTCACCAGAAAGGCATCAGTTGTGTGCAGCTCTCTGTTGTTTTCTCAAGTTACGTTGTTCCAAAGGAAAGAGCGCCCCCAAGGAACATTTAGTGTTCATATAGCAGAAGTTTAGGTCAGCACTCAAAGCCATACAAATACAACAGCTTTATATATAGCTAGTAAAAGGAATAATACAGCCCCAGTCACAGCCTCTAGAACGTGATCTAGATGTATAGGCAGCTTGGCAGAAGACACTATTACAGTCTTTTATACCTACCAGATGTTGAAATTGCTGTCAAAGTAGGCTTGGTCTACATTTCACATCCTTTGCAGAGTTATGCCAGGACAATAGCATTGTGAACTGGCAGCTATGAAAGCTTTCAGTTTTCACTCTGAACTGCAAACACAGATTTCCACCCACTCCTCCCAGGCCCCTGGACTTGGCAGGGGTACAACTAGAACCACTGGTTCTTTTCTATTCACAAAAAAAGGGCATAATTTCAAAGGCCAAGTTCCTCAGCTCCCTTTTTTGTTTTTCTCCAGTTTCTGCCCTTGTAGGGAGGCACTGATGACAATACCACAGCATCAGCCACCAGCTACAGTTGCTGACCAAAGGTTCACTGTGCTGACTTCCTGAAGGCCTTTATTAAAGTTTCAGCTACAGAGAATTTAGTGCAAGAATAAAACAAACAACCATCTGCAGTAAGAAACACAGTTGTCTATCATGCTTGACCGTATCCTTCCAGCAGACTGCTCTTGAAATCTTACTTTTTTGTAGTCTTTTTATTCTGCAAAGTAATTAAATCAATGAGCTGTCCAATGACTAAATTGTTCATTGTTGAATTTAGGACAGAACCTCCAAAGTTTTCTCATTAAGAGAGATTTCCTTTGCAAGCATTGAGCAAACACATAACTCCAAGACTTTGTTAAGTAAAATTCCAAAAGCTCTAAGTTACTTAAATAAGCTGTTGTTATATTCTAATGCCAAGCATTTGAAGTACCTCACCTACTTGCAGGAACTGGTTTAATTAGGCTAACAGTGAAATATGAGGACAAAAACATTTACAAGTGCTGGATAAACAAATGATGCATCACAAGGTATTTAAAGCAGTAATATCATGAAAGTTACAGGTAAAACAGGAAAAAGCAGTAGAAAAAGAAGTCAGACTAAATCAAAGCTACATTCAGATAGGCTGAGTTAATCTACATTTACTTCACTTACATTTTCTGTAGTGCCAGTAATTACATGTAACCCATCATAAGTTGATTTGATGTACATTCCCTAAATATAAGTAAAAAATAAAAAACATGTTCAAAGGTAAAATAACACTAACATATTTGATTAAGTAAGTGTTGGCAACAGACTCAAAACATTATTAATGACACTTAAAGATTCACACATTTTCCCTAGAAAACTGAAATCCAGTATCACTAATACCACAACATTCTCAACCTCTTCACAGATGACTTTTACTGTAATTATAGTATTTTTAATTACTTAGAAAAACTAACACATGGAACGTAATTCAGAAATACTGTTTGGATGGTAACACCAAATGCTGCCAGTTTTGCCTTTTTTTTTTTTTTTCTCCAGTTTTTGGCCTTGAACTAAACTTTATTTCTTTACTGCTCTGTTTACACTAGAGAACTGCAAGCTTGACTAAATGGCCACTAGCTCTCTCCATACAAAGCACACTTACACAGGTGGGCTACAAATATCGTACATCTGTTCTTTTACAATTTCTCTTGGCAAGTCAATATACAAACTACCTTGTAAACACAATGCTGACATAAGCAATAAAAGCCCTGGCAAAACTAAGTATTCCTGACTGTTTGTTAATGCTGAGTGTAAATACAAGGATAAACACAGGTGAAATTGGTGTTGACCATATGGAAAAAGTATAGTTCACCTACAGGCTATTAACTAATAATTACATAGATTTCCACACAGAAGGCGACCAGTACACAGGTTTCACCACTTATAAACAAAAACACATCTCTTTACTATTCCCGCTTACACCTGTTGTTAGAAGTACTCACATTGAGCTCTACAGAACTGGAATGTTATTCAGGGGTCATATGCAGCTTATCTACCTGAAGTTACCATGCTTGCTTAAAAGTGCAGGAAAGCATACAAAGATGCCCTGTCCTCTCCAGCTAATTTCCTTCCCTGCTTGCCTGTTAGTACTCGGTTCTGTGAACCTGCCTCCTTGTTGCTGGCTTAGTGCAAGCTTCAGTGTAGCTTAAGCAATAAGAGAGTTCCTCATAGTTTCACAAATTCATGACTGATTCAGTCAAATCCAGCGGCCTAGGTAAAAATACGTATCACAGTCAGACTGGGAAACTTCCTTTAGGTGTTCATCTCTTTTGTCTTTTCATGGAGGCTTACAAATGCACGTAGGAATTTAAATTCCCTCCAACTCACTCTGACATGAGTATTTCCCAGCCAGAAAATCCAACAAGATTTCAAATTCAGTTTTCATAACCAGTACTAAGCTAAGTGGAATTCGCTTAATGAACTAGATTTGGTAATGTTACACAGCCACTCAACATTTAAAAGGATTTCCCTTATTCCTGCTAACAGCAAATCTCCAAAGTTTTCATATTGTTCAGTCTAAGAACACATAAAATGTCTCTTTCAAAAACACAAACACCATTTCTCATCACCTTCTCCCTTGCTAACCCTCCCTTTCCCCCAAAAAACAGCTGATTAAAATAACCTGCAAAAGTAAAAATGACCAAGTATGCGTCAATTCCCCAGTATTCTCACTAAGACACTAATCTGCAACACACTGCCATCAACAGTTTGGGACCTATTAACTTGCATACCCATCTTTGGCATCCAATCCAACACATGGCCTGACAATCTGCAGAGTTCCCTCCCTTGCCTCTTTCTGTTCCCTATAGGATAGCATTAATGGTTTTGAAGTATATTGCTATACATACGCATGAGGTGGCTCATGCCAAATAATAATTAAACACTAATAATAATTGAACACAAATAATAATTAAACACTAGGGACATCATGAAACTCCAATATTGGTTCTTACCAGGCCTTCCCCAGGTTTAATGTTGGTTAAATGAACCTCCTCCAGACACGCACACTGGCTCATCAATGGATCTGTAGTTGATCGGATGGCTTTATCGCAAATTCCATTTAAAGCCTTGGACTACGAAGAGAACATACAGAAAAAAAAAAAAAAAAAAAACAGTTAAATTCTTTCCTGGCTGCTGCTTCTTTCAGTTTTTGTTTCCTTTGGAATGGAAATTAGTTCTAAAACTTGGTCCACTAATAAAGCATAGTCAAGAATTACCAAAACAGACTGAGATTAATTCACACAGATCTAACCTGCAGCATGTTTATCTCCCTAGATTAACCTAGTACAGATGATCTGCTTTCATTAGTGCCACCTCACTAACAGATGTCAGTACGCCCTCTGTTTAAAAAAAATATAAACACATAAAATGCTGAAAATCTGAGTTGGTGTTCATTCATTTTTAACAAAAGTTAACCTATTAAAATAATGAGACACTTTCATGATTCCTTGTGTGAACAATCGACAATTTTTCATATTGTTCTTTATTTCTGCTATAAAAATAAAATCGGCCACGGCAATGTGGCTGTTTAAAAGAAAAAAAAGCACAGGCCACTGTCTAATCTATGCAAGGCTTTACAGTAGAAGGTAGGACATCTAGTATTTCAGCATTACTTCTCTCCACCATGCCTCTGAGCTGACCTCTTCTGGAATGCTTATGCAGGCAAGGTTCATATTTCCTTTTGACCAAAACATAATTGATTTGAAGCCAACATTATAACTAAAGGCAAACTCTGACCTTGTGCATGTCAGAAAGGCAGAATGCCTTTGTCTTTTACGACTTAAGTAACAGAATGGCTAATTAATCATTAAAAATATCATAGAAAATGTGTGCCCTCCCTACACACTCACAAATTTCTCTAATGCCCCCCATTGTGTTTTCAGTCATGTTGTTAGTTGAAGCAATGCTGAAACTCTAAGAAGGTTACAGAAGCTTAAAGGAGTGAAGGGAGGATTAGTACATAGCACAGTGGTTATTTGTACACTGTTTGGGAACCAGCAAGGTGAGCCACCTTTCACAGGGGGGTTTGAATCCTTCAGTCAAAGCAGACATAAGAAATAAGGGTGGAAGGAGCTACCTTGTAAGAAGACAGTTCTTTGGAATTACAACGGTCTCTGGAAACAATAGTTCCAACATTTTTTTGTTTTGTTTTACATCAGATTTATAGAACAGCAATAAAATAAATCAAAACAATGCTCAAGTGTGAATACGAGGAACTGGTCAAACAAGGGAATTCCAAACAACAATACCCACTCCAGAGTGGGTGTGCATAAACGGAAAAAGAAAGAAGCAAAAAACTCCCTTTTACGTGGTCTCATTATTTACAGACAAAATTATTTTTAGTTATTGTGCTACTAAATTCCTAAGCATCCATGAGCTAGCGGAAGGCCTTATCAAAGAGCACAGCCTGGTTCATGTCAAAAGCAGGAAGCGATGATTAACTGTTAGAAAATATAAAAAGCATTCCATTACGTTCCTCATGTGGCCACAAGACTGCTTCAAATCATTTTGAAAAATCCAATCTTTCAAGCTCAAGTACATTTAGACAAAACCTCAGTTCTGTTGCAGAGAAGTTCTTTTACACAAAGAAGCTTAATAAGGCATAGTATCTATTTATTAAGACACTAAGTGTCTCATGATGCACATCACAGGCATAATTGGTTTATTTAGCCTATTCTACTACCCCTTCCCGCTTGAATTTGTGGTCTAAATTCTCTTGAAGAATAGCTATGCAATGAAACTTTAAAGAATACTTGACTTAGTGCTATTACACATACTATCAATCTAGTCACAAATTTCATTGATTTCCTCTACAGTAAACAGTATTATTAAAATGGCCCATAATGTTTCATCTGCATGACGTGCTGGGCTTGGAAAGCTGTTGTCAGTACAACTGGTGCAGAAACCACCAAAATAAACATGACAGCAAGCAGCTGAGTTTCAGTAGACATGTGTACTTACTACAGTCTGAACTTTATCTTCCATGTCAGCTACAGTGCAGTCCTGAAAACAAAACAAGAACAAAAACAATGTTAACCAATAAATATGTAAACACATCTACAAAAACTCTGCAGAACTGCCACCTTAACCTTGAACTGAAATAGAGTTATTCGTGCTGCAGGGATTAATCAGATTAATTTCATCCAGTAGGGCTCAAATGTACTGTTAAACAACTATTTTCTGGCCCTGGTAAAAAGCAATAATAACCCTTTAAAACTAAGAACACGGGATTCAATTACAGCAGCAGACTCTTCCAAAAAGGCAGAACCCTTAACAATAAAACTAGCCTCTCAGAAGGCACACAAACTTGCCTTCACACTGCTGAACACTGATTCATGCATTCCCCTGTTCTAGCCATCATTTATAAAACAGATTGTTACAAATGGCATGAAAAGCAATTTTTAAAAACATGCTACTGATTACATTCATGAGGACCACAGGACTGCATACAAAGCATTATTTACACAGCCTAGGTACAAGTCTTTGAACTGAAACAAGTTCATGTAACAGACTACAGAAGTCTTCATTGTTTTCTGCAAGAACAGCTGAACTAGAGAATGGTATTAGACTCTCAGATTAAAAAGTTAAAACAGCAAGTAAATAAGGAAACGATTTAAAACAATCTTAAATTCTCAGATATTCTGTTACTCACATCTCACTGTGCATAGCTAGCACGTAATGCCCAAAAGATACATTAAGAAGCTGTGAAATGAAGCCATTCCATATTTTTGTTCATCTTCAATACTTTCATTCCTTCCTAGCTCTTTTCTCTGTTTTTTAAGATACAAAAGTCCAAAAAAACATACAATCTGCCAAATATGGAGGTACCAAAAATATATAAAATAGCCCAGCTATGTTCTCTTATGTTTTCATAGTACCTCTTAACACCCTATTCACTGTTCTCATGATCACTGAGGACTGAAGTCACTTTTTTTTTTTTTACAACCTGTCACCAAAAGCTTCAAGATCTTTCCTGAACGCTACTACCAAATACAGACTCTATCACTGTGCATCAGCATCATTTTTGTGTTACATACATCTGCACTCCTATACGCTATTACTCTATAAACTCTAATAAATCCCTATACTCTATTTCATAATAACAAAAGCTTTTGACATCTAAGAAACTCACCTAAAATTTCATCTTACTCTCTTTTCTCCAAATGGCAGTGAACTTTTTTCAGATCATACTAGCACATCTTCAATGTTCCAGTACAAAATAGGATAGATTCTTCACCTACTCTTTTTTTTTGTTTTTATTTTTTTTCTTATACATACAGATTCCACTCTTTATTATAGCTCCTATTAAATTGGCAGAGAGGTACACTGACATTAAAAGGCTTGGGCTGTATTTGCCAACTTCCATTCTACTGCCATCAAAGGCTGATTTAACTGACAGATTAGACACCATTTTTAGTAGTTTAATTAATACAGCTCAGCAATCTCATATCTCAGTTCCTGTAGCACTCTTGGGTGAACACCATCTGCTGCTAGAAATGCTTACTGTTCTACTTTGCAATCTGCAGATCTGTATCTGTAAATCACTAACTTGCTGCAACTGCACACACAGTGCCCAAACAAGAAGGACATTGAGCAGTAAGCCAAACTCGTGTGCTTTTGAAGGTATAATATCCAGATGTTCTTCTTTTACAGTGATCCAGCTGATATAATTGGGTGTCATCACAGCTTGATACCTCACAGGACTTTGGCAGCATACTCCCCAAAATGAAGAGGGAATCACCAGTTTTACAGGACATCATTCTGCAGAGTTCTAACATGCAGCCACAACTACAAACAAATTTTGCAGAAGCTAAAGTTTGCATGTAATGCTTCACAGTCAAAGCAGTGGCATACTGTCAGAACAGTTTAGAAGACAGGCAATATTATTCAGAGAATCAAATGATGTAATTTACCAAGACTCACACAGTTGCTAAGCATCCTTTTAGCTATTACCAATGTAAGTGCTCACCACACAGGTGATAAATAGAAAGTTTTGAAACAAAACACTGCCATCTCACACTATTGTCAGCAGAAGCCTGACTAGAGGAATTGGCATCATAAAGGTAGCAGTTCCTTCTGTTAAACGCAGCATTTCCCATCTGATGGCTAAAATACCATGTATGGGACAACAAGACCCAAGAAGACTTCGTGTGTGAGCATATTAGCAAATATGTATAAGTATACTTTAAGTTTTTCACGCCGATAACTCTTTTCAACACGTTTTGTGGAACTTGATAATCTTCAAATGCAGAGCAACTATTTTAAAAACTAACCCTACTACCATTAAAGCTGAAGAAAACATGAGTAGCCTTTAAATAGTAACCACTTACAACAAAGCCAACAATAGCAAAATTGAAATTAACATAACAAACCACCTCAGAAAAATGGACAACAAACTGACCGTCTTGGACTTCTTCAAGCTTTGAAGAAAGATCAGAGTTCCACACCTGCCTTCCAATTAGCACTCAGCACACAGCAAACATTACTTCCCCAAACACTCACTTTCCTTCCCTTCTGAAAAACAAAGAGGAAAAGAAATCAACTGACCTTCTGAACAGTAGTAGTGAGATCCAAGCATAACTGAATGATTCTGTTCTTCATTGATGAAAAGTCAGCAATACCGGTAAATGGGGTCCTGTAACAAGAGAAAATTCTTCTTAGACTGAAGGGACAAGTCTTCTGCTTCACTACCATATCACTGGAACAGCATATAAGGATCAGAGCTGTAACTCTGACATCCACACAAGTGCAAGGACAGTTTTATGATATAAATATTCCTGCTTCCATATTCCCACTTCGTCCACGCACCAAAATAGGGTATGTCTAACCCTGTGGCAAGCAATTTTGGACAGCAAAACCTGTAGAAAACTTTTCAGTCAGTTTTCCAAACTACAGTTCTCTCAGATGTGTGCTCGAGTCAGATCACACTGACTCTGCTGTAGAAACCACAGCCTTTGGTTTGCCAGTAGATAGTTTTCTACCTTCCAGTCTTTGATTACTGAACTCAGACCTGAGAGAACAATGAAGTGAAGGAGTCAAGAGAAAGTTCTATTAAATACATTCTTTTCATTCAGTAAAAAACACTGCACAAAGTTTATCTTGTGTAACGACTTCCTTCTAAAGAAAAGAAAAATGAACACACAAGTTCAGTAAGGCTCAATTTTCTAAGAGACTTATTATGAGTAAGCCAGATTTAGAGCCTACAGAGACTCACCTCAGACACTCCAGACAACTTAAAGGGTTTGAAAGCTACCCCACCTTGTTTGGAAGTGGGAAAGCCAGCTGTCTTGCTGATGGAGAGTTGCAGAAGAAATTTAGGGCAAGGTGCAAGCACCAAGGTGAAAGGAGAGGAGTAGGTGAGAGGCACAAGCTGTTCAACATCACTGCAGTGATATTCAAGAATAAAAGCTCTCCTTGCTGACAGCCTTCACACAGCTCTCCTTCTAGCCTGTCTTCTCAGGAAAGCTGGCAAGTGTCATGGGACTTTATGTCCATCTATTATCCTGTCCAGCACTGTGGCCAGAACACTATCATTTCTGTTGCCTGCTTGCTTCCGCTGCAGCTGTCACAAAACAACTCTACCTCTTGCCAGGAAAATGAAAGAAAAAAAAATAGCAGTTTCTCCTCTGCTTCTCTCTCAGTTTTTCAAATCACAGATCTAAGGCCAAAATTTCAGCAGAACATTAGATTTTTATTATTACTATATTATTTTTTTTAAAAGGGGACCTGACAATGACAATTGATGTAGATGGTGAGGAGAGGAGGAAGTCACGTATACGTGAAAAGCTGTGACTGAAAACAAGTCATTTCCCCTGAACAGGAAAACTCATTACTTTTACAAATACTAGTTTGGATGCAATGTTACTGGTTTCATTGGTTTTGACAGAAATGGAAACACAAGAGTAGATGTCCTAGGTAATTAAATTTGTCCACCAGAGATCTTCTGGAAAATCAAAAAAAAAAAAAAAAAAAAAAAGGTGAAAAGGTGGCTGAGATCAAGAAGATCTTTACCACAAGCATCTAGAACTTACTGCTATAATGAATTATTTCTCCTTGCAGGGTAAATGAAAATATAAGACTTTTATTCTTACCTGTCCAACCACGCAAGCAAGGCTTTAGCAGCACCAATAAGCTCTACCACGGAAGTAAGGAATTCATTGGGGGGTTTTCGTGAGGTATTCCCATCATAAGTTGAACTTTTCCTACGGCTGCAGATGTAGTTTTGCAGATTATTGGATGACGCTCGCAGCTTGAGAACCAAGTTCTTCATATTGTCTGTTTCAAGGCCATAGTTCTGCAAGAAATATTATGAAGTCCAGTAAATCTCCCTATCAAGATCCTCCTATTTATTATACCTCACGTAGGAGGATCTTGATAGGGAGATTTATTGGACTTAGACCTTTCAATATGTCTGAGTTTAGAATTTATTATACCTCACATTCCAAACTCAGACATATTGAAAGGTCTAAGGGTTTACCCTGTAAGTGGGGTGGGAGGAGCAAAAAGGCAAGTTGAAATGTTTAAAAGTGATCTCATCAAGCATAATGTAGTTTGCTCAAACATGTAGTTTGAGTAACGGAGCTGCGTTGTTTTTGTTAAGAGGGAGAAAAAACATTTTCCTTTTTAAAAAAAAAAAAAATAATGTGATACATAAACAGTGAAGGAACATTTCATTCACAACTAGGGATAGTGTAAGCTGGCATGAGATAAAAACATCTACAGGAAGCAAATGTAACTTCACAGTTAAAAGATGAAATAAATATTTCAATCATAAGTTTTCAGTAATGATGTTTCTTGATTATAACAGTGCAATTATTTACAAGTTTGAGGACTGTATTAACACTATGTTTAGTAATTGAATCCACATCATATTTTTCATTCAACACCATTCAGAAATTTTGAAACGTAACAAATCTGCAAGTCCTGCCTATAACTTCAACTTTACAGATTCAAATACAACCACACCACACTCTGTAAGATTCAAATACAACTGTTTGAAGCAAAACATTGATTGTCTCATTCCAAACATGTCAGAAATACTATACTATGTATCTATTCCAAAGGCAATTCACTCAATTTTATAACAAAGATCTTTTTCTTCTTGCTGTCAGTGTGCAGATGCATGAGTAACAAGATGCATGAGTAACTGGTTACCTTTTTGCTTTTGAGTTATCCTACAAAGGTGGGCATCCTTTGTGGGTATCTTCTGAAAGTTATGCCCCGCACAATGCTCAGGTCTTTTAGACTAGATTCCTTCTTCCTTTCCCTCAGAAAAACTAAAGAAACTAAAGCAAACCTTAATTTCATTCAACTCCAACTTCTAGGAGTTCCCAACTTCTCCATTTAGGATTACATCACCACCCAGCCTGGTGGGAAGCTCAGAATGCCTCAGTCCAACCTCCTGCTCACAAGAGGCTCAGCTGTGAGCTCAGACCAGGTTGCTATGGGCTTCATCCATATAGGCTTAAAAATTTCCAAGATCTGAGACTGCACAGACCTCCTGGGCAACCTGATCCATGGCCTGATTCTCCTCAGAGTGAGAAACTGTTTCCTTAAACCAGCTTCAATCTCATTTCAACTTTTTAAATATTAGATTAGGAAAGCTGAAAGAGATTAAACAATCTTTGCTCAAAAATAGGCGAGTGGAAGGAGAAGTTTCAGCTACACAGCTGCCTTTAAAACACCTATCACCTCCTATGGATAATATCCCAATGAAAGCAATTTACACGTTCCTCCCCTTCCCGTGAGGCCTCTTGGCAAGGAAGCATTGTGAAAGTACAGCCAGGAGTAGGGGTCGAGAGGATATATCCAACAAAACAAAAAAAGACAATAACAACAAAAATGTTGTTGAAACAGCAAAGGATGTCCTTAAATTTTCCAGGATCACAGAGAGGGAAAGATTCAGATTAATAAACAATGTTAAAGTACTTGCATACTGTCATTTGTAAACTTTTAACGAAATATACAAGACCATCTATTACATGCATTTCTTGCAACCAGTTTCCCCAACAGCCTTTGATAAGCACATCACACCCAAGACGTCCAGCCACTGCACTAAACTTTCCTACATCTCCCAGAGACCCTACCTATGGAAGGCACCTGAGATACGTGAACCACCAATTCATGCTCTAGGAAAAGTCATGACTAAAAATTGTGACTATACAGAACAATAGAGCATTAAAGCTCATCAGTACAGGGAACTGAATTCTCCAACTTCAGATCAGCCTGAGGAATTAACTTCTTAAGAACAAAGGGTCATCACAACCCAAACCACCTTTGCTCCAAAGGCTTGATGCTGTCCAGACCTGTTTTCTCTAATGCACGGAAAACATTTTGCTCCTTCACCAGATATAACTTTGCCATAGTATACATTTTTCTTTTCACTGAAAGAGTGGGAAAACAAACAGTATTAACAGAATTTGTGTACTCTGGCTGCAATTCTATCCCAGTTTACACTATCTTGACCACCCCACACATAATCACCTATTTCTGCTCCTTTGCTTGCAGTGCCACTCTTGCTTGTCAAATCTGTTGGAGTGTTGGTCTGAGGAACCAAACCATTTAAAAAATAATCCCTTTTTTATTGTATGGTGTTCTCAGCTGGTTTAGTTCCCTGAGGTAACTCACCTCAGGGTCATTTGAGTGCAAGCACAAAGGATCACTAACCGGAGTGTGGAGGTGGGGAGAGTAGCACCTGACTTAAATTAATTTAAATTGTCACAGAGCTGGAGCCTCAGTTCAGGACAGATAGGAATGCTGATAGTGTGGCAGCACACCAAAAAGCCTATGAGCCCTCAAAGTGACACACACTTGTAGCGCAAAAACTCAGCAGGCTTTTCTGAAGAATTCTACAGAACTGACTGAGGATACAATATCTAACAGATTACGACTTAAGCAACCAAGAAGTTTTAGATGTTGCTCGTGAACCACAGAACACGTTACATTCTCTTATCGCTCCAGACTGAAAATATCAAAGTTACTTTCATCAAAACAGTGTCTGAAGCCAGTGGTCAAGAACACCTCATGTCAAACATTCCCAGCTCATTACTCATTAACTTGGGCAGCCCCACACGGGACTACAGCAAGAGCGAGCGTGCACGTGTGCATGAGAGGGCATGCGCACAAAAGCGCACTCTTTCCAAACTCCATTACACTTAATGAGAAATAGTACACTGACCAAATAATTGCTCAAGGTCAGGCTGCTGAAATAAAAGAAAAAATAAAGTGTGGTTAACCGAAGTCAAAAGAGCACAGGAGTCGTGTCCCAGCTTGACTCGGGCTGATCTAGAGCTCGGCTATTGCCAAGGGGCACTATCACCTTCCCTTTCACAGCCATCCTCACATGCTACAGTGTGAACAGCTGGCTCTGCTGGCTGATCCAACTGAAACCTAGCTCTGTGAAATGAATAAAAATGGACTGAACGCCTGTTCAACAGCAGATTCAACTCACTGTATGCCTACGTAAACACTGGACTTAACCCAAGGTCCTGTCACAGCCACCATTCTTGCTCTCTCCCTTTTAGCAAAAATGTTTCCTAAAGAAACCTCCGGAGCCCCATTCTTCCTAATAAAAATTGAAGTTGAGACCTCTAGAAAATTGTAATCTTTTCAGGTGATACATAGGTGTGGTGCTTTCGATAAGAAATAACCACGTGAGTCTTCAGGTATGTAAACTATTCAGCTTAGGATTCAAAGGGCAATTGTACTTTCCAGGTCAATTTTGCAACACCTTTTACAAGCATGACAGCAGTAAGATCTCTATAAAAATGCTATCCTGGAGTTACTTGTTACAATGACCTTGTTGTACAAGGTCATATTTTGCTGCACTACTAATATACTAACACAATATTACTACTAGTGATTATATATATAATATATATATATAAAATTGCTTAAAACTAATCTCTTCATTCTAACCTCAGGAAAAGTCAGATGCTTTTTGTTTCCAAACTCTATCATCATACAGCATAGTTAAAAATTCAGAAATCTAACCCAAAGAATACATTAGAAGTGAATCTGTTCTCATAATTTCCTGTTAATGCCCGCATTGTTTTCTATTTATTAAGCCCAAACAGGCAAGCCTACTCATCAGGGAATGATGAGTAAGCACTCAGTTTCATCACCATTCTGTATGGTTTTGGTCCTACATATTTGACTGGGAAAGCTTATTCTCTGGATCCTTGCCCCTGCTGTTGTGATTTTGCATGAGTTTAAAAAGCACATTTATGTAGGTTTGTTGCCCTTTCCCCAAACACTTCAGTCAACTAAGAAATATCTTCCTCCTATCCCTTTTCACACCCAAGCAAATACTGTCATCCAGAAAAGATGGAAGTACTCAAGTTGATGTGTTTGTGGTTTTGTTTGTTTGTTTATTCCGCCCACTCACCCCCTCCAGGGAATTCAGTTTCTTTTACATGTCCTCTAAATTACCTAAATAAGATTCTTCTGAACAGGTGTTGGAGACACTATTGCATCAGCTCAAGAGCAACAGAAATGCATGTTCACAAGAAACCTTCACCTTTTATCCCTGACTATGCTCTTTCCTGCCTCTTCAGTTGCTGCTTTGTTGCATATGTTGCTGCTAAGGTAAGATCAGGAAACACTGCCTAACAACCAAAACAACTAAGATTTTTTTTTTTTTTTTTTTTTTTGCTATATTGATTCTGGAGTTTGTTTACCGCAGCAGTAAACATCATAACTTGCAGACATTTTCAGTTTGACAGCATAGAATTCATGCATAAGAGGGCCCTATCTCTACAAAAATCTAAGAAAAAGTATATTTGGTGTCCTTTCTCAAGGAATGTATTACCTTCACACTGTATTTTTTCTCCATTAGCCTTAGAAGGCTGGAAAGTTCTGTGAAGTTAATGCTTGAAAAGAATTACCACAAGAAAAATGCTCCAGAAGACAACTACTTCACTGCCTCTGGAGACTCGAGTGTTCTTGCAGTGTGAGGGAACCAAAGCATCAATCTGAAGGAAGGTCAACTGGAAACCTGCCAAGGAAAAACTAGACAAAGGGGTAAATTCTACTCCAGAACTGCAGGACTGGGGAACCTCGAAACAATACAGAATTTCTACCTATTGCCAAGAACAACAACTTTCAAAGCATGACCTCAGGCCAGCCCAGTCAATGCCACATATCCACAATATGAGTTAAAAGCACAGTGGAAAAGACACAAAAGGCAGGTTCTTCTTATTGCCTTTGCTTCTTAATTCAAGTTCCCAAAAATTAGGGAAACGTCACCACACGTATGCAGACAAAAGAAAGCACTAGATCGTAGCAGTACCTCAACCCATTTTCAAAGAACTAATACAGGTGGAATAGAGAAATCTCTGTTCTCTCACTCCGAAAGAAAACAGACCAACACAGAAAACTGGCTATAACCAGAATTCAAGACCCACCATGCTCTTGGAAACAAAAATCAACACTGGACTTTCTACCACTATCCCAAAAACTTAAGGGAAGGGGCACACAGAAGGTGAGAAAGGGCATAGCTAAAACATAGGAATTCTTCCTCCACTGCTTAAAAGGGAACAAGGACACTTCGGCTACGCTATGTGAACTCTGTCTAATGCATTAACTTGAACTGCATTTCACAAAGGATTTCCAGAAACGACTTTGAGGTCAAAACTTTTGTCTACAAAGGAAATTAGAAGGAAATTGTAGGAGATAAAACACAGCTTTAGGTTCTGGCGGTCATCCAGCTTTGTTCATTTTATTCTAATATTTTAAGAAGTAGGGAAAAAAAGTGCTGTCAGGGGCTGCCACATCCAGTACTTTAGTCAAGACTGTATATAGTACATGGCACATTTACTAACTCGTCAGACCCCTCACTTGTCCAAGAGATTACCCCCTCCCGACAAATTATCCCCCCCCACATGAACTGGATTTCAGGCTAATTTAGTTCCTCTAATAGATTTTCACCTGCAAGTTAAAAAAGGTGCTATATCAAATACTGAAACAAAAAAAAAAAAAGTTCTGCAAATATAAGAGCAACTCGTTGGGAGTTTTCTTGAAACACTTCCCAAGAGTTTCAGATTATAAGCAGCTATTTTATTAAACACTTTTCTTTGAGCCTGGACTACGCAATTTGTTCCTGGTTGTGGAGTACAAACAACCCCGGTAGCACCTCCCTGCAGCCAATAAAGCACGTGCCACACAGGCCGTAAAGACTCTCCATTTTAAGAAGAGTATGCTGCGTGCTGCAAGCCTTGCCTAATGAACAGAAGGCAGGCCAGCACTGGCCAAGGAATTGCAGGGCACCCTCTCCCAGCCCTCTCGGCTGATCTCATTGTGTACAACTCTGGTGCTTGCTCACTGCATTACATCAAACACGTCTTCAAGACCATGTCCAAAATAAGGTTTTTAAATAAATCCTACACTGATGATGATGCTGCACAGCAAAACAATCTGAAATATATTAATTCTTTTCAGAGTATGTTGCTTTAAAAGCATCTGCACTTTCTGGGTAAAACAGAAGAAGAACCTATGTTCTGAATTCCACGAGTTGAACTCACACTCTGAGTAATCGAAACATTTCTTATTTTAAGAACATCTTTGATTTGTATGGAGACTGCAAAATTTTGCTCTAAACTCGTTTCAGCTGATGTGAGGAGCCATTAACAGCTATCATTTCACTCCATCCTCTACAACAAATTCACCCTGCTCAGTAGCAAGTTTAATCACTGTTCACTAACAGGACCCATATGACCTAAAAACACAACTCAGCCAACACATCTCTTTATAAGTGCAACTGAATCAGCACTGCCTCTTATCAGGAAAATGTAAAAGAGCTATTTACACAAAGTTTGCGAGAATTAAACAAATTCTTACAGTTTTCTTTTGCTATGATGTGCAACAGAAAGCAAGTGTGACAGGCATTCTGATTTCGTTAGATTTGTCTTTGATATTCACAAGAAAAGCACTTTAAGAAATTGTGTGGGTCTGTTCACCACTTAACTAACCAGTGCACACAGGAGATCCACAGCTTCTAAAACCAGCTCTTGGTGTCCGATCCGTGTGATACCCAAATCTTCAAGATCCTGGTGAGAGATCTGTAACAGCTGTTCACCATTTATCTTCTCCCGTTCAAACTTATGGACATACTGCTGCAGGCAATCATCCAGGCCTAACAAAGCACAAGAGAGAGAAAGAGAGAGTGTGAAGGGGACGTGATTACACTTCGTGTTTTCTTTCCCTTCCCCACCACATTAAAAAAATACAAAAGGCACAAACAGAATTTCAGACAATATGTGGTGCCAAACCATGAAAGAAATGAAAGAAATTTGAAGTGAGACTGAAGACTGGAAGTTGTACCACAGTGGCGCAGCAATGGAGCATGCAGATTTTGTGGATCTTGGTGTCACCTGAGTAAAGGCACGACCCGTTTGCTCTTTGTGGATCAGGTTGTGGTAAGAATGTCCCTTTGGTGTCAGCACACACAAAGCTATCAGGAGAAGTGCATAGACAGACTCAGCCCTCACAGTTACCCAAAACCCTGAAGAGCAACCACAACAACAAGAAATAACCAAACAAAACAAGAACAAGGCAAGGAAAGAACTTGCCCAGAACCCTAACAAACAAAAAAGACTAAAACCCCACAGTCCCCCATCCACTTAAATATAAAAGAGCTGAATGATGAGAGGAAAATGGAACAATCAAAGGCAAAGCAATCAAAACGATGTTTGGCTCGTCTCATTACTCCCTTGATTTATGAGCCCCTAGAGCTTCCTGAATCAGCCGTTCTCGCCCCCTTGATAAGTTAGCAGCATACATCAGCAAGAAACCTAACTTATTTTTATAGCAACGAAGTATTTTTAAAACATTTTAGAACATTTTTGTCTGTCACACCAATATACTTGTTTTAAATTATGACTATATGTTCCCATTCTTCTACAGTATCTTTTTCCCTCTTTTGTTGATTAGATTCTCTAACTGATTAGAGAAAGGATTTTTCTCTTTCATTTGCTTTAATTAAACTTTGTGTTAATCCTGTTTTCTTCTGCTCATTTTGTCTGTTCTTAAAGATCTTGTGGGCAGCAGTCTAAGGGAAAACATTTGGATGGGTGTGTTATTTGAAAGATGCAGTGCTCTTGATGTCCTATTGCACTACAGCATATTAGCTAGAGCAGAAGGAACAGATCCAAGTAGATTTGCTTTGTAGCAGTAAATCACGTTCACTGAAAATAGTTGACACAAACAAAATTCAGATTACATACTTGGCATCTACTTTGTAGCATCCACAATAGCTATGCTGTTGGACAGTTCAGTTTTAAAAATTTGAACTTTTAAGTGTAGAAAGGATGTTTATCCATTATGTTGGCTCACAAGGAAGCCACGGAGATGGACAGGATGTAGCCTGCTGCAAATGAGAAACACCAACAGCCCACTGAACTGCACGGAAACTGAGGACAGGCACTCAGTTCAAGTCGTCAAGCTGCAGTAGTAGCCTGGAAAAGAAGCACTCCCAGCACATGCCAAGAAAACCATCCAGACAAGTCACCGGGGGGGGGCTCCAGGACTCACACGATATGTGCTCGCTTCCTAACAGCAGCCCGAGCTGTCACTGCTGCCTTGCAGTGCCTGCTCACAGGAGATCTGCAGATTACGAGCTCTCAGAGGCACAGGCTTACTTTTCACGCATCACCTGCCTTTGTAACTCTCACCAAGAAATTAATAAGGACAGACAGCCTGGCACTTAAGTCACCCCTTTATAATATGACTCGTGCAAGCTAAATTTTTATTGCAACACATCAAAATCTGGCTGGACAAGCTTGACTCTTCCACGTGCAGAGCTACTGGTGTGTACAGCTTGATTTTTAAAGCATAATTATGAATGTGAAATCCCACATGCGAGATGAGCAGTCTCCCAGGGCTACAGTTGTTTGGGGCGCACTCTTTTTTCTTCCCATCTGTCTTGGCAAGGCCTCATAAATTTTGAAAATTGAGCCCAGTGTTCTGTTTCCCACAGGCACCAATTTCTCCCTTAGGCTATACAAACTCTTTTCCCAGGAAAAATAATAAAATGATCTGGCCTTCATTGTTTAACAATTTATTTTTTTTAAACAAATTCTCAACCGAGGCTGACATACAGAGCACATATTTGGCATTCCCAATTTTTAATGCTGTCTTGCAGACCTCTGCTTCCCATCGCTTGCCATTGAAAGTCTCCATTACTTATTGCACAAACACCTACAATGAAACACTGTTTAGTATGCAATATTTTGGTATTTTTCAAGTTTCTTGGACACATTGAAGCTTTTGCCTGCTATCCTTTGTGTGTGTTGACTCAACTTTCTGGACCCTCATTCTGTGCTAAAACATGAGACTTGTATTTGTATATATCCCCCAAAAACTGCAACTGCGGTTTTCAGCTTGCCTGTGGTTTTTTGTTTTGACTTTCTTTTAATTCATACTTGTCTGTTCTTGAAGATCTATTACATCTTGAACGGCTACTTCTAAAATACATTTTTCATAGGTGTACTTAATACTTCTCTGATCACACAATAGAACTATTTTGTAAAGTAAAACATTACAAAATCGTACAAGTGTGAATTCAGAATGGTAATACAGAGGCACAGCTGCTCAGACAGAAACATAATTAACTGACCGAACCTATAAAAAGCAGGAAGTGAAGACAAACCCACACACTTATGGCAAGCATTCACTAATGGTTTAAGAAGATCTTACTAATATTAGTGTTACTACTTCTTCTAAGAAACATATGGAAAAGTCTTAAATATTTTAATTGAGATTGGAACCACATTTATAGCATACTGTTTAATTTTCTGTCATATGAATATAATGTTTAAATATCACATGCAAACAAAAACAAAAAAAATGCTATTTCCCCAAGAGGGAAAGGAGAAAGGAGCAAAAGTGACTCATAAATCAGTTCCATAAAATAAGCTAAGTAATATTTAAGTAAAGCTTAAAAGTCAGCATTGAAATGTCATTGGGAATCTAAACGTACTGCTCATTGTTCCCTTCTCCCAGACTTCTTAGTTTTTTTCCATTATTTTCATTGTGAACTTCAGCATGTCATTTAGACTTCGTATTACCCATTAGTGAAATCTAAGTTTCTCAAAAATATCTAGATGAATTATAAGCAACAGAAGCAGCCTACATTACTTAGAAATACACTTTCCTCGTTGCCAGTTTTTTTTCAATAGGTATCTCATAACTGATAGGGACACCCAAGTTGCACAGGAAATTTCTACCTTCTTATATGTACAGAACTTACTGTTTGCTCATAGGCTATACAGACAAGGCAAACAAAAACCTGCTGTAAGTCAAGCTGCCTCATTTTGTAATAATCCAGGGCATATTCTGAAATATATAGAAATAAATTCAGCTAGTTTAGCAGTGTAAATTCAGTGCAACGTTAGCAGGCTCAAGCAGAAAAAAAGGTTTTAGTATTTCCGCAAAAATACAATTAAGACTGACACTGGAAAGACATCTACATTCTCCTTTACCTGTTCAAAAGCCCTGCTGATGTCTAAACTATTCATTTTATGCTCTACATATGTTTAAAAAGCATGTCTCAACTGCACGCATGACATCTTTCTATCATTTGATGCACATAAATGAACACCATGCATGAAAGACAGCATCCTTCCTATTTAAGAAGAGATATTAGAGAATAAGGGCAGACAGGCATAGAAATACCAGTTGCAATGGTACCCATGTTTTACCACAACAGTAGCGGTGATTTTGACTCAAAAGGGGAAAAAAAAAAAGTACAATACAATGGTATTTGTATCTTGAAAACCCTTTGAGGAAGAAGACTCTAATTTGCACAAAACTCCCTCACAAATTTTGGCAGGTGTAGAGATGTGCAATAGATCCCAAGAACTGTCTAGACTTTTCTGTCTAAAATAACCTTCTCCCACCACGCAAAGCATCCCAGAAGATATTCAATATCTTGCATTCATGTAAAAACATTAGAACATGACTTACACTTACAGATTTGCACCGATAGCAATCTCAGTCTGTTTCCAAGATTAAGAAAGTTATTTTGAATAAGAATTGAGGGGAAAAAATAACCTTTAGGAGGATAAAAAGGGGAGCTTGGGTCCAAGCCATAACTATCAGTTTACTATTCAGAGAGAATTAACATTTCTATTGTTGATAAAAATCAACCATTCAGCCGTGACATATCTGATTACCAAAATCCTAGAGACACTACTAGTACAGTCATTGAGTAGTTTCATGCTTTTTACTCAACTTCTGTGCTGAACATCAGCAACAAATTTACCTACAATGAATCAATAAAACCAGTTAACAAATGTATTATGGCCACAGGCCAAAAAAAACAGTTGACCCTCCTTATCTCTTCTTTCTTCCCTCCACCCCACTCTCTCTTACTTTCTTCTCTTGTAAGACTACAGAGAGCTGATACGCTCAAACATGACTTGGGGGAGAGGAGGTGATGACAGACTGGGCAAGGGGATGCATAAGGAGGGGAAAGAGAAGGGAAGTAAAACCTGGAAGGTGACTGCGACCATTTGCTTTAAGTTCATGAACTTGAATAGATTCTCAGGGTAACTCATAAAATGTGAAAGCTGACATAAGGGAGCTGGCAGAACACAAACCACTTGAACAGAAGACAGACAAGACCTTCCTCACCACACAGCACCACAATGCCAATCACCACTCACCACCTAAAGGAAATACAGCCTCATTACTGTGCATACATACTCAATCTCGTTTGCTGTGTGACTCTTTACCAAATTGACAGCAGATGACGTCCCAGCATAGCTGGGTTCAGCTATGTCCCTCAGCCCTTTGATGGGCTCCCAAGGACCTTGGATAGCAGCCTAGGTGGGACTGCCAAAATCATTTTTGCCCCATCACCTTAAATAAAGATAAAAACAATTGTTGTAAGAAACTGACCTTTCCCACTAAGAAAGTCACTCTTAGTCTAGTTCCCCCCTTTGGGGTCTCCTAACTTTAATTTACTTAAGTTAATTAAATTAACTGCTAACTTTAATCTCAAAAGACTCCTTGCACACACCAATCCATGCTCTCTAGCTTTGAAAGGCTATCAGTTCTATGAGAATCTTTGTTGTACCCCATGAAATATGCCATTATATCATCATTTATATTCCACTCCCTTTTATTATTTACTGTGACAGCTTCCTTCCTTCATTTCCTTCACTTATTTCCATGACTGGAATTAAAGAAAAAGTAGAAGGGAAATCAAGTCAGCAAATGAACATTAGAAAGAGGAAAGAACCAATTCATCATGAGAAGGTCAACCAGCACCTGAGAAGGCAGATAAAATTAAGGAAAAAAGAGTCTGCAGGACAACTGTGAAAAGCTAATGTAGCTCAGTGAAACAGGTACAGAGTAAAGAGGAACAAACTGAACAGAAAGTTCCAGGAGAAAGAGAACAGACTTAACACACAGTTTTCTTTAATATTAAAATTTGTTCAATTTAGTGGGAACACTGTTTCACTGTAACACTGTGGATGCCATTTTCCTCTGCAGACAAACAGAGCCAGTGGTAACTTTAACAAGGAGTTCAAGGTGCTTTAAAACAATGATGAAAGATAAACCTAGAGCAGGCAACGGAAACCTAATTCAATAATAAATTGAGCCCTAGGTAAGACCTGACTTTCTAGGATCCATATCCCTGGATTGTTTCTCAGCTAACATGAATGTTTTAGCATTTATCTTTCCACAGGTTTACAAAACAAAAGTCTAGGTATCATTTGGTGTGAGCCATTTATAGAGTACAGAGCTCAAACACCTCAATTTACCATGGGAAAAAAAAAAAAATAAAGGCCTTCATGAGAGATTTGAAATACTGTCTAGGGTACAAAGGTAAAAGAACCTCTACTTCCAATTTTTAATCCAAATAGCTTCACAACCACTCATAGCACCATCACTGTCAAAAGTATCAATGACTTAGGAAAAGAAGAAACACCAAAACTGAAGAGCAAGAACAGCTTATTACCAGCATCCTGTCTCCTGCATAAAATAGCTCATCTATAAAGCAAATTATCTTTATGTAGTCAATTGGAAGTACCTCTTCCACATTTCTGTTTAACCACCTGCATCCTAACCAAGCAGGTAGGCCCACTGCCTCATCAGGAGTCAGGCCTAGTTTTGCTGGGGACAGACATTGCCTAGAGCAGTGAGAATGGTTCAAAAGCTTCCCGCCCCTTCCCTCCCATTAAGCAGGGATGAAACCAGATGAATTGCTGGCCTCTCCCCACCAGCAGGGATGCAAAGGGCAACGCTATCATGAAGGTCACACCGGGACAGAGGAAAGGGCAAAGCCTTCAGCTTTGATAATGAATGCCTTACTGTCCCCTCTACAATCCCCTATCACTGACAGTTGCACTGAAGGACTTCTGCAACATGTTCCTATTGTCAATATTTCCAACTAACATATTTGGCATGTAGAAACAGACTGCTTATACATGTGTTCATAATATCTCGAAATAAATCCATTCATTAGATTCCAATCCATCCATAAATCCCTGGGTGTCTCTTGAATCCAGAACTGAAAGCTCCACCTTGTAATAGAAGAATTCATAGTTAAATTTGGGTTGTAAACCATCCTGATCAGTACTGTAGAAAGTGTTTTTAACCTTCAGTTACTCCAGTAAAGATTATAATATCAGGAAACATAGTAGAAGGCCTATCAATATTATTATCAGTTCTATCTACAAAGTCAACAACTGAGACCATCCCAGCAGTCCCCATTGTCATGCTCCAGACTGTACACTGAAGCACAACGATATGCTTAGACACTGCACTGTGTATATACATATAGAAGAATGAAAATTGCTTTTGTCCACACACCTGCTGAACCCTTCAAAGTACTCTAGCAAGTTTACAAAGCAAAAAAAAAAAAAAAAAAAGAAGGAAGAAAGAAGTGTAACCTACTTAGAATTCCTTCACAAAACATTTTCAGGAAATTAAGCAGACATAGGTAAGAGCAGTCTTTAGAGAAGAAAAAATAGTAGGGAAGAGACGGATACGATAAATATGATAAAAGGCTATAGAAAAACACAAGTGGCAGAGTAATACAAAAGGAGACCTGACTGTACATTGTCTCTTCCAGTACACGAGCTAGGGAGAACAAATGAAGCCAGCATGTCACAGGCCCAAACAAGCCATGAAGAGTGATTCTTCATACAGCAGCATGCAGTGAATGATCAAAATCCACATGGGTTCCGGGGAAGGTGAACAGGTACATGACAAAAAATGCCACAGAAATTATGTCTGACTCTGAAAGACAAACAGAGACAGTTGAAGGCTGCAGGGAGACTACTGAGGGGAACACACACTACATCTTTCCTATGATCCTCCTAAATACATCCCTTTCTGGCAAAGGCACAAGATGGGATACTGAGCTAGACAGAACAGGACTTCCACAGCTATGATACGTGCAGCACCAAATGTAAATGGCAGCTTGCTTTTAATTACTTCTACCCAAAGGCTTAAGAAAATTGTTGTCTTCACTATTCGAAGCCACTATTCACGTTAGTATTTACAGTAACAGTGGCATAAGATTTTCCCCAAAGTGCAAAAACTCTCAAAAACAGAGAAGCAGAAGAATCAAAAAAAAAAAAAAAAAAAGAAAGGGGAAATGTAAGGTCTAAATGCATAATACTGAATTGTGATATCAACTTAACCCAAAGGTATATGCAAAGCTTTTACACTTGTTTGTTTGTTTGTTTGTTTTAAGAAAAGAAACCCAAGTAATACTAGGACAAGGACCACAGAGAATCTTGGGGGTTGTAATCCAGCTTGAGACATTAACAGTGAGTTTAGAAATTGTTGAAAATGAGTGAATTTGCACCAGGACTACAAAAATCTATTTCACCTGAGTGGATGGTACCAAACAATAAACTGAGGTAAAAGCAATTCTGTAGTAAAAGAGCACTCTGAAAGCGGTCTTTACTTGCAAAGGTATCTCAGCTAAAACTCAAAACTGACTTTTTTTTTTTCTTTTTAAAGGCTTTTCTTCAGTGAACTCATGAAAAAACTGAGGTGAGGGGAGAGAGTTATTTCTACTATTTTCCTTTGGGTCTTCTTATTACGACATAGTTTTAAGGATTCAAATTAAAGACAAAATTAAAATGGAACACTACAGAAATTGAACAGTGAATTGTGCTGGCACACCATGTTTTTTAGAAAAAAATTAAAATCCAGACATCCAGGCACAGCATGATGAAATACAGGTTTAACCAGAAAAAAATCTCTTTTATAAAAGAGATAAAAGCGTGAAGACATAAGCCAATCATGTCATACTTTAATACACTGAAAAATAAATCACTATGCCACAACCACAGACAGAGAAAAATTACAGGCTTTTTCAATTTGGCAGGCTATTCCCTCTAGACATGAAGTAGACAATACCAAGAAAAAAAATCGTTTGCACTGTATTCCCACCCATTTGAATCCAGATGGGTCAGAATACAGTCATGTTTTCCACCAGCAGAGCTCGACTGGACGTCTGCATGCAGCTGTGGGTCCCTGTTGTACGTACTAGGGCCCAGCCTGGACAGGCTTTACTGGATCACGCTAGCTAATCTCTATGACTTCTTTGAGATAACGCAACTGATTTCACCTCTGAAATTTTGACTCAACTGAAAGAAGGAAGAGATGGGAGAACCTCTTGTTAAGGACTCAGCCCTAGGTAGCACTGCAACAGCACATGCTCATCTGAGCATCAGTCTGAAGGCAAGCTGAGGGAGCTGGGGTTGTTCAGCCTGGAGAAGAGAAGGCTCTAGTCAGACCTTACAGCAACCTTCCAGTGCCTAATGGGGGCCTGCAGGAAAGCTGGGGAGGGACTCTTTGTCAGGGAGACAAAAGAGCATAGGTTTACATTAGATATAAGGAGTTAATTCTTCACTCAGAGGGTGGCAAGTCCCTGGCACGGGCTGCCCAGAGAAGCTGTGGGTGCCCCATCCCTGGAGGTGCTCAAGGCCAAGCTGGATGGGGCTTTGGGCAGCCTGGTCTGGTGGGAGGTGTCTCTGCCCATGGCCAGGTTACTAGAGTTAGATGGTCTTTAAGGTCCCTTCCAACCAAAACCATTCCATGACTCTATCTTGAGGAAACGCATTTCCAGGAAGAAAGAATGGGAACCACAACCAAGGGCTCACATTCAGACCTCAAACAGCTGGCAGCATCTCAGCTCTAACTCTTCATTAATCCCAACTACCACCAGAAGAGGACTGTTGACCGGAAAGTGTTGGATGAAGAATGAACAAAGAAGAAAAAATATTATGTACATACACCATTTTTTCCTGCTCATTTCAGTATATATTTTCTGCCTGCATCAAGGCTTCATGTCTGCAAAGTTTCGTGTGATGAAGTAGCTTCACACAATACATCTCATGCTTTGGTTTTCTTTTTTAAGAATCAACTACATCACTTTCTGACCAGCTACATTTGGCAAAAGCAATCTTTCTGTGCTATAACAGATTTTGTTTGGCAAACCACATAAATCAGATGAAAGCAGAGCATATCCATATGTTCTCTGCAGATAGACCTGGCACTCTAAGTTTCAACAAAATATGCTGTGAAAGCCAACATTCAGCAAATGCATGCAAAACACATTAAAATGGAGACCATACCTGCCCTGGACAGACAAACCCAAATAGTTTCCTAGCCAACACCACAAGATGTCTTCAGGGACACTGCTGACAACATTCTTCCTGACTTCACAGTAAAAACAATATCCTACTTGTGGCAAGATGCAACTCACATTTGTTCCTTGGGTATAATACATTACAGCATGAGTAAGACAACACAAATCAAATAAAATAGCAGTACACTGTAGCTGTAACAAGACACTTCTAGAGCTTTTACTTAATCAACGTTTATTGCTCAAGTAGCAACTAAGAACTACTATAAGCTCCAGACTGAAACAAGATTTGCCCAATATAGGAATACATGCAAACATGTGCGTATTTGTTTGTTGGTTGCATTTAAAATAGCTGCAATTAAATGTGTTTAGAATGGCTCTCCACTGAAATAGAAGCAGTCCCAACAAGTACAACCAAATTTTGTTGCTTCTTCCCATTAAGGTTTTAGTATTATATCTAGCAATCAACTTATCCTCACAGAAAAATGATTTCAAACCTACAGAGCTTAGATATGATGGCTCGGGATACTGTAGTAGACTACTGCAATTGCAGAAAAATTCATACATAATTGTTACTAAAAACAAATATTCTCATATAATTTCAGTTGAACTCCTCTGACGGCAATCATGTCCAGTGAACATGCCTTCGTGTTTGTTACAACCTAATAAAACCATTTTCCTTGTAAATACATGATTGACAGTGTCTGCAAATATGAAGCTTTTAGTGTGGTAAAGAACAGTCACTCAATGAGGCTTTAAAGTCACGTGCATGCATTAGTGGAGGCAAAAAAGCTGACTCTAAATGGCTGTGCTGAGTGATAGATGCAGCAGGATTTAAGAGATCTAAAAACAGTGTCAGATCCTTCCCACACCCTTGAAAATTCTTTTTTATCCTATTTTGTTGCTTACAACTGATGTCCATGACTAATCTAAAAGTGTCGTTTAAACATGGCATCATTGAGAGTTACTTACTTTATTTACACCAGTTTAGAATAGTTTCATTAATTCCACTCAAGCTGCGAGTTAGAACTGTTCCATACGAATCAGGATAAATGAATGCATCTTATGAGCTATTGGTGAGGTAAAACATCGTCCTCACCTACTCTATCACAGCTGTGGCAGTGAAATATTCACTGAAGTTAAAGTGTGGGGATTCTGTTCCACCCAAGACTTGAAAAATTTATCTTGGATGCTCAGAAGTTGTTTCCCAGTACACACGGGCTCAAAAAAATAAGTTTTCCTCCAGTAGGAAACAAAAGCAAGCAATTGAAGCACAAGCAAGAAGTGGAAGAAACTCACTGATGATTCCAGGATGCCTTTTTCTCACCCCAGTAAGACCCCGTGTTGGTTTGCTGTTTCTTCATATTAAGTACACTTCAAAACATGCTGGCCAACACGTTTTAAATTATATTCCAATATGAATTTACAACTTCTGTAGTCAGTGTAGGTCTGTTGCTCGCTTCCACTGAAAAATTGTTCATTCCATTGATCCAAGTAACAGTTTTGCCTAGGAACAGGATGGTTTGGTCAGGAATGAAAGCAGAGTGGTATGTGACCACTGAGAACTGCAGTTAAGAACCTACAGATGAGATTGTTGTTCATCCTTCCATACAGCACTAGGCCTTGTAGGTAATCAGTCTACTTCACCACATGCTCCTCACAAACACAGAATATTTGGGATGACTACCTCAAAAATGACCCACTCATGGCATTCCCCAGCACTTGGCTCTTCTGCAGCTAGGTGGCAACGATAACTGAGGCAAGAGACTCATCACCATTTCGGCATCCAACTCCCTGACTCACTCTCTTGGTCAGAGGGCCACACAAGAGAGGACAACCTGACCTGACTAAATTGATTTCATCGAACCAAGCAAAGCTCATCTGTCAAAGCCCGGAATTGTGCCACATCAGACCCCCCACGCTGCTCACCGCCAGACCCTGCTGTGGACCCCACATACAGAGAGGTGCATTTCCTCACACCCGTTACAGCTCTGAAAGGAAGCTTGAAAGAAATCTTACTTCTGCTACTGACAGATACAGATGTTTTCCACTAAATCAATGCAACCACAAAGAAATAATTTTCTCAGAATTTTCCAACTCACACAACCATGTTGATTTTTCCCCACACACACACATTTTGTTTTGGTTTTATCCCACCATTCTAAGACACTTTATACTGGAGAACTTGTACTCGAAACAAGCCTTTAAATACTTTACCATTTCACTTACAGAAGTATAATTGCATTGAACCTAAAACACAGTCCCAGTGCTAGCTGTAAAGCCTTCCGCAAGATTACAGGAACCAGATTTCTTTTTTAATGGAAACAATTTAATTCTGTTTTATTGTTTTAGTGAAATTTGTATTGTAGCTTCACCCACAGCAGGAATATGGAATCATTTAAGACCCCAGAGGCAAAAGGCTCTGGAAGCCGTGGAAATCACAGAATTAGAACAGCCTGTAAGTCGTGTTGCATAGCTGAAGACTGCCTTTCTAGTCTCAGCCTCCCCATTGCCCATCCCACTCCTCTCTCCAACGTCCTTGATCTTCTTGTTTCTCATAGAGTCAAACTAGAGGTGACGAGCGGCCCCATCAGGTGGTCTGGCTGTGTTTGAGCATCTTCTGGGAGGCATGCCAGTGCAGCAGAGAAATGCTGCAAACAGCAGGCTGGAAAAGCTCTGTATTGTGGAACAAAAGCCAACACCCCCAAGACACAAGTGCACAGCCTGGCAGTGAATGATACAGTGCAAGGCACAGGTTTTAGAAAATATATAGGTGCCATACAAGAGGAACCAGTGACGTGCTGCAGGACTGTGTCTGGCACCATGGACTTGTTGAATAGAAGAAAGCACTTCAACAGCTGGAGGGAGGTTGGACAAGTAGCAATACATGCCATAAGACATGGAGACTGTGATGAGTATAGTGTGGTGCAGGATTTAGGGGAGCATGGCTAGTACTGCAATGCACAGCCCTAGAAGCTACAGTTGACAATCCTTTAAGTACTATGGCAGGGGAAAGAGAGGGGAAGGAGACAGGACACAGACAGACAGGGTGTCTGCATTCTTGGTGCTTGACAGATCAACAAGTCCTTCCTGCATGACACCACTCTCACCCTGTCCTCAGATACAGAACACAAGTCACGCTAAATACGCTTACTGCCTACATGTATCAAAGCTGGCTGTGCTGCATCACATCAGCGTCTCAGTTTGCTGGTCAGACCGGTCTTTTGGGACACAGATGTTACCATCTGTGATTTTGTATAATATCACTTTAAGTGAAGCAACATTTCACTCCTTGTCGAGGGGTATGTCCTTCAGCAGATTGCTCCCTGTCTTTCACAACATCTCCTTGCTCCAGTTTTCCAAGAAGCACACATGACGTTAAACTTACCAAGAGGCACTTCCCTACCGCTGTACTTTTCTAGCTTGCCTTACTTTGTTCTTAGCATGCTTTAATGTAATGCACAGCTAATTTTAAAAATAATCTCCACAACAGCACAAGACATGGGAGCACTCCTGTACAATTTAAAAGTCATTCCCCAGATAAATTCCTGGGATCTCAATTGAGTGCACATTACAGTTGTTAATGGTTTAACATTATACCAGCACCATCCCAAGACAAAACTTGGGAGTGTCAAAAATTCAAAACTGTATGAAGGAGGAAAAAAGTTCCTGCTTCACAGGGAAAAAGAGTTAACTCTGTAAAATATAACTACCTGGGTTTCAACCTGCATCACTTTCTGCCTGCTGACACTACAAAGAAGTGCTTCTTCAGCTCATTACTAACATGCATTTAACAATTCTCTTTGTCTACATGGCATCACTGATTTCTCATACTGAGTTTTTTCTATGCCACTATCCATTATTAATAATGCCACAACGACACTATTAAAAAAAAAAAAAGTTACTTTTGAAGTATCAAAATATCTTTTTCTTTGTATGTTACCTTTATAAAATGGGGCTTGCTTTCCTATAAAAGAAGTTAATAATCAATTTTCCCAAAAAAAAAATCTCCCACCCATTCAGTCTCAGTTGAGCACAAGTCCAAAACTGAAAGGACCAACTGTTACATAAAGTCATCACTTATAAGAGGCAAGAATAGGCAGATACTTCCTAAAAGCTGACAAGCCACCCATGCAGAAGATGTCTATTAACCCAGTGGCTGATGCATCTTGTAAGGACTGCATTTCTCCCTCACCCCAAGAGCAACTTCTTCTAATTCCAGTTACAGCAAACTTCAGATCAGCCCTGTCTACAGCTATACACCATCCCAGGGGAACCTCTAAACTGGACTTTAAATAAACAGTTAACATTTATGAAAGTGATAAACTAACCACTAAACAGCCTGACTGCTACCATAGCGTGCTGTGTACAATCTCCCCTTAAGGCTTTGAGTTCTTCATTTGCAAAAGAGATGCACAAAGGCATGAAAATCCCATAAATGGTTTGAATTCTTGAAGTCTGACACAATTTTGTCCTTTTAGGTCCATGTGTGCGTGTGTAATCTTCTACAGAGAGGACCTGATCCTGAACCTCTAACATCACATTAAGCACTAAAAATAACCTATAGTTCTGCTGCTGTATTAAGAGCAGTGACAAAAAGGTCACCTACTAACTTCTGCATCACTGTGTTAGGTCTTTGTTCCTGCTTCATGTCAAATCGAGTTGCTCTTCTTCATGGTTGTATTTTTAAAAAATAAAAAATAAATAAAACAGATATTCCTTGTATGCTGTTGGTAAATCAGGGCATCTTATAGCTTCCAGAATGAGACGCTGCTCTAGTTACCCCTAGCAGGTACATAAATCACAAGGGTATGGATGATTACTTGGAGACTAATAACATCAGACAGCTCTTAATGAAGTTTTACAGACAGAACTCTTCAGTGTAACATCCCTTCCTGGGGATATTGATACATGTGAGAGAAGTGGCAATAGCAGGGGAGGGAAAAACGTACTTGTTCTTAACACAATATCTAATAACAAACTAAATCCAGAAGTCTCTGAAACAAGTCAAAACCAGGCCAGAAACAAAGGGATGTAAATACTGGCATAAAAACAATGGGTGCGTTTTTGTACTTTTTTTCTGTTTTAATCCAGTATGCTCCCCTTCTCAGTTTTGATTTCTACAGTTACTGTTGTAACTGTTGTCATTCATTATTTTTCTTCTACTTACTGTTCCTCTACCTTTTTAAGTTACATTTGTATGTTTTCCAACAAATTAACAACAATTAGGTGCTCAGAGGCCTCCAGTTACTACAAGCTTCAGTCATTTTTTTTTGGCAAATTGGTACAGAGAGTAGAAATAATCAGGAGTAAATGCAAGGTTTCGTGTGAAATTGAGTACTATTTTAGGTCTGTGACCAAGATTACACTTGATGAGAGAAATGGGGTAGAAAGAAAGAACAAGCTGTATTTCATGTCGATTGTAAAATACTCTAAACTTCACTAATCCTAGAAACACAAGATTGGGAAGAAGCCGAGCCACATTATTCTAACAAAAACATTTTGTCTTCAACATAGCTTTCCAGATGAAAGCTGAAATCAGAGAATGGACTTACAAGAGCATTCAAACAGACTAAAAACTGCTAACAAAATTAATAATTATTTTGATTTCCTTGTTTCCCACCTATACAAGTTGCATCCTTTTTGTAAAAGTGACTTCTGATGGTCATAAATAAAGACTGTATGAGATTGAATGGCGTGGAATCATGGAATCATAAAATATCCAAAGTTGGAAGGGACCCACTTAGAAGTGATTTCCCAATCATAACACGGTATTAGTCAATGCAGAAATATCATGAACTTCACTGAAAAACAGGGATTTATTTGCTTCAAACAACTTAAAGCTGCCTGGGCAGCCTCTCCTGAATGCATACTTTAACTCAAGTATTACAGAGTCGTATTGCCAAACTACTTAGAGATCAAAAAACCTTCTTCAAACTAGAGTTTATTTTCACAAAAAATAAGTTGATCTGCCACATGGTTTGTGCTGTGTAGTGATCTCCAGCTAGTGATCAAATTTTCAAACTTCCCAATCATGAGAAATGGCTCACTGTGTCCAAAGACATATTTGGAAACATAAGTTCAACTGTAATACTTCGGTGTGCTACTTTGTAAGGGAAAAACACACAACCGCATGGATTTGGTTTAATCTGTGAGAATACCCCTGTTAACTATGCTGTGTTGGACTTTTATTTAAAACGGATTTATGGAAGCCTGTTTGATCACCGTTCATCCTGTTCTTCGCTTACGGGCACCACAGTGACCTTGTTTACACCCAAGTTAATCATTAGGTCTTACAGAGGGTGGGGAACAGCACAGAAAGGCGAGGAATGGGGAAAGGGAAAGCAGAGTTTATTTTCAAAAATGAAGACATGAAAAATGTCAAGAAGTTGTAGGAAAAGCAAGACAACAACAACATGGGCCTCTCACAGATATTTTATCCTTATGCAAACATAGCTTCATGTTCCCCAACCAAGACCACTACTGGGAAGGTGACGGCAGCCTCCGTGTACTCTCTGTCAAAACTTGCATAAATTGTCGACTCCAGTAGTGCCTTCAGCACAAGTAATAGAGACCCATAAGCAGAAAGCTGTGAAGTGCCAACTTGTTTCCAAGCAGCCACCACAGAGGCTACCAGAAAATGGTAGCCTCTAGAGGACAAAAAAAAAAAAAAAGACTCACAATCCAAAGACTAATGAGGTCCCTCAAAACATTCCCTGCTCTTTCTCACTTCTATAAGCAACTTCTCTACTGAAGAAAAAGTCGAGAATCCTCTGAAAGCTGTTATAAAACAGGAGATAGTGAGACTGCTCCTACCCAAGTTAAGGCCAACATGACAAAATAGTACCTAAGGGAAAAAAAAAAAAAAAAAAACAACTGGAATAGAGGGAAACAGAGCCACAGGAGATAAGATGAAAGGGGGGGGGGTGGAAAGGTTGGCAACAAGTATACCTATGGGAGGAGGAGGAGGAGAATTAGATTATGGTAAAAGCATGATTAGGGGAGGAGCAAAGACTGAAAAAAAAAAAATCATGCAAGCAGGAAAAGGGGAAGATCCAAGCAGTGCACTTCTAACTGGGAAATGACTACTCAAAATTTCCATTTGAGAAATTTACCCAGAGCCCATCTAACTTGCCCTTAAATAGTCACACTGCTCCAGCCACAGTAAGCACACAAACTTTTTACATTACTTTTCTATCTTGGTGTTTATTTTAAATTGACAGAAGTATCAATATCTCACAAGCAAGCAATCCACAGAAGAGCACTGTGGGCATATAATCAGGGTAACATGGAAGCCTTTATAACCCCAAATTAATCTCTTGAGGTATCCCACCCAGCTCACGCAAAGTAAGAAACACATTCCTTTTAACCCCAATGTTTTTGACTCTAATAGATATAAAGCTGTCATCAACCTCTTCGTCTGCAGACACAAAGCTTCATAGACTGTTTTGCCTCTCACGTGCACATGCCTACAGACTAATCCCAGTGAAAGATGCTGGAATGAGAGACACAGAAGCCAAAAACATGTATTTACTTGCACAACTGTGCTGAGAGCAGCAGTGCACATCCCCTTCCCAGAGGGAGGATCAGCTAAGGCTGACAAACCCTGGGACAAAAGGGAGAGCGCAGACCCCCACCACATCACACTCTCCATCCCCATGCTGAAACCACCAAGAAGGGAAGTCTTTGAAGACAACTGTAGAGCAAAACTGCCTAGCAAAGCAACAGCCCAACTTAAAAAAAACAACCAAATCATGATTTCTGTCTTCTCTATCTCGACCTGGACTTCCATCACCCTACATATCTCCCACCTGGGAGCCTCTGAACATCTGGTTTAATATTGCTAACAACTTCGTCATCACAGCATGGAAAAATACTTTTTAAAAGGAATAAAACGGAAACAAGTGTGAGCACAGAATTCAATCACACACAATATTAATCAGAGTAATTACACACTGACCACAGGCAACACAAAAAACACTGTCCTTTCTGAAGCACAGTAAGGTGGCTGCCTCCATGGCTTGTCAACTGGTACTTCCATGGTTTAGGTCTTTTCCATATGGAAACTGGGTCAACACCTTTTCAGTATGAGTAATTTTTATACTCCTTAGCAAGCACAAAAAGGCCTCTGTTGACTCTAAAAATAAATCCTGTACTCCAACAGGTCAAGCCCAAAGTCACTTCATTTTCTAAAAGCAGTAACAAACAAGGAGTGTGGAGTGTACTGTATCTCCAGCACATGAAACCTGTGTCTGATAATTTTGTGTGGTTAATACAACGCAACAACCCCCTGCCCTAGGGCCTTCATCTCCAGCACGCAATTAAGAGCTTGCTGTTTTAAAGTTTCAAGGTTTTTGTGGTTGAAGGAGTAGTTCATTAGTCACAAGAGCTCCTTTTCTTGAACCCTTGTTAATTAACACTCTGATGTCTGTTCCCACAGTGGAAACAAGAGCGAACATTGCAAAACTGACCGCCCCTTGGCTCCCAAGAAGAAACAGGGTGATCCCTTTAATTTGGTTTGGCTGATGCTCACACCACCATGTGGAACTGCTTTGGCTGATTGCAACAAAGTCCATTACTCACGTTTGTCTCTCCTGCCTGCATGCACCCTCACGAACACTGTGATTACTGCTACACCCATGAGCGACCCAAGGAGCAGTTTATTGTAAGGCAACAGCTGATGCAGCTGCCAGATAGCCGGCCTTTCATACAGCCATCTCCTACACAGTTACGAAACACTTCTGACTACCACCTTACCCTAACAGTCACCGACGAGGCGTAAGTACAGGCACCTGGGAATCACCAGACATCAGCACTGGCAAATCACAAGAATATGTCAAACTGCATGGCATTAGCAGAAATGCTGACAGTGCATAGTTCTTCATCACGGACAAATCCACAGGAGGCCCTACTGGATTGTCCTAGGATATACTGCCTTTGTTTGCATGCCTACATTACTTTATGTTAATAGTCCCCAGAATACTTCTCTTTAGAAGTTACTGCTTGTATGAGCCAGGACACACAAGGAGTCTTGAGATTAAAGAGCAAAAATCCAAAGGGAGCTTGAAACACCTTGAAAAGCACCAAAATAACAATGCCAAAGTCATTCTGCTATGCCACCACACTTGGCCTGCAAAGGTTGATGCCATCACAGCTGAAGACTTCGTGGAGAGCTTCACAGGAACACAAAAAGGATCAGAGAAAGCTTAAAGGTCTTCAATGAAAGTAGCAGGTGGTTTCTCAGCAATGTATGAGGGAAGACATGCAGAACAAGAAGCTATTCAACCATGAAGAGCTCCAAGAGCGAAATCAGCTAGCGCAAATTCAAAGCAATAGAAGAGGCAGCAGAGAGGGGGAAAGGCAGATCCAATTAGCTAGACAAAAAAGACTTTGCAGGAGTGAAACACACTGATAACATTGTCCCTGTGACAGGAGAGACCTGCCTTGAAGCACCCAACACAATAGGCACTTTAAAGCACATCGCTGAAGCATCTCAGCTTCCTTTAAACAGACTGTGTCAAACAGCAAGATTTATCAACTGAGCAGTCGATCACCAAAACTCTCCACTCCCCCCCCCTTTTTTTTTTTTTTTTTAATAATTGTGTTAAAGATTTAAAGGAATCACTTCAAACAATTTGCTGCCTGATGAATTTTCATTATTCCGTGCTGTTTTACAGCCCTGGTCAGGCACACAGTGATAACGCTGCTTCCTAAAATAGCTGAGACCTCACCGGACTGCAAGTGCAACGCCCTAAATGTAAGGAAGCCAACTGTAAAATGTAACAACAATAGAGCCAGAGAGATCTAAGATCAGCAGCAGCAAAGCTAACCAAGGGCTCTGAATCATACACATGTCCAAAATACCACTGGCCTGACCAGGAGCCCTACCTCCTTCCCAGAAGTGAAGTATGAAGTGGAGCAGAGGAGGGCAGGAGAGAGCCCTGTGTCTGCCTCAGCCACTTTGACATCTTCACCCAGCATTTTTTGTGATTATTAAGAGAGAAGAGTGAGAGCAAATACTCCAAGTACTCCACCTACTCCTAATAGGATGGTAACAAGATATTTCTGACCATCTGCCAAAGCTTCAAACAAGTCTTAAAGATACTTTAAGATACTTACAACAAAGCACCATCAAATATTTAAGAAAGTCAGCCAATTTAATTGATGGCTACTTGCTTCTTTCTCATAGCACTTCAGATAAATTGGATATTGTTTCTTATGGGTCATGTTTGTGGTGTTTTTTGTTTATGTGTGTGTGTGTTTTTTTTGGCAAGATCTTCTTCCAGGACACAACTTCCTTGGTGCTGCTTCCAAGCAGTGCATAATTCCCAGGCAATGGAAGCATCTCTAGGGAGGGCCCTCTTGTGTACAGCTAACAAAACTGCTAGAAGGGTGTTATAAGCAGAACGCAAATTGTTTAAACCTTGATAGAAAACCATTCTCAGAAGTTACCATATTTTTTAGAATACCCAAAGACAGTGAAGAACATTAAATGGCAAAATATGTTTCAGTAAAGACACAAGAGATAAATAACTGTTGAGTTTCCAGCTATCATTTCAACCCACACTTAATCCTTGGAAAATCAAGGATGATACTGGCCAGTAAAATTACACGCATTATGCTCAATTACACATGGGTTAGAAACCACACGGTCCATTTGGTATTCTGCAGCAACCAAGCCATATTAATTTGAGCAAAACCTGCACGCATCCATAGAAGCTCCCAAGCTGGGAAATGACTACTTCTGCAAATGACAGCTGAATGAGTCTCCAGGCACGTCTGGCAGGTGACTCCTCTGCTGGGAGCTGGAAATCCTCTCCAGTCATTCTGCCTTGAGATGCCAGTACAGATTTTACCATGCTAAAAGAACATATTCAGCGTTGTTGCTGGCCCTATGGCCACATCACAGCATCCCATTGTCAACCACCTTGTTTCAAGAGAGAGTAACTTTGTATGTCCAAGAATCTCATCAGCTTGGTATCTATGCATTGCGATGTGGTCTAAGAAGGTACAATATTAAACAATATTACGCTTACCAAAACCCAAAGTCAAGGTATTTCACCAAAGGTTTACTTCCAGCAACATCAATGGAAATCATCATTTTGCTGCTGGCTTCCCATCATGGCTAGCACCATAAGATATGATGGTTCCTGCTGTAAGAAGAACCCAAACTAGCCCCAGATGACTGCTCCAAGTGTTTCTAACAATACTACAAGGATCTAAAAAGTATCAGCTACACCTGACTCAATCACAATTGTTGAAAGACACCATTCCATGAAGAATCACATGCTTCTGCTCATCTTCCTGCATAGCTTTACAAAGTAGTTCACCCAGCAGATGGGGCAGGAGGGAGCTAGACAAAGCAGAAAGGACAGAAGAGGCTAGTGATTATCACACAAGCATCTGTTACTACTCTCTCATGCCATACTTTCAGAACTTGGTGTTGTAACATACAAAATTTTTCAACAGATGCTGAAAGCATAAGATATAATTACACCTCTTCCACATACAGATCGCATTTGACTACACTCAACAACTTTTCTATACAGCAGATGCCTATTGATTAGTAGTATTTCAACAACCCTACATGAAGCCATGCTTTCCTTTTATATGCCTGCACACCCTTTCTAAATAGGCACACCTCATTTTCTGTTGTCACTTCCTGCACTACAGCAGCTCTGGGTGACTTATGGCACAGGGATCATCCAGGAATCAACAGCACTGAGCCATGCTGCAGACATCACGGGATGGGCCCAGCTGGGGACTGACATGCTTACACTACCAGGATACCCCACAGAGCCCTTCTCAGTACTCAGTGGAGCCCAGAGCATCATTCAGCTCACCCCAAAATACACGCAAGATCTGCTGAACCATTTTGTAGGCTCCAGTGACTAGAACAAGAATACAGACATATAAATTAATCATGTCTTAATCCCGATTTGAATGCCACCCACCGTATGACCAGAGGCAAATCGCTTTCCTTTACCACATGCTCCACACACAGTGCCATATGTGGACACCTGAAGGAGCCCAAACAGACTGTCAAGGAGTTTATAAGTAACATAACTGCATCCAGGGATGGAAATAGCCATGCCAACCGTACTCGTGCTGTTTCTTGTACATAGATAACCTACTTCTGGTTAGTTAAAACTGCACTGTGTAACAGAGGCACATCCTGAACTCCTCACAGCTTTAACTCCCTACCTTTAAAATAACAGCAGCTTCCTACTGAGAGGGATACAGAAAGAATACAATAAAGATTGAAGTACCAGGGTACGGCCACAGTGATATATTACTGTTAAATCAAGATAAAAATTGCACAAGGCACAGAGCGTGCGCTTATCATACCTACAGTCTTTGTTTCCCAAAGCTCTGTTCCAGCCATCTTCCCTTAATACTGTTAAAATCTTTATGAAAGTACCTCTGCTAGCCAGGATCCTGCCTGCCAGCATCAGCCTAATAAAGTAGTAGGCAGCAAATCATTGAAGAAATATGAAACTGTCATAAGTGCAACCACAGGAATAGGATCTCTGCTAGTGAGAGCCCCCCTGCCAGCCAGTGCCTCCTACAGAAGCACAGGTTTGTGTCAGCCCATTACAGTGCTCCAGCATGGGCACTGCTGCATCTACCAACCCACACCCACCCTCCTGAACGATGAATGAATCTCATCCTCAAAGGCCAGTACTACACCTTCCTCCAATATACCTGTTAAATCCTAAGCATAACTGAAGGCAAACTATGTTCTTTTTTAAAAAAGAAAAAATAAAAAAAAAAATTACTTTATGTACATAACACACACATGCTACCATGAGATACAACCAAAATTGGTAAGAAATAAAAAAAATTACTGACAGGTTTAATTTTCAAGTTCTTGTTTTCCTCACATATGGATTTATTTATCCTGTGCTGTTCTCTCAAGTAGCATCATGTATGTTAGAGGAAAGAAAAAGGATTGTTTTAAAATACAAATAAATAACTATGATACTTTTATGTTTACACAGGCATTGTATTTGACAAGAGGTATAATGTTACTTCCTCTGGTGAATACAACTGAAGTCCAAATACTACATGCACTATATTTATAAGAAAATCTGTAAGAAAAAAAAAAAAGTACAAGGACACTGAATTTATAGCATATTTATCTTTTGTCTCCTCTTTCAACCAAAGTTTCCATTATAGCTTGCATCAGGAATGCCAACAATTACCAAGTTATGCTTTGCCATAATCCTCTCAAAACTCTGCTTGGTGGAGCCCTCAAGCACCCCACACCTTGCTGAGGACAGGCGAGCAAAGCTGTGAACACAGATCTCCTCTAGATTTCCTGAGGGGGAAAGGGGCTGGAGGAGCGGCACCCTCATGTCAGAGCAGGTACCTGTACATTTCACCAGGCTTCCACTGTTTCCCTACAGGGCTCTCTGGGCACAGCTCCATCCCTGGACCTTCACGTGTTTTTCAGTCCACATTCTTCAGGCGTGCCTGAACTGGCTCTCACAGCCCTCCATCCTACGCAGGAGGACAGGAAAAAAAAAAGTCTTCAGTCCCTGCTGCTCTGTCTCCCTGCAGCCCTGCACCAACACGCACACCTGCAATCCCTGCTGAGGTACAGCACCGTGCCTCCTGGAGCAACATGACAGCAGCCATCTCAAAACAACGTTTTTCAGACACCAAAGATGCAGTACTGGTACCCCAATGGAGATCAGCAGAGCTTCACTCTTCTGCTTGCATGTCCAGCTGTCACCATGGGCTGCCTTCTGGCTGTCACGGCAAGGACACAGCTTCTTCACCACACCAGGGCTCGGAGGAGAAAACACACTGCTGCTCAGGACAGAGCATCACCTCTGGAACTGACGACAGGAGCAGCATCACAACAGAAAGCAATAGTTCCTTTTGGTTATGCGGGGGGGGCCTTTCACAAGCTACACAAGTGAGAAAGCCCAGCTGAAGCCCTTAACCAGCTTGCCTCACAACATAGACAAAGGAAGCAATACCTTGAGCCCTGCCCTTCTGTTCAGGCTGGGAAAGCATCTGTATCAGACAAGATATTGCCTATTTAATGACAAAATAGGCATATTACAGAGCTTTTCATAAAGCATTCACCTGGCAAACTGCATTCCAGTAATACAAGACTCAGTGAGATAAGGAAAGATATTATTAGCATTAATGATAAAAGGATGGCAACCTAAGCAACATTCATTTTGCGCACACAAGGCAGAGACATCAGGATCATATTAGCCTAGAAGCGTGTATCAACACTTGCTTTAGCAGAAGCCTTAGCCCTTGATGAGCATCAATTAAGTGCTAAATGGAGTTCTCTCCTTTGATCAAGAAGCAAGATAAGATCACATTTACACCACAGAGCTTTGATTGCAACACCACACCAGACACTTGGCTTACCTACACCTAACTACTAATATAAGAAAGTCCAAAAAAAAAAAAAAAAAAAGATTTTGGTATTGCAGTGAAAGAGAATTGTCTTTATGTAAAAGGGCAGGAGAAACATGTATAAGAAACTACACGACCTCAGCACTAATGCAGTATTAAAATACAAGTTGGTCAGATACTGAATGAACGTCTGTAGACCAAAGTTGCAAAGGTCAGTGATTTGATCTCACCAAATCAAATACAGATGCTTGGTTTTATCCAGCACATGCAACATTTGATGAAAAGTAGCTACTTTTCATAATATCACAAATATCTATTTTAATAGCTAATGAATGTTTAAAACTGGATTTAAAAAAACAAACAAACAAAAAAAAAACACAATCAGGCAGATTCTATGTACCTCCTGCAGATCATCCAAGCTGTAAAATATTATTAGTTGTATTCTGAAAGGATGGAAGCAGGCATATGGAAATCTGCAGGCAATCTTCTTATGCAAAGCAAGCATGGCCCAGGGATATGAATGATACCTCAGACTCAGAAGTCATCTCACACTAGAAATTAGAGCCCTAATGACAAAAGGACTATATACCCTGCCTAACTTCAGACAGAGATACAAACAGTATTTTATTTGAATTTCCTAACTCTTATTGCAGCCCTGTGAAGTAACATTAAAATCTGTGAACAATCCTGTGACCACAAGAAACTGAGTCCTAAAGAACTACTTGTAATTATGTAAGAGGTTGCTACAGAGGTCCCAGCTCCATTAATTCCTATCCACCCTTCCTTTCCCCTCTGTAAGTTACTGACAACATCAGTATCCCACTACCTTCTCCTTTAAACAGGACTTACATATTTGGAGTATCTGGAGGACTGAAAGCAGAGACACTCCCAAAGCAACAAACCTGTAATGAGGTGAGATCGGAGCATGTGATGACGTCAGGAAAATGTAAGGTACAAATTAAGACTAATGACATCACAAGTACAGAAAAGATACGATGGAAATCAATTTTTACCAGTTAATTCACAGAGGCACTGATGTTTGGACTTATGCACTGACATAGCTTGTGTGTCATAGCTTCCTTGCAAAGCCAAATCTTGTTCTAAGATGATGCAGCAGAGAACTGAACAGTCTCAACATCTCTTAACACTTCTTAACCGTTGCAAGTCATCAGCTGCTTGACATGCCTGGAAGGAGCTTAACTGATAGAGCAAGACTTAGATCAGGCAATCCAGAAGCTTAGATTTAAGAAATCAAAAGGAAAGAACAAACACCACCCAAAGAAAACCCCACATGTTTCTAAATACTTCTTGACAGGCCGTCTGCACGCATCACTCCAACTGCAATTCATCTAGTAGCATCTGTTGGATAACAACTTTTTGTCAGGCTCTTTTACTTAAGAAAATAAAGCATCATGACAAATTTCAACATGCATTTTATCTAGTGCCCTGTACTTTGTCTTCCATTAGCTCGTGCAGTGTGCTAGACAGTGTACAGACAGAGGCATGATCCTTGGCCAAGAGGACTTACATGCTGAAAACAAAGAGTCCAAAGCAGAAAGAGGCAGAAGGAACAAGCACATAGTAACTAGAATTAGTAAAGTCTGACAGAAGAAAGGAGGATTTTGCTCCAGAAGTCTCAAACAATGGAAACAAAAGACTTCTGATCACTGAAAGAAAGGCGTTTGAGAAAAAAATGCAACCAATTCATTGGCCAGTTGCTACCACTAAACAGTTAGAAGAAACTTCACCTAATAACTACCACCACTACTATACCTCTAATTGATTAGTACAAGTATTTAGTTTACCAGTTTAGTTTAGTACCAGTGTTTAGGTACCACCTAAATATACTTTTTACCCACTACCCACCCACCTGTACCTTAAATTCTTTATAAAGACATTGTTATGCAACTCTGACAAAGATTACAATCAACTTTCCAGCAAAGCCCATGGAGAATTTAGCATTTAAAACGTTGCTTTTCAGACATTATGATGACAGCACTCTACTTCTAGACCTGTGATGTTTGGTTAAAATAGTTTGAACAGCCTCTTAATGGCAAAGCAAACAGAGCTGACTGTGAACACTGAAAGATCATAAAAAAAATAAAATAAAATAAATAAAAAAAATAAAAAAACAGCACAGAACCCACAAGCAGCTCAAGAAACTGCAACACAGCAGAAAAACATGAAAACGTGATCTAAACACACGAACACAGAGGCCAACTCCTCTGTTTTATTTTTTCATACACACTTGTCTTAGCAACAGTGAATGAATAATTTTAAACCAGCATTCGTACAAACTGGTTGTGCAGCTTTTTCACTTCAAGTTTCATCCCACAGACAAACACTAAATAGATTTATTTAGTATTTTCACCTTCTGCTGGCAAAACATTATGGGCCGGCTACAGTCAGAATTGCAGTTCAAATACCTGAAAAGAGAGCGTGTTCATTCAATGCCATTTCCTGATGTGTTTAATAAGGCTGTTTGAATATATTTTTAAATAATCAAGCAAACAGAGAAACTCCTCTGCAGTTATGGGCAAGTCTTTCTTCTACTTTTCATTGAAAGCAAAACACTCTCTTAAGAGAGAAGTAGCAGTTTATTAGCATTAGATTTTTTTCCAAATAACTTGAACACAATAGTGTTTGCTTCAGAATACTTAAAAAGAAAAACAGCTGGAAAAAAAAAAAAAAAAACTTCAGTGCTATGTGTCACTCATAATTGCTTCTGAAATCCAGCTCCAGTTTGCAGCTCCCAGCACACACAGTTAACACAGCTGACCTTGCTGAAATCTCCCTGGGTAAGCGAGATAGCACTAAAAAAAGAACACCAGGTCCTCACGATTAATTGCTAACTATTAATAAATTAGCATATTTCTCTTCCTTCTTCCAGGCATACCTATAAATAAACGCACTTTCCCTCAAGATTGACCAGGAATGGAAATCAGAGTATTTTGTGACATAACAGCCACAGGAATAAACGACACCCATGAACTATTGGGTAATGGAATAACTGAACCTAGAGCGCAATAAAAAGACCAAAGTGCCAGCTCGATCCAGAGCTAGCTGAGCCCACAGCTACAGGAACAAAGGCCAGATTGTAATGGAGACTCACAACAACGACGGCATATAACCACAAGCATGTCAAACTGTCTTTACCGTGTAAAATTTGGCTTGAAGTCACAAGTCACATAAGTATGCTAGGCCTGGGGGCAGCAGGGAAGAGGGAAATCAGGCAACTGAAAACAAAGAGGAGATACAACGATGTTGTCTAGTAAGACGGTGACATTTTTCACAGAGGAGAACCTCCCCTTACACAACTTTTTGGTCTCACATCTTTTGAGGAATGACCCTAGCTGCAAGGTTTTCAGTAGCCAGGGGCTTCTGGGACTACAGGAAGTTTCTCCGCAGGACCACATTACTATGTTTTCTTCAAATTGTCACTCTGCCAGAGAGGTATGCCACTTCTGTGCTGGAGATTTTTCCACACAAATGGCCCTATGTCAATGAGTTCTTGATGATTTCTGCACCTGGGATAGCCAAGCCCAGAAAACTACAAGTCCACAGTCAAACGATACCAGCAGCAGTACAGCAGATGTGCTGCAATCTCTGTGGCTGTTAGCATGTCCCAACATAACCTGAATTACTCCAGGACTCCCTTTTTTAAAAGCTCTGGGGGAAGGAGTAGTCCAAGAGCAGTATGAGAAAGAAGTGAGGACTCTGAGCCTACAAGCATCTTGGCCCGCACAGGAGCAAGGCTGCAGGTCAGCTGCAATGCCAGGCAGGAGCAATATCTCTCCCAGAAGGATCAACTCAAAAATATCAACATCTCGGTTCAGTCAGTTCCAAGAAAATAGTAAAGGCCAAATCATTAAACAAGCTCCACACAACCACCTGCAAGCAAGTCAATTCAACACAGCAACCTAGACACACAAAAAAAAAATAAATAAAAAAGTACCTTTCCACTGCTGAATATAACCCCCAAGTACTTTTCAAGTCCCTGTCACACGGTAAGAGAAGCCCGTGACTACACCAGCACCTCTCCTGGACAGAAATTGAAGAGGTGCCCATACAGTTACCAGTTTCCGAATATCGACGCAGCAGCTCTTCATATCCTTGCTAAAAAGCATAAAAAGCATATGTAGGTGAATGCTTCACCTACAAAGTTGCTAGTGAGCAAAAGTACAACTCTTCAGCAGCAGCTTCGATTTCACTAGACCCACTCTTCACAATTCTACTACTGTCAGTACGGTCGCTTTGCCAGAAATACACCCTTCTTCACAAAAAAACAGCAGCATTCTAGTCTGAATTAACAAGAGAACACAAGCGACAGCTTCTTGTATCACCTATTGTTGCCAGAGACAAACAAAGCTCTTTTCATTTAAAATCTGGCCACAAAAATCTAAAAATATTCACTTTTGTGTAATTAATTCCAAATAGGTTCTATTTTAAATTACAGATAAAGCCTATTTACAGAATCTGCATAGAAATGAATAGCTCAAAAATCATAGAAAGAAACTATTCAGGATAAGAGCTGTCCTGTTAAAAAAAAAAAAAAAAATTAGTTTTGTCTGTTTGTTTTTTAAAGGAAGCCAGGTTCACAAAAAGCAAATAAGCTAACTGTCCAGAAGCAGTTATACAGCTTACTTTTGGATTTGGCTTTTTGGTAATTGCTTCCTGGAATAGGGGAAAGTTTTTATGCTTCTTTTAGTTGGGAAAAGGTGGGGTTTTGTTGTCCTTTTTTTTTTTTTTTTGTAGTTGCTGTTTTTGTTTGTTTTGTTTTCAGTCTAAAAGTATCAATTAATAGATGCTTGATTGTAAACAATTCAAAATAGAAAAACAGTTCCTGGAGAAAACTTCTGTTTTCCATTGAACATTAAAAATGGACTAAATCAGACCATTTATTTCCGCTACTCCCTTAATTTTTTTCCAAGATGCTTTTATCGCTGTATGACATGCATGCATCATTATCTGCAAAACCAATCTCCCCACTGCAAGTTGGCATCTCCCACCATAGTTATTTATGTCATTCTCCTAGAACACATCTCCATGGCACCACAGCACTAACTACAGGCAGAGGACATCACCAGCCAAACATTTTCTCCCAGAGCTTGACCAGTTGAGTGAAGCTCATGATATTACATTCCTAGATGGACAGTGATAGTCAAACAAAAGGCCTAAGCTCCTCTCCAAACATTCTGTTAATCAGTGTATTTATAAAACTAGCCTCGAGAATTGAAGATAATAATCATAAGTTAAAATACAGACTATTGGTCTCTGCTCAAACATAAAATGCAGTGGTTGTGAACTACATAGTAGTCAAGCATTTTGGCTTAAAAATAAACCATGAAACATAGCATTAATAAGGCTGCTATTAAAGTGTCAATTTTAATGCGCAGAGATGAAAGTCTAGCCAAAAAATAAAGTTTTCCACATTTCTTTATTACAATCTTGTCATGCAGGGAGTGACGTAAAAAGACGCCGTGCACTGAAGAGGTCAAATGCTTACCTGGAAACTGAAAAACAACAGCAGAAACAAAAGTCACTGGCAGTCTTTAATTTATTCCTTTGCATTTCAAAGGACACGCGTTAGCATTAGTCAGAAGATCCACCTTCCAACTACAGCCAGGCCTCAAATTATTCTGCATAACACTAATTGAGGGTCCAACTAAAGAGTTACCTGTTCAAGAAACCTGCAAGTAAAATAAATTATGCAAGAAAGCAAGCCAAGCATGCTTAAGTATAATAAAGCCTTTTAGAATGATTAGCAGGTTTACTCTTTAATCTGGCAAGGTAACAAACTTTCAGTGCCCAAGAGAAAAAACACAATGAGGGAACAGCATTATATAAATATTCCACATGCCAAAGCAGAAGGCTTATTTCATTGTAACAATGCACTCCTGTTTAAACCAATACCAAGAGGAGAAAGAGAGGTCTTTCTGGGGAAGTTATTTAGATGTTAACGCATAACTTCGGAGCACGTCCGTGCGGGCTCCTCTCCTTCCAGAGTCTGCGCGGACAGTCCATCATTGGCACCGGCACGCCCGGACACATGTTCACACTCAGGAGGGCTGGGAGTATCCATCTTGCTCTCTGTACGAAAACATTAGCCTGCTTTCCAAATTTGACTCAGTCTCGAAGCGAACTCCTGCCAAGTGCTGACCACAGGCATGCAGTCTAATCAGCATTATGGTCCTGAGACATCGGAGTAATGGCTGCTATAAGTGAGTGCCGCTGCTAATCCAGGGGAGCTTTCAACTCTCAAAGCATTCGTAATTTCGCATCAACTTCAAATCAAGGAAAGCCTGGGAAAACGCTTTATACAACAAAGGGTGATGGCCCTAAAGCACAGTCCTGCGAGACAACAGCAGTCCGTCCCACAAGTCACAAGCCTCTCACCTAATTCAGAGCTATTTCCCTTTTGATTTTCGCACTGCAGAGCAGGAACTGCGAGCGCAGACCTCTAATTGCCATTCAGAAAGTGCCATTCACTGGCACTGTCCGACCAGGTTTGACAGAGTGGAAGCCAAAACTGCCTTCCCCAAAAAAAAAAAAAAAAGCCACCGAGCACGGCAGGTGTCCCCCCCAGAGGGACGTGGGGTACCTGCGGGCACAGCTCGCAGCCCCCACCTCCTTTCCCCCGGGGAACAGCTTCCCAGCGCCGCACCAGCGGACGGGCTCTGCAAACGCCTTGCTTAACTCCAGCTCTCCTCCTTAACTCAACTTTGCTTAACTTACAAACCAAGGTGTTTTCGGCCAGCGGGCGGGTTTCGCCCGAAAAGCTGCAAGCCAACTCGCGCGGCCGGCCGGCAGGAGGGGGGGGCTGCCCCCGCCGGGCACGGCCGCAGGGGGACGGGAGCGAGCGCTGGGGGAGCTCCGCCGGAGCCGCGCTGCCCGCCCCGCCGACGGGGCTCCCCTCCTCCCCGCGCCCCGGAGAGGGAGGAAAAAGCGCCCGGGGCTCACGGGCACCGAGAGGGAACCGGCCTGGAAGCCGCCCGCTCCCGGGACGGGGCTGCCGCTGCGGCTGGGGCTGGCCCCGCTCGTTCACGGGGCAGCCAAGCCCGGCAGCAGAAAGTTCCCGCGGGCCGTGCCGAGCCGAGCCGAGCCGTGCTGGGCAGCACAGGCGCCCTTACCCTTGGTCCAGTCCACCACTTGCTTCGGGCTCCACCTGGTCACCGGCTCCATGGTGGGCTCGGCCCCGCCGGGACCTGCCCCTGCGGGACACCGGCACCACCGCTCCCGCAGCCCGCCCGCCGCGCTCCTCCGGCCGCGGACTCGCCCCCTCTCAGGCTCCCATCCCCGCGGCCCCGCTCCCCGCCCGCCCCGCGCCGGCCGGGCCGTCCCCCCAGGCCGGCTCCTCCCGCGGGCCGCGGCCGGACCCGCCCCGCCGCCGCTCCGCCCCCAGGTGCTGCCGCCCGGCTCCCCTCGGCCGCCCGGAGCTGGCCTCACGGCCGGCGGGCTTCGGCCCGAGGGCCCAGCGGGAGCCCGCTGCCCCCGGCCCGGCGCCGTGTGTGGAAAAGTGCCGAGGAGAAAGTGCCCGTGGGGGCTCTTGGGCTGAGCTGCCCTCGAAATGGCAACCCCCAAGGCGGCACGGCTCGGCCCGGGGAGGAAATGGCCGCGGCGGGGCAGGGAGGCTGCTCCGGGAGGGATCGGACGTTTGACTAAAATAATAAATAAATAAAACCAACACACAGAAAGTGAAGTTTCTAAGATCCCGGCTTCAGAAGGAAAACTGGGTGGTTTTCTGTGCCAGTATCGAGAAGCCTGCGATCACCTAACTGCTCCCCTCCTTGGCTGTAGCCTTCCTCTCAACAGCTGTGTCGCAGTTGCTTCAGTTTACTCTGCACATTTTGGATTAGAAAACTTTCATATACACATACCGGACAGTGTGTTTCAAAACATGCTGAACACAGCCCCCGTAACATATGTGTCGTGATGTGTGGCATTGTACTTTGATAATTAACACTTTTACATAAACATGACTGAAATCTCTACACGGTGTTTCTGCACAGCACGCTGAAAGAAAGGGAAGTGGGGTCAAAAACAGATACAGATCCTCCTTTCTTCTGCAAAGCAATTAAATGTTGTCTTTTACACTGGCATTTCTTGTGCAGACCTCCAAAGTTCAGTACGATGACAAATGTGGCTGCTACATGAATGACTCCAATAAAGCCGATAGTCAATAGACTGTCTGGACTTTAACAAAGGGATGATTTCCAGAATTACAGCAGTTTGTTTCTTTTGAAACTACTGTTATTTGTGCCTTCCACATTCACAGTTGCTTTGTAGTGTTTATAGTTTTATGTAAAACATTGTAGGGGTTGGTGTATTACCATAGTGTGTACAAAAAGGCAAATTAAATTTCAATATATGCTGTGCACATGTGAAAAAAAAAATGTTTTTGAACTCTCAAAAACATGATTTTTTAAAACTAATGTATTTTATAGGCTCAGGATTTCTATGTGCAAGAGGGGGATTGCTGTTGAGGTGGCTTTGTGGTGTGTGGAAGGGAAGGATGGACGGACACGTGGGACATTTCTTCTCGCTGTGGTTTCCGAGGGGGTGGGTTGAACGCAGCCAGGCAGGCAGAAGGGTGGAGATTAGGGGGCCTCCCGCTCTCCTGCCCCACAACCAGGACCTGCCCAAGGGTGGCATGGTGGCCAGGCACTTCAGTGGCAGCTCCATGTGAGTCACAGCCCTGTGGCAATTTTAGCAGCCTCTGCAGGCTGCCATCAACCACTCTTCTCCCGAAGAGTCCTTGGGTGTGGTGGCCATTTCACCATAACGTTATTTCTGTTTTTCTGTTCTCACTTGGGAGCTACAGTGAGCCGTCCAGTGTACCTCAGTCTCACTTTCCTCAGAGGAAATATTTTGCTTTTGCCCTGGCCACCTCCTGAGGGCTGTGTAAACCCTGGGAGTGTCAGCCTCTACTTAGAGGTTTAACTGCTGACCTCCATAGCTTCATTCTCAGCATACTGACCTCCACTGCTCTGCTCACTTCTCCCAAACGCACCCTAAGACCATTTCCATCAGTAATGCAGCAGGGAGACGTGGAGAAAACACGTATTTTTATTACATGCTTCACTTAGCAGATCTGGCTCAGCAACAAATTCCAGCACGAAGCCCTTTTGCAACATGTAGAAAGGTCTCACTGTTCCTCTTGCTTGGCAAAGAAGAGCAGAGTGAACTCTGCTGTGACAGCAACACTGAAATTTTCACTTGTCAGTATTTGAGAGTGGGTAAGCAGCTAGGATTTCAGACTGCCCAGAACCCCAGTTTTCAGAGGTGCACATCTCCACCCATCTGCTGTCCCTAGACATATACTGAAAGTGTAGGGACCGGCAGTTCTGTGTGTGGTTGTGCAGTGCCTGGTGGTACTGGCTTTCCTGCCGCGGCAGAGGGAGCCTGCCCTGCTGCAGAGGCTGGCCGTGGAATCAAGAAGTGGCACCTCACAGGTTCTAGGTTTGGGAAGCAGTGGTGAAAAACAGAAAGGCCTTTTTGCATATGTACCTAAAAACTAGTTTGTTTATCCTGTTTGCCAAATGGTGGCTGAAGGTATATTTCTAATTCGTGACTGTAAAGAGCTAAATTGTTTATTTGCTTTTTGGTGTGTGAAATATTTTGCTTCTCAGTTCACCTCTCTGCATATATGAAAGATTAACATGCAATTCACCACAACCTTAATATTGGTGGAGCAACCCAAAATTTCTTGATTCCCCATTGAAACGTGTCATTCACACTTCAGAAACAACAAAGCAGCAGCTCCCAACCCTTGCAGAGGCCCCAGTGAACAGATGGGCCTTGCAATGTGCCCTTTTAATGGTTTCACAACAGTTAGTGTCACAGTGCTTCAGTCCTAACTACACAGATGCTTCCCAAGGTTGCAGGAAGGAAAGCAAATGTCTCTCACTGTTGGTGTTTGGAGCAGTCATCTGCTGTTATCTTTCTCTGTCACATGTCTTGGGCCAGTCCCCATGTCTTATTTGGATAGGATGAGCACCAGATTTTGTGTATCAGACAAGCAAATCTGGTCACTTGCTAGCAGATTGCCAATCTGATAAATCCATTATTCATTGTTATAATTTTCTATAATTTTCAAGATGAAAAATCTACTTTTTTTTTTGTTGTTGTTGTTGCTGTGTTTTGTTGTTTGTTTGTTTTTGTCAGCAGGACAATATTGTAGTGTCTCTGTGTTCTTTGATAACATTATTATATCCCTTAACACCAACTGCTTTACAGTCCTCTGGTCAAACGAAGTGAGGCTGAGAGGGGAAAGAAGCACATATTCAATTTCTTAGATGGATTCCTAGCCAAGTTGCTTACCTTTTAAAAGTTGCTCTTTTAAAGCCAAGATTGTAACTGTTCTTTTGAGTTGATTTTTCTCATAATCACATCATCTCAATGCCTTCTTTATTTGAGATGAGATTAACTAGTAGTCAGTTGACATGATGCAATTAGTTCTGTTTGTAGATTAAGATAGTTTTGTTCAAGAAAATACTCATTGCCTGAAGAAATAATAATAATAAAATATTTTTTTCTCTCTCTCTGATGTCTATGAATCAAAAAATTACATGCACATCTTCAGATGCTCTATGGATTAGTTTACAAGTTTTGTGCCAGTATGGAGTATCAGGAAACATGTTGGTTCCCTTTCCATTCTTGCAGCCACATGTGAATTTTATGTTGCTGTGGCAAGGCCCAATACCAGCTCTCCAGATGTGCACATTTTTTCATTAGTTGTAATTTTCCAGTGATAACAGTGATTTGATTTAAAAGAACATTCAGACCAACTGTTTGTTGATTCCCTGCTTTCTTCATTTTCTTTTTTCTTTTCCTTTCTTCTTTCTCCCCCCCCCTACCCCCCCCCCGACCAGATTTTCAAAGGATCAACAGCTTATTTCACCTGGATGGTCTGGCAGCACACAGCTCAGTGTAGACCGGATCATGGCTCTACAGTCATGGCAGGTCATGGCAATGTGCACTGTCACATCACCCATCAACAAAGATTTACAGAGCAGTCTTAATCCCACAGCTGCACCCCTGTCAAGTTAGCAGAGGATGCTACAGTGTTTATGTCACCTTCAGGATTTTATCCTAGCAGCTGGCCAGCAGAAGCAGCGCATGTGATTCTTTTACAACATAAAGTCTACTGGGAAAAATTTCCCTTTCCAAGATAAAAATAAACAAATAAATTATATATATATATGTGAATCATTAGAAAGTTTGCATCAGATTAACATCAGATTTATCATTTTATCTAAACACAGTCTGATTGATCTGCCTCTTAGAAACAGATTTCAATACCAAACCTGCCTGCTACCAGGTCACCAGCTTGGATTTAAGTCATCCATGGCAGATAGATGATCACATTTCTCACAAAGTAGCCAAAATGTACAATATGGATTGTATTCAAATTTTAAGCTGTCTTCATGACAGACAATAGTTGATTTAGCACACACACAGACGCACACACAGAAACAAACAAACAAAATAGTTGTATAAGGATAAGACAGCAAAACACATTGAACACTTTTGAGTTTGATGAGTTTGGAACAGATTATCTCTTTACTTCATGTGGCTGCAGCATATTTTTGGAGGAATTTCTGGCTCCAGTGTCCATGTACCAGGTAGCAGCAAAGTTGTCAAGAAGAATTGCAGGGACAGAATTTTCTCTTTCTGCATTTTTCAGCCCCTTTTGTCATTCCTAGCCAGTCTTTCAACAGGCAGTTCCTGCTGCCTCAGGTCCTGCTGCCTCAGGGCACACAGCTGCTGGTGTTCCCCAGCAGCTCCATCATGGCCTACAGTCAGACTTGGGCAGAAGGCCCCTTGGCCTCAGAGGTAACCACTGTCACTTATCTCTAGAGGGATGAATAAACATGTGGTAAGCCAAAGGTCACATACCAAGTTTAAAAAGTTGATTTTCTGTTCAAGGCCGCAAAAAGTAATTTTTCTTCCTAATTGAATTTTCAGTGTGGTCAGCATATTGCAATGTCTTAAGGCTGCGAAAATGGACAAATTTAAAATATTAGGAATAAAAACCTGTGTATGGTTAAAAAAATCCACTTTTTGCATTTATCAACAATCCTCAGATGATCATTAGGGGAATGGTCATTCCCTGACCTCACTCATAATGATTCAGAGTACCTCACGGCTACTGCCAGTACTAAAAAATTAGTGTTTACATATGACTTTCCAAGCATTACCTTATTCACACACATGGTCCACAGAAGTCCGTAGGGCTTTTTTTCATGACAGCAAGAGAATCTGATCCTACCTAACTAGAATTTAGAGCTTCCCGGTAAGGTCAGTGAGTATTTAAAGTTCATTGGGAAGTTGCAACAGCTGTAAATTAAATGACTCAATGTCAGTCAGGTACAGAACTGGGTTTGGTTCCATTAAGCATATAATTTTAAAAAGTCACACTAATGGAGCAACTTCTTGCACAAGAATCAACATCCTCCTTCTCACCTTGATAACAGAACTGTTAGTGATGGATCTCTTTTCTATACATGACCGTATGGAAGATTTTGGTGTACCCTGGTAAGACAAATAAGTCTGCATAGTCCTCACTTTAATACATAAGAGAGTCTCTTTTGGCTGGATGGAGTAAATAGGACAGCCTGAGGAACTTCCTGGCTTTATTGCTTCAGAAAAACAATGTCCTGGCCATGCCTTCCCTGTGCCTTGGAGAGAACTGAGTGACCAAACTATACTGTCATTTCATGTAATACTTTCATGAATTCTGATTTGAATGAAACTATTAAGTTTTCTATTCAATAAAACAAAAATAGACATTTCAGATCAGACTGACTATACAAAAAGTTTTGCCTTAAATGAAATACTGGATTACAAGGAAAAGGAAACGTCAAAAAGATATGAATTCTGATCTCAGTGCTGTCGCCATGTCTCTTGGTGACCTGGACCAAATCATTTCATCTCATCTTTATAGTTCCATCTCCTCACCACTTAAAGGTTAATAATATGAATTGTTGAGAAATACCATATTTTTTCTTTATCCAGTATATTATTTCCATTCTAACTATCTGAAATAACTATTGAAATAAAAATAAATTGCTAACTCCAGTTAATGGAAAAATTTCTAAGCCATGAAATGTTTCTGAGTACAAAGGAGTAAGAAAAAAAGATATTAAGAGATGGATGCCAGAGTGGTTCTAATGATTTTGCTAAATTCATTTAATTTTATGTCTATTTATAGTTGGCCATAGCACAATATGTATGGTATAAAGAGGGCTATGCTTCTGGTCAGTTTATCAGTAACCAAAGTAAAGTTAGCGAGATTCACATTCATCAATGACTCTATCGTATTGCTTATAGAATATATAATAATAATAATAAATATATTATTAGAAATATATTTATTATTATTATTATTATTATTATTATTATTATTATTATTATTATTATTATTATTATTATTTCCAGTATAAGGTTCCTGTACTACTTATTTCCTTAGGATAGGAGCTGCATTGAATCCTATGCTTGGATTGTCCCTCCCTTTTTCCATTCAGGTTTAAAACAACCTTCACAGGTTTCTAGCTATATGAAAGTTGCATGCCACTGGCTGCTGCTATAGGTATATTTATGTCTACATATAAAGATGCAGGGTTACATGTGTGCTGATGATGCTGTGCTAAACTGAGTTAAGCAGTAAGTAAAAAGATCTTCTGAAGTTTTTAGTCGAAGAAAAATCCTCTAAACTTTGTTGAGTAATTTATTTTAATTCAAGCATGTGGGAATAGGCCTTGAGTTACTACTATATGTTTACATTTTCAGTCCACAAGGTGGTTTTTTTGAATGAGTCTCAAATCACTGCACAGAAATCATTTCCTCCACTGCACCTTGTGCTGAGGTAGCATATGTTTTAGAAGAAGATCACAAAACTATTTTGCAAGATATAAATGTATTATAAATATATATCATGTTTATATATAATAGAAGTTAATAGAAACAGGATTATAAATTTACATTGAACTCCCTTGGGTCCCTTTACCTGGCTGTGAAGCTGACTCTCATGTAAGCTGAGCACAAACATGATTTGTGTAAAATTACAAAACTCACTAGTGTCAATGCTTAAATAGAAACTTAAAGTAAATGGCAAGATTTTTGTGTACATTAATAGAAGATTTTACCTGGCCCTTATTTCCCCACACAAATGGTACATAAGGAGAAAGATTTGGCTGGAATACACCCCACCGGTCAGTGTGATCAGATACGGAAGAATTATGTTCCCAAATGGAAAGCAACTGTTGGGAGTTTAACACAAGCAAAGAAAAGGTGTAGTGGGGAAAGCACTTTGAAAAAAAAGCAGAAACAGCATCTGCTCCATCTGTTATGGCTGTTTCCAGCCATCATTTATCAAAGGCACACGGACGTACCCAGACCCATATTCAAGAAGCCCATGTCCTACCTAAATCACTTTAACTCCTATTCACCCCCTGACTTAGGTCTTCAGGCATCAGGAAACGCCAGACAAGGACTTGAGACCAGCCTGGCTGAATCTGGGTTCCTTTGCCTATGCAGAACTTTCTGAAAAGCTGTATGGCCTCAAAAGGAGACAGAATGTTCTCACTGCATCTTTTAAAGGATGTAAGATGCACATGTAAGATGCAATTCAACCATTTTTCTTCATAGCCTAAAATTATCTGCAGACTCTGAAATACAAGAAAGGAGCATTAACCACATTCACTAGACCTTTACGTACAAACAGAAGGTTTTTATGGAAGGGTGGAAAAGAATAACAGGAAATACACTTTTTTTTTTTTTTTCTTTTTTAATATTTGCTCAGCTTTAAAAATAATACCTGATATCTGGACAGGTGCTTTGATTTTATTTTCCACTAATTGTCATGTATTTAAGTGTTTCAAGTAGATCAGCAGCAGTATCACAACTGTAGAGAAAATCAACCTCATTGGAATCAAAAACTCCATAATTTCAGCATGAGTTTCTCTAGAAAGCTGGAGAACAAGCTAGTGCTGCAGTATCTTCTATAGCATTGTCAAATCTTCAGGCCTTAAAACATGTTGCAAACATTAATGAGAAGTCTCATAAAATACCTGTGGTCTTGTGGTTGAGACAGCCTAACTCAGTTTCAAAAGAAAGAGGTTCAAAGCCATGCTCTGTCACAAGCAGCTCATGCAACGCTAAGAAAATTACAAAGACTGATGCTGAAGTGCTTTAAATTTAGCCATGGGAGTAATGCTGTTACAGTCAAGGGGAGTAATGCTGATACAGTCAAGGGGAAGAACATGCTTAAATGTTTTCAGATTAGGGTATTTAACAGTAACTTTGGGTGTACAGCCCAAATGAACCTCCTTCTAACAGCCTCACCACCGATTGATTGTGCATGTGAGCAGCTGAGGAGCTTCTGGAAATGATTCCATGTAATTCCCCTGGCAGGCAGTCATCAGTGGCAGGGGGGCTGCTGGAAGGGCAAGGCAGGGGTAGGAAGGAGGGCAATAAGGTGGCAAACCATTGCAGCCACAGCTGCCCCAGAGCCTCAGGTCAGGCTTGGTCAAGCTCTGCAGAGCAGTGAATGTCTCCTGGCCAAGGCCTTTTCAGGATTCACGTGCAAAATTTGCTCACTTCCCCAGTCTAGCCCTTGTGGAATGGCTCAGCCTTCTAAGCCTTTTAGGCTTACTCCTTCTAAGCCTTTTAGGTTTTATGACTCATATGTGGCCGGCTGTCCTCACATCTACACGTGGACGTAATCTGGAGGAGACAGCCTCGACTCTGTCGCACTTGCCCTCGCAGCAACACTGTTGGTACCAGTGAAGTACCACTATGGTAAATAACAGCTTGAAAATGAAATGATAAATCACGCTCAACAGTTTGCTTTGTACACTACTGCTTTTTTATCTTCATTGCTGAGAACTTCATATCTCCCGTTCCTTCATCACGGATCAGCATTGATATATTCCCTGTACGTTCATCACAAGCAATTTTTCCTCTAATAATTACTACATTTTACAAAATGCTTCCTTAGACTGTATATTACTCTTGCTTCTAAGAAAAGTTGTCTCTTTGGTCATGTTGAGCCTTGGATGCAAAGGGAAATGCTAGGGAGAGGAGCTCAGAGGAATGGAGAGGAAAAAGGAGCTATTTAGTTGCCTGAAAATATAGCTTTGTGTAGACCAAAGAACAGCTCTGTCATTTGAATCAGTGACTGCTCTGAGAGCAATAAAAGTCACAAACAAATGTTGGTACCACAAGTGTTGGAAGAGCTTATAAATCATATGTAAAGGGTAAAGCAATTATCTGAAGTACAATAGTCCTTCTTAAAACAAACTGATCTTCAAAAATAGGTTTACAGCCTCCCTTCAGGACAATAATTTTCATAGCAGAAATCTGCCAAAAAAAAACTTTGGAAACCACAATCAGTAAGTATTCTTTGTCTCCACTGCAAGGATAGTTATATTTCCTTTCCCCCTCTTTCAGAACTTTTGCCCCAAAAATTGATAATGTATTTAAAAAGTATCATGACAATCAAGGAGTTCACCAGGTTGGAATTGCAAATTTCTGCAAAAATCATTTCTACAGCGGTCTTTTAGTGTAAAATAGTATGTTGTTTACCTCTTCCTCAGAATAGCATCCAAAATAGGAAACTGTAGGACTTCAGAAAGGTACAGAGAAAATCACGGGGCATATAAAGAACTAGAGTCAAAAAATAAAATAAAATAAAATAAAATAAAATAAAATAAAATAAAATAAAATAAAATAAAATAAAATAAAATAAAATAAAATAAAATAAAATAAAATAAAATAAAATAAAATAAAATGGATGCAAATAGCTTCAAAATGGCAGATTAGCCAGACAGAAATTAGGCCAACACATCAAATATACATTGTTTATTGTTGATGCCCCAGGCCACAAAATTATTTGGAGTCTTTGGCTTTCTGTGTGTAGAAGATGACGGCAGAAGCCAAACAATGGACTGATGCTTGCTCTTTCAACTGCAGCCACCAGATGAGTGGAGTTGTTTTTTTTAAATATTTAATGCTTTGTTGGAAGGCTGGCACCTCTCACATGCTCCTTGAAAGAGAAAAGGCACCACAAGTATCCGGCTAGGGTTCAAGATTGTAATCCAGCCCTCAGTTTTCTGTCCCTCCCACACATGCAGAGCTGTATTTGCAACTTATTAGTTTGGGGCCTACTTTTTTTTATTGTGGCTTTTTGTTTAGTTTATGACATTATATGCTTTAGCATTTGTTCTTCAGTTTTAAAGTGGATTTTCATGGTCATGGGAGGACAGAGACAAAAAATCTCCAGCACAGGAAGACATAAAAGGTACAATATGCTGAGCAACTCAGAAACAATGGCCTTTGGATTAGGATCCGTACCCATGCCAAAGCAATTCTGCCCTTCTATGTACAGCAAATTATTTGTAAAGACCTGCACTGGTATTTTCTCAAAATTACTTGTTTTGAAAAAGCAGAGGTGACCCTGGTCCTGGCCACTGGAAGATGCTTGTTTTTATACTAAGTCCTGCTTGGTTTCATATTTATAATAAGTCTGAGAGAAAGTTTGGAGCCTAGTGGCTCCCCCTTTCAATGGTCACAGGAACAGATCAGCAGAGAGCAAATATACACAGCTCAGAAGTGGGTGGGATGACATGCTCATCCATCAATGTACCTGTGACGTTCCTGACAAACATTAGCAAGATCTGAACACTTAAGTCCTTCCAGTAATCTTGAAACCTCTCTTTAAGTTACAGGTTAATATGGGACATTTTCTGGGTATTTCAAGTGAGATCTAAGGAGATTTTACTCAAATTTGTTCAAAAAAAAATTGAGAACTGGGGTTCCTCTAAGCTCTTGCATAGCTTAATTTGTCCCCCCTAGCTGCACAAGGGAGGAGCAGGCAGGTTTTTCAAAGCTGAGCACCTGAAGCTCCCATGGGACCATATCCAAGGTAATTTTAGGCATGACTGAAAATGATGCTACAGGGTTTTGACATAAGGAGTGGAAGCAGTATACCCCTATTCAGGAATGCTGGCAGATTTCTGGGTGAATTCTTGCTCTGGAGGCCAGTAGCAGCTCTTCCATTCACTGCCCCCTGGCATGGTCAAGATTTGGTCTAGAACAGCCTAATTGACAGTAAAGTGAATGAGATCCTTCATATACATACTGCCTACAGTAAGTCTTTATGAAGCCTACCTCCTTTTGCTCCCTGGCAACTTCCTCTGCAGTGTTTGTGTCAAAATATAAACCTTTTCTTAACAAAACCAGTGAACACATACATGTAGATGTCGCATTAAAGTGATCAACAGAAATCCTTTTGCCTGGAGAAGCAGGGAAAAGACAGAAAGCACCATGAACCCTTTGTTTATGCTCTGAAAGGAGCCAAATACAATGGAAAAATAAAATATATATCCCAAAGGCTTCACAACTCTCATTTCATTCAGTGTTACTGTATTGGAAAATTCTTTTATATAGCAATATTTTGCTATTTTTTGATAAAATGCTAGCTTTATTGTGATCAGTGTTGGGTGGCTGGGTTTTTACCGCACTAGTCTATGTTCAGTAACGCAGTCTGTAGGTCAGGCTCCTAGTACGTTTGAACAAAATAGGTTCAGAAGTGGATGATTTGCCTGGTGGAGCATGAATCTTTTTTCTGTCTTTGAGAGTATTTACTAACGGGCATGGTTTCACAGGACTCTATGTTTGACTATAATTGCTATGTCCTCTGTTAAATGCCAGTTGAATCATGGATTTTCCCCACTGTTTTTCTTGTTTATAAGACCTATGCTTTAAAAAAAAAAAAAAAAGCAACTAAATATGATCCAGAGAAATGTAGCTTTGCCAATTTTGCTGAAGCTGCTGATTCAACGAGGTTTTTCAGCATTTGTAAATGCACAGGCATGAGCCATCCTTTGAAACAGTACCACTAGTCATATGTTTAAAGTTACACTTGTGTTTAAGTACTTTGTGGAATGAAACTTTAATGCTGTGGGCTAAGCTGAGATGACTCATTTAAGGGAAAAATCATATATGTGAAAAAATATTTCCACTTCCTTGTAAATGATAGAATAGCTGTTTTTACTAAAAATCCAAAGATGAGCTCCTCTTAGTCAAATAGGCTATTGTAAGTCAGGAAGTATAAAACTCAGTCTATAATTAATATGTAATTTAAGAGGATTCAGCCCCATAAGAAACAATAAAAATGGTCAAAGTAAATAAGAGAAACTTTGTTAGCTTCTTCAGGGAAATCTTAATGGAAAATATAGCTGATTGGTGCATTTAGCTTACTTCAAGTGAAGAAACAATTCTGAAAATGTAGGTTCATGTGTTTAAAGCAACATGGAAGGCCAAACAGAAACTACTGGTGCCAGATAGCTTGCCCCTAAGTCTGTAACTTGTGTAAACATCACGTAGTGTTGGGTGTTAAGTGTTAAATGTCCTTCACCAGCAGTTTGTCCATCGGCAGGCAAATTTTCCAGATGGCCTTTAGATGATCAGTTATGTTGTTCATAATTGCAAGTACCTCCCCATGTGTCTCCTTCCCTGCTGCTTTAATGTGAAGAAAGGTAAAGTCTTTAACCACTAAGCAGCTGGCACAACTTGCGCAAACAATTCTTAGCACTGAGTTTGAGAATAGTTACAAAATAGGGAAAGCTCAAGTGGGCATTTTACTTTTAGTATTTTGTATTTTAGTATTTTTGTTTTTTGTTTTTTAAAGAAAAAATCTCAGAAATAAAAATAGGTATTGCATTCCCAGCTCTTTCTGATTCCGTATGTTTTTCTCATGAATGCTGTTTACAATGGCTAGCTCCTTCAAACGTTGTAGCTGCAGGAACAAAAAGTACAGATGAACAAACAAAAACAAACAAACAAACAAAGACATGTTTGAGTAATACTGTCTTCATCTGCCAAGTAAACCAAAGTCTCTAACGGCTGGAGTTTGGGACTATTTTTCACACATCTCTGTGAAAAATATATGCATCCTGATCCTGCTCTCACTGAAGCCAAGAAAAGTGAGAATTCAATGGGAGTAGGATTAAATTCATAATGTCTTGAAGTGGAACAGATTCCTCTTTGTTGTAACCAAAATGCTATCATCATTATCATGCCATTGCTATAGTAATGTAATGATGGGAGGGTCAGCAGTGTAAGTTCTAATTTGGAGAGTTGAAATAGGCCATAAAGAAATATAAATGGAACTACTGGAATTTTGCATTGCATTGATCCATTTTTCATGGTAGCAGAATAGAATGAGATTTTGTTTCTTTTTCATCATCCTGAGGACTTTTATATATATACATATATACATATATATGTGTGTGTATATATATATATGTACGCGTATATGTATACATATATATACATATATGTATACATATACGCGTACATATATATATATATATATACACCTTTTAAGATGTTTTAGAAGATTTGATGTTGGCAAATGAGTTGTCTTTGGGGTGCTGGAAAGTATGAATGACGTCATTTTGAAATACTGAACCGTTCACTCCAATAGAGATAAAATCAAGCCTCAGATGAATCTTTCACTGGACAGAAAAAGCACTTTGTATCTCACTACATTCATTTTTCCCATTGTCTCTAATGCACAAATGTTCTTGTACTTATACAGATAATTTTGAGATATATGTGCAGTTTATGACAACTTCTTTGTAGTCTCTTCTGGGTATACAGTACCTTTTCAAAATATTAAGCAACAACTGTTTCTAAAGACCAGTGGTCTTCATTGGACCATTTATTAAATGAAACAAACCACATTTGGTGGTAATCTCAGACATCACATGTTGGTTTTACTCTTTGTCAAAGTCTGTTAAAAATTTCTTGTGAGTACGGACTGTGACATTTGCTGTGTACATCTCTTTTTCAAATGCTGAAGGGAGGCACAGTGCTGGCACACAAAAAGTTTTTGTACAGAAAATCAGTGAATAATCTCTCACCAACTTCAATACAAACAGAATTAGGTTCAGCATTCTGCACTTCAAAAGATAGCTACAGATAAATAGCCAAGTTATTAAGGGTATATAACCTGAACGAAATGAAAACTCTGTGCTTTTTGGGAAACATCCTTCTATTGCTATGCTTAGTTATCTTTATGGAATTCACATCTATTTATCCTCCCAATTTAACTCTTTAGTCTTTTGATACCTGGCTAATAGCTGATGTCAAAAGCTTCCAAAGTGGGTTTTGTTTGTTTGCTTGTTTCATTTTTTTGTTTCATTTCATGAATGTGATGCATTCTTTTGCAGTTTTAATTGTGCTATAGAGTTTGCATAAAACCGGAGATGGCAATAATTACCTCAGTCTCCTTGGTGGCTTCAGCAGTGACTTGGCAGACCTTTTTTAGGAATTTTAGGTAGGTGATAGCATCTCTAAGCAGAAAGTTCTTATGCAGTCCTGATATGTTCAGCATATCCAGAAGTCTACAAGAGGATTTGTCTTTTTTTTTTTTTTTTCTTGTCCAAATATCTGGTTATTTACACACCTGTGGAAAGGAAAAAGAAACAACTCAAGCCAGCCAAAATGTTCCAATGAATCAGTCAGGACAAGCTATGTATATTTTGTCTATATTCAGCTTTGAGATGCTGGATGAAGTTATTTTAATTTTGAAACTGTTTTCTCCACACACATTAGTAACCCTTTAACTTGACTTATTCCTCCTCCTTCAATATGACTCAGAAGTCCTTAAGCACTTTACTTTTGAAACCTGCATCTTGGAAAGGGTATAACAGCATAACAGTTCTTGATTTTTGTGGGCTGGTATTACGTGTGTTCCTACGAGCAATGTGCCAAAGGTGCAGTCGGGCTGATACAGACAATAGCCTAGGGTTTAGCTGTGCCTGAAGGAGCTTGTCTTCTAACCAGCCTGAGATAACCACCAAACTGCAGGCACGTGCCTGGCATTGTGGTGTAGGAATCATGTTTTCCTGAGGGCAGAGGTATCCAAAGAAGAAGGCAGGATTGTTTAGTTTTAGTTACCGTTATGCTGATGCTGGTAATGGCCTTGCAACAACATTGAGGGCTGTGTTTCAGGGAAGGAACTGAAGGCTAGGGGGCTGGCAGCAGCTGCAGTAGGGTGGTCTGAGTGCCAGGGAGAGCGTGATAGGGGATGGAGAAACTCTAGGGACAGGGGCTAGCAGGCCCAACACATCAAAAAGTAGGAAGGCAAAGGGCATAAACAAAAACACAGATACTGCAGAAGCAAGTAATAATACATAATATAGTATTGAGTCAGTTAGCCTGCAATGCCTGCTCTTCGGCATCTGAAAGTGCCATGTCTCCCAATAACCACCCTTCTTCAGGATGGTGATAGTGTAAAAGTCAGTCCCCAGAAAGACACCACTCATGCACGTATGATATACATGTATAAGTAGTGAATGAGACAGTCATTTGGATTACATCACACATTTCTGGAAATGTGTGAAAAATACTCCACAGAAAAGAGAATAATCAAAAGAAGTTGCTCTTTGATAAAGCAGATATTACAAATTAGATACCAGCCATGATTTTGTCTGCATTCAGTTCTATCTCAAAGATCATTTTGGTCTTACTGGGCTCAGAAATCCTGGGAAGTATGACGTGTATTTAACCCTGTCACTTGATGTAAGACAGAATATGATCCAGGTTCAAATAGAAAGATAATGGTTTTCACACATTTTTTTTTTTCTCTCCCAAAATGCTTTGGTAGTGCTGCCAGAGATCAAAATCAATGCTGCCAAATAAATGTAACCTATTCCTCATGCTACTGGAAATTGAAGTTCAAAATTCTCATGCAACAAGTTGAGATGGTGATCTCTATCACACAATGTCATGTGCATATTAGGTGTTCATCCCTTATATCATTCTGTTGCAATCATGAGGAGTGTTGTGGTTATACAGCATCACCAGTGATGCAAACCAGCCATCACCTGACTGTATGACATGGTGCATCATAGGATTTTCTTTGATAGAGTTTGAAGACAATCCTTTTAGTAGAATAGCAACATTATTTTTTGTTACTAGCAGACAGTCCAAAACAACTTTGCAAAAGGCACTTTGAGGTCTCACTGACTTTAATGAAAGTCAAACTTCAAAAGAAAATGAAAAAAATGTAATATTAAGGTTTTCAGGCAAAACTAAGCAGAAGGAATATTTTCCTTTCACTGAATTATGTCACAATACAGTATTTTGATTTGTCCTTGCATAGTCATTCACAAATCAATAGTGGAGGAATGCCAGGGCTCACATCCTCTGGCTGCAGTGCTGTCAAGCAGAGGAACGCTGAGATACTAGTCTGTGCGGTGGGAGAGAAGACATTCTCTCTCTTTGAGTCGATGAACCAGTTTCTCCAGAGTTGAGGTGCAGGCTTATAGGGAGGAAGAGAAACTTTCTTCATACTGCTAGAATTGGCCAGCCAATTCATCCACTGTTTGTCCCTTTTGGTCTTTCCAGGTCATTACTGCCAATGAGCTGGCATAAGATGATGGTGTGCTCCATACAGACTTCCACCACATGGGTTACGTGCACCTGACTTCATCTGGATCTTTGGATATCTGGTCATTGTCCAGGCCATCATAAATCACCTCCAACATGGCTAATTCCTTGCATACCCCCCTCCATGGCAGTCCAATTGCCTGGGTAACATACAACATACCTTTGACATCTACAAAGATGTCTTCAACATCTGCCTTGAACTTTTCCTTTACACCTGACAGGACTCACCTCCAGAGGTGAAGGCCTTGGGTCCCTTTTCCAATCACTTTGTCCATGCCCCCATGCAAGGGATCCCAGCTGCTTGGATTGCTTGCCCTTTTACTCCATTTCTCTTGGCCCCATTATCCCAGCAAGGGAGCAGCCTGGTGGCAAGATACTTTGCCAGGATGATGGCTGAAATCTTTTTTTTGCACAGCTTGCAGCTCACCCAGGGACAGGGATAGGTAGTTACTGCTGTGTTTATGAGATGTGTCCCTTCCTCCTCCTGATGTCGTGATGGCCCTACTTTGGAATAGCCTGCCTCATTCACTCCTTCCTCCTTCTCCCTTCTAGCAGAAGTTCCTTCTCTTCCTAAACAAATTGGCTTCTACTCCCATTGTTTCTTCTTGATTGTAGGGATGACTGATACTGCCACAGGTTGGTTCTCTGGTTCAGCCACAGTGTTTGTCATCGGAGCTGCATTAGCCAGCCTGTTGCAGGATTTGGATCAGATCCAGAGGTATTTTCTTCCTCTTGACCGTGCTGAATAGCTTTGAATAATGTTAGGCATAAGTCAGGCCCCAGCACAGTGTGGTGAGCTGTATACCTCTGGCATTTCCAGGGTCAGGACATACCTTTTTAAAACATTCTTTCAGATTTTTAGGATTCAGCACTTCTTCAGGTGTGAAGGATAAACTGTCAGAGGTGACAACCATGATAGATGCCTGTCCAGATGTTCCCACACCCCCTGCCACCTATAACCATCCTGACAGAGGGCGGATCTCAGGTGGTATTCTTAAATAGTTGTTTAACTTTAGACAAAACCAAAAGCACATGCAGAAGATATAGCAATAGGTTCATGTTAGTTTGAGCATCCCAGGAATATTCAAAAATTTCAAGAGCTATTGTAACTAGCTTGGAGGAGAAAAAGTAAAGAGTGTATGTGTTAATAATGTGTTAATAGTTTCCGTGAAAGGATTCCTGAAGTGTAAGAATGATGGCAATACTGAGTACAAACACCAGATTAAATTCACAGTCAGTGTAATATGAGCTCATACAAACTGGAAAAAACATAAACAAACTTAGGCCAGTCCCCAGAGGTGATAAACAACAAGAAAGGGGTTAAGAAAAACAACCCGTGGAGCAAATAAGTCAACACCATGAACAAATAAATCAGTGTTCTGACCAGAAACTATTAAATGGATATCATGTTTATAACAAATTTGTTAAAGGACTGTTGTAGCTTTACCCAGCAGGCAGCTCAGCACCACACAGCTGTTCACTCACTCTCCACCCTCAGTGGGATGGGGGAGAGATACAAAAAGAAGAGTGCAAGAACCTGTGGGATGAGATAAGGGAAGTTTAATAAGAAAGACAGGAAAAAAAAAAAAAAAAGAATAAACAAAGAAAGTGATTTCCAACTGCTCACCACCTGCTGACTGATGCCCAGCCAGACACTAAGCAGCAGCAGCTTCCCCAGCCAACCCCCCCCAGTTTTATTGCTGAACACGATGCCACATGACATGGGACATCCCTCTGGCCAGCCTGGGCCAGCTGTCCTGGCCATGTCCCCTCCCAGCTTCCAGTGCACCCCCTGCCTCCTTGCTGGCAGGGCAGCACGAGGAGCTGGAAAGTCCTTGGCTCTGTGTAAGCACTGTTCTGCAACAACTAAAACATTGGTGTGTTATCAGCATTATTCTCATCCTAAATCCAAACACAGCACCATACCAGCTACTAGGAAGAAAATTAACTCTATCCCAGCCAAAACCATGACAAACAGCCATGCCCCTGATTCAGTCACACTAGAGATCATGCCTGGCTTTAAGGACAGGTTCATGGCAGAATTAAACTTGAGCTACTCAAGTACCCAAAGCAGAGGACATACCTATGCACGTTTCTGAATTGTGACCTAACTTTTTGGAGTTTGCTAAGGCTTCAACTGCATCTGACTTCTGTACCCATTCAGTTGGCAATTGTCTAAACTTAACAAAGGTGTCTACCATCTGCTGACAAATACAGCTAGGATGGTTTAAATTGGGACACTGAAATGCCTCTCAGTCCTAGCTGAAGCCTTATTTATTTGCATGCACTGCATGAGCCTCAGTACAAGCACTTAGGCTGTGTGGCAACTTGGCAGCAGAGAAGATCAGCTCTGGTAGAAGGGTGCAGTAGACAGCTGGTAGGGAGCATGGGTTGATTCAGCACAAGGTGTCTCTCAGAGCCACAAGTGAAGATTTGAAACTTGGAAAATAATGATAGTGTCAATACCATGAGTGCCAGGCACAAGGTACTCTACAGGTTTAATGCAATTAAAAATAATAATAAAATAAAAGATGGAATAAATAGTGTTCTGGATTTCTCGTACCCCATACAAATTGCCTGTTTTAAACTTAAGTCTAAAACTTCTACTTTTGCTCTTTTTTATCAAAAAGTTTTGACAATGATGTATGCAACACAGCTTGTTTAAATCAGAGATCAGTTGACAGCAGAAGTCACGAATGCCAGTTTCTGGTGGCTCTATATACAATGTGATTTATTTCCTTTCTAACCAAGTACGGTGTCTGATCAGGGTGCTTTTCTAGATTGCCATTGTCTTTCTCCCATGTGGCATTTTCTAGTGGCTGATATTACAGTTGAGCTCACTTCTAGAAATTTCCCCCAGTAAGGGCACAAACCTTCCTCTGCTGCACCAAATAATCTCAGTGAGCCTTAGCACCTTGATGAGAAGTTTATGACAGTGAGTTACATTTACAAAAGTTCTTAGATGTCATGGTCTATATTTTATTGTCAAACATCTGGAGTAAGAATCAGTTTAAGCAACATCTGGAGTGAATTCAAGCAATTCTCTGCTGCCATGACCTTACATCACTACACTATAATATTAATGAAACACACATTAAAAAAAAAAATCTGTATTTTGTTAAGCATTGCCTATTTATGAGAACAAGCTAATTTTGTGAAGACAAAGCAGGGCTTTGCGTGTCATAGAAGACTTATTTTAAAACTTGTCCAGTTACACAGATCAGTTTACACCCTTTTCCATCAACAAACAATTGAAAAATATCACCAGCCAATTTGTCGCAGATTTGTAGGCTCTAGGGAACTAGCTTTCAAGGGAAAAGAGAGAAAATGGAAGGAAATAATATTACAGATTACACAGAACCATGTCTGTTTCCACTTTGCCTCCAAATCTGCAAGCTGAGAAGAAAGTAAAAATATTTAATTCAACAATTTGTTAAATCCTATATAATTTCAGAAGCATAGGGAAGGAAGTAAGCTAAAATCCTAACCATAGATTAATTTTTGTGGACATTTTCTCTAAGTTCTCTAAAACACAGGAGTAAGCACTGGGGGAAAAGAGACATTTGTGTGATGTGGGTAGGAGAAAAAAAAGTGAGAGTGTTTTCTCCTATCCATCTGCCACTACAGCGAGCAGAATGCTGCAGCTACTCCTCACATACTAACAGTGTTGGCAATGCATTGTATTATCCCTTGAGAAGGCAGTTATTATGCCTATTTGGAAAAGACGTATCAGCACCCTGTAGTGAGGAAATCAGAACATAGCCCAACATACTTTATAAAGTATGGACAGTATAAAGTAAAGACGGGAATAGTAGACCAGGTAAGTGCATCCACATGTGAACTAACATCAGGCCCTGGTGGCACAGCCATGTCAGCACTGTTTTTTACTGCCAAGTCAAATCATGTCTGCATAACTTCTGTTTCTGCAAAAAAAAAAAAAAAAAGTTTTTTCTTGTATTTATCTTTGCTGTAAGAGGAACAAAAAAAAATCCAATGGAGCCCATCAATGGCTTGCTGATGGAGGTAGGCAGCAAGAATCCCTAACCATGATGCCAACGGCATTGCACAGGTATGTTTGTGCCTCCATGCCCATCCTGAATCCATTTTGCATTATTCCCGGAGGTGAACAAAACCCTAAAGCTTGGAGTAAAATTAGGGTCAGAGTACCACACAGTCGTTCTTATCTGGATCCAAGTTTCACAGCATGGAAATCCCAGCTGGTTTGAAAGCAAGCTGTAAATACGATGAGAACAGATTCTTTTCTGGCTGCTGGGAGTGTTTGTTTTATCTCCCCAGGGAGAATGTGGGTTCCCTAACCCACACTCTGTATTTAGGTTCTCTGCTGGGAAACCCTAGAGAGGAAATTCTAAATCATAGCTTTCTGCACACTCTATTTGACAGCTGGGTCCTGGACTTACAGTGTCTCTGCTGCTCCCTTGGCTGAAATCAACAGAATTTCTATAGGGGATTTCATGGATTTCCCACTGGTGACTAATGAAGGTGTAGCTAGTATCAGTGATGATGGGTGTACTGGGTCTGGCTGGAATGTTAACTTTCCCGGCAGCAGCCCATTCAGTGCCGTACTCTGTACTTGTAGCTGGAACAGCAGTGTTATCACACCAGTGTTTGTCTACTGCTGAGCAGCAGTGGAACAGCATTGGGCCTTTCTCTAACCCTCCTAGGGGGTGGGCAAAAAAGTGAGGAGAGAAACATCACTAGGGCAGCTGACCTAAACCAATCAAAGGGATATTCCATACCATGTGGTGTCACACTCAGCAATAAAAGGTGGAAACAGGAAGAAGAGGGGAGGGGTGGGCTCTCGTTGAGAAGACGTCGGTCCTCCTCTCGAACACCGGCTGCGTGCGTTGAGGCCTTGCTTCAAGGACGTGGTCAATCATCGCTCATTTGTGGGAAGTAGAGAGTAATTTCTTTCCTCTGCACTTCCATATAGCTTTCATTTATTTTGTTTGTTTGTTTTCCTCCCTTTTTCCCCTTTCCCTTTTGTTTCCCCTTAGTTAAATTGTTTAGTTCATGGTAGTCTTTATTTAATTATTATAATTATTTCCCTTTAATTAAATTATCCTTATCTCAACCCGTGAGTTGTTCTTTGCTTTACTTCTCCCCCTCCTCATCTAAAGGAGGGGGAGTGAGAGAGCGGTTGTGGGGTTTAGCTGCCCAGCACGGTAAAACCACCACAATGGGGAATTCTTCTAAAATCCTAAAAGGTTTTTCTTGGTTACAAAGAGAGAAAAAAAAAAATAGCTCATTTCAGGGAGCATAATGACATTGATACAGGTTTGTGTACACCCAAGCAGACCTATTACAGACATTAAAGGCTTTAGATAGGTACCTAAGTGATTTTGCAACCTTTTTATATGCTTTTCACCAAATGCAATAAAACTCAGAAATTTTTTAGCACTACACCTTCCCTTCAGCAGTTTTCAAGAAACAAAGCCTTTCTTTTTTTCTGCCTTTTTTTTTTTTTCTTTTTTCTTTTTTTTAAGGGACTTTGGATAATCAAACACAAAATTCCAGTTAATTTAGAAGTGGTCTGACATGCTATCTCAGTTTTCAGCATGTCAGAAGAGAAGATTTAATGTTCACTGGCAACCACAACATGCTACCTCCCCTGTACTCTATTATGTCATGTGATTTGATCCTTTAAAACTCACATTTTTAGGCAGCTTATTTACCTATGTTTCTTCATAAGATGTGTATACCAAGAGGCCCTGCCTTTCCTCCAGGACTGTGCAATCTTTTGAACTACTCATGAGAAATCAGGAGCGTGACCTACTGCATCTGCTGGAGAATATCCAAGAATAATTATATATATCAGTATAATCATCAAGCAACATCACCTATTTCAAATTTAAGCCAAGCTTAGTAGTCACAGATGGAGATGAGAGTTTGGAAAGGAAAAAGTTGAAGGTAAGAGAAAGAATGACGATTTCAAAGTGGAAGTTTGCTTCACCTGAGCTCATTTCTGCCCCTTTGGAGTGGGGCTGCCGTCCCGGCTATCTTTTGTGTTCTTCTGAAGTAACTGGGTCTTCTCCATGGTGTGACCTGCTGAAGCTGAGCCTCCTGTGGTGCTGCAGGGATGCTCCTGCAGTAGTACATGCATCCCCAATGAGATTTAGGCTGGGCTTTTCCCTGACAGCTGCTGCCATGGGATGATCTGTATTTCTACTTGTGGGAAAGAAAGATCTGTGGGTCTCATTTGTGTCAGAAATCTTATTTATTTGAGCACAGATGAAAAGCTGAATGAAGCTAAGCTGTGTTTAGGAACATTCATATAACAGGAAAATCAATCAATGAAAACATACAGGAGTCAACTTTTGCTTAGAAAGACTAGTTTGAAGTTAGTGAATAGATCAAAGCAGTTAAAACAAAAATAATGACTTACAAAGACTAATGATAGAGAATAAGAACCTGCATAAAAACAAATAAAACACCTGCCTGAACTTGAGGGTGGCAAGGGAATTATCCACAATGAAACATATTTCCTGAAACATGTTTACATGAAAATTGCTTGGGGGTTGGGAGCACAAGTTAATTAGCTGAAAAATGACTGGATGGGTGAGGTTAGATGAGCTGTTTGTCTAGTCAGCATTTTAAAGCCAATGCAGACTAAAGGAAGCAGAGAAAGGGAAAGGAGGACACCACAGGTTAAAATCAGAGCAAAGGACCCAGCACTGTATTGTTTATATAGAGTATATAATACCCCATAAAGTTACAGTGTTTAAAGCTGATCAAGGATAACTCACTACAACGCCTTCCCAACAGCAAATGCAGTTCCCATAAAGTTGTTGTTTTCCACAGGAAAATTATATTTATATATATCTTCTTCTGGGAAGAAAAAAAAAAAAAGTATTTTTAGTTGTTGAATTGACTTGAGATGTTTCATTTTAAGTCAGTTAGCTAAGTTGTTTTTCTTTCCTATGGCCAATTGCCTCATAGGAGCTCTAGACCAAGTACCTTGCTCTCTTTGGGCTGGGCTGAGCATTGTGGTTATACAACAGCTCTGGTGATGCAAAATAGCCATCATCTGACTTTATGACATGGTGGACAGGATTCACTTGAACAGTTTGTAACAGGTATAATCTAACCGGAATACTTGGCCCTTAACACATGATGAATATTGACTAACACAAGCCAAACACAAGGCTCAGCTGCACTGAGTATTTATATATTGGAATATTATAGGAACTATGATCAGAGCACATTCAACACTCAGAAGAAAGCCACCTACAGTTTCCAAGGTTTAAACATGGGCTGTCACATGCACAAGTAATGCTCACAAAACAGACTGAACATTCAAGGCTAGGATGAAGCTTATCCTTTGCAAATTGTTCAAATAAACAACTTTACACAAAAAAAGCATTATCCCAAAAAAGTGCAAAGAACTAGCTGACTAATCACTTGCGGACATGTAGCTCTGATAAAAGCATAGATAGCCTTTTAATGAGCGTGTGTGGCAGTCTTTTTCATCCCAGGAAACTGCCAAACTATATTAGAATCATAGAACTATAAAATCATATAGGATAGAAAAGATGCTTAAAATCATCAAGGTCACGCATCATCTAATCCTACCAGGTCCACCACCAAACCATGTCCCTGAGTGCCACATCCACACGTCTCTTAAATACCTCCAGGAATGGGGACTTCACTTCCCTGGGCAGCTTGTTTCAATGCCTAATCATCCTTTCTGTGAAGAAATTCTTCCTGATATCCAATCTAAACCTCCCCTGGCACAGCTTGAGGCCATTTCCTTGTGTCCTATCACTGGTCACCTGAGAAAAGGGACTGACACCCTCCTCACTGTGGTCTCCTTTCAGATAACTGTAGAGAGCAGTGGTGCAGCCTGCCCTCAGCCTCCTCTTCTCCAGACCAAACAACCCCTGTTCCCTCAGCTGTTCCTCATAGTCCATTCACAAGTTTCATTGCTCTTCTCTGTACACACTCAAGCAACTCAAGTTCCTTCTTGTAGCAAGGGGCCCAAAAATGAGCACAGTAGTCAAGGTGCGGCCTCACCAGTGCCACATAACCAGGGGACAAACATTTCCCTGGACGCACTATTTCTGATGCAGACCAGGGTGCCAACTGGGCACACTGCTGGCTCATGTTCAGCTGGCTGCCAAGCAGCACCCCCAGGTCCTTGGGAAGGTCTCAGCCAATCCTCCCCAGGCCTATACCACCACATGGGGCCGTTGTGACCCAAGCACAGCACCCGTCTTCTGAGCAATGCTGGAGCTCAGACGTGCTGTTGTATGTGCTCTGCTTTTCTAGAGTGTCATAAGCTTGCAAGCACTGGAACAATTTCAAATAATGTCATAGCAGGGAAAATAACGGGTCTGCCTTACTTGAAGTGTGTGGTTTAGATGTCACATCCAGTTATTGACTTTAAGGGCCAGCTGTATGATCCTTACTCACACTGCGTGAGTTTCCTTTGTGTGTTGTACCATGTATATAAATAACCTAGTCTTTACATAAATACGTTCTTTATTCTTATATTCTTTACTAAACCGTACACTTACTCTTACATTGAATTATGTGTTTGGCAAAATGTAACTTGATATAACATCAAGTATTTTTCATCCACTGGTGACCATACTGTTAGCATTTATTCCAGCAAACATGCTAGAAAAAAGCACCCTTTTACCCCTGTTTTTGGCCATTTTCAAATGTAATTGCAACCTGTTTGGAAACCCAGTGACTCTGGATGCAAGAGCTCACCTCAGTGGAAATGCTGACTTTCCGGCTGCATCTTTTCTCTGAAGAATAGACAGCAGTCCTGCATCTGAGCTGGAAAGAAAGAAATTTAGCAAAATCCAACTTCAGAAAATAAGCACATGCTTAAATCCCAGTGACTTAAACTTAAATCCTTCATACTAGCCTTGAAGGGAAACTTTTCCTGAGCTGGGGTTTTATACTTTAACTGACTTATGTTGTTGAACTGGGTTAATAGGCTGCATAGGCTGCATGGAGTCAAGACAGATGACTGTAGGCTGTGAGTTTAACACCCTTCTATCCTAATGGAGATCTTAGAAGCTGATCTCCTTCATCACTATTCATGGGTATTTGCCCCCATTACCATAATTCCATGTGTAGGCAGAGTGCACGGTTAAAGAAAAATAAACAAATGATATTGCCAACCACTAGCAAGTGCCCAAAGCCGTGCCACCATGTGCCAACCCCACCCACTGATAAAATAAATTCTTTTCCTCCTGGCATTTTGCCTAAGCTCAGGAATGTTAAATTAAATAAGTATTCCTAGTTGTGCACACTGAAAGTCAGAAAATCTGGATACTAATGGAAAAAAGAGGAAATGAATCAACATCTGATGATCAACATCCCAGGGACTTTCCACCAAAAACCTTTCGTTACCTAGACCTACAAACTCAGATCTAGTGAGATAGCATAACATCATCCCAGGAAATATTACTGGCTACACCAGGTCATATGAGAAGGGAAGAACCCTGAATTCCTGAGGCTGCCCCCCCAAAATATCGTCACATCTTTATGGAGTTCCTGGAGGAAATCAGTTAGATTCTGGGGCACTCAGTAGTTTACATAAATAGAGCCCCTGAGGATGAAAGCAGAAAAAAGGCTCACTGTAGGAATTTGCGATGGACAAGGTCATCCAGTTCTCTTTCCACATTTGGGGTAGATTCTACTCTCAGGCAAAGCACAGATACCAAGTACATCTCAACCTCCAAAGGCAACATCCATGTCACAATGGAGATGGGAGCTATAACTCCAACATGATGGTCTTCAGGGACAATGGCAGCACCTCCTTTCCAGCAGATCTTACCTTCCCCAACTAGGACAAAGCAAACTCCATTAATGCTTCAGTAATGTGCTGCAGGGTCAGCTCTGGCTCCTTTGGGAGAGGAAATCTGTGAATGACCTCATCATTTCTTTCTCATCCAAGTATCCTTTCCACAAAGAGGCACAGATATCATTTTGAGCCCATGAAGGCTCAGGGTCTCCCTGTTTCTCTGTCACATACTTCTTTTGATAGACAGGCACCAAATATGAACGGATCCACAGAATCATTTTCCTGTCCTTTTCCTTGCAACCTACCACTGCTGATTTACACCACTGCAAATAAAAGAGGAATCATACCTCACATTACTACTCTATGTACATCTCTTAGATCAGCATTTAAACAGAAAAAGTACTTGATAAAGTGCTTGGTTATCAGCTTTCAGCTTTAATTTTGTACTAAGAAAAGACACTTTTAATTGTTACCAGGAATGTGTGTCAAAGGGGAAGGAACCAAAAATAACTCTGGACGGGGAAAATAAATAAATAAATAAAAACCCCTATAGCTTCTATTCTAACTGCACATGTATGTCTGTTAACCTTAAGGATTTGCCAATAGTAAGGGTACATGTTTTAACTTGCTATGAAATGAATGTGCCTATGGGCCAGATTCATATCTTACTTATAACTATGTAAAGCAGAAATACATTTCTTTGAAGTTGTTAGATTTATTTTGGATTTATAGTACTCTGAGATCAAAATCAGATCTGTGTTTTAAATTGAGATGAGCAGAACAATGAAAGAGGGTAAAGATTCATATGGCAATGAATACAACAAGTTCTTTAATATAAAACTAAATTTTTCTGCACGCAGTGTAATGAAGCAGGGGAATGTTGCTGTCTAGATGTTTTGTATTACTGTGTAATGAAGTTAGTATATAAATTATTGCATGCAGACACACGCTCTCACACGCTATTTCTTTGGCTCGCATTTTCGTGAGTTTCTTTGCCTTCTTTGTTCTGGGACTCAAGTCATAAAATAAAATACAAAAGTGAATAATTTTTATCCAAATGTGTACGTATTTAATATGTTTATAAGCATAATGATTACTTTTAAAATGTTTTCCTTATTACATGCTGCCCAGAATAAAGAAGACAAACAAATACATGTCTTTTACTTCAACTGGAAAAAAAATACAAAAACAACAACAAAAAAAAACATTCCAGGAAGAACCCAAGGAAATAAGTAATGTTCTGGTATAGGTAAAGGAATGCCTTGAGACTGCATTCTGTAGCTTTTTAGAACATCACATAACAAACATGGTGTATGCTTCTCCTCTTTCCCATTAAAATAAAAAAAAATGTAGTTAATGGTTAATAGAAACACAAAGTGAAACATCCCACATAATACACTGACACTTTGTTAATCTTCTGTGATCAATACAGAAACTAAGACAAATGCATAAGCTGTAATTAATGATACCTGAAATGGATTTTAAAGTCTTTTTTTTTTTTTTTTTTTTTTTTTTCTGTAATACATATATTTATGTGCCTAAAAGCACCCAAATGCAAATAGTTTGTTAACAAAATATACCTCTTAAGCTGAAATTACCACTTCTGGTTGTTCTGACTTTTCAGAAAGAGTTAGTGGAGATGTTGAGTAAGTTAATTGATTAAATATGACATGAATATATGCAGTCCCTCCAAAAGTCAATTTTAGTCTGCCAAGGAAATACGGCCCCAGAAAAGTATCTTTTCCTACCAATAAATGTGCCTGACCCCCAGACAACTGAGTTTTTGCTCAGCTTCCTGAACACGAAGCCTTGCATACAGAACTAATGGCACCGCAATTGCACTTTTATCCCATATAAATGTATATGAGGATCCTTTTTGGCATGTTATTTTATGAATTCTCAGTGCAAATTTGGGTGGTTTTCAAAAAATCTATCAAACAGATATAAAAACACTCCAGCAACAGGGGTGGTTTTTTTGCTCAAACAGCTGCTGTAGCCTTAGGTTCTGCCAGGAAACTGCTTTTGGTGGGGACAGTTACTAGTTTGGAGAAACCCAACCACAAAACATGTATTGTTTTGAAAAGTTCATATTTATGCTGTTCAAATGTAACTGGCCATGGCACACACTGTTCATTAGGAAACATCTGGCTATGAGTTTTCACAGTTGCAAGCATTTTAAAGCACAATAATGATTCTGAGAGTAGATAACTCTGAAGCAGTTATATGCAGGCAGGTTTTAATAACTAAATAAAAGTCACACGGAAAATTCATGTCACTGATGAAATGTCAACACACTGATGTACAGGAAGACAAAGAGGTACATCCAGTCCTGTAACTGCAATGGTTTTTGGAGTCTGAAGGCCAGAAAGGTACTCAAAAGTTAGTGCAGCAGTTTCCAGCTCTATTTTACAGAGAATAAATGAGAAATAATAAACTCTTACAAAAGGTAAATAATTTGCAGCAAGATGCATTTTGTAAACATTGGCCTAAACAGTTTTTGATCCAGAAAGGGTACAGAAAGAAAAGTAATAGCACAGTCCAATTCTTTTTACATCAATAATAGAGAATGTATAAATTCTCTGTGAATGTGAGTCCATGAACACTCACTCTCAGGTAACAGCGGTTTGGTTGCATTAGAGTCATTAAACATAATAGTTCCCCAAAATGTAGTTTAAGGAAGACTGCTTATGCCAGATTCTGATGCAAAGAAACTAGTTTTAGGGATAAATATTTCTTAGTCTGTAGACACATGGATGCTAAACCCCACAGAAGTGAATGGAAAAGGAATTCTCTTGTTTCAGTGTGTGAGATACACACTGCAGCAAACATCCAGCTTCTGCCATCATCTAGTAGTCAGACAATGAAACTGGACAACCGGTCCATGGCCTTTTTTATTAAAAAAAAAAAAAAAAAAAAAAAAAAAGTTGATTTTATGAACCAAGGAAATCAATCAAAAAAACTGCATGTTTTTATGCGACATTCTTTATAAATATATACAAAGGACTTAGATGCTAATTAAAGGTAAGGAAAGAAAAGATTAATTCTTCATCACCAAAGTTTACATATTTATGTAGTATCTTATATCCCAGAATAAAACTGAGTTACATCATTCTTCTCCCTTCATCCCTTATTACATCTTTATAGTTCTTGGAGGTTTTCAATACTCTCCCTAAGGAATATCAACATGTAGATGAATTCGATGGTGCTGTATCATTTCCACAAGCAGGCTGAGCTAAGCTGTTTGCAGCAGACGTGCTGTAGCTGCATAGCAGAGGCACAAGCACAGCCTCTGGAGCCATCTGATACTGAGACGTCTGTGTACAGCAAGAATATATAATTTACTGTAATGGCCTATTTCACCATACACTACAACTGGACTGTGTCTGTAGTAATAATCACCGTGTTTTGAATGCCAAAACAGAGGGATGGACAACTGGGACATAATAACACGGGACATTAAGGTTCCGTGAGTGCATTTCTCTCACAGTCTAAGCATAATCTTGATCATTTAGAGGCGCTTGGAATCTTAGATGGAAATTGTCAAAGAGCAAGGATCTTGCTAAAGTACTTCGGTGTAGGTACTCAAAAGGGAGAAAGTAAGCATTCTTCAACACTCAGAACAATTAAACAGGCAAATCAATCATCACCAAGGTTTGGCCTAAAATTAAATCCCCAAAAGTTTAGCTACATTTAAAAACTGTTCTTACAGCTAAGGAGTTTCTTCAGTATGCACTTCTGACAGGGACAGAGAGTAGCACATTCTGATGTTTGCCCAGTGTGGCTTACCTCTTTGTAAACCTTGGAAAACTGACACCTCTTTGGTGACAACTGAATTCAGTTTAACAATGCTGGTACAATATCCTACCCCTCTCAAATACATAAAATACATACATCTTACTTCCATGTTCTGCTATTTGTTAAGAGTTCATAAGAAATGAATTTTGGGGTTATACAATGAATTAGATAAAGACAAGATCATAAAAAAAAAAATTATGACAAGATTATTTCAAAGTTAATGCACACTCTTGTTTAAACACTGCAACTCAGGGGAGATGCTTTTTCATTGTTTTTAAATGGAATAGCTCAAACAGGTAAGCATCCCAAATTTAGCAGGAATTTAGTTGTTGTAGATAGAATACATAGCAAAAGATGTACAAAAGGTTAATTATTTCTACCCGTCATACAGTTTGCATGCATTAACTCAGAAGAGAATATATACTTTTTCTGAAACAAAAATCTAAATATAACCTCAGCTCACACTTTTTATTACAAATATATGACAAGACAATGACCTGATGAACAAAGGTAAAAATAGTGAAAATTAATTCTACTTTTATACATTTTCTCAACTTTATTGAATATATTCTTATTCTCTGCTATCAGCTATGATAATGCACCAAGCCAAAAACAAGCTCCTCTTGTCCTTTTTCTATGATTTACTGTTTGGACATATGTGTTCTTAATCCTTAAGGATTTATAGAACAAGCTGTCGTTTTAATCCTCCCTGATGCAACATGCCTAGTATCTGCAGAAACTTCATCCGTTTCCTTCTAGGTGAGAGCAAGAAAATGTGCTGGCTGTCACATGGAACTGGAATCATTGCTTACTTCTGTTACAAGAAAGTTCAGGCGTGGATGAACAAACAATCTTTTGCTATCTTTTCCTGTATATACCAAAAGGGACAGTGCCAGTCTCAGCAGGTTTGTCAGTAGCCAAACCCTGAACAGAGACTTCTTTTTAAGACTTTTCCAACAACTGTAAGGATCAAGCAATAGTCAGAGTTGTGATCCCTTGCACTGGCTTTCACCAGAAGATAAACACAGGATGCAGAAACAGAAGCCCAGTGTCTCAATGCTTACACAGGGCCAGTACCCTGACACATCATCCCCATTGTATCTGTTGTGATTTCTCTGAAATGTTCTCATAATATTCCTACTAAAAAAATAATAGTTATCTGTGTCACCACACAAATTAAATTGATTTTTATGTCCCTCATCATTACACTAATCCTTTTTTTTTTTTTTTTCCCTAGTAAATTAAGCAGATTGGAAATCTGCTACATTTTGTATATTTGTTGCACAGCAAGCTGAGTACTGTACTCAGTTCTGTCACTGCACTTTGAGTAACTTGCATAATCTCTGTTCCGGTTCTTGCAGACATCAAATGATGACGGTAACACTTACCTGTCTGACAAGAAGGTTGTGAAATGTTTTTCATTAATGTTTGTAAGAAGGCTTTAGAATTTCACACAGAAGCTCTACAGACATTTTCCAGGTCAATATTATTACAGCAGCAGAGTCATTCTCCATTGCAGAACCTGTCTAATCAGTAGACAGGCAAAAAATGACATCCAGATGTTTACAGTCACTTTGGAGGAGTTAGAGAGGATGATACAAACAGCACAGTATTTGCCCTTGCCCTTTCAAATTATGATGCTACAACATTATTCCTTGTCTCATTCACTGAAGGGAGTGTCTGCCTACGGAAGTGAACAAAGCAAAAAGAGAACAGTAAATTCTTCCCTTGGTGCTATGAGTGAGAACAACTGAGTGTCCTCCCATTATGCTGTGGTAACTGTTCATGCCAAGGACTCAGGAGGAGTCCTGGAAAATTTAGATGAAAAAAGTAACAATCCTCTATCATATCTCCTTCTTTTCCCACTTCCAAACACTGACTGAATTATGTATTTCATCACGTGAGGAACAGTGAGGCTCTAGTTATTCTCAGGACAATTCTCCTGTGTTACTAATTGAGCTTGTTGTACAACAAAAGTTCTCAGCATTGAGAAGGCCGTGTGTTCTTCATGTGCCTGACTCATGGCCAAGCTGAGTCTTTGGGTTCAGTGGCCACAGAGGACTACAACCTGTTTGAAACAATGAGATGCTTCCAGAAAAAAGTGCTGTGCCTGAACCCACAGTTTCCTCACCCTCTGCATGCTGCTGCATGGAACAGGGAGGAGATGAATGGCTCTGTTCACAGCCTGGCAGTCATACCCCAGATCTGCAGCTGAATGTAAATAATAGAATTTATCTCCTTTTATATATATATATAAATACATACATATATTAACCCTGCAAGCATCAAGGGACAATTAGAAGGATAAGCTGGGAAAATGTTATGGTGAGCTTGTTCTTATATGTAATTTCTATCTTTTTTTTTTTTTTTTTTTTTTTTTTAAGGTTTTATAAACTATGATGTCATCTGTCAATGATAACAGGACAGTGGAAAAAGGATGGAAGTGAAATTTGGGTGATCATGGTTTTTCTTATCAGAACTGCCAGCCATGTGTTACTTCTGACTCAGCAGTTCCTTTCAGCTCCTTGTGTTTCTGTTTCATTTGGCTGCTCAGATGGCAAGTTAGCTGGAGATATTGTAAGTATCCTACACTGTCAAGCACAATACAGCACAGTTCTCTAGTGTCTTCAGGAAATGCTGTGTAATAAATAATCATTCTTTTGATAGCAGTTCCCAAATCACACCTAAAGAAACAGACAGAAGACCCTCTATTGGATATAAGGGTATATCACTTCAGTTAAGATAATCTGAGTGAATATGCTCTTTGCTTTCATTTTTCAAAGGGCCAGCTTGGAGAGAAAAAAAAAATAGCTGTTTGATAGATGGAGGGTGGGGATAATAGAAAATCCTTTTTTTCATTATAGAAAAATAATATCAAATGTAGCAACCTTGTATCCTGTTTTCCAGGAGCTATCTGGCGCCACACAGGCACTGCCAACAGACAGGAAGAAAATTGGAGCCTCCCACAGTTGCCCCAGTATGATGAAGACGCATACAAAGTACCTTTGTTTCTTCATGCTCTGACTCTCCAAGCTGCATTAATTAAGAAAATCAAAATCAATAAAATTGACTAGATTCTGAAAAACAAGAATTCTCAACATGAGCTGTCAATGTGCATCTGCAGCTCAGAAAGCCAACCATAACCTTGGCTGTATCAAAAGCAGTGTGACCAACAGGTCGAGGAAGGTGATTGTCCCTCTCTGCTTTGCTCTTGTGAGACCCCACCTGGAGCACTGCATTCAGCTCTGAGACCCCTAACTGCTGGAGTGGGTCCAGAGGAGGGCCACAAAGATAATCAGAGGGCTGGAGCACCTCTCCTATGAAGACAGACTGAGGGAGTTGGGGTTTTTCAGCCTGGAGAAGAGAAGGCTCCAAGGAGACCTCACTGCAGGCTTTTAGTACTTAAAGAGGGCCTAAAAGAAAGCAGAAGAGGGACTCTTTTTCAGGGAGTGTAGGGATAGGACAAGGAATAATGGTTTTAAACTAAGACAGGGTAGGTTTAGATTGACATTAGGAAGAAATTGGTTACTCAGAGGGAGGTGAGGTACTGGTACAGGTTGCACAGAGAAACTGTGGGTGCCCCATCCCTGGAGGTGTTCAAGGCCAGGTTGGATCAGGCTTTGGGCAACCTGGTCTGGTGGGAGGTGTCCCTGCCCATGGCAGAGGGTTGGAACTAGGTGGGCTTTAAGGTCCCTTCCAACTCAAACCATTCTGTGATTCTATGAAAAATGAACAAGCAATAAACTTGATTAGAATCATAGAACCATAGAATATCCTGAGTTGGAAGGGACCCACAAGGATCAACAAGTCTGTCTCCTGGCACCAGACAGGTCTACCCAAAAAATCAGACCAAGTGACTAAGTGCACAGTCCAAACACTTCTTGAATTCTGACAGGCTTGGTGCTGTGACTACATCCCTGGGGAGCCTGTTCCACTGCACAACAACCCTCTCAGTGAAGAACCTCTTCTTGATATCCAGCCTGACCCTCCTCTTTAGCAGCTTGGCTCCTTTCCCACGGATCCTATCTCTGGTCACTAAAGAGAATAGATCGGTACCTGTCCCTCCACTCCCTGTCATGAGGAAACTGTAGGCCACGATGAAGTCCCCCCTCAGCCTCCTCTTTTCCAGGCTAAACAGGCCAAGTGACCTCAGCTGCTACTCATACATCTTTCCCTCTAGGCCCTTCACCATCTTTGTAGCCCTTCTCTTAGTTTCCCTTCTCACCTGACAGTGCGAGAATGGAACAGTGCTAGTGCCTATAACTAACACAGCTACTTGTGCACCCACAGGCTTTACAGATAGTACAAATGTATTTCTTGTACACAGACATAAAGAACCTGCAATAACCAAGATAAAAATTAGTCATAAGATGAATCAAGCTGGTGGCAGCAGGAATGGATTTCAGTGCTGTTATGAAGCTATGTGACCTGGCTGGATCCCAGGTGGTTGATGGAAGAAGGCCGACAGAGTAGGTTTGATTTGAGAAGACACCAGTGACATGTCCAGCATTATATATGAAAGTGGGAAAGGTTGGAAATAGATTTTCAAAGACCTTGTCACAAAGGTGGCAGCTAAATCTATGGGAATAACTAAAGTAATCTCACCTATTCATTTAGCTACCCACACACATACACACCCTTGCTGACTTCCTAATTGACACTGTGGTCAGAGAAGAAACACAGAATTCAGAGAGAGGCTATTTGTATTTTATTTCTGATCCAGCTGGACCCAAGTGGTGCCAGGAATCCTGTGAGAAAGGCTCCTTTCAGAAAGAAATTGAGCTGTATTTCAGTCAGCGTGAATTACAGTTCTCTGAAACCTCAAGTCATTTGAAAAATACTTTTGCTTGTTAAGCCAGCACGGTAACTTAGCATGATAATGTTGTTACATTATCAGATAGAGAGCTTTTTAATATTTTTTAATAATTCCTGAACTGTGATGTTTTGAAATACAAGCAAAACAAGATATTCCATGAAGAGAAACCTGATGCATCTTTTTTCCTTCCTTTTGAATTTGCATTTTTCCTTGGCATCTTTATACAGGCAACCCTTTCCGTCAACACTTGACGGAACCCTTCCACCCCTCCCCCCTTCAAAAAAAAAACAAGACCCCTGGCTCCACAGGGTGCACTCCCAGTTCCACATGGAGGGGACAGGATGCACCATGGCTGGCTCAGGGTCCATGTTGGCTCCATAGCTAGTACCCGTGTCTCTGTGAGTCAATGGACTGCTTTATACTGCAGCCTTTTCCTCAGCAGGGACACCTCTCTGGGTCTTATTCCACTATTCTAGCACTAATTCTTCTTAAATGTGTGGGAGCTTCATATCTATTTATGTCTGTGTCTAAAGTAAATTAAATGGTTCAACAGTTTTAGAAGGGCATAGGCAAATACAGAAGAAAAGAAAGAGATAATAGTTTTGTTGAATTTGAAAGACTTGAGTTTAAATTTCCAACCCAGTCCAAGTTCTTAGTTTATAAGTTTATATTAACTTGCAATTCTTAAGAAAAACAAATTTGGTTACATCTTTTTTTTTTTTTTAATGAAATGTAGTTAATGCTCTTTGTGCATCCTAGACAGCTACACCATAACACATAGCCCAGCACCTATGCTGTGCCTTCAGTAACACCAAGGAGTAGTGCTGTGTGATTTCAATGCTAGTTTAACCAATATATCCCATCTTCCTCGAGGCAGGTATGAACATTAAATTAAAAAAACAAAAAAAGTAAAATAAAAAATAGGATATCCAATAGTGGATAAAGTCACTGATCCTCTTTGCCTAATAACTTGTCTTTCTCAATCTGCTTTAGGGGAAGTCAAGCCCTCTTCCACCCTCCCAATGCCAAATGTTCAATGATGCATGTAAATAAGAGTGTATCGGTTCCCTGTCCATTACTGACAACTGATTTAGGATCCAAAATGGTCAGCTCATGCTTGCCTGCTGTGCTCTCTGTTTTCCTCCTCCCCAGGGTCATTGACTGGCTGATTAGGTAATCAAATAAAATGCTGGGTTTTACTGTCGTGTCTTCTCAAACACTACATTTTCTTTGAAAGATTTCCATACTCAGCACAAGAGGATAATTGGAAGCATTGAGCAGAGTGTAGTCAGTGCCACTGAAGCAGGGAACAGCTGTCAGACTATAGACAGTGGACACAGGTGGTTAGCTGTGTGGGTTATGAGCCCACCACTAGGTTTTCATCTCAAACACTTTTGGTGTCTTGTGCTAGGTTATTTTGTTCCTTTCCTACATGGCAGAAGTGCTTACTGCAGCAGTACTCCAGCACCCACAGGTCTCCTGGGTGCTGGGGGTCAGTGACCATGGTGGCTCCTATGGCAGGGCTGGGCCAGTTTCCCAGTTTGTTACCATAAGTCTCTACAGAAGATTGCCCCAGATTTGGTCAATTTGAAGAATATAGGATATAATTGATAAAAACAAGCTTTGCCAAGTTAGTTTGGCACTTTGACCAATAATAGTCATTATTTATTTGCTTCTATCTTGAACTGTCAAAATGTAGAGGTAATTAGACATGGACAAAACGTTCTAGAAAGGTTCTGACTTGCTAATCTCTGCTATTGAATCTAGAACCAGAAAAAAAATAAATTACTTCATTACTTCCTGACTTATAGGGTTAACATAGCCTGTGCCAATATATTCAGATCCAAAGATACCCTCCTTGTTCATAGATATCCTGCAGCTGTTTTCATTAAAAAGCTCAATATTTATACTCTGGGAGGTGGTGAAGTGAAGTCTTGCTTAACAGCAGCAATGTAAACAGCATTATACCTCCCTTCAGCAGGAGCTATTCACACACCTGTCTTTTTTGGAAGAGTTTCAGTTTGCTATTTTTATTTCCATATGCTTATGAACTCAGTAGGTTAAGGGCTCTTTTTTTTTCTTTTTTTTTTGGGGGGGGGAGGGGTGAAGAGGGTGGAGTATGTGTGCCAGTTACACCTTTCGTCTAATCCTTACTTGATCTGAGGGTGGGCATATCAAATCACGGGAGTGTTTGAAGACCTCAGGGTACAGTGAGTATTTTGCATGTTCAACCTACTTCCCCTGTGCTAGCTGCTGTTATCTTACGCATAAGCATTACCTCAGACATGCCAAGTATAAGGTATGTGACATGACACATATTTTCCCACAATGTCTTGCTCTTCCCCACAGGACTTAATATCTCACTCAACCGTGGGAAATATTTCTTTGGGCATTGGCACATGGAGGACAGCAGTGAATATCGTAAAATGGGTAGCTCCCATTGCCTGGAGTCTCCACATTTCACCACAGCACAGGTATGTCTGACTCACCACAGTTTGCATTGTCCCTAAAGCATTCACAAATGTTCATATGTGCTCTTCATGTGACAAAGACACATCATAAGTGGTGGAGTGAGGCTGGTGGTCCACTCCACCATCCTCAAATTGGACTTTTTTTAATGACAGGGGTCACAAATTATGATAGCCCTTATTCAAAAATGCTTTCGGCAGCTGAATTTCTCTTGGCAGTATAGTTAAATGCTACCATAAGCACAAAGCCATATCCCCTCCTTCTGGAGCATGGCGTGGAGCCACCAAATGGCTGAAAGCACTCTTAGTCTTCTCAGGCGTGTGGAGTTTCCCACCATCACTAATGCTGGTGCAGCTGAAGTACAGGGAGGGACAAGGGCAGTGCTAGTGCAATAATGATACATTGGAATATTTCATAAAGGTTGTAACGCATCTTTTGCAATATATTTTCAAGCTCCCATAAAGACAGCAGAGCATAAACATGCTTTGCCATTAATGTTTAACCCTAGGAAAAAAAAAAAAACAAAAACACATTTATAGAACAAACAGTCCTGTGGCACATGGTTAGATCCCACCTATGTTATATCTGTTGACAGAAAGAATGGGGCATGTCAGTAACAACTGTAATGCTATTAGAAATGGAAATATCACCTTTGTGGTATTATAGGTGCTTAAACATCAGAATAGCCTCTGTACCTTAGAGCTAAAGCCATAGGAAGACATCATAATTCACATCTCACAGAGGCAGTCCAACTGCTCTTTCTGCCCTGCAAATGCTTCCCTATACCTTTGCTAGTTACCTAATCTTATAGTGAAGGATTACTGCAGTTAATCTGCAATAATCTCATTAATCTACACTTAAGAACACTACACAACCACCAATATGTTTAATATATTGCAGTGTTTGTGGTACCTCCTGAATTCCTCCCATACTTGTCAAAATCAATACACTGGCAAGTGACATAAACGCAGCTGTGGAGATGACCCATATGACAGATGCACAGGCCAGGCACAAACAGAAGATGCAAAATTTCATTGTGGAGAAATATTTTGTAGCCATGTTGGATTAAGATCTAAAATGCTCTGAATTGAGTCACTGAAAATGTCATAATGAAGCATAACCAGACTTCCAGGTTTAGATCGCTATGACATGAATATACATACAACATACAAATCTGTTACTTAAAAGGCGTGAAGGAAGAACTGTTCTCAAGTGGTGACCTGCCCATCCAGACAACATGAAAGAGAGAAATAAAGAGAGAAAGAATGAGAAAGAAAGAGAGAAAGAAAGGGAGGGAGGGAGCTATTTCTGATATAATCCTTAGTCTAAAATTTTAATATGTTAGAAAAACAATATTTCTCATAATACTTGTAAAGTAATGAACAGCAGCTCTTACACACTTGTTTTGACATACCATTATCAAAAGACCAGTAAACTTAACCAGTTTTCTGTCAACTTTTTCATATGGAATAAGTAATTCTTAAAGAGATGTCCACTCATTACTAGCGTCTATTTATAAATAATAATGAATTAATTTAAATTGTTGTGTCTCTGTAGTGACAAAGAAAAATCTATATAATTATTTGCTTTACATTATATTCCCCGATATAATTTCTTTTTTTTTTCTTTTTTTTTCTTTTTTTTTTCTATACAGAGAGGGAGTTAAAAAAAAAAAAAAAAAGAAAAACTAACAAAACTGGAGTGTCACTCAGATACTTGTATGGTTGTCTCATTGGTATTCGAAAGAAACACAATGTGAAATTGGCAAATAAAAAAGTTTAATAAGAATAAGACTGTATTTTGTCAAACACATCTGCTCTGATTAACTATTCAAGTTTAGTACTGCTAACAAAATATTTTGTTTACATTTTATTTCAACAATGTTTTTTTAAAATGTCTGACAGAGAAGTTTCCCAACAAATTGAGGGAAAGAAACCTTTTTAAAAAACTGTTACTGTCTGACATGTAAATTAATATTAAGTGATTAAGTACATCATTTAGCTGTGGGACCATATCCATAACCATAACAACTTTAATATACTACAGGCTGTAAAGGACAACTGTAAGGAATGATAATGACGTCTTCCTCCAATTACCATTAATGGTTTCAGAACAGCAATAAATTCTGGAAAAATAAAAAATAAAACTCTGTGTACTGTACTCATTTGGGACTCTAATACGAGAATTATTTAATACATAAATAATATATACATTATAAATATATACACACACATGAACACACATGCACATTCTCATGCGCACACATTGAGTACGTCTCCTCACTAACACATGGGAAGAATATTCAAAAAGAGCTTCACTCACTGTGCATGTTTCCATCTTACATCATGCATTTCTTTTGTCTGAGCATAGGACCCCGATGTCAGAGTAGAATTGCACAGAAATGACTCTGTAGAAAGTGTTTAAATCAAAGTGGCTTTGCTACAAGCCTGCAGACAACATGTGTGGAAGCAGGAATCATGGATGCTCAGGAGCAGGGATGCTCTTGTAGTGGTAGACTTGGCAGTGCTAGGTTGACTGATGGACTTGATGATCTTAGAGAGGTCATTGCCAATCTAAATGACTGTATGATTCTACAATGCAAAAATAGAGGTTAGGATATCTCAGCCCTTGAAGAAATGTAGATGCATTCCTTATTTTGCTGTTAGATGTTTTTTTTTTTTTTTTTTTTTAAATATATAAAGTCTGTTAGCTTAACTGAATCTTAACACATGCTGAGCAAAATATGTAAGCTTTAAGCTGACCTGTAGAGCAAAGCTGCTATGATATGAAATGTACACAGGATATTGAGAAAGGGAGTCTTCTTTCCTTACTAGAAAGATAAACTGAATTTAAATCATTTGAAGATAGAATATGAATTGATAACATCAGAAAAAAGCCCTGACATGTCTAGCTCTGACTTAGCATTCAAAGCTACTTCTGCTTTTCTGCTGGGAAGGTTCCTTAAGTAATCATCTTTCCTGAACACCATATCCAGTAGTATTTAATTCTACGCTTATTCTCCAGGAAAGCTATTTCTGACAAGCTACAGTATAAATAATGTTCTTATTTGTTATTTCTTTCTTTTTTTTTCTTCCTCCTTTTTTTTTTTTTTTTTAAATCAACATGAAAATAATGTCCACATACATAAAATACAGTTTTCCAGGACCAGCACTATTCATGTTACATTTTAGGCAAGAATTATTTTCTACTCAGACAAATTACATCACCTCATAAAGGATTTATAATGCCAACAGATTCCTGAGCTATAGATATAAAAACCAAAACCGATAGAACTACAAGACATTTCTTTAGAACCAGAGGGGAATCAAGAGCAAATATTCAAGAGCACTACCTTAGGATACAAAGTTCAGTTAGTTTCAGTTAGTAGGAAAGTAAGCTGTAAAAAATATTTTACAACAACATATTCCAACACCTACAAACTTCAGCTCAAATAAACTAATTCCTTTAAGCCTGGCTTAAATAAAAAAAAATGAAAAAATAAAAAAAAAAAATGAGGCTGAAAAAATCCCATGGTCCTGCAACACCCTCCATTCCCCCAAACCCAAAGACTCCTGTGAGGTTCCAGTCAGACAGCAAAACCTTACCAGAGAGTAATTGCTCTTTACAAATCAATTAATACAACCTCTTTTGTAGCCCCAAATGATTATTCTGATGATTTTTAATTCATTTTAACCTTCTCTGTTTTCAGTGGTACCATTCATCAAAGAGCCTTCATTGCCAAGGGGGCTCAATGAGATTCTGAACATTGCCTAACACTTCAGTACAGTAGGGATTTTCAGACTTTGGATGGAAGTATGATAGAGAGAATCATGATTCAAGGACTACCAGTGTTACAGCTTGAGGAGAGAGGTGACTATGAATGAAACAAAAAACAACAACAACAACAAAATTGCTTTTAATAGCATGCATATAGAATTAACAGTTCTATAAGGAATACAAAAATGCCTGAAATACTAATATAAAAGTTATCATACACTCTGTGACCAAAACAAAAGGTAATAAAAATTAAAATTAAAAAAAAAAGAGGTAAATAAACAGCATTTATTAACAGATCAAATATAAAAAGTATGTTTGTTCTTTTAACCTGGCATTAGAACTTGAAAATTAAAAAAGTGTAAGCAATGAAAATACACCAAGAACAATTAAATATATATATAAATAAATAAATAGGCAAACGTTGAAAAACCAACCCTGTTTTTCCTTTTAATAACTGAAGTAATTTTTTTAATATGGGTAAAGCATTCCCTCCACACAAATATGAGACAACTATCCAAAGAAAATATGTAGGAGAAGGACAAAAAATTAATAATTTATCATTTCCTTAACATGAAGCAATCAGCTGTTAAACATAAAACTAGTCTTGGGACCTCAAATGAAGTATCACCAGTAAATGATATCTGCCTGTAGTATTTCATTTCCAATGAACTGAGGTATCTTTGTCTAGCTATTAGTTCTGTTTCTACTTCCTTCATGCATCACATTCGGTTATAACACCAAATAAACAGGCACAAAATACAAGCCTTAATTCTGTGTTTTATATATCCAGAAATATTTCTAAATTTTGGTCATCCAGATTTGTGTCCCTAAACTTCACAGGACTACACAGGCATTGCAAGATCTTTTCTTCACCTCAGGAATATTTGTTTTAAGACACAGCCTCTGACCTGCTTGCTTCACCATGGGTGGAAGTTCAACCATCAAAGCAGTTTCAGTAATAGCTCATCAGGTTTCAGAGTTCATTTCTTCATGAGAAGAGGAGAAATCATGCAGGAAATGGTATGTTTTCTTTTGGCCACTTCCTTTTTTGTACTATGATTACTTTTATTTGTGCAGTGATTAGGGATATTACCTTATTATAATCAAAAAGTGGATGTTTCTTTTCAGTTCCTGTGCTTACATGTGACAGGCAAAACTGTGGCAGTCAAATACCCATCACTAATGTTAATATCTTTCAGAGAAACCTTAAATACAGAAGACTGATATTTGTCTTACCAACAGCCCTGAGTAATTCCACTCTCCTTGGTGATGGATTTGGTACCTTGCTTCCTGTTGCAGTCCCCCTGGTGCCTGTGCTGCATGATTGGAAACACCTCTTGCTCACTGGGAATTTCCCATGCACAGCACTGCTGCCAGAATCACACAGGCCTTTCACAGATATTTCTAAAGGACTGCACAAAGTCAGAGTTCATCTGGCTCAATGACATTTAAGTGAATATAAGTGGAAGGAGACTTTGTTTCAGAAGTTTTTGTTGCTTGCATGATGCTTTTTATACTAGAATATGCCTTTCCATATCATCCTAAAAAAAATAGTACTTCCTTTTTCCTGCCATATCTCAGTTGAGAAATAAAATATGTACTATTTGGCATATATCATGTAGGTGTCATTTTGTCTGCCATGTCTTATTCTTCCTGAGAAACAGAAGTGAAAATACAATTAAACTGTTAATGGGAAGAGAGCAAGAAAGGAGAAGGGTGAAGAATGTGAGTGTCCCTGAAGAACAGATGTCTAATCTTGGCCCACTCCTCTCAGGTGGGCAGTGCTGGTCCTTCGTAAGGCTAAGAGCTGAGGTCAAGGAGGAATTTGCACACTAAAGGTTCTGCCTTGGCAAGGAGCAGGGATGAGCAGCTACCCACAGAGAGCAGAGGAGCTTCTGGCAGACAGGCAGCATAGCAGGTAGCAGGCTTCTCTACCGAGCTGGGGCAGAGCCAGACCTACAAGCAGGTCAAGAAGAGCTACAGGCTCTTGGCTGTTTTGGACACTTCTGTGGATGCTCCTTTGGCAAATAAACATGACATTGTTTGGGAGAAGCTGTTTTCTGAGTCACTTCAATTAAATGATGTCACAACAGAGATAAAGGGTGTGTATGTGCCAAATCCAGTTAGTCCTGTCATGTTAACCCCATCAGTAAACATACAAGTCTTGAGATCTAATCTGACAGTGGGAGCATGCAGGATTCCCCTGAGAGGGACAAGGGAGCCAGACTCTCCTGTCCCGCAAAGGGGGACATTAATGGCAGCCAAAAATAGGTCACCTATCTGGATGACCACAACCATGCAAGGTAACACAGGGTGAGGCCTCTCACTGTGTCCTTTAGGCAGCAGAAGAAAAAGATGCTTCCTCTTCCTAAAGGGTGGGAAGTGGAAGAGAAGCTTATGTCTTCTCCTATCAGCCAGAAAAGGAAAAGATAAAGAAGTGTTTCTATTCACCTGTCACTCAGTTATTAAAATGGCAGTCAATTATGGATTACTGTCCTATAAAAGAAGCATTTGCAGCTATCAGTTACACAGGACACATGAAGAGGAACCAGCACAATGTGAGCCAATGCACTGACTGTCAGCAGGGTCAGGTGGCACAAGAAGGCGGCAAGTCTCTGGCCGGCTCCACTGCTACCACCTATTAGAGTTGGTGGGGTTTGAGTTGAAAAATAAATAAATAAATAAATAAATAAATAAATAAATAAATAAATACTGTTCCAAAGATGAAGAGGTCAAGATTAACTACTCTAGAGAGCTAGCTACAGTTGTATGTAATGTCAGAGGGACAAGCCACACGTTTTCTCTCTTCGTCTTACCTTCCTCTATCCCGTTAGTGACACATACTTGAGTTTTCCCAGAATCTGAGAACTGCTGTTAATGCCCTGTGCAGCACAGTGGGACCATGAGAGCCATTTGATTTATATGCAGATTATTTCTTGCAGGCAGCGGTACAAGAAGTACCAAGACCTTTGCCAACTCCATGGAAGTCAGTGATAAAAAAGAATGCTCGATGTCCCTCCCATGGAGACTGATGTCCCTACTTCAACACTTTCACTTTTGGAGAGGATGCTGGTGGTTTTCAGCCTCCTAGATTTTGTGAGAGCCTTGCTACTCAGTTAGTTACTCCCTCATCTGGGACAGAAACATCATGAAGCTTTCCAGAAGTTTAGGTTAAACTGAATTTTGCAACTCGAGGTGGGAGGAACCAAAGCTACTTTTATGAGAAGAGGAGAGAGGTGAGGAAAGACACAGGAAACTGAGGGAAGCTAGGAAAGGGAAATTAGGGGAGAACCTCAGAAAGCCAAGATTGCTGCTGCTGCCAGGAAAGGTTTGGAGTGACTGGAAAGGGGGGAAGTTGCCCTTTTGGCATTACAGCTTCCCTACACCCCCAATATTTGCCAGTGCCAGACAGGCATTCGGGGCTCTGTGCCAGGCACAGTCCCTCAGAAGCCTACAAAAGTGATTGCCTCACCTGCTTTTGCCCGTGCCTCAAACCTATCTGATTCCTGCCCTCCCACGAAGAACAGCTGAAGGTCTGCATGAGCCGCTGGTACCCCAGCACCCATCGGTTTGCTCCTGGCTGCAGGGGAGGGAAGGGCGCTGCTCCAACCCTCCTGGCTCTGGGTTTAAGGGGTTCCCCACCAGGGGAAATGGCAGAGATAACATTCATTTCTGAGCAACCTGCTCCCATTCCAGAAGCTGGGGCTTTTAGTAGAAGCTGATAGCATGAGATTTACCAGAAAATGTAGCGGGATGGCAAATTCTCTTAGACCTTGGAGTTTAATCCTATGCAGATGGTTCCTGTCGGGCCTAAGCAGAGATTTTCTTTGATCTGGATTTTGGGATGGGTTAAAACTTTCTTTCTGCAAAATGACATAAACTATAGATGTTGATTGGTGCTGCTAATCGTCACCAAATTGCCATATGTAACTATATCCAAAGATCAGTCTCTAATTGTCCAACCCCATGCTCCTGCAAATTTGTGTTGTTTTGCTAATTAAGCTCTGTGTTTATTTGGCTCAAACTTGTTGTGACTGGAACTGTTACTCTGTGATTGTACCGAAGCCAAAAGTAGGGAGGCTTGATTCCAGCTGGAAACTATAATTGATATTATTATCTACAATGCAAATAATTATAACTCAGTGTACTTCCTCTTCAGTAGGTTTTTCTTGGCAGGACAATTTGACCCTTACTGTTGAATTATTAATTTTCTCCCCACTTAAAATATACAGCCCAATTCTTTATTCCACAAACATGGCAGGCTATTCAATAGTTCAGCCAGAGAAGGCCCAGAATCATGTATATTTTGAACCTATATAAAGCTCCTCTCCTCATATTGGGATCTGCATAATATCAAAAAATGCCTCTCTGTCAAATTTTGTAATCAGGTAGCAAACTAGGTATTAACAAACCAGTTAATTATATGAAGATTGCAAATTGGGTATAATTTGCTAGTAAACCTACTGTAACCTGAATGCAAACAAGCTGCAAGTGAAGTACTAACAAGCAATAAACCTCCTTGCTAAGTATAAACAAACTTGAGGTGAACAGACTACAAATTAGGCAAAAAGAGAAGCCCACACTGGTTATAAGCTGAGTGCAGGCAGTGAGACGATGTGCTTGCCTACGCATTCACCCAAGCATTTACCTCAGCAACTCTCCTGCACCAACAACAGAGTTCAGAAACTGGGTTACAGACTGCTTCTTCAGGGTGAGCATCATTCTTCCCAGCAGAGAGACAACACGGCAGTGTTTAGATGGAGACAGGCTCTCAGTCTTTGGGAAGGGAAATATTCTCAAGAAAAATGACAATTGAAAGTACTACAAACCTTTCTTCTCTGAGCAACAATAGCTTTCTCAAAACCAGCAAAATTTGCCAAAAACTAATCAGGCTGCTTATTAAGTGACATTACCCTCATAGCTAGTGACATTGACTAGTAGCTGTTATCTCCACGGGACACTAATGGTAACTGGTTCAGAGGACAAGGTAACCTCAATACAGTGTTGCAAATGTCTGTAAAATGGACTTTCTGCTTGCAGGGTTTTATCTGTAGGGATCTGTCTGAATGTATTACTGGAGGGCATTTGCCTACAATGTTATTTGTAGTGAAATTGAGATTAACTTCTATAATTTCCTTAGATTGTGTATGGACAGGATGGGGAAGGAGAAGCGCTCCTGTTCCACTACTTGAAGGATGGCTCTTCTTGTTTATAGTTGTTGAATCATATAGCTAAGCTATATTTATATTGTAACATACACTGTGTTGCATTATAGTACATTACATTCATATATTACCAGCTAAAATATTCCAGAGTCCAGTCCTGCTTCCCCTGCCTGACAAACTCTGTCTCCATCTTCTTTTGTTCCAGCATGCCTAAGAAATATCCCTTCTTCTCTTTCTTCAGAACTTCCCAATATTTCCCAACCTAAATATCCAGCCTCACCCACCTTTTTCTCAATGTTCTTCCCATACACAGCCTTGCCATCCCAGAAAATATTTGCTCCTCCTAAGTGTGTCCTCCAAACCACCCAACTCTAGGCTCACTATTGACCCCGTACATCCTATTTCAAGCTCCCCTTCTCCTTTCTGCCTTAAGACCCTCACACTTTTCAATTCCCCAACTTCTGCTTCTTTCTGACCTGCTGTCTTTGATTCTGCCTCAAAGTGCTTCCAATTCTCAACCCTTTCCCCTCCCATAACCTGTGGCATCCCTGTTTCTCCAGTGCCTAGGTCCGTCTGTTTGGCTGTAAGGCTTCCAGCTGAAGCATATACACCTGCTGCATGTGGCTGAGGTGTTCATCTTCAACCTGTTGTATTATCCCTAGTCATTGGCACTTACGTTTTACCTCTCATCTGAGAACAGCATGGTAGTCTGAAACCTGCTTCCCCAGATCAGACAGGAAAGAAATATAAATAAATAACAGACAGGAATTTAAATACTAATTATTTATCAAATGAGACATAAAGGATAGAAAAGGAGGATCTGTATGAGAAAAAATAAAAATAAAAGGTTTTATGGTAGCCACAGGAATGTATGTATAGTGTCTCACTTCATCGAGTGTTGAAACAAGGTAGGGCCCCCTGAGCTATATGCTTCAGGGAAATAAAACAGTTGAGGAAAATACCTTCTGGCTATATACTAGCTAGGCACTAGCTTCTAGTATGTTAGCAAGTCAGAAGCTATGTTCAGCTTTGTCTGGGTAACACCAGCTCTGAAAGGAATGCTGTCCAGGCAAGAGTTTGCTTCTGCATTTTTTTTTTCTTGTTATAGTAATGTATCCCTGCCCTTGACAGCCTTCTCCTGTGATGGCCAACAGGGGATAAATGCAAGGCAAGAAAGGGAAGGACTCTGGGGATGTTGCAGCCTCTGACATCCCAGTCATTAGAACAGTACCTTCCTTGAAACCTTTTGCTTTCACAGGAGAGCCCAAAGAAATAAAGCACAAGAAGCATGTCGACAATGAGCAACATGTCAAGATGTTACTATCTCATGACAGATCTTGAGGCTTCCATTTTAGTTTCCCTCTTTTCTTGGCCAAAAGGTCATCTTCATTTCTGTTTCTTCATTAACTACCCTGTCCTGCAAAGTGCAGGACATCTGTGGGCAGTGAGAGTTGTAGTCCCTGACAAGAGCACACCCAGAATTTCTTCCTGAGAGCTTTGCTAAGACAAAGATGTTGTAACTATTAATGAGCTGGTGCTAAACATCACCTATACATATCGTAAATTTCTTGTCAATCTAGGGCTTTTGCACTCCCAACTACAAAGAAAGGGAGATGATTAGAATGCTTTTAGTGCCACATGTTGAGCTAAACATATGCACACCCAGTTAGGTTTTAAGTTTTATTGGATCATTAAGCCCAGCTATTACTGCATCTAATACCATTAGTTATGCAACAGACAGGAATTGTTATTGCTGCTAGACTACATCTCCTGGATCCCTTCCTCTACAGCAGGGTGAGTGCCAATCAGGCCTGCAGCAGTGGCAGAAGTCAGTAGGTGAGCCATTCAGCAGTCTGCAGGCAAGACCAAAGTTCAGCAGGTCTTTGTGGGAAGTGCTGAGGAAGTGAACAAATGCACATCTGAATTCTATAACATGAAATCCTGTAGCTCTCCTACAGATCCACTGTCATTGACATCAATCTTTAGTTAATTTATCTTTTAAAATCAATCTTCTGAAATCTCAGAAATGCCAATACAACAGAAACTGGCAGGATGTTTTGAAGCAGATTTTTAAGCCTTACTGGAGCCTGTTGGACAGGAAGAAGCAGTCCAAAGACAATGCAATTTAGAGAAACCCAACACATATACCCAGTAGGAATGTTATGCTCCACCCCAGTCTCATTTCACCTTTCTCCTGAATGAATGTTTTGACAATAGAGAGAAAAAGAAAAAAAAAGAAAAAAAAAGTTGGGGAATGGTTTGAGATATCACAGTATTAGCAGACACAGAGACTGCATAGCATTCTTGAATACAAGTGCCATGCTTCCCTCATAATAATCTCACTTAATCTGTGTTTGAGAACCATTCGAATGTTAAGATTTCATACCTTTCATGCCCACAGCCATCTGCATTAACAACCTAAGAATACATTGCATCCATTTTTACACAGGCATTAAGTAAAATGCACAAGGTAAGCACTTCAAGCAAATTGTAGAACACTTTGGTGGAAGGACATTTAAGCCCCTGGAATGAGAGTCAAAAACAAGAAGCACTTTTTCTTGCAAGAGTTTTAGCTGGAAAGGCAGAAGCGGAGATCTTTCTTCCTCTAGTGATCATTTCAACTCAAATCTCTCAACCATGACCATGGAAAAAAGAGCAATGAGAGAAAAATCAAACCAATCTGTTTCTCCACTGGAAAATGACTTGCTCATCAATATTATAGTGGAAATTGAGATTGTCTACAGCACTACACAAGAGAGTTTTAAAAAGAATAGGTTGCATTTACAATAAAGAAGCAGATGCTTGTGGCGCTGTGGCCAGCATTTTAAAGATGGTTAAATGCTGATGGTCAGCATTTAATACCAGGGGCCTGGTATTCGGGGTTTCTGTTTGTCACACAGCTCTCACCTGTGTCTGTAGTTTGCTCTGGCTCTTAACATCCCTGGAAAACAGACTGTTTATGTATCAACATCAAGTGTGAGTCTCAGACCAAGGCACATGAGTCTGAAGCATTTGCTCTCATGACTTCACCTCTGAAAAATCCAAGGACAGGAACCATGTGTACTTTTCTCCCCCACTTTTCTCCTCCCTGGCCTTGATGGTTTGTTTCCTTGCTTCCTGAGCTTGTAGAAAATGGACCTGTAGTTCTGAAGGTAATGAAATGTTAAAAAAAAAAAATAAAAGTGTGCCACAAAGCTATTAAGGGTTCCACCCACCCAAAGACATGCAGTATGACTTCTTGAATATTCAGAGCTGCTTTGCAAAAGCAAACAGTAATACAAGATGATTAACAATGCAAAATACTAGCTACCACACTCAGATTTGACAATAGCTGGTCTCCAGAGCTTCTGAACCCCATAAACGATTTAAATGAGCACAGAAACATATGCTTCACTGCTACTGTGTATAGAAGAACTCCAGGCTTTCAATGCATGTGTACAACAAATGTGATCTCGTGTCTGTGGTATCTTCTCTGTTGTAGACTGTTTATACAACTGATGACAGTCTTCAAAGGTTTTTCTGTATGACTGAATTCTGTTTCTCTTAAGTGTTTATAGCATATGTTTATGATAGCATACATCTATTTCTGCAACTTTTCAGCCCCTTGACCTATTGCATTTGTTCACTGCAGTACCATTGATCGGCATGACTTCAAGTTGTTTCCCACTTCCCTTTCTTCTGGTCTTCACACCAGAGTGGCTGAAGGGTCAGCCAACTGCCTCCCAGGAAACACAGCCAGCCTATGCAGACAAGTGAGTTTAGGGGAGTCACTCTGCATGAACTCTTAAATTGGCAGCAGCTAGTAGTTTCGTACTGTAATGATGATTAACATGTCTCTTGAAACAAGCATGGCAATGCCTGAAGGCAGTACCATCCACTAATGCCCACTTTCAGCTCCATTCTCATACACAAAAGTGAGAACCATCTGTTGCAGAATTCTCTTAAGACTTCATGCCACAGAAGATGTCACTAAGTTAATATAAATTAAAATGACAGAGACTTAGAAAACATTTCTCAATCAAATAAATATTTCCTTAACTGAGCAATTAACAAATACAGTTACAAGAAAGGTTTCATGGGACAGCTACCCTGTAAAGACTTTTTTTCCTAGGGATTCTAATCTTTTTCCACACCAAATACCCACAAAACAATACTAAAACTTCTATAACTGGTTAGAGCTTGTGTGGAGCATTGTGTCTTACTTATGTACATGTGATTTATTTATTTTTTTTTTTTTGGTAAAAATGCACATCCAATTGTGGAAACTTCAGTGCTGTTACACTGAAGTAACAGATTATCTCAAAATTAATAAACACTTTGAAAAGATAAAATGATGCAAGTACAAAGCCTTCTGTAAACATCTTTTAATCCTCAGATGTTCCTGTGCCAGTTTCCCCTCCCTGCTTTATACACCAGGCTGTCCAAGGCCACACAACAAGTCAACAGCTGAGCCAAGATAGACTTCTAATGATTGAAACCCATTTCTCAAGCCCCAATGTTTCTGTCCTTTCTTATCCTTCACCTCTTTTTTCACACAGTGAATACTATTTAAATATCTTCTCTTAAGGAGGAATATGAAAGAAAATGTTATTTTGACACCTGTACTTTGTGAGTCCAGTTCCAGGCTGCAGAGGAGCTTCACAGTTTTGTAATCTCTGCAGCTCAAACTTTGATTCCAACAGACATCAGATGATAGTTTTTGCTGCCATGTCATGTGCTGGTATCTCAAGTTAGACAAGTTTTATCCTATTATCAACAATTTTATTTTGTCTGTAGACTTGCTGGGAGACAAGCAATGGTAAGAAGAATAAACTCCCAAGAGAGAAAAACTAATAAAACTGCCAGAGGGGAAAACTACAGCATTTCCCAGGTTGCAGAGATATGTAGGTTCACAGTTGTGCTGCTATCTTCAAAGACGAAGTGACTTGATTGTTTGTATTCCATCATCATAGCAACAGCTTCCTCTCCTCCTGGCCCGGCAATGACATCTTGCATCCTTCCAGCCTGTGAGACACATCCCTGCCTCTAGCATTCTGCTGGTGAAGAATTCTGCTTTCCTGATTGATTGCCAGCCAAGACTGCTCAGAATGCAAGTGAGGGTGATTCAAGCTTTTGGATAAACAGTCTTAAGTTCCTGCATACCTGAAACTGAGCCAGATTCCTGCAATAGCATTGCTCACTGGTGCTAGCTACCATCTCTAGATCCAAAGTAGCATTTGAATTAAGCTCTCTTGAAAGAATGTCGGTGTGGAGATACACCATTAGTCCAAATAGTGTAGCCCAATCTCCAATCTCAAGTTTTTGGTAACAGATAATAAGGCTGTACACTTCTTGTCTGTATTTGAAATACAGATGTTCTGTTTAATATGCTTTGCACTACTGCATGTATTATGGCAAATATTTTGATAAATGAAGAGCATTAACATGCTGCCATTTGATGAAGTACTTTGTTGTTTTACTAAATTATCTGTATGGTTTTAGTTTAACCTTCATATCACAGATTCCTTTAATTCTAATCACAGAAATAAAGAGGATTACTTTTGGTACACTTGGAGGTAAGTACAAGCTGTGTCAAGAGCCTAGCATATTTTCTGCATTTCCTTCCTCCGTCATTCTTTTCCCCTTTTCCCACAAAGTATCTACCTTAAGTGCACTTATCGCACATCTCAGGTAGCCAGGGGAAATCTAATTCCATTCAGTCCATGCTCCCAAGCTAGAAAGTTTTTCAACATGTGCCTATTCCCTAAGGATGAGTAGAAAATATTTCCCAATGGATTTTTTTATTATTTTTTTTTCTGGTCAAAGAACTTTCCCATGCCCACCACTGTTGGTGTAATCGTTGCTGTTGTCAAGTCAGTATATGAAGACTATGTTGCCATCAAAGGCTGAGGATGTTCTGCCACTCTCGTGAAGATTTGGTGTCCTCACTTTAAAATTTGACACTTTGGTGGCACTGTACTATGGCTATTGACCGACTGGGATATGAGACTAGTGTCTATGAATGTCCTCAGCTCCCAACAGTATGTGAGATTTTTCATTGTGTTTCTTTCTCCGTTTCCATTTGCCTGTGAATAAAGTACTTGTTGAATAGTAACTGCAGAAACCATCTGACTGAAGTGGGATGGCAGGAGGGAAGCAAGGTTTTCAAAGATACTGTGCTGATCCTCTCTCCCGCTGTACAAACACACAAACCCAATGAACATGAGTACCTACCTCATTAGGAAAAGTTGTACACCTACAGCAGTGCTGTAGTTTTATCAGCTCCTAGACCTATAGCAGAATTGACTTTTTAGACAGCAACAGATTCAATAATAAATAAATAAAGGTATACTTATTCTCAAATGACATTGTTTGTCATGCTTAGGACATAATTTATTTCAAATGAAAAATTCTTGAAGAAATGGGAGTCATTGACAGTGTTAAGGCTGAAGGAGTATTGATAATCAAAAGCCCATTTAATACAAAATGGAAACTTCAGGTTGAGATATCTTTTGTTGTTGCTGAATGACCTACACAAATAAGGGAAATGACTCACTAACACTGAAACTAATTATACATGGAGGGCTGGCATACACACAAAGTAAACTAAGGATTCATATATGTATTAATACTTAATTCAGTTATAAAGAGTGTTTAGCTATAAATTATTCAGGAAAGGTTGTTTCCTGACCACCACCACCACCACCACCACCCCCCACCCCAAAAAAAAAAAAAAAAAAAAAAAAAGGCCTTTTGTATTCATGTCCTAATAATCCTAACTGGCACCACCTGTGTTCAGAAAAAAAAATAAAATTATATCCATTGTTGAAAATGTCATTTGCTGCTTTCAAACTACTGACGAATGTTGCTCAGAATTATAGTTCTGAAGGTGAAAGAAAATATAAATTTGCAGCACCTTTGGTGCCTGAGTTGTACGTAAGTAGAATATTTTGAACAGTTCATATCTAAACCTTGTAGAACAAAGAAATGTTAAACTTTTTCTCAGGCTATGCCAAAATAACTCAAACTATTCTTAAAATAATACAGGCATCCACATTTTATTTCATCTTAACAGAGCATTTTACTGCAGTTGCTAAAAGGCCAAACTTGCAGTGACATCAGCAGAAATTCAAGATGTTATAAACATATCCAGCATAGGCACTTAAGCTGTGTGAAAGGCACTGGTAACTAAAACACAAATAAGATACTCAGCAAAATGCATTAAGTACTCAGGTGTCCAGGGCCCTGTCTGACCTAGAAAACATACACCAATGTTCTGTCCCCCCATCTGAAGGCCACCTTGGGCCTATGAAGGAAAGTTTTCATCAGCTTTTAGTGAAGTGGGATTTGCCGCAATTCGCCATGGGGTTTTAAATGGGTAAAAAGTAATTACCATTAGAAAGTGATTAATCTTTGTGTAAATACATTCAGACATCAGCTGGACACATCCACCTCCATGCAGGCTGGCAACTGCTGCTGCCACAGCCTGGTCAGCCATGGTGTGCAGGGGAGCCCACACAAAGGCCCAGAGCATACACTGAAGTGCTGCTTTCCTTTGCTGTTTCTCTGCAGGGAGAAGGAAACATATTAGCCTTTGGAAGGCAAGGATGGATGCCAACTGTCTCATACTGTCTGCCTGCATGAGCCACCTTTTTGTCTTTTTTAAATAAAACCAGGGGAACTTTATAAAACAGCTTGAGCTCTAACAGAGGAAGAAATTAATCAGAGGTTCAATGGCTAACTCTTAGGAAGTCTTCTGTTGGTTCACTTCTTAAGCAACTCAAATTACTGCCGATGAGCTGGAGGATTCTGTTGTTCTTCTTCTTTTGTCAAATTTATTATTTAATTCACTATCCTGAAAACTACAGATACTAGTGTTTACTAAAGAACCTCTTCAGGATCTCAATCATTGTCCCCTTGTTCTGAGGAGATTGCAACATCTGCCTTTATTTCCAGTTTCTTCATGGATTAGCTTAAATGAATCATTAAACATAAAGTCCTAACTATATGCATCCAAGTACCTCAACGAGCTACATGGACACTGGTCTTAATTTTATATTTACCTAGTATTGTCGAGAGAGCTTTATTCCTTGTTTCTAGTGAGTCATCTACTTGAAGGATATGTTTAAGAAGTCACATTCTAGACATGGTCTTTGCCCCCACACATTTCACTAGCACAGTAATAAGCATGTAAATAAGATACGCTTTCAAGTACATGGTATAAATATTCCAATTAGAACAGATTAATAAATTCTCAAAATAACCTTCTGTCTTTTATTGAGTACAGAACTTTTTTTTTTTTTTTAATCCCTAAAAACATAAACTTGTCCATCCCTTTGCCTCTCTGAAGAAAAAGTCTACAGATACATGAGGTGTGTGTTTGCTATGAGAATAATTTTTGCAAAAGTTTCTCACTTTACTCTTCAAGAAGGCTTTGGAGGCCCAGCACAGGCACCCAGAGCAGATATGCAGTCTCCACCCAGGAGATTTGGCCAGAAATATCCTCAGCTGGTGTGATGCAGTGGCATGTTCTAGTCTTTGCATGAGAGGGTGAACTGGGGATCATCAGAGATTCCTTCCAAATCTTTAAGATGTGGTGTTTTTGCAGTATTGATTTCAGTTATCCCTGAGGTATCCTTTACAGTTATAACAGTTTCTTATTATAAGAAGAGCCACACACAACAGTAATACCTAGAGATGGCTCAAAGCTGATTCTTGCCATCTAAAAACAGCAAAATGAGACATTATATTGAATGAATTCCCCCTTCTCTACAATTTATGACTTCTGATTTTAAAATGGATTTGTTTTCCTGAAGAAGAAAAATCTGGAAGTGAGCCTTAGTGAAATTCTGCATAGATTCCATATTTACTAGAATCTCCAGCAACCTTGGGAGGACAGGTGATGAAATGCTTTCTAATTCAGCAAGTTCTTCTCATTATTTTTCTTCAGCAGCACTCCTGTGTTTACACACAATGCCTCTCCCTCTGATTTCAGGCAGAGATCCTAAATATTTTAGATTATTATGTGACACAAAGCAGGCAGCAAATTACAATTCTGACAAGTGAGCAGGAGTACTCTTGTCTTCAAATGTTTCTCTGTCATTGTTCAAAATATATGTGGCTGAGAGGACCCCACATGATGAGCTTCCCAAGGCAATGTAAGGATTCTGGTCTGCCCTCAGACAGGAGGGGTGATCGGATCAGCACTTCCATTTGTTAATTTTTTGCAGGTATTTTATTTCTTTGTTTTCCTTTAAAACAAGCTATTTTCAGAAGTTTTCTTTTAGTTTCTGTGACAAAATGTTAAATGAAATTCTTCAAACGAGCAAACTGTCTTACAGAGACTGTTTTCAAATGAGTAAATGCAAATTAAACATCTAATTCATAGTTACATAGTGAAGCATATAACCCTGTTTTCTGAAGGGATCACAGAAGATTAATCATGTTGGACTGAAAAAAAAAAAATATATATATATATATATATATATATATATATAATCTGTTCTGAGTTTAGCTGTCCCATATTAAAAATTTGGGCTCTTAAGTTTTGACTTTTTTTTTTTTTCCTCAAATTAAAAGAAATCCAGACTGCCAAAAGATATTGTACACTGGTTAATGGCAAGTAGTTCAGAATCATTTGTCTGGCTGTACTATGTATGCTATGACATTTTAGCAGTCTTGTGGTTATTTTTTTTTCCAGTTAAAAACTACCTATGATTAGATCTAAAATGCCAATACTAATCCACAAGGCTATTTGCAGGTATTTAAAAATACCACAGATGATTATCCTGTATTAAAATGAGACCAATTCTGCTGCCCTTAGTAGCAGCTCTGGGTCATGTAAAAAGTTGCTGACCCCCAAAAAAGCTGCATGTGTGACTGACTTAATGGAGAGTTTCCATGAGTGAGAAAGGATGAGTTCTGCATGTGCTCAGGCTATTAGGTCATACACTGTCTCACAACCTGATTTTTTTTGCTGGAGATTCTAGTAAATAAGGAATCTAAGCAGAATTTGGCTAAGGCTCACAAGCTTCCTGGTTTATGCCTCTTTATCCACAGAGAAATCCTTACCTCTAGATTATCCATAAAGAAAAAACTTCACTGACTGCACGGTGACTCCACAGGGTTTCGTTCACCTCTAACCATTAGATCAAGTTCTCCGCTGGAATTAAAGGTATCTGGCTGATGCAAATTTGTTTCCTCGAGGAGTATGATTTCATTGGGCCAAATGGCATTAAAAGTCTTGGGGAACCTCGAAGGGATGGGAGCCTAATTCAGTAAAGCACGTACATACAGCCCCCAGAGCTGTGGCAGGTTAGGGAATGTGTGGGTACCTGTGGGTACCCCAGCACATGACCCATGGCTGTGGGCTGGTTGGGGGTGCAGCAGGCAGGAGCTCCCTCGTAGCATGTCTGCTCCCGTTCATACACCAATTCACAACCCCAGTTTTTAGAGGTGGATCTGAACTCAGACCTCACATCATATGTCAGTGAGGACACTGCCACACAGCTATAGCACTGAATAAATCCATACACACAGATATCTTTGGTTGTTACCTCAGGCTGGGTTCTACCTTTTGCAGATAAGATAGCACCTTGCTCTTAGGAGTAACTTGGGAACAAAACTATTTGGAAAATTAAAAACGCAATCATCAATCATAGTAAAAATAATGTAAGCAAAGAGGAAGGAATAAAAGTAAGAGTTCTCCCTCTGATATGAAGGAAGCTCTCCAGAAATATTTCTAATTGAAGCTAGGGGAAGGAGATGAGCAGCAATGGATGCTGATGGTGAATTTAGTACAGACCAGTGCCACAGCATATTGGTTCATACCGTGTCCTCTTTCTCCCTCTAACCTGAGTCAACAAGGGCAGCTGCTAATCCTTCCATTTTTAGCACAATGCAAACCTTTCTCTGTTCACTAATCCATCACCACATCAGCAGTATCAGCTGATGTGTGGCCCTGTTCTCCTGCAACTGCAAGCCCCAGTATCCTCTGCCAGCTTTCCTGCTCCTGTATACATCTCCCACCCGAAATCCACAGGGCAGTGTAAGGTTTGTGTGGTGTGCAGAACCCTACCCCTTTAGCGGTGCCTCATGAGAACTCCGGCAGCTTGAGTTTGTTTTCTTTAAAAGGCAGTTTAGTCGAATAGATCTCAGATTTACAGGACAAAGGGAGAGAAAACACCCTACTAACACTGTCATTAATCTCACTGCAGTGGTGGAAAGAAATGCCATTTGTGTTCCTAGGGAGGGTCTTTGCTTTATGATCCAACAAAGGCTGGATGCTTCCAGGCTGTTTGAACTTGTGCCAAATTCAATAGAGACCAACAGCAGAGGAAAACAAAGTCATTTTATTCTACAATTAACTAAATGCCTACTATAAAAAGGACATGGATATACCCCAGGTTAAGTCCACAATTTTAGCACTTAGACTGAATATGAAGTTGAGTCAAACTAAATTTGTTATAATCAGCATTAACATGCAAATTGGGAAAAGCTGTACAGCCCAGCAAATAGGCTTTCTTTGGTCTTCATGCATCTTAAGGCTCTTTTGTACCATTTTGGTGATATAAAGAGGGCTAAATACCGATATAAATTATGCAAGGAAGGAGACATTAATGAAACTGTAGAAGGTACACTTAGCTCAAGCCGAATGCAACAGTATAACATAAAAGTGCAGATCCCCTTCTAGCATAAAAAAAACACCCTGCACCTGGTGCTAGGAGATTTATATGTCAGGCTTCACATTCATTTGTTCAGTCCTGAGAAGCTGGGGGACACATTGAATTAGCTACTATATAATCCATCGCATAAAGCACAGCACGTAATTCACTCACACTACAGCTGAAAAACATTTGAAACTTGAAATCCTGTGCATTATCAATAATATGTAAGAGGCATTTAACCTTTACAATGAATGAAGTGTACATTTACAATTAAATTTACTTTTATTCAGAAATAATGGCCTGTCCCCTGCATCTAGAATATGAATTGTTCCTACCTCACCTGCCACTTCTAACGCAGAGAAGTGGAACAGCTCTCCGGGCAGCAAATATCTTCTCCTGTGCTTGTAAAGAGCATGTTCACGAGCAGCAGGACTATTGTTGCTGCTGCTTCACAAATGCAAGGACACAGGCTGCAGGAGCAGCCCTGTACATGCACAGAGTAGTACAAAGCTACTTCATCTGGAAGCTGCTTATGCATCAGCCTAGCCCCTAGAGGTGATGGTCTCAATACTAGGACTTGATTTTTGCTACTTACTGATGGGCATGCATCAACTGGAGAGGATTGCTCAGCTTCAGCGACACCACACTGCATGCTCCTGAAAGGAGCCCTGCACCATGTTGTGTACCAATGTGGTTTTATTATTATTCAAAAAATATATATATCAAAATAAACAAAAAGACAAAAAAAAAAAAAAAGTGCATGAAAGTACCTGAGTTTAATTATTTTAGCTCTGAGGTAGAACATAATAGTTCAGAACAGTCTCAGCAGGCAACTTAATAATGGAATTAACTTCAGTAATAGGTCAGAGTTGCAACAAACCTCACCCATCCGTAAGGTAGTCACATTTGTTACTTTAGTTCAACTTTGCCCAGTAAGCCAAAGGAAAGGAGTACAGAGGATGTGAACATAAAAAAATCCTGGCTCTTGCTTTGGAAGAAACAGGAAATTAAATTACATTATCTGAGGAACTTCCTACAGCATGATTTTTGCAAGACAGTGAGATTCAGCTATCAGTAATGTAGAACACTACTCAATTACCTTAGAGTAAAAATACTTTTAACACAGTCTGAAAGTTCAGCTGGAGGCTTGCTCTGCTAGGAGACAAAAAAAGTCACTGAGAAGGCTTTGTGGAAGGCCATAATCTAGACAGTGATGTAGTACAGCAGGGGTTTGTAATTGTGGAGTTATATCTACTAGTACGGTACAATCCATGGAAGAGGTTATACAGTGGAGCTTGCCCCGCTACCCACAAGCTATATTTGCACTGTACGCAGTGTGTACACACTAAATATAAAATTGCTTTATCCACACCTTTAAAAATAGAAGTTTTATTGCTCTTCTTTAAAAAGAACAGAAAGCAGTTTTCTGTTGCTTACACCTGGCTAGGAACACCTGCCTAGGAGCATGTGGAGCATTGCTCACTTGTGTAGAGATGCACCTCCCCGGCCTCTCTGTGGCTGGGCAGCCTACTGAGCTATGGGGAATGCACAGCAAGGGAGGCGTTGCCCCAGAAAACAAAGAGAAGGAAAGGCCACCTCTTCTAGACAACAACGAGATGAAATTTCCATTGGTTTCTGACCTACAACTGGTCAGCATTTTTTGAAGGAACCAGTAGTATTTAACATGAGCTTCATTTAAGGAAGAAAAAAAGGAAAGATTAAAAATGAAATTAAAGACAGTGACACAAAAGCACTGAGGCTGGGCTGCAATACAAAAGTATAAACGATTCCTAACAATACACTGTTTCATGTTTCCTTTCCGGAAACCTCTTTACTTTCTTTTTTAAAACCAGCGTTGGTAGGAACATATTGTCTCAGTAAATAACATTTGTTACTTTCCTCTTTCCCCCACTCCCTTCCCACCCAGATACATGCTTATAAAGCAGAAGTGATTACAACAAATTCAGTGTCCAGACACTTGAGAAGATGTTGCAGTGAACCCAGACCACCCACTGACTTCATATGCTCTGTTTTTCAAGTCCCAAATTTTTACAGATTTTCCACTGCCTTTGATAATGAAGAACATAAGTGCTTTTATTATTATTTTTCTATACAAAAAAATAATAAAATAATAAAAAATGCAGGAGTGGGTCAAGGAAAATCTGCTAGATGCCAGAAAATCCAAGACATCCCACCACACATATTTTGCCTTTCACCTTAACTGGCATGCCATCAGTCAGAGCATCCTCCCTCCTTTTCAACTCATACTGTAGCTTAAAATCAAAACAGGTTTCTCTGTTTGCCCTCAGAAAACCAGTAAGTCACCCTAGTTTGCCTTTTTCATATGGAGGCTACTTATAGGAAAAGTAAACTAGAAAGGTATACTAGAAGTGCAATTAAGCCCAGAAACACAAAAGCTTTGTCGTGGTTCCACATGTCAAAGGTTTTATAAAGCTTTCTCCCCGTGGTCCACAAATTCTCTAAGATTTCCTGACTTGGAACAGCAGCTTGCATAGCGTATTTTGGCCTGGCTGCTATCACGCAGAGCTATGTTCTTGGAGAGGCAGAAAACAGACACAGAGCACACTGGTGACAGGAACAGAAAAAGCATGGTTTAAACTGCAATTCACTGTTTAAAGTATCTAGCTATTCTGCTTCCGAGCCTCTGCAGAGCTAACAGGCTGGCTTTGCTGGCCACTTCCAAAGGTCGCCTGCTTCCTGCTGAGGAACCTTCTGCCACATACATCCAGCCTAGCTACTTTTGCCAGATACTTTTTGTCAGATCAGGTTAATTATTAACCCAAATGACAAAAACACAAAAATGTTTTATTTTAATTGAAAACAGAGCATGTTGCTGACAAATGCTGAACAAGTGTAATTTACCATAAACAGTAGTCATGTGCTACATTTACATAGCTTTTGTCAGCAGTACTTCAGAAAAAAGCACACAAATAGGATCCCTTCATCCTTCGCTAAACTTGATCAATTTGGAATTGTTAAGTGTTATATGGCAACAGTCTGTAAAGCAAGGGGCAGAGCACAACTTCAATGAAGTACAGAAGCCAGAAGAAAAAATATTTTAAGAAGGCCAGGCATGAATACAAACTGAAATATGTCCAGAACCACAGAATAGGCCCCTTATGAAGAGTGCCATGCAAGTTTTACTGTCTGTAAACAATCCGAATTTTTGACTTCATGCTTCACTTCAGAGGCTCCAATGGTACATCTTCCTTCACCAGCAGATAAACGTCTACCTCAGAGTAAAGCCCAGCCCTGTAGCTGAAAACCAACAGCTTGGAATCCAGCCTATACATGCATTTGTTTAGCCTTATTTGAACTGTGGGGGGACCTTTACATGACAATCTGTCCATGAAACGTACTGTAAATTTCAACTTTAAACCAGTTGCTTGATTTTCCTACCTTATTATTACTGTATCCCCTAATGCAATTCTGCAGCTTCCATGAAAAAATACTTGATTTCTCATGGTGAAATGCAAGCTAAACACCACTAGAGAAAAAAACAGTAATGTAAAAAAAAAAATTGAAAAAAAAATGAAAAAAACAGAAAATGTATCCTCCGTACAAAATTCCCGAAGTGGGCATTCTGAATATTGCATTAGTAGGACCCCTAATTACTGTGATTTGGTTCAAGAATCAAAAGGCTGGATCAGCAATTTTCTGTAATAACACAATTATTATTACAAGAAACATTTTTTCTTGTTATTATTCATAATGTATTCCCCAGAAGTTTGATTTAGGCAGCATTTAGGTTAACCATGGTCAACTGCAGCAGATAGAGATGAATGTGGTGGCAGGTTTCGGTGAAAGACCAGCAGTCAACACACACTCTCAGGATGTGTGTGTGTGCACTGAAGTGCTCACCAGTCAAACGGGATGTGTTCTCGAGGCAATGGGCAGGAGCTGTCTCAAGCATATGGTAGGCACTAGGAAAATAGCTAAAAGATATTGGTTAAAACCAAATCAGTCCTTGTGGATAGACACCAAACCATAATTTACAGCACAAGAGAAATGGATGTTATGAATATTCTGGACTCCTGGCAAGAAGATACTTTCTCATTAGAGAATGTAACTCCTTTACCACCACTAACTTAAAAATCGATTCACCTTCATTTCTTCTTTTTCTCTCAGGTAGCGTACGTACCAACATGAGGATGTGGATGCCACATGGCCCAGTCAGGCAGCCAGTGACCAAACCCTAGAAGTTGAGATTTTATGACGTTACCAACCCATGCTCAGAGTGGAAAAAACAGCCCCAACTGAAATTTCACTGTCAGTATAAGACCTCACCTCTAGAAGCTCTGGGAAGTGAGAGCAGGGATTCCAGAGCCTTGCCCAGTTTGCAAAACCCAGTTAACCGTACAGTTCAAGTTGTCTTTCTTACATGTCCCCGCCAAAACACACTCCTCTCTTCCTCTGTGACCCCAGTGTTTCTCCCCGCTCATCAGCCTCTAATCACACTCATAACTCACACCATATCAGGGACGTGCTGCAATTCCTGGAGCACTATCCTTCACTAGAGGCTGCAAAGCAAAGCTGCTGAGGGAACCCAACAGCTGTCCGGAGGACAGATGAAAACAGGATGTCATTTATCCTCGTTGGCAGGGCTGAAGGTCTTGTCTAAGTAGTTAGAGGCCACAGTTTGCTCTCGGGTGATGGCTACTTAGTGGTTCACGTGGAATAAGTTGTGGTCTCAGACAAAGCGATGGTGGAGAAGTGTTCACCTAGCAATGAGGCACTAATTAGCCCTGCTGCTGGTTGACTCCACACAGGTCACTGCTAGGTCTGGATCACACAGTGAATTACCCCCATCCCGCTAATGATGCCAGTGTTAATGAAGTGACAATTTGCTCCCATTGAAAGATTAAGTCAGAAATAACTGCCTTATCTGATGCAAATATAACAGGGAATTGGAAGGGCTCTGGCCCCTCCATCAGCCAGTACATTCTCAGAGAAGGGGGAAGCAGGAGCAGTTCCAGAAGCTGGACCTTCTGCCCCCGGACCCTTTTCCTGATCACAACTTCCTGGAGTTTCTTACATTCCAAAAAGCCATTATTTTTATCCTGGAATATGGTTGTACATAGATAAAATGCAGCATGTGGGAGCAGCAGTAACTGTATAGCAAGAATAAAAAAGATTTCATGCCACTGTGCAAACACACACACAGAGCTGTCTTGCTTGCCAGTGTAGCTGAGTACAGACAAGAGCAAGGTTGGCACAGTTTTTAACCATGTTAAAGCTCCCTAGAAAATTTCTCTTTTGACTTTTTTTTTAAATGAAGTGTTTATTGAATTAGATGTATGTAAATGTTTTATAAGGAAAAAATACCACTGCTTTCATTCTAAATTAAGCATTTATAATTATTCAGAAATTTAGTCATTCAATTTCCAAAGAAACCAAAGTTTCCACCCACCCCAATCATTTCAAAACGTTAAAGCCCATGAGTGTCCAAGAAGACCCACAGTAGTAACGTGGAAGTTCTTGTTTAATGGTCTAGGGAGAAGGTAGAAAAGAAACTCTTCAGGAATTTCCAGTGCTTGGAGAGAATGGAAATCTAGAGCAACTAGGCAGGTAACCAATGCAGATTAAGTCCAAATCTAGATTAGGTAGTGACAACTGTGAAAATATTGAGGGAAATAGCACCCTTGGTTGTAGGCAGGTGAGACACTAGTGCTTCCTGCTCCAGAAGACAGACATGCACTGCACCCTGCGCAGGAGGTCCACATCCATCCACATCCTTTTCAATTTAGGAAGCCTTGGCTCCCTTCACACTTTTTTTGTTGTTTTTACTTCTGAAGAGTTTACTTGGTAGAGGGAGAGAAGGGTCTGAAATCTTTCTCAGTGTGGTGACTCTAAACCAGCCAGGGATATCCAAGGAGTTCTTCACCTTCAAGACTTCTGTTGGCATCACAAACTAGGAAAGGGGAGCCAGCGATCAGGATAATTGAAGTTTGGATTACTTCAAGTGTATATACATATATATTAATTTCTCTTCTCTTAAGCTATTATTGCTTTTAATGCAAATAATTAAAGGTATTTTAATTAAGATATTTTAAAGGGATATAAAATGATTAAGGAGCTGAAACACCTCTGCTATTAAGAAAAGCTGGGAGAGCTGGGGCTGTTCAGCCAAAAGAGAAGGCTCAGGGGTAACCTCATTGAGGCTTTTCAGTACTTAATTTTTTTTTTTTTTTTTTTTATAAGTGTTCTTTAAGAGCTACTTTTTGCTCAGTCAGATAATGGCAGGACAAGGGGGAATGGTTTTAAACTAAAAGGCAGCAGATTTAGATTAGAGGTTAGGAGGAAGTTCTTCACTGAGAGGGTAGTGAGGTACTGGCACAGGCTGTCCAGAGAGGCTGTGGATGCCCCATCCCTGGAGGTGTTCAAGGCCAGGTTGAATGAGGCCCTCATCAACCTGATCTGGTGGGTGGCATCCCTGCCTATGGCAGGGGGATTGGATCTACATGATCTTTAAGATCCCTTCCAACACAAGCCACTCTATAATTTTAAGGGAATGGGGAGATGCATCTCTGACTAATGATGGTAGCATGTGACAGTCTGAATTTGAAGTCCATTCCAAAGGAAAAGCAGAATTAACAAGGAAGCTAGAGGTAAAGAGCTGGAGCAAGATCAGTGCAAGCCTCATGTAAAAGTAGTCCTGGAGCCAAGTAAGATGGTTGAAATCTTGCAAGAGTTAACACAGCTTAAGCTAAGCCATTCCTTCTCCATGACTCAAGAGGAGCAGCAGAGGAATACATGAGCTGTGGCAAAATGACCCACACAATCATAAATAAAACATGTATCAGGTAATACACTTCCAAAGAAGACACTGAAATCAAGGGTTTGAAGTGTCAGTTGGCAGTTTGGGATGCGTCTCTTTCCAACAGCCTGCTTAGACAAATCAACTTCCAGTGAGGTTACAGATCTGTGAAGGCTTTTAAATAGGTTGGGGCAAGTATGAACCTTCACACTTCTTGATCTCAAAGAGAAAAGAAAGGTTCGCATCCATCTAGAAAAGACACTTCCAACTTCAAGGCAGGGAGGGAGGTGGTAGTGGAAAGAAACAACTTAAACAGAAGAAATAGCTTCCCACATTTTCACACTGTTGACCACCAACCATAAACACAGAAGCTGTATTTCCTGGAACCTCTTCGAGCAAAAAGACGGCACCATAGGCTGAAACGCACCTCCAGCTCACTGGCAAAAGTAGCCTGCTCATTCACAGAAACAGATCCTCACTGCTTTGCCAGCCCTAAGGGAGATTGTGAACGGAGCCTGGAAATCAGTAAATCTCGGAGTAAACCAAAGCTCAATTTTATAGACCTGGTCTCAATTTAATAACATGCTATTTAGAGGCTACTGAATGCCTCTCTAGGAAGAGCTCATCAAGTATTTTAAAAAGAACACAAATTACTTCCATTACTTTTAAAGAACAAAACCCCTTTACACTATCAGCGTGGGACAGGACAGGTCTGTGCCACTAAATACACAGTAAGCAAAGCTCTGGGCAGAAGCTTACTGCAGTTGTTTGCAGTGCTGGCAAGGCAATGAAACAAACAAAAAACCAACAAAATCCCCTGAAACCAGTAACACCTACCAAGAAAGTTTTTCCTGTTACAGAAGTGATCAAACATTAGCGTTTTCCTTGCTACTCACCCTTTTTACAGAATTATATGGGGTCAGATGGGGGTAGCAGAGGCTGAAAAGCAGGAGCTAATGTTAGCACTGTATATTTTTATGACCTTTGGTGTGTTTACAGAATACAGAAGCTATTGTCTGGAAGATATTCACATCCCTCCATGCTGAGGGGGAGGGAGCTGGGAAGAGGCTTGGGAACAGTGCTCTGATGGTGTAGGAAAGCCAGAGCCAGCATGCCCACAGCTGTGGATCACTGATCCCCCCACCCCAATGCTTTGCCTAAGTCACCCCAAGAGCAATCAAAAACTGTAAAATACATACCAGCATGTGACAATGAATGGGAAAGCAACATTATTTTTACCAAGAAGGCAACAAAATAATTCTTAGCCTTCTGTTGAAATTTTGTACATAGCTTTGGAGCCCACGCAGTCCCATTGTTTCATATTCTAGACAACTCCTAGTAAATACAAGATAAAGCAATACACACAATGGTGTTTCTGTTGCTGTGACCCAGCTGCAGCAGCTCACCCTTTCTTTCCTGTACAGCAAATGCTCCTGTAGAGGAGTCTTCCCTCTTCCTCAGCCACAGAGGTTCCACACCACTTGATTCACCATCAGCCACATTTGTTGCTAAACAAATGCTAGAAATGGTGCTTTCAGAAGCTCTTTGACCGCAACTGGTGTAATTGGATGCTCACTGTAGTGCAGGCTGTTTTGATGGGATGGCATTCTTACAGCATGAATAGACCCCATAAGCAGAAAAGGGCAGACTTATGCTTGCTTGGCTAGAATAATGTCACATGTCTAAGAGATAGGTATATAGCTTAAGCAAACCACCTTCCTGCACTTCTGTACACTGATCTCAAGTCACTTCAGTGGCTGCCTTCTTTTCTGCCTTAGCTACTTAGATTGGAAGCTTCTGAAAGGAGGGATTTATTTATTTATTCATTCATTCATTTATTTTGGCAGGGTGCTCGCACCAGATATTTCCCAGCTGCACTGCAACTGAACGTAATACCTCCAGATAACATCACTACATTATGACTGTTTCTGCCCCTATTTTTTTTTTTCTCCCCACATGCTGCAGAACTCTGGTCAATACCATGAACCAAATCTTTAAGGACCCAGCAAATGTCCTGGCCATCAACTCAAAACCACCTTTCCACTAGTGTTTTTTTTCTCCCCCCTTATTTTTTCTATTGCGCACAGCAAGCAAATGATACTGGCTTAAGGACCTAAAAAACTGGAATGAACTAATAGAAGACAGCAACATATTAACCTTCATTGTATGAAATGGTACAGTGATTAAAGTATCAAGAGAAAAAGGCCAAGCCAAATCCACTGTTGATCTATCTTGCAGAAAAATGTCACCAATCCGTCATGTCCCTTTATCTTCAGAACAATCCTTGCCTGCTTGTGCATCTGCAGCCTCTAACAGCAGAAGTGCCCAGATGTGACCCCCCACAACAGCACACCAACTTCAGTCATCATGCCAGGCTCCCCACAGAGCAGGAGAAGGCTCTGTTTGGAGTCCTCCCTTCCCTCTGGCACCTTCAGCTTCCTGTTTTCAAGAAAACCCAGCCAAAGACAAACCCCTTTCTATCCCTAATTCCTCTCCACTTTGTAAATCCTCCTCCAGTTCCAAGAGCCATCATCATATAGAAGACCTACATAATCTAGAAAGTCATCTGCCTACTAAGAGCCTGCCCTATAGATATGTATAGAAGGACAGGGGTTCTTAGATGGGGAACACCAGGCTGCTGGTGACCACGAATAATTTGCACTGATAAAACTCTGTCAAAGAAACTGTTACAGCCTTTGGCTCCTATGCCAATGCACTATTTCACAAACTGATTTAAAGTCTCACCCATGTTACTTCCCTTCTGATTTGGTACCTTTTAATATACACTAAGTACCTGTTGCTGTCAAAACACGGGTGAGCTTTTTGCACTCTTTAACAGGCCAATTTCCTACAAATCCCTGACTTCTAGCTAATGTCTCAGACTCTGTAAAGGCCATAATTCATTCTGTAAATATCAGAGCACTCAAATTTTTGATATTCAAGTGAGAAACTTGCATTTACATTGTTTCAGACTGTACCAGTACTGGAAGGAAGAAAGTTAATGAGAAAGAAATTGAGTATTAGGTTTGGAGGAGTCAGACTTCGAGAAGGGGAATTTTGAGATTTCCCCTCACACATAGATAACCCCAGGGTCCCCCTTTGTACTGTGGTCTCTGTGCTCTGAACAGGTTAGCAAGCTGGTTGGAGAGGAGAAGGGGTGTAAACACCTAACAAATCTCTTGTAGGATGCTCACAATTTACTCAGAAAGGAACTGTCACTCCAGCTCACATAGGTTAACGAAATAAACATTTCCATATGTTTTTCCTCCAGGCAGTTGACCACTGCCTTCACAAACCATTACATGTACATATCCCAGTAAGCCACACTGCTTTCCCTCATCAGCTTTGTGGGGCATAAGGAGACTCAGCCATGTAACAGCTCTCCAGACTTCCTCCAGTGTCAGTCAACCTGAGGGACATCAGTAGGTAACAGGAGCATCCCATCAAGTATTCCTCAACTGATGGGTCAGAGCTGGCACCTCAGTTAAGGAGGAAAATCTTTTTCCCCTCTCAAGTGAGCTTTACTTTATAGAGTCACTTAGGAGTCTTCCTTGAGCTAGGGACCGGAGCTGCCTGCTCCCTGTTAAAACTAGCTTAGAGGAAGAGGCCAGAACATGTTCAGGCTATGCTACTAGCTCATTATGCTGTTCAACAGTTCACATGGCAAAGGCTGTTCTGGGAAAGATACTAGATGCAGCACCCTGAACATATAAACCACCATCAACCAGAGTTACTGACACTCATATAAGAATACCACAGCTGGATCTTGATCAGAGACCACGAGCCAGCAGCTTTTCCATCCTGGGATCTAACTCCTACACGCTTTGTTTTTAGCAGCATACTGGCCTGCCAGATCTGTGGTTGTATCATTCTTGGAAAAGGCTGCTTGTTATGAGAGTAGGAATGGATAAAGGGGTCTGAGACCTAAAGAGCAGCCAAATTGACAAAATCAGTTCACATTTTGTTGTTATTTAAAGTCCAGTAAATGCAACCATAAGAACAAGGGAAGTCTGGATGAAATCCCGTAGATTCTTTGGCCTGACTAAACAGTGCTACACTGGAAGCTGAGACAGGGAGAAAAGGCTTTAAGCCATGCTTTTATCCCCTCTGTCCTTGGGCTGACCCAGCATGGCTGTTGGATTTGGACACGTCTGACCACTTAGAGGGCCTGTTTTCCAAGGGTTTTGGAGCTCTCCTATCATGACACTCCACACAATCTGACTCTGCTAGCTTTGAATAGAAAAAACTTGCAAGTGAGGGTTAAAACTTCAGTTTTGCAAAGAAAAATAAGATGAGGTCCTTTTCACGTTAAAATATATTATATATTATATATATATATAAAATATATCTCTCCTTTCTTGCAGCATAGCTGAGAAAACTGACAGCTTAGCACAAGAAAGCTACCTGTATTTTTACTCAGCATTTCAGAAGAACCTTGTGGTTTATGCTGTTGCTGTATCCACAGAACTACCGGTACATGAGCTAGCTAGATTAAAGTTACCCTAGACATGCCTGCATGAACCACAGTCACACATTCAGCTGCAGTACAGACGTATCCAGGGACTGGCAGAGCAATTTCTTAAGCATAAGACAAATTAAGCAGAATGCCAAGTTTGTGGAGTATTTCTTTCCCCTAGCTTGTGTTGCCTCCCATGGCTCAGCTCCAACCCCAGCACCTGTTCCCCCAGGCTGACTATCACAAACACATCTACAAACACCAACAGACTTGGAAATCCCTGCTCAAGCAATGGAGGTCACAGTGCTATAACACCAACCTACCTTTAAACCCACCCATGTTACGACCATACAAGATATGCCTTGGAGGGAGGTAGAGAATGAAAACAGAATCAGAGCCTCCAGAAGCTAATAGTTGTTACTGTTCACAGGCTCCTATTGCTTGTTTGTTTTGAGGTGGAGAAAAGACCTTTGGAGATCTTTGGTCTCAAATCAAGATTATTGCCAATATTAGATAAGTCAGCTATGGTTTTGTCTGACTGAACCTATAAAACCACATGGGTCAAGACTGAAGAGCCTCTCCAAGTACATATTTCAATGTTGCACCACCCTCGTAGCAAAAGCAAACGTCTAGTACCCCAAACTTTTCCCATAATGTGAGTGGGTGTTTCACAGCCTCCCAAGCAAGAACATGTTACAGCTGACCTCTGTAAAAAACACATTCAGTAGTTGCAACTTACTAGATCACCCCTTAGATTCCTCTCTGCCAAACTAAACCAGCCCAGCTGCCCCTGCTCTTCCCCATAGGTCACGTGCTCTGGGCTGCTGAACACTGTGGTAGATCTCCACTGGACGCTCTCTTCCCATCCTTCTGAGATGGGGAGTCCCTAAAACTGAACATAGCATTTGAGGTATGGCCACACTAGTGCTGAACACAAGAGGCTAGTAACTTCCTTCAGTCTGGTAGCCACACTCCTCCTATGGTAGTATACACAACAGCGCAAAATTAACAAACTCAGTAGGTGTCTAATTTGCAAAGAGACTGCCCTCCTGGCTTATTTGCAACCTGGCATCTACTGCAACTTCCAGGTACTCAGCGAGGCTGTCACTCAACCGCTCCATCCCCAGACTGGCCAGACATGGGGTCATTCCACCGTACAATCAGGACTTTAGTCTTCTCCCTAGTGCATTTCATGAGGTTACCATTAGTCAAGTCCACTCAGAATTTAAGTTCTAGCATTTAGCTTGTCAGTCAGTCTGCCTAGTTCAGGACCTCCCACAAATTTGCTGGGGGTATACTGAGTTGTCCGGGTCACTAAGAGCTTTTTTTCAATATCAGATCCACTATTAGTCCATGAGGCACTTTGCTCATTTCAAACCACCAAACAGAGACCTAGCTTCTGAACCTTGTTGTCCAAGTTTTCAACATATCTGTTAATCTGAGAATGTTGCAGGAGATGGCATAAGAAGCCTCAGTAAAGTTAAAGTACCTTAATCTTTCCCTTCACCCACATAGCCAGTCATTTCATCATACAAGGTCATTGTGTTTGTCAAGCAGGATTTGGCAATAGTAAATTGAAACCTGTTGACAGCTCCCAGTTACTTTCTTGTCATTCATGTATTTGGAAACAGACTCCATGAGGAACCTGAGGTGAGCCAGCTAGTCTACAATTTCTCCAGATATTCCTGTAAGCTCAAAGAGAGCCACGTTTACTGTTTCTTTTTTACTACTAGCATCCTTGCAGTATCTGTATTGTTACTCTTAATGTCCCTCACTAATTTTATCTCCCAAATTCATCACTAAACAGCCAAACAGCACTCAGCTGACTTATGTTTCCACTTTCTATATGCTTTTTTTTTTTGTTTTAGTTCAATAACAAGCTCCTTCCTTAGTCAAGCAAGTTTTCTACCTAAATTCCTGGCCTTCCAGCCCAACAGGTTCCCAAGCTCTTAAGTTTTCTTTCAAAACCTGTAAACTCTCCCACCTCATAACAGACTTCCTTGGTATTCTGCTCTCCAATATTTTAGATGTGCCAAAGTCTGTCCTGCTTAGAGTCATGACTCCACAGTTTACCTGCCCAGCCTTATTCTGGGCTCTCAACTCAGTCTTCTCAGTCACAGCCACTTCAGCCCAAAGCACAACTTTACAGACATCTTGTGACCATGCACGTAAACTATTCTTCCCCAGTTCCTTGATGTCAAGTGGAGAGCTACCCCACCTGCCCTCTTTAAAGTGAACATCAGGAAACTGTCACCAAAGACAAGCCCAGCAGTCTGGGCACTGCCTGTTTTGCTGGCACAACACACTCTCAGCAGGTGTCTGAGTAGTAGGAGTCTCCCTTAAGGACCAGAGGGTGAGACTTCCATTACTTGTTTGTAGGAAGCCTTCTCCCCTTCACACACCTGGTCAGACAGTCTAAGAGACCTCCTCTTACCGCTAGTCTTTGATCTCTCTTCTGCCCTAACAAACACAGCTGAAAACCCTCAATCCTAAGTTAACAAGTCTGTCTGCAATGTTTTGACTTAGTTTAGTTACAACTGCTTGTTTTGAGGCATTTCTGTGTATACTAATTGATTAAAAACAAGTATCCTCTATTTATGTTTTACATTTTCAAAAAAAAAAAAACACATTCTGGCAGCTAGTTTGTCAAACAATTACACATGCAGAGGGTTTTCTCCTGTAGAGTAGTGGCTGTTCAAAAATAGTTATAGATTGAATTATATGATTATTTTTTTTTTATTAGAGCTGTAAGATGCTCACTTGGAAAACTAGATGTTTGCAGCTTTTTGACTTAAAATCCAAACCAGACTTTAAAAAAAAAAAAAAAAAAGAAAAAAGAAAAACAAACTATACAACTACATTTTTATTGTCAAAATAAAGGCTTACAGGAAATGCAATACTGAAATTGTAAAGAAAGTTATTTCTAAAATTACCAGAACAGCCATCTTTTTACATTCTTAAATAATAATGTATTGTCAGCAAACTCACCAGAAATAACTACAATAGGCCTCTTGCTCAACATGACTTGGAAAACAGCACATACCTTCCCAATCAGTAACGCGCTAACATCATCCTGCATTTCCAGTGTGGAAGACCACACAGCTGCCCTTCTCTCCCCTTCCTGTCTCTAAGATGCACCAGCATTAAACAGCACACTTTCTGGTTGCCAGAGCAGAGTCTAATTTAAAGTATTTGTTTAGTCTTGGCAGTTGCACATGGGCCATAACACCACAGATAAGACCTGTCACACAGTTCTAGAAACAGCATCCCCTCACCTTTGGAGTCTTATAGGCATGTTTGGCCATCATCTTAAAGCTTCCCAGCACAGCAGAGAAGGGACTGGAGGCCCCAGATATAACAGATGATCCCTCCCAACTTTAATCCCCAAAATGAGAAGGAAATAAGAATTCAGCTGTTCACTTTCTCAGAGTGAACAGGTATCATGCATTTGTCATGCTGATAGGTATTAGAAGGTTGCCTGTTGAAATCCACCAGAACTAGCACATTTGCTCACTTTCTGAAGGACTGAGACAAACACTGATGTTTTTGAGTAGTCTTAAAACAATCATGAAGATTTGTTACCTTAAAGCAAGCTTTTCATCTCTTAGGCCAAATCACAATATGAATCTCTCTGCAGACTGCTTGTGTCCTGTTGCCAACACCAAAATAGTAGCCCCCACACAGGTAGAAACTCCCTTCTCTGGAAAATGTCTCCCTGCTCCTGCAATGACAAGGAGATCATTGGACATTGAGCAAGAAACTCAATAGTACATAACTGTTCTGCACAGACAAAAAGGTAGATCAGCCAGGCCCAAACTATTGTGGGTGCAAACACTAGGGCTGGTAGGAGTGCCAGCCCCCTGTACCCTGAAAACTCCTTGCAGGGCTACAAGAAGGGTAGGTTAGAGGTCTTGAGGAATACTCTACCCTCAAGACGCAAGAGAAGGAGGACAGGAGAAGTGGGATGCATCAACGATATAATGACAACCCTTGCTGTGACCTACTGGCACAAGATCAGACAAGCAGATCATTAAAGAAAAGGGATTTCTATTTTCAGCCCAACAGAGTGAGGCTGTTTTCTGATGTCCAAAGTGGGAGTTTTGATGTTTTGTGAAAACAGTTTCAACATCACAAGGCACTTTCTCTGGCTTGTAGGTTCAAAGGAAAAATGTGACAGGACAGGATAAAGAGCTTGATTCAGACATGGCTGATAAGCATATGCTTTATGGCACCTGTCCTGTAAATTTGATCCTTCACCTTTCAGAGTACACTGTAGATGGGGGACCACCTACAACAGAGGTGGGACAGGCCACCTTTTTTTTTTTTTTTTTTAAAAAAAAAAAAAAAAAAAGAAAGAAAGAAAAAAAGGATAAGGAGAGTCTAACTATAGGGCTAAAATACATTTCATAGCAAACAAGCCTTGCATTCTTTCAATAGGTCTTGTCAGGTTAGTGGTATCAGGTTTACATGCTCTTAAGATGGGTTAGTTATTGTAGCCATACAATTTTTTTTATTTTTATTTTTTAAAACAGACATCTCTACTTTTTTCTTCCGGTCATTCTTCCCCTCCATTACAAGGATTTACTAAGAAATATTTTTTTGTAAAGTCATTTAAATTTAAAATGTAGCACACAGTATTGCATTCTTTTTTCAGTTAACTGGAGTTAAGTTAGTTTAAATGCCACTCACAGTGCTTGACCTCCTCATGCCTAATAAAATAAAATCCTTCCAATCTTAATGAAGGAGCAGCATTGTGCACAAAGCAGATGATAGCTCTGAGAATACTTGTTTTCCAACTTCTGCCATGTGCTGCTTGGGTGCTTTCCAGGGAGCTATTTTACTTCATTGTGCCTCAGTACCCGTGTAAGAAATGAAAATGTTACCCATCAGCATGCTATAGGAAACAGATACTATCATTGTGGCAAAGTCAAAGAAAACATCTGAAAATTGTTTTTGTGATTTAACACCTTAAAAATTATATACCTCTCTCACCAGTAAATAAGACAAAGATGCACTTCTTCCATAGCACCATTTTTGCACATGGGAATAAGGACTGCACTTATAAACAGTAAAGAGTGATGCATGTTGTTTATCACAGTGTAAGAAGTCCCAGCAGAGATGGCTTGATCACAGTGATTCTTAGCGAGATGATCTTTACATATACAAATGAAGTCCGTAAGTAATCGCTGTGCTTTCTTCTCTGAATAGGGACTCGGGGAATCTGCTTCCCTGGGGAGCTCTAAAGAAAGAAACCATCAACAGTAGCTAAGAGAAAATAATTATTTCCCAGTGACACGAAAGTCACTAAAAAAATTCCCGTGATGGAAAAAACAGATAAGTCACTTCAGTAATCTGGCATGAAACAGATAAATAAGAAGATCCTTCAGAAAGAATTTGAGCCTCCTCAGAACCACAAAAGAAAACTGTATGCAACAAAAGAGTTATATAGAGCATCTCTATTTACTATTTTCCTGCCCAAGGGCAGCTAAATGGTTCACATTAGAAGCAACATTCAATAAATATTTAACTTTTTTTAGAATGGACTTTCAGCGATCAAGAATTTCCTTTATATGGAATACTTATTCTGGTACATTGGCTAATACTTCACATACTCAATGAACAGCCATAAGCTCCAAGTTACTTTGAATTCATGGAAAAATATCAGCATAAGGAGAAAAAAAAACATTTTTCCATGTGAAAGCATAATGTGCAACTTCCTGAAGTCAGCCCCCCTGTGCAATGGAACAGAATCAGCCAGCTCCCTCCAGTATCCGCCTGGCTGCTAACAAATTAGTGATGAAGTATGCAGAAACACAACAATTAGCATTGTGTTATTAGATACTTCCTATCAAGAAGTGGGACACAGACACTGCTTGTTCCAACCAGGGACCCTTGGACCGATTCTCCACTGTTTCTCTTCTCGCAGTGCCCACAGGATGCCCATGCTCAGGGCCTTCTGGGGAACCCAAGGAACTCAATTTGTGCTCATACAGGTCCAGTCAGCTCCTGGCAGAGGCTGAGCACTGCAAAAATGGGCCGTGAGAGGATGCTGGTCCACTGACTGCTCGGGGCTGGTGCTCCTGTGCTGCCTCCCCTGCTCCAAAGGGGCGAGCTGGGGGACCAGAGGGATGAGTGGGGAAAAGCAGGTTTCTCAGGAGAAAAATAAAAGCGTGAGGCATTCAAGTCATTCATCCAGGGCTGCGTTTGCCTGTTCTTCTGCCAGCGTGAGCCGCTTACATCCCTGCGAGCAGCCTCGACGCGTTTTTGCGCCGTCCAGCAGTGCCCTCCAGCGCCCGCGGCCGGCCCCTGCAGGGCTTAGTGGGGAGGGGGACCAGCGGCTGGAACGGGGGCAGAGGCTTTCCGAAGAGACAGAAATTGAAATAAAACCTGTAGATAGCAACAGAGGGTCCCTAAGCGATGGAAAATATGTTTTATGCCTTCATCTCACTTGCACAGCTGAATGCCAGATCACCAGAAGACAGCGCTTGCAGGACAGGATATCTGTGCTCTTCCCTTGAGGTCTTGTCATGGCTTGTATTGCCACAGCACAGTGATCGACCATAATCACAGAGCTTGATGTCCGCTTCATAGAGGCTTATGCTCAAGTCGCATTTTCCTCCATGTGAGGCTTGGGAGGGTCCTGGGGTGGTCCTGCAGCACTCCCCAGCCCCGTGTGACTCTGGGCAGGAGCAGTACCAGAGCTGGGTGGGGAGGTCCCCTCCAGAAAAGCCCCTCTGGTCATCATAACTGGATGCCATGCTGCTGGAAACTCAGCAACTGCAGAGTTGCTCTAGATTAACACCATTTTAGTGCTTAACTCCATAGTAACCTTGCCAAAATTTACAGAGTACCACTTCACTAAGCCCACAGAGAAAACTTTTGCCATCCACTCACCCCCTGGGCAGCCCCATCCTACCAGACATGGCCCTGGAATGACAAATGACAGCTATCAGCTCCCAAAGAGACCTAACGCCAGGACTTGCTTCATTATTTTTATGTATAATCATTTTACCCTTCCCCTAGAGGGAACAAGTGCAAGATGTGCTGTGCCTTGGCTAGCCTCCAGTGCCTCTGACGCTGGGTCGCATCCCCCACATCTCCACAGAAGCAGTCTGCCAAAGTTTTAACAAGTCCTTAAGAACGTCTTCACACCAGATCTTAAGGATGACTCAGCAAACAATCCTTACTTCTCTGCAATGCTGTTACAGTACACTCACAAAAGAGAAAATAATTCACAGAGTCCTAAATTAAGTTAAAAACTCTCAGAAATGACATAGCAATATATTATCAAAAATAGACACCCCCAAAAAAATATCCAGAAGAGAAGGAATAACACAAAAGTTACTCAGAGCCTAATGTGGAAATGCTAGGCTTCAGAAAGAAGACAGTTTTCTCTATAGAAAGAAGAGGTACTTCGCTCTTGATTTAATTAGAGCAAGTGATCCAAGTTCAGGAAAGCATCAGACTTGTTCATTAATTAAGAAGAATCAAAAATGCATGGACAACTACTTTGACTTTGTGAGGTGATTTGTACATTTCTATACCACAAACTGCATTAAAACCAAGATACGTAACATTCATACTACTTTTGTACTATGCATTATAAAACAAAAAATAGGGTTAGGCAACTGATAATACATATATTAGGAAGCACACAACATTGAATGTTCCAGTATCTGGACCGGAACATTCGATGTTTTGAGTTCATCCAGATAAGTATAAAAATGCTCTAGCACACACGTTGCCCAAATACAGCAGAAGAATTCTCACAGTCACGCCAAGCACGCTGCTCAGTGACTCGGACCAGAAGCATGGATCAACAGAGACTGGCTTTACTGGTTTCTTTTTTAAATAGAAGAATTCCCTAATATTTTCTTGGTTACTTAAGCACTTTGGGTACTGTAATACTAAGGAAAAGCATTTAAAACTTTGAATGGTGCCTTTTTGTTAAGGTTACAAACCAAGAGCTACTTATCTAAAGCAGGATTTGGGATTTCACTATTAAAGGGCTGCAGCAGAGTCACCCTGGAGACTGCAATGGTCTGTCGCAGTTCTGTAAAACAATACCCTAATCCCTTGGACTTTCTTAAGCTAATTTTGAAAGTTGCCCTGACATTCACAATGCAGCACTTTGTCTTCATGTATTCATTTGCTGATACATCTAGCAGTAAATACTTTTTTGACACTGTTGCCCTAGCAGTCATTTTATTTTGGTTTTGATAGCGTCTGTGGAAAATGTGATATTTTACACTAAAAAGAAAGAAAAGAAGAACAAAGTACAGAACAATGAGAAACTTTCCTCTCATGTGAAGGCAGCTCAGCTGGCATGGAAGTAGATGGGCTCACAGATGTGAAATCAAGGGAGGCTTTCCGGTGATTGCTGAATCATTTCTTCCTTTGTTATCGCTATGGGGCTTCCTGTCAGCAAATCAATAGTGCATTCAGGATCCTGCTAAAAGGCCAGATCCTATTCACTGAGGAGTCCCGATTAGCTGTGTGATGTCAGGAGACCTTTCAGATCTAACGCAGTAACATTGTACCCAAATAAAGGTTATCCGCATCCAGAGGTGGAGGAGTGAAAGCAAACAGGAGCACACCCATGCACCACTCTTTGGGTCCATAATAGATTTTACAACGTGGATATCAAGGTTCATTATGTTGTGCCCTTCTCCTCTATCAGATAAGGGAATATTATTCAACAAGATGTTATTTTAAGGGAACAAAACAAAATATATCCAGAGTCTTCAAGGGAAGAAATAAGCAAGTTTTAGCAAGGATGCAATGTTAGGTGCGTGTGTCGATCTGCTTGAGGGTAGGAAGGCTCTGCAGGACGATCTGGATAGGCTGCACCGATGGGCTGAGGTCAACTGCATGAAGTTCAACAAGGCCAAGTGCCGGGTCCTGCACCTGGGGCGCAATAACCCCAAGCAGAGCTACAGGCTGGGGGAGGAATGGTTGGAGAGCTGCCAGGCAGAGAAGGACCTGGGAGTGATGGTGGATAGTTGGCTGAATATGAGCCAGCAGTGTGCTCAGGTAGCCAAGAAGGCCAACGGCATCCTGGCTTGTATCAGGAACAGCGTGACCAGCAGGGCTAGGGAGGTGATCGTCCCCCTGTACTCAGCTCTGGTGAGGCCGCACCTCGAGTACTGTATTCAGTTTTGGGCCCCTCGCTACAAGAAGGACATCGAGGTGCTTGAGCGGGTGCAGAGAAGGGCGACGAAGCTGGTGAGGGGCCTGGAGAACAAGTCCTACGAGGAGCAGCTGAGGGAGCTGGGCTTGTTCAGCCTGGAGAAGAGGAGGCTCAGGGGTGACCTTATCGCTCTTTTTAGGTACCTCAAGGGAGGCTGTAGCGAGGTGGGGGTTGGCCTGTTCTCCCACGTGCCTGGTGACAGGACGAGGGGGAATGGGCTTAAGTTGAGCCAGGGGAGTTTTAGGTTAGATGTTAGGAAGAACTTCTTCACTGAAAGGGTTGTGAGGCACTGGAACAGGCTGCCCAGGGAAGTGGTGGAGTCACCATCCCTGGAAGTCTTCAAAAGATGTTTAGATGTAGAGCTTAGGGATATGGTTTAGTGGAGGGCTGTTAGCGTTAGGTTGGAGGTTGGACTCGATGACCTTGAGGTCTCTTCCAACCTAGAAAAAAAATTCTGTGAAATTCTGTGATTCTGTATTGAATTCACAAGGGTAACATTCCCTCTTTGGGATACTAGATGACAAGCTCCAGGTAACAGACGCTGAAAGCCTTTTTTGATCCGCTCTGTGTTAGATGCATGAATTCCTCCCCAGATACACAGGGGGAGAAAAATAGAACTAGATGCTATGCTTTTAGGGTTATAGCAGGAGTTCAGAATCACTACGCACAGCCTCCCCTACTGGCCAGCCTCCAGCAGCAGATCCATTTGTGAGGTCACACTGCTGCCCCTCACCCGAGCACAGCTCTGAACCACAGAGTACCTGCACCCCACACTGTCTTGGGGCAGCCCAATTCTCATCTGGAAGGGGATCACACCAAAAAGAAAATCACACATTTGTGACCAGGCCTCCAACTCTTGCTGTTTCTACAAGGACTGCTGTTGACAGATTGCTCATTTTCCATTTCCATTAAAAAGAGAATAAACAGGTATCAAAATGACAAAGCTCTAGCATAATTGGGTTTAGTAATTAAGGAAAGAAGCAAAATTACTTTCCACCCAAGAGGGTCCCTCATGGAGAAGATGCCTGCCTCTAAGCTCAGTAGTCCCAGAGTGGTACTGAGAAGTGAGAGTTGTGCTTTTTTTTTTTTTTTAAATAAAGGAAAAATGAATTAAAAGAAGACACACATAAGATTCCTTCTGCAGGGAGCTCTTTTATCTTCCACAGCAAAGACATGATAACATGACAGGTTAAGACTCCAACAGGGTTTTACTGCCAATCAGGTACTTGCAAGATGACCAATTATTCTATTTGGGAGTCTGAATAGGCATTGCCCAGAATCCTCTAGTTTCTTTGTTGTGCTGGGCTCAGATCTCTGCTCAGTCCATGCACCACTCAGTGATAAACCCTGCCAGACTATAATAAATCCCCAGAGCTTACTTACTGTGCTGCTGCTTTAGAGAGACGGGCAATAGTGAGTATAACACACATTTCAAGCTCCTCCTGCTCACTCTAAAGCATGCATCGTATTTCAAAACACACATCCAAAAACATGAGGATCTCCTTCTCAATTAAAGCAACAAGAAGCCTATGGCCAGCTAAAGTCTGAGATTCAGAGAATATACTGATACTACATAAACAACAGCTGAACAACAACATGCAAAAAAAGGCTGCTGATGTTATAAATAAAACTGGGTTTATAAGATCCACTATGAAAAGTGAGTAGCACTACTTCTGAAAAATACAGCGTACAAAATTTAAACTGTAAGAGCTTTGTCCATGTTAGCCAAACTATAGTTGTAATTTTATTCAAAGTCACTTTTTTTAAAAACTAGACTGACATTTTATTACCTGCTGAAATACAGTTATAGTTCTGTTATTAGCTTTTGCATGAACAGAGCTAGTTTCCCTAAATTCCTAAGCAGTTAAATACTTCTGTGTTAATGGTAATTACCTCCTATATCACACTTTCAATATTGTCATTAAGGGGGAAAAAAGACACTGGTAAGTATAACGTCAAGTACTGAAGGTCTGTACTGCATTCATGACCAAATAAAGAATCCACTATGAAGTTCCACTACTAGCCAACACACATCTTAAGCCACATAACAGAATTAAGTTAAGGACAGCACTATCTTTGAAGAGAGGTCAATGTTTTAGCATGAAACACTAGATTTCACAACAGAGAGGAATACTTTCTTCAGGTTAATTTGTATCCTTTTTAGCTTCAAGGTTTAAAGTTTCATTACCAACTACTTCAAACAGCCCTGTCCCAGCTTTTAGAGACAGTGGAACGTGACAGGTATGATGCATGCATAAGCAGCTAAATAAAGCAAACAAATAAAACCCCTGAACAGTACAATAAGAGTCTGCTGTGATATATCAAGACACTTTAGCATCTAAATTGAAAGTAGTAGCTATATTTCTTATTTCTTACTGAGGCCATGGACAACTTTAAATCCACAATTAAAAGAAACTAAATAAAAAGCTCTTATTTCTTCTATAATTTGATCATGAGTTCTTTCCCTAGACATCCTTACTTTATGTGATTTTCCAACATACTTTATTTTCTTAAGCTGTTTTTAAGATGAAATCGCTTTCTTCATCTACGCTAATCCTTGAAACAGAGTGTTCACTTTGATCAAAAGCAAACAAGGAGGCCACCTAGCAGCATAGTACAGGAAGCTACCAATAATACGTTAGCTGAAAACATGACTGTCTCTTTCCACAGAAAGTTTGCAAAACAATAGTACTCACAAGTACAACCACAATATAATTTCCTCCATTTTCAAAGTTAATTATACCTCTCAGATAAGAACAGAAGACGTAAAAGCAGATAAGCTATAGTTCTTAATAAGAAGAAAAGATATAGCAGAATCCCTTATCTATAAAACTTCTGAATCAGTCTTCTAACCTTTAGCACCCATACAAAGAAGAAAAAAAAAAAAAAAAAAAAACAATTAATAACCAACAAAATCCTCTAACCTTTCTACAGTAGGCAACACTACCTTTTTATAATAACCAAACATTTGTCATAAGAAGCCACCTCTTCTCAATGAAGGCTGCAACATCCAATCCTTTCTTTTCCAAACAAGGCACAGCTGAACTCATTTCTCTCACCTGTCCTTTTTCTTCTTATCAAGCAGATGAAGCTAATAAGCTATCTATTAAAGGTGTGTTGTTGGGTGTTGCTTTTTTTTCTTTCTTTCTTTCTTTTTTTTTTTTTTTAATTTCATAGTGCTACTTAGAAAACAAAGAAATCTGTAAAACAAGGTAGCTGTTGCACTTACTGTTTAGATGCCTCTATACTAAATGACTAATATAAAGTTATATCTGTAAAACATATGGTAAATAAATAATAAAAAAAAGAGTAGCTATCTTCATTATTATAGAGTTAATAAATATATGATTAATATATGAATATATAATTATTATAGACTTTATAAATATATGAATGGTTTGAAACATTTTAACTGGAATTATCTTTCAAACACAGGATATCCTTAGCAGGACTTCTACTGTTGCTAAAGGATTTGTGTTGAGCTTTGCTGCCTTACAGTCTTATCCCTCTCAAGATTTTTGGTGGAACTAAAATGGGCGATAACTTAATTCTGCTCTTTGTCCTGTCCTAGTAGTTGTTTCTATGGCTGGGAAAGCTGAACTTTGTGTAAAACAGCCCTAGATGAACCATAGCTTACAGCCTGCTCTACTAAGGTAAACAAGCACTCAACATGCAGTGTTGCAAACTTTATTAGGTCAGAAGATGCCTATTTGGGGTTCAGTAGTACTTTCCCTAAGGCTGAGACAGATAATTAGCTTTTGCTAAGTTAAGTCTGCCCATGCCTATGAGTCAGATGTGGCTGACTGACATCACTGAAGTGATTGAAGTATTTCAGGTGCTTTTGGTGAAGCAGGTGCTGCCAGTAACCATGCCTCTGAGGTGAGGAACATGCTTCACCTGATACTGAGGCCAACGCAGTGACCCAGATTTTTTCAGCTCTGTTCTGAAAAATGGCAAGATGTGAGACTTACAAGATTTTGTCTTCCCCAAACAAATACTGCTGTGTATATAAACCATATAGCCTGAGGAAAAAAGAAAAAAAAAAAGATTTTTTTTTTTATTTTATTTTTTTTTCTTCCCCTCATGGGAACTAAGGTAAGCTAGTAGTTTTCCTTTTGCTTTGGTGGGGTTAGAGAGGATTCGCTCCTTTTCCAAGTATTTTACCTTTAGCTATGGTAAAATACTTCTGTACCGTGGGTATCAAAGCTAAGGTTTTTAAATAGAAACATAATTGAGAGTTCTTCTATGTTTTGTTTGTTGATTTTGTTTGTTTGTAACGTGAACTGTATTTATAATGAAGTGTTTGATGTAGTTTTTCCAATGACTACCACCTCAGAAAAAGGGTACTGCAATTTCTCTGTTCTAGATCCTCCAGAGTACCCTCCCTAGTCTGCATACTTCATGGTGAATGCTTCTGTGGTCACAGGAGAAAGAAATGCTGTGTGAGAGGATAAATACTCCTTGTAGAGTGGTGTTTATCTGTTAATGTTGGGAGTTAGTAGCTTCACCTATTCTAGGAAAGATTTTTCTTAGAGGTAAATACTTAACCTTTTCAGAGAACTACCAGAAAAGAGAACAGGGGAAGGCTGAAGTGCTTAGCAGGAACACAGTGATCATCATGCTCTGTTTTTAACATCTTAGGCATAGCTTTCAAACAAAACCTTTATTGACAGCAACAATGCTTCTCTTTCAAAAATGATATTTGGTAACTATATGCTTCAATTTTATTTTAAATCATGTTTCTTGCTCAGATTGAAGAACCTTTGTTATGTCCCTTGCATGTGATCATATTAAATCATCTCTTTTCTCTCCCTGTTTAATTATAGTATACACCTCCATGGAAAAAAATGATGTTCCTCCATGGAAAAAACTGATGTTGTATTTCTCTTCTTCTCAAAACCGCACTTAAAACCTAACATTATCTGTACTGTTTGAAGTACAATTACAGTTTCTGCAAGTCTGGAAACTTAAGATGTTACATTGTGGTTTTGGGAATCACACTTTGGGAGAGGAACTGTATAGCTGGTAATGATACTTAATATGGAAACGCATGACTTTCAAGGTTACGTAGTTTAGTCATGTTAATAACAATTCTAAAGTTGATGCACTAAAGTTCATATAGAAATGGCATATGGAGGGAAACAATGCAGAATTAGTGATTTGAAAACTATGATTTCATATAAGCTTACTTTGCAAGTACATCTAATTAAGGATTGTTCTATTTTCTGAAGTTGTCTCTCTACTGTAACCTTTTCTACTTTTTGTTCTTCTCCACGTTTCCCTCAAATATCTGCAATTTCATATTTTTTTCAAGTCTTAAAAAAAAAAAACAACATGTAAAAAGTCATAGCAGCTGATAAACCTATTTTAATTTCTTGGTAGGTAAACTCTGCGTGAAAGATTACACCAAGAAATTGCCAAAATCTTAAGGACTACATTTAATGCTTGATAAAGAAACTATATACAATAGCATTTATCGTATCTTTCTTATTAGAGGAACAGATGTTGCTTGTTTTAGTCTCACTAGCAACAGAAGCATGAATTTTAGCTTTACCTGTGACTGATTCCCTGTGTTCCAAGTTGAGCCAACCTTTTGTCAGATAAGTTCGAAGAGAAGTCCTGAGGAATTGTCAATATCAGTTACGGTTAAGCAGAGTCTGATCCTGTAATTGAATAGACCTTTGCTCCTTTATGTAAAACTTCATTGCTCACATCAGTGAGCTCAAGCAGACAACTTGATGTTAGATTTGGGAAGAATTACTGTACTGACTTATTAAGAACAAATTTTGTATTAAATGTTTTTTTTTTTTTTTTCTGTTCCCTCTCCCCCCTCATCCTCCCCCGACAGCATCCTGGAACAAACATGTTTATTTAAACATCTTGTACTTTTTCTCTTTTGAAAGTTTATTCAGCTGATTTCAGTTCAGAAAACAGATTGATAACAGTTTTCCTTTGCTGGTGCTACAGTGTCTGTCAGATTTGATTGTAGTATATTACCTTTTTACTAACCACTAAATATGCAACTGTTAATCTAATTATTTTGCAAGTATTTCTAAACAATAGCATAGGATTGTTTTATTTTTATGGTAGCCTACCATACCATTTGTTATTAATGATTCTCATTTTGTTATTTTTATTCCTATTGCCAATTTTCTAGCACAAACTAAACCTTGCTTGAGATTTTAGCATATCTGTGACTGGGACTTTTAATTTTTTTTTGGTTGTACTGAAGTCATTTGCTGACTTACTATGAGATAGCATTAGTAGTAGATAGCATTAGTACTAATGCCTGGTTTCCTTTTAGTAGAATCAGTGCTTTAATGACAGCATTGCAAGATCTTATTAAACAAATACAGATGCTATAGTTGGCAGACCTTATGCCTGTGGTTACCATGCACTTTATCAATGTATAGTTTCAGACTGATTACATTATATTACAGGTTCAGTTTTACCTGGTGCTAACTCAAAGGATTTAAAAGGTATAAAGAAGGATTTAAAGAACAAAGAAGCCTTAGAATTCATCAGTGCTAATAATTATGAACTACATGAGGCCTAAATAAAGACTGGAATCCTGTCTTTGTGCACTGACTGAGGAGCAGCCCTTATTACAGCCTCTGACTTAACTAGAGATTTCAGTTTGAGAGAACCCTTTTTAAAGAGGAAAGCAAGGCATTATAAAGAGAATGTGATTCTAATGGCACTAAGGGACTGTTCATTTTCTATTTTGTATCATGGAATACTTAGTGCAAGGTCTTACATCTAGGCTGGGGCAATCCCAGGCACTGATACAGGTTGGACAGCAAATGGGTTAAAAGTAGTCCTGAGGAGAAGGATGTAGGGGATGGTTGATGAGAAGCTCAACATGAGCTGGCAACGTGTGCTTGCTGCTCAGAAAGCCAACCGTATTCTAGGCCAAATCTGAAGAAGTTTGGCCAGCAGGGCAAGGGAGGTGATTGTCCCCCTCTGCTCATGTGAGACCCCACCTGAAACACTGTGTTCAGCTCTTTGGCCCCCAGCACAAGACGGATGTGGAGCTATTAGTCCAGAGGAGGGCCACAAAGATGACCACATCTCCTGTGAAGACAAACTGAAGGAGCTGAGATTACTCAGCCTGGAGAAGAGAAGGCTGCAGGGAGACATAGGGGCCTACAGGAAAGCTGGGGAGGGACTCTTTGTCAGGGAGTGTAGGGATAGGGCAGGGAATAATGACCTTATCCTAAAAAAGAGTAAATTTAGAGTACGTATTCAGAAGAAATTCTTAACTCAGAGGGTGGTGAAGCACTGGCACGGGCTGCCCAGAGAAGCTGTGGCTGCCCCATCCCTGGAGGTGTTCAAGGCCAGGCTGGATGGGGCTTTGGGCAACCTGGCCTGATGGGAGGTGTCCCTGCCCATGGCAGGGGAGAGTGGAACTGGGTGGGCTTTAAGGTCCCTTCCAACCCAAAGCATTCTAGGATTCTATGATCACTTTTCCTAAAAGGACTAGGAAAAGATAATGCAAGGTGTCTCTAGTAGTACAGGTGGTTCACAACTTGCATTTATTTCAGCAGAGCTTTATGAACACAGTGTTTGATGGGAAAAAGCTGAGTTCACAAGTCCTGGTCCTCAGCATGTAAAGCATGCCAGCTCTAATCTAGTTATGAAACCAAAGCAAATGCATAACAACTTTGAGTTGGAATTACTAAACTGAATAAATACAAGCGAAAACTATAGTTGAAGCAGAAATCTCTTTAGAAGTAATCTGACTTTTGTTTTGATGTGGCATATACAATTAGAATAACAGACTAGTATACAATTTAAAGCATTCATTTATTACTGTACAATTTCTATATAAGAATAATAAGCTGTTTTTTTTTTTTTTTTTAACCACTCCTGTTTTATGGGGAAATAGAAGGGTAGGAGGGCTTTCTGAAAAATAACCATGCTCAGCTTGCCTGTTAATTTTGACCCATCTCCTTTCAGCTGCATTGTTAAAGCCACAGTATTTTGAAGGGGACGTGGGAGATTCAAGAGTGAAGGAGGGTCAACACTTGTGGAAGAGGAGCAGGTAGTCTGCCAAACTTATTGCAAGTTCTTGGAAAAGGTGTGCAGGGAGTTCCTAGTTACTGACAGCAGGTAAAAATGCTGTTGGAGGGGGATGCGTGTGTGTGTTTTCTTTTTTTTTTTTTTTTTTTTTTTGTGCTGGGGTTTATTTAGGCAGGGAGGGCAGAGATAGAAGGCACAGGTGCAAGGAGAGGAAGGGGAGCGCGGTTCCCTGCAAACGGAGCAGCGCTGGCCGGGTCCGCCAGGTGGAGCCATGGCGCCGCCGCCCGGGGCCGGAGCGCAGCGGTGGTGCCTCGGGGTGGTTGTGGTGGTGCCTCCTCTCCTACCTACGGCTGCTCCCCTCCCGAGGGGTAACTGCTGCTGTAAAAGTTCCTTTGGGCGATCTGGGATGCGTTTGGTAAGTGCTGGTGTCATAGGAGGGAGACTGAGGCTTGGAAGGGTTTCCTCGGGAACAGCCCTCCTTACAACTGATCTGGAAGGCATAAAAACACACCTAGTGTTCCTTGCTGTACTGATGTAATACAGCAGGAACAAGGCAAGACTGCATTTGAAAACCTTCTTAAAATAAGGCAAAAGTTATTAAAAACTATAATTTTTAACTCTTTATGCTGTCAACTGCTTACGTCTCATCTCTATAAGTAGGGGTTTACCTCTGTAAAACCAGAGTGGTTTTAGATCACAGATTCATAAGAATGACAAAAAGCTGACCTATTTGCAAAAATACCCATTTAATTCTACCTGACTAGATGCATGTGAAGCTGAAATGCTGAATTTGGTCCTGAGTGAGTGCAGGGTCTTGGCTAGGACACATGTTTCTGGTTGTGTAAGGGCTTTTGAAGTGACATAATCTTGTTTTATGAATCCTGCAGAGCAAGCATATGACTGAGAAGGATCACCTGGCTCATAACAGTTCATTCCCCAGTGGCTGGGCTCCAGCGTGGGGACATCAGCTTCATTTTTCCTATTTTCATGTTGTGGGAGAAGTGTATCTTTAAAGCAGTACTGTATCGTCCTGCTTAGCTGCTCTGCTGGGGAGCCCCACCAGCACACCCAGCCCCTGCCCTGCTGTGCCCTCCTCTCCTTCTGAATGCACCATGTAGCAACCCTTGAGTGGCTCATGCTTGTTGTAACTATTGCTTAATGTGAGAGCAGTTCTTGGGTAGTGCATTCAGGTCTGAACAGAGCTGATGATGATACAAAATGTTCTTGAATGTTTGTGTTCTTGTAGTAGTGCCATCACCCAGGCAGAGTAACCTTTAGGTTAAGATGTGAGTTCACAGCTGCGTTAGCTCCTTGAGGCTTGACCTTAAAGAAAGAGTGGCTGCTATAAAATATCAAGCTTGACAAGATGATTGTTGTTGTGTTTCTTTTCAAAAACAAAAACAAAAAACCTTTCAGAGTCAACAATCCAGTTTGCTGCTACAAAATCTTATAAACAGCTGACAAAAAAGAGCTTTTAAATACCTTATTCCCGAACTTCTGACTAATGCAAAATCTACCTGTTATTACTTACTAAGAAAACAATTCTGGCATTGTAAAAACATGCCTTATAAAGTAAATATAAAGTTTCTGAATGTTTGCAATCTTGTAGCAGTAACTTCACACCTGTGCATATGTAGTTTTATAGCGAACTGGAGGTATACAGCAAGTATATCCCTATCACCTTGCATTAAGGTTAAAAATATCCTCAAGTCTGTTCTAAGAGCCTGAGAGTTGAAGGTGGAGCATACTTAGGGACATCAAGCATGGCGAGGAATCTTTTGTTACTAAAATGTATTTACGTTGCCTACAGGTTAAGTGGATTACAACTTGTCCTGTCACAAAGTTAAAGCAAACAGAGGGTTTAGGACTGTGCTGTGAAGTAAATACCACTTTTCCTACAGAGGGTGAATGTACTTTTGCTTTCTGTCCCTAGCAAAGTACTAGATTTCACTGTTTCAGGTACTGGAAGGCACTGTGCTATTGCAAATATTGTATGTGGTCCTGTGGATAACACCCACAAGAGAGCAGCTGTCAGGATTGACCAGAATGGTGGCTTCTGTACTGCTTCTGTTTTGGGCAAATACGGTCTTCAACTGAGAAGCTATAGCAACTTCATGTGTTTTTTCTTAAAGTGGATTGGTTTCAAAAATGAGTTTTTTTTTTTTTTTTTTTTTTACCTCTAAATAAGTAGATTACCATGGGAAAATGCAGCTCTGTACCTGTTTGAATGTATCAGCAACAACAACAATGTTGATCTGGTATTGTGGCAAGGGAATTAAAACTTCCCTGAACTTTATTAAAAATATATATATATTTTTCCAAAAAAAAAAACTGTGAAGGTTGCACCAAAAAGTACTTAAATTTCCCGGTTCTCTGCTGAGAAGAATAATTCAAGAGAACTGCAAAAGAACAAATGACTTAGTGGCTTGTTTGTGTGCTTTCTACTTTTGAGACCTGTTCTGACCCAAGAAACAACTTTGGGTTGAGGCAGAGGGAGGAGGTACCTTCTGTAGTGCAATGGGGCAAGAGTTTTAAACTGGGGGAAGTTCACCAGGAACCTTTGTTGCAACTCAGCATCCTGTAATTACTCCTGATCTGGTTGCAGATTCAGAAGGTACCTCCAGCTCTTAGGCATGGTAGGTCTTTTAACTTTTTATACCCCAACATACAGATGCAGTACCGAACAAATGTTGCTATAACTTCTAGATGGGAATGTCCTTCCTAACACCAGTTCTTCTAGAAGACATGCATTTTTCTGGTAGCTGCCTCTTCCCTGAGACCAAAGCTTCAAGTGAGCCAGAGAAGGAAATGAAATGAAGTACTGTGTTGGTTTAACTGGATTGTTTTGGTGACCGCTCAGATCTTGAAAGTATTTTCTTGTTTTTTCTGCTTAACAAATGTGAAGATTTGTTACCTAGAATCATTACTGCTAAGTTTGCTGGACATGAGCCAGCCAAATTCCAATTCTGTTGTCATCCTGAGCTAAAGTCTGAATCCAGGGTTATGGATCTGTAGAGCTGAGTAGTTTGGATGTGTGAGACAAGTAGATATCCCCCTGGAAACTGCAAGAGTTTGGGAACTGTAGTGCTGTCACACCTGAGTAATTGTGCATATATCAGCTCAACCTGGACAAATTCAGTAGCTCTGACTCAGCGTTGCTTGTGCTGCAGTTTAGGTGGTGTTTTGCAAAGCTCTGCAGTGCTTATAGTGTGCCAGTTTGCCCAGTTTCTGACTATCCTTCATAATAAAGAGCTAAACTATATTGATAAATGTACTTATAAAGAGGAAAATAAGCATCAAATTAAGAGTGTTGGAAGTAATCATAATTGAGTAATGAAATTCCTTCCTGGATGGAGTTTGCAAGTCGTTTTTGTTAGTCTTACATTGGTTATTGGCTTAAAAAAAAAGGGAAGAAAAAGAAAGGATCTGCTGATATACCTTTAATTTAGTTCTGATTTACCAGTTGTAATGGTGAAATGGTGATGGTGAAAAACAGTAAGCAAATGGTCATGCCTTGCTTGAAACATACTCATAGTGTAGAAAATATTCAAGAAGCAGAATCCTTTCCTCATGGAGAATTTGAGCATGCTCAAGAGCTTTTGCAGTTTTTGTTGTTTGTTTTATCCCACTCATATAAGCCTTAATTAAATTATTTTTAGGGCATATGGAGAGAAATCTCAGTGCTGACACACAGCAAACTGCCATGCCGTGAATATACATTATTTCAAGACTGTTAATACCACAGATTGCAAATATTGTCATTCTAGTGTACACTTTCAGTAAACCCATTGGAATGGGAATATAAAAAAAAAAAAAGGATAGAGAAAGCATATCTATAACTTCTGTAAGTAGCCAGTGATTTTCTTACCACCCCTAGGTAAAGTGGTGATGACTGTCTTGAAGTCCTTGGTCCTTTATGCTGACCAACCCCTTGTGTATGTACCTATTATCCTCTTTCTCCCACTAGCTTTCATTTAACTTTTCCAATGCAAAGATTTCATTGATTGATTTGTCCTTTTCCAAAGCACAGGCTTTTTTTTTTTTTTTTTTTTTTGAAGGAAACAGATTAATTTCTCCATGTGTCACAGTATTCTGCTTGGTCTATGCTGCCATTGACTTCTGGTCTCTTCTATTGCTGTGTGAATTGCTGATGAACTTAGTTTTGCCGTCCAAAATCTAACAGAGCAAGTAAGTGATAGAAAATCTTTTACTTTACCGTCTAACTGGAATTATTGTTTACTGAAAGGTAATGTAAAAGATGAGAACCCCATCTGTGTAGACAAAAATATGACATTGATAAGACTGTAATGAGGTCGTAACTTGCCAGAAAAGAAGCTCTGAAACAGGAAAATCAGGCTGCACTGCTGAACACGATGAGGAAAGTGTCAGTGTGATAAGACTGCATACTTCATCTACTTCATCTCTTGGGACTTTTTTTCTTCAAACATAAAAATATATTTTGTCAGTAGTTGATTAATTAGGTGTTGCAGACAGATCTAGTCAATAGAAAGTAAACCTTTACTGTTCCTTCACTTCTAGTTTTCTATATATGATTTTGGTAGCTATCAGAATACAGATGTGTGGTGAGAGTCTAGACCACCCACTGAAGAAAAATGTGTCCAGGTCCATACCTTTCTGGGGGAAAGACATACCTATAAAATCTGTCTGCTGGTTTTATATTTAAGAGTGATATTTTGTACTTCTGACAGAAGGATCTTAAGAGCTGACAGAAATTTTGATTTCATGTCTCTGTAGCTTAAGACACTGTGTGTGAGGTTTCATTCATTAATCCTGAAGGAAATAAAAAGCTTAAATCAAAATATAAAAAATTTCCTGACATTATGCTTGAGATGATAAAGAAATGATGGAAATGGCTCTTAATGTGTGTTCACTTCTATCATGTTCTGTAAAACCAAATAAGATTGTCTCAGCAGACTGGGAGAAATAATTCTGGTTTTGCAATATAATGGCTGCACACTGGAGATTTAGCACATGTGGGCATGAGAGAAGACAAGATAATATGAAGGAATGATCCAAATTATTGGTCAAGAACTGATGCTTCTAGTCATCAGCTTGGATTTCAGAATGCACATGAGCTAGCAGATAAACTTTTTTTTTTTTAAGATTAAAAACTTTCATCCATCCATCATCTCTGATGTTCTCACTTGAGTTTTTTTGGCCCTCATTTGGCCTGTTACTCTACAAACAGTACTGCACTAAGTATGCAGTCTTAATGTTTATAATATCTGAAAATTATCAATGAATTCTCCTTGAATTTCCCTTGAAGCACTTAGGTTTATATTTGAGTGCCTTATTTTTTTTAGCGCCAGAATTGAATTCAAGATTTCAGCATACACTAAATATAATACACATAAAACAGTTATTTCACTTTGAGCTTTCAAAAAATGGATAAGCTTGTAGCTGGAATTGGATAGAAAACTTCTCTCATGTCTTTTACAGTGTTTCCGAGTGGATATTATAAGGGTTTTCCATGTTCCTTTCTTGTAATTCTGCTGTTTCATTAAAATGAGTTAAGCATGCTGTAACTGCTACTGCAAAACGATTGGCTAACCTTTATTTTAAAAGAAGTGTCTTGTTAGGAGCAGAACTAAATGTTGGCTATGCAGCTGTAAGAAACGGTCATCATTCTACCCCTAATTATACACATATAACACAGAATGAAGTTCAAATTTGAGGATTAGAACCCTGTGTAGAACAAGAAATCATTAAGAAATGTTTCCTAGCTGAGCTTTTATTAGCAATATTGGGATAGCACTGTAAGCCTGAGTTACATTGTCAGCACAATTGCATCAAGTTATCCAAACTCTTATAAGAAAGTCTGAAAAATGTTCCTGGGAGTAATTTCTAAAACTTTTTCTTCTGCTTTCTGCATTTCATTTGAAATCAGTATAGATCTAAGGTGTGTATCTGTGCTCTGAAGCTGGCCTCTAAATTAAAGCCTGAATTGTCTTTGAAAGTGTTTTTTCCAATGGAGTAATTTTTGAAGCTATTTCTACAGTGCAATGACTAGAGTCTGCCATCAAGCTAGGACAAGCACAAAAAAAATTAAAGTCAACCCTGATCTGAAGTTACTGGACAGTAAATGGACTGGGATGCCCAGTAACCAGGCTATCATGAACAGCAGCACATGGTTGCAAATCTGGTGGTTCAGAGTTTCTTTTACGATCTTTGCAATTAATATACACTTGAAAAAAAAAATCTCCTCATGAGAACCTGTAGGTAACAAATTCAGGGAAAGTTCAATGGAGAATATTTTGATACCTCTAGTTATAAATTAAGAACTTCTAACATGGTGGTAGTGAAGGAGGAGTGGCAATAAGAAATGCAAATGAATGATGACAATGAGGTAGTTAATGGAAAAGGATAGAGGAGAATGTACTAATGTTCAGTCTAAACAGTAAGCAGCTCTTTGAAAACATGCTGGGGGAAAAAAGTAGGGAATGGCAAGTGTACGTGCAGAATGGCTTGGTTTTGATAACTTAGATGTCTTTTAAAAACCAAGTGTGGTGAGAACTTGTTTAAAAAAAAAAAAAAAAAAAAGAATCATTCTCTTAATTTAAGCTGCAAGTGGCTGTTGTGGTTTAGTGCAACCCACTTGCTCCATGTAGCATCAGTTGCATGATGTACAGAGGGGACCCTTCCTTTGAACTTTCAGCCTAGTACCAGCAGCTGGGGTGCCAAGAGGAGCTGCGCTTCAGTACTGACCACTTCAGAAGCAGATGAAACTCCTTCATATGCTGTCAATATCTCCTTTTTGGTTGGAGTGTAGCGGGCCTCAGATCCTCTGTATCTGCAACTCCAAAACCCCAGGGGTTGACCTCAATTTTCTCCAGGTTCTTTCTGCCAGAGGCTCCAGGTGGGGCCATTCTCCCTGGTTGTGGGGTAGAGCATGTTCTTTACATCTGGTCCTGTTCGGACTGGCCCGAGGGCTACTGCATGAACTATTTCCTGCTTAATTTGTTCGAAGGCTTGTCATTGCTCAGGGCCCCATTCAAAATCATTCTTCTTACGGGTTACTTGGTAGAGCGGGTTTACAATCAGACTGTAATTTGGAATGTGCATTCTCCAAAACCCCACAACACCTAGGAAAGTTTGTGTTTCTTTTTTGCTAGTTGGTGGAGACATAGCTGTTATTTTGTTGATCACGTCCATTGGGATTTGACAGCATCCATCTTGCCATTTTATTCCTAAAAACTGGATCTCTCATGCAGGTTCTTTGACTTTATTTTGTTTTATGGCAAAACCGGCTTTCAGAAGGATTTGGACTATTTTCTTCCCTTTCTTGAAAACTTCCTCTGCTGTGTCACCCCACACAATAATGTCATCAATGTACTGCAGGTGTTCAGGAGCTTTGCCCTGCTCCAGCACAGACTGGATCAGTCCATGATAAATGGTGGGGCTGTGTTTCCACCCCTGGGGCAGCCGATTCCAAGTATATTGTATTCCCCTCCAAGTGAAAGCAAACTGTGGCCTGCACTCTGCTGCTAGAGGGATGGAGAAAAACGCATTAGCAATATCAATTGTGGTGTACCACTTGGCTGCCTTCGATTCTAGTTTGTACTGGTGGAACTTTTCAGACAATTTCTCCAAAGTATTCTCTTTTAGTTGGTGGACACTGGTTTGTTCAGGTGGGGAGGAAGATAAATTCTCTTTAAGTTGGTGGAACTCTTCAGAAAATTTCTCCACAGCTGAGATGCAGGCCTGTAAGGAAGAGGAGAGACTTCGAACTACCGGAGTTGTTTAGCCACTTCATCCACTGTGGGTTCCTCATCCTCTTTCCAGGCCATTATTGCCAATGAGCTGGCATATGATGATGGCGCACTTCATACAAATTTCTGCCACATGGGTCATGTACATGCCCCATGTTGGACACCAAAAAGAACTGCTGTGGTTTAACCCAGCCGGCAGCTAAACACCACACAGCCGTTTGCTCACCCTCCCTCCTCCCTCCCTCTCTGGGATGGGGGAGAGAAATGGGAAAGTGAAGCCTGTGAGTTGAGATAAAGACAATTTATTAAGACAGGAAAATAATTACAATAATAGTGATGATGATAGTACTATTAATAATGTGTATGAAACAAGTGATGCACAGTGCAATTGCTCACCACCCACTTACCAATGCCCAGCCTAACCCTAAGCAGTCTGGCCCACCCCCACCCCGGCTAGCTACTCCTAAATATTGTTTAGCATGATGTATGGAATACCCCTTTGGTCAGTTTGGGTCAGCTGTCCTGGGTCTGTCCTCTCCCAGCTCTTGCTGCACCCCCAGCCTGCCCGTTGGCAGGACAGAGTGAGAAGCTGAAACGTCCTTGGCTTGGTGTAAGCACTGCTCTGCAACAATTAAAACATCAGCATGTTATTAGCACTCTTCTCATCCTAAGCTGAAACATAGCACCCTACCAGCTACTAGGAAGAAAATTAACTCTGTCCTAACTGAAACCAGGACAGTGGCTAATAACAGATCTGCTTTTCTCTGTGTCTATGTGAACACCTGCTTTCTCTCCTGACACTTGTATGTTGGTCGTTAATCTAAAAGGTGAGAGGAAGCAGCAGGGAGTTTTTCACTTGGGTGGAGGGCTTCTTAAGGACATTTGTACATGTGACACTTGTTTGCTCTATTGAGTCTGCATTTAGACTTGTCAGAAGTAGGGAAAAGGAGGGCATACCTATCTTATCTCATGGAAAAACTCAGTACATGTCAGATTAAAGATCTTGTCGATCTTGATTTTCTTTCATAATTGCAAAGCTGTGTTTGTACCCGAACAGGAAGCATACCCCACCATTGTGAATCTTGCATATAATTTGTCATGTTGAAAAGTGTGATCTTATTTGTGAAGTTGAAAATGCTAAGGTTTGAGTTTCAGTAGTTGCACAAAGCCTCAGAATTGAAGAAATCCTGCATTGTGGAGCAAGCTGTCACTCATTCTCATCCAGAACAAGATGAGAAACCTCCCGACTCTGGTATGTTATGAGTAATACTATAAGTCATTAAATTAAACAGGCTCATGTAGCAAGGTAGCCTTGCCCCTGAATGAACCATTTCCCTGCACTGTTTTGATATTACTTCATTCGTATGCTTGCTTAATTTAGAACACTTAGCGTTATGTTCGGAGACACATAACCCATTTCTTATTCTTGGATGATAGCTAACTCTTTTGCTTCAAATTCAGGCTCTGCACATCAGAAGTCAAGCGTTCATTAATATATCTTAAAGTGTAAATTCTACCCTTCCTTCTCTGATTACTCCTCTACTCACTCTTCCTTTTCCTTCACTGGAAGAACTTAGGCTATTGGAATAAATATTCCATAAAAGCAATCACATGGAAGTTTTTGGTCACTTTGAGGCCAGTTTTAAAACAATTTTGGTAAAATGTTTTCCTATCCAGTGTGGTATTCCATCCACTTTCATAGGCAAAGCAAGACTTGCTTCAGTTTCACTCAAAAGAAAAGCTACCAGGTACTGGAAGATACCTTTGTACTCCTTCAGTTACAAACTAATAGTTTTACCAGTTAATATTGCAATATAAAAAATCCCATGCAATTTCCCACAAAGCCTCTACAACAATGTGAACAGAATTGTCTCTTCAGATTTCATTTACTCTTAACTACCACAGGGTTTAAAAAAAAAAAAAAAAAAAAAAAAAGAGGGGCAAAGACCTTATTGTCTGGGGAACTTGTTTCACTGCTTGACCATCTTCAGCAATGAAAAAGGTTTTCCTTCTGTTGAGTCAGAATCTCCCCTGCTTTAAGACCACTCCCTTGGCCTGCTGTGTACCTCTGATACAGAGGCTTAATTATTTCAAAATAATGAAAAAATGTTAAGGAACCTTATTCAGGCGTTTGACTTAAGTGCTGGCTGCTACCAGCTCCCCTCCCTGGCTCAAGGCCAGTTCCTGCAGCAGCATTGTTTCTGGAGATGGGCTTCTTCCCTAAGTGAACCTGTTGGGGAAGAAAGACTCCCAGCGCTGTTACAGGACTTAATCTCTTCATTTGCGTTTCTGTAAGGGCAGATCATTAACATTATGTGTCTACCTCTGGGTTTACCTTAATTTCTAAGTTACCTCGTTTGTCAAGTAAAGCTCTATTTGGTCTGTAAGCCCCTGATGCCCTTTGGCAGGAGTGTGAAGGGGTCATGGAGAGCCTCGGTGCCTCGGCTCTGAGGGGAGGGCAGGGGGGTGTGGGTGACCTGGAGAGCAGCCTGGAGTCCTGGCCAGGGACTAAACACAGGTCAGGCCTGAATTTGCTCTGCTGTGTCCGCAGGGCTAGAGGACATAAGTGAGCTCTGGGGGAAAGACTCCTGCTGAGCTCCGTGCTGAGCACGCCTCAACCCCAGCTGCAGGTGAGTGCCGGCCGAGGGACGGCCCTGGGGGCACTTCTTTCCTCATTATCTCGCTGGTTTGCGCCCCGCAGCTTTCATCGCCGCCCTCCCGGAGCTTCATCGGAAGCCGCCGGGGCCGAGAGCCCGGCGGTGAGGCCCCCTCCTTCCCTCAGCGCCGCGGCCGGCGGGTGGCCGTGAGGCGGAGCCGCCGTGTGGCGGCGGGGCGGAGGCGGGCCCGGTGGTGGTGGCGGCGGCGGCGGCCCCGCAGTGTCGGGCGCTGCCCGGCAGGCGGCGCTGTGGCCGCCCGCGCCGCTCTCGGCTCGTCTGGGAGCTGCGCTGCCAGGAGCCCCCGCGCGCCCGCCATATTGGCGCCCGCGCCGCAGCCGCTGCGCCTTGTTCCTCCATCGCCTCCCGGCGCGGCCCAGCGGAGCCCGGCGGGGGACGGGACGCGGGCGCCGCCGCCGGGCGGGGAGCGGGGCTCGGAGGCCGGGAGGAGCCGGGAAGGAGCCGGGCCCGCGGCCCCGCTGCGCCAGCCGCCATGGCGAGGAGGCCCGGCGGCTCCTGAGGCGGGCGCGCACGCACGCAGCGAGCCAGGCTGAGCCCCCTCCCGGCCGCCATCAGCCGAGAGAAGCCGCCCGGCCCCCTTCCCGCCGCGACATGGAGGCCGTGAAAGCCTTTAACAGCGAGGTGCGTGACCCCCTCGCCGGGCGCGGGGAGCGGGCGGGGCCGCGGGGCCCGGCGCCTGGCCGCGGGGAGGGGGCGGGCACGGGCACGGGCACGGGCACGGGCACGGGCAGGGGCAGGGGCAGGGGAGCGGGCGCCGAGCGGCGGCTGGGGAAGGGGCCGAGGCGGTGGCGGAGCGGCCTCCGCCCCGGGAAGGTCGGCCCGGGCTGGGGGCTGGGGGCTGGGGGCTGGGGCGGGGCGGGGGAGCGCTCCCCGGGGGCTCCCAGCCCGCGCCGGGCGGCAGAGCGCTGCTGACAGCCTGCGGGGAGCGGGAGGAGGCTGAGGGGGGAGAGGATGCAGCGGGGGAGGCCTCCCCGCCGCCCCCCGGGGGGCTCCCCGCGCACCAGGCCCCCTCCGGCCGCCCTCGGTCCCCGTCTCTTCTCCGCCTCGCGGAGCTGCCGCGTTGAAACACAGGGGGCCGGGGAGGCCCGGAGGCTCGCCTGGGTGGTCGGGGCGGCAGCAGGCGTTGTTCCTGCGCGCCTCGCCCCGCGCTGGCCTGCTGCACCTCGGCGCTGCGAGCCGCATCGCCGGGAAGGGCTGGCCAGGGCGGCAGGCGGGGGCACGGCGCGGGGCTGCTCCCCGGGCCCCTGGTTAATGTTTCCTTTGTCGCGAGGCCGCTCCTGCGACAACTGGTCCGCTCCTCTTCGCCGCAGGAGTTTGTATGGCTTACCTGAGAAAGTTGAGGTGAGAACAAGGAAACCAAACACCTACTAGGTCGTATGTCATAGGAAACCGGACCTACACATATGTTAAAGATAGAAAGTATCAGCGCTGACTACAATGTATACTTCTGCACGCTGCCCAGCGTGGGAGCTCCAGGTGGCCCTCACTCTCCATCCCCAGCATACAAGTGACATGGTTTTAACAACTTAAAAGAATACAATGTTATTTTGGTTTATTTTTTTTTATTATTTTTTTTTTTTAGCCAAGCGATGTGCTAATATGCTAGCCCTGTTATTTCTATAAGACAAAACACAAGTTTTACAGGTTTTAAAACAGGCGGGTACTTCCTGATAACTCAGTAGCAGTTGAGTAGCCGTAACCGACATACAATTCTAGGTCTGGTGTGTAATGTAATTTAAATTCTCAAGTGGAAGAATCCCAATAACCACTAAAAGAAAGATAAGGTACTACAAACTACTTTTTATTTTTGAGTTAGCTTATATACTTTATTCTTAGTTAGGGAAAAGGAAAAGTCTGGTCACAAGCTCAGAAGAGCATAAACAGATTGCAACCTTTTTCTTACGCACACTTGCTAGTGTGAGCAAAAGTTTTCCCTTCCATATTGGAAAACCACTTCTGGCTGACTTGCTGCATGCCCAGGTATAAGTACCATCAAAATGATTAACTCTGAAGACTTAGGGTGAAAATCATAGTGAAGAGGAGAGCTTTAGGATATGCCTTAAATCTTTTAAGTGATTGAAAAAGAGTATGCTTTGAATTGTTGAAAAAGAAAACACAGAAGATGAAGTTATGATGTTTTGATCATTTTTTTTTTCCCCTATGGCATTAATAGACAGCATCTATGATAAGACTTGGTTTTATGATTTCTTTCTGTTTTGGTTTAACCTATGTCTCTGTATTGGAATGCAGGAAGGCTTTAAAGATACTATTACCAAAACCCTTATCCTAGAAGTAAACAATACAAAACTTGCTGTGTTTGTGGAGTCCTGAGTATAATTGTTAGCCACTCCAACATCTCAGTACCCAATGCAGAACTTGAGTTTATCTTAACTGTTCGTAGTTGTTTCTGGTCTAACTGACCTGTGCACATCTTGCATTTTAGAACTGAGAATGTGGCTAATAAATATTTTAAATAGCTGAAGTGGATGAGTCCAAAGGTTGTAGTCTGTGCTATACCTAAATACTTTAGATTAATTTACTTCACTTCTAAAATTCCTTTTCTTTGTTTGTATGATGTTTTAAGGTCATGTTATACTCGAAAAATGACGTCAAAATTCCGTTCTAGGGATTTGGGGCTTAAAATAGATGTAGGTTAAATTTAGCAGCAGATGGGATAGACTTGTAGGGGAAAAAAAAAAAAAAAACAACAAAACAAAACAAAAAACAAACAACCTTTTACCATGCCTTCTCTTACATGGTTTGCATTCAGTTAACAATTTTACAGTAGTTGATGTAGTTTATGTAATTTACCAGTGAAATCTAGGTGATGCTTTAGAAGGAACATTCCAAATACATTTAAACACTTAAATCTGCAGTGTAGGTACTTCTACTGTTTGTTTCTTGTTTTTCAGGGAAGGAGTTGTGTCTGGATTTTGCAATGAAGCTAAAATAAAGACAGCTGTCTATCTAGATAGTGTAGATGGCTCAAAATGTATGTGTAACCTGAGCAAGATCCCATATTATAGCTGTCCTGTACAGTAGGCACAATTGAAGTCATTAGCATAGAGCAGTCATTAATTTGTTTAGAAAGAAATATCTCAAGTTTCCTTGAACGCCAAGTACTGGAAGTAATGCCTGCTGTTGCGGAAAGTTGTTTCATGTCCAGTGATGATACTTGGCATTGTCAGTGTTGTGCCTAATTGTGTATATAAAATTAGCTCTAGCATTTAAAGTCCCAGGAAAGGTAAATTTGAAGATGAGAAATAATCGAACTGACAAGTACAACATGCTCAGTATTGTTCTATTGCAATGGTTAATACTTTACCTTTGAGTAAAAACTGAACTAAAAATACAATATTATACAACTGACTTGGTATACCAGTATTTGCTAGTGTTTTATACTGTACAGTTTATCATTTGCTACTGTTGACATCCTAAAGTTTCGCCACTGCAGAATCTTTTTTTTCCAAGTCTCAGTTCAGGCCCTGAGCTTCTTCTGAAAAGTACAGCATCAAAGTCAAGAACAGGTCTTGACAGAAGAAAATGGCTTAAATGTTTCAAATTCTTCATACGTTCCTTAAAAGGTATTTTGTTAAAAAGAATTCAAATGGACTAGAGACAAGCATGCTTTCTTGCAGAGTGCTAGCACGAGGATGATAGTGGTTTAATTGCAAACTTAAGTAATTAAAAGCTAATGTATGTTATATAGTTCAGTGTTAAAGCCTTATTGTCAGTTTCAGAGCTAGCCATTCTCAAATCAGTTTCAGATACTGTGCCTGAAATTGTTTGGGGGTGCTATACTCATACAATATTGGAATTTAATTTAGGGAAAGCAGAGATTACAGAGTAGTTTTAAATAAAACATAAACTGGATATTTGAAGTAATACTTTGTTAGCCACATTAACTGCATCTTCTATGCATTTCTTGTCTTAAGCAGCACAATATATTACTGACATTGAAGATTCAATTTTTAATAGGGAAACTGTTATTTAGAGGGAAAAATAAAAAGGAAAAAAACAAATTTCTCCCTGAAGCAGACACCAAGAAGAAATTTATCTGTACAGTAGGGTATTGGTCTTTTTTATATACAAGTGGATTGAATGGAAAAATAAGTATCATGAAGACATGGAAGTATTTGAAGGGGAGGATGCACACAAAGCACTCTAAAAATAAGTTAGCGATTATAGTTTGCATAAAGATTGATAATGGTTCCTGTGCCTTTTGTCTTGTTAATCTAAGCGTCTTCTAGGTGAAAGAGCCCCAATTAAAACACACACAGAATTGTTAGGCTGGACTTCAGCTGTTATTAGCAGTGCAAGAGGTTGTCTGCACACAGGTCATCATAAAATGAGCTCTTGGTGTGCAGAATGGTTGTGAGAGCCATTAAAGATGAGAGGAAGCGATATGTAAAATCAGCGTTACGTTTGGGTTAACTGCTGCTTCTGAAGTTTGTCAGTGGCCTGAGTGTAGCAGTCACTGATCATTTGCTGGTGATGCAGTTAAATATAAATATACTCAACTTAACTTAATTGTCTGTTGGTCACCTTTACCATGAGGTTTCTTTAGAGGGAAATGTTGTAGGTGGCAGTGAGGAACAATTCAGTTAGCTGGACTGGGGAACAGTTCAGAAATGGGAGCAATGGTGACAGCAGGGAACAGTTCAGAATGTGCCCCTTGGAAATAACCCACATTTTAATTACCTGTTGGAGAATATAGGTGCATGAAAGTGCAGAGGTGTAAGTCAGTTGTTCTATTTTAGTATGCTTTATTTAAATGGCATATTCTAAAAATCACCAAGGCAGCTTTTTCACAAGAGAATGCCAGTTGATGCTAAAAAAAGCAAAATGGTATGCCTCATAAAGATGCTAAATAGAGATTGACTCTGAATAGCTGGGGAGAGTGATAAAAAGGATTCTCTTTGAAAAGAGGAGCCAGGGCTTTGATTAGTGCAAGTAGTGATACTAGCAGTTGTGAATGAGGAACAGTGAAAGGGCATGTAAGCTACTCCAGGGCGAGTTATTTCTTAGACCCTGCTGCACGTTTCACGGTAGCTGAAGCACCTGAAACATCTGCAGAGTTGGTGGTGGTGGTGGTTTTTTCTTACCACTGAGCAAATGAGAAATCCTGTCTGTTTCCTTTTCTCTCTCGCTAATAGTTTAACGGTGGTAGAAAAGTGCAACCTGCTTTCACATCCTCTGCTGTTTTGAATAATTCTGCAACTGTTACACTTGAAGCTTTCTTACTTTTTGTTTATCTGATACTGCATTTATCGTCTGAGATTCATAACTTTTATTGTAGCAAATTGGGATGAAAACTTTTGTTTTACCTCCTGTTCTTAATTTTCAGAATAAAAAAACCAACCTGCTATATTTGCATCTGCACATAGACCCATCTGGAAAGTTGTCTCCATTTTTCATTCTTAACCTCCAACTTGGATTTTAAAAAGTTCTTCAGCTTTATTTTGCTTCATAAACCCGTAGTGCACCTCAAAGAAAAAACACCAAATCTGCAGAAATCATATGAATTCCCTTAAAATACAGCAAAACATTTAAAAGTTTGTTAATTTCACTTTTGACGGGATTTGAAGAGCAGTACTGGTGAAATGTAAGTATTTCACCAGGTTGCTTCCCAGCAAGAGTTGACCTATTCACCTTTTTGTTAAAGGTGTATATGGACAGAAATCACTTTTCTCATCAGGACGTAGTAAATATGAAAATGATGTTTCACCTGATTAAACGTCTCTGTGTGTGCTGAATAAATATTTATAGTCTCAATATCTCATTTTCAAAACCTGATCTGATCTTTGCCTTCCTCCAGTCACAGAATCCTGAGTTCTGGCCTTGTAAATGATAATGCAATGATGTGTTAAAGGCCCCAAATATTAGCTTTCTTTTCTGCATATATTGCTCAAGGACCTCACATCTTTTGTGAAGTATCATAGGGCAGACTTTGATTATTTTTCTGCCTTCTATGCATTCATTTTAGATTTCTTCTTAAACCATGGTCTAGATTGGATCCCTGTGTGCTTGGAGGAGGTGGGGGGCGGTAATGTAGACCTCTGGATTCTGCTAATGCTGCTGGGTTGTGACTGGGTAGTTCCAAGTATCGGTCCTGTTTGCTGTTCATTTAGAGCACAGCAAACCATTTTGCAGTTGAACACAAATGCACTTCTGAACTCTCATCACTACAGTTCCTTTGATTTTTTTTTCACATGCTCACTAAGACCGTGCCCGGGGCTATAATCTTTTGCGAAGTACTTGAAATTATCTTAACAAGTCTTATTAGAGTTTGCCATCAGCAGTCTGTTTTCCTCTGGCAGTTGTAACAGTGGAGTCTAGTAATCCAAATGGCTTTCTTATAGAAAATCAAGAAACATTCAGAACAAGGGTATTTGATAAAACACGTCTTCAAATGAGATCCAGACCTTTGATTATTTTCATGAGGAATTTTTCACTTAGGAGGAGGCCTATTTTTTTTTTTCCTTGTCTGTAAAATTGGTCCATCCCTAGACAGCCGCTGAGAAATTTGTTTCCTGAGTGGCTGACTCAGCCTTGGTTAGGGCCTGCATTCCTGGCCTCAGCAAACACCGCTGCAACCCATTGTGAGGCCTGGCCCAATGGTTTGTAATTGTCTGTTCACGTGTGCATCCAGAGGTCAGCTTGGCTTTGAACTCCAGAAACAATATTAGTCCTTGTTCTTGTAGCATAGCTTTTGGTGAATTGCATGAGCTGTTCTTCCATTTCTTCATTTCTTTGGAGCTATTTTTCTGCCATGTTTCTCTGGGAGTACTGACAGCAGCAGCAGCCTACCAGGTGATTTTATTAACCTTATTCACCTGCTGCTTCTAGGCTCTAGCATGTGTTCTTGAAGAGAGCAAGAGGGTCTTCAGCTATTGCTATACTATTTAAACTTCACCTCTCTTTGCCAGCTGTACTGACCAAAACCAACCCTTTTTTATATATAAAAATATATATATTTTTAAATGAGTTGTTAAAATTTGGAGAAACTAAGAGGAAATGAGTATGTTGTCACCATGACCCTCTGTCAGATTTATTCCACCATAAACATAACATATATTTCTTGTGACAACCCAATCCTTATACTGTCAGGCTTTTAACAAGCGAGCTATCATTTGTACAGAAGTAGCAACCATGGACATACAACAACTTGACGTTGTCTTTCTACTTTTTTCAAGAGCTTGTCTACAGAGTTTAGCTGATTGTACTAGGTAGACTTTTGATGGTATGAGTTTTATTACATTTCAAATGAATAACACTGGATTGCTACTTTTCTTTTTCTAGTGTTGTGATTATGCAAGCAGTAAGCTGGTGGATGTTTTTCTGATGCTTTGACATATGGAAATATAATGAACGTATTTAAGTTAATAAAACATATATATTGAAGATATGGCACCTGCAGCAACTCCACTTTCTATGTATCAAAAATAATAATACATTTTAACCAGTTTATAGTTTTGACAGCCAGTGCTCTGGTTCCCATTTACAATACTAGTATGAAAGATGTGTTGCAGAGGAAGAGCAGAGCTTAGATCTTGAAGGCAGTAGCAGCAAGGAGCGCTGGTTTGGGTGGGTGGCGACTGAGCATAATCACAGCAACAGCGGAGTTTGAAGGCACCCGTTTCTGTATCCTTGTGTTTGTTTATTTTGAAGTTCTGTCTTAATTACCACATCTGTTTTGAAAGATTGGAGTAAATACTTTTTTTGTGAGCACTGATCACAGCTGCACAAGGTATTTTATAAAAGGCACTGAACAGCTGTATTACGTTGTTGAACTGGAATTTATAATTGAAATAACATGCATTTTTGGGAAAGATATTTCAGCAGATCCATCTTCTTGTACTGTTTGGCCTAGGGTTCTGCGTTTCCACATATTCGTTGATTTGGATTTGAGTGGTCAGGGTTTCCTTCTATTTTGGAGGGTTGGGAATTTGGAAGGTTTGGAGGGTGGGGAATTATTAGTTACTTTTAAAAACAGAATTGATTACATGTATCCTTTGCTTTCCATCCCTCGTATTCTGTTTCTTGGAAGTACAGAGTACTTTCAAATGAATGCTGCTCATTCTAAACTGTTGCTTTAAAAATCTTGGCCTTATAGAATGTTTTATAGAGCTTTCTTGGCAGATCACTTAGAAACTAGTAGGATAGATAGAAAATATAATTTTAATATTTTTGATATTGATGTGATTGAAGTTTTAAAAAGAGAAATAATCATGTTTATACAGGTCTTTGCATTTTCCAGAAATCAAGTCCAAAGAGTTTACAATATATTAAACAGAATATTGAAATCTTATGGAAAGATCCGATCAAATAGAAGTTTTTCAGAATACTGAATCTCCTATACATATCAACAAAACCAAGCTGGTTTGTATGGAAAGGAATAGGTTATTCTCTGAATCTACTCTAAATGACAACTACAGGTTACCTGTTGATTTTAAAGCTTGGTAATTAGATAAGCTTCTTAGGTTGCTTCTTAATTTTCAGAAATTTGAAGTGAAACAGCAGGAAAAGAGAAATATATATATTTAACAAATGTGTTGGTTACAGAGAAATCCAACCTGCTACAAAACATGTTTTTTTTTTATTTTACTACTATTTTGAATCATGAAGTTTCATTAGGAATGCAGGGAATTTTAAGCTGTACCTAAGGAGAAAACATTGAAATCAGTACAAAAGGATAGCTTTTCTTGTAAGCCCTGTAAGCAGTTGGCAAGGAAAATATTCATCTCTTTGATTTTCAAAACATTTAGGATCTGTCCTTGTACTTTTTGTCTTAAAATTGTAGAGGTGTGATTATATTTAGACTTCTCAAAGGCACCTAACTTCATACTACACTCCATTCTTCCAAATCAGGACGTTGCAGCAAGAACAGAGGGCACTTCTCCAGCCAGGGCAGCCTGTGAGCTGGCCTCTGGTATCCTGCAGGCTGATGTTGTCCCTGAAGATGACAAATTTTTCTGTTGGTGGCATAGAATTAGCTGTAAATCATGCAAAAATGTTAGTGATGGAAATGAGTAGTGTGGCAGGAATGAGGAGGGAATTACAGAAAGTGAAATAGCCCTTTTATGTTCCCTGCTTTCTTATGCAATATTCTTTCAGGGGTCATGTGGACCTGTTGATCAATCATCTATCTGTTGTTGGGAGCTTGGGTCATGGTAAAGCACTTAGTCTTGCCTAGCTATTCTTTGTGGCCCATTTAGTTCTGTCTAAGCTTTTTTGTTCCCATGCAGTCAACATCTTCAGCTAGTAAAAAGAGAATAAGAGGAATTGTATTTTATGGCTTGTTAAAGATCTGGGGGCAAATAAAGAATGTTCTAGAGGCAGTGGCCTCTATTCTGAACTAAACATCTGTTTCTTAGTTGCAAGCAATTCAGGAGGCTAGATTGGAATCCAGCTTTCTTCGAACTGTAGTTTTAGGTTCGTAGTCTATTCGTACAGAGCAGGTTATACTAACGGGACTTAGAAGCTTTCTTTGAAAGTAGTAAACAAGAGGATTTAGAGAAAATTGTAAATAGGCTGTAGTACAGTTTACAGCTCTAAAATATGAAAACTAAAAGGGATTTTTGTCACTCCATCTCAGATTTGTTCAGGCTCAGTAAACTCGTGTTTCCTCAAAATGAAATGGGTAGGAGAAGGATTAAACAAAGGCAGTGATAGTAGTACCTGCCTTCGTCACATGCTGAAGAGTTCTTGGCTGGAGTCTGGCTTGTTGGCTCTCCACTTTATTTTACTCAACTGTTTACACACCCTGTTAGGGTGAGTATTCAGATGGCTTCTGCAAACATAAACATGTGGAGAGTAGTATATAATACGACTGACATGTAGGGACTAAGCTTTTTAAGCAAGTGTTCTCAGTTGCTTTTAAATATTTTATAAATCAATTAAGTGTAAAGGCAAAAGGAAAACACTGGGATATCAAACATATTGAATGCTATTTTTGTGCTTTAATATAAACAGTGTTATGCACTTTAAGTGTTTGAAAACAGCTGTACTAGGATGGTTGCTGTTGAATTGCAACCCTGTCTTGTTCTGTGCTTTTTTCTAATGTTGGATTTTAGCAACTCACATTATTTTTCATTGATTACTGGAAGAAAAGAGCTTTTCATTGTTCTCATTTCAAACTAAAATGTCGTATGCAGAGTGGAGTGAGCACCTGTCGTTCTGGTCATCTTACATGCACGTCTTTTATCTGCAGTTTAAATTTTTTGTGTAGCTCACAGAAGATGTGCTAATTGGGTTCAAATAACAGTTCTCACTGGTAGGTCCTAGTCAGCTCCGATCAAAAATCTTATTCACTGAGGGATGGGCTCAAGTAATTTAAGTAACTTCTAGACAGTAAAATTGAGGAGAGCGTATAAAATGCAACATAATAAAACTTGTTGATTATATCTCATTTTTTAAAGCAATGACTGACAATACTCTTTTCTTGTTCTTTGCAGTGTGGTGATGTAGATAATTTGGTAAGCAATTCAGTGACTATTTCTGTATATACAGTTGGATTTGATTGATCTCTAATGCTATTGAATTGTGAAAAAAAAATGTTAATCTGTATTAGCCATGACTTTGAAGTATTTGTTTTGTCTTTACTTGAAAATTGCAAACATTTATTATTGTATATGATGTCTGGTTAGTGTTGTTTCCTGGTAGCAGCCAGGACCAAATGCATCAGAGAAAAAAAATATTTCAGTAGAGGTATATGTAATTGATATCCCAGATATCAGTTCTGGACTTGATCTCACACTAAAGATTGGTCTGAGTCCTAAAGTATTAATAGCAAAATGTTTATTCCATTTGTTGTAACAATGCTGTAACTAAATGAGTTAGAGGGATGAGTATCTGTTCCTTTAGATCAAACCAGAGGTGTGCATAGCTTTCAGTCCTTCTGGTGACAAAACTAGTCATGTGTGAAAAAGTTATTTCCTACCTGTTCTTTTCTTGCTTTTATAAGGCCATGACCAGAGTAAGAAAATGAACCTAATACTAAGGAAGCTTTATTTTAAGAAAGTTAGCACTTTGTTTTGATTTTTATTCAAGATATCACTATAGTAGGGAAACAGCTGTATGGTTCTCTTGTGTGTTGAATAGGAGTGGTGAAAGATCTCAGAATGAAATGCTGGGCTTTGTAGATGCATAGTACACCAGCGCTTTCCATGGAAGTGCAGTAAGTTGCTGTGTGGGTGATGGACCATAGAGGATGTAGTTCATTTCTATGCTGCCTGGTCTTCATTTGAGAAACTTTAGATTGTAGCTTAGCAGCATATAGCATATTGCCTTGTAAATTACAGTTTTTTACAGTAAAGTTCACTTTTAACAGATATTTATGATAATATTATCTTTTTTAGCACATCTTGAATTACATTTCTGATATTATATGCATTACTGAACAATCAAAATTTGAAAAATTGCTGATGAATTCCTAGACTTTAAGTAATCCTTCTCTTGAAGACCGCTTCTATTAACATAATTAAAGTTAAAAACAAACAAACAAAAAAAAACCAACAAAACCAGCAGAAATTCAATGCTTTAACTACAGTATCAACCTGATCTTTGTCTTTACCCCATTCACAATATATAATTTATACAGTTCATTAAATATTTGAGCAAGCTCATGTGTGTTTTTTTTTTTTTTTTTTTTAACTTCAAATTTTGGAGATAAGACTACAATTTATATAAAATGACATTGAGAAAAGAGAGTATTAGTAATGTGGTTAAGTCCTAACTCTTACATATGCTAGAATACTGGCTTTTACATAGTTTCTTCTGTGTCAGTGTCACTGCCTTTTGCTGTTCAAAGCATTAAATTGTTATATCAGAGACAGGAAAATGCAAAATTGTGTATGTGATTGGCTTTACCTTTCAGCCTCTTCTTTCTCTGGATATGTTACTTAAATCTAGAATTTTGGGGTAGAATCTATGTAACTTTGTATTTGGAACCTGTTACTTCTGAAAGAGATGCATGAGGAAATGACACTTTTTTTTTTCTTTTTTTTTTTTTTTTGTCCAGCGAATGCATACAAAACCTTTCTGAGGCCAATTTCCTATATATTCCCAGATTAAATCTGTTGACTACAAGGGAGAGGGTGCTACAAGAGAAAAACACTTAAAGATGTGATAGTAAAAGCTGACTCTTAAGGCTTCTTTTTTTAACCAGTGCAATAACAAGAGAAATATCAGTTGAAGATAATGAGAAATAAGTACCATGATTTGTATTTGTCTGAAGCAGTTCCCAAATGGATATAAAATGAGAAAGAATCATTGTGATTTTTATGAGGGAAAATGGTATGTCATATATGTATGGGAGTTCTTTCAGAAAATCTGCAAGCATGTGGACAAGGGAGAACCAGGTGATGCTAATTACTGGGATTTCCAAATGGTAGTTGGCAAGATCCATCCCCAAAAGTTTGAAAAGTTGAATTGCATAGAGAAAGAGCACATCTTTAAATTGTATGGATAACTGCTAAAAGGGGAGGTGGGAGAAAAGACTATATGTAGAAATAAATTCCTGTTTGATGATGTTATCTTATGCATATTTATTTATGCTGGGAATCCACGCATTTCAATATATTTATAAATGCTGTGAAAAAGGGGTTAAACATTGATGCAAACAGATTTGTTGGATGTATTAAGTTATTTGGGATAGTGATAATGAAAGGCTAACCATGAAGGATTGCGAAGTGATGTTGCCATACTGACTGTTAGATGGCAGACTGCAGTTGCAAATCTTGCAGTTGAAATAGAAAGGCCGGTTAAAACTTCAGCAGTAATCAAAACAGCAAATGGGATCCCAAAAATGTTTAGGAAAGAAATAGAGACTCATTATACTGACATTACATCCATATTTTATGTCATGTGCAGTATAGTTTCCACCTCATATGACCGTTCTGGCAGAACTACATACATAGAGAAGGGCAGAAAGGACAGTCAAAGGAATGACACAGGTTTGTATGAGAAGTTACTAAATATTAATACTCTTTTCAGGCTAGAACAGAGGTAATGGAAGGATGATAAGATAGTGGTCTAGTTCCCATTCTTTTTCCCTGCACTAGTGATGTGCCTCAGTAAATAATGTATTTTCTGCTATATCCTAGCTCAAAGAAAAGGAGAAGAGGTTACCAAAAAAGTCAAAACCCACAAAAACATAACCAAAAGAGAGAGAAGGTAAAAAAATAAATAATAATGAGAAGTGAGAAGAGTGTTAAGATTTTTTATTTTATTTTTTTTTTTTTAAAAAAGGAAGAAAGAAAAAAGAGAGAGAAAACCACAGAGGAATAGAGAGAGCCCAGCAGGCCTGATCACCACCACCACTTCTTGGAAGGGTCCAAGTAGGCATGGGGGCCCTGTGATGATGCTCAGCCCAGAGGTGGGATCAGACAGGGAGCTTGAAATGTCTGTCATGTCTCTTGTCAAGCTTCCCACTCCTCCTGGCACTTGAAATGTCCAAGTTGACTAGGACTCTGTAAGGGTTGACAAGAACGTTCAAAGGTTTGCTGAGACTTTGTATGTGGAGGGTAATAAAAAAGGGAATGGAAAGTGTACCTGCAATTTCATGAGTTTCTGGAGGACCTGGAAAAGGAACCTGACATACTGGATGTTCATATGGTGAAAGGGTCTTCTCGCCACCGAAGGGGCACGATCCTATGAGCTCATCTCTATAGCTCAAATCCTCCACTGAGAACTTTCCAACTTCCATTCCTCTTAAGCAGTAAACTTGGTAAACAGTATAAGCCACCACACTGGTGTTTTTTCACCCTACTATGGCACTGTCATGCTACTTAATATTTTGGTGTGTCACAAGGCCAACAAGTTGGAGAGGTGAAACAGTTGGATAAGGATGGTTTTGGAGGCATGACTATGAAGTGAATTGGTTAGCTGTTACACAGTCTGTTGAAGAGACTTGGAGAGGAAGTAGTGGTAGTTCTGGAGACATCATATAGGTGTGACCCTCTGTGTGTCTCAGTTACATTTCTGTACTGTTGAGTTAGCATAAGAGCTTTTGAAATATATTTTTACAATTAAGACAGTAACAAAGCAGGTTGACAAGATAGGCTTACAAGACAGCAAGAAAAAAAACACACCTTTTTAACACCTACTAGCTACTATGATCAGCTTGAAGACTCTCAGTGTTATCTGTCTGATAAGCTGCTACTTGCTTACCTGGCCATTTGGCTGGCACCTGATTCTTACCTGGTCAGATCATTTCCCTGGGAATAGCTTTCATTGAGACAGATCAGTGTTTGGTGATAAGTGTATCTTTGCAGACTCATTTTGTCTTCCCTTTAAAGTTTTCCTAGTGATTTACATTCAGTGGTTAACCAAATGTGAAGACTTCTATCAAAGGTTTATTGATTGTCCCCCAACTAATTATCAAAGTGGTGGTGTCAGGGCATGACTAGATGGAATCATCATAAAGCTGGGCTGTAAAACAGCTTCCCTACACCCAAATTGTTTGCAAACTGATCTGGTGTTTCCTTTAGCTATACATCACTTGGAAAACTTAATGCTCACTTCTATTTTGTAGTTTCCAATTTTGTTTGCAATGTGTTTGGAGCTGAGCAATATTCAATCATCTGGAGTACCTTAGAGAGGCAGTCAGGTGTTCTGTCCACAGCTTTCTAGAATAAACTAATACAACGTTATATTTTCATTGCATTGCAATCAAATGTATGCTAGCATTAAGTGTGCTAAGTTGAAAAATCACTGACACTTTTTATAGTAATTTGAAAATAGTCTCTTTATTTTTCTCACAAAAAAAAAAAAGAATCCAAAAATTCACATGGGAAAACAGCATTTAATGTTCTTCATAACTTAATTCTCTCTTTTTTTTTTTTTTCCCCCAAAAAATGTAGCTAATAGTTTGGAAATGGTTTCTGTTTTACCAGCACATAGAGACTGCTCATGACTTGTCTCCAATTGTTAGCCATCTTTTTTTGCCTCAAAAAAATGTGTAGGAGTGTAGTCTTCCTTCCTTGTTAGCATGTGTTCTTTGAAAGACGTTAGTTTTGCTTCCTTCAGCCTCAGATATTTCCTTCTGTGGCTCGGTTCATTTTGTGTATGATAGCACTATCTGTCTTTACAGAGGGAATGTCTTACCTCTAGGTTTTTGACTAATGTGCCATAGTTCAGGAATGAACAGTAGAAAACAAAGCTTCGTATAATTTTGTTGGGGATGTTTGTAGACTTTTGTGAGGTTTTAGCCGTCCTATTTATTCAAATAAGTAGGGTTATTGAAGCAGAGGACAAAAATAATTAAAATAAACAAACAAAAAACAGCAAACAAACAACAAAAAAGCAACCAGCATTCTCCCCAAGCATTATATTTGCGTTCGGGTGACTTTACTCAGGAGAGTTTTATTCTGTCAGATTGAATCGTGGGTGAATGCAGAACTCCTTGTCGTGTTACGTTTTTCTGGGCAAATGGCAGAAGACTCTTTTCTTCTCCTCGGGTATTAACGGAGGTGGGGAAAGAATATCAGTTTTGTTTGGATTATCATATTTATTTTTAGTTCCTGGTGAAAGAAAAAAGAAAAAGATGTAAGCATAAGTATGCAAGTCTTTCCAACTGTGAAGTTATGAAAATAACTAGAAAAAACAGGTTTTGTTGGTGGTCAGATATATATTGGTAGGGGTCAGATGCTTAAAGACATGCTATACTGATCATTCTTTTTTTAGTCTTTTTGGGCAAGTGTCTGGTATGGGTTGATGTTTATCCAGAAAAGTAGATAAATTACTAGTGAATGGATTTAGATATTCTTCAAAATCACTGAACCATATGGTAGCTCAACTGTTAAGCATATTTTTTGAAGTTTCCATTATGGTTTGTGTGTCTACTCCCAGGCTTTCTTCTTTCAAGCTTGTATCATAAATGTGATTGGCATGTTTCAAAAACTCTGAAACTTACTGGTTTTGTCTACCGTGGAAAGATTGTAGTATTTCACTTTTCCCCCCTCTGAAATGAGCTGTATTTCTCTTGTGGAGAAATGCAGCTTCCTGACATGATAAGGCTCAAACTTAATTCAAAAGAGTTCTGTTTAACCAGGAGCTGTGTTTTATACTAGCATACAGATTGCTAGCTGTATTTTATACAGTTATTTAAAAGAGTGGGTGTGTTTCATTATGGTACCTGGGTGAAGACATATCAAGATGTTAATAACTGTTACGGGTGAGTCATGTCCCCCTGAGGCACACCAAAGCTCCCCTCCAGGGCAGGGAATTCGCTGAGGGAAATAAAATAGGCAATTGAGAGCCACCTACACCAGCCTGGTTTTCACTTGGTCCCTGTTAATTTCATGTGGCACGCTCCTCCTCCCCCTCACCTTCCCCACAAGGCAGGGTTGCATTGGCACCTGCCATTTCCTTAGAAATCCTGCTTGAAGCTTCAACACCCTTGAAGAGCACCCTTGTTCTTAGCTTGAAAGCTTCTCCATACTTTTTATCATCCTTAATGATTTCCTGCCAACCTTGGGGATTAGAGGGGAGGGCAGAAATTCCAGAAATATTAATGAGAGCGCCCTGTAGGTTAGTACAGTGTCCTAAATAATGTTGTGGTTCTAAAAGCTGTGTTTACTATGGAGATTTTTCTGGTTTACTGTTGAGCTGTTGCTTTCAAAGAACCGTCTCTTGCATCAGCACATCTCATTCCTGAATGGCAATAGTCAGCTTCAAAGCCTGTGTCCACTACTTCGTGCGTGCTTGCGTTTCGTTTGTTTGCCTTTTTTATTGGTGGTATCACTGATGTTCCTTTGCAGCTTTTGCTAGTCAGACTTCATTGTTCCTATCCAGAACACAGAGAACACCACAGTCCCCAGCACAAACAGGACTCTGGGACTTCCTGCTGCTGTAAACAAAACGACTTATGGCTATAAATAAAATGATTTACTCAACTCACTTGTTGACTGTCCGTAAGGAGTAACTGGTTTGTCATGCTAGTGCCTGTTTAGCAGACCTTAGTTTCTTGGGAGCCTTTTGTGAGAGATGCCTTTGTGGTTTGTGCTAAATGCCTTTTGGTACGCCAGGTGGGCTGTGTCAGGGATTTCTCTGTGTGCTCACGGAGCCTTCTAGAGAACAGCAATAGTTTGGGATGCGGCTTTTCTTTACAACAGCTGTGTGAAGTTATCTGTGCCAACTCGCTCTTTTCTTTCAAGTAATTTATTTATTTATTTTTTTTCTGGTACAAACACTGAACTGAACTGATATGTGGTTTCCTAAATCTCCCCTTGAGAGAATTTCTGAGCCCTTCTCAGAAATTCCTCTTGCTTCTCCTGTCTTTTAGCACAACAAAATCGCGCCTTATTGATGTGAAAATTCAGGAATCACAGTTAGTAGTAGGTCTTTGATTCTTGAGTTCCTTCACAGTTTGGTTCTGGCAGTTCATTATTTTTCACTTTGCGAACTTTTTCTGTGCCACGTGAGGCAGATTGTGGTATGGGAAGTCTCCAGAGTTTTTCTTCAGTGCATAGATCTACAAACAGATGCAGAGGGTGGTTCTTCTGTTGGGTTTTATCTCCTGTGAGTCCTTTTGTATGCACTGATTGTCTTTTAGCCCTGGAGGACCCCATGGACACGTCTGTTACTGTTTGCCTTTTGAAAAAGGCTTAGATGTTGCACATTTTCCTTGTTGTTTCTCAAACTCAGTTGCTTTATTTATTTATTTATTTTATTATTTTACTTTGCCAGCTACAGTATATGGCCACTTTCTTTTTTTCTTCTTTTTGGATACCACTTCTGATTTTCGGTAGTATATCTATCAGTTTGCTTCAGAGTGTTTCTCTGACTTTAACCACGTTGGCATTTTTTCCTAGTTTGTTTAAAGGCTTGTTTAACATGAGGGCAAGCGGTTACCTTCTGCCAGTGAGCATGAATGCCTTATAAAATCATAATCAGGAAATAATTGTAGTAAACTGTTCTGACTAATCATTTGTACAAAAGGACATACAAGAAAAAATGAGCCAGACTATAAATGCAAGTTCTAAAAATAGAAATAGTACACATCATAGGATCACAGAACGGTTTGGAGTGGAAGGGGCGTTGAAGACCACCCAGTTCCGACCCCCTGCCATGGGCAGGGACATCTCCCACCAGACCAGGTTGCCCAAATGCCCATCCAGCCTGGCCTTGAACACCTCCAGGGATGGGGCATCCACAGCTTCTATGGACAGCCTGTGCCAGGGCCTCACCACCCTCTGAGTAAAGAATTTCTACCTAATGTCTAATTTAAACCTATCCTTTTTAGTTTAAAACCATTTCCCCTTGTCCTATCCCTACACTCCCTGACAAAGAGTCCCTCTCCAGCTTTCCTGTAGGTCCCCTTTAAGTAATGGAAGGCCACTATAAAGTGTCCCTGGAACCTCTTCTTCTCCAGACTGAGCAACCCCAACTCCCTCAGCCTGTCTTCACAGGAGAGGTGCTGCAGCCCCTTGGATCAGTTTTGTGGCCCTTCTGGACTCGCTGTAACGCATTCATGTCCTTGTTGTGCAGGGGACCCCAAAGCTGAATGCAGTGCTCCAGGTGGGGTCTCACAGGAGCAGAGCAGAGGGGGAGAATCCCCTCCCTCACCGTGCCACCTGCACTTCTTTAGACATGGCTTAGGATATGGTTGGCCTTCTGGGCTGCAAGTGCATATTGCTGGCTCATGTTGAGCTTCTCATCAACCAACACCCCCAGGTCCTTCTCCTCAGGGCTGCTTTCAGTCCGTTCTCCACCCAGCCTGCATTTGTGTTTGGGATCGCCCTAGCCCAGGTGCAGGACCTTGCACTTAGCCTTGTGGAACATCATGAGGTTCGCACACTCCCACCTCTCAAGCCTGCCCAGGTCCCTCTGGATGGCATCCCTTCTCTACAGAGTGTCAACCATACCACACAGCTTGGTGTCATTGGGAAATTTGCTGAAGGTGCACTCAATCCCACTGTCCATGTCACCAACAAAGATTTTAAAAGAGCACTGGTCCCAATACAGAATCGGAACGTTAGGGATTGGAAGGGACCTTGAAAGATCGTCTAGTCCAATCCCCCTGTGAGAGCAGGAACACCTAGACCATGTCACACAAGAACACATCCAGGCAGGTTTTGAATGTCTCCAGAGGAGACTCCACAACCCCCTGGGCAGCCTGTTCAGTGCTCTGTCACCCTCACCATAAAAAAAAAATTGTCTCATACTCAAGCAGAACCTCCTATGTTCCAGCTTGTACCCATCGCCCCTTGTCCTATCATTGGATGTCACTGAGAAGAGCCTGGCTCCATCCCCCTGACACTCGCCCTTTCCATATTTATAAACATAGTAAGGTCACCCCTCAGTCTCTTCTTCTCCAGGCTAAAGAGACCCAGCTCCCTTAGCCTTTCCTCGTAAAGGAGAAGCTCCACTCCCTTAACCATCCTCATGGCTCTGCGCTGCACTCTGTCAAGCAGTTCCCCGTCCTTCTTGAACTGAGGGGCCCAGAACTGGACACAGTATTCCAGATGCAGGCTCACCAGGGCAGAGTAGAAGAGGAGGAGAACCTGTCTTGACCTACTAACACACCCCTTCTGATACACCCCAGGGTACAGACCCCTGAGGAACACCACTCGTTACTGGCCTCCACCGGGATATGGAGCTGTTGACCACAATTCTTTGAGTGCAAACGTCCATTCCTAATCCACTAAGTGGTCCATCTGTAAAATCCATGTCTCTTCATTTTAGAGACAAGCATATCATGTGGAACAGTGTCACGTGCTTTGCACAAGTCCAGGTAGATGATGTAAGTTGCTCTTCCCCTATCCACCAGTGCTATAACCCTATAATAGAAGGCCACCAGATTTGTCAGGCATGACCTTCCCCTTAGTGAAGCCATGTTGGCTGTTGCCAATCACCTCCATATATATTTAACTCTATTTTCATGTTTTACAATCCTGAATAGATGTGATTATTTTTCCTTAACTAGATTGGAAGTATATTTGATTTGTTTACATGCCTGTTTTCTTTAAAAAAAAATAAAATATATATATATATATATATATAATAACACAATCATGTATGCTAGATGAAGAAAAAAACAAACACAAAATTTCATTGCTAGAGATGCATTCAAGTCTTGCCTCTCAAACTAGCCTAGCAATAGAGCAAGTGGAGAGGAGTCCCTGGTTGACAGTTAATAAACATAATGTACGAATTAGCTGAGGATGGAGCTAAGAACATGGGTGCTGTTGATAGGTATTCAGGAAGGCACTTGTGCATGTTAGGGTATCTGTATTCAGTGAAGTGTGGTTTGGGTCTGCTTGCATTTGGATTAAGCTACCCTGCAGGTGTCTGTGTCTTATGTAACTCAATTCAGTACAAAGCTAAAGATTGAGTTTAATTTTAAGAAATGACATATTTCTTAATTTCATAAGTGAAACTCGATTTTTTTCAAAAGTCTTGCATTAAGTGATGCAAAATTCAAATAGGTATTTCACACAGGGCCCTCTAGTTTTCCCATGCGGTATTACAGAAGTTGCTCCTTCATAGTTTTTCTACCATGCATTGATGGGCCTTAATCACTGTATTCCAAGTGAATGTTGTTTTCAAAATAAGTGTTTATAGGAAATAAAAGCTTCTTAAAGACTATTAAGGAAAAAAAAATATTCAGAAGAATTAAAACCCAGAACAGGTGCACCTGTCGTCCAAAAAGCCTCTCTCTAGAGAAGTGTTCTCTCAATTTTTCTGTTTTGTTTGTTTATTTTTAATGGCAGATCATTTAAACCAGAAAATACAAGGCTGCATTTGGCTCTCTGCTACCTGCCATATAATCCTGTTGTTTTGGGGCATATTCTGAATGGGTGGTACTAAGGCAACTGACTACACACAGCTAATGCTTCAGAGTCAGTTGTGACTGGTGTTTGTCTCCCAGCAATTTCATAGCACTCTTGATGCTTTGAACTACCCCAACCATCCATTCACCCATTCACCCACCCACCCATCCACCTTTTTTTTTTTTTCTGAGGATTTCAAAGCTGATGGACAGGTCAGTGTGGTCCTAGCACGTGGATGTGAGTCAGTGGCTCTGCCTCCTTGTAGCTGCATGTCTGTGGTAGGGAGCTACAATTCCTATCTTCTGTTGGTCAGTATTTGGATTGGCAAGGCGGCTTCCTGAATCTAGGCTGGTTTCATTCTTGCTCACGTATCTGAATGGCTTTTGCTAGTATTTTGAGTTTTGGGAATGCTGACTAGGAATGCATGAACTAAGGCACACTGCGATAAAGCAAGCAAAATGTTTCTGGCACTCTAGTGGCCCCAGAAATAGTTTAGCTGTAGTTGTGTATCATCCAGCTAAGCCACTGTGTAGGACCAAATGACCTGCAGTCTGGTAAATCACCTCTGAGCAACTGAAAATTAGCTGAAAGCTGAACACTGAACTGTAAGAAAAAGAAGAAACCAATTGGTTCAAAACCAATTTTGATTCTCTGCCTCTTTTGTCCCTTTTCCCAATACCTGCTGAGAACATTTACATATTTGAATTCTAGAAGGCTATTGCTTTATTTATTTATTTATTTATTTATTTATTTTATTTATTTGAGAAGCACATAAGTAATTCAGAATATTTTGCAACAACAAGTAGGGTTAGTTGAAAACAACCTGTTTTAATAGTTGTTGAAAAAGTGGATGTCTAGCTGTGAACTAGTTTTTCACAGTTTTAATTGAAATTCTTTCAGGCTAAAAAAACTTGCACTTATGCAAGGGCAACCGATTTTTTTCCAATTTGTCTTTTGACAGCTTTGCAAAGTTTTAGCTAAAGCTGTTTTTGACAGGAAAGGACAGAAAAGCATCTCATGTTTGCAGTGAGAACAAATCCTTCTCTCTTGAGAACTTCCTGTTAACTTCAGAGCAATAAAATATTGTAAGCAGCTTGGGGAGCATGACCTATATTTACAATTGTCTAATCCTTTCCACTGTATGATCCTGTTTACTCTTAAATTTTACTTTGTGAAATGCAAACCATTCTGAATTATGTTTTCTCAGCTAGCTATTTGCTTAAGATTGAATGAATCTTAGGAAACTAAAGAAATAAATACATTGTATTGCTCAGGGTGTGTAGTAGGAGAGGAGGGTGATCTTTTGACTTTTTTTCATGCATGATTTTATGCAATAAACTCCAATTCTTTTTGCCTTTAAGAAGAAAATAAAGATGTTTGTATGGGCAGCCATTCCCATTATTAGGGCTCTGTTTCCAAGCCAGCGTGCTTCTAAATGTACATGTTTTAAACAAAAATACAGGGTAAGCTAAGTCAAGAACATCCTTAAACTTGTTAGACGTTTTGTGTCTGGTCTTGTGTATGAATGCAGCAAATACTGGATAGTACTGTGTTTGTTCACATCTAGGTTTGAAGGAGTAAAGAGCAGCATTTTTATTTTATTTTTCAAAGCCATATGTTGTGAATAATCATTGGTTTTCACAGCAAGTAAAGAGCCTTGGATGATGGATTTCTGACTCAGTGTGAAGGATGGAGTTGCTTCCAATTACCACCTATCAGTCATAGCTGTGAAGTTAGTTCATATACAGTTCCCAGTATGTAGCAAATTTCTGATGAATATGTGTCACGCTGGATTGCTTCTGGCAGGAGATGTATGTACAAGTAAAAAGTTATTACTGCATCTTTGGAGTGTGGGGGGGGAGGAGTTCCAAAACACAACTTGTATATTGTCTGTCTTCTGGCTTTTAGATATTACGAAGTTACAAATCTGTGTTGAAATTGAGAACTCAGATGGACTTTTTTTTAAGGATTTGTAGTACTTTGGATATGTTACTTCTTTTTGTTAAGTCAGTAAATGAAGGAAGTCTATGCTTTTTGCGAATGTGCTGGTTTAAGTGGCAAAAGTGGTACATGTTTGTTTTCATTGGGCTGGAAGTTTTTGTTAAGATAAACAAGATTGGTTTCAGTAGGCAAGTGATGATGAATATAAACATATTTGGTTAAGCATCTGTTCTGCTTCCATCAAGTGTGTGTACATATATATACGTGTATATATATATATATATATTATTATTTTTTTCCCTAGAAAGGGAAGCTTGATGAGAGCTGTCATGTTTGCATATCCCATGCATTTCCTTTGTAATGTCACCTGTGAGTGTCTGCTGTATGTAGTGCTAATAAGACCAGGTATACAGTGACCATTGCAAAGAAAAACCTGTTATCTTGTAAGCATTTTGGTTGTTACGTTATATTTAATTGGGCCTTTTTATTTCTTCTTAAATGGGGGATGCCTTTGCTTCTGTAATGTACGCTTAAAATGAGATGAAAATCAGAAGTGCTATTTCATAGTGGTAAAAATACTGTATTTTTTTACTTTCTGCAATTCCGGAATATATTTCTGATCACTTTTTTCTGCTTTGTTTTTTGTTTTTTGCAGTTGTACTCGCTAAATGATTACAAGCCACCCATTTCTAAAGCTAAAATGACACAGATCACCAAGGCAGCAATCAAGGCGATAAAGGTAAGGACTTGGCTAACTTCTTTTAATTCCCTTTTTATTTCTCATCTCACAATTCTGTAGCATTCCTTTTCAGATGTGTTGTTCATAGATTTTATTTTTGATGTTGCTTGGATATAAGTCATTCGTAAGCTTTAGCAGTAGGACACTTAACTAAAGACTTATCTCTCCACAAATTAAAACTAATTGCCAAACAGCAACAAAGCAACAGAAAACAGTACTGAAAAACAATGGAGGAAAGAAGTATGTTATTAGTGTTAAGCATTAAAACAGATAGACATTAAGTGAAAGTTTGAGAAGTGAAAAAGAGGATAAGATAAAAGCAAAAAAATACATGAATTTGGTCCCTTGCTGCATTTGGTCCCTCACTGTATTTGTGAGATATGTATTTCAGCGTATCTTATGAGGTACTGGAACAGTGTAGCTCAGGCTTCCACATTTATCATCTCAGTATCATGGTTTAATTTTTTAGAGCGTTTACTGAGATGATGTAGAACTATTGAGATGATATGCAAGATGATTAAAAAAACACAACAACACATACCATAGGAGAACTGTAACATCCACTAAATATTTTTCCTTTATATTCATGTTTTTAGGTTATTAAAGCAAATATACATGTATGTAAAATAAGTGAGATACAGAAAAATGCTATCCTTGGCAATGTTGCACTAATGTCTTCAGACACGCAGTGAAATAATAGTATTTTTTTCATGAAGGAATTACATTCTTACTATATAAGAAAATGTCATTTAGAAAAAGAACAAGTGAGATTAACTTTTCCTTATGCTGTTAAATCTTCTAAGGAAAACAGCATATTCAGCTGTAGGTATTGGATTGCTGGTTAATCAACCAAAGTTCGTAATTGTAGCTTTACTGTCCATATTGCAAGACTTGAACAAGTGTATGCATCTTAAGATTTTCTCCTCTATTGAAATACTAACTTTATTTTCCAGTTCTACAAACATGTTGTACAGAGCGTTGAGAAATTCATTCAAAAGGTAAGTCAGTAACAGGTATTTCATGTTAGCACAGAGAAAAGCTTCCTCAATTAGCATTATACAGATTATTCAAGACCATCATGTTTTATGTATACATTTTTATCACAGAACAGTGTATTTCAGTTTTCAATTGCATTCTGTTTCTGATAGTAATCAGTAGGTGGTCATAACCCATGATGCAGAAAGACAAATACTGTGTGGATTCTGCTTTAGAATTACTTCCGTAGGTATATTCATTTAATGTTAAAAGAGGCTGTCAATTAAATGAGCAGCTGACAGCAAAAGAATTGAAAGTGAGTGACAGTTACTTTTGCTTTTCTGCCAGGTTTTCCCATAGATTTTAAAGTTGAAGGTGACCTTTTATTCTCATCTTTTGTGGAGTGTGGGACGTAGCATTTCAGTTGGTAGTTCCTGCAAATTAAAACAAACAAACAAATATGGCTAGACTGGAATTAATTTGGGGGAAGATGCATTAATTATTTAAAAATTCTACATAACAAAGAGTTTTATGGTACTTTGCTTTCTTGCAACAGTTCATTATTGTTGGGTAAAACTACATTTTACCTGTAGTTGGAAATGTATGGATTCCAATTTGTAAGTTTTAAGTCATAAAAAAAGAGGAAAATTATCATTGAGTGTTAGTGAATTTCTTTGTATCTGATGTACAGTGTTTGTTTAGAACCTCTCAGATTCTCTCTGATTAATAATTGAGGTGTAAAGATAATTTGTAATACTTTGTCTGTATTACCCGGTGGGGATAACTAAAGAACAACATTCCAGTCAGCCCCATTTAATATCTTTTTATTAATGACCTCAAAGATGCTAGAAATAGTACACAGAGGAGGAAGTTACGCTCACTGGGGAAGGAGAAATAATAAAAAGAATGTCTCAAGATAAATAAAAAATATTAAAGGTGAAAGAATGGAGAAAAAGAACTAATACACTTAAAATTATGAACTGAAGCATATACAAAACGCTTGAGAGAAAACTAGGAGGAGATGATACTGAAAGGCTGTATTAGAGGTGATGGATGACCTTACAGTGTTAAATAGTATGTTTATAGATTATCTGGACTAGACAGGGAAACAGTGTACTTCCTCATGTATTCTTTCTCATCTTTTCCATGATTTCTTGTGTGATAAGTGTGTACGACAATATTCATGAACTAATTTCATGTCATAGTGTAGTCTAGTGATGATTTCATTGTATTTCTGTGCCACTTCTCATTGTATCATAAAACTGATTGCACCTGTCTGGTGCAATTACTTTGCAACTAAAAGACCAAAATTTTGCCTTTGTTAAGTAAAATTGCCTAAATAATTTGCAGTGTAGTTAGAACATGTTTTATGTATACCTTGCTGTTTGTAAATTATGCAAGTTTTTCACTGTTTTAAAGTAAGTATCAGTGGGATATTCTCAACCTATAAATGTCTGCTAAAATATCTTCTTGTTCTGGCAGGGGGAATTTATACCATACACTATGTAGAATGATGTAAAATAAAGTAAACAAGTGTTAACTTTAATGTTGATTTTAATCTCCAAGAAAGAAAAAAAATATATTGACTTATATTCACTTATATTCAGCTAATCCCAATGAACTATTAAGAATTTGTTCATGATTTATGCTGCTCTACCTGTCTTAAAATAGGTGTGCATTTAAAAATGATATGTGGTTCATGTGCTAATTTTTAAGAGATAGATTCAAAAAAGTTAGGTTTTTGGTGGTAATAAATGAAATTCAAACCATATAAGTATTTGTAGAATACATACAGCTGTGCCCAACTGATCATTAAGACTTAACTGTCTCTGAGAAAGTTTCATGCTTCATCACAATCTATTAAATAGCAAACATTTTGGTAATACTTGGACCCATTTCTGTGATTCTGTGATTCATTTAAAAATAGGGCAAGCTGTTCATGTTTAGTCTGCCATTAATGGTTTGTGTTACTTTTCACATATGCTTATTTTGAATTATCATTCTTTGCAGTGTAAACCAGAATACAAGGTGCCTGGCCTATATGTCATTGACTCCATTGTGAGACAGTCCCGGCATCAGTTTGGGCAAGAGAAGGATGTATTTGCTCCAAGATTCAGCAATAACATTATCAGTACTTTCCAGAATCTGTATCGTTGTCCTGGGGATGACAAGGTAAGCCACTTTCATATTTTTTTTTTCTAATAAAAGCAATCTTTAGTATGTTATCCATAAAGAATAAAGATTTTGATCTCACTTTTTGCTTACTACAGTGGACCTATTTATAGACTGCTCCTTATGCATTTTTATGTATTTCTTTAATTTTGCTTGCCTGAGTGTAGGGATGGGGGAAGATGCATGCAATTAGATTAATTAATCTTTCCAGATTAATTAGTCTTTACTAATTACTATTCGTGATGTTGAGACACCCTCTGTATGTCAGCCCCGGGTTCATGGGTTAGACATCTTTGATGTGATGCAGTATAATTGTTTTTATGATTCATACTGTTTTGTCAACCTAAAGGTGCTTCAATCTAAATAGATTGGTGTTGCTAGTTAAGGCTTCCATAATTCATAATAACAAGAAAAAATATCATGACAGAGGTCTTTTGTTATCCTCTTTCATTTTAGAGTAAAATTGTTAGAGTGCTAAACTTATGGCAGAAGAATAATGTGTTCAAGAGTGAAATTATTCAGCCTCTCTTGGATATGGCAGCAGGAATTCCTCCTCCAGTTGTGACCCCCGTCTTGCCCAGCACTACAGCTGCTATGAGCAACAATACACCAGGTAAGCAAAGACAGGTTAGAATCAAATAAATCACATGGTGTCAGAACCCTTGTGTCACCTCTTGTACCTTAGCTGTTAACATGCTGAAAAAAACTTACTGTTTTCCTTTAGATAAATCAAATGAATTCCAGAAAGAAATGTGTTATAGTCAGCATTCAGATTAGAGATATAGCAAAAACAAAACATAGCCTATTGTGTTTACTTTCTAACTATGCACAACTGAAAATATTTATAATATAACAGTGTGGTTAGATCTAGTTTTGCACTTGAAAATGCAAACAAAACAGAAGTTCGCTGTCAGAGTTGAAAACCCATCACATTACTTAATGCAGTGTTTGTTAATTAGTGGTGCCATGGTTGAGAGCAATGAAAGAACTCATCTGTATCTTTTTGCTATCCCTACAATTGAACTTGATGGACAGTGTCAGACAGTGGTCTTTTGCTGGTCAACAGGCAATGATTTTAAGCAAAAAAACCTGCATTGGTACTATAATCTGCATCTAGTGACATACTTTCCTCTCCGTCTAGTTTGGTGTTAGTGACTCATAAATCATTCATTGAAGATTGGGATGCATGGGAAATTTTATATGTAAAGATTATTTTTTAGCATATATGAAACTGGTTTTATTACTCACTTTTTGCTGATCCCATGCTGAAAGCAATGTAGATAAATCCATCTTACTTTCTGCTGACATTTGTAAATATGTAGTTCCTGCTTAAGGACTTACTGCATCTTCTACCTCAGTATTTTTTATTTTCATTAGTTTGATTACTTTAAATTATTGAAATAACAGTTTTACTCTAACACTTTTTGGAATTTTGATATAAAATGTCTTTTTAAACAGCAATCTGGTAGTTTTTATTTGGCATTCATCAGCATATCTCTACTTCCGAACAAAAAGCAAAGGTATTTGCAGGGATGGAGGATTATTCTGATCATTATGACGTGAATCTAATGATCAGATTGCTGATTTAGTTTCAGCTCTTTGTGAAAATAATGTTAGGAGCAAAAAGAAGATAAAAAAAGATTTTAAAAAATCTTAATGAATCCTGTTACTGCAGGTTGAAATTTTAGTAGAATCCTCAAGACTTTTGCTAAGCATAAAGTGGCAGCCCAGTAAGTTTGGAACTAATTTATGTTTCTGAGTAGATTGCTATCAATTATCATTTGATATATATTGTTCCCACTCAATGGTTTAGATTACTGTGTGAAACCTATTTAGGTTTCATGACATTCCCCATGTGTATTTCTTGTTAGTAGTCTCACAGGTCAATAGCAAAAAGATCTGTGCAAAACACTTACACAGAGTAATACTACTACTTCAGAAATGTTGACATGAGTACGTTTTATTTCTGTATGCTCCATGTATGTGTCAGAAAAATAGTTCCTGTTGATGTTAATAAGTGCTTTCTCAGTATTTAGTAACTGGTTTTGATGTCCGAGGAAGATTAGCGTGTCTTTATAATTTGATTTCTTGCAATCCAGAAATGATTGCTGCAGAAAATAAACAGGAATGCTCATATCAGTTTTATCATTTCTGTTAAAGCAGCTTTTATTTTCCTCCCCTAACACCATTTCTAAGCTGGTATAATAAAATATTTTGGCATGCTGTGTTCTCTCTCTTTTAGGAACACCTGTGACTCCAGTTACTCCAGCCAATGTGGTGCAGAGTTTACCCGATCCTTGGGTATCTCAGATTGCTAATACAGATACGCTTGCTGCTGTAGCACAGATTTTACAGAGTCCCCAAGGCCAACAGGTGAATATTTTATAGGTGGTTACATTATTTGATTCTGTGTCTTTAAGGAATACTAAAAGGAATACTGCTTTCACGGATATCTGGTAGTTTTTTGTCCAGTATTTATGTTAACTATCCCACGAGGGTTGTTCGTGACAAGTAAGTTCCAGGTAAATTAAATTTCTTATTACCTCTGTAACCAACCCTGTTTGTTCCCTAAAAGAATCCTAGAATGTGATTTCAGATAAGATGGGCTATAATACATACAGTTTCTTCTCTACTTAGTATTGCAGTTGACTAAATAAAGAGCAACACTGAGATTTTATGAATAGAGGTGTAAAATATAATGCCATTTAGCATATTTCTCTGCTGGATTCCCCCAAGAAGCTAAAAATTGCGCAGAATTATATAGTGGAAATGTTCTCATTCTGGAAGTGTGAGTCGATTCTCTTCTATATCTTTCAGTCAGCTAAATAGTTGTGTTTTTTTTTTTTTTATTTTGCAGTGTTTGAACATAAGATCTTGGTTTAGAAGTGACTGATTTTGTGTTCAATTTCTAAATGGTGAACTCAGTAAAGTGGCTTGATGTGCAGCATGTATTGAACTGCTTGTCCTTATAAAGCCTGAAGTCATATAAATTGAGCATTCCCAGTCAGCTGTGTGTAAAAAAACAGATCATCATTTTTCAGTTTGTTAGATCTCTGGCACCAGCCTAAATGTAGAATAATGATTTTTGTTTGGTCTGTAGTTATTAGTTGAGGACTAAGGTGTTTTACCTGATGGGGTACTTAAAAAAAAAAAAAAAAAAAAAAAGTCCCTGGTTTACGAGTAAGGAACAGTCACCAGTGAGATTTTACGAAGCATTAATGCTGACAATAACAACTTATTTACTTAATGAGGTGGCTTTACAGTGTTCAGCTGAGCGGAGCCATGTGTAATTGTACCAAGTAAGAGGGAGTATTTCAGTCGGATCACATTCTTGGGGTACATAAAAAGCAGAGCAGAATGAGTTTGTGGGATACTTTGTAAAGTGTGGAGGAAGGATAGTGGCATAGTTCTTAAGGGAGGGATGTGAAGTGAGAAAGTCAGTTTAAAGATTATTACTTAGAGAACATTCTAAAAAAAAAAAAAAAAAAAAAGGAAGAAGCAGAAAGATTTTAAATAATAATAAGAAAATGAGAAAGAAATTAAGAGTTCTGAACCCAGTGGGTCACAAAGAAATAGCATTTGGATATCTATCCCAAAATAGTAATATGAAGAGAATGGATTCTGGGAGGGGGGTAAGGGGGGGAGATGGACACAAAGTGTGGAGAAAGACTGGGTATACAAACTTATCCATACAAATCTCTAGGACTAGTAGATGAACTGCAACATTTGCTTCCATCCTCTGTCCTTTTTTTTTTTAACCTGTTCTCCAAGTCACTTCCCCCATTCCCCAAAGTCCTTGATTTAATCCTGAGATTGTGTTTAATGGGTGAGAATGCATGCAGCTAAAATAAAGAGTCTAGATGTAGGAGAGAACAGAAGTAAGAAAGATGTGACCAACAAGAATGTGAAAACAGCTAGAATGGTGACCACCCAGGATTTTCCCACTCTAGGGCTTCCATCTCCACTTCTTCAGTTTGATTCCTTCCTACTCAAAGCAGTGTACAAGATGAGCAGCCACTTTTGAATATCTTTTCTGGATCAGCCAAGAGGGAATTGGGAAGCTCTTCAGTTTTGCATATTGCAGTAATTAGTGAAAACTTGTGGCGAGGTAAAACAATAACTGAAGCATTTCTGGAGGCTTTGCTGTATGAGGAGTCTGTATTTAAAGAACAGGAAGAGTTATATCACATTATCAGAAGGTAACTTTAAAACAATCTGAAAAGAAGATTGTGTATTTTTGATGCGTTGTGGTAATGAAGATTGTCTTAACCAGCTTACAAATTTTCTAGTGAACCCTAGTAAAAAGAAAGAGATTGAAGCCTTAGTGTGGAACCCCATAAGGAGGTGGAATGTGAACTTAAAGATAACTGGGCACTTAAGTCATCAAAAGTTTGAAACACCTGGATTTGTTCAACCTTTTCCAGAAATAACAAAAAATAAGGCTGTAAGGGATTCATGGAAAATCAAAGAACTGCTTCCACTAATACTGAGGTACTTTAGGAGGGCTTCTTTCCACAGAGATAGTACCTTTTCCTTTTGCATTAAGATAAATTTGTACAATTTTATAGAAGTATCTCTGCTCAACAGATGAACAGACCCACACATGGAAAAGTTAACCTTTCATTTCATCAGCAGAACAGCTCCTTAAATAATAATAATAAATAATAATAATAATAAAACCATAAGTAATAAGTTGGGGTAAGAAAATCATGATACACCAAACAATTCAATGGTACATTTGTTCTAAAAAAAATTTATGGAAGATATACCATTTTTCTTTATTTTTCCTCCTCTAAATTTGAGGGAGTTGACTCATAGGGTATCCTGATATACTTTGATCAAATGTTTTAGGTCTGTTCTGAGCCGTTCACTACACTTCTGAAAGTTCCTTCTCTGATGATCTATAGTATTCATTCCAGTATAATCCAAGACCTCTCCTGATTTGCAGAATGGGGTTGTTAATAAAAATAAATAATATAACATCTGCGTTTTGACACTGCCCATAATAATCATTATATATTTTTTTTTAAATAAGAGAAGTAGATACAGCCCTTTGCTGTACTATGCTTTGCCATAGTGGATGGAGGAGTTTTGGTTGTTACAAGACATCTGTTGCCCTAGAGCCACTGCTTCTGGTTCGACATTGCATCTCATTAACTGTCACACTTTATCCTAGGCTAGGACTATACATAATGCAGAATCTGTGCCAGTGCAGGAAGTCAAGTTATATTCCCAATTCTTCATTAAATTGCTTTTTATGATTTGGTTGACATAACATGGTAGTTGTATTCTGTATGTGCAAACCTGAGTTTCAGCATGAGATTTTCCTCATGACTTACCCAGAGACCCTAGCAGAAATTCTTAACGTAGGCAAGTTACACCAGTTTAAGGTAGAGCTTGCAAAAGTGCAGTTATTTCCACTACACAAATGTTATTACAACATACAGATTTTCCTAATATAGGTGGGCCCTTAGGAAGCTGGAGTAGGCTAACAGATTTTTTTCAGGTCAGAAGGAATCAAACTGGAGAAACAGAAGAGGGTGAACCCTAGAAAGCAGGAAATCCTGAGTGGTGACTGGTCATCATGCAACCTGTCAGAGCAAGTTAGGAGGAAGAAGCATCTGAATGTCTTATCAGCCACAGAAAACAAATTAGCCAGTAAGTGGGAACATAATTTGCCATAAATGAAAACAGATTAAGATGAAAAAATAGTCAGAGGTTAGATGATACTGTGTTCATGAGGGTTTTTTTCCTAGCTGGAAGGGAAAAAGAGTTACTTTTTAACATTTTTCAGTTTTAATGCAGTTGTTATCTTTTCTCTTTTAGCTTCAGCAGTTGATACAGACGCTGCAGATACAGCAGCAGAAACCTCAGCCTTCGCTACTTCAAGCCCTGGATGCTGGTCTTGTTGTTCAGTTACAGGCCCTAACCGCACAACTTACAGCTGCAGCTGCTGCTGCCAACACACTTACTCCACTGGAACAAAGTGTCTCTTTTAATAAGGTAGCAGTAGATTATTATAAGTTAAAATACATGTATTTATTGTATAATATATCTAAGTAAAAGTTGTGACGTAGTTATGTGGTGTTCTTCACCTTTTATTAACGCGGTGAAGAGAACTGAGCGTGTCTTGTATTCTCCTCTTCCTTTGTTTATGGTCTAAAGTATGAAATGATTTCTTACAGGGTAATGAAAGAAAAACACGCAGAAATTTATATAGCCTGTTTTCCCAGAAGAGTAAAAGGTGATTGGACTTGTAATTTTCTTAAAATGTAAATGCCAAGAAATCTTCCGTTCATACCCACCAAGTGATAGTAAGTGAAGAGATAAGTTTGATTATAGTTAAAGCTAGTCAAAGGACAATTTATAAAGGATGGCAAAATGTAATAACAAACAAAATCTGTAAGTAAAGAAACTTTGTGTGTGCTGCAGCATATGTGTCTATCAAATATAAATAAATAAAAATACAGAATGGAAGAATTTAAGAATAAAGCTAACATAGTAGAATGCCAGGTAGCAATAACTATGCTGGCAATTAGAATAGGAAGCAGCTCATGACTATATAATCTCCATAGGATTGTCCTGAAGTGAATAAATAATAAGAATAAGGAAGCCAGAAAATCAAAACAGTGGTATTTTTTCCTAATGCTCATAATCTCTTTTTCAGATAGTTAGCTGCCTAAAACTTTTCAAGTATTGAGTCTAAAGTTTTAGGACAGTTTATCTTAAATGTCTAAAATTTTTTCAGGTAAATGAAAAATTTTTTCAGGTTATTATTCTGAAATAATAACGAGTAAGACGCACCTCTAAAACTGAACCAAGAAAAAAAAAAACACTCCTGTAGTCATAGAATCATAGAATGGCTTGGGTTGGAAGGGACCTTAAAGATCATCTAGTTCCAGTCCCTCTGCCACAGGCAGGTACATTTCCCTCCAGACCAGACTGCTCAAAGCACAGTCCAATCTGGCCTTGGAATGCTGTATTGTAACTGGAGTTATCAGCTGGAGTGATCACAGGGAATGAATGAATCAGTAATGGGGACCACCTTAATATTTCAATACAAAAAGTAATTAATAATAGAGCATTGTATTGTATCTTTATTCCATGCTCTTTGATTCCAGCATTTATGTGGTTAAGTGTACTGGTGTTGTGACTGGCAGGTATGACAGTCTTGAACGTGGTCGGGTTAACTGGAGCAAATTGAAGGAATTGGCATTTTGATGAGGTGTGCATACACCTTACGAGAGTTTGGCCTGGCACTCATTAGTTAGTTTATGCCAGTAATATTGCGCGGGTTGAAAGTTGTCAGCAGGGTGAATGTATGCGATTGTGATTTCTGGGACTTCTGATGCTAATTGTTGTAGGATGCCACTCTTGTGCAAGAATTCAATGTGATAATTTACAGGCTTTCAGTGGGTGTGTGTGTGTATATATACATGTATATATATAGAGAGAGAGAGAGAATTGAGCTGTTCTTGTAAGCTGGGGAAGAGCTGTGTTTATAGTGTGGTCTGTATCTCAGTTCTGCATTATTCAAGTAGTGTTAGGTTATAATAAATCTCAAGTTCCTCATTCTGTGTTGTATAGCATCTCTTTGTATGTTTTATTAGTCCATTGAAGCTTTGCAGATGCAGCATGTACTTTTAGAATGTTCCCTCTTTGTATGTAAACCTGGCATTATCATACCTATTTTCCCTTTTTTCCTGAGGTTTGAGGATTTCTGAATCTGGGTATTATAGCAGAGTATGTATTAATAGATATGTATTAATGGCCAATGTTATTTTTGCAATTAGAAATTTTTGGAATAGCTATTCTTCTTGCCTTTTTTTTTCAATGGTTTCTCAGCACTGATACCACTTGCAACCCAAATCCCACTTCTCAGTAGCTGAAGACCATGAGTCATAATGATGTAATTCTATTTGCTGGACTCTTTCCTTCCATTTCATCACATAATTAATGGTATCATTTTTCTACTATACATGACGGCCTTAAGTGTTAAAAAGGCAATATTTACTTATACAGGAAGCATCTACATCAGTGTTTTGGTCTGAATCAGGAACATTCTTTTGAATTGAAACTTTTGTTATTTTACATGTACATGTTTGGTTCACGTTGCAGACCAATCTTGAGTGCATAGTCTAGATTCGTTTGGATTAAGCTAAAGTAAAAGATGTGCTGTAAGTGCTAACAAGCATTCTGTGCACAAGGACAGACAAGAGCAGCATCAAAGAAACTTGTGTGAAAGCAAAACAAAAAATATAAAACTTTTTTTTAAGAGAAAAAAATGCTTCAGATGTAGGTAAAAATACTGTTAGAGATACTGTTCTGACACCTTGTTTTTTGATATCTGTACAATGAACAACACTAGACTGTAACTATTTTTTGAGTACAGGACATGCAGTTGCTTAATTTCTGGGACTATTGTCTTTGTAAGAAAGTAAGTTGTTAACAAGTACACTTGTAACAACAGGAATTACAGATGAATGAGCCTTGTTTTAACAGCCAGTAGAACTTCTCCAAGGGAAAATGTGTGTCAACAATTCTAGGTCACAACAGAAAGTGAACAAGAACCAGATAATATACATACGTTGACTTCTCAGAAAGCCTGTTATTTTAACAGTCTTTCTTAAAGAGACTGAAAAAGAAAGTAAACCTGATGATGAATTCCAGTACGACATGGGAGATTTATATTATGTAATATGTTACCTGGAGCAAAAAGACAGTAGAATCTGTTGTCTCAGATTTGTCTGGTGAAGACAAAAGGAGTTTGAATAGCTCTGAGGTGTGTATATCAGGCTAGAGGTCAAGTTTGATCAGTCCTGTCTAACCTCTCAGAATCACAGACTGGTTGAATTTGGAAGGGACCTCGGGAGGAGGATGTTCAGGCAGCTTGTCAAGCATCTCCAGGGTGGGAGACTCCACCTCTCTGGGCAACCTTGTCCAATTGCTTCATCACCCACACAGTAAAGAAGTGCTTCCTGGTGTTTAGAAGAAACCTGTTGTGTTCCAGTTTGTGCCCATTGCCTCTTGTCCTGGCACATGGCATTCTACCAGCTACTAGGAAGAAAATTAACTCTGTTCTATCTGAAACCAGGACACCACCACATACATTTTGAAAGAAGCAATTGAACAAATGGTGTACCTTTTCTGGTTTGCAGAATAATTGAATGTTATTTTACATAACATAATTAAAATTTCTCTTCAGTGTTCAGTGAGAATTGTATCTTCTTCTAGCTACAGTTTAATAAAATATGTAAGTAGAGATTAGGAGAGGTCCCTAATAACTGGTAAAAGTCAAATGTTGTATCCATGTCCAAAGAAGGCGAAAAGATCAGCCTAGGAAACTACAAGCTGGTCTGCCTCACTTAGCTCTGTGGAGCTAGTACTTCGGGGACTGTTCTGGATATATGAAAGACAAGGTGATTGGAAACAATCAGCATAGATTTACCAAGAACATATCGCACCTAACCAACCCTTAAGCTTATATGATAGAATGAATGACTGGTTTGGGGGATAAGGGGAGAGTAGTGAGAGTGTCATTTCCAGTGACTATAACAATATGTTGTTGGACTAGGTAAACTTTAAGGGTTCCTTCCAACCCAAACTGTTCTATGATCTTAAAAAACATAACAAAACAAAAGCCTGCTGCAGCAAAATTAGAGAATTTAGAGATTAATGAAAGAAATCATTAGAAATATTGTATAGTTTTTGTAGAAGATACTGAAGAAGACTGATTGTCTCATCTCATTCTTTTTATTATGATTTTTAAAGAGATTATCCTGGTGCTTCAGAAGAATTTAATTGCCTTTGAAATAAAAAGCATTTTTTTTCATGTCTTTAACAATTCCCATTGCTTTTCTGAACATATTCTCTTCTTAAGTAATTCCATGAATGCTACACCTATTAAAGTTCTGTAGTTTTATACATTTATGTGTGGTGGATTGACCTAGGTATCCTAATATTTAGTATGTTTAAATGTCTATTTCCTTATTGTAGAGGTGATTCTGCTCCGATTTATTTAAAAATAGTTCAAAATTTTCTCTTTAATACCTGCTCTTTTATATTTACTAGAAGCAAGTTTAAACAAAAATCATGCTACATATTTGCCTGTTTTGGCTGGCAGTTCTTTGGTTTTGTCTGGTTTCAGTTTAATTTTTTTTTGTGTGTCATCAGTTGTTGATTATTTTTTACTTTTCCCCAATGATTAATGTTTAAATTGTATATGCTCTGTTATTTTTCTTTGTACTTTGTCATGATGGAAGATATATGATGATTAATCATATTTTAAAGATGAGACTGGGCGTTTTTCTAAAATGCATATTCTGTTCAGAGATGCAGCATTTTGCAAATGCTTGATTTGGAAATATTCTAATAACAACAAAAAAGGCAATTTAAAAGGAACGCAGCCAGCTTGCTTTAAGTGGATTAGATAAGTGGATTAGATAAGCAAGTTACTCAGGATTTTTACATCCCACCTTGCATAAACTCCCTTATAATTTCTTGACCATGAGGGTGGTCAAACACTGGAACAAGCGTCCTAGAGAGGCGATTGATAGCCCAAGTCTGTCAGTGTTCAAGAGGTATTGGGATAATGTCCTTAATATGCTTTAACTTTTAGTTAGCTCTGAATTGGTAAGGCAGTTGGGTTTGATCACTGAAGGTCCTTTCCAACTGAACTGTTCTATTCTTCTGTTCTTGATGGCCAATGTTTCCAATGTGTTTTCTCATAAATAGATTCAGTCCTGCTTTCATATGTGTTAGATCATTTCACTGGGAAAATAATTCTAAAAATTTTTGGTTTGATCAGAGTCTCTCAGTCAACTTACGCATTGATTTTTATGGTCTCCTTTAATTGACAAGAAATAGAACATCCTGAAAACGAAGGGCTACTAAATCGTAACAGTGGTTACTTGAGATTTTTTTGCCTTGGTATTTCCAAATGCCTGGCCTATGTTCTCATACTCTTTTTTTTTTTTTTTTTTTCTTCTGATAAATCAGTGTTTGAGAAGAAGCTATTACTAGTACCATAGTACAGTACTAGTATAGTAGTACAGTAGTAACTCTGCTTTTCAGAAGACTTCCAAGGTGTAAGGTTATGTGGACAAGGATTTGATAAAACTGCTGTATTGATACATATTTATAGAAAAAAAACACACCACAATCTACGTGACTAATAAAATTTGTTGCGTATCTTGTTCTTTAGTCTCATCTTCAAGAAAGTACAGTGATATTGAAATGCTTCTGAAATTCAGAAATTAAAAAAAACAACTTTGTTGTGGTTCAGCAGAACTATAACGTAGATATCTTTACAGATAAAACAGGAAGTTTATCCAAGTTTTTATTGTTCCTTATCAGATGCCTTTCTAGTTATCACTATGGAGGCTTCTTCCCCTTGCATGGTAAATGCTTACTTTGATTTTTGCACATTCAGAAGTTGTTTTCAAGGAGCAATGCATTTGAAAGAATTCAGATTGTCTAAATAACACGTGTATGAAAATACAGTAATTCTTTGTGAAGTAATCAATCTGTAGGTCTTGTCTTGATGTAAGCAGAGCAGTTTGCAGCTCTGCCAAAGGAGCTAAATGAGTTTGCTGCTCTTGCCAGAGGATTGAATAGTTGGTTTCTTCATAGTAACTTCTTCTAATTAAAGGTACCATCACTTAAAATTTATCTTGTTATAAGTCTTCCTCCAGAATAGCTGTAATTTACTATGGAAAGAATGTGGTTCTTGCTGTGGAACAGCAGACAGAGCTCAATAAGGCCACAGCCAAGACTTGGGGGTCAATGTATTCAAAAGTTTGGTAGCAATACTAGCATCACTTTTAATTTACAAGTTAAGTTCTTTGCCAAGCTACTTTTTTTTTTTTTTTTTTAGTTGAGAAATAAGAGCTTTTTTTTTTTTTTTTTTTTTTTTTTTTCAAACTAAGTATACATAAAATATATATCTTTTAAGGAGTACTCGGTAACACTTACTTTGCTTTTTCCTAGAAGCTGATGGACAGGTTTGACTTCGGGGAAGAACCTGAACAAAATGAAGAGCCTAAAAAGGAAACTCCTACTTCCCAATTGTAAGATCAAGCTATGTTTAGTGGGAAAAAAAAAAATAAAAAAAAATTGTTAGGCACTAATTAAATACTAATATTAAATAGAAAGTAAGGTGTTGCTTCTCTCAGAGCATAAGTAGACCAAAACAACAGAAAAGACAATACTCTGAATTACTGAGATGTATACATTTTTAAACATTTTATATAAATCTGTGTGCCTGAACTTTTGACAACTTTATCCTGAAGGTAACACATACTTTGCTTTGTTAGTTATATAAATGTTAGTAATGTGGTAATGATGATAACAGAAGGTGATATTAACTACATTGTCTTCATTATTCTACATTTTTGACTAAACTTGAAATTCAGTTGTGAAAACCTCTTTACCCACTGTTTAAGAGGAAAAAAATGTTTGTTTTTTTAATCTTTCGTTTTAGGCCTTTAGTACCAGAATCTGTGAACAACTCGCTTTTTCACCAGCTAGCTGAACAGCTACAGCAACAAAATTTAGAACATCTGCGACAACAGCTTTTGGAGCAACAGCAGCCTCAAAAGGTAAGAACTCCATCTTGTGGTTGTTATCTGCCAGAAGCTAGCAGAGTAAGTGGAATAAGCAGGATAAAGTGTGTAAAGTGAAAAATAAGTAGAACCAAATGTGTGGGATCTAAATCTTGCTTCTGTTAGAAAAAAAGTATCCTTAAGCTCAGTTATAGGCTGACTGTGCGTTGGTCGTTCAGATCTTTTTGTGGGGAAAGTAAACCTCTTTTTCCACTGATCCTGAAGGAGGAAGTGGGCCCTGAAGTGAATATGCTACTACCTGTGAAGGCAGAGCAGTGTACAAGCTGCTGCTATAGAACCTACAAGAGGACATAATTGTAGATTGCACTTTAACTTAAATTTTCCCTTTTCAAGTCTTAGATTTTGACTAATAAATGCCTCATTCTACTGAAGAATTTGAGCTAAAGAGTAGAGCCATATATTTCCTATGAAGTTCTTAATTAAGAACTGATGCTCGAAACATTACAAAATGGATTCTTAACTGTGTGAATTGGGTCTCCTCTACAGTGAAGTAAATTGACTTATTTCTTCTGAGGTTAATCCTCTGTTTTGAGCTGCTCTTCTCCCATGCTGATGCATTAGAAAATGAAAAGTTTATTATATCTTAATACTGGCCAGGTATGAAGTGGATTTTCTAAAGGGTATTTGGATGAAGTTTCACAGTAAATCAGAAATTTCTAGATTGAAAGAAAATCACCACAAACTTAATGTACATCTGTTGGGGATTTTAGTTTTTTTTTTCACCTGTGCAAAGATGCAGTCACTCAATTAAGAACATCAATGTGAATTTTAAATTTGTAACTGAGTTTTTAATTGTTTAGAAAAATAGTAATCAAGTTTTTACTATAAGCTATTTTCTTATTCTAGTGTTTTATTTTACTATGTTTTATTTTCATCTCTATATCTAATAACTGAGAAAGTTTGTAGAATAGCTACAGACTAAATAGCTTTTGGTATAGATGCATAATCTACCAATTTTTGGCTTTAAATTCTATATAAATTGTTGTATAGGAATATAACTTTGAAGGGTGCCTCTGTTTCAGGAGTTTTTGATATGATTTATCTAAAAATAGCTATGTAATTTTACAACAAAAATGCTACCTACCTTATTGTAAAATAGTTTATCTCAATGTGGTGGTTTTACCGTGCTGGGCAGCTAAACCCCACAACCGCTCTCTCACTCCCCCTCCTTTAGATAAGGAGGGGGAGAAGTAAAGCAAAGAACAACTCACGGGTTGAGATAAGGATAATTTAATTAAAGGGAAATAATTATAATAATTAAATAAAGACTACCATGAACTAAACAATTTAACTAAGGGGAAATAAAAGGGAAAGGGGAAAAAGGGAGGAAAACAAACAAACAAAATAAATGAAAACGATATGGAAGTGCAGAGGAAAGAAATTACTCTCTACTTCCCACAAATGAGCGATGATTGACCACGTCCTTGAAGCAAGGCCTCAACGCACGCAGCCGGTGTTCGAGAGGAGGACCGACGTCTTCTCAACGAGAGCCCACCCCTCCCCTCTTCTTCCTGTTTCCACCTTTTATTGCTGAGTGTGACACCACATGGTATGGAATATCCCTTTGATTGGTTTAGGTCAGCTGCCCTAGTGATGTTTCTCTCCTCACTTTTTTGCCCACCCCCTAGGAGGGTTAGAGAAAGGCCCAATGCTGTGCCACTGCTGCTCAGCAGTAGACACAACACTGGTGTGATAACACTGCTGTTCCAGCTACAAGTACAGAGTACGGCACTGAATGGGCTGCTGCCGGGAAAGTTAACATTCCAGCCAGACCCAGTACAACCTCCACCCCTTATTCCATAACATTTGTGTCACACTCAGATCCCCATACTTTAGCATACAAGCATTCTCATCATTATCCCTTGTCCTTTAACAGGACAAGGATTTAACAGGACAGGATTAATAGGCAGATGTATCTTTTCATTCCATACGTCTTTCTTGGAAAATGTTCATAAGAACTGTTGATGATTAGGTCTTCATCTGCCAAAGTGGCCACTCAAGGCAGGCGGAGTTGGATGTCTGGACACCAGCACCAGTCCTTGTTGCACTGCCCGGCTCCTTGCAAAGTTGACCTGTCGTTGATCCTACAGCATCTTCCTACAACATATAACTTAGATTATAGATTAGTTTTCTCTCAATGTCAAATCTCCTTGAGGCACACACTTGATATCCCCATTCTTTTGCATGACCCACCAGGTATACCCTGGTCCTTGGGCGAAGACAATCCCACGAGTGGGTTTGCCTTTTCCCGAGGCAGGAGCAACCCACACTGCCTTCCCCATCCACCTTCCTATATGCACTACGGGAACCTTAGCTCCTTTCACAGTGTGTAGGGGTTTTGTTTCGGCAGGACCAGCACGGCTGTCAGACCCCCTATTGTTAACTAGCCAAGTGGCTTCTGGTAGATTTGTGTCCCATTGTTTCCACGTCCCAGCACCTAATGCTCGTAACATAGTCTTTAACAGTCCATTGTACCTCTCAACCTTCCCAGAGGCTTGTGGGTGGTAAGGGATGTGGTACACCCACTCAATACCATGCCTCTTTGCCCAGGAGGTAACAAGATTGTTTCGGAAATGACTCCCATTGTCAGACTCAATTCTCTCTGGTGTACCATGACGCCACAATACTTGTCTTTCCAGGCCCAAGATAGTGTTTCGGGCTGTGGCATGGTTTACAGGGTATGTTTCCAGCCACCCAGTAGTTGCTTCTACCATGGTGAGTATGTACCGTTTGCCTTGGCGAGTTTTTGGGAGTGGTCCGATATAGTCAATTTGCCAGGCCTCACCATATTGAAACCCTAACCATCTCCCCCTGTTCCAGGGAGATTTTACCTTCATGGCTTTCTTGATTGCAGCACAGGTCTCACACTCATGGGTAACCTGTGTGATGGCCTCAATGGTCAAGTCCACCCCTCGATCACGAGCCCATCTGTAAGTGGCATCTCTCCCCAGATGTCCTGATGTTTCATGGGCCCATCGAGCTACAAACAGCTCACCCTTACGTTCCCAGTCTAGGTCCACCTGAGCCACTTCAATTTTCGAAGCTCGATCCACTTCTTTGTTGTTCTTATGTTCTTCAGTAGTGCGACTCTTGGGCATGTGGGCATCTACATGACGTACTTTAACATCCAGGTTTTCTACCCGGGCAGCAATATCTTGCCACAGGGTAGCAGCCCAGATAGGCTTACCTCTGCGCTGCCAGTTGCTCTGTTTCCATTGCTGCAGCCACCCCCACAGAGCATTTGCCACCATCCATGAGTCAGTATAAAGATACAATACTGGCCAATTTTCTCTTTCGGCGATATCTAGGGCTAGTTGTATGGCTTTTACTTCTGCATACTGACTCGACTCACCTTCCCCTTCCATGGCTTCCACAACTCGTCGTATGGGACTCCACACAGCAGCTTTCCATTTCCGATGGCTCCCTATCACACGGCAGGATCCGTCAGTAAACAACGCATACTGCTTTCTGTCTTCTGGCAACTCATTGTATGGTGGTGCCTCTTCAGCACGGGTTACCTCTTCTGTTGGCACTCCGAAATCTCTGCCTTCCGGCCAGTCCATAATCTCTTCCAGGATTCCTGGGCGATTGGGTTTTCCCATTCGAGCCCGCTGTGTAATTAACGCTATCCACTTACTCCATGTAGCATCAGTTGCATGGTGTGTAGTGGGAATTTTCTCTTTGAACATCCAATGTAACACAGGTAGCCGCGGTGCCAAGAGGAGCTGTGCCTCTGTACCCACAACTTCTGAAGCAGCTCGAACACCCTCATATGCTGTGAGTATTTCCTTTTCAGTTGGGGTGTAATTGGCTTCTGATCCTCGATAGCCCCGACTCCAGAAGCCCAGAGGTCGACCTCGAGTTTCTTCTGGGGTTTTCTGCCAAAGGCTCCAGGTGAGCCCATGCTCCCCAGCTGCAGTGTACAGTATATTTTGCACAGCTGGTCCAGTACGGACAGGCCCAAGGGCTACTGCACGAGCTATTTCTTGTTTGATTTGTTCAAATGCCTGTTGTTGCTCAGGGCCCCACTCAAAATAGTTTCTCTTTCGAGTCACTCGATATAGAGGACTCACAAGCTGACTATAGCCTGGCACATGCATTCTCCAGAATCCCACGAGGCCTAGGAAAGCTTGCGTTTCCTTTTTGCTAGTTGGCGGAGACATTGCTGTTATTTTATTGATCACATCCATTGGAATATGGCGACGTCCATCCTGCCATTTTACCCCCAAGAACTGGATTTCCTGTGTAGGCCCCTTGACCTTGCTCTTTTTTATGGCAAAACCAGCTTTCAGGAGAATTTGGATTATTTTCTTCCCTTTCTCAAAAACTTCTTCTGCTGTGTTGCCCCACACGAGGATGTCGTCAATGTACTGAAGATGCTCAGGAGCTCCCCCTTGCTCCAGTGCAGACTGGATCAGTCCATGGCAAATGGTAGGGCTGTGTTTCCACCCCTGGGGCAGCCGATTCCAGGTGTATTGGATGCCCCTCCAAGTGAAAGCAAACTGCGGCCTGCATGCTGCTGCTAAAGGGATGGAGAAAAATGCATTAGCAATATCAATTGTGGCATACCACTTGGCTGCCTTTGACTCTAGTTCGTACTGAAGTTCTAGCATGTCTGGCACTGCAGCACTCAGTGGTGGCGTGACTTCATTCAGGCCTCGATAGTCCACTGTTAGCCTCCACTCGCCATTAGACTTTCGTACTGGCCATATAGGACTATTAAAGGGTGAGCGAGTCTTGCTGATTACTCCCTGACTCTCCAGTCGGTGAACCAACTCATGGATGGGAATCAGGGAGTCTCGGTTGGTGCGATATTGCCGTCGGTGCACCGTTGTGGTAGCAATTGGTACCTGTTGTTCTTCAACCTTCAGCAATCCTACAACAGAAGGGTCTTCTGAAAGGCCAGGCAGGGTAGACAGCTGCCTAATCTTCTCTGTGCTCAAAGCAGCTATGCCAAAAGCCCACCGGTATCCTTTTGGATCCTTGAAGTACCCTCTCTTGAGATAGTCTATGCCAAGGATGCACGGAGCCTCTGGGCCAGTCACAATGGGATGCTTTTGCCACTCATTCCCAGTTAGACTCACTTCAGCTTCCAGTACAGATAGTTGTTGGGATCCCCCTGTCACTCCAGAGATACAAGTGAGTTCTGTCCCTTGGTAGCCTGATGGCATTATGGTACATTGTGCGCCAGTGTCCACTAAAGCTTTGTATTCCTGTGGTTCTGATGTTCCAGGCCATCGGATCCACACAGTCCAATAAATCCGGTTATCCCTCTCCTCTACCTGGCCAGAGGCAGGGCCCCTCTAGTCCTGGCTGGAGCGTCTGCCACTTAATTCTTGCAAATGCACAAATTCTGGCAAATGAGAGGTAGAGGTCCCTTCATCGTGGTCAAGAATAACATCAGCTCTTCTACTGCCTCTGGGGTACTGCCCAATAGAAACTGGAGCAGCATTTCTCTTAGGAGCCCCTCTTCTTGCTGCTGTATTTCCTTTCAGTTCACGTACCCGAGCAGCTAGGGTTGAAGTAGGTACACCATCCCATTTCCTCATATCTTCCCCATGGTCACGCAGATAAAACCACAAGGTGCCACGTGGTGTACGTCTTGGGTACTCTCTCTCTTGAGCAGGCGAATGCTGATTCTTAGTGGCTGAAGTATCACTCTGTCTAGATGAGGGGGAATATACTTTCTCCACAAGCTTGTCAAGTCCTTTAGACAATTTCTCCACAGCTGAGACACAGGACTGTAGTGGAGCAGAGAGATTGTCTTCATATTTTTGAAGTTGGCAGGAGACATCATACATTGTTGGTCCCATCCCCTCATCCCAGTGAATTGCTGCCAGGGTACTGGCATGTGCTGCTGGTGCACTCCGCACAAATTTACGCCACATGGATGTTGTGCACTGGACTTCATCGGGGTCTTGAGGTGTCTGGGCATTGTCCAAATCACTATAAATCATCTCCCGCACAGCTAATTCCCGCAGATGTTGGAGACCTTTATCCACAGTGGTCCACTTGCCTATGTGATATACAATATCTTCCTTATGGGGATATCTTTCTTTGATAGCTGCCAGGAGTCGTCTCCAGAGGCTGAGGGCCTGTGCTCCTCTCCCGATTACTTTGTCGATTACCCTTTCTCTAGAGAGGGATCCCAGCTGCTTGGCTTCATTGCCTTCTAATTGTAGGCTACTGGCCCCAGCATCCCAGCATCGGAGCAGCCAAGTGAGGATGTGTTCACCTGGGCGTCGACCATAATCCTTTCGTATTTCTCGCATCTCACTCAGGGATAAGGATCGAGTGATTTCTGATTCCTTTATGATTTCCGTCTCGTCTTCCTGCTGTTTTTGTGATGGCTCTGCTTTAGAGGTGCCTGCCAATTCCCCTTCTCCCTCCTTCTTAGGAGAGCCTTCTTCCCTTACTAAACGAGCTGACCTCCGTTTCCATTGTTTTGACTTGACTATGGGGGCGACTGATACCATAGTTGGTTGGTCCTCTGGGTCAGCCACAGCATGTGTTACTTGGTCATCAGATTCAGAGACTTCCTCCCTCTCTTCAAGTTGCTGGATGATGTTAAACAGTGTTTGATAGGAATAAACCAGGACCCAGCACAATGCTGCAAGCTGTTGTTCTCCGGCATTATCAGGATCAGGACATACAACTCTCAAACATTCTACCAAGTTTTTAGGATTTAGCACTTGCTCAGGGGTGAAGTTCAAAACTATTGGAGGAGACACTCGTGACAGGTATCTGCTAACATCATCCCACACACCGTGCCACTCACCACGAGACTGTTTCGGGACAGATTCCCAAATAAGTTTTCTAAACAATCGACTAATCTTAGAGAGAAAATGAAACCTGTTATTCAGAATTAGAAATAGCAATACATGGGTTACAGATGGATCTTCAAAATACTCCCAAACTGTTGTAATTATCCCACTGTGAAAGAAGGGAAAGGTACCATTCCTGATATTATTAATAAACTGGTGTCCAGATGAGAAAAGGAAGGCAGTGTAGTTCTGAATATTCTCTGAAAGATAGTTTCCATGGGACCCAAATGATAACAGCGCAGAGCCTGAATTCCAGAGTAAAACCAAGGTCAGTGCTTGGCAGCACAACGAATTAAAAAAAGTGAACACAGATTGTAGCACTTGGTCGGATCGGATATATAGGAGAAAGGAGAATATGACACGAATTGCATGACATATGAACAAAGCCATTATTATTAACAGGGCAAGGAACATGGTTACTAGCAAGCAAGTGTGTTAGTTGTATGCGTTTAATCAATTCTATTGTTATCTCAACCCTTCGTGCCCCACGTTGGGCGCCAAAAAGGACTGTGGTGGTTTTACCGTGCTGGGCAGCTAAACCCCACAACCGCTCTCTCACTCCCCCTCCTTTAGATAAGGAGGGGGAGAAGTAAAGCAAAGAACAACTCACGGGTTGAGATAAGGATAATTTAATTAAAGGGAAATAATTATAATAATTAAATAAAGACTACCATGAACTAAACAATTTAACTAAGGGGAAATAAAAGGGAAAGGGGAAAAAGGGAGGAAAACAAACAAACAAAATAAATGAAAACGATATGGAAGTGCAGAGGAAAGAAATTACTCTCTACTTCCCACAAATGAGCGATGATTGACCACGTCCTTGAAGCAAGGCCTCAACGCACGCAGCCGGTGTTCGAGAGGAGGACCGACGTCTTCTCAACGAGAGCCCACCCCTCCCCTCTTCTTCCTGTTTCCACCTTTTATTGCTGAGTGTGACACCACATGGTATGGAATATCCCTTTGATTGGTTTAGGTCAGCTGCCCTAGTGATGTTTCTCTCCTCACTTTTTTGCCCACCCCCTAGGAGGGTTAGAGAAAGGCCCAATGCTGTGCCACTGCTGCTCAGCAGTAGACACAACACTGGTGTGATAACACTGCTGTTCCAGCTACAAGTACAGAGTACGGCACTGAATGGGCTGCTGCCGGGAAAGTTAACATTCCAGCCAGACCCAGTACACTCAAAAAAAAAAAAAAGACAATTAGACGTTACGTTTCATTTATGAAATTAACTTACATTAAATGTATGGGTAGAGTGCTCGTATGACTCGCCACTTATTATGTGATCTTCTACTTGAAATGATTTTCCAGAAGTTGTTTCCCTTCAGGTCCACTCAGCTTCTTGGCTAGTTGCTATGGAGAAGAAGTTTCATTTTCACCTTGATAGCAGCTAAAAGGCACAATTTTTCTACTGGAACTCCTCAGTAATGACTGCAGCGTTTTATGAGGAAGATTTTCTTTAATCCCATGTTTAAGCATCAGTGAAAAGATTAAGGGAAAGAGGAAAAAAGATAAAATGCAAAACAAAATTATTAAGCATCTAATTAGGAGCAAAGGGAGAGGAGGAGAAGGTAGAAGACAGAAGAATCAACAACTGATGTAGGAACTAATATCAAGACATAGAAATTATTGAAGAATAATTAAAGAAAATGAGGTGAAACAGATGTTAGAAGACAAATGCTTTAAATGAATTGTAGCAATTTTATTATTTTTGGCAAATTCTCATTATAAGGTGCTTAAGAATACGATGGCACAGCAGAAGAGTATATATGCCACATATGGCATTCTCCTAGCAGATAGAATACCTAACATTTGTCGAAGTGAAAATGTAATGAGAATCACTGAAATATGTTTATATTGGCTTATGTTATTTATCTGAATTGTCCAGATTGCATTTCTGAATATTTTCATTACGTTTTCTGTATTTCTTGCATGTCTTTCATATCATACAGATACTAATTCCAAATCTGTGATTTCAAATAGTGTACCGGCCATTATGGATTTTCGGGGCAGTGGGATAGTAATTCAACAACACATTCAATATTTTACATTTTAAAATTATGAATTTAATTTTGGTGTTTTTCAAACTGTCTGGTTAGAACTCTTGTAACTGACATGCTCACATAAATGACGCAACACCCTCCTTTATCTTGTAGTACTTACTGTCTTGAATCACATGCTTTAAGAAAGTTTGGATCTAAATGTAAATGTTTTAACTAGTTGAATTGGTATTACAAATATTTTCATTGTATTAATAACAAAATAGAATGTTTCAGTGTCACTGTACATAAAGGCTGCCTTCACTATTGTTTTAACCTGTGAGTTTTATTTTTAAGCTAACTAAATTAAGCAACAAATAGTGTACTTTCTTTCTTTTGATTCAGCAAATAGATAGCATTATTTTTATATAGTCAGGGATGTTACTTATTGCAGATGACAAAAAAGGAATTGGAATGGTGTGACATCTAGTTCAGCTTGTTTTCTCAGTTAGATAATTGTTCTATATTAAAGGAAAGTGTGAAAATAAGAGAAACTTTTTTTTTCAGAAATAGTTGAACAATTGTTTCATCTAATCTAAATTTTGACATAGTTTACAATTTGAATTATGAGGCCTTTTATGATCTATAATTATTTGTTATTTAGGCAAGCCCTAATGAGGAAAATCAAGAAGGAAATTTTGGTTCAGAGCATTCTGCATCACCATCACAAGGGAGCAGTCAACAACAGTTTTTAGAAGCAGAAACAAATGTAGATGATTCAATGGATATTCAGCAACAGGTAAAACTATTTTCAATGTAATTACAGAAGGAAACACGTATTAAGTTGATTGCAAATGAGCAAAATCAATGCATACTTTCATATACTCATATATTGTGAGTATATATATTAAATGTTTATGGACTTCTATGTCTGACCGTAGGACATGGATATAGATGAAGTACAGGACGTTGCTGAAGAAGAGATTTTTGAACACGAAGAAAAGAAATCAACTGTTCGTTCAAGATCAAGATCTCGTTCAAGATCTCGTTCAAGGTGTTGTAATGAACTTGTATTAAGAAAATCAAGGGTTTTTTTGGAACAGAGTTGCTATTTGTGATTGTCATTCTGTTTTGTATTTTCCAAGGTTGTCGAAGTAGTTTTGGTAATGAACAGAAAGTGTTCATTTAGTATTTGTGCACTAGATGAAGATTTTCTGTATAGAACCTTGTTTTGCATATCTATGGACTAAGTTAAAGTTTGTAAGACCTGCTGAAGTAACAAAAATATCCAGTTAACACTGATCAGTTGGACAGGTTTTTGGTGTCAGAAAAATAGATACTGATGTGGAACTCTTTGAGTATTGTTTGTTTTGTTTTGGCAAGTGTGTTTTTTGTTTTGGCTTGGTTTGTTGTTATTTTTGTTGTTGTTGTTTAAAGCCCAGGGTATATGTCCTATTCCTCACACTAATGGCAGTTTGAGTAAATATAAATGAAATATGTATATGAAGCTTTAAAGCCTGTAGTTAAAAGAAAACTAAAAAACTATTTTTAAACCTCAGCATACTGAAATTAAGTATTTTGTAGATCACCAAGAAAACGAAGGTCTAGATCACGATCTGGTTCTCGTAAGCGTAAACACAGAAAACGTTCACGCTCAAGATCAAGAGAAAGGAAGAGAAAGTCATCTCGATCATATTCCAGTGAGAGAAGGGCTAGAGAAAGGGAAAAAGAACGTCAGAAGAAAGGATTGCCTCCTATACGGTCAAAAACACTAAGCGGTAAGTAGCAGCTACTTTGTATTTTATTAATGTAGCATTAAAAGGGAAAAGGCCTTATATTTTATTGAAAGAACAGTATTCATCTGAAGTACTGTTACAAAAACAGTAAACAAATTATTTTTTGTAAGTTTGAGTTCTGGTGTTTCTTACAACTTATGCAGATACATCATCTCATCTTAGAGGAAAGTAAGTATCATACTGTTCCACTGATAGTTTTATTCATTCTGTTACATTGATGCCTTTAGTTCTGAACAAAGAGTAGTAAGAGCTTGTCCCTAAGTTAAAATATACTCTTTTATGGTTCATTTTAAAATGAGCAGTACTTGATCTGAAAATTGTTACACCAATAAGAGATTTAAGTATGTGATGCACACTTTGGACAGCTTGCTGGATACTTTAAATAGAATCCAGTAATGTTAAAGTGCTTTTTAAACAGTTTTTCACAAGCACATAGAACCAAAACAGGTGGAAATATGAAACATAAATATTTTGCCATCAGAATAAAGGCCATAATGGTTATATCTTAAAAAGAGTATCCAAAAGCCGACTGAATTTCAGGTACTGCAGTGTGCTGCTCTGCACAGAGAATTTGCACTAAAAAGAGGATAGCAGGAAGAACAACTTCCTCCACACAGTTGCTTAAATCAAGCTGCTTAAATCAAAAAATATTTTGATACAGTAGCAGTATATCCCATTGCTGCTGTTTTCGGGACCTTAGATTCATGGGATGCATACATTGCACTTAATTTATTTTTGTAACAAACCTGTGTTCCTGAATTTAACTTGACTTAGATGGTTTATGAACAGTCTCTGATGTAGTTTTGCATTGGTCTTGTGTTTTTAAAACTCTATCATTTATGTGATAAGATAAGCAGTTCAGAAATCATTTTTCTAAAAGAAAGGGTGCTCTGGTCTCTAATATTTTACATCATTCCAAGGTGACTTTAAACTCAGGACTTCACTGCAGTTTAGATGTATTTTTTTTTTCTTCTCTTTCTTTTCACATTAAGAGTAGCAAATCGGTTTTATGATGAAGATTTTTCCCAGCAGTCCACAAAGCAGGGAACTACATGTATAATCAGAGTGGATGGGAGCTGGAAGATAGGGATGCAAACCTGGAGAACACCAGCTGTACTTGAGGTCCTATGACATAACCCAGCTCATGTAGAAAGGAGATATTAAGGAGCACAATTGAGGTGTGGAAATTTGAGAGAGAAAAAATGTACCTGACAAACACTTCATTTCTGTTAAGCGACTCAAGATATGCAGCCACTTTTATCACTTGCTGAGTTCTGAAGAATTGTTTCCTAGACCTTAACATGAGAAATAAAATTACTTTCAGGACATGTCAAAATAAGTGAGGATTAAGTTTTGTCTAAGAGAAATCTAAAAGGCTAGTCATTCTTAGTTTTACTGTTTACTACTGTCAGTTGAAAATCTATTAATCCTACAGGCATAGTTCTATGGAAAACTGCTATTACAGTTTACCATAGCTAATAACTGATAGTATTTTAGTTTTTCATCATTTTAATGTTTTAAAATTTCTGGTAGTTTACCTAATCTTTATATAAAAAGTTATAGATTTACTCTTCTTGCTTTTGATCCATGATTTCTGTGCCTATTATATCCATGCTATAAGTTATTTCATAAGCAAACATTTTAGTACTTAATATGATGTGAATGTTTCTCTTGACAGTTTGCAGTACTACTCTTTGGGTAGGTCAAGTAGACAAGAAGGCTACGCAGCAAGATTTGACTAACTTGTTTGAAGAATTTGGACAGATAGAATCTATTAATGTAAGTGAGCATGTTATCATCCACTTTCAAAGATTTTAAACTTAAACAGACTTAATGCTTCTGGGTTCCTTTTAGCATCGTAAGCTTTATTTAGGAGACTATTTTTTATCACTGTTTAAAAACTGTGGTTATAATATTTGCTTGTTGGTGGTTTCTATGTACTGGGTTTGAAACACTAAACACAGTACACTTCATGGTAAAATAGATTTTCCCTGGCAATAACTATAGTGGAACAATTTAAGCATTTTTTTAAACCCAGGTCTTAACTGATACGGTTATGCTTTTTTCTCATTTCTGTGAGGTGGCAAAGGGGTAGAGATTATTTTTCCTTACAGTAATGGACACCGCTGGACATGGTGTCCACATTGCTTTATGTAACTAAGATAATATAGCTAGTTATCCTATATGTTTGGAAATATCTATCCTATCTAAACATCCTATATTTATCCAATATATTATAATCTTAAACATTTTTATAACATCTGTATTAAAATTGACCTTCTTAAGTATTATTGTTCTTTGTTACCATGTACTCACAAAACAACATAAAAGCACATTGGTATTTTATTACTTCTGACTAAAACTAAATTAAGTAGTTGTCATATGTGGGTTGAAAATTTTCAAAGATTGTAAGTCACATCATACTTTTACTTCCTAAATTAAACATTAAAGCTAGTGGAAATGAAACTTCAAGAATGAGGACTCTACCCTCCAAAAATGCAGGACACTTTTAATCATTAGGTTTTGCCTCTGCAAAAGGCTCAGCTCACAGTGAATTTGGAACTTAATAGGAGGCAGTGACCTGCTTTTCTGAAGTTACCATAAAATAGCTTGCAGTTCTTGCCTGCTACATATTGTTTGAATCTCTTGTGACGTTTTTAGCACCCGTTCTTCAGCTTGCTGTTGCCTCTTAAAAATGTTATAGCTGATGTACCCTGCCAATTTCACTATTAGGTTTTGCTTATGCTCAGAATTATTAATTATTACAGTGATGGTTATTTACAGTGTGAGTCTTTTCTTTTTTTCTTTTTTTAGCATTAGTATTCACTTCATGTAGACATGTAAACTGAAGCACTGGTTTTCCTGCTTTTCAAGACCATTGATTTTTTTTTTCTTCCGTAGATGATTCCCCCAAGAGGTTGTGCTTACGTCTGCATGGTTCATAGACAAGATGCATATCGTGCTCTTCAGAAACTTAGTTCTGGGTCCTATAAAATTGGATCTAAAATTATTAAGGTAAATTAATCTTAATCTGAGGATGCGATCCACTTCAAATATGGTACAGTTTTAAAATGGTGATATGTCATTTAACAGCTATTCATTCAAATAACCAGTATGGTGAAGAATAATGAATCAATAAGGTGTATATTGTATTCTTTCCTCTCTGTAAAACGCAGGTTTTAACAGGTAATATAGAAGATAGTAATGTGAAATTTTGACTTGATACTTAGGAAATATTAGGAAAGCATTTTCTATATATTCTAGTGATAAGAGTACTGTAAACAACTGAAGTCCTGTACCTCCCCATGTGGATCTCTTACTATTAAAACTGCTAGTATTAAAGTATGTGATTATATGCTGTGTTTTTTCTACTTTCTTTGATGCTTTACCATAAGTCTTTGTATTACTGTATTCTTAATTTCCTCCATATACATATGTTAGCATTAATGTTGAATAAATATGAATAAATATGAGCTTTCTGATGTAAATAATTTTCCACATGCCTGTTGTTGCAGAGGCCAAGTAAATGTCTTACCAGTTGCCAAATAATACGATTTGATGAGGTTATCTGTTTCGGTTGTATTTTCAGATTGCTTGGGCTTTGAATAAAGGTGTGAAAACAGAGTACAAGCAATTCTGGGATGTGGATCTGGGAGTTTCGTATATTCCTTGGGAGAAAGTAAAATTGGATGATTTGGAGGGATTTGCTGAAGGTGGAATGATTGACCAGGAGACAGTAAATACAGGTATGGACATGAACAGTGATTCCCATAGTTAGAAAATGTGTTTATTTCCTGGTAATTGTAAATATTCAGAAAGTTTATTGTTTTAGGTAATAAACACTCTTCTTTGATTTACATTAATATTACTAGCTATGTGTTTGCAATACAGAATCAGAGAGTGGTTTGGGTTCCTAATAACTAATCTAAACCTATACTTTTTAGTTTAAAGCCATTAATCCTTGTCCTATCACCTGACAAAGAGTCCCTCCCCAGTCTTTTCCATAGGCCCCTGTTGGGTACTGGAAGGCCGCAATGAGGTCTCCCTGGAGCCTTCTGTTCTTCAGGCTGAGCAACCTCAACTCCCTCATCCTGTTTTCACAGGACAGGTGCTCCAGTCCATCGATTATCTTTGTGCCCTCCTCTGGACTTCTTCTAATATGTCCGTATAAATGTCACTGAAATATAGATTGTCTTTGTAGATGAGTAATTAATTAGTTATCATGACCATTTGTCAGTGGTTGAATTTAAACAAGATAATAATGGTTAACATTTTTAAAAACAGTTCTGAATTTGCTGTGTACTCATTTCCAAATATGTAATTTGTATAAAAATTATGTTTTGGTAGTGATTGTGAAATACCTTATAGTGATTTCTAATTCAGGTATAAAACTTAAGTTACAGTTGGAACTTGTCTAAACAGCCACAGCTTAGCCGAACCTTAAGGTATTTCCTCCATTAAAGTCAAAGAGGTGAGAAAGCAAGTAGTGTTAGACCATATATTGAAACCCAGCTAACTGAGAGGTTTGTTAGGTTTGTAAAAGATTCATGAGTACTGTAGTTTCTTGAAATGGATCTAGCACCAAAATGATGAGACAGCACTAAAATAAGCAGTAGATTAAGACAGTTTTAAAATAGAGACAATAATTTTTCAGGTAAAAATGCATTCAAAATGCTTTGAAGAAAAATTTAATGTAAATGACAGAAGAATTAAAACATGCAACGTTACTGAAACACAGTCACTGTTTTATACTTGAAAATTAAACCTTTTTTTTTCCTGGTATTGTTGGGAGTGAGTTTGAGGAGGTAGTAGAAGGAAGGAATTGTGTTTTGGTGTGTTTTTTTTCCATGTGAGGGTCTGTCATTTTACAGCATACAAATGATACTATAGATATGTTGACAACAGCAATTTTTAGAAAACTAGAACATACTTTATATTACAAATTACTAACAAAATGTAGAAAAAACTTGGCAAGTTTTAAAACTTCAGTTTGTATACTGGCATAATTAAATATTGTATATCATGTGATTAGAGATATTTTACATTCTTTAAAATGTATAATAATATGTAAATAATTGTATTTGCTGTTTTCACAGTAAACTTGGGGCTAATTTGTCTAAATAGATACCAGATTACAGGTTAATATGGAAAAGGACATTTTGGTATGAAAACAACAACAAAAAGCAGATTAGTTATCTCCTTATATTAAAAACACACCTTTTTTTTTTTTTTTTTTTTTTTTTTGTTAAGAATGGGAAACAGCCAGGAACTCAGAACCTTCTAAAGAAACTACTCAAACTACGCAGACTACTACAGTTGATAAGAGCACAGTTATCACAACACAGACAGAAGCTTACACACAGCCAGTCACTATGCTGCAGGTTTGTATTAAAGTTAGAGTTTGCAGAAATTCTGCACAACCGGAGGGGTAAGTTTTTATTCAGTACAGATCAACTTTAATGCTAAATTAAAGTACTTAAAACAAAAATACTTAAAACCCCATGTTCGTATGTGTTTCTCTTTATTCTAGAAAAGAATCAGTTGCCCTGGTTGAGCAAAATCCTTAATTTTATGCACAGTATATCACAAACTTGAGTACCATCTCAAATAAAGGCTTAAATGTTAAATTTCTTCTCTGCCTGTCTACTTTTCCTCATATGAGGTTTGACTATGAGGTTAATTATTTTCCCATTAGTTTTAGGCAGGATTTTGTGGGAACAATCTTGTATTTAAAAGAGTCGATTATTCAAAGTAGTAGGTTGTTGCAGTTCTGATATACACAGTAATTCATGAGAGTCTTTAAATCTCTGCTCTATTTTCTTTCATCTGCTAAAACAGATTATTTTTATTAACAGCTATTAAGGTATTGTAGAAGACTGGAAGAACACAGTGTAATTCTCCTTTATTATACTACATGCTGCATGTTTATCAAGTATAAATTGAAGTGCCTTTTGTCAAACTCCTTAAATCCTTTTTATTATGACCATATGAAATTGTAAAATGAGAAGCAGGTGCTTAACACAAAAAATTGTATTATCATTTTTTCTCTCTCTTGACATGTATAGATGTTTCCTGTATTTGAGTTGATATAAGATTACTACAAAAGCTAATGTTTTTGCATTTCCTTGCATTGAAGTTTGAGCTTGAATTCTTTTTACTTTCACAAAAATTATCTTTTTTTTATTTCATCTTTCTGCTTGCATACACTGTGATCTGTATACATTTAAATACACACACACATATATACATATGTGTATATATACTGATGTTTTTCTGCTGCTTGTTAATTGTAATTCTGCTGCGCTGTAGCAAAACACATAGCTCAAAGAGAAGCTTAAAAAATACTAAATTTCCAGGATTTCTTTGGGATTATTAGCCTGGTAATTACATACACTAAACTCTCAGTGTTCTAATACTGTTCTAAAATATGCAAATATTTCTAATAAGAAAGGAGTCACTGTTTATGTGCTCTCAAATTGCCACACTGTCTACATTTTCCCTCTTTTTCTGTCTTTCCCTTTCTGTATTCCCCTTGCTACTCTACCTAAATTTTAATTCTTCAGTTAATATAATGGTTAACCATGTATTTATTTTCTGTTCCTTTCAGAATAAAGAAAAGATAGCATAGGATTTTTTCCAGTGTCGTTATTTGTCTGTAGTGCACGTACTATTCTGGAATGCAATCTAATACTTCAGGGTGTTCAGAATGTATGTTCGAAGACTTCAGTACATTTGATGTTTAACATAAACTGCAGTCAAGTCAGTGGATAAAATTGTAATGCCACTGAATACTCTAAGTATTGAAGTTGCTTGTTTCTTTTCTTTCCATGAAAAAAAGATTCCAGTAGCTCCAGCTGTGCCTGCTGTTAGCTTAGTTCCACCTGCGTTTCCTGTCACAATGTCTGTCCCTCCTCCTGGTTATAGCGCAATTCCTCCTCCACCCTTCTTGCGAGCAAGTTTCAACCCTTCACAGCCACCTCCAGGTAAGTTCGTAAAATTTGAGAATGTAATAAGTATATTCAGCCCATGTTGCTGTCTATGTGTATTTTGCTTTGTTTCCATCACCTTCTTGTTACTGCTTTAGCTGACCTTTGGATCTCTAATTTCAGCCCAATATGAAATTTCTTATGCCTAACTTAATATTATTCTTTTTTTTTTTTTTTGTGGAGAATATTAATTAAAGCTGATTTTTTGTTGTTGGTGATTTATTTGAGTCTTTGGGTAAAAATCAAAATGAAAAAAATCTTAAGATTTATCTCCTTTCTTTGTAAAATTTTGAAAATTTTAATTTTCTTCCTTGGATATTGCTGACAAAAGTAAAGATTCACATGCAGGTCTTTTACTGTAAGAATGAATTATTTTTGAAAACAGCAACCACTGTCATCCCTTTGCATACATTTGTTGTTTGCTAGTTTTCAGTGATGCACCGTCTCAGGATAAATAAACAGTGTTTTAATGAAAAATTGTATTTCTCTTTCTAATGATTTGTCATTTTTCCATATAGGTTTTATGCCTCCCCCAGTACCTCCTGTTGTCCCACCTCCTGTTGTCCCACCTCCTGTTGTCCCACCGGTTGTTCCAACACGTAAGTTTGGTTATTCTAGTGGCTGTCATATGTCATTAAAAGCTTAATTGTTTGATATACTACTTTTCATTCAAACAAAAGCATGTTAATCCTGTCTAATGGACAATAGTAACATATAGGTTATTGCATAGCTGTTTTAAGCAGGTATTGAGAGAAAATTTTACAGAGCTTTTCAAGTTGACTGAAAAATGGTAGTTACTGTGGAGTAACTGAAAAAAAATCACGACAAACGAATTATTTGTTATTTGCATACATAGTTTAATACTAGAACTTGGCTATAACATGTATTTGTAATTTAGGCTATCTAGAGTTAATAGCTGAATAATTTATAATAATTTATTTTTGCTTAGCCTTTTAACTGTTATCAATTTAACATTTAAAAGGCTCTGTTAAAGAGTAGCGATTGCTTAAGTTGTTTGCAGTTTGTGGCCTCTACAAAAAAAAAGTAAATGTTAGAGTGGTGATTGAGGATAAAAAAATTGTTATCAAAACCATCATTATTCCCATGGTAATTGAAGTAATTTCACTTACTTTGATTTTTCATCTTGACATCTGCCAAGCTAAACTTAAAGGCTGAAAATATGATTACTCTGATACACTCCTGTTATTTCCCTGCAGCTCTAGTACAGCCTCCATTACCAATTACACAAGAGACGATGAAGGATGTTCCTTTTAGTAGCCTCGTTTTACCAGTTGGCACAGTTACAAGCAACCTAGCTACTCCAACGTTGTCTGCTGGAAGTGTTTTTAATCCTCTGCCAATCAGCAAACCAGAATCAGATGAAAAGGGATCACATCTTACAGACCTTCAGATTTCTTCCAGTGAAAACAATAGAGCTGGTAAGAAATATGTTTATTGTCTGATGTTTTTACATACAATAAATATCAAAATGCCTGTGAGGTTTTGTTTTTTTTTGCAGATCCTTGTCTATTGCATTAATAAATAGAGTAGGAAGTTATAGACTGGAGGAGTGATGGAAATCACCTCTGTCATCACCTGATCATTGATTTTTAGCAGCTCATGCTCAGGAATCTCTTCTTTGTAGACTTGAGAAATAAAGCTGAGCCTTTAGAAAGTGTGTTCTTTCTATGTAAGTGGCAATGGAAAGAAGAAGGAGGGGGTAGAATACAGAAGGTATAAACTGTATCAAAGATTTTAATACTTCTCTTGCATAAATGGGGTGATGGTTGTGGAGTTTGTCAATTTTAAGCTGCTGTGCGTTCTTTACTACTTAGAGATGTTCATTTCCATGGCTTAATGTCTATCACCAACATGATTAAAATGATCTACATTCATTACAGAAAATGAGACACTGCAGAGATTAACTCTGTGTTAATTGAATAATGTATTAAGCTGCATTTTGTTTTGAATGCCATGTGATGCATTGGCATTTTCTGTTAACTGTTCTTCTTGTTGCTGCTTTTTAGTGCAAAGTGATGTCTCAAGTAGCTCTGGACTTGTTGGAGGAGTGCAGCCACCCAGTGTTTCAAGCAGTTCTGGGCTTACTGGAGAAGGCCAGCCACCTAGTGTCTCAAGTAGCTCTGGACTTGCAGGAGGAGTACAGCCACCCATTGTCTCAAGCACCTCTGGACTTGTAGGAGGAGTGCAACCACCAACTGTTTCAAGCAGTTCTGGTCTTGCAGGAGGAGTGCAGCTACCCACTGTCTCCAGTAGCTCTTCCCTTGCAGGAGGAGTTCCGCCAACTAGTGTCTCAAGTAGCTCTGGACTTATGGCTGGAGTGCAACCACCAAATGTCTCAAGTAGCTCAGGGCTTCTAGCTGGAGTGCATCCACCCAGCATCTCAAGTAGCCCTGGCCTTCTACCAGGAATGCAGCCACCCAATGTCTCAAGCAGCTCAGGAGTTCTGGCAGGAGTGCAGCCACCGAGTGTCTCAAACAACTCTGGTCTTCTCATAATGCCACCACCCAATGTTTCGAGTAGTTCTGGACTTATGGGAGTGCCACCACCAAATATTTCAAGTAGTTCTGGACTTCTGGCAATGCAGCATCCAGCTGGTGTTCAAAATATGCCTCATTTAAACATAAGTAATCAAAGGATGCCGGGAATGCCTCTCATAGATATCCGTCCAGGCCTGATGCCCCACTCACCTGGACCAAGGTTTCCATTAATGCAGCCAGGAGTGCCACCACAGCGTAGTATTCCTCCTCCAGCAATCCTTGACCCAGCTCTTCACCCACCACCTCGAGGTCCTTTTCCTCCAGGAGATCTTTTTAATCAAACAGAAAGACCTTTTGGAGCACCAGGAAGACAAAATATTGATAGCATTTCTAATCCAGAGAAAAGACTACCACTTGGAGGGGATAACATACAGCAGGAAGGAGACAGAGATTATCGTTTTCCTCCAGTAGAAAATCGAGATAATCTTAATAGACCATCCCCAGTGGATGTCAGAGATCCTGTTGGACGACCACCAATTGATCCAAGAGAGGGTGTAGGAAGGCCTCCAGTAGATGGAAGAGAACATTTTGCAAGACCACATATAGACATGAGAGAAAATTTTGGAAGACCAGGTATAGATAATATTGGCCGAAGAGAGCATTTTGCTTTCAATTCAGACAAGCACTGGGGACAGAGAGGAGATTATGATGAAAGAGAGCATCATGCCTTCCCTATTTATGGTGGCCCTAAAGGCTTCCATGAAGACAGAGAGAGATTTCGGCATGTAAACTATAGATTTGATAGTAGAAGTGGTCCCAGTTGGAATAGAGGATTTGAACCAGATGCTCACAGAGATTTTGATGACCGCAGAAGACCCTGGGAAAGACAGAGGGATAGGGATGACAGAGATTTTAACTTTTGCAGAGAAATTAACGGGAACAGGTTTGGAAGAGACAGAATGTCAAACAACTGGATCCCCCCTCCACATCCACGGGTTTTTGAATATTTTGATGGGGCTGCTCCCCAACGCAAAGCTGATAATATGCCCCAGGTAAACGGTGAAAATACAGAGACAGAAAGTCAGCCACCAACTGCACAGGTGCAGGACGAACCAGAACTTTATGAAAAACTGACCTCTTCCGTCGAGATAAACAAAGAGAAGAGTGACACAGAAGCTGATATAGAAAGTGAACCAGTGGTAGAAAGCACAGAAACTGAGGGGACATAATCATCACTCAGTAGGTAAAAGATACCTTTTGTAAAGTTGTCATCTCTCTGTAATAGATAAATGGCTGACTGGACCTTAGTAGTTCACTTTTGTCTGCCAGAATTAAGTTAATCTGATGTTCATGTTCATCTTTCGCTTAAATAACTGTACAACTGACTTGTATAGAACACTGTTCTTAATTTGAACATGGTAGGTAAACATTTTTTTTTATTTCTCTGGTAAAACATAAACTTGCCCCCACTTGCTTTTAATTTCACAAAGATAAAATAACAGCTTGTCAAACAAAGACTTCCTATGGAAGACAATGGAATTTTTTAGATACTACCCTTAGGTTGGCTATCGAAATTGTTATACTTGAAAACAGGTGCTGGTGTATCTTGTCCGTGTTTTTAGGCTGCTGCAGAATTTTAAAGTATAGACAAAGCTGTGATATTTTATGTTCCTACAATTCGGCAGAAAAAAAGAAATGGCCCATGTTACTTAAGGAGCATAACACAGAGATTAAAAGTGGTTTTGTAAAATCTACACTATAGTCTCTGTTTTCTCTAAAGTAAGTGTTTGTGACTTGTTCCTCGTACTGCAGTGGGTTTAAAAAAAATGAAAAAGTACATTTTAATGTTGGGTGCATTTTGTTTTTAGATGCCAATAAAGCATATTTGTTTGATAACAGTGTTCTAGGTATTGTATTTTTTTAAATCCTGCAAGCTATAAAAACTTGGAATCAGCTATGATATGTGCTTAGTTAGTTGTTGCAAAAGGTTTATATTACTTTTGTAAGACCAATGCAACAGCTGTAATGTGCAAGAAAGAAGCGTATGGTTTTTACGTTGAAAATCATGCAGTCATTAGTTTATGTATATGACATATGTATGTAAATATTTGTGTAAACTGTTTGTAGATACCACTCTTTCTGTGCGTGTCTGTGTATGTGCACACACTCACAGAATATTGTAGACAGTTCAATAAAATTGAAATGAAATTAGGTTATAAAAATTTGCCTTTCACCTTCTTTAGGTAGTAAGATAACCTTATTTCACTACAATACTGTCATGCTTTTATTTACCTTCTTATGCTAATCGCTGTATGAAGTTCTTACTACTTATAGAAGGTGGAACATGATACACTGTAAGAATATACAGTAGGATTTTAGCTTTCTTTTTTAAAATGCAGATACACATGAAGCCAAAACTTAAATATTTGCATTGTCTTATTTTGTAACATATTTGGTATTCTGGATATATTCTGGATAGGTAGTGGTAGTGTTTAAGTACTTTGTGGTTATTTGTTTTTAGTGACTCAAAGTCCAGAAGTGTTGCACGAAAAGTAAAAAGCTGTCATTGGTCTAAAAAAACCTACATGTTTTTTTAACAGAAATAAGGGGGACTTTGTGCTTTGGTGGCTTAATACTGAAGTAGAACCTCTTGTTAAATTGGCGAGATGAATTGGCTGCCTCGGTAAATTAGTAGCACTATTCTCTCTTGTTTCATATACTTTGCTGCTTGTGTCATTTAAGTTGGTGGTGGATGATTTGGTCATGTAAGATTTTCAATTTATTCTACTCAAGTGAGTTCCACCAACTTCTTTCAAAATAACATTTGTTAAGACTTTGTCTGAAAGCATTTCACTCAGTTTTGAGAAAGTTGTTTTTGTCTTGCATAATAGGATCAAGGATTAGATTCTGTTACATGAATGGCCCTTGATAGAAGAAACACTTTTTAGCACAGATTAGAGTTTTGATCTTTCCTGATAAAGAGTAAACATGCAAGTTTTAATTTCCCTTCCTGCTCTCCCAAAGGGACAAAAGTATGAGAATGTCACATGAGTGTAAAGCATACGCACGCCTTTGAAAGTAGACTCAAGTTATGCATGTGTTTGTTGCCCTCTTCCTCCGGGATGTGGGTTATTTTTTTCATGCTGTGTCATGGTTCAGTTTTTTCAATAATAGGGACTTCTATTCTGGATAGGAAATAAACTGTCAGTTTAAGGAAGGTAGCCCTTTGAAAGTGGACATGAATGATTCTTTATCTACTGTGCAAGTACTAGTCATTAGGATGTAGTGTGGTGTGCATTAAAGAATTATTGCTTTGTAAAAGACCTTGCTCATGCGTTTATTACCAGAATGTGTCTCAGGAGTTGAGATGAACAGTATTTAAGGTAAAAAGTACCTTCATGCGCAGGCTTTGTGGCTCAAGCTGTTTGGAGCTGCACAACCTACTACTAGTATTCTGGTTGGGTAGATACGGTTCTGGAAGTCCAAAAATACAAAACTAGTTGTAAGGGTACTTTCTGAATATAAGGGATTTTCTTTATTTTGTTTTAATACATGCAGACTGAAAATACTTCAGTCATAAACCATGTAAATACCCAGAATCAAACACATATTGGCAGTAGCTTTTATTTTCAGATGTAATGTTAAATGTTTGTTGGTTTTTTTTTTTTTTTTTTAACAAAAAGTTAGTCTGTTTTCTAAATGGGGACCTGAAGTATGCTAAATTACTTGTAGTATCATGGTGTAGGTAAATTACTTGGTGAGAAAGGTTAAATAAATCATTTGGTAGTGATATAAAACAATGTATTATTTAATGAATTCATCTTTGTTAATATCTTTCAAGCATTAATAAATTGGCTACTGTACATATGTGTTATACCATCGATTTCTAACAGCTTTTTTTTTTTTTTTTGTAGAATAAAAATTTATCGTACAGTCTTCAGTTGCATCGTGTTCAGAGCTAGAACTGTTCCATGTCTTGTTTTACTACTTCGGGGTGCGGACAAATATTTCCAAAAGAACAAGAAGGGACATACTACTTACAAACAAGTGTGGTTTCTTTATCTTGCCAGTGGAAATGTTCTTAATCTTTTTAAGTTTTAGTGAAGACTTTCATTTCCCACTGTAGATTAAACCATCATAAGCCAACACTTGCACTGAAAGGAGCTGTAGTAATATCCAGATCAAGTCTTGATGTGGTTCGCAGTAGTGACACATACTTTTTTGCTGGCACAATGGAAAGGGTGAGAATGGGACATAGAGAAGACAGGGGCCTGACATTTGGGTAGCAGTTCTCATTTATGCCGTTTTTTAAAGCTTTTTCTGATGATAAAAGCTGTCAGTTTTAGCAACTGAAAAAGCTGATCCATAGTGCTTTGTATTTTTACACAAGTAACATATTTTGAAAAATACTTCAGGTAGATTTGCAGACAACACAAACAATATACTAAGGCATGCATGTTACTTGAAAACCTTATGCATTAGTAAGTTGCTTGATACATTTATTACCCTCCTAGGCAGCATGTGATTCTGATCTCTTACTGTACCATACGTGAGCAGAATGTTGTTACATCAAGAAGATTACAAAGATAAAATATAGCCTTTATTTGCTATAATGACGTGATCTCTTTGCTGAAGACTTTTTCTTTTACAAATTGGTACACTTTTGTTTTTATACATGGTGCTTCGCATTGTTACTACAAACTCAAGAGAACAGATTGTTAGATTTCTTTGCTCACCACTCCTCAAGCCATATCAGTGATTTAAATGGCTTTATTTATGAAATTACTCTGCATAAGGCAAGACAGGAATACCGGAATCAAGCCTGTAGTGTTGAATGAATAGTCATGTAATAAACATTGTTGGAAAATTATCAAATAAATCGTCTATAGAAGGTATTGGTAAAATAAGCCACTATTGCAGAGGCTTCTTAAAATGTAGTATTGGCAGTTTTGAACACGTGCAAGGATACATTGTGCCAGTCATCATAGAGTCACAGAATGGTTTGGGTTGGAAGGGACTTAAAGACCATCCCTTTTCCAACCTCCCTGCCACAGACCGGCATCTCCCACTTAGATCAGGTTACCTGAAGTCTCATCCAACCTGACCTTGAACACTTCCAGGGTTGGGGCATCCACAGCTTCTCATGGCAACCTGTTCCTGCACCTCACTACCCTCTGAGTGAAGAGTTTCATCCTTAAATCTAATCTAAATTTACCCTCTTCTAGTTTAAAACCATTATCCCTTGTCCTACCACTACACTTCCTGATGAAGACTCCCTCTTCCATCTTTCCCATAGGCCCTCTTTAGGTACTAGAAGGCCACTATAACCTCGTCTCGGACCCTTCCCCTCTCTAGGCTAAACAACACCAGCCCTCTCAGCCTGTCTTCACAGGAGAGGTGCTCCAGCCCTCTGATCATCTTTGTGGCCCTCCTCTGGCCCCACTTTAACAGGTCTAGGTCCTTTTTGTGGTGAGGACCCCAGGGCTGAATGCGGTAATCCAGGGAGATCTCACAAAAGTGGAATAGAGGAGAATCACCACCTCCATCAGTCTGCTGGCCACACTTCTTTTGATGCAGCCTAGGGTACAGTTGGTTTTCTGGGCTGCAAGTGCACATTTCTGGCTCACGTTGGTTTTTCATCCACCAATGTTCCCACATCCTTCTCTTCGGGGCTGTTCTCAACACATTGATCATACACTCTGTACTGATACTCGGGCTTGCACTGACCTAGGTGCAGTACCTTGTGCTTGGACTTGTTGAACTTTGTGAGATTTGCATGGCCCGATGTCTCAAGCCTATCCAGCTCACTCCGGATGGCATCTCTTCCCTTTACAACACCACTCAGCTTGGTGTCACCTATGCTGACATCGGTATCTCACTGAGTGCTGAGGGTGCACTCAATCCTACTGTCCATGTCACCAATTAAGATGTTAAATGATCCACTGAGGAACACTACTCATCATTGCTCTCCTCCTGAACACTGAGCCATTGACCACAGCTCTTCAGATGTGACCATCCAGTTAATTTTTTATCTATGGAATAGTCCATCTGTCAAATCCATCTCTCTCCAATTTAGAGACAAGAATGTTGAATGGGACCATATCAAAGGCTTTATGCAAGTCAAGGTAAATTATGTAAGTTGCTTTTCCCTTGTCCATTAATGCTGTCACTGTTGTAGAAAGCCACCACGTTAGTCAGGCCAACCACCTCCCTGTCTTCCGTGTACCTTAACGTGTTTTCCAGAAGGATCTGCTTCATGATCTCAGTGGACACGGAGGTGAGACTGACTGGTCTGTAGTTCTCTGGGTCCTCCTTTTTACACTTTTAATAATGTATGTTATGTTTCCCCTTTTCAAGTTGCTGGCGACTTCACCTGACTGCTTCAACTTTTCAAATATAATGGAGAGTGGCTTAGCAACTTCATCCACCATTTGTTCAGGATCCCTTCTCCTTGGGTCTTTTGGACTTCCACACCTTCAGGTTCCTCAGCTGGCTTTGAACCTGGTCTTCTCCTGTTGTGGGTTGTACTTAATTCCCCTAGACCCTACCCTGAGATTCCATGAGTTGGGAGGACGTAAGTGAGATGGTCAGAACAAGACTGAGGCAAAAAATTTGTTGAGTATCTCAGCCTTCACATCAGTTGTAGGCAAGTCCCTTATCTCACTTGACAGAATAAGGTACAATATGTTTTATCTTCCTTTGCTGACCTAAGTAGATAGAAATCTTTGTTATTCTTCACATCCTAGCTAATTTCAGTCCCTTGCCTTTCTTGATTCTATCCCTATATACTCACAAGCCATATCTCCATGATCTTACAAGGGTGTATGTCCTACACTGCCTATGCATTTCCTTTAAGTTGTTGGTGGTGATGAGGTCCTGACAGCCATGCTGGTCTTCCTGCCTTCTTTGCCCTATGTCTTGCAGGTCGGAATTGAAAGCTCTTGTGCCCTAAGAAGACTGTCTGTAAACGTCTGCTAGGTGTCTTCTGCTCCTTTATTCAGTAGGGCACTTTTCCAGGGGGTGCCATACACTAGTCCCTTAAGCAGATGAAAGTTTGCCTTCCTGAAGTCCTGACTATTTTATTTATCCCCCAAGATCGTGATTTCTACTAGGGCATGATCACTGCAGCACAGGCTACCTCCAATCTTAACTTCTCCAGTAAGTTCCTCCACAGTGATGAGCAGCAGGTGCAGTAACATTTGAAGTACTCATTTTCTTGGTTCATTTTCTACAAGGTCAAATGCTTGGGTCATTTAATTTGAAATTAGGATCCATTTTTACCAGCTTTCATTCTTTGTGTTTCCTGTATTGTATTTTAAAATAACAATAAAAAGTGGCTTTTGTGGTTTAACAGGAGCTGAACAGATATAATTTAAAACCTATTTAGAGTATCAGGAGTCACCAAGAGTAACAAGGACAATTTGTTGTTGTTAATATAGTAATAAAAGGATCTTTCTTTCCTGCCAACAGTGGAATTTTACATTAGTTACGTTTTCCTTTCAAGTGCTGTGCATTCACATGTAAACATGTTCTGGGAAACCAGCTACTTGTGTAGTTGAGAGACTGATTTAATCGGCATAAAAGCAGAGCATCTTAGTGTGGAGTTGCTTAGTTGAACAAGAATGGAAAAAAATATTTATATAAGTATATATTACTATTTTCATTCACATCAGCAGAAACCTTTCAGCAGCAAAGCTTATATCATATTGCAAGATAGGAATTGTAACTAGTCTTACATTTCTTCTTGAAGGATCTTCTTAGTGATGTTATTCACCCCACATAGTCTGTACAAGATCTTTGGGTGCTCAACAAATATTTTGAAGGTTTTTTTGTTTTGTTTTTCTTTTCTTTTCTTTTTTTTTTAATATGTACATTATATTTTATAGTCAAGAATGTCAAAGTAAAGCTACTAAAAATATGTAACATCTCTTCAAATGTAGTAATTTCTGGAAAAGGTGTGTAAGGTTTGAAAAGTGATTCTTGTCAGTGATAGGATGGCATGAGAATCATTTAATAGTTGCATTGATGGTGGGGGTTTTGTTGATTGTTTTTGAAGTTGGTAAACTATAAAATTGTCTTTGCCATAATTCTTAAATTCTTTTCTGTCTTGCACAAGCTTGATGAAAAATAAATTCCTTTCTATCTTGCACAAGCTTGCTGAAAAAGGGAAGCCTTACTGAACATCCTACTGATACTAATCTCACAGATGCTCTGCTACCAGAGATTACAGGAGGGAAAGGACAAATGATGTGCATACTCTTAAAAATCAAGTGGTTGCTAAGATACATTGTGCAGTTGAAGATGAACATATTTTCTCTTTTTTAGAAGTTTAAAGTACACATTGCAGCACTTGAGAGATACTTATTATATCAGTGTTGTCACTGATTTATTAATTTTGTTCTGCACCTTGTCGTTTTTATTTTCAAGCTACCTCGCTAATGCTAGTTTAATTTTTTTTCCTATAAAATGAATCACACTAATGCCCTTAGGCAAGGAACTACATACTAATGCCCTTAGGCAAGGAACTATTTTGTTCTTTACAGAAAAACTTTTCTCAGATAGTATTTCAACCTGTAGAAAACTTAGTTGAACATTTTTCCTTCAAAATTTAATGCTTTAATGCTGTGATTTTTCTCTAAAATTTGAGTTATAACAGATGTGGTTCACATTAGCACATCTCAAGGTTTCTGTTGAAGAAAAATTGTGAGTTTCTTTAGGGTAGATGATGATGTGTTTCAAAAACTAGGGTAGACTTCACATTTATAGTGATTTGTATCTTGGAGCAAGTCTGCAAATAATCTTTTGTAGGTAAAGAGTATCAAGTGGATATAGAATTGTTAACGTGGACCTAGATACATACGATTTGTGTAGATACAGGGAACTTTTGATCTGATGTGACTTCCACACTAAAAGAGACATCATGATATAATTATGTCTAGGAAAGCAGGAAGCGTAGCCTAGCTTTTTTCTTGACAACACTAGAAATTCAGTATAAATAATGATAGAATGTTTAAGGTCCTTTTTAAAAATCTATCTACCTTCTTCCAGTTAAAGCAAGCTACATCATTGTCGTATGAATTCATCAAGAGAAAAAAAAATACTTTGAATTTATGCTGTTTCTGAGATTATCAGGTCTCATTCAGTAATGCAGTGAAATGCAGTTTTAAGTGTGCCTCAATTTCTTCCACAAAAATGTGGACAAAATGTACAAATTTTTTGTCAGTAAAATTTCCGATGTAATTTTAATTTCAGTGGTTTTCTTCTTTTTTTTTTTTGTCACTTCTGTAGTAGTGTGAGTACATAAACACTAAATGGAAAATCTCCTTTACAAACGTTTACTAAAAATTCTAGTAGTCTGTCCAGTTCACTTTTCATTTATGCTTGCACTACATTGTTTTGTCAGTTAGTGCCATCACAGAACTCTTCTTACAACAGACAAAAAATACCTTTGAATTATGTAATTCAGTTGATTAATGGGTTGTTGAAATCTAAGACTTTAAATAAGTCTTTTTCTTGAAATTCATGGATTACTTCTACAGCATGACTACTGATCACTAAGAAATTCAGTACTGAGAACCTTATTGTTCAAGCTATCTGTGATTAAAAGACTTCATTCCATAAAATAATGAAAACAAATCAAAATGCTCATTCATTTGGAATTTTGTTATTTCTTAAAAACTAAATAATGTCATATTCTCAGACTTCACATTGATTTGAAAATTTACCATATAAAAAGATTATATAAAATTAATGGACTGTAGTTCTATGAATTGTTTAAATGAGTGGGGCACCCATTGTTTTATTGAAATGTAAAACCTTGAAGCAATTAGGATAAAAGTGTTACTACATTTCAATATTGTGTATAAGTGTATGCGTAGTCTCTGCAGTTTCACTGTATACACTGATACACGCTTTTCACCTGCAGTCCTTGTGACATGATCAAAACAAATATGGAAAAGAGAAAAGTGGGAAATCCTAGCAGACACTGAGAATGCTGTATGAATTGCATCTATATACAAGCAATGGGTAGATATTGTTGTCTCAGAAGCAATAGCTTGCTAGCCTAACTTCAAGCCTAAATCTAATAAAACTTCAGTTACAAAGCATAAATAAATTCTTTTTTTTTTTTTTTTTGAAGATTTCATAATTTAATGCAAACATTCTGAGTTAATATTTAGTGATTAAGAAGCAAGCATCCAATAACATTACATAGTCCTGAGCATTTTTTAATGTTGTTTATACCTATAAAAAAGCTAGGAAGGTTCAGATAGATGTGCAAATATTTGTAAGATTACAATGTTCTTGCAAAGAATTATTGAATATCAATGTTAATATAACTATTTGGGCACTTTTAAGTAGTAGATGCTCCAAAACACAGAAGGCCCCAAGTAAAAGAATGATAAAGAACCATTTTGTCTGCAAGGAATGTGGTGAACTGAGGTGTCGGTTTAAAATCCAAGTTATTTTTATTTGCTTGTGTTATGCCCCAGTCCAAATACTGACCTTGTTCAGTATTTAACTAATCCGGATGCTGATGAGAGGATATTTGGATTTGATGCATTTTTAGTTACCTCTCATCTTGGCATACGTGACCAGTAGACACAGACAGCTAGCGACAAGTTGTGAGTGTTAGCTTTCATGTGATTTCTAGGGACTTGAATATAATGCTTCTTCAGTCTTAGTGTTGTACATGGCATGCTGCCTCAGCTGTTTAGCACTGGCTTCACTGAATCCAGAACTTCAAACTCTTTGCCTTGTGTGTCTCAGATTCTTTTTCAGCAGCCGTTATAAAAGCAGGTGGTAGAAGATTATCGGATTGATTATCTGTCTGATTCTACTGTTTCTAAAGCTAAAGCCTTCTAGGAGATAGGCTTTTTTGGTGGTGGTGCTGGATTTTTTTTTTTTTTTTAGTGTTCTCGTGTGTTTTCAATTCATGAGCAGACAGCCCTGTTAAAGACTGTGAGAGTATGATGGAGCAGATTGTACAAAATGTCTGAAAAAAAATTTGCAAGCTCTATACATTTCTAATCCTATGCTCAAAAATTCATAGAATGAGAGGAAGAAAGCAAATTAAAGCTAGTTAAGCACACTGGTCTTACCTCCTGCCTCTCCCTTAACTGATCTTAAGAAGATTTTTTAATTGCAGCATATATAGAGCAGCCCCATACTACATGGTCACTGTTCTTTGATTAGAATCCATTATGTACTCTGGTTTCTTTTCCCCATCTGCTTACTGCTTTTTTGAAGGGTTGGGAGGGTTTTTTGTCTATTTGTTTTGTTTGTTTGTTTGTTTGTTTTATTATTATATTATTTTAAATAGCTTTTTCTTCAAATGAATTAAAGAAAAATGAATTCTTTAGGTTAATAAAATTTTCTTTTTTTTTCATTTTAGAATTCACTGCCTAATTCTCCTCGATTTCCTTCTCCAACAAGTTCTTACATTTCTGTATGACTAGAATAGAAATAAGAATGGATGCCATGTAAAACAAAAATAAATAAAAATTTTATCCAAAATATATATATATTTGTCATGATAGTCTGGTTCCAGCATGCTCAAGAATATAAATAAGTTGGCATTTTTAAAACCACTTAGTAGATTATACTATCCCATGCAACTTGTAAGGTTAAGCACAAGTTTTAGCGACTTCAGTTGTTGTCCCATACACATTGTAGTGAATGCCAAGGTCTTACACTTCACTTCTTGTCTTACCCTGTTGCCAGCTAATTTAGTCATTTATTCACAATGAAGGAATTTAACCAAAAAACGTCTGCAAATGATAAAGAATTTTACTTTCCCCAACTTTGAGAATTAATTTGTTCTGAATATCTCTGATCTTGTGACAGGAAAGCAAGCAATCATTAATCCAAAAGGAACAAATGTATTTATTAATACAATTTTAATTATCAATACGATAGCAATTTATTAAACATTTCCATGATTTTATGGATAAGACACAAAGTCTGCTAGAGAACTGGAACAGTTTTAATTCATGGTCTGTTTTACTAACTGGTTGGCTTTTTTTGAGAGCCATCTGTTTGAAAATTTTATTTTCTTACAGGTGCTTACAAGACATTTCAGGGTTGTTTTTCCCACTAACATTTTTCAGAACTGCGACCTTAGAGTATAGCTTTGAAATTATAATCTTGTCTTATGATAATTGCCTAACACTGACTTGAGGTACATACCAGAAGATACACAATACATTAGGATTTATTATTATTAAACTAGTGGTGGTATTTATATATACTTTCTAGAAGTTTCTGGAAAGCTTAGCCACAGTATTTCCAATATGCATTATATGAAAAGAAACACAAAGTACAGTATGAACTCTTCCTCTGGCTGTATATGTTACAGCCATTGTGTTCCTTAAAGTGAAGCATCTGTTTTGTCTTCTACTCTTGCCTTGCCAATGGAGTCAAAGTTAGACAAGGGTGTATTCAGGTATTGATTTAAGTGCACGTCAGCTCTGAAAATCAGGTGAATATTTAAAAATCAATTATTAAAGTAGGATTCTAAGTTTAGCTTGCTATGAAATGGTTGTGTGGTTACACCACGTTTTTACGCCAGTTGTTTTTAAGATCTTATTTTTTAAATTAAATGAAATAATGTTTTAGCATATGTAAGAAAGATTCAGTCTTGTCTGTGACATTTTTATTTTATTTATTTTTTTTTTTATTTATTTTTTATGTCAGAGTATAGAAGTTGCCAGCCTACAGATATCTTTGCTGTAGCAAACACAGTGCTTTGGCACTTGACTGGACAAACCACCTCAAGAACTTGTCACCTCAAGGCTATGAAGTAACACAGGGAGATCAGTGAAGTAACAACAGACCAGGCAAATTGGTAGGCATTACAGATGCATGTGCAGGCTCCTAGAGGGTGTGCTGGTCTTGAGGAGTAAAGACACAGGGCTTCACTTGACCTGAGGATCAAGGTTTGCTTTTCTAACCAAATCACAAAACAGTGTCACTACAGCAGGCAGCAGAACAATATTTTCTACTGAACTTTGTCATATGGTTAATAAGTATAAGTAGGAGAAGTATTTAAAGTTAACAAGAAGTATGTTCTTCAAGCTGATCACTGCTGGCTAGTCAGATTTGTGAACTAGATGCTCTACTCAGAAGGAACCCTGCTACAAGCAAAAAAGATGAGGGATGGATAAACTACTGTAAGTGCTTGTTTGGATGTTTTTTGAAACAAAATTTTATCTCAGGATGTTATAGGCATGTGATTCCTATTTCTAGGTCTCACTTTCCAGGGAAAGTCCATGAATCATATTCTTTTTTTTTGTTTGTTTGTTTGTTTTGTTGTTTTTGTTTTTGTTTTTTGGAATTCTGACCTTTTGAAATACTACTAGTAGGTAGATGCCTCAAATACACTGCCCACTTGTATTTATCTTCCCATTACTTGTCCAGTCTTCACCATGCTTAGGAACAGCTGGCTCAAGAGTGCTACATCCTACCATCATCACTGTTCCTATCCTAGACACTCATAGATCTCTTTCAGTAGACTTTTGAATTCTTCTGATGCCATTGTTCTCCACTTCTAAAAAAGCTTGAAATATGAAATCTGGTGTGGTTTATTTTGTTTTGTTTTGTTTTGTTTTTTTCTTTTTCAGCACAAGTTCTCTACTGAAGTGACAAAATACTTCTCCAGTTTGCATTTCCACTCTCAGTTCTTTTCTTCAGCAAAAGCTCTTTGCAGTGAGCATTTTAAAGCTAATTGTTATAGCAAGGTTTCCAGTATCTTCAGTCAGAAAGTGATGATATTCTTTAAGAGTTTTGATGAAACAATTTCTGTATACCCTTGCTTTTTTTTTTTTTTTTCTTTTTTTTAATGCTTTCCTCACCTCCATAAAGCAGTGGTGTCCAGCAAGGCACTGCAGCCTGTGTTCTTGCTTTCTTTTGAGGGAATGTCCAATGCGTCCCCAGAAGATTCCCGAATTCTGTGAAGAGCAGCTCCTCAGAGTGTGTGCAGTAAGACAAGTGAAATGTGCAAGTCTCTGTTTCAAGGCCACCTTATCCGGGCTTTGAGCCTCTCTTTGCAGCAAGTCCTTGGATGTGGGAAGATGAGCATGACAGCTGAATGAGTTGCTCCATGATTTTACCATCATCTTTACTGGTGCTCTGGGAATTACAATTCCAGCAGCTGGTTGTTATCCCTTTCATAAAGTGTGGCCAGTTCTGAGTCATTCATTGCAAATACTATTGAAATCCTAAGCAGAGGTCCAAACCATGCTAATACTAGCAAAGTACACAGATATTTAGAATTGGTAATTTGTTTCTGTGGCATAGAGGAGACAAGCATTCCTGGCCACACACACACCTTCTTCTGTCTCTTCTTTAAAAATGAACAAAAGGAAAAACAACAACAAAACACAACCAACAACAAAATATTATTGATTTTTCACTGTTTAATTCTCTCCTACATAAAATAGAGACAATTTATTAACATAGCTGTGAGGGGAGCTGCATGCCCCCCACTCAGAAAAAATTCATAGGGTAAGGATCTTATAAACTCCACCAGTGCTATTAAATTTGTTGCTTTCATGTGGTTGTTAAACCTTTCTTTGATCACTTTATTTCTAAAACAAATGCATGTTCTGGCTGCACACACCTCAGTATAAGAAATATGCACTAGTTTCTTTTTATTCTTTTACCTTTTATCCAGAACATTCAAACAACAAAAGGCAGGATAGCATAGGAATTGAGAAAGTTCTTCTTTCATGACTGAGGACTGTGTTGTATGCAGGAAGAGGAGAGATCTCTGAAGCTCCATCATGTTTCCTGTGGTTTTAACTACACTGTATTTAATTCTGCGCTCTAAAATTTTGAACGCTTTCATAATCAAATGCATAGATAGTAGTGAGCCATTACTTGATAAAGTACCATGAGATCTTTCTTTCAGAAGACATTCATGTGAAAATTAAAATTAATCAGTATAGAAGCTCTTTTTGCAAAGATGCACAATATTGTGTAATCTGAAAGAGTTTCCAAGCACTTGGTGATTTTATTAGTGATGCAGTGAACTTGAGATTTGATGTTCTGTTCTTTAGTGTTGATAAAAGCACTGATTAAATAAGTTTTTGGAAGTGTGAGCAGTGACCAAAGGGATTTTTGTGGCGTTGAAAAATTGTGAAGTAAAAGGATTTGTGAGGAATATTAAGTAAAATTGCTGGGTTTTACGTGTGTTTTCACTTAGTTGTGATGTAGAGTTGGTGCCAAGCTAGCTCATTATGTCTACTGTTGAGGGTTAACACTGCTATATGCTGGTATTTTGTTTTGCTTTAGTTTTCAGTCACTTCTAACATGCAAAGTTTAGGGTTTTGTCAGCTTTACAAACAATGGAAGCTCATGTGTAACCCAGTGAACAGTCAAGAGGAGTACTGTAAACTGAGGAGAAAAATATAATAATTTAATATAATAATTACAAACCATGATATTTGTAAAAGCTATGGTAGAGAGAAAGAAGTGATTCTGAAGAAAACATTAAATGCTGACTCTTATTTTTCTTGTTTTATGAGTAGTATGTCAGTTGTAGTTTGGTAAAAACCATAATGAAAAACAGCTGAGATAGCTAGTGGGAAATATCTGGCTTATTTTTAAATACAATGTAGTCACTGACTTCAGTTTCTTTGCAAAAGTTTTTGAGAGTAGCCTAAATTGCTTGCTCTCTTAAAAATAAATAAATAAATAAATGAAATCTAAACAGATGCTTCTTTTAAAGTATTTTTGAAAAATACAAGTAGAGTTAACTAAATATTGAGAAGTAACAGTAAAAACATAAGGCCACTAATTTTGCAACCTGTATGGAATATCTTTCAGCAAGGGATGCTACCTTATACGAATTTCCTCTTTGCACTTTCAAATTAAGAAGTTTTTGCAAACATTTATTTCTTTTTACTTTTGCAATTAATTTTGGTATCTCTTTTTACTATTGCTTGCAATTGAGCTGATCTTTCTTCCCTCGGTTTTGTTTCAATTTTATTAAATTTATTGCCTGAAACTTGGCTGCTTGGTGCTCTGAAACCAGCAGAGGGTGCACAGAATACACTGAGTCCAAGCTGTTTCCTTGCAGTCTCCTTTGTTACTAGGGCTTGGGAACCAGACAACTACCCTCTTAAGCCCTGTTCTGATGAGGTACTTTCACTTGAACGTGATTCTCAAAATAGCTCACAGCTGTGCTTCAGTGCACTGCTTTCAGTCCAATTTGTGCATGTCCATGCTAACTGGGGGGGAATTTCCCCCCACCGTTTTACGCCAGACTCAGGACAGCGTGCCAGTTCCTATATGTCTGATCCTTAAACCCCTGCTAAAATGAACAGGGATTACACATTCATCATTTTCACAGATCAAAGCCTACTTCAGAAGTTGTTGGTGAACCTTAGTTGTTTGTCACTGTGATATTTTAGGAAAAAGGTCTGTGAAAGTGGCTGTTCAGATATTTCTCTGCCTTTTTGACTGACCACAACAAAGCAGTTACCTAGCACTAACCTGGCAGGGGCTCTGCTGAGAGCTGCTACGCTCGCTCCTCAAGTAGACCAGCCAGCACTGCCTACCATCTCCCAGTTCTTATCTTATCTGGCCCATTACAACATGGCTCAAGGACGTAGATAACTTTTAAAAGTTTGTTTCCTTTTACAAGTCCTGATAGGAAGCAAGCAGGTGTTTCCCTGGGCTACTTTCTGTTTCATGCTCTTTGATCCTCAAACTCTGCTATGCTCTTGCTTTTTTGATCCTCAAACACTTCCTCAAACACTTTACTTTATAAATCAGAAAACATGACAAGGAGAGCTCAGCTGAGGGACTTTGCTTTACACTGTATTTAGAATATGTTTTTTCTTTGAGTATAAGAATCCCTTGTTTAACTACTGCTTAATATGTTTTATTATGTGGAGTACTATTTTATTATTTTTTATATTTGGCAGTGTGATGCATCATGTCTGAAAGGGGACCAGCTGTGTACACCTCTGGAAAGAACTGAGAAAGGAACTTTTACTTATAATTGTTTGCTTTTGTGCCAGAGGCTTGGATTTTAGGTGCTTTATAGATTTGTCACAGCTTTTGGTAGGATGATTTTTATCCTGTCATCTTTTCAACATTATTCCCCTTTATTTATATAGAACCTCAATGAGATCAGATTTCTTTATGCGGTAACATTCATGGGCTCATATATACATGTATATGTAGACGAATGTATCCAATCATTCCCCACGTACCGGAGTGCATTAACCCAGTGAATTATCGACAAAACTTGTTTCCAGAATTTTCTGTAAATATGTTCATGAGTTTTGGATGTTTCTGGGTAACGTGACTCTGGTGGGGGACATTTTCAGCAAATCAGTGCTGCCTCATGGTATAAAGGTATACAACTCAGATTGTTGTGTTGCCAACTGTCTACAACAGCCGTGTGCTGACAGGAACCCAAGTGCTACCCAGGAGGGATTGGCAGCCCTCTGTCAAGGTCCCCTTCAAACCCCATTTCTTCTCTTCCTCTTCATTCACCCTTTCTGCTGTCTCATCCTTCCCACCAACCTGGGATAGTGCTGCAAATGTTGTAGCCCAGCCATTTTGGTATTGGCCCATCCCACCACGTGCAACAGGTTAGAAAAGGGAAGGTAGCTGCCATCTTACATTCCCACTTATAAACCATAACACCATTCCTGTGAGAAATACTATGAACACTTCAAAAAATATTTGCGTAGTAGTTGGTCATTTATATGATGAAGTCTAATAAATTAGACAGTCTTCTGGCTTTAATCACCTACAAATTTGCACTGAATGGATAATATTTATTTTACTATGCCCATTACTCAACAATTTCTTCATGAAGCTATTGTCTTTACGCACTCTATTTAACAGTGTGATACTGAACATACCAAATAACATATGAAATATATTTATATATGTATATTTTTATTGATTGTAGAGTATTCAATATACTCTATATTGGATGCATGAGTGCATTTTATATATAGTTTCAGTGGCATAATGTAAATTATGTCACAATTACAATTTTCTGAGACATAAAAAGAATCTTTGTAAGTTTACCGTGCAGAAGCATAGAGTTGTGACACCTCAGCAACCTTAACTTAATTCCTGTAATATCTCAAAGGAGGGAAAAAGCAATCTGTAGTTTAGATTCACAACGTAAATGAAGTAGTTGCATAATACTGCTTTGATAAAGTTTTCATCCCACTGTGAAGCATTTTTTTTCCTGTGTTTTGTCTGGATTAAAATTTACATTTATGGCTGGGTATCTGTGTTTATAATGCTTGGCTGTTAGAATACTTGCATTATTCTGTGAATTAGCCTACCATGAGTCACTGAAAATCACTTGTTAGCTTATTTTCATATTAATATATTTCTTCTTTTTAACTTCTCCTATTTATATTTTTTTTTCAAAAAACATCTTATTTTTCCAACATCTTGTTGGAATTGAGTTCATTATATCAAGCACAGCTTGTTTTCTGCTTATTTCTAGAAGGACAAGCTCCTCTCTAGATGACAGTAATTGTTCTAGGAAATCAAAGCTTTAAAAATATTTCTTTGTATTGTTTCTTGTAAGAAAATACTTCAACATTTTTACTGAGTGTTTGTTTGTGGTTTTTGTTTGTTTTGTTCTTGTTGTTTTGTAGATCTTTGATGAAAATAGAAAATCAAACTGCAGTTGCCAAAAAAAACATTTTATTTATTTATTTATTTTACATTTACAAACATCGTCTTATGCTCTTCCTCTCATCTGCTAGTTGATTGATCTTGTAGAACTGGGAAAACCCTAATTCAGGTCTCTGGAGTACATTGATTTAAATAACTGGTCTAGACTGCAGTTTTGAAGTGCCTTCAGGTTGCAGAGAAGGGATGATGATGAGACTTGAGATTTGCATCTAAAAGAGCAAGTGATTTGTTTTCTACTTTGCTTTATAAAATTCTCAGTCTCATTCACAATAAAATATTTTTTAGTATTGTTTTGGTCAGTTGAGCATTGCTTTCATGAGTGTTCTATTTACGCTGATTTCCTTAGTCCAGTGTTACCTTCAATATGTTGGTATCTCCGTTGGATTTTGTATTTCAGCTTTTGCACAGTGCTTTGAACTCAGTGCATCAAAAGAAACCCACAGGTTCACTTTTAGAGTGATGAAATGTGAAAGGAAATGCCAGAAAATTTGTTATTTTCATGTGATAACCTTCATTAGGAGTGTCTGATTTCTCATTCATCTCTTTAATGAGATCCTATCCAGTTCTCTGAAGTTCCAGTTCTTTCTGTTTTTCCCCCATACTGCAGTGAATGTCTTCTCACTCTGCTCAAGAACAATGTGGCTATACTATTCTCTTAGCTACACAGTAAAAAATAAATGGTATTCTTCACTGTGATTAAAGGAATGAAGTAAAGGACAGTCTGATTTTACACTTGTTTGGCCTTTTAGTATAAATACACTTTTCTTTTTTTCACGGACATGAAGTTTTGTCAAATACAAATTCAGTAACATCTTTTTTTTTTTTTTTTACAAATTGTTGTTTTCGAAAAAAAACGGGATTTTTTTTTTTCCTAAATTTTCCAGCATTCCTAATGTGTCCCAAACAGTAAGAAAGAAGGCTTTCTGCAAATTTATATATAATAAGCAGACAGAAAATTCCTTTAGTCTTTTTCCTCATTCGAATCAGTTGTGAAGGTGGTGCAGAGTGAAACTTGCCACTCAGCAATACCCAGATTTGGTCCAGTAGAGGTTATACTATTCGGTTGCTGCTTGAATTACTTTTATCAGGGTGATTGCAGTACCTCCAGCATAGACATCTTCTGGATAGCTGTCAGCTTGTGTGGGCCAAAGGGTAGCAACCGTCTCATTTATAGCCCCATGTCTATCATTCATAGTTACATATCTGACTCTTCTACTCCCTTTCTATCTTGACACCATGTTAGTGAAGGAATGCCATTATGGTAACATCTCATGTGGTCCCCTCTTCCTGCAAGAGCTCTTCTTCACTGCTCTTGTAGCAGGGAGAAGCCAAAGTCTCCCAGCTTCCAGATTTTCAAGATAAGAGCTATCTTGCTCCTGTTGGGACAGAAAAGCCTCTCAGTTTAGTGACAAGTAACTGGAGAACTCGCAAATGAGGTGGGTTCAAAGAGAGCTTGGGTGGAGAAGCACAGCAGAACCACATGTAATCCTGTACCTACTTGGAGTTTTCAAGGTTATCAGGGCATTACAGTTCTCCATCATTGCTCCAGATATGTTCTGTATCCCTAAAAAATGTTTATTATCCCAAATTGTATTTTAAATACTCATCAAAGACACAACTAGAAGTGTTAACTTACAGTAACTCAGAAGTTGTTATGGAGAGCAAGGTTTGGTTATGATAGAAATTATTCTCATGAATGCTAGAAGAAAGCTGCTGCTCTTATTATTTAGAGTATCAACAGTTAAAATATCCACAATGTTCTGGAAAACAAATGACTTGGGAAAAGGAGCACATCAGGATGTGATGGAGTAAGGCCTTTCAAGTCTTGGGAGTTTGTCTTGAGACCACAAGGGAATTTGGCTGGTAGCAGCTGGTCTGGTTATATGTCTACCTCACTTGTTTCCCAAAATCCTTTTTGATGTTAAATGGAGAGCTCAATGATTTCCAGTGACGTGCTGGGTTTGATGGCTCAGGAACAGACCCTTGTCTTGCTCATCCAGCCCCACTGGGAGGCAATGGTTCCTAAGAGGGGTGAGGAAGGCACCCCTCAAAAGTGCCTGGGAAGTTGTGTCTGAGCTGTTGCCTGAAGATCAGTGCCAATCTGTACAAGTTATAAGAGGGTACATATACGTAACTCAATAATAGGAAAAATATATACTGCCCAAGTATATAAACAGGTAGATAAGAAAGTAACCTGGTAGTAGAATTTAGTCAGAAGAAAATATTTGTGGTTAGACTAGATTGTCCTCTAGTAAAGATGATTTGAAAATTATTATACCATTCATTGTCAGGAGACAGGTAGATGAATTTAAGAAAACTCATAACCAGTTCCTGCTAGTTCAAATTATGCTGTCATTATTTGGCAGATATAACGGTCATTCTTTTCATCTTATGTGTAAGCTAATGGCAGATGTAATAGATTTTGTTTAGGTAACTATTGATTCTGCAGTTGCTTTGTGAGTCTAAGGTTTCAATATTGACCACTTGAAAGTAATGACTAAAAATTATTTGAATATACTGTTTAATTTAAAGCCCTCCTACCTTCTTTCCATGCTTTTGATTTTCCATTAATGCATTGAAAAGTGGATTGAACTGCTTACCCCATTGATTGTGTTGTTTGCTTTACCCACCTCTTTTTACGATTAATATTAAATTTTAGAATCTAGACACCATTCCAAGAAAGCACATGAGATGAGGCTAATCTGACTAGAGTAACTGGAATTTCTCACATGTTTAAATTTAAACACAGGTGAGTGCAGAGTTGCAGCAGTGCCTACATTAAAAGAGATAAATAAAGCAAATATGAAGAAAGAGAAAATAATATAAACAACAGTTAAAAATTAAAGATTAGCTTAAAAATAATGCTTACGTAATCTTGATTGCTTACTTGAAGTAAGCATGATTGACGAAATAGTGACAAGTTTTAAAGTCTAATAATGTTAAAATGCACCATTATTTTGTCCTTTTTTCTGTTAATATTTCCATCTCCTAGGTTTCTGTTTTTCTGATGTAGTGGTTCAAGATAGATGAGCTCACAAGGGCATTTTTGTTGTTATTTTTCTAATGAAATCATTTTTTTTCTATGATAGAATGTGCAGTGCTGTTTGAATAAAATAAAATAAAACATTTCATGAATCTGGGTTGATTTCCAAAGTATTATATTAAACAAACGTTAGGGAAATGTTATACAGAAACTACTCTCCCACCAGTGAGCTCTCCTTTGGTGAATTTCAAAATATCTCATGTAAAGGAGTTTCATCTTCTGATATATTCTATTTGCAATCTTTCACACATTATTCCTTGAGATTCTCCTTCCTCCCAGATGCTTTCAGAAGCACTTCACACAGGGCATTTTTGATAGAAGCAGAAGGCAGATTTTTCATTAGCACTGGGAGATATGATTAGATACTTTTCTGGGCTTTTAATTAGGTTTTCATAAAGCAAGTACATTTTCCAGGATGCAAGATATTTAACTGAGACACATTTTAGTGCTGTTTAATTTATGTGTGTCAAACCATATTTTAATACCTACAAATGAGTGTCCATAAGCCTGGGTGTTGTCTGAGTAAATATCTTGCCACCAGGCTCCTTGAAATTTTATTTATGGTCTTCCTAGTGCCTGACTGTTTTTGGTCCAGCATGGTATTGTACCTGTTTTAAACAGGCTTAAATTTACCATACTTCTCATGGACAATCAGGATGTAGACGTAAATAGTTTTGCATCTTAATTTGTCTCCTTATCTGTTTTTGTTTTATATGAACTTTGAAACAGTATTATTGAATTATTGAAATGTTTAAACAAAAGAAGACAATGTTAGACGTGATTTGTATGAAAGCTGCTATTCCAAGTAAAGCTGTATTGTATTTGCCTCCAAAAATCAATGTGTCATCACATTAAAAAGGACTCCTTTGCAGGATATGAAAATGACATTTTATTCTTTGCTCTTGAAAAATCTTTGTTCCAACACAGGAAACAAATACTTCTACCATTATCAGGTTTATTTAGTTTATAATTGTATAACTCTGAAAAGTAATCAGTTACAAAACATAATAATCTGACCGTCAGTACTAACAGTAAAATAATAGATTTCAGTCTTATAGTATATGTAAGTACATTGTTCCCTTCTCTTGATATATCTATTCATTCTGAACATGGTACAGAGCAGAATATAAAAGAACAGGTTTTTAAAGACAAATTCTCTTCCCCAGTATGTGGGTGTAAACCCTTATGGAATTGCTCCTGGAAAGTAAAGCAGATTTTGAACTGAGATGTTTTGTGGTTCCTGGTAGGTGTGCTGAAATCAGCTTACCTAGAATTAGATTATCACAGAAAAAGCATTTTGTGTGTGCTTATAAACTTACACAGTCTTTTACATTGGATTTTCCTGTCTCTTCCCATGAAGTACAATGTTTCATATGTTCAAGATTCATTTTATTCTAGAGTCGCACTAGTATACATCATCGCCTGATTTCTCAAGGCACTTAAGCCCTTACTTTGTGTACAAAGACTTTAACTTAAAATACTTGAAATACAATCCTGAAAGGCTGTATTTTTATTTTTATTTTTTAATTATGGCTAGTTATGCCATAAATATAATATATAAATAAAATATGCTATTTTATCTTTCAAGCTTTCAAGCCAATATATTTGTAACACACAACTGTAAAGTCACAGAAGACAGAATTTTATGGCAACTGTTAGAGTATTGTTTCTGCTGAATTTCTGTGAATTTCTTCTTCCTTCTTGTTTTGCAAAGTTCAGAGGAAAATACAGTATTAACTTCTGTAAATCTTGATTCATCATTGCGTTTTAATTTTTCTCCTTCTTACTGTTTCTAATCACATCAGCAGTTTGACTAACATGTTTCTATTTCCATGCTATGCACTTTCAATTTCAGAAGAGAAGCTAACCCTACTTTATTTGTAGGGGTAGGAAGGAGACTGGGGCTCTCATTTTAAACACTTCAACAATATGATTTCAGAAAAGTCAGGGAAATTGGGCATGTGTATCTGAGTTGACATCCTTGCCTTACGTGTATTGTTAATTCATAGAAATATTATCCATTACATTAATTATGGTTTACTGGGAGCTGGGCTGAATTGATCTAAGAGAGAGACCCTAGCCCATATCTCAGTTGGCTTACTATAGACTTTCAATGTGATATTGGACAAGTTGCTTATTGTCTCAGTGTCTTGCTTTTCCATGTATGAAAAAGGGATAACGGTCATACTTTTTTATTACTTTTTTTTTTTTTTTCTGTCTCTTATCTGGTTTAAATGTGGTCTTTTGGCTAAGGAACTCTTTTGCATGTGTTCATTAAGTTTCAAAATAGAAGGGCTAGGAACAAAGCTGGGCACTACTGGTAATAATTTTGTGATGCTTTCCTCGTTCAATATCCTATATGATTTCAGGGAGGTTTTGACTAGACTGTTTCAGAAAGGCAAGGATATTTTCTTGTAATTTGGGAAGTTATGGGCAAGTCTTCTGTCTGTGGAAGCTCATGTTTCTTTTCTGTTTACTCATTTCCTAGTTAGCGTAGTTTTTTCAGAGTTTATGGCACTGTGAATTTCAGTAGTAGTTGTTCGACTTGTGGGAATCTAAAGAGGACACCGTACATAGAAGAAAGGAATATTTACTGCATTCATAGCATTTGGATGGTGCCAAAATTAAGTGGAGAGGCTAAAGTAGATCCCCAACAGGGCAATCTTACAAAATGAAGAAGGATCAACATTTTCAGGAAGTTGCTAATGTCCAATTTAGCAACATCATTTTATAGATGGTTCATCTTCAGAATTATCCTTCTTCATGGGTCATCATTACCCATGTAGGTACAGTCAACCACTCTAGAGTGGTTGAGGAATCAAAGCAGGAAATCAATCTGATGAATGCATTGCTCTGATGGGCATTTCCAGAACCTACAAGTGTGCTCCTCAGGAGTGCTTAAGGGTAAAACAAGTGTTAGGTTTAAATGAATTTTAAAGGTGTATAGGCAACCAAATATTAATATTACCTCAATACACTTGAAAAAAATATAAAGGATAATCAGAATGTTGTGTTACAAACATTTCATTATCAGTATTGTACTTTACTTTTTGTATCATCTTGGGATTTTTGGGGGTTTGTTTTTCTTTTTTTTCCCCTGCAGGGACCACTCAGACTTTCAGATTTGAATTTTTGGAAATTGTACAGTCTCCTGAGTTGTCTATATCTGTAAATAAAATCTGATGTAATTACACTAATTTTTACATCATATCAAGAAAAACATGTATACCATCATTAATATGGTTTAAGTATGGGCTTTTTTTTTTATTCTAACCTGAGGATTTTTTTTCAGAAAACTGTTAAGCTTGACAGAAAAGTAGAAAGAGCACACAAATAACTGACAGGATCAGTTTGATCCCATCTATCCATGAATTTGATTTTCCCAAGGTGAGAACTGTAGTTTTTGTTCTCACACAAGGAGACAACAAAGTTCCAATATATACAGTGCATTATCCAGTCTTTATAGGTCACCTTCTAATCTCTGTGTTCAAGTGGTCAAGCATAATAGTGAACATTTAGCTATGTTTTCAATGATGTCTGTTTTTATTTAATTATTTATTTTAAATTGAGAGTAATTAGCTTTTGTAGATTATTTTGTTTAAGACTAAAACACTGGTGAGATATCATGGAAGTGTTTCACTCTGCATATGCTGTAGCCTGGAACATGAATTTGCACTATTTTTGAGACTTCAAATCAAGTTCAGGTGCTTTATGCTAGATGTATTTGATGTTGGTACAGGAAGAACCAAGGAAGAAGGTTGGCAGGATTGCACGAGAAGTCAGAATAAGTACCCTAACAACAGCTTCTGGCCTTGCAGACTCCTCTAGTGCGACTCAATCAGTACTGGTAGCCAGTTTACATGTAGATTTGTTTTGGAAAAATCTGTATCAATTTCAATTGAACTGTACGCTTCTTAACAACAACAAGAATATAATAGGTGTGAAATGCACCCATCTTCAAGGCAAAGCCAAGTACCTGTGTGCTAGGTCTCACCATCACTGGGAATCAGGACCTCCTAAACAGTCTACAGGAGAGAGCAGATGGCTCATTTTTCTTCCTTGGCAGAAAAATCTGTGCAGCACAGGCCCTTGTTTTCCAGCAATCCCCAGAGTGTTACTGGCAACAGGACAGGCTGGAGCATATCCAGATATGGGAGAAAAAAACTGCAGGGAGGGGGTGGGACTTTTCATGCCTTTTTCCCCTGATCTTTACTCCAAGTTACTTCCAAAGGTAACAAAACTCAAAGATCCTTTGATTAAGGCTCTCCTTCCCTTAACTATGACATTTGGGTTCCTTATCATGTTGGCCAGAGATAACATTCCTAACCATGCTCCATTTGCCTGCTTCATGCTACAGATCAGAAACCTTGTTCCTATTGGCTTCTGCAGCAAGCAGCTCCAGTGCAGGCAGAGCATCTCACCAGCACGAGTTGTGATCCAGCACCTGCAGCCATCGGTTGTGTCCTCTTAGCAAGTGTCTCCACTACTCAGTCTCTTGGTGTACCACCATTCCTCCTCCCCACACCCTTGACTTCCTCCAGGCTGCTGTCATGATGACCAGCCTGATCCCTGCTTGGCATCACTACAGCCTCAGTCCTGCCTGTTTCTTTTAAATTCGTCTCAAACTGTTTCTCTAACGACTGCAAGTGGCAGATAGTTAATCACCTTGTATCAGTCTCCACAAACCAGTGAAAAAAGCTGTTGACAGCAAAGGTGAGACGAATAAAGGTAGGGCTGGACATGAGCATATCAAACGAGTCCCACAGCATGTGGCAGTGACTGAAGCTGTGGTCTCTGCTGCTTCCAGCTGACTGAATGAAGGAACTGAACAGGTTTAGGACATCCAGCCCTTGTTCTGCAGGCCCAGACTCAGTCTTCCCTGGCAAATATCTCAAGATATGTCACATCAGTGCAGGTGGTTGTATTTAGTCTTGTGTGCTTTGCTTCTGCAGCTGAGCACTGACATGTGGGGCTGGCCGGGCTCCCAGGCACCTGCTGGTGGGAGGATGGAGCAGACCTGTACTCATATCCACAGGTGCTTGTCTCAACCACCCCGTTTCCTTGCTGTGGCAGTATCACATGCAATACCTATAGATAACCCATGGCAGGGCTGGTGGTCCGTAGGATAGAAAGTTTTTCTCGATGTCTGACTTAAGTCTCCACACCAGTATATTAAGTCAGTTTCTTGTCTTATACATGATGGACATGGAAAACGATTAGTCACCATTGTCTTTTCATAACAAACTTTTGCATAGTTTAAATATATCATCATGTCTTCTCTTAGTCTTCTCTTCTCCTAGACTAAACAGTCTAATTCTTCCAACCTCCCCTTGTTCTACATCCATTATCATTTTTTTTTATAGCTTTCATCTGGACTCTCTCCAACTGTCTCCTTCCCCTGACAGCACGGTAGGCAGAGCTGGACAGAACAAACAGAATAGAGAAAAAAATAATCACTTGATTTGTATATAGTATTATCACAAATATATATCAGACTGCCTTTTTCTGCAACTGCATATCATCCTGATTTATAATTTGCTTATAGATCACTATAACCTCCCTGCAGATCCTTCCTGCAGTACTGCTGCCCAGCAAGACTTTCTACATTTGCACACTTGCGTTAGTCTTCAGTGGTGATCTGCTCTGTACAGATCCCTTATGCATTAATTTCAGAATAATTACCCAAATTACTGCAATCACAATGAACTCTAAGGCTATCTTGTAAAGTGTTTTATATCACATCTGATTTTACAAATATCTTTTTTATTACTGAAGATCCTCAAATATGTTAGGCATCAGGATTATAACCGGCTTCTTTTGAGAACCCTGACGGAAGTGTATGGTTGAATACCTCAAACATTGTCTTTGGTTGTGCCCACCTCTCAGATGAGCCGCAGTTATGTTGTAGAACATAGTTAAGCTTACCTTTGTTTGTCAGCCACGTTTGCATACAACAGCCCAAGGTAACTGGTGTCTCAGCCACAAAAGTCAACACGCAGATGCAGTGCTTGTGGCAGAGTTCTTCCATCCAGGAAGCCAAGAGACAACTATCTTGGATGTTGTCTTTACTCCTTGAAGTAGCCTGTGGATTATTTTCAAGAGCCAGTAAACTAATCCCTCCTGTAAAGCAATTTCAACTAAAAATCACAGCCTTCTCTGACCATGGAAGCCTGCCATTGTTTTTAAGATTAATCTGCAACTTTATAAACACAGCTCAAATAAAATTGCTGAAGGAACTATGCTGGATGACATGCCTCTTTGGTGTAATAGTAACTACAAAGAGATGAGATATAACCAGCTCCATCCTTACTGCTGTGACAGGTAGACCACATGCAGAATAATCAATATAACCTTCTCAGATAATCTGAGAACAAAACCAGAGCTAAGTCTGATGGTCTGATATGTAGTTCTAAAACATATCTGAATATATTAAAAAAAAAAAAAAAAAAAAAAAAAAGGTGAAAAAATGGTGAGCAAGATAAATCCTGTATTGATAGAATAGTCGATGTGAGTATTGGTCTCAGACCAAAAACCAGTTTTATATAATCTGTTACGTGCCAAACTGCAACACTACATCTATAACCTTTGTTTGTTTGTTTTACTTTAGGAAAGGATCTATGTGATTCAGCTCGTTGAGCATGTTCCTTGTTTTCTTTATTGAAAATTGTCTGTAACAGTTATTTCAGACCTCTGTAAGCAGATGATAAATAACCACATTTTAGTTAAACTAGAACTTTCTTAATAGCGTTTTCTTACCCTGCTATCAGTGCTATTTCAGTAGCTTTGTGGGTAACAACAGCATTTTTCTTTTTCTGAGAGGCTCCAAATATTAGAATTATTTTAGGGGAGTGGTTTTGGATTCAGTTTGTATTCATACTGATGGGTTATATATCATGTGTATTATATAATGCCTGTAATTTAAGAATCCACAACGAAAACAAAACATTTATTATATTCTGAGGCATTTCCAGGGAGTGAATAACTATGATTAACTGAATAGGCCATTAGCTACCACTATTACTCTGCTCAGATGCAGCTGAAAAAGCATTTCTTTAGCGGTAAAAATATTTGGCAGCAGTGCACTTGCAAAAAAAATAAAAAATAAAAAATCTTTCTAAATGACATTTTTGGAAAGTCCTCTACATTCTTAGGCATCTCCAAATAAATTGTATTTAAAGGCACCAGACTGAATTTTGCTAGGTTGAAGCAGTTCAGGATATATAAGTATATAATTTTGTTGAATATTATATTTCACAAATCTTATTTTAACATTAGTAGGAATTCAGTAATTAAAGTAGCTATGGTGATAAAGTTTACTTTGGATTTATTAAGATTTCTTACTCAATTATCTCCATTACACTATAGGTATTTATTCCTTGTCAGATGTGTTTGTTCTCTGCTGAACATGTTTTTCCAACTATTTATATCACTGCAGAGGCATGTGCTACAATTAGAGAATAAAATATATTCTGGCTCAGTTTATAATTGCAGAATTACCAACGAAATACTGATAGCAAGATTTTTCTATCAGTGCTACAAGCCAAATAGCACTACCATCCTAACTGTTGAACAACTTTTTCACTATTTTTCACTTTTTTTAAATGTTGTTTTGTCATTGAGATATGTGCTGAAAAGAACAACCTCTTATGCAGCTTCTATTACAATGTCTTTTTTTTATTTTTTTTTATTTTTATTTTTTTTGGTTTATTAAAACTTTTGCTTATAGCAAAGGATGAATTTTTTTTGTGATGAATTTTTGTTCAAAAGAAAAAGCAGAATATATCTTCAGGGTACAAGAAGGGAATTCAGATTGTTTTTGAATTGAATATTCTCAACAGCTTAATCTGATTGGAGACTGAGGTTTCTTTATCTTTCTCTGGCTCAAACAATTCATTAATATATCTTCATGCTTGGCATGTCAGATCTCTTCAGAAATGCTGGTGGTAGTTACAGTTAGAGACAATTATAACAATTAGCACAAATATTTCTGGTTTAAATATTTTGGTGAATAGGAATGATATGAACTTGGCTATGTTGTTCTCTGGAGATCCTTGACATCCGGAGCCAGCTGTGCTCTTCTGCCACCGAGAGCTGATGGATGACTTTCTGAAGCTTGGGTGGTCTGTGCTGGAGCTGGGGAACAAAAATCCTAGCTCTAGTGATAGGCTAGGCTAGAAGTTTTTGAAAAGATGATTGTCTCTGCTCAATTCATGTTGAACTTGACTTCAGTTTTCCCATTTCTGAAAAATGTATCTATTGTTTTAAAAAGCTAAATATTTTTAAGCGCCTCATGTAGAATGCCCAACAAACTTGAAACTTCACAAGATTTCAGAATCAAGCAGATGTAAAAGGCATCATTTTAAAATCAATGATATCAAGCAATAGCAATTACCATTGTTTAAAACCAGATCAAAGTCTTTTTTTTGTCAGACTTAACAGTGAGAATAGTGGTGATGGAGATGTTCTTATGTTGACATGAAGAGTGCCTTGGTCTGTATATTAAAAGAGAAAAGTGAACTCAGTAGCAGGTAAAATAATAAATTATTTTGTTTCCTCAATTAAGATTTCTTTTGGTCCTGTATTAGAGTATTTCATAAGATTTTGCTAATAATTAAGATAATTTATACAGAACTATTTTTTTCTAAAGGACAATAAAGATTATTCTTCTAAAAATATAGATTTAGCCATTTAACATATCTAAAATGTATTCTGAATGAATGTTGAAACAAATTATGCTGAACAGTTAGTCCACTTAATCCTCCAGCATTAGTACTAAGTAATTGAGAACCCATAGCTGGAGTAATAATGGAAAATAATCTTTAAGAAGTGCAAGAATCTTGCATATGCCCTGAAACTCTGTCATCCCATAATGGGTATCTGAGGCATTTTTCGTATGTCATGGTATTTGGAGTAACTGTAATGGATGTGCAGTAACACCATTATATATTCAATCAATGTTTTTATAACATGCCCAGAGACAGGCAACTAGAAAATGGAGTTAATGATCTGAAGAAAATGATCTACAGAAAGATTGTCTCCAGCTTATTTAGTGTTCGACAGATTTACTAAGAATAAAGAGACATTTATAGACTAAAAAGAATATGGGGCTAAGGTATTCTGTTTACATAATTTATAAATTCAAAATTAAAGGCACCAAAATATATCTAGTGCCAAGCCCCATAAGACAGAGTCAGCACTGAAATTGTTTACTTTCTGATCAATAGGAGCTAAGGTCACAGAGAAACCACATGTAATGATAAATTGTATCTTATACCTAAAATAAATTTATTTAAGGCATTAATTTAAGCTGCTTCTTATCAGTAATTATATTTACATGTAGACTGGTATTTGTCAAGCAATTTTCAGTATATTTAGGAGAATCTTTAGGTTCCAAGGTTCTTGCAACTTTCTTGGCTATTCCTACATTTCTAATTCTCCTGGGAGGCAATTCCTGCACTTCGCTATTGGAAATGGCATTTCTACTGCAGAATGGGAGCTGTACAGAGCATGTGGAAAGGAAGCTGAAGGCCTCCACTGCGTGACTAAAGGCAGAGAGCAGACAAAACTCTTAGACAGCAAAGGGGCGTGCAACCATGGCAAAGCTTAATTCTGCAGATTGGAAAAGTCCTAGCAGATAACTGCAAGTGTGATTTTACTTTATCCAAAGAAAATACTGAAAGACTAGGATGCAGTTTAATAATACAAAAGTAAAGTCAGACATTTAAAGAAAGACAATTTCTGCAATTACTTGTTGGAGATATTAAAATGAGATAAAAGCAAAGTATGTTTATTGGTTGTGAGATGTCACTGAGATATGGGTGTAAAACAGCTGTGTAAAAGGTAAATGCTATCTTAGGGCATATTAAATAAGATATTTCCAGCAGAGAGAATGAAATTATCAGTGCCTTTATAGACGGCCTTTATAGGATATAGTATGGAAGTGTCATCACTCATGTTCAAGGACTGAATCAGACTGGAACAGTCACAGAGGCAAGCTTTTGGAAAAGAATAGAAAAACTTACAAGGCAAGTGGACACAAATAGGTGTTGACTAATTTAATCTAGTAAAAGGAAACCTGGGAAAGAGACTATGGTCACATTCTCTGTAACTGCCTTCAAGTTGTACACACCAGAAAAGCAGAAAGTCTGCTTACTGTAGACACAAACCTCGGGGATATATATTGGTCATGCATAAATGTAAGCTGAAAATTATTATTAAATTAAGAAAAAAATGGGAGGGGGGGGGAGAGAGAAGGTGCGGGGAGAGAGGTTCTAGCCATCAGAGCAATGAATTTCCGAAAGAGTAAATGAACTGATGGTACAGAGCTCAGTCAGTCAATGGAAAGGAGCAAAAGGAGTCTGCAATCTATGACCTTTCTTCTTGTTTTCCCATATGTGGTACCCATTCTACTCTGCATAGTAAAGGGCTACAGACAATTTTGCATGCTCCTGAGATTGCTCTTGGGAATGAGAAGTTCTCAGTGAGATGGCAAGCAAAGGTTGAAAAGCTAGATGAGGCTTCAGCTGTGAAAAAGAAGAAAAGGTTTGTTGTTTGTCTCATTATCTCCACAAGCCATCAGAGAGGTATGGCCCTGACTAAGGTGCAGAAAGGCAAGAGAGCTTCAAGCTCATTTCAGGGTCATAATGCTGATTTTTGTTTAAGCTTGCTTCCTCAGCATCGCTGGAAGATCAACAGAGTCTATTACTGCTTTGAGATGGGGTAGGGTGCTACACTGCTGTTGACAACTGCTTGATCTCTGGTCCAGCTGAACATCAGTGACCGTGCAATGACTTCATATCTGCTTTGTCCTAGTGCAACCATTTACAGGAAAGTACCACCACCACAGCCGCTGCTTTGCTGCTATTCCTTGGTGAGAGGTGGCTGCTGAGCATTCTTTCTCCTCCTCTTCCTCCCACTCCCATCTTCTCCTCTCAGCTCCACCCCAGTGGAGGCTCATGCTGGAGGAAAGCAGTGGTGAAGAGCTATTGGGACAAACTACAACATTCACCTGGACCCTGGAAGCAAACAGCTCCCCAAATCAGTCTCAGGTGCCTTGAGGCAGAGCAAAAGTAGTCCTGCAGCCAAGCCCAGCTGAGCAGAGATTAAGGCTACTCTTTGTACCTTCAAGTCTTCTTTTGCAGTTTCCAGCTCTCACGCTCTGCCGCACCGTAGCCACCGCAGCAAGTATGGCTCGGCTCAAGTGCAGACTGAGCGTGCTAGCCAGTGTGTCAGGAGCTGGCTCCTGGTCAAGATTCAGTCCCCTAGCTGTGTGGACTTCAGCCAACAGTAACGTAAATCCTTGTCTCCCTCACAGCACTGATGAGTGGGATAACTGCTTCAGTCTGCAAATCTGGCAGGCATCAAATCTGGCTGTTTCTTGTCCTGCACAAGTCAAACAAGAAAAATCACGGCTTCAAAAATTGTGAGACTGGCTTTAAAATCTTGAGAAATCTTAAAATTGATGCTCTGGAAATCACTTTTATCTTGTCCTTTGTTTTTCTCAGCTTCTTCTGAGCCTAGAGTCACATTTTGCACATTTTCTTTGCATATCTATGAGCACACAAAAGTAAGCTAAAAGATTAAAACTGAGATCGTCACATGAGCAGGTGAGGCCTTACAGAAAAAACTCACATCATGGAGTACATGAAAAAAACTCCAGAGTTGACAAGGCCACATTTGATAAAGCCAAGGGCTGCATTTGGCCAGAGTTTGCACAGCTGCAATGAGGATAGGTTTGGATTCCAGCATCTTTACTGAGGGAAGATGCAGGAGGTGAAAAAGCAGAGGCATAGATTACCTGAAAGTTGGGGAATCAAGTGGGAGGTCAGGGATGGCTCCAGTCGTTGGCTCGTGCACTGCATTTGCAGTCATACATCAGGGAAACTGCTGCAAGACTGCAAAATTCCCCCTCCAGTGCAGAAGTTGCCTAAGCCCACAATGAGTTGCAGGGACCCAGGCTGTGTTTGGAGGGCTAGCAATTGGGTTATCACTTTGTACCTCAGTCATGTCTGACTTACAGAATGCAGTATGACGCTCTACTGTTCATTTCTAGCTGGTATTACCTACATGTATACCACTACACTCAATGCAGAAAAGCTTATAAATTAAGCAGATTTTTTTTAACATGTTGTATAAGAATTTTTCCAATGATTTTAAATTATTTTCAAGAATGGCATATGCTACTTTTTTTCTAACTGTTTCATGAGATTGTCAAGCTGGCAGATCCTTGTTAGTTTTAAAATATATTTCTAAATAAATTATTTGAAAGTTTAGAGATTTCTTTATCCATTGTATTTAAGGGTAATTTGAATTTAGTTCTTTGTAGCTTCTTTGTATGATATCAAGACTCTCAGATGTATTCTAATACATCTAATCTTCTTCTGCTTAATGTTTGTCTATTAATTTTGTTTTTTAAAAAAAATAGCTATGGTAATTTCCGTGTAATACAAGTACAGAAATATTACAATAATTCAGACAACTCATTCATGCCCCCCTCCCCCCCAAAAAATACACCTTTTTACTGAGTCTTATAAATCACCATCAAAATTTTCAAATTTCCTACTACTTGTTTAGATATGACATCAAAATATGCAACAAGAAATGATGTTCAAAATAATAGTATGATCTTGATAGAGTCTTCACTAACATCAGGGACAGATGTTTCATAGTTTAATTCAAGTATATAATAGCTAGCATTTCCTCACCATAAAGTTTAAGACATTTAGGAACAAGTAGATTAAGATATTTCCTTCTCAGTAGTTTTCTCTCTAATCATAAATTTTCACTGAAATTTGAGGTCAGTTAAAACTTGGATGTTTTATGGTGCTTGCTAGCTTCAGAAAGACTTCTGCATTTGCTATCATTATTGCTGTTAATTAATTTGCTATTTGGTAACTTCAGAGTTATTTACCCTCTGTTACTAATTTCCCTCTGTCAATCAACATGCTAATGTTACACTGCTCTATATGCAGACTCATGTTTCTTGCTTTTGCAAAAATGAGTGGGACTCACCTAACTTTGTCCTTGCAAAACAATTACACTGCAAATCTGACAGTTTTGTCTCTGTACTGTAGAGAGCTCTCAGCAGTGGGAGACAGACACCCACACACCTCTAGGGCTGCTTCCTGCTGCTTACTTTAGGCACTTCAGAAAGTGTGGGACAAATTCTCCTTCAGAGGTGCCCAACACTGAGATACCTATGTTTAGAGAACTGAATCCCATCCTTAGAAAACCACCCCTGGTGAGCTGAATCACCCCCAACACCACTCCATATGACCAGAACAGCTCCTTTACATGTGGTTTGAGGTATAGGGAGAGATTTTGTGTGTATTAGAATCACAACTCTTTATGTAGCTTCAGCCATCATTGACAAGTGGCAGTCCCTCAAAAAAATAAAAAATAAAATGCACTGGATGTGCATGACTTGATGTGCAGTCCCCACTTATCTATCAGGAGATGATGGTGTTGTAATAACTATGCATAGGAAGCAGGATTCAACAGTGAAGAGCTTGCCTTCCCTTGCTTGCAAAGCAGTCAAGCTATGCCGATTTAATTTCTGGATTCCCATGAGAATTATGAAGATCTTTTAAGAGAGAAGTCACCATGTCACATACATCTTTCTATATCATCAGAGAAACAGCAGCTCTGCTGCTGCTGCTGAGCAAGCTGCTGCTCAGATCCTCTCTTAGCTGTACTTCTGATTGAGAGGTTTGTCTTTCCTTCCCTTTCACTGGCATCAAAATTCTTGATCTAAGGAAAGGTAGGAAATTCTAGCCCGGACTCTAACAAAATGAGGAAAGTAATTTTATTATCTGGATGCCTACAACTCTCAGTGAAGTCTCTTAAATCCTTTTAATTTAAACCCCCTGAAGCTATTCTCAGAGAACTGAAGACATCTGGTTAATCTCAGACTCAGGACTTTTGACTTCCCATAACAAGCGGAGATTTCTGTGAGAACCCTTCCCTGCCTTGGCGGGCAGACAGCTGGTTGTACATCATGACGGGTGCTGGCTCGGGCTGATTAGCCCATCCCTCCCTCTCATATTTCCTTCTTTTCCGCTGAAGAAAGTAGAAAGCATTTGTATGTTCTCTTTATGCTGTTGTCTTGCTGTAACCACTTGCTTTTCAGAGGAGAGACAGTTTCTCTGTTCACTGGAAATGTAATGCGATACATAGAATCACAGAACATACACCCCTAAATATCAAATCAAATGAATTTTCTTGTTACTTAAAGGTCAGTTTTGCATGGTATTTAGTAACTAGTTGGTATTTCAACTTCCACTGGTCTCCAATTCTTCCGGTCCAGAGCTGAAAACATAGCACTGAACATCAGTGTGGAGGAACTGAAGTCTTGGGCTCCACTTCAGGAAGCAAGTTATTTCACGCTTGTGAGTGGCTCAAATAACATAAATAGAATATATCACAGAATGAGAAGTAGAAAAAGTCTAGCATGTAACCCTTATTGGGTAAGAAGAATGATCTGTGACTCCTGCATTTGTGCAGTTGTCTTGTGTCTCCATAAAGAGTAATGTAAATGGTAGTCCTTTCTGTGCAAGTGTCAGTACAACTAGTTGTGTTGATGGTTGCGCTCCCTGTTTGTTATGTTTCTGATCAAGAACTTATGCAAACAGTAAACAGTAATTGTGCAGTTTGGAGTTTTGTGAGACTGTGTAACTAATATATTTTCAATGAAAGCATTGCAGTGATGTCTTTGTTTTCTAAGTGAAGGTTTCCATTGAACAAAAATCAGTTTTAGGCGGTTATGAAAGAATTCCATTATGCTTAAATTGAAAATTATTCCAAAGCGCACATAATTCATAAAACTAGCATACAGATATACAATCAGTTCTTAGCAAGACCGCATTCTCACTTGAAATCTTTTCTCCATAATGCTTTCATTTTCAAAGTGTATATAATAATTCATTGTAAAAGATTTACTAGCATTGCCTGCTTTGTTTGAACAGCACTGTATGGCAATATATTTCAGTTGTTTATATGCTCATGTGCTCTAGGGAAACTGAGCTAGAATAAATTATTATGAAGTGAGTGCATAAATGATTTGGAAATCATATGCAGGGACTAGTTCTCAATGATACACTGTTAAGTGCACTTCTGCAAATATTTTTTCTTGTTCTGGTACTATTCAGTATTCTCGTTGAGGGTTTGGATGAAAGGCTAGGAGATAGGCTTAATAAATACATAAACCAAAACAAACATGTTGGAAGCAAGGCTTACAGTTGAAAATGATCTTGATAAAGTAGTGGTGTAGCCTAGAAAATATCAGCTTTCCAGCAGTTAAATTAGAACTGCAGAACTGGACAGGTAGGTAAGCACAGTCAGCTGAAAAATATACAAATGGAAAATGCCTGGCCAGGCAGCAGTTCTGCAGAAAAGACCCGTGTTGTAATGATCCCAAGCTGAACAAGCGCCAGTGATATGCTACTGCAAATGAGGCCAGTCTTATAGTGGGCTATATGAACAGGAGTAATAAAGCATAAAATGTAACTATTTTAATCTACTCAGTACTGATAAGGCAACGGTGTTTTACTGAGCTCCAGGAATTGCAGCTGAAGCAGGATCCAGTCCAACTAGAGAGCATTAAGGACAGGCCAATGAGCCTAGTCAAAGATCTAAAACACATGGGCCTTCAGGGGAAGACTGAAGGGTTGTTTAGTCTAGAAATGAGAAGGTGGAAGGGATACATGATAGCAGCCTTCCTATAGCAATAGGTGACTCTGAAGAGGAAGGGATTTAACTGCCATGTATGCTGTCAGAATGGGAAGGGAATAATATGCTTAAATCAATGCAAGGATGATTTAATGTAAGCATCAGGGGAAAAAAAAATAGCAACAAGGAAAAGTGGAGCCCATGAATAGGTTGTTTAGAGGGAACTCCTGGAATCTACAGCCTTGCAGAAGTTTAAAAATAGGTCAGACAAACATCAGTGAACACAGGTCAGAGATGGATGAAGTGATCAATCAAAGTACCTGCTAGCCTTAGTCCTTTAGGGATTTCTTTGTACGTGAAAATGATGAGGCTAATAACTGTACATACAAAAAGCACTCTGGGTCTCTTCACAAAATTTCAGGGTACGTAACAAGAAAATTAATATTAGTTCTGGAATTTATTGTATGATATCTGTATTTACATTAGACTGAAGCAGTTATATTTTTTCTAAATTTGCCAATGTCAGCATTAATTTTAAATAACTAATGTCCAATGGTTTTATGAATGGTCTTTATGAAATAAATAGGTGAATACAGTCAGATTCCTGTTGCAGGACATAAAACACTTAATTGCACTAATGTGAAAGGTCAGTCTTTAGTTCAATTATAGTGAATAGAAAAAAGATGGACACCTTTTAGAGATTACCTAAGGAGTGGAAGAATCACCCTCCAAAGATACCTCTGTCTCTCTCTGTACTTATACCATAGCAATTATATATTGCAGGAGTATGGTTAGTCTTTCTTTTTCTCAGTCTGTGATATTAAAGGTTTAGTTCCTTGTAAAACAAATGTACCTGGTCTTCATAGAGGACTATCTGGATAAAATTTAATTGTCAGGAAATCAGAGTAGCTAACCTAGTAGTCTTTTCTGAGCCTCAGTTCTGTGAAGCCCACTGAATGAGTCACTTATAAAACACTAGGAAATGGTTAATAGTTGTTATCAATACATAATTGACATGACCAATATGTCAGAGATAGTTATACACCAAATCTACATAAGACACTTATTAACCTGTTGTATTCTTTAATTCTTTAATAACCGTCTAAATCATTTATACTGTATCTTGTGTACACTGTTTGTGAAAGACTAAACAGCACTTTTAGCCAGGGAATCTTCTATAAAAGATCAACTCTTCTTTACAGACATAATATGCTAATGAAGTGTACATAATATACTAAAACACTAAGTTAATGGACAATTAAAAGGAAATTAATAATACTTCTAAAATAACAGTATGTTTGATCCTCACTAATAATACAGGAACCATGTATTATGAGACATCTTTCTCCCTCAAAAGCATCCTATAGGTTACAGAGAGATGGCAAACCTCATCAGAAATCTGTAATTTATGAAAAATTGCTATTGCCTGGTAAAAAAACAGTCTCATTTACAGGACTTTTTAGAAATTGGAATTACACTCCAAGAACCAGTGATGACTAGTTATTGTTCCTTTTGTCAACAGGCAAGATGAAGGAGGTTCTGGCAGCTTACCATGTCCCGGGCTCTGCAGAGTTAAGTGAGACGTGCGCCCATGTTCTAGCATGCATCACATCGCATCTTGGGTCTGAAGTGCCAGAAGGATCCCAGCGCTGCAGACTGAGACGGCTCTGAGCACCTCAGTACCCCGTTTCTGACAGAACCCAGGGATGGCAAACTTACATACCAGTATTACCTGTCTGGGGCAGGTTTAATTTTATAAATTAAAACCATAAACTCTATGAGTTTCTAGACCATATTTGTGCTGTTGAGGATGATCTGCTCAAATGAACAGTTTTGCATCCATCGGAGAGACAGGTTCTTCTGCTGGACCAGAAGATGACAGCGGACTGTATATTGTACCTAATATCATTTGTAGCATCTCCTAGTGCAAATAATTGAAGAACAGGTTGCAAGAAAATCCTCTAGGGAATAAGATATGCTTTGTTTTGGTCTACAAATTTTAAGAAATGTTTTGTTTTGTTTTTTTAAAATAACCACTTTTACATAACACTATGTGTGCAGTCTATGTGCAGCTCTTCACTGTGACTATCTGTATTCCAGAGATGATGAATTCTTTGTGAGACACCTGAACTTTTTTAGATTTGTGATGAATCCCTAAATTATGAAAGTATAATGGAAAACTAGAATGGAAAGTTTCCAGGGCTTTTATTTGAGTAGATGTCTCCAATTACTTCCTGTTAGTGTCCTGAAAGGTGAAGAAAAGGTCAGGAAGTAGAAAAAAAAAAAAGACAAAAAAAAATTATATATATATATATATATATCCACCTATCAGAACATGTGTTGATTAAATAACCAAGGGGAGAGAAACAGCTATCTTATCTGAGCCCTCACATGAAAGGTCTGTGATTTGGGGCAGTATTTGCTCATTTTGTCTTGCAAATAGCTATAGAAAAGAAGGAATATGTATATGCCCCACCATATGTGAAAAGGACATACCTGCCATTCCTTTATTTATTTTTGCTCTTTCAAACATTAAAGTGCCAGTTATTTGGAATGCTGTAGTCTGTGGTCTCTTTAAACTTGTTTAGTGAGATCCTTTCAGCAAGAACATTCCCATGATGGTGTAACTGCATGGTGACCACAGCTTCGGGCCTGTATAATAAAGATCTAAATTCAAATTTTTGTTTCTGACCATTTTCTCTACCTCCATGTCAGATCTGCGAAGTGTATGGTTAGAATCATGCTTCTTGCTGATCACTGTTTAGAAGATTTGATGAAAACTGTTAGAGAGGAAGGTATTCATACACTTGGGCACTGTTTCTCCTTTGCATCATTATTTACATCAGGTTAAAGGGCAGAGGGATACAAAATGTTAGCAAATCAATAGTGATGCTTAAATTGAATTTGCACACAAGGCCCCAGGGCAATGAGGAGATCAGTCTCTTCACATCCTGGATTTATGGTCATTCTAAAGTACTTGACATCTGGTGTCTATTAATTAGTAAGCCTGGAAGGGTAGAGGAGGAAAAAGCTGCAGAAAAGCTGAGTCTAAGCTGGCTTTGATTTGCTGTGTGTGATATATTGTGCTGAGCATATGCACATCTGAGCATAAAAGCCAATTAGATTCTCTTTCTTTCCTCCTTATTTTCTTCTTCGAAGACAAAATTTTAAACTATAAAAATGTTCACGTAGCAACTGAGTTTGTGTGAGCAAAGACCGCACAATGCATTTCAAAAGTTAACATTGTCCTGACAAGGCTACTTTACCATGCTGCATATGTATGTATGGTTTTGTCCTGCTGAAGGTATTGTTAGCTCATAGTAACTATCTGAATTTGTGTCAACAGAACAACCCTAATCTTTGAGGTTTTAATCTGGCTTCACTGTGGCCCTGCATTTCATGTAGTCAAAAAAGGATGGCAGGGTGCTCACCACTCCTGAGCACTCTCCACAGCAGCGCATTAAGTGGGGATAGGGTCAGACAGCAGCATTTCCTGAGCAATGCAAGATGCTCTAATGCTGCTCAAAGGAGGCAGTCCTTTCTCCCCAACCTGCACAGTCACACTGCCTCCCTGCTGGTGGCACAGACAGCTGTACACCTATGAGGCTTTCTGGTCTGGTTGAAAACTGCCCTGTTTTGGAGCTTAGCTCTTGTGCTGGTTCAGACACCAGGGAGGAGGTGGGAACACCTTTTTAGCAGCAGTTCAGTTTTAGGTCAGCTCACACTGATGGAGGAACAATACATGCCTTCAGGTATCTCTAACTTTCAGTTAACTAACCTTACAACCAAACTTTTTAGTTAAGCACATTGCTTTCTTATGGCCAAAAACATTCTTTAATTCACTGACACTGCAAAGAGAATAAAGCATGAGAAATGAATTAATTTTAGTGTTTTTTTTGTTGTTGTTGTTGTTTTTGTTTTTTGTTTTTTTGTTTTTGGGGGGGGGGGAGAAGGAGAAGTGGTTACTTATGCAACAGCTTTATTTTAAGTACAAGAAAAATACATTGCTGTGAGAGGAACACATTCTTGGCATTCAAATTATTCTGCAGAACAACACTTTTTCAGAAAAGCAGAATTGAGAGCTGTGTGCTTTAGCAATACCAGGGCAGTATAAGTCTCCCATGCTAGCATATCTTTTGCTATTGGTGAGGTATATGCTCAGTATTTGGACAGCTGGACCCACCAGATCTGTAGATGCTTGAGTTTGACCATGAAACCATTTGAATTTAAATGTCAAAACTAATTGCCTCAAGAGCAGGGCCTGTGTCAGAGAAATGCTTTTTTTGTCTGTGCCTACTGGGAGCTGCTGGAAGCCTGGCCAGTCTATTGGGTGAACTTTTCTGACGAGATGTATGCTGCTGCCCATCTGTTAAAGGAGCGATTAAAAAACAAAACAAAACAAAACAGGCAAACCTCCTGGCACTGTGGTAAGGGCAGAGGTTGGGCTTTTTGTTCTTGGGATAAATCCCCTTTTCAAAATCTTCCACTTACTTTCCCCCAGCATCTGGACAAGCCCTTCTTTGTGAAGGGACATGAATATGGAGAGACCTACAGTGCATCCATCTCTTCTAGTCAGTTCCAAAGGAACATTTCTAAAGTCATTGTTTTCTAGCAACTTTAAGCATTTGAATTGTGGTAGCAGTGGCTTTACAAACAGCATTAGCTAACTTTGATGGGTTAGATCAATTCAATATTTGCACAGTTAGAACAAATACTTAATGTGGACGATGTGGCTTAGTAGGCAATGTGTTGGTTTCTCTGACTGCATTTGATGTCTAAATATGTAGCTCTCATACAAATAGGTTGGTCTTCAGTCATTTTCTTAGCAGACAATAATCCAGTCCAAGAATAAGAAAATCTGTTGAGGGCCCAGACCTGGAAAAAAATAGTAGACTTAGGAAAAAGTCATTTGTCCAGTGTTGTTTGGGTACTGAACATCTTAGAAACAGTTGAGTATTCAGGTCACAGCTAGGATTTTGGTGACAAAATATGAGCTAAGTGTCTCTGCAATGGCTGATCATACAAAATCTTACTTGTGACTGCAGATCTCTTCCTACTGCCGAGTCTTTGCTTTGATAGCAAGGCCTTTTACAAATATCAGTCTGCTTTAGGTTACTTTGTTACATCACTTGCTTTTGAACTGCTGTGTACACTTGCTGTTAATGATTCAGATTATTCACACAGAGAAAACCCCAACAGTTGGCTATCAAATTGTTATTTACTTGTCAGTCATTGCCTCACAAATCCCAAGTTTTTGAGAAACCACGAGCTTATCTTATGAACAATTATCATTTACTTTTTAAGTTCTCTGTTGTGACCATCATCTAGAAACCTCCAAATACTTTTCAAATATTAAATGGAGCAGTCTCACAAAAATTCCAGGTAGCATACATGTTTATTCTAATTTGTAAGTAGATAAGCCAAGTCACTGAAGGGCTAGGTAACTTCACTGATGTTTCACAAGAAGTTGCCGCACTGCAGTCAACAATACACAAAAATAATGATTACCTTGTAAAAAATACCAACCTCTTAAAAAGTTGTTAGCATCATCATTCTCACTTACTGTGGTGTTTTAATCTTACCTAAAGAGAACCTCTCAGGCAACAGCTTCATTTCACCTCAGCTTCCCCAACAGCTCCATACAGGTCTGCTCTCCATCTTGCAAGGAAGAAGCTGCATAACTCCTTATGATAGCCTTAGCTTCCTCCTGGAACATCTGTGAACAGTCATCCTTGTACTTTGGGTTGGGTCTGCTCTTGGCCAACTTCAAGGCTGTTTTCTTCTCTGGCTTGGCCGGAACCTTTCTTTCCTAATGATAAATGATGCTCTTGAGGTCATGTCTATTTTTGAAGTAGTCTTTGCTGATGAAGTCAGAAGGAGAGAGCATGCTCCTGGTTACGTTATGAAGAAAGAGAATTACAGTGACACCACTGGAGTCTACACAGACACAGAATTTCTGTGGTGTGTCACTGGCCATCCATAGGTGACCAATGTGCTGCCACTCCAAGTGTTAGATACAAGTTGCAGAATTAATGAGATACTGTTGGTTGTGAGTTTATTTTCAAGATATGGTAACTGTTTTACAAAACCCCAGTGGAAGCTGAATCAATGAACATGATAAGCAGAGTGCTCAGAAAGGTCTGTAGTGAACCCATCTGGGAAAACACTCTCTATATGAAAAATTTGCACACAATTATTTAGGTAAAAGAGGAAAGGTAGCCGGGCGATATCTCAAAAACAAGCCCAGTAAGGGTTTTCCTAGCTGATGGTTACTCCTGTGGGCAGCACAGCCATCATAGTGATAATAGTCAAGAAACAGAAACTGAACTGAAGGTAGATGCATGGGCAAATGTTGACATTTTTAAACCAATGTTTAATTACAATAGTGAATTCCTAAGGAGTGCAATGGATCCACTGTCAGTGGGAATACTTAAATCAGGCTTCGTAACCATTCAAATGGTGATGACATTCTTCTGTGGGCAGAAGCCTTGTCATTGTCCTGAGGAAAGTCTGCTGACCTGTGCTCTGTGAAGGATCAAAAAGGCCTCAAACCTGATCATCCAGATGACCCTGAGCTCTCTGTCAATCTAATCCCGGAAGACCTTTTACAGTTTATCACCCTACACTTACTCCAGTATTTATTTACTGTGTACACAGAAGATAATTCATGCTCAGCCTGTGGGGGAAGCTGGTAATTTGAAGCTCCAAACATCAGTGTGTGTCAGGAAAACATGAATTTCAGTTATGCTTGTGATAGTCAGCCAAACAATGACTTTTCCTTAAAACCCCAGATGTATCTGAACAATATAAAGCCCCTAAATCATATTTAGTCTCAAAGCTCCCTATTACATCCAATTAAGACAGAATATTATAAACCGAATATTTGATTCTACATCACCTACCACCTTCAGTAAAATCCTGGAAGCTGGCCAAAACCAGAGGAGACATATTGCTCATAGCCTGTTTATCCATTTGTGTACAAGATGTTTTGTTCTAAAAATAAATTAATAAAATAAATAAAAAAGCATAGAACAATAAGCAAGATCCAGATCAGATTCTTATCACATAAGTACAATCAAATATTTCTATTAGTCTTGCATTTGCTGTGACACTGAAGAGTCTAGATAATACAGATGCAGACTGTTCCAGTAATTATTCTCTCAAAACTTTTATTTGTCTTGATCCAGTGGATTTCAAGCTATTAACTTTCATGAGACCCAGAATATGATCTGCTGCTTGGTTTATTTCTGGTTTGTAACAATAGCAAATTAACAAAAGAACTGTAAAATAAAATTCATAATGTAAAAGTGAGCCTCCCAAAGATCTTAATGGTTTCCAGCAGGGAAACCCTGTCTGATGCCCCAGATACCCCAAGGTGCCCAGCAGTGAGTATATTAAACACCTGGTTAGTGCAGTTACGATGTTTCTGTGAAAAAGCTGTCCCGCACTAAATCATGCTTGGTGCTACTTGGCTGATGTGAGGTACTTGTGTGAATAGGCTCTCTGAAGAAGTCATGCCATAAGTCTACAGAGATGTGACCTGTCATTTTTGTTTGGTGAAAGGTCTCCTTTGCAAAGCAGGGGAAACAGGAACAGTTTCTAGCATAAGTAAAACCATCCCTGTGGAGTTGAACAATTATTGTCATCTGTATCTGGAAGGCATTCAAAAGAAATAAAAGGACTTTTTTTTTTTTTTTTTTTTTTCCAGAGACATTCACACAACCTCCCTGTGCTTCCCGCAGTATCAATGTAAGAGAAGGACTTGTTAGTGCTTTAGCGCAGCTTTGAAATTAGCAGCATTTCTTCACCCAGTTCAGTAGCTTGAATTCACATAGCTGATTACAAATATTGTTACAAGAACAGTGTGGAATTTACTGAGCTGTTAAGGCAGTCTCATAAGTGAAGGTTATTCATTCCTATTCCAGCTCCATTTCTCTAGCAATTTTACAATCAACTTCTGCGGGGAATACCAGAGAAGTGATTCATCATTAACCATCCCGTCTCTTCTCCATGCCAGAATGCTAGATTTCCCAGATGTCACAGTTCATAAAATGTAGTCAGTGATGAGGCTCACTTATTTGTGCTGTTATTGTTTTTTTTTTTTTCCTATGTTTATTTTTAGTATCTTCCAACACAGGGATAATGAAGTTTTTGCCATATTCATAGGCATAAATTCGGGAGCTTTGGGAAAACACCAATGTATATTAGATGATGAATCAAAGCAGTCTTGGAAAGCATCCAAATCTGTGACAGAGGCAATCAGTAGGAGAACAATATATAACTGATTTGCACTGTAACACATTACTTTTCAGGTCCTGGAACCTGCTGGTATGGAATCACTTTCTAACGTCTTCTCATAAGAGCATAGATTGCTTACTGTTTTGTAGGATTTAATTGTGCTGAGAGTAATGGAATGAAATCCTGAGCTTCTTGAAGTCAATGGAAAAACTTGTGCTAACTTCTCTGGGACCAAGGCATGGTTCAAGACAGTAAATATGTATCAGTGCACAGCAGAGATGCAAACTACTGCACAGAAAATCATGGTACATTGCCACATGTAGAAGCTTTTGTCTACATTGTGATGACTTTCCTGGGTAACCAAATTTTCCATGAGCCAGTGAAGGCACAGAAAGTCAGGAGAAAAGCCCAGCCCCCTGTTATCAGAGATACCCATGTCGTGACAGCCTGTTCAACAACATACATTTTTATTTTTATTTTTTCCTAGTTAAGTCAATGGCAATGAATTAGTCATAAATATTGAAGGCTATCAACAACTGAACTGAACATCTTAAATAAGTTTCCAGCAGTTCCAGGGGCACACTAGGCTTCCAGACCATACAAGAGCTCTCTTGTCCCTAGGATTCCTGGTCTTTAGCCAAGAGCAAGGACAAATAATAGAAACAAATGAAGACCAGTTGAAAGATGAAGTCTTTTTAGTGGTGGTAACACCTCAAATGATAAATGCAACCATTCAGGTTTAGAAAGGCACCTTCCAAGTCAAAATAACATATTTATGGTTACGTGTTTACAACCAAGGCTCAGTTCTTCCTCTAGTCCTAGTTGTGTTTCTATTTGTATGCAGGGAAGCTTACACCATGCACTGAGTCATGGTCATGAAGCAAAGTTGATGTCAGTGACCAGTTTTGCTTCATTTAAAACACAATAAGCGTTGCTGATCCTGGAAATTTTGGTCACTGTTTCATGGCAATGCTGTATATGTCCTTTCAGGCCAATTGCCTGCAGCAGAGCCAGTGTGAGTGTGTGGCCACCTTTGATCTCTCGATGCTCACTCCTAGCAAAACAGCTGCTGTGTTCCAGAGTAACTGGGGTGGAACAGCCCAGGTCCGGGCTCCAGAAGCACAGCAAAATGTTCTAACATGGACAGCTACCAAACTGCAACAGCTGAGACACGTGGGTCATGCAACTTTCAAATTCAGATGAATAGGGTCTTGTAATAAAACTTATCTTCAGTCTTATGCTTTTCTGGTTATAAAACTATATCAAACATTAGAATCTTTTAAATTTTTTTTACTACTACATGCTCAATTCCATATCATTCCAGTATTCCCATCTTCATTCCTACAAAGCCTAGGTTGTTGGGAGCCACTTCGTGTTTACGTCAGAACGTCTTTTCAAGTATCACATGTGCTCCTAGTACATATTTTCCCCAATGGCAGCTTTATGCTCCTATGGGCGAGGACTGCCACTTACATGGATTTACAAGCAATACTGTGCCATGTTTTGGTACTTTTCATCAGTGAGGTCTTCCCAGGGTAGCAAATGCCCCTGTTTGGGAACAGGGTGATGGGGGGGACCTTCGTGCAGCACATGCCACCAGGGGCCGGGGCAGATCCCCCCAGTCTCAGGAGCAGGCTCACACCCTGTGGGTCTTGCCAAGCATTAAGGGGCTGAAGCAGAATAGGAGAGCTGGGCTACTGCTGCTGCAGGCTCCAAACAGGAGGGATCTTTGGCAGCATTCCTGGGTCTCTGCATGAAGGCTAACAGGAGCCAATTACTGTAGCTAAATGAAATTATATATTCAGTTGAAGTTTAGACAAGACAGAGTAACTGATTGCAGTCCTTGGGAGACTTGAACAAAAACACCTCTCAGAAGGGCTCTTACTCAAAAGCAAGGGTTGTCTGCCCAAGTACATTTTTCTTTTGGCTGATGTAAATCTACTGCATTTTTGCTTTGCACTGCTATATATATATATATATTTTATTCTTGCAGAATCAAAGTGACAAGAGTTGTTTCGCTTTTATTTTTTCTCTCCTCTCCTCTCCTCTCCTCTCCTCTCCTCTCCTCTCCTCTCCTCTCCTCTCCTCTCCTCTCCTCTCCTCTCCTCTCCTCTCCTCTCCTCTCCTCTCCTCTCCTCTCCTCTCCTCTCCTCTCCTCTCCTCTCCTCTCCTCTCCTCTCCTCTCCTCTCCTCTCCTCTCCTCTCCTCTCCTCTCCTCTCCTCTCCTCTCCTCTCCTCTCCTCTCCTCTCCTCTCTTCTTCTTTTCTTTCCTTTCCTTTCCTTTCTCCCCTCTCCCCACGCGGGGCTGTCGCAGCCCGGGCCGTTCTTCCCCGCAGCCGCCACGCGAGGGAGCCCCCGGCCGCCCGGCAGCCGGCGTGGCCCCGGGGCCGCGGGCTGGAGCTGCCGGTCTCGGTCTCGGTCCTTCTGCCTGGCAGAGCCGTGCTTTCTTTTTTTATTAACTGACAGCGGTGGATGTGGCTAAATTAGAAGCAGCAATGATCTCAGGCTGAGAGGACGGGCTAAAAAGGTCCAAAGAGGTTAAAACCCCTGCACATCATCACTGGGCCGCGTGTGAGCTGGGGTCCCTTTAAAAAAGAAATCCCACTTGAAACTATTTCAAACAAAAGGGTTGCAAGGAAAAATATATATAATCTGTGGGGCCAGGAGGGGCGAGGGTTAATTGTCTTTGTGTTTCAGAGGGTTGGGGTGTACACAGTTTAACTTTTTGATGGGCAGCTTTACTATTTTTGTTATACAGTCACTTCAAATCACCATTTCCCCCATTATTTAAGGAAGCTTTTCAGCCAGCAACAGACAAGGAAAAAAAAATTAAAAAAAAAAATAAACAGAAAAATGTCATTTTGAGTCTGGCTGTAGACTTTACAGCCTGTTGTATCATTACTTCCATGGGAAATTACATATTCTCCTGCAATGACCACTCTCAGTTTTATTGCAGGAATTTTCTACATTCCTCAGGATTTAGCTGCAGTTGAGCCCATTTGCAGGCTGCCCATCTGAAAGCAAACACCCACACAAATCTCTGCACATTGAAGCCATAGCTGGGGATTAGAGGCTAACTAAGAGAAGAGCTTTTATGTGTGGGCAATGGTGCATTCACTTTCTGCTTGAACCAACCTGTGTACTTGGCCATGGAGTTGGCTCGATATAGAGGCCAAGCCAAGCAACAGGTAAGGTAGCTCCCAGCCATACACAGGTGCAGTCAGTCAGCAGCCAGACCCAACACGAGAGCTTGCTGGTGTGAGCAGAACTGAGATGGTGCTTGCTGCCAAGACAACTCACCCCAATCAAAGCTGGGCACCAACACAGCTTCTACCATATCCATTAGTTCTGAGCAGCATGGTCAGCACTGACTTGGCATTGTGCTGTGGAGATGTAGCTTGATGGAAGATCCTGTTTTCACCATGGATCTTCATGTGGCAAGAAACAGTAATATAACTGGCAAGTAAAGAGTTGAAATGACCTTTGGGGCTGTTTGTAAAGGAAGACTGAGACAGAGTGCAAAGTTGAATGCCTCACCCATGAGCTCTCTGGGATGCCACAAAATGATGCAGTGGTTGCAGAGCACAAGAACACTTAGAGAGCATTTGAGAACGAACAAGGAAATTCCCAGAAGACACTCTTAAGTGCAAGGACTCTCAATGTGTGTAAAGAGCTTTTATTGTCTCTGTGTTAAGTTAGAGGTGGGGAACTGGAAGGGAGTTACTGTACACAGCTGTTCCCACTGGAAAAGGGAAAAGCAGCTTGCCCAAAAGAGAAGATGCATCTCGTCTTCACATGGCCTGAGGACCTGTGTACTTGGAGAAATAGAATCAGTGTGATGGTTCAAAGTGGGCAGGCTGTAATGTGAGCAGGGAAATAAAGTGCTGCAGTCAGGCAGAGACAGAGGAATGTAGTCCCTGGCATACTGGTTAGCAACTGTCTGTGTTTTGGGGCAAGAAAAGATGAATTGAAATAACAGACCATCCCATTTCAATCGGGAGATGAGAGAGACTCAGAGGCAGACAAGGAGATCTGCTCTAACTCGGCCAGAATAGAAGGCGTTACTAAGACCCCCTTCATCTGGAGGGGCATTTCTTGTCCCAAATAGAAATCCTCTACCTTTGGCATTGAAGCTGAAGGAGACAGAAACATCAAGCTGCTCTAGCCAAAGCCCTCGAGCCTGGGTTAAACAGCAAGCAGAAATGCCTAAGTGGAGCAGAGGTGACAGCCAGGGTAGAAATACTCATTTGCTTGGACAGATTTGTCTTTTCTTCCATTAAATCTGTGGCTCTGTCTGCTTTGCCCTGTGTTCCACCACAGCTGCAGCACTTGTTTTCCACACTGCGGTGAGGGCAGGCTGAAGCCCAAGGGCTACCAGGGTCTCACCCCTGTCTTAGCAGAAGCAGCAAGGCTGAGTCTGAAGGGGGCTTTTCTGTCATCTTGTCACCTTTCTTCTCAACCCTCTTCAACAGTCTTTTCCTTCTCTTTCCAGCCTATTATACCATCTCCTCCTGCAGGTCTCCTGACCCCCCATCTTCATATTCATTCCCCACATTTAAAGCAATTTGAATTTAAATTGCCTCTCCCCTCTCTCCAGAAGCATCTTTTCTCAGTTCCCATGTTTGAGGGCCTGTGGATCAGCTCCAAGGAAGACTCACGAGTTTAATCTCTTTGGTTGCTCTTTGTGACTCCCATACATGAGGATAGCTTTCAGTGTGTGCACGCACTGTGCTCAGTGCAAAAAACATCTCTTTCATCAGTGAAAACGCAGCCCTGTGCCTGCCAGGCCAGCTCTGTGGGTTTTACTGTGTCATAGCAGAGAGCTGGCTGCAATCAGATGGGCATGAAGGCAGGTTCAATGGCTTTCCAGCTGTGAAAGCAAACCAGCTGTCTCCTCCAGCCCAGGAAGATGGGGCACACCACAGAGCAAACTCTTCTGATGCAGCCCAAATCCCTTGAATTCCTCGTCACGCATCCCAGCAGTGCAGCAGCACCTCAGGGCCTGGGTTTCCTCTCCCCTAGCACACGAGCACTTCACAGTCCCACCTCCCACCCACGCTGTGGGCTCATCTCCGAGCCCCCTGTGGCATTTCTCCAAGGCTTTGCATCACCAGCGCGCACCCGCAGCTCCCACCGAGGCAGGAGGAAAGGGTTACATGCGTCATTCACAGGCCTTATTTACACAGAAAAAGCCAAACTCTTAAAAGAGGGTGACGTATGCACCAAAGTGAGGCCAGTTGCCTTTTTCTGAAGCACAGTGACACAATTGAGGGCTGCCAGATTCTGCAGCTATTACATGGTGTGCACGTGGTGAAGCTCCTCATACTACTCAGCATTTGCCTCCATCTGATCTTAATTGGAAACAGATTGAGGAGCTTGGGTGGGATATAAGAAACTAAGATTGGAAATTACAAAAGACAAACACAAATGCTCCAATAATTGTTGCTGCTTGAGGTTGAAATGTATGCAAAAGGCTGCAAAACTGCTGCTGGTGAATCACAGAGAAATGATTTGTTTAAGTCATCTGCAGTCGTGACATGATTCATCACCAACCTGGAGACCAAACTGAGTTTTTGAAAGGAAAATGTTGGATAAAGCAAGCTCCTTGCAAAAGAGCAGGGACAGTTTTAATTCTAGCCTCTGAGATCTGATTCATTAATGAAACATTATTGCAAAACACTGCCATCCTGGCTGGGTAACGCGAGGTACTCACTGCTAGTGGTGCAAACTGGCTACATGTGGATCAGGCAATGCTGAGCTGGACTTTGTTTCCATAGCTGACAGATGCTTCCTAATATTTTGATGTGTTTTTCATACAGTTTTGAAAACCCGGTTTGGAAATCAGCGTGACTAATTTACAGACAGGGTCCTAAATCCATTGGGTGATGTAAAAAATATTACTCAAAAGATGCCATCCTTCTTTTTTTGGTTGAGATTTGTCAAGCGTTACATCTGATTCACATGGGAAAAGAAATTTTGACTGTATGAGTCACTTCAGTCTGTGGATACTTAACAAAATGTACGGTGTGATTTGATGCATGACTAATGCATTTGTGTATTTAAGAGTGTGTTGATGTTAATGGAAGTTACAGAGCTGTATCTAGAAAAGAAGACACTTCAGAGTATACTGGTTCATTAACTTTAATCTATACATAATCAGCTGCTGTTTTATAGATCTAAAAAAAATCCTTAATGCTCTGTATGTTTTAGAGCTGCATTTTAAAAGTCCCCTACAGTAAATCTTTGTTTAAGCATCCTGCAGATTTACCATTAACCATATAATTATATTTTATTTCTGCTCATCTGCGAAGACAGCACTCTATTTAATTAATATAAATTTTATTGTTTGTTGGTGGCTTCCCTTCTCCAACTTGCCACTTGCAAATATGTTCACTAGTAATTTCAGCCTCCCTTTGCTTATAAAGCACTTGTGAAGAGATCTCTAGCCTATCTGGATGTATTCATTATTCTCAGGTATTTACTAAGTAATCCACACCAGTTCTGCATTCCTCCCTTGTGTGTTGTGCTCTCTGGCTGTTCATTGTTGGCATCATGTAGCTGAGAGCCCCAGACCTCTTGGTATTGTCTCTGTTCCTCCAGTGTTCAACCCTTGCTTGAAAATGACGGTCTTGAACCAAAATCCTTAAAACTTTTTAATCAACAGAGGTTTTCTAATGAGAAACTGGACTTACAATAGAAAGAAATATATATACATATATAAAGTTGTTATATTCATCATTCCCTTTAACAAAGAGTTCTCAAGAAATAAATTCAATATATTTCTTGGTGAAGTTTGTTTATTTATTTATTTATTTATTTATTCCCCAATTAGTATGGTATCTATATTCCTACTGTTTTCATTCCTCATGGATGAAAAATAATTAAAAAAAAAAAATAATTGAAAAAGAGGGAAACTTTTTTTTTTTTTTTCAGATAAACTAAAACTTATTTTTTCATCATTTAAACAAACTAATTAGCTGCATTTTTAATGAGCCATGAAAACCAGTGTTAAATAATTCTGGTCCACCCTAATTGTAGATTCCCATTGTGAGTATCCATAGTTAGAATTGGTCATGTTAAACTTAGTGAAACTTTGGGAATGTTTTCAATAACAACTGGTAGCAGTCTGAAACACATTGCTATTGAATTTTCTCTGAATCAATGTTTGTCATTACCATTTATTTATTTATTTATTTTAATATTCATGTGTTTTTCAATTCTCTGATGTATATTCCCTTGACTCATTGCCTTTCCTTTGACACTTTAGACTATATTTTGCACATGTACTGTCATGTTTGAGCATGAACGTGCCAGGAGGAGATGGTTGAGCCAAAAATACCTTCTGGCTCTCTCTCATGTCAAATACAATGTCACCCCAACCTTGCGCTGAATTTAAAGCAGTTCTGGTAGTGATGCCAGAAAGCAACCCCCATGCCTAATTCTGCACAACTAACAGAGGAATAATGTAGCAGAAAAAAGAAACTTTCAACCAGTGTGTCTCAGGACAGTGGGAACAGAAAGCATTTTCCAATGACCCCACTGGCTTTAGACATAAAGGAAAGGGATGAGAGTTTGCTGTCAAGAATCAAGGCATGTAGCAAAGGGGACAGTGAGCCCGTCCATCTCCCAGAAGATACTGGTGCTATCAGCACAGACCCCTTTGTCAGCCCACGTGGCAAAGAAACTGTTTCTTTCACTTTTTTAAAAATGTTTGTATAATTTTTGCTCCACAGAGTAGCAACAGAGCATCGCTCTCTCTTTCTCATCAGCAGTACAAATCTGCAAATTGGTGTTGCAACTACACCTGTCATAAGTTGGCCGCTCAGCAGTGTTGTAAGTGCCAGGTGTGTTATGGTGTTTTTCATCCACAAAACAGTGCAATTATCAAACACCAGTTCAGGAGGATTCTGTTTCCCCACAAGCGGTGCAGCACCTGCTGGGATTTCAACATTACCTTGGCTTCACAACAGCCGTGCCGTGCTGCACATTGCAGCGCTGCCAGCTCCTGCAGTAGGCTTAGGAGGACTGACAGTCACTGTGGGTCCTGCATAACAGTGATGTCAAACTGTTGAAGCTAATTGAATGGGAAGACATGCTGACTGAGAAACAGTGCAAACAGTGTTGCATTTCTGAGGAGCTCTTTAAATGTGCTGTCCTTTGGGAGGCAGCTATGGAGCTGTAGTCTGGATCCAGGCCTGGGCAGACTGCAGGCACCGAATAGGGATAGGCTCACTTCACGCTAATGTCTATTTACCCCTGGAAAAAAAGGTTCCAGCAGATTTCTGTTCCTAGTTTATTTTGTTGCACATGTCATTTGGAAAAGCAAATTTATTGCTGTACCCATGCTCTGGCTTGACTTGATATCTTGATGGGCATTTTCTATTTTCTTTAAGCTGTCCACACCTACTGCACTCTTCAAAATAAGGGGACAAAAAAAAGGCAGAATGAGGTATCCAGAAAAGAGGAGAAATTGTGGCTGGGTCAGTAAGGTAGCAAAGCCTGTCTGAGATGAAGGAGCCTCCTACTTCCACACCAGCTCTGTTGGAAAGCTGAAATAGCATTTGATAGCGGGAAGCCTCCTGTGCAAATGTAAGCTATCAGCCTACAGACTTACTGGCAACAAGGGTCTCTTTTTTTTCCCGAGTGCAGTCTGGTGTCTGGTACCTGCAGCCAGCTGCTGTGACTGTATTCTGCCCTGTTTCTGATTTAAAAATGCACCCAGGAGGCTCTTTTCCCTGCAGGCCGGGCAATGCCTTCAGCACCTCTCACTATCAGACACCCCAGGTGCTCAGGGGACACTTCTGTTTCCATCAAAATCCACTTCTTTGTAGAGACTGAAACTGCCAGGTCATTGGGGATACAACTGCAGCAGTACTTTTGCAGGATTTCTCTGGGCTGTGCATCACCTTGGTTAAAAAGAAGGTTGGTGTCGTGTCAGAGGAGACTACCTTGTATCATGCCAGACAACTGAGGAGAGACACACAGTGACCTAAGTTAAGTCTACACGGGAGATCAAAGTGATGCGCTTGCTCCCTGAAGAAGAAACCTTGGGCTTTCCTTTCCCTATAGTCTGGTTGGTTGTTGTAACAGCTCACTGTCTCAGAGAAGTTTGAGAAAATCTAGTGCTCTTATGGTGGACTGCTATAGAAGCAGAAATACCTACATTGCACATAACCGGAAACTGTGTCAGCATGTGATGTAGACCCACAACATAGAAAGGCATTTCTTACTTTGTGAACCTTGGAATGTTTTGGACTTGTGGTATATGACACATTCATCCACCTGTAAGTCTGTTTTTCTAGCACAGGTAGAGGGCATGTGAGAGGTTAACAGAAAAACAGGGTTTTTAATCGCTGAGGCCTAAAATGCAGAGTCAAAACGTTGCCAGTGGTGAAAGACTGTATTTGTGTCACCATGCCAGCATGCTGATACATCAGTGTTGGAGCATGTGGAATACCTGTGTGACAGCTTTCACAAAGTCATACATCACATTGTGGGCACACATGAGTGCCTTTGGAAAATGTCTTTTGAAAACTCATTTCCCCCTGGCTACATGTTCAAATTCTGTGAATGAAACACATTAATCTATAGATAAGATGTAGATAAAAGAAATAGGGTGGTACAATGTAAAACTGGAAGTATGCATAGTATATTTGGGATTGTGGCCTACAACAGGCAGGTTGACGAGCATCTCCCCTCAATCTCTTTCTCTCCCATTTGCTGTTTCAGGGATGTGGTGCTAAGAAGCAGTAACAATGAATTCAGTAAGTTTAACATGAGAAATGCACTGATGAAGTACTGAATTTGTCTCACCGTAAATCCAAAGCTATCCACTTGAGTGTTGCTAGCTGAATATTGAAGATTTCCCATAACAGGCCCAGATATGGGTGCCTGGGCTGCAAGGGTAGCGAGATATGATGTTTTGGCATTATCAGTTTCTTGTGTGTCGTGAGCTAAAAACTGTTCCTTGACCATGAGGACATGGAAAACACATAGGTGAGGGTGGACTTCTGTGTCTTACAGTGTTTAAAATGTGTCTGTATAAGCTTACAACCTCCATTTGTTCTCTTGTCATGAGACTTTGAAAGGTATGGAGGTCCCAGTTTGCATCTGAGCTTCTGACATTGTGAATCCCAATGTGGATCTGCCCCTGATGTAAATACAGCCAGTACAGAATTTATTTATATTATCATATCAACTACTACCAGGTCAGTGTCTTCATATGTGTCCATTTTCTTACATAAACTATATTGAGAACCAGACTGTCCCAGTGATCCAGATCACTGGAGTAGCATTAATTTGCACTACCTGAGGATGCAGCTCATCAGACAATAGGAATGACAATAACTGTACAATTTTTACCAAACCAATATATAACAGAAGCAAAGCAGGTAGTTGTCTCAGATAACAGTTAACTACAGGCTAAAATAGTGGCACATCTGACCCGTTACTGTGCTGTATAGACTTCCCCCCCTAATTTACATGTGTGGAAAACACGAGTCGTCAATAATTACAACTTGTCTTGAGACTTTACACAATAATAATTGGTAAAGACTATGTATCAGTGGACGTATACTAAATTGCAAAATCAATTTCTTCCACATTCTCTTAGCAGTTCTCTACCTTTTGCTAATCCATCTCTACTCTTTGTATCCAGACCTTTCTGGTGCTGCAAGTGATCCTTGTCTGAAAATATGAGAGGCAAATAAAATGTTTTTCTTCATTTAATCACTACTCTTACACATGCAATCTTCTCTCCCAGTGGGTGGTTCTGTAGTACCAAATTTACGCTGGCAAATTGTATATACACTTAACGTTCTGAGTTCATTCATGATGATAGGACCCAGAGAACTAAGCAGGTTATAGGGCCTTTCATATCTAGGTCACTAGTATGAATATAAGTAGGTCAGTAAGGAGGGAAAGTAGGTTATCCAGTCGTTATGTGGGTGAGGGGTGCCAATCCAGTTCTTGGGTGCACTTCCAACGCACAGTAAAACAGCATAACAACTGACATTGACATTGACTGGTGTCCCCTCTGGCGGTCTCTGCAGAGACGTCAAGAAATTAATGGATGAGGAAACAAAACTGTCCTGTCACATGGGAGAGGGCATACCCAGGTCTCGTCTCAGGCGTATTTGGAGGGCAGCATGCAGCCTTGCTGGTGAAGCTTGTGCTTTTCCATTCACTCTGTGCCTGGTTAATGGACAGAAAAAGGACTTCACTTTCCAGGGCTTTATTCTGACACATTTCATCAGCACTATCACTTGATAATATCTAAAATACAAATAGTTTTGTCCTATTATATCAGAATAAATTGCAGCCCATGGGCCTGATTCTCTGCCCCATTATGCGAGTTTTACACTGGTGCAATTCCACTAAGGACAAATGAGCTCGACCAGCCTAAAAGCAGAATGACAGCATGAAGATGCAGGGCCTTCATCTTCCAGAGAATGGAATATAAAGCTCTAAGGCCCTGTTGCATTAATAACAACATCTAAGGTGAAAAATAAAGCCAGATGCTGCACTTTGAAGCTAGGTCATTTCTACTGCAAGAAAGAGATAGCCTTGGTCATGGTATTCATGCAGTAGGTGTACTGTAACGGGTCCTGGTTTGGATCTTTCATACTTCTGTGGTATCACCTTGGGTGGTGCAGATTACAAGAGGAAATGATGACTAGCTCCCACAGCTGTACTGGGCTGATGGCAACTTAGAGCAATGCTTCCCCTTAGCTCTGCATCCCTTCACCTCTCAGCACTGGTTAAAAACATTCCCCTAAGTGTTTGGAAGAAGGGGCTTCTGCAGTACCCTCTGTGTGGTTTGCTTGTAAAGAAACAGCTGCTCGGAATGAGTGGGGGAGGAACCAAGAGAATGAAGAGCAGACGTGATGTGATACTTTGTCAGAGCAAAGAGTTCTGCAAAGTCCTACCAGTTGTTTTCTTATTAGGATCCTCAGAAACACCTGAGGATGAGGAATATCTGGATTTGCAAAGCAGATCCAGAAGTTGGTCTTGGTTTCATAAGTTCCTCCAAACTCTGTGCTGACAGTGAGCCTGAAGAAGGAAACAGTCATGCCATTTCCCAACAGCCTGGCTTATGTAGGTTCTTTGCTTAGATTCTTCTAGCGTGCCATCTCCCCCGATGAAGGGAATTAAGATATAAAATCAAATCAAAATGGGTGTGTGTGTACAGGAAGCCATACCTGAATCTAAATATACCAGACAAGTTATGTCTCTCTCCTTTGCCTCTCCCTGGAATATATTCTGTTTATATCCCAGCTTTTAACTGATTTATTTTTAATTACAAATGCATGTGAGGTTTAAACCTTTTGACACCTGCAATGAGCCTCACATCTCCCATAAAGTCTTCTGCAATGGTTTGACAACAGGAGTAACTAAGCTACACATGCAGAAGGGGAGAACAGTAAATGCCATGGTAAGAAAATTTGACATAGGAATGACTACAAGGATCTCAGATGGTTAAAAAATACACTAAAAAGAAACTAGAGTGTTATTGGATATTTTTGTAAGCACTTATATAGTATTCACCCCTGTAATATCTGATTATTCAGTTTGGTAGTCTTGCTCTCTTTGCTTTGTCCTAGCCATATCTTGGGGCTGCAGAGTTCTTACAAACATCAGGAGCAATACTATTATCTGACTTTCCTGGGTGCAGCATAACATGTGATCCAAGAACATCCTTCCTTTCTACTTCCCATCTCTCTAGATAACAGCTCTCTGCAGAGTTCAATTCAGTTATTATTCAGTGCTTCTAAAAGCCCTGCTTCTTCCTTTGCTGGAAGCTGGAGGCCACTGGTATGCTAAATTAGTGTGTTTCCCTTACATTTTTATGCATTATTTGTTGGCTTTGCAGTGCATGGCTCTTGTATGGTTTAAAAAAAAAAAAAAAGAAAAGAAAGAAAAAAATTCTAGGATAAGAGTAACTGAGCTTTGCTTGCTGCTTGGAAATTGTTTTGATTTTTATTGGGGAAATAAGCTTTCTCAGAAACCTTAGTTAGGCATCAGCACATGTGTCAATCCCTTAAGGGCTTTCTCTTAGGAATGGATATTATATTCTATAATATGTGTATATGAATTAGCTTTGAGGACATATATGTAATTCCAGATAGAAAATGTTAGATCACTCAAACAAATTACTTAAATTCCCAAATTCACTTTGAGGTAGGTAAGCAATATGAATCTCGCTGCATTTTTACGGTTTCTTTGCTGCATGCTCACTGACCCAGGACAACAAGGACAACATTTACAGCAGTACTCTAACAGCCAGGACCACTCCCTGAACTGAAGCCAGCTGTATCCATCCTTCTCAACTCTTCCCCTCCAAACCAGGATGCAGATCTTAGGGCATCATTGCCGCATGCTGCAGGTCTTGCTGTATACTCTGAGCCAGGAAAGTGGATCTTGGAAAAAGACAGTGAGACAAGTATGGTGCCACACAGCCTAACAAGTTGTATGTATGTGTCTGTAGCTGTAAGTTAGATGATTCTTGTACTTAAGCAGCTAAATTTGCCACCACTAATATATAAAAGGGTGTTGTGTCTACACATTCACAAGAAAAGTTTAAGAGTGACTGTGAGTCACAATTCATTTATACTTGCACTTCTATATATCCTTTTCACAGTGTTACTGCTCTAGGCAGAACTTCCTATGATTAGTCATCCAATGCAAACTAATTAGCATGTCAAGATAAGTTTTCTAAGAGCTTGCAGAGGAAGCAATGAGTTTTCATGTGTTCTTTGCAGTCACGGCATTTCAGGAGATAACAAAACATACAGAAAAGTGTGAGCAGGAACAGACTGTAAGGAAACAAAATCAGGAAAATATTTTGATTGCAGAGGAAGCTGTCTTGTCAAAGGGCCCTTATCTGTGTGTAATACAGTTTATTTTCCAGTTAATTTTGTATATTGGATATTGGATGGCAAAATAATTGTGAAGAAGGCTTCCTAGCAGGCGGGACTGTATTTATGGCCCATTAAGCTGTTGCAGAATAACCAGAAAGTGTGCATTAAATCAGTACCTCAAGCAAAGCTCTGAAACGCAGAATTACTTTCTCATATGGGCGTATTTCACACACTTACACCATGCCCTTTTGTATTAAAAACATTTGTGCATGTGATTTCCTTGTACTGAAGGAAGACTAGATGTTTAGCATGTACTGAGCTGAGGGAAGGGCAGTAATACTGCAAGTCAGCACAGAGGAACCTCAGCAGGAAAGGGAGACTTTGAACTTCCAGCAGCCATTTCAAGTTGCCATTATGGAGAAAAAAAAAAACAACACCATAACAATATCAGACTTTGGACACTCCTTAGGCTGTTTTACAAGGTGAGAGAATGATACACAACCACGCGTACATATTTTTCTACCACCATTTTCTCATTGGAAATTGACTGATTTCTTGTTAGTACCATCATAGGGTCTGTGAATAATAAGAAATAGTGAAGAATAATGGTGTTACTGAAATAGCATGTGCATATGAGGACTACAGAAGAAATCCTAGCTAAGTTAAGAAAAATTTTATTAGGCTTTCAGTAAAATCAGGTTTTCTACATCTTTCTAGGGGATTACGCAGTGTATTGCTTGGATGAAGACAGGAACTCATTCCAGCCGCACAAGGTCAATAATGTTAGATATTAGTTTCTCGTCATAACATTTCTGATTTACATCTATCTCTGTCCAATCACGTATCAGCATGATCTTTTAATACCAGTTATGGGGGTAAATTTTACACTTGAGAAGGACCTTCCTTGTTATTGACATGGCAAAACTCTTTCTCAGAAATCTACTGTATGATCACAAGTACTATAATCACAAGTACTATGATCACAAACTGTACATAGATCTTGGAGGTCTTCATTTGTAGTTATCCTGGAACTTAGATAAAAAAACTGCAGCATGATACTCCTGAGGGTTGGTAAAATCCCAGTCACTTAGTCGCAGCAATTGCATTTGTAAAGAAAGGTTGATTGTATTCACCTAGTAGCTTCAGGACTGTCGTGACAACTGGTTGTTCAATATTTACAAGAGGATCTGATAATGAGATATGCTCCAGGTTGCCTGTGTGCCGTACATAAAGCATTAGATTATCTTAATACAGAATTAAAAGGATGCCTGTCTCCAGGGACTATTCCCCCTAAATGTAACGCATACCGGTAAAATGAATGCCCAGAAAGCACAATTAGGCTCTATGGTTTGCATTGCTGCCTTGAAAGAACATAGTCCCCCCTACCAAGAAAAAGCAGTCTCACAGTAGGTAGAGGTGTCTTACGTTTTCCCTACTCCTTGCCATCTCCTACCACTTGTGTTTTATCTTCAGAAGCACTCAGAGGCTGTGGCTGCGATCTTCTGGAGACAAAATTCTTCAGCCTTTGCTATTCTTGGTTCAGACACTCTACCCTCAAGGAGGGCTGTGCTAATGTCTTTGGCGTTACAGGCTTTGCTTCAAGCTGCCCTGTGTCAAACCAAACTTTGCTAAGGTGAGGAAAATGTGTTTAAATTATTTACCTCCTTCTAAAACCATTTAAAGCCACGTGGAGGGGATTTCTTGAAAAAAAAAAATAATAATCCACTCCATTTCTTAATGTGTATACATATATTTGTATTTATATATATTTATATATGTATAATTATTAGCAATCCTCTTAGGAACTGCACAGAAGGAAAGTCTAACTTTTATAATGAGCTGAATAACATACACTCATGTGACAGATAGTTTATTTTCACTAAGTGAGTCTGAGATGGGGCGGGAGGAAGCAAAAATCCTCCAGTGTTTCAAATTCAAGCCAATATGATATTAAAAGCTGGTGCTTCTCAAAGGCTTCCAAAACACATACAAGATAGACAAGTGAAATATGCAGTCAAATCTTGACAAGTTTATTCAACAAATGCGGTTACCTAGCTGTGGTCCATAGCAAGGAGGATCTTGCTGGAATTCTGCAAGGAAATGAACCCAAACCAGCTGGAGAAGAGAAATCATCTGTTCTGAGGGGTTACTTTCTTGGTCTCTCTTGCATCCTCCCAAAAAACTTGAGTTATATTTTCCTACATTCACTCCCTCTACTTAAGACAGTATGAACAGATCCTTTTTGTGCCACCTTCACCTTAATATGGCATTATCACTAAAAGCTCCTTCAGGCCAACTTGTCCACTACCTTCATCTCCTTCTCATGTCTTCTACCTTTATTTATTGTAGCAGCTGTGTAGAAAACATATTTTGTGGCTTTTTCAGAAACCATACATAAATTGATAAATTGCTGTTTAGGCTACCACCAACATTGGTGCTAGTTGACCGTTTCTCCAAAAGAGCTTGTCCCTTCAGAACAAAAAAAAACAAGTAGCAATGACTGTCTTTCCCCTAGTAGAAGCATCAATATGGCCATTTTTCTTTCTCCTTAACAGATTTACACTGAATGTGGGCAGCTTTGGGATCTCTTTCATTATGTTTGTTCAAAATGGATTGAGGAAAACTGATGGGCAGGCAGATAGACAGCAGTTCATGTAAGTCTTGTTTCCTTAGGAACCAGACTAAAAGCAAATTAGTAATGTTTTTTAAAAAAATCCTCTCGCTTCTGCTTTGTGGTTAACAGATCTGGAATTCATGTCATTGTTGCTATGGGTCCATTTTTATGGTGTATTTCATAATATAACAGTACCAAAGAGGGTTCGTGCCAAGAGCTATGACACATGTCTGTTGTCACATCAACTTCCATGTAGTCCAAGAGGTATGACGCTGTGTTCTAATTAAAACTGACTTAAAACCCCCCAGTCTCAAATTAATATGCTCAACTGGCTTGCATTTTAAAAAATAAAAAATTAAAATTAAAAAAAAACGACAAGGAATGTGTGCTGGTCAGCTCTGACCCCTGAGGAGCACTAGAAGCACCCAGCCCTGCTAACCCCAGCTTCTCTGGACAACCTGTGCCAGTGCCTCACCACCCTCTGAGTCAATAATTTCTTCCTAATATATAATCTAAACCTGTCCTCTTTTAGTTTAAAGCTGATACCCCTTGTCCTACCACTCCTGACAAAGAGTCCCTCCCCAGCTTTCCTGTAGGCCCTGCTTAGGGTACTGGAAGGCCACTATCAGGTCTTCCTGGAGCTTTCGTTTCTCTAAACTGAACCACCCCAACTTTCTTAACCTTTCTTCATAGAAGAAGTGTTTCAGCCGTCTGATCATCTTCATGCCTCTCCTTTACGCCTTTTCTCACAGGCCTATGTCTTTCTCATGCCGGGGGCCCCAGAGCTGAACACAGTACTCCAGGTGGGGTCTCACAAGACTGGAGCAGAGGGGGAGAATCACCTCCTTCAAACTGCTATCTGTATTTCTTTAGATACAGCCCAGGATACGGCTGGGTTTCTGGGGAAGGAAAAAACCAGAAGAGAAATTTAAGCTAGAATAAGTCACTTAAGCGATAGGAAATAGATATGAACTGGCAATGAATGCCTGTAGTCTGGTTATTCAAAGATTTCTAATTGACAGAGGAGTGAAGTAATGAAGGATTATTACTGCAAAGGAGAAAAAGTAAAATTGTAAATGAAGCTCAGTGAATATAGTGGGGAGATAAAATGCAGTCACCAAGCAAAGATCTGTGCCTGATGGCCTAGCAGTGCCTTCTGTCCTGAACTTTTAGCTCCTGCTCTCATGCTGACTCCTCCAGCCTGACGCAGTTGCTGAAGGTGCACTTAGCTGGCAACTGCTGGTTGTGAGTCACTCCATGCAGAGCTACCCCTTTGCAGGAAGACTGATTTGTGCAAAGGATCACAATGTTGCCTAACATAAGTGGTCAGTGCCACCAAGCGTCATCTCTGCCACGCTCACAGGGCCTTCATTTGTGGTCCTAAGTAGGATCCCCTGCTGCTGCTCAGGAGATGCTCTAATTACAGTACTGGCTGCAGTTTCCAGCTTGTTCCTAGTTTCCTAACAAACTGAATCCACCGTCAGTACTCGTCTGATGCCAGCTCCTTCCTAACCCTTGTCCCCGGAAGCCCCTGTGCTGGCAAGAATTTTATCAGATTTTCTAGCACAATTATCTACATGGCCCTCTCTTCCTCTGAAGACCAAAAAGGAAATAGGTACTCAGATTTCATGGTGATGAAAACTGCTATAAAACCCCTAGAAAGGAAGGGGAACAACTAAACCAGCCAGACTGTCTTTTGCCAGCCCTCAGAAGACCTAAAATTACATCTACATCATGAACCTAAAATGGAGGACCGTGAAAATTGGGTCTCTGCCTTAATTCTGGATGGCCTGTTCTAAATCAGTAAAAGTAGATTTGTAGGTCACACACGACTAGACCCTAGACATTGTACTCTGTGATTGCTTGTTTTGCAAAGCAATAGCACAGACCAGTACAACCCTTTTAAAGGCTCTGTTCCTCATCAGGATTTAATTATAAAAAATCTGTATGCTGCAGAAATTTGTGGTCTGGGAATCAGTGGTACAGGCTTATTATGTAAAAGGATACCAGCCTGCCTCTCAGACACACAGTTCTGACCCTTTTCTCTGCTCTAGCACTCTCCTGGAGCAACTGCTGGCAAACAGAAGAAATAAGTCATTGCTGTGCAGCTCCATGAATCCAAATGCTACAGTACATAGGAAAGAGCAATAGCAAAATTTTCATTTTCCAGGAAGGAGTTCAGTCATGTATACTAGGTTAAGCTAGGACACTCGGCATATCTAAAAGTACTTTTATACAGGCACTATTCTTTCTATATCTCTCAGTGTTGTCTGTATCTAGTCAGTAGGTTTTTTTTGTTTGTTTGTTTGTTTGCTTTTTTCTTCTAGGGAAACATTAGCTTTTGAAATGCATGCAGCCTTCTACTTCACATATAGTGGTCAGAGTTTGCATGATACTTCTACTTCTTTGCATTTCAAGTACTAACGAAGTTCAGACAGTAAGTGCTTGGATAAGAAGTCTCCAAAGAAAATGTGTGTGCACAAAAGCTTATGTTGGCAGTTTAGGCCCAGACTCAGAAAAACATATTGGTTCAGGACAACACATAAGCACACATTTCAGTCTATTAAAATCTGGAACCTAATTAGAGTACACTTTTTTTTTATTATTATTATTATTATTTTTTTTGTAGCCAGCAGTGAATTGATGTAAAAACTGAGTCACAACTGCATGACTCTTCCATGGCTTGAATGCCTAGATAGGAAGGAGAGATGAAAACCATGGAAATGAGCGATCATATTCATTTTTACTGTGCCTCAGAACTCATGCCAAAAATGTGGGCCACATAATGTTGGTTGCATGAAGAAGTGAGACGTTGTTACAGTCAGTTTATAAAGCCTTGTCTATATGAAAAGAGATATATTTAAGAAAACATTGATTATGCATTTAAAACTAATATATTAAACATGCTTTGGTACCTATTTAGGACTCAAAGGAAAAGTAATCTGCAATGTTTGTAGTACAACATTACTTATATCTTTTCTTTACAGATAATAAATACAGCTCTGAAATTTCAATGGAAAAAGCACAAATGCAAAAGTTCCCTTAAAAAAAAAGTTTTGTTTTGTTTTTCTAAAGTTATAAAAGTATATAAAAGATTACTATCTTACTGCATGATAAATCTGACCCCTCATTGTATTTGGACCATGTCTACTGCTAACAAGGGACAAAGGGAAGACTACTTTTTTTTTTTTCTTTTTTTTTTTTTTCTTTTTTTTTTTTTTCTCCCTCCTTAGCAGTAGGGGGCTAATGAATTCCTCGAAGAACTGGAATTGTGTTCTGACCATTGTAATAACAGGAATTAGTAGAAGAAGGAAAGACCAGAATGAGATCATAAACAAAATGCTGACACCTAAATTGTGGAGAGCACAGTCCCTTTAGTTGTCTTTCAGGTTTGCACGTGCTAATACAATAAGGCAAGTGGAGAGTCTATAAACACCCTGCTGTGCAAGATAAGATATACCGTGACTGCTGTATCTTCCATACCAGTGATGATATCAGTGCCAGCAGAAACATTGGTCTCAGTTTGGTTTGGAGGGAGGGGTTGTGTCAGCAGTCCTGGCAGTTCTGCCACTTTTGACTTGAAAAATGATAATGTCTAAATGAGATAAAAGCTTGAGAAAGCCTTTGATATGGAGTCCCACCAGCCATCTCCCCACCAATGTTTTGAGGATATAAGCCTGCGCTAAACACCAAAGTTTTTGAATCTTTAATTGAATTTAGTATCCCCAAGGAGCCCAGAGGCCTGGCTTTGCCTTGCACACTGGGAGCTTCTAAGAAAAGCTTTAGGAAAATGTGAAGTTAGGCATGACTTTGCATTTTTCAAAGGCTGACATTTCTTTTTCTTCCCCCTCCATTGGTGCCTAACAGGGCAAATAGCCCTCACCGGAGGATATGCTCACTTAATGGTCATTTTTGAAAACTAAAATGTTCCCTGTTGGGCTTAAGATGAATCTGATGCAATTCAATATAAAACTACATTGGCTTTACAGGCTTCAGACCAGGGCTTCTGAGGGTGATTTGATAAACCAGGAAAATGCCAGCATCACATATTGGCCTGGATGGGCTGCTTGTTGGAGGCCTTGGCCAGGGAGCTTTTTGCAGAGGCAGCAGGGTGTAAGGAGAGGAGGACCTCACTGGCTTGACAAGCCTGTCCCAGCCTTTGCTTCATTGTGCATGGCTGGTACAACTGCTGAAGGGCAGAGAAAATGTTTTTGTTCATGTGCTGTTTGTAGGCACTAACAGCCAGAGAATCTGAAGCAGGAGGCTGGTGGTGAGCTAATGCAAGAAGGCAGCAGCATGAGCGCAAGGGAGGAGGGGTCGTGCTTTCAGGAGCTGCATGAGACACAAGATGAAGTTCAGCAGAAATTAGCCCGTGTATCGATTGCTTTAAAGAACACGATGTGGTTGCTTTCATTCCTGTTGCCAATGCAAAGGAGTGGCTTTGGATTGCGGTGGTATAGTCCTGGATACCTCGTCACGTGGAAAATTCTTGCAGATAATAACATCAAGGCCATAAGCCTTGTTTGAGGTCAAACTTTTATGGCAGCGTGAACAAGAAAGGTTTAGAGACATTGGATCTTTGCTGCTCATTTTCTCTTTAAGCCTGTCAGCTTCCTGTTTCCATTCCAGCTTTTTCTGCTATTTTTAATGTGACAAAGCTGCAGAACAACTCCCTATATCTATATATTTTTAAAGTCTGATACCCTTAGTTCTTTACAGATAGCTTGAATTAAATTATATTTCAGATACTTGAAAAATGCATAACTTCTCTTTAGTAACTAACAAAAACTGCTTGATGAGTGAGTCAATCTTTATGTTTTTCGTCTCAAATTGTTCCAGCTTGACTTTTTATAGCTCAGAAGTCCTACAGATGTTACTCAAGCCACCAGCTGGGTCAGCTCCTGTCCCTGTTCATACCTGCACTGGGACACGTGAGTTCTCTGGGCTTTGTACAGCTCTCCCTTCCTTGTGAAAGCATCTAGCTGGTAAAGCCTGGTCCCACTCCCACTGATGTCAATGAGATCAATAAAGGTTTCAGTGCAGGTCTTCCAGATCCTGAACACGGCTGTAGTGCATCTGTTATCTACATTTTATATCTTGATCTGCTTTTTTTTTTTTTTTTTTTTTTTTTTTTTTTTTTCTGTATATGCTTATGCTTGCATCAAATCTTCCATTGTTTCTTTCTGGATTTTTTTTCAAAATTTATTTTCAAGTTTTACTTGAGTTTTTTGATTTATAAGCTCAAAATAATGACATATCTTTATATATGTGTACATACAGTATGCAGAGTGATAAATGCATAAATTTCCTTTTTTTTTTTTTTTTTTTTTTTTTGATGGGAATGCAAGGAGAAAGATTTTATATCAACAAATTGGAAATTACAAAAGAATCAATACAACATCCAACTCCCAAATGTCTTCTATGTTTTGGAGATGCTCCTTTGCCCAGGAATTTTTACAGTGCTCTGAAGGCTTTGGACATCTCATATGTTCATGCTTAAAAACATATTCCGAGTCTGAATATATTTTTGGAGCAAATAATTCTGAAATTACAGTTCTGGTGTGGTTGTACAGTTATTTATCCTTTTTAGTAATTTTATTAGCATGGCCAGTCTTGTTAATGTTCTAACATCCCCAGTAATTCCAGTACAAGCTCTTAAAATACCTTTGTCGATACAGATGCATGAAGGCCAGCCAGCAGAGGGGGCACAAAAGCCAAACCGCTGGTGTGGTTATGTACCGAAGACAGGCATTTTACCTAAGTGTGTCAGTGTGTGTGTGTGCGTGCAAAGAGTAGAGGAGAAACAATCAGTTTCATATTCTTTAATTTACTTTTATTAATTTACCCTTAATGAAAACGTGTTCTGTCTCGATTCCAGGCAAATACTCTTGGAGACTGTGTTTCATTAAATATGTTGAGAGGAAATGTATTGCAGAGATTATATACTATTGGCCATCTGATGATTTGCGTCGTGTATGTATTTTTCCACTAACAGAATTAGTCACTTGAGAAAAGCTATGGAAAAATGTTTATAGAAATTGTCTGTATGCTTCCATACTGTGTTGAAGAGGAGAACAGGCGGGATAGAAGGGATCCCAAATATTTAAGGAGTCCTAGGCTCCTGAATGACAGAATGACATGAGTTTCTGAGTTGAAATTTAGGGAATGGTCAGCTCCAGAATCTATACACACTCCCAGGAGTAAGCAATTCCTTTTTCCTGTGGCCTGCAATGTCCCCAAAGTGCTGTGAGGCATGAGGGCAGAAACCATTCCTACATTACTGCAGGCAGTGCTATAGCTGTTCAAATTCAAGAGGGAATCTATCAGGATCAACAGCAGAGAGGGAGAAATGCAGAGCATTTGCAATGCATAGAAACCAGTGTTGAAAAGCTCAAACAAAACCAGGCCAGCATGCAGCAGAGTGGTGGGATATGACACAGGGCTTCCACTGCCCTGAGTTGTGCAGGATCCCCTCCTTGATGTGACTTGGGGTCAGTCAAGTCCAGTTAAGAAGAAATGCCTTTCAGACCTCAGTTCATACCACAGAAAACAGCTCTGGGGATGTGGGTGTCCCAGAAGCCACGGGAACAGGCACAAGCAGACCAAACCTTCACCAGCCACAGCAGCCGGGTGGGACAAGGACGGCTGCTGGGGAGTGGAGAACAAAAGTAGAGCAGATGCCCAGCAGCCAGACAAGCAGAGAGGTCAGGAGGGGACAGATAAAGGATTTCACTACTTAAAAGGAAGAAAGAGAGACACTTGGAGGACAAGCAGGAACACCAACCACAGGGAGAAAATCCACACAGGCACTCAAATGCACTGCAAACCAAAGGGAGGAGGATTAAAGTTGTTAAGATCGAAGAAATATGTAACGCAAGAGTTCCTTGAAAGGACCCAAAAAAAAATAAAACAAATAGGTGAGGAATAGAGGGGCAAAGGGGGAACAGAGTATTCTTTCAGAAACAGCATGTCACTCTGTGCCCTAAGAGCCTGGTGTGCCCAGGGAACAGCCACAGATGGCATTCATTAAAGCCTACTTACCCAGGACACAGCAGGGTAGAGGCCCATCGGAAGTCCTCCCATAATCTTACATGAGAGTTAAGCTTTGAACAGCAAACTTTGGGTCCACATAAGGATCCAAACTTCCTTAAAAGTCCAGAATGTTTCTATCCATATTTTGATGTTGGCCTATCTCGATCTTTGTTCCTGCCAAATCCCCATTTGCTTCAATAGATGTTTTGCTTGAGTGAATCATGAGGTAAGGACTGGGCCCAAGACTGCAAATGTCCTAATATGTGAGTCGGCAAGGGACATACTGTTTCTTAATATTTTCAAGAATTGTAATGTTGGTCTTAAAGTAAATTTACATTATGTAGCATTTGATGATGATATTAGCTTTAAATGTTAGTGACAGAAGATGAAAGCTTCTAGCATGACTCTTGTGTCTTTTTTTTTTTGATAGGCAACTAGCTCAGCACTTTACAAATGTAGAGATTTTCTTCCCTGGAGCACACCACTGACTGGATTTACTACTAATGTGAGTTTACTATAAACATAATCTTTTACAGCAGAACTAAGATGTAGGGCTCAGTGGAGCATTAATGCCTCCATCACCGTTTTTGCAGTGCTACCAACACACAGATATTAGTATATTTTATTTTATACACTTTATTTTTAATTCCCTGGTTGCAGAAGTCATTTGAATATGAGACAATTTCAAACTTCCATTTCTTTTTAAAAGTAAGTAGTTAGCTCTCAGGCCTGTGAAAAATAAATTGGAAACATAACCCTGGCATGATCCTGAAAGTTCAAGAGCTAATTGTTGAGGGAAAAAAATGTTTTTAAGGGCTTCTGTATGATTTTTCATATGCCTTCTTTGTATGTTGCATTAGCAATACTGTTATTGAGCGTTTCCAACAGCTTTCTATGGGTCCATGCTGCTCCATCTCCTGCTCAGACTGTGGAGCTAGAGGACACCAGCTGAAAGACAGTGACTCTTTTTTGAGGGGTGCTGCACATTGATAAAGTGATACTCCAGCTACAGGCATACGAGGGAGAAAAGACAAATCCAAGGAGGAGGTGGTCTGGACCAGGGGGAACAGCCCAATTCCAGATTAAACAATTATGTAGCAAAGCCCCCTGTCCAGAGATGTCGGCTAAACAAAATGCCATACACGTGGCTCCTCTGCATGACTTCAGCAGACTCTTTCTGCAGTGTAGGAAAGTCTATTTTTTTTTTTTTCCTGAATGTTTGCTTCAAATACTATGAAAGAACCTGGTTTTTGACCAATACTTTCCTGATACTTTTTTTTTTTTTTTTTTAAATAATAATAAAAAAAAACACCTCTGAAAAATGCTTGCTCTAATAGTTTTGCAATATTCCTCTGCTTCTATGAGTACTGACGACTTGATGTATATTCCTAGTGCTCTGGTACATCTTGCTTGAACTCTGCAAGTTCAGTAGAAGAAACCTAACCAATGTGAGATGCCACTCATTTTAGTCTTAAAACCATGTAATGCTTTATATTTAAAGCATTCATAGTCACTGCACTAACAAATACTAATTAGGCAGTATAACAGGCAAGTAAACTGTGCTTGCACAGTGCCAAAATAATAAGGAATGCAGTGTAAGAATTGAACATAGCAGGTAACTGCAGACAGGGATGTGTAGGGGCAGCATCTGCCCCTCGCTTTCCCAAACAGCTGTGCGAATTGCGTCTGTGTTGCCGGAGCCGTTTCCATCGCAGTTCTGCTGTGAGTGGAGCCCCTCTCGGAAGAGCTCTTAAAAACCTCGAGGGCTGAAGTTCTCCTGGGCTTTAATCTCTCCCACGGCCGTAGTAACCGGGTCGGTGACTTCCAATAAGTTTTTAAAGAGACTGCGAAAAGACAGGAGGCCTAGCTGGGGCACGTGGAGGAGGATGGGGCTGCGAGACTTGGACCCGATGGGGATGGGGATGGGGATGGGGACGGGGACGGGGACGGGGACCGGGCACCGCCGGGGCCGTGCGAACAGCCCCGGCCCCGACGTGCGGGCGCTCCGCGGAGCTACCGCAGCCGCAGCCCGTGGCACCCCCAGGGCTGCGGGGCTCCGGGACTCGGCTCTGCCCAGCCCAGCCGGGCTCGGCTCAGCCCGGGCCGGGGCGGAGGAGCCGCAGGGCGGGGTCGGGCCGCCGCCACCTCCCCCGACGGGAGGGAGGGACGGAGGGGGCGGGCAGGGGGAGCGGCGCCGCCGCCGGTGCGAGGAGCGAAGTAGAGGCAGAAACTTCGCCGCCGGGAGCCGGGCGTGCCGCGGGGACAAAGTCCGCGGGGGCTGCGGCGCTCCGCGGGCAGGTAAAGGGGGAGAAGGGGATGAGGGCGGGCAGAGACCCCCCGGCCCCTCGGGGCTGGAGCTGCTACGCGGCGTCCGTGCGTCTGCCCGCTGGTGCTGAGCCCCTTCTCCGCGACCGCGACCGGGACCGGGACCGGGACCGGGAGTGGGGCTGCTCCGTGCGCCCCGTCCGGCGGGGACCCCCCAGGGCTGAGCGACGCTGGGGCGCGGCCGCTCCGGCCTCTGGTGCCGACGAACAAAGAGCCTCAGGCAGGGGGGAACCCCTTAGGCACACCCCGGGAGCCCTCCGGGTACCGGACCTGGCAAGGTCCGGGCAGGTACCGCGTGTGCACGGCCGTGCCCGGCTTTGTAGCGAGCAGCGGCTCGGAAGCCTCCTTGCCTCGCAGGTAGCCCTTGCATCGCAGGGCTCGGCAGCTCGGATGAAAATCGTGGTGAAATAAAAGGGCTCGCTGCTGGAGACCTTCGGGGTAGAGGCGACTGGGGTTGAAAAGGGAGAAGGCGCAGCTAACGATGGCAATTCTGAAAGGTCGGGCTTGCGTAAGGAGTTTAAAGTCTGGCGAAGATGTTGCGATGATATAGGTGATTTGTGTGCTGGGTTTTAATAACGTGCAGTAAAATTTGCCTTTTTTGCGTGTCCGCAGGGCTCTTGTCATTTCCCCAGAGATCTGCGTGTGTGAATCCAAGGGTGCCATGTTGTGCTTTCCACACACCCAGAACTCCCACTGAATTAAATTAATAATTTGTTTTAAGTTAACAGCAGGCTTATGGTCATTTTCTTTAATCAGCTTTCAGTAAGACTACACAAGAAAATCCCCCTGGAACTGTTGGGATCTTTGTATGTGCAAAGAATGTAAAAAGAAACCAGTACTTTGTATGACCTTGCTTTATCTAACTTTACTTTCAGTAATGTCCTTTTATGCTTTTTTTTTTTTTTTTTTTTTTTTTTTTTTTTTTTTTTTTAAATGCATGAGCAAAACTTAACAATCCTTCAGGCATTTCTCTGTGTGTTTGGCTTTACTTCTGTGGCTGGTCCCCGTGGGAGGCATCTGCTGTTCCTGGAGGGGATTACCTCTGCAGCCGGGGGAAACAGACATCTTGCTCTGGATGCTCTTGTGCTGGGATGAGCTGTCCTGGTCCCATCGCACCCTCTCCCATGTGCCAGTTCCTCTGACCCTGTGCAAAGCCAGTTGGAGAGCTAACACAGCAAATATCTAACCTAGCCCCTGAATCCTTGCAGGAGCTGGCTGCTGCTTTAGCCCACAGGGGAGGGTCTGTGAAGGCTGCTGAGCTCTGGTACCATGGGGAGAGGGCAGGGAGGGGAGGGAGGACAACCCTCATCCCTACACTATCAGTAGTGGGTGGGTGAGTGCAGTGGAGCTGGAAGTGCAGTGTTGGGACATGGCTGTGCTTGGTGTGGTTTAACCTGGCATAATTTAGTGTCGCCCTGGCAGCTTGTGCCTACCTCTGCCTCCTTTACCCATTCACACCAGTATGAATGCTTATGCTGCCCTGCGGTGAACTGGATTGAGGCACAGAGCAAAAAAAAACCCCGGATTTAATTTTAACCTGGATTGCTTCCATGATTTGGTTCACTGGGGGGTAAGAGGAGAAGGAAAAGGGTGTGGGTAAGGCAGGGCTGCTTTTTAAAGCTGGCAGAAGTTAGTATTGCTGCCAAAATTCCCTGTGGAGCTGCAGGGTGGCTGTAGGTGCTCTGAGCAGAACCCCCCTTCTTACCTCCCCAGGAGCCTCTGCAGTGATTCCCCATGTAGCCTGGGGAACCTGGCCTTCCTGGCTAAAAACAAGCCTTTGTAAATGACTCCATTAGGCATAATGGAGTAGTTTGTAACAGAAAAATTAAGCAAGTGCACAAGTGTTTGCATAATTGTTGCTTTGGACAACAGTAAGCGCCATAGATAGCACAGCAGCATGTGCAGTGTTTTATACAAAGTATTTGTTTTTTTTATAAAAAGTGTTTGTGAGCTTTTACAGGTACTTGTGGTTCTTTGCAGTGTTGTCTAGAACTTAGAGCAGAAGGTGAGCTAGAAGTCTTACAGGCGCTCATGACAGTTGCAGTAAATATCATGGGCTTGTGACAGCAATGGATGCTGATCCACTGAGCATGTGTTTCTCCAAACTGGGGCTGGCTGAAAAGTAGAAGTTAGGAATCAGCATAAGGCAGCAAAGCCCTCTCTTTTGCCAGAGGTGGGAAACCCAGTCTTTCCCTTCCTGGCTGCTCCTGTTCCACTTAGTGCAATCCCTTGAAAAGCTGTCAGCAGGTGTTCACTGGTGTTAAGGTCCTGGGGAGCATTCCTGTGGTCTCCTGTTAGATCCCTACGGTACGTTTTCTGACAATCTAGAAGTAATAACTGTTGCTGCAATTGCAAATCATGATTAGTTCTTACTACTTGTTGGCTACCAAAAGGAAGTAAAGCCTGCGTGTCTGCATACAGAGCTTAGCCATGTTGAACTATGGCATCTAGGCACTCTTACCCCTCTGTCACGGTGTAGCTCTTCATGGCACTTACCGTGAATTGCTTGAAGAACTGTTTATATTCAGTTTTCAGATGTTCATCCAGAGCCTGCATTTATTAGCCAGGTCTGAGCTCTTCCATGCTCAGCTGATGCTGTTACCACCAAACACTTGTACCTAGTCCACTGCTGGAGAGCACACTGAATTGCCTTCAGTGCGATGCTTGCAGAGGGTGATGTGGATGCCCAGCCTGCAGTCCTTCCCACTAGCTATTGTTGAGCTCCCCGAGCTGTCTGCTTGCCTTTGCAGTGAGAAATTCAGCTGAAATCTTACACCTGATAGTTCATAGGCACATCAGTAAGGACCTTTCATGGTGCTGTGAAACACCTTTACAGATTGATGGGGTTGCCTTGCCATTTACAGACAAAGGTGAGATACTACTAATGCCAAAGTGAAGCCCATTGCTTCTGTTAATGGGAGGATAATAATACAATAGTAATGGAACTGAAAAGTTGCCAGTGTTCCTGTGTATGCTGTCAAATTCTCTGTGGGATTATTTTTTCTCTGTAAACTAAATTGCAGCCACTCAAAGTAATGCACTGGAAAAGTTTGGACAAATGCTACCAATGTGATTATATAATACAATAGCTAAGGAATTTATTATGAAGCCTGTTCTTGATTCAAAGACGAATGATTTTCCCTGGTGGATTGTGGATAGTTTATAGCTTCCTCTCCTCTCCCCAAAGTGTACGTATGGCATTGTGTAACCGCAGAAGTATATGCTTACTCCTCTTCGGCAAAGGGTTTGTGAGGCCTTTAACAGCAGCTGTAAAGCTTGCAGTTCATTGCTTGGGACAGCATAGCTGAAAATAGGTTTTATTGTCAGGACAATTAAAACATGAGCACTTCCATGAGTTTTGTTTCTTTTTCTTGTGGGCCATGATTAAATGTTAGTGTCTGGATATAGAAGTGCTCCTACTGCCTGTAGACTTTATGATAATGATTTAGTGGGTGCTCTTATTTCCTCATTTCTCTCCTTAGCATTCTCAAATTCTTTGTTTATCTTAAAATCAATTATTTGAAAAAGAGTAATAAAGTAAGAGTAATAAATGGACTGTGTGTGGTTTTATCACATTTACCACTGAATCAAATATGCTGTGATGTGCAGTTTGCAAAGTAGAGAGGTGATATTAAGAAGCCATAAAATTTTTGAGATTGTGGGGAAGATCACAGCAAAGGAAGCAAGTTTGCCTTGCATTAGGTTCAATTCTAATCGTTCTTCCTTAATTTTTCATTCCTTTCATGCTTTGTCTTTTTCTTGGTGTGTGTATAGGGTTTCTTTATTGAGAGATATGTGCTTATATCCCAAACACCACGGAAGCGTGTTTTCCTGCAAACAGAAGTGGTGAAATTCCAGGGGATGAAGGGTGAGAATGAAAACCCTCACCAGGTGCTTACCCACTGGGTAGGCAATGGCCTCTCTGTTGTGGGCACCTGCTATCGTGCTGGTGGTGCTGGGTCAGCATGAGGCCGGGCACAGCAGCATACAGCTGCCTGGCTCCTCTTTGCTGTCGAGCCTCTGTGAACTGTGTGGGGCTTCACCGAACTTGGCTCAAAGATCCGTGGAGCTGGGCTGCCCTCCTGCCTGTAGTTTTGACAGCGATTCCTCAGCCCTGCTGTGACATGCCAGCCATGCCAATCATTAGGGGAGGCTCAGTTTGGAAGGGGTGAGCTTGATAAGGTGGGCTTTGTTTTGACTTACTTTGGGGCTTTTTTGTTTTAGAGTTCTCAGTCACTTTAGCCCGATGCAGCCAAGCTGTAGTGGCCCATCCATGTCACTTCCCAGGTGCTGGGAGAAAGCCCCAAGGCCGTCTCGCTGCCTAGCTGTGCTGTGTGGCTTGCTAATGTGGTTTCATCCTGGCTAGCCTGCGTCTTAATGGAGTTCTTCAACCACGTTAACTGATTGTGATAACTTTTGCCTGTCTAGACAGGGCCTTACTGTGTCTGATTAGATCCCAGCCTCGTGGCGTGCATCACTGCCTGTTTCTTATAAACGCAGAAAAGGGGGGGGGGGGGGGGGGAAGCACATGAGTACATGTAATAGTGCGTAGTCTTTTTTTTTTTTTTTTTTTTTGTATTGCAATGTTAGTACAAAATGTTTATAGATGTTTACTTTTTGCCTGGAGGAAAGCAGGAAAGCAGTTTTAGTCAAATGTCTCCAAGATGCAGTTTGGAAACGAACCTTTCTTCAGTTAGGGATGAGAAGACAAATGTTCTCCTTGAGGGTATTGGGACACCACTGAAATCATGTGCAGAAGTTTGTTGCTTGCTCATGTCAGCAACTTTGTCTTATATGTGTAAAGAAATTAATTCCTGTGAATTGTTCATGGAAACTAAAAGCCAGAAAGCCTAAAAATCTGTTGTTCTTGCTCCTTATTTTAATTCCTTACTTCTTTTTGGAAATTTAAGCACTGTAGAGGAGAGTGTGAAAACAGTTTTCTGCTGTAGTAATTAAGAGGAAATCTCTTTATTGATTTCTCTAAAACCTGATACCAATATTTACAAAATATTGATTTTGTGATAAATGTTAAGATGGTTTTAGTAGATCCTCTTCCTTTCCCTAGAAAAGGAAAGATTCAGGTTATAAAGTCTTGGAAAAATAACATCTTTGGAGAAGAATTTTCTCATGGCTTTGATTCTAATAGTAAGTCAGAAAGTAGTACAAATGTGGATGCTTTTTAGTAGTCCTTATTAATATTTTAAACTCGGTATCATGGTAACAACTGTTTCTGCTTTCCTTATACTGTTAGGATGGATTTAGAGTTGGAGAAGGAAAAGCATCAAAGAAATTAGTGAACCCTTTTGGTGTCTGGCAGGAATGGGAAGTAAGAATACATTCTTTGGAGCTGGGAAAAGCAATCACAACTTAGCTTTTGTGCCTGCCCAAAGGAAATTCCTACTTTATAGCAAGAGAGTGGCCAAGGACTAGAGCATATAATTCTAATTAAATCATTTAAATTGGATCACCACCATACTAAAGGCAGTGTGTATCTTATCTAGAATAAAAATGAGAATTATAGATGTGTTCAGCAGGGACACTGTGAAGAGTTTAGATGTGTGCCAAAAAGTCTGTTTCAGTTGATGCTATAAAGCTTAAATTGCTTACTTGCTTTCATATTAGTCACTTGAAAATGCTCTTAAAATTATCTCTCTTCAGAGATAGGAGGCATGCTTATGTGCATTAACCATATACAGAATTAGCTTCCTTTACAGAGCGCTACAAGAGTAATAAGGTAGCTTTTAAAAGGAAATAGTAGATGCAGCTCTCCAGAAATTGGACATTCACCTCTCATTCTAGTTTAAGAAACAAATCTGCTGCAGAAAGATTGAGTCCTGGATCTGGTGCTGACATTGTGCAGCTGTGCTCTTGTTGCAGAGCATTTCCTTAGGCCAGTTGGTGCAAGGTTGGTCTTGACCATAGATGCAACCTGCCCATAGTCAGAGAGAGTGAGGTCTTTAACGTGGTAGCAGTACCAATAATTAGGGTATAGTTCTGATTTCTAGTAGAACTATATCACAACTTTAGCGTGTGATATTTGGCAATGTCAACTCTATAATTAACTTGCGTGATCATTGTATGTATGACAGCAGAAAGAAGAGAAGCTTGAACCATTAAGATACCATTGTTTGGAACACAAAGCTTGTTAAGTAATTATAAGCTTTCAAGCTTTACCAACTGACTGCAAGGCATCTTATTTTGAAAAAACAAACAAACAAACAAAAAAACACACAACGAAAAACAAACCAACCCCCAAAAAACTGTTAAAATCATTATTTTTTTTCCTGTGGTTTCAAACCAACAGGAATGTTTTACTTGAGCTAAAATATTTTGTATATCTTCCCCTTTATCAGATTTTGAGGGAGAAAATATTTGCTTAAAAATGTAAAAGTTTTCAGGTAAGTAACGCATTACTTAGTTTCAGGCATTTCAGTCTAAAATAATTATGTTGAAACCATCAATGCCTGTGTTATATTGACATGGTCCAAATATTAGCTTTCTAAAATGTGTATTATGGTACATGGTGTCTTATTGATTTGGTCCTTGCACTTCTTCCACTCAAGATGTGTGCTGTCTTGAGTTCACCTCCACCCTGCTGCTCACCAGCAGGCGTGATCAGATACAGTTCAAATGGATTCCTCTTCCATGAGCTCTTATTTCCTGTTAAAGAATAAATTTATCAGCTGACTCTATATCCCCTTCTAGTTGTCTCGTATTCAGCTGTCTAGTAGTAGAAGAATAGGATATATCTGAGATGCCTGTCCTTGCCTTTCATTCTCCCTATTATCTTGAATTCAGCATCCGCTTTGGAGGAAAGTGCCAAAAAATGGAAGGATATTCCTGCTCTGCAGTGTACAGGCAAGCAAAGAGGGCATATTGTTGCTAAAAGTCCAGTGAGTTTTTTTTTTTCCTAACACTTTGGTACTCAGCAATCGTAGCAGTTATTTTTGTAGGAGGAATACATTTGTTCATTTAACTGCAAAATTAAGTTCTGGTTCTGATTGCAGAACATAGAAACTGATAGTGAAATGGATGTTGTTTGAGATTCATTTTCTCTAATGAAATAAATCAGTGCCACCTGACAACAAAGCTATTTGTCCACATTACAGTGGTCCACATTTGGCATACTGTACCTATAAAATCCTGTGTATATGTATAGGAAAAATAAGTAGTGCTAAGATTCTGCTGCTTCGTTTTCATAAAGCATAAGTAATGCCCGAAAAGCTAAATTATTATAAGGTGGCTTTTTTTCCCCACGCCTTTTCTTTTAATTACTCATGTTGACCTTTTATTTATTTCATTTTTAAACTCCCTCTTTATCCAGGTTTTCATGACCTTATGTATGTGGCCTTGCTATGAATCTTTTTTCCTTCCTCAGTATTTTTTTTTATTTGGTGAGTACTATTTTTGTTGCTGCAGGTAAAAACTGTCTTAACTAAATTTGTTGGGCTCATTGGGTTCTGAGTTAGAGGAGTGGCTTTAAACTGAAAGAGAGTAGATTTAGATGGGACATTAGAAAGAAATTATTCACTCAGAGGGTGTTGAGGCACTGGCACGGGTTGCCCAGAGAGGTGAGTGCCCCATCCCTGGAGGTGTTCAAGGCCAGGCTGGATGGGGCTTTGTACAGCCTGGTCTGGTGGGAGGTGTCCATGCCCGTGGCAGGGACATTGGACTTAGATGGTTTTTAGGGTCTCTTCCAACCCAAGCTGTTCTGTGATTCTATGACAATTTTTAAGTTGTATCACAATCCAGTAGTTAAGAGTAATAAAGGAAAATATCTGCACAATGCTCTCCCCTCTGTAAAGTTCACGTATTTACATAATGCCTATAACATGCTGAACATTCAATAAAAGATGATGTGGCTAACAGGCATCTTTATCTAAAAATATCATCCAAGGATAACATAGATTGCGACTTGTAATAGGGATTGAATAGGGATTTGACATGTTGTATCATGGCTGTAATTTTTATTTTCTGTAATTGCTCCTCAGGCCTATGCTTTTCTCTGCATCTGTGACTTCTTTGTCTCAGGCCAGGTCAAGATCAACACAATGTTACTATGATTTGTCTTATAACTGGCAAAGTGATATAACTATTATTTTTAAATTCGCCATTGGGTTGACATTTCAGGGACATAAAATGATGTGAACTTTGATTCTCAGCAATCACGGTCTAAGTTACTGATGTGTGTTGACACTCCCTTCTTGTTGAGCCAATTTGTTGCAGTTGGTGCGTTACTGCTGATAGCTCTCCAGCCACTTGCCATTGTCCCATCCTACCTTTGCTTGTGTTATGAACAACCCGTTTGCAGTCTGGCAGCAGTCGGGGAAGTTGTAGTGTAGGGGTAAGTAACTGTTATATCTGCCACCTGATAGTGTGCAAGGCTTGATTACCAGCTACAATTGCACCGTTGGGAAGTAGTTCTACATGTACAGAGGAGTCTTGCAGTCTACTCAGGGTTTCCTTGATTATTTCTCTGGGTATTGTGGACGCTTGAACCCCAGTAAAAAATATTGTGTATTTGATTACTTCTCCAGAATCAACCCCTTAAAATGTAATGCATCTTCCTAAGGACTAGGTCAAATGAGGTTTCAATTCTACGTTTTATCTTTTTTTTTTTTTTTTTTTTTTTTTTTTTCTTTCTGCCTGGCCCAAGAAGAAGCAGGAAAAAAGGAGATCTGTGCTGTTTTTTCCATTACTGAGAGAGACTTCACCGGGACAGCTATTTGAAATGGAGTCAATCCATATCAATTGCTTTTCAAATCTGAATCAGGGGCATCCTTTCATCAGTAGGAAAGACTTTCCTTTTCTATCTACCCTCCATAATTATGAACAAAACAACATTTGTTGGTTGTTGTGCTGACATGAGCTACACAATTGAAAAGAAATGACAAATAGAATATAGAACAAAACAGGAAACCTGGGACCAGTGCTCACGTATCGCTTTATTTGCTGAAGTGTAGCTCGGATATTGCTTACTTGCAGAAAGTTTGTTTCTTCAGCAAAGGTGGGTATTAGTTTTTCTGCCTTTCAAAGGTGATGAGGTCTGCTTCATTTTGTAAAGTAGTAAAAGGCCCTCAGAAAGTTACCAGGTACACGTGTTGTTGTTCAATCTTTCTGTTGATGTAGGCATCAGTTTTATCTCTACATTGACTAATGAATTAAAAGAAAAATTTAGGTGTTATAGTAGCATTATTGATACTTGACAATTAAGTATAGCATCCCAAAAGTAAGTGTTGCCTGAGCACTGTATTTTTTCAATAACACTACCAAACCCAACTCTTTCAGAAACTTTTTCCTTCACCTTTTTTCTCAGCTGGGAGACACCCTATAGACATCATCTTTCTCCCTTGTGTTTCTTTTGGATACCACTGGCTTCTGTGCTTGGCCATGGAAAAGACATTTCCCATGGTGGAGAACTACATTAGAAAAACAAATCGCTGAACAGTTGCGGTTCTCTTGTTTGACAGTTTATGGAGCAAACGCTGGCTATGCACCATTTAGCATTCTCTGAGACAAAGTACCCACACAGTGCTGCCAATTTCATTATAGAGCTACACCAGCTACTTTTAAAATTTGGTCCTGTTTACATAGCAATTTCAGTTTTACTACTGTACCCATCAAAAGGTTATTGTCTGCACACAGAGAGTCACTGTTTTTAGCAAATCTGCCTATAAATCTAAATAACCAGTAATTAAATACAAGTCTGGATACCAGGCAAGGAATAAAACTGAGGGCCTCCCTGTGGACTATGAAGTTATGCTTAGCGTGGGCTGGTTTTAAGCACCAATCAGCCAAAAATATTGTAATTCATCATTAGGGCCTACCTTTCCAAGAAGCCAAGAGTTAAGTTTTTAACAAAAGGAGACAGATGACTCAAGGAACAAAATGGTCACCATCAAGTGATGATTTCTTTTTCCTCTTAGAGAAAGGTAGCTGGAGTTGGTGTGGCTTTTCCAGTTCATGACACATGTGGGAATGAAAACTGGATGCCTGGGGATTGTGCTGGGAGAAGTATGTTCAAAAACTTTGAATGGTTGTTTTCTCAGTTCCAGCATCAGACACATGCTGGTGCTTTCTCCCTTTGCTCCCATTTCCACAGCCCAAAAACCATCATAGGAGCTCAGCAGGTTGAGAAGTGGGGTACAGAGTTCACATACTATACACATGAATTATATGTCCACAGTGTATCAGGCTTTGCCAGAATCTGTCTGCAGCCAAGACATAATGTATAGCAACACTTTTTTAATGAGGAACATGCATCTGTTACACGTTTAGCAGAGGATATTTCTGGAGCAGTGTTAAGAAAATATGTTTTGGTTTTACAGCCCCGTACCCTTCTGTCTGTCTGTAGAGATGTCATTTCTGAGTCAAAGAGTAGACAGGAGCCCGAAAGCCAGGTGGAAGCCTGGCATCTCTACCTGTCATGAGCATGGCATGATTCTCATCCTCCCTTTCTTTCTGCTCCCCAGCCAGCTGCCTAAACACGGCCCCTGTTCAGAGGGTGGAGGAAGTATTTCCAAAGAAACACTTGAATAAAAGCACTGCTTTGTTTAAGAAGTTTCATTTTAATGTGTATATTCTTTATTTTCAGTAGAAAAGCTGTGATACAGACACATAATTCAAAATTAAAGCCAAGTATCTTAGTTAGATGCTCAGTTCAAGATCTTTCATACACTTAACAGGAAGAACATTTGTTTTGGTGTCAAAACATACGCTTGAGTAGAAGACCGGCCTGAGATATCTTCTGTTAGATTGATAATGCAAGCAGTTGGTGTGAGTGGATGCACAACCAAAGTCAGGGCTTAAAGATGAAGCCATGAGCGTGACAGCAGCTCTGTCTGCCTCTGATGGCAGATGGGAATGAACCCTGCCTGTGCTTTGAGCCAGTGTGAAGTTCTGTGAACATTGCCAGCATGTGCTGAGCCCAAGGAAATGGCACGGAGCTAAAGGTGATGTACCTGCGGCTCAGCAGAGCTTATTAGTTTGGCCCAGAGCCGCGCTAAGCGTTCAAAAGGCTTTTGGTTATCTCTGAGTGTGGGCAGGGACTGCTTGTGTCTGCTCAGAACAAGTTTGTACCTGTCAGCATCATCACCCGTAGACATAGCCTCTGAATCTGAATCTTTGATGAAAGGAAACTGGCATCATTTGGTGCTTTGCCTCTCTTTGACTGCGTGAATTTAATTGATTTCTTTTTTCTTGCAAAGCTTGTCCCACTGTGTGGAAATATTAAAAAAGGAAGAAACAATTTCTGATTTGGTGGCCATCCAAGTCCAAAACACCAAAAGATTATCTTTTCCTGGACAGCATTTCACTTTCTTCATCAATGCCTTTTTTGAGCCTTTTCTGATACCTGCAGAATTAGCAGACTCTAGTAGAAAGCTGCTTGGAAGCTGCATTTCCATATGAGAGGGTCAGGAGACATGAAGTTGCTCCCATCCCTTCTGCAGCTGTTCCTTAGGGTTTGACTTCAGAGGAGTAAAACTCTCTGTCCTTGTGACAAGCTGCTACCTTGCAAAGAATGATTTCCTTGGAACAATGCCCAGTAAAGACGAAGAAGAAATTGCCTCCTTTTTGTCCTCTTTTTTGTTAATAAAACTAATTTTATCTAACACTGTTGGAAGTTTCTCTTCTTTTAGAGCCTGAATTGTATCAGTCTTGTGTACAGAGGCTGCTTTTCATAAAATTTTATAATGGTCTCCTTTTGGAAGAAATGACCTCCCAAGTGGCTGTCACTCATGCCTGTAAGGAAGATGAGGAGTTGTGTTTTTTTTTTTTTTCCTGTTGGATGAGGCATGGATCCTGGTTGAAAAAGGTAGTGCTGCTTTACTGCATGTGAGCTTCAAGACTTTACAGCTGGAAACAGGATCCTGCTGGGTCAGTCAGCATTTCACTGTTGAGTCCCTTGTCAGCTTTTGAGAGATAGGGCAGCTAAGGCTTTTCTCCTTGCCCTTCTCCCAGTCTGGGGATACAGATGCAGGGAGTGACTGGAGTGTCTGTAGCACAAGGGTAGCTTGACCCATAATCAAACGGGCTAGTCCTGCTGGCCAACCTGCCTTGATAGACAGTGACAACCACTGTGCTGCCCTCTGTGAGTTTAAAACCAGACCAAACCCAACTTTGCATACTTCCTGCCATAGCTTTGTGTGGCAATGTGTATAGTCTCAGAGAGATGGAAATCATGAATTCTTGCACTGAGGGTCAAAATGACTAGGTGTTAGAAGGGTGGTGAGCTTCGAGGGCTTCTTTGTCTCACTACTTTGGTCTGGCTTGGAGAGAGCTTACAGAGAAAGGCACAAAGGTCTAAGCATTTTTGCTTGTTTCTGTGTCTAGTCATTTCATGCTAAAGGCCCTGTCTATTTCAGCTGTGCACGCACAGCATGCTGCAAGTACCTCTGTTTGTGGCTGCCAGGTGATCTGAAGAGGAGAGGCCAAGGAGACCTCCATAGCTGCACAGTGAAAAGTTGCATTCAACTGGCTTAGCAGCAAGTTAGACAGATATCATCACCATGAATAGTAGCCAAAGGCATTTTGTGGAACCCAAAATTCAGATGATGTAGAAATTCATATCTGCTTGGGATTTTCATGGCTCTATCAGCAAAACAGCTGAAGGGATGACCCCAAGCAGGGTGATGACACTAGATGTTTTCCTATGAGGGTTCCTGCTTGCATAAAGCAGCCATCTCCAAGGTGTAAGGAAGAAAGAGTCTTACTCTTTACCTGAGTTACCTAGGTCCTTGGTTCAACAGTATATCTCTGGCTAGGCAGCAGAAACCATTGTGTTGTATGTGAAGAACAGGCGAGGAGGTGTCTTCTTCCTGAGGGTGAATCCCATCCTTCATGCTTGTTTGCAGTTTGTGTATGACTTTCACATATCAGCTCTCTGCAGGTTTCCCCATGGCACATCAGCTCTCTGTGAAGAAGTCAGTATGTATGCAGGTGGTGTGCAAGTATTGCCTGCAAAGTAAGCAGCAAGGAAAGTTAGGGGTCGACCATTGCATTTGATTTTAAAATGGGGGGAGCCTCCCCACTCGAACCTCCAGAAGGTCTTATTTAAATTTATCTTTGAAAGATTAACAAAGAAGTGGTGATTAAGTGTAAATCCCCATCCTTCTGTTTCACGGAATAGACAGAAGGTGGTGTATGGACAGTTAGCTTGTGTCGACAGTGCTGGTGATTGCTGCATAGTCGTGGCAGGGAGATAGGACCTCAGGGAGGAAGATAAGTAGCTTAGATGGATTGGTGGTGTGTCCAAGTGAGGGATAGGCGATGCTTGTGTGAGTTGCATGGGGCAGGGAGGTGCTGTAGGGATGGAGGCATGGGCTTCTGCACCCTGGGTTGTGGAAGCCTCCCTGGTCCTCCATCAGCCTCGTCCAGGCAGTGCCATCTTACCCCAGTCCTTGTCATCCAGGTGTGTGACGTTGGTTTCCCTCTTTGCAGCAGAAGAGCAGCTTTGTCTACCAGCAATAGCAGTGGTGGCCTGGTTTCTCCCAAGTGTGAGCTGAGTGTGAGGGGCATTTGGAGGTGGGAGTGTGTTGCCACATGTGAGAGGTGCCGTTCATGTATTCCCTCATGCCTGTTGGTGCTCCTGGTGTAACCACTGGCCTAGACCGGGTCTCACCCAAGTGTTGAGCACTTTGTTGCTGCCTTCTCCCATTGCTTCTTTGCATCCACCATGGCCTCACATTTCCCATCCCTGGTCACTCTGGAGCACTTGCGTGCCATAATGCCTGCCAGCTCTTCTACCTCGCCCATCCTTCCCTGGCTGGCATGGCGATAATTCAGCTTAAAATGGTTTCTGTTTGACCTCTTGTCTAGCGGCAAAATGGGTCAAAATGTTTTCATGTTAGTGTTTTAGTATATCAGAATACCTTGCCATATTTCGCTCTATTAAATATTTTAAGGCTTTTTCACTCTAGCCTGTGTCAGGATAAAAATAAGCACAGGACTATCAGACTTTCCCCGCAGGACAAAAATTCCATTTTCCAACCACCTCTAATTATTTCCATTCTGCTGTCTGGAAAGGATCTGGAGACAATTTAGGAAGCCAATTTACAATTGACTTGGGAAAAAATTATTTACCCTCCTGAGCCTCCTTAGATGTGTAGCCAGTGGCATGTGATCAATAGGAAGTCTCATGTTAGACAGTTTTGATGCCTACTGAAGGACTTGGAGACCCTGAAGCTTAACCTGGGTCCAGCATACCTGTGGGTGCAAATCTGTAGCTGTGGTGGTCAAAACAGCTCGCTCACAAGCTGAAGACCTTTGTGGATGGGTGGATGCTGAAGGATGTGGAAGGGAAAGCCAGTGCATGGAGTGGCAGAGCTGTGCTGCCAGCGTGGTTGTGCAAAGGGCTTGGGAAGACCAAAGGGCATGGGAAGACTGGTCGAGTTGCACCTCCCAGCTGGTGCGTGCAAACCCAGGTTGTATGCAGCAGACAGATGAGTGTGGGCATGTTGGCACTCTTAAATCCACCCAGGTGTGCTCGGCTTTTCCTGTGGTGGTGCCTCCACAGCAGCATCTGCAACTCCAGCAAGGCAGGGAGGTGCTGTGGCGGGTGCATGTGCACCTCAGGCACCAACAAAGCTGCCTTCTGATCGCTGCTCTACAAATGGATCCAGATTTTTCTTCAGCTTTTCGTGCATACCATGGCTGCATACATCATCCTGCATGCTGCTTTAATCCTATTAGGGCTGCGTTTAACTGGGGTTAGGGTTTGTCACTAATGACTATGTTGAGGTTAGTAATTTTCAATTATGCTTTTCTAACTCTCAATTAAAAAGGTGGCTGACTTTTTATATGGAGAAGTTAAAAATCCTCATTTTTCATTTAGGTTGGCTACAAATTGTAAAATCGAGACTCATGGGTATGCAGAATTAACATTCTTAAGAAATACTGCAAAAAGTGTTCTTCATGTTTAACATTTAGAATTTTATTTTAAGATTTTATATGCTTTATGCTATGCTGGCAAATTGAAAAAATATTGGATCCTTATATGGAGAACCAACAATTTCCCACAGCCCTGCTTTTACAGCACTGAACACATTTCATTTTGTATGTGATTTTCCCCAGTTGCCAACTGACTACATCATACAGTTTTTTTGGCTTACTCTTTCTGTCTTATGACCATCAGCAGATATTTTGAGCAGCGTATTATAAAGCCACAGATCCTTTTGCTGCCATGGATTCTGTCCGTTACCACTGGTGATGGAAAAGATTTTACTAATTCTGCGGCGCTGGTGAGGGCTTTGAATGACGTTTTGGGAGTGCCATTGTGCGTGACCCCAGCAGTCGCCAGCATTTGCCCTCCACGCTGGCAGGGGAGGGCCATGCCTAATGATCTCCAGCAATCCAACAGGAATTCTTCAAAAGCAGATTGCTCTGGGCACAGAGGAGGAGATTGGTACTTGTAAACAGTTCAAGATGCTCTGCAGATCTTCAGGATGATCAAAAGGTTTAGGAGACGGAGATGAATTTGAGGCGTGTTTCTGAAATTGAGAATAAGTGGAGGAGACAGGAGCAGATGCAGTGGGATGGCAGTGGTGGCTGTAGCCATAGAATATTCTTGCATGGCAAAATGGTGTTTTATGGCCATGCAATCTGATCACCAGAAGTTGAGTTGCAGAGATGAGGATGTGAATAACACTGCTTGTCCATCACAGCTGTGGTGGGGCTGCATCTGGATTCCTGCATCCAGGTGTGGGAGCCACAGCAGTGGGAAGGCATGTGAGAGCTATCAGGCAGTTCACAGGGGTCCAAAAAATTATGGTGTTGAGGACATGGTTTGTGTTTTGGAGAGAGTTCGTAGAAGCATAACAAATGGTTGAATACTGAAATCTAATTCAAGCAGAGTGAATTAAGTTCTGTACATGGGATAAACGGCAGAGGGCTGCTGTAATAGTTTGTAATAGTTTGCATACATGAAAGCTGTCAGTTTTATGCAGAAAAGACTTACTTAAAATGCTGCGAGGGATTATAAATGGTAAAAATTGGGAGCAGTAAATTTAATCTGAATAAAAGGAAGAATATTTTCACAGTCAGATCTCATAAATAGTAGAACATTTCTTCTGGGAAGCAGTGAGAGCCCTGCCCCTAGAGATGCTCAAATTTAGGCTACGCAGAACATCAGAACCTGTACTGCTGGGAGATGGTCCTTCACTGGTGGGATTAGGATTGCCTGCAATATTTGGTTGTCAGCAATTTTGTTATGATGAAATGTTTCCTGGAATGATACACAAGGGGGCTTAGGACTATAAAACGTTTGGGGTTTTGTTGGTATAGTGCTTGGGACGCAAATATCTGTGATGAATTGTCACTGGAACATCTTGGAGCCAACATTTTTATGTGAAAATGTGTCCTGCAAGATCTCCACGTGCACACTTATCCTTGTGAAAAGTGTGTCACCTGAGGCCAATAACGACAAACCATTTGCTAAACCCTTTGTTGTAAATGGTGGTGTGCATTGTAGGCCAAGAACAAGTTTAAAGGGTGACTTTGAGCACCCTTTTATCAATGCTTTAAAATTTGCTTTTAGTCAATTACTTTTCCTTCCCTGCACTTTATGGCTTTATGAATGTTGGCTCAGAGCTGTACGGGAGGGGAGATATTAATTGCCATCCGTTGGATTCAGACTAAGCTATCTCTTAATCAGTGGCTACTACTTGCCTGTGTAAAACTGGCATAGAAATTAAAATATTCAGCCTGTCAGCTATAAAAAGTCGCAGTAAGGGCTGAGTCATCACAAAAAGTGTCTGGGTTATTTAAAATACTTATCTTCTGCTACTTTTTTTATTTTTTTCCCTTCACAAGATTACAATAAAATATTTTTCCAGTTTCTGAACTGTGCTTGACTAGTAAGCACATCTGAACATTTTGTTTCTTCTTAAATAATTTATTTTGTTTTGGAACAGTTTTTTATTTCCTGTGCTCCACATACTGACATTGTTTTTATTTCTTGTAATATTTCGAGTAACAGTGGGACTTCTGTGTTATAGGGAAGGCCGTCTCACAAATAATACGTGTTTGGTAAATACTTCAAGAAACTATGTAGAGCTAACTGGTTTTGGATCTCAGGATGGGAGCTCTTACGTTAGCTTTTAGTTCACTTGTATCCTCTATATCCTCTTGAGATAGGAGGTTCTTACTGTGCAGCTGTTTTCCTCAGCCAAAGATCTTTTTATGAGGAACTTTTATATTTTGCTGACATTTTTTTTCCATTCCTTTCTAAGGATTTCTTTGTGGAATTACTGGAGTTGCAGTTGCTTGTTAATAGAGGCTGGAATTGTAATGCATCATTTATCATTTTGAATTTAGTATTGTGGAGTGAGGTATTCATGATCATTTAATCATGGTTGTTTTAGGTCTTTTTTTTTTTTTTTTTTTCCCATGCATTATTGGCATTTCATGATAAGTATATATAAATTATTGTATGTATTCTCATATGCACTATCAATATACATTTTTAATACCTATAGGTATATTTGATATTTAAAATCATGCAGAATAAAAGCAGGAATGATTAAATGGCATCCTCAGAAGTTCACAGGGGAAGTTTTTGGGGGAAACATTATCCATGAACATACAGCAGAAGTCCTCTCTGCTTTGTCATGTCCTGGTTCCTGCTGCTCTTCTCAGCTGTTTTTGGAGCAGAAGCCCTAATCTCCGAAGTTTAAGTTCTAAACCCTGAAAAGCTCTAAGCTGGTGGTTAGCCATGTGAGCTCTCTGCTATCACATGGATAGTGCGCATTCTGTCTATAAAAGAGAGACAACTGTAAGCATGGTTGTTCTTAGCCACATCAGAGTTATCATCTGAATTAAGGATGTATAATAGTTTCTTTAAGAGTAAGTTTGTACAAAAAGGTCAGATTTTTTTTATTTGTTCAAATGTAATTTGACAGCCCTAGTTTCTTCACTGTTTGACTTACTATTCTATTTTATCTGAATGATTTGGAGTATGGTTAGTTTGCATGCATCTTCATATACCACTAAAAACTTCCGTATGGAATTCACATTAGATAAGGTTCCAGGAAATGAGAAAAAGCCCTAGATGTGAATGACTGTAAACATGCTTAAAGCATCATTCTGTAATGATTAAATAATGTTTGGAGTTAATTCTCCTGTGGTGTTCCCCCTCCCTCCACCTTTCACAGAACACAGCAAGCAGAGGAACTTGGCTCCTAAAATCCAGATATATATCACTGCAGGGCTTGCTGCTTGGTAGCTGGTCACGGGCTATACTTGCTTACAGAGCAAGGCAATAGGTGCTACATGTGGGACGCAACAAAACAGAATCTCTGACAGCTAGAAACCTCTGGAGCAGTTTTTTAGTGGGTGAGAATTTTGTGCCCTGACTGATCAGGAATAGGCAAGGATGCCTTCACCTCTAGGTCATGGGTCTGAAGGCAGGCTGGTGGTTCCCTGGAGCTCTCACTGGTGCAAAAACTTTTTGTTGTTCATCTTTCAGCAAATGAGTACTGACACTCTCTGACTGTCCACTGTGCCTGTTTTTTTTGTTTTGTTTTGTTTTGTTTTTGTTTTTTTTTTTAATATTTTTAATTATACTAGCAGCTACAACTGAGTGAAATGGTTGGCTGTTCCAGTGAGCTCAGTATATACCCAGCTACAAGTATGCAATTATTGTCAGTGTTTTAGATGGTAGAAGACGTGTGCCTGGGATTATGTCCGTGTTCACTAACCGTGCTGGCTTAAAGCCCATGTGACTGCAGAATATTAGCTTGTTATCCAGTTAACTGAGTCGCTTTATGTTTTATACTTGCAAAAAGAAACGTGTTTCACCTTGAGTGTTTTGTTGGTGCTGTTTATCATTTTGTTTTGTACTTCTGCAGGCAAGTAAGTGTTGTAATTAGTGTAGAGACCTTCTTGGTTTCTTTTTTCCCAGAAATTTATTAAACATACTGTTCTTCCAAAGCTGTACATCTGTTCCATTAAGCTTTTCTGATGCATCCTTTCTTTTCTCAATTGTAGATGTATTTTTGATATTTTGTTAAAGCTGCATGCCATTTTATGATTCTTTGAAACCACAAAAATAGTGGTTATGTTTTTATTAAAATCGATTTTGCAACTGTTTGGAAAAGGGTCTGGTACAGTACCCCTGGTGGTGGTTGTTGATGTTATTAGTATATTATTTTTAACAAGTTTCTCTTGCATTATTTATTTGCTTTTCCTAGAGGGGTCAAATAGCTGAATTAACTATGTAATTAATACTTAAGTTCACTCTTACTTCTTCATAAATGTCAATAAAGACAGGTTATGAAGTATATATTGAATGAAAATGTCAACAAGGCTGGGATTTTTTTGTTTTATTTCACGGGGTTTGGTGGATTTCTTATTTCTTCCTCAACTGGAGTTCTGCAAGTTACATCTCAGAAACTATTTTATTACTGGACAAGTAACAGAGTAATCTCTTCAATAATAACTTGCCATTCAAAGTACAATAGATTGTGTATTTTAATAATTAGAAGCGATTAAATCACACACACACACACACACACACAGAATTTCTAGGTTGGAAGAGACAGAATTTCTAGGTTGGAAGAGACCTCAAGGTCATCGAGTCCAACCTCCAACCTAACGCTAACAGTCCCCACTAAACCATATCCCTAAGCTCTACATCTAAACGTCTTTTGAAGACTTCCAGGGATGGTGACTCCACCACTTCCCTGGGCAGCCTGTTCCAGTGCCTCACAACCCTTTCAGTGAAGAAGTTCTTCCTAACATCTAACCTAAAACTCCCCTGGCTCAACTTAAGCCCATTCCCCCTCGTCCTGTCACCAGGCACGTGGGAGAACAGGCCAACCCCCACCTCGCTACAGCCTCCCTTGAGGTACCTAAAAAGAGCGATAAGGTCACCCCTGAGCCTCCTCTTCTCCAGGCTGAACAAGCCCAGCTCCCTCAGCCGCTCCTCGTAGGACTTGTTGAAATTCACCTGAAATGAATGAAGTTAAATGACCTAGTAAATTCACATTAATAATTTTCTTCATTTTCAGCCCACTCGGTTCTAGGATTTTTGTGTGTCAGGGTACTGCGAAGCTGGTCCTTTGGACAAGACAAGAAAAGCTTTACAAGAGAAGTGGAAGAACAATGACAAGGTGTTGGATTTTGGTTAACAGATGGAGAGAAACCTCAAAATAATCAGAAGTTGCCATAGCTAGTCATTCCTCTCTGTTGCGTTTCTTAATAGCATGACATTGCAGCATTGTTGCACTCCCTTTGCTGAACTCCAACCTGAACCTTACGGGGCAATAAGAAACAATGTGTGAAATACTTCATGTGCTAATTGTGCTTTTCATCCCTGTTGTTTGAGACATTTAACGTGTTCTAAATACCTGTTTCTCCTTTCCAGCCCATGTTCTCCTTCTGGCTGTTAAGTATTTGATGCAGTCTATGCAATAGAGTATTAGATTTACAGTAGCAATAAAGCAGCCTGTGCTGTCTTTTCAGCAGGACACATTACATTTTCTGGTTGAATGAAGATAAACCAGGAAGGTATTGGCAATTTGAAGCAGTCACCTGATCTTTGATGTAAAGAAATTTCTGGGACTAAAATAATCAAATCAAAAATTGCCATGTCATTTCATCAAAGTTAAAGAAAGTTGTTAAGTATCTTTATTTCCTTCTGTCTATTTTTGTGCATACACTCACATTTTGTAGGTATATGTACAGTATGCGGAAGCTTCCCCTCTGTGCCTCTCTTCTCATAGAAGTCACTGACTCCTAGAGTACAGCTTCTGTGGTGTGTTTAATGGATTTCAGGATTTTCTTAAATCATTTAATTCTATTCATCCTTTTGTTTTCTCTCCATGTTTCCAGCTTGATTTTGAGAAATCTGTCCCATGATAATTGCATCAGCTATGAGTCTTCTCTGAAAGATCCCTGTTGGTTTTTTTTTCTTTTCCATGAGTTTCCTCTTCTACCCTTCTATTGTCAGGTGTGCTTATGGCCTTTTATTTGCCGATGGACTCTTCAGGAAGTCATTGACATCTCTTCCTAACCATTAAATCAATAGCTGAAGAAATGTGAGCAAACCTTCTGGTTACCTCTGTGCTATCCTTCGTTTTCCAGACCCTCTCTACAGAGGAAACCATCATCTTGACAGGTGTCTGTTGTAGTCTGCTACATCCCACCTATGAAAACAGTGGTCAATTGGCGATTGACATTTCATTCCTAAAAAAAATGTCCATTGGTGTACCAGCTGGTTCATTAGGTGATTTGTCAGATCATTGTGATGACTTGAGGGGTGTTGATAACATGTGTGAAAACAAAGAAATGGGGGGGACCAGGGCTTAGATCTAATTTCAAAACAAATTGGATTTCATTGCCAGGTCTAAGAGATTTTTTGCAGGTGCCTTATCATGCTTTGTGCAAAAGGGGTCATATAAAGTAGTTTTTCTTTGCCGTTACAGCCTGGTGTAGAGCCCATAAAAATCAACAGAAGTCTTTCCATCAGTCTCTCTCTATCAGTGAGTGATGTCTGCAATCTTTTTGTAATGCACAAACAACTTCATAAATGCTCCTTAACAAAAATATTGCTACTGCAGAGATTATTAGACAATAAGAGCAGAGACGATAAGAGATAAAGTAGCATCAGTGGCCCTGTGCCGATACCGTGCAGCCCTGGTGCTCAGGCCAGAGGATGCACAGAGTGAAGGAAGGGCCAATGATTTTGTTGGGCTGCCAGCTTTCCCTTGATGTCCTCACATCCTGGATGCACTGCCGGCCACAAGGCTGTCAGTCAGGGGCAGGAATGCACGGGAATACCAGGGAATGGTGAACTAGAAGGGGAATTTAGAGGTTGAAAAAGTCCAGGACCTTTCAGATTTACATTCGGTTCAGTGCTAGAAAGATGTTCATACCAAGCTCAAATGTGCTCTGTGCTTAAAAGGGATTAAATGGTTAAGTTCAACATTCCTCGTGCGCTGAGCGTGGTTTAGATGGTTTATAGCTATCAGCAAGCAAAATGGACTTCCTAGGTTTGCTTCCAAAATTGATTTATACGTTCATTTATATTCTTGCATATTAAGAACAGGCAAAGAATTAACAGTGCTGCGTGAGCAGCTCTAGCACATTTTTCACCTTATATGGAGAAATGCCTGCCGTTTATCAAGCAGGGTGAGATTTGCTGTTATTGTCACATTCCTTAACATTGGAAGACATCGCATTTCTCTGGCTAATGAGTCAACTCATAAGCTTATATTTTTGTAGTTTGAATGCTGGGTTTAATCCAGGAACTGCTGGGAGGGGCAGTGCTCCTCCTGAAAACCAGTGGCATGCAAATGTTCACTGCTGTGTTGCTGAGTTTGTTCCTCAGCTCGGCTGGAGAAACTGAGGTGCCTGCAAGTGAAAGTGCCTTTCTGTCCCAAGTCATGGCAAGTTCCTCCTGGCCGGCTCTTCTGCTTCTGGAGAATGCAAGAGGAAGGAAGATTGAGGGGAAAGAAGGGAAAAACTTGCAAATAGAGCATGCATGGTGTTTAAGGGAGCAAACCTCAGTGCTTTGTAGTGTCTCTGTTCCCCTTAGAGTGGTTTGTGTTGGAAGCAGCCTCTTCGTTGACTCGCTTAGACAGCCAGTGACAACTGCTGGCTGTAAAGTCGTTAATGTGCTGTGGGAACAGATAGGTGACAAATTCATCATTCGGGTGTGAGGTTAAACAAGGGGAAAATACGGAACAGCTTGATTAGTCATTGATATCTCAGAGCAGAGAAACTGTACAAAAGGATGAAAAAAAAAACTCACAAGATTAAGAAGGTGATGGTTATAAAATTTTCTTATATAATAGCTTAAAAGTACAGCATAGAAGTACTGATGAAGGCTGTGTTCACTGAAATAGTTTAATATGGAAGGTGAGAAATCCAGTATCAAATCTGACTTAAGTCTTCTAAATTAAAAAGAGAAATGCTGTTTGAAATATTTCTAGGATTGCAGCATTCAGTAGGCCTGTAAGCATCACCCACTACTGCTTATTGGTTTTGCTTCACATTTTGCTGTAAATTTTTACAGTGTGTTCTCTACCACTCTTGTAACTTGAGCTTGCCTTGTAACTGTGGAGACTTTTCTATGGAACTACTTGGGAAATGAAATACTAAATGGTAGTAATTAGGTGCAATGATTAGAAAAACCTGGCCTGCAATTCTTGCTGCTGATTTCACTTCAAGGTAGATACAGAAGAGTTAACTGGAAAACGATACTTAGGTTTTTCTTGCTCCATAACGGCAATGTTGGCTGATATTTTTTGTTTTTGAATAATAAGATGTAAGGAAAAACTCATAAGCGTAGGAGCATCTGAAGCCAACAGAAATAAAACGATAGTTTATATGGCTAAATACTTTGAAAAACCAACATTTGGAACATTTAGCCAAGTGGTTGCATTGTAGTATCCATACAATTTTGAAGGGGTAGGGCAAAAGATAGAGATTTTTATTTTGTTTGCTTGTTTGTGGTTTTCCCATTTTTCCTCTTTTATGGCTCACCAGAAGAGAACCAGATTTCTTATCATGTATGGATATAAAAGATCTTAAACTACATACATTTATTTTCAGGTCTCCACCCTTTGGCTTTGGATTTTGTGAGTGGCTATTTCAGTAAATATACATCTATATGGGGAAACTGGCAAATTGAACACTGTGCAAATCCACGTTTTAAAAAAAGCAATTGCCATTATAGAAGGCAAATGATATCATAAGAAAGCCAAGTAAAAAAGATTGCATTTTTGTTTGCTACTAAGGGAATGATTAATGCTTCCTGATGGTTTTTGCACCCTGCAATTGGAGATTCTGGCATGCAAATGGTCTAAATAATGCTAGGTTTTGTGACTGGTTGGCGCTGTATAATACTGGGAGTGGGGTGACTTAAATATACAGAGTGTGGGCCAATCCCAAAGTTCTTTTGCAGGCAGAACACCCACTGAAATCACATTTAAGTGTCGTCAGTGGAAGCTTTGCCAAAGAAATCACTATGGATTTGACCCTAAAGTTATTACTACTAAATTTCATATGTAAGCCTTTCATTATTGTGTTTTTTTTTAAGAATGGAGTACTTGAATGAATCCTGGAATTCATTATAACTTTCAGTTGTTATCAGAGTATCAGCTGCTTAATCTACATTTCCACTGGAAAATAGTCCTTCCCTCTCTCCCTCTGTTTTTTGTTTGTTTGTTTGTTTGTTTATTGTTTTTCCTTCTTGTTGTTGCTCAAAAAGTAGTAGTAAAGATACTGTGTGGCTCAGATTTGTCTGACTTCAAGTAAGGAATTCCTTAAAGTGCCTAAATTAGGAGCTTGGGCTTCCAGGTTCTTTATGTGAATAGAGGAGAGATTCATCTTCAAAGGAGACTCTGCTCAGTTACAATCTTGGTCATCTTTTTGCTGAGGGTCCCATCCCACCACAACCCCATTAGCATCAGAGATGGTGTAGGGTGCATCCTGGTTTGGGAACACAGAGGGGATGGGTTGGTAGGTGTAGGATCTGCTGTGATTTGTGACAGATGCTGTATGAAACGTGGTTCAAAATTCCTTTTTAGAAGTTGACATGTTTCTTTTTCTTTTTTTTTTTCCCCCATGGATGATGGAGATTGGCAACAGAGCTGTCATTTAACAGAGAAAATTTTGTGTTATAGTAGGATAAAGGATAAAGTTTCTTTCTTCATGTTGCTAAATTCGCAGTACTCCTGCTTTCACCTGTGTAAAGTATCAAAACAACAACAAGGAGGGACATTAGTATTTTAAAGCTGTTTTCATATGCCTGAACATTTCCAACTGCACTATGCAATACTATATATAAAACATTGTAGGTGGAGGTGGTAGAAGCACTTTTAAGCATGCCTCTGTATTCTAACATCATATTTTCACCTGTGTTTAGTTCTTGCCAGCCTTCAGTCATGCATATGAAAAATTTCCACACTGTTTTTTCTGCTTCAGGCTGAAACCTCTTGGAAAGATTTTCAACAGAATTACTCCAACTGCTTTTGAAAGAATGCATTACAGAAATTAGAGAGGTTTGTCAACCTTATTTAGCCAGCCATTCCTTCAAAGAGTTGTTATACCTTCAGGGAGTAGAGAAGAGGAGTCAAGATGCCTTTCGCAGCCCCATTGAAATTAACCCAGATTCATCAGCTTGGATAGGTTGGTAAAAATCATTATTTGCACATGCTCGTGTGAGCAGGTTAGAGGCTTGGTGATAAAATCTTTTAATACACCCACTATATAAAACATGCTTCAACCCCACCAGCCTCTGTGCATGCCTGGGGTAAGGAATATGATCAGTTGTACCAAGTGCCAGGCTGGGCAGCCCTGCGGTGCCAGCTGCCTCTGTTTTTGTCAGAGAAGAAGGTACCTGGGTGTTTTATGGTCTTCCAAATTCACTAGAGCTTTATGCCAAAGCATACTTGAGACAATAATTGAAAAGCAGTTGAAATTGCTGCTTCATTCATTCACTACTGTAATCATTCATGCAATAATTTCTGACGTAGCTGAGAGTAGAATTTATAGTCTGGTCCATATACCACTCTCAGAACTGCCTAGGATGTGCTGCACAAAGTTTGAGAACAAACTTTGAAAATCACCTTTCTGTCTTAGCTGTTTTTCTCCCAATTTTCTGTGGGGCTCTAGGACTGTTAAGTTTTAGGATTTTACCAATAGTTTTTTTGTTATTTTAAAGTCACTCCTCTGGGAGTCAAAAGGAGCTCAGCTCTCTGTAGAAGGGGTGGAGCTATCTATTAAAAATAGATATATTTAATATCTATTAAATAATTAAATTAAATAGTAGAGTATGAAAATGCTACTGAGATGTTTTAAGAAAGTTGAAAAAACAAACAAACAAACAAACAAAAAAAAACAATCTCTAACACGTGCTAACTTTAAGCTATTGAACAAATAGGGATAACAGAGTTTGATGGCTTGAGGTTGATGCCAAGACTGAGGGTAGATCTGAGGAGTTCAGGAGAGTGGAAATGAAGTGGTTGCTGATGCATCAGCATCACTCCAGTCAAGGTCTAAAGGCTTCATGTAGTCTGGGCTCCTTGCTCCCCCATTTATGTTGTTCTTTCAGACTTATGATGGCATTGGTGACTCTCGCTTCTTCCTGTCTTAAGCCATTTGTGGAGGATTAGCTCACTCAGAAGGCACAAAATGCTGCTCCTAGCGTGAGGTGCTAATTGGTATAAGCAGCTGTAGGGGGAATGTTTTTTGCAGTAACTGAAACAGATCTTTGCTTTCAAAGCTGTGATAACAGAGAGGCACCAGGAACTTTTCTGGAGAACTTGTATTTGGGCAGGTGAGGTGGACAGGGAGAAGGAAACACTTGCCATCCTCTAGTCTTGGCTGAGTTAGTGGGCTAAGAAATAGCTCAGGATGGCAACAAATGGATAATTGCCTGCTGAGTATAAATGCCTAGGCTGATTTTACAGTCTTGCTACTAATCTACTGCACTAGCAGTGATGAAGAATGGCATTTTGTGGCCTTTCTGATTCACATTGTACACCCAAAGGTGAATGTTACCATGGATGTCCTAGCAACCTACAGCAGTCATGATACACTACTGTTAGGCTATGGGGATATCCAGTAATGTCTGTTCCTTAGCACTGAGAACGTGCTTAGTGTCTTAAAAGCATGCTCCCATCAACAAAAATGCTGTTTAATTAAAACTTGCGTGAGTGCAAATGTTATCATCGGTGTAAACTTTATGCTTTTAATTTAGAAAAAACATAGGGGCTATAGAGCAAGCTAAAACAATTACGCAGTTTAAGGCGTCCGTATTATAAAATTTTAGTTAAGATTTAATCAGTGGGTGAATTACACCTGGATCTACCTGACAGCTGGAGTTAATGGTGGGTGATTTCCAGGGAGCTAGGGTGCTGAGGTAATATGCTAGAAATGGCAAAATAAAGTACTTCAAAAAAGTTCTATATTCTCAAGTATTTCATATAACATGGTATCTGTAAAGTGTAGATGTCAGTTAAATTTGGTGTCTGCCATCAAATGTAAGCAATAACCCATGGATAACGTTGCCTAGCTTTTGGGGAATCTGCAGCTCACCTTCCTATGTATGACTTTTTTTGGCTTTGTTAGCTTCATGGAGAATTTCACAGAAACCATCTCTAATTTTTTTTTTCTGTTTGAGGGTTTTTTTTTTTTTATGTCTTGCTTAGGAACTTAGGAAATAAACTGCTTTTTATTATTACTATTTTTGTAACTTTTTTTTTTTCCCTTGTGTTTTCTATTGAATACTCATTATAATGTAAGATTTGTGAAATGGATGGATTCTGCCTGAGTGACTGTTTCTATCAAACATATATTTTTTTTTCTTTCTTAGCTTCCCATATCTGCAGGTCTGTTCCTGAACAGTAGCAATGTTTGTGGTCACTCCTGGGGTGTTCAGTCCAAGCTCCAACAGAGAATAATACCGCTGTTGCTTTAAGCCCACAGTGTTGCTTTATATAGATATGGCCTGGTTTATAGTGTTGCTTTAAATACACAATAAGGGAGTTCATCTCCATTTCAGAAGACGTTTATGACTGATCTCTGCCTGGCTAGGAATGTTTGTTTTCTTAAGTTGCTTCACTGCAAAAATGTTTTGAAATCGAGACTACCAAGCTGGAGCTGGGGCCTTGTTCACGCTCTCTGCAGATTGAACACCATCAGCACTGGAAAGCTGGGGTTTTGCATTTAATTTCAAATAGATTGGGTTCAGTTCTGATGTGTCCCTTTCCAATCAGTCACCCTCTGTTTAAGTCTGTGTCTCCAAACTGACGTATGGGTGTCTACGACCGTCAGAAGTCTCAATAAAACGTAGCTGCTGGCCTCAGTCCTTTGCAGTAACATAGGTATATTTTCTTCTCTCCGTAGGTTCTTAATTAAATATCCTTGAAATAACTGATTTCAGAAAAAAAAAAACAAAAAAAAACCCTCTCCACTAGCAGGCATAGTAGCAACAGAGAAGTGGCCCACAAGGGTTTTATTCTGGATGCTCTTAAAACGGCATGTTGATGTGGGATGAGTTTTCTCGCTTGACTTCTGTTGATGTCACATATTGATTATGTATTACATTGGCAGAGGCCAATGGAAAAATCCTTTCTGTCCATGTACCAGACTTTCTGCAGGACTGTGGTGTGTCCTGCGTGGTGGCTTGAGCTTTCAAAGTCAATGAATAATGCAAAGTATCAGGAGAAGCCTGATACAAAGCATGTAATTTAGGTTGTGGAAGACTGTTCCTGCTCCTCCTTCCCTGTCCTGCCTGGCCTGGCTGTCTGGTCTCTCCCACGCCTGCCTTTCGAATGTCACTTTCTGGTGACTAGAAGAGGGATTGGGCTGCTCCTGTATGCAGAGCTGAGTCACCACCTTGCAGGAGACCTTCCAGGATGAAGGGAAATGGAGCAGGAGGGTTATTTGGTTGAATTTACTTGGGGACCAGCCACTCTGCCTCCAGACCTATGAGAAGGAGATGGCCTCTCTCCTTTGGTCACAGACAGCTAGGAAGCAGAAGGTCATGCCATGGGATGCTTTCTGTTAATGTGTAGAGGCCAGGAGGGGATCTTCATGGAAAGACAAAACTCACCCAGTCCTGCTAGCTATTCAGAGCATCAGCAGACAGAATTGTGACCTTAAGTACAGGTGACACATGAGCTTTGCCAAGTTAAGCGCAATGTCTTCTGTGGTATACAGGTATGGTCAAGGAATGGTTATGCATTTTTCAGGGCTAAAACCTCATGATCAGCCCATAGGCCAGCCTTCAGATGGAGAGCTTTTGATGAGGGCAGAGAGCTTAAGAAAAGAGCGATGAAAGCTTCAAATAAGATTTTCTGTTTGATTGTCTCCCTAGGTGGGACACTGAAACTCACTTGCTGTATGGGAGTATGCCTGGTTTCAGTTGTGGTATGTATGTAATGCTGTGTACATTCCAGTCAGGCATTAGTGTCATCCTTTACGGCTCGGCAGAGCCAACTAATTCGTGGCTATGTTTTTTTGGCAGGGCTTTGCAAATATGTATTGAACTCAGGTTTGTTTATTTTGCAGAAACACAATAATTCACAAAGTTAAATAGATGCCAATGAAATTCAAGGCAAGAAGGTGTGAACCTTCCTAAAGGATAAAGTAAAATAAAATAAATACCTCAGAAGTATAATACCAAAATGTTTTTGTTATTATGTTATGGGTCTTTTTGCCTTTTTCTTTTTTTTTTTTTTTACTTCTCCTCCTTTTCTTGAAGTTGAATGAAGAGGAAAGCAGTTTAATCCAGAACTAATTAATGTACCTTTATCTGGGGTGGAATGATTTCTGTTCAGTCACACCTTCTCCAGAGTGACTCAGATGGATTAATCAATGATCATCTTGCTAATTAAACTGATGATTAGAGAGGTAGAAGCTTTCAGTGGTGATCATTGCTTTTGTGTAGAATCAGTGAATTATATGTAAATAATGTTAACAAGGTGTTCATATTTTTCTTTTTATAGGATCAGTCAGAGGTCAAGAATGATCGAATGACTGCCATGTGTGTCTAGTACATTTGCACATTAAGAATGGTGTGATGGGGCTGAAAGAGTTGTTTTTTTTTTTTTTTTTTTTTTTTTTTCCCTTTGTTTTCTTATTCTGTAAGCAGGAACAGGTCCCATGATATTATGTCTGACCTCACTGTCATACCAGTTAGCCATTCACTGGCATTTATTTTTGTTTACCCTGCCTTATTCAGAAGAAGTACAAGATTAATGGCAAACTCAGGTTCTAATGCCATGATGCTTACTGTCTAATCTATTTTTTTTAAAGACATTATCAGCTATGCCTACATGTCTGTCCTTAACTAAATGGCAGACCCTTTTGTGCTGTATTTACCATGTTTAGTGCATAGGATTTTAGCATGGTTAGTAGACTGGAGGATAGTACTGCTTTCTGAGATGTGTGAAGTTTGTGTTAGCTTAGTGTGGCAGTTCTTTGTCTTACTTTCTCTCTCTTTTTGTACCTTTTTCCATTTTTTTCCTGATGCATGAAAGATTTTTTTCAGATTGATTCCTTCAGAAGTGCTTCACCCTGAGTAGAAGTTTAATGAGAATAGTTGGTACTAAAGAGCTTGTTTTGGGAAAGAAGTAAGAGGAGCATTGTAAGATCATTGATGTAATGTCTGTTTCCTCCTAGCCAGCTTTTAAAAGATACCTGAATGAGTAAAGCTTTGTATGTATGCAGCAACATGCTACCATTCTTTGGGATCATCCGTGTGTGAAGCTTTATTATTCAAGACTGCAGAAATGGGAAGATGGGTTTTGCAGAACTGGCAGAGAATTGCTGCAAAGTTTGTGTTTACCATGGCAAACTTCTTTCAACATTTGATGGACATTTTTGTGTGGGCATGTTATGACCTCCCTGAGAGTTAGGTCATTGGGAGTGTTGGGAACACATCAGACAAACTCCCTTATAGGCCTTGATATATCTCCATGTAAAACTTGACGGGTAGGGAAGTATTTTGTTACTTCCCCATAACTGGTTCTTTCATTATCAAAAGTAGTCGACTACCTGCCTGCTATAAGCATGTGCCCTCATTCCTGCCAGTTTTTGCCCAGATTTAAATGTTTTAGCTTTATAAATTTACAAATCTTGGATGACTGAGTTTTGGTGTCATGAGGCCACTACAGCTGTAAGTAGCTAACAGACAACTACATTTCCCCTATAGCTATGGGTCAGCAAAGATCCAGGTGAGTCAGGTTTGCATGTGAGGATAGAGTTTAACTCTACATTGCTGAAATCACATGCATACATTGATGTGGGTCTTGCATTTAGCATCTCCCAGCTCTTGAATATTCTCACTCCATTCCTATCAAAGCATCAGTAAAGAAGCCCATCTGTATACGACTGTGGTTCTGGTAGGAAAAGGAAAATGCTCAAGCAGCACTCTGCAGTGAGTTGGAACATAGAAAGAGAAAGGGTACTTCTAAATTCATTTTGCAAAAATTCATGTGGGTGAGAGCAAACTGCCATTTAAATATTTCACGTCCTAGTTGTTGGTGTTTAGGAGCTGGGTATCATGGTGAAGAAAGAGCTGCCTTGTTTGAGGAGCAGAGCTATACCATGCCACTGGGTGAGAAAACTACCAATGAGAAAAATACATGTCAGTCACGTTAGCTTTGCTGTGAATTTTGCTACAGAAGGGATCCCTGCTGCTTAGGTCAGCACAGTGTTAACTGAACTCTATTGCTGTGGCACTCACAGCCCTTCTCTGCAGCACTTGACACTCTCACAGCAAAGATGAGGCAAGTTTTGGTCATGTGCTCTGAATGTTTGTTGTAGATAGATACTTACTCTTCCCCACCAGCAAAGCAAGTCTCTATTTCGTAGTTAGAAAGTGGGTTTTCTGATAAGAGCTAAGAAGAATATTACTTAAACCTTATTACTCATGTTTCCTTTTGGGTGTAACTTGCAGCCTGATACCGCTCTTTACTTTGCTGGTCCATTGTTAATTTGTCCCTTTTGTATTGTGGCTTTGCAGCTAGTATTATTTGCTGTTTTGTCTGCATTTTATTTTAATGGGGCAGTGTTTGTTTTCAGTGAAGTTAGTTTTGGACTATTGCAGAGTAGGAACATGCTCTAATTCCACTGAATAAACTTACTAAAAGAAAACTTCTAGTACTATGTTGCCCTATTTTTCTGCTTGACAGCTCAGATGGAAGAGCAACCACTAGCTAGTATTTCATGTGTTTACATGTAATGTTTTAACTGAGAATATGTTTTGTTCCATGCCATCTCCATCACCAGGCTTTTCAGCAAGATCTGCCTCTTGAAGCAGAAGTATAATAAAACTCTTGTGTTAGTTTTAATTCTGCTGTAGTTTGTCAGTTTAAGTGTTGTACAAATGAGCATATTTTTATGACAAGGTGCTGTGTGCCGTGAAGAAGCTGTTGAAAATCAACCTTGCCAATTTAAACATCACAGAAAATATTGTAATACAGTCTGACACTTTGCAGCATGAAAATGACAGAATTTGTAGAGCAAGTTCTTCTTGCCAGCTCTGGGGAGCTCAGTTAGACGTTGCCTTCAGTGCATTCACATTGAACAAGTGGAGCAGTCTTCTGTCTTATCATTTTCAGGCAGTGAAGGCAAAGAGCAGCAGGTTAGTCCACGTCCATCTGCTCAAAACCAGAGGGCGGCTCTCCAGAGCCTGGCTGGGCTGGTGCAAGCAAACTTCTACAGGAGGTCTTTGAAGGTGAGGCACGGCTGTCTTGCAGAGGTCATGGCTGGGATTTGATAGGCACCTCTCACAGTCAGTGCTGCCACTGTAGAAACAGGACCATGGTGGGAATGGCCCCTTTCAAGCCTTCTTTCTTGGTTGAGCAGGCAGGGTGGAGATAAATGAGCTACTGCAAAGCAGACCCCTCTTTAGAGCAAACCTTGACAGCTCAAGAAAAATTCCTCTTGTTGACATATGTTGCATTGCTGGTTTCTACGTTGCCTCTGGATAAAGAAAGAGGTTTTTAGCTGCTGTGCATGGGTGATGCACACAGAATGCTCACGCGATGTGTGAATTCAGTGGAGGTGCTTCTAGCCGCTCTTTTTGCACGAGTTGTTGTCTTTGCGTGAGAGTTTAATGATTTAGCTGGCAGTGCTTCAGAACTAAACTTATTTCTAATGTATCCAGGCGTCCACATGTTAACAAAATGTTTTTTGTTTTTCAGATTGCCAGCACTACAAAAACAGAGACTTCCAGCAAAAAATTCTCCAGCTCATGAAGTGGCGGTGGCAGTGTTAAGAATACACCCCAGTCCTATGCTTTTACTTCAGGATGCAGTGGGAAACAAGGCATGCAGAGAGCAAATAATGATGCAAGGTTTGTTTGTTTCTATTTTGTTGGTTTGCTTATTTTTGAATGTATAAATTAGATTATGAGACAATTATGGGCCAAGGTCCAGGAACAGACAGCTTAAATTTTGCATTAGTCCCTGGGTCTTACATTTCATTTTGGCTGAATGCCTTTGAGGAATTAGAGTCAACCAGTAGCGAACACCAGCACTGGGGGAAATCGAGGCCATCTGAGTTGCTCCTCTGGAGGCGTTGATCCAACTCTTAATGCCTTTGACTTCAAAATGGTCTATATTTACAAAACTTCAGTACAGACAAGGGTTCAAATCCGTAAATAGCATAGATGCAGTTTTCTATACTTAACTTAAGGAGGGAGAGGGAGGGGTTTAGGCTTTTTCCTGCCCAGCTATTAAGAGTGTTATGATGTGGTAAATGTCTGTCTATCAAAGGAGATGGAATGGATGAGCAGTTTCTGGTGCAGTCTGCATCATTCCAGAATTAGACAGAAAATTGCCAGCAGAGTTGCCCTATTCCTGATCTCTCTCTGTCCTCAAAGCACAGAGCAGCATTAAATTTTAGTTCTGCTAATTATCAGATGTCTTTCTGCTCTAGTCACAGATTTTATGCATGGCATATGAGAGAGAGAGACAGACTTTTGTTGCAGATTTGAAAGACCTTGTGCAACTGTGCTTTTGAAAAGGCAGGTTTCCTTATTCCCCCCTCCCCCCCTTTTAGTTTAGTCATGTGAAGCAAAGAGGATGTTTTAGAGATTTTAAAAGGTTTAATCATAGTGTTTTATAAAAGGGTGATGGGAGAGTGTTTATTCAACTTTTCATTATTTTGAATTCCTGAGCATTGTTAGCCATTATGAATTGAAAAACAAACAAAACCCACAGTTTTCTCAAAACCATGCCATGTACTACCCTACGTATGCTACTACTTAACACAAAATCCAGGCGTGTTTGGGCTTTGTAGCAGTAACCAACTGTGTAAGCCTGATAAAACCATCTTTTAAGATGTTCAGGCCTGTGGGCAGTTTTGCACATCATAAAGTCCAAGGAAGCAGGGCTGGATGTGAATGCATCCAGTTCATCTTCATTCCCCAGGAGCTGTCATCTTCAACCACGTCTTCAGCGCATCCACTGAAGGGTTGCAGTTTCAGAGAGATTGTAACCCTTCCTGTGCTGCAACAAGATTGCTTTTCTTGCTTGACAAACTACTCTGGGGCAAACTGATGCTGCATAAGCAAGGGAATTCTCCAAGGTGCAGGTTTTTCTTTGGCTGATGCACACCAAGCAGGTGACTCTTAGAGCTGATTGTTATGTGACATTAGATAAAATTAAAAAAAAATAAATTATATAAATCATTGCTTATTTTGTAACTATCTAGTCTCTTAAAATGAGTATATAATGGAGCTTTGCTACATTTTGTAATGACTTTAGAGCTTTGCAACTTGAAAGGAACTTAGGGCACCAGTGCCACTGCAGTTAATTTGCATGAGCTCTCCATTTGCTGTTGTTTGGTTAGCTGAGTTGACTCTTTATAAAAAAGACAGGTTATTATTAATACTAGCTTATAAATTCAGAAAATATCAGAATGGATTTGCAAGAGCAGTCAGTGCTATGCTAAACATGATTACAACAGTGTGGAAGCTCTTTTGAATTTTCCATTTTTCCCTTTTCCAAAAAACAAAATTATGCAAGCAAACAACCCCAAAACAGCCAGCTTCTAATTGGCTTTGAAAAAAGGACAACTGTGATGCCGTGCCATCGTGATTAGTATAACCAGACTTATTGTTCCAGCATATTGTGCTATGCTTTGCTGCCTCAGGTTACAAGTGTCACTGAGATTATATAGGCTGCAGCATTTGTGAAGTCATAGTTTAGCTATGTTAGTCAACCTGGAGGGAATTATTTATTTATCTGTTTGTTTATTTGTTTCATCTGTTTATTTCCTTATTTAAAAGAAATATTGGACCTGTTTATAAAACGTACCAAGACTGGTATCTGTTGGGGACTGGGTCCTACAACCCTCTGAGCCTGCTGGTGTTTTTTGCCATGTTTCAGTGCTATGGCATAGATTTACTGTTCATTGCCTTGCAAGTTTCTCACATTTGTTAATGGTCAGTACATGTTGTTTCATTTTGATTGTGATCACCTGTAGTTTTCCAAAAAGCAGAGAGCGAATTTGTCAGCAGCAGAAGGTGAATTTGCGAACTCTGTGGAGGCATGGAAGAGAAAATTACGGCATATAGTTCCTAATGATAAAGATACTGTAAACATCCTAAAATTACAAAGCAATGTGGTGCATTAAAGCATTAATTTGCATTTTGGCTAAGGCGTAGCTGCATTTTTGGACTATCCCTTTAATTCTGCTGTGTTAATTACCTACTGACCAGTTCCTGGGGTGGAAGCAGCAGGAGCCGTGCCTGCAGCAGTTCCCTGACATAGTGGTTTCTATCAGACAGAGCAATGGGATTCCTAAGGTTGCTTTGAAACCTGGGGTCTATGACTGTAGGCCAGCAGACTGACTTGAGCAGGAATCTAATTAAAATAATCTAAGATATTGAGTAAAGCTTGCAAGTGCCATCTGTTCATCTTTACAACCTGAAATTCCTCAGTGAATGACAGTAACAAGTTTGATTGTTTCTGTCCTTGTGTTGTAGCTGGATTTTGTTAGAGCAACCACCCAGTACAAGAGGAGCTACGCAGGCTCTTGTTAGTATTAATAACCATCTGGACTTTGTCAATGTTTCCGTCAAGGTACATTCTGGAGATAGAGATGGTTTAAAACCTGGTCTCATGAGGAAAGCATCGATACCCTGCAGGCCCTGCCTTGACTTACTGGCTTAGCACAGGCTCGAGCGGGGCAACACCCGACCCTAATGAGGTGTCTGTTGAGGTGCATCTCCTACCATCATGCCGGGTGGCCAGAAGGCAGCAGATGGACTGCTTCCTTTGCAGGGCTGCACTTCAAGGAGCTTAGGCTCCCCAGGCCTGAGGGCCACTGATTCACAAGGCCAAAGAACCCGCTCACTGTGCGTGGCGTTCAGGTTTCAAAGTATCGGCCTGCCCTTGGGCACCACTCGGAAGACACAGGCATGCACGCACATAGTAGGCACCAGCTTCAAAGCTGCGCTGGGGAGCAATTTGTTATACCTGGTGCAGGAGTGAATTAGGAAGATGTTAGCTTATATTAGCAAGAGGTGCTGAGGGTGAAGCACCTGGCTGTGTCTTTTCATGCTGGATCTTCAGTGGTGGTGCAGCCCGAGGAAGACGGACACCTGCTTTTTCAGAGGAGTCTCTTTTGAAGCAGAGCTGATGTATAATTGAGATAAGTAGGTCACTGCGTGCTTACTTTAATAGCTGTTTAATTATGGCCCAGCATTGCTGGCATATGCAGTAAGTCTGTGGACTCAGATTTTTGATTAAGATATGATCATAACTCCATCTGTAGAGTCTCACAACAAATTGTTCCTAGGTTAAAGTAATTAAACGCAAGGCTTGGTTCTTTACCTCTTTTCCAAGTGCAAGTCTTAGTCGTGTGGTTGATTGGATGAGGAAATGTCAAACAGAAGTCTGTAGATCCAGGGGAGGAAAGAAAAATAACATCCTGATTTGCAGATTCGTGATAGAATGATCAGGAAGCATAATCAAAGATAGGGAGGAAGGTACGCACCGGTGCCTTCACTGAAACCATGGAACAGAGCAGCCTTAAAAACTCTTCAACTGACCTATAAATTCAATATCAACAGGATACATTCACAATTCATATAAGACAAGGCAGGCACCTGGCAGAAAGAAACTTGTGGCTATTTGGGGAAGCCTCTGTTACTAACCTTGAGACGTAGCCTAGAAGAGGAAAGGTTCACAATACGCAGGGGAAGGGGAAGAAAGGGGAGGTCTGCTGAGGGTATCCTTGCAGCCTGCTGGCTAGGGTCCATATTCAGGAGGTAGCTTCTGACTGACAGGCAGCAGTTGAGGAACTCAGCAAACCTAGGGCCATGTTACTGACTGTCTAAAAAATTCAATCTAGCGTGTTTTTTTTTTTTTTTTTTTTTTTTCCAATGTAACCCTAGAAGGAACATATAAGACCCTAAAGACTTCAGGTTAAAATAATGCTTATATCTCCAAAGTTGGCTAGTTGTGTTTATTTCCTATATTTCCTAGATGTATATGAATTTACCAGTTGCCTGTGTTCTTGGTCATGGTTCATTCCTCCATTCCTCAGTGGTGCTGTCAGCAAAGATCATCAGCCTAACTAAAGAAGGCAGTGAAAAGTTAAGCATGCCTGACAAAGTTTAATGATGCTACCCTCCAGCAACAGAGCAGTTCTCTCAGCTACCTGTATTCAGTCTGGCACTCTTATATCCTTGTCCTGCTCGCAAGATGTTGAGATGAAAGGTGTGCAGTGACACCCTGCCCCTGTAGAGCTGCCGGGAGTGTGCTGTGGGTGTAGAAATATAGCTGTGTGCCTGCTCCTGTGCTGCAGTCACTGGAAAGTAGCTTGCCTGTCATTCAGGATGGCTCCTTCCTCCTCCGCTGTGATGTGAGGTGGCAGGGACTTGGTATGGGTAGGTAGTGTAGCTCCCACACATGGTGAACATCACAGCAGGCTTTTCCTGCTTTGCAAGGCCAGGCTTTGAGCACAAATGGCAGTGCTCTGTGCCTGAGCACCACCAGAGCAGAAGGAGTGTTTGACTAAGTTTATATTTCTCTGGGAGTCATTTTAACTGAGCTGTCAGTCAGGGTAGATCATTATTCTCCCACCTGAGCCTCAGCACTGCAATCAAGAGGATATGGAAATCCCTGTTTGAAATTCTGACAGCTTCTTCTTTACGTCTGCTCCCAGAGATGTGCACTCCTGAAAATAAGCTCGCACTTCTGCTCCCTTTTCCCAACATCCTGCAAAACCTTATGGCATAATCTTTCTTCCTCACCAAAGTAGTGTCATCTACGCAGATTTATCAGAGTTTTTTTTTTTTATTTTCTTTCTTTTTTTCCTTAAAATTAATCAGATCTTTCCTGCATTGCATTTTAAAAACCTGGAGTTACATAATCAGCCAGTGCTTTATATTGGCCAACCGTTACAGCCTTGTGTGTGTCTGCCCCTTCATTGCAGAAGAGCTGCAGCAGAGCACAGGCATATCCAGGTCCATCTATCTCAAATCACTGGCCCAGGTGTGGATGCATGGGGGCTCTGCACAGGAGAGGAGTGGTAGCAGTAGTTTACCTTCCCCAGACAACTTTTAAGTTTCTATGATTAATTTCTGTTCTGTAATGGAAAAGGGGAAAAGAACCCTTCAAATAGTTTCTGTAGATAGTGCATTAAATGTATTAAAATATCTGTTTTCAGATGACAACATGAGATTTTTTGTTTGGGAAGTGTGTGGATAGCAGGCTTGGTGGTTACAGCCCTGGTATTGGTGAGACCTATGCTTATGGCTTCTATCTGTGTTCAGCCTCACAAGGCTTGGAGATCTTTTAATTCTGGATTGCTCAGAACTGGGCAAAGCAGGGGACTAGGCTGGATTTCTTGTAACCTGTAGGTTTTGGAGAATTGTGAGAATTTCTTGAAAATTCTCTTAAATAAACCATTTCTCAAAATTAAAACGTCTCTGTGAAATGTTGAGGTTTTAATTAACCCCAGTCAAAAACATTGTGCTGTTGCTTTTTCAGCACTTCCACCTTTGTCCTTGAGTTCGTCCAAAATCCTTCTTGCTTTGAGAATCTTGGTCTTGAGCACATCACCTCTTATTACTTGGTAGGAAGAGAATGCTAATGTAAGGTGGTGTTACTTGGTCCTGTTTTGTCTGCTCAGCAATTATCCGGATCCTACAAATTTGTCCTTGTTCAGTTCAGTCACAGAAACATTTAGCTGATATTCTATGTTATTGCTTATAGTCCATGCCTGGTCTTGCAAATAGGAACTAGTTCAGAAAATTTGAAATTAAGGTGTACAGAGGAACATCTGCATCTTTGTGTGAATTTGCATATAGAGCTAGTCCTTCAAAAACTTATCTTATCTTACACTTTCCTACTGCAGAATTTTCTGTCTGACCTATTGCTGGTATTCAAAAGTAATTATTATTGAATCTCAACAAATCAGGTGTGCTAAATTGAAGACAGAAATAACAAACAATTAAGTAGTTCTGGAAGTGCACTGAACAGTGTAGAAGTTTCCACAATGCTACTAAATTTAGGTTTCACTTGACTGGGCCAGTAAATGTAGCCACAGCTAATTCATTTAGGCATTGTGTGAAATACTTTTCAAATACTGACACAGTTGCTGTCTAGGTACACCTAAGTAGGCAGTTTGTATATGAGTAACAGCTGTTGTCATAGTCCAGTATCTTGTGGAAGACATTTGGCCTTTAGGTATATTCCTCCCCTTGGACCTACCCAGCCATTTGATTTCCAGAAATGTTCTTCCTTTGAAGTCTCTGAAGTATATCTGAAGAGGTGACAATATAATTGCGAAATGGCGAAATGCCTTTTCATTTGCGAGGAGAACAGCATTTGAATGGGAACCAAATGGTTCCACCCACTTTCCTGCATCTCTGATAAGGTATCTTGCACACCAATCACTAGGGAACTTCCCACTAACCTTAAAAATAAATAAATAAATAAAAAATCCAAAACCAAACAGTTTTAGGAAGTGCAGTGCTCCGGATTGGATTGTTGCTGCGCATGAGTCACCACAAAACCGAGTTTTAATGTTGTGGATCTTTTCCTGCTTTGTTAAAATGCAATCATGTAAGATCTGTTGGTTTGTTTTGCTGGTAATTGAAAAAGTGAAAAGGGTAGGGTATGGTACAAAACTGTTGTAGCGTAAGATAAATCAGCTACTTAAGCATTGAACCTTCAGTTTGTTGGTGTAGGAGAGGGAGGGGCAGAAGCTGCATGGAAGATCAAAGCCATCAGGAGCGGTGATTAAAGCAATCTTATTTATTATTTTAGTTTTATATTTCAAAGCTTTTTCGTTACCCTTTTCTGCTTTATGTGTTGGCACAATGGATGAAATCCTGTCCCTATTGAAGTTAATGGGAAGTTTGCCATCAATCTTAATGGGACCAAGATTTTACACATAGTGTTTTAAGATGTCTTGACTGTTTACACAGCATGTGTAATCATTTCAGGATTCCTTGTTTTCTAGGTAATAGTGAAAGTGTTAGGTATCTTTTTAAATTACCTTAAGAAAATAATATAAATATTTTACAGTATGAAGTTTCACCTAGTTATAACAAATTTTGTATTGATTTTCTCAAAACTTCCTTTCTTTAATCTACAGGAAAGCGAGCTTTTACTGGCAGACTATCTTTCACTTAAGACAAAAATTCACAATACATTTTTGGTGAAAGTAGTTCATTCCTTTACTGCCTAAAAATACAAATGCAACTGTTTTATTTTACCTAGGTATTTCTTTCTACTCCTGTTTTTTGATTTTTTTAGTTATTTAAATTTATTTTTTTTGTTTGTTTGTTTTAGTTATTGAAATTTAGAAAACTATTTTTAAGAACAGGCTGTTACAAAAGCTAGTTTCTGTACTGTATTTCTTTGCTACTTAGGTGAAGTAGCTCTTTGCCAGCTATATGACCTCAGTGTACTTGAAGGTTAAATTGAGGAATGGACCAATAAAACCAAACCAAAACAAAAAACAGTTGTAGAATCACAACGATGTTCTCTAGGTTTCTGTCTTGAAATAGCCCTGCTAATTTCTCTAGTGGGTAAGGAAAAAAAATTGCAAGCAATTTTCACCCTCACACATGTCATGTAATGTACTTGTGTGCACCTCTGTGTATTCACACTCCTGTAGCATAATTCAACTTTTTTTTTTTTTTTTTTCCCTAGGAAATAATAGCATAAAAATACCTCATAGTGATTCTTAAACTAGAACACTAATGTCAAATCTGTTTTTTGTATATTTTGTAAATATTTTCTATATTTATTATATTTGACTTATTTTCTAATTTCCAATAAAGGGCTGCAAATGAATAGTAGAATATTGAGCAATAATAAAAGTAGGCTGATACTTTTCTTCGTTTTCTGACCATTTTTAACTGGCAAAATTTGCTTAGACAAAATGCAGTACTCTGCTGTGCATTCAACTGAACCCTCCTGAGCTATGTTCTAGCATTTCCTAATAAAAATCCCTGCTAAAAAGTTATTGAGCTCATCTGGCTTCCAGAACGTAGTTTTCTGTTGCATGCTGGCAAAGCTGACTGTTTTGTTGTCTCTGATGGTACCTTGCTGTACCCTGAATTACGGACAGGACAGGAACTGAATTTTTATCTGTGTACTTGTCACAGCAAGGGCTTGGGGGGCACCAGCAAGTGCCACAGCAGGAGGAGCACATCCGAATGGGGCAGGTAGACAAAGGAGAAGACAAGAAAGATCTGGCATGAGGATTACTGTGATTTCTTTTTTTTTTTTTTTTTTTTTTTTCCACGTGCCTTTCTTTTCCCCAGCCATTACTTGAGCATTTACCACACATTAATCTTCAGCTTTCTTGTTTTCACAGCCGCTGCGAGTCCCCCCCATCCATCTGTAGCCACTGTAGGTGAACCATGACAATAGTAAATGGTTAATACCTAACAAAAAAATATTTTCAGGTGGCAAATAACCAAGTATTTCATAGCTTATATTCTTGTTCACCCTTCTTTCTTCTCAAGACCAAGAAACCATGTTGAGAGAAGGATGTGTTTTTGGTGTTTGCTCATTCCCCATGTCAGCAGCATCTGGGTTCTTTCAGGAGCTCAGCAGATTGCTGCACTAGAAGTTTAGGAAATGATTGTAAGATGTCTGTGTTGTTTTATTTCCTGTGTGTCATTTCCTGTGATATTTCTACAGAATAGCCATTTCTGTTGCACATACATAAATCACCTACACTATAATGCTGCCATTGAAAATGAAGTAGTACATTACACACATGCACATACAATTAGACTGTAGTACTGTCTACTCATGTTATTAAATATAGTTAACATAGTGAAAAATTTCTGTAAAACCAAAAGTGAATTCCCGTAGGAGTAATGAGGAAAAAATTACAGATATTTGCATTTTAGATTTTGATAAGTTTAAATGTATTTCTGTCTTCTGAAATATTTTTGGAACAAGTTGACTTCTTAACTAATGTGCATATCCTCTAGCTTTCACAGGCTGTAATTTCTTTACTGTTTTCTTTGTTCTCCTCAGAATATTTTTCATTTCTTCTTAAAATAGTGTGAATTTAGATCAAAGTATTAGCAAATAGCATAGGATTGGCCGTATACCCAGAATCTCAAAATCAGTATTTATCCAGACTATATATAGCGAATTGATTAAAGTGGTTTCAGGTTTTGTGCAAGTCAAGAAGCTATTTATGTGCATTGGAATAAAAGCTGTAGTGTTGAACAAAGTTTTGATTATTCACAGAAGTTGGAAGTGAAAAGATATGTGATTTCCAAGGCTTTTGTAGAATCAGTAGATGAAGATTTATTGTAAAATCAAGGAGATGAGGAGTGGGTTCTGTGGACTTCGTGGGGAAAACCACAGAGAATGAAGTTGGCGTGAGATTTTTTTTCTCTCTCTCTTTTAATTATTAATATATGTATATATATATTTCTGGGCTAGAAGTGATAACTGTGATCATCTAGCTTGATTTCCTGAGTAACACAGATCACACGACTGAAGCTTTTTTCTTTCTAAGGAAACTTTGGTTCTCATATTTTTTGTTTGAAAAGAAAAGAAAAAAGAAAAGAAAAAAGAAAAGAGGCCACATTTTGTGATAGATTGCTTAATGATCACAGTATTTCTGTAATTCCTCCCCAAATCGTGTTTTGCCTCTGCTGAAGGTCAATGCAGTATTTTCCTAAATGTCCCTATGAACCTGACCCCCCATGGCCCTTTCTGGGTTCTTTCAAGACGTGATGAAATAAACCATGTATGTTGCTGTACCAGCTGCTGCTTTTCTGCATATTTGTGGCCAGACAATCCACAAGGTGAAATGTTACTGCTGAATTAAGTGTGCAGCCTTTAAGAAGAGTTGCAGCAATATTGTTTGGGGTACCTGAGTCCCGTCCTTACCTTGGCCATTCTTTTGTCCAGAGGGACTTGGTTTTCCATATGTCTGTCTCTCTTCTCCCTGGCTTTCCTATCTTCCCCGCTGCTCTGGATTGGATAGCACTTCAGCACAGCACTTCTGGATTTGTAAATGAAAAGCCCTGTTCATTATGGTAATATGCCCTGTGTAATTGTTTGAACATGCTTTGCCAGGCAGGAGCAGGTGGCATTCATCAGTAAACAGCCTGATTTTTGAACTAGTTATGATAGCGTAAAATTGTAATAGTTTCCCTAGACAAAGTCTTGGCATCACTGAACACAGGGGGGATTTTAGCATCAAAGAGATATGGGCCAGCATTCATCTACTGTTGTTTTTTCCTTTTTCCCCCTGCCCCTGGCAAGTTTGAGGCAAATTTGCCCCACTGGGACAGAGATTGTAGCCTGTTTGTATTACTGACTGTTGCCTCCTGTAATAAAGTTACGTTTATTAACAGTCCCTTTCAGAACCTTGTCTTTGGATAGTCAAATTTTGTAAGATTTTAAACCCCAGGTTTTATTACTGAAAGGGTTTGGAGACAGTAGTCACAAAGTCATCACCTTTGTCTAGACTCTGGAAAGAAAAGAGCAAGTGTCACACTATCTACTAAGTGGTAGGGTTTTTTTTTTTTTTAGCTAAACTGTAGCAAAGTAGTCTGTATTTTTATTTCATACAGAAAACTGTGTCACGAAGATCAGTTTTCATTAGACAAAGTAAGTGCAGAACTGTACTGTCAGCTAGTGGATGTTTTTTTCCAAACACTTCTGCAAGAAGTGTATGGAAAGTTTGTGCTATGACTTTTCCCTAAACACAGTCTAAATGTGAAAGACCTATTTTAAGGCAAATAGGGTATTAAAAAGTTTCAAAGCCGTTAGTCCTAAGCAGTGCATTATTTACTTTGAAATGATTGCTTTTGCCTGTTTCCTGTAAAAATGGATCCAAATTGCTGACACTTGCAACAACCGTTTTTTGTTTCATTTTGGCATAGTGAGTTACTGGAGACTTTTAGGACCATTGTAAGGTACAATACGTCATTTCCTTTCCACGTTGCCTTTTTTGCTAATTGGTCTGTATGTGTAACCTTCCTAAAGTAACTCAGTCTTGGAAGTCCTTATACTTAGAAAGGTTTCCCTGACATCTATACAAAGGTTTCCTTACTGAAAAAATCAAGCTGTTTCTTATCTGTTCTTGATGAGGATGGCCAGCAGCTGATCCTAAATCTGTTTCAAAGTAGCCTTTTATGTATTGAAAATATATTCTGGCTTCTATTTCTCATTCTCTTTTCTAGGCTATGAATACACAATTTGTTCAACTCTTCACCTAGTTCATGTTTTCTAGACAGATTTTTCTGAATTATTATTCAGATCCTCTGATAACTCCAAGAATGTGTTGTTTCTTTTTTTTTTTTTGTTTAGAAAATTGCTACCTCCTATTGTTTTGTGTTGTTGAAGCATCATTCCCACTTCCTTTGTGCACACCTGAAAAAAGATGTATTAAAAGAAAAAACAACAAAGATAATGATTTGCACGAGGAGAACAAATGTACATTCATTTCCATTTATTTAAGAGCATTATTTGTTTTCAAAACTGCTCTCACAACTTACCACTTTTTTCTACCTATTGTCATAATGGTGTTTTTTTTTTTCTGTAACTTATTTGTAGGGTGTGTTTTCAGACAAATGGAAAAGGATGGACTTAGTTTTGGTTCTCAGTAACCCCAATGCAAAAGATATAAGATGGAGTTGTTATTTTGCTGATAAAGATCAGGAACTTGTCACATGTTTGGAGGAGTCTATTGCCTAAATTCAGCAACAGAAAGTGCAAAAGCACACAATGGAGATATAGTTAGCTAAAGAAAAGGAGGATGGTGAAGGGGTATAATTGCAAATTATGATGCCTTCACCTGTTTAATTGGATGTGGGCACTAACATTTCTGCACCTAACCCCTACAGATCAAAATTCCCTCCTCGCACCTTTGAAAATGAGAGTTCAGCCTGTTGCTCTGTGGAGTTTCCACTTGAGAAAAAGCATTTGGATGCTTTTGTTAAGATACTGGGGCAATTTGAAAAACGCCACTCTGTATCGGATGCGGCAGGGAGCTGGGGTGGTGAAGGGTGTGGCTCCTGTGTCTCCTGAGCTCTGCCTGGGGCATGAGATAGTTGCAAGCAGCCCTCGGATCAGCTGGCAGGAAAGGAGGTCCCTCCTGGGGGTCCCCAGAAGGGTCAGGGGCTGCAGGGCTGGGCATGAAGCGCATCGCTCCACTTGTCCCTGTGCTGCAGTTGCTTGAGGATGTGCATCACCCCTGGAGCCTGGATCCTCCTCTGGTGGTGCTGGAACAAGTCCACTCCCGTCCTCTCTATTTTCAGAGCAAAGAAACCCCAAACCAAACCAGCTTGGGTGTCACAGTGCCTTTTGCCTTGGAGGCTTTCCGTAGAGAGGGAGGCAGTTAGCTACAAATAACTGCTGCAGGGGGAAACTGGTCTTGATTTAATATCTGCTCTCAGAGCTTCAGTAACTCTCTCTTTGATGGTTCATATTGAATGCTTCACTTTGCTTTCTTTAACTAATTGTTACAGTGAAAGAAAAAAATAATTGTTGTGACAGAAGCTGCTGCTACTGCCAGTCAGGGTGGGCAGAGGAACTTGAAGTCCAAGGATGCGAGTGGGAGAAAGCCCACACAAAACCCACAGGATGACAGCATGGCCCATCTGGTTGTCTCGCAGGCTTCAGCTCAGATGTCCTCAGCTCTCCTGCTCAGAGAGGTTTGTAGCACGTAGTCACAGCAGAAAGTGTTACCCATACCCCAAAGGCCAGCTTGCAAAAACCAAGCGATGTGGTGAGGTGAGCACCCAGGGTGGCTGTGATGGATGTTTTTGGTGCTGGTGAGAAAGTAAGGGAGGGTGGGAAAGGAAGGTGATGGATAAGAATGACTAAAAAGGAATCCAGGAAGCATATGAAAGAAAATCAATACACCATGTAGTTTGTATTTTACACTTACCTGAGCTAAAGGGCAACTATGAGAGTAGTTTCTGGGTAAGAGCCAAAGCTTGTATGTAATTTGGACAGCTCGATGGCACCCCCTCGTTGCTCAGGTTGTAATGAACCTAAATGGCTAGGTGAGGCGGCACCAGTAAGGGTTATTCTTTTTTGAATTTTCAATTAGACTTTTCCTTGAAGAGAGGTGGCTTTTGTGCAATAACGTCTGCACGTGCAGATGTTTCTTATCTTCTTGGAAGAGGAAGTAGGAGAGTTATTTCAAGGCAGACAGGATACCCTTATCTGGTGCTCTCCTTTTTCCAATTACTGCAAGATGTGCAACTTGTCACTAGAGAGGAAAGGCTTATTTCCAGGAAAAGTAGCACTTGAAAATGTCAATGAATACGTTCCTGGAAAAAACAAACAAACAAACAAACAAAAAAAAAACACTTCGTGAAGTAGCTTGTATCTTGTACTTCCATAGCGAGAAAGGAGGAATGAGTGTGTCCTGGCTGCAAGATTACTCAGAAAGGATAGGCTAATTCAAGCACCCAACTATCTGTGGCTCTTGCTCAGACAGGGTGAATTAGCCTCTGAAAGGCCTGTGTCATTCTGTAACCACAGTAGGAACGTGCATCGCTGCTTAATTTGTAAATTTAGCCCAGGTCAGAGGAAATGAACCCCCTTCACTCCCTGGACAGAGGGATGATGGGGACGATGTGCAGGGCTGATGCCATGCCTGCACTGCTCCTCAGCCAGGCGTGGGCTGCCTGAGTGTGCCATGGGCTGTCTCCGTAGGAGTGAATCCGGACCTTCGCGTGCTGTTCTGTTGCTGCACAGATGGAGTCAAAACGGCATTTCAGACTGGAGTTGTTTGTGGCTTGCCATGGTTCAGGAAACCCCGCAAAATTAATATTGTTGAGTTCTTGGACGGTGCCATTTCCGTCACTTCGGGAGCCATTGTTCTGGTGTGTGAAGTGCTGGAAAGCATTTGTCTGACACAGAGATGGCACACAAACATTTTGTACCAGGACTGTTGCTATTTTTCCTTTTTTTTTTTTTTTTTTTCTTTTCTTATGACATTTTTGTTTTGCAATCTCTCCTTCTGTGCTTCTTATGGGGATTAACCAGTAGAGTTTAATCAAACCCCATGGTTAACGCTGATTTGTTTTTCCTTCTTCATATAAGAAAAGTTTACAAATTGCCAAGGTGCTGCAGTGAGCTGTTTTTATAGACTACAGCAACTTGTTGACATGTTAACAGCAAGCTTAAGCCTGCACAAAGCAGTGGGAACTGATGACTAGAAACTGATCCTGAAGGTTCATATGTTGCTGCTGGATTCACAAGAGCAAACCTCTCCCTTTTTTAGATGCAGAAAACTCCTCAAGTACTAAGCACTGCCTTTCTGGAAGTTTTTCTCAGCAGTGATACAATTATCAACATTCACGAAGATAACAAAAGCCTTTCGACAACATTCCTGTAAAGCTCTGAATCACACCTCTGTTGAGATTTCTCTTGATACACTGCATGAACAGCAATGCTTAGAGATATTGATATATATAATTCATCTTTGATTTGCAGAATATGCTATCTCTATTAGGCTAATGATGCTGCTATAGTTGAGGTTACATGCTATATTTACAAAGAAATAATCCTGTTTGTGGGGCTGGCCTCGTTAGACCTGCTTGTTAATCAAACAGTTTTAACAGCTCCTCCCAGATAGATTAAATAACACTCTTTTCAATTTGCAGTCAGAGGAGTGAAATGTAATCAAAGCTGTAAACCAATGGTATTGAATTGTGTATTTGAAGCTGGGAGCAGCTTCCTGCATAGGCAGTCTTTTGAGAAAGTCTTTGTTTTATGTGTGTTTTCCATTTTTTGTAACTATAGTTTCTCAAATCCTCATTTGCTATGGTGAAATCCATGTAAAACCAGAATTTAGGTACTTGTTGTAGGACACTAGAAGACCTAATGTTTTCCCATTTGCTTGTATAGCAATAGCTGTGTTGGAAGGCAGTCTTTCTGTTATCTGTTGGGACTGTGTGCTTGAGCGGATGTGCTGGAACTGAATGTTTCTTGTGAATTATTTTGAAACGTTGACAAGGACATCGTGAGTCTGAATAGACACTGTGGTTTTCTTCAGTGAAATAATTATCAAAGTAGTGGCTTTAGCTGTCTGTGGCATATACTTGCCTCCATCCCCTTCCCTCAGAAGACCCTAAATGTAGATTAATTGATGTGGTTCTCAGAAAAGGTGAAACCAAACATGTCACACGAGGAGGGTGATTGTGTGGCTCCATTGGCCTGGGGGTGCGGGCATCAAGCAGATGGGCAACTTGCTGGCCACAAGGTCTGGAGGCACAGCTGCTCTCTGCTTTTGTGGGTCCCTGCTGGCTCCCTGAGACACACCCCGTGTCAAAGTGGAGAGGAGTAAAGAGTCTCAGTGCTGTTTTGTTTAGCTTCTCAGCTAGGGTTTTTTTTTCCATGGGATTGCTTGTGGGTTTCTGTGTGGGGTTGCACCAATGAACCTTTTCACGGGTCCCATCATATTCTCTCTTTTTCACTTCCTTTATTCTGTCTCCTGTGGCTGATTCTCAGTCTTCCTTTTCTTCTCAACTACATTGGCAAAGGTTTTCATTTTAGTGAGTCTTGTTTGCAGGCAAGGAGCACTATTCCCCTGCCTGCCTATGTACTCAAAAGTCGGCTTCAGGCAATATGCTCTTTTACCCGTGCTTACAGTGCAAAACGTGGAAGTGTTTTGAAGTATGTGTTCTTTGTACCTTTGAATGAGTAAACAACAACACTTTTACTTTCTGAGATAAAATTGTGAAAAAGATTGTCACTTTGTTTCTCAAGAGGTTTCAAACAACTGAGGAGCCTGTGTCGAATGGGAGGTGAGAACAACTCTTAATGAGTTGTTAGGTAGATCAAAAAGATAGGTTTTCCAGGAATTACACCTAGTTGAGATATGAACTATGTGAGACCTACCTCAACACATGCAGTGTGTGAGCTGCTCTGCAGGAGGCCAGGTTGGGTGGATTTGTGTCCCACACTGGCAGGGGGAGATAGCAATTTCCACCTACAGCACAGAACATGCTGTTTTCTTGCATAGGCTATTTGTACTTCACAGATATTTCTCCTGCTCGACACCATGCAAAACAATGGTGTTTTTTTCCATGCTTTCTTCTCTCTTGGGCAAATGTTTGTGTTTAAGCCTTGATTAGTTAAAGTACTAAGGAAAATTAACTGAAGTAGAGCCTGCCTGTTTCAATGGCAAAACAAAACATGAGGCGGTTTGAGTGGAACCAGTATTTATCTTGCCTCACGAATGAATGCTCAGCTAATACTCTGCACATTGTTATTGTTTTCTTTCCTCTTTAGTTCTTTTGGGTGCATCAAATGCCTTAATATGCAGCAGGCATCATCAAAAGATAGCCTGACTAGCAGCTGCTTTCAGCAACATTTCCATATTCTTAATGTCTTTTTAGTAGATTGGTTGAGTAATTTCAGCAGAAAGTTTCCAGCAGATTGAGGTTCGCCCTTAGACACACATTGTATGTATTTAAACATTATCTTTTCTCTGTTTCTCATCTACTCAACAGAAACGTGTTTTCCCTCTGGTCAACTTTGCAATCTGCCTTTTTAAAAGGGGATATCCAACACTGGTAATGTTACCTCTGTTATCATCGCTATTCATTAACTCTCAATAGCACTAATTGTTCTCTTATTTTGTGATCTGTAACGTTACCCTTCCTTCAGCCCAAACTGGCATAGAGCAGAGCACCTCAATCACTTACCTCTGCAGGACATGAGATGGAGGGAACCAAATCTCCTCCAGGCGTGAGGGTTTCTTCCCTTGCAAAGGCTGTGATGGGGCTTTAAAGACAAGAATGCAAAGACCCTGTAGCCTTGTGTCTGCATGCTCTTCTTCAGGATCCCTGGGCTTTCATCAGCACTCCAGGACAACTCTCAGACTCCTCAGGGATCAGAGGATGACATCTTACTTCTGATAGGAAGATAGCAGTGTGCATTGTTTAAAATAATGAAAGGAGGATTTCAGTGGGGCCAGTCAATCTTGATACCCTCCTAGCTCTGGCTCTACATTTGGTCCTAGATCTCTGTTGCCTGTAAAATGCATGTTGGCCTTTTCTCTTTCTTTTGTTGCAGCTCAAAGGCTGCATTTTTGCCCTACCAATTTCTTTTGATCTGTGGAAAATTTGAGATCTTCAGCTTTATTGTTCACTTACAAATTCACCAGAACAGGGATTTTGCTGATACAATCATGAAAATCCTGAATCAAATATTCAAAATGTGGATTTAAAACTTAAGCCCGTCCCATTCCCCCGCCCCACAAGCCCCAACACTTGAGAAAAAAAGACACAACAGGTAAATAAGCTTTCATTAAAGGTCTTGTAAGTAGTTCAATTATATGTGTGTATTTACCTGGTAAGCATCTGCGGAAGTTTCTGGGCTCTGTCCCTGTTGTGGGCTAGGTAGCTGTGTAGTCATCAATTACAAACACCTCCATGGCTGAGCTTTGATTGCAACCCTGCTGAGACTCCCACCAGGCACGGACGTGGTAGCTGGAAGCCCTTGCATGCCTGCAGGATGAGGTACCCATGCCCTCTCCTGCTGCCATCACAGAGCTTTGTTCCTGTGATGAACTCTGACCAACCCTCCTGGGGCCATTCAGGCCATACCCTTAAAAATGTGGGGGGTGGGATGGGCTGTAAAATCTAGTTAATAAGTAGTCTGTTTTTACTGAAGGCACGACATGCAAGAATCTCCTTTGTTTCTCATCCTAGTCATACTAGAAATTGGCACCACCTACTTTTCTTTCTCTCTCTCTCTTTCTCTCCCTCTCTCTCCCTCTCTCTTTCTTTCTCTCTCTCTCTCTCTCTCTTTCTTTCTTATTTTATTTTATTTTATTTTTTTTGGTTCTCCTCTTTCAGTCTCAGATTATTCCTGCAAATGAAGAGGAAATAATTCTGACAATCATTTATTGAAGGTAGCTAATAAAACAATGGAAGGATGTAGGCTGAGGCATAAATGAGATATTGTGACAGATGTAGATGATTATTAACCAGCTGATGTTTCCGCAAAGTCTTCTAATCATAAACACAGTGTGGAGCGAATCTGGGTATATTAATAGCAAAAGTTTTATGGAAAATCTGAGTGTGTGCTTTTTCTTTAACTTTCCATTTCCTGTTTTAATTGATAGAGTGTGAAGCTTTTACACACACAAAAGAAAAAATTTGGAAAAGATTATTTTGCATCTGTGACATTAAGTGCACGGTACAGGCCAGAAACACGTGGAAGGAATTCTTGAAAAGGGCTCCTATTATAATACTTTTTTAGAGATGTGACTAGTGACAAATGCTAAACTCAGTGATATAATAAAATGGCTGTGGAAGAGGAACATCTATTTGTGTCTATGCAACCTATGTTTTCGTGTGACTTTGTGAGAAAGGGGAAGATATTATCAGAGAGAGATCGTTATGCTGTAAAACTTGTGGGATGCACTTCCATTTTTTCTCTGGCATTCTACCAAATGTCCTCTCATTTAGTTTTAGTCTCATATTGTCCTTTATTTTGTTTTGGGAAATATAATGCTAAGCTTGTATGGTAATCACTAGTTGGAGTTGAAATCCTTTAAATGTGCACCTTTCTTTCTGCAGTTCTGCTACAACTTCGGCGTATCTCCCTCATTCTCTGAATTTAGGGAGGGGAAGAAAGGTTAAACAGAAATTACCCAAACAGAACCATGCAAACTCTATTTAACATCTTACACCACATCTCTGCAACTATTATTTTGAGTCCTGATACCGTTTGCAAAGCATAAACAATTTGTTTGCCTTACAGCAGCTGGAATTTTTAACATGTAAAGCGATTGCTTGGAGTGGGGATAAAATAGAGCCGAAAATGTTGAGGAGGGGAAATACACTGCTATAATGCGTGGAAGAGACAATATAATTGGCAGTATCTGTGCTGTTTTAATTATAGTATACATTTTGTCTCTATCAACCAACCAATTTCAAATGTTTTGTGACATGAAGGGCCACATCTGAAAATTTGAAATAATGGAAAATAGTATACATTTAATCAAAAGGTATGGACAGGGACCAATTTATCCCCTGGTTATCCCCAGCAATCCAGAAACGTGGTATAAAATGTAGGCACATACCAAAACACCAGCTGAAGGTAACAACAGTGTAAATAACGCTATATGCAAGGTGAGAATGTATGTGGGGAGATCTTCATTACTCCTTGAACTTCTCGTTTTAAGGGCAAAACCCAGGGGGATAAAGAGCTCTTAAAGCATGCACTTGTGCTTTTCATGAAGGTGAGGCAGGGTTGGGTGGCTCTGAAGAGCCTGTTGGCTTTAGCCCCCCAGTAGATGCTCCTTGGGATGGTTGAGGACGTCCATTTTTCTGCTACTGCGGGCAACTGTTCTGTGGAGCAGGGAGAGGAAGCTTCTCTTTGTTGTCCCCCCTCCAAGCTGTTGAGTGGATGATTAAGGAGGAGCAGTCGTGCAGAGCGGAGGGGACCCGACAGTGCCAAACTTGAGGCAGATCTGCAAGGAGACTGACAGGTATGCAACACAGCAGCAGTTTCTTTAATGGCAATTAATGCTTATGGCCTCTCTTAGTTTCAAATCTTGTTTTGTGTTGACTAATTAAATTTATTATTCTTGATGTTACTTGTTCCTTTCTTTCCTTTTTTTTTTCTTTTTTTTTTTTTTTTTCTTTCCAAAGCTGTTGCTCTGCTAAAGAGATCTGCTTAAATTAAGCAATCTGTGCCAAGTGAAATCACTCAATTATTGGTGCTTTTTGGTCTTTCTTTTGGATAAACAGAGCCTTCCTGACGGCGAGGCAGTTCCTCAGGAATTCCTTTATGGTGAATTAGACAGGGCAGTGATGAATAACCCAGGGCAAAGGACACCCTGAGCAGCGAACCAAATTGATTACATAAGCCTTCAGCTAACTTCTTTAGGGTAATTTTGGATGCCCCAGTATCCCCTAAGGCATAGGTGGGGCCCAAGCTCCCCCCAGGGGCCTGCTCTTGTTAATGTTTTCTGCCATGTTAGCTGCCATTTCTCATGCAGCATGCCTGCAGCAGCTTTAGAGGGCTAAAACTGGCTGTGCAGTGAATTACAGATCTGCAAGAAGGGCCAAGAGCTGGAGCTTTCTGCTCAGTGATGCTCATTGCCTGCTGGTGTGCATGGTGGCAGTGGTGATACCACTTTGCTGGGGAGTTTCAGGTAGCCCCAGGTTGCCTGCTGTCTATTGCCATCCTGCTGGTGAACAGTGAACACGTCATAGCAAGGATTGTTTTTACATGGACTTTATTCAGTAGCAGCCTAATATGCTCTCTGCCCTGTTGAGAGACTTGTAATTCTTGGCTTTTTTTTTTTTTTTTTTTTTTTTAACATTAAATGATTCTGACTATTTAGGCTATCACCCTAATAGCAAGCATCAAGCCTGCCTCAAGGGATGTGGAGCGTGATCATCCCATCCCCACTGTATCCTGCACGAAACTAACATGGTGTCTGATCACTGCCTTCGGAAGCTAAAGTGAGTCAGAAGTTATTCATTGCACATATTTTTCTATAATCTACTGTACTTTCCTCTCCTCTGCATGATCTTCTCAAGATTCCTTTAAAATATCTCATCATTACCCATTTGCTTGGCTTGGAAGAAGCCCTGGCTTTAACATTGAAGGCTGTTCCCTGCTGCATGCACTGGGGATGTGATCAAAGACGTAGTGAGAAAATGGGATGTGGGACTGGGTTCAGAGCACGATGGTCTGATCCATCCATGTTTGCAGTGCTGCGCGCTTTCCTGATGAGAAGCTATGGCAGCATTGTCCAGTGTTTTCAGGGATGAGCTGATGGAATGTGCTGGTTATCATGGAGTGAAGGGCAGCATTTTGCTTCTTCATAAATATGAATGAACACTGTATCATGAAATAAGTGTTAAAGTGAATTTAGGAGTATATCCCCAGTGTTACTTCCCAAAGAGCATGGACATGGAAAGAGCAGTCTTCCTTCCCTTGCTACTACAAGTGGCAGCGATATCACTGTGGATGTTTGCAGACAGTTTTGCAGCAGGCCCTGGGTACTCGTTTCTTACCTTTTTCTCTGAAAGAAGAGTTTTCAAAGGGCACCAAGCCTTGGGAGTAACTTCAGGTCACAGGCTTTAATAAAACCTTCACCTTGGATGCCCATATAGTACAGAAATTCAGTGCTTACTGAGGAATTATTTGGATCTTTTAATTTTTATTTATTTATTTATTTTTGTTTCTCCTTTTTGTTTTAAATGAAGTGTTCCAGGAGGGAATAGGAGAAGCAGCAGACGGGATATGCAGGACAGCAGTTCATATTTCTGTTCCTAGGCTCACTGGAGGCAAATTGGCATGCACAATTTAGATTTACTCTTCATTTCCAGCTTCTTGAAAGTAATTGCTACTTCCAGTGAAAAGTCTCAAGATACCAGCAGATTCCTAGTTCCTAAAAGGGTAAATTTTTATTGGAGGAAAGAGGAAGGGAAAGCATTTCAGGCAGCTATATTTTCATTGTCCTGAATATACAAAAGGGAAGTGGATTCTCTCTGATACTGGGTTCTCCCTGCTTCTGGATTTAAGTTCTCATATGCTGTGAAAATATTTTTTATGGGGGGGAATATGCTTCTCTCCAGTAAATACCTTATCAAGCTGCTTTATCATTGGACTTGGACAAGGAGCTACTCTGCTATAGATTTTACATATTTATCCTGGGATTGGTGGTGCTTCTTCATTCAAGTTGAACAGAAGTGGGAGATGATGTGGGGTGAGACAGATAAGGGAGAAAAGCTGGTTGGGACACAAAGTCCATAGTCTATTCAGGTGCATTTTTTTTTGTTGTCATAACCTTATGTAAAAAGTCATTCTGATACAGATTCACAGGTTGCTTGGTACAGAGGTCACACATGGAAGATTTTGTCACATGCTAAATTTTGTCTTCAGTTTCTTTGCTTCTTAGTGATATTTCTTGGAGAAGCTTGTAGAGGGAGCATGGGAAGCTTGGCTGGGCTCCGGCCAAGGAATTGCAGCTGGTCTCCTAATTACAAAAAGACAAAATGATATACAGGCCTGTGGGGATCTGTCAGACACAGATTTATTGGGCAGGATGGAGTGGGACTTAAAGCTATCACCTCCTTTCCATCACCCCCTCCCTATACAGTGCACGTGCTCTGAGTTTTGTGGTACTTTTGCAGCCATGTGAAAGTCATCATCTGGAGTGCCATTATCATCTCTTTTCTCCCTGGTTCCTGCCCAGTTTGCAGCTTCTCCAAGTCCCAGTTAATGGCTGCATAACACAGGAAATAACATGTAAAATAACTTTACCCATTCCAAAACTAGGAGTTCTGTAGCTCAGGACTGTGAAGTGATGATAGTCTGATCACCTTGTCTGTCTCGTATAACTCCTCAGACATCACTAAGAAAAAAAAAATACATCAAGGTTGCCACTGATGAAAACAAGAGAAGAAGCTGCATGTGCTGGCTGCTGGCCCCCAGCCATCCTAAGGTGTGCTCATTGCAACACCAGCCAGCTGGAACAGTCTGAAAACAAAAAAGTTAAATTCAGAGAATAAAAGTTTGTCAAAAGTGAAATGTGTTGGCTTATACTGGTTTCTGCAGACCCTGGGCTCCCAAACAAGTTGTCAGGGCAAGGTCTGGGGAGGAGGAGGGAGAGGGACCAGACAGTATTTGGAAGTCCCTGGTCTTTCCTGTTCAAGGACTCAGGTTCAAGTCTTTCATTTATGGTAGGGTCAGGAACTGGGGCTCTCGGATCCCAGAGGAATGCACCTGCTCCCTGACTACTGAGATTTTGACACATAGGCAAATACCCTGACCTCACTTTTTATGCAAACTGTCAAAGAATTTCACAGTGAAAAAGAGAGTTTTTTTTTTTTCTTTTTTTTTCTTCCATGTAACTTAGTAAGTAAAAAAAAAAAAAAAAAAAAAAAAAAAAGTGGGGAGCAGAACTTACAAGGAAAATGGACAAAACCACGCGAATCACTTGTTTGTGCAGTTCCAAGCTGTAGCTAATGGCCCTGGGGCTCCTTGCTGCATGTGCCCTGCCAGCCCAGCCCAACCTTCTCACAGGTAGTGCTGGCAGAGGTGCTGAGTGAAGGGCACAAGCTTTGCATTGTTCATCTAATACTGTCATATCTTTGGGGACAGGGAAAACTCTCCAAGGCTAATCTGAAGAAAGCTTGTAGTGTGGGAGTGAAATCCTGGCTCTGCAGTGAGGGACCTCATACTCACTTTGGTCTAACCAGGATTTCACCTTTAGAAATGTAAAGGAAAAGGAGAAATTGGTAGTAGGTGATATTTATTTTTTTCTGCATTGTTCAGTATAGTGTCAGATCTTTTATTCTTTCTATAGAGTATGAATAGTACGAAAAGAAGTCTTACCCTCACTGGTTCCCAGCCTCAGTGGTTCCTCTGTTCAGAGAAGACTGCTGATTTCTTTCCCTCTAAGTCTGTAACTTTTGACTTCTAAGTAGCTTTTCTAGAATTTGGTAATATATCCAGACATCAGAAACCAGTCTGGTCTCCAGTCTCGCTCACAAGCCTAAACGTTTAGAGCTGGAAAGTGCTAAGATTTATATGCAAGACTTACTGCTCGTTTTAATAGGGTTGTGCACATGTTGGGACTTAGTTTTGAGCATTTTTAATATTGTCTTTTCATATGCTGTATGCTGCTTGCTCACTCGAAATTGAATGTGTGTGTGTTTTAATGAAAAAGTATGCATCTTTTCAAGTGTGTCTGGTAATATACTTGCTGTTATTCAAAAGAAACTGAGGGAATTAACTAATGAGTTATCTACTAAAATAACATTTATTGTAATTGGTGGGGTTTTAATGTACCTTTCCTGTTATGCGTCTCCAAGGAAATTGTAAAAGTTCATAATTGTAATTTAATATTAACTTGCATTAAACTTCTTGAAGTTGCCATGAAGTGAAAAGGTCAGAAATGGAGGAATTTCTTCAAAGAAAAAAAAAAAAAACAAACAAAAAAAAACAAAGGAACTTTTAAAAATGAATAAGCATCAGTTAAGGGTATAGGACATGTAGGATAAAAGTGTGTTAAACTTGTGCTTAAAGTACTTTTCTGAGGTTTTCACAAATGGAAACTGAGTACTCGAGCTGTGCTCTCTGGCTGCAGTATTGTGGAGTGCATGTGCCACCTGAACATGTGTTTTTCAAAGCCAGGGGAGCCATTGCATATTATGTCATTCTTCATTTCATGACACTGTTGATGCAAACCAGGACAGGAAGCCGGCTGGGATCACGATATATCACTTTTGTGTGTGTGTGTGTGTGTCTCTTCTTGCTCTCTGGAAGGAAATAAAAGCATTAAAGAAAAAAAAAAAAAAAAGAGAGAGAGAAAAGCAGACTTTGAAATCTAAGTGGATAAATGCTTTCCTTGTGAGAAGAGAGAGAGCATGTTTTCTTTAGTCTTGCATACAAGGCGACTCGGAATGACAATAACAAAAAAAAAAAAAAAAAAAAAAGAATAAAATGAAAAGTAGCATTAAAAATTGTTTTATGGCTACTATTCTGTTTTTGACCTTGCTGCCTCGCTGTGATTACAGAAGACGCTGACCGAGAGATCTCAGGACTTACAGCTTCCTGGGATTGTCCCTCACAGGGGTGAGGAGCAAAAGGATAACACTCCATTGTGAAACATGTGCCAGTGTATTTTAAAGTGTCCTTAAAAGACTTTCCTTTGGACATAGTCAAGGGGGTTCAAGAGGCCAGAGCAACAAATAGATATCATTCCTTAAGCTTTTTTATTTTTTATTTTTATTTTTATTTTTATTTTTTTATCCCCCCCACCCAGATGAAAGTCAGTGGTTGTTCTTGTTGGTAATGTTTGCTGTTTAAAATACCTTTTGGTAAAAAATTTAAAATGCCTTTTGGTGCCTGTTTGCTGTTTGGGTTATTTACATGAGGAAATGGAGTGACGTAAAAAATTGAGAATTTCTTTGTGGAAGCATTGTTCCTTTATGGTGAATATATATATATATCAAGTGAAGCAAGTCCAGCAAGCAGCTGGAGTGAAATGGTAGGAGGCAGTACGATTGATCTTCTGCTCTCCCTTAGAATCCCAGTCCCCCTTCAGCTGGCGCTTTACTGAGAAAGCGCCGCCTTGATTTATCTCAGGGCCAGGGCAAATGTCTTTCTCTCAGTGACCTTGGATTTCTGCTGCCTCCTCCACCTGCTGGCTGGGCATTTCTGCCTGGATGTGCTCGTCCTCCAGCAAGCATTGAACCCAGCTGCTGACTGGCCTCCTTCCCACCTATATCGCCAGCAGTGGCCTGTGCTGTTCCATGGTGGAAGCCTTGGAAAGGGAGGGTCTGGGGCTGCCTCCTCACGCAGTGTCTCTGCAATGAGGCCCCACGACCAGCTGCAGCTCTCGTACAAGCACGGCCGGGTAAATGCCATCTCATCTGATGTTTATTATGCAATTGCATTACCTTCATGGGTGGCCCGGGGAGGGAAGTGGGAAGGGAGGACAGAACCGACCAACCCATTTACCTCCCCTGTGGGGAACCAGAGTTTTAAATGGGAACTCATTTTTGGAAAACCAGAGCAGCATCTGATGTCTCCAACTGCGGGCTTCCACTGTGTTCAAGTCCCATATGGGTTTGGAAAAATGGCTTCAAAAGCATGGGAGGGTTTGGAGCTCCTTGTGCTGCCATTTTGAGGGTGACCTATGCATGGTGGTAGTGGGTGTGTTTGTTCAGCCTTTAAGGCCACAGAGGAGACCAGCATGTCTTCTGATTTTTGCTTTTTAGTTCTAATTTGGAAATAACAATTTTATTACATTTTTCTCTTTTCATTATCTGTTGCTGAAATATTCCTTATAAAGATCTGTAAGAAGAACTCAAATGTGACTTTTAGGTTAGAATCAATGGTAAAATCAAAGAGAGGACTTGATGGTTTGAGTGGTTATTAGAATTCCTTAGGAGGTGATCCCAAGGTATTAAATTTGCTTTTCACTGGACACTAGTTGTTTTCCTAAAGGTGGCTTAGTTCCCCTTGATTATTTACCAAAAAAGGAATTACATTTTGGAGCTGAGGAGAGTAATTGTACTTACCTTTTTGCATATCAACAAGTCATGTTATACTGATTCATTTTCATGTAAACATTTGTATGATTGTAACTAATTTTAGCAAATTCTTACTTTGACACTTATATGTACAGTATATATATACACATGACATTTTCATGGCTTGTTAATCTCTTATTATTTGTGTCAAATTGTATTTTTTTGGAAGCTGGACTTATTTAAAATGGATAAACAATATATTTGTTTTAGTTGGCTGAGTGGGACATCTTAAATGTAGTGGCTACAAGAGGAGAGTCAAGTAAGTTTATCAAAATATTCAGTTATTTAGCTGAACTAAAAAAGCTGGTTCAAAAAACCACCATCATTTATCATCAGATCTCTCTTTAATTTTTACCATTATGATAGGTAGCAGTCGTAGCAGTCAGGATGTGACTGTAAAATGTCCTTTTCTTTGCAGTGATGAATACCCTGTTGAACAAGCGTGATTTTCTTTTTTACAGAAAAGGGGAACAAGCATATTTAATGAAAGCTGCTGCTGAACTGCAGTTTTGCACTGCTGATTTTGTCCCCGGAGGCCTGCTGCAGTAGTGGACCAGTTTCTGTCCTGGCTTTTTGCTGGTACATGATGGATATAACTAAATTACATGATGTCTGGAAACCATGTGCTGTTGGACAAAGGGGAAGTTACTGCAGAAGATATAGTGCAAGTAGGACAGCAACACGTATTTGGGACAGAGTTGAGGAAAAATGTTAAAATTTGCCAGGTAGAAGATGGTTTTTAATATAGGTTAAGAGTAGACACCCTAAGATACATAGTCTCAACACTAGTAGTTTATTTTTCTATTTTATTTTTTTTAACCTAATCTTGGCTAAATTAGTTGCATTAAGAGCTATAGACTCCCACACCCTCAACAGATGTTCAGTGAAAACTTTATGAACACCAAGTAGTCTGTGAACTTACTCCAGGTCTTGACAACAGCTTTATGGACTGATTAATGATCTATGTTACTGTAGGTGTGGGTTGCCTCTTCTGTATGCTGGTGGTGTAACTAAAGCTTCCACAGATGTGTCTTTTCAAAACAAACAAACAAACAAAAAACAGGGATGAGCTGTCTCGAGGAAGAGCTTCGTATTAGAAGGCAAAATGAAGAACTTCCCTCTCTAAAGCTGAAGAAGGAGGAACGTATATGTTCTGTAGAGCACCAACTTGCTGCTCTTAAGAACTATGTATCTCAAATTCTTGAAGCAGGGAAAGAGCAGAAGAGATAACACACATTTAACGAGGAAAGATAGCTGTGCTAGTTACTTTAAGGTAGATAGGATTAGCTATGATGGATTAAAATGATCAGATTTGGATTTTACTTTAATACAAGTAAGAACCCAGACCATGTCTTTGGGGAACCCCATCTGGTTTCAGGCATTTTTATTGGGAAAATGAGAAAATTTTGATACTTTTGTCATCTGTTTTGGGTATTTTTGGGGAGGATGGGGAGGTTTGCCACAGTTTCAATTTGTTCACTTTCTAGAGTTCCTGTCTGATTAATGTTCTGCAAGTGAAATGTTTTTGTTTTGTTCTCCCATTTGTCAGCTTTTTGCTGGGTGTTCTAAGGGACAGAATTAGCTTGAAAACTGAATGCTCAAGAAAAAAAAATAAAAAAGACTTTAAAGTTCATCATTTCATACAGCCTTCATTGCCATCAGAAAAATCTGACATGACTATTTTTTTTTCGAAAGAAGTAGAATGATTTTTTTTCCTGCTGTTCCCTAGCTGACTTGCACAAGTCACACAAATCTTCCACATGCTCTTGAGATGCAGGCTTCTCAATTCACATATATATGCCAGTGTACTTGCAAGATCAGCCTACAGCTGACAATATAGAGAAAGCAGAGAACAGTTGAAATGGTGTAACATAGACGAATGCAGTGGAAGACCCAGCTTTCTCCATTCCCCACCATTTCTGTCTTTGCTACAGAATACTTGCAGAGATTTCAAGGGAGTTACTACTGATATAAAGAGGCTGGTCAGGCATCATTATGGCGTTCTTTGTCAAGTAAGTGGTCATGTAGGTACTAGCACCAAAATTACTTTAAAATACTATGAAAATGTGCCTTTTTCTTTCAAGAGGAAAACCTACTATCCGTTTGAAAGAAAAATCTAGCACATGACCTCATGGTTTAGAGCCAGCAAACCATGAATCCATGAGGCTTTGTGCTTAGTTTTGCTGGGAAGGTGCTCATCCTTTTGCTATTTTAGCCCCCAGTTCTGGTATCGATCTGGAGCCTGCAGTCTGTGGGATAAAGTTACTGTTTCATCTGTCACCTCATTTGGATCCTAAATGGCTACATCACCTCATACAGCACAAAATAACAATAGAAAACAGAAAAATAATACTGAGCAAGACCTGTATTATAAGGGAAAGTGAAAGAAACTTGTGCTTCTAGTCCCAAGGGAGGAAAGAGGAAAAAGCAGTACAATGGCTGAACAGTAAAAGCAAAGCACAGGAAAAAGGTTGCTGTTTATGGGCTTCCTAGGAGTAACTACATAAAGCTCTGTGTGGTATGAGAAACACAATAATATAGAAAGAAAGGATAAATTGATGGTTCTAAATATAAATGTGTGCATAACAGAAGAGCCACACAATGCTTTTCTCCTGTGAAATTGCATTTCCAGGTTAGTAAATGGTACTTTTGGTATCACCAGAAATTCCATTTCCCAGATTAATGACATGGTTTTCTTAGTCCGTATTGTATGCTTGCCAGAAATGCCATCCTCTGAGTCTGTGCTTTGAACTCAGGTATTTATTTAACCCAGCTTCCAGGATTTTGAAAAGACTGGCTTCCTCCTGATTATTCTTGAGACAAGCTTGTTTATAACTTTATTTTCTCAACCAATAAGAATAAATGGCAGAAGGCAAAGGGGAGACCAGATCTGCTATTTCCACTTCTTGTTGCACAAGAAGTGATTTACCCAGGAAGCATCTCTCAAGAACCTTCCTTCTGCATTTATTTACCTTGGTGCAAAGCAGCTGTACAGTGCCACATGTTGTGATGGGTCAAATTTGATGCCCAGCCTGCACTGGCAGAATAAGAGACAGTAGTCTCTAGAGACTACTTTGTAAAGAGATGAATTTTCTTCAGGGCAACAGAGTTTGATTTGTAATCCTGTCTTTAGGAAATGCATCCATTTGCGTTTATTCTTAACTTCTTGTATTTCCAGGTCAGCGAGGAAAAGGCATTTTGCCTGTTATTGCCAAATAATCTAGTATGTTCAAATAGGGCAACTGCTTTTGTTCATAGTCTGTAATGACTAGGAGCCACCACAAAAACCCATAGGAAGCAAGCATGAAAAAAGGCACTAAATATTGGTGAGCCAGTGAGCTACACTTACCAGCTTGGGTTCATAACTGTGGGGGGCTTCTCTCCATGCCAAGAAAAGGGGCTTTGGCCCTGGGGAAAGCTAGCTGTGGGTCAGAAGGCTCAAGTCAGACTCCTGTGAGGGGCTGGCCAGCATCTCCATTTTCCTATCAGCCTGTGGCTAGCAAGTGCTGATAAACGTTCGGCTTAAGGGCCTCTCAGCTCCCACTGCCAGACCATGTGAAGATATGTTTCTGTTTCTGTTCTTGACTAAACATCCCAGAAAGTCTGGCAGCCGTGGGTGTGGAGCTTTGAAAAATTTCTGGTCCTCTTCCTTCCCTTCCATGTTTTTCTGACAGCACTTCTGAACCCTGCCTCTGCTGCAGCAACAGTTCTCTTAAGCAATTGTGACAAAACCAACCCCAAGCACAACAAACAGGCTGTTTCCTCTGCCCTTCTGTCCCTAAACCTGGCATGACCCTAGGTTAGTTGGCCATTCTCATTTCCTAGGAATGGAATTGTTCATAGTTTAAATAATTTTTTTCTTCATGCCTTGACAAAGTTTCAACTCAAAAATGCTTGCAATCTCTGCAAGCCTCACCGCTGAGCTTTCTCCTTGGTTCATGTTGAGGTGTTGGCTTGGTTGCTGTAACAGCTACAAACTGTGTAAGTGGAGTTAATCTGGTTTATTAAAAACAGCATGCTGTTGCCACACTGTCCCTATAGTTTCACTCAGCTCTTCAAATGCTGGTTGGCCTAACAGCTGTCCTCACTGGGGATGACTTTCTGCCTCTTGGGATGTTGAGTGCTGGCAGTTGATCTAAACCTTACAAATACAGACTAAAAAATAAAGGGTTCTGTGTTTGATATATGAATGTGCACACACACAATTTCATAGTTATCAATCTTAGCAGTTTGTTGTTGCAAAACGGTAATTCACAAGAACGTGATGCAGATTTTGAGTTAGACTTGCTATTTCCAAAATTTCACACTTCAAGAAAAGGGTGTTATTAAACACATTAATTTTGAACGGTTTTGACCACTTCTAAAAGTAGCAATAGGTCCACATTAAAATGTTACATTGAAACCACTTGGAAAGTGTAGAGCTGAAATGCAAACTAGACTGTGGATTTGATTTATTCCAGACGCAATTAAGCGAAGCCTTGAGATCCAGACATTCCTAGTTTTTGAATATTGTTCAAAATCGAGGTCCAGACATGAATCTTGCATTGGAAGGATGACCAATTTATATATCACTGGAGGATATTTAACAAGATTTGATTGGACCTGGAAGGTAATGACTGCTTAATATTTCTGATGAATAGAGAGGAGCTGAGGATTTCCTGGGGATGGCCCTGAGGTCATCTTGCATTTCACAAATCCAGCCAGCAAGAAGAGCTTGTAGAAAGTCTCATATGTTGCAAAACTAGAGTCATTCTTGATAAACTTGTTATGTGATGAATGTGTTGGGTGAGCAGAGTGTTCCTTTTTCTTTGTATTTAGCACAGTTAGAAAGGATGGTGGTTTTGCTTTATTTAAAAGTAACATTTCCCTGATTTTTCCTTTATCTCAAATTTGCAGAAAAGTAAAGAGGTATTAAGCTGAATTTAAACCAAGGCAAGAGTTATGTTTTAATGTTTTGTCTCAGTGTACCTTGCCAGGCAAACATAAAGTCAGGAGTGCGACATCTGAAGTTAGGCCTATTGTTAAGGACCATACTAAAAAGAAGTCTAAAAGCAGATCTGGGTGACTTCATCCTCTGGGTACTTTCACTGTTTTTGGCCTGAACCAAAGCCCACGGAAGTCAGTGGGAGCCTTTCTATTCTCTGCACTTGGCTTGGATCAAGCTCTATCTTAATAATATCATTATGTCATCAATAATATTTCAGGAAGCTGAAAGGCAGCTTGATAAGGTGGGAGAGAACAGGCAGGACTCTGAAATCACTGCTTCTGAATAGACTTCATGTGGGTTTGAATGTTGTTTAGACAGAAACTTCGGAAAAAACAGATCTGCTTCTGCAAATTGCTTAGGGATACTGAAGTCAAAGAGCATCCAAACATTGCTTTGTGGGTTGCCTTTGCTGAGAATAGAGTTAATGTTTCGTTATATATGGAAAAATGCTATAGAGTTCCCCTCTGGGCCTTGCATGGAAAAAGTGAACCAGCAGGAACGTTAATTGTAACCCCCTTCTCAGATGCCAGGAAAGAGGAAAGCGTCCTTGAGGCTGCCATACCCTAACAAAATATCCTGTTGAGGTCAAGAACGTTTTTTTTTTCCTTCCCTGATCCAAGTTTTCTACCTCAGGCAAGGAGAAAGGAACTCAAATTAGAAAGAAAATAGGAAACAGAAAATGCCAATGCTCTGCTTGTTAATTCACACAAAACTGGGGGACATGAATGGGTAAAGGCTTGAATCTTTCCTGCAGTTTTCGTGATTCAAGGGAAAAGCTCCTTGCCTCTATCCCCAGGAGATGGATAAGAGCGTGGTGCCTGTGCCTGGAGGCAGATACAAGTGGGGCTGGGCTGGGACCAGCCTATGCAGAATTTCAGAATGACCCAGACGTGACCAACTTCTGCAAATGGAGGTATAAAGGATTACATCCTTAAGTGGCTTAGCTTTGAAGGCAGTAAGCACAGGCAATGAGGACCTCAGAAACCCTCCAGTCCCTTATTCCTTTTTGTCCCTGGGCCGGGAGCTAAAGCCCAGCTTGGCTGCCCCCCGTGCGGCTCAGACTAGAAGTGAGAAAGGATGCCCTATGCACAGTGAGGGGAAGAGGAAATCCCTGGCCACATGACTTTGTGCAGATGGTCTCAGGCTTCTAGCCTAATCCTGCACTTTTGTTTCATGGGAGAGACCCCACCTCTGCTTTGCCTGAGTGTAAGCATGTGTAGGAGGCTCTGTGGGGGGAGTCTTGCTGATTTAATTATTCCTTACATGTTGTTTGCCTGTGTATGGGACAATTGAGCCCATAATAATCAATCTTGCATGCTCTGAAACAAGAGAATGCTACATACGATCTAAGCTGCATGCTGAAATGTGTTTATTGGAAATGAATTTTATGGTTGAATAGGCCAGTATCGTGTTGTCTCTTTGCTTTTTTGGGCTTTTAGTTATTTTTTCACAGTGTCATGCCGGCAAAATATTTTATGTCTTCCCATTTAGCTTGCTGAATTAATCTTCGGTTTCTGGAAATGTTTATACACAGATGACAAAATATAGATTTTGTATGTAAACCAGTGGCTTAATTTCTGTTCATGTTAATTGAAAGGTTTATCTCTGTAGCATCATTTTAAATAATGGAAAAGGAATTTCCTGAATATTTGAACTCCTATTATAAGCATTAAGGTAATTTATCTTTGCTATTTCTTATCCATATTGTGGTTGCCTAGGAACAGAAGTAATGATATTAATTTTGAATCTCCTTATTCCATTTGTCCTTCCATCAGACTGGCTATTCCATATAGCTGTCGTGTTCCATATGGTAATCTCCTAAATATTTACATGTCTTCCTCTATAGCCTTTGAATGCATGCGTAAATCTCTTTCTTCTCACACATGGTCCGTGTTTTGCTAATAGAGTTGTGCTGCAGACATGCTTAATTACTGCACTGCAATTCATTACCAAGTTTCTATGAGGAACTCTGTTCAGGTGCTGCAATTTTGAAGTGTTTCCAAATTACTGGAGGTCTCCTGATGCCATGGGAAAAAAAAAAAAAAAAAAAAAGAACCACAGTCCTGTTGATTCTGAAACTGTGCATTTTTCCCATGTTCAGTAAGGCTAGGATTACATGAGATAGTTACTGCTGTAGAATGTGTTTGATTACTGTTAAGATAAGTGGCTGAGAAATAATCCATCAAAAGTAAAGCTGCTGTTACTCTGCTCCCTCACTGGTAGTGTTCCCCTTCATTTCTGTAGACAGTAGACTTGGGAATGTCTTTGAATGATCTGGCTTTGTAAGTAGGAGTGCCATTTGCTGTAACATCCCATGCCGCTCTATTAGTTTATTTATGCCTGTCATCTCTCATGTGAGAGCCGAGAAGAAAAATCAATAAATAGCTTTTTCTTTGCCCCCTCTTCTCGAATTTCTCCTTAACAGAATTTACTTATTTGCTTGGTAGGTGCAGTGCTTACCAACCACATATGTCCTCTTTGTTCAAAGTGAAAAAAAAAAACAAAAGTTGAGCTGATATACTGTGGTGTGCATCCTTGCAGAAGCCGGCGCCTCGGTCTTTTATTGTACGGTAGGGATAATGGAAGCTCCTTGCCTGCTTAACTCATGTGATTAAAATGGGACACATTGTGATGTTCTCCTCAATTAGCATGATCGGCTCCTGGGGAGCAAGAGAACCCTGCCTGTGTTGTTTCGCATTTTCCCCTCTAATGAGTAGAAAGAGTCTTTGGAGAATAGCTAAATAATTCAGACCATTAGGAACCTGTCAACTTAAACAATGCCCCCTCTGACCAGAAAAATTGTCGAGCAGTTGGACACACTGGCAGATGTTGAACTTGTTCTTATTGTTAGTTCTGCTGCAGGCAAATATCTTTGCAGCAACTTACAAGATCCGTGCATCGCTCCCTTTAGTCAGTGCGTGTGGGTATAATCAACACATGTTGGCCAGATTTGCTCTAGCTTTTATACTCTGGTATTTCTTTCTGTTAATTGAATAATATTGTAATCTCCAAACATTGTGATTTACTGCTTTTAACTATGTTTGCCAGCTAACAACGAGAAACAACAATCAAGGCTTAAAAAAAAAAAAAAAACACAACACAAACAAACAAACAAACAAAAAAACTTGTGTTTCTTTAATATTCCATCTGTTGTGTTAATCTTTTTATTATTATTATTATTTTCAAGCCCTCTACAAACAGAAGGGTTAGATGTATTTTAAACTGAATTTGTTGTATCTCATATAACCTTAGAATCTGAGATTTTATGGAAAAAATTCTATCTTGAAACTTCCTATAAAATCATATGCCCATGCAGAGCTACTTTAGTTAAACTTCATTATGTAATAAAATCTGTTTTGTATGCCTTTTGGTGCATGCTATTGAAGCAAACACTGATTTGATGTCATTTTCTTGGAATCTTTGGCATACTTATCCTGTTATAATAATACTTATGCCTGCAATTTTTTCTAAATTAATTGATGAAACGATAATCAGTATTATAATGAAACATTATTTCATATATTTGGTTAGAAAACAACCCCTTATATATTCCCTGCCTCCTGCAAATGTTTGTGCTTCTGTCTTAAATGGGTGATAGCAAATAGTCAGTCTTGCACAAGCAATTAGCTGGTCTGTTGGATCAGTTAATGGAACAAGCTATGGCAGCAATGCTATGTGAAATAACATCTGTGCTTTATAAATATTTATGTTGTAAGAGCTCCTAGTATATTCTTGTGACAAATGACTCCACCTTCAAATATTTTTACATGTTTAATAGACATGTGCTTTTTTTAACAGCATGTGTGAAGGTTTCATTTCTAATTTTTTTTTTTAACCTAATGTATTTTTTAAATGTTTTTGGTCATATTTTTGATAGATTTTTTTTCCGTTTTGCATTTGAGTCCCTGCATAGGAATGGTGCTAAATTGAGAGCATGTTTACTCCTACCTGTTGTAGTTGAACAACTTCTAATTATAGTTAGGAAGAAACAATTAACAGTTCCCTAGTTAACAAAGATTTGTTACTGCCAGTTGTTTAATGAAAAAAATGCATCCCTGAAACAGCATGCTTGTCAAAAAAGATGCATCACTGCTGCTCTTGTGGTACGGAAAGTAGTAAATATTACTCAGAAAGGGGTCCTTGTCTTGATCTGGTATATCACCTTGTTCTTCAGAAGCAAAGCTTTAGAAGGAAAAAGAAAATTAAAAGATGTCAGCCATTCAGGCCATGCAGGGTGAGCCTCTCTGTAGCAATAGCTACCAGGGCTTATGAGAGCCACGTTTGTCTCAGACGTGTCCTCCTATGGTGACAGTGCTGCCCCCCTAGTAAAGGAGCTTTGTCATTCTTCGCCAGGGAAGGGAAGATGCTCACAGCTCCATGTGGCCTGCTAGTATTTGGCACTGATTTTGAGCAGAGCCAGGGCTGTTTGTAAGCAGTACTGATCATTGCAGGCTGGTTTCTCTCATCTGCTATGCTCAGTCATTGAAATGGAGGAGGTGGGTTTGCTGCATAGTTCCTCTCTTTTTCTCTCCTAATTGATTTTCTAGTTTTCGGTAGTGTTTCTGCCACGTGCCCTGCTATCAAGTGGTCATGCTTTATCTTTCTTCATTTAATTACACTGAAATTAATAAGACAGTAACCAGAGGCACTTAGATTCCCCAACTATTCTCTATAACTCACTTGAAAATAGCTCATAACAACAAATAGTAAGCTCACGTGTGCAACAGCGCTAAAGAACCTTTATAAAATAAAGGAAAAAAAAAGTCTTTCTTTAAACATCAGCTGTGGTTTATTGTGTACCTTAAATGTCCCCTTTTGGACACTGGGAAAACCCATTCAAGAGGAATGAGGTGTGCATCTGTGTCTCTTGGACAAGCAGGCATTGGGCGAGGGCATGCTGGCTCCATGAGGAGGTGGAGATGGGGAGCATCTCTTTGATCTCCTGTATTACAGTATTTCACAGAGCACAGGAGCCTCCACCAGTGCCATTTGGAGCACTGTAAGTCTCTGTTAGAGATGAAGTTATAAAGTTTTCCCCATCTGAACCAGTTTTCGTAGCTTAACATCTATTCTGACCTGCGGACGGAGCTGTTTGAGGTATGTTGATGCTGTCATTCAGTAGGTGAAATGTCCTTTTTGGTTCTGTGAGCTCTGGAGAGAAGGCATGTGCTAATGCATAGTCTCCTTTTTGTCTTCTTCCCAAGTTCCAATAAATCGTAATTAAGTAATAAAATTCAATTACTCAATTATTTATGTCCTCTCCTAGCTGACAAACATTTGGAAATAACACCAGGAAGCTGAGAGTTTGAGCACTGGTTTGCAGAAAGGAGAGAAATTGCAAACAGGTCTTCTGGAGGAATTTTGTGTGGTGTAGGGTTTTCCTTCACCAAGGGTGAATGGGAGACTGCTTCATTTCTTGCTGTTCTCCTCCAGGGCCAAAGACACCAAGGACAGACCTTGAGTGTGGTTTAATGAGAACATTTCTCTATCAGAAGTTGCATGATTCAGATGTTTTAGTCGTGAAATCAACAAGGCTTCTAAATTCATGCTTGCTTGCTATCTTGTTGACAATAACATGTAATTATTTTTTAGCAGCTTAGTTATACCTTGCATAGCACAACTTCCCTGCTTTCTAGAGAGCTCTGTTAGAGCTCTGGTTTGGGAAGCCTGATTTGCTACTCCAGACATCTTTAACTCCTATAAGCATTTGTTTTGGGAGACAAAGTGGGGAAAATTTTATAGTTAACCCCTGAACTCCATGCAAAATCTCTGTGCACATCAACCAGTCTGTGGCTGAGCTGTAATCAGTAAGGTACTGAATTCTGGCTGCACATGCCCGTCTGATTCTGCTGCATATCAGCCAAGGAACCTTGTACATCAAGGGCTTGTATGCTGGTCCGTTCTGTCCTTGCAGGTATGCATGGCAGGGAGGGCAGGAGGCAAAGTAGAGAACTAGTCTTTCACACACAGACCACACTGTTTCTAGGAAAAGATATTTTATAGGGGTGACATTCTGTAACAGTAGGCTGACTTCAGTATAAAGGAAATGGGTGTCCTTTCTTAGCTTGGAGGCTGGGGACATCTGCATTCTCTGTTTTTCTTAGTGGATTTCCATTGCTTAGGAGACAAAACAGTGGTGACAATGGGATCTCTTAGCACCTTCAAAGTGAAATCTGAACATGTCCCTAGTGTAAAAGCAGTGTAAAAATGTGTTTAAATAGCTGTCTGTTTAATCTGGATAATTCATGTATCTCCATCTATAAAAATAAGTTCTTGGCTTTAAAGCATTCTGTAGAACATATGCTTTAAAATATGTTATGAGGGTTGTATGTTAATCTAGAGCATTTATATAGCCACCAGCTACCAAAGGCACAACTTGTATTTTTGCTTCCCTTATGGACTTTTGTGCACATCCTACGGTTTGTTTTTACTGCAAAACAGAGATGTTACAAGCCATTAAGCTAGCAGAGACATGCAGTAACACAAGCTGCATAGCTTCCTCGCACTGTACTGAAATACCTTTTAATTTCCTATGAGACACAGCAGTTTTCTAGAAAAGTAGGATAATGGCATCTTTCTCCATCCCAGCAGTGTTATGATGATATGTTTATGGAAGTGTGTGAGGCACATAAATACTTCAGATATTACTAAGAGATTAAAATATTGTGGGCAGCATGTAGCTTGCTTGCTCCTTGTTGATCTCCAAAGGCTATTTCATTATCAGGTTGTCACAAGCTGATAATGGCAACACAGTGGGTAAGAGAAGGAGGAGGAGGTGGATGTGGAGACTTACTTTGGGGTTGTAACAAAGAAGGACCCTCATGCTGTAAGCCATGACCTAGTCTGTGACAAAGCCCAGGCAGCCCAACTCACATGCTCCCTGAGGAGCTTCCCTAGGAGCAGGGCAGGAGGAGGAGTCCTGGAGGATCAGGAAAGGCATGCGTAGCCACCTGAGGTGGAGGATGTTACATCTCTATGTAAGTCAAGTAGAAGTCAGAAAAATACACCTTCAACATCTAATACCAGTACACTAAAAGTAGTCAGTACTTTAAAGTACTTTAAAGTCAGTACGTTGCAAGTATGTGGGCAATAATGAAAGAGCTGGGGGTATTGAATGGGTTCTTAAGACCAAACTGATTGCTGATGGGCTTGCTACAACAAATGGCTATGTGTTGGTGACACTGGCTGATACAAAGTGGGACACATAGTAAATATAGAGGTGGTTTAGAAATAATGTAGGAAAGAGCTGCGTGACCCCAAGGACTGGAATGATAAAGTACAATGAACTTGGAAAAGGAGAAAGTGCAGGGTTGAGTGCTTTGCACTAATAGCAAAATTGCCTCTTGATGTTTGGGAGTGACCCTCTGAAAACGAAAGAGGAAAGGAACAGAACAGACAGCTTTATTATCCATTGTTGGAAAACTGTGTGCCGCTAACGTGATTCAGCTGGGACGTAGGATGTGTCAGTCCAGGTATTTTTGGCTGTGCTAGGGAAGAATTACTGTTGTTGTACAAGGTGCTCGAGAGGAATCTTTGGGAATGGCATTTATACTTCTGAACATCCATGTTTCAGAAAGAGAAATTCAGCAAAACAGGTGCTGATGAAAGGCTGCAGAGATGAGCGGATGTTAACCTTTCTGAAGGAATCACATGAACGTGGTTTATTTAATCTACTAAGGGCTACTGGGAGAAATGCAGGACTGTGGGAACTGGGGTGGGAGCAGAGGCCAACCAGTGCTTCTGAGAGAGACCCAGTGCTTTGGCTCAGGAGCTGTCATTACTTCCACATGGCTTGTGACACTAATCCCAGGACTTGGATCTGGCCTGTTATGGAAGTCATTGGACCACAGCAAGGCTAAGTGAAGTGAATACAACTGTATCAGGAACAGGAAAGAGAAAATAGTTTGCTTTTCACAGAGAGTGAAATTGTCACCAGAACGATGAGCAGACACGGAGCTCCCAGACATACATTCGGGCGTAGATCCAGGAGTACAGACCTAAGTTTTGTACTGCTCTGATGCCTTTTACGAAAACTAAGCTGTGGAACTCACTTACAGAAAACTTAACTGAGGTTGGTAGAGTTGAAGCATATTCATTGCTAATGTTGCTAACCTTGGAAGTTTTAGAAGAGACTTGAGTTGTTATTTTTGAGTGGAGAAGTTAACTTTAACTGTGCTTGGGAGATTAACTAGAATTTTATTCTCAGTTATGCCAAAGCTGCTGAGTCTTGGAGTTTCCTCTCCAGTGAGACAGGATACTGGAAACTGTGAAACAGAAGTCCACTGCTAGGTAGCAATTCCTATGTTACTATGCAAATATTTATTTCACTTTTGTGGACGTAAATATTGATTTGGGGCTTTCATGGGTTTCTGATGATTTCTGTTAGAGTGTTCATGTGTTTCTTTTTGATTTAATACATCATCTGCAATGTAATTTGGCTAGAGTTTCATACTTGGCACTTAAATGTGACCCTGTAATTTTATTAGGATAATTGAATAAGTGCCTTGTTTTTTTGGCTGAGTTCATTCACCAACTGTTGCTGCAATCAATGAAGCGTTGATCCCTTCTGATAACAATGCAATTGTTCATGCACCTAACTGCAGATTTAACAGCCTAGCTCCCTATATTGGAACTTGGAGATGTCATTTGCATCTAAAGAGACTGGTTTTATCTGAGGCTAGTTATTAAAAAAGCAACTAATTCCCTCCATATGACACTATAAGGAGCGTGGCAGAGGAAAGCAGCAGTGAAGAGAGTGTTAGTTTGCAGCTGTATACATGATGCTGTTGCGTAGATACGTTAAATGCGACTGAGAGCTACTCTTAAGAGAGGGTTTTCATGACTGTGACATTCCTACTGTGGTTTTGGGCGGTAGGTTTTCACCAGGGCGGCTCACCCAAGGATGTTGGGAATACCTACTCACTCCTAATGAGCTTAAAAGTAGGGGGGGGAAGAAGGACTACAAACAAAACCCAAACAAAGAGAGAAAATAAGAGACCCCAGAGCTCCTTTCGGACAAGCATTCTTGCTGTGGAAGCTGGCAGTGGCTGTGGCACGCGGGGTCGGCCGAGAGCCCAATGAGGGCTGCTCCCGGCACCACTTCGGGCGGCCGGTGGAAAACCACCCTCTGGTGAAGCCTGCATCGTGCTGCTCCGCCAATGGAAAAAATTGAGCACCAGGAGGAGGGTGTGTAGCCTGCAGACAAAAATACATCCAGCCTTGCGCGGGCAGGGGCTGTTTTTAGTTCCCAACGGCTGAGCTGAGCGTTTGGAAGTGTTAGACACAGTTTCCTGGCTTGCCTGGGGCAGGGAGAGTCGGTGTGTCTGCGTGTGTCCGTGTGTCCCGAAGGCAGAACGTGGGGCTGAGAGGCTGAAGCTGGCAGCCAGGGGAGGTAAGTGGGAGCGGGAAGGGGGCTTGGGCTGGGGAGAGGGGAGGAGAGGAGAGAAATCCCCCTCCAAGACTGGAGAGCAGAGTGGGCTCAGGCACCGCGCTTCCTCTGCCGTCGCAGGCTGTGCTAAGATGAATGGTTTGCCTCTAGAAAACAGTTCTCGCTGGTCATCTATCAAAGCCGATTGCCTGAATTGCTAAATAAACCACCGCCGGTATCGTTTTACAGCTCTGCTGCAGCACGGACGGATTTTTTCCAAGGCAAAGTATGAGAAAGTATGTTCAGTGTTGTAGTTTCTGCAACGTTAAAAGTGACTCTACTAATAAAATATGATTCATAATCCCTCCAAATCTTTTCTATTTTTTGATTCTGTCTATTTTCACCAAAATGTAAAGTTAACTCACAATACATAGACAGCGTACCCAAGCAAAGGTTGGATAGTTTTTTTGTGAAGCATTAGAGGAAAATGTTTCAGTCAGCGCCACTGCTACTTCTGAACTGGGATGATGTGGAAAAGCAGAGCTGCTGCTTCTGGCAGAGGTAGGTCCTGAACAGGTTTTGATCTTTCTACAAAGATTTTTAATGCTACTTAAATTTTAAATACGTAACTCTACAGAAATTGTGCAAACACTATGTTCAGTTGCACAGGAAAATTTAAGAAAAAAAAAAAAAAAAAAGAGGGAAATGCTGGAGAAATAGAGAAGTGTCTCTTTTTCCTCTCTTCTTTTTTAAGAGGGAGGTGATTAATTGCTTGTGCAATGCAACCAAAGTTTGCCACTTTGTTTATGCTTCTTGCTGATGTGGTCACTGAGTTAATTTTGTACTCTGGTGACTTCATACTTCATTCTGGAAATCATGCCTTTCGTTCCCTTTGGAGTGGATGATTTGGTAAAATTATACAATGTATAGCAAATTGCTGGTTAGAGGCAAGGGATGGAATTTTTTTAATCTGATCAGCTTTAACAGGAAAGGGTATCTGTATGCTATGGAAGAGAGAACTGGCACTTTCTATAGCTGTAAAGCTACAAAGTGAGTCTTTTAGCAAGGAAACATAATCCTTAGTGTGCTTTTTATTCTTGTAATGTGTGAGTAACATGCTGGTACCACGGAGGTACAGGAAAGTAAGCCCTAAACTGTACTGCTGCTGCAGGGCTCTTGGCATGCTAAAATCAAGATCTGCTTTTAATTTTCCGAAGGACCCTGTCTCAAGTTAAATTCCGGTGACTGAGCCCCAGATCCTCTGTCCTCTTCAGGAAGTCCCAGGGCCAGCGGTGGGAAAGCATTTACTTTGGCGTCAGCACCCTCAGATGTTTGTGGATGTGTACACCGAGAGGCAGGACAGACCACGCCAAATGCAGCGTGGTTTCCCCTCCTTGCTGTGAGGCGAGTTGTGTCATGGGTGGCAGGCTCCATCTCTCAGCCTGAAGTGCAGCACTGGGGCTGTATTTGATAGCATGAGGTGGTTGCTAAAGTGGTTACTGAAGGGGACAAAAGAGGAGGAGAGCAGATGTTCCTGGCTGGGATTTGAGACTTACCGGTTAGCCACAGAGCTCCAGACTCTCCTCCTGCCATTATTACAAGGATGGCTGAGGCAAACCTCTGGGGGGTTTGCTTGGTCTCAGTCCCTGAAGCTGCAGCTGTGTGGAGCATCTCAGCCCCTTTCGGATGTACCATCCTCCCCACCCGAGGCCTCAGTCCTGGAAATCTCTTGAAAGCACCATGCGAGTCTGCTTCAGGGCCTGCCAGCGTGCTCACAACCAGAGTAGGTGGAAAAGAAAAGACCTTTCAGATCACTGAGTTCATTTCCTCTCCAAGGGCAGGTAATAGACCCTTTGACATATCAACTCTTTAACTACTACAGATACTGCATTAAGCCAAGATGTGAGCTGGCATTCCTTTTTTATTATTATTATTTTTATTTTTTAAAAAGCTTAATGGCTTTTATTTAAATAGATGGTCACTTTAGCCATTGTGTATAAATTCAATAACATTTACAAATGGTGAAATTTGTTTTTCCTGCCAAGAAAAATACGTCTCTAGAGATTTAGATTGTATCAGCATTGGTATAATATGATAAGGATCTTCAGGCTTGACTCAACATTCCATATTGCTCTAACTTGAAAGCTGTAAGGCCTAATCTAATTAAACTGCCAATGCCTTGGACCCAGAAGAATGGGTTGAAGAAAAGAAGGGATCGTATCCCAGGTGAGATGTGTCATTCTGATGTGATATACCTGTGATGCAGCATAGACTTGTTGGCATCAATGTTAGTTTAAGAGAAGGAACCAGAAAAGGGGATTGACCCCTTCTTGCTTAAAATGTGAAAAATCTATGTGCGATGTTGGTATGATGAACAGCATAAAACAGATTTTCTAAGGTCATGATGACTATGTTTAATGAGAAAAAATATTGTTTTTCATTCTATCTGTGAGCTACTAAGTAATTTCTAATACCATAACTATACAGGCTATAATTCTTTAGAGACTAATGAGTGAGTGAGGAGTTTTGGATTCAAACTGGATTTTTAAGGCAAAATTATCCAATTTTTTTAAGGACATACTTGTGGTGTTTGGGTTATTCATTCTTTGAATTCAGTGGTATATAATGCAAAATATCCTGCCAAGAATACTACGGTACAATTATTATGGTATATTTTTGTAATAGGAATGTGATTGAGATTGCAGGAATAAGAAATCTGCTTCTGATTTGTGGAGGCATGTGACCAAAGTGCGTAGTTCTAAAAAATACAGTAAATTGTTTCCAGTAAGAAACTCCATATTTAATCCAGCTTCAGTGTTGTGCTATCGTGCCTCCCTCATTAGTTCTGTGTGCCCGTTGATATGCAGCCATGTGGGACGGTGAGGACAGGTTTACGTTCTAGCATTCTCTATTATTTTCATATTAAAAACCAAAGTAGATTAAAAGTTAATTTAAACTTCAGTTCTCTGTCCCTGCGAGAATTCACTGAGCACGTCGATTCTTTGCAAAACTTATGAACAGGTCAGTATCTGAAAGATAATTATTTAAAATATCAAAGGCTTCAAAAGCCATTTAAAATGGCTGGCCTTGTAGCCTGGAGTAAGGCATTAGAGAATGTTGAAATTGTCTGAAAGAAAGAAGGAAAAACAGGAATTGCTTGGTCAATTAAAAAAACTTTTCTGGCTATACATATACACATACACATATGTATGTATATACAGAAAGTAGGTGCTCTGCATCACAGCCTGCAGTATGTTTAACTAGAAAAGGAAATGACAAATTGGTCAGTTCGTGTAAATGAGGAGGGGTTCTGTTTCATTTCTTCTTTCTCTGAAGTACTTTCTGATTCTCTGTTATCACAGCTCCACAAATCCTGATGACAGTCTCCCATGGTGCCCGTATGAAATACGTACCCAGAGCAGCCGTCTTTGCAGGGCTCTGGCACCTCCTGTTCTCTTCTCCTCCATGCTCCCCTCTGTACCTTCCCACTCCACCTTCCTTACTCTGGAGGTGAATATTACACTCACACGCGGCAGCTGGGAGAGGAGTCCTGAAGTGCCCTTTTGGAAATAAGTTTTCCAAATACGAAAAAAGCATACATGACTCTGCCTGCTTCCTCTTTCTTCGTTACTGTAGAGTATGTGGTGGGATATACTCACTGCCCTTCATATATAAAGGCCCTTTGTAATAGTATTGATTTCACTGCAAGGTGAGTTGAAACCTTGACTTTCTTTGTCAAACGTATATACCCAAGTTGACAGCTGTGAGTGACCGTGCATGGTGGCAGCTACTAGGGAACTGGTTCAGTGGCCCTCTCAGAGGTGTCCTGCCCGTAGAGGGGACAGCTGATATTGACAGATAACGTTATCCTAATCTTGACCAACCCTTATTACTCTCTTTTGTTGTTGTTGCTTTCAGCAGTTTTGCACCAATGCCATGTTTAGGGGAGTGAGAATCAACTTCCCTGCATCTCACCAGTGGATTCGCAGGAAAGCTTCAACAGGGATTAAATAGTTTGTAGTTCACTTGATCCAGACCACATCTTCTGATGTAGATCACATCTATGGGTGATGGTTCACTGTCACCAGCCATCCAGAGAAAAAAGGTGTCAAAATACAGCAGCTATAGCTTTGGTGCATGGCTTCATGTCTCTAGAACATAACTTCTTTCTCCAGGTTAAAGCTTACCATTGCTAAAGCTTACATAATTGATTTCTTACAACACCCTGGGTGGTGACTTTGTCACTCCAGAAATCAGAACCTCCCTAGGGAGATCTACCACAATCTCTTGTCTTTCTGCACATTGGTGTATGGCCACTGTCTGATACTCACTGTGGTTGCAGAGCATTCAGTCTACTTACGTCTTTGTGCTCACCTCCCGTCAGTCTGGAGTTTGTGGTTTTCTAACCTGTAGTTTTAGAAAGTCTTAGTGTGGTGAGTATGACAGTACTGGAAGCAGATGGCTGGCAGCAGCGAAACTGCGTTTGGTGTACACTGCTGGTGTAGCAGCCCAGAACAGCGCAGGAGCCCCATCACCTTTGACTCAAACTTGCCACCAATTCATAATGTAAAAAATCCTAGTTATCCCATAAGCAAACCTAATACTGGAATGTTACTGATATGGTTCAGTTTAGCTTGTAATGTAGTTAGTGAGTCAAGCTTTGTAAACCTTTGTTTTGAGAGATGAAGGCTGAGGAGGTGAGCACCCATCCAGTGGCAGGGAGCTGCCCTACATGTGCACACATCTCGATCCTAAGGAAGATGTTTTCCCCTCTAGCATTTATAAGGCAGTCTGGCTGCTGTGTTATTAATGAGGGAATATAGGTGGCAGGCTCCTGAGCTTCTGTGTTTGTTTTTCTGAGCCAAAAACATCTAGGAGGGCTTTATGTGCAGGACTGTAAAGGTGGGGAAATACGTTTTTAGCTCTGGGGTTATGATTTGCGTTAATTATTGGGTGTGGTGGTGGTGGTGGGGTTCCCGGATTAGCATGTTTGCATAGCTGTGTTTTTTAATGTGTCAAGGGGAACCAGGGTGAAGATTAAAAACTTCTTTTTTAGGGAATGTGGTTATAATTGAAAGCAAATAAACTTTTAATAGTCATCTTCAGGCGCTGTGAGCTGCTTCTAAATATACTGATTATAAATGCAGCAAATATTCATAGACCTTGGTGTTGCTCACAAGAAGTATTTATCCCTCTACCTCTGCAAACAAACAGAGAAAAGCACGCTGTCTTCTGGGGTAGGAGGTTGCTTTGAGAGACAGAAGGGAAGCTGAACTCAGTCCCCTGCACTGTAATTTCTAAAACTTCCAGAATTAAAACAGCGTAAAACGTGCAAGTGTTTGGAAACAGTGCAGCCAAAGTTTTGCCTTGACCACCTCCGTGACCTGGTGTCACGCTGCCTTTGAGAGCAAGCCTGCTCCCCCGGTGCCCCTTATTGTAATTAGCAGAAAGAAAATCGCTCCACACAAGTGTGAGGCAAGAGAAAGGCATCCCAGCTGATTTTCAGGGTGATGGTCTTTGTGCGACTCCGCAGATGCCGCGGTTGGTTATTACAGTGTGCGTGAATGTTTAGCCTACCGTAGCTTTCTGGATGGCTGGGATGCTGAGAAAAATCCCTTGGGGCCATGTCTATGGGATTTATTGACTGTTCTGTTGTAGTGCTAACTGATTCCTGCACAGACTGAGACACTGTTTTGTAGACATTGTACCCTGAGATAAATCTATTCATTCACCCATTATGTGATCTGTGTATTGGATCAGACGAGTACAATGGATGCTGTAGCAGCAGCTCGAGGCTCGAAGAATTGACTGTCTATCTTCTGAGGTTCATGACAGCAGCTTGCTCGCTACCCACTCTGTTAAAAGGATTACCTAACCACTGCACAATTGCTATGGAGACCAGATGGTCTTTTTGCCTGTTTCTTTAGACAAATTGGGTTCAGTGTTCCCTTATGAATAGATATAAGCCCCTCAAAGCCCCCTTGTTGAATGTAGTTTTTGCTCCCAGATGAAGAATTGTGAATGCAGACTTGTGCTTGTTTGTGGTTGTCGCCTCCTTGACTGAGGAAGGCAGTTTTCCTGGGTGGGGGTCGCAATTTGTTCAAAAGTTTGGGACTTCATGAAGCTTGTGTATTGTCCTGTGTTTACCTTCAATCTCAAGTCTCTGTTGTTCGATGCTTGTTACATTTGATGTCATTAACACTGTTTACATCAATGGGTGCACTTAGCAGCATAGGAACACCCAACCTGCAAGGTACGGGTGTCCTAACTAGCAACCTTCCAAATTGTTAGAGAGTAAACAAGTTAAACATATTCTTTCTTTCGCTTTGTTTTCAAGAGTAAACTGAAATTTGTGGCCTCTTTTGCCAAATATCTTTGTGATAGTAGCCATGGTTTTGTGTTTGTAGGTCTGTAGCATCTTTAACATGAGCCAAAAGGATATATCTCTTCTAAGTTATTTATTTCCTGACATTTTTCTAAACTTGCTGTTGAGACTATTTTTAATTTTCATTGCTAACCTTTACTTTTGGTTACCTGTAAGGTAACAAAATACCTAGGTTACTAGTGAATTCTTATAAATATCTGCAAGGTTCTTATGAAGAGCCACAAATATGCCACAAAAATGCCACAAAACAAGTCAAAAAGGGCAAAACTCTGTTTAAATTAGATAGTTATTCAACTAAAAATTATGAACAATATCCACTGAATTTATGCAGCAAATAATATTTTGTCGGGTAATGTATTTTTTCAGAACGGTTTCTAATTAAAATATATGTTCCAACACTGAGCCTGAGCTCTTGTACAGCTTGTATTGAACATTTTAGTCTCTGCACAGCTGCTGTCTTCTGTGAAATTTGGCTTTTGTCCATCCTTTTTGAGTTATGGTATCTGTGTGCTGAGTGAAGAGTTGATATGTTTGGATGGCCAGGAAGAACCTGGATCTTGCTACCTGTTGGTATGTGCAGTGCTTGGTGTTTGCCTGGCAGATTAGCTTAAAATCAAATAAACCTAAGGAGAGGGCTTGCTTGGGTGCTTGGTGGAGTGTGTTGTGCAGTGGCCTTTCACTGTAGGGGTTATAGCTGGAATTTAGGTAGAACAGGGAAAGATAAACAGATGTTGTAGAATATGCCCTGATCAATTTGGTCTGAATTGTGGATCACTGCACAGTCCAGTGATCTGTAATTGGTGTTCCAAAAACCAAATGGAGGGTGCTCAGAGTTCACGGTAATACATCAGTGAGAGGGGAAAAGGATAGACTTAGAAAATCAAACATTTACCCAGTGACTTAATTGTATTAATTCAGTGTCAATTGTTCAAGTATTAATGTTATTCTCCATTCTGTTTCTGCTCCTGTCTGCTTTTTTTTTTTTTTGTATTCATTTTGCTTATAGCTTGAGTAAAGTTTGTTTTCTTTGATTAAGAGCCATTTTTTGTCTTTTTGGTGTTTTCTAGAGAGCCTGTGTACACCACCACCTTGTTTTTTTGACAAGTGTAGTGGCTGGCCACGAAGACGATGTGAAGCATGCTAACTGATAACCATATCCACATTTAAGAGAGTTCCTGCAGGTATGTTCCTTGTTTAATACAGTTCTTTCTAGCTAAAAGTGGTAAGGGCTGGAAATTAGGATGTTAAAATATATATAAACTCTAGAAAATAAGATTCTGTCATCACAAAGGCTTATTTTGGCAAAATTTTGATGAAACTACAGTAAATCCTCCTAAAAGTGACAGCCTGAGATCTGACAAAGAGGCATAGTGCTGATTGAAAATGTGCTTTGATGTTGTTTTTGTAAATTACAAAGAGTAGAGATTCATTCCAAGTAACAAAAAGAACAGAAGGATCATTTTTACTTTTGAGTACACTTTTTGAAGGTCCAAAATCTTACTTAACTCATTCTGGCGATTTGACTACTCCACTGTGTGTCATTCCCTGCGAATCCAGTAAAAAGCTGAAGAGTGTTTTAGTAAGTGAACTACCAAACTGTCCCATGCTGAAAGAACATAATGCAGTTCTGTGCTGTAATGGAAGATGAGACTTTTCACTAATGAAGTCTTTTTTTTTTTTTCTTTTCCTTCTCCTGGATTGACTCCATTTAAACACAAAGCTGGGGTTTGCTGAAAAGTTTATTGAGGCAACACTTGGTTGCACAGAAGCCAGTCAAGCTGAAACTGCAGTTTGCTTGTCTCCTGGCAAAAGGGATTTCTCTGAAAGTACAGTTCACTTTACATCTAAGTAATGATTATCTTGCTGTCTCCCTTTCATTATGCCATTGTTCTAGGGAGCCAGAGGTTTTGTAAGTTATAAGAAAAGGATGTTGCCAAGGGTGTGGGTGGAGAAAGGTGTTGACATGATTTCAATGGAGTTAGATTCCAGATTTATAACAGAGGGGTAATGAACCATACAGAGAATAGGCTTTCCTAGCCTGCCCCTAAAATAAATTCAATTATGAATTTGATGTTGTAAATGGCTATTTAATGGTCTTTTTTTCAAACAATTGCTTCATATCGTTTTTAAAAAATGCACTTTCCTGTGTAGAGAATAATAATGGTCTGCTACTTTTCACTTTGTCTTCTGTTCAAAGATTCTAATGAAACTCTTCTTAATTTAGTGGAAAATGGGGAATTCAGAAAGCCAATACAGTCTTCAGGGATCAAAAAATCATGCTGCTGCCACAGCTGGTGCCAAGCAGAAGCCTTGCTCTCTAAAAATTCGGAGCATTCATGCTAAAGATGAGAAGTCTTGCTCCTTGCATGGATGGGGACATACCAACAGTGGCTCAAACTACAAGTCGAGGTCTCTTGCCAGAAGTTGCCTTTCGCACTTCAAGAGCAGTCAGCCTTATTCAGCCAGACTCAGTGACACTGCAGTGAAGGTCTCTAAAGGCAGTGTCCATGCCAAGCACAGGACAAATCCCTCAGGGGACTACTGCCAAGAAAATAATGCAGTGTTTCTGCCTGATAACGGTTTCCACTATATTGGCCTTCAAGCCGGAAGTAATCATGCTGCATCCCGAGAATGCAATGGGCACATTTTAAATTGCTATGGAAAGAACGAGAGCCTTGCATCAACCTCCCCATCAGAGGACAGGAGGAGTCCAAAAGTTCTCATTAAAACACTGGGGAAGCTGGACGGTTGCTTGAGGGTTGAATTCCACAACAGTAGCAACAACAAAGTACCGACCGAGGAGTCCAGTGGACCGGTCCAGCTGCTGAGGTATTCGCCTACCTTGGAGTCTAAGTCAAATAACCTGCTTGATGTCAGGAGGAACTCCAGTGCAGACTGTTCTTCAAGCCATCGTCTGTCACCTACTGATTCAAGGCTTCGATCTAGCAAAGGAAGTTCGCTAAGCTCTGAGTCTTCATGGTACGACTCTCTCTGGGGAAATGCCGGGGATATCAATGAGTTGGATGGTCCGTATTTGACCAGGAGCACTCCGGACACAAGCATTCATGCCAGTTTCCCAGCAAGTGACAACAAGAAGACCTTCAATCAAAGTTCATCTCTTTCCTCACTTCGAGATCTCTATAAGGATACAAATTTGGAAAGCACTCCTTCACCTGGGATCAGGCTGTCTGATGAGTATATTGACACTCATGGCAGTCTAAGCAATCGTGTGTCGTTTGCCTCAGACATTGATGTTCCCTCCAGGGTAGAGCAGGGAAGTCCCGCACATTACTCCTCCTACACGCTCCCATGCAGAAAGTCCAAGCCTCTCACTGAGGAGGCATCCAAGAAGGATACGTTAAAAAGCCGTATGCGACGCATTAGTGACTGGACTGGAAGTCTCTCAAGGAAGAAAAGGAAGTTGCAGGTATGAACAAATAAACCCAAGACTAAGTGTCTTGAAGTTGGTTTGTAGATTCCTCCTATAAATGTAATGATTGCATTATGTTTCCTTTCTACCAGAATAGTTAACTATAATTTCCTTTGTTAGTTTGTGGAATTCTGTGAAATATTCCAACCCAGAAATTGTGTGAAGTATCAGCAACAAGAACAAAAAGATGTACATTTGTGTATGCAAATTCTCTCTTTGTATTTGGTCATTGTCTTAGTTAATTTGAGCTTAATGTCTCAGTGAATTAGCTTTTGAAATTATTAGATTATTTATGAAGTGACTTGGAGTTTTTAAGCCCTCTTTGTTTCAGATATGAAAAATATAATATAGACATACTATAAATCAGCATATATTATTTAAAGACCATGAAAGGAGCAGTAGAAATAAATTCAAGACATAGCATGTTATAAATATCTTTGCAAATACTCTATTTGTATTGTGTGATTCACCACTGGCTTTGGTTTCACTGTTGGTCCACCCCTAGCAAGGCGAGCAATTGTAGACCGCTGGCCAGACTTGCTGGGTCTGCCTCTACCTCCCATGAAGGTATTACATGGGGTGCCCTCCTCCTTCCTGTGTGTGAGCTTAGCTCACCAGATGGAGGAGCTTGAGTTGCCATCTGGCTCGCCAGGAGTTGGTGGTATGGAGGAGATAGGAGGAGTGCAAGAGGGTGGGAAAAGACGTTTCTTTAGAAGAATTTAAGGCTAATCCCATTAATAGGAATTTAGGATGCCTGTGGTCAAGAATGAAATTCTCATCTCTAGTTGTAGGCCCCCAAGTCAGCTCATTAAATGCCAGGCTATGCCTGGACTTCTATGTGTGAGTTCACAAGCTGAGCTGGAGGGATTAAGAGGAACACCAACTTCTGCAATTTAGACAGCAGCTAAGCAGTAGATTATATAACAATCCTTCTGTGGCATGTAAAGCAAACGCCATCTCCCATATTGGAAATTTGGACAGGTATTGTGCCTGCTTTGAGGCATCTGTCACTGCAGTGTAAAACTCCAGTGGCTTATAAATGAGGTCACTATATGGTTTGCCAGCATAAATCCTAGGTAAGGGCTACAGAACCGGGAAGATGAAAATAAAAGCCATGTATTTGAATCACTTCTTTGTGAGTTGATGCTCATGTATTTTATCAGATGTTGTCTTTTCACCTTCTTACTCAGCTGTGAAAGAGAAGGCAGAAAAACCGGAATCAATAAAGTGGGCCTCAGCGCTTTCTGCCAGGATTCTTCACTGATTTCGACATCCGTAGCTATTCTGGATTTTATAGCCAGGCTTTACATATGATTTCTGCATCCCAGACCTTTGCCATGTATTACTTAGCTATGACATTTTCAGAATGGTATTTGTGGTGCAGGATTCATAGCTGCCTTGAATTCACTACGCACTGAGCTGACTTCAGGCACAGCGAGGAAATTCTGCTGGTGAGATTGCATCAAAATGGAATTTGATTCTTATAGAAGGGAATCAGCCGTAGCTCCAGAAATGATGATTTCTTAGAAAAAGGTGTAGTAAATAGGCACTGATTTTTATCAAACAAGTATCCACAGGTAAGACAAAGCAGGCAGCAGATTATTTATGATTTTGCCTTCACCATGAGGTTTGGTCAGTTCCTTTCTGCATCACATGCTGTGATTAACCTGTGATCTTTTCTAGGGACTGCTGTGGTGTAGTGTGGTGACAATTACACACTCACCAGCTCCTTTGGCATAAAAGTGTAGAAGTACCATGCATGGTTCTGCTGGCAGCTGGTTAGTCCCAGTCAATAGTTCTTCATGGAAACTGCAGCCCCTGTGCTTTGCTCTGAACACTGTGTCCCTTCCTCGTTATATTACTAATAACTGGCTGAGTCACTTAGGCTGAGTGTAGGTGAAAGCTGGAATACTTCCCTATCAGCAGGCCTAAGCACTAGGTGGCTGGGCCCTCCAGCTGGCCAAGCCTCTTGCTTCACAGGGGCTCAAGGCCAGTCTGGGGTGTTGAGGTCAGTCCCCTGCCATCGGAAAAGCAGCGGACTATAATCTCCTTCATATCTGTGAACAAATTGCAGCTTAAAATCTGGTACATTTGTCTCCCAGCTTGAAAAGCATTTCCAAACCCTCTTATTCAGATACTTGGAATTCGTCATCTAATTTGCAGACTGGCCACTCCATTCTGATGCTGGTGTTGTCCATTAGTAATCCTTCCTTATTATTTAATGTGTTATCATTTATTTAAAGGGAGAAATTGTATCTTATGGACCACCTTTGCTGGGTCATACAGACTCTCTGTGGTTCTCTGTCTTAAGATAGGAAGTCTGTTTCCTTTTAATTCTGGCACATTTTCCCTGCACCTGTTTTGAATCATTCATAACTAGATTTGGATATGGGATATTCAGGACGAGCCCTAGGCTGTGCCCTGTCTGGTGAGCTGGAAGCATCCTTATGCTTGACTTGATCTGATATATCCTGGAACTGAGTTTGCCTTTCTTACAGTGGTCTCACGCCAAAAGCTTGCAGTTGTTCTGTGCCATCACCCAGCTTTCTTTGCAGGAGGGTATCCTAATGCCTTCCCTTTCTGTGTCACTGGTGGTCTACTGCAGGACCCATCCTCACAGATTTAATCTTGGCTGAAACAGCACTGAGGAGATGCTCTATCACAGTATATGTCAGCATCAAGGTGTGAGTGGGGCATGTGGGATGGATATGTGGACAGAGCTTAGGCAGACTTGTTGCACAACCATCCCTGCTAAAGATGGTCATGTAAGCTCCATATGCAACTGTGTGTGTGTCTGTCTATATAACATGGAGAGAACAGGTTTATTCTGTGCAAAATTAAAATCCTGCCACCAGAAACAACTGTGCAGATAGGTTCTTGAATTAAGTAAGTAGCCTCTTTATAGGAATTGTTTCTGAAATGTAAAGGCTTTTATAATACAGAGCACTGAAATTTGGTGGTATAAAGAGAATTTAAAAGAAAACTGAATTGAGGTAACTTCTTTATTTGGTTTGAAAACAGGTATTAGTTCCCACTTTCAGCTTGGGTCCTAATGAATTTAACAGCCTGCATTATTTCCTGCCCTGTTCCTTACAACTAATTATTAAATGCGTCACTTTGTCTAATTGGTGTCTTAGTTAGCCGCTTTATCTTTTGCATTATCTGCAATTATTCCAGGATATATCTCAGACATTGAGAGATCTGCTTGAACACAGCTGAGCAGATACACTGGTAGTTTTCTATCATTGCTAGATACAACAGACTGAAAATGAGCAGAAACTCACCCGGCAGGGTGAACGCCCCCAACAGCAGTTTGGGTCAGGTTGTTTCAGCAGTGACCAGATACTGCTACAGTGTCAGCCTCCCTGAGGATCAGCAGAGACTGCGTGACTGTGACTGTGACTGTGCCAGTGCTGCTCTTTTAAAACTAATATGAGTGATGTTGTCATGGTGAAGTGTGTATAATCCCAAAGTTTCATTCATTTTAGATCCTTTCTGAGAAAACATAGGATGTGCTGGTGGGCAGGTTATATCCTGTGTGCTGTTCCAGTAATGGCCCTTCACAGAGGTCACCTTCTTATATCTGCTTCTTTCTTTGCTTTTCTTATTAGTGATTTGGGATTGAAAGAAATAGAATATGTTCCATAAACTGTATGCTAATGCTTTCTGGAGTACTCTGTCAGTTTCTGGAGAATAGTCAAACAATTAAAATACAGAATTTTGGCACACATGTTCAGTGACAGTAATTAAAAAGAGGGTGGAGAAAGCTTCCCGTTTCCCACAGAACTGCACATGGCCAGTGCAGTTGTGTGATCCATCTTGTACAGTCGTTTTGTGGGCATAAACACATTACATATGTGATTCCCCCTTTCTTCAAACAGTCTCTCAGCTTGCCTGTGGAAAATTGTTTACTGTCATTGATGCCTTAGATTTATTCATCTGTTCTCACAGGCCCCACTGACTGGAAGTCTGTATCTTTTCAAGCTGTATATATTAGAAAATGCATTCCCATTCATTGAATTTTAGTTTTTTTCCTGTAGGCACATTTGGCATCATTGTCTAAAAAGCAAAACTGCTGACGTTCAGTGAGCTACTCTCCAAGAGCGTTGATGAAAACTACACCATGAAGTTTGTGAGAGGTGCTGCCTTACTGTGACAATTCCATCCTTGTGGCCAGGCAGGGTGATCAGAGAAGCCAGACTGCACCATAACGAGAAACTAACTGTACCATAACGGGTGATAGTTTTCAACTGAGCATGGTATTTGGGAGGCCACCAACGGCAGTGTCCTGCTGCTTGAGAAGTGGCTTGCCCTGTGACACTTGCACCTGCACGTGAGCTCGCTGTAGCTCCTGGCTGTGTGCTGAAGGCCATTATACCATCAAAACACGGCACTGCTTTTGCTCTGCAGTTCGGAGGAGCATTGAGTAGGAAGCAAAGAAATAAAAAAGTAGTTGCTTTCAAAGCTGCTGGTGAGAGCAACTCACAGGAGACCAAGGTTTATTTACTTTATCTGTGTGCAGAAATCTGTGAGCAAATAAATGCTACTATAGAGACAGCCTGAAAGTATAATAGCTCTATTTTTACTGAAGGTTAATAGCTTTGCTGTTTTGATTCTTTGTAGTCATCTCTTGTTTTCTCTTCCCTCATACATTCCAAGCAACAATCCTAAATTTTCTCTACAGCAAAAGGCACTGGACTTTTTGTGCTATATGCTCTTAGATCTCATTTGCTTTTAAATAGCATCAGTAACACACAAGTAGGAAAGACAACAAGTGGCCTCTTGTGATGTACTGTATGGCTCTCACCAGGGGGTTTACTCCAGGTATGAACCCCTCGGCCATCTCTGGAGCCTGGGAGAGGTGGGAGCGGACAGCTCGTTGCTGGGCAAGGCCTTAGCCAGGCAAGACCCAAGCTGCCAACTCGGTCTCATTTCAACAAGCGGCAGCAGGATCTGGGCATATATTAGCAGTCATATCACAAGGTACAGCTGAAGTCATGCACAACGTATCACCAGGCCTGGGTATTTCAAATTAAGTTGGCCGGCCCTCTCGATGCAGGGATGAAATTGCACAATGCAATTAGGGGAAAGGCCCATGGGTGCCTGATGAGACAGTCAAGCTCTTGTGGGGTTTCCAGCAAGTCAGAAAACATACACCTCTGCAGTCTGGAAACTGGATTCCTGCCAGTCAGCAAGCCTGTCTGTCTTTTTTTTTTTTTTTTTAATTGCATCTTCTGTTAGATTAGATTTTTGTCAGTTGGTCAATGCTAACAGGCTTAAAATATTTTCAACTTTTGACCTTTTTTGTGTTGGTTGTGCAGAGTTTGTATAACAGAGAGAAAGCAGAGGTAAAATCAGCCAAGCTGTGCTGAAGGTAAAGGTAGCTGCCTTACATGAACAGTGTCAGCAAAGTATCGAAAGCCCTGTAATAATAAAGCAACTTGAAATGGCATTGTTCCCGCTTGGCAGGCATGTAAGTGGCAGTTTCATGTGGAGAAACAAGGAAAGCCTTGACGGCAGGTCTGCTGTTGCCTGGAGCCCATCAGGTTTCAGAAAGCAGCAGCCCCAGTAGTTACCACTGAATTTGGAGGCTTCTTGCTGCCATGCAACCTGGTCTGAGTTGCCAAGGCTGGTTGACTTAGTGGTGAGGCTTTAATGGGGGTTTGCTGAGTGAGCAGAGGTGGTGGCAGTGGCTGCTGAGGTAAATAAAGGCTGTGATGTCATTGTGAAAAGGTAGCCTTTGAGGAAGGAATTGACTGTGGCTAAACACGCAACAAATTTAAATTCCAAACGAGGTGTGTCTTTACTTTGAGTTCTGGTGACTGATTGCTGGCAATTTCCTTTTATGCACAGGAGCCAAAATGTAAAGATGGGAGTGAATACTTTGACAGCAGAATGGACAACTTTAGCACAGACACGCTGGCACCATCACAGCTCTCTGCTTTGCTGTGGTCACCCGGCTCCAGCCACGTCCTGTCCCAGAGAAGTGAGTCTACCAATGCGGTCAGCAGCGATGCCCTGAGGCAGAACATTTATGAAAACTTCATGCGGGAGCTGGAGATGAGCAGGACAAACCTGGAGAACACTGAGACTTCCTCGGAAACAGAGGACTCCAGCAGCGAGTCCCTCAGCTCGTTGGAGCAGCTGGATTTGTTGTATGAGAAGGAGCAAGGAGTGGTGCGCAAGGCAGGGTGGCTGTTCTTCAAACCACTGGTAACCCTGCAGAAAGAGAAGAAGCTGGAGCTGGTCACACGGCGAAAGTGGAAGCAGTACTGGGTAACGCTCAAAGGTAAAGTGCTGTGTTGCTCCTCTGGCTTGGCAGCAGCAATTGTTTCCATTGGGTTTCCGCAGCTTTTCATGCATGACGGGTCCTATTAGCAGTTCCAGTAACTTTATGCTGTCTACCCTCACGCTTAAAGTGGAGCGTGTGCCAAATCAGCCTGCTAAATAGAGGTGCTGCTCATGTGCTTTGTATTGCATGTGCAGCCTTGCATTTACTACCGTAGTGGGAATTGTTTCATCTGACTTCCCAGTTTCTGTACTCACACAGAATTAGGTGTTCTTTGGATATTTTGGGATATTTGGAGGTCAAAGACCAAACTGAACTGAAACAGATAAAAATACATAACATATAACTTACATGCAGGTAGAAGTATATCAAGGGAAGTCAAAATTCAAGGATCAGAAAGCCCCTGGTGCCTGAATCCCTGGAACAGGCACGCTGTTTCCCTGTCTCTGCTATACAGTTTAATTGTAAAATTAAAATTAAAAGTTACTGTAAAAACAGTCGGTTTGTTGCCAGAGCATCAGGTGGCAACATAATGAAGAGGTCAGTGCCTCCATGCTGAGTCATTTGCACAGAAAAGCATTGCCCTACAGAGGTCCCATTCAGGGCAGAAGCAGTAGCATCAGGAGAAAGCCTGCAGCACCCTGGGCTTAGTGTGGGGCGCTGGCTCCCGAGGCCACTCCGAGCACTCACCACTTTCCCTTTTGCCATGGATGGTCTTTCACATGACCTGATCCCAATATTGCCAGGCAAATTTTGCCTTTCAGCATGCCTGCTTTCCCATCTCCCCCACCTTCCCCTGTCATGAAACAGCCCTGTGGGAAGGCAATCCACTTAACAGAGGCTGCTGCCAGTGGGCTGCTGTGTGATTACTGTGTTTAGCCCTACGCCAACAGCACACGTTGATGGCTCAGAGTAATAGAGCAGGTAGGTGTGCCACAAGAAGTGGATAGGTGTCAGGAAGTGTGAGAAGGAAAATAACATCTATTGTGGGGAGGAAGAGGAATTTAACGGCTGAGTTCATAAGCTTTTTTTTTTTTTTTTTTTTTTTCTCCCCCCGCCCTTTTTTTTTGAACTGCATCCAAAGGATTTGCCTTTCAGTAAATATAATGCTAAGTTAATGAGTAAGGAAATGATCAAACTTAATAATTTCCTAGCATATCTGGGACTGGAGGAGAGAAAATAACAACTTTCCCACAGGTTGCCCTTTTCAAAATTCTGCATGGGTGTAGACCTGAAGAAAAATGAACAGCAAACAGCAACTGCTGAGAATGTTACCCTTGATAGTGCTGATTTAAAAGAAGCAAACTTGCAAGAATGTAGCAATTCTGCCTAATAATTCAGAGACCTGTTATCAAAGGATCAAAATGTAGGCAGTCTTAACAGTTTAAATCACTTATCCAGATCATCAGATAGCATGATTCATGCTTACAAGCAGTATATACAAAAGGAAAAACAATATCTGAATGCCACCCTTTTATTGTATGTGTTTGTGTTATGGAGTGTGAATGTGAGTTTGATCTACCTCCTCTAAAATTCAAGTAGTTTCTTAACAATCCTGCCAAATGCCTAAACTGTAAGATATGTTATATACTAGTAGTCCATACATTTTGGGGATAATGAAGCTATGGTGCTCTGAGAAGGAGGTCTGGTGCTTTGTTTTCAGTTCTCTGATTTGAAATTGACTTACTGGTGACCTTGAACAAGTCACATCCCTTCTTGTTAGCTGAATCTACCCAGCCATAGAAAGAAAATAATAAAATTATTTGTAAAAGGTTTATTAACTTCTAACATTATAAGAAGTATTAAATATAATGCTTTCTGTGTCATACGAGTGATATGGTATTAGTGGTACAGGATCTCCTCCGCTTTGTTTGCTGTTTTAAATATACATTCCTAATTTCCTTGATCTCATACCTTTATTGTCCTGTAGAGAGTTCTGATGCCAAAATAAACTCGCCTGTCTGGATATCAAGGCGTAGTTCTGTTTTTGTAATATGCTGTATCAAGATCAAGGCACTTGCTTTAGTTCTTCCTTATACAGGATTTTGAATAAGTTTGTATTTAATTTGTTCTGGAAATTTAAATAGCCAAGATATTTTAAAATATGACTTAAAATAGCCACATATGCAAATGGAGAACAGCATGTTTCTTTGCACTCTGGTGAGATGTGTTTAATTATAAATATGCAGAAGGCTTATAACCATCTGGTTACCTGCCAGACTTAAAAGTATACATGTCCTGAGGCCTTTGCTCCACTTTCAGGGCGATCAGGACCCGAGCTTGATTAGTAACCCTTTAACATGAGGAACTCTCTTTCCCATCTGTCTTGTCCAATTAATTTATTTTAATGAAGGAAATTGCTTTCCAATTCCCCCCTCATTTCACATTTTGATCAAAATACTTGGGCTATAATCAATCTTAGAACTCTGTCAGAGTTCATGAAACTACTTACTGCTAGCGATCACTTGGCTTGACCCAAAGATATATCTGGGGTGCCATACACCTAAACACATGTTCATGCTCTTCATCTATTATGTACTCATTTGTTTGGTTTTGTACATGTAAACTATCAGGATAAAAATCAACATAACTTTAGTTACCTTTCTGATAACACGGAAGGGAAATACTGAAGTTTTAAATAGAATTTTATTTGCTTTTTCCTGAAATGCAGAAGTGGAAGTGGTTGTACAGTGTTGTTGCTGAAGAGTGCAGAAGGCTTGGTTTACTGGTTTTGTTTGCACTATTATGTTGAAATGACTACAGAATTCCTACATATGATATGCAGTGTAACAAACCATATCCTTCTTTTCCTACTGCAGAGATCTCCAACTGTCTCTGTATCATAAAGGAGAGCAAGTGAGGATGGGTAAGGGGAAAGGGTAGGACCAACTCTATAGGATCTACTCTTCTAAATATTCTGCCAGACACTCTAGACAGCAATAGGAAAAGCTGCACTTAAATAACGCACAGGCAATTGGGTTTATTTGATGCCTTCCCTTGAAAATTTTTCCGTTGTCAACTGACTCGGTTAGTAACCTCTAATAAATATTTCCTTTTTTTCGTATAACTGCTTTACATACACTGGTGATGGAGAATGTGAAGAGATCCATCTGACTGACTTTCTCTTTTCATATGCTGTAGATCTGGGCCACAAGAGGAAGAGTGGACTCAAGCACATAACTTTTCACAGCAAATGTGCTCCACAAACTCTAGCCAGCCCATTGTTCCCCTTAATCAGACAGAAGAGTCCAAAAAAAACTCCTGATTTTGGTTCTGATTTCAAATCTAACTTTTGAGTAATCTTCACCTCAAAATTTCATGAATTTGAGTGATGTGTTTGAGACTTTTAATGCAGTGTTATGTGTAAATGTTAGAGAATTAGAATAAAGGCTGATGTCTGCTTTTACCTAACAATTTTAAATGTGTGTAGAAAAGGAACATTTATATTTTGCAGGTTTTACAACATTCCATGCATACACACTGCCTAGGTATATTTGTTTAAGTTTTGGTGTTGGCTTGTGTTGTGCTGCCTCTTCAATTTGAAGGAAAAACAACAACAAGAAAAAGCAGACCAGAGAAATAACAATGGTGTAGCCCTAGCAAACTCAATCCTTGTATTGGCTGAGTTTCAAGTCTTCTACTGAATATGTATAGGGGTTACAACAGTAATGTATTCATGGATTTCTGGTCCCTAGGGGACCATTGCAATCATTTACTCTGACTCACTGTGTAATGTGGCCGTAGGTCTTCCCTAAATTAATTCCTGAATGAATTCAAGCATATCTTTTGGAGAAGAATATAGTTGCTGGAGTCTACCACCAACCTCAGATTTTTCCTAACTGCTTAGGTTATCCTCAGTTTTGTTTTGTATTTATAACATCTGCTCTTACTTCTTCCAGGTTAAACATCCAGTCACAGTAATTAATCAATCTTATGAATTAAAATAAATATATAAAATCAAATTGTTTTTATTACTTAAAAATAAAGAAATCAAATCGAATCATAAATAAAATCTATTTTTCAGCTGCTGTTTCCCAGGTATGGAAGTGAGGTGTATTTACATCTTTTTTCTAGATGCATAAATAGGCTATGAAATTCTTCAGAAATACAAGATAATTTTTAAATAGATGATTTTAGTATACACTTCAGACTATGACTTCCATCAGCAGGTAAACCAACACATCTCAGAGGACAGTAGGTTGCAACATGAGGCAGGAATGAATGGCTGACAAGGGATGTAGGAGAGACAGGCCCCTGTTAAGTGAGCTTCATTGCCAAAAGCAATGTCATCGTACTTTTGGGAACTGGGTTCAAGGCTGCTCTGCTGTCCTCCAGAAGTTGTTTCTCTTGTTGCATCTCTGATTGTTGTCGTCAAGGATGAAATTTACTTTGTGGACGCAAGTCTCATATCTTACATATTATACCATCTATGAGACTGAACATGATCAAACTCAACCCTTTTAAACTGTTTTAAATTATCCAGGTAATGTTCATAGTCTAAATCCCCAGTTTGCGAAGGAAGCCCAGTTTAAATTTGAGAAGTTTATTCACTTAGCATGTTTTTGGAAGACAAATGTTTCTACAAAGATTCCTTTAACAACTGTTGAGAGTTGGTTCCCTTAAATAATAACAGAACACAAAAGCTGATTTAACTAAGCAGGAATTTTTCTACATGCTAAAATATTTTAATAGCCTGAGTTTACTGAGCTATCCTGGTGTTTTTTTTTTTTTTTTTTTTTTTTTCTTCAGTCCTGCATTTTAGTTACATCTCTATTAGATTTCTGTTCTAACTTTTCATTGGCAAATTCAACATTAACTTCTCCTGTTTCCCAGTTTAGAAGATCCTCCTTATTTTTCTAGCTCAAAAGAGGGTAACTAACATTCCCTGTCATTGGGAATTTTAATTCACAGAAATATTAATGTAAGAGAACTTGAATGGGACATCCAACTTATTTTCTCTTTACGTTTTTTGTCCCTCTGAACTACAAAGGTTGTACTCTGCTGTTCTATGAGACCTATGGAAGGAATTCGATGGAGCAGAGCAGTTTGCCTCGATACGCCCTGTTTGCAGAAGACAGTATAGTACAGTCTGTTCCAGAGCACCCCAAGAAAGAAAACGTGTTCTGTCTCAGCAATTCTTTTGGAGATGTCTACCTGTTTCAGGTAACAGCATGCATACTGTGATTGTTTCCATTTTAGGATGTGTCTGTGAGTATGCACGTGCATGTGTGTGACTATGTATATGCACACACATGCACACATCACGTCTGTACCTGTGACTTAAAATGAATAATATAGTTACACTATTAGAGTACACTACTATAATATTGATTTAAGTGTATGATATGACTTAAGGTATATGGTATTACACCAGTTGGCTCAGACAATTACTATTCAGAAACAGAGAGAACAGAGATCACAAATAAGCAAGACACTTCTGATCCCTAGTTGTCACAAGCTTCCAGAAAATCAGCTGTGTTATCAAATGGCTTCAGGTCTGTCAGCATTCTGCCTTTACAGAATAATGGACTCAACCCTAAGTCTGCTGGCTTCAGAGAGTTTACTTGAGTGAGACATTCAAAATAAGGTTAAAAATAGTCTAAAGACCTTGGCTGCTTAACTGCAGCACTGGAAATGTTAATAAAGAACAGTATTATGTGGAACCGCCTACATAAAAACATGTTGATTCATAGGCACACTTGTAAATATCTCTGGAGACACTTTGTGCAGATGTATTCTCCTTGCCTTGCTATGCTGTGTTCCACTAATTTGGCATTTTTTAAGTAAGCAAACACCTCTCCTCAGACCTTACTTTTAAAATCATCCCTGTTGCTATGTTACCTCCACAACAGGAGGTTTATCTTTGAAATGTGTTGGTTTTCACCTTAATTAATTGGAGGGATAGAGGATGCAAGTCACATCTTGTCCACAGCTCGTGAGCTCTGATGCACTCCCACAAGAGCCCTCAGACCTTGAAGGTCTAAGAAGCAGAAGCTGAAGGCTGGGGACAAGTTATGACAGTGCAGAAAAAAACTCACAGTTCCTTTATTTTGCATAGTTTTAAAGGTAAAACCTTACTTGAGAAGTTTTGAGATAAAGTGCTTGAGATCTCAGTGAACCTGTCAAGCAATTTGCATCCCAGAGTTGCAGATTCATTTTGATTTTCTCTTGTCTGGTCGTAATGTTGCACCTCTGGTTTGTTCACAGGCGACAAGCCAGACAGATCTGGAAAACTGGGTTACTGCCATACATTCAGCCTGTGCTTCCCTCTTTGCGAAGAAGCTTGGGAAAGAGGACACCATTCGGCTGCTGAAAAATCAGACCAAGAGTCTCTTCCAGAAGATTGACATGGACAGTAAGATGAAAAAGATGGCAGAGTTGCAGCTCTCAATTGTTAGTGATCCAAAAAACAGGAAGGCCATAGAGAATCAGGTATTGGAAACAGCGCGGTTTGTTTCTGCTACAGACTATTACTGCAGTAGCATATTTATCGCCATTCCTTGCTTTGGCCCCCTACTATTGATGCTTTCTAGGCCTGAGAGCAATTGTCTTGGGCATAGCTGGCATGGTATGGTATTCATAACTATTGCCAGGTTTCTACAACAATCTAGAGCAGCTCATGGAGTAGGCCAGCACTCAAAGCTGAGGATCAGATCAGTCTGTTTTATGAGCACAAAGCTATTTCTTTTCACTTCCAGAAAAAATGTATTTAATTTTCACCTCTCTGTTTTATGATATGCCTAGCTATTAATAATATCTGGATGTTATGTAGCATACCACAGAATATATAGCATCTTCCATGAAAAATGTAAAGATTTTAGTATAGGTACATAGCAATACCTTTTGACACCTTTAGATGGGATGTGAAGTGTGCTTTATCCGAATGAAATTGGAAGGACTATGGCAGACAAAACAACGTGCTTCAGTTGAAATTTAGCCATGACTAAAAGGTCAGAGATCCTCCGGGTTCTTAAATAGCCCCAGAGGTGTCTAAATGAGAACCAGAAGTCAAGATCAGAGCTTTCCATCCTGGGGGAGAAAAGCTCCTCCAATAATACCACTGGCAGTCTCTGGAGCAATATTCCAGTATCAATTCAAAGGAAAGGGGTGCAGCTAGTCACTAACAGCACTTCTTGTAACACTCTCTGGTTGTGTACTGGGAATCATTTGTCTCTGTGTAAGCCCAGGACAATTGGTGCTTAGCTTGGGAGAGCTAATGCCTTCCAGCCAAAACCTTCACCTGTGGCTGGAACAGACAAAAATGTTTTCATCCAAGCTTGTAACCAGGCTAATTTTGTTTCACTGCAGCAGGAATTGAGCTGAATCATAAGGTGCCTCCCCCTGTAAATAGCTTTTGGATGCCTAATGTGTTATTCTGATCACAGTTTTGTATGATGGTGTTAGGAATACTTGAATCTTGGCTAAAGCAGCAGCTTAGTGCTGAGGAAGGTTCACCACTAAAGTTTGTTTCTAAAATGAAAACTGGAGCCCCTCTTTCCCCCTTGAAATTTAGTTTTCTTGGTCTGTGTGTGTCTTGGGATTCCAGCCAAGCCATGCTTAAGACCAGGCAGATTGATGAACAGCTAAAACTGTTCTTCAGCTGAAACAGTTACGTTATTGTCTGTGCAGTGGTGCATAAGACATGAAGCCTTACTCTGCTCCCAGTTCCAGCAAGAGAACCAGGAATCCTTCCAGTGATACCTTATGGAAGTACGTTTTGAGATTTTGACATCTTGTCCATGCTCACAGATTTGCAGGCAGCAACTGTCACATGATGCTTCAATTATGCATGCTCAGTGTCTGGGCAAAGGCTTCACTGCCCAGGGCCTCTTCTGTGTACTAAGCTTGTCTAGTAGTTCAGCCTAATAGGTTTGTGGATTGAAGTTGCTGTATCTTTGATTTTATTAGGCCATTAACAAAAGACATCTGATAATTTTAGATCATTTGAGAGCTCTGCCTTCTCAGTCAGAGTAGCTATTTCTCTAGCATTACTTCAAGCTGCACATTAAGGACTCTTGGGTAGCAACCAGAGTTTGTTTTCTTTGATTCCATACAGCATAATTATGTTACTTTGGTTGGTGAAACACTTACTTTCATGAAGTTGATGCTTGTGTTATTTACAATTCTTATTTTACTGGTTTGAACTTGACCAAGGGCAGACTGACTGATACTGACTTCATTATCAAGCTCTTTGTAGAACACTTCAGTCTGAAGCGATATGAGCAGAGTTCAGAAGGTATGCAGGTGTGTGTAGGGATATGTGGTGTTCATAAGAGTTCATAAGTTCTTAGAGTGTTCATAATTTCCATGTCACTTTGTTTTATGGCCCAGAGCCCAGTGATCTGAATGGAGGATGAACTAGGCATCCTTTAATTGCTGTAGGTTTTGAGATCTATAAGTATATACAGATTTCTAGAGATGCTCTAGTGGTTAATATGACCCATCATATGTGACGCACTGAAGAAAAATCCTTATGTATAGCAGCTTAATTTGCCCACCCACAACGTACTGATGCTAGTAGTTTATTTGGAGTCAGCTGAACAGTATTAATGATGGTCTCTTAATTTCTGCTAATTATATGTTCTGTCCTTGAACAACTGCCATTGTTTTCCAGTTCAGTCCTTGGAAGAAGTTGGCTGCATTCTGCTATAACTGCAATCCATCACTAGGGCTGCAGAAGATTTATTCCTGCTAATCTGGGTGTTAATTTCGCAAAACATTGATTGGGGGCAAAGCAGTTAGACAAAGAGTGAGATGGATTGTTTGCAAGCATCCACTCATTAGCAAACAATAAATTTATAATGAGCATTTTGTCCATTCTTGAAGCCTTTGATCTCTTTAAAATCTCTCCTTACAATTGCTGAAGGTTTGTTGGCAAAGTCATTTTAGAGAAAAGTCAGTAGATAACTTGGTTTCCTAATCTTTTGATTTAATGTCTCAGGGATGGTTTTCTGAAAACAAACAACAAAAAAATCTTGATATAATTAGTAAGTAAGTTATATACTTACTAAGCTAACAGTTTTGAAAAAGCATTATTCCTGAGGGAGAAGTTTGCATATATGTAGCTCAGTTGTTTAGAGCTGTGGTTGTTTAGTTGTCTTTTGCCTACATTTAGAAGCAAAAGGGATATAAATTCTTGGGTTTGTTTCCTCTAAGTTTGGTGGTGTTTTCAATCATGTAGGAGTTATGACTGAAGCATATTGTATACATCCTGTTCAAGATAACTTTACTAGTGATATGTTTTGGGAAGTCAGAGGAAATAATATGATTGACTTCAGAGGGACCATGGTGGTTTTTGTGTAAAAAGATGAGGCACAATATTTATTTTCTCTGGGGAATTATATCAGAAATTGTGATTTCTAAATCCTTTCTCTCTTTCCTTCCTCTTCCTCAAAAAAACAACCACACAACCCTACGTTTCTATTTTCTTTCACATCTGTATTGATTTAAAACCAGTACTTCTCTGCTGAAGACTTAGTAATTCACAAGGCTTTACAAGTATGCAAAACCTTTTCTAGTTTCAGTTACAATCACCTGAAAGGCAGTTGCAGTACGGAAATGTGGACTTCTAAAATTGCTCTATGTACTTAAATGTACGCACGTGTTTCTTTTATTTGGTGTCCAGCAAGTGGGTGGATTTGCAGGCTGGCAAAAAAATTTAGAATGAAAAGGTTTATTCTCTAGAGAAACGACTGTTTTATAAACATGATGCTATCAAACTGGTTAAGAAATGTCTTCAGCCTTGCAGCCTAGATCAGGAATTCCCTCCTTCCAGGCTCACTGTTCCAGTATAATAATAGACTTAAGAGCAGTGTATGAGAAAGTGGCAGCCATTTGTATAGCAATCAGTATTGTTGGGCAGTTTAGAAGAGATCAGTGAAAGCAGTGTACATACAGTAACTACTCCCACTAGGCCACTGGCCACGTGGCTGGAAATCCCAAGTCTGCCTGTGCGAACCATGACGATGTATGTTTATATTACTGTATGCAATAAATATGTTGGTGGTAGTGCTGTTACCCAGGGTGTGACTTCTCCTGCAAGACAAAGAGAGTAAGACAAAAGGTAGCAAGTTGGAAAATCCCATGGCACTGAGAATGATTTCAAAGCCCATGGAGTCTGTCTTTAAAAAAAAACGTTAGCTTACCTAGCTATTTAACCTGGTAGAGAAATCACAGTGTTTGCTGTGAATATGGAGCCCTGTCTAACTGCCATTGAAGTTAGCAAAAGGGATTATTAGCATTTATTTGGAGCTTTTTTAACAAAATAGTACACATTAAGTCAAAAGCAGGGCTGTCTTTGCCTGTAGAACTGTTTTTAATGGGATGGAAAATCAGCCTCACAGTGAGGGCACAGCAGCTCTGAGTGTATTTCTTTATGTACTTGGTACATAAGCCTATTCTATTGTCTCATTTTAGTACAGTAATATGAATAATGGTTGCTTGAAAGCATTCTGGGCTTTTCTCTTCAAATTTTAATATATTGGTATAATCATGTTTTCCAAGCTATTCAGAGTTTTCTGATGTGATTCATATTTTCTGTGTGCATGATACTTAACTTACTTATCAGATGGGTTATGAACAGAGGTATTTACTTGCAGGCACTGAAATGATGAGGCATTAATGAGAAGAACAGGCATATGGTTGGAGATGATTTTTATGGAAGTTTTCGTATGTGTCCTGCAACCAAAAGTAGTTTATCTGTTACTATAAAAAGCAAAATAAAAAGATCTTTAAGGTGATGTTCTGTTTGCTCTGAATAGCCATTAGATCCATTGGTACCTTTCTTCTTTTGCTTGTGGCGGTTTTTGGCCTTTTACACAGGACATGACCCCATTACATTTTGTTTAAAATGTACCTATTTCTTTTTCCTCTCGCTAATGAGCACAGGAAGACAACTGGAATAGTTTCAGGAATTTTAGTCTACAGGCTTCCCTCAGAAGACCAAGTTGTATGTCTTCATTTTCTCCAAAGCATCTTATGAAATATTGTCCAACATTAGGTGAAAAGTCACAATAACAACTCAAAGAGAATCTTTTCAGGGAACTTTACTAGCACTTGCCAGTTTTGCCACATACAAATTCAAATTTAATTGCAATAAGTAGTTAGTTTTCTTTCTTCCATACCCTCCTAAACTGAAAAACATGATCTAAACTTGTTATAACAGATCTTCAGTTTGGGTGGTCTTTGAACTGGCTAGAGCAGAGCTCTGCTTTCTGAGAGATTCAGTTCTTTTCGGGTGTTACACTTCAGTGTGGGATGGTCCCTCTCTGCGTTATTAGTAAAATCCTTCTCTTTTGGTAGTAGCCTGTCACTAAGGAATGAAGTGAATAGGCAGCCAGGAAAGTTAAGGAAGATCATCTCCTTTCTCCTCGCTGTTGTAATTACTGTTTGGCCGAAGACTGAATTTCCATCTTTGTTTCAGGAAGGTTTAGTATAATGAATAAACTGTTTCTGAATGTAGAATTGCGTAGCAGTGACTTGTAGGATGAAGCTGCTGTAGGAGTGTGTGCAGGAAGATCTTGTCTTCTGTTTTTGGGGGAGGGGCAGCTGGATAATAACAAACAGTGGCTTTCTGAATTACATCCCTGGCTATAGACATGCATGTCATGCATGTAGTACTGCCAGTTTCAGTCAGATTATTGATGAGAATATAAATTAGGTAGATGCGGGTGCACTTTTGTGCTACCAGTGGTATTGGGAATAGGTTTTCTTCTCTCTGTTTTGGTTAGAAATCATGACGATTCTGTCCATCCAAAACAATCAGGAAGATGACATTTAAATAACCAACCAAAACAACAAAAAACAAAACAAAACATAAAACTATCGTCATGTTATTGCAAGAAATTTTAACTGTTTCGTAAGTCAGTAGCCAGAATGAAAAGTAAAGGCTATTGCCAAATGCACATCATTGTTATTTCTCTGTATTATGTTCTATTTTTATTTCTTTGAACTTAAAGTAATAACAGTATCTCTGTAGTATCCTTTAAAGTAATGGAATTTCTGGGAGAGTGATATTTTTGCTTCTCCGAGTTCTCTTTAGGAAGTAATGACAATAAAACTCTTTTCCCTGTCCCCAGATGCTGAGTGACTCATTTATCCAGATGGGTGCAATATGAATTGTGTCTGAGAACCGGGGACTGGAATGCAAAGAGTTTGGTGTTGTTTGTAATGTGGTTAAAAAGCTGTTCATATAAAACAGCAGCAGAAGTTTCTTTTAAATCCACAGAGTTCCCTACATCAGCTCGTGGAGACGCTTTCAATCTGGACAGAAGATGTTTTGTAGGGGAAAAATCTGCATTTCTTGTTTCTATAGATAGTGAATTATGTCAGTGAGGAGCTCATGTTTCTGTACAGTGTAAGAACTGCTGCTAAATCAAATCAATTTTAAAGGCTTATGCACTAAGAGAACACCCTCCTCCCTCTGTGTCTTTTCTTTTATGCTAACTTAAATAAATGCAAAGTGGAAAACTGGTTTTGTTGTCAGGTGAGCTGTCCAGGAGGCAACTTCCTTCCTTCCTCCCATTCCTTGAAGTATTCCTGTTTGAGTTGATATGGTGTCATGTCTGGCACAGCTTTTGGCTATTCATATTCTGGTTTGGGTTTTATTACATTGGGCTGTCTTTGTGTATTTGAAAGAGGGAGAGTCCTTCCCTGTTCCCAAAGGACACCATTTGCACTGTAGGATGGGATGGGCAAGGAGCTTGGAATTGTTAAGATAGGAATTGTTCTTCCCTGTCCACTTTTTATAATCTCCTAAGCAGTACTTGATGGATCCTGTATCATGTGCTGGAACCCCCTGGTCTGAGTTGCCTACTCTGAATGTATCCCCTTGGCTTTCCCAAGCTCCCAATTTAGCGTTTACATGGAGCAAACCTGGCAGAGTTATTGAATGAACAGAAACCCCCTTTAGCTCACCTGTTTGCATGATTTAAAATGTAATTAATTTACAATTGTTTCACTAGCCTGGAGGACTATTTACTGTTTATGATCTGAAAAAGATCATTACTGCTGAAGTACTGCCAAAAGTAAGTTAACCCTTAAGATCTCCTGCCTGGTCTAAATCTGTGTTGCCAACACGAGCCCTTTCACTTAGCGATCCCCACATAATTACTGTCTTGTCCCTGCACCAGGCTTCTTTGCCTTAACTTCTCCTGATAGCCCAAACTAAATCATCCATGGCCCTAACTCTTTGGGCTTCTCACATTTTACTACTTTCTACCTTTCTGCCATAGTCTCCTTTTTATCTCTACTTTACAGGGATCCTATTAGCCTTGATAGATTTATTTGGGTGGCCTCTCCTTGTCTTTCTCCAGTGCTCTCTCATTCTGCCACTAAACTCAGACATCCTTGCAATAAAATTTACCTGTTCTGATGATGCCATCTTGCCTTTTTGCTTCACCTCCTTTAATGCTTTTCCTAGAAGTCCATACAGAGGTTTTTCAACTGTGATTGAAACTGGGAGAGAGAAGGGTTTTGGATGCCCCGGATGCTCAAGCCTGCAGCGCAGGCAAGCAGTAATAACTGAGCAGGTCACACAGGGTGCGGTTTCATGTATGCTTGTTTGTTTTGGCGCGCCTCACTTCAGGCCATTATCTCTTATCTCTTTGCGGACTCACTTCATACTGCTGTTTGTCACCCATTCCCACTCTCATTGCTGTCTGCTGCATCCACTTTTTCCCATTTGCTTTAGAAGAGATTTCAAAAGGTTTGTCTTATCTGTGCACAATGAAGCTAAGTCCTTGAGCTGTCTTTCAGGCAGTCCTCCCACGTGGGTCAGAGATTTTCCTGACACAATAGTAGAATGACGATTGCAGCATCTAATCTGCAGACTGTAAATTAACTTCATGGACCAGGTCATACTGCACTTTGAAGTTGTTGCTTTTTTATTTGTGAGCTTCCCCCATTTAGTTTTCAAGAATATAAATCTTTAGGAAGAATTATCATAGTTTAAAAGGCTTAGACAAATAGCAGCTGGCACTGGTTCGTGGTCTCCAATTGGTTCCAGACATCCCTGGTTTTGATAAGACTGCAAGACAATTCCAGAAATTCCCTGCCTACAGCTTTTGCTAATGCCATTAAATGTAACATTGTGATTACCGATGCTTTTGGAGCTGATTAACGAGCATCCTGCATGACTGATAAACACTGTAATTTAATTATTTCTTCTGAATGTCCTTATGTTATACCTCACTCCCCCTTCTTAGATTGTCTTTATTTGAATGTACAACTGAGTAGAAATGTGTAATCAGGATCTTGAAGAAAGCCTCAGAAACACAGGAATGCCTGTGTTCAATTCATGTTCAGTGGGAACAGGATGCTCCACTCCAGCAGCGCCCAGAACAAGCCTTGCTCTGTTTCTGAGGTGTTCAAAATTGGCTTGGCTCTGTACCTATGGAGGTGTCATCCCAAAAGGAAAGACTTCACCTGAACTTGTAGCTTTTGACTTTGTGAAAAACTGGCAACCATGTTCACCATGTTCTCATTCTAGTTGGTTGTCAACATGGTGAAAGAGATAGGCACAAAGCCTCTTTCTGGAATCATCCCACAAGAAAGGTACTAGCAAGCAGAAAAATATTGGGTGAAGAGTGTCTGACAGGAAAAAAAAAAAAAAAAAAAAAAAAAAAAGAATGCAAAGTAAAGGAGAGTGATCAAATAGATCCAAGAAAAAATGATTGTTCTTTCTGGGACACAAAGGATGCAAGGATGCACATTTCGAATGTCTGTAGTGAGAGATTAGAAGAGGCATCTTCATTGTGTGCATATCTCTGTCCTTTTTTCTCTGAATTTTTGTGAGTTGATTGGTTATAAGCTTTTGTAAATTCAATATTTTGCTTTTAACATTTCTTTCTTGAAAGATTTTTTTTTATTAGTGTACAGTAACCAGTAATTTCATATTTGCAGATGCATCCTCCCTGCCAAATAAGATCACTTCTTGCTTCCACAGGTTTAGCTAGATATAACTGATGCTATAGTCTGTGAGGCCATGTGTAAGGAAGCCAGAATAGGTCACATCTCTATCAGTTGTACATGCCTTTAGCACCATTTTGTAAAAAGGGCAGTTCTTGCCCTTTCATTGATCGCTCATCATTGTAGAAAGTAAGAGGCAAGACACTTGTGTAATTTGTGGTATTTGTCAGCGTTATAAGGAAACTGAACTGATTTTGCTTCTAGATGAGCCCGTAGGTGATATAGTTCACCTGATATTTTTATGGTTTTTATCACTTTGTTTTCTAAGTCATAAAGCCGCTTGTCCTTGATTAATCTAAATTTAAGGTGATAATGTCCTGTACTCACAGGGACAGGCAAGGCGTGTCGGTGAAAGGTATGAAGGCAATGCATGTTAGAAAAAGTTATAAACATTCTCCACAACCCTAAACCACCTGTTTAACAACAAGCTTACAGTGATCTGAGCTGATATGTGAAGGAGAGTATTGTCAGGGAATTTTAACAATCTTCAGCTAATGTACATGAACTTAATGTACATTAACCTAATGTACATGCTTATTCTGCCTTTTCATGTGTGAATGTCTACTATATTAAACACAGCTGTGTTCTTATTGGTACTATTTATCAATCTTAATCTATGTTGTACACTGTGGTGCAGATTTTAGCTGCAGCTACCAATTTGTAAATTGGGAAAATCAAAAGCAAAATCTGACTTCAGTGCAGTGTTTATGTGTTTGTGTAGACGAGTGTGCATCTACACAAATACTTAAAATCTGTCATCCAAATCTTGATTCTGAACTGTACTCAACTAGTTTTTGTTTAGGTCTTTTCACTTTCTTAACTTTACCTTAAAATTGGATTAAACCTGTCTGTTACATCTGCATCTCTCTGTGTTAAATATGTTTTAAAATTTCATGAAGGAGTATGTATACATTCTTGCTTTTGGTCCAGCAATTTGTATTGAGTATATATAACTCATTTTTGCAGTATGCCTGAGCATAAGCATGTCTTAACCTATTAGTCAGACAAAGAGCTGTACATGCTCATGTTGCCAGTATTGTCTCCTATTTACAGATAGAGAGGCCGTAGGAAGATGGTAAAGCCTGAGCAGAACCCATCAGCACAGCTACTGCACCTAGTGTAGTGAATTGGTGTAGCTACGCAGCCTTGCTTTCAGCCAGGCAGCTATACAATCTAAGCTCATAAAAACGAAGGAAACAAAACTAATCTCCAAAACAAAAAAGGAGGGGAAAAAAAAAAAAAAAAAAAAAAGCCCTCATGAACCACAGGGTTATGTTTTTATGTAACTGCTTTTGTGGCTATCAAACTACCCGAAGTTCATGGTATGTTCATCTTGTCAGTATGCATTTAAGACCACCAGCTTTGTTTTATTTCAAGCCATCTTTTGGGTTGATGTAACACAATATGACTGAATGTGTTTTGGCAGGGAATAACTAATCTAATCCATATACCACCAGATGAAAGTAATTTACTATGGGTTTGTGGAAGAGCTCAGATTTTCAGTGCAGCCCACAAAGACATTTTTCCTCTTCTAATTGTCCCTTTTTATATCTAAACAGATCCAGCAATGGGAACAGAACTTGGAAAAATTTAATATGGACCTTTTCCGAATGCGATGTTACCTAGCCAGTTTGCAAGGTGGGGAGCTCCCAAACCCAAAGAGCCTTTTGGCTGCTGCCAGTCGTCCTTCAAAATTAGCACTGGGAAGGCTTGGAATTTTCTCTGTCTCATCCTTTCATGCATTGGTAAGTCTGAATGTACTTTTTATGGATGTGCTACACAAAGCCTTCATTAATGTTGTACTTACATGTGGAATTGTGCTAGGATAATTCATGGGTGCACCCACATTCATTGTTCAGATGGCCTTGTTCCCATCCCACCCTTTCTGTCTCTTTCTTGACTGCAGAAAATGTTCTTTCACAGAGACAGACTTGGAAACCATGAGGATATGACCATGACTTTTTTTGGTCCCTAAGGAATCCAAAATCGGGCACTTTTGACTCATATAAAAAATATATATATAAATAAATGAAAGTAGATGTAAATATAAAGAAGTCATAGTGTTGGAATTCTGTCACTGTGATTTTACCCCCGTTGAGTTAGGAGTTTAAAGTGTATAGGACCTAAGTCACTTATAGTGAAAAGAGACTAACACTAAGATTTCCACAAGTAACTCTGGTCCCTCTGGGTTGAGCTGATCTTTTATGGAGGTCCCAGACCAACTAAAACATTTTTTAGTTTTTACAAGCAGTTTGATACCCTCCTGAACAGAAAGTGTTTTTAGAATAGGCTGAAATGTCATTTTTAAAAACTATGGCCTCTGTTTGCAAAGAATGAGGAAGCTCCTTAGCTACTGTAAGCTGTTGTCAACCTGTTGGATTCAAGTGAACTATGGCAATAGCAGGTTTGCCCCTGCTTTTTATCCTTTACAGGGCTGAGAGGCTGGTCTTTGCAAAGAGGGGTGGACTTTGTTTGCTACAAGGAACAGTAGCCCTCAAAGTCTCATCAGAGAATGTGTTTCTCTTTACTGCTGTTTTTAACTGTGTGTTTTGTGTCATTGCTTGTTAATAACACAATAGTATAGCACATTTATCTCCTGTATTTACCAGTTCTGAGTCTTTCTTCCTCTAGCAATTTTACATCTGACTAGTAGATTATCATTCTTTGAGTCTGTTCGTTAACTTCTTCTGTTGTACAGAGCAATATTTTCTCAGTTCTTTCCTTACAATCTGTCTGATTTTGCCCCATGACAAATAATTATGCTGCCACACCATCTGAATACCAGAAGAAGTGTCGGTGCTTAAAGTTTAATCGTTGTCCTTGCATGTTAGCGTATTACATTGAGATAAACTGAAGTTACTTTCATTTGATGTCTCGGTTTGAAATAACTGTTAGTCTTTTGCTCTTATGAAAGTGCTATAAGAAGGCCTGTGTGTCTTTAAATAGATCTGCTCCAGGGATGAAGCTGCTCTCAGGAAGCGTACCCTGTCTCTGTCTCAAAGAGTCCGTAATAAAAAGGGTTTATTTTCTTCACTGAAAGGACTGGACACACTGGCAAGAAAAGGGAAAGAAAAGCGACCTTCAATAACACAGGTAAATCTTACTTGATGATGATTGGGATACTGGATGCAGAGATGGGCTTGTTTCTACTGGGGCTAATTCTGCCAAATGCTGTTGGTGCATGAGGAAGGAGACAGCTGTCTATCAAACTTGCCTTTGCAATTTCAGTAGATTTGTGAGTAGGCATCAGCACATATCTGTATTTTGATTCCTTTTTGATAAGTGCAGTTGGTAAATGAGAGCTTTTGACACAGTGAGTTAGTTTATTACCTGCAGTGCAAGACCATCAGGTTTGAATTTGTAAGAAAACCCATCTTTTGGCTGCATTGTAAACTGGAAGTAGGGTTTTGTTTGAGAGGGCTTATATGCAAATCCTTAATACAGCATTGTGCTGACACATAACTAGGACTTTGAAGTACTATTGCAATTTAATATAGAACAACACAGGTGAGTTTTCAAGGAAAAAGAGTGACTGGTCTGTGGATGGTGGTCTTGAAATCATCTCTACGAAGTAGTACGCTCTGCCTGGAAGTAGCCACAAGGTGAAGACTGCTTTCATGCAAGGAGGCGAGTTTTCCAGCAGGTGCAGACAGCTGACGAATGAAGCTGTGCCAGTTTACATAAGTTCAAGGCTTGGCACAAATGCTGGGGCAGGCAGGCCCCTGTGAGAAAGGCTGCACCACTGACTCTAGCCAGGCTCACAGATGCCTCCCTGGAGGGCTGCATCACTGCTAACACAACAGCATCTTGCAGGGTCCTCTTCTGTTTAAGAAACTAACAGCCTGTGCATGCATTTAGTGTAAACCTCACACTTGTAGAATCTGTATTTCTTCAATAAAAACACAACTAAATGTGAAACAAAAGTTCACAGCCTTCTCCCTGGGAGAAAAAAAAAAAAAAAAAAAAAAAAAGTAAAGAGCAGACACACTTCCTTGATGGTAAGGCAGAAGTAGTAGATGTGTACCCTCACTCAGAGCATTACTATTTTCATTGCCCTTTGCCACGTCTGCTGTTAATACTGCAAAGCAATATTTTGTGCTGTGTTCATCTGGTGACCTTGCTCCTGCTATTCCCTGAGTCTTGTATTTTGATTTTATTAGTAAACAAAAAATCTATGATTGGCACTTGAAAATTGGCTGTTGTTGCACATGTGGCATTCTGCTTGTGGAATATTTAAGCAAGCCTATCTGTGCTTGCATTGCAATAGTCCCAGAGCTGATGCAACAGATTTACTGTTGCAAAAGAGCACATCAGGATTTTCTTGTTTAGTGGTTTATATTTTTAATGGGTAAATATTTATCTACGTGTTGTGCTGTGTTGAAAAATCTTTGGGTGACTGCTAGGAATTTTAGTATATCAATCGAGATGTGTTTACATGGTGAAATTGAATAAGAATAGAAACTCAAGTCTGCCTTTTGAAAGAGGGAACTGAAGGAGGGATTTTCTCCAGGTGGTCCTTTTAATGTTTTTCAGTGTACTCCCTGGCAAGAGAAGGTGGTCTGTGAGCCCTGCACCTCTATTTCTTTATTAATAACAGGACTGGGGGAAGGGATGCTATGTCCCTTAGCTCTGTTCCCAGCTGGGCTGATACCTCTCGCTGTCTTAACTGCGTGATACATCCTCCTGTATGCTTTATAGCCCGTGAAGGGGATTCTGTGGAGCTCAGGGACAGGGAATCTCATTTCCGCAGCAAGGAGAGGAGGCTCCTGCTGCCTTGCCAGTGCTTTTCTGAGCACAGTGGAGGGAGCCCTGGCTGCAGGCGGAGGTGTCCCTGGCATGTCCTCACCCTTTTTGTTACAAAGCTTGCAACCAGCTGGCCCAAAAAAGTGTTCATTTTCATCCAAGAGCTCAGGTTCTTGTATTTATTATTTTTCTTTTTTTCTTTCTTAAACATCCTACAATAAAATTAAGGAAATGTAAATGCTGACTGCTGCATATTAATAACACCGGGCTATGACTCAACCATAAAAGTGAAGCATTTTAAAAGCATGGATTAAAAACTGACCCATGAACCTGGAAGGTGGCAGAAAAGGGAACCATGTCATTGCTCAGACTTGCGTGTATGCACATAATTGTGTATCAAAATCAGAATGGGCCTGGGGCTGTCTTTCTTGTCATCTCTTTCAAATGATGGGAAACTGGGTTAAGCAGAAAAGTGAAGCTTGGTTCTCTCCTTATTGTACTCCAATGTCTGTTTCAAAAAATAGGTTAAAAATTTATTGCTTTCATGGATTTAATTAAAGTTCATTTGACTACAGCTAGTATGTGTTTATCTACAGTGCCCTAGCTTCAAAATTAGATATTGTGTTCTTGAACATCATTGTGTCAGAGAAGTTTTTAATTTTAACTTAATTGTATGTTGTTAATAGTAATCTGGAAAAAAACTGAAAGGGGGAAAAAATGTGTTCAGAGCTTCTATGCTGGGAGGCTTTCGTAAATATTATTGAAGTGTCTCAGTCTTTTAGAAATCAGTTAATAAAACAGAACTGTAGCAGATGGGGGATGTCTAGGCTCACATTATCCTCAGTTTCTTAAATGCTTATCTGCTTTTCTTCAATCTAAATGATAAACTATTTTGAGAAATAATAAACAATAAAATGCTTTGACTACACCTGTGGGTAAGACAAGGAAAAGTTAAAAAGTTAAGAAGTTAAAAAGTGGTGCCTGTTATTCACATTGTCAGAAACTGCATTACATATGAAATTTTAGAAATCCATTGCCTTGGATTATCCAAAAGGTTTCTACTAGGAGAAAAAAAAAAAAAAAAAAAAAAAAAAAGATTTAAGTTTGATATTGTCCTGATTTGTTGACTTCAGTAGACCTAAAAATGATATTTCTGTTTGCACTTGGGGATAGTAATGTTAGTACCTGCAAATCTCAAGCTGGTATGTAAGCTGGATAGACCTATCTTTATGTTTATACAGCCCTTTTCACCAAAATATCTGATTGTATACTTAGCTATTTATTGATTTACATGTTGTTTTGTTTTGTTTTGTTTTTTAATTACTTGAATAATCTCTCCACCTTTGTGAGATACCAACAACTGCTAGTTACATTATCTCTCTAGAAACTACGAGTTTCTACACAGATGGGGAATGTAAGTTGCAGTTCCAAAGCAGGCACAATAGTCAGATATTTTCATTCCTTGCTAGTGCTAGTGGGGGTCAAGTTTCCTTTTCAAGCTAAAGGTAATTTGCCACCAATAGAGTCAAGCTAACTGCTCAGGTAGAAGAACTGAAAAATTATAGGGGAAATTTTTCAAAAGTGTCAACATTAATTTGAAATAGTTCTTTTAAATCATTATGAGATTTGTAGCTATATCAGATGATATACCAAAGGGTAGAACTGTATCTTGGAGCACAATGAATGATTTGAAGGTAAATGACCTTAACATTATTGCTAAATAGTAGATAGGAAAAAAAAAAAAAAAAAAAAAAAAGGCACAGAAAAACAAGGAAACAAGCATGTGGATTCTTTGGTATATGTTTGAATGTATGTGTACATGTGGTCTGAATTTGAGAACTTACTTAAATTTTCTATATGGAGGAAGAATTCATGTCTTTAATACTACTTCTAGCCAGAATAAATCCATCAGAGGTTCAAAACAATCCCTGGTCTTTAGGGATTTCATATATTCATTTAGTTTTTGATTTTAATTATCCAAAGAATTTGCCTAATATGCATAAATAAAGTTTTTAATTTGTTTAATCCATTTATTTATCTGGATTATTTTTAACAGATTTTTGATTCAGCTGGAGGACATGGGTTTGCTGGTGTCCAGAATTCAGCCAACTCTGCTGAGGTAAGATAAACCTGTCCCTATTGTGCACCATCTGGTTTTCAAATTATTGAATATGTTTCGCTAAGCATATGATGAGACTGGTTCAGAAACCCCATCAAGGTTCATGAAAGTATAGTTAGCGTAGATGTCAGAATTATAATTCTGCTAATGAAACCACTTTAACATAAGTTTCTGAAGATGCATGGTAGCTTTAAATAAATAAATAAACAAATAAAAATCCCTAGAAGCTTATTTATAGCACTAGTCCTTACAGGTGTATACTATCTGTAGGGTGGTGTCTAAGAAGAGACAGAGAGATTTGGAACTGAATTTGCTGGAAAACATCTTTCATAGCGTGGCAAAACCCAAGCTGTGTTTTCTACTTTGCCTAGTTCAACAGAACCTGTATATTTTTAGTATTAAGGCAAATGAAGTCTAATTTAATCCTGTGGGGCATACCAGCAGAGAAGTGTGAGTTAATGTATAGCTAGATATTACCCAAGTCAAGTAAGAGGAAGTGGCATCCCCGCGTTGCCCAGTAACATTGCTGCTGATACTGTTTAGTGCCCACAGAAAACAACCTTGTGCAGGAGTAGAGCAAAATGCCAGCACATCAGGCACCATCCCTCTTTGTTCCTGCAGCCTCCCTGGGGATAGCATTGCTGTCCCCTGGTCTAGAAGCAAAGCTGGATGCTCTGAAGTTCATAATAACATGTGCATAGAACCACCAAGGGTTGTCTACCTACTGCAGAGCTTATATAGATAGACTTCTCCCTTAGTTGGCTTGTGCAGATAAGCTCCAAATAAAAGATTAAATATTAGACACAGGGTTTCTGGACTTTGTTTTGTGTATAGTATAACTAGATTGCTTTAATTATAACACATACCAGACGGAAAGGGATATTTGTCTTTCTACTTAACCTTCTGTCCATATTTCTCCTTTGTTTCCTGAGTCAGATATTCTCCAATGTAGTTTAAAACTTGGAAGAAGACAAAATAAATAAATAAATAAAAATCATACCACAGAACTATTCATTTTCAGATGAATATGTTTATACGAGGTCTTAGACAAAAAGTAAAAATTTGCATTTAGAATGAAATATTGCTCTTGGAAATGATTAACCATAGCGAACAGTTGTAATGAATCTCATGACAAAGGTTTGGACAAAGTTCGTCATTTCTCATAGTTTTATGTGTTGTTGGATTTTTAATTTTATTTATTTTTATTTATTTATTTTTATTTATTTATTTTTATATTACGTGATGCAAGGTTTATTTTCCCATCAAGGATATTCATTTAGTGGCTACGTAGTAAATATATAATTATGCACAAATGATACCACTGAGAGGCATCTCCACCTGACAGCAGCAAATCCTGTAGTGCCGTTTTGCCTCTTGAAAGTATCTTCACTTTTTGTGCGTCTTTTGAAGAAATATACCGAAACAAATTAATTCCCTTCATTATTGGACCACCCTTTTACTTCCCTGGGTTGGGAAGGCATTTATATCAAATCATCTCTCTCTTTTCCAAATAAATTACGATTATGTGGGGTTTCTGGGTGACACGGTCTCCTGTAGAGAACACTCACCAATTCCTCCAAAATGTACTGATGGCTGTGGTGTCAGATTGCCTCAGTTTCACACCTCTGCAGCAGCAAAGACAATTCATTCTTGACAGGTCCTCTTAAACCATGGGAACATGAGGTCTCTCCTAAAACAGATGAGGCAAAATCTCTTGGGTGCAACTCCTGAAGGTTCCTCTCAGAGGGATGCTGTGGTGCTCCCTCGCTTTAGCACTGACCCCTTTGGGGTTGATGGTGCCACTCTGGGTCAGCTTGCTTTTCTTGCTCCGCTCTGAAGAGATACAAACAGGTTTTGGAGGTGCCGCAGGGCAGGAAGAAAGACGTCTGCTTCCCTCAGTGCCTTGTCTGGGAAGGGACAAGGTCTGATGTATCGACCCAGCTTTTGCAACAGAGCTTATGTGTTATTCCAAATTACTTTGCTGAATTCAGGCAGGGGCTCACAGCCCTGCTTCCTGGGTGGAGGGGACTGGCGTGTGGTCAGCCTCACTGCAGAGGTTGGAGAGGCTGTTTGCAGAGCTTAGCAGGGCTGTTTCAGGACTCAAAACCCACCCCAATTCAGGTGCTGAAGTGGAGCTCTGAATCTCAACTTTATTTCTAGAAAAACATCTGAACTGTATTTCAAAACTTTTTTTTTTTTTTTAATGGGAATTAAATATAGTGTGGGCATTTTTAAGATCCTGACATTTTCATGAATCATCCGACAACTCAGAAGTGATTCATCATAACTCTGAAAACCGTTACTTTGGCGTTAGCCCGTTTTCATTGGCTGATTTCAATAAAAAACACAAACAGGATCAAAACTTTTATAAAATGCTACCTGAGGAATGCAGTGAATTACAAACAGTGAAGTCTGCCAGGAAGGCTATATTTTCCCCAAAAAGGATGATAAAAACAGAGACAAATAGCGGGGGAAATTATGAAGTAACCTATTGGTCCTGCAGCAACCCTATGGCACAACGTGTGACAGTCTGCAAATCCTGGCGCATATTTCTGGAAAATTGGATGGGTTGTTTTAACGTGGCAATGAATGAATGAAGTATTGTAGTATTAGTCACTGCAGGCATAACAGGAAAAAAAAAAAAATCTCTTTTCATGTCAGATTTTCTGAGATGGAAAATGTGGATGAAGCAACAGTATCTCAACGGCAGCTAAGGAACATATTTTTGTTTAGTAACAGATACGAGGCTTATGTTTGGGCACCAGTATGCATGGCAAAGAAAGGAAAGAGTCTTAGATGGGTGGAAGAACTTTGTCTTGTCTTAAAAGCTGCCAGAAGAAGGTGACTTTAAACTTATTTCTCATCACCTTCATCCTCTTTATTTTAATCCTTGGCAATAGTGAGATTTATTTCTGTTGAACAGATAGGGAGAGCTACTATTGCAGGGCAATTAACCATTTTGGTAATTACAAATGTCTGAATTGCTGGGAGCATCTCCCTACCTAAGTCAACATGGCTTCGTCTTTCCCTGAAGGAAGCCACTGGAGAATTCAGTCTGACCATTTCCATCTCAACTCTTGCAGCGTGCATGCCTTGCCCTTTCTCATTCCTCCTACTTGCACTGTGGAAGGAGGTCATCATTTATTACCAGGCACTTGATTTACTGCTTTCTGAGAGCACCACGGTTCTGCTGGAATTATCTTCTTCAACAACAACAGTTTTATGAGCAGGTTGGAGCCACAGCCACCGAGGTGAAACTTCACCTGGTGTAGATTTCATCGCTCCATTAATTGCAGTAGCATAACAGTACTGCCGTTATGCATAGTAGTTGCTCTATTTTAGTAGGATTTCCATGGACCTATGTTAATCAATGTGTCATTTTTAGCTATTTAAAAAGGACAGTTGAGCAATCAGTATAAGATTCTTGCATGCTATTAGTTCATTAATATAATTCTGCCAAAACCAGCATTACTCTTGCATAAAATTATTACTGTGGTTCGTTTGCAACCTGAATTTCTGCATTGTTTGGTAATTACACAAGTAGGACTGCTTACAACATCATTTTTACAGCCACAGTTGTTATTTAAAAAAACAAAATAATATTGGTCTCTTTGTTGCTACTGGTAGATTGTTGTCAATAACTTTGCTGCCTGCAGCAAGGGAAGCAGTCCCTGTGCAGTGATTTTGCTGGAGCTTTTAATTGCAGTGGACCACTGGGCTTGTGTCCCTGCAGAGTCAGGAGGAAGAATTGCATAATCAAGGGGCTTTGTGTAGGCAACAAAAACACCCCAACCCACAGCAACAGGGGAAAAGAACAAACCAACAAAAAAAAAGCAGCCGGGAAGTAGGCACTCCTGAGAACAGCTCAGGCTATCGTAAGATCTGTCTTGGGTCACAGTTCTGCTGCTTTACTGGGTTATTGTCACTTTCCTTTTGCTGAAAGGGGGAATCCAGGGAGCCCCTCTGTGTAAACTTAAACGCCTTGATAGGGGCAGTGGAGTGACATGCTGAACAGGCAGACCCAAATAGAGGGGTGAAATTCCAAGTTCAGAACTGCTCTCAGTGTTTTTCTTCTCCTTGTGTGGCTTCTGAACCGTCTAGCCTGAAGTGTGGTGCAGAAGAAAGTGTGAAAATGAAGGGTGAGAAAATGACAGGAATTTTAGTTAGGGTGGATATTGTATTTGATCAAGCTTGAGTGGCTTTGCAATGAATGTGGATGTGAGCCAGAATGGTAAACAAGCAAGTACTCTGCTACCTATCAAATAATATGATCTTAAACTGTAAATAGAATGAGAACATTTTATTCCTGTTTAGTCCTTTATGTTATGGCAAGCCTTGCTCTACAGTGCTCTCTGCTGGAAGTTTGCTATATTATCATTTTCTGCTAAAATTATAGTAATTATGGTTTTTTCTCACATTTGTTAATTAGATAAACTTGTAGTAGTCAATTCTTCTTAATAAATGTTTCCCACTGCGGTATAATATCAGGTAGCTATGTATTTTCACTTAGAGTTAAATCAACAAATAATATGAAAAGGCATAAAAGCCCATAATGGGAACTCAGTGGGAATGCAATCCATTCTCAAGAAAATTGAGTCATACAATGAATGAGAACAGGTAACAGAACTTTGTCCCTTGCTCACCATGGGAAAATGCACAGTACTGTGTCTAAAGATATGGTGATATATGTGCACTGCAAGCTATCAGTGGAACTGTACATTTTTTATTTTAGCAACATCCTCATGTGTTGTACCTTTCTCCCTTGTTTCCAGCAGCAAGTTGATGAATTTTTGAATGTCTACTGCTCAGTGCCAGACAGCATCCAAAAGGAGGGTGCATGGGAAACACAGACATATGTGCACTTCTGTGATGGCCAAGGAGTGGCATTAACCCTTAAGCCAGAACACAGAGTGGAAGATGTTCTTTCTCTGGCCTGCAAGGTATGCATTTTTCATGTACGATTGCACCTCATTAACAACTGTGGACCTCAGAAGGACCATAATACGTCTGAGGACTCCTTAATAGTGAACGAATAATACCAGCATCTCCCTGTCTCTGCATTAAGGCACATTTTGAGCGTTTGCACCATTTCCTTTAGCAGTATTATTTTGTATTGTAGCCAAGGTAGCAGGGATGTGGAAGGCTTTTCAAGAGGCATTGCTCAAGTCTGTGCACACTGAATCCTTAAAGAGTGGTGACAGTTTGCCAGGTAATCAGCTCCTGAGAGATCTCCATCCATGTCCAGTCTGAGTTGTCACTGCAGCAAACTGAGCTTTCTGTGCAAATTAGTCAGAGGAGTAACGGGGACTGTTTGATTTAATGTCAGGAGAGAAGACACTGAAAACTGCTGTTAACAATGGCTAACATATATGTTTGCTTCTTCAAGGGCCCTATTTTGGCTTTTGATTAATGAAGCACTTGTTCTACTTCAAAATTTCAAAGAGTACATTATGTTTTGACAGTCAGTGTCAGAAATTTGAGAGGGATTGCAGTAGATCTTGGGACAGAAAGTGGAGTCACAGATGGAGGGTAGAATAAAAAACTACCAACAAAAGACCACCACCTCTAGAGCATCACAACTTACCTGGCACCTTGGTCTTCATTTGTGTTAGTGGTTGAATTTGGCTCTGACTTCATGATTCAAATCAAATTACACAAACAAGTTCTTTGGAACAGCTAAAGTTTCACACCCAAATCATGTTTTCCTATTTTCTAACAAGTGGTAAGTATAGTTTATTCACTTCACAAGTAAAGAGGAAAAAAAAATGGAGAAAAAAAAAAAGAGGATTTTTTTTTTTTTTTTGGTACACAGTCCCACTCTATACAAAAACTATCTGTAGCTTTTGGCATAAGTTAATGTGAAATTTCAGGTGAGCTCTTTCAACTGGCTTGAAGTTAATGAATTTTGAGGGTTCTAATGATGGAAAGGCCTTAATTTAATAGCTCTTTCCACATGATAATGTTGTATAAATAAATAAAGAAAGGAATTATATAAGTTTCTAAAAATCTATGATGTACTATGTGTTTTAAATCAAAATAAGCACATTCTTCTTAGTCAAGTCACAGTTCATATACCAGGCACCTCTGAGAAGAAATTACCTTCTCATTACTCTTGTTAGTGGAGACTGAATCCTGGAGAAACAGTTTATTAGGCTAGTTTACTTCCTAAAAATTCACTGTACAGGTGAAACATTGTTTGACCAGTAGATGGCACAGTAGAGCTGAAACATTTGGAAATCATTACAGTAACACAGAAGACCACTGAAAGAGAAATAAAAATTCATATTTATAAAATTAAGTTGAAAAGGAAATGCCTTACCTCTCTTACTCCATCATTCCAAAATACTTGTAATTCTAAATCTGGCTCTTAATTTTTTAACGTCTGTTTTACATGAAAGTATAGTTTTAAATATATATACATGTATATATATTTTTTTCTCTGAAATATTTTTCTGTTTTATTTATTTTTTCCTACTCTGTGTGTAAAGATTTTCATAAGCATTTTCTAATGCTAAATTTTCTATTCTGGTTCTTTTCTTTCTTACATTTTAATTCTGCTCTGAGTGTAAGGAATCTTTCTTCACAACAGAACATGTTTGAATGTTATAAATATAAATTTCAAAGTTTTTTTTTTTTTTTTTCTTCATTCATGCTTTATGGGGTTTATACTTTTCTCATTTCTGTTTTCCATCTGAGTCTTTTGGATAGCACATATAGAGGAAACGTGTATTTGAATACAATTATTTAGGATACAGTACACATGCAACTCATAAACTGTTACACATAATAAAATGTTCAAGTAATTACTGGTTACTCAGTAAATTTAGTTTTCATAAGCTGCAGAGTTGTGCTAAAGAGGTTAAATAATCCAAACGGATGCAGTCATTGCTCCTTTTCCTTTTTTTAAGCAATGCTGCTCTATTAGTATGTTAAAACAAAATGTTTTTTGCAGTGGTTTCACTAGCATCCTGATTTTTCAGAGAGACTCTCATCAGGGGCTCAACACTTTCAGGCTAATATCCTTTGGGAGTACTCCTATCTCCCTTTGACTTCCTGTTGATACAGGATTTGGGCTTTGACCTCATGTGGTGAAAAAAAATAGGTGAAACTCTCTGATCGTAGATGAAACCCAGCAATAAAAATACAATCCAATAAAAAGCAAACCCTTAGGGAATCTGTTTCCCATCCCATCCCCTTTCCTAACAGCCCATGCATGCATATACATTTTCTACATCAGAAGAAAAAGTTGCTGAGCAGAACTGAGTCATTGCAAGTAGTTACAGAAAAAGATGATTGTGAATGTAAGTTCAAAAGGACACAAAGCAGTTATAATATCTTTGGAAACATATAACAACATTCAGTTAATCTTTTAGCTAAGACAAGGTGCTTATGAAAGAAGTAGGGAAGATTTTAAGGGAAAATGGAAATTGCACTTCAACATTATCTTCTCAGCAATGCAACTAGTTTTGTTTATATCACAAAAATAGTATTTAGAAAATTATTTGTTTAAGATTGCATGATTCCTAAAGGGGAGTGTGTGTATGTGTGGCTTATTTGTCTGCTGGGATTATGGAAATAAATAACAAATTGCAAACCCCATTTCTTTTTTATATTCCTTAGATGAAACAGCTGGAGCCGAGACACTACGGTCTACAACTCAGAAGACTGGTTGATGAAAATACTGAGTACAGTGCTCCTGAACCATATGAATACATAGTAGACCAGGAAAGTGTGATTCATTTTATATAAAGCTCCATGTTGTCTGTAGCTACAGTTAAATTATCACCTATGAATATGTGTGATTTAGATCTAAAATAAGGTTTTAAAGCTGTTCGTGAATTGCATTCTGCCATCCTTGTTCACACAGCTCATGCCTATGCAGACGTTCAGATGGCTAGGCACTACAAACACTCTCTTCAAGAGCTGTTTGATGATTGAAGTGGGGCTTCTGGTACAGACACAAAGTGTCAGTCTCAACTCCAGGCTGGATTTTCTATGTTTAGTTTACTCTGCATTTAGTCCCACTGATGCCGATGACGCTTGCAAAGTAACACAATTCTGTCTGTGTAAATATAGCAAGGTTTGGCTCTTTATTAATATAAATGGTGCTGTATTTATTTTCCATAATGTATGTTTAGGCTTTGATGCTTGTAGTTTCATAATTTGATAACTTCTGCTGGTTTTTTTACTTTTTTTTTTCTTCTTTTTTCCAACAGGTGTATGATGAAATAGAAATTTGTCCATTAAATGTTTATCACGTTCATCTTACAAAGACTGAAAACATAACTGATTTTGGTAAGTTTAACCAAAACATCTCTCAGGAATTTTTATTCTTCTCATTACCTACTTTCTCTTTTCAGGATCTTTCTGTCTCTGAGAGCAGGTAGAGCCATCCTTGACAATATCTGAGTCTGCAAAGGACACGTGGCATTATAATGAAGTCTCAAACTGGTTGTTTTACATTGGCAAATACATTTCTTATGTCTCCATTTGGGAAGGGCCTGTTTTCTGTTCTGATTCATTGGCCAAATAGTTCAAGTGTGAAATTATCAGAATATGCCAGCTATACTGAAATTAATACTATCAGCTATGGTCAAGGTCTGCCCTTTCTTTGGTAGTAGGATCCTCTGTTGTCAGAGTGTCAACAGGTTATCCTGTGGTATAAATTCTGACAGACTTTTTATTTGCAGGAGGTGTTTCTGGAAATGTTTAAAACAACTCTGTGTCTGATGGACACATTATAGAACTCATACCATAATAATGAGCTGTGTTATTGAAATGTCCTGTGGGACTAAGATAGAAACTTTTTTTTTTGAAATGTGATTTATCATTTTACAGCACAGCATGATATTTCCTGAATGTTGAAATGTCCTGTTAAGTTTAGCTGTCCTTACAATCACTCAGAAACTATGTGATAATTTTTCTGTAATCTGTGAGTGTTCTCATGAGAATTGTCAACTCACTGATTATGTAAAGTCTATTAAACACACAAGGTAAGAGTTATTTCAGAGAAAGTTTATTTGATTTAGACCTCTTCTACTTCAGGTTTTGCAGTCACAGCTCAAGTTGATGAAAATCAGCATCTCACCCATATATTTGTAAGTGACGTTCTCCCTGATGGACTTGCATACAAGGAAGGTATGTATCATATTGATGCTTAACACACTGCATTTAATTATCTTTTTAAATTCACTTATATGAAGGAGCTTTAGTACTGCTGTCTGAAATGGTTCTTGGCTTTTACTATGCATAGCTTTCTTTCCTTAAAATCATTGGAAAATATGTGATGTTGGGAAAGATAATGTACACAGAGTAACTGAATTATCCTTCCAGTATAGTGGGGAGAGTTCTTGTTCACTCTTGGAGACAAATTCTGCATTCAGCAATCCAACCAAGTGCTTTTGCATGAAGAAACAAGTTGGAGGAAAAATTTATCTCACACTGGGGAACCACATGGGCTTGGTCAGTCTCCAAGACCCATCACTTCCACTTTTCCTGACAGTGAAAAGTAGACTCCCTCCCCCAAATAGTTTTCTGCATACATCTCCCTGGGCAACTTCTCTACTACAGTGCTCAGAAACAGTGTTTCTTTTCAGCAGGATTGTGTTTGTTCTGCTCTCTGAAAAATAGAGATACAAAAACATAAAGCATAGACAAGAAGTTTCAGTAGCTACCTGAGGTTAATGATCACTTGATTGCTGCTAACCTTGAAAGACATCAGTTGCCACTGTTTAGATTTATACAAAGGTTAATAAAGACTCCATCTGTTATTATTCCAGTTTATCATGAATGATTTGATCTGCATGACTAGTTTCTTGGTCTTCTCAGAGTGGGATAATACTATTTGTATTATTGTGCTGTATGCTGATGGGCTGTCTTTTGAAATGAATTCAGGGTATCTGAGTCGTGAAAGGTGCTTCTATTCTGATCTTTTCAAAAGGTGTGCTCCCCTCCCACCCCAAATATCCTCTTTAGAAATAAACAACTTGATTGTAGTAGTATCAAAGTAAACACGAAGGCAAACTGTATAATTATAACATATAAAACTCTCATCAGTTCTAACAGATTTATGGAAAACAAAATTAAAAGGTGAAGCAGCGTAAAATTTGGTTTGTGACCCTTTCCATTTTATGTTCCCTCCTTTTTTCTTTCATTTTTTTTTCTTCCCTTTTCTTTCCTTTCACATGCTCCCAGGGCTACGAGTAGGCAATGAAATCCTAAGCATAAATGGAGAGGCTGTGTCTGATCTTGACCTCAGGCAGATGGAGCTACTGTTTTTGGAGAGAAGCGTAATGCTCACTCTGAGAATGAGCCACTGCGGAACTCTGCAACCCTTGTGTGCATCCTGGTCAGATGGTGACATTTCCAGGGATCCAAAAAGTTTGTTGCCCCCTCCAAACCAGTCACAGCTCCTGGAAGAGTTTCTAGATAACTTCAGAAAGAACACAGCAAATGGTAAGAAGTTGACAACAATCTATTTAAATTAATTTATGTTTATATTTTTGCTTATGCTTCAGTGAGAAACCCAAATGCAAACCAATGAAGTTCCATTTATGCTCCATATCTGTCAGTTATTTCAGTATTTTCTAGAAAGTAGAAGTGGAATGGGATATGATTATTTCTGCAGGAAGATTAAATTCTTTTAATGTGTTTGGCTGCACCAGCCAACCATCCAGTATTAACGGCACATTTCTGTGTGCCGATGGGTATTTCCAGTACATCCATTTCCTGGGCATTAGTGGTTGAAGTGATTTGATGGCTTTCAGAGACAGAAATGTTTAGAGTGCTTTTTACATAAGCTAAAGTACTACATACATTAAGAGTGCCTTAAATGCAGTAATCATTATCACCTCAGAAAGGAGTCCTTCAGCTCTGTTCCTACCCAAAGATACTAACTTTAGCACATTTCAGTTGAATACAGCAACTCACTGTGTAGAGAAAAGCCTAAGAAAACAGCTTTCACAGAAGTTGTTTTGCTACCATACCTGCTCATATTTCTTATTCAATGCAAACCACTGTACTAAACATCGAATAGAGAGCTGTGTCAGGGTTAGATCATGATGGGTTTCTGTGTGAGGAGCACCAGGCAATGGAGGTGCTAAAAGCCTCTGCAGTAAGGACTGCCCCTGGCCCTGCCAGCCCCAAGGAAAGTGCCAGTGCTCACTGTTGGGTTGCCTTTCCAGCTGGAAGTAGGAGGTGGTATGTCAAGGGGCACAGCCATGCTGGGCAGAGGAAAGCCATGGTCATCCTTCTTCTCCCTGGGGCAAAGGATCCTACACAGGATCTGTGAGGAGGTGCATGACAGGCTGCAGGTAAAGCTGGCCACCTCCAGCGGCCTTCATAGCTGGGCCTCCAAGCCAGGGGGACATGAGAGACTGATAACATGCAAAGCTATCAGTGTCCTCAAGCAAGCCTCAGTGAGAAAAAGATGAAGACCCACTGCTATGGAATTGCTGTAAGCTGTTTAACTCAAGAAAAACCTTTGCATCCTTTCCATTAACATTCTCTGCTGCAGTGTGCAGTCCTCTGCTGCGCTCATGCACAGGGAGCATGCTATGAGGGGGACCCTTCTGGGGGGCTTCATGTGTCCTGGGTGAGGTGTGTGTGTGAGGCGTGTAAGAGAGATTTCATGTTGTGCATTTACAAAGCACTGTGGAGTGATCCAGCTTGTTTCAGCCACCGTACTTCATGTGAGAAACACATCTTGTGATGTTAGAATACGTGTAAATGCATGTCTGAAACAGGAGGGATTTGGGAGTTTGCTCCCCATCTCTCCCATGCCCTGTCTGTTTTTCAAACAAGATTCAAGCAAATTTAACTTGTTTCTTGAATGAAAAAGGTGTAATTTCCTCATAGCACCTCTGGGGGATGCTAGTAAAATTCTGCAGGAAAGCTAGCAAGAGTGGACTGTTGTGTAAGGGAGAGCCATAAGAGGTGCAAAAAAGGATCTCTGGGTTTCATATATGATTATGATAGCAAGTGTTTCCTGATTGGATTTTTTTGTAATTAAAAAATGGGAGGAAAAAAAAAAAAAAAAGAAAGAAAGAAAGAATCACATAGGAGAAGTTGTTAGAATGGATTTAATTATAAAGTAATTTTATTAGGTCATCTTCTGAAATTAAAAGAAATCTGAATACAAGATTTGAGATACAGTAAGTAGTATCTCTCTCAGGGGCCTTAGTTCAATTTAAAATGCCATTAAATTGACTAGTAGCACATAAAAGTTAGTGTCATAAAACAAAAATTATGATAGAGCTAATTAATTACATAATTATACCAGCACTATCATTCAGCTTATTGGCTTGATATCATAAGCCAGCATTACCTGGAGTATTTGGCATAATAAATGTATGTGTCCATTCACTAGGCTCGTCATTCCTTGGGGATAAATTTGCAACCTGTGCAAATAGTCCATTATATTAGGAAGTTATGTGTTATACTCCAAGCACTAGTGTATAAAGGGACATAGCATGTTTGCTTTCCTGCTTAAAAGCAGTGAAAGAAGATTTATTTTATTCAGAAAAGGAACAAATAGTTCTAAATTAAGCTTCCTGAGAAGGCCTTCCATGTTTATTGAATTACCGAGTATCAGTGCTTAGTGTCTGATCTCCTGATCATGTTCAAATGGAAACAGAAGAAAATGACATTTCTCTGAATTAAGAGATCATCTTAAAGGGTTTAACTGTTCTATGTCCTTTTTACTTGCTCAGAAATTCAATAAGATTTTAGATAAGAAGAGGGGATATTTAATAAGCTTACCAGGGATTTGGAGGCCAGGAACATCTGAATTCTCATACATTTTTTGATATTGTTCTGTCTCCTTTGGTACAGTTGAGCAAGTCACTCTTAAGACCACAGTTTTCAGAAATAATTTCTGGTATTTGTGCATCCATTTTGAGCAGTGCCTTTGAAAGTCAGCAGAGGTGGACCTTTTTTTTTTTATCAAATCAAGCACAATTTGTCTCAAGATACATACCTGGAATTAAAAGCCTTACTGTTTCTGCTGTCACTTTCTTGTTTAACCCTCCCCACCCACCCCTGCCAAAAAAATAAATAAATAAATCAAAAACAAGCAAAAACCACTAGTGCTATTTATATTTCTAGAATTATCTGAGGGTTAATAAGCTAAAATTAATGGAGTGCTTGGAAAATGGAAATTTTCAGGACTTGGAGAGTCATATGGTAATACCCTGCCTGGTGCCTGTAACAACCAGCCAAATGCAAAACAGAATTTACTTTAAATCTCTGGCTTCATATAACTTGGGTGGAAATAGTTTGTCCACAGTTGTTTACAGTTTTGTGACTGCTTAGCATAACCCTGATGAATGCCTTTTCCTACATACCCTGCTGTGCTGAGGATACCCAATTATACCTCTTGCCAAACTTTGGCAGCTTTTACTGTACAGAAGGGAAGTGATTGACTTTTTCCAAAGCCACTAACTCTGCCACTCCTAAAAACCATTCCCAGTGAAATTTTTTTGTCAAAGTGATTCATTTTCTCCAAGAGGTTGCCATACCCTTGTAGCTGTACTTTGGACCTGCCTGCGGTCATATCATTTGACCTTCCACATGGCAATGCTGTATGCTTGCTGCTTAGCCATTTGGCTGGTAGTAAGCTTATCCTGGAAAAGAAATGAGATGAAACACTTTTAAAAACATATTCGTAAATGTGGAAAACCAAATAACAGAGCAGCTACATTTGCTTCAAGCTCCAGTGCTAAGGAAATAAAGCAAATATTTGTATAGAAGAAAAAAAAAAAAGTAAAAAAAAAAAAAAAAAAAAAAAAGAAGAGGGAATTGGAGTAGGATTCTTACAACTATGGAGGGAAAAATGCCTCATTTTAAGATGGCATGGGAAGTTCAGGAATAAACAGCAGAGAAGGGACAATAATTGAAAACTGCATTTTCAGGATGGCCCCGTGTGGGTTAGTGGGTTATCTATAGAGTGCTGAAGCAGGAGGCAGAAGCTTTAGTAGGTGTGAAAACCCATGGCAGTGTTCGAGTTGCTGTCAGAGTTGGACTTTTTTTTTCTTTCCCCCAGCAAGTGGGTTTGTGCCAAATAAGCTGTCATTTCTGGGTAGCTGACACTGTTGAAATCAACCCTAATTTGTAAATAGTTCTGATTTAAAAGAAGAAGAAGAAAAAAAAAAGTGGGAGATAGTACTTTGGATACACTTTAACAAATTTCCACGAGGAAAATTTTAATCTGGGAGGGTCAGAGATCTAAGAGGCAAAGAAAGCATTTAAAAATTTGAAGGGGAGACAAACAAAAAATCACATAAAACCAGACATGTTGTTTCTTCATTTGCCATTGTACTCATCATCTCTGGGGCAAGGCACCCTTAGAGAGGCCTGGGTTGTTCCCTTCTGGAGGTGCTGCGACACCAGCACCACAGGCAAGCCAAGAGTGGCTGTGGCTTCAAAGGGGAAGGCTTGCTCCTCCTCCTCCTTCTCCCTGGACCCATCTGTCCAGCCCCCAGCACTGGTCCCACCCCTGTGCTGACAGTGGCACTTGCTGAAGCTAGTTCAGGAGAAAGCTTCTCTTTTTTTTTTTTACTTCCCTCCTGCAAACTCAGTGAGTTGAACTGGCGGGTGCAGAGGTCTGACAAGGGCCAAGTCAGGTAAGCAGCAGGACCTGCAGCTGGGAGCAGGGAAGGCTTGGGAGGCAGAGCTGGTTGCAAGGAGAGCTGCTTTTGGAGGCCGCAAGCTCTTTTTTGGATGACCTTCCTTCCCTCAGAGCACCTCTCATCGTTTTGGAGCATGGGTTTTGCCTTATGCTTTCCCACCACTTGATCTGATCCCCAGGCAGCAGGTTAGCTTGGATACACCTGTTTGTGTTAATCCACATGAAGCTGTTTCACATTGTATAAAGCATGACTGGACCCAGACAGTCAGGCTTTGTGCAGTATAACAGGTAGCTGGGACATGCTGGAGAGGAGCGATGACGCTTCAGCAGCTCATCTACTAAATACCTACCAGATATTTGTGCAGAATGTAACTGTTTCAGGAGGAGGATCAGTGGTTTGAACACTCACATGGAAAGTGGCTCTTCTCTTTCCAAGGAAATAAATGACTTCTGATTTTAACCTTCAAAAGCATGCCTGGAAGCACAGCACATCATTTGGCCACAAGTCTGATTTCAATATACCTAACATATTAGGTATTAGGTATATACCTAATATATTAGGTATACCTAATAATGTGCCTTCTTAGAAATGTGGTAGTAATAACAACTGGATTGCTGTCAATCCCAAGGTGCTTACTATTTCAAATACATTTTTGCTGGATGGTTTAGGTGGCTCTGTAAAGTTCAGTTGCAAAGCACAACTTCTCCAGAAAGCCTTGCTCTATCCGTCAGGTGCTGTTGAGCCTAGGGAAGAAAAGGCCAAGGTTGGTTCCACAACCAGCCTGTGCTCATGTCACTGTGTGAGCCTTGCTGTGTAACACAGGAACAGTCCCTGCATGTTCTTCCAGCCGCATTTGATTTGGAAAGACCTGCAAGTCCCTTCTTAAGAAATGAGGGAAAGTCAGAAGGAAAGCAAAGGTAATTTGCTGCCTGTAATAGGAAGCACTGGCTCCTGCTGCCCCGCTTGTTGCTTTTTGTCCATTGTTTTTAAAGTGGTTCATAAGCCACTTTTAAGCTAAAGTTCAAAGCATTTTGCAAACAAAAGTAAAACTAAATTGAAAAACATTTCTAAATAACCTCTTGTAGTTCTTTGCAAATCACATCCTGTTTGCTTACCGAGCTGCTGTTTCAATGTCAAATTCACTTCATCTTGCTGTAGGACGTGATCTTCATGGTGCTGGGGGGCTCTGTGTGTGTGAGGAATAAAAGCAGCTTATTTTTATTCTTTCACAGGAAGCTCTTTTGAGCTCTGAGGAGGTGAATATTGCTTTTTATCTTCCTGAGGACTCCCACAGCCCTGTTATAGATATGAGTCCTCATCTGTGAGGAAGGCATGCTAATTTTGCAGGTTCCTACACATTGCTGGCTCTTGCCTGGTGGCTCCAGTACCAGATACCTAGTGGCTTTCCATGGCATGGGACAAGACCAGTGTCACATCCCAGCGTGGCCATGTAGCTGTCTGTGCAGCATGACTGGTTATCTATGTGAAGATCTATGACTTGGGGTTTCTCTTTTCACTCGTCACCCTGTGCAGTTGAGCAGGAAGCAATGTAAGCGTGAGACGACATGCCGTGGCTGGTTGTCAAGTAGAGCTCAGAGATGAGGGGTATGTTTGAAATAACCTCGGATAACTGTGTTACTTTGGCTTCCGCCACAACTGCTTTTGTGCCATTAATGCAAATATCCTGGTGCTGTGCTCTGGTGCATCATTGGGAAAGGATCAGTCGTGGCCCTGGGCAACACCTGGGACTATAACGATGTAGCAGTTCATTCAAAGAAAGCATTTGCCTCCTCCTAGGAGCACTTGTTGCTGACTGCATGTTGTGTAATACAGAATGTTTCCCAAGAGCAGTGGTTTAATGAGCTCTTACTGGCACTTGACAAACTGTCCTGTTTGCTTCCTGCTAGATGTGCATGTTGCAAATGAAAAGATTGTTTATGCTGTAAATGGGACATCCTTAACTGCTCTTCGTTGTGCTTTTCTACTGAGGGAGCATTCTGTTCTGCTTTGCTAAGTGCTGCTATGATATAATCCCTGTGAAGTCAGTGTCCCAAAGTTGTTTTTTCCTGGTGTAAACTCCATTAAACCCCATGGAACTGCACATTCTGGCTCAGTGACAACATGTAGGCATAAATCATGACATTGCCCATCCTACTGAATCCTGTAGAGTGACAATACAGACAACAGGGAGATTTATTAATAATGATAAAGTTAGAGAGGCATCCACATATAGACTATTGCCTTTGGCACGTTTAAAACACATCAAGCAGCAGATGGTGTTATGTGTTTCATAGAGGTAAGGTAGGTTGAGTAATTATAAAAAATAGCTGGTTAAGCTAGCCACAAATTCTTGCTAAACTATTTACTTCTTTTTCCCTTTTTATTGCCTGTTTTCTTTACTTTTGTGATTTAGATGGAGGAGAAAATGTACCTCTAAGGTGTTGCACTTGGCCAGCTCCATTTGCTTTCCATCTCTCCTGAAAGCAAATGACCACTGAGAATGGCCAAAGCTGTCCCATGTAAGCAAACCCACATTAGCAGCAGAAGCCAGGAAGGGAGGTATTGGCAGCAGCCCTGCATGTCCTGCAGCCCCAGCCTGGATGACCTAAAGGCAGCTGTGGGCTGCAGCCTTTGCTAGTACTTGTAGAGAATGGTGGCCACCCTAAAAATGCTGTTTTCCTCTGTACCACAGTCACACATCACCAGTTGTTGAAATGGAATAGAAGGGTGATGTGCTAGATACAGCTAACGCTGGCCTTCAGTGAGACTGTATCTAAGAGGGCATTTAGGAGTATGCACTTAGGAAATGCATGTATCCAGGTAACAATTCAGAAGCCAGTGTGAAGTGTTAATCTTAAAACCAAAAAGCTTGAATAGTTGTCTGAATGGCAGATACTTGGACAGAGAAAGTTTAGCAAATTAAATAACCCTATAAAAACATATCATTGAAATGCAGGGGGTAATCAGGCATTGCTACAGAAGCGTAGGCAGTGATTTCCTATTATGTTGGTAATTTGTATCTCCTATAGATTACTGAATTAGCAAATGAGTCAAATTACTTTGTTTCATGATGAACAGTTAACCAACAAAGGAACTCCCAAGGGTTCTAAAGGACTCTGCTCTAACTTCAAAATGGATGTTTCTGCAGATATTTGAGAGGAAAGAAAAAGAAAAGAGCATAAAGCAGCCTACAGAAAGTCGCACTTGCAGAAGTAGGTGGCTTACTGGAGCTAAGCCACTGTTCAGTATGTGGCCCAACATGCCTTAAGCTTTATGAGACAAGAATATTTGCATGAGCATACTGGATTTTTTTAAACATGAAACTGTGGAATGTTTAAAGAAGAAGCATCACTTTCCTCGCTGAAGGATAAAGAACAAAGGTCCTACTTGAGCATTTCAGACTCTTGCCAGAAGTAAGCTTCTCTTTATCTAGGCTGTATCAGATCTGCAAAAAGAAGCCTGGTTGTAGTGTTCTTCAGCAAGTGGATAGAGCACCTGCTGATGTTTCACAGCTGGCTCCCTGAAACCAAAACATCTGGACAAGAGGGGCCACGAGTGGAACCTTCTTGTCTGGCCAGTAACTGCATGTCTTATTTGGCAACAATTAGTCATGTCAGTGACAGGCATCTTTTAATTCTGGTTTGAACCCTATCTGTGAAGACTGATGTTATGACAGCTGCATTATAAATTTCTTTCAAGATTTAGTATTGTGAATGAATTCCTGAAAGAAATTTGTAGTTGCTAACTACAGCAAAGAGTTATTAGAACCATGAAGCTAAGCTGAGAACAAGCCTACCAGCTAGTCTTAGAATAAGTTACAAAATACTTCGGACAACCAAATGATAAAAGCCCATGTGCCTTGAAGAAAGAAAATTTTTCTGAATGAGAAAATGCCGTACGTTTTTTGTGTTTCTCTAAGATGTTAATTTTCTAGAACTGGAGTTTCTTCATAGTTTACTAATATTAGTACAGTGAAGTCATGTTAATTTAGCAAGAATTAGAGCTAGTTCGTATCCGCAGTTATGTCAAAGGTTTTCTGAAGAATGTGAAAATTTCCTAAACAGAAAGAGGAAGAAGTTTTTGAATTGGTAATAAATTGTGTATGTCACTACCTTTTAAATTGTTAGTTAAGGCAGCATAAAAGCTATAAACCACTGCACAGATACCTACAGTTATTGCCCACAAATTGTTTTCAATTTATTCCAGCAATAGAGTCTGAGTGCCTAAGTAGTAATAGTTGCTTGTGAGTACCAACTGCAGGGAAACAACTGAACTGGCACTGTGCTATAGTTAAACACTTAGCTCTTTTCTGTAATTTTAACTGGAATTTATGTAACGTGAATACTCCCAGAATTCTGTGAAACTTAACTTGAAATTACTAAGAATCTACACTTAGGATATGTGGTGCCTGAATGCTGACCTTAGCAAATGAGTCAAATTACTTTGCTTCATGATGAACAGAACCAAGGAACTCCCAGGGGTTCTGAAGGACTCTGCTCTAGCTTCAAAGTGGAAGCACTCCCTTGGGCGGGTGGGAGGCTGGAGAACAGCCCCACAGAAAGGGATCTGGGGGTTCTGGTAGATGGCAAGTTGAATCTGAGTCAGAGCGTGCCCTTGGCAGCCAGGAGGACTAACCGTGTCCTGGGGTGCATCAGGCATAGCATTGCTAGCTGGTTGAGGGAAAGGATTGTCTCACTCTGCTCTGTGAAGGGTCTGCAGAGGAAGTATGAGGAGCAGCTGAGGTCTGTTGGTTTGTTCAGACCAGAGCAGAACAGGCTGAAGGGAGGCTGGCTTTTCTTGTATCTGTTTCCTTAGTGAAGAAACTATGTAGAGAAAGCTTTCGGTTTAGAAAATAAATGTTTCTGTAACAAGTCATTGTGCTGAGGCTTGTGCAAAGGAGTGCAATTTTATATTTATTTTCCTGCTGTGACATGTAGAGGAACTAGATCAATGCGTTGAGGTAAATCAGGACCTTTTAGTGGAGTCTTACAAGGTGGAAATAAGCTTTCCACATGTCACTTTTGGTGGGACATTGTTGTATTATGGGTTGTGAATTTTTTTCAACTGACTTATCACCAAGTCTATCCATCTCTGACCAAAGAGGGTTTAGAGAGTTTAGACCTGCTTTCATATGAGGTCCTTAAAGCACAGTCTGCCTCCAAACTCCTCTTGATCCTTCCAGACCTGGGCCTTCATGATGTTAACTCCAGTGTCCTCTTGCATCACAGCTCTACTAAACCTTTCTACCTATTGTTATCCACACACCTCATTTAGACACTTCTCACTTTACTAGCATTTTCTCCAATGCAAATAATCATTGTGGAACAGGTACTGAACCTTTCACAGGAACCTGTTTTCTCCTCCCAGGGCAATCTTGTTTTTCTCATTTCTGACTGCAGTTACAGTGCTGTTTGCAACATAGGCAGAAATTTAAAGGACTGAAGAAATAATGTGAGCTCTGTCCTGAATGCCAGCAGCTGAGAGCCCCTTCCGTGCTGCTCCCAAGGGATAACGTGAGCCGAAGAACTGAATGGTCTGATCCTGACATAAGCAAGACATATGAGTTACTCATAACTGAGTCGGTGAACCCAGAAACCTTCATATCTCTCCTGCAAAACTTGGATGCCTTCTTGAACAAAGATTGTGAGAACATCTCTTGAAAATGTTTTATAAATTCCTTAGGATCAACTGTTACTTTTTGAAAGATATTTTGTGAGGTCTTTCAGAAAGGAAAATGATACAGAAGGAAATGCTTACATACCTATCTTTTAACTTCATTACAAAAGAGTAAATAAATATACTGTTGAAAACCTGAAATATATCTAGTTTTATCAGACCAAGAGAAATAAGCACATGCATGCTACCTGCCAGGCTCAATTGTTTAACTGAGGTTATGAGTACTGGTCTCCAAGGGAGCATTTTTAGAGTTCAACACGCTGATATTTCGTGTTTCCAGGCAGTGCTGGAATGCTTCACCAACCACTCCCTGGTTTTCAGTAAGTCTAAAGGAATTAAGACCACCAAGACTTTGTACCTTTCTGAGATTTGGCTCAGGTTTTAGTATTATTTGCACCAGGGGTTTTGGAAATGTTTGTTATCTTCTCTCGGAAACTTACTTTTCTCTTGATAGTAACATTGGCTAGAAGTTTATGGAAACCTCAAATTTACTGTAATTAGCTGATCAGTCTGGAGAATTCACACAGCAATGAAGAACATAACTTTCCATACACCTGGCTTAAGTTTATTGCCCAAATATAATTTCTTATTTCCATACTAACCTTAAAGCCATGTTATGGAAACTCTTTGTAGTGGATGTCTACAGATTGAGAATATCCTGAATACTAAAAGTTGGCTTTGTTATGTGTTACTGACAGTTTTTAGAACAGTAAGGAATTAGTGAAAATATTGAATACATTCTTCCCTAGAAGATAGACTGGACCTCATATCCTCATAATTATGGATCCTAATTTTTTGAGCTTATAATTCATATCGGTATTCTCAGATATAAATCACCACCAAGGTTATTGCTGTTTTGCAACCTATATCTGAAATTGACAGACAGTATCAGTGTTCAAAAATGCTCTTCATTGCTCTGATCAGAGATCTGGGTATCTGTCTTTTACAGCCTAGACCAAGGCCATCGTAATTGGTTGAAGCTGTGTGTGCATGCATGTTTTTATATCTGAAACATCTATCTACTGCAGTCAAGAGGACAGGAAATGAGAGCGCCATTTCTCTCCCATGTGCCAGAGAGCTACAACCATGATTAAGATCAGTTTGCAGCAGAGAAACAAGAGTTAATAACAAATGTCTAAGCTGGAATCAGCAAGTGACTGGCATGCAAGACAACCATTGGCAACAGTTTCTACACCTATGTGCACTTGTGCTAGAAGCATTGTCTTAGTCGGAAATGCTCTTTGCCCAGATCTTTATATACCAGCACTAATGAAACAAAGTGCTTCTTGTGTTCTACTGCATAGACAGAGGCTTCTGGCTCTTCTATCTATTTTCCTGCATAGCTGCATTTAGCTATCTACATACTATTTGTGTTACATTAGTGACCAAGGAACATAGGATGGGAAGGAATTCCCAGACTCACTGAGCCCAGTGCTTTGCTAGTCAAGGCTTTCAATAGCCTCATTCATACAATATTTCTATTCCATTTTAAAATAGGATAAACTGTTTGCATCCTTTTCTCCTGGGTAAGCCTGTTTCAGACATTCATTTGTGTGATGGTTAAAAGCCAATCTTATTATTGCACTGGCATATTCCTGATTATAACTGATTGGCCTCTGTGGGCCTTGACCTTTGCTTAGGTAGCTTTAGCTCAAAGCTTCGTGTTTTTACCCTCTTCTCCACACACCCACGCTTTTTGCTTTTTCGTATTTCCAACTGATGAGCTGCAGTTTGTAGAAGGAATTATTCTCCTTAGTCCCTGAAACTTTCTCCTGTGTGATTTCATTCTGGAACTGCGGCTCTGTATTCAAGGTCATCCTGCATCTCCTTTGTGGTAGTCCAGTCATGCTCTTAATTAATGGCACATATTAACTTTGAATGATAAGTGTATTTAATCAGAGTAATTCCTGTTGTACTTTCTGTGCTGAGACAAATAATGAAAATATCAAGTTAAATTGGTCACCAAATTCACCTTGGAAGAAATCCACCAGTAGCCTTTCCCAGACCTAGCAGCTCTTTCAGACCAATCTACTGCTGCCTTCCCTGCTAGCCACTTCTGCCTTGTTTTAATTACTATATTTTTCCATTTTAGCAGGTAATTTCCCTTGGGATGTTATAAAGCTGTCCTTTTTTTAAAATAAGGTTCTGGAACATTAGATATATCCTATGTTCTTTTTTTTTTAAAGTATCTATTATCAAAGACAGATGTCAGGTTAGTTTGATGCAGTCTGTTTAACCATGCTGCATGTATATGGAATCCCATTAATCTTCTTTTTTTCCTTTAACATTTAAATTTGAAAGCCTTTGGTTACTATGATGGCCATAGATCTGCCACATTCTACAATAGATTCCCCCAATATTTTCACTCCTTCTTTAAGCTTAGGTATTACTTGTTATTCATAAGATGCATAGCATAGCATCATCCTGGCTTCCCTATTGTTAGTTGGATCATTATTAAAATCCTTTCACTTGTGTTTCAATTTCATATGCCAGGTTTTAATTGTTGTGGGATAAAGAAAGTATGGCCCTCTGCTGGGCATGAGTGTAGCTCAGTTTGCACCCCTCTGAGGTGTGGTCATTTTCTAGTCACAATTTCCTTTCCTACCTTTCCTGCTTTTCCTGCTGAAGATAGACAGATTTCAGCCTGGGCCGCTTGTGTCCTATAGGACTAGCTTTACCATGAGCTATAGAGTCTGAATCTGTGCACTGTAGTGAATATTTCTTGATGCTGTAAGAGGATCAGATGGAGCGGAAGACACCAGGAAGGGCTAGCAGCTATTAGCCGTTAATCAAGGAACTTATGTTAGCTGAGACATACCCAAGTTCAGTTACCTTGCTTGAAGCTTCAGAGCAGCAGACTTCATCTCTCTCTCTCCTACATCATGGATGAATATCCTGGTGTCAAGCTATTTCTTTTTGTCCTGTGTTGTCTCTTTCCCAGCATTTTGGAGAAAAAAAAAAAAAAAAAAAAAAAAAAAAAAGTAAAAGAACATTAATGTAATGTAAAATGTAAAAGAATATAATGTAAAATAATGTACTGTAAAAGAACATTGTTTCATTCTGATATAAAGCAAAATAGTTTTGAAATCTCATATAGTTTTGAAATCTCAGAAATGTGGCAAAATGGAAAGCCAATTTTCAATACTGGTGTAGGAGCTATATATAAAGATATGTGTGTATTTTGCTACCAAGTTCAGGGCTGCCTGTGCCTGTCATGGTGTCAAAACTACTTGCAGAGGGTAGTTACCAAGTGATGCACAGAACTGCTGCTGCCAAGAGCTGAAAATGATGCCCCTGCAACTCTCTTAGTATGTCGTGGAGTAAGAGACTGCTTTGATGTCTTCTACTGTAGATCTAGAAGGAATTTTTTATTCAATTTATTGTTGTTACTAGAGTGGCAGATGGAAACACACCCTCTTTTTGTAGTTTGAAAAGGGGGTGGTTAACCACCTACATAGTGCTTGACATCTGATAGCACTTGACATGCCTGATATGAGGATTTGATGTTTTTGAAATTGGTGAGAAAAATCTAAAACAGAACAAATTCCAAAGTATTGGGAAAAAATATATATATAAATGAAAGAAGATTCTCAGTTCCTACTTCCTTTGTTTGCAATGAGTGCTGAAGTGGTATGAGCTGCAGTGACTAGAAAGTAATTAAGGTTTCTGTGTTAATTAAGCAGAAAAAGGAGATCAGTGACATTTGCATTTGTTGATGACTTCTTTATGGTAAACGAGTTGTCGGATGGTCGATGTTGATGTTTTCCAGTTGATTTCCTTTGGTTTCTTGGCTAGGATTGTAGCACAGATTATTATTGTCTCGCACATCTGTTGGAGGATATGTTTCCATTGTACCTCATTGCTCACAAACATTTGAATGTCTTCCATATTGACCACTTGTACGTGCATCACCGCAGATTTGCAGAAAAGACGTTCCTGTAGGCGTACAGAGCTCTTGGATGTGCTGTATGTGTTTATCTTTCTCAATGATTGTCCCATCTGTGCACTCTGTGCCCAATTTAAACTGAATAATTAATAGTGAGGAGCATGACTTAGGAAGTACACTTTCTTTCAGCTTTTAGTGGTTACATTAACACTTCTTTCTTTTCAACTGTATCTGTTGAATGATACTGAGCTGTGTATCTGCCTGCCAGCAAGACACAGTATTGCAGGAGTAATGGTATTAGGGAGGAGATTTAATCAGAACATTTGGATTTATTTAAACTCTGAAACACACACCACACCTTCTTTGGTGACGATGTTGGTAGCTGAAAGTGCTGAGCATGTTCTTGGTGCTGTTCATTCATTGCTAGAAACTAAGCATAATGCTTGGTACACATCATATGATTTAGTTAACCTTTTCACACAATGGCATTTTGTCCCTGTACTTTTCCAAGGATTTTATCATTTATCTGGAGTTGCTACTTTCCTTGCTCACAGCAAGCTGAGTTTGTATTTAACATCTGGAGACACTCTGGTTTGCTAAATAAGAAGCAGCTATCTGCTTCTGAGGATGCTGTCCTTCCCAGATGGAAGTGATACACATTTCCACTCACCATGCACAAGTGTGTATGAGTGTGAACAGGACAGAGGGGTGTGCATTCAGTATCGTGTGCTGTAGTACAGAAAAAATATTTAAAAATATTTAAACCAGGTTATGTTTAACCCAGCATTATTAGTCCCTTTTTTCTTCCAGAAAGGTTTATCACAAGTGTATCAGTAGGATAAATATAATGTACTGCTCTAATGCAACTTGCCATTACTATGCTGGACAGTCTCTCAGGCAACATATTTACAACAAAGTAGTCCATGTTTTCTCTTAACCAGTCAGTAAAGTAATTGTATTGAAGTAAGGAATATCAGAGGTGGTTAAGAGGAAGAAAAGAGTTGCCAGGAAGCGCTGATTTGACCTTGCATTTGGATGAATTTTAGGAATGTGTATCTACTGGCATACTCTACTGTGCAAATTTCCAGCAAAGATCCAGAACGTTATATACTAGAACAGTTTTTATACATGCACATCTATAACATTTCTCTCAGTTCCATGCATACTCTCTATTCTTGTGTTACTAGTTTTGCCTGAAAGGATGGTGGTTACCTGGCCTGTATGGTAGCGCAACTTGAACATCTTTGTTACATGAATCCTTCAGTAGAGATGAATCCAAATGTAAAAATTTTAAGAAAATACAGTTTGTATGGTTACTCCTCTTGTTATTCCCCTTCCACTTAGTGCTACAAGTAGAGAGAATTTCAACATTAAACTTGCTATTGTGTTGTGTCTTTAGGCTTTGCATTTGAAATTATGCATTCTCTAAATTAGTGTTCATTTTTCTTCACCCCTTGACATTTATATTTTTTTTTTTTTAGCTATGCAGCTGATGTTGATGCTTCTCTGCTCTTTGGGAATAGTTCAATGGTGTGTAGGAGCAAATCCAGAGGAAGTCTGCTTCTATAGTAAAAGGAGGAAAGGGAGACAGGATATGGATGCTAAACTGATCAAGGAGACATGCTTCCTTCCTTCCCTCCTCATGTTAGTTTGGCAAACAGCATGCAGTAGGATGTCCTTTCTCACCTTGGATCCTTTCTGTGTAACTTTTTTAGTTATTACTAAATAAAATTACATTTACTGTTGCTTACCTTAACTATAATCAGAAACACACAGTGTCAATAGCTAATGCTATAAAACTGGGCAAGACTATAATAGGCCCACCTCTGACAGCCATATAGGCTGCAAAGAAAAAAAAAAAAAAAAAGGGTAAGGGTGAGGAGAGGAAAAGATAGATCATCTGGAAAAAAAAAAAAAAAAAAGCGGTACACTGTTTTGTTTGGCTGCCTTGGCTGCTGTTATTTCCAGTTTGTTCTGATCATGTTACCTACTGATTGTTTTACCTTTTTGTCCTCTTCCTATATTTATGCTTTTGCTTCATTGCTTATTTCATTGCTTATGTAGGTTAGTTTTACTTCCTGTTTTGTTAAGGTCTGATATGTTTAATGGTCACTTTGTAAAATCAGGGAAAGGTATTTCTCTAAGAAGAAAAGCAGACAATCTCAGGTGCATGCTGTTTGGAGGTAAGGGAAAAAAGTGCATTAAAACCCAGAATGGAAATAAAAAGAATGCTAATGGGAAATAAAGTTGATTCATGTTTTAGGGTTGGCTTAATTTTTGTGAACCCAGGAGCTGACAGTGGTTGAAGTCAGTAGGCATTCATGTCCATATTCAGAAGAGGAGCTCATTATGACTTTAGAAGTTCTTAGGGTAGAAGAAAATTATTCAGGCATGGTGGAAGAAGAAGGGTAGAGGCATAATAAAATAAACACATAAGGTAGGCTCCTCATTAAACTCTTAATGAAGGTGGGTAGCTGTTTGATGGAGCTGTGTAAAATGTGTTATTTCTCTGCAAAGGTGGTAACTCTCAGGGTATCTGAGATATCAGGAGCTACACCTGCTTCCAGGAAGGAAAGGTAAAAAAGCTTGAGGGGAGAAGAGTGATGGGACACTGGTCCTACATGGATAGGGAAATGACAGAGTAATCTGGTCTTTGGTACCTGGGTGGAAAGTGACAACCTTGACACTAAGCTTGACATAGGCTCCTTAATAACATATGGAAAAATAAAGTTTCAAGATGACATCACACTGAGTCATTTCCTCACAGTATCCTCAGGGAGAAAGCAACATTTGCATCTTTCTCTCTGGCTTTCCTGTGAAGTCTTTCTGCCATGTTTTGTATTCCCAGGAAAGCCCCTTGTGGGCTACAAGGTGGTCTTTTGGACCTAAAATTCCCACTTCCCTCTCCATTTCAGTCCGTGTCTGTGAATCCTTGCTGACAGGAGCTGCTTCCACTCTGGGGGAACAGGACAGCAGCAAGTCCCTGCCCTCAGCCAGATTTGCAGAGTGAAGCCAGATTGCAAAGAGATCTCTGAGCTGCCTGGGAAAGGGAGGTTTGGTTGGTAGCTCTCCATCAGAATGAGATGGTGTAGAGGATACAACAACCGCTTCATATTAAAAATGAAAATGGGAAAAAAAAAATAATAAAAAAAAAGCACCCTGCATCAGGGTTTAAGCACCCAGGTGGAGAGAGACTGTTGTCCTTCACAATTTTATTGCAGTCTCTCATGATTCTATTGCAAGATGAGTGCTACTTGTTCCAATTATCGCCTTAGTTTCTTGAGTCAGTGATTAAATGCGAATCTCAGCTTTCACTTAAAATAAATCTCCAGCATTTGTAGGTGTTGAGGAAAGTTTGAAAATGTGGTGTGAATTATGCCCTAGAGGCTTACAGGATAGAAGACAAAGCAGCAAATTAAAACAACAACAACAACAATAAAAACCAAACACCAAACCTTCATTTTATTTCTATTTTGTAATATGAGGTTGCTAAAAATCCTCATTAGTGTTTTGGTATCTGCTTTATGATTTTAATGGCTTGGGTTGATAACATTGCAGATCAAAGATCAGAGGAATTTTACTTAATTTCTTAGAGTTTTAATTAAAAATGTCTCTACAGATTTTAAGCAGACAATTGAGGAAATGCAATGAGAAAAATTCCTTATTTTATATGAATGTTCAGCATTGTTTGATAGATCTTGAGCTTACACATAAATGTTATTGATAGCTACAGCCTGTCAATGAGGAGAGTAGGGCAGTGCCTCTTACTATTTTTTTTTTTTTTTTTTTGCATTGTACCAGGTGCTACATGTTTGGACTCCAAACTTAGTAAAATTGTTAGACTGTTGTTAAGAGGAAGAGATTTTGTCAGTATTATTTGCCTTGTTCCAAGGCAAAATTTTCTTTTCTTTTTAAATCTTTAAGGGATTCAGTACTAAATCATGTCAAATAGTGTGCTCATCCAAGGAGAACTACTGAGTGCATTTAATTATCCTCATTGGTTGTCTCAGCACAGAGCGTGCTGATTATAGATAATGCTACCTTAGAAAGCATGCCGCTAGCAAGAACGTGAGGTTTATTTTTGTAGATCAGATACGCTTATTGCTTCAGATAGTCTTAGAAGTCCAGCTTGTTTTGAAAGCAGAGTTTGCAGGCATAGTTTCTCTTGTTTTGACCTCTTGTGTTATTTTTCAGGTGATGGGGTGAGTGGCAAATCTTGTATTCCTTCTGTCCCCCTACTGTAATTCTGCTAGACATTGAAAATATCTGCAGATAAAAGCAAATGTTTTTCCTGTTCCTCTTCTCTAACCCTCTAAATTATTTGTTTTCTCTCAAATGCAGATTTTAGTAATGTACCTGATGTCACATCCAGCTTGAAAAGAAGCAGTACTGATGGCACTCTGGACCAAGTGCCACACAGGGAGAAGACTGATCCACCTTTCAGGGTAAGAACATGATTGAGGTAACAGTCCTTATAAACAAAAAGGCAGCGGTGACTTAGTGTTAATGCTCTGCGTTCTGGGAGGCAGAATGTAATGTACAGCACTAATTTGGAAAAATTGAATGCCTACTAGTGTACTTAGTGTTTTGTTATCTTGAGGTCAGGTTGACAGGTCAGCATCTTAGGAATAGCTGCTGCATCTCTGAAAGCATTGTGATGGGGCAAATAGCAAGTAGGTGGAAACTCATCAAATTCATCTTTATGTGTTGCTTGAACCCACTTCTCAAGAGAACAGTGAAACTGCTGTAGCTTTTCAACTAATTCAGTTCATGTAATGCACATATATATACTTATTTAGTTAGTTATTGCTGATAGTTTTAAGGCTTTTTGTTAAGATTGCAGTGGCCATAGCAACACTTACTTAACACCAGTAATTTCAGACTGGACTACAGACTTTGAGACCCGGTTTTTGGGAGCCCAGTGATTCCTGCTGTCTAATTTGGGGAACCTTTATGCACCTGCAGTTGCTATTTAACTTCAGCTGGAGTAATGGATACTCAAGCCTTCTCTCAGTCAGGGCTTTGGAGACTGAGGCAGGAACCCCCAGAACTAGTGTGTCAACCTATAAATGCATTGGTCTTCAAAGAGCACTTTTTTTTTTTTTTTTTCCTGTGTCATTCAAATTGCAATCTCTGTCCAGCTCAAGTGCATGCTGTTTTGAAACCTCCAGCTGCTGGCATGGGTAGTTTTCATGTCTGTAGCAATGATTTTACTAGTTATTGGCATCCTTGTTATTGACAACAAGGATTGGCGTCCTTGTTATTGGTATATGATTTTACTAGTTATTGGCAGAAGTTGTTTTGTTACTTTTGTTGTTGATATGGTTGTATCTCAAATCACATGTGATAACACTTGCATTACACAATTACATAACAAAACAAAACAAAAGTTTATATAGGTTTGGAATATATTATTTTTTACTAGGTTAAATGAAATTTTTAGATGGAGAAGCAGAGATAAGACAGGAAGGGTAGAAGGGTAAGGCAAATGTAAAATCTCGAAGGACCAAAATGAAGGATGCATTGTGCCTCTAGCCATACCTTACTGAGAAGAACTGATCCTCTTTTACATTTAGCAGTTTTTTTGGTAATCTATTTCAGTCCACTATGGATGACTTTATGCAGTTTACTCTGAGAGTAAGGAGACACACAGTGATTTGGGGCCTTTAGCCTATCTCCAGCTTCACAGGGGATTCCTACAGAGATAATTTGTGTATTGTGTTTCACCTTGGTTACAGTTCTAAAATGTCTTTGCAACCAGTAAAGAATAAATCCTAGGGAGATTTTTCTCACCCTAGGCCCATTATTCCTTTGGAAGGGACAATGGAGATTTCTCTACTGTCCAGTTCTAGGGCATCTGCAGTGTGTTAGTGGTTGGGGGTCAAAGCACCCACCACCTGCTTTGTGAGAACCCAGCTGGGGTGACGCCTAGGCTCAGGCAGTGGCTGCCCTGTGAATCTGGTGCTTGGCAAGGTCCCCCCTGCAGCCCAGGTGCCTTGTGGTGCCCTCCTTGTTGGGTGCACAAACAGGACTGAGCACCCATCCTGCTGGAGCCTCTTGGGCTCAAGCTTCACTTTAGCCAAGAAACAAAGGCTTTGCTTGTCAAAGTCACTCCTGATTGTCTGTGTCAAATACAGCAAATAGTAGGAAATTAGGGAGAGTTCATCAGATTTAAATACACAGAGAGCAATTAATTTAAGGCAGTTGTTGCTCTGAACATGCTAAATTTGTCCTGAAGCTCTGAATTATGTGCTGCAGTTGTAGGTCATAAAGAAAGAGGGGAAAATAGACAGGTCTGCTCCCTCTCCTCTCTCCAGCTGAAGATCTGTCACATCTATCAGTATTAATGGCTTGTGCACAATATGTTGCAATAACTGCCCATACCATATTGCAATTCACTTCTTGGGCTGGCGTGTGGGTCTGCTAGTGTCCTTTTGTTAAAAACTACCTGAAGCTGTCCTAGTTTTCATGGTGCAAGGAGGAAGAAATGGCTTGGCAATCAAAGGCAGTCTGACTTGAACTGCAGCTGTAAACGAGTCTGTGACAGCTCTACAATTTCTGCAAATGGTTTGTAATTGATTGCTGCCTTTCTGTTGGAGGGTGCCTATTACTGTCAGAGCTTTTGTCTGACCCTTTTGATTTCTCCAACAGACGGAGAATTAAAAAAAAAAAAAAAAAAAAAAAAAAAAAGAAAGCTCACAGTAAATTTAGGAAGCAGTGTATACTATATGTGTTTCAGTGATTGGGTATAAAAAGAATTAAAATGATTTCTGTTTTTATAGCTGTGATTTGGGACTGCTCACCAGATGAACAATAGCTATTGCTAATAAAAGGTAGTCTGCGGAAATCGTGCAGCCGCAAAAAGCACAGCATCTGGATTTTTTTCCCCTTTTTGCCTTCTGTTTCCTGCCTGTGCTAACTTGATCCATGCCTGTGGGAGACCAGTAGTGCAGACACCTCAGTGTTACGCAACGTTGCAGAAGTATGGGGGAGAGAAGATCTGTAGCCACAGCTTCGTGGAGAGGACGTTGGTGGCACTAGGAGGTTCTGAGCAAAAGCCTGGAACAACAGGCAGTTTGGGATTATTTCAGAGGAGAAGCAGCTAGACATGCTCATTTCCCAGTTGACAACAGCTGTAGATGTAATTACGTGGTTCTGAGGGAGCAGACTCCTTTGAAGTTTGTTTGATTTGTTTCCCATAAAATGTAAGTAAATAAAAAGCAATCTTAAAGCTTTCCATGTAATGGTTGCATGTTTGATTTCTGGATTTTAAGTTTCTCATTTGGAACATTTTTGTTTGGTTGGTTTTCATTATTATTCTTTTCAAGGTTAGACTCAACTGAAAATGCAGGGAGGAATTTCGGAAGTAATTTCAAAGGAAAAAGTCTTTTGTTACATGTGTACTACATTCAAACATGCGCTCATTCATTTTTTGTAGTCCAATAAATGAATGAATTTAGTAGAGCCTTGTGTTTGTCTTTCATCTGAGAGTTAACTAATGAATTAGAAGGACAATAGAGGATTATTTTATTCCAGAAACCGAAACTGCTCCTTCAGTTATGAAGTAGTATTAAAAACAAGTGCATGTCAAGAACCATCCATTCCAGATACTCATTAGTTTTGTCAGCTCTATGTTCTTTGGAATATCTCATTTATACCTTTAATGAAAACTTGCTTTATATTTGTTTTCTCTTTCATTTACCAAGGATAGATGTTATACCTCTAACACGTTTTGCTGCAGTACATGTACAAACTGTGTTAAAATACTGTTTATGTGGCAGTGGCAAGTCATCCCTGCAATTGTTGGTTCTGGAGTATGTAGGTGTCCTGTTGACAGAAGAATAGAGGACCTCAGAAAATCGGGGGATTTGGTATGCCTGTCAGTACAATTAGGTTTAGTTCTGTTTAATCATTTTGAGAACTAATTGTCAGCGCCCCGGTACTCTGTTAAATCCTAATATGTTGACAGTTGCCAAGAATCAAGGTCTCTGTATCAGAGTAGCATGAAACTGAATGCAGAATACTGCTTTTCCTTTAGTTACTTGTGATTTCTATTTGCAATCCATATCAGTCAGAAGTCCTTTCTCTAGCCCATGGTTTCCTCTAAATTAACTTCAGTAGTCTCGTACCACCATGATTAACTTTACTTTGTATTTACAATATTTTGAGAATATCCCTTTATGAAAGATAAGCATAGCTAAAAGATGAAATTTTACCATATATTTAACTCCTATCCTAAGGATAGGAGTTGAGACTGTTGTGATCTGATTTTCAGTTACTCTAAATCTTTTGCATATGATCGGAGACAACTATTTTCCAAATCAGAATAAATTTCAACAGAAGGAAAGACAGATCTTCATATAAATGCATCTTTGTGGGGGAGAAGATATATTTTCATTTCAAATATTTTACAGATCGTATTAAAAAAATGTAGAGTAAGCTATGCAAACGTATGAAATAACTATTACATTCTCAGTTATATCATAGAGTATAAGAAAGATGGATAACTTCACACTTAAGAAAAATAGCTAGTATGAAACTTTGTAATCAAGTTAAAAATAGTCAATGAATGCAAAATGGCTTTATGCTGGCATCTTCAAAAATTAACTTTGCAGATGCAGAAATGAAAGCTAGTGTGATGAGAAACTTTGAATGTTAACAAGAATTTGCTTTCTACAGAATGGCCAACAGGTTTGATTTCATAACGTTTCTGAAGTGGTTCTGTATTTCTTTCAAATAATGAAGTAAAAGATTTGGGGAATAAGTTGGGTATGGAGACTCATACAAAATTGCCTTTGCTTCACTGTGCAAACCAAAAATAGAAAAATATATCGTACAAACTTGTGCATTTCAGAACCTGCTTTGGGATGCTTCAGTTTTTCATATAATGTGAAATAATCTTGTCAGTGCCTTTGAAGCTTGTGTTTTCTGTTTACTGTGATGCCAGTATTGGACAGTCCCTCATTTGCCAGAAAGGAGGTCTGGCAGGTGTAGTGAGAAGTTGATGTTTCGACTATGAGGTTTTATTTCCAGACCATCTAAAAATAAGTGCAACTGAGTGTTTGGATTGCGTGTCAGATGGTCCCTGAGTGGTGTAATTGGAGAGATTGAGACTGGGTCAGAAGGCAACACTTACCACAACAAGCTTCCCAAAACAGCGCTTCCAACAAAGGCAAAGTGCAGCATGATTTCAAAAAGGACATCTTTGTGTTACATAATAACTGATTTCACACAGCTATTTCTGTAATAAAAATCAGTGAGTATTGTAAAAAAGTTTGCTGCATATAGTGTTTTGGCCTCTGGTGTATACAGTGTAGCCATGTACTGGAGGGATGCTCTTCGTACGGTTAAAAAAAATAATGATTTCTTTTGAACCCATCTAAAACTAGTGTGGAAGACCCTTCAGTAGAAACAGCACTAAAGCCGTCAACTTCTAATGCAGAAAAGAGTAAAAATCTCCAGGTGTACTATATGGTGTTCTAGGTTCAAACCTGAGTGTAAAAATGTGTATCCCATTGCTAGTCTGTCTGAACACCCATTTGTTAAAGAAAAGGTGGTGGTTGCTTTGGTTTTGGGGGGAGGAAGGGGCATTTGCAGCAGCTGTCATGGAATAATGGAAGCTAAAGCAGTTAGTAATCATTACTCATAGAGTCCCATCTTAGCAGAAAATTAACATAATTGTTTAATGTTTATGGATGATTTGAATGACATTTCTTCTTCCAGAAGAAAGCAAGTAGATGCTAGAAATGATATATTCCTCTAATCTATTACCTAGAAAACATTGTACAAGCATGTGATCTATAGCATATGTGCTGTGAGATAGCTCAGGACAACATTATTCAAAACACACCCAACAGCCTTCTATAGGCATTGTCAGTAAATGTAATCCTACATGTTCAGTTGTGGTGGTTTGTTTATTTATTTTGATCTGGTGATGACACTCATCCATGCTCAGATATGATATAAGAATCATCAGTCTGAATGTGTATGTAAGCAGTGGATGGTCGTTAATGGGTCAAGAAATGTTTATTCTTCACCACCAAAGTTAAACAGTTTCCTGGTATGATTTTTGAGTGAGAAAGTTAAAGATTTCCTAAAATATACCAAGTTAGAAGGAAGATTTGCAATAATATTTTGCATAAAACTTCAAAACTGGGAAGTAAAAATTGTGTTTTGATTGCAGGTGAATATTAGTAATCAAGTAAACACCAATTGTTGAGTTAACTTGAAAGAAAGAGAAGTAGAAATGACCAGAAGCTCAACCAGAGGTCCCTCTGGGAAAAGTAAAACAAGAGGAGTTAAAAACTACTGGTACGCCCATGTGGTCCCAAACCTATTTTATGCATGGAGGCAATTACAGTTAAATGATGTTCATGGTGATAGCTTCTTATTAGCTCTATTTTGCAGTACCCAGGCAGTTCCTGCTTGCACAGCATGTCCTTAATTGCAAGAGAAATGTCTGCCTGAAGGTCTACTCAACATCCATAGGACATTAAGAATCTTTCCCTAATTTCAATCATGAGAACTTCTCTTCAGCAGTTGACAAGATCCAAAAGCTTGGGGAGTAGTGTGCAATTAGCATCCCTTCTTCTCTTCTTTGTAGGAAAGGGATTTAACAATGATAAACGTAGTGGTCTCAAAATTGTGTGTACACCTCTTCAATCTCAGTGTCATTTCTTTCCAGATGTGAGATGCATTTAGGGAGTCTGGGAGCTAACATGGGAAAAAAGCATGTTCCTCAGCAGTGGTTTTCCTTGATTCATTTCTGCCTGGAGGGGACAGTTCTGCACTGAAAGCACGACAGAGGCCGTGGGGAGCTCTGTTAATTATTGTGCTTCCCTTGCAGACAGCCTAGCCTGCAGTGAGCCCAACCCAAGGGGCTGGCCCCAGCAGTGTGGAGCCAAAGCCCTGCTGTCATCATGCATCCTTTTCAGGAGGGTATCAGAGACATGAGTTTTCACTCATGGACTGTTGGAAGTCTGTAAGTGTTTTGCTAATAACTCTAGATTTCAGTATTTTGTTCCATCCCCTGGAGAAAGCACCAAAACCGATGCACTGGGTTACAGAAGCTGTAAACTCACCAGTGAGTTCTTGCTTCTAACCCCAGTCCTGGATTTCACTTTATTGCCTTTGTCAGGCAGTTCTTCATATGCAGCAGAGCTAACGTATGGATGACCTAAAATTCGAATACGAGTTGCCTGGCTTGACTAATGTAATGGGGAGCCTTGAAGACATAAAGTTTTAAGCATGAAATGTCCTATATCTAGAGTGAGCGTGTAACCAGACACTAACTCAGGCTCTAGATGGAGAGCTGCATATGTACTTACTGGTGGGGAATAGCAAGAAACAAAAGCAAAAGGAGATTGTGCAGATCTTGCATGCAGAGGTGTGAACTTGTGTTGTTGTGCTTTGTGCTGTTACATTGCCTTGCTGGGGCTTGGAGGGGAGGTGGTGGTTGTTTTTCCTCTGACTGAAGGAAATGCCCTCTCAAAAGCACCATGACAGCTGTCAGTGTAAACTGTGCAGATGGTTTTGGTCAGAAGAAGAAACTCTGCTGACGTTTGCAAATGAAAGAAGATGGTGAGAGACAAGTTATAATGCAGCTTGTCTTCCTGGTCTTCTGGGAAAAAACCCTGGGGCTGCAGGTAAAAAGAGAAGCATGTGAGAATAGTGTTGGTTCACTGGCAGAAAATATGGTTGGCAACATCACTGGAGATGCTTTTGATTTCACTGATACAGGACAGGAATTTTCATTAGCATCCACCACCCTGGGCCTCCAAAGGCAGCCTTGGTCACCTGCATTATAGGACAGGATGGTTGCATTTGACTTTGAAGTGGAAGGCAAAGATACCTAGTCATGCTGCTGACAGACTTGGGGAAGTGGAAAAGCTCTCTGCAAGCTGTAGATTTATATATTTTTTTCTTTTTTTTTTTTTTCTTTCTTCTTTTTTAAAGACTGAGATACTGTTCCATTACAGTGCTGACAATAACATATGTTTTCCCCCTTGCCATGGAGAAGCATTTAAACACAATTTTAGCGCATGCTGAGGTATGTGATGTGCCCAGCATTTATCCACGGGACACAAAGTCACTTCACAGTTGCACACAGTGTCGCACACAATGCATCACACACAGGCCACAAAGTCACAGTACAGGATTTCAGACAACTACTGCATCCCAGATACCCTCATGTACTTTAATTAGGCGTTGATTCCTATTTTCTTCTGTCAGGAACGTGTAGGGCCAAAGGTAGATCTGAAAAGCCAAAATTGAAAAAATCCAGTACCTGCAGGAGATTCTGCAAAAACAAAAAGATACCTGAAAGGAAGGAAGAAGGGGAAGGATTAAATTATGGGATCAGTTGAGTCAGATACTCAGGGAGCTGCCAACAGATTTTCACGTTTCATTACCTGCTGTCCGTAGCGCTTGTGTGCCTGTCTCTGCTTGTCAGCGTAATGTAGGCAGATCTAGACCTTCATTTGTGTGCTGATTAATTATTTCCTTCTGAAATAATTCTGAAGCTGAGTCCTCCTGTAGTACCCAAGCAAAAGCCCAATGAAACCAGGAGGAGTGTTGGTGTGGAGTTGAGGGGTCTGCCTCTGTCTTTACAGTGGGATTATTGCATCTTTTAACGTTTGAGATTCAATATGCATGAAAAGGTAAGGGTAGCCATCTCTGACTTTAAAGTCACTTAGCGGAAATATATTGTGAAAGATGAATGCAACTGCAAAGATAATGTCTTAATGGTTGCCATAGTTTCTAATTCGGCACTCAAAAAAAAAGTTTTTGTATTCAGCACAAAACACTATGGGTGAAAATGTTAAAAACTGTATTTAAGATGCTTAAATTTAAAAATTAAACCAGAATTCATTTTAAACATTTGGAATATTAACTATTTTTTAAGCACTGGAATTAAAGCAAGTGTCTTCATTTTGGTCAATTATGCTTTGAAAATATGCTTTAAAGACATTTTAAAGCATGTTATTAGTATAATAAGAATGACAAAAATACTGAAAAAAAATCATCCACCCACATTTATAAGTGAAAAACAAAGTCCTTCTAGATCACTGTAGAGATCTAGAGACCAGCTGAATTAAGCATGAGCTTAGATTGCAATGCTTTGAGACTACTAATATGACAGAGCTCCTGTTTAGTCCAGGATACTTATGTATGTATTGTACATATACATATACATATACATATACATATACATATACATATACATATACATATACAAAATATATGTTGCATATACAAGTTGTTTTTCTCCTTCACTAGTGGTCCTGAGTAACGTTAAAAGTTAGCTTACAAGTGCTCAGAGTTGTCCCAGAGGCAAGCCGCTGTTTCCTTTAATTCAAAGCGCATAGAGACAGAGCAAAATTAGCCTTTTACCTTCATGGATTAAGGGCAAAAGCAGGATGGGAAACGAACTCTGCAGCTCAGTGCACCTAGATGCATCGGGACAATAGAGGGAAGCCTGCATTGCGAAGGAGGTTACTGTTATGGTAACTATCAAGCCTCCTGCCACTGAAATGGAAAGATGAAAAACAGATGTCTGTAAAGGGAAAGAGTGTTGCTCAAAGCACACAGGAACAAACAATGAGACTGTGTTGTTTTTCCAGTCATCTTAAAAGTATTTCAAGGTGATTGATTATTTTGTCTGTACATTTTACTTAAGAGACATAGGTCTCTTAAAAGGGTTTGAATGTTTCTTTCATGTTTCCGGAGAAGAAGAAATGCTAAAGAAAAGGCTTTCTTTCATTTGATTTGCTTTAGTTTGTGTTTTTTACCTTTTGATTTATGCCAGTCCCTCAATAGGAGTTGGAAATATTACTAAAATGTTGTGTTTTTTTCCTAACGAATACACATTTTAAAAAAAAATCTGTTAATTGGTGACATCTTTTAGCTGGCATATGGCTAGCTAATAACTCAGGCTTAATTAGAAAATCTGGGGAAGAATAACTTCCTAATACGGAATTAAAAAGGCCTGTCCTATTTTTATTTTTAATCAAGATTGACGATATCGCGTGGACCTGAAATTTAGCTGCCTTTTTTTTTCTTTTTTTTTTTTTTTTCCCAGTCCCAGTGGATGCACTGTGTTTTTAACATAATATCTGTTACAAAAACAGAACTTGAAGTTGCCACAACTCATGCTGATTTTAAAAACAAAGCTGAAACAATGCCTTTCCTGACAGTACAGTTACACTTTTGATTAATGTTGACCTGACATCTGTCATTGATTTTTTCAGTGCCATATGTGGTACTGTAAACATTTAATTTCCGAAAACTAGTGATATTTTTTTTTTCATTTTTTCATTCTTGAACTTGATCTGTGGATCCCTAGTGTCTATGGGCTATTGTGAAAGCAACCACAAATGGTGGATAAGAAATGTATATGCTACACGGTGGTCCATGTAATTGGATTTTTATACCAGGCTTTGTATCCTGGAAAATCTGACTCCTTTGAGACCATTCCTTTAGTTTTCTGTTGCACAGTCGTCTTGCCCAGTAAATCTGATATCTGCCTGCAAAATAGCCCAGTCTTCAAAAAACATCAGCTAAATGAACGGTTCCTACTCCTTTGATGTGTTCTGTGTGCTTTATCAGCAGCGTGTTGTTTCAGGGAGCCAGCATCCTTGTTCTTCAGATAGTGTGCTGCCCGGCTGCTGAGCTTTATGGTTTGGCAAATGCTGAGCTGTCAAGTTGTGCTAACGGTTTGGAAAGAGATGGATGTAAGTTTAATTGCAGTAATTAAAGGAGAAGCCTATGTTATTCCCTTGCTTGTAGAGAGGTGAATATCCTTGAAACCTGTGAAGTAGCACACTCATAACCAAGGATATATGCGCCCAGGTTTAGTGTGTCATCTGGATGCAAGAAAAAGGGTTGTGAGAGAGCAAAGAGGTGGTGGCAAGGGCAGTGCTGAATGAAGCCTTATATCTTAGCATCCTGGCACCCTAACAGTGCTGCAATACAGGGAACATGGGAGTTGCTGTGTTTTATTATGTCACTGGTATAGTTCTCCTTTTATTAATGAATTGCTTGTCTGTCTTGTAACTCTTCAACTCCATGGCATAATGTTCTATAATGTTATATTTAAAGTTGCATTGTGCTTAGAATAGTCTGTTTGTGGACTTGATTGTTTTGTGTAAATATATCAACATAAGTACTTTTATTTTCAAGCCTGAATTTATTACTGAGCACAGTTTATGTTTCTTTTTATCGATGTAATTACTATGAGAAAGTTCAAACAAAGGACAAGCACAATTATGTGAACAAATCTTACAGAGAGCTGCCTATTTGTTTCTCATTTTATCATTGTAAGTTCATTTGTATGCCACACCATTTAGTGGCATATACCCTTGACAGAGCATCAGTACCATTGATAATTCACGCTGACCTTCAGGGCAGTCAGCACCCTCTAGATATTTTTAGATATTTGGCTAATTTTCTCAAAGCACCTGATGTTTTGTTTATGCAGTAAATTTCACAGGCAGAGAGGCAGGTACATTTCTGGGGAGATAAAACCCACGTTCCCTTGCTATAACTGCACTTTGTCCAGCATTTGCTACATCAGGCAATGTATAAAAAATCTCATCTGGCAGGTTTTCACTGTTGTTTGTAGTAATAACAGGAGGCACGGCTGTTTCTCGTGTCCCACTTAAACTGGGATGTTGACAGTGTTTCCCATTTTTGTTAATCTGCACAAAAGGAAAAACTTGTGCACTGTGTTTGCGTGTGCTGGCACGCTGCGGCTCAGCACAGAGAGGTGTGCTTGTGGGACCGAAGCGTCCCTGCCTTCCTTTAGAAGGGCCCTTTCCTTTAGCAAACTTTGTATTCACGAGCCACAATGCCCGCCTTCAGGAGGAGTAAAACCAGAGCGAAGAGTTTAGCGTTGGCTCGCAAAACCCAGCAGCAGGCAGCAGCAGCTTACGGCTCCCTGCACAGGATGTTTTCTATGGTGAGTTCGGCAGCAGCAGCCGGGAGGGCTGGGGAGGGGGACTGGGCTGCACACCCCTGCCAGGGTCTCTGTGCTTGGTGAATAGCAGCTCTGATAATCAGGGAGTGGATGCTGGTAATGTGCACTCGGTGGGTGAGTTTATATCAGTGTGCTGCACTGGACAAGGTTTGGGCTTTCTGATTTTTTTTTTTTTTTGGGGGGGGGAGAAGGTGGGGGTGCTTGGTTGTGTATGCTGCTTGCTGCTGAGCTCCAGCAAATGGTTATTTCTTGTGTCTGTCAGAGAAAGGACTAAGTGATGATCCAGATTTTGACAAGAGGTGGGATGGTTTTAGGATGATTCTTCAGGAAAATTTGGAAATATCCGCGGTGTTAATTTTGACCAGTTTTAACCATTTCCCTGGTTTTTGAAAAATAGTTTGGGATTGTAGAAAAAACATGGAAAAATTAAGAACTCCAATCAAGGAGTGGCTGGGAAATATAAAACAACAGTACACAGATGGTAGAAAAATACATGAGCCTTCTGTATTAAAGAGTGACAGCATCAGGATAGGGACCTGGGAAAGAGGAGAGACAATACTTTCACAGGGTCGGGGTTTGGGAAAGTCTGTATTTTGTGCTTTAATGTTACCTGATGGGAGCCTTCCTCCTTTTTGTGACTTGGACTGTCAGGGTTCCTCTCTCTTTTTTTTTTTTTTTTTTTTTTTTTTTTTTTTTTTTTTTTTTTTATGCCCTTTTCCCTTATCTTTACATTTTGTGTGGTCAGGGTTTAACCTTCCACAATGGAAATGATTTCTGGTTTGCATTTACCTTTGATATGCCTTGGATCCGGTGACTTCAATGAGTGATTTCCAGAGAAGCTGAGCACAGCATCTGTGAGCTCAGCAGGAGCTGCTGCTCCTTGGGGCCTGGTTGCCGCAGGCTCCTGGGCCCAGACCCCATCTCACAGACTTGGCTTACAGCTCGCGTTTCCACTGAATACCGAAGTCACCCGAGGTTCTTTCTGTGTAGCCAAGGAGAAAGATGGGCAAGGGAGGGTGCAGGTTTCCCACCACACAATTCATGTTACTGTACCTTAGGCATCGAGTGAGATGAATTGTCTTGGTTGGTTTGCAGAGCCCTGCATTCAGCCTTCTTTCAGGCCTTGCCCTCTGCTGTCAGGAAAGAGTTAGGGGAGCAGCAAGCCCTCTTACTGCTCTGCTGATTTCTGCGTAACTTTGGTGATGCCTTCATGCATTACCTGCACAGGATAACTTTCCTAGTGCAAATCTCACTGTAACTGGGAAATTCTGAGTGAAAGATTTTATTTATCCTTGACTGGTTCCATTTAGCAATTTTTAAACTGTTCTAATTAAAAGGCATGCAAGAAAGACAGCTAAACAAAAGAGACCCCCAGAATTTTAGCAGGGTTGGTCAGGAACAGTTTCATTTTCTAAGTGGCCTTGAAGTTGTGGAGAAAAAAAAAAAAAAAAAAAGAAAGACCAAAACAAAAATTGTGATGAGTGAATCTACTGCTTTAACATCTATTACCCAAAGCTGAGCAGAAGCCTTGCCCAGAAACCTATGGTGAAAATCCCACAAGGCTGTTTTCAGTAAAAGCATGCTGATTTTTTTCAGTCTTAATGAACAGTTTAGAGGAGTGCCTGTACTGTATTGGTGTCCAACATGCGGCTGCTTTCTTCATCAGTCTTGAGGATCTAAGACCTGTGACTTTCCAGCCTTTTGCATTACTTCTTACAAAGCATTTGCCAGACTGATGGCGACAGAAAAGCCTGTACAGTGATAGACACACAAAACGCGATGGCTGCAAGGCCTGCCTTTGTTCCGGAAAGAAATGTCTTCTGATACAAAAGGAATGCGATGGACACCTCCAAAGGCTTTTTCCTTTTTCACAATGAGAGGTGTAAAAATGTCTTTGGCCAGTTGTTCCTTCTGAAAATCCCGTGTAATTGTGTTTCTTCTGCTGACTGGTGCTTCCAGTCTTACTTCCTGGAAAAATATACACCAGATAGCTCTGAGCTGTAGGCTGCTCATTCTTAAAGGATACAAGACTAATCTGTTTCAGCAGCTTGCTTTCTGAGCATACACTTCCTCTATGGATAAAGAATTCAAAGGGTTAGTGATCTGCACATTGGTGTGGTCAGTGTCCTTCACAAAGGTACAGGAATCTGGAAACTTGTCAAAGGACATGCTCCGTTGTAACCTTCCCAAGGAATTTTTCTCAGCCTGAAGAGTCTTGTAAGCCTACTCAATATTTTCCTTTCCATCACTTTTTCCAAAAAAAACGAACAACCACCACTACCAACAGTAAAAAGACCCCACACCAAACCCTACTGACAGAGTACATGAGGTGTATAAATGAGAGTAGAACAAACAGCAATGAGCAGAGACACCGTAACACTAATTGACCTTGTGCAGCATTTATGCTCAATCACTATCGTTCAGTAGAAAGTCACAGGGTAGCCATGAAATTGTTGTGCTAATGCTTAACCACTGTTGATTAATGTCTTCTGCACTCTCACCAATTAATTTTATGGAGATTTTTAACTCTGTTGGGGATAGCACAGCCTCAGATGATGATATGCTTGTCTGCAAGGAGCAAAGAAAATCTGTAAGACATTCCTTGTAAGAGTATCTTTTGTTCACTTTGAAGGAATAATCTCTAATATTTCTTCTCATGACTATTATAGAAAATGGGACATGCTTCATCTTACAAGCTGAGTGCCACCGTGGTGGTTGACAGCTATGGGTCAAGCTGACAATTATGTGGACTGGAACTTTCCCTGCTAGGGTTGCTGTGAACAATCCTAATTAGGTCCTAATGTAGGAGCTAATTATGAGTCACAAACATACAGGGATAAAAAGAAAGAGTTTCTCAAGGCTGTTTCTATATATCTTTCCATTTTTTAGAGGCTGAGGGTTTATGGGACAAGAAGCTTCCTCCCTTGACTGCTGGGTCTGGTAGAAGGGTTTATACAGGTTTATTGGAAAATCTGTGAAAGCAGCCAATAAAGTGGAGCAGTGCTGCTTAACTTGATTTCTGGAATGCAAGTACTTGCTTTTCTACAAACCTTGCATAACCTCCCATTCTCTTTCCCAACTTTGCCATTCAAATCTAGCACTACTAGTCTGAGTTTTTGGATCTTTAGCCTTATCTGCTGTCCAGAGCCAAAGATAAGCTGAAGCTGCTTTGCAGTTTCCTACAACTGTTGCTGAAAGTGGTGTACATAATCTCAAGTAATGGATTATGGGGAAGGTATGTTGCTTCCAGTGCATACTCTTTGTCTCTTCTCTATACCCAGCTGCATTGCAGCCTTGGCCACAGTCAGTCACCTGGGCTTTTCTATCCACCAACTAACATAATTTTATTCTGATGGGTTGCATGCTACAAAGTTTGGCATAGATTTTTACTAAGGACTCACAGTCGTGGCCTTGTGCAAATGAAAGAAGCTGTGTGCTTGAGGACTTTACCAGATGTATCTGAGAGTCAAATTGCCAGTGTTAGGTGCTGCAGTGCCATTTTCAGAGCAAATTCAGGGCTAATTCCTACCTTAACTCAAGGATGTAACTTGGGGCTCCTCTTGAGGCTTCCTGGTTCAAAGGCACTGGACTGCCAAAGTCTGCTTTGACATCCAAAATGCCAAGGTGGCTTTGAAATACTACGTCAATGCTAACAGGGCATTGATGGTAGTAACAGGGCAGAGGCTGGGCCTTTCCTGCCCACCCACCAGCTATAAAAGATGTGTTCTTAGGGGTTGTCGTTAGAGCCCTTCTAGAAAGATCTGTTTGAAAGAGCAAAAAGAATAAAGAGCAGGACATTGGTTGGTGTGGGAGGTGGAAACCAGCATCCAGAGTAGCATTAAAGGGTGAGGACTCCAACCCAGGTGGTTAGGGAGTTTTGGAAAGAAACAGGGCACAAGAGTTATTTTTATTCCTTTCCATTTGTCCATCATTATGAAGTTCCTCATAAATATTGTGCTTCTGGTCCAGAACCTAATGTACATCTTGTGGCTTCACTGGCAACATGTATTCTTACATCTATGGTCTGTACGATGTGTAGGAGTGGATGTGCAATACCTTCTGTATGCATGTAACTTCTGATTGACTAGCCTTTCATGGTTCTTGGTGGCAGATGCAGCTCCAGCCCAAAACCCGAGGGTATGGAGGACATGCAGCATGTTCTCCAGCATCTGCCTATCCTACCCCTTTGTGCTGTGGTGATTGAGGAGTAACAGAGCATTTCATACTCTTCCTGGTAAAATTGCATGACGATGATGTTTAGGACTGGCTTTCAATAGGCTGCCTCATGTCCTTGATCTAGTACCCTTGATCAAGCATCATGTTGATGTAAATCAGGCTGCCCACATACACCTTGAGCTGCAAACAGCATAAAACCTGAGTCATTCTGATACAAACTCAAAACTTTGACATCAAAAACAATGAAAACAAAACTCAGGTACTTTAGAGCTATTTAGAAGTTGTTTTAAAATATCCCTTTCCTCCCCCATTTACTAAAAAAAGTTATGATTTATTTCAAAAACATTAAGTATTTTAAGTAGCACAGAGGTGGTTTTTTTCTTTTTCTTTTCTTTTTCTTTTTTTTTTCTTTTAACATCAGTGTGCATCTGTAACGCCAACAAACACCTTTCAGTTCACATTGCATTTTATCGGGTCCTAATAAATACTGTAAATACAGTATGTATCTGAATTTCAGAGTCCTGAAAGCTGTCATTAGATAGGATTGTGGAGGATGGTTTCACATCTTAGTGATGGAAGTAACAACTTTTTTTAGAGGTGGTGGCATTGTTCAAAACTGGAGGCTGGGAAGCTCTGGAGTGATATGGACTACGTGGCAAGTTTTTGACATTTTAACATTTATTTCCTTCAGAGAGGTGTGAGGGATGTATCTGTTTTTCCACATGAATGGCTGAGATTTATTATTGCTAGTACGTTTAGCCTCCACCTTACAGAGGGTTTAGTATAGCTCAGTTCCGTTTCAGAATAACTTCTGTGTTTGCTCATTTGATGACACAGGATGTTGGTGAACTTCACAGTTCCACATAATCAGTGGTGAATCAGGAGATCCTAAAAGGGCCACTTGAAACAGCTTTCGCACACAATTAGTACAGATCGAGACAGTTCTGAAATGCACTCATGCCCTGATTTCTTCACTGAAACAAGACTTCCACTTGAAATAAGGCAGTATTCATGTAGTCCTCATCTGAGTGCATTCACTAAATAGGAAATAATCAGTGGCACAGCATGTGCAACTGTCCAGTATCTCAGAGAGAGTGCGTAAGACAGAAGCACTTAAGAAAAATTGTTTCATGTAGTATAAAGAGGTAGATACCAACAGTTGCTAAGGTAGAACTGGGTAATGGTAGCAATATTCTAGGAAAATGTTAGCAATATTCGGGAAAATGTTATGTATGAAAGAGAACAGTGGAATGATTTTCAATCTAAGCATTATTGCCTGAAAAAGCTGCTCTCAGATACTAGTGGTGGTCATACAAAAGCAAACTACACAACCATTTCATACTGTCAGAAAATCTCTTTTTCCTCCATCTTTGCTTTATAAGATTAACAGTTGCTGTTCCAGCTCCTACTTGGCTTGAAACGTAGTTTTTTTTTTTTTTTTTTTTTCCATATGTATTTTTCTTCTAAAAAACTTCAAAAATTTAGGTTTCAGTTTCTCATTTTTGAAAGTGTAATAAACATCTTTTGACAATCCATGCCTTTTGAACAAAAAACCACACACACACCAGACCCCCTAACCCCCGCCCCCCCCCCCCGTCAACCAGCAACAAAGCCACACATCACCATATCACCATACAGGTAGCAGACAACAAATATAAGTTATTTTGGATGCTTAAAAGATCTTTATCTACCAATTCCTTCTATATTGATGTAGTGAGTGTTGCAAGACAGGTGGAAAATAGTGTGATGCTATTGTCAAAAGAATCAAATCATGATATATCTGAGTGCTCTCCCATCTTTTGCATCTCACAAGCTTGTATGTAAAGACTCTAAATTCTTTGCACTGCAAAAGTGCTAGAAACTTTTTATTTAATTTTACTGTTATGATCTAGATCTGTTACAAATTCAAGCTGTTCAAAGCTACAAGGATATGTATTTGACAAAAATCAGCACATGCTCTGGAGCCTGAATTTGGAACAAGAGCAAAACTTGAGGAATTTAAAAATAATTATAGTACAGTTTGTATTCTAAAACATCAGTGCTTGTCTCTTTCTTTTCATTCATCAGAGTGCAGAACAGATCAGCGCATTGTGCCGAAACTTCCAAGAAGTCCAGGCGAGCAATATGGAAGGACAGAAGGACAACCAGGATCAACCTCCACGACCACTGGCTCGCCACCTTTCTGATGCAGACAGATTGAGGAAAGTCATCCAAGAACTTATGGACACTGAGAAATCCTATGTCAAGGTAATAAATAAACAGAAAACCTGGCTATCTACACCCTTCTTTTTGAGGCTGGCTATGACTCATAGATGCTCTTAATATATTTCATGCTTACCTTTATGTAACGAGGGTCATAACACACACAGTCTGCTTACCTAATTGTTCCTGTTTTAGTAAACTATTATAGAGGCTGTAGGATTTGATCTAGTAGCTTTAGTTTTAGTCAATTTGTATTTATATTGGAAAGTGGTAATTTATGGGAAGTAGTTATCTGTCATATTTGAACACTGGAGTCTTCCAGGGGAGGTTAGATGTAGAGCTTAGTGATACGGGTTAGTGGAGGAGGTTTAGTGATATGGTTTAGTGTTAGGTCAGAGGTTGGACTAGGTGATCTTGGAGGTCTCTTCCAACCTAACTGATTCTGTGATTCTGTGATAGGTTTCCATAGTTTTCAAAATGAAAATAAATCCTGGTAGAACAGATCAGTCTCCTACAAAGTATAAAAAAGTGTAATTATGGAAAATAGTGCTTAATTATTTTTGAATCAGCAAAGTTAGAAGACACAACTCCAGTTGCTTGTAACATCATACATCTTATTTCTCCTTTGACTGATAAGCCCATAATTTGTTAGATATGTCTCTTCTTTTTATAAATTCAAAATTAATGTGGATGAATGCAAAAAAAAAAAATGTGGTAAGCTTGATATCATTGACCTTCAGCAAAGAGGAATCATTTACCTATCTCAAAAACCATACTTAGTGATATCAGCACTTGCTGCAGTAATGTGTATGGAAAACAAGAGAAAGCACTTTCAGGCTGTTGTTTTCAGAATATCCACCCACATACTAATACAACCATATGCTGGAAAGCTTGAGGAAGCTTTACCGAACACGAACCCCTGTGTATGTCCAGCTGGTGTTTCTGATAGAGAAATCGCTTGAACAAAGGAGGCATGACCATGGAGGTCACTGAAATATGCAGTAGTACCAGGCAGAATCCTAGCAGGTTGTAAATGCTCATTATGGGGTTCTCAAAGAACTGCTCGTTATTCCTTCTCCATAAGAATTTCTGCCGTTTCTTTTCTCAGGGTCACGGAGCCCTGCAGTGTGGGCCCCAACTTTGCTGCCATGCTTTGGTGTGGGATAGTAAGTCTTCAAAAGTGGCACCAATTTGTTGAAGAAGTGACTGAAACAGCCCCTAATCATGCCTCCCTGACAATATAACCGAATGCTTTAATGCCTACAGGATTTTAAAATGTTATATGTCCTTACAAATATTAGCTCTGCTATTTAAATGAGTGGCTATTTATATGGTTTATCTAACATGCATGATTAAAGCATTTGATACTGTTCACATACACAGACCTTTGTACTCTTTAGAAAGCCATTGTCTGTAACATTTTCTCCTCATGCTATACTAAAATATAATTTGTTATAATCAGTCTGTGAAGCCTTAAGGATGAAACAAAAACATTACACTGAAATCAATTTGCTTTTAATTTAGCAATCACTTTAGTGCTAACAACACACAGGTGACTTAGCTACAGAAAAGGAATTTTATCTCTAGCTTTACTCCTGAAAATTACCTGTAATCCCACAGTTGTCATATAAGCAACAATTTCAAATTGTTACATAAAAAGTGAATGAATTCTGTTTTTTGCAGGACTTAAGCTGCCTCTTTGAGCTATACCTGGAGCCTCTTCAAAATGAAACCTTCCTTACCCAAGATGAGGTGAGGGAATAACTGAAAGATATTCTTTTAATTCTTTTGTGGGTTAAGACCTTGGCATTTGGGTTTTTCATTGCTGAGAGCATGAGAGAAAAGGAAAACAACGAACATAACAATAGGAATTACACCAGTCACTGTCTTTCTGTTTGGTGCATGCATCACTCCTTTTTTAAAATGGTAATTGTTCTGACTTAACTGTTAAGAAATCTTTTGGGTTTTGTAACAGCTTTTTTTATAAAACCCATTCAAAAAGTATTAATGAAGATGTTACTGGCCTTCGTGACCTCTTTGTGTGTCGTGTCTCCTTAGTGGATTGTTTTCTCAAGACCACAGTTAGATGTATGCAGTGCTGTACCTCATAGCCTGATGTTTTTCACAGATGGAGTCCTTGTTCGGCAGCCTGCCAGAAATGCTGGATTTTCAGAAGGTGTTTCTGGAGACCCTTGAAGATGGAATATCTTCTTCCTCGGATTTTAATACACTGGAAACACCATCCCAGTTCCGGGTAAATATTTGGTCATTAAATACCTCTCAGTGTGCCTGGAAATGTTTGTAGAAATCTAGCTTTAAAACTGTTTCATATGGTTGCTTTTATGTTTGAAGCATTACTTTGGATTACAGACACCTATTCAGCAGTGAAAGATAAGTGCTATTTTCCATGGTTTTATCTTCCTCTTTCCTGTGGCAGAGGATGTAAAATGGGAGATGTGGAATAGTCATACTTCTGAGTATGCTATGAAGTAGCAACGCTTACGTGATGCATCACTTCTGTAGAAATGTTTTTGTCACTGTGCTGAATTCTTCCCTGCCTTGTGCTCCCTGCTATGCCCAGTTCACCCACTACAGACTGGAAGCTTTTCTCGTTAAATGCAGCACAAGTTTCTCACGTTGTGAGGTCTAAGAGGGCGTATGAAGTGTAGATGACTTTAGACTGTGCCCTTGCTGTGCTGTCTCCCTCCGTGGCACCTCTCAGTACCTGACATAACTGGAGGAAGGTTCCTCGGAGATGTCACTGTCAAAGAGCTAGGTGAGACTGCTGGCAGGTCTCTCTGACACTTGCTGCCTTTTGTGGAGCAAACATTGATTAAAAAGAGGGGAGAGGGCTGCTCTCCTCCTCCTTCTTCTCCTCCCCCTCCTCCTCCTTCACTACTTGTCTTTGCTTTGGGAAGCATTTTTCTAAAAAGATCTCCCTCGTGATTCAGTCCCTCCCACATCTTCCCATCCTCCCCTTCATCCAAGAAAATGAGAGGTGCCCTGTAATTACTACCTGCCTCAAAGAAGGAAAACAGTTGGAAAGCAATCCTGTGTTTGTTTTATGCTGTCCTTTCTGGCTTTGGTGCTTCTATGCCTTGCTTCCAAGTGCTCATGTGTTTTCTCAGCACAGCATACCCTATTAGGTGTCTTGTTGATTTTTGTTCCTATGCCACCTCAAAGATACAGTAAGTCAATGTCTACAGTGGTGTTACCTGTTCAGGGAGAACTGAGGAAAAAATGCAGGCTTTGCCTAAATAGGCTGAACTCTACACCCTAAGAAAAACACAGAAACATCACGGAACTACTACCAATAATGTATTCATTTAATATATATATATATGTAATATAGGATATAGAAATGAAGATAGCAGATATTCACATCATTGAGCCTGTGTTATGTGCCTGAACATTTATTTTGGATTCTAGTAATGAAGTAAATATTTTGATTGTGTTGATTTCAGAAATTGCTGTTTTCCCTTGGAGGATCCTTTCTGTATTATGCTGACCACTTTAAACTGTACAGTGGCTTCTGTGCCAACCACATCAAAGTTCAGAAAGTTCTCGAGAGAGGTAATTTATTGTCTTCATTACTGTAATTCATTAGCATGAATTTAAACGTCAGTGAAGCGCTGTAACAAATCTCCTTGACTTGCAGAGAATATTGGTACAAAGCAAGGGCTAACAGGGTATCTTTCAACAGAAATAGCTGAGATCTGCAGTTCTGCTAAAGCATAGTGTAGAACTGAAGGGATGAGATTTCTTTTGTGATAAGTAAGCAGTGGCCTGAAGAGCAACGAACATCTGGCCACAAGTTTGTGCTGTCTGCAGATGCAGCTCATACTCCAAAAAGCAGCAGCTGTGTTTGGTTTCTGTATGCATACGTGTTAAAGGATGGATGTCAATCAAAGCTGCAATAAATGGCAGAGTAAGCGAGGAATTACTTCCTCTGCTATCACTTTTATCACTTTTTTTTTTTTTTTTTTTTTTTTTTAATTTGATACAGAATAGGTCTGCAGTGCCGTGGAAAATGTCACTTTGAAATAGTTGTTCTCAGCCCTTCTGTACATTATTTGGACATGATTATGAAATGAATAGTGTAAGGCATCTATTGAAAAATGTGGGGCTTTTGGTACACGTTGCAATTCTGTGCTTTCAAGCTATCATTTCCATGTTCAGCTGACCGACTGTTTTATTTGTATTTAGCCAAAACAGATAGTGCCTTTAAGGCCTTTCTGGATGCTCGCAATCCCACAAAGCAACACTCTTCTACACTGGAGTCATATCTCATAAAGCCTGTTCAGAGAGTGCTGAAATATCCTCTGCTTTTAAAAGAGCTGGTGTCTCTGACCGACAACGAGAGTGAGGAGCACTATCATTTGACAGGTAACTTCTTGCATTCCTCTACTGGACTGAGTATGAATTAAGTTTGATTTCCAAGCTTTTCTGAAGATGACCTAGATAATTTTCTCCCACTTATTAAACATAGCAAGTAGCTTTCTTGTGCTTTTAGCAGACATTCCCACTTTGTGTGTCCTGTGAGAGGTATGTATGCCCAGGATTTGTCATGACAAATAGGACTGGGGTCTTTCTCCTGAATTCTTGTGACAGGAGCATGTTAGATCATTGTGCTGTTCTTGCACCTGGGAAACACTGACCAAAGCTCCATCTTGTGGTTAATAAGTTCTTGAAATGTGTCAAAGTTTAGCAGCATCACAAAAGGATATTTTATTTGTTTGAGGCTTGGCTGTGACTCTTGCTTGCGTAGAAGTGTCCTGACTCAAAGCTCTGCTGTTTTCCCACTCAGAAAGACTTGTCTGCCTAATACATATTAGGGTTGATTGTTTTTCTAGGCTCAGATGCTTGGGACTTCACCCTGGCAAATTCCAGTTCAGGTCTGTCAGCAGCTCATAGATGAAAGTCCAGAGATTTATTTTATGGATCGATTTTCATTTTAACAAAATAGATTCAGGCCAAATATACTGTCAGCAAAAAGTCAAAAGGCTGTTACTGACTTCGAATGGAGCTTCTAGTACTGTTTCTTTGCCATTACAGCCAGGCTGGGGGTGACTCACTTGCAGGTCAGGGTAAATGCCAAGCTGCTAAAAGACTATACCATTAAGAGCTGGTAGAACTAGGGAAATTAAGTGGCCTCCTCCAAGTCCTTTGTGGATTAACATAAAAGTAATGAAATCTAGTGTCACTCTTGCCTGGAAAACAAAATTTAAACAAAACCTGACTACCAGCATTTAATTTCAAGGATAACAATCATTGAGGAATTTGCACAGCCTAGCACTGTATTTCTTAATCCACTTTGTGAAGAGCTAAATTCAATTGGTTTCCATTGAAGCTCATCAAATGACTTACTCTAGTATGGGTGTAGATTACTCTGGAGAGCCTAGTGGCCCCATTTATACAAAATGCAAAACTTAATTGTGTTTACTATCATGTTCTTGTGAGCCCCCAAATATGTGAATATTCATCACTAGAACACACTGCAGTCTTTTTCAGGCACTTAAGAGATCAGACAAGCATTTTCCACTTACTCTGATCACAAAGCATGCTTTCTGCAGTTGCTATGAGAAGCACTGATCTAAATGTAGAATTCTGTTCACCAAACCCCAGGAATGCTGCAAAAGTTTGGCTGCTTCAAGTACATTTCAATAAAAAATGTCATATTTAGAACCTACAATTGAATTACATAGCTGTCTATGAAATTTTTGAACCTTACAGAAGCACTGAAGGCAATGGAAAAAGTAGCAAGTCACATCAATGAGATGCAGAAGATTTATGAAGATTATGGCACTGTATTTGATCAACTCGTTGCAGATCAAAGTGGAACAGAGAAGGAGGTAAGAGAAGGAACATGTTTTATTCACTCCTGAAGCATTATCCCAATAGCTGTTTGGTGCGTTTATCTTTCCTGAAGTAATTTTGGGAACTTATTTGTGCTGGGCATAATTCATTCTCCTTTAATATTGTGACTTCTTTTTCATACATGCCTGTGAAGTTTCTTTTTGTCACTAGGTTACAGTAAAAATTTTCAGACAGCTGCCAGAGCTGCCTTCTGGACTGACAAGAATTGCAAGCAGGCATAGACACAATTCTCAATAGCAAAAAATAATGACATCCTCCTTCTCTCAAATGCTGCAGAGATTATCCATGCCCAAAGGCATTTAGATTTTATGCTTCAGAGTTCTTAAGTTCTTAAGACTTCTTTTTTTTCTTCCCACCCATATAAATGAAAGTGGCAATTCTAGGGGATTCACGTTAATGTCTGTTACTCTCATTCTCTACACTTCTAGTGCTGAGGCATCCATGAGTATCTGACAGAGCAAAAGCAATTAGTTGAATGAACTGTGTGCACACATCTCCCTGAACTGGGGCAGCAAGGTCTCAGCTTAGCCATTTACATTAAATGATTACTAATCAGATCAAATCAGTAAAGGTGGAGATCAGATATGAAAGATGCCTGCTCAGTTGTTTTATTTCCTCGTAAAGCCAAATCACCCTCCACTGGCTATGTAGTTTCCCATCATTTATAGGAAACAAACCTGACAGCCTGAGAGATTCTTCAGTTTCACGTTGTGGTCCACCGAAGAAAGAAGAGCCTTGGAGAACAAGGCTTCCATTAATTCTGCCATTGGCAGCATCATTAATACTAATTACTCCATAGAAATTAAAGATACTTACAGCTAATAAATCAACCCATTCACAACTGGCTATACATAAATGACAGGTCATCAGATCAACTTAATATTCTTCTAAGTTATTAATAGCAAGGACTTCTATGCAGCTTCCATAACGTAGGTGCTATTACTTTTTATGTTATTATCTATTTTTAAAAAGGGATTACTCATGCTTTCCTGCCTTAGTGTAGATCTGTCTTACTAACTTTACATACATTAAATAAAGAAAACACAGTGTTATCAATGTGTACTCACTTTAACATTTTACTCTCATCTGTGGATCACAGCATTGATTATATTTTTATTAATTGCCTGTATTTTTATCTATTGTTATAATTTAATGCAGGTGACCGAGCTTTCCATGGGAGAACTTCTGATGCATTCTACAGTTTCCTGGCTGAATCCTTTTCCATCATTGGGCAAAGCAAGAAAAGACCTTGAACTTACAGTGTTTGGTAAGTGTCTTCCTTCAGGACTCTCTGCTCTTTCAGATCTAGCTATCTAGGCTAGACTTGTATCTGAAAACATACACAGAACTGTAAGACTTCCTAACATGAAGTTTCCGTTCATTTATTTGGTGTTACTGTTTGATCCAACCTCAGATGCTTTATGTGTAATCTATGGAAAACAGTGATTTTCAAGAGACAATATTCTCTCTGGAACAATATGCTAAATTAGTCTTTCAAAGGAGACTTAAATGGTGATTTATTCCACTCCTGGCAATCCAGCCTCACCTCTGTTTTACAACTGTTGCATCAAAATGTGCTGTCTGGCAATCTCCATACAGATTATTTTAACCTGAAAGATGGAAGTGGAAATGAGAGCATACAACCAAATGTTTCACTAAATTGTATATATACTGGTAATCATTTAATAATTACCTGAGTAATCAAAAGGTTCCAGTCAAACATGCTACGCACTTATCCATTTCTTTAACAAAAAAAAAAACAACAAACAAACAAGCAAAAAAAACCACAAAATTTTCTTTAAAATGTCATTTAAGAAGACAAGTTTCTCTTCCTCGGGGTTGTTGTGTACTCCTCCCCTTGGAAAGCGTGAGAAATTAGGGCAGGACATGCTTACCTCTAGAAGAACGAGCAGGAGCATTTTCCACAGGTTCACTTGAATGAGCGTCTCAATGATCTACACGTGCCAGACGTTTGAGCCCAGGAACTGGGAGTTCCTAGCAGGACGTGTATGAATGAAAGGACTCTGGACTGATGCCTAGTTTAGACCGCTCATCATTTAGACCAATAAAACTTGGGAAGTTTTATTCCCACTTCAAAAACTGTGTGGGCAGCATGAAAAATGCACCCAAAATGTGGGACTGAGGGCAGATAGCAGTTTCAGAATAGAGGTGCAGAATGGCTTCATCCTAAATGTTCACTACAAAATCTGAAGGAATAATGTTGCTATTGCATGAACAAGTATAGAATGAAAAACTCAGTTGTCACTTTAATACAGGGCAGATGCTTCTCAATCAGGATGCTTATCTTACCCTATAATATTCAGCTTCTTCAAGATAACTTCATCAAACATTACACCTGCAATTAATAGTAGTTTTCTTTTTTTTTTTTTTTTTTTCTTCTTTGTAGTCTTTAAGAGGGCTGTAATACTGGTGTATAAGGAGAACTACAAACTGAAAAAGAAAATGGTAAGTCTGCTGACAGTTAAGTGGTAGATATTTATACCCAGGATCCTGCTGCAGTATAAGATGCACCACAACAGTGCTGAAGGGGGAGTGACTGTGGTAAATAAAATGTCACCTTCTCTCACTGGGCTGGAATTTTAGCTCGTACAGCTAAAACAAATTCTCAGTATCTGTGTAATAAGAACTATTTTTTGGTTCTTTAATAAGGAGCACCTCCTCCTCTGTGTGAGCCACACACTAGTTCTGCCAGGTGGACAGCCATGTGGGAATCATATTCTTTCAGATGGCGTTTTTGGTGGCCTGCCTTAACACAGTGAGGGTTAAAGACCACTTTTTATTGACCCTTGATCGCTTAGAAAGGAAAGGGAGCCCTATAAATGTAACCTATTCTGGCCCCATTTACAGAACTGTAATACTAAAGCAGCAAGCTGTATACCTTGAGTACCAGTGGTGAAGTACTGCAACCTGCAAATTGTAACAGATGGAGGGGCTTTAAAAGTAGTAGAAGCTACATGATTAATGTATTCTGCTAGTCTACAGCTGGGGTTTCTTCACGGGAAATTTGTACCCTAGCACTACTTATATGTAAAGTATTTTTGTAATCCGTTAAAAACAAATGCTTTTAAAAGTTGAAACAAGTACAAATTCCAAAGCTGTGTCTATCACCATTACAACTACATTTACAGTGTAGGGTACTGAAGGAAAAAGCTTTCTCCCGAGAGGTGGGTCTTTCTAAAACTAAAACCAAAAAAACTTCTTTGACTTCTACTTCTTAGAAATATCCTCTTTTTGTTTTTGCAGCCTACTAACGTTCGTGCTGGACATACTTATGGTGACTTGGATCCATTTAAGTTCCGCTGGCTGATTCCTTTATCTGCTCTTCAAGTCCGACTGGGTAACACAGCAGGTAATTTCTGTGCACTGAATACTTTGGAATGAAGTTTTCTGGCATTCTGTGTTACTGCTTCTTCGATTTGTCTTTTTGGAGCCTCTGGAAACAGGTGGTGAGAAAGTAATATCTACTGTTGTCTCTGCCCTCTGGGCACGGAGTTGATTCATAAACACTATCCTTTGATATGCTGGCTTCGTCTCTCTTCCATGAGTTCACGAAGATGCAAGATGATGTGGAGGAATGACAGAATAGAAATACCCCATGAAAAGATACTGTGAACAGGGTGGGCATTTCCCTTGGTTGACATCTTGGTGATGCACCTACTCTTTTGTGTGTGCTAACTCTTGCATTTTTACAAACGTGGGAAAGTTGACTGCATAATCTGTGGTAGTGTAGGGCTGTGGTTTTGTTTTGATCTTTATGAGTTGATCTTTATGATCCTATCCAGTTGTGTATCTTGTGTAAGGTGTCACTAGAGGAAGGATCTCTACACTGCTCTTTCTAATACCAATGGTTTTGTGAAGTAAATACAAAAATAATGCTTCCTTCCATGCACAGGAACAGAGAACAGCTGTATCTGGGAACTGATTCACACAAAGTCAGAACTAGAAGGCAGGCCAGAAACAATTTTTCAGCTATGCAGCAGGTAAGCTTTACATGGAGGTTGTACTTGACAAATTACATTAATGGATTTAAAGAATAAAAGCTCCTCTCCCACCCCCCCGTGACCTTTGTGTCAGCACTTCTGAAGCATGTCTCATTCTTTAAATCTAGGCACTACGCCAGTGTTTAACTGCATAAAATACAACAATTTGAAATTAGAGTGAACTTGGTGCAGTGATCCAATGTCAGAAATCTGCACAGGCATATGATGATAAATGTCAGTATGACATGGGCAAAGTAACTAACTTTACCAGATTCGTGGTTGGTTAGCAGAAAATACTTCTGATAAACACCACTCAGAGGGTAATCCCTTGGGTCCTGAAGTTACTTGCAGGCTGTTTTTTCTAAGCAAGTAACAAAGATCTCAAAACACAAAATGTGCAGAATGCCTTACAACACAGAGCAATGTTAACGGCAAAACCACTACTAAAGAAATTGAGTGAAAAAAACTACTACTCTAAATGACATCAGCAGAAAGCAGGAGGGCAGATTTTATTACAGATGCCTTACTTCAGAAGGGAAAATGAGGTTATCTGTTTTCTTAACTTGCAGTGACTCTGAGAACAAGACTAACATCGTGAAGGTGATCCGTTCTATTTTGCGGGAGAATTTCAGACGCCACATAAAATGTGATCTACCTCTGGAGAAAAGCTGTAAAGATCGCCTTGTCCCACTCAAGAACCGTGTGCCTGCAACAGCTAAACTGGGTAAGAAACAGGTTTTCAAAGTGAAAAACAGGCTGGAATCTAGAGTTGGCAGAATATTCACAATTGTTAACATGACTGTAGTGTCGTACTAGACACACAAATCCCATTTCTTTTTCAGGCTGGGTAGCTGTGGTGATAGTTCTCTACAACTCAGTATGTGCCAAGAGCTAAAGGAGATAAGCAAGCTTGCTGTCTCTCACTATTGATTTGTCATTAGCTGGCTTAAGGGAAGATTTAATAAGGCTCAAATTAATTTTGCTGGTTAGAGAGTCCCTTTGGCATGCAGAATACTGTGTTCTTTCCTGTGGGTTATCTCTAGTGACTCAGCCTTGGTAACATTTAAAGCTAAAGCAACTGACAAAAGGCAAGGCAGGGGTTTTGCTTCTTTCAGCGCACTTAATCTGCATTCCCAGCAGCTACCCTAATTAATTAAGCAAGACTTCAGATCTTTTAGCTAATTGAGTAGGTGTTGGCTACTAGTATTTCTAGTTCTTCATGTGTTCAGTTGACCGTAAAATTCCCATTACGTTGCAGGAATGGGGACAGTTTTGGCCCTCTACTGCTTGAGATACCCGAGTCAGTTTTGCTTTCCTGTAGCTGCATGTAAATTGTTACTGCCATTTTTGGAAGATTTTGCATAGATTACACATGAATGCAAGCCCTGGGTGGGGTAGGTAGAGTGAAAAATCTGCCACTTGATTACACCATCTGTATCAGAAGGCTGACACACCTGCCCTCGAATCATTATCAAGTGAGACTCTGTACACTGTGAGTGGAAGTGGGCTATTGAGACAGACAGCATAGCCAGATAATGTTTTGATGAGAAAATAAAACTGCCTTCTTCCTCTGCACAGCTTCCACAAGATCCCTGAAGGTACTGAAGAGTTCACCCAGCAGTGAGTGGAACGGTGAGCAGGGGAAAGGCACCTTCCAGGATTCTGATGAGTGCAGCCTGAGCAGCAGCACTCAGAGCAGCAGCTGCCACACCACAGAGAGCATACAGGAGCCCAAAAACTCATCTCCTGAGAAACACGTACAGAGCTGTGCCTCCGACTTTTCTAATGCTCTTGTCAAGGAATCTGATATTCTCAGTGATGATGACGATGATGACTATCAGAGCCTAAAGAAGGGCAGCCCTACTAAAGACATTGAAATACAGTTCCAACAGCTGAAGATTTCAGAGGAGCCTAGTACTGACTCTGAACGAGATCAAGCTGCTGAAAAGGAGGAAGGAGATCGTTTCAAGACAGGAGACCATCCAAAGCTGGTGCGTGGCCACTTCTGCCCAGTGAAGCGAAAAGTAAACAGCACAAAGCGTAACAGAGGAACTTTGACGGCAATGCAAGAACGTCACCAATCCCTTGACAGTCACTCTGATGCTGCAAACCTGGATCTGAACTCTATTTTAGAGAGGGAATTTAGCGTCCAGAGTTTAACGTCTGTAGTTAATGAGGACTGTTTTTATGAAGCTGTGGAGAGGCATGGAAAATCCTAGCTTGAAAATGTTCATTTGAAGTCCACATAAAATTCAACAAACTTATTTTGCTTTAAAACCAGTGAATTCATGGAAGCCGCAGCAAAACTACTATCTGATTTTGTGCACTAATACATTTTTTTCCACAAGAACAGCTGTAAAGGATTCTTAAGTTATTTTAATTTATTGTGGATCAAAAATAGATTAAGTTGGCCAAGGTCTGTAAATTAGTTCATCCCTTTCAAGCAGTTACTGAGATCATGTAGAATTCTTGGGGAGGGGCAGAAGGGCCTTGTTAGTACTTTAAATTATGCGGAAAAGGTGCTAGCGAGTGGCAGAGGGGCATTGCAGTGGAAAGCAGCATTACAAAATGACTTCTTCAATACCTTGGGCATTTAATTTCTTTGGTTTTCATTTTTGCTTTATTTAAAGCAGAATTAAGTTATTTTAATGTGTTTTAGTGCACAATAGTGCAGAAATTACATTTTTGTATGTTTCAAGATGCTGTTTATACTTATATATATGTGTAAATACAAAAAACAAAGCTTGGCCTGTAATCTTTTATTTGACTGTATTTTTTATTTTCTCTACCAGCCTGTACAGTAAAAGACACAAGTATTGTACTTAGCCATGTTTTCTACTTTTTATCATGCTGCTTTTCTCTGGTTAGAGCTTAAAATCCCAAGTTCTTTGCTTTTGTATACATGAGAAGAGTATTAGCAGACCTTGAGGCAATCTGTGCACTTTATCCTCCTGTAAGCCAGTCACTTGAGTATATTTATACAAGGCCTTTGGTTTTGTTTTTTAAATTACTCTGCACAGTAGGATTTTCCCAGATAAAAAGAGCACAAAACCCCAAACAACATCTTTCTTACATGTTGAAGTATGAAAAATTTGTTACTTTCTTTGTTGCAATAATGCACTCACATTCATACAAACTTAATTATTCCAACTTAATTACGTATCTCCCAACATACCTTGTTCTGGGTATTTGTTCTGTCCATTCCCCTCAAGCAAGAACCACCTGTAGGCACCTTGTAACTGGACTGTCCTATAACTTTTGTCTACAGCTGAAGTAAATGAATAAATAAAATGGAAAAGCCCTCTCCACCACTTTTTCCTAAGTATTTCTTCCATACCTGAACAGATGTAGGAATATGCAAGTCAACACCAGTCAACATCATCAATGAGTTAAATCCAGATTCAGTTTGCTGCTGTTGCAGCTAATTTTCCTCTTCAGTTTGCTCTGTCTGACTGGTACTTTTAGGTAAATGCTGCCGCTTCTTCTGCTTCAGTTCTTCTCTGTAATTGTATGCAAAAAGGCTTGGGTCTTCCTCACACATTTTCCTGTATGTATTGCACAGATTTCTGAAGTGTGACATGGACAGCTGAAAAGGACGCAGAGTTGGATCAACATCTGCTGCCATCATCAACTCTTCTGTTTTTTTCAAACGTTCATGTTCAGGAAACAAGGTCCTAATGGCAGGGGCAAAGAGCAGAAAGAAAAGTTCAAACAATTCAGACAATTAAGTTTCCCCTAAGAGAGGCAAAGTTCTCTTGGGCTTTTACATACTCTTAATATAGGCCATCGTCTACCCAAATGCAAATATACAAAGGCCATTTTTCTGCAAATGCAATTTATAACAACATGGGAAAGTATATGCATATCTTGTACATTAAACACATGCTATATGCTCATGATTCAAAATATTAAAAAAAGAAAGAGCTTTTGGGTATGGATGCTGTCATAGAGCCTTCTTGGAATTAGCCTAATATTTAGAGAGCAACAACAGATTCAAATTTGTTTTGTCCTGATCTGTTTTGCACATGACTTTTTTTTAGGATGTATCATTCCAATGGGCCAGATATTGTTATCACTTGTCATTAATAGTGTAATTCCAATGCCAGAAAAAAAAAGCAAAGGAGGAAGAAAGTAATATTTAATTATTGTTCATGTTTTAATATGGAAGATGTGCCTGGAGTCCTAGATTTCATTTTCTGCTCTGTCACTGTTTGCAGATGGTCAGATAAGCTCACGTACTCTGTGACCTGACACATTAGCGTCTTTCTTTCACAAGTTCCCCAAATCATAATAATACTAGTTCAAGTGATTTTTAATGTCTTGCAAAAATGCATTAACAAAGTGCCAACTACTGCAAGTACTAGCTGACTAGCTCTTACTTGCAATCATTCTGTCTACAATAGGCCAGGAAGGCAGAAAATTTGCACATGGTTGATGTGCATGTCTCAATTTTCAAATTACCTGCCTTTGTCTTACATACCTAAAGAGGCTTACATACCTAAAAATGCTGTGCAGTGAATACAATAGCACATCCCACGCCCCCAGAGTGTGCTTTGCAGGTTGCCTGGACAAGCTAGTCAGAAGGCTTTGTATAAATGAAAGTTGTCTCTTGGTGGAGACAGAGCACAAAGCTAAAAAGGGCTTTAAAAAGACAAGAAAAGGATGGAATTTCGAGGAACAACCTGGTTTAAAGTAGTGTGCCACAAGGCCTTGATTACAAATTTCTCCAATATTTTCAGCAGCGTTGTCAGCAAAGTTAAAATGGATCAGGATTTTGATCCTTTCTTAAGTTATTCTCACCTTTGAACTAATAGTTAAAAGGTGTTCCTCAAGCCAAATATATTTAATCACCTTTTACATACAGACTACAAACCATCTTATAAACATACATGAGCAGTAAATCAAACTATTTTTCTTCATCAATTTAGTATCTTAATCCAGCATGCCATGTCTCACTCAGGTGTCAGAAGTTGCACACAGATGTACACTGATTTTTGTTTTTATACAGTACGTTGTAACTAATGCAATAACTCCATTATGCACTAGAAGTTGCTAATTTTTTTCAGGTCAACTAAAGAATAAGAGGATTGTGGTTCTTTGCTGCATGCTAGGGCTAAAGCACGTTAATCTGTTGTGGACTATGTGATGTCCAAAAATTCAGATTTGCCTTCCTTGCTGCAAAAGAATGCGGAGCGCTTATTAGCTATTTCAAATTACACAATAGTCGATTATTTTATTAAAAAAACCACTTTGGCACAAATATTCTGCATAAAATATACATGCTGACTGTGTGCGCCTTCTACTTATATTGTCAACTGAAGCCACTGTTTCATGAAGAAAGAAAAAAAAGTAAATCAAATACAAACCCAGACAGTTTGGATAACTCATTTTCTCACCACCTCCAAATGGATACTCAAACATTAGCACAGGTGAAGCAACTTTCACTTTTGATCAAATGTTTACATCCCAGACATTAATATCATACAGTGCCTCAGGCAGAAAAAATATAACACTACCCCATCTGAAAACTAGAGGCAAAATTCTCTGTTCACCTTCAAAATAGTAACAAATAAGGCATATAGTTCAACAAGGTCTTATCCTCTCTAATTCTAAACTGCTTCCAAACCTTGTCCAACAAATTTCAGCTAGCCAAAACTATAGCTATATGCCTCTAGTACCTCACCCCAGCCATATCCCATATTTCCACAAGGCTGAAAGCCGGCTTTTCCCATACCAAGTCAGACACATGTCTGTGCTAGAGTTTTAACAGGACCCCTGGAGAACAGACAGAAGTTTTCCTGCATCAGTTACAGAACCTAGTAAATTCTCTCAGCAAGACGTGGGGCTTTTTAAAGAGGCAATAAGAACTCCATACAAGGGCAGGCACTGAAACAAGAATTTGACCTTTTGCCACTATCCCTCGAAATAAGTAACAGTTCCCACAGATCAAATTCTTTCCCCACACACTGCAAGCTTCAATTCAGAATTTTGAGACTTATTTTTGAACTCAACCAACAAATGATGTTGATTTTGTGGTTTTATTTTGTTTGCTTGTCCATTTGCTTTAAAGTATCAGAGACAGACAGACTATTGGAAAGATCACCAATTTATCCCAGTAATTTTAACAGCTTCAATTACACTAACAGAAACGCAGAGCAATTATTCTACAGCTAAAGCAGAGACACATTCACCTTTCAATTCTGTATCTAAAAATCATTCTGAAATGGAAAGATTTGATGAACCATGATGACATCTATAAATGGAGTGAATAAAATAAAATGCATGGCTAGAAGTGTTATCAACTGATGTAGTAGCATTTACAAAAACATGGCCCGAGAATTTTTCTTGGAAGTTCCTTACTCAATTCCACGGAAGCAGTGTTTTCTTCTAAACTGAAAAGCACTTCGAACCACTTTTTCTACTAGCTCGAATGGCTGCTGTATCTTTGGTTGCACCAATGGAGTGAAATGCACTACAGCCACATCCACCTATAAGGAAAAGCAAAATATAAAATATTTGAGTAGATGTAGTCCTTTGAGAGGTGTTATTTCTTTAGAGTTAACAAGTGAGGCAGCAGGAAACAGGCAGAACACAGGAAGACATTGTGACAGGTAACAGCTGTGTGATGGCTAGTGTCATAGTATTTGATTTGGCTTGACTTTCAAAGCCCTGGAGAATTTTAGTCTTTCTTAGTTATCTACATATTTATAATTAGCTCACATGCCAGTAGTCCTTCGTACTTTTTTCCCCATGGCACCTTCTCCATCGAGAACAACTTCCACGTAATCTGTAAAGTAATTAGCACTTCTTTCTTGAGATCCTTCCACAAGACAATTCTACTAGACAGTATTTGATCTGCAGACTGAAGGGCAGTTGGAAAAAAATGGTATTATAATTAGAAATCAAACCCACTCCCTATATATTTTCATCTGCTCTAGGGCTTTCGCAAAATGCGAGCCAAGAACCTACCTTTCAATACAGTAAGATTTTAAAAATCTAGTCTATTCAAAGGAATGATGGGTAGAAAGAAATTTGCATTCAATTTAGGTGACAACTGAAGTCTGTATTTACACTGTGTTCCATCACACTTAATCCAAAATCATAGTTGAATGCTTCCACACATCTCTCTTTCAAGTTTGTTTATTCTTTTATAGTTCTCAAATCAGCTTGGTTCACAGACCTGTCACTTCCCCTGTGTCTGAAAACAGAATGAAACAACATCCTGCCTTCGACGCACAGATGTACACTTTATATACACAGATGTACATATAAAAACACACACAATATGTCACGCAATTACAGCGACATTGTATTATGTTGAAACACCCTGAAAAAAAAACAACACATTCAGACAATGCTTTTTTCCACTTCTCCACTTTTTCTGTAAGCTAGAGGGTCAAGACCAAGAGAGAAAATTTGTTTGAAGGACTAAAATATAAAAATGGTTTTAAAAAAATAATTAAAAAAAAGTCACAGCTTATTTATAAGCGAGAGGACAAATCAAAACCTGACATACAGAATATGCAGAGAAATGCACATACATGCTTTTGCGAAGCAGTTTCTGAATTTCTCATGTGCTTCTACACTTGTCACAGGCTGTTACCTGTCAGGAAGACCACCAGCACACAGTGAAAGCTTGTGTTCACACCGAGTGTCTGAAAAGTTGATCTTTTAGAAACATAAATACATGTATATGCTTCACACAATCAACTCCTTGAACAGAAACACTAAGGGCTTATTTACATATGTGGATGTTTATCTACTTTTTTATCATGCAATATAAAAATACCTTTCCCCCACAAAATTTGGGACAAGAAAACCACCAGAGACCATTTGGGATCTCCTAGCCCCCCCCCCAGTTTTGCAGAACTGCTCCTAAGTGAGGTATGAAGACACTTTTGTTGTTGAGAGCAGGACCTGCATCTTTAAAAATAAAATTCTAAGGGAGAGGAAAGAAGAACACAATCTAGAAGCAGCGCAGAATTCAAGAGTAAAAAAGAGCTCAATTTGCAATCTCAAGGCCAGTGGGCAATAATTTCTGCTTCTGAAACAAAACGCAGCACTCCTCAGCATTTGTTCCACTGCAGACACGGTTTTCTTTGGACCCCAGGAAAGCTGCCTGGTAGCTATAGCAACAGATACAGGGCAAAGCTTTTTCCTTGTAATGGGCCGCTCCTTTACAATGACACAAGCTATTTTTCCGTAACCTTTTTAATATGCATAAAACAGAGAGAAGAATTATGAAAACCAAAACAGAGTTCACGAGAGCACTTAGAATGCACAAGTTCATTTTATTAAATGTTATCTTTTCTTAAAGGATAATTTTATTGGTAACACTCCTTTTGCCCACCAAGTACATTCGTAATATTTACAAAATAATACTCCATTCTTATAAAATAATGAATATGAAAGTTATCCTACTGGTATATCCTGAACTGTCAGTAGCATAACAGCTGTTCTCCCTTACTGTTTCAGTATATGAGTACAAGGAATGTTCATGTTCTAGTAAGGCAGGAGGAACACGTGACAGCACAATTTAATTCAGTCTGCTGCCTTGCTCATGAAATCAACACTTGAAATTAGAATAAACCTAAATGAGACAATTTTACTAATCGTTAAACATAAAGGTCTCATGATGGGCAATGCATGTATCCGCAACAAGGCTTTATCAAAAGAAAACTCACATATCCCCTTCCAAGCTGTAATTTTCTCCTATAGGGAACTGAAACCTAAGCAAAGTTATTACACTTAATTAAAACAGACCGTGTGAGTTCCTAAAAGGTAGTCCTAAATCAGCACTTTCATCAACAGAGTGTTCAGTACCAGCACTGTACCTGTCTACTACAGGCAAATGTTAGATCTAACACCAGATACATCTGTCTCATAGCGGTCTTCTTCTGACATGAGGGTTTCATTTTGGTTCCTTTCCAGCAGAAAATAACTGCAGCACTGCACTTATAGCAATAATCTAATTCCTGTGCAACAGCCTTGTAACAACTTAACTCCATTGCCACTAGGCTCATGTCACCTCCAGGGCTTGAAAAAGTCCCTTGAATGTTTTGTGCTTTTGAGTTACAATTTAGACGATAATCTCTTTCACACCTTCGGTGCTCATCTTCATCTGGTTTCCTTCCCTGCTTCTTCAGAAGGAGCAGTGGTAGAAACAAAGGTCAAAACTGCTTTCAGACAAAAGTTTATTACTGCTGATACTACATGTTAAGAATCATTCCCAAAGTATTTTTTAAGTAGCAAAGGCACTGGTGTTTTTCTGATGTAAACTAAGGATATATAAGTATGGTTCAACTCGAAGGCTGAATCATAGTTTCAACCTTGGAACCTTTGAACCATAGAACCATAGACTTGGTTTGAACCAAGTCTAATAAGCAGCACGCACATGTACAGAGAAAGAGTACCCAGAACAGGTCAAACACACAGCAAAACTTGTCCAGGATGCCCATTCTCCTGCAATCTGTGGACAGGGACCTGCTGAGTTTAAAATGTTGTCTTCACATTCACGAGTTTCAAGGGATTTTTCTACCAAGAATTTGGTCTAGTTGCTTTTGAATGCCTGCAAACATCGTGTATTTCCCTGTACTGTGTGGAGACAAGGTTTTACAGTTTATGCATGGAGGCAGCGTAGTTCTTTCAATTTGTAGCTGTGCCATCTGCTATTTTTAATATACAACTCCTTCTTATCATACTGGAAAATATGGAATTTTCCTTCCCAATCATACTTTGGACTTCTCAGTGCTTTAGCTTAGCCCTTCTCATAAATAGCACCATTCCAGGATGAAAAGGCACTAGATTGTTTCTCATACAGAAGTTAAAACTTCTGATTGCCTTACTAACCAACCACTTTTTTGATGGAGCAAGGAGCCATCAAGATATGGCTTTACAAAGTACCACAGTGAATTTCACTACAAAACTCAAAAAAAAACCAACCCACAACACAACAAACAAACAAACAAAAAAACAGATTAATGAATTCAACTATTGATGCATGTGTTCTTCCCCTTGCGTCATTTATATTAATGCTTCACTTCAATTTGCTACTTTATCAAATCTGTAGTACTATAAAGTTCCCTTTGCAATTTTTCAGAGTTAAATCTCATCTTTACTATTCTCAAAATTTTCATGAGCAAAACATTCTTCAGAACAGTCTTCACATTTTTACAGACTGATGATGTTATGCAGCACAAGGTTTTACTTAGACTCACTCTACAATTCCGCTAATAAATTAAACTCCATTCAGTGCGAAAACTGACCATTTATTTCTACCCATCTATTCATATCTAGTTTTCCAACCAACTATTTCTCCCCTGTAAAGACCTTTCTACTTTACTCTGTGACCATTTAATTCTTTCAAGAACTTTGGAAAGGCCATCACAAATGCTTTCTGATAACGTAAGTAAATCTCACTGTGGTCCATCCACACATTCTCTTACTGCTCCAAAGAACCCCAAATAGACTTATGAGACATTACACATTTCTGCAGCATTTATATATTATCCGCTTATTTTGATTTTTAAAGTAGTTTCTACCAGTTTGGCCAGTACTGTAAGAAAGTTCTTGACCAGCTGGAAAACCCCGAGCACATCTGAAGATGTTATGTCAGAACGGACACATGATATTAGCTCATACTGCAGTTACTGAACCATCACACTAGTGCCTGCCTGGGAACTGAGAAGCTTCCCTCAGATGGGAGAGCTGACAAGTTGTTAAACGTCACCATGTCTAAAGAAACAAATCCAGGATTCCTCATTGGCAAATGAAAATAAAATAATTTTGATCCTCCAAATCTTGCACCACAAAGATGAACACGGGAAACTGAAAGCCAGAAACAGAACCTACAGTTATATCACTGCTGTAAGCAGCAAGACTTCTCTCGGCCTCTCAATTTCTAATACTGACTTGTTGAGGCCACTTCACCAATAAATTGCAGTTACCATGTAAACTTTATTAGTAGCTTTATTCCTTCATTCTTTTATATAGAATGATAACAAAGTAAAGGATGATCTACAGAAGGCAAAAGCTATGAAGGACAGATGAGGAAAACCTGTAGCTGAATGGAAATATGCTGCTGTTCCAATTAGAAATTAAAATACATTGCATAGTTCTTTCCTAGGAAGTTTAAACTCATAATAAGATTATATGTGATGAAAAAAAAAAAAAAGGGAGAGAAAGAAAAAAAAAAAAGAAAACTGTCTAGCTCTCAGATCAACTTAAATGAATCCTACCTACCCCCATCCCTGAATTCATAAATCTATGGTTTCTGGATTATCAAGATTTTACTCCACCTTTTAATCACTGTTTACAGTTTTCATCATAGAGGCTGGGTATCATGATGTATTTAGCACGAAGGGCCTCCATGTATTTTTCTCTATAATCTCTTTGCTTTCCCTTACTAAGTGTTTGTCAAACAAAACTCATTAAACAAAGTAGTCCTTTATTCTCTGCTAGATGGAACTAAGAGAGGGAACAAACAACAGTACTGCACTTGCTGTAGAGAACAGAAAAAACAACACTCCAAGAAATTCTGTTAATACACGCCAATGCAGTTTTATATGAGAAGGGACAGTTCCACTCAAGAGAAACCGCATTTTTCCAAGACATCTACAGTGAAGAAAACATCTCAGACCTCACATCGAGCAGTAAGTGCTACACAAACAGAAATGTATGATAACTGTGTATTTTATTACACTTACAGTGCTTAGAGTTGAATTTATCATGCCCTTAAATCAGTTCACCCTGTTAATTATAATATATGATTATCATTTGCAGTGCTTTGGGTTTGTTTGCATGCTTGAAAATGCTGAAATTTTAAAAAGGATGCAATAAAAAGGCTAACTCAAGATCCTAATTAGCTCTTCCAGATTATGCTTTTGAGTGATTTTGAACTACCTAGACATGTCAGTTCCTTCTGTAAAAGAAAGATAAGACCTCTTTCCCATGGGCCTGATATAGCAAATGATATATATTTGCCAAAGCAACTCTACACAGACTGAACAAACCAAAGGGATCTGGAAATAGGAAAGACTTGGAAATAAGATTTTTAAATAGAGTAGCTGTTAACATACTCACCCTAACTATAATCATTTGATATATACATATGTTTATGCTGGACAGAGTTAGCACATCCTTAAACAATTACCTGAATTAAGTGAAATATATAAATTCTAGTTTATTACTAACACTGCACTACAAAATTAGAGAATTACTTGATATGTAATGCTACTAAAGACACAGTGGTCAAAAAATTGCAGTTCTATGTACAAAAAGGTGAAATAAGAGTATAATGCCACTGTTATTTTGTGCTCCACTTAATTCAACTTTATCCCTATTGTTATGGCTTTTCAAAAAAGTTTTAACAATACTGAACAGTAACATTAAACTTGGTCTTATTTAGACAGAATGCCTGTGAAAGCATAAAGACTGCTCTTTCTTTATCATGCCGATAAAAAACAAGAACTGCCAAATATATAGCCCCCCTCAAAAGTCTGCACGCCTTTTATAATCCTCATCACTGGTTTCAAACCATTTTTCTTCATCTGCTATCCCAGCGGTCCAACTGATCTAACACCAATAGTTCTCTCTTCACAGGTGCATCCTACTACCCAAATGTTTTAGTCTGTCAAATTAAACTTGATCCTTTATGCAAGATCGTTTTTTTTTAAACAATTTTTTAAATCTTTCACTGTATGGTAAATTTGCAAATTATTTCCAATAGCTTTCTGATTAAAAATGCACTTACACAACTGAGTTGATCCTTATCAGTATTAAAACCAGTATTTTATTTTATAGACAACAACACATCGTATTCACACTTATAATCCACTTGCTAAGACTGTTGATCTATGTCAAGGTCTGAGAAGCACTGGCTGAAAATAAAACAGTGATTCAGAAACGTTAGTTATGTAAGTTAACCATGAAATACTGCAAAAACTAAGCACCTTTTTATTCTTCTTCAAAAACATGAAAATTGGGATCAGTTACTACAGAAAAGAACAGCAATATTTAAAGACCTGAAATAAAGGGTTGCTTTGAACTATACTTTAAACAAAAGATAACAATGTTCATTGTTAAAAAACAGTCAACAGGAGCTACAATTACATCCATCAACACACTTAAGGTGCATTAAGAGTAGAATATATTTTTCACCAATGTGTTTTTCTACAATGGCTTCTAACCTGCAAGTTTCTAACATTTCATTCAAAATGTGTATTTGTCTAGTAAGCCTGCAATCTGTATATGATTACTGAGTGCAACTCCAGTAAAGTAAGTTTTGTTTGATGGCTTTTAATCACGTATGAAAGAGCAGCCCCCTCTTACAAGCCATGCTAACGCTGTCCATTTGTCACCATTTACGTTCAAGTGCCTTGCATGCAGCTGCTCTCATCTGCTGCAGGGTCACGTTCAGATACTCATTCAGATAGCTCTGATTTCAAATGCAAGCTTTTTTTGTTTGCTGATTTCTTTTTCTTTCTGGCTGCACTTCTCCTCCCCCTCCTCCCCTTCCTCCCTATCACACAGACGGTTCCAGCCCCGGCTACGAAGCTGCCAACCAGTTACACACGTTTACAGGAGAGAAACGGGCAGACAAAAGGGGACAGCAGCTAACCATGGCATCAGCAGGTCTGCAGTTCTTTGCTTTTATGCTGGCTTTGTTTGGTGCTTTTGGAGACATCGCAGCCACCTTGTTGCCAAACTGGAAAGTAAACGCAGATGTTGGTTCCAATATCATAACAGCTATAACACAGATGCAAGGACTTTGGATGGACTGCACGTGGTACAGCACCGGGATGTTTAGCTGCACCCTGAAATACTCCGTCCTCTCACTGCCCGTCTACATCCAGGCTGCACGGACCACCATGGTACTGTCTTGCATCCTGTCAGCTTTTGGCATCTGCATCACTACAGTTGGAATGAAATGCACAAAACTGGGAGGGGACACTGACAGCAAAAGTCACACTTGCTTTGCTGGAGGAGTCTGCTTCGTTCTTGCGGGAATCTTTGGATTAGTACCGACATCGTGGTACACAAGAGAAATCATTTCAAATTTCCTGGACCAGACCATTCCAGAAAGCAGTAAGCATGAACCAGGAGGAGCAGTTTATATAGGATTCATTTCAGCAGGGTTTCTGCTTGTCGCAGGTGTCATCTTCTGCACTTCCTGCTTCAAAAAGCAGCAAGGAGCATGGATTTACCCTCCAAAGCAGCAGCATTTCCCATCCACACAGCAGGAGAACAATGCAGGTTACAACTTGAAGGACTATGTGTAAATATAGTTGTTTCTATTCATTGAGGTGGTCTTTTTTTGTATGCTAAGTGTAGTTTGATTAGTTTGATTACTTTAAAGAATGTCTAACACTTGAATTTTCTTACATCTGGTCTGCAATTATATTTATGCAAGGTATTTTGGTTTTAGTGAGATCAGCAGAAAGAATGTGATAGGAAACAATGCTTAAGTCTCTTGCAAGAGTACTTTTCAGTTGATTTTTCAAACCATTCTTTTCAACTTTCCAAGTAACATTTGCTGAACAGAAAGTAATTATTTCAACATAAGCAACAGCACAATTAATGGTTTCTTACAGCCAAGATGCTTAAAAACAATCTATTTATCAAATCAGGCTATCAGTAACATAGAATGCTTTATAGAGCATTTTACTTTTTCTCTTTTTCTAAGATGCAAGGAAAAAGAAAAAAGAAAAAAGAAAAAAGAAAAAACAAAAAACACCTCTCTGTCCAAGAAGCCCAATTGAATGGCCTTTAACCAACAGGCACACTTGCCTTTCATTATCAGTTCCAAATTGTCTTGGTAACTAGATTTCCTAAAAGGAAAAAATCCCAACAACCAACCATGCAAACAAATCAAAAACAAAAAACAAAGCAAGAAAAAGAACAACAACAAAAAGCACACACAAAGACCTGTACCCCCCCACACACCTTAGCTGCATTGTTTATTTGCTTATCAGGATGAAGAATCAGCAGTACTATTCAGATGGTGCCAAAAATGTGTCTCCCGCCTCAAACTGCCACCTGCTGTGGGTTTCCTTTATTATTGTTACAGAAATGCCTATTGGGCATTCTCCAATTGCTACTAATCTATCACTACATAATGAGCAGTACAACAGAAATGTAACCAAGACTATGAAAACATCTGTAAACTGTAGCGCACAGGATGCAAACTATGCACATGAAAAATCTGGAAGCCTTCTGGCTTACACTTGCTTAAATTAACTTTTACCAGCTCAGATACTACAGCTACCATCCATTGTCTTGAACATTTCTGGCCTTCTAGAAGAATTTCACAGGTGCTTTTAATAATTCCACTAAGGTACACTGCAGGCCCACACCCAGGTATCCCATTACTGTAAAATGTAATGTACAATGATGCTAAAGAAACTGCTGCTTCATTTAAAGGTATTTTGTTAACTCCCTTATTTTGAATAATAATCTTGGATCCTTTAACCTTTTCTTTCAACACACGGATTTTATTTCTTATTGCTCACTGGCAGAGGATGTCCTATCAAAATGCTTTCCCAAATGAAAATCAACTTGATGTTAACTTGCTAGCACAGGTAAGGGGCCATGATGCAGGCCTCTACATTTAGGAATATGATAATTCCAGACAAGTCTTTCAATAAATCCAATTGATACGTATTCTGTGTATCTATATACAACTTTCACTTCCCATGTTAGTAGCCTGAAATTCATAAGAACAGTATAAATTATACTGTTATATATTACAACAGTGTAATGTTATATATATATATATATATAACATTATATACAGAGTTAATTTGTCAGAGAAAGTAAAAACTTCTGTTACAGCATTTTAGAAAGTGAAATGCTTTCTACATCTAATAATGTGAAGAGTCTTTGTTCTACTGCCCATATTCTCTGAATGGAACTTCATCTTGCTTTTATTACTACTGCTACATGGCCATTTTGAGCTTTACTGCTACATGGCATTTTGAGCTATTCATCAAGGAGCTCGTTTTGTACTATTCCTAACATTGTCATCAGCTGTTAGCTAGTATTGTGGAGAATTAACCATGAGCAAAAAGCCATTTTTCTTTGTTTAAGACACAATGCTGTGCAGCATTGTTCCATAAACCAGAAACCTATTACGTTTCAATGTTCATAGGTATTGTTAAAAAATATTTATTCATTGAGCTAATGAGGTAATCAAGTCATTCCTGCAAACCATGCTTCTCCACCTTTAGTAAGGGGCTTGACATGACACTATGCTGTGATCATTGCTAATATATGTGAATTAAAACAAACATTTATAAAACAAGAACCAAAGATGTTTTTAGAGGACATATAAAAAATGTACTAATTGCATACTAAAAGAGAAATGAAGTATGCTTAAGTTATATAAGCAGCAAATTTTTCTTTCTAAAAACTTTACGCAGAAGTACCTGAATGTCTTTGTATGCCTATGAAATAAAAATCAAGCACTGAGCTGCATCATTGACAATGCACTGCAAGAGTTTTCCAAGAATGCAAAGGTTCTATCAGCAACAGTAACATCTCAAACTATGTCAGTCTACTGCTAAGTGAAACAGTGACAATACAGAAGGTCAATCTACAACAGGAGATTGAAAGAAACAAAACATAGAGCACCTGTAACCAGGACCACCTGAAAAGCTTATACTTCCTGTTTTTGCAATATAATCAATTTTTGCTTTAAATCAAAAAAATATATTGAATTAATACATGCCTGCCTTTAATGGTACTCCCTTTTTATAGGATTTGCTTATACTGAGATATTTGTCACATCTCTGTGAGTTTTCCCTCTCTCTCAATCAGCTGAGGCCTTTTCAATATAGGAAAATGGGAGTATTGGTTAGAGCTTCCCAGTTCTGAGATACAGATGGCAGGAGCCTTTTCACTACAGCTCTACTATGTTCTCAAATCACAGCCACCTTTGAGAAACAATCACCACAAAATTGGAATTTGGGCCTTATTGAACACTATTTCATGCACTTGGATGGAATCCTGAAATTGTTTCTGAAAAAGATAAGAGACGGCAAAACAAACAAACAAAAAAAAATACAAAAAAAAGGTCTTATGTATGATCAGTTTACTTCACAACTGACTGCTGTCACAAATAATAATTTAATGTTTGGACAGTTACTTGCTCAAAAAATACTAAAAGAATTTTAAACCATTATCAAAATATGCACAGCAAAAGACTGTAAAATTCACTGTGGTAAGAGAGAGGGAATGGGCTTAAAAATGTTCTCAAGAGAGAAGTCTGAGGAGTAAAAAGACCAAGAGAGGGATTGTGATAAAGGGAAAGGATGACTTATTGAAGAAGTGAACAAACCATTTCAAGAGGATCTTTCAGAAGCAGAAAGTAGATTTCCACATGCACTTAGGGCACACAGACCCCACTCAGTGTATCAGGCACACATTTTTACAAAAACAAAAAAAAAAAGATCTACATCCAAAATCTAGTTTAAATATATCATTCTTGATTCCTGTAATCCTAATGGCTATTAATAAAAATCTGGCAGTAAATAAGAGGATAGCAAAGCCACTGTTCTCCTCTCAAAAGCAGATAGGAGAGAGATCAGATGGTTACTTTTTTAAACAGGGAGTAGGATGTAGGTGACTAAGTGGTATAGCAAATAAGAGGGTGTTAAATATACTGAAGATAAGCAGGGTGAAATGTAAAGATTATACATGTGGTAAAATTAGAGATCTTTGACATAAGAAAAGCTTTTATTTATCAGGGTCTTTCAGAGGACCCACCAAATTTTCCAGGCACGGTTCCCAAACTGTTCATAACTACAAACTGCAAAATAACTGGCTTTCTATGTATGCTCCAATCCTAGCAGACTATCCTATTGCTAAATTTATATCACCCTCTCCGGAAACACCCAAAGAAGTACAGTGATCTTACAGATAAAACTTGAAGGTCAAAGCCAAGTTCTGAGGAACCAAAAAACAAAAAAGTATCTTCTTGAACCATGTACGCTTCACTTACAGGTGTAACACACCACTCTACTTAGTAGTACAGAGATGCTGAACTGAAAATCAGATATATTACCTGTCTGAAAAATTAACAATAAAACACACACACACACAAAAAACAAACAAACTTACCTCTGGTTTTGGAACAAAGGCTTGACCTGGTATTACGAAACGGTTTTCAACAGTGCAGAGATGCTGAGACATGATGGACAGTCTGCTACGTTGCTTGCCTCCTGTATTAGCTATAAGCCTCTATTGAAGAATCAAAAATGCACAAATCAGTGAAACTGAATTGACCAAGTGGTCAATTAGATTAAAGCTTGATTATCAGCATAATCAAAGACAAAGATACATTAAAAAAGAAAATTAATTCTTAAGAACTCACATCAGAGTTTATGCCCAGTTCATCTGGAATTCTTTCCTCTGCTGTAATAGCATTTCATTAAGATATCATGGTAATTTACAACCTCGGTCCTTCAATCAAATGCACATGAAAAGGAGCTCCTTGAACTTCTGCAGAACTTAATGAGTGTTCAAATTATTTTGTATGGGCACAAGAGAATACTGAAACACTCTGACTGCAGAATTCAAACTGAACACCACTGGCTGATGGTATTCTCACATACTTTCCTTCCACTCTTTCTGAATCAAGTATTTTTCTTTCTTCTCCAACAACAAACCTCCATAAACTCAAAATCAGATACCAAATGAAATTTCTTCACTATAAAGTGGTGTATGTTTACTATATATGCAAGTAAGTTCACTCTACTTTACATAAGTTTAGATACCTAACAACACCAGCATTTAATACCTACAATTGAAATTAGCAGTTTTCTAGTTTTCTAGTTTTCCCAAGGGATTTCTTACACAGATAGTCAAAAAGTCACCCAGAGAGTGGAGGTTTTCTACACTTTCACATTATTTCTGTTTTTCTAGCACAAACAATTATTAAACACAAAAAGCCCCAGTAAAACAACTCTCAAATGCTAGAAAACATTACAGAAACTATATAGATACAAATTTTTGAAGATTCCTGCTCTTACTTATCATTAAATTAATAAAAAAAGTCAATTTGTGTATCTGCTAACATCTGTACATTATGCAGCTTCACATGAAATTCATACTCATGATATCCTGCCACTTTTATTAAAATTATGTCTGAAAAATAAATTATACACATTGCTGAAGATTTTTTCTTTTTTTTTTTTTTCAACAAGTCTCCTAAAAGGCAGTTCACATGTTAGCATAGAACCAATAAAATACTTTTCAGTGACTTCTCAGAAAGAAAGCTTAGTGATTCTGTTTGCCTACATCAGCATTTAAAACTACCTTCATTTTTTATTTTGGAGGAAACCTATTATATATATATATGTGCCACAGTCGTTATTCCTTTTAAAGAAAAGCACCACATTACAGTCTAACAATCAGATATGCACTTCCTTTACCTCTGCAATGGAAATGAAATGGACAGCACAATTTAAACAAGCTACTCTTACTCTCCATGAAAACAGCAAGCCTCAGGCTTCCTACTTCTCAGCTACAGAAGGGATAACTTAGCAACATCCAAGTCTGGGCAGTAACATTTCAAATCACTTCCATCTCATCTGCAGGAACATACCTGAGTATGGCACTTCTCAATGAACCCAAAAATGCTGAGAACATATAGCCCAGGTGGTACTTGACATCTCTTTAGGAGTGCTCTCTACCAACTCCTCTCAAGGTACCTCAGGGATTATTATTATTTTTTTTACCCAGTAAGCTATCCAATACAACTGCTTTTCATAAGCATGTATTAAAACCCCATTATCAATGAATCTGCAAAATCCATCACAAGAATTAATGTACGTGAAGAACTAAGATTGGCAAAGCTGGCCATCTGAAGGAATTTTAAACACATCCTTGTATACAAGCCTTTTTTTTTATTTTTAGAATATATTTATATTCAATTTATAAGAATTATGAAAACGTGACAATTTTTCTTGTTTGCTGTTCAAAAATCTGAACTATTTCCCACTTGATTAGTGTCTTTTTTCTAGTGTTCTAAATAGACAGCAGTGTTAGACCCAAATTAAGTATTCTTCTCTTCTAACATGCCAATCTTCTAAATGCCTAACAGCTTATCACCCAGCCTGGCAGCCCTCAGATGGCACTGGCAGAGCAGTTCAGATGAATTGCACTCTGTGCTCAGTTTTACTTAATATTAGAGACTAACAAATATCTTCCATTTAAACTGAAATAAGACTCATATTAATGGTCAGGAAGTATCCAGCCCAGGTACCAAATTCGAGGTGAAGTACTGAGTAACCTGTGGCAAAGTAAAAAATCTTTTCCTCAAAATAAGGATTGATTTTACAAAAATAAACTATAGAGGCAAAATGATTTGCCTGACACTTGCAAACATAATTTTAATGCTGTGGATATCTGGCCTTATCCTCCTTAATGTGCCTCAGAACTCAGCATATAACAACATAACTATTGGTTTTCATCAACAGTTTAATCAAATCATATCAAACACAGAGTTCAGTAGTAATAGGCCTATGCTGACATAACTCATGACAGTGTTGCTGTTAGAAGAAAACAGAAAAGCAGGAAATTAACACCAGAGAGAAACGCAAATGTGATTCAAAGATATTTTAACCTTTTATAATAGTAGAACCTAGCTTGATTGCAAATTAACATGGCACACTCCTTTATTTTCTTACTGTTAACATCAAGTTATATCCTAATTAATTACGAAGCACATAGGTCCATTCCATCACAGCAGGCTACCCTTCCACTGACTGCACGGTATACATGTACGCACCAAGACTTTCTTTAGTATTTAGGCTCTTAGAAGGGACCAGTGAGGACACCAAGCTGTTAAGAAATTTTCCTTTCAGGAATGTAAATCCATAGATACACAAAATATTAGTAGAAAATTAAAGATCTAATTTATTATCTGCGTTAAACTGTTCTGTATTTGCTGGTACTGAATATGCCTGTAGTTGCCAAATCACAATGGCTAAGCTACTTCAGAAGACCACAAAAAAAAGACACAGGTTTTCATTACCATTCCTCCTAATCAGAAGACCAAGTAGCTTTTCCCAAAGGAGTATTCATTATGTCAAACCAATTATGGAAACACAAACCATGAACTATGAAAAATTTTGTCTTCAGTGGAAGCTCTCTGCTTGAATAAGCATAAGAACAAGAATCAGGAGGTCCCAAAATGTAAAGTCAACAACAACACTGATTCATTGCACAACCTTGAACATATCACTCAATTTCCTAGCTTCACTTTCTAAACACAAAGAACTTAAGAGTGCATGGTGTTTTGCATCTCATTTGATCTATGCTGAGTGCAGAAGCACTATAATCTACATGTCACCAGTGGTGTATGCAGCTGGTTAGAGCTATATAAAGCACAAAGTCCATTTATGCTCTCAGCACTAGGCCACTTTTTCCACTGTTTTTACAAATCGTTGTATTTTACTCATCATCACTTTGCATTTTGTATCAGTCTGTGAGCCATATCTTGCAATAAGATATAATCTCAGATGACGTGAAGTCCTTCTAGAAAATGGAACCACATTTTTTAATGCCAGTAACCACATGAGCTCAGAAGTGAATTAAGAACCCCAGCTCGTTTCATAATAAATGTTCGTCCCTGGTGTTCTGTAGAGCCACCTACTGGAACAACTTCAGTACTCACCTTGAAGCTTGATTTCAGGGCTACATTAATGACAGCACAGTATGGTTCTCTATGACCCCAAATGACAATAGACACTTGCATATATAATTACTATTAATTTACATACAGTAAAACACAGTAAAATTTTATTTTTAGAATTTTAATTGTAAAGTTAATTAAACCAACACAAACACTTAGCTTGCATAGAGAAAACCTGTTATTACTAACTAATTAGATGGAAATTCAGTCTTCAGACTGATGTGCAATTATTTTTTTTCATATATATTGTTTTTTAAGCATCAAATTGGATTCAGGTAAGAGGCATACTACTTTCATAATTATAACAAAAAAGTCTCTTTTGTTATTTTTTATAAAATAAGTTAAAAAAAACGATATGAAATGGTGCATGAATGACTGTAAGCGAAGGAAACTAGTTAAGGACGGAAGAGTGCTGTGGAATCTATTCAGGTTGAAGAAATCAGACAAAAAAACACACACATTAAGTAGCTTAAGAAAATATAACCCTCTATAAGAAATCATAAATAAAAAAAATATGCGCTGTGAAAAGATCAGAGCAGATGATTATTTCAATGTTAAAAACTGAACTAATATTTTCCTCTCTTTTTTGAGGCAACTAAGAATGTTTTTGAACTTTTAAACAAAATGCTGCATGTCAACCAAGTTTTGTTCCATTTATCATTTTTAAATATTGGGAAAATGGTAACATCTTACCTCTGCGACTTCCTTCTGAAAAGTCAGTGTCATCTGTGTCCTGCCATAAATAAAAGGCCCATTCTTTTTGGAAACATTTTCAAGCCATTTGATGATTAGAGGAGTTGAAACACTGAAGGGTAGATTCCCAATGATATGAATATTTGGTGGCTCTGTTAACATTTGATGGGAAAAACAAAACCAATAAACAACTTGCAAAATGTCTGGGATAAGATTTTGCCATGAATGAGTACTTCAGAAAGATATGTGCCTATCAATCTAGATTAAAACTATGAAAACAATTTTTATTGTGCCACATCAAAATTATGCCTTTCCATTTATGCTTGTCTTATGCTGACAAAACGGTGCTACTGTTCATGGTAATTAGCTAGAAAAAAAAAGTGGTTAGGTCTGGTTTTCATTTACATTAGAATAAATCAGTAACTTTCAGCTGATTTTCAGCTGCTCGGTAGATTTCAGCTGAGATACTCAGAACAGCAGACATACAGACAACAATTCAATGATCTTTAACTACAACTATCAGGTACAGAGTAAATAGCCACACTCATCATTCTGTCCAACATGTTACTCCCAGACACATTTTACTGTCTTCATTACCCCCCAAACAATCACTTAGCTCAAAATGAAGAGAGCTCTCCTTTTGTATAGAGCCCTATGAAATCAAAAGGTCTTCTAACAAGCACAAGGCTTAGCACAGCTCCTTAGCCATATGAAGTTGTAAGTATCATTCAATTATGTATTGCATCAGTGTATGTGTTAAGCAGGCACTTCATTAGTAAGGATCCTCACCTCTACGCAGGAGAGCAGTAGAGGTGGACAAAATAAAGTGTTGCAGTTTCTTAGATACTACAGCATTTAATGACGTGGCTGGCAGATGATGTTATTAAATTCAGCTGGTTCTTGGGCACATTTTACTTATTATGCAGTTTCTAAACTTTCTGAAATCCACCAGACTTTCAGATTTTCACATGGCAACAATATTATATATATGTAGTATAATATAAAAGTATATCTTACTAGTAATTAGTCAGCTCCAAAGACGAGAATAACATATGTATGTAGAAGAAACATTAATTTTTTAAAACTGCACACCTTCACATATGCATTTGGTCACAGTTTTGTGAACCCTTTGCAAATATGCAAGGCATTTTTAAAGGTGAAGATAATGTGGCATAGTCTTTTATGTCTTACATTAGAAAGCAGTTTACTGTTCTTCAGGCACTGCAGACAGTGACTCTACAATAAATTAAGGCATTTGGAAAAGGAGCCTGGGAGGTCATTTCCAATTTATCTAAATACTGTTACACGTTTCAAAAGGAAGGTGAAATCAAGCCCTGTGAGAATTTCAGATCTAAAAATATGTAAGTAAATAAATAAATCTCTGATTGGATTCTACATTTGTCAAATATATTTATTTGAAGCTAAAGCAATAATAAGAAAATCCTAAAGGCTTCTGAGAAACCTACAGAAGTGTCTTTAGTGGAATGACAACAGTGGTTGCTTCTGTCTTGTTCCAGAAGAGGAAGAAGCTAGGAAGCAAGTATACAATTTAATTTGCTTTTATACTTTCCAAGACTTACTATTGTACAGTCAGGACGCCCTAAGGCAAATAACTGCAAAGCAATTATATTAAGCAGCAGTAACGCTGATTAAAGTATCAAACAAATTCTGCTCAGTCTTAGAAGAGGATGACAATTTTCTAACTGTTTCTTTCTAGAAAGTAAGTTAGCCACTCTCTATCCTTACCTTCAACATGTATCTGAAGAGAGCAACACAAGCACTGAGTGAACTCCAGCTATATATCCAAACTTAAAGAGTAAGTTGGAAGCCTTAAACATAAAACGAACCAAGTCCGAATACTAACCGTCCTCCCAGTTCTTTTTTAAGTGCTTTGGAAAAGCCTTCTCCATCTTAAATGTCAGAATATCTCCATGAACAATGCGCACTTTTCCTGGAGCTGCTTCAGACAGCATCTGTTTGTAAGCAAGCAAGTAGGATCTACAGTGAGTATTAACCACACTGATTTCCAGCATCAGCGACAGTAAGAATTAAACCCCTGCTATACGTTTATCTTCAATATACAAAAAAAGAGTAACAGTTCAAACTGAGCACACTGCTTACAAGTATTTACCTTCAAAAAGAGAACACTAATGAAAGAAGTTCAATGCATGCCTAAAAGCTGCAGAATTCCTAAAAGAGGATTTAAACCTAAAAAGGCCAACAAAGTTCTCTTCAACAAGGATGATTAACAAGCCCCAGGCCACTAAGAGAACCCCACCTGATTTAAGTGCTAATGCAAAGAGCAGGTATTGAAAAGTTGTTGGATCTATTACCTATGGAAACAAGGCTCAAAACGTTTATTCTGTCTGCCCCCGTAGGGTCTACCTAGGGTCTATTATTTTAGCTACATGTGATACAAGACTGTAGAAACATTCAGCCATTTTTTCCTTTTCCATAAAGAAGGTTGTCTTCATATTCCCGGAAGTAGTCTGAACTCAAACCTTTAGAAACCAAGGAGTTCTACAAAACAACAGGCTGTATGAATACCTAGCAGTAGAGGAAATCTCAACCCTTTGTATCTTGTAAGACATCTCACAATCTACCGTGTTCTCTATCCCATCTCTCCATCCTATTTCTGCAAATTACCTGGTACTTAAATGGTGAAATACCAGCTTAGAACTAGATGCAGTCTGATGACCAATTCTTTCATTTCTGGTGTCCATTTATACAACAAAATTGTTACAATTTTTAGTGCCATATTTTCTCTTATAGTATGATACTATGCACAAACAGAATAATTCAAAAGGAAAGTCAATTTTTACAAAGATGACTTTGGGGGATATTTACCAGTCAGAATAATGAAAAATGGCTTAAAGAGCAAGTTTGCTTTTGTGCAGAATCCAAATGCATAAATAGTTAAGTGCTATTGGCTTAGCTGATGAAATAAGCTGCTCATCACTGTTAGTTCCATCTTCAGTCTAAATCCCGCTAATATGCTAAGGGGCACAGAGGTTTCACAAGCTTCTGAGCCAAACGAAAGTGCTGCTTTCTCATACTTCATGAGAATGTTCATGAAAATGTTTTCATTAAAATTTTTGGAGTAAAACTTCTTTTTTTTTTAACTTCAAAATAGCTAAAATAGCTATTCTGTGTAGAATACTAAAAATGCTTAACTAAAAACTAAGTGTTCCTACAGGTTTTAAGAGCAATTATTTTCAACTAGAAAAATAAATCTAACCTCAACTCCAAACTACTTAATGTTTTTTTTCAGCATTACATTAGCAATTATATTGCATACATATTCACTAATCTGCCATGATTTGTCAAATCTTTCTTTGAATCTGTCATAAATGCTGTAACATGATGAAAGGCAATATAAGATCAATAAACTTAGAAAACAGAACATGAGAAAACAGACAGCTGCCTACACAATAACGGATTATTAACATATGTTCTTTTTTTTTTTTTTTTTTTATAATCACATTTAATATCATTGAGAACACACCTCTCAGCAGAAAATCACAGTTGTATACTTCTAATTTGAAATAAAGTCTGAGGAAACTCATTGAAACTTTCTCCGTTTAAAAGCCAATGTGTACAGCTAGCATGGTTCCAGGAGCTCTTGTGCACCAAGCACATGAGCCAAGTGATTTTCCATTATACAGACCCTCTTGTTCTTTGCACACAAGTGAAAAAGCATAAAGAAAACAAAGGGTACAGTTCAAAAAAATGAAATGGTCTTTCTGGAAGAATTCTATATTCAAGCCACTCTGTCTGAGAGCATCTTTTTTTTCCTCCTGGTAAATCTTTCCAGCCTAATAACTATTAGGGCATATAGCATAGGGTGAGACAGAACTGACAGACTCTCAGCTTGTGCAAACTGTCACTCTGTACACATATGTTTTTCCTATATTTCCATTTTGCAGTAAAGAGGACCCCAACTTCAGCTTTGTAATAGAGATCACCGCCTGAAAAACAGTCGATGAAGAATGCTGTATGCTTTACATCAGTGATTTTATAAATACTGAAAAAGACTTTTTTCAGTATAAGACTTTTTTTTAAGTAAAAGTCTCAAATTTGTATTTTTAATCTCTGATTTATTTTGTTACTTAAATCACAAACCTTTTATAAGCATTCAAATTTTGATACAGCTTTTAATGGGAAACTAGAAAAAAAAAGAGGTAATATGACCCACACTGTCACAAACGAAAGAATCATTCCATAATGCATCATCCTATTTGGAGGGGAAAGAAACAAAAAGAAATACCATCTAATTTAACATTAATGGATGCAATATATTTCTTGTCCATTCATGTTCACAGGTGCTGAGTTTTAGCATCTTTATATTTCACAACCTCATTCAGACATATTTATGTCTACTGTGAAGAGGTGGCTAACGAAAAATGACTGCTGTTAACTCACTTGAACAATAAATATGATTACCTATCAAAGATTATAGATCCTGAAAAGCACACTTTCATTCAGAGGCACGTGTTTCAGTAGCTGCATTTTGGGAGACCAGAAGAAATGTCTAACTACATAAAAATCTGTTATGTCAGTATCGTTTAACCTCAAATTCCTTCCAATCCCAAAGCAGTTCTTGAAATCTAAACTGCAAATGCAGATTTGCCACCGTTCAAGAAAAGTGAAAACACTATGTGTTCATACTTCATAAGGTATATGTGGTATACTGTAAATTACCAACAGCTAAATCCACAAAGACATAATTACATGCATATTCAGGTTTCAGGATAGGAACCATTTTGTTGATATTTTAAATTATTAATGTCCTACAAAGAGATGGTAGCCATTCTCAAGTGAGCTAGTTACTTTTTCTCACCGCTGATTTTTAGAGAAAACATTAAACTGCAATATAAGGAAAGCCATTCAAATTGCTATGATTTGATGTTTCAGAAGCATATGAAAACAGCCGAATATGATGAGGTTTAGCTGCTGTTTTTCTTGCTAGGTCTACATAGTCAAATTCTATAAACTTGACATTTTAATAGCAATACAAGTAGACAGCATTTCAGAAATACCACAATGAGTTGTGAACTTGTATCAGTTTCAAAGACAGGTGCAAAATTTTATTTTTTTTTGTTTGGTTGGTTGTTGGTTTTTTTTGGACACTTTGAACCTTTCCATGTTCTTAAACTGTTCTTATTCAATGTTATGCATACATTTACACCACAAATCATTCTACAGTTGATACCTGCAATCCTGGAATGAATCGAGGATCTTTTTCAACTAAAAGGAGCTGTTCAACATCAGCATTGAGAATAGACCTGGTAATTCCTCCTGGCCCAGGGCCCACTTCACAAACATGAGCATTTTTCAGCTTGCCAGCTTGTCTCACTATCTTGTCTGCAAGACATAAAGAACATACTAAGCCTTTATTCTCCAAAGGATCCAGCTCACTAAGATAAATTCATTGTTTATTGTTAAAGTGCAAGCATGCTTATCTCAGAGTAGACACAAACAGTGACACATCCCACATAAATGATCACATGCCTGCTAGACTGCACAGAATTCAGATTTGTTTCATGCTAAAAGATACAATCAACTTTTTAAAAAAGGCTATTTTCAGTTTACTCTCTTTACAATGTTGCTTATTGCAGAATCAAATCAAAAGAGAACATTATTTTTCATCTGTGGGTCAGCAGTACTATTACTCTTCCTCTAAGTAAGCACTTCTCTTCATCAACCTTAAGTCTCTACTACTTATCTTTACAAAGGTGTTTTCACTACAGAATACCTATTTCAAGGACATTTAAGAAGCAAAAAGGATACAGTCAAGTTCTAATAAGACTACAGTATGTAGAGAGCAAAAAGGGAGAGCTGGAGTAAAGTTAAAGTTGGAATACAGGTAACTGGTAATTATAAAAAGGCAGGCAGTTAAATGATAAGGAAAGGACATTTCCTTCCTGTATGCAGATGGAAGGATACAACATAAAAACTGATTACAGACTGGGAGGAAAACATATTAATGATAGAAAAATGACTAAATTAAGCATTAAAAATGTAGCTAATTAAAAAAAGACATTCTTAGGAAGCAAGGAATGGAATGATAAGGGATATTATACTGCACAGTCTATAAGCCTCCTAAATATGCAATAAAAACAAGAGATATCTGAAAATGTGCCTACCTATAAGGTACTCCTAAACCCACACATACAGTTTTATTCCACAGTAAGAGTCTGGTTATTCATGATGGGGAACTGAGTTTTATGTTCACATCCTCAATCTTTATCACTTGATTCACAATGCATAATCAAATCATCAGATACATGAAGCTGCACTGCATTTATTATTGCAAAACCCAGCCACCACTAGGACAGTAAAGAAACCCTCTATGAATTGAACACTGCCATCTTTGTCACCTGAGATGAAGCTATAGAAAACTGAATTGCTCAGAACAATGTAACTGATTCAAAGAGCTACATTTCTAACAGATGAGACAAATTACCTTTTAAAACACACAGTTACTACACTTTTTATGATACATAATAACCTGAAAATATCCTTCATTTTTGAATCAAACTTACAAACTGAATTTACTTGTAACTTATCAAAGCTTGACAATAGTTTGATAATACTTGATAGATAGTACTTATAAATGACAGTAACTCAATGGAAACAGTACTAGGGAGGCTCTGACTTTTGCATTTGAATTGATAACTCACATTTCATATAGGAATATGCTTTCTGCCTAAAAATTATTCCATAATTAACTCTGTAAGGAAACACATTTTCTATAAATTTACAAGTGAAATCAAGTCGTCTAAGCTAAAACTGCTTTTAAAAGTAATCTTCTGATTGTCATAAGCTTGACAGTTGTCATCATGCAAACATCACCTCCTTAGCTAGGACCTGGATCCTGAGGAAAACCACGATACTATGTTTTAGAGTAGCTAAAGCCTGTAAGCATTTAACCTGCCAATCGCAAATCCAGCAGAAAGTTCTGGGAAAGCTGTTTCTGTGCTTGAAGCCGGAAGAGCTTGATAATCTCGCCAACGGTTGGCAGAGGAGGCAGGTTGAAGGCAGCCACCTTCCCCCGAGCAGCCATAGGGCAGCGCTCCTGCTCCTTCCCCCTGGCAGAAACCAAGAAGAGTTGACTCTAGTACCTGCAATACATTAAAATACGTCGATATTAAAAGCCTGGCAGAGCTTACAAGGTGAGACTTGATTCACGCATCGTTACATGGGTGCTATATTTCAACTGTCAGCATTTTAATTACTGTACGCAGTGCTTATACTGAGGACATGTACGTGGGATTTGGGCAGCAGCCTCATTGTGTGGGTTTGACAAGCCAGGAGGCAAAACAAGACCTCTCAGAGATTTTAGTTACTGTTTTTTACTGCAAATAAGGCCTCAGCCCTCAAGGGGAGGCTGCCTCAGCCCCAGCCCTTCCCCTCTCCTCCCCTCCCCAAGGGGGCGGGGTCTATCGGAGCCCCGCCCCCTAAAGCAATCCTCGCCCCTAACAGAGCGCCCCCGACTGCGCATGCGCGACCGGCGCCAGCGTGGCCGTGGCGGAGGGATCGCGGACAGGTGCTGTGCGCCGAGCCGCGGTGCAGCCGCAAAGCGTTTTTTTTTTTCTCCCTCCGCCGTGGCGGAAAGGAGACCCCGAGCAGCAGCCAGGCGGCGCCGCCGGCCCTTACGGTGTCACGCGGGAGCTGCCCCGGAACAGGAAGCTCCTCTCCTCGTTCTTCTCTTCCGCCTGCCGGACGCGCATGTGCTGCCTCGGCGCCCCCGTTGGCCGTGGCGCTCACGGAGAAGCGGGGCTGCGCATGCGCCGTGCGGCGGAGGGGGCCGGTGGCGGCGGGTGTTGCGAGTGCGCATGCGCGGGGTGGGGGGGGGATCAGGGGCTGGGGGGGGGCTCGTAGGCGCGTGCTGGGGGCGTGTTGCGCCTGTGCTTCATCTGCTTCGAGGAGGTGTTGGGTTAAAAGTTCTTTAGCTTCTATAATGTGCCTCGTTATTAAAGCAGTGTACATAAATTAAGGAACCACAGACTGGTTTGGGTTGGAAGGCACCTTACAGCCCACCCAGTCCCACCCCCTGCCATGGCAGGGACATCTCCCGCCAGCCCAGGCTGCCCACAGCCCCATCCAGCCTGGCCTTGAGCACCTCCAGGGATGGGGCATCCACAGCCTCTCTGGGCAGCCTGTGCCAGGGCCTCGCCACCGAGTGAAGAATTTCTTTCTAACATCTAATCTAAGCCTATGCTCGTTCAGTTTAAGGTCATTCCCCCATCCTATCACCACACACCCAGCCAAGGAGTCCTTCTCCATCTTCCTGTAGGCCACCTTTAGGCGCTGGAAGGCTGCAGTAAGGTCTCCCCGGAGCCTTCTCCAGGCTGAACAACACCAGCTCCCTCAGCCTGCCTTCGTAGGAGAGGTGCTCCAGCCCTATGATCATTTTTGTGGCCCTTCTCTGGACTCGCTCCAAGTAATTACTGTTGCTTCAACAGGTAATTGCTGAGAATATGTTTCTAGAAAGCTAAGCAGTTATTAAGAAGCCACAATTAATCATGGATATTGTTAGATAGATGTAAGAAAATGCAGACATTAAAGGAGTACCAAAAAGTAATCCCTCGCTTAATGTAAATGGGCATTAGACATAGTTTCTGCCATCAACAGCATGTTCTACTTAAGAATCACCTAAGTTGGAAAAGACATTAAAGATCACCAAGTCCAACCATGAACCTGAACTATTGAGTTCCATCACTAAACCCTGTTCCTAAGCACCACATCCACACATTTCTTAAATATCTTCAGGGATGGGGACTCCACCACGTCCCTGGGCAGCCCATTCCAATGGTTAAGCATTGGAATAAATTCTTCCTAAAGTCCAATCTAAACTTCCTTTGGCACAACTTGAAGCCATTTCCTTGTGTCATACCATTTGTAAGCTCAGAAAAGAGACTGAAACCTTCCTCACTGCATACTCCTTTCAGGTAGTGGTACAGAGTCATTAAAAATGTAAGGAACATTGCAATTAGTCTAAAGAAAAGGAGCTGGACAATAAATCATTGTTTATATATACTGCAATATTGGAATAAAATGTCATGGCAATCCTAATTGAAACACTGGAATTTTGAATTTGTGAGGTATAAAGTATTTGCTTTTTTGTGTTTTAGGGAATTTGAAGTCATTATAATTGAAATAATAAAATACAAGCTCCATCTGATGGTGGAAACATGGGATTTCAAATGGCATCAGTTAAGAAAAAAGAAAATAATATAATGATGATTTTTCTACTTAAAATACAAAGAAATGTGAAATTTGAAGAAACATGGACTAGAGGAGCAACTGTAATAATGGCATGCAACGATACAGCTTCATCACCAGCTGAGGCATCCAGGCTATTTTACCTCTAAAGCAAAAAGTTGCCACTTTAGTAGTTTTTCTCAGTACCTGAAAAATGTTATGTCAGACCATTCTTTTAATAATGCATTTCATACTTGACTGTCACCTAGGCTGAGCACTTTCATCTTGCAACCTCAAGTTGACCATATCTTTCTATACTAAAATTGTTCCATCATTGATAAAGTGCTGTCTCCTTCCTGATGAGTTGCACATATGCTAATAATAGCAAGATATAATAGCTTCATAGTTAAGTAACTTAAAGAAATGTCACAATCTATGCTAATATTTTTATTTACAGAAAAAAAAAAAGGCAGAAAAGTAATTTGCTAAAATAATAATCACAGTGTATAGTGCATAGGTTTTTCAGACTCCTATAGATACTGTAATGTTTTAATTTATGGGTTGGAGAGTCAAGGTGGTCCTTGAAACTAATGAATGGAAAGTAGATGATTTAACCCCTAACCCATCACATCATCTGATTGTTTCTAGTAGATGTCTCCAACTAAAAATCTCAGATATTATGCAAGAGGAAAAGTGAGACTTCTGAGCATTCACCTATTCATTCTGCTTATTCTGGTCCTTTCATTCCTTTGCAAACTATGGAAGGCCTGCAGGAAGAACAGGTTAGATAGACAGATACCAAGAAAGGTAAAACAGGCATCTGAAGACACTCACGTTCAAGACCTGAGATCAGTTGTGCAAAGGCACTCTTAGGGGATCATGTGGATCACAATTCTTTATCATGAGTGCAGCTTCAATTAATGTTCACTTGCCAGTATTGCAAGCATTGAAACCAAAGTTACACTCATAATTGCAAAAAAAGCAAGTGTACCAGTGAAAAGTCTTTATTGTAATTGTTGAATTTCATTGTTGATTTCAGGTGTTATTTTTACAGACCTGCTGTGTTCATTCATACATATTAATTATGTACTGGTTCTGTGTTCATGTTGCTACAACTTAAAAATAATTCCTGAAAAAGAAAGCATGATACCACTGGTCTAAAATGATTGTATTGTCTGGGGTTATTGTTACTAGTTTTGAATTATGGCATCTTGTTGTAGAAAACGGGCATCACACCGTGCTCCCACAATGCCACACTCCATTTGAATTCTCAGAAAAAAAAATATCTATTTGGTAATTATTTTATATCAGCTTAAAGTAAGTAGGATGAGAAATTATAAATAGACAGAGTGCATTGAAAATGATACAAAAATGTGACACACAAAAGAGTTCAGACAGAGAAACTCTTATTTTTTACACCACTGGAAGTGTTTTCGTACCACAAAGCCTCTATTCTTCAGCTAGTTCTTGTATACAGTCTTTTCTATTGTTTGTTAAAATAAAATGTTTATTATTTCTACTGCACTACCTCATAAGGATCCTAAATAGACTTTAGGAGCCCATTGCACCAGGCACTATACAAACAACACAGTGACTGCCTTCCCTCAGAAAAAGCTCTGCCACCATATAAAATGCTGAAGAAAATAAATTAGCAAATGGCAAAAAAGTTTTGGTAAGATAACAGAAGGGAGAGAGACATTTGCATATTCACAGTAATTTTGGATGCCATGGGCTGAAAGAAAAAAACAAAACTGTCATGAAACATCTTCCATATTAACTGTGTGATCCATAAAATGGTTTCTTGCTCTTCCTTGCTTTTTGAAGGGAAAGGAATTTAGAGCACCACTTTTGATAAATACTCTGTTAAATGCAATAGTTGCATACAATGTGGAATAAAACACAATACTACACCCATTCCTTGCCCTAAAGCAAAACAATTCAGTTATGGGGAAAATCTTCCTCCTTGTGACAGTGTACCATTCTGGGTTCATCAGGCCACAGTATGATCAAGAACAGTATTTTCCCTGTTACCACTTCAATAACATTGTGCAGCAAAACTAAACTCTCAAGGAACAAAGACTTCCCATTAACAGAAAATCTGGCAGAAAATGCTGTCCAGACTGCTGAGTTCTTTCCTAACATAACTCAGGAAATACAAAAATCCATGGCTTTCAGTATTGCCACAGCAGATGTCTAAAAATCATTATATTTACTTTAAAGCATTTGAATTTCTTTTACTGCTTATCCTTCTGATGTGCCATTTCTGAGCCACTTAATCTAGTCTGGTGACATTTGTCGAGCTCTAGCCATAGCCATCCATGCTAAAAAGTTTATTTTTAGTTGACACTTTTGATTTCCACTTGATCACACCCTTTTAGGTTCTAGGATGTTTAGAAAGACTATCTTTAATGCAAATTAATGCAAAGCTTGTGGTAACATTTTAGGAATGCTAGGAACTATGATGAGCATTAAGACCATTCTCACCTGTTATTTGTCAGACTTTGTAGGACCGGGGAATTTCACACCGCAAACATAAAAATGGACTCAGCACAGTAAGCCACTGCTCCATGATCACCCATTTGGAGCATTGCCAAAAATTTGGCATTTTGCAGCATTTTGAAACATTGGTGTTTCAGCAAGATTGGTCTTGTTCAGGCTTCCCAACACCAAGTCGCCTTCTTGGAGATTTTTCCCATAAACATAATAGTTTGCATCTTAATTTGGCTCTCTGACAGAACATTTACAAATTTGATATTCCTTTTTTAAACATGTCACAAAAGTTGACATGTTCCTTTTTTAAACAAGTCACAAAAGTTGAAGAAAAAAAGATGTGGAGTAGAAGTTTTCTCACTACTGGCAATAGCTCCCCCAAATAATTTCATTGAAAGTCCAGCATACCTATTAACTGAAAGAGAGAATTTTTATACTCTGTGTATCATGAAAAATTACTACAATATTACATGAACCTCTAAGGAACACATGAAACTTGTAATATCACACACACTAGAGTTAACAGTGTTCATGGCCACACTGTTTTATCAGCTATGCCTCCTGTGTAATGAATTGATGAAGCAGTGCAGAATTTGTGTGTTCACTGTGAGGACAGATCACAAAACAGGCAGGGTCCCTGGGCTTTTCCTTCCTGTTGCTGTGTTTCTTTGACATGTCCTGCAGGGCAGTTTTGACACATAAGCGTATCTCATCTGAGTCACATACAATGGCAACTGAGTCACACACAAAGTCACAACTGAGAACATACAATGTGTTGAAGTAAGGTAAGGCTCTTGCACTCCTCCCTTTTCTGCACTCATATTAAGCAAGCCAGTCTCTGCCTGATCCCCCAGAAATAAGCATTACCCTGTCTAAGTGTGTAATACCTATGGCTGACTATTTGTGCGTTAAGAAAAAGTGATATTCTAACAGATTACAGAAAGGAAACCTTCAGTTCTCTACCTCCTGCCTTTCAAGTAGCAAGGTGGGAGAGGACTCTGAGCTTGAGCAGGAAAGTATTTCTGTCTTCAAAATACTGGAAAGGGATTTATAAAATGCAGACAGAAACTTCAGGGCCTACGTTTTTGGACCAAGCTCTCTGGCCACTGGGTGCCACTGTTGTTCCATGGTGAATGAACTGCACAGTGTAGCAAGGAAGAAAAAGTTTACTGACTCTACTTCATGTCCTTATGTCGAGTCAGGCTGCTGGAATATGAAGGCCGTATATTCTCCCGAGCAGAAATAAAAAGCAGAAGGTCAATGACATAATCTTACAGTAAACAAGAAAGGAAGATTTAGCAAGCAAAGTCCAAGCTACAAAACCTCGAGGTTCAGGTTTACTAAATATGCCAAACGGAGGGGTAGGTTGTTAATCACAGCAGCTCTGCTCTTTGGAAGCTTCTAAGTAGGTTAGGTCAGCATTTATGTGTTGCTAAGAAAAGGGTAAGAAGACTGATTCAAAAATCTGTTTTAAAAAGAAAGAATTTTGTTTCATGTTAGATTTTACATATTTCTTTTCTGATAAAAATAAATAAATAAATAAATAAATACAGTATTTTACAACAAGTACAACAAAATGTAGTACCTCTGCTTGAACTTTGACTTGGTTGTGTCATTAGGATGTTGTGGCTGCCCCTGCATTCTGACCATGTCTTTCTGAGGCAGCAAACAACCACCATTACTGTAGTGATGAGAAGTGAAGAGTACAGCAAACTGGAATGATTTTACTGTTGAGACGAAGGGAAGTGCTGTACTGAAATTAAAAATCATCCACAAGAAGTTGCTCTCCTAATCAACAGTGTGAATAGTCTCAAAATATATTGTGCTTGGACTTTTTACTGCTGTAAATTGCTACAGTTCTGTTAAAGCCATGGCGACTGTGCTGATTTTCACCAGATGGGAATACGTTTTAGTTTTTTTATGTCTTGTTGGTTTGGTTTGCTTTTAAAGATATTCTGTTATCTTTGAAAACATAGCAGTGATTTGCTTACTTCTAGATACTTGCTGTCATACTGTAATCTGAAAATGGAGGTAGATAGGGTAAACTGATTTCTTTCTTTCTCTTCATTTCCAAAACTTGTTTGAAGTTAATTTGGATTCACAGCTCCATTCAGACTGCTAATGAATGTGTCTGTTCAGCCTTGTATATTAAATAGACATTATTCAATGTTGCATTCAAAACTTAGATTTTTTTTTTTTTTTTTTTTTTTTTGATATTGTAATTACACCCAGAGGCCCCCAGCAGAACCCCAGCATGTCAGACCGGGGTCTAGCACAGCAGAAGATACAAGCTCTGTCTGGAAATCCTTGCTGTGTATGTGTAAAATAATAGAGAAAATGTGTATACTGACAGATGAAGAGAATAAGTTACTAATTGTCAGCATGGCAAGCTGTGGCCTCAGCAAGGCAGCATTTTTCTTATCGCATCACAAAAGAAGGATCTGAAGGGCACGATAAGGGATCTTTGTGGATGTTTACAGGGAAGGCAAAGGGGAGAAAACATCAAGGTTCTTCACTGAAACATGGGCTGCTCTCATGAACCAGATGGCCCCTCAACAATGCATAGGTTTTTGGGAAGCAGACTCAGAGACCTTTGTAAAGGGGTGAGTGTGAGGATGCACAGTATATGTTGCAATATAAAAGGAGAGGTAGTGGATGATACAAATTAAGGAGGGATCTTGCCAAAGTGAGAGGTAGATGATGAAGGATGAGTGATTTTTCCTGGTTATAACAAGTGATGCAAGGAAGCATTTAAGAAGGCCAGAAATCAATACAAAATGCAGATACTATAAACTGATACAATTAGGAATTTTCAAAGATGCTTAAATTAACTATTTTCTGCAACTATTTTTTGATTGTCTTTGATAACCATCTTGCAAGGGGCTTTCTTACACTTAGGCAGTGATTTCTAAGTCATACGCTTAGAAAGATAAGGTGCTCGTCTGGCCTCTATAAACACATCTGGCAACTTCATAACTCGTCTTGTAGCTTCCTCTTTTGGATCTATGATAGGTTTTCTCTGAGGAGCCATTTAGGTCCTCTGCCAACATACAACTTTGAATCCTTATGGTTAGTTTGGACAGCACAACTTTGAATTTTCCATAATTTCAGTTGATTATCATGGTCACATTTCCCTACTAAACAAATGATATTTTCAGCTTTCCATCTCACCTTGGTATTTTGAATAATGGTTTAAATAAACAATTGGATTTGATGATCAAAGAGTTTTTTTCCAACCTAAATGGAAAAGATTCTGTGATTCTAAATGAGACATTATGATTCTAAATGAGACATCCTCCTGCCAGGCAGAGAAGGACCTGGGAGTGATGGTGGATAGTCAGCTGAATATGAGCCAGCAGTGTGCTCAGGTGGCCAAGAAGGCCAACGGCATCCTGGCTTGTATCAGAAACAGTGTGACCAGCAGGGCTAGGGAGGTGATCGTCCCCCTGTACTCAGCTCTGGTGAGGCCACACCTCGAGTACTGTGTTCAGTTTTGGGCCTCTCGCTACAAGAAGGACATCGAGGTGCTCGAGCGGGTGCAGAGAAGGGCGACGAAGCTGGTGAGGGGCCTGGAGAACAAGTCCTACGAGGAGCGGCTGAGGGAGCTGGGCTTGTTCAGCCTGGAGAAGAGGAGGCTCAGGGGCGACCTTATCGCTCTTTATAGGTACCTCAAGGGAGGCTGTAGCGAGGTGGGGGTTGGCCTGTTCTCCCACGTGCCTGGTGACAGTTCGAGGGGGAATGGGCTTAAGTTGAGCCAGGGGAGTTTTAGGTTAGATGTTAGGAAGAACTTCTTCACTGAAAGGGTTGTGAGGCACTGGAACAGGCTGCCCAGGGAAGTGGTGGAGTCACCATCCCTGGAAGTCTTCAAAAGACGTTTAGATGTAGAGCTTAGGGATATGGTTTAGTGGGGACTGTTAGCGTTAGGTCAGAGGTTGGACTCGATGATCTTGAGGTCTCTTCCAACCTAGAAATTCTGTGATTCTGTGATTCTGTGATTAGAATTGCTGAGAATTTGGTGTTGTTTTTCCAGCAGAAAGCAAAATCCAACCACATTTTTGGAAAGTAACACTAAACACTGAATTATGTTGTTATTGAGAATACTACATGATGTATAGATTCTTTGCAAAGTATGCCAACCTCCCCTTCAGACTGAGCGTATATTCACATTTTCACTTCTTGTCCCCCCCACTTTTTTTTTCCCTGCAGGTTCAGCATTTTCTGGTGCTCCTGTATGTACAATTACAGAAAGGGAGAAAAGTCCATAGATCACCCTGTGACTTGTTAAATTCCAAACAGAAATACAGCAACATCTTTATAATATCACAAGATTCTTTAGGATAGAAGAGAGCTCTTGAGATAATTTTGTTCAACCCCCCTGTTTTTTTAAATATATTCAAGGATGGAGACTCCAGAACCTCTCTGGGCAACCTGTGCTAGTGTTTGACCATCCTCACAGTTAAAAAAGTTTCTTCTTGTGATTAGACGGCAATATATGTGTTGTTTCAATTCGTGTCCATTGCCTCTTGCTCTGTCACTGGGCACCCCTGACTCTCTTGTCTTCATTCCCTTCCTTCAGGTATTTATACATGCTGATAAGATTCTCTGGGGCTTTTCTTCTGCAGGCTGAACAGTCCCAGCTTTCTCAGCCTGTCTTGTCGTGAAAGATGTTTGAGTCCCTTATAAATGTCTATGTGGTCCTGTTTTGGACTCACTCCAGTAGCTCCATATCTTTACTGTACTAGGTAGCCCAGCACAGCAGACTCAGCGTTCCAAGTGTGTTTGAACAATGCTGAGTGGAAAGGAAGAATCACCGCCCTCAACCTGCTGGCAGTGCTTTCAGTAATGCAGCATGGGGTGTTGTTGCTTTTGTATTACCTTGTCTGACTAGAAATCAAGATCTGGTGTTGGGAAGCCCTGATCCCTTCTTCATGTGCTATCTTCACTGGGATGTTTACCTAAGATACTAGCAATCCTGGGTGAGTTGGTATCCCCTTTGCCATTCATCTGTAGAGTGACCTTAAAGCCTGGTGAGCTCTCTTGGAATTTTGCCTGCCCCAGAAACAAGTGGTTTTCAAGTCAACCTGCAGAGACTGTTTTTCCAGGGTACATCTCTAGTGATCCACCATTTTGGACAAAATCGTTTTGAAGAAATACGAGGAAAAGGTGTTTTATTCTAGGCAGTTATGCCAGTGTATGGAACTTCATTCCTGATCCATAACAGAAATCAGCCTCCTAGGTTCTAGTTTCCAGACTAAACCTGTTTGCAGCAAGGTCAGGCATTTGCCACCATCACCTTACCTAAGTGTCACTGTCTCTGTGGCCACATGATAGGGTCCACAGCTGCGCCTCATACATTTTTGTTGGGCTTGTTTGGGTTTGGGCATTCTGAGTTGTCTGCTACCTGTGTCCCTCTCATTGTAATTCTAGAAGCCTTCCAACAACCTTAGGGATACAACTAAATGTACACAACATGAGGTTTGTGACTTCTTCACAGTGAAGTAAATTAAGGGTCTCTCCTTTCTGCAAAGGTGCTTACTTCCAAATCTCTTCTGGTATCTGCCAGGATTCCCAGTGTCAGTGTGGACATTAAAAACCAGACACAGCTCAGAGTGGAGCCCAGCTTAGGAGTTCAGGAGGAGTTGACAAACTTGAGTTAAGGTTCATAGTTTTTTGGCTCTCCTGGTTGTCTAAAGACCAAGTCAAAATTCCTAGAAGTTTTTTGTATATTATGTCATTTCCTCAGGGCTAGAAACATTTCTGGAAGCAAAAAATTTTTTGTATGGTGCCAGGCAGAAGTTATTACAAAATCACTGATTCAACAAGGAAACATACTTGTGGGCGAGCTGCACAAATTCTTGGGCTGCATTGATGTCCTGAACACAAGTCTGGAAAACATGTTTTTAGCCTAAATTATCAGTATCATCAATAAGCATCTTCACTGGCATTGTTACAGGAATAGATGGCAGTGCTATGCCCTGTGCCATTCACTGTGTCAATCACAGAGAGAGAGACCATACATGGCTGCTGCGTTCATGGGCCTTGCAAGTCACTTAAATATCTGTAGAGGAGCTGCTGCCGTATTAGCATTCACTTCTGATTCACGCTACCTTGTGTGACGTATCTGAGCCCAGTCCAGTAGTTAAAATAATTGTTGCTGAGCCTCTGTTTGCCTTACTGCCCCTTGCAGCTTCTGCTACCCTACCACCCATCCTGTCACAACTTTTGGAATCATTTTGCTCACTGACCATACCCTCATTGCCCATGTTTGCCCCACTACAGAACTGATCTTATCTTCAGGCTATGACAAGTGACCGCCAGAGCCATGTTGGTTTGAGTCTTACAAGCTGGCTTAGTTTGCATGACTTGCATAAATTCTAAGGCAATCCACACACCAGACAGAAGAAAACAGTAATGCTCCTTCAGGCAGCACAAGCAAGCCTTGCAGCTATTCCTGGTTGAGGGCAAGACCATGCTTCACTTAACAGTCAGAACTGCAAATTCTGTGTCCACTTACATTTCCTTTGCCCCTCCTTCGCTTAAGGCCTCTGGCTTTTTCTCATTTTGAATGTGCTGCTGCCCAACACAGCGAAAGGCTTGTCATACCTGTGACATGGGTCAGTATTGAAAATACGAATCCATATATGTCACATATTTATGTCACATAGATGCCTGCATTGTATTGAAAGTCAATGTGATTTAGTCTCCTAACTCAATTCCTTTTGAAATGTTACCTTTGATAATCCCCTGTATTTGATGAAAAATCCAGTTGTAAATATAATTTTGATTCAGTTGATAACCTAGATGAGTAAATGTTATGATTTTAAGCAGCTGTAGCATCATTTAAAGACATTAGCAGATGTGGTTTTATAGCCATATACATCTGATCATCGTCTCCCAGCCTAAACACACATAGAAATCTCATTCTTGTCTATTACAGAAAGCAAAGTATACAAACAATAGCAAATAGGAATTCATATAAACTGGAAGAACACAAAAGTGCAGCCATGGAGAATGTCCCAAGTTAAAGCCATTTTGTAAAATGTAAAATTAACTTGCAAATATTCCAAAATTATATCCTCTTTAAGAGCGATCTCAGCTATTTTCCATTCTCAAAGTAAAGAGTTCAGCTCAATCTACCCTTGGTTTTTATTTCCACATTATTCCAGATATCTTCATGAACAAATTGCTCTGATTTTAAAAAATTGCATAGTTCATGCTGTCAGCTTTCTGTGTTGTGCTTTAATATTAGGATATTCAACTTTGCTGAAGTGGCTATGTAAAACTGAGAGGACGAAGGTGCTTTTTATAGAGCTTCCAAATGTATTTGGGCAAGGAGTAACTCTGTGCAGATAATTAAAAGATGCTTTTTGCAGAAAGTATTTTGCAAGTCAGTCTGTATCTAAATACTTTAGGTCAGCTTTGTTTTTTAGGAGATTTTAATTGTTCATCTCTTCCCTTCCCAAAGAACAATTTAATCATGTGCTCAATCCTTTTAAAGCGACTGGGTGGAATTTTAAGTGGCAGAATACTAAAAAAGTAATTCAGCTGTGGAGCTGCTATCATTATGATGGTTTGGGTTCAACCCTACATGAGAGCATTAATTAGCTTCAGTTCATGAAGCAAGCTCTCAGTGACTGAATTTCTAGATTGATATTGTCTTTTAGAGTAGTTTTCATTCTTCTGTTTAAGAGTGTGTTCCCGTGCTTCCTGGACTTGAACTTACCTGGTAAGGTATGAATTACTTTTTTTTCCCCCTATGGATGGGAAATTTTGAAAATTCATAGATATATTTCCCTAGATAAGCTTTGGATTTTTTTTTTTTTTTTTTTTTTTTCAGTAGTTAATGTCAGGAAAAAAAAAAAAAAGGGTAAGAGCAGCATAATAAAATAGCTTCTGTTCTATTCCTCCTATCACAACTGCAAATGTTCATAAATATTTTCTGATTACTTCTGCAGGACATGAAGTGTACTAAATCCTTCCTCCCCTAGCATTAATTTAATAGAAAATATTAGTGAATGGAATGAGAAGGAATGAATTTACTCTTGTAAATGGCATTATTGCAGACACAGCTTTAATGTATCTTTAAGCAGGGCAATAACTAAATACCATTAGCTTGGATTACTATGGAGCCAATAACGCAGAGGTGATAAAGAGTCAGGATGAAGACATCATATCTGTTTCTGTTAGAATTTATTTTAAGCTGTTAATGGGAGATATAAGAAATAAATGGGTCCACCTTTGCAATCTCAGAAAATTCTCTAAGTATGAGCAAGGTGGCAGAAATCAGAGAGCAAACAAATGCAGTGTAGGCTCAAATAGTCATAAAGGGGATAAGTGCATCCCAGGAAACTGAAGCAGACTGTTATTTATTTACCTAGCTTTATTCTTTGTTATTGTTTGTTCTTCACATGAAATATTTAAAGAGGAGCTTTAAAATTTTCTGATCTATTGTACTTGAAAATGAAACCTTGGCCTTCCTGACAGCCCATTACTGTGCCATGCTGCACTGTACGGTGTTTAGTTGGATCCCCTTACTATGTGAGGCAACAGGCATTTTCTTGTGTTCTTTGCTTGAAGTACAATCAGGCTCGAGTCCAGTATCAAAATCTGTACAAAGATATTTGGACACTATTTCTTAGTAGAAAACCCTAAATCTTGTTTCTTTTTTGATACTTTTTGATTTTTTTTTTTTTAATCTCCCATTTAATCACAGAAATCACTCACTCTATGTCAGAGGACCTACTTCTCATGTAAATACTTTATATTATGCATTCAATTCTTAGAGCAAGCAAGCATGTATCATCCAATTCATGGGAATCAAAATATTTGCCTTTCAAGTCGTACTGTCTAATAGCAATGTTAATGATTGCTTTTAGTTAAGAAAATCATTCATTTCTGTTTCATGGTCATTCAGAAAGCTCACTCTCAAATATTTTTAAGGGCCATGTCAAATACACAAAATGGAGTTTATAGGAGAAGAAGGTTGCTGTAGCAGTTCAAGTCTTGGTCCTGGAAGGTTGTGTTTTTTTTTTCCTTGTTCTGCCATTTTTTTGAGAGTTGAGGGAAATGACTTAGCATTTCCATGTCTCAGTCCCCCATCTAAGACTGGAAGTTCTAAATTTTCCACCTGACAAGGATATTGTGAGAAAACATACATTCAGAGCATTTTGAACACTAAAAGGACCACTGCACCTTTTTCCTTTGATGCTTATGCAGCAGCAGCCAATTATTGGCACCTTGTTACTCAGTTGCAGCAATACATCCACTTAACTGAGCCTAACTAGTACCTGTTCAGTATGGATATGTACTGGATCTTCTGGATCTTCTAGAGTTGCACCCAGGCTTGATGGGATGACAACAAGAGATAGAAGTTTTACCAGGTTCTATGACAGTGTCTTTCCAGTAGCTATACTGCTTGTCTATTAAAAGTAACCACATAATTTCCTATATGAAATTGCTCATTTTGCTAGATTAAAGAGCCTGCTGGTGCCTAGATTTTCTCCACATGAAGGTGCTTGCACACTGTTATAGATTCATCTCTTAATCTAAGTTTTCATATGCTAAACTAATTGGGCCCTTTAATTGCAACGTATTTTCTGAAGTCCTCGAGTATGTCTGTGGCTTTTTCCTGTACCCTCATTTCTTAACATTCTAAGATGTACAACAGAACAATTTGCAATATACCAATACTAGTCTCATTCCTCCTGTGTACAAAGAAACAATTATCTCTTTTGCTGCAATATTTTACTGAGTGAGTGTGATGGGACATTTGTCTGGTAAAGCTTCAGTTTCTTCTTTAGAGTCACTAATTTCCATAGTTCAGCACTATGCTGTGAGCTTGGAATGCCTTCCATGCTCTGAGATGTGCAGCTTCTCAGTCAGGAGTGTTCATACACTTTGTTTCATTGACTGCTCAGTGGCATTGCTCACTTGTCAAGCTTTTGAGTTATTCAGACCATTTTGGTTATACAGATTATATAAGAGTTCAGATTAATATTATATACGTTAAATCTTGGTTGAAATTGGTTGGCGAATTAAGCAATATTTGCTGAGGAAGAGAGAGGCTGGAAATGGAACCAATAGGCAGGCATACAGACAGACAGCATGGCTGCATGAATCCTTTTTCTTTAGGGTTACAACCAGTTATTACAGGAAAATGGAAATCTAAAAGTTGAGGTTGGTCCTACTGGATCCCCAGAAAAGAAGACAACCAATTTCATGCCTGTCCTTGATATGATTTATTTGGAGAAAAAAAGCCCAGGAAATTCACAGTTTCTTCAGTAACCTGGTGAGAAGAGTCTTTTATTTTGAAAGCACTGCCACATCGAGGCATTTGGGGTCTCACTTGAAGAAAACTCAAGATATGGACGAAGCTTTGAGCATGTGCTAACCTTGAAGCACAGAACCCATCTTGTATGCCTTTAATTAAGCATAAGCACAAATGCTTTGCTGAACTGGAGCCTAGTGTAGTAACAGTAACGTCTGGATATAATTGCATGCTTCCCCAAAGAGATGTCTTCCCACTTATGGACTTCATTATTGATGGCTATCTATACCTATAGTAATAAGACAATCAGCATGTAGTAAAGCATTGGCTATGTAACTATAAACAAAGCAGACCATTTAAAGTATTTTTTTTTTTTTTTTAAGTTCAGCATTCAATATTGGTAATATGTAATTTTGCATTGGCATTGACTATCTGAGCCAAATTATACTGTCCTCTTTCTGGCAAAACTCCAGTTAATTTCATTGACTGGACTGCAAAGGTCTGGTTCTGCAGAATGCCAAGCAGCTACAATTTCTTTTGGTTTTACTAAAACCTCTTACAACTCAGCACCTCCCAGCACTGGGCTATTTTTAAAGTGTTTCAGGCTCCTTTGTGAATGCACAATGTTATAAAAGGATGAGGTATTTGCTGTAATATGCATAGGGTGGCCAGTGTTTGTGATTATGCTTGATGTCTCGTACTATAGATACATCTTTGTAATGACAACCACAGCTTCCATTAAATAATAAAGCAAGCGATGCATATTCCTGTCTGAGAAATTGTACTTGGACATGTTTGTGTTACCCAAAGACCAGTTCAGTCAAATCTTCCTGTTCTCCACATGTTTATATTTAAAGTAACTTCTATGTTGACCAGTATCAGAGCATACGTTGTTTGTTTCATCCTCAGACTTTTGATATTACATTCAAAATTGTCCGACTGTGCCTCTTAACTATCTTCCTCTTGCCTGCATGGTAAGGAATCTAAAAAAGAGTGATCTTAAATGGGTAGCTCTGCATTGATATGTGTCCTGCATAGCCCTCTGCATAACCCCCTTAGCAGCATACAAACTCAGAAAACATCATCGTTATTTTATTAACATGTAAATGGTAGGCATTCCTCAATCGAAACATTGAGTCTAAATGTAATGTAATTGTATAGTAACGTGTAATTAATGAGTATTCAGTGTTGCGGGATGATCAGGTTCCTGTGACCTTTAGAATTCAAGTTTTTCTTTCATTTTTTAAACTTTGATCAATTCCTGGAAACCCAAGAATAAATACATATACATTGTATCTGTTACAGTACGAGGGAATAGTGAACATTAGTCCCTGTGAGATCTGAAGTACACAGGTTTCTGCAAATTTCTTATGTGCATACTTTCCACAGCTAATGTGTGTTAATTTAGGTTTATGCATACTTCTTTATTTTTGTTCACAAAGTTCCACTTAGTTCAGTTTTTGACAGTAATGATTTCTGTGTGGGTTTTTGCAGCCTTGGACAGCAGCAGAAGGAAAGATTTTATGTAGAGAAGCTGGGGCACAAGCCATTGAGTGGGACAAGAGATTTAAAATTCAGTGCAGCATTGCTGGGGAATGGTCAGACATAGGCTGGAGACCAGGAATGCTGTTTCAGAGGACAGACTTGTATCTGCCCTCACTCCTGCTTATTTTTGTATTTCCAGAGAATAAAACGTTCAGATTTAGTTATTCATCATTTGAAAGGGAAAAAAAAAAAAAAAAAAAAAGAGGAAAACTCTGAACAGCCACATTTTTTCCTTACAAGAAGCTACAAGACCACTGAAAACCAGGTCTTTTATTAAAGTGCATAAATGCAATCTTATCTGTGTACCTTAAGGCAAACATGATTGTAAATTGTCTTTCATATTCAGAATTACTGCACCAGAGAAACAATCTCTACCCAAGAATCAAGACAGTCCAGTAGTTTAATAGCTGAATAATACAGATCAGCCTTCCGGACCCAACCTTCAGCCTGACATCAGTCTTCTATGCATGAGCTTCAAAGGGAACCATATTTAGTCCTCTAGGACAGTAAAAAGATTGTTTGAAGTTAGTAGAGCACATGTGTAAGTATTGGCAGGCTCAGGGCTTTTATCCTCAATGAATATAAATGTCTTACCATGTTAGAAGTCATTATTGTTTAGAAATAATAGTTGCAAATATTTGAAGCAGCTGGCCTTTGAAATATGCTTGTTTGAGTGGTTCATTATACTATACAACTTTTGTTTGTTTCTATGTATTCTGAAAGGATAGTAATGTTTAAGCCTTTTAGTCCTTCCTTGCTTTTGATAGGAGAAAAGGTATGTTTCCATGTCAATTAACACATTTGTTCACATATATTAAAACCATTGTGCAAATGAGTATTTTTTTTTTCTTTTTTTTCTTTTTTCCACTGTAAGACAAGGTTTGTTGAAGGTCAAGAAGACTCATGTTAAATGGACTATCTGGCTAGAGTTTCAAAGCACAGGTCATCAGTTCACTCTTGTTTGAACATGTTCAGCAACATGTAAGAAGGCATTCCTGGGATATGTTTCTGTTCCTGTCTGCAGCTTTAATGTAATGGACACCTGATTTTATTTCACAGATGTAGAAGTGCAGAATTTCTCAGACAATTAAATGATCAGACAGAAGGAGATGGAATTGCTGCTATAGAACAGATACCCTGACTGATGGAAGAAAGCCTCAGCTCAGACAGTTTTCAGCACTCTGAAGGTTTAGGCAGGTCCCTGGTAGATTGCCCTCCACCTGTGAGGTCTCGTCTCCCATGACCAAAGCAGATTTGTGCCTGGCATTTGATCGTCTAAGAAGTGTCGGGAGAAGAGAGAATGGCCTGGGGACAATTAGCCTCTGCTGCACGTGGTCATGCACCTTCCGGGCTATCTCCTGCTATACAGCTTTGACCACCATGGGCTTGCATTCCCCAAACGCACATTTTGTTTTAGCTTTTGGTACTCATATGGCGAGCTGCGTGGAAGCAGTGTCACATTTTTCTTTGCCTTTTCACTGTTCCTGAAGGAATTCAGGTGATTCCCCCTCAAAAATATAAATAAATAAATAAATAAATCCCTGAAATTGTTGACCTGCTGGGATTATAAAGCTACCATGTCATTTAAGTTTATTACTTTTCCAGAGTGGCTGAGCTGCCTTTAAGGCAGTTCTCATAAGATCTCCTGCTAATCAGGAATACTCAAACATTTGAAAAGTTTTGCACTTTTTTTGCAGTTAACATTTCCTCTGAACCCTTTTATTACATCTGAAAGCAGGAAAGAAGCAGGAGATCTTTGTAATGGTATGGTACATGTCCCATATGACAGACATCCTGTTAAAAGTGGTGGTTCCTGTTTAACCTAAGACACACAATTGCTCAAATAATTTATACTACATGTGTAACTTTGAGGGAGGGAGAAAGGAGGAGAGCCCAAAACATATAAAAATATATATTTCAACTTATGCTTACTAGTGATCAAGCTTAAATTATCATAACACAACTCTTATTGTAATACCATTATTTTTATTGTTAGAGCCAAAATAATTGATCTGTGTATTTATGATCCTTGTCTATGATTAGTTTTCTGTCACAGGATGTGATCAGCTTGTGTTGTTATGACTATATTTTATTTACTACTATTTTCCTACACAGTGCTGAACACTTCCTGCTGAAGAAGCTGAACGGACAAATCCATGAAGATATGTTTCATTTTCCATGACATTGAATGATGTTTCCATATATAAACATAATAATAGAGTCATTACATATGCACTCACATTATCATAGCTGCTGTGTGCTCAGTGTTATTCAAAACAAGGCAGGAAGCCAAATATTCCTAGTTTCCATTTTGATTTAAATTGTATTTGTAATAAAGGGATTTTCATTCAACCTAAATGCAGTTTCATCCTAGTCCAACAAACCTTCCCACTTCTTTTATTATTATTATTATTATTTTTTTTTTTTCTTTTATTCTAGGTCACTCAGTCCTGATACATGTGAAATTCTCCTCTGGTGGTGATAACAGCAGTGCTACTCAATGAACTATAACAAGGGCTCTAAATGCATCTCCTGTAGCATACCACAGTGATTTGCAAAAGTGGGAATAAATCAAAGCAGTGAAGAGATGCCATGTTGAGCCAGAAGCTAAATGTTACATCTTGTTGCATGAGGCTAGGGGGAGAACAGATCCTGTTTTTCTGGCAGCACAATATCTTTGTGCTTGTTACCTCCGATCCAACCCCATTAAAACAATCATTCAGAATCTGCAGGAAATTGTCACCTCTTTCTTTCATGCAATGGCAGCTGGTATTGGTGCCTACACACATTTCTCATTTCCTTCAAGATTTTCAACGCGCATAAAAAAAAAGAAGCTTAATTTATATTAAAAAATGTGTCAGCTTACCCTGAGGCTCAGCACGGGCACCAGGGAAAAAATAAAAGATAAATGCCTCTAGGTGAACTGGCAGAGGCTCTAATTCTCTACTCACTCTACTGCTACACAGTATGCACCACATTAATCATTTCACACAGGCAGGCGTTTAAGAAAACTTCAACAATTTTAAAATAAAGATGCATTGCCCTAAACTTAATAATAATACAACCGTATCTTGTAGATCAAGCTTAGTTCACACATACCATTAACCTCCAATAGAAAAGATATAAAATAATCTTGTAGTCCTCTGTGACATAATTTTTATTATTGTTTCTTTTGTCTATAAAGCTATGTCACCTCTAGTGGGCATTTCCCGCGCGTGTATGTATAAGTGTACATATATAATGTTGTCATTCATCTTATTCAAGATATACACAGGACGTTTTCTACCTCCCACCTTTATTGTGTGGCTGGGTAAATGCATTATGTGATCCCAGTGAACTTCACTACACCTCAGGCCAATTTGGACGTAGTTTTTCTTTAACTTTCTGTGCTGGGGGAAATATTTAAGTAAGGAAATATTTAAGTACTAATAAGGAAATATTTAAGTACTTTCCTTAAGTAAGGAAATATTTTCCATGGTTTTCTAGCTTACATGAGTCCCACATTTTTTATTTTGTTTCCCCCTATCCTTCTAAAACTATCTGATGTTCCACATGCTTAACAGTGCTGAAGTCACAAAGATAAGTACAAATAGTACTTGAAGGTGCAAGACAACATCAGGTCTTGAAAGGCAGTAATGATACATTCAGGTAGACTTGGAGGATGAGCTATGCAAAGCTGCGAGGGAAGCACCTCTTTTGGAGGACAGGCACTACACAATAGCAGCTGTTGTGCCAATGAGAGACATTAGAAGGTGGGAATAAAGACTGGGGTCTCCTGAAGGCCATAGTTTCATGACTTAGTTTCATGACATAGTTTCATGATACACAATGTGCCGCAAGGCTGGCTAACCTAACTAGCTGGAGACAGCTGTCTCTTGGAGACAGCACCATTGGTTGTACTGTGGCATGCAAAACTTTACACTAGTCCCACCACATTAGAAGATGTGACTCCAGGGACTGCTGGCCCCTTGCTGGTTTCTTTGCCACATGGTTGTCAGACAGCTCAGTAGCTGGCCTGAACTGTATGTCTGGACTCCTAGCAGCCACCTCAGAAGGTCTGCAGAGATTAAAAATGACTTATTGTTTCATAACTACCTCTCAGAGCTACATCAGCATATCAGAGAACAAAAAACGGTTCTGGGTAACAGTCTGTGACCTGTGAGGAAAGGCTGCATCAGTTACAAGACAAACTGAAACAGGAGAAATGCAAATAAGAACACTAAAAACACTAGGCAGTGATATATGTATGGGTGCATTTCAGATACACCATTCTCAAGGCTTGCCATGTGATGAAATGACACGCAAATACAGTTCCTCCTCCATCTGCAGATTTTGTTGAACAACCAACCAAAAGGCTTTTCAATGTGATGCAGAACTTGGGGATGGATCCTGAAAGTCGGTATCTGTTTGTGCAGCTGGTGTTGACAACAGGGAGGTGGCTTACACAACTGATCCCCCTTCGAGGATCGAGGACTCCTAGGAAAACATGGGATCTGCCTGCAGTGGGCAAAGGCACATATGCTGGCCAGCCTGTAAGGAGAATTTTAAACTAGGGACGATGGTAGGGAGCGGTTGGCCGATGACCAAGTGAGGAAACACAGTTGTCCAAGTGTGCAGGATGATGTGAACAGGAGAGGTGCTGTAATCAGCAAAACAGGGCAGAAGGAGGCCCACTGCAAGAATACGCACACAAACAAGCAAATGTCTGCAGGACAGCATGGTGAAGGAAATTCTCATACCTTCTCTGAAAAACCCACATGACAGGATGCCTCTCTAAAGTGCTGTACACTAACACACATGGCATAGAGGGGACAGAGGAAGAATTAGAGGTTTGCATACCATTGAAGGGCTGTGATCTCATTGGGAATATAGGAACATGGTGGGATAATTCACTTGATTGTAGAGCAGCAGTGGATGGCTACAGGCTCTTTAGGAAGGACAGTCTGGGATGCTGAGGAGGGCAGCTGTCCTGTACGTGAGAGAGCAGCAGGAATGCATGGAGCTCAGCCTAGGGATGGTTGAGAAGCCAGCTGAGAGCTGGTAATGATTTGTGGGCAGACCGATGTGGGTTATGTTGTGGTGGGTGTCTGCTACAAACTACCTAATAAAGAAGAAGCAGATGAGACCTTCTTCAGGCAAATGGAAGTCTCATGTTCACATGTTTTGGTCCTCATAGGGAACTTGAACCACACTGATATCTTCTGGAGGGACATGACAGGGACCAAGCAATTCATGTGATTTCTGGAGCACAGTGACGATGGCTTAATTATGGAGGTGTTTGAGGATCTAATTAAGGCAGGAAATCTGCTGGAGCTCACACTTACAAACCAGGTCAAGTATGTAAAGGTTCAGGGCAGCTTTGACTGCAGTGACCATGAGATGGTGGAGTTCAGGATCCAGAGAGAGAGAGATACAAGGCAAATAACAACTCTAAGCTTCAGGAGAGTAGACTCTGGTAGGGACCTGCTTGGAAGGATCTCATGTAAGGTCCTGATGAAAAGAGAAATCCATATAATTGGATGATTTTTGAGAATCACCTCCACCAAGCTCATAAATGATCCATCTGGCTGTGGAGGATGTCAAACAAAGGTGGTAGGAGGTCTGCATGGATGAACAAGGCTCTCATAAAGAAAAACAAAACAAAACAAAAGAAGTGCAGAAGACGTGGAAGAAGGGATACATGACCCAAAACCTCCAGAGGTCCCTTCCCACCTCAGCCACCCTGTGATATCTCTGAATCTGTGAATCTGTATATTTTAAAGCCTGTTCTTCAATGCCCATGAAGCAGTGTGGCATTTAAAAGACACCTGTTACTTATTCCCTCAGTTTCAGGTGCCTGTCTCAGGAGATCCATTTGCTGACAACAAAAATTTCTGGGGTCTACTTAACCTTCAGAAAATATTATATTATTGCATGCACCACCAGTATCACTGCAGAAATGGCAGGTTTAAATGGTGCCTGCTTTAGTAGGTTAAAAGGAATTTGTTAGGAAGTGTATATTTAAGCACTATTGCTATGGCACAAAAGACAATGTAGATGTGTGCTCAGTAGGAGACTAGAAGTGCAAGATCAGAACACCAGGAAGGAAAATGCTTTGAATGACTGGGCATGATTTAAACAGCAGGAATGATAGTATTGCCTGCAGTAGTAGTTTGATCATACACAATAGCAACATACAGATCTAAATGGCCATTTTTCTTACACCTTTTTCTTTAAAGTTTAGTGATTTGAATGTGATTTATAAAGTGTAGCAATTTGTATTTGTTTTCACAGAGGTGTGCTTGGATTCACAGCATCATTGACTGAGCAATGAAGAATCAGCCCTTCAGTTCTTTGAAGGAAAGGCTAAGGACCCAAAACTTTAGTTTAGGCTAGGGTCCAAAACTTTAGTTGGCATTTTTCTGCTGAAGTCAGTGCAGCTGCTTCGATTTACAGTTCTCAACATCTGGACTGAATGCTGCAGAATGGGAAGAGGACAGGAGAAGGTGAGGAAAAATGCACAACTTGGTAATAGCTATTACAGAATTGAGAAGTACAGCCTAGAAACTTTCTTCATTGTAGTGAAACTGAGCTCCTCTTGGATCAACTGATGAATAGGAGCTGCACATCTTTTGAAGGATCTTAGAGAGAGTCTTGGGTCCACAGAAGAATACTCCAATACTGTTGCTGTAATCACAATAACAACAAAAACCATAAAAACAGCAGAATAAATAGATAAACTGCACTTTTTGACAGCCTCCAGCTTTGTTTGTATCTTTTGAAATGGCTTTTTGAGAAATACATTTGAAAAGTTTTGTGTTACTGTCACAAAGTATTACAGTATAATTATTTTGAATTGTAGTTCTTTGGTTTTGATTGTCATGCTTTTTTTTTTTTTTTTTTTTTTTAATTCAGAGAAACAAACACACTGCTTGGGCTGAAAATGTTCAGTGTTTTTTCCAGATGAGTAAATGTTTTTTTTTTTTTTTCCCCTAAAAAATGCATAAAATGTTCACTTGTTTCTGAGTATATTTTTTTTTTGTTGAATTTTAATACTGATGGCTGATTTTTTTTTTTTTTTTAATAATAAATAAATAAATAAGGTAAATAGTTCTCATAAATAACAAGAACATGACCATTGTAACAAACAGTTGTGTTCATAAGTGCACAAGTATGTTAAAAGGAACTGGAAACCTGTTTTCTTGCTGCAAAGGGCTGTAAAGAGTTTGCTTTTAAGTACACATGTTCTTTTAAACATACATGTGTATACATGTATATAGGTGCACACAGATGCACACCTGCTGTGCTACTGGGGGAAGCCGATTCTGCTTAAGCACAATGTAAGTGACAAGTGATAGTGTGTTTCAAAAAGTTTGCTCCTGTAAAGCTGTGGCTGTAGATCTGATTTTGGTGCCAAAGTTGTAGTCCCCCCATACTGCTCTAGTTCTTGACTGCACTCAGGTTCCACCTGAGTGGTATATTCCTGCTAATCCGCAAAAAGACACTCTTGCACCATGGGAAACTTGTTGGACCTAGATGAAGCAACCTAAAATTTAGTTAGTTCATACAAACTGATTGTTCCATCCTACAGTAGAAACTCCCAAGTTTCTTCACTTCTTGAACCTTCTGTAACTCAGAGCAAGAAAAGGTAGGGTGTTTTTTTGATTCAGTGTGCACAAGTAGTGTATATTTCATGCAGTGTTTTCCTTAACAGGTTCAAAGTTGACCATCAACATGTGCATCTAGGTTCAGAAGCAATACAGATTTTTCTGTCGTTTGAGCACTGGCTTTCTAAGGAAATATCACAAGACCCAGTAAAGAAAGTTAATACCCATCTCCTTCCCTGAGCATTAGAAAACCATACTTTTCTCAGCTGTTCTTAAAAAAGTAACAAAATTATAATGTTTCAGCTATAACTTAAAAAAGCTCTGTTTTTGCTGTAGAACCCCTATAAAAGGTCTTTCAAAAATCATATTTTCTGCCCTTGGCCTCTTTCTATTTTTAAACTTCCCTTATTTCCTTATTGTATTTATTTTGACCTCTATCAAGTGGTTTCTGTATTACTGTTATTTTTGTAATTTTATGGTGTTCTTGTAGCTTACTGTTTTCTCTTTGATCTACTCCTTTTCAGCTTTCTCATCTTTAAAAAAAAAGTTTTCTTCTTTTTTCTTTTTGTATCTCTGTCTCCCAAGTGCAAGCCTTTATTTTGCATTAGCAGGTAAATCTTTGGAAATCATAAAGGGTCCCAAAGATTCTGGAATTTTCTACCACTGAACACAAAAATATTTCAAATTCTTGCTTCAAAGACTTTCAGGAACAAAGAAGCTTTTCTCAGACCACTAGCGAATCCACCAAGTTCAAATGAACTGTCTTTGCCAGCAGAGATGAACTAATAACAGAACAGCATAGTCTTGCAAGAGTAGCCAAATATGTTCAGGGAACAAACATATCCTTGACATCATAAGAAAAAAATCACAGTTTATCTCTTTAATAACCATCTTCAAGGGAAATTAATGCTACTTTGTCCTTTGTGCAGAACAGTAATTGGATTGTGTGTTTCAATTATATCTGGACAAAGGCCAGGATATTGAAATACTTCTAAATATTAGATTTTCTTGTCCAAAAATTAGATTTTATTGGCATTCTCTTTCCGAGATTTCTTCATTAAAAGCTTCATTAAGCATAAATCTTCTTTCCACACAGCTAAAAAAAACTAAATTATTTTAAAAGGGTCATTTAGAAAGGTTTGCCCTCCCCTCCTCCCACTGTTTATGCTGAGAGACAAGTTACCTAACAAGGTTAGAAGCCAACCTGCCTTACCTAGGATGTTTTTCGGCTAGCTGCTTGAACTCATTGTCCCAGTTTGGCCTTCCATAGAAGGTCTTCTGTCTCAAACCAGTAATTACATCCATCTTGTCATCATAATGTAGGGCTATGTGAGTAGCCTAAAGGCAAATTCACAAGATAATCATTTTAGAATCAACAGTGTATACTCCAAGTAATAGGAGAAAGCAGTAATACAGCTTCTCAGTGAAAGACAGAAGTATTAATAAGAAAGAAAACTGTAATTATCAAATGGCAATGAGGAGAGGAGAAGAGTGGGGAGGAGAGGAGAGTAGGGGTACTCAAGAAGTCTAATAAACACTTCCAAAAGTGCTCATGACCTCAAAGGTTTTCAGCTTCTTGAGACAAAACATTTGAAATGAGTTGGGATTAAATATCTGTTTTTACTGTCTGGACCTAAGTGCCAATGACACTTTTACAGGCAAGATTCCTAAACTTCTTCTCAGTTTTTGAATATCACACCCTACACTTCATTCTCTGCAGTGACAGTGACAGTCACTGCTTTAAGGCCAAGTTGGAGTTTAGGAAAGGGAAAAAATAAAAGTGTATTGAGACAGAATTTGACAATAAATATTAGAAACTACATGCACCTTAGGGACTCTTGGTATGTCCTGACCATTGTGCTGCTGATGTACCAGAATATAGTCACAGATGTATCAGCTCTGTGGGGGTAAAACCCTGAGTATTTTGTCTTCTCCTGGCATGAAGGCAGGTGCAGAAATTAGATCAGCTCAGGTGAAGCAGTGATCTGAGTGAGCTGCATGTGTCAGTGCCAAGAAAACAAATCCTGATTTTCATGGACAGTTACTGTCCCTCAGCTCTTATGCTACACTCATTTCCATGCTATCTGAGTACCACTAGATATAACAACAAACCCACCATTTCTCTTAATTGTGCTGCTATTGTGTAGGAGTAATACACTTGTTTTCATTACTGTTATATCGCTGTTACTATAACTGTCGAGAAATTACTGGAAGAAGACTAAATTAAAAAATGGGCTTTGCATTTAGTTCAGGCCACTATCATCTCTTTCAGAAGTGGCTGCTGAAATTTAGATCTATTTCATGCTAATATTGTATATTTCTCATGCTAATGAGTGTTACGAGTCTTCCATGTTGATTAACAAATCTATTATTCTTGTCAAGTGCATTTGTCACAAGAGGTCACAAAAACTCCTTGTTAGTTTGGGCCAGTGTCACGGAGGGCTTGGAAGAGTCTAAGAAAAAAATCGAAGTATTTGGTAGGAGTGGGAGGCAGGGAGCAATGTAGGATATTTGAATTGCTTACAGCAAAATTATGCCACTGAGCAAAGGGGATATTTCGGTTCAGATCAAGTGGAACTTTTCCAGGGTTTTTGGTGTCAGTCCTTTGTATAGCTCACAGTGTTAACGAAGAATCTCAAGAGCATTACAAGAAACAATAGGCTGAAACTTAGTTTCTTATCCAGGAAGAAGCAGACCTGTGCCATATCTGTTTGGCCATCCAATACCAAGAAAGAATATACAAAGAGCCTGAGACACTGAAAAAAACTTATGTCTGTGGGGGGCTGGGGTTTGGGGGTAAACACCCTCCAGAAGTGGAAGGTGCACTAGAAGATGTAAATTTACTTCATTTCAATATGAAGTAAAGTTAAGCATCATCCAAATATTAGTGGAGATGAATTTCAAACTATGATGACTGATGAACTAGAATTTCCTGACAGTAAAGAAGGCCTATAAGAAGAGGGAGCTCTGTGGATCTCTGAAGAAGGGGGAGCAGTTAAGAAGCACAGCTGCTCTTGGGCTTTGCTTGAGAAGCAGACATTGAAAAACAATCCTCTCCTGCCCTAGCCCTTTGGAGGTGGAGTGCTGAGGTACTCTGGGAGCAAAAGCAGTACCAGTGTAGTGGAGAGGCAGCACGACTCCAGGGATCTTTCTATATCACCTAACCAGCAGCACCAGATAACACAGCAGTGCTGACAGGAGACTGGACAAAGGGGTTTGAAGGGAAGGAGAGACTTCAGAAATGTGTGGAACACACAATTGAGGAGAGTCAGGCATCTCAGCAAGAATAGTTGTCTGCCTACCTGACTTTTGGTCTGATATTTGCCCAAGAGGGAAGTGAGATGTTGACAGCTAAGAGATGAGGGCAGCTTTGTGCTTTGTTAGGTTCATGAATAACTTCTTTCAAAACTGATTTTAGGTAATACCTCATGTTATTGGTAATGCAGAGTAGTGACTTCTAGGATTGCTTTACTGCTTACTTCTATGACTACTATACTTCATGATCCATGATCGGAAGAGATTTTTCTGAATATATTTTTTTACACATACCTCATTACATGATCAAATCCCTGAAGAAGGCAGAAATAAACTTTTTTTTTTTTTTTTTCTTTTTGTGGTAAACAGCAAGGGGAAAGATTTCTGAAATCTGATTTTTAATCTTTAGTAGACTGTCCTTGTATTCAGTATTCAGTAGAGGCAGCAGGAAATAAAACAGTAGAGCAAAGACTTTTCTGTGAGAGACTTTCTGGCAGGTGCCTAACTCTGATCATAGTGTGATCTGAGAGATCAGTTAAAAAAATACAGAAAGAGAAAATCAACTCTTTTAGGTTTAGGTAAAGACTAAAGAAGTTGAATAAAAGCCACACAGTCTAAGGATTAAGTACCTCAAGGTGGGATGACAACTTGAAATTATAAAATCATGAATTTAAACTCAGTCAGAGAAAATATCTTTTCAAACAACATAAATCAGTCCATAGAGTTTGTTGTCAGAATGTTATGAATGCAGCAGGATTCAAAAGTGTACTGGACATATATGTGAACAACAAAAATTATAGTAAATAATGAGTAAACAAAACCAATACTTTTTATACAACCCTCCATATTTCAGTGTATCTATTTAAAGGATGTTCCAAAAACATGAACAAAATGTCCCTTTACAAGCTCCCAAAAGCCTCTCTGCACTTGTGTTTGAAACACCTGGTAGTCAGGGCTGCCCAGGAAAAGAGACTGGACTGAAGGGATCACTGGCTTGCTTTCTCTGTTCCTGGTTTTCTAAATGTGAGATGGAAATGGAAACAGTCTGGTGTCTTTATATTTACAGTTCTTTGTCTCTCTGTTTCATCCATCATTCATTCATCTGTTCCTGTTCCATATGTTACCATACTGGAAAAGCAAGGTACATTAACTCAGACTCATAAGAGTTTCATCATTACCTGACTTTCATCCCAACCAGTAAGAAATATATGATAACTTAGAAAATCATTTTTCCCTTTTTCAGCCATTTTTGTTTCCAAAAGGAACAGAAGATCAGCAAACCACTCAAATGCTGATGGGTCTCGACAGATCCAGTAAAAATAAACCTGTCAGATAAAAGTAAAGAGATTAAGCAGGAAGAAAACTTTCAATAAAACTTCCTAATGATAAGCTCAAGTCATTAAACACAGTGTGTGTGACTCCTCTCCACTGTAAATTTAAACAGAATCACACATCATTTTGATGATGAAAAGGCTCTGTAATTAAAATAAATAAATAAATAAATTCATTCATTTTCATCTTAATGATTGACTGAAGATTGATTCACGTGTCAGTGAAGCTAGGCAGTGCACAAGTTTCCCAACTTCTCCTGCCAGTACACCTTTAACTAAGAGTACCTAATCCTGCATTTCTTGCAAATCGCTTGAAATCCTTTGAAACTTTGCATTGATTTTTGGTTATGATGAACAGGGAATTTCAATTTTACTCAGCACTGAAGAAAGGAATTCTTGTTTCTCAAGACTTTGTGCCATAGGTTGACAGTTGATGTGGTCAAAAGTTATTAGCTATGTACTTCAAGTTAAATACCCTATATAAAAAAGTCTACAGAATGTCCCTAGATTTTTTTTTTTAATTTATGTCTTTTTTAATTTGGAGCATATAATTTCTAGAAAAACATTAAACTGTAACTTTAAAGTTGCCACAGGGGTCTAATGAACCGCAATCCCATGATTTTGTTTTCTATTGTTTAAAGACCTCCTCTCTATGAAAAATTTACACTTTTTTTTTTTCCTCTAAATTTCTCTAGTTTCATCTTCCATATGCTGTATTTTTATTTTATTTTATTTTATTTTATTTTATTTTATTTTATTTTATTTTATTTTATTTTTAATGTTGTAGTCTGGATTGGAAAGCCTACTTTTAAAGCTTTGTTTCCCAGGCAGAAATTAGAGGCTGGGATCAAGCTGTCCTGTATTTGCTGGGATCTTGGCATAGGGTAATGCTTGCATAGGGAATCAGATTGTTCAAACCAGATGGTCAGTCACTGTCCATATGATGATGCATGTTTCTATTTCAAGAGTCCTCATTGTGGTATCTTCAGGTGGATCAGGTGAGACTCCCCCAAATCCCTGTTCAGCTCAATACTTAAATCCAGGTGGCCCAGGGACCTCTGTGACCACTCCAGCACGCACATGATCTATTGTGATCAATTATCTTACCTACATACAAAGCATTTTTAAACTAATTAACTATGTATAAAAGACTGTCCTGCATGACCATTTCTGCAGGAACAGTTTCTGCTGGAACTGTTTATTTGCAAGTGTGTTATCCATGTACAAGTGAATCAAATTTTCATCTGGAACCATGTGCAGAGTCTCAGAACCTGTGAGATTTATCTCCCAGGATCTTAATCAACACACTAAAACATATAGCTGGCTTAGGCAGAGCAGGAGCTGCCTCGGGGAGTCTTCAAAACAGTTGGAAATTACCACCTGGAAACCTCCTCCACTAATCAGTCAAATGCTGAGCTGTGAAGGTGTCTGGCAGTGTTGCCATCACCTCATTTCATCTAAGTCCATTGTCTCAAGCACATCCTGCTATGCACAGGACAAGAAGGGGAATTCCTGAACCACTCGGGATAGCACTTGGTGTCTGCCCAGCCACTGCCATGAAGCACAAATGAACCACAATTATATATACCATTTATATATAAATATATATGCATATATATACACACAAATTGATTGCCATTCTTATTACTTAAGTTCTGGAGCTCTTGCCATGTTAATGCAATCCGTCATTACATTCAAACAGAGAGCAGCAGACCTTGAAATACCCTGTGTGCCAGGCACAGCTGCATGCAGGGACAACCATCTGGAAACAATATAAGGTCTCTCAGTCAAGAGTCTTGAGCATACATCTCCAAGGCCATTATGTCCTTCCAAAAATGATACCTGATGTCCAAACTTGTGTGGTGAGATGTTCTGCATATACTGAGTGGAGAATTTTTGAAACCTAACTGCAAGACCTAGAAGTTCTTCCTCAATTATTTATAGCCCCATTGCATGCTTAGGATATGAGTTCAGCCAATGTAAATTTTACCTTTGGGGAAATGGATGCTTCTCCAGACCAGCATGAGGCTGGGCAGCAAGACCTGAATGCAAGATGTTTGTATCTTTGTGGTATAATGGCAAAAGGATAAGACAAAAATATCATGGAAAAGGTAAAGAGGTAAACAAAGACAATTAGTGTAGAGAAAATTGGGACTGACATAAAATAAAGAAATAGTGGCCAGAAATTTGAGGAGAGTTACTGGAACTCTTGGAAAACAGACCACTGAGAAACTCAGAGGTAATGAAACATCCGAGGCATATGGAGTGGGACTGGAACCAGAGATGAGACAAGAAACCAGTGATGAGATCTTAAAAAGATCAGGACATCAACAATTTGGAAAGAGAACATAGGGTCATATTTGCTACACATAATTTTCTTCCTAAAATGCTGGGGTAGAACCCAACGTTCCTAAATTTCATAGTTCCTCTGCTCACCAGGAAGCAGGATCAGGAAAATCCAGTGATGGAGAGAGCGCTTGTTGTTCTGTGCACTTCTTTGTCAAAGACTCAAAGACCGACTGCTGTCAGTCATTTCAACAGCTCATAGACAGTGGTTCTCTCTGGACAATGTAATTTTGAGTGTAATTTATATAATGCCTCCAAAGGGATACTTCACAAACATGGAAGAAGCTTAGAAATACACAAACTCAGATTAAAAAGGAATGACATGGAGGTCCCCTATAAACTTATATAATATAAACTATAAACTTATAATGATGGGATGGCTGGCACTATTTTTATTGTGACTATGATTTTTTATATTGTTGCAAAATCTCTTAATTTCCTCCAACACATCTCCATTTGTGCTCACCAGGCCCTTCTGTTTTTTATTATACCTCAGTATAAAATGTAATCTAGAAGGTCTGTCCCCAAGATGATCACTCTGGGGAGGTCTGAAAATTTGGAAATTATAGATCTTTTCCATAGGATCAATGAGCTAAAGATGCATATTAGACATTTCTGAAGTGAAAAATCAGAGGAGAAACCAGGAAGCTATAAAGAGATTTCCCAACGTTTTAATATAGCAAGTTGTCAGATTTCTGGTAAGGTGGTGGGAGAAAAATGTGGTAATACCGCACTTCATTGGAGATTTGGTGAAAGAGGCTAACAGTAATTTGAGATGTTTCCTAGATCTGAGCATGCCGTAAGGGACCATCTGTGGTTTCTGTAAGAAATATAAATGAAGTATGAGCCTAGTAAGCAGAGATAAATCATTCAAGGTTAAATAGGGTATTTTTACTGCCCAGGAACAGGACTGTCTGCAGAATGTTAGTACCAACTATCTTTGCTGTTTTCTTTTTCCTATTCTGTTTTAATGTTTTACTTTAAATAATGCTTTGCATGGGTTCATTGCTGATTTACACTGACATAGGTTATGAGGAAAAAGCAAGCACTGACTTCATAGCATTTCATTTTTGTGACTAACAACAGCATTATTTTAAATTAGCAGAAATATATAATTTATAGCCTTAAGCTTAATTTATTTATTATTTTGTGGATGAATCATGAAGTCCCTGCTTTTTCCACATCCACTGCACCTTGAAAATGAGGCCATGGAGTGCTGTCAGTCTGTATCACACTGTGGCTGTTGATTTGTAGTGAGAAATTTCTTCTCTCAGTCTCTATTTGATCATCTTATTTCTCAAGCCTTTTCAGCAGTTCATTTTATGGAAATATATCTGTAGTATGTGTGTGTGGAGAGGAGGCATATGCTCCTAAATGAATAATGAACTGTGTTCAGGGTAGCAACTGGGAGCAAGTGGGCAGGACTGGGCTCCAAGCACGTTCAGGGAAGAAGGAAGAAAAGACAGCTGATGAGCTGAGACAATGTGGTCTTGGAAATGCAGAAATACTTTCCAGAATATCGGGCTGTGGAACTTGAAGGAGTGGTTTTAGCTGGTTACAGACCTAGCTGTCACAGTAACAGCCAGTTCGACCGAATTAGGTCAAGCTGCCTCTGGCACAATCCTCTTGAGAAAGGATATCACTTTCTGAAGCTGCAGAAATTCCTTAAACTCATTCCTGTTACAGTTCTGCTGAAGCTGTATCCATTGCACTGCCTCTAATTTTCATGTTAGCAGTGGAGAACATTGGCTAATGAAGAAAGATTGTCATTATAAAAGGTATTTTCAGCCATGACTATAATCTTAGAAAGAAAAGAGCTACTGAAGCGGGCTGGCCTATGGATAAAAGGTTTGTTCTTCCTTTAGATCAAGGAGGACTTCCAGTATAATATGTTAAAATAAATGCTGTTTATGAAGGAGTCTTCCTTTCTTTACACGGAGTGCCTATAACGTAGCACAGCATATTACATATATAATTAAAATACAATAAACACACCATAAAATTCATCCTTATTAAAATTAGAATAAGACCAGAATCAGTGCATTTCTATAATTAAACAATTATTCTGAATCCTGTATTTTTCTTGTAAGCCTGATAATATTAACTGACTGTGCAATTATTTAGAACCCTTAAAATCTGTTTTAGATTTATGATTCATTAGTCTCCACCCACCCTACCCCCATCAACTACATTCATCAGCTTGATGGCTTGCCCAAGTAAACTGTCTTAAATTTTCCAAGTGCTCTTTTTGCAAATTGAGTTAGACACAGTATTGCTATTAATCAGAAATGTAATGCAAGGGCTTGAGTAGTCGCTTATTTCTATATTTCTATAATATTCTACTCCCTTGCAATGCATGCATATTCATTTTCCCCTATTCTTAATTTTGTACAACAGACACGGAAAAGCTCAGATATTTCTTTCCTGTAAGGTGAAGGAATACACTGTGTAAATCATCTTCCATCACACAGAAAGTCATTAATAATTATCTGTTGGTGACCATCTGTCTGTTTCTCTCTGCTCCCTGAAGACAGAAGGGGAGCTGTGGCTCTGAGCAAAGCCATCTTTCCACCAATGAGGTGTAAGAGGTGATGAGGCCAGGGCTGTCAGAGAGGCATCCCTGGATCTTGCTGCTCCCCCTTAGACATGAGACTGCTCACTGCAAAGCCCTCCTGTATCTGCAGCTGGACACCTCCTTGAAAAACCCCTCCTGCTCCTGGATAAGCCATGCTGCCCATAGCACATCAAAAAAGATCAGAGATCTGCCTCAGCCACTGGGCCTCTACAGGCAAGGTGCAGCAGTACTGGCAGCCAGGGACATGCACAACAGGGCATGACAGGCAACCTTTAATATAAGTGCAGGATGAGACTAGAATTCGTACCCCTACATCTGATGCAAGAAGCCAAAACTTCTCTCAAAGACAGCTGAGGTCACCTTTGATAAGTAAGCCCAGTTTTTCAGGCCAAAATGTTATACTGAGGAACTCATGGACTGAGGTGTACTTTAAAGAAGAAGGTTACCTCAGATAGGTACGGTCAGTCTCAAAGAATATGGTAGAGGGTATTTTAGCAATGAGTAGTTGGACTGCTGTTGAACTTACTGCCATGATATTCTATAGTTGTCAAAAGTCTACATGGGTTTAAAAAGCAATTAGAAAAAGTCATGGAAGAAAAATCTATTAAGGGTTATTAAACACAGAGAGGCAGCTCTTGTAACAAGTCATTACGGAACTGCAAGTTGCTCAAAGGCAAGAAAGTGTACAACAAAGAAATATCACTGTATGATTTTTCATTCTGTACATTTTTCCCATGGCACCCATAAACAGCCACTGTTGGAGAAATGACATAGAGCTAGATGGGTCTTTGGTGAGACTCTTTCTTATGTCCTTATGTAGGGTAAAAGTAGAAAGTAGATGTTTGCTAAAATTTGCATCTGATGTATCTGTACAATTTAATCAATTTCAACAGCATTTGGTCTGAAAAATTATATCACTAATGTGAAAAAAAAAAGATATTTTTTTGCTTAACTACAGCCAGTAGAAACTTTCCAGCCATAACCAGTAGCAGTTCCCTTCCTCATCACAAAGAATGATGGGCAAATGAAGGCTCTAAGGCTACTTAATTGTGAAGAATCAATTAGATAAATGTGTACTCATTTTGATTTGCTGGGTTTTATTTATTTAATTATTTTTTTTAAGTTATACAGCTGCAGACATTATGGAAGCTATGAGTATTTATATCTCAACTGTATGTGGGCAACACTAAGAAATATTAGTTCAATAAGCATAATGATAGCTGTACTCAAATCAAAATGAAGCTGTTAAAAAAAGAAAAACCTCTTATTTATTTCCTTAATAGATATTTCTATGGTACTCATCATGGCAGAGAGTGCTGAACACTTTGAGGAAGATTAAATTATTTGTAATTATACCACAAGTGGAAGGTTTTAACCAACGGAGGGGAGATAAATAATCGTTCTCGACAATATGACTGTTTTACAATATGACTGTTTTTGTTTGTTTGTTTGTTTGTTTGTTTGTTTTTTAGGAATGCTGTGAACTTTCCCCAGAACCTTTCATCCAGGCTTTCAAAGTACTTTACAAACAGTGATGAAGTTTAGCCTTATAACACCTGTGAAAAATAGGCTTTGCTATTCCCACTGCACCAATAAGGAAAACAAGACATAGGGAAAGGACATATAGAAATCATTATAATTTTGTATTTCATGGGAATTCAAAAAGCGGAACTCTATAGATGAAAACTGTGGCAGAATGCACCATACAATTTTCCTTGTAGACTCACTTACCCAATATTCTCCCTGAGCTATGGATGAACACCCTGAGGTATACTATTCTCTCAAAGTATATTTAAATTCAGTTCTTTTCCCCTTAAGACAATGACAGCAATGATAATAATAACAATTTTAAATGTTTGCATATATAATATGTGAAATATACATTTGTAACACATCTATGCATATATGTAGCTCTCCTTCCACTGGAAATAATCATTCTAGTACAATGGGAATATTTGCAAGTACACTTTTCACATCTAGCACATATTTTCATTTTTATTTCCCTTCTTTCTCACAACTTTTTCTGCCTCAAAGATCCCCCCTGGCAATTTGAACCTGTCCTCAACTCCTCAGTTGCTAAAATCCCAGACGCTTTCTCAGTGGCAGCTTGTCATTAAGATGCCAGCTTTAACACTCTTTCATTTAGAAAAATCAGCCCCTTGGCCCCACAATCAGCTCCGTATGTACTGACCCTCTCAGAGATCTGTCCACTCCAATGCAATTTCAACATCTGTCCTTAAAAGTGAAATGTTGAACAGTTCCTGATTCAGCTTTTATATTGAAGAAAAGAGCTAAAGGAAGCTGTAAGATCTGCAAGTTACCACTTGCCATGGTAGGTAGCAAAGAACATGTTTAATGCTGATTTTTTTTCTCTGTTACCTTCTTATCCCTCACCTGCCTCACTTGTTCTCTTCTTCACCTGTCTTCTTTGTGTGCAGCCACACTATTCTTTAGCAGAAGATGTATAACAAGTTCTCCCATCAAGAGTTTGTTACGTTAATTGGTGCCATCCATGACTTAGAGCCCACAGTATATTTTTTCAATGGAATAATTAAAGTGGTTTACAGGCAGCAATATGCATCTTGATATATGAATCTCATCCTGAGCTTAAATGCCTTTTTTCATTCCTTCTTGCCTGCTAATGTCCCTCTGATTCTGCAAGGTGAGAAAAGCAGCTGGTGGTTGCTGAAAGCAGTTTTGGGTAAGGACAGGCACCCCAAGGGCCCGCGTGAAGCTTGTGGCTGGACAAGGAGCAAGTGTTGTCATCAGAGCCCCCTGAAATAACCCTGCAAGATTTGTTTTATAGGAAATAAGAAAATCTTGTCTTCTAGCTCTCTCTATTTCAGTCTAGTTATGAAAGACATTTTGCATTTGTCTCCAATTTCTATGGAAAATCTTATTCTTCAGCTTTTACTAAAAACACTGCAACTAGGGCTACTTAATTCCTCAGGAAATGACAGAGAATTTGGTAGACTTTACCACACAACGACTCCTGAAGCAGCTGGAAAGTGAATGACTGTGTTAGGTTATATGACTCTGGGCAGGTTATAGCACACAAGTGAGTCTCCAGCTCTGAATTGCCCCTCTGCCCTGGCACAATTGGCTTATTTGTGGAGTTTTTTAATGGAGTGTTAAACTTTCCCACCTACCTTCTGCAGCGCCAGTACTGCGTTAGGATTGCAGCACTTGTACCAAATGGATTTTAAAATAGAAGCAAATGGTGTGACTCCTATCCCTGCTGCAATGCACACACTCACTCTGTAGTGAAAAACATCTGTGGTTGTAGATCCATATGGTCCATCCACAGCCAGTCTACAGCAAGGAAACATTTAGTCAGGGGTCAGCAAAGTATAAAGTGACAGAAAAGTTAAAATGTGTTGGGCTACATGTTTTCAAAATTGAGCTTCTGTTAAAATAAAAGAGGAATGATGTGCCTAAGTTGGCATGTGAATAACCCATACAATCACATTTAATTTTCATTGGGTGTCATTTAATAGCAAAGCAACTGTTTTTTTCTGAGATGAGAGAAAAAGAGCACCCATGTGGGTTTGGGGCCTGGCCATCTATTTAAGCATGCAATTGCAATTTTCTGGCTTTCTGAAATGTGATTAGTCATATAATTGCATGTCCAAATTTAGCTGAGGAATTTGCATATTTAATTATGAATTACTGAAAAGCATCCTGTTTTAGAGCTTTATTTTCTGTATTGTATATATCAAAGTAAAGACAAACTGATTATATTAATCATTTTGAAAAGTTCTCCTTATGTATTAAAGTAATAAAAGAGAAAACAAAAAGAGGTCATCATATGCAAGGAAAATAATATTTTCTCAGCTCTTTCAGAACAACTAATATTTCAGAAATTCATTTTTGGCAATAATACTGTACTTAGTATCTGACATAGAGGTGAAATTTGTAAGTAGAAACACTTATTTATATTGCTAGCCACTATAATCAATGTTGCTGATGTTGAAACATTCATTTTGATCAACATTAGAGATGAAAAAGATTATTAAATAATCTGATTATTTCCTCTAGAAACATGAAATGTAAATACACACTGTGCTTTGGAGTGCTCTGTCTAGTCTGTCTTTAAATAACGTAAGTGCTCTAGAAGATTTTTTCACAATCTAACACCAAGTCTTCAGAAAAATGGCCTTTTCTCCTTCTTTCCGATTTTCTGATGTTTTGTGCTCTTTCTTGCATAAATCATCTTAAAAGTTCAGTTTCAACAGTATGAACAAATATGCAGACATGGGGACAATTAAGTGTTTTAACAGGAAAGGAAAGTAGGATCACCAAGCAACAGTACACATCAATATAGGGACACAACGGATCTGAAACCTGATTGTTGTTTTCCTGAAATGTACTTGAAGTCCTAGCAAATGTTCTCCCTTTCATTCATACTTGTCACATGGCTTGTTTTAATTTCAGTATTCCAAATGCTCTGCAATTGCAGTAGCAAATGAAACAGCAACTCAGGGATAACTTTTGAAAATCTGGCCTCAGATATAAACAAAATAAATTATTTTTAATATATGTCATTATTCAGATTACTGTCAAGCCCTGTGCTTTTTGAACACTCAACATTTCTTGTAAAACAGGAATGATTTAGGTTATATATGCAAAATGTTCTACGTAGTTCAATGTAGGCTTGGTAGCAATTCTCATTATTGTTAGTAGATTGAGAAGAAATTGATCTGGAAGGAATTTCAAGAGATTATTTAATTTGTCAGTATGCTATAAACCAGAATTATATCTAAATCATTCCTTACAGGTATGTTCCTAAATCACCAGGTGACAGAGATCCCATCATTGGTTTGAATGTCTTGCTGTGCAGAAACTGGAGAGCTTAGCTTACAAAGATTTCCAAGAAGGCAGGGAAAGAGAAACTGAACTATACAACCCATTCATTTGAACCAGAGAGTGTGTTGGAAGGTAGGAAGATAGTAAACAAAGTAACAAAAAATATATTTCATTTGTGTATGCCAAGAGAGGACTAGAAAATAGGGATATAGGCTGTTCCTATTACAAATATATTTTGGATACATGTATATTTTCTTTTAGTATTCCTTTATTAATTGCAGTATGCATGCTTTGTTTTTAGAACCTTACCTTATCATTCAGTTGCTAAATGTCTTTTGTCTTCTGCTTGGTTTCTGCAAAATGGTATTTTTGACTGTAGCTACCAGTTTGGTATTTATCTTTAGATATAGAAAAATGTAAAAAAGACTTGTTTTTTGCTTTATTGCTAGCTTAACTATTGAAATAATCTTTTTAATATATTTCAAGAAAGCAACTGGACTGTGGTATTAGGCAGCCTAAAAAGATTATAAGGAAGAGGTTTTATATATGACAGTGTTGTTTATTTCAATGCTGTATTATGGCCAGCAACATTTGATAACATTTTTCTCTTTCTCCCTTACATTCGCTGTCAATCACTTTGGGCCATTTGTGCTCCAGTTCTGCTGAAATAGCATAATTCTCATTCCAGTTGCCTTTAACAAAGGCTCAACTTTCATTTCTAATTCTTATTAACTGATAATGCAAGGACCACGCTAGACTTTCTTCTCTGCCCCCACAGTCTTTTTGCCTCTGGAGCTTAATGGCATCCATAAGCTTTTTAGGGGAAAGCTCACTAGCATCCAAGTCCCACTAAATTATATAAATGTGGTTAAACAAGTGCCTTTTGCTGTTTAGTTTTACTGGAACCACCTCATCAAAAGCAATTTTTTTAGGGGGAGAAGCAGTCACTTCAGTGGCAGACCCTACACATTCCCCTGCAATAGAAATGATCCTCTGTTGTGCTGGGCTGTTTTCTGTGGTGAAAAACTCCACTATGGCTGCGAGTAGCTAAATGGTTTGAATCCATCACATGTAGAGCCAGATATTTAGCAGGTGTAAGTCAGGATGGCTCCATTAACTTCAGCAGATCCCTTTGTTTGCAACAAAGAAGGATCAACATTTCACTTGGATTAAGATGCCACATACAGAATATAAATGTCAATAACTTTTATACATTAGGACAGGATTTGGGCGTCAGAGACAGAGTTGAGAGAGACTGCTAGAAAGAAATAAGGTTCAGTCAGAGGTTTCTGCAGCCACCAAATATCTATGTAACCCAAAGAGGTAAACTTGACATGTGGATGACAGGTGATGTGTGCCAGAACATAAGCATCCAAGTAAAAATCTAGCCAATACCTTCTAAGGTTATTTTAATTTAGTTCACAAGTACCCCTCTATCAAAATGGATATCTACAGATATAGGTGGTGAAGATTTAGATGATAGCAATAATGATATAGATATCAATATGGACTTTCAATTCATCAGGTCTTCTTGATAGCTACTGGACTAAGCTCATGGCTGTATTTATTTATTTATTTATTACCATAATGGCATATCTCTGGATCCAGAACTATGATCTAATACAGTGCCATAGGGAACACCCACAGAATTAATTGAAATTAAAAATGTTAAATTTTATTTTAAAATATAAAATTAATATTTTAAAATGTATTGTTTGATATTCAAACCTTGGTAACATCCACAACTCCTTGAAAGCTTTTTCCTCTGCTCCAAAGGCCTTGAAGAGGGCTGCAGTCCAGTCCCCAACCACCCTGATGTGAACACTGAAGAAGTCTTCCTCAGGAGCTGAGGTGAGGGTGAAGGGGTGCCACTCCAGCGATGACACCAATGAGCACTGCAGAAAGATATACTGACCAGCTTCCATTTTAAAGCCATGCTTCTTCATGTGAAGCTCAAGGACTCCAGAAGAATGGGTCACCACCTGAACAATAATAAAAGGGAAGACTTTGTTTTCCTTGAGAAGAGTAATAGTTTGCTTCCATTAAGCTACAGCTGTAGATTTAATCATTTCTACTTGAGTTCAGCTACGAGTTAATAAAAATTTTTAAATGTCTTGAAGGCAATGGCCTAATCTCTGTGTTGTAGTGCTGCTGCTGCCCAATAATGTGCAAGCAGATGCAGTATGAAACATGCAGCAGCTTGCTTTGTGAGTCTAAGAGACAGATTAAAGGCTGTAATAAAGCAACATTTTGTCAACTTTCCATCTTAGTAGAGCCTACACAGAAGTACTCCTTGACAGGCTAAAATAATTTTCCAATTTTACTCTCATGTAATACAATTAACTTGTATGTATGGGTAGGATTATTGCTGGTTTGGCAAGAAGAATCAAGCCCAGTGGAGTTCAATCCTAAAATACTTTTATTAAGAGGTAATCTCAGTTAAGCAGACAGTTTTATATGTCACACGTGGCATTCTGAGATGTTCAGATCACAACCACCCTATGAAATCAGAGGCATGACTTGTCCTGGATGCTTTCCCCCTTGCACAAGATAAGCCTGCTTCAGATCGCTGGCTTGATATGTGCGGACACAGCTGCTCCAACAGTCACATCCCTGATTCATTCTACCACGAATTAAATGGGGCCTCAGCACACAAAGGCATTTAGAACTGGGATAAATTGTCACAGTTGTACTAGTTTTAATGATGCTTTGACTATTTATGCTGACAGATAATGTAACGCTTCATCTCCTTGGAAGACTCCGGATTTTAAAGAAAATACTGATTTGTGCTAAAGTCAAGAGCCTCTCTGCCATTTACTGCAGTGGAAGATGTGCTTCAGTTCACTGAAAAGAGATAGCCTTAGCACAGAGGTTTGTGATATACTAGTGTAGCCTTATAAGTCTGGTATTTCATTAATCAGGCTTGGTCCCATATGGAATATTCGCATGGACTTGTTATTGGAATAAATGCAAAAAATGCTAAAATCAATACTTGGCTGAAACCATAGTAATGATGAAAGAGCTGCTGAAGCTGGAAGTAAAAAATAAGGTCATAATATAGAGAAGTTATCTATAAAAGATAAAAGAAGTCATTGGCATTATGTTCTTTTTACACAGACATGCACGCTACGTTACATACCTTAGTAATGACCACCTCCTGTTGAAATCTCCAGAATCTAACAATTCTTTCACAGATATACAACACCACAGGACTTAAAACCCACTTCCAAGCCTGCAGGAAGTTGCATATTAAAAAACAACATTTATTTCAACTTCTACAAAAATGTTTTGCATTTCTGGTTTAAATCAGCAGATAGCCTAAAATGAAAGTGTTTGCTTTCTTTTCTGTGATTTTTCATTTGCCTTTCTCAAGAGAGTATTTCTGTTGCTACTGCAGCAATTCTGGCGTTCTCACAGAACAGACATATGGGACTCCATCATAGGCACACTCTAAAAGCAGTGCTAATATCTATCTGTGTTCTGGCCAAGAAGAGTCCTTTAAAATCCATTCCTACTAAAAGGCAAAAGGACTAATCTATTTAGGAAATATAGAGAGAGATTATTGGACCTGAAGAAGTATAGATGCATACATTGATACCCATTATAGCCTCACTGTTTTGTTGCTCCTCAAAGTCTGAAATATTTCAGAAGGGTCAGATAAGAGTACCTCTTATTGTCAGCTCTGTGTTTTCTGAAGCTGCATGAGAAAACAGTCAGTCCCAAATATGCAATTAGAGAAATAAAATGTATTTCCATTTAATCCATTAGTCGTCTCTGTATCCATAAACATATTTTTTCTATCTAGGATACTAAGATGGTTGTACTTTAATTGTTGCAGAGGATTGCTGTACTTGTACTTGCTGATTGTACATCCTGATCACAAGAATGGCTATTGGCTATTCAAGGCTACTAGCTGATGATTTTACTGAATTTTACCATGACAGCCTAGATAATTAGATGTAATTGAATCTTCAGAATTAAAATAAAATAAAATAAAAATAAAAATAAAAATAAAAATAAAAATAAAAATAAAAATAAAAATAAAAATAAAAATAAAAATAAAAATAAAAATAAAATGTTTGTTTGTTTGTTTTAGGAGATACAGTTTTATTTCCAGTTTGGCTACATGCATAACTCATGTTAGTGATCTGAGGACTCCACAATCATGTGGCTTTTAAAATTTCCAGAGTAACTTGCTAAAACTTTGACTTTGCTCCACAAGCTGTGTAACGGGTTATAAAGTATCTTTTATGAGAAGTGAGCAATAAAATTATGTGGCTTCCTTAGAACATGCTTGGAGGATGGAGTAGCAATTTCCCAAGGTTAAGTCTTGAAAATTAATTAAATAAATAAACATTGCATGATTTAATAATGGGAAGAAACCATCATAAGCCTGAAGATTCTGAGTTAAAGCAGAAAGCCAACACATCCGTTGTCCCTAAATACTACAGGTGTCTCTGCACAGTGGGTAATCACACATGTCGTGAATATATTAGCATACATAAAGGCACAATAATGATGAGACCTGTTTTTCCTCCCTTCAATTTGTGCTACCTGTAAATAAAAGCACGTGACAGGAATGTTAAGGCTGCAGGCTCTCCCATGCGAGAGTTCAGCTGAGATTTCAAATGTGCCATTCTCCCGTGCAATGGAGCATTCAATACAAAATATCTTGTGGCTGGTTTCCAACAACAGGACATCCACCAGGAGGGGTGAGCTGCTAAACAATACAGCTTCTGGCCAGAGATATGAGATATGGAGCAGGGTGGGATTGTTGAGAGAGGGACTCTACTGCCTTAGCCCCCCACAGGAGCCTTGGTGTGCACACTGGTACCACATTGCACAATCCCAGCTGTACACAAGGCTGTCCCCCTCTGCTCAGCCACATCTGCCCCTGCCCTGCCAGTACTGCCATCATTTCTGAGCCTTTGGATGGATTTGAGCCCACTGCAATTCCTAGCATGGATCTCACCATAGCACACCACCCATCCAGCGAAGCACTGTTCTTACAGACAATCTATATGCCATATGGTATCATCACAATTCATTTAAAGTAACGTAACTTTGCAAGTACAGCCTTGGGTATGCAGGAGAGTGTGGCAAAGTGGGTTTAGCATGGAGAAGTAGAAGTTCTCTCCAGTAAGCTTTATGATAATGAATGTCAAAGAATGCTGTTGAAAGAAAGTTCTTGTCTGTATTCACAGTGCATAGCCATGTATTGATTTTTATGGTGACATGTAGCTGAAATTTTTAGAGAGGCATTCATTTTCTCATTAATATGCAGGTTGGGTTGTGGCTAACAATAGTTTAGTTTAAGAAAAATCTATGTCAGCCATTAAAAGAGCTGCAAGATACTGAATGCTAATTTTTCTCCTTTACTTTAAGATTTCCTTTCATATGTTTTCTCTTTCTGGAAGAAAGAACTAAAACTTGCATATGAGCAAGCTAAATCTTGAGCTGTAAATGTTAAATGATTTTGTTTAGATGCTAGACATCTGACACACTGTACAAGTCTGCTACTTAATTACCCCCTGTGGATTTGCAATCTTGTTGCAGCAAAACTACCCTTCCGTGGGCCATTTTTCCTGTCTTTTGCCTTTCTCTTTCATAATTCATTGTTTCATTCTTCCCAACTTAAGACATCAAGGCTGGGCAACAGGAAGTATGTGCCCCAAAGCAAGGACATAATTTTATCTCTAACTTACTCTTCCTTGGTATTTAGACTATTCATATTAAAACACTACTAGTTAAAATAATAATAATATTAATTTGAATCTCTCTCTCTCCTGTTCATTGTATTTTCTGTATCTCTACCCTTATAAGATTTTCACTTGGAGGCTATTTTCATGCAATAAACACATCAAGGATATTTGTGATGCTGAACGAGAAAAACTAAATGTCCTAAAAAAATAAAAAATAAAAAATAATCCAATTCTGAAATCTATACCCTTCAAAGGGAATGTTGGCTAACTAGCTAATGTTGCAGAAATAATAATAATTATTAATAACACCTAATTTTTACACATCTTTATCTTTACCTATCTGTACAGATTGTATAGGAAGTATATAGGAGGTGGGGATCACTATCTTCTCTGTGCACATGGAGAGGTTGTGGAGCAGAAATATGCAATTACTCTCAAAACATGACACTAAATGCCAGTCTTTAGTATTGTACACTCCAGCCCCCCACTATCTAAGACACACAGCCTCTCAGGGAAGGACATTAGGTTAAAAACAGAAGACAAACATCACTCTTACCACAGGTTTCTTGCCAGAAAACTGCGGCAAAGGGCACTGAGTGACTTTCTCCCATTCCAAGTAGTGATCTTTACAGTAAGTGACGTTATGAAGCAGCAGACTCTGGGATGTCTGACCTCGGATTAGCTGACTTAAAACAAAAATATTCATCAGTAATATGCTTCTTTGCAATGTTTCTCTGCATCTGTAGGTTTTGTACTAGTACCTGAAAGCAGACATGAAGAAAACTGAAGTTCAAGAACTGGACGCTTTGTGTCTATTCTTTTCTCTTTACATTTCCTTTAAGTTTACCATGACTTTTTGACCAAGTGCAAGAAGTATGTTAAAATATTGGTATACATCAGTGTCAATGAAGTGTGGAGAGTTCTTGCACAGAGAATGTACGTTTTACTTTCCGTGGCAAAATCAGAATGATTTCCAAGTTCTTTGGAGCAGACACTTTGACCCCCTCTATATATGAGCATCTGGTATTGTTTAGAAAAACAATAAAATTTTATAGTGACAGACCTTCTCTTTCCTTTGCTGCTTTCTAAATGCATTTTTAAAAGCTGCAAATAAAGTTGGAGGACCGTAATTAGATGTGTGCTTTCTAAACATATTAAATTCTAGCTTCTTTACTTCAGAGAATGTTAATGATGTGAATTTTCCCAAACATATCAATCTTGACTGTTCAGTTTAAATAGGTTTCAGCTGGTGTTGATTATGGATAGAGAAGGAAGATTTTTATGAGAAACCCTGTGTGTTTCATATAGTTTCTCTGAATTTTCCTGTACTTACTTTGACTCTACAAGTCTATCCTGTCCTGCTCACTTGTCTTACAAAAGACAAGGAGACGAGAAGTGTTGCCTTCTTTAACATAGTAGTGTCATCATCTGCCACCTGTTCAAATGGAAGGACAGAAAAGATGGTAGGCTCAAGTGAGCAGTTGCTTTTGTGCAGTCAGCTGGTAAGGAGGAAGAGATATGAAGTGGATGAATTTATCTTGATTGGATGACTTGAGTCTTGACTTTTGACTCAACTTTTCATAAATCAAGTGGTGTTAGAGATGTATTTGGGCAGCAGGAGCTGCTCCGTTGCAGTGCACTCGCCAGTTGGTGCAAGCATCAGATTCATCTAATACTGTTAGCAGAGCTGCTAAATGAGTGTCCCCTTTTCAGGGAAATCTATTGCTGGGAAATGTCAATCAGCTGGCTAGGTAGAGGGAGCATATAATGCCAAAGAGTTCTGAAGGGTCCATTGTAGTTGTTTGAAATTGGATTGTTAAAGATTTAAAGGTGAGAACTGGGGGGTGTTTTTTAATCAGGCCAGTATATAGTTTACAGCATGTATTTGCATACATGACTCTGAAACTTGGGACTAATTAATTAGGCTAATGTCAGAAACCCTCAAGGCCAAACTAAGTGTGGCCTTCACACTTCACAATCACAAGGAAATCACAAGGAAAAGTAGCAAGATGGGAAAAGTAACAGACCTCAAAGCACTGAACCAGTCTGTTACCTGTCCCATGGTGACTCCATGTACCTCGTGGAAGTAGACATGCACAGACTGGGTGGGGGCTAACAAATTCCTGTGTGTCAAAGAGTGATGATCTGCATGTGCTTTGGAGTTGGGCAATACCACCTGAATGTTTTATGAAATGGACATAAAAGCATATTGTCATCACACCAGGTGACACTGCCCTTAGATCTGAAAAGCATTACAAGAGCTTGAGGTCATGTGTACACTAGGCAGTCAGCAGGAAAAAATCTATAGAACAAAGCACTTTTTGTTGAAGGCCTTACACTGTACATGTCTTAGCATTACCAAAGACTTTGGACTAGGTCTAGTTCTGTCACATGAACAGATCATTTCTCAGTGCTTGGACCACAGAGACAAGCCTGTTGGTATAGTTTCATCCCCAAACACTCCACACTTTACAGTCTGAGGTTGTGCAATAATGTGAAACAAAACATAGTAAGTGAAGAAGAACATGAGATTTGCCTCAAAATGGCACTCCCTATCTGAATTACAAGAATGTAGATGCACTGCTGGAGATTCATAATAATGCTATTACAGAGAAATAAAAAAGGGAAATGAGGGGAAGTGCACAAGGGAGAGGAAGGGTAAGATGTCAGTGGAACTGGAAACAGAAGATGAAAATGTTTTAATTACCAGTCTTCTTGCTCTCACACTGTACACATGATTTATCAACCCCTGAGTTTCCTGGGGAGGCTCTCCCAACATGCTGTTCCTCAGCATGAGAACCAGGAGCCCTGTACCAGCAGGATGGACCTCTCTCCCATGCTGAGTGGGAGACCACCAGTGACCCGGCAGTCATTTCTCTCCATAAAAGCCACCTGACTGGGCTAGTTCTAACCTTGAGTTGCTTAAGACTGGAGAACGACCGTGGTTCATAGTGTAGTGCCTACTGTTACTGCAGTGATGAAATTTGGGATTCCTTCTGCCACAGTGAAAGAGGGGCAGAATCACTTTATATTTATGGATGCAAAAGAGATTGTTGTGCACAGGAACATTCACCTCTGAGCAGCTGAAGTGCTGAAAGCCTGGCAAGTTTGTACAAACTCTCTTGGAAGTGCCTCTCAAGAGCTATGAGCATAAGGACTACTCCTTATTAATTTGAGCCCATGAAGGCCCCAATTCTCAGGGATAAAAGTTCATTCAGGCTGATGCGTTGATAAGCTGCAGGTCATAAGAAAGGTAGATGCCAGAAGAGTGTTTGACAGAATTAAAGCACAGAAAAGTCCTCAGAAAAGTGGTGTGTTTTAATTTCAAATTGTTTTCATTTTGCAATCTGTCTCCAAGCAAAGATCCCATCAGTTTGTTAATAGAAAAGCGCAGAATGAAAGATTTGAATTGTGTTTCATCTCAAACTGTGTACACATACCCCATGCTCATGCAGATACTTACCCCATACCATGGATTATTAAACCAATATAGAAAACCACAAAGAGGTGGTGGGTATACCAGAACACCTCATAGCACGATCTTCTGATGAGCTCTGTGGATGAAGTCATGATCAAAACAAGAGCCACAGTTATCACAACTCCAGTTACTCCAGCTATGGTGGTCAGCACCTCTCCTGTTGTGTTCTAGAATGAGCATATATTATTACTATTACTATTGTTGGTGTTGTTACTACTATTTTCACTGTTAATATTGTTACTGAGGTGACTATTACATAAGAAATCAAATTCTACAATATATTTTCAGCATATGAAAAAAAACCCACGACAACAACATGAAAAGATACACAGGTAAGGCAAACTTCAATTTCACTGTAGAAGAACATGGAAAAACGTCCCCCTGTTCTATTTCTACTCGGGTTTATCCCAAGCAGATGTGTAAATGTTTGCTTCAACTTATTTGTTTCAAGAATTAAAAGGAGGAAATTAGGCAGTCTCAGTTGTACTTTTATCTATTTATCTTATGCAAAAGTGTCTCAGAAAAAAAAAAAAAAAAAAAAAAAAAAAGGAAACAGATTAGAGAAAAGAGAAGATTAAGCCTAGAGATGTAATAACCAAAACAACACTACGAACTGTCCTATTCATGTGAGGGTGATAAAGTGAGGTGCTAAGACACCTGCAAAGTGTGGGGCTTTCCTGTGGTTCTTTTTATCTCAGACTGTGAGTTTTTAGCAGCCCTGAAATGGTGCATAAAAATGGCATGCTCTCATTTACTTAAACAGCATATCTCATTTACTTGTTCCTTACATTTACCTGTTCCTTACATTTACTTTTTCCTTACATTTACCTGTACAGTCATTGGATAATATTAACTTTTTTTTTGAAAGACATGTTTATGCCTATATGTATATTCACATTTTTTTGCTTGTCAGCACTGAAACATTAATATTCTGGGCTACATCAGGTTCCTTTTTTGTTCATGACTCACAGACATCAGCACAAGTCTGTTACATCTGTCTAAACCCCCCAAAATAAACTGAAGTGAGAATGAAGATGTATTTTGAATACAACAGTCAGATGCTGATCTCAGAAAGTGCAAATCATGAAGAACAGCAGTAAAAATCTCACACACAACATGAGACTCAAGCTAAATATGCCAGCAGAGTGTAAATTAAGTCTCTACTTGGCCTGCAAAGCATATATATATCTGTTTTTCTGGGACTGATGTGAAAGAATGAGGGAATTGAGCATGCCTACTGGATTGTGAGTTGGTTCTACAGCTTAATATCCTAAGAAAAAAAAAAATAACACATATTGTGCTTCAAAGTGCACTCATCTGATATGGAAATACTAGAGGTGATAAAATTCCACAATGTCATTTTTACAGTCACTTTTTACAGTAAAATCATTCTTTCAAATGTTCACACTTGACAGCACACAGCACATTTTCAAATTGGTGCCTGTGAAGAGTGTATTCAGATTCTTCTACATGTTAACAGGATTGATCTAGGTGATATTTTGAAAATTTCCACTACAGTGGCTAGTTGAATGTTGAGATGAAACAAGGAAAAATGTCAAAGACACTTAGTACATCACCACTGGAGGGTTAAAATGGAACAGAAAAAGAAACCTGAATTGTTGTTCTCAGAACCTTCTTCTCTGAAGTTAGAAGAAATCTTTTCTTTGCTTTCCTTCATAATTTATTAATTCTGAGTATAGGTACTAAGACAGAAGTGTGAGATAAAAGAAATATAATCATTAGAGGTTAGAGTATAATCTAGGCTGTAAATTAGAAAGTAATTGTGGAGTCTATTGCTATGAAAAATCTGGAAAAGAATCTCAGAAAATGCTAGCTTTCCTTCTCAAGGGTACTTAGGACCTTAATGTTAATTAGAAGCCTACCTATCAATAATATTACCATGGGAAGACTTAGTGAAGAAAAAAATGTGTACTGGAAGGCAGTAGGTTGCCATTCAGTACTGTGAGCTCTCCTATGTTTTACATTTCAAGTGTAAGTGGTGAGAATGGGCACCAAGTATTTAAGAGACTAGGCAGCTTTGTCCTTGCTCACGGTTCTGCTTTGGCTATTTTCTCAGCACTAACATCAAGACATCATACTCTTGAGACTTGATTTGTTTCCTTTTCTTCAAACTTAAGAACTGTTTATTTGTTTGTTTAGAAAGATGTAGAAGTCACGTTATCTAAACTGGAGAAAAAACAGGACAAAATGCCTTGTAACTGAAAAGCACTATGAAATCCTTTGATGGTTGTCCAGCCATCATCTCACTTTGTTTCTGATTGAAAGGCCCCCAGTTCAGGATGTTCAAACAGCCTTCACTATATGCTAGATATGCAGGAATTTCCTCAAGAACAGAAGCAATACATATGGGATTCTTGGCAGGGCATACAGCATACAGCAATGTACACAAGGAAACAGATAACATCTGATGTACAGTATAATGGAATAAGGAAAAAAGCAGAGCAACTTTTGCATGTTTTACACTTATGCACTGCAGAAAGACTGCGTTCCTCTTTACCTCATGAGTCTTTTAAGAAAGATCTCCACCCATGCTGAGAGCAAGCACACCCATTTATTTGCAGTCTTGCACACACTGTCCCTAGCTTCCCAGTGCATAGGATATAGTGCTTCCCATAGACAATAAGCCTCTGGATGTTGCTTATTATTTTCCCTGGGCAGCTACACTCTACACGTAATAGGGTAGAACCAACCCCCAGACTGGGAAGATAACACATGGGGAGAGGCAAGTAACAACAATGAAAGAAGTGTTATGTACTATTGGTGTTATTTCCTTTGTTTTTTACTTCTTTTTCTAGAAGAAGGAAGAAAGAAAAAGAAAGAGAAGTTGTGTTAGCTCTATATATTTATAGTTTACTTTAGTTTTTTAAATTCCTTGCAGGTTTGTTTCATTGTCTACTATTCATGACACTCCTTACCCTCCCTCCCAGCTGTCTCCTGACAAACTAATTAAAATACTATAGACATTTCTTTGAGCTTAGTAACCTGAAAATTGCAGCTCTGAGTAAGTGTTTTCAGCTGAAATTGAGGTTAACCTCTGGCAGCACCTTCTCGCTCTGGTTAAAAGGCTTTGAAATATAGTTTTCCCGACAATAGAATCCACAGAGGAAATTTTTTTCACGAGGAAAACAAAAAAGTGGCAGCTTACCATTTCATAGGTTCTTATTGGGTTCAAGTAGCTTTCATTTGGGCTTTTGCCAAGGCCAGAAAGTTTTTTCTGTAACTCCCCTGCTTCTTCTGACTGGCTGTTATGATACCGCTCAATGTTGATCAAGTGGGCAACAATATGGATGGCTACATTAGGGAAGAATGGGGCAAAATTAGACACGCTTGTGTGTGTCCGCTGCACCAGAAGGAGCTTCATTAAGCACACTCCAGGCTATTTGAAAAGCCTGTGCACGGATCGAGACCATTGCGTAGAATAAACTGAAAATTTGATCTTATATATGTTTCATAAGTTGCAACTGCTTCAAACTGGAGAGAAGTTCCATGGTCATCTCCCATGTTTACAGTCAAGTGCCCTGCAGGCTTTGGTGTCATTGAAGATGAACCTCTTGAGAGATGAGATAAAGGCAGTTGCCTCTCTTTTTAAAAAGTATGAAACAAACTAATTAAAATACTTTTTTTTTTTTTTAATTTATATACTTAAAATTTATAGACTTTAAATTTTTTTAAATTTATAGACTAAGAAGTGTCAAGGTCTAACTTTGGTTCACAAGACTCTACCTTGTCCATTTTAGGCACAGACTATGTTGCAGCTTGAAATAAGAGGATTTAAGAGACGCATTCAAAATCTACCCTTATCAACAAGCCAAGCAGATATAGTATCACATTATGCTGGTAGAGCCTGGGAAACACACAGGAACTATGATTTTAAGGAAGAGGTCTGAATCACAGGATTAACTCTGATTAATATATCACCTCTACTTCTGGCCTGCTCCCAAAAGGGATAGCAAATGGCCAGTTTAGAAAAATGTCTGAGTGAAGTAAGAACTCTCTCATAATCCCTTTCCTGAGTAGGAAGATGATAATTTCAAAAGAGGAAAAAGAATACTTTATTTTATTATTGGCTAACATAGATAAAGTCATAATCATGCTGGGTGTAGGGTTTCACAATTTTCAGTATGAGAGATTCTCAAATCCATTACAGGAAAGTTGTAATTAAGTCAAAGTATTAAATGCTGAAGGATGAAAAAAACAATGAAAAACAATTATGTGTTTACAGTAGAGCTATTAGGATACACTATTTCTAGATTTTATAATTAGTTTCCCATCACCATCCCTCCTTCACTGTTTACCTTTTACTGTCCCTGACCATCAAAAAAAACCTACCTAAAAAGCAGTATTTGCAGCAAAACAAATACGATCTGTTTCCCTGAACAATATTCTCTTAAAATAGTTTTTTTTTTTCTTTTTCCTTTTTTTCTTTTCCCCTTTCCCTTTCCCTTTCCCTTTCCCTTTCCCTTTCCCTTTCCCTTTCCCTTTCCCTTTCCCTTTCCCTTTCCCTTTCCCTTTCCCTTTCCCTTTCCCTTTTTTGTTCTTTCCCCCTTTTTAATCGTTACTCCTTGCACAAAAGTAATACCTTACTGCACTAGTCATTGTGTAATTATAGCTGTAAACAGGGTTTAATGCTTAAGGATTTTGGTATTGCAATTCTTTTAGATGTCTATTCACTTAATGAGCTCTCTCACTCCCTATGCAGCTCCTACACAACATGTGGAAAGTGCTACAGGCATGGGAATACAAGTTAAGGCAGGATGCTGGCCATGGAAGTGCTTGAAGCATCTAGTGCAAAAAGGTGGAATATTGCACTCTGCCTCCCAACAGCATCTGTCCAGGCTGGAGAGAGGTTATTTACACTCTGTTCTGATGGGATCTGCTAAAGCACTGGTTGCTCCAAACACACTCTGATTGACTGTCAGGTTGTCATGCAAAAGGTTGTGTCATACAAAATGAATGTTAGTTTAAGTGAAAGACCTACTTTTAAATCCTTACTATATGTAACTAAGAGTAGGAACTTAAACCAAAGCACCTAGTCACCAGGTTCACTGGTTATTCTCTTGTGAGCCATTTCTGAAGAAACCCTTAATAAAAATAATCACCTATTTATTGTCATCCCAAGTGAATATCCTGAGCATCCACAATGCAACATCAAGCCCCCATTTTTTTCTGAATCTTTGTTTCAATGAATAATGAATTCACACAAACTAGAATAGCTTCAGCAGTGTGTAGACTGAATCCGAAAAGGTGTAAACTGCACAGATATAAAATGAGACTGGAAATTAGAAGACAAGCTCAAGCCATCACAGGAATGAAACTCTAAAATAACCTTTCAATAAACTGGATAATGGGATCAAGCAATCTAAGCAGCTTTTAGGCTCATTTTATAAAATAAAATATGTGATGTGACTTTAAAGGATATTGGGCTTGGTGACCCAGCATGTCCTGTGTACATCATTAGGTATTAGGCATTGCATGTAAAACAGCCTGGCCACCACCAGGCGTGAGGTGCTTGCTGCAGCCATGCCCTCGGTATGCTGGAAGATTGCATGAGACCACAAACAGGGAGGGAGACGTGTGGACGCAGACTGTCAGAACCCAAATGCCTGAGAGGCTCCAAGCTGCAGGGTTTAGGTGGCAGCTGTGTGGGGGCTGTGGCAATCTGTTCCCAAGAGTACAACTGATATATAAGCAGTATATAAACATTGTTTATGTATTTAAGCGTAACAGCATTTTTAAATGCAGAGTGGGGAGGAAGGAATTGTTCCTATGTGGAGCTCCTTTCTGAACAGATGTTTTGGCCTGGTAAGGATGTTATCAGATCCAGCTGGAAGGGAACCAACTCATTGCTTGATGCAGACCTGATTTCTCTGACATCTGAAAAAGCTCACTTGGAAGGTGGGATTGAAGTTGTGGAGCTGTATGCTGCTTGTAGTCCTGTACCTGACCATGGTAAGGAGTAGAAAAAAAAAATCCAAGGTTGGGAAGCCATGACAGTGAATCTCTGAGTGGACTTCCATTGAGGAGTTTTATCTTGGCATCTGCAAGTGATTAGTGGAGGAATCAGTAATGGTACTTGTACTTCTTGTTCCCTATCCCTGCGGGATGGGCTTTATAACTCTGGCATAGTGTAAATAGTCACCACAGCCTTGAGACAACATGAATTTCACACAGTTATGATCCAAAACATTGTCTTTCCAAGGGCTCCCTGCAGCAACTAAACTGCAGGTTTTGGACTTGTTCACTTAAGAATAGAAACATTGACTAGATTTGGAGGTTTGAATCTGTGTTCATAACATGATATATTTTCTTTTGCCTTCAAAATATCTAAATCTATGAAGAATGGATATTGCACATTGTGAAGTCTTCATGCAAAATGAACACATTTCTGTTGTTTAAAAAGCTGCCAAATTGTGCACTTTCCTCAAACTGCAGTGATGTCTAGTCACATCAGCAGAAACAGAAAACTCTGTGTTACCTACTACATGTTGAGTGCCTAAAGTGAGATGAAGTGGTACTTTCTTCCTGAACAATAGAGGTCCATGCTTCTTAACAAAGTATTTGTAATCCTGCGCAAAACAAACAAACAAACAAACAAATAAATAAATAAAATCCTGTGGGCTGAATAGATATCACTTCCCAAGAAGGTCTCTACCTAAGATATATAGAAAGTCAATCATGTTGCGACTTATCCCTGGAAGAAGAAATCTGTTATCTGCTCGTTAACCTAGCACAATTTTTCTGTAGGCTATTAAAAGACACGGTTTTACTTTATTATTATTATTATTTTTTTTCTTTTTCCCAGCTGCATATTGTTCTGCTTTACTGCTTTACTGTCAATGAAAACATCATCCTAAACTCTTCTTAGGGACTTACCCCATTTCCCTTCTGAGGAATATTCTCTCAAACTTTCATCTGTCAGGTAGAGGGTATTGCAAGTGTGGAAGACTTATGGAATGAAAAGGATAAGCCTTGTCTGCAACCTACATGTATTCTGTAGAAGCTATTGATGTATAGAATATAATGATATAATGAAAAATATTGATATTCAAGCTAATGTACTGAATATATTGGTTTACTTCAATCACACATCATCTTAAATTTTGCCTTGAGTGTCATTAGATTAATATTTCTGGTGTTGTTTTTTTGTACTGCTAGGAAAAAATGATTCAGTCTAAAAGTGAATTATAGCTGAATGGTAAGAGTAATGCAAAGATCTAATTCCATTTTCAATGTGGTTCATTTAGTATACAATAATTGTAACAGACTAAAAAATCTGGCACTGAATACATTGCCATTAACTAAAATAGTTTACTTCCCAAAAGTATACTTTCTGAAGGTCCTTTGCATCTGCAGTATATAGAAATTACCAAGTAATTCCAAAACTAATATGCAAATTTCTGAAATCTGAGTTTACAGCATTTTTTTTTGTCTTTGTGTGTGTGTGTGCATTTCTTTTTTCCTGCACTGCTTAGATAAGCTAATCATGAGAGCAAAGTGTCAGGTACTACATCTTAGGATTTTCAGTTCAATGTTTTCCACATTCTGCATGACTAATTATAAAGTACAGAAAAATCATGTAATCATTTAAACAAAGTGTTTTTTTTTTTTTGTTTTTTTTTTTAATCAGTGCATGAAGACTGAAGGATATCAACTGTTGTTTTTAACATCTGGAACCTCTGAAGCACTTAACATGCATTAATTTGTATTTGACCCTGAGATGTTCTATGCAGTCCACCTCTGAGATCAAATAAAAGGTTTTATTGGAAAGAGTGGGGGAGGGAAAGTGTTGCAATTAGAGCATGGTGTTTACTGTACATATTCTTAAATACAAAGAGAAGTAATTAAATTATCTTGAAAGTCTGGTCAATTTAGCTAGTCTTATTCAGCCAATTGTGCCTTCAGTGAAGCATGCACAACTTTCATTGAACCAAACAGAAATTGCATGTGTTTATCTGAGGACAACATTTCTCTCTGTCATTTTCTGCATGCCTGTACAGGGTAGTAATCAAAATGAAGCTTGCTGCTAGCAGTTAAATGTTTTGGTTAACCAGCCCATCATGGTCAAAGGGTCAGATCCTGGCCTTTATGACCACAGTGAAGAGACCAGCTCTGCAGGAACCTAAGACAAGCACAGGCAATTCTGCCCCTGACCAAAACTGTAGTCTTCTGAAACTCAGTGCCTTATGCCATTTCTGGTTACAGACAACATTTAATTCAGCTTTGTGCTGTCTTTGTGGATCAAAAAAGTATTGATTATGTTAAAAGTACATGAGTGACCACACATGAGCTTGCATTAGATTTTTATCTTTTAATGGTTGTAAACATCAAATGAGAGCTTGACTTGGACTTGTTTTTATCTTAGATGGAAGCTTATAATCTTTAATATATTTTTCTTCCTAGTATTTGCACTAGGTCTAGAGCTAAACAATCTGACTGAAAACAAATAAACAAACAAACAAAAACAACAACAACAACAACAAAAAACACAATGGAAATTTGATTTTCTGCAATTTCTGGAAGCACAATACTGAGATATCAGCTACACTTCCTTTGAAGATAAGAGTCTATTTTCCTGAAAATTTCCTAGTTTACACAAAAAAATATTACTCAGATCACCAGAGACCTCCACATAGGAATCGCTATCAAACAATGGTTAAAAATTGAAAGGTTTCCCATTTATTTTTATTTTTTAATTGTAGATAGCTAAGATCTTGTCAGAAGACAAACACATCTGATACCACTGTATTTCTGTCTGCATTTAGCAGATTTTTAAAGAAAAATGTACTATGGGAATTTCTAAGGAACAGGAACCACCATTTGAAAAAGACAAACTACAAAGAAACCTTCTGTCCTTCCCCTACTTTCCCTTAATTGCTTAAGCATTATTCGTTTCATAATTCAAACACAGTTGCAACAATATATCTGTATAACCTTTCTGCAAGCATCAAAACCATACAAGGAATGGATTGTTCTTCAAAACATGCACTGTATGCCAAAGTAAAAAAAAAAGTTCCCCCAACAGTGCTGGCTTCATAAAATGTATAAGTATACGTTCTTATGACAGTGACAAAACAGTGAGAAAAAGGAGTTGTACAAAATGTTATTTACTATCTATTGTAGATATCTTTAGGTTCAGTTTATTGTCTCTCAACCGCAAAATCCCTTTTTGAATTAGAAAGTATAGAATGATTTGCACTCATCAGACTGAGTGCATGAAACAATGATTTTATTCTAGCAGAATTACAGGTCCATAAGGAAGATTTATTAGTGGGTGAATAACTCCCAGACAGCTCTTATCATAGACAGGCATGCAGGATGCAGGAAGCCAAACTAAGCAGAATTCCCTTTACTGAATTTTCAACGATGCCCTTGATTATAGATAGCATTGTTTACCCTCTCTTCCCTCCAACTTTCCTCTTCCACTAGTCTCTAATTATATCCCTTTATGACCTGACCAATTAAAGCCCGATCTTGACTTTGTATTAGAGTTGATGAAAAATTAAAGATACAGATGTACTTTTTCCAAGGCCACGCACACCTCAGCTGAGCTGGCTGACTGCTAGAAGCCAGACAATACTAACGTCATGCTGACTATTTTTAGCACACTATTGAATAAATATGCTGGAATAACACCACCTGGCAAGCTGAGATGAATGCATGTTACTTTAACAATAAAGAAGTCTACAATTTTATATTGTGAGGATAAGCTTACTGATCTGATCTGCAAATTGGTTTAACTTGCTGCCACATTTAAGCTATTGATCATACAGGGTAGAACACTCACTTAACTAAGAATTACTAAATTGCAATAGTCTAATAGGAGTTGACTATGCTTCTGTATAACAAAAGGCAATATTGGTAGTACCTGGATAAATAATGTGTCTGTTGAGAAAAAAATGGCATCTACTTATACATCAATTTAATATTGTTACACTTTTTTAAAAGGGACTCCATATACTTGTGGGTACCTCTTTTCTCTGAAAGAAGAAATGCTGGTTTTCTTTCACAATATGTGTTGTAGATTGATTTATTATTATTATCATTATTTTTAATAGATTTGAAATTTATTTTGGACAACTGAGCTTCTGGTCATTCTTTAACCAAGGCTGTCTTGGTGTCATGATGTAGTGTTTTCCCAGGTAAGATACTTGTTTTCAACGTATCCATTAGAGAAGCATGAGTTCATGAGTTGTCTTGTTTTTTCATCAAATTTCCCTGTATTTGGTTTTCTTCCTCAATTATCTCATCAACTGTTTGTCCATTTTATATTTTGGAAAAAAATAACACAAGCAAGCAAGCAAACAAACAAACAAAACAACCAAAAACTACTAACATTCAATTTCTCTCTAGAGAGTAACTAAATTAAATAGTGGTGTTTTCTGATATTTTATATGAACTCTGTTTTGTTGTTGTTGTTTTTGTTTGTTTGCTTGATTGTTTTTTTCTTGGAAATACTGAGGCTATAATGTAATCACCTTTATGATAGACTTACACTTCCAAAACTGTCCATCATAGTGCACTAACAAACATTTTTATATGAATATAAAAAACAAAGTAAAAAACAAAACAAACAAACAAACAAACACACACACACACAAAACATAAAGGCTTTGACTGTGCAGTTTTGCTTTCTTTTTGGAGCATGACAAATTATACACCAAGTAGGAGCTGGTTAATTTACATTCCTGGGTTGATTTGTTAATTAGAGAAGCAATGTTGCATTCTGTAGGAATCTGCTATATGCTGAAACTGAATTCTGATAGATGAATGGACATGACAGATAAGTAAATCATCATAATGTACTATAGGATGCACATTTTCATCCTCCAACCTTCCCCTCTGAATTCTTTAATGCTACATACAAAGGCCAAATTTTAGCTGTTGGTTCCTGATAACAATCCTGATGCCAGACTCTTTTCTCTCTACATGGGGATATTGACTGTCCATATATGCAAAGGAAAGAAACTCCTAAATACAGAATGAAAAGAATATTGGGACCAAGATCCACCTGACAGACTGGGGGTAGAACTTTTACCCTCCAATGTATTATGATTGTAAATAATCCTGATTAACTCCCGTGTCTTCTTCACTTTTTCTAAGACAACAATGCTGTCTGACCTAAATACCTCTCCATCTCTATGTGCTTATGTCCTTCTTATGTTGCCATTTGTTCTTTCTTCTCTGCATATTGCTCTTTCCCATGTTATCACCTGTTCCCCATATACAGTCTAAATTCCTCCAAACTTCAGTCCTGTGCAGGTATTTTAACCATTTAGGGAACAGGAGAGTACTGTGTCTTCTTCCCAGCCAGGTGAATGAACACCTGTAGATGAATAGTCACAAGAACAAGCAGGACAGAAAACTTTGGATCTCAAAATACAGGTTTTCCTTCATAGGGGCAATGAGTTCCCTTTACCCGTAACCTATTTTTAAAAAATATTTAGGAATGTAATATTTTTGAGACAGTTGCTTGCCTCAAAGTCAGACAAAATGTATTACCTGAATGGAAAGTTATAGAAGAAGAGGATGCAGCAGTGGACAGATGAACAATGTGACTTTTAAACACCATTTCCTTAGGAATTCAGACTATAATGCTATTTCATCTACCCAAACATTTGTTCGTGGGGATTTAGTGTAAGTTACTTACACCAAATATTAAGCACACACAAGCTGGTCGCATTAGCTAAAAGGCAACTAGTAGTTACTATCCAAATTGAAAGTTTATTTGTAATCAAACTTTTCTCATGGGAAATAAAGAAAAAAGAAAAAGAAAAAGAAAAAGAGAAGAGAAGAGAAGAGAAGAGAAGAGAAGAGAAGAGAAGAGAAGAGAAGAAAAGAAAAGAAAAGAAAAGAAAAGAAAAGAAAAGAAAAGAAAAGAAAAGAAAAGAAAAGAAAAGAAAAGAAAAGAAAAGAAAAGAAAAGAAAAGAAAAGAAAAAGAGAAAAAAGGTTACAAATCATTAATCAGATGGGACTCCAGCACCTGTTTAAATTTGCAGTCACCGAATGATTGCACTAAAATAGCACACATCAGAGCAGATGGGGACTACAGAATCACTGTGAAATTCAAAACAGTTCAAAGGCAAAGAAGAACAACAAAGTAAAATAAAGAAAGCTTACTTGCATTTACAGATATTCCATAGGCAACCATCTTGTGAAATATGATGTTTTTGTCAAGCTGTCTCCTCAGTGCTCCTCCACAGCACTTAGTGAAAAAGCAAAAGTTGTTTTATACCATTCCTATTACTACTTTCAACTCACATTCTGGAGAGGAGAACAGAGGAGTTCAGTACATTTTAAAATCTAATGTTGAAGGAATTTGGTGGAAGTTCTGATTCAAACTTTGGGGTTTAAGTGTGTGTTTTCAGCTTAGTAACACTCCATGTTTTCTTAAAACTATTCAGTCTATGAGGGGCTCAAAATCAGGTTGGGCAAAACTCTGCTGCTTTTCTCTGTGACATTTATGTGTTTTATTTAGGTTGACAACTCATTTGCTGGCATAAAAACACAAGACCTATCTGTGTGCATAACTAGGCTGGGCCACCACTGCTCGCAAGCTCAGAACTTACAATGAAAGCATTCTTGCTGCTTTCAGGAAATGCAGACCCTAGGATGGTGAGCCTGTCTAGACCTTGGGTGTTTGCATGCTTGTGCATTACTGAGCACACTTTCCACTATAGGATGTGCTGGATGTTGGCATGCTGGTGGATAGCTGGGTGGCTCTGTGCAGAACCCACCTGGGGCCAGGGTGGGCTGCAGTGAGCCAAAGCTAACATGCTCTGCTGGAGCCTAGACAGCACTGGCGGGCCTAACTCAACTTCTGAGGTGTGTGCTGGCTGTCTGGATTGCTCATTTGGCCTGGAAAATTTCCATGCCAAAGATCCTGATATGTATGATCCTGATCCACGTTGCTTCCCAACTAACAAATCATCCAAAAATTTGGAGCACGTGGGATGGCAATGACTTTTGGAAGGTCATTGGATCAAGCCCTGAGCTGACTCTGCTGGAGCCAGTCAAGTTGCTTCCTACCAAAGGCAGAATATTGTTCAGAAAATCAAAATTTTAATCATCTGTGCGAGGAGTTCCAGTTCTCCAAGTTCTTAAACAGCATTTAAGTGGGCATGGAAATATTTTATAATTCACAAACTGGAGTCCAGGAAGATTTTTTTTCTTAAATTCTCAGCTCTTACACTCAAAAAATTATAAAACAGTATGAATTCCCAACCCCTAAAGACCATTTGAAATGTAACAGTGCTCTGAAGAAAACAAACAAACAAACAAACAAATAAAAAAAATGAAAATAGTAAAAAACACAGTAGAATAAATTAATGCTATGATTTCTAAATTCCAATTGTTCTTTGAGTCAGGAAGTGATCAGTGATTTTTTATCTAAACTTGTGGTATTGGAATTGCTGTGACTGTAATAGTTCACTGCAAGCTGAAGCTATAGCTAGTAGAGATAAAGCCATAAGTACTTCCTATGTGTAATGCTGAGGTTAATGTAAATGTCTGTAAGCAGATGACAACTCAATTACAAATACTCATGTTTACAAGAAGGGAAGACCTGAATGGTGGCCAATCAGTCAAAAGGGTTTAAACATGTTCGTTATTATCCTTGTGACACATTTATCTGTACATTTCCTCTTACTGATTTTCACTTTGCAGTTACACAGGATACTCATGATGGATACATATTGTCTCCATTTGTCCGAGTTGCATTCTTATGTCCCTTTTTTGTAGCTCCTCACTTTTCACTTCATGACACCATACTATGCAGTGGCTGCCAAAATCAGCGTTGCATTCAGTGCTGTGTTAAATAAGCCATTTGTTTCTCCTCGGTCATGAATACTGACAATTTAAATGGTAATAGCTAGGCAACAATGTACAAACTTGTCTATCAAAAATTAAAGTTCCTTGGAAATTGTTTGATATGGACAATATTGCTGAACTACAGAAGTAAAAGGGGCAGGATAATATGTCTATATGAGAAATGGTACTTACAATGTTTGCTCCTCTTAAGAATGAAATAAGATTTCTGCTGACTGGTAACAGGATTAGCATGCAGTTAAAATTAAGGCACGTTGCAGAAGCTCTTGCCCAAGCCAGTGTTGACTGTATATATAACATTATAAAGAAATTAGATTACAAGTTTGGTACAGTAAGAAAAAAAAAAAAAAGAAAAGGAAATACTACAGTAACATAATACTTTTATATGTGAAAATTACCGTTGAAGCATCAAAAAAATACTATCATGAAAACTGTGAATAAAATCAGACTATGCATACATTCTTCTTGTGGAGCACTTTAACAATCAAATTTGTACTTACTCCCAGCATAATCCGTGTATAAATGTAAGCATCTTCGTCTTCATACCAATAGAAGGTATCAATAAACAAATATAAATTCAATCCCAGCCACACCAACTACAAAGCAGACAGGCTGCAGATTAGTGACATTTAGAGTATTTTTAATGCATATAAAACTGGTTATGGTTATAGTTTGAAAAGTATTTGAGAGATACTTCAAAATCAGTGTGCAATGCAGCTCTTGATCACAGATGATAGAAATCACAAATGCCTGCTGGAATGAGGTTATCTTAGCAAATGCAGGATTATAGCCTTATCCCCACATCCCCAACAGAGGATATAGATGACATTTACTGTGTGGTGGTAAACTTGATCTTAAACACAGAGCTTAGTCTGGTCTCTAAAAAGGCAATAAAAGCTAAAATTAAAGAATTCCAGAAATGGAGGGAGTTAGGAGCTAAGGAAATTCCTTTCTCTGCCCCCCATGCATTCACCAAAACCTCTGAAAATGATACAGAATATAATTGAATCACAATTCCAAACCCCAGTTGCCTTTATCTGAGGAGTAATGTATATGGACTTAGAAATAATTAAAAATAAAACAGTAAGACTTTAAATTGTTTTTAAGACTAGTTATAAAAAGGCTGCTGAATATTTTATAGCAAGTTTTACATTTAGCTTGGGAGTATTACTGTAAGCAAACCATAAAATGTCTTTTAAACAAGCTTAAAATATTTATATATATCCAATTATTTTTTTCTTTTCTTTTTAGTACTAAAAATACTCACTAATAACAGGACCGAGAGTTTTTCATTCAAAATCCAACATGCCATCCTGAGTGCCTCTTCCTATGCTATGAGCAGCTGACTCTTGCCTTGTAGTGTAACCTGAGTTCTCCATCCATTCCTCAGGCTTTTCGACTAACTCCTCTTGTCTTTAGGTTTTAATAAGCACCTACTGGGAGCAGGAGCTCTCTAGGAATTTTCTAATTAAGGACTCCGCGACAAGAGCAGATCACCCAAATGACGTGTCTTGTGACCTGTGTAAATAAAATGCTGGTCATTGTCCAGTCCTTCTCCTCAAAGTTATTTCTCAGCAAATGAGAGATGCTGTCACTAAATTGTCCTCTTGTACTGATATTGTCTTGTTCGCTTTTTCTTTCCTTTCACTTTTTTTTTTGTTTGTTTTCAATTTGAGCAGAATATCACAGTTCTTCATGATTTGTCTTCTAATTTAGTAGCAAATGAGAGTATTCCGTATTTGTGCATTACTGTACTCAGAACTGCTAAAAAACCCCAACCAACCAACCAAAAAAAAAAAAAACACCACACAACAAAACAAACTTGGAGATGGCAAAGCCACCCAGTCAGGAGTCAGGAATTGTCAGAATAAAGGGTGCCCCTGTAACATTCATCTGGATTTCTTGTGACTATGGTAATGTTAAAATGCATGATAGTTTTTCATTCAGTTGACTGCAATGAAAAATACGCAGTTACTTTCTCCTATTACTCTTTGGTGTAAGGACACAAATTCTGCTTCCTTCCCTCTCTTCTAGGAGGAGAGAAGCAAAAAGTAATTTCCTCCCAGGCTTCCCTGTCAAGCCTCACAAACTTCAGCTGCCTTCATCCGTTATCTATGAGGTAAGGGGAGGATGCCTACTTCAGAGGTCTGAGTACAAAGGGATTAGGAAAGCTGTGTCCCTTTCTCACATGTGTGGCTAAAGCAGCCTGGCAGGTGGCTCTTCATGTGCTCCTGACCCTGCTCCCACAATTTCTCTGCTGATGTGGCTTTGGCAGCACTTAAGGTACTCAGGAAATACAAGCCTCTTCCAAATGCAATACACAAATACTGTCCAGGGCTAGAGTTTACTCGTTTTTCCAGGATTTGTTTTTATTTACAAAACCAGATGTTTCTGTTCCGCCAAGTTTGTACTGAGGATGTTCAGCTATTTTCTTCTCCTCAGAGGTTTGTTCCAGCAAGGATTTAATGAGCCACCTGCAAAAATGGGTGAGGAGATCTCAGTATCTATCAGGAAGATCAAAACCTTTTGACAGGTCAGTTTATCAGAGAATAAGGTTAGTCTGTCCAGGACTTTTTAGTAGGTGGTTATTTGAATGGCCAGCACCATAATTTGATTCATTGTGAAGAACATATTTTCTGATTTTCCTTTGCTAAGAAAGAATAATAATTTAGTGCCTTTTCTGCCCTTCTCCGGAGGGGAATCCCTTCCCCTTGGCTCTGCTTATACTGTGGAACTGACAGCAGCTGATCTTACTGGGGGAAGGAAGCTGAGGTTTCTCCCCCAGGCTGCTTTCAAATGTGGTCAACAGCCTCTGCAGGAAGGCCCTGACCTGGTCTTAGCTCCTTTTCTGTCCTGTCCTGATGAGTGATCTGCATTTGCCCTTGGACCCCTTCCCCGAAGCTATGCAAACTCTGCCTGTGATCTCCTTCCTTACCCAGTAAAACCATTTCCTTGAGGCCTTCCTGACTTGACCCCAAAGACCTTTTGGTGACAATATAGTTTAAAATCATTATTTTTATTTTTATTATTTTCAATTCAGTTGCTACTAAGCTCATCTACTTTTTAAACTAGTACTAATGACAAATATGAGTTACCAGAACCGTGGAAACATGATTATGAATATTTTGAATACAAGCATTTACAATAAATTTATTTTCAGCTTTATTTTTTCTAGATAGCATAATTATGAATTCTTTATCAATAAATTTTTGTGACAAGCCATGTGCATTATTTGGCCATTGCCTATTATGTGACTTGATAGAGGCTATTCCCCAAACCACCCTCTTTATAGTAGCTTTGATAATGCAGAAGCTAACAAGATAACAAGTATTGCTGTATTTCTCAGAGGTCAGAAGAAAAGGAAATAAGGGAGAATGGAAGAAAAATGTGTAGAGAGTGAGGAGAAATACTGGTAAGGTCAGATGCCAATTTTAACTACTTTAAAAAAAGGGGAGGGAAAAAAAAAAAAGAAAAAAAAAAAAAAAAGCTATCTGGATTAGCTACACTTCAAAGGGAAATGCTGCACTGCTATGTACTGCTTTGAAGTTCAGCCGATCCAGACAGCAATTTTCTAAAATGAGTCAAAACTGGCATCTGAAATAGATTTTTTTTCTGAGTACAGCAGATTCATATGCTGGTTTAGGCTCCAAAATTTGTCTGGATCAGCAGCTGTACTTCAAAGCAGCACATCTCAGTACAGCATTAGACTTTGAAGTGCATGTGGTCCAGATGCCAGTGCTCTTAAAGGAGCCGATGAATCAATTGCACTTTATTTTTTGTCTGTTGAAACAGCTATGTTTTTTCTCATATATAACGATAACGTGTGTGGTCTTCAGTATGGTATCTATCAATAAAAACATAATGCTAAAACAAAAACACTTTATTGCTTCATTTTCTACAAAGGAACTGGTCATCATCATTTTATTATACTGATTTGTGGTTATCTTAGCCAATTTCTAGCACAAACTGTTCAGACAAGACTCAAGAAAGGATATTTTATTGATTAAAGAACTAGCTGTGTTTCATTTCTATATTGTTTTATCATTATCATGAGATAAAACTGTCCTAAAAAGTATATAGAATAAGGATGAAAACAGGTTTGTTGTGGCAGACTGGGGAAAAAGCAGTGATGGGCATGCTAACTTCCCATGGAAAAGACAAGCAACTCTGTCATTAGCTTTGAAAGGTCAGTTTTTGCATGGAAAGAGGTTTATGAGGTGCTGAATTCTTCCATTTAACTATCTCGACATTAATGTCAATGTTTATATCAATTACTGCTACAGATCTGTATTGCAGTTAGTTCTGTTTGACAGCAATCTCTGTCTGAGGTTGTTAGTAATTTTTTTAAAGTACTTTCAACAGTGCTTGCCCTTTACAAGACAAATTAATTATTATCATGAGACTGTATGCATATACCTATATGTATTTCATTTTGCTAGGCTGTCCTAATTTTACTATTAGATATGCATGCCTTGTTTCTCAAAGGCAAAATAATTTCAGTTGACTCTGAACTCTGCCGTAGACCTTTCATAGTTTTCTTTGTGTTCTTGTCTTTATGTCTGTTAGTAACCTCAAGGAATTCAATAAACATCACTATGCTACATAAAGAGGTGGATAAATATAAACAGGTAAACAAGTGACCCAGAGGATCAGGGTGCTCTAATTTTGCAGACCTTCTAACAATCATTTGCATGCTGGTTGTATCAGAGTGTATTAGACTCACTTTGTATTAGAGTATACCAAATGAGGATTTGGGTTCTCTAATCATTACATTATGGTTATAAAATATTTTCTTATAATGTCTAGGAAGTGAGAGGGATATTTGTCTTCACTGAATGGTGAAGGAGCTGAACAATACAATTGATAAACCATTCAACTTTTGTGGAGAGATGGAAGCTCTTGAAACTACAGTGCAAATTTCTCCTTTTAAAATAGTTTTGCTTGTTTGTTTGCTTGCTTGCTTTTCTTTTAGAGACAATTCTGAAGGAACAGAGGCCAAGGTTCAGCTTTGGTTATTCTTCCGTGCTCTAACTCCAGCTTTGTAAAAGGAACTTATTGAATATCTATAAACAGTGACTGAGTGACTAGTAAGAGAAAAACAGCTACATCATTTTTAGAGATTTTCTTATAGTTTTTTTAAGTGTCTCATTAATGTTAATGGATTTATTTTTTTTTTAAATGAACTTCCATTACAGATGAGGAAACTGTTTTGGAGTTTGAGTGCATTCAAAAAATCCCTAAAGCTCTAAAAGCCTAAATAATATTAGACTCAGCAGTGTTGAAGATTCAAAAATCATCAGATTCTTCTAAAATTTATGAAATTAAAAAAGATAGTGTGGATTTTGGGGAGACAGTGATGAGTAAGGAGACTTCAAGAGCATATGGCCCCTCATTTGCAGCTTTTTTCAGTAACAATATGTTTAATTTTTAATAAAAAGCACGAGTTTTATTAAAAATCTTGGCCCAAAAAGTAGGATTGAAAAGAAAATAAATGCAATTATCAAAACACTTGTTATACAACTGCCAGAATTAACAATGATAGAGTAGATTTTGTACTTGTGGTTATCTCTCTACTCTGCTTATGACCAATTGCCTGGAGCAGGGCCCCAAGAATTTCTTAATTTCTAAAACTTGCTTTTGTGGAACACAACTAAAAGATATTTATGTCCATTAGCAAGGAGTATGTCTACAAGCCATTTTGTGCATTTGTTACAATGCACCACATCAGTTACAATGCACAAAATCGAGAGAAAGACTTCTGTCTTTGTGCAGAAAAGAACAAAGTCTTTTAAAAGGAGGAAACAGCTTTTTGTGGTAGGTCCAGCTCCTCTTGAATTCCATGAGCCAATGGAATATAATGGATATGCAGGTGTGGTTCCTGTCCCTGTGTTATTGGACCTGATACTGGTGGCTACCTCAAATGAAGGGCAGTGCCTGGACTGGCAACTGCAGGTTACATCATATACACTCAGGGGAATCAACATAAGGAGCTGAAACAATAAAACATAAGGGATCTGCAATTAAGATCAAACGTCATGTTGGAGGCTAAAAGGAAGATTGTCACTGACCAGTCTGGGAACCACTATTGCTACTACCTGAAGCAGGGCTCACCCCATTTATACAGGGCAGCCCCAATGCTGAGTCTTTCCACAAGCTGGCAGAGTTTATCAATGAGAAATTGTTTAACAGCTTTAGCTTGGGAGATAATCAGTTCCCAGCCAAGTAATATTAATATTTGAATCCAAATCTTTTATCTCTCAAGGGACTCCTTTATTACCATGCTCACACTGTAATCAAAATATATTCAGGAGTAATTTCAGATGTTCAAAAGCTATTTGTTTCAATAAGTGCCAAAATCTCCCAGCTCTTGACTGTACATCTCCAGAAATAGAGCATCCTACCTTCCTAATTATATGTGTAAAATGTTGGTTTTCCCACAAGAGCTGTTTTCCAGCTTAATAAAACAAAACAACCTCTCAAAGCAGCAGAAATCTTGTAAAAAAAAAAAAAAAAAAAAAAAAAAAAAGGAGAGAGAGATGTCCATGGGTTATGCAGACGGATTTTCGCTTTAGCTCTTTTATAGGTAGCAAGCTGTAGAAAAGAGGTTAAAAATGAAGTGAGAAATGGGAAGAATGAGGAGCAAGAAGAAAAAAAAAAAAAGAGATGACAGTAATATCCATGTTTTCTCTTGTGTCACAGACTTGAAAAATCCCATAATAGAGAAGATATTTTTCATCTGGCCTTGTTCCAACAGAGCACAACTAGGCTGTGCATCAGCTGGCCTTTCTCCAGCTTTTCATCTCCTGTACCAGGTGCAACTACTAAGTCCATTGATCTGCAGCCCATGACACTTTTTTTGCAGGACTGTGCTCACAAGATACCCCTTATAGGTGCAGGCTCTGCCAGGCTGAGGATTACCCAGGGTAAGGGATAAGCGACGGCATAGCCCTGGCAGGTGGGGTGACGGAGGGGGGTGATGTCCCCCCCATCCATATACACCTTTCCATGTGGGGTGAGCAGCTGTGCTTTACATCCTACACTATGTGACATTGGCTGGAGGGAGAACAGAACAGTGCCCTGAAATGAACAAGTTGCTGGCAGAGCGTGACATGGGGGTGTTGCTCCCTTATGTTAGAAGGAAAGCAGAGACACCTGGGCTCACCACAGCTCAGAGTAGCTTCAAGGAAAAGGGAAGCCAGAGACCGGGATGAGTGGGGACTGTGCTGCTGTTGGATGTAGGGTGGCAAGGGTTAGTGGGGCAGCTGAATCTGCAGGGGACATGGACTAGGCGGAAGGCTGCCAGCTAGTTATTCACCTCCTCCAGAGCAAGGGTATCACAAAAATTCCCCTGCACTGCTGCACATGTATAATGCCCTTCATGCTCTCCAGTGCTGACCAGGTTGCTCAGCTTGCACCATACAGTCACTTCTCATACATGTATTTTCCTCTCACACACCCTTACCTTATCACAGCAGCAACACTAACCCTCCCTTACACCATTCTTGTACATCCAAACTGCCATTCCAACTAACATGGCAAAATACACATATCTTCCTGCTTCTGAGGGAAAAGCCTTCTCCTTTCAAAGCTAAGCCTCAAACTTAGTTCAAGCACTTTAGTTATTTGGTCTGACATCTTTCTATTTAGTTATTTGGTCTGACATCTGCCTTCTCCAGTGCAGCAGGGTTCTAGGCTTCATTTTTATACAGGCAGTAATTCAGTTTTTTTTCAGAGAATTAAAAAGTAGTAGAGCATAATATTCTTATCAAAAGGGCTAAGAAGTGAAAAATGCATTCTAAGGAATTCTAAGGAATTGTAGCAGCATTTGTTCATCTTTACAAATGCAGTTTAATTACTACTTACACCAGTCCACAGGACCTGATGGGATGGCACCCATGAGTGCTGAGGGAGCTGACTGGTTTCACTGCAAGGGCACTCATAATTACTCTGAAAGCTCATGATGACTGGAGGAGGTTCCTAGGGACTGGAAAAGAACAAACATCACTCTTGTCTTCAAGAATGGTAAGAACTATAAGGAACTGCAATCTGGTCAGCCTCTGCTCAATTATTGTGAAGGTGATGAAGCAAATTTTCTTGGAAAATATTTCCAGACATGTAAAGGACCAGAAGGTGATTAGGAGCAGTCAGTATGATTTTATTAAGGGGAAATGTGGTTTAACATTCTGATAACCTTCTGTGATAACAGGTTTTGTGTTTAGCCAGTGGAAAAAATGAACTGAAATGAATCCGGTAAATTCTACAAGGGGAAATGTCAAGTCCTGCATCTGCATTGGAATAAATCTATGCATCAGGACAGTCTGGGGGCTAACCTTTTGGAAAAAACCTTGGCAGAAAAGACACTGGGGGTTTTGGTGGACCACAAAGTGACTGTGAGCAATCAAGGCACCCTTGTGTCAAAGTCTAACACCTTCCTAGGTTGCTTGAGGAAGAGTGCTGCCAATTGGTGATCCTTGCCCTCTGATCAGCCTTGGTGAGGCCACATTGAGTCCACTGCTAGGCTCCCCAGAACAAGAAGGACAGGAACGAGTCCAGCGAAGAGCCACAGAGCTGTTCAAGAGTATGGAGCAACTTTCATGAGAGGATAGGCTGGGAGAGATGAGATTTTTCAGCCTGTAGAAGAAAAATTTCAGGGGGGATTTTATCAATGTGTATAAAATACTTTCAAGGAAGATGCAAAGAAAATATAGCCAGGCTCTTCTCAGTGGTGTCCAGACAGAACAAGAACCCGTGGGGACAAAGTGAAACACAGGAAGTTCCCTCTGAACATCAGAAGACATTTCTCTATTGTGTGTGTGACTGAGTACTGGCACAGGTTGCCCAAGAGTTTCCATCCTTGGAGATACTCAAAGCCTATCTGGGCACAACCTTGAACAACCTCCTGTAGTTGACCCATCTCTGAACAGTGAAGTTGGACTAGATGATCTCCAGAGGGGCCTTCCTACCTCAGCCATTTTGTGGTGCCGAGATCTCATCTTAGTTTACTAGAAAAAAAAGTGACTGGAGCATTATGAAGTTTCGAACCTAGACTATGAGCATTCTTATTTTAACTAAATTAATTTATCTTTTGTTAAAATTTTCATGAAGGAGTTATTAGATTTGTCTGATTTTATTTCGGGCTCTTACTCAGAACTTCATGATCCCATTAGCCGTCAGTTTTTATGAGGGTGAAATGTTTCCAAGTACTGGATTGGATATTTTCATTGGAATATTTTATGGCAATTTTTGATTGAGTCAGTCTTAGATTCTTTCACTGGATACATTAAAATAAATGATAAGGGGGAAACATAGATATTTAAGTGACTTCATATACCCTTAAAATGAGTTGCAATGACATGAATAAAGACTTTCATTAAATTAATGTAAGGCATTATATATAGGTATGTTTTTAAGACTGTTTTGCCACAAATCACATTTTTCCAAAAAACACATAACCATGCAAATTTCTCATTTGTGTAGCATTAAAATTACTAGAGTTGATAAACTGTATGCTATCTGAACAATTTTTAGACAGTGAATGACTTCTCTTCGTTTGGACTTTATTTTCTTCCTAAATTCATTCTGAGATTAGTGTTAAAACCTAGATCCATATTAAATTAAAAATAAAATACAGTTTGCTTAACACACAGGAGGATTAAGGGGTCATTTGTATGTACTCCTTGGTGTCAGTTATAATATGCACTCACAGGAAGAGCAGCAATACTTACAACCTTTCCAGATGGCTATTCACTACTGCGCACAAGAGAGGTCAAGAGCTAAGAGTTCACAGCATTTTCTAGCATGTTCAAAGTGGAAATTGTATTTTAAATAATTTCAGGCCATCATTTTTAACACTGCAGTATAGCAATATATAAAGGAATAAGCTGTAAGTATTCTGGAATCATTTCTCTGCCACTAAAACGTTATTTGCTTCCATTACCTTAAATTCAAATAAGCTGGTGGCACTGTCTATAAAGAATCTCTCTGTTTTGAGAACAATCCATGAAGAGACATAGGCAGCAGGGGAGAACAATGGATGAATACACCACAAAAAGGAGAAGATACAATGAATAAAGACAAATTGGGAAGATGACACATTCAAACCGTATTTTCATAGTCTAAGCAATAATACCCTTGTGAGCAAAGATTTCCAGCTGATGCCTGCTATTTCTCCTTTCAATTTTTTCTCCTCACATCTTCATCTCTTCCCCCAAACTTTTTTTTTTTTCCTAAAAGCTCTGCAATTTTTAGCAACTAAAACTAATTAGTTTTGTCAGTCTTCTCCAACATCTCACAGCAATAGTGTGCATAAGTAAAATATCTTTTACTTACAGTCTGTAACACATTTGATTTAAAGTGTTATGGACAAAGCACTTATGGACAAATGAGGTATTAGGGCGTCGGATCCATTCCAAAGAGCCAGATCATTGTTCTTAATGTATCTCATGATTTGATCCTCAGAGTTGAAATTGTTTAGTGATTTCTTTTAAATAAGACCCCAAGCTCATTCCTTCCCACTACAATGGATGAGTTTCCAGTTAATAGGGGTCTGAGTCTGAACACAGAGAAGAAAGCAACAGACCAGCTCATGCCCCTTTCTCACTTCCCCTCTCCTTTGACAAGGCACTGGGACCTCTTCCTACTCTACCTGCCTGTCGTGGTTTAACCCGGCCGGCAGCTAAACACCACGCAGCCGTTCGCTCACCCTCCCCCCTCCCTCTCTGGGACGGGGGAGAGAAATGGAAAGTGAAGCCCGTGAGTTGAGATAAAGACAGTTTAATAAGACATGAAAATAATAATAACAAAATAATAATAACAATAATAATAATAATACAATGGTGATAATAGGAAAGTAATAATAATATGTACAAACAAGTGATGCACAATGCAATTGCTCACCACCCGCTGACTGATGCCCAGCCTAACCCCGAGCAGTCCGGCCCCCTCCCCCCGGCTAGCCACCCCTATATATTGTTTAGCATGACGTCAGATGGTATGGAATACCCCTTTGGCTAGTTTGGGTCACCTGTCCTGGGTCTGTCCCCTCCCAGCTCTTACTGCACCCCCAGCCTGCCTGTTGGCAGGACAGAGCGAAAGGCTGAGATGTCCTTGGCTTGGTATAAGCACTGCTCTGCAACAATTAAAACATCGGGGTGTTATCAGCACTCTTCTCATCCTAAGCCAAAACACAGCATTCCACCAGCTACTAGGAAGAAAATTAATTCTGTTCTAACTGAAACCAGGACATCTATCCACCCCTTATTCCATACCATTTATGTCATGCTCAGGTTACACTCTTTTCCAGAGATTCTAATTAGTCACCTACAGTAGTCATAGTAGTGATAACATACAGTATTATATATTAATTAACATGGTACAATTCAGTTCATGGGCTATTCTCACCCAGTATTAAATCTCCTTGCAGTACACACCGGACCTCTCCGTTCTTTTGCATCACCCACCAAGTGTATCCAGGTCCCTGAGCGAAAACAATTTCACGAATAGGTTTGCCTTTTCCTGAGGCGGGAGTAGCCCAGACTGTTTTACCCAGCATATTTCTTACATGCACTACAGGAACTTTATCCCCATCTACAGTACGTAACAGGTTTGATTGGGCAGGTCCAGCTCGGTTGGCAGATCCCCTAGTATTGACTAACCAGGTGGCCTTTGCCAAATGTGTATCCCAGTTTTTGAATGTCCCAGCGCCCATTGCTTTCAATGTAGTCTTTAACAGTCCGTTGTATCGTTCAACTTTCCCAGAGGCTGGTGCATGATAGGGGATGTGATACACCCACTCAATACCATGTTCTTTGGCCCAAGTGTCTATACAGTTGTTTCGGAAATGAGTTCCATTGTCTGACTCTATTCTTTCTGGGGTACCATGTCACCATAGGACTTGCTTTTCAAGGCCCAGGATAGTGTTCCGGGCGGTGGCATGAGGCACAGGATATGTTTCCAGCCATCCGGTGGTTGCTTCCACCATTGTAAGTACGTGGCGCTTGCCATTGCGAGTTTGAGGGAGTGTGATGTAATCAATCTGCCAGGCCTCTCCATATTTATATTTCAGCCATCGTCCTCCATACCAAAGAGGCTTTGACCGTTTGGCTTGCTTGATTGCAGCACATGTTTCACAGTCATGAATAACCTGTGCTATAACGTCCATGGTCAGGTCCACCCCTCGATCACGAGCCCATCTGTATGTTGCATCTCTACCTTGATGGCCTGAGGTGTCTTGGGCCCATTGGGCTATAAATAATTCACCTTTATGCTGCCAATCCAGGTCCACCTGAGCTACTTCAATCTTAGCAGCCTGATCCACCTGCTGGTTGTTTCGATGTTCTTCAGTAGCCTGATTCTTGGGCACATGAGCATCTACGTGGTGTACTTTCACAGCCAGGTTCTCTACCCGAGCAGCAATGTCTTGCCACAAAGCAGCAGCCCAGATGGGTTTGCCCCTACGCTGCCAGTTGTTTTGCTTCCATTGCTGTAACCATCCCCACAGGGCATTTGATACCATCCATGAATCGGTGTAGAGATAGAGAACTGGCCATTTTTCTCGTTCAGCAATGTCTAAAGCCAGCTGAATGGCTTTCACTTCTGCAAACTGACTCGATTCACCTTCTCCCTCAGCAGCTTCTGCAACTCTTCGTGTAGGACTCCATACAGCAGCCTTCCATCTCCGATGCTTCCCCACAATACGACAGGACCCATCAGTGAACAGGGCATATTTCTTTTCGTTCTCTGGTAACTGGTTGTACAGTGGGGCTTCTTCAGCACGACCCACCTCCTCCTCTGATGATATCCCAAAGTATTTGCCTTCTGGCCAGTCCATAATCACTTCCAATATTCCTGGGCGACTGGGGTTTCCTATTCAAGCCCGCTGAGTGATCAGTGCAACCCACTTGCTCCACGTAGCATCGGTTGCATGATGTGTAGAAGAGACCCTTCCCTTGAACATCCAGCCTAGTACCGGCAATCGGGGTGCTAGGAGGAGCTGCGCTTCAGTACCGACCACCTCCGAAGCAGATCGAACTCCTTCATATGCTGCCAATATCTCCTTTTCAGTTGGAGTATAGCGGGCCTCAGATCCTCTGTATCCCCGACTCCAAAACCCCAGGGGCCGACCTCAAGTTTCCCCAGGTTCTTTCTGCCAGAGGCTCCAGGTGGGGCCGTTCTCCCCGGCTGCAGTGTAGAGCACATTCTTTACATCTGGTCCTGTTCGAACTGGCCCAAGGGCTACTGCATGGACTATTTCCTGCTTGATTTGTTCAAAGGCTTGTCGTTGTTCAGGGCCCCATTCAAACTCATTCTTCTTACGGGTTACTTGGTAGAGCGGGTTTACAATCAGACTGTAATTTGGGATGTGCATTCTCCAAAACCCCACAACACCTAGGAAAGTCTGTGTTTCTTTTTTGTTAGTTGGTGGAGACATAGCTGTTATTTTGTTGATCACGTCCATTGGGATTTGACGACGTCCATCTTGCCATTTTATTCCTAAAAACTGGATCTCTCGTGCAGGTCCTTTGACTTTATTTTGTTTTATGGCAAAACCGGCTTTCAGAAGGATTTGGACTATTTTCTTCCCTTTCTCAAAAACTTCCTCTGTTGTGTCACCCCCCACAATAATGTCATCGATGTACTGCAGGTGTTCAGGAGCTTCCCCCTGCTCTAGCGCAGACTAGATTAGCCCATGGCAAATGGTAGGGCTGTGTTTCCATCCCTGGGGCAGCCAATTCCAAGTATATTGGACTCCCCTCCAAGTGAAGGCAAATTGTGGCCTGCACTCTGCTGCTAGAGGGATGGAGAAAAATACATTAGTGATATCAATTGTGGAGTACCACTTGGCTGCCTTCGATTCAAGTTCGTACTGAAGTTCCAGCATGTCCGGCACTGCAGCACTCGGTGGTGTCACTTCATTCAGGCCACGATAGTCCACTGTTAGTCTCCACTCGCCACTAGACTTTCGCACTGGCCATATGGGACTATTGAAAGGTGAATGAGTCTTGCTGATCACTCCTTGGCTCTCCAATTGACGAATTAGCTTATGGATGGGAATCAGGGAGTCTCGGTTAGTGCGATACTGCCGCCGGTGCACAGTTGTGGTAGCGATTGGCACTTGCTGTTCTTCGACCCTCAGCAACCCCACAACAGAGGGGTCCTCTGAGAGACCAGGCAAGGTAGATAATTGTTTAATGCCTTCTGTCTCTAAGGCAGCTATACCAAAAGCCCACCGGAACCCTTTTGGGTCCTTGCAATATCCTCTTCTAAGATAGTCTATGCCAAGGATACATGGAGCATCCGGGCCAGTCACAATGCGGTGCTTTTCCCACTCATTCCCAGTCAGACTCACTTCAGCCTCCAATACAGTCAACTGCTGAGATCCCCCTGTCACTCCACAAATATAGATGGGCTCTGGTCCTTTATATCTCGATGGCATTATAGTACATTGTGCACCGGTGTCTACTAAAGCCTTATACTTCTGTGCGTCTGACGTGCCAGGCCATCGAATCCACACAGTTCAATAAACTCGATTGTCCCTTTCCTCCCCCTGGCTGGAGGCAGGGCCCCCCTAATCCCGGTCAGAATCTTCTTCATTTCTGTGTTTGAAGGACTGTCTGCTGGAAGTTGGAGCAGCAAACTTTTCAGAGAATCCCTTTTTCTTGATTGTTTTCTTTTGCAACTCACATACCCATGCCTCTAGGGTCGCAGTAGATTTTCCATCCCATTTTCTCATGTCCTCTCCATGGTCTCGTAAGTAAAACCACAGGGTGGCACGGGGTGAGTACCCACCATATCGTCTTCCTTGTGTGGATGAACGCCTACCCCTGATAGCTGAGACACTGCTTTGTACAGGTGCGGAGGAGAATAATCTCTCTTCAAGTTGGTGAACCTTTTCAGAAAGTTTCTCCCAAGTGTTCTCTTTTGGTCGGTGGACACTGGTTGGTTCAGGTGGGGAGGATGATAGATTCTCTTCAAGTTGGTGAACCTTTTCAGAAAGTTTCTCCACAGCTGAGATGCAGGCCTGTAAGGAAGAAGAGAGACTTTCTTCGTACTGCCGGAGTTGTTTAGCCGCTTCATCCACTGTGGGTTCCTCATCCTCTTTCCAGGACATTATTGCCAATGAGCTGGCATATGATGATGGTGCACTCCGTACAAACTTCCGCCACATGGGTCGTGTACACCTGACTTCATCTGGATCTTTGGATGTTTGTCTGAGGTCTGGATCCTCATAAATCACTTCCCGTATGGCTAATTCCCTCAGGTACTGGATTCCCTTCTCCGTAGTGGTCCACTTGCCTGGTAGACATAAAAGTTCTTCCTTGAAGGGATACCTTTCCCTCACAGCTTAGAGGAGATGCCTCCAGAGGCTGTGAGATTGTGCTCCATCTGCAATTGCTTTGTCAATGCCTGCGTCTCTAGCAAGGGATCCCAGTCGCTTGGTTTCCCTGCCGTCTAATTCCACACAATTGGCTCCAGAGTCCCAGTATCGGAGCAGCCAGGTGACAAGCTGCTCACCTATACAGCGACCTCTCAGCTGTGAGGGGGTGGTGAAGGAGGAAGGCATAGTGATCCAGGAGGATACAGGGGTGGTTCAGGAGAAAGGGAGAGTAATCAAGTAAGAAAAAATATCTTCTCCTTTCCCCTCCACAGATTGACTCCCTAATGGAGAAAAACAATAGGTATAATTGCTAATAGTTTCCAAGATACAGTTTCCAAAATACAGAGTCGATGATGTTACTGAGTACAAATACCAAGTTAGAGTCATGACCATACACCTGCTGGTCTCCTGCCATGGTGCTTTGGGAAAGCACCACAAGCTGCACAGTCAGCTCCCCTCTGGCAGTGACCAGCAATGTCCCTTCTGACCCATCACCACTCCTTTACCCCAGCCCCGTAGCCACACTACAGCCCTGACTACTTGCCATGGCATCACCCCATCACCAGGCCTTGGGGAAGTCAGCACTTACACCATATCACACCAAGCTTAGATGAACACTGCCTGTCTTCTCCAGCTTTGAGCTGCGTGCTGTGGAGCCATAAATTCACCTTATTTTCAGTAGGAAAATAAAGGTAACTGCAAGGATGTGGTGATTAAAGTCTTTAACGTATGCCTGTTTATATTGTAGTTACAAATTAATCTAATGAATTTGATTTTATTAAAGGTTTTCCCAATATAGTGTTTTAAAACAGAAGAGATTAAAGTAGCTTTATATTCAAATATTGCTCATTTCAGATCTCATAAAAATTTGAATAACTGACTATGCTTTGAGAATAGAGAAATTAAAAGACACTTAATGGACTATCAGTTAAATGCTATTAATATAAAAATTGAATAACATTTAAAAACAAAACAAGAACCTTGAGGGAACTGTATTTATAAATCATGAAAAATTTTAAGTCATTTTAACACAGATTCAGTTAAAATGTTCTATTTGTTGCATATCTCAATTGATATGGAGAAATAATATAGATTTCATTCAAAAAAACTACTATTTTTTTTTTTTTTGGTAGCTCTTGTCACAGTTAAAGTACAGTACAAACATTTCATTTTATTCTTTAAATCAAATACTATATGAAAAATATAAGATTATAAAAAGAAAAAATAATCAGAAGGGGACATGACTTGCCATAGGAGGCATGGCAATTTCTAGTAGGGCTTGAATAAAATTTAGAATTTTTAGGCAGATCTCATAAGCACTTCACAGGAATTTTATTATTTTGTCTATCATTTTGGGAAAAAAATAAAAAAAAATAAAAAAAATAAAAAAAATAATATTCTTGTACATCTTCATGTACAAGAATCCTTAAAGGTAAATATTTACTGCCATAAAATTTCCAATGCAGTTTCACAAAGTGTGAGGAGCTTGCCTCAGATTGTTCTTCCAAGACAGATAAATCTGGGCTGCAATAAGTGAGCAAATCTTCCATCAAAGATGGCTTAACTTTAGCAACATCATGAAGACTGACAAGCTGCAGACTGAGCCTGTCAAAGGATGGGTATATTTATTAAAACATGCAATTTATCCCTGAATTTAGGTGTCATGCAACACCAAGCAGTTTGAATGAGAGGGGGCAGAAGTGCCTAAAAGAGAAAAAGCAATGATGAGAGTGGCTAATTAAAGTCCTAAGGGAACAGATTTTGACTTCCCTTTCCAATAATTTCCTTTTTATTTAATGACTTAACTCTGTCTCCTATACATATAAATTACACTGTCTGAACATACACTGAATGTCAATTTCTGCCTTTTTTTCTCTTTTTTAAATTCCATTCTCTTTCATCCTTTTTCTGACCCTCAAAGCCATCATAAAATTTGTTGATATTCAATTTTCCAACATAGAATACTATTTGGTCCAATTTGTATTGGTCAAAAATATGATATTAAATCTGGTAATACCTGCTTACGTTGGTAGTTTATACTTAAAGCACATTAAAACATCCTTTTATATTTTTTGAGCTTTGTTTTTTTTAGTCTTTGAAAAGAAAGATTATCATAAATTAGATTAAAATAGTTATATAAAGTTTCTTATATTTGATACTAATAAAACAGTTTTACTATCCTAAGTGGTATTTGAGTTGTTTATCATTACAACAGTTTCCTTATCTCAATTTTGAAAAGAAAACAATTCACAGCCTGAATTTTTCATGGCATAGAAAGTTTGACAAAAGTGAGACATCCACTAAAACTGTGCAGCAAGTTGACTGATAAAGATTCAATAATCATGACTATGTGTTTGCTTGCAAGTTTATGAAAACTGTTTTATTTTATTTATTTATTTATTTATTTTGGTGAAGAATGAGTAAAAGAAGTTGAAATAAGAAGTTATCTGTGCCCAGTATTGATTACTCTCCTATCAATACTGAAACGGTCTTAGAATTTCTGTATAAAATTTTCTCTTTTGAAAGCTCCCATCATTTTCTGAGTATTTATTAGATTCAATGTGAATATTTTTAGCTAAGTACATACAAAAATTACTATGCAGTGAAGGGATTTTGTTATTGCTAGAGATGGACTGAGGGTGGGCTATTTTGTAGCTTATATACCCTTTGCCCAAAGGACAGTGAAGGCAGTGAAACTGAACTCACCCTGACCTGATCATTGATTGACTCGAGGCAATAATTTCAGGAAACTAATTATACAGTTTAGGAGTTAATGCTAATATTAAGAATTTTTCAACAGATTATCTTGAACATAAAGCCAGATTTTTGACCTGAGTCATTAAGATTTGAAAGATACCACTCACCCTTTGTTAGTGGATGACAGCCTAAAGGCTATTTATCTGTATAACTCCTCAAAGAGAAAAAAATATCACAGTACTAGGAAGAAAACAAGTTATATGAACTTTCTTTAGCTTCCTACTTCTCATGCAACTACCTGCTGGAGGAAAATAGGGGATGGAGTCAGACCGAAAAGGCAGTGGGATGTGCATTGGCTGTTTCATTTTTTAAATGTGTTTTTTTGTTTGTTTGTTTGTTTGTTTTTATGACGTTTGCTGTTTGGAAGGAGAGGATTGCTTTAGATTCAAGACCGTTTTGTATTTGGGCTAGACAGAATATATCTGATACTCTTAAAGTCATGCAAATTAATACCTGTATCTGCATATGTACTATGAGCTGGGAGCATTTCATGTTTTAGGCAAAGATGAGTATATCTTATTGGCTTCCTGCAATGGAAAGAAGGTGCTTTTGCACCTGATCCACAGAAAGGTGTCTCAAAGGACTGGATTGAAAAACAAGAATAAATGCAATAGTGCGAAAAATAATCTCAAGGTGGCAGAAGAAAAAGGGTGTGGGAAACAACTGGAGAAGTCATGCAAGAGTTTGACCTTTCATTTTTGCATGTTTGTTAAGCTGCAAGTCTCTTTATAGGCAAGGCAGACAACCATGATCTTGCAAGTATCCTTAAATATAACTGGCTAAACTGAGAAGTCTAAAACACCCTGAGCAGCACTGTTTTCTAGAAGTTAGTGTTTGAATGCTTAGTGGCTCTATCTTTCTGAGAAAGAAGTAATGATGCAAGAAAATGCAATGCATTATCAGTCTTCAACTGCCTCGCGAGGAGGAGTGAAGAGGCAGGTGACCTATTCTCTGTAATCACCAGTGATAGGACCCACGAGAATGGTGTTAAGCTGAGGCAGGGGAAGTTTAGGCTGGACATCAGGAAGAGGTTCTTCACCAAGACGGTGGTCGCACACTGGAACAGTCTCCCCAGTGAAGTAGTCACTGCACCAAGCCTGTCTGAATTTAAGAAGCAATTGGACTGTGCACTTAGTCACATGGTCTAAACTTTTGGGTAGACCTGTGCGGTGCCAGGAGTTGGACTTGATGATCCTTATGGGTCCCTTCCAACTTGGGATATTCTATGATTCTATGGCAATCTATGGTGCATTTGCATCTACTTCATTTCCCTATACACTGCATGTTTATGGTGTACCTTCTAGGGAGCTGATGTAGAAACCAGAAAACTTGCAGGTTTGATAGGAATAATGGGAAAAGACAAATTTGTATTACAGTGAAAAAGTGATAAAAACAATGAGGCAATAAGAACAAGACAGGAAGGCAAAGCGTCTCTGGAGAGGAAACTCTATAGAAGAATCTAACCAGCACAGCAGCATTCCCTGAGTGAGCAGGGACATGAGACAGTGTTTGGGCTCTCTTGAAACTCTTGAGGCTTAAAATATTTGGATTATACCCTCCTTGGCAGTAACCTGGTAACTAGCTGACAAGGAGTGCTCAGCCAGATGCTCCCATAGAGGTATTTTCAGTGTCATTGCTAGAAGGGTGCACATATTTAATTAATGTGAATTGTTTCCGAAGTTGACAGTGCATGCATCCTTAAATCTTTATTTCTATGCCTTTCATAAATATATTGTGAAAAATTCATCTTTTTTTTTTTTTTTTTTTTTCCCTGTTTAGGGATGGCATTTGCAACTTACTTTTTAAAACAATAGTCTTCTCATGGGAAATTCTGAAAACATTTTATATAGAAATAATTCTGTTTCTACAGCATATATGTTTTTTATCACTTTTTCCTATTGATTACTAGAGATATTTGCATAAAAATATGCACATAGGAATTCATCTGCTGCTGCTGCTTTTTCCTAGCTTGAAATCAAAATCCCTATGGAACAAATGTACTCCTAAGCAACAGAAATTTTTATATGAGTTTTTTTTTTTTTTAATAAAAACAAGCAGAGAAAAAAAAATGAAAATATTACTTACTACTTTTGGAAAATACTTTTTACTAATGGCTTCCACGAGCTCTTAATACAATAAACATGCTTTTAAAGCTCTCTCATAATTTAGTTGCAACCAGTACAGTTTAATGCAGAAAAATTGATAGCCTGTCCCACATTAGTATTGTTGTGGTTTGTTCTGGAAATCTTACTCTACTTACAAAAATGATCTTGAAATTAAATTTTTCTCCTACATCTAAAGCTGATCAAAAGAATCATTTCATAAAACTGCCCATGCTGTGTGTATAAATGGAGCTATGTTTTATGAATACTTTTCTATGATATATCTTTAGTATTCTCACATAATCCGTAAAGGAAAGTTATTAAATTTATGTGCAATCATTTTCTTGTCTGAGTGGCCCTAGCTCTTTCTAACTATTTTACTTTTGTTTCTTTAATAATGACTAGCACAATAATAAACTCTTAACTATCCAAGATATTGTCAAATCCTTATTCCCTGTTCCTTGTTACCAGGTTTGCTTGTTTGTTTTCTTGTTTTCTTACCTTATACTGCAAGATTCTTATTCATGGTCCTAGACAAAAAAGGAGGAATAAAAATCCAGAAAACACTCAATTCTGAAGGAAGGTAAGGCTTTAAAAAGAGGATTAGATAATATATGAATTCTAGTTTTGCTTAGCCTGCCTCATTTTGCACACTGACACATGCAAAGATGAGTTAAAAAGCTATTCCTCCTCTTCTACCCAAGCTTCTGTGTGATTTCTCCATCAACCCACCCTCAGGGCTGCTGTGGGGCTATCTCCCAGGCACAATTAGAGGACAAAGTGCAAATGCCACCTTCTGACAGTGTGCATGATGGGGGAATTAGCACCGGTTTGGCACAAGATCTCCAGTGAATTTCCATTGATTAGAAATGAAAGCTGAATCACAGTAACAGTAAATATCACTGACACTAAGAGGGCTAAATTCTGATCTTAAGAGAAATTTCAGGTGTCTCTGCATAATGTTAAAGATCAGAGCACACCACAAAACAAATAATGTATCCTAAGTCTTACAAAAAAAAAAAAAAAAAAAAAAAAAAAAACAAGAGGAGTGATAATGACAAGTGATTACTGTTTGAGTTTATTTCTCATCTGCAGAAGTATGAAACGAGCAATTGGAATCTAACTGCTAATGTCAGGTGACATCTTCAACTGCTTATCAGAGTGATACAGATAGGAAGCATCAGTATTTTTCTCTCTTTTATTTTTTTACTTTTTTACTTTTTAAAAGGCTTCTATGTTATTTATATAATTATTCAATGCATCCAACAATACTTTAGCTAATGAAACCAATGTATGTCACACTCTAGAACTGCTAAAAATGCCTGTTGCACCACTCACTTTTCCTCTAAATTTATCTGCCTCAGAGGATGATGATAGCCCACAGATACTTCTCAGTGAATGCCTCAGCTGATATCAGTAGCTAGAGCTGAAATTTTTGCCTTAGAAGGAAGCACCTGTACACTGGAAGGTGAAAAAGTATCTAAGTTGTCTTCCAATTATTATTGCTGATGCAACTGCTTTAAGGCTGTTCTATGACTGTTGAATGAACTTTTCTATTTCATAGGAAAAGATTATAGGACTTGTAACATTTGAGAACAATACTGGAATTCTTATTTTTAATCAATTCCAACAGCAACATTGAGATAATTAACAACATGCAAAGTTTGAAGTCAAACTGGAAATACACACTACTGACTTTGCTGATTTATGGTACTGAGTGCCAAAATAGGGCAGTATAAGTCCACTTTACTGTGGCAAAATTAGGTAAGCAAGTTTAAGTTTTGTTTGTTAATCAACATGGCATAAATTAGAACTAAAATAACCTACACCTCTAATCTGGTAGGCAAAAGAAGATGTAGTTTCTAAATGATGAGAAAAATAAATAAATAAATAAATAAATAAATAAATAAATAAATAAATAAATAAAACACACAACAAAGTAACAGTAAAAGCTGTTAGATCAAACTTGAATAGTTTATACAGTTTAACACCTTACTTACCAGTCACTTTATACAGTTTGGGTACTCAATTATTCAAAACTAATTTCCTTAAGATAGCTTTAAACTTGGGGACTTTTGAAATTACTTTTTTTTTCACAACCTAACTACATGATGGAGCTGTTAAGGAAACACTCATAGTTAAGGATGGGTCAAACACTGGAATTAAATTATTAGGTTAAAACAAGTCTAGTTGATGAAACATATCTGAAAGAGGAAGGTATTTACTCTAAGATTGAGTTAGGAATTTATTTCTATAAAAGATCATAAACTTGTCTCACAATCTTTCAACTTTTTAATTGTGTAGGTGAGCTGTCAAGATGCATTTTGTATTGATGTGTAATATTGCATCACTATTATCATGGTTTATATATTGTCATTAAGTCTGTTTATGTGTTCTGTTAATTACTCAGTAAACATTAAATTCAAAAGCATGCTCCTATGATACAGTGATTGAAATTCTGGTATCTATCTTTGGCTTAAGCAGAGCATAGTTATCATCTGGTGACTTTCAACTTGCTATAAAGGCATCTGTGCTCTAAGAGGAAATGGAATTATATGAAGTTGGTGAAGAAATTCCATATGGAATAGCAACTATATCACTATCCATTACAAAAAATAACAATAAAGAAAAGGCAATCTATGAGACACAAAATTATATGCCTCCTAATTGTTGAATCGCAAATACTTTCAAGGACATTGGTAATGTTAGTATAATTAAAAGGTACTTGGCAATATTTCTCAAAATCTGCTAGTTAAGTGATTCCGTTTTATTTCATGGAATAAATCTAGGATAGGGTCATGCCTATCCTCTTTACATTTCACATTATGTGTCACATCTTATGCTTTGGCTTTGGCATTTCTGGTATTCTAATATATCTTTACATTAAATTATGTTGTCTTGAGAAAAAAAAGGAAATATTAGTTATGAAACTCAAAACAATAAAACATACACATCTAGCTATAATAATTCATTTTCACACTTTCTTTAATGTAATATGGATCCTTCAGTTGAACCACTACTGAATTTATTCATGACTATTATTGTATTCCCTATGTTTTTTTGTTTGTTTGTTTGTTTTCCTTAACCTTAATATTATGGTAAAGTTAATCTGTACAAACATCTAACTAGGTATAAATCAGTTAGGGTAATGTTCAAATTTTTAGTTTGAAATTAGCTCTACATGTGTTATTTGGTTAAACGTGCATGGTTGCACATTTGTCATCAGCTTACCTGAAACAAGCAGTGGGAAATTGAATTTATCTAGACAGATTTTTTTCCCTCCAGTGTGTATAAATGTGATCTCTGCAAGTGTCTAATAACAGAGCTACTTTGGGAGTGATGTCTAGGGAAATAGCCGGATTGTGTGATGCTTGTGAAAGTCTCCAGGAGCAGATAGACTTTGAGAGTTCTAAAAGGAGGTTCAGAGATGTTTCCCATCTTGTGGAAGTAAAAGAGAAGTTAGGATTGTCACCAGCAAAACAGTGTTCACCAATTTTAGAGGGAAATATTTTCAGAGTGGGGCTTTACTATAAAGCAAATGTTAAACTGGGCCTCAGCCTTAGGGTTTGAACTAGATGCCACAATATGTCTGAGATCTGTAAAAAAAAAAATATTTTATGTGTAAGCCTCCAAGATCTTTTCCCTCATGAAAGTGAATCCATTTAAAAGGAAAAACAGATACTGACAGAAGAAGATAACAAAACACTGACACCTTTTGCTTTTCCTCAGCCTCACCACCTCTAGCTCTTTCTCAGGTGACATCAGTGCTTTTGAGAAATTATTAACACCAGACTGTAGGTTGCCCTCAAGATGTTGTAAGCAAAGGAATACAAACTTGCAGCACTTTGCAGATAGCCTCATACACTGGTGAAACTTGTCAGGATTTACACAGTTGCTTCAAAATGCAAGGAGCTGATCAGTAGAATAAAGATCAGGAGAATAAAGATCAATCCAACATCTCTTTGCCAATCTTGGTCCTCTTCAGAGTTGCAGCTTGTAACCCGTGAAGTAGACAGCTGCCTGTTTCATCTTGCCCCAAAGAAGAGAAATCATTCTTGTTGGAGGACACACACTTCCATTAAATTGAAGCATTGATATTTTCTAAGATATGTTACCTCTGGTAATAAGTCTATCTGAAGTGGAATTAAGTGGTTAAATTCACTGATAAAGTGACAACAGATTACAGAACGCCAAATACAAGAGAAATTATTTTGAATTTTTGTATCAGAAAAAAGAAAGAACTCTGGTATACATAGATTAACTTTGGTGTCAAAAAGAGCACTTTTGTGAATAAGCTTGAGACTTGGTGCCTGAAACAAACAAACAAACAAAACAAAAAACAAACAAACAAACAAACAAACGAACTTTAAGTTTGTACACACAGTCATAAAACACAGACAGAAAAAAATGTTTAGTGTCTTCAGATCTTCAGAACAAAAGATCAAGAACATCAGCTCAATGCAGAGGATTTTAGACAGAGCAAGTATTTCATCTGCTTTTCCCACTTCAGGAGTAGTTTCTCTCAAATATCACCTTATGAATGAGAATCTTGCAGAGATTTACAGAGTTGTATTCTGGCTTCTTACTCTTTTATTTTTTTCTTTTTTTCTTTTTTTTTTTTTTCCAAGTACTTCCATGTAGGAATTACAATAGGTGAGTGGGCATTGAAAAAAATCCGTTGTGCTTGTAAGTTGAGTCCCAGTCTCTGCCTCCTCCCCCTCTAACTTCATCGCCTTTACAGAACCATGTCAGAACTGATTTGTTATTTCAAATAATTGCTCAGAAAAGGTTGTCACTGCCTTCTACTTCTCATCCATCCTTCTCTCTACTTAATAAATAAATAAATAAATAAACTTGGGCGGACTGGAAACATATCTCACACTGATTGGCTACATCTACTGTATTATTTAAATCACCCATTTTGGCTTCCACATGGTGACTTCTGCTTCAGGAATTTCCACTCTACATCCCATAGATCTGTTTATCAGCAATTGCATTCCCATCCTTTTGTTAATAACAACTCAAATAACTGGAGTTATAGTTTACCTCTAACACTTCTGCTGATTTGCGAAAATGCTATAAATTTATTCAGTCTGAAAAGTGTGTTTTTCTTTTCCAGGATTTAAAGTCAATAAGAAAAATAAAGCCTTATCAACTAATCCACTCAGTATAATGATTATAAATTCCACTGGCAAAAGTTTCACATTCACAGAACAGATTTCAGACCATATGTCTGTTGGTGATACAGCTGAGAATTCATCCCTAGTTCTCAGACAAGGTATGTTTAAAAGTACTGTGTCATATGGCTTCACATGTAAGGCATTTCCATAACAACATTGTCATGCTATCATTTCAGATGCTTTTAGTCATAAGTGAAATGCATCTACTGACCATGCATTCACAGCAAGCATTTAGGTGCAAGCTAGAATCCTATATTTATCTAAATTTTCTTCATGGAAAGATGTGGGAAAAAGAAGAAAAAAAAATAGAGGGAAACCTTTTCTAACAAAAATCTTATTGCTTCTAAATAAGGATTGCACAGAAAAGAGGGCAGAAGGATGCATCCATCCCCAAGAAACAATGAAACTGATGAAAAGTCATTGTATTTTTTATTCCAATGAGAAAAATAATTCAAGCACTTAAATAATGTAATAATGAGCTACATAATCAAAGAAGGGTCAAATATTTTGGATCACTAAACCAAACAACTATGAGATTAGTAAGGATAAGAACGATTTTTATTGGCAGAGAACCTACTACAGTCACTAGTAGAGTCTTTGAGGAGATAATTGTTTTTAAAAATCTTTGAAATAATAATTTATTTTTATTTTTAAAGCAGGGAGCTGTTCAGATTTCACTGAAAGCTGGTGCTAGATGTCTTACATGTTGCTTCTGTTGTGGGAAAGGAAATGTATCTTTCCCATATTTTCAATTTTCCTCATTTTTTATGAAAGATGAAATATGGTAGCAAACTCTTCTGCTCCAATACAGTCTCATCAGTTTATATTTTCAGAACCATTTGCCCAGTCATTACCTTTTTACTCTACTGAAAAGAATAAAAATAAAAACAAAAATAAATAATAAAAAAGAAGACCAAAAAAAAAAAAAAGAATTAATCTTTGAGACTTGGGAGAAAATCCTATGCTTGGAACCAAGTTTTGTGCACTTGTCTGTAGAGATAGTGCTTGTTTAAGACATGCAAACGTTGGCCAATTTGGATGTGGGTTTTTAAGACTTTAATTTTCCTGGCAGCTGGAAGAAATCTGATTCTGCCGGCTTGTGGTTTGCTTTTGCTCCTTCTAAAGTGATGTTGGCTGTCAGATTTATTAAATGCAGATCACATTCTAGAATTTAAATTGTGAGCCATCATCTTTCGGCACTTAATTTTATATATTCTTGTGTGCAGTACACTGTAAAATGTTTAATGTGAAAACAAATTCCTGTGCTGCTCCAATGACAAAGTAAAGGATTAAACTGATGTATATTTCTGATTCTTGACATTTGTCTATAATCTTATTTGTCTAACACTTGATTCACTTTTTTTTTTTTTAATATAAACATATGTATTTGGAATATGATAAAAACTAGTTACCATCAGTTCACTAACAAAGGAAAAGATTACTTTTGTATTTTCTCCTGTTAATTATTAGCAATTCATAGCCATTTTACTAGCATGCATTTTAACCTAAATAGTACCGCTATTACTCGGTAAGTGTGCTCAAAATAACCACATTTGAAAACTAGTAATTTCTTTGCACTTAATAACTGGTTTGCTTGATCGCTGAAAAGGAGCTAAAAGTAAAATGTTCAAAGCTCTATTTATAGTTACAGCTTCATAACTTTTTTTATTTATTCACTAAATATTTTCCTAATACTATCAGAAATATGGCATTTTGTCTGAGTGTTCAGCTTGGTACACTGTTCTGGTGCTAATCAGTCACAAAAACTATCTGGTACATCACAGTGAGGTAGTTCCATGCATGTAGCTGCACTATGTGGAAAAAAATAACAACAATTTTTACATCTATTAGTGAGCTGATTATGACTACATTTCTAGTCTTTCTAAAATGTATGCTTAAGATTTTGATTATTTTTTTCTATGTATTTTATTTTAAAGAGTTGTTATGATGTCTACACAGAACATTTTAGATGAGCTAGTAAATTATTTCTGTGTTTTGTATAAAAATACATTGATTATCCTAATTTTCTCTTTTACATTGAGAATTTCTGTTAGAACAGAACACTGCTGAAACATAACATTATCGGTCTACATATGGCTGCCCATCAAGGGCACATGTCCATCCCCTATTCTGGGAATATTTACCTTAATAAGGAAACACTGAGACTTCAACAACTTCATATATTCTTCATACATTCTTCATACATTAAAAACTGCCTTATGTCAATTGCACAAGAAGAGGCAAAATACATCTAGATTCATTTGTGCAAAAAAGATCTAGTGTTGAGATCAACACAAAATCTGCGTGATCTCATGTGAAAAGATAACTCTCCATTGCTGACTATGAGATCTCAGTGACAACATTTGGGTTTAGGACACACTTCCTGCAGAGTTCTTCTTTCACTGTTTCCTTAAGAGAAGAAATTTTACGCTTGAGAGTCTCCTTTTGTTGCACTGTGCAGTAATAGTCACTTTCTTGTAAGGAACGGGCATTTTGGTCATGTGAGGACAAGAGAAAAAATATGAAGTCTCTCTAACTAGTCTCTCTTCAAAGCTATTCAGGTCACCAAAGCCTTTGGGAGTCAGTGTAGGTTCAGGAACTTGATATTCTTGAAGATCTTGAAGTGATTATGACTTGGATGGCCTTTGACTACACATTTCTATATGTATTCCAGCATTTACAGAGACACTTTATGATGTATATAAGTGAAAGCTTCTGTGGCTTTAAGGTAAAAGTATTATGAGAGTTTCCTGATCCCACCTTATTTAATGGAGAACATTCCTGTGTTTTGTCTTATCTCCAGGAAATATAATGGATTATCTTCTTGACATCAGAACTCCTGTAGCTCTTCATGAGCTTAAGTTGAACAGATTCATGAATTTAAGGGTGTTTCAAGTTTTTCATTTTTTCCCCTCAAATTGAAATTAAACACTGTAAAATATAAATTAAAAAATATTAATCATGATTTATCCCCAAAATAATAGAGGTCAAGTATTAAGATTTGGAATTTTTGCAGGTAAGCTGGGTAGTGAGTCAATGTACAGAATAATTTAGAAATCGACAACTAGCAAGAGTATTGAAAAGGTAAGATTTAAACAAACACTGTCTAAGAATAGTTTCAGCACTTGGATAAAAACATAGTGTCAGGCAGGTGCTCATCCAAAGGTTGGCAGACATTCAGCTTAGTACCAGAGGAAGACTGGGAAATAAAATATATCAAGATCCCCACCCACCTACCAAAATGAGTACTTTTTAACTGTACTTAAATTAGTACTTTTTAAGCAGCTCAGGCTACAAGCTCTTTGCGGCAGATGAAGTCCTCCAGAGGTTAGGACAGGAGAAGCGTGTCCCTCCTGTTATTCTAAAAGCAGTTTGTGCTCTCTAAGTAAAAACATGTCCTAATAACAATATCTCATAGATAACATTTTTGATGCTAACAGAGTTCCCACAGTCTCATTTTGCTACATATAAATCTGCAATATTTATCTATGCTATTTTTTCATCTTGTATTACGTAGTTCATCCCAGGATTCATGCAGGCAGTGTAGATTTGTATTTTCTGACTTGGCTCAGCTGTATTCAGTCCACAGTAGAGTGGAAGGGATGCAAATATCCCTTTCCTGCTGTGCCCACAATCCTGAAACAAGCAGTCACTGAATTGCTTTATCCAACAACATAGCTTCCTCCAGGAAACAACTAATGCAGGGAGGTTCAAAAGGAGTCTTAGTACTCCCTACCTACAGATGGCTGTTTTCTATAACAGCAGAACAAGTAGCTAGGACATTATGAGAAATGGTTTCATGGAGCCCGATTTCTGATTCATAAATTAAAAACACTTAACTGGTCCCCTCAGGTATAAATTACAAATTATTTTCAGAATCTCTGGTCCATTTTCAGCCATCCTAAGAAAATGAAAAGTCTTTTCATATGCCTAAGCTGCAACGTCAGCTCTGAAAGTGTCCTGAATGCTGATTTCACTGGAAATATAAAATCAAGGAGCTTCATTCACTTTAGGATGTCATGACTGATGAAGTCTAATCTGAACTTGTTATAAACCAAGAAAAAAAAAAAAAAAAAGAAAAGAAAAGAAAAAAAAGTTTAAATTGGTGTACTGTTAGTGCAACAGTGAAAATCTGGAATATTCTAACATTTTATACTAGGGAAAGTGTCTGTTCTGTGGAAATAATAACCTAGATGAATTTTATTTTATTTTTTATTTTTTTTTACTTGAAATCTTCTCTAAATTGCTACTGAATAGCTTCCTTTCCCTCTTATATTAAAGTCCATACTCCAAGATATGTTAAATCTTTTTCGCATTTGTAGCAATACTGAAAACTCAACATTCAAGCTACAATTGTTAATCCTGGAAAGTCCACATTGATTAAGATTAACAACAGGCAATGTGCAGTTACAGTGTTTGCAGAGTACTACCTTAATATCCTTTTCCACATTTCAGAGCACTTTTACTCCTTCTTGTTGATTAAATTATGAATTTCTATAGAATTACAATCATAAGATAATTAGAGGTAGGGATATAAAATAAGTCTTAAATAAGTTAAATATACCGCACTATTCTAAAATGAGTTTCAAAACCTGATCCTGAACTAGTTGACAAATTGGAAGTGAGTTCATATATGTTTTTTTAATTTCCCCCATGATGGACTTTTGCTGTTTGCAGTAGTATTAAAAAGAGGTTTTTTTTTAGCATTCAATAACAAACAAAACAAACAAACAAACAAACAAAAAACCAACACCATAATATTCCTGGCTTTAGAACATCTATTTTTCAGATTTGTAAGCAGTACTTGTGTGTATTAACTTCTATTATAACTTCTAGCTTGCAGAAAAAAAAGTAGAGTTGACTTTATGAACTAGAATTAAGTTTCAGGGAGCACAAGAATTTCTTTGAGAAAATTCTTTCTTATCAGAGCGGATTTTTTTGGTTTACAGTTTCTCAAATTATAGCATTTTATTCTTTTTTAATAATTACATTAACTCAAATTTTAGCAGAACTAACAGTTGATGAAAATTTTTACTGCCACTAAACTTTTGATTCAGACGCCTATTGCAATTTAGCTAATATTCTGAAAAATGTGTAACATGTTCCTGTATAAAATGAGAAAGTAGTGAGTCAGAGAATAAAAATGTTCATTTACATTTTGACAATATTTAGTATACTAATTGCTATTTAACGTATTCTTTATTTTACCACTCATTTTATACGAAGTATCTTTTACAACTGAAACAATGCCTTCTGCTTGGCTTTCAGAAAGAGATTCTGCAATACTTTGAAAGCAAACATGGAAGAAAGCATTTTAATGAAAAGTTGGTTGAAAAATATCTAGAAAGCCTAGCTATGTAAGGCACTGCTTAGTTTTCAGTGGGGTATTTTCAAGTGTAGAATTAGAATTTGTTTGTGTAGAGAGGGACTGTCTGCCAACAAAAAGCCTTGTACGGAAGAGCTTTATTGGGACAGATCAAATGTTTAAGTACACTTGTATTTTGAATATTGTAAATGTCCATTGTTTCATGACTGAATCATTAAATGTGTGTCAGATGAGCTCACACAGCAAGAATATTTTAATTTCCTTATTGGTTTGCACTCATTTGTACCAATTGATTCTGTTTTGTGGTAAAAGTAACTCTTTCTAGCTTACTATTCCTAAGAATTACTATATATTTTAATTTTATTGAAATAAGAAATAGTTTATCATCAACAGAAAAATAACCGAGCATCTCATAACTTTGCTGTAGTTGTCTTGCATGTAACTTATATTTCATGTAGAAAATGATGCTAAGGGAAAGATACCTCTGAAAATGCCATGTATTCAGAAATTAGCAAGTACAAATTTGGCCACGCAGTCATATTCCACATCCTTTTTTATCTGTCTTCTGATAGCCTTCACATATGCAAACTGTGACAGAACCACAGGTACATCTATCTTTCCTGGGCTTTCATCCTGTGTTGTAACAGAAGGTGCTTTTTTCCCTACTGTAAAATATTCTTCCTTTAATCACAGTACATTCTGCACACTTAATGAAGTAGGGGTATGTTATCATGTCATTAAAGACAGTATCATGATATATAATAAATGAGAGCTGATTTAAGAGTGCATCACCTTTGATGTGTTTGAATTTGCAACTGTAATTTTCTTCTTTTTGTATGTTATTTACAGTGATTATGAAAACAAATCCTGTTATATGCAAATATATTAAAACCACACAGATCACTACCCATTTTACTCAGGCCATCTACATTCATGGCTCTTCAGAGCCTTTGAAATTTCATAAGTTTGGAAATTGACTAAATTTGCATAACTTCTTATAGGTATCACCCCACCCAAAAAAATAAATTCTGAGTAGTATCCTCTTACTGAATTTAATGTGTGCTCAAGATCTCAAAAAATTAATAGCTCATCAAATAAACAGTAGTTATGAACAAGGCAAAGTTACACTTTTGTCTTTAGTGTTAAAAGATTATCTCTAATCGTTATTCTTCTTGCCTTCCTTCCTAGTGCCAGGATACCCTAACTGAAAACATGTAAACATGCTAAAACTATTGAAACACACAAATTTATATGCAGGTCAATGCATTAATGCAGAGAGAGAATTGAGGAAAAAAAAAAAGTCTCAAAATTTCTGTTCTCCAGGCACACACATATGTTGGTCACCTGTCTAGATTGACTTGCAGTATATTTCTGATAGCTCAGTGTCAGCCTTTTAAAAATAGAACTATTTCTGAGGTAACAATCCAATATAAACAATGGCACCAATGTAACCCTGAATTGTTCATACCTTTTATAGAATCACAGAATCACAGAAAGGTTGAGGTTGGAAGGTACTTCTGGAGGCCATCTGGTCCACCCCCCACCCTGCTCAAGCAGGGCTACCTACAGCAGATTGCCCAGGATCATGTCTAAGCAGCTTTTGAAGATCTCCAGAGTCTTTACAACCTCTCTGGGCAACCTGTGTCGGTGTGTGGTTACCTGAACATTAAAGTGTTTCCTGATGTTTAGATAGAATGTCTTGTATTCCAGTTTGTGCTCATTACCTCTTGTCCTGCTACTGGGAACCACTGAAAACAGCCTGGGTCCATCTTCTTTCTTTGCACCCTCCCTTCAGGTATTTGTAGACAATGATAACATACCCCTGAAACTCCTCTTCTCCAGGATGCCCAACTCTCTCAGTCTCTCCTCAGAGGAGAGGTGCTCCACTTCCTTCATGATCTTGGTGGCTTTCTGTTGAACAAGAGTTCAACATCCAGTACATCAAGGTCTCTCTGTGGGGTCCAGAACTGGACACTGTATTTCATGTGTGACTTCACCAATGCTTAATAGAGTTAAAAAACTCTAAAGACTCGAAAGAAAGAAAGAAAGAAAGAAAGAAAGAAAGAAAGAAAGAAAGAAAGAAAGAAAGAAAGAAAGAAAGAAAGAAAGAAAGAAAGAAAGAAAGAAAGAAAGAAAGAAAGAAAGAAAGAGGGAAATGAAGAGGGAAATGAAGAGGAAGAAGAGGAGAAGACACATTTGTTTAGTAGGTCAAAGTGATTCCATATTGTTTCCATACAAATTGTTATTTCTCCCTTTCACTGACAGAACAAATACTTGCAAAACAAGAAATGGCCAGTGAAGTCTCTTTTTGTTCACTCCACTCATAGGTCTTCATGAAGTAGTTTTCCCAGCCAACTAAAACCCAATTTAGAGTTTAAGAGAGGAGAAAATACCCTGAGTACACAGTTCAGAAAGACTTCTAACAATAATTTAGAATTTATAGTAATGAATTATTCAGTTCCAAAACAGTTGAATAGAATACTAGACAAAAAGGCATACAGAAGAAAAGTGTTAGTGAAACACTAAGGCTATATCTAATTAGTATGTTTCTTAGAAACGGAAACCAGTTATTAAAACCATCTTGTCATACTTTCACCAGTTCCATTTAGCGTTTAAACCATTGTTCTTTTCTACAGCATTGTTTTTGTCTCTAAAAAATACTGATAAAGAATGCACTAAATATACCTCAGTCTCCTTTTATTTTAGCCTGCTTTCCACTTTCACACAGAATCACAGAATCACAGAATTTCTAGGTTGGAAGAGACCTCAAGATCATCAAGTCCAACCTCTGACCTAACACTAACAAGTCTTCCACTAAACCATATCACTAAGCTCTACATGTAAACGTCTTTTAAAGACCTCCAGGGATGGTGACTCAACCACTTCCCTGGGCAGCCTGTTCCAATGTCTAACAACCCTTTCGGTAAAGAAGTTCTTCCTAACATCCAACCTAAAACTCCCCTGGTGCAACTTTAGCCCATCCCCCCTCGTCCCACCAGGCACGTGGGAGAACAGACCAACCCCCACCTTGCTACAGCCTCCTTTAAGGTACCTGTAGAGAGCAATAAGGTTGCCCCTGAGCCTCCTCTTCTCCAGGCTGAACAAGCCTATCTCCCTTAGCCGCTCCTCATAGGACTTGTTCTCCAGATCCCTCACCAGCTTCGTCACCCTTCTCTGGACTTGCTTGAGCACCTCGATGTCCTTCTTGTAACGAAGGGCCCAAAACTGAACACAGTACTCAAGGTGCAGCCTCCAGAGCCGAGTACAGCGGGACAATCACTTCCCTAGACCTGCTGGCCACACTGCTTCTTACGGAAGCCAGGATGCTGTTGGCCTTCTTGGCCACCTGAGCACACTGCTGGCTCATATTCAGCCGACTATCAACCATCACTCCCAGGTCCTTCTCTGCCTGGCAGCTTTCCAACCACTCATCTCCCAGCCTGTAGCTCTGCTTGGGGTTGTTGCGCCCCAGGTGCAGGACCCGGTACTTGGCCTTATTGAACTTCATACAGTTGACCTCAGCCCATCGGTCCAGCCTATCCAGATCCTCCTGCAGAGCCTTCCTGCCCTTGAGCAGATCGACACATGCACCTAATTTGGTGTCATCTGCACACTTACTGAGGGTGCACTCAATGCCTTCATCCAGATCATCGATAAAGATATTAAAGACGACTGGTCCCAGTACCGAGCCTTGGGGGACGCCACTAGAGACTGGCCTCCAACTGGATTTGACTCCATTCACCACAACTCTTTGGGCCCGGCTATCCAGCCAGTCTCTAACGCAACAAAGTGTACGCCAGTCCAAGCCACAAGCAGCCAGTTCCTTGAGGAGAATGTTGTGGGAAACTGTGTCAAAAACCTTACTGAAGTCAAGGTAGACCACATCCACAGCCTTTCCCTCATCTACCAAGCGCGTCACTTTGTCATAGAGGAGATCAGGTTTGTCAAGCAAGACCTGCCTTTCATAAACCCATGTTGACTGGGCCTCATCACCTGCTTACCCTGTGAGTGCCGCGTGATGACACTCAAGATAATCTGCTCCATGAGCTTCCCTGGCTCATTTTTATTTATTTATTTATTTTTCTCTGACCCCATATTGTTAAAAAGTTACCATCCATGCATTCTTGTACATCTGAACTATTGATCAGGATATCAGAGGCATGGTGAGAGTCTTGTTACCTTTTAGTGCTTTGTTCTTTACTAAAAATGGGCATTCATTTTGGGCACAAGCTTGATATGAATTCTCCAGCCAGAGGACATTTATTTCCATATTATTGGCAAACAAAGCAAATCAAAGCAATCAAAGCTGTCTAATAATCATAGAATCATAGATATAGAATATCATATCATAGAATAGCTTGTGTTGGACCTTAAAGATCATCTCATTCCAATCCCCCTGCCATAGGCAGGGATGCCACCCACTAGATCAAGTTGGCCAAGGCCTCATCCAACCTGGCCAACCTGGCCTTGAACACCTCCAGGGATGGGACATCCACAACTTCTCTTGGCAACCTGGTCAATAACCTCATTACCCTTATAGTGAAGAATTTCTTCCTAATGTCTAAACTAAATCTATCCTCTCTTAGTTTAAGACCATTTCCCTTGTCCTGTCATTCATTACCTAGCCAAGTAGAGTCCCTCTCCATCTTTTTTATAAGACTTGCTCTAACAGATCCACATCCTTCTTGTGCTGGGGGCTCCAAATCTGGATGCAGTACTCCAGGTGGAACCTCAAGAGGACAGAGTAGAGGGGGAAAATCACCTCCCTTGACCTGCTGGCCACTCCTCTGTTGATGCAGCCCAGTTGACCTTCTGGGCTGTAAGCGTACACTGCTGGCCCATGTCGTGCCTTTTATTCACCAGAACCCCCAAGTTCTTCTCTGCAGGGCTGCTCTCAATGAGTCCTTCTCCCAGACTATACACCTGTCTGGGATTGCCATGACCCAGTTGCAGCACCTTGCACTTGGACTTGTTGAATCTCTTGCAGTTCACATGGGCCCACTTCTCCAGCCTGTCCAGGTCCCTTTGAATGGCATCTCTTCCTTCTTTGGAAGGAAGCTGCACCTCTCAGCTTGGTGTCATCTGCAAACTTGCTAAGGGTACACTCAGTTCCACCATCTACATCATTGATGAAGATATTGAAAACTACTGGTCCCAAGACAGGTCCCTGAGGGACACTGGTCATCACAAGCCTCCACTTGGACATAGAACAATTGACCACTACTCTCTCAGTGCAGCCGTTGAACCAATTACTTTTTCACTGGATGGTCCACCCTTCAAATCCATATCTTTTGCCTGAAGCACATCAGTGACCACTGTCACCAGTCCTCCAGGAGCAGACTGGTGGAACCACCTGCCTCCTCTCATTCTGCTGCATGTGGGCACAGAGATCAAGTGGATGCTCAGATATAGTTTCCTAAACTGTATATTTTCCAGGCTGAATAGTCTGGTGAGCTTTAGGACACAATAAATTGAGATGATTCATTGAAGATATATTTTCTGTATTATACTGGAAGCACCTTCTCTGTGATGGACAGAAAGAGCTTGGGAAAAATCTTTTAAAAAAATGAAAGCATTATTTTCAAGTGAAATTTATCACTGAGAATGTTGTCAGCACTTTTCTGTGTGGTATAGAATACTTGGATGATTTTGAAAATATCTCTCAGTGTTTTGCACCATGGCATTTCAAGAAATAGCTTTAAGTAAGGCTAATTAACTTCAAAGAAGGAAGTAGTAAAAAGGGTTTTCTTTCTTATTTATTTTTTAGCTAAGTGCTGTCTTAAATTAAATGAATCATGAAAAATTAAAATTGTTACAGTGCCACCCTTATAATTTGATCACTGTTTAATTTGATTTTTTGTTTTATTTAATCAGAGCCACAGGAACCAGCTCATTTGTATTGTAAATTACACAACTTCTGCCCTTTATTTCATATACAGTTGATCACTTTTGGCAGATAAGATTGGATTATCTAATCATTGGCCATATGAAATTGCCGTTTAATCAATAGGGAAGGTCAAAATTTCTAAATGTGATCCAGAAACAAAGTATCTAAGGAAATTAGAAGCTGGTGAAATCCAACTGAACTTTTATATGTTTGAAACATTATTATTGACTATAGGGTCATTATTACTGTAACAGATGGCTGCTTTTATCTTCTCTTGCCACTTACATTTTGATGGCCAAACCTGTGGCTCTGGTTATTGATAATAGCTACTGATGACTTGATGGAGTTAGCTCTTTTGCTCATCAGTGTCTTTGAATGTTGTTTGAGTCAAGAGATAATGAGTTTTATACTGCCTGTTCTGCAAATATGTAGTTACCTGATAGACATCTTCAGCCACTGAATATGTCACTGTGAATACAAAGTTAATTTTTTACTGCTTAAAAAAGCATATGCACACATATTATTTGGTAGTCTGCAGATAGTGACAGACTGGCAAAATATGTTTCATCCTTACTGTCCCATCAGCAGTCATGTAAGTCATAAAATAATACAGAACATTGCACTCAGTCTTTTGAGTTATGGATTTCTTGGGATGGGACTTTTGCTCCTTGCTATTCTGCAGATATATTTGACTCTTTCTGGTAGACTGTAAGAGTGTTCTCAGGTTGTGCTGTTGTTCATGATGACACTAATGACTTCCTCTAACTTCTATCCCACATCCGTCACATTGTCCCATGTTTAAAATATGATGACATTTTTTATACCCTTTTCATCAATAGAAATGGAAATACATTCCCAACTGAGTTTTGGTAGTTTTTTTGTTTGTTTGTTTGTTTGTTTGTTTGTTTTTAACTGAGATCTACTAGTAACACATTAACACAGAGGAGTGAATCTTAACAACAAACACAACACAGCTGGTAAAAAGGAAAGCTATTTCTGGCTGCCCATTTAGAGGATTTCACTAGCTTGTAGAGACAAGACACTTTGCTGCCTACTGATAGGAAGTATGCTGGTTGGGGAAGAGTCTGTTCTTGGCATATACCAAGTTCTGTAGGGTGAAGGATTAGAAGTAGAGACTACTTGTTGTCTTCTGACAGTAAGTGTGAGATTTATAGGGCATCTAATTTTCTAGAGAAACATTTGCTCTTAAATGGCAACCCAACTTCTTCATGCGTCCTGCAACACTCTATGGAGTTATGAAGGGAAGGAACTGAAAAAGATCTTTGAGGCAAAGCTAAGTGTTACACATGTAGTTGTTGTTGAAGTTTATGTGCTGTATTTGGAATTTCCTGGGTAAACTGTTATTCTGAAAGCAGAAAATTAGGGAGGAGCAGTACCATCCTTCGGAAAAGAAAGGTGACACCAGGCCACTGATGACAACGATAAACAACTGCAGTCAGATCATAGCAAATACATGCTCTGATCTATGATTGTCCTTGAGATAACTGTTTCCAAACTGTTAGAAACTGTTTCCAAATTCATGACTAAAATGGCAGACAGCAATATCAGAAGGATTTGGGTTTGCCTTCAGACATCTGAGGCTTCTTCTGGAACAGGAATGCTACTCCTATCTCTATGGACCTCACAAAATGGTCAAGGGTTAGAAGGAATATGTTAAATCTGAGCCAATCAGCAACAGAGTAGGATGTCTTTTGGAAGACAAGTTGGGAGATTCAAACTTGCGTGTTTGGTGTTTTAAGTCTCAGGGACTTTGTTCTTAAATAACATACTGCTTCAGCTCCCCACTGACCAAAGTAGATCTGTTAGTAAATCCATATGTTCCTGTCACTGCAGGAAAGTGTTTCCTTATTTTTATGTGTTTGCACTGGTAGGAACCTTGTGAGTCACCAAGTACCTTCATTTCTAAACCACAGACATATATAGAACTGTTCCACTTTTTCTTTCCTAATTCATTGTACTCCTAGCTAAATACACATAATTACCTGCTGACCTCAAATGCAATCAGACACCTGCTGTGGTCATTCTGGACCAAATCAATCACAATGTAATAATGCCTTTTTGACCCTGAATAAACCAACATTTATTGTTTTTAAAGTAATTTTTTCTTCATCTGCTTTTTTCTTTTGTGAATTTTGTTTCTTTTATTTGTTTCTCAAGTACTGTCTTCAAAGTATTTGTCCTTGACAGGACAAGAAGAGAACAAACGAATCTTTTCAAAACATGCTCTGAAATATGCAACATTGCTAAGGTCACCTTGCTAAAATTTATGTTATTTATCTTATTTATTTTAGAGATAATTTTACTGTGTTCTTATAAATAGAACTGTAAAACTAAAATAATAACAATTGTAATTAAAAAGATCCAGTGAGCTTCTCCCAGTCTTCAAGTGATAAAAATAAAGGTGGGGTGGGGGGGGGGGGGGGGGGAGAGAGAGAGAGAGAGAGAGAGAGAGAGACTTGTATGTATTTTGCAAGAGAGTTTAAAAGATGAAGCAACAGGTCAAAATCAACTTGCAAACCTCTCAAGAATAACAAGACAGTAAACTTGACGTTGCATGATATTTGACATACAGCAAATCACTATTTACATTTTATCCCAAAACATTTACCTGAGAAAAGGTCATGGCGTTAAATTTGGAGACATTTACAGCAATTGCCAAATGTTTACTATCTACATGAATGTCATGCTTCTTAGTCAAAAGAAGGTTGATGCGCTAAATGTCAATTATTTCAAGTTGTTTGATGGTAGCACAGATTGCCAAGCAATATAAAAAGAGGTTTAATAAATATTATATACACTGTTAACCATTAATCTTTCCTAGCAGAGGTTAGAGTTTCACATAGAGAGGATTTATGACAAGCAACAGTGCAGGACATTAAAACTCAATTATTGCTGTCCTGGATGAAGGCATTATCATTAAGTTGTGGAAGCAGTACCTCGTTTCTTCTGATACTGCTGTCAAACTTGGGAAAACATCAGGGACAATTAAATTACTTTAGGAAATCATGCCATTATGCTTCTTCTTGCAATATTTTGTCTTTTTTAGAATAAACAATGAAAGGACTATTAAGTAGCCTTTGCAAGAGATCTAGAAGTTCAAGCTATATCTTTTGTTGAAATGTAAACAAATTTATTTTACTAGAACCTCAGGTTCTTGGAGATAACACAAGCAAAAGTTACACCTACAGGAATAAAGATTAATGACATTAAAACTGTGTCTAACATGTAAGGTATGCATGTCTAACAATGTACACATATACCTACTCCAGACAAAACAGAGGCAAAAAAACATTGCTCACAAGGGAGCACTTAGTCAAGTTAGAACTAGAAAGTCCTCAAAAAGAGTTGTAGAATCATTAATGTGCATGCAAAGTAATTGTGACTTCTACTTATAGTCTGATTCTATACAAAGAGCAAAGCTCAGAACATTTAATTTACCCATTAAACAGGTCTGAATGTCTGGTTGATACCTGATGGAGTAAGAAAAGCTAATTCCAGAAAGCCTAGGCACACTTTATTTATTTAAAAAGTCACACAGTGACTTTTTTACATCTTGGAGGAAGTCAGTTTGTTGTAGGTGAGAACTATAACCAGCCTAAAGACGCTTCAGACCACCTGCCTCCAAAGGAGACATTCAAACATTCTTGCCAGTTCTTATAGAAATCATAAACTCTCTGTTTATATCTGAACTTTTGATGCACACATAATTCTATTTCTGTAAATAATTCTTCTGGGTCACCAGTTTACTTGTGTAACCTAGAGCACCCAAATCCTTTTTTTTTTAAAAAAAAAAAAAATAATAATAAATTTTGTTTTCCCAAAGCTATGCACTGGTTATTTCTTCAAATCCTCAGACTAATTATTTTATCTTGTCTTTCTTAAAATTTTTGCTGAAAATTTAATCCAGTAGTCAATAACTGTAGAAAGCTCAGCTCCAGTGTTCTGTGATTAATTTGGTATTTTCTATAAGATACCATTTTCAATGCCAAGCATAAAAAATATCTTGCTGCGCAACTCAAAAACTTCTGGCCTTTTTCACTGTGGATAAAGATGTCACTCTGATCTTATCACCACAGCTAAACAAATTCAGGATAGCAATGTTTACAAAAATTTATATTCTTTTACCTTTGAATAATTGAGCAGGTATCAAACAGCAATGTTTCAATTATTCATTAAGTTACTTTACTTACTAGAAAGATGGCTGTAGGCAAATAAGTGTCACTTCTATTAAACTGTGAACATCTTCGCAAGGTTTCTAATCAGGTGGTCGTTACTAGACTATAGAGAATCTTTACTCATGCAGGGAAACACAGTAAAATTACTCAGTAGTGGACACAGTGCAATTCTGATAACAAGGAAGATTTTTTTTCTTTCTGTCCTCTCAGACTTTTGGTAAATGAAGTCAAAGGTCTAGTTTATTTGTTGAGATTGCAGCAATAATTATAATGGGTATGTAAATTCCCACAAAGGTAGTAAAATTCCCATTCTCTCTCATTGCCCCATGCCAACAACCAAGTTGGGCTCCTATGACTCATAGGGTAATAAAATACTTTGTGTCAGGAACGAGGTAAGGCTATTCCACCATGTTTCTATACATTTGTGACCAAATCTATGCTAACTGATAAAAAGCAGTGACCAGGATCTGTTCTCTGGACCTCAGGGCATATCCTGGCTTACACCTGTCCAGCTAAATTCCATTCTTCATTCTTCATAAACAGATGCCTCCACCCATACATCTCACTGGAATCATTTCCTGGCTATGGTATCCAGAAGTTCATGCCATGACACTGACTGGGGAGATGGTAGCTGGCTCAGCCACAGCCATGATACAGAGTGCGTTAAATATTAAGCACTGAGTAATGTTATGGTTGCGTTGGTCCTCAAGTGTTGTTCCTACACTTCAGTTTACTACAATAAATGTAAACTGTGCCCACTCTTCTCTTCTATTGAATACCTTCTTGCCTTCTCCACAACTCTGAAAAATAATCCCACTTCTCTTCTGGGTTTTGTCTTCTCTAATATTTTTATATTTTATCTCACTGTTTGCATACTGGGAGGAGACTTTTGATTCTGTTGGCCTAACTTTGGCCTATATAGACAATGTGGTAGTCCATAAATAATCAGGCACCTTTTCCTATCAATTTCTTCTGCTACCTAGAAAACAGAAAAACAAACCAAAACAAAAACAAACCAACCAAAAACCTTTTCATTTTTTTTATCTCATAGAAGATGTCAGAACAGTGTTGGAAAAATTAGGTAACACTGGTGTAGTTGAAACTGAGCATCTTTGTTTTTATTCATGCAGAGGACCTTTCTTAAGTTTATAGTAGAGCATATTCAATAGGAGGGTTGGCAGAAGTTTTAGCAAGAATGACCCAGGACTGCAAAGATAAATCAGACCCATAAATAGTTTCCATGCCTGAGTTAAATCTCTGTTGCAAATTTTGTTGCATAAGGTATCACAGTGATAGGATTGCTGTGGAATCCTGAATAGCAATCTTTGAGCTACTGTGTTTGGTAAAATTGTTTATAGCTTTTCCCTAATTGTATTAGGAAAAAAAAAAAAAAAAAAAAAAAAAAAAGTAAATACATTAAAGGTAGTAGATCAAAGCATTCTAGACTGTGAAAATATAAGTCAAGACTCTCCACACAGACTTAACTCTACTGTCTTATTTATATGCATGAACACATGCTATTGTTTCTGAAGGATGCCTTTCTTCTTGGGTGGGATTCATTTCTGTGTAAAGATTTTGCTTTCAGTTCTTTTATTAAAGCTAGTAAGAGAAGAATGGACTTTAGAAAGACAAAATCTATTATATATATATTATGCCTATATGTATTTTACTGAGCTAAAATATTTTGGACTGTGGGGTATAATAGAATACAGATAATTAATTCTTGACATAAAAGACAACTTCTGTTATTAATTATTATAGCAAACCTCATGATGTGTTGATTTGTTAGGACTGGAATGTGTTTGGACTAAGTCAAGAGAGATATTGTTTTGACACATAAAATATGAGGTAAACTATTTTGAATCTAATGTGTCTGATAAAGAGATGCAATGTTCAATAAAGATAATACCATGATTTTAATGATACCATGCTGAAAATGAAAAATGAAGCTGAGCTTTACCAATACAACATTATGACATGGTTTATTATCTAGTCATGCATAAGATTAAGATGTATACTTAACTAATGAACAGATCTTCTAGCTGATTTGGAGATAAAATAATAATTTATTGGAAATATTTCTAAATGTGACATATTAATACCTGAACTTCATCCTAGATTTTCTAGATGAATTCAAATAACATGCAGGAAACAACTGGAGGGAAAACAAACTAACAAACAAAATAAAAAAAAAATAGTTTAAAAAAATGTTGACAGTAAAATCAAAGTGTGTACATCAGGTTGGTCAGGTTCTTCTCATAATGCTTTCTTGACAGAAACAAGATGTTGTTTCTGTCATTACAAGACGTAATAAATCAATAATATCAAAACAATTTAGAACTTCTTTAGTGAATTCTTACACATGTAAGAATTATGTAGGCCTAATTTTGAGCAGCTCCTCTAGACTTCTTTTATAGTCCATAGACAGAGGCACTTTTAAAATATGACTCTTCAAAAGTGAACATCCAAATTAGGTCAAATGAGTTGTTCTTTAACAATACTCCTTTCTGTCCATCAGCTATAAAGGGAGTGAAAAGTGACAAGCTCACAATGTTGTAGGCTTGTAAATTTGGTGAAATAAATTTGCCTTCAGTTTAAAGATTCAGTAGCAAGTGGGAAATAACTGTTCCATATTTATTATTTCCCAAGTAACTGTTGCAATTTAACAAAGGATGTTGCTGTATAATAAACCATCTGCGCTGAATAAGGCAGCTTCTTTTGTGTGTGCCCTAAATGAAGAACAGAAATTATTGCATTTGTAACTGTGTGTGGGTATTACCATACATTCCTCATCATGTTAGTTTTTCTAGGAATTGCACAGTGTACTTTTCCCATTAAGAATTCAGACATTCTTCATAAATGCACTGGCAGAACGTTTACAGCAACTTTATTTAAAGATAGACAAAAGGGTTTGCTCCTCACCAAGTGAAAGTCAGGAGCAATTACTGCTCTATGGCTCATCCCAGCTGTCAGGAAGATCTCCTCCCTAAATCAGAGAAGCCAAAGAAGTATTTGAAAAACAATTATATTGTCTCTTGTCCACATGCATAATATATTTTTTAAAAATGTTGCTAATTGAATGAAAAATGAAAAATAATTTCAATTATGTTTTATATTTGTTTTCTTCTTCCTCTTCCCTTTCTTATTTTAAATTTTTATTGTTGTTTGTCCAGGTGTACAATGCATTAGAGAAGAAATTTCTTTACTGATACTCATTAGCAAACAATAAAACCTATATTATTCATTTTTCAAGAACTCACATTTGTCCAAGGCAGGAAAAAAAATAAATAAAATAAATGTCTAATTCTTTGGAACATAGAGTATTGCAAGAACAAGATACTTTCAGTGGTATTTATCCTGCCAGGGACTGCTGTGAATCTAGCTTAAATATTTGAGTGTTTCTTAAAATAAATAAATAAATAATAATAATAATAATAATAATAATAATAATAATAATAATAATAATAATAATAATAATAATAATAATAAAATAAAGCCCACCAATTTAAAAGAGAGTCTGGGAGAAGTGACAACTGTGAGACCTGGCAGTTGCATTGCCTAGTTTTAAGTAATTCAGTGGAATATATGATCATTACACATATATATATATATGTTTGTTTGGCTACAAGACTAACAGACAGTGGTTGTCCTAGAGTATGCCAGGTTCACTTAGCATGACAAGGCACCAAAGATTCAAAGATCATTCAACCTTTTTGTTATTGTTATACTGGAGAACTTCAGTGTTTAGACATTTATGATTTTTGAATCCTTTGAATCCTTTTCTACATATTTGAGGGTTGGGGTTTGGTGTTTTGTTTTGTTTACATTGATTACCTTGATTACATATGGTAAGCCATTAGCTGAAACAAGCTCATTCTGAAGCCAAATCTGATGCACATTGCTATGGTATGATTAATCACAGCACCGAATAACATCATTGAATTTACTTCATAAATGAATTTTCAATAACTAACTAGCAGAAATAGTAGTTTCTCTTTGTTCAGGTATGTCATTCTATGGTCAGTTGTCGCCAGGCTCTGCTGGATTCTTTACAAACTGTCTAAGGTCCATTGCAGCTTTGTCCTGATATTTTGCACAAATGAAACAATCTGAAACTAGTTCTTCTAACTGTACATTCATGCTGCCAGTAAGACACTTTTTTGTTTGCTTTCTTCCCTATCTTTTACTTAGCAGTATGCACAGGGATCCCTCAAGAGTCTTTCTGAATCTCCAAAGACAGTTTCATAGGGATCACTATTTAATCTTTATTCAGCAGTAGCCTCTTCTACTCAGGAAACCTGTTTTTCATTTGAATGTGTTTTAAAAGCCATGTGAACCCATTTGAGGTCAGAGATGCATGGTAGTGCAAACCTAAAGAGAGAAAATATTTCATTTCTTCATGATTTCTTATTTCTTTACAATTCCCTCATTTATGCTGTGGGTTTATGTTCAGATGCACAAATATTTTGTAATATCACATGACGCTTTTTCTCCTTAAGTCTTCCTCTACTTTTCAAAAAAAAATATCTTCCCATGAAACTTGTCGGAAAAGATCTGCTAGAGAACACTTTGCTTTGTGTTTGCTTTTCACTTTCAGTTCATGCTTTGTAACTTGAAGATAATAAGGTGATCTCAGTGAGCTGATAGTTTTCTCAAGAATCATGTGTTTTACCTGTTAATGCTCAGCTGGTAAAGCTGCTTTCTATGCAGAGATGCTATACGGAGAACAGCTGAGAGGTATGTCCACTAGGAAGATATTCTGAAGGTAATATTCATTTGTGGAGCGTGAGTTTGACAAGGTGGGACACTAAGAATTTCATATAGATGTTGACAAGTCTGACACAGCGTAGCATGAAAAATGTATTGGAAACTAGGTATAATGAATGCACTGTATGCTATTAAAGATAGACTATATGCCAATGAAGTAACAAGAGCTTAATCCATGTATGTTGACTTGACAGGAAATTCCATCTCACATATTTTTGGGTGTAAATTCCTCGTGCACTCAAGGATATTCTAGTGTCCAGCTAGAGAAAGCATTTATTCTTTTTTTTATATATATATTTTTCTTTTCTATTTATGTATTTATTCCCAGTGTAAGGCTTAACTTCCAGCCTTTGGGTCCTTCAATCTTAGTTATAATTTGCTTAAGTTTCTTGTGTGCCTTTTCCCAATAACGCCCCTTCACTTGCTCTTGTGAAACACCTACTTGTATTGTTAGTTTCACATTTTCATTGTAGGATTCAGCTTTGTTTGGAGGGCGTGAATACTCTTAATTTGGTACGTTTGCCATTTGTTACTGTGAAGCTTTTAGATAGCTATCTGTTGTGTTAAAGGTTAAAGTAATTGGGAGTGATGCCCAATGCATCATTATAAATCCAGTCGCTTTCAGTATACTGAACTATCACGATTATGGATGCACAAATAATGTAACACACCCTCGATCTAGTTGCGTTCCATGAATCACCACAGACACACTTCAAGAGTTTGGTTGCATTCAGTGAGAACTATCATGGCTAGATTAATGAGCAGTGCAATTTATTAAAGCAACAGATACACAGGTTCTTTGGATTACCAGTGATAAATTCACTGTCTGCAAACACGTGCAAATACTAGAAGTACGAGTAATACAGCCTGGCTGCCAACACGTTAAAAGATATAAAGTGACTCTGTAGAGATTTATAAGTTTCCCGGGGAGGCACTTGGCATAGCCAAGTGTGTGAATCTTACCCAAAGGTGTCCTGATGGGAAGAGAGGCTCAGCCCATTGACTGATCCTAGAAGTCAGAAGGTATCTTTCATGATGGTATTTTCTTACATGATGGCATCTTCTGTAACATCCTCTCTTCTTTAAGTTAATCTATATCATTTTTTATCTTTTAGGTGGAATGTGAATGATTCTAGTCATACATACCTTTGTTATGATTGGTGCTAAATTTTCTCTCTTTGCTTTTAAAGGTATAGACTAGAAAAATTTAAAGTGCAAGCTTGGTGAGGGGTGGTTGCACCTTGGAGGCGGGTAGCCTTTGGGATGAGTTTTGGTATTTTAATTATATTATAATGGACAAAGTTCACCAAAAGGACAGCGTTTTATCAAAACATGCCAGACCTTTGGACCAGGATAGCAAATGCGCAGTTTCTCAGTTCCCAACTTATCACAGAGCTTGGACAGTGTCTCCATTCCACTCCACTCTTTTAGAATTTATCTTAGAGTTATCACACCAAGTTTCTCTGGTGTGGTCAACATCTAAGGCTAGAGACCTAGAAAATTTCTATGGAATGCAGCTACGTTCCACCCACGTTCCAACACGTTCTTCAGTGTTGTACCTTTTCTTAGAAGTGTGAATATAAGTTTAATTTCTAAGTCACCTCCAGCAATTATTTCACGCTATCATACTTTGAGAACACTTTTTACAAGCATTGAAAGTATTGAAAGAATAACACATTGCAATCATTCTATCTGATGTGCTAATGTAGGACTGAAGATCTACTTTGCCAAATATACTTGTTCTGAAAATACTTTTGATCCAACTGAGAATAGGGAGGCTCAAGCTTTGTCTCAAGCTTTTGGACCACAATCCCTTGTTACAGAAACAAACATATCCCACATTTTAATATTCAACCTCTTTACATTCATCTTCCTCATGACCTTCCAAGATTTCTTTTCCAATGATGTGGCTTTTGCTGTTGATAGCACTTATCTTGGCTCATTTGCTATGGTATTATATTTAAAAATAAATGTTTAACAAGAGTAAACCCAGATATGCTCCTGAATCGTATCAGATGTACAAAGCTGTCAGTAGATTTTCTACAGATTTCATTATTTCAATTCATGATATAATATTTGCTTAATACATTGGGACAGAGATTTCCCTGGAGAATATTTGTACTCATACTTAAGAATGTTTTTCTCTGTTTAGTAGAGTGGAGGTATTATATTGCCTCCTAGTCTCTGCGATGATAGTGATGTTAATTATGTAGTATGAACATGTGGCACGGAACTTTAACTTTTCTTTGAGATGTGATTTAATGACATGACTGGCAGGATGGATATTGTGGAGATTTATTCTGGTTTTCTTCTGGATATATGAAATTAGGCTTTTTCAAATACCTGTGTTACAACACTAAAAATGTATATTTATTTCCATTTGTCCTATTAAGGACAACCCCCTCTTTGTTGTTATTGTCTTTGAAATCACATTCTTTTACTGTTGAATCTTGTTGGGTATTTCCCCTAACTGTTCTCCTAGATGATCCATTCTCCAGATAGGTTCTTGATATATTACACATAAATTCAGTTTCACAGAGGAATTTGCTCAGAAAACAATGGGCTCAGTTGCCTCAAACAGCCTGCAAGGATTTCTTTCTCATCTGTATCAATCTGCAAATATCAGGCCAGGAGAGAGATATATTAGAAAAGAAAGCTCCAAAGGCCTTTCACCTTTCTGCCAGATTTGGAAAATAACAGTTTCATTAACATTTGCCTAGTTCTGTTCTTGACTATACAATTCTCCAGTAAGTAAGTATACAACTCCAGTAAATTACTTCCTTTGTAATTCTGATATCATGTTTAAATTACCCACATGTGTGGAGATAAACACAAGACAGGGCAAATGAAGCAAGCTTTTTTTTTTTTTTTTTTTTTAAATAAGATTTCTCAAAAATAATCTTCTGTCTTAGCCATTCAGCACTGTGTGTGTACAAACATTCATGTTTGTACATTCATTTAAAATAGTAACATCCAGGAGTCATTTCCTGTGCACCTGTTAAGGTATGATGCTTCAATAATCTAGCTTGCCTCTCTTTAATAGAACTGTTACAACACTTTATTCAACAGAAGAAGAATACATATGAGCATGCTTGAGGATTCCAGTGAAAATCATAATTAAAAAGTCTGAGAGATTTCAGTATCTTGATATTGTAGATTTTCAGACACCGCAATATATGCAATCTGTGTTAAGGAATATTGTTCTGAGGCTCAACAGTTCTTGTATAGCAAAACTGAACTCTCTTCAAGTAAAATATGTCAAAATTTCTTTTAAAAATAAAGTATAATCCGTTGTTTTGATAAGCTACTGTTTAGTGCTTAATGGTTTTAAAGAAACTTTAGCTGTTTGAACTCCTCTTGAATCCATTGGTAAATACTAATAGAAAAACCTGTCTGTGTTGTGTTAATACAAAGATCTGTGCCTTCTTCCAAATCAAATGAAAAATGTCCTGGGAACCAGGCCCAAAATATAAATCTGAGGATCTAATATTAGCAGAAGACAAATGACACATCAAAAATATATATTTTTTAGTTTGTTTAATAGTGGCACATTATATGTACTCACTGGAAATTGTTTTAGAGTAAGAAGTGATAGTCCATTTTCTTATGAAAAAATAGACTGAATTATTTCTTAGGCACCTAAATTTGAACCGTATTTTCTCTTTTTTTTTCCCTTTTTTTTTTTTTTTTTTTTTGTGACAACATGTAAATCTCACTGTTATTAATTAGAATGGATATTATATAGTAGATTCTGAAGACATCTTTTTAAAACACTTCACTAGGCCCTTCTAGAAATGCTGTACAACAAGCTGTTGCTAATGATCAATAGTTATTTTTTGGGCCATGGTATTTAAATAAAGTTTGCACAACTGCTTTTTTAAGATGGAGTTTCTGTTTAGATAATCAGTGAAATCCAGGTGCTAGCAATTAATATATCTTGCAGTTAAGCAAGATAGTAAGTCTCACTTACAACTTACTTAAACAAGATAGTAAGTCTCACTCCCATAAACTAAATTTCTGGCAAAGGTGACATTAAGAATTCTATCCCAAATAAAGCAATCAATCAATATTCCTTCCCTGTTTACTCTCCAATCTTTAGAACTGATGGTTATGCTAGCTAGATGGATTTACTTAGAACAGTGAAAGACATTCAGAAAGACCATCCAATTTCTTGATTTATTTGCTATTGATGCATAAAATAAGCTTGTCTGTGAAATAGCCATATTGAAATTGCTGCTCTCATGCATTTTTCATTGTTGTTATTCGGCTACACTGGCTCTTGAGGGTCAGATTAAAATTCATTCATCTAAAGCTGTACTGGTGGCAGTAGATAACCTTAAATTAGCTCTTCCAGTTAATATCTGTACCAGTATTTGTAAAACCATTAGTACTGAGAATATTCTGATTGGACAACGCATGTTTTAACAGAAATTCTTTTAACCTTCTGTGCAATGAAAACTTAGAAAGCACTGCTTGATATTCTTGACATTTAATTCATCCTATTCCAGCAAAACATTGTGGTCTTCACAAAGTCTTTTATTGCTGGTGATGAGAGGTCATTGCTTATTAGATAATCACATCCCTTCCCTGCAATACTGGGAATACACATTTAATACAATTATAATGCTTAACACTTATATAGTGCTTTTCTTGCAATTGCTTTACAGACATTATGTAATTAAATTCTCAGCATTCTTGGGAAATAAGCTAACTCCTTATTACAAACAGGGATATTGGGCCAGAGGCAATTTTCAAATATAGTCTTCAATTTTTAAGCTGGAAATTGGAGCTGAACATGTCTTAAGATCAGGCTGTGTGGCACCAAAATTACCACTCATTTTGAAAGCCGTAGTATAAAATGTTCTACCTTAGGTCACTGAAGTAGCTAGGGTGAGAAATAGGATTGAAAATCCAGTCTTGATTCTTCAAGCTTAGAGTGAGATGCTGAAATCTTTCTTTCATGTAGATGGATTCTGCAATCTGTACTGAGGTAAAATGCCAGCTGCCTTCGACTGAGCATACACAGCCAGGCACTGTAGTGCACATCCATCACTCTCCATCTTTTGATGACACAAGAAGTTTTCTGATAAATAGTCTTAACATAAAATCATGTTTAAGCTATAAGTCAACTCACTCTGAACCTCACTGAATATTTACCTCTCAGGAGCACAATGGAGGGCAGCAGGAAGCTGATGCAGAACATATGGAGCAAGGTTGCAGAGTAAAAGGCAAGAGGAAGCATTGGCTCTCAGTAAGCCCCATTTCCATCCACAATCACTGTTCCTCAGCATCACCTGTTTTAACAGCAGCAGACACAGGAAGAAGCATTGCATTTTCTAGAAGCACCAGCATAGGTTGCCACCATCTTCTGGGGAGAACTGATGAGCTGAACTGAAACATTATATATACCAAATTGGTCCTAATGGCTGCCAGCTGAGTTGCATGGTATCCTTTCTCATCCTATTCACCCTTCCTCAAAAGCTCCATTTCCAATTCCTGCTGCCTCTCTCCATCTTTTTTATAATCCTTGTTCCTGTCACAACCACCACTTCACAACACACATGATAACTTTCTCTGCACTTTTGCTCCCAACCCTGTATTCAACACCTGCCTTTCCCTGAGCTGTTGTTGCCCCTTGTTCTTCCCTTACTACTTCCTCAAAGACCTTCTTCAGACCATTTTCATAGTGTTAACACTGATCATACTTAAATAACTAATGCCATACTCATAATCAAATGTTATCTTCTTTCTCCTTGGCTTCTCCTTGCATTTCAAAGTTAGGGTAACTGCCTTGAAATACTACCTTCCCTTTGTTTTCACAGCTCAGTCCTCTGCTGTCTTATCTCCTACCTCTCAATATTTATTTAGGACTCTATTCAGAAAACTGTGATTAAGAGCATTTATGTTCAGGGCAACAATGAACTCATATGCCTTTCTGAACTAAAGCCCAAGCAGCTCTGGTTTAGATGCTACTCTTTATAATTCTTACGTTTGGGATCAATACTCCATCGCTCTGCACAATATCTCTCAGTATTTCATCTCTAAGAGATCTCTTTGTCCACTCCCATCCCGCTTCCCTCTGCCCAACACAAGTGTCAGAGAGACTCATTCATACATCTTCGTGAGTTCCTAATGTTGATTTAATCTTCTCATGGCCAAAATTGAACCATGTCTTCTTCCTTAAGACCTCATTTTGTCCCCCTTGTTTTTGTCTGTGAAAAGTATTTTCATGTTCTGAAGCCACCTTGTGGGTGCATTCTGTCTGAAGTCATTACATACTATACTTTACTCTACTTGAGATCATAATGAAGCAGACAGTATGATGTCCAGAAATATTGATTATTGTAAGGATGTTTATTATGTTATAATGTTTCTATATTGTGTTACTCGTTTCTGTCCAGAGCTGTAATGTAGGTATGTTTTTGGGGGAAAAAAAAAAAAAAAAAAAGGAAAAAAGAAAAAAGGCGCTTATATTCCCTGTCCTAAAATTGTATACTACAAATTAAACCATGTTGTTAAATAAACTAAATCCTAAGCCTCTTGCTGAGGAATGTAAAGTAGTTACAGGGTTGAGTCTCCTTTGACAATCCTCTATTTGCTTTGTTGCTTCTCTCTCTCTCTCTCTCTTTTTTTTTTTCTTTATTTCTGTTGTGGGTGTTAATGTGCATATATAGATTTATTAATTATATTAATCATGGTGGACTAAGAATGGATTGGAGGTAATGGCATAGGGAGGAAACTAATTGTCAGGAGCACTGAATTTTTAGGTGCTGAAATAAGGTTGCTATTCTGTTCCCTCCAGTAAGCTTTATATTATGTCCCAAAAGGGTGAAGAAAGGAAACCACCTTAACACAGAAATTCTTCTAACCAACAAAGATGGTCAGCTGGCTGCAAATGTAAAGGACATGGACAATTAAACTTTCAGAAGCAGTTAAGTGTGGATATTAGGATGTTAATGAAGAAAATATATCCATGCTAGTAAATGAACATCTCCAGGAAAAAAAAAAAAAAAAAAAAAAAGTTTATATGTTTATATCTAAAGCAGCCCATATTGCAGGACACAGGTATTTGTGGGACAGTCAGAGCTGCTTTGCCCAAGCTTGGGAGGAGTGGAAGGGGTCAGGGACACGCTGAAGGGATCAGGGAGTCAGGAAGTTTGTTATACACCATCACAGAGCTTCTATCAGGGGTTTCTCGGCTTTGCTTTCTGCCAGGATGCCAGCTTCTATCTATCCAATATAAAGCAGTGAGGTATAGATATGTTTGGCTGGAGTATCTAGGATGCAAAGTCCATCTGCATGGTAAAGCACAATGCCAAGCAGACCAGCAGAGGTGTGGTAGCTCAAACACAGTCCAAAGTGAATGAATTGTGGTCGTTGGACTCATGGTGCCTCACAGAGACATCTGTTGTGCTTTCCTTTGGCTTGGGAAAGGTGACTGGCAGAGTTTAATCGGATGACTTCCGTAGTGTGACTCACTGCATGGTCCCTGGTGCTGTCAAGGCCATTTGAAATATTTGGGTATATCAGTGGAGATTTAAACCTCTCTGGAGTGAAATCTCAATTATTTTTCATCATAAACCAAATTGCACATTATATAACTGAACATAATCTAAGTGCTAATAAAAAATGTAAACACCATTGCCATCTTGTGGCTTAAAGTTGCTTTAACAGACTTTTATAAACAGATTATATGCTCCCTCTGATGTTCTGTAAACATAACACATTTTCAATTAAATAGGCGAATCAAAGTGGCACAACACAGAAACAATGTCCAGACCTGCACATCAGAATCAATTACAGGAGTGGAGAAACAATCCTATTTGTCTAGAAGAACTAATCACATGGCCAGCTGTTGGGAGCTGAGTGTGCACAGATCATTATTGAATTAAATAGTGGTAGACATATTTTGCTCCATAGAAATAAAAGTACATTCTGCAAGAATAACACTTTTGGATGACTACCTACCCTTTGTGAATATATATATATATATATATTTAAATTACCATATATAAAGTATGAGCCGAGCTATTCTGAGCTGATACTGTTCAATTCAAAAACTTCTTAGACTGCAGTGGGAAAAAATGTGCTTTTGTCTTTTTAAAAATAATTTCATATTATGTAATATTAGATAATGTAATAAATACAGAGTTCCATAGGTACATATATATCTGCATAAGTTATGTTTACTTTCTTCATTTTCCAGTTTTATAGCTGCCTCTGCAACTGGTCCTCTGAGCACTGTTAGAAATAATATAAAGTATTAAATAGGGAATGATCTCCTAGATCAGATCAGTGGTCTATGTGTTTTACACAAGAAACTCATTGGGAGCTTAATGTTGAATATTTATTTTACAGATATGTATATATTTTTAATTGTTTAGCTAAATAACTTTTAGCAAACTATGTCAGAACATCACATTTCATTTTCTTTTTCTATATTCAGTGACCAACAACTAATGAACATAATCAAGCAGGAAACAATGTATTCGTCCCACTGAACTGTGATTTTTCAAGATTTCTTCTGCTCAGTTCTTGTCAGAACTCAGACCCACAGAAGTTTTCTTCACATTTTTAGGGTCACATCACCCACAGAGTGGCTGGTAGCCTTGTGTTTATGGCACTTACTCTAGATGCTGACAGCTAAGATGAACGTCCTCGATTGCTGTTCTCATACCCCCATATTCAGTAAAACATTGTACTTTGTTACATTGCTCATTTATATGGGATTTTTATCTCTGTCTACTCTTGACCAGAAAACCCAACCTAAACACAAAAATATTCTGCCAATAAGACATTCTCTGTTTCTTCCCATGTAAACTTTGGCTTGGTTTGTGTTTTTCTCTAATTGTTTTCTTAACTTCTCCTTATTATTTAATATTTAACATTTAGAAAAGCTTCTCAGTCTTAATAGAAATATTGTGACAACATGTGAACAATTTAATATGACACAAAAAACTGATGACTAATGACCCAAACCTATGAAATATAAATATGAGACATTAAGTTCTGCTCAGTAATTCCATTTCTGTACCCCTCTAGTTTGGGAAAACATTAAAGCCATGTCCAGAATTAATTTAAATTTTTGCATATTCTGAACTCTCTCTTTGTATTTCTCTATGTGTATAAATCTCATGTCTGTGTGTATGATTTTTTAGAACCTATTGAAACCCAAATTCTATAGATCACATTATTCTGACTAAAGTAGAACAATGAATTTACCCAACTCTTCTGAGAAAAAACATCATAGTTGTGTAGCACAGTAATAACATCTGCGAAGTTTAATTTGATCCTATTGAGAAAGAGTACAACATTTACAATGTCTAATATTCTAAGAGAGTTTTGTTTTAGAATATATTTACATCAGTGAGATTAGTTTACTTTTAAATGCTACAAATATTCTTAGTTGAATACTTGCACAAGATGCATACTTTTCTGTGAGAATGAGATATAGGTTACTTGTAGGGTATAAATTACATTTACATGTAGTTTTACAGTGGTCTGTTGAGTAATCATAGAAGGCAAACTATACTGGCTGGATTATCACTATCTAGATCCAAATATAAAACTGTATTACAGCAACTAATAATAAAACTAGTATTACAGCACCTACTGCCCCTAGTGTGACATCAAAACACAAGGTATAAGGATGCCAGACCTTCAATAAGGACCTAAATCAAGGACTAGGAACTGTCAAGAATGAAGACACTGCCCTCCAGGCAAAGAGGAGCTGCTCCCTCCATGTTGGACTCATAGCAGTCAGTTTTCAGTCAATCATCTTCCTTTGGCTAAAGAGAAGTAAAAATAACTTGGTTTCTGGAGAGTTACAGATCCTGCTGTAGTAAACCTGTGCTTCCAACAGAAGACCAAACAAAACAAAACAAAACACAAACACCCGCCTCCCCCCAAACAACAACAACAACAACAACAAAACCACCAGGCTGTTCTTAGCAAAACAGCTTTCATGAGAAAATTGGGTAGTGATTACTTGATTACTTCATAGCGCATCAGAAGCCAGAGGTCAGAATGTGCTCCTATGAATTAGATATGTCCTTCACTATGTTAATTTACAATAAATAAATGTTGGTGTCCCTCATCCTGGACACTCTCTCTTCTGCTTTGCCACATTCAAGGGCTGATCTGTCATCTAATTTCTAGTGGGTAAAATAGGCAGCCCCTGCTGGTGAAGACTTGTGAAGTCAAAGCTTCTTGCATTTGATTGCATTGAGAAGAACTAACAGTAGAAATGTACCTCCTCAGGATTGGGACCTTATAGTGCCAAGCAGACATTGATTGCAGATTTGGAGAATGTTTTGTTTTGTTTTGTTTTCCCTCCCTTTATCAGTTAGCTTCTTCACAGATCACCTCTACCTGAACAAATATATAGGTCTTTAAAAAATGCATCTTTTAGAATTTTACCAATCACCATTGTGATATTTCAGTTATTTGAATCTGTCTCACTAAGAATAGAAATACTGAACACGCAGTTTGCTCATGTACACAGGAGACAGTTTACAGAAATTCACACTGAAGTTATAGATATGAAAATTTAATGGATTTTGCCTGATATTCCAGTGCACATTGCTGGCAGATACTGCACACAGGAAACCAAAACTGGATGAAAAACTTGTAGCTTATGAAGTAGGCTGTTAGATTGCAAATGTGTGATCTAGACTATAGCCTACAATTTTTGGTCCACTTTGGCAAGCAGCACATATCTATAACATCCCATGAGAAGATCAAAAACTAGAGCCATGCTTATACACTAGTTTCCTCCTTAATCTCCTTTTGGTCTCAGCACTGGGGGAGAGAGAGAGAAATAGAGCTGTTTCACAACTCTTACTCGTTGTCCAGGGGATTTGTCAGACAATAAATATGTGCATTTACAGCAACCCTCAGTCACTTCACTGGTGCTCTGCCTTTTGGCCCTTTTGCAGTCCAGGTGTGTGGAGTCTGCAACAAGACAGCATAGAATGTTAGAAAGTAACAAGTGTCTTGGCCACAAGAGCCAGGTACTGATTTATTTCTAGGGTATAGCATCAAGAGTGGTAAATTTCCAGATTCCACCCACTGTTTCACCCTGCATTCATTTAGAGATATACTAACTCCAAAGCATGCTGCGATAAATTTAGCCCTAGGAGTCCCATTGCAGGTTTGCACCCCATGCTTGTTTAACATACATTTACCAAATGTCTTTAAATAAAGCCATTCAAGAAAAGAACAACAAACACACACACAGAAAAAACACCTCTTTGGGAGTCGTGCTTTTTATTTTATTTATTTATTTTTGCCTGAAGTGCTGCCCAGTTTCCTAGGAAAGATCCTTGAAAGACATAAATTATGTAAACAAATTTATAATATGTACATATTTATGCAGTAATTTAATAATCCAGAATATACCATATATCCTTTATACTTTCCTTTAATATTTTCTTTTTTTTTTCTTTTTTTTTCTTCTTTTTTTTTCTTTTTTTTTTTTTCTGTTGAACAAGTGTAATGCTCTGCTTTTGTTGGTTTAGACACAGTTTTGTTGCTCATCCAGTGCCATAAAAACATTTTTGTTTGTTTCTTTGGGAAAGCAGATACTTAACTTGATATATATGAGGCAATAAGGATTTTGATCCCATTTTTCAGCAACTGATAGTTCATACTGTAGAATACAGGACCCCACGTTGGGACCCCACATTGGAGTAGGGGCAGAGAGTGACCGTGAAGGAGCAGCAAAGCATTAGGGAGTGACCACAGCCCCCATTCCCTGTTCCCCTGCACCACTCAGGGAGAGGAGTTAGAAGAGGTTGAAGGGGGTGGGGGAAGGCATTTTTACTTTTCTTTTAGTTTCTCACTGCTCTAGCCTGCCTGTGATAGGTAATAAATTATATTAATCTCCCTATGATGAGTCTATTTTGCCCATTATGATAATTGGTGAGTGATCTCCCTGTCCTTATCTCAAATGTTGAGACTTTTGCTAAAAATAGTTATTAAAACTGTAATTGTATCTGGTCTATACAAGAGTAAAGGTTTGTAAGTAGCTGTGCATTAGTTACTTTAGTGAAATAGATTTACATGCAGTAAAATTGGAAGGTATCAGTCAGTGATCTCTGAATCAGATTAGAAAGGAGTTATGCTTTTGCTATAGATGACACATTCAGATCCAGTAAATATATACCTCCTTTTAAACTAGAACAACAGGAGCTCCTCGAAAATGTAGAGAAAAAATCTTAAGAATGCTTGCAGAATATAAGCTTTCCATTGTGCATTTTATAAACCTACAGAACTTATTTTCTTTCTCAAAATATAACAGATTTTTCATCAAGTTCCTGGAAAGGTGCCATTTTGGAGTCCACACGCTTTTCCTTTCTTCTATATATCAGAAAAATAATTAAATATTTTTCTTCTTTCCCCCACCCCATCCAGGATAATTCAGAATTTTGTTGAGTAAAATATGGTCACTTCTCTGCCTATTTGAAATATATATATATACAGATTTGACACAACCAGGAATCGCCTCGCCTCGCCTCGCCTCCCCTCTCCTCTCCTCCATAAAATTTAGAAATATATGAAGTTTTTATCCCAAATAAATATTTTTTTTTCCTCACTGGCACACCAGTATGGATATGGCTACCACTTAAATAGCAAGTATGCCCATCAGTAGCTTCTCTACAGGGCTTACATCCAAATGGTGACAAATGCTCCTACTTCACCCAGACTTCAGGAGAAAATCTATTTCATAAGCCTCAGGATTCATTTTTTAGTGACCAGAAGATGTTCATCGTATGACTGAAAAGAGCTGAAAATGCCCTGGCTGAATCTAAGGGCTATTTTATAATGTTTCAAGACTCTCCTGCCCAGAAAGCAATATAAATATGTCCCTGTCTAGATACGATTCTTAAGACAACTCCCTCTCACACATATGATATTTCTTACTTCACTGAGTTAAAGTAGGCTTTCATTAGCAATTTGAAAGGGAGATGCTACTGCCTCACAAGAAAAACTGCCACTACCATCTCTAAATTTGCAAAAACAAAAGTGGACCATCTTTAAAATAGGACAGCAATTAAGTAGAGAAATGCATGGTGAATTCTTAATCCAGAAAGCAAGGAAAATGTCTAACAATTTTCAGAAAATCATATTTTCTCAGACTCGTATGCTCTTAAAAATTTCTTTTTCTATCAAGAGCTAGATGTTAAAGAGAGAGTGACACACTGATGCATGCTATATTCACTCTCAGTTATATAGGCTAACTTCCTTCTTGTTTGTTTTTGCAAGTGAACACAAGGTATTGCAGAATGCTGAATACCAACCAAGTCTACACAAATTACTAAAAATCTGGAGTAATCCGATAGATTTAGAAATTGCTGCAAAATTGTTCTTCTGTAAACAGAGTATGGCATTAAAATGATACAAACAGAAACTTACCACCTCACTTAGAAAAAAGTCCATTTATAGCCAATGAAACTTTTGCTTTTTTGAAAGGGCTCAGCTACAGATGCAGAACAGAAAACAAATTACCTAAATCATTTACAGATGCAGAGCTTCCTGAAAGGCTGCTACAAAAAGAAGTTTCCTCCCACTTCTTCATTAATATCTGCAAGAAACTAAGTTTCAGTATGGATAAGTAACAGTTAATGTAAATGTATTTAATATGAAATGCAGTTTCAAATATCAGCTTGCACCTTTCTCATAGAGAGCATTTTACCTTAAAATGTATATTGGTTTACCGCTGTGACAGCTGGACCATTTACTTGCAAAGCATATTAAGAATTCGGATAGCAAATATATAATATTCCCAGGCAGATTTTTAATGGGAAGGGAAATGGTCTTCTTGGCCAAGCTTTGGAAGAAGTATATCAGTTGTGGCAGGCTTATGACAGCAAAGTAAAATTCCTAGTCAGTGTAAAAAAATAAATAAAAAATAATAATAATTTATGGGGGACTTAATGTCACGATGTTTTTCCTGTGTCTCTTTGATGAAATAATTTATAAGACTTTAGAATTAGTTTCTTTTTTATCAACTTTTGTTTATAAAGGCATGTGTAATAGTCACCACGTCTTGCTTAGACACAACTCTTGTAAAAATTATTAATACAGTGGAATCAGGTCTTCATCTAACCAAAAAGTCTCAAACATTTGCTCATTAAATATTTTAGACCCATTTTGATCCTTTTCTGTTTGAAATGTTACCACTGGTAATCTCTCCTACTTAAAAATATAAATTAGACCACTGACATTGCTTCATGTAGCCCACAGAAAGACGCTTAGTACCTTTAGCTTAGTAAAATCAATATCTTTAGCCATAAACCAGATTATCCTTATTTGGTTCTGATAGTTCTTGTTTGTTTGTTTGTTTGTTTCCAACAAAAAGAGTATTAAATGTTTTAACTTTATTGCAGTCTCAGAGATGGTTCACTTGAAGATTGAACACTGATTTCATCACCACTGTTGGAGGTATAAGCTTGAATGAACCCTTAGAGGAATAGTTGAGCCAAAACACTGAACTATCCATATGAAACAGTTTAACAATGCTTATTAGCAAGATTCATTTGTCTCTTTATCTAAATAAAAGTTCAACTCTAGTGAGGAAGAAATAGATCATGGCTTGGCAAATATTAGATTTTAGGGAAATAACTTACCCTCAGTGTACTGAAGCCATGAGAAAATGATGCAATCTGTCCCAAGAGATTGCCAATAACACATTAAGTTATGTTATGCTATGCTTCTATATATGACACTTGTTTTTTTACCTACCTCTAAAAGCAGGTTAAAGGCAGAAAAGGGGCCTCAGTGCTAAATATCTCTTGAAGACATTGACTTGCTTCCTATTTTAACCCAATTTGGTTAGATCTTGGGACAGTGAGATCTTTGTGGTTTGCTTATAGGCTTTGCTCATAGGCTTTGTGGTTTGCTCTTCCATCTTTAACAGGTCCTGAGTCCCAAGAGGTGATGAAAGTTTGCATTCAATGTTTAGAATTGCAGGCAATGGCTGCAAGGCTGCAGTTTATCATGCTGTGGCATGTGTAAATGTTATCTTGGCCCTTCAACTAGCACCTGAATCATATATTTACCACAGCCTAAAACAAGAGGTCTGAATATGTTCTTGTCTACCTGGTCTTCCTTTAGAAGCTTTCTGCAAAGGACTATCCTCATAGTAGCAAAGCAGCAAGAAAAATATGAACTACAATTTTGTCCATTTGCTTATAAATTGAAGCTCTCTTGGAAAAGTTTTTCAGTCAAAAATTGTAACCAATATATTGAAAGTGCTTCTAAACCTGGTCTATGCATAAAAGTACCTTAGATTAATTTCCAGTGTTATCAAACTTTACTGAACAACAGTGTTGTACATCTCATCAGTAGACTGGCAGTCTCCTCCTTTTGATGACAGAAGTCTAGTTTCCAAATCAACAAGGTGGAAATGCTGCCAGTAGAGGAATGGGTTTGTTTCAGATTGGCTTTCTTAGAAATGGGAGCAGTTATTTGCACATAGTAGCTGAAAGAAATTAAAGGAGAACGAGTAATATGGTACAGTGTGCAGAATACAACCTATGTGCAGTTTTCTGTGTATTTTTTTAATACTAATTTAATATTAATACCTGTTGTGTGTTTCTATGTGGCTGAGAAAGTCTTGCAATTGAAGACATTGCTGTTACCTGTTACATGGATACCACTAGTACCTACATTTATTATCATATAGCATCTGAAAGGATTGTTTCTCAAGATACATTTTGATTGTTTTTAATCATGTTATTCAGACAATAAGTAGCTGACTACTCCTACTAGAGCAAATGAAGGTTGTAAGTTTGCCACTGATCCTAATGCAATTTTTGTACATATATTTTGCAAACTTTCAGTTCAGTTTGTCAAAAAAAACCAAACTTCTCTAACATTTCTTCTAAACCTGTTTCTAAAATAAAGCAATGTGAAAAGAGAGGGCAGCAGATTAATTAGTGAATAAGTGAACCAGTTAATTAATATTACAATTAAATCTGCCTGAGGTATGCTTATAGCATCCTTGGCAGTTTCCAAGTAATGAAAAAGTGTTTGCTTTTACCCTCTTTCTCAAAGCACCACTGAAAATGTGGCTTGTCTGAAACAATGCACATATGAAGTTGGTCAGAATGAGGTAGACGAGAGAGTTACCATAATGTCAGAATTATTTTGTGTCCTATGGTAGGGCTATTCTTCTAATGTTCACAGGACTAAAGTAGAACAGAAAATTTGTAATTATATACAATATGCTGCCAAGAGATCAACTTTGTTGCTTTTGGCAATCACTAATGATTTTTTTTATTTTGCAAGAGCAGCATAATATTTTATTTCTGCCCCCATTTTTCATAAAAAGTTAATTTGCATACACTTCTGCAAGAGTGAACCATGTTACTATGGGAAAAAAAAAAAAAAAAAAAAAAAGCTCTAAGAATCATCTGAAAGAGAAAGAATCTACCATACATTAAAAAAAAATAGTAAAAAAAAAAAAATGAAAATAAAGGTGAAGTACAATCACATAACACATTTCAGGACCAAGCCTTCATGTTAAAAAAAAAAAAAAAAAAAGGTTTGTCTTTCCTCTTGTAATAAACCAGAGTCCTATTTTGTGTGTCTGGTCATCACAAGAGTGTCTGGGGGCTAAATCCAAACAGAACAGATGAGCTTGGCTCAGTACTGAGCTCTGAACACATGCTCCCCACGGCTGGTGATGTCCCCAGTGTGGTCCCCAGGCTCCATGTCCAACACAACCTGGCCCTGGGATTTACCAGACAAGCAATGCATCAGTGAATACTGAAAAGAGGACTTCCCTTTATTCCAAAAGTAGTCTTTTGAAGCTCTGGGCGGGGAGCAGCTGCCCTCCTTGCCCTGGAGCTCAGCACCTTAATCAGACCTCTTTGCTGCCGCACGAGCAGCAGCAATCCTGTGTCTGCATACTGAAGGGATTACAACAGTCAGCAGTGAGCCCTCACTGCACCCTGCATCTCCTATGGGGGTTACAGCCATGATTTTGCTTCTGTGCATTGAGAAGTAAACTATCTGGGCCCTGTTTTTTAATGAATTTATTATTTATTTATTTTTAAATCTAAAGGTGAGTACAATAAATTGGAGTAAAAATCACTAGAGAAAGGAAGGAAGAGAGAGCAATGAACCTGGCAGCCTCAAGAAGTTTTCAGTATTTCATATCTATCATTGGCAAAGTTTAAAAAAAAGAAAAAAGAAAACAAACAAATGAATATATCCACTTCTGTCTGCTCATTTGAGAAATGTGAAAATGAGGGCAAAGGAAAAGTCTTTTTTTTTTTTTTTCTTTCTTTTTTTCAGACAAATACAGTACAATTTTCTGTTGGTATTGGACAATGACCAGGTGGAAATTTGTGACATTCATTTCACAAGTCTACCAACTCACCTATTACCACAGTCTGCTTGATCAAATGTGCTCCTACTGGTGTGATGGTGGGAGAGGTTGCAGGACTGCAGCACATCCACTCAACAGCCCTTTCCTAGTGTGCCATAAAGCTCCCATAACATAACTGCATTTATCCCTATCCAAGAGTTCCTGGCACAGGAGCGTGAGGGTTGTGAAATCTGCTTCACCCTTGGACTTGTACCAGTGGGCAGTCAGTAACTTGGCCAGAGTCTTATGGCTGAAGAGAATGAGCCCCAGCTTTACAAATCGTAAGAAAATCCTACTAACAAAATATATTTCCAAATTTGCCCTTCCTTCTTATAATCCTCACAAACTATGTAAAAAAGATAAGCAAATATATTGATATGGGTATTAAATTATTATAATGCTACAATTGTGATTATTTGTGATGCTTTTGTCAGAGATGATAGCTGTACTCCAGATGAACTACTAAAATATAGATAGAAACAATTGGATAGAGCAAGTCTGCATTTTGCTCATTGCAGTAATCTCCCTTCTGCTGCATCTAACTGGCTGCCACAATTGTTGCCAGAATCATGCACAAGACACAGGAGAACTAGAGGCAGCTACAGAAGAGATTAAAACCACCAAAATACAAATATTTGAAGGGAACTTGAAAAGCTATTTAAAAAAATAAAAATTCTATACTTTGAGCTTTCTTCATTTAAAGCAAAATTTTAATTGCCTTCTTACAGTTTGAATGAGACTCCAGGATATTTCCCCACTGTTTAATCCTGTGATGCAGCTCATTTTCCCCTTGCTGATCCCTTTCTCTTCCCACTGGGGACTCAGGCTGTAACTCACTCTGACCAGCAGAACAAAGCAGCTTCCCTTTCGAGTGGTGAGCCTATATTTCAGTAAAACTTTCCCCCATAAAGCTCCCCTTTAATTGGGATCCCAGAGAGTGAAAGACCCTGATGAAAAGAGAAGCACAACCTACAGAAAGTGGTTCTTAGCTGAGCAATGGCGAGTGCCTGGGACCATGATGAGCCAGCAGGCAGGCTGGGCAGGCACAGCTACCCTGTTACAGTGATGGGGAGACAGAAGCAGAAGGCTTCAGTTTCATTGCCCATTCTGCCACCCCCTTTTGGTAATCTGAAATTACTGTTGTCTATCATCATAAATCTGATTTTCACATATATATATATATATATATATATATATATATATATATATATATTTTTTTTTTTCCCTAGGTTGATGTAGGGTGGATTTATCCTTTCTCCTTAGCTATCAGACTAAACAGGAACTGTTCTTTTGGAAACCGTGTTCTTTCCACTTGCATTTAGTCCCTTATGTCTCATGTATTCTCACTACTTGGCTATTGTTGTTCATTTTTTTACACTATTTTAAAAGGAGATATGGAATTTATAGCAAATGGTGTGAAAGACTGAATCAAGGCCATCATTGATTTCACTGAAAGTAGAGTCAAATGTTGAATCAAACGGAGCACCTTGGAACTTAATCCTACAGACTATTCAGATTAAATCCCCATTGAAAACACGAGGGAATTTGGTATAAGCCTTTCATTATCAGAAACCAAAATTTCCATTGCAAAAAACATCACAAGACTGCTACTGGCAATTAAATCTGTTCTTTGCCTGGGATAAGGACTCAATACCAATTGTTTAAAGCAACCCTTTTAAAAACACTGTGTTTTAAATATATATTTGGAGGGGTGAGGAAAGGGAAAAACAGGTTTGACAGTGCATCTGAATATCAGATAAGTTGAAGTTGTATTATATATATATATATTTAACTATGTCAGCAAAACAGTGCAATCAGATTTTGTGCAAAATGTAATTCACAGCTAAGGCATTTACTCATTTTGTGGGCCAGTATGGCTATATTTGGTTATCTTCACATCCACCATTCCATGAGACAAAATATTAATGATTAACTTAATGCATTTGTTAGTCTATAAACCAGATTTTTTCCTCATAGGTGTTCCATAGGAGGGTTTTTGTATATTTAGGGTACTTTCTGTTAATTATTCATTTACCTCTTTGGAAGAATAATTATATTACAAATATGTAAGATGGCTATTAATCTTATTTGATTTAGGCAAGGAGAAGATGTGTATTCTATTGAAAATAGGTTTTACTTAAGCAATATCTTGCAAAGAAATATAGTGTTTTGTTTTTTTTTTTTTTTTTTTATTTACACAAATACTACAAAGCAATCCAAATATCATTCCTGTATTGTAAATCACACACTATTGCAACTACCTATACAGATTCAAACATGCCCTTATTGTACACATACTAATGAGAAGCATTTTTGCAATAAATACACTTTGCATATGACATTTAATGCAGTTGATTAAGTGAAAGAGAGAATTAAAAGTTGGTAGAAATGTTGGATTTCCATTTATGCATTTTCTATGTTTTATAATTGCATTAGTGTTATACAAATGTATTCCACCATTTCTGCAAGTACTAGGACTGGTTTACTAGATTACTTGCAGTGAAAATATTTTAAACTGTCGTTTGTAACATGTTTCTTAATATGAAAGCCTCAGTATTTCCAGCAGCAGATTTGTTTAGTAGTGTAGTGCATTTGGCAGCATAGAGTTAGAACACGACTAAAGGTTATCTGTGAAGAAGACATGGTCAGGTGTGTCCTGGTGCAGTGAATGCTAATATGCCTTCAGTAGAAGCACATTATGCTTTTATTTCTGACTGTACACTGAATTATTTACACCTTCAAGGCAGCTGATTGAACTGCAGCATCAGTCAATTAGCAAATCAAAAATTTATATGATTCCAATTTAGCATGGAGTCCTTCTCTCTTTTTTTTTCTTTTTAGATTTTCACCCTGACAGTGACAAATTACTCCTCTGCTGGCTGAGATTGGAAATTAAAAGCATTTAGAGTTGCTCATGCATTTATGCTAATGAGAACTTCTGATATGATTTGCATGCAAAAGAGGACAATCTGAAAGCTCATCAGTTTTTCATGCTTCCGCATTTTGATGTAGTAGGATTTTTTCTGTTTTCTGCAGAGCAGAAAAAAATTTCTTGCGGAAACAATACTCTATGTGAACAAAAAGAGTTTTTCTTTTAAGTCAGAAAGTTCTTTTTTTTTTTTTTTTTTTTTTTTTTTTCTTTTACCCTCCAGATTCTTGTCAAATCATTTGCTTTGCTGTTTCAGAACTGCAGCCCACATTCATTAGCATTTTAGATGTTTATCAAAGGAACGATCCAGTATCTGCCATGCAAGATTATAGCTCAAGCTTCATTTTAAATTCAGCAAGAAAAAAAGACCCGAGGACAGATGAGAAGAGGGATGTGCACTCTGACAGTCTTCTTCACACATACACCCGAATTAATCCTATTTAGAGCAAAATTTGATTAATCACCAGAGGTGGCAGTTTTAAGTTTAGTGAAATAGTTAACTCTGACAAATTCTGGGGACCTCTTTGGCACAGTCTTTCTAGAATGCAAATAAGAAGCCAGGCATTAAAAGTGAGACAACAGATGACTTTAAAATGATTAGTAAAGATATTGCTGCCACTTTTAGGTGTTTAATATTGTTCACCAATTTGCTGTAACAAAAGACAGGGTGACAAAGAAGGGTTTGGGTATAGCAGAAAACATCAGCACATTTATTCTGCTTTTGCAGTACATGGTTTTGTATACTGCAGGTAACATAGTTGAAAGAATTTGCTAAATAAAGAAGAGGATTATTTTCTGATTGTCTGCTTTTCCTGAGAAGGTTGATCAGGTTATATCTGTGTATGTTCTAATTTTTGTGTATGTGCATTTTTTGTTTCAGAAATTATCTTTTTGACACTGGTAATTTGAAAGAACCTAAGCATTATTCTGCATTTATGGAAACTTTTGGTTTTATAGTACTTGCTGAATATTAGCATAATCCAGTAATTCTTCCAGCTCCCAAAAGTTACTGTTTAGAGTTTTAATTTTAATTTTTTCTTCTATCTTATTCACCTGATCAAGTTCCAATTTACTGTTTGTTTAGTAAAACAAAGAAAAAACATGTAACTTTTTTTTTTTTTTCATATCTGAGTTAAAAATAAGAAATTAAATGCAGATCATAACATATTCAAAGCATCTTCCAGAATACACTTTACACCTTGGATCAATTTTTCCTCCAGGTACATACAGCAGCATTGAAGATTTGCAGGTTTTCAGGGGTGTAACAGAAGAGTATTTCACTCATTGATTTCACTGGCATTGTAGTGAGGTACTTTACAACCAGTGCATAGTGTGCTCAAAACCAGTTAACACCAGATGTGTGTGTACTATATTCTGATAACATCTTCTGTCTTAAGGCAGTATTCTTGCTTCATGTATGTGAAAATAAAATATCTGTTTCTTCAGTAACTACAGCAGTTCCCCTTTCTCATTGCATTTTCTCCTTCCCCCCCCCCCCCCCCCCCCCCCCCCTTTTGTTCTGTTGATCCCTGGTTCATGCAATAGATGTCTGACTTCATCCTTTGATGAGACTGAGAGGGGTGTGGTAGGATAATCACAAAAAGGGAAAACAAAATGAAGAAAAAAGAGGGGAGCCAAGGAGAGAAAGGGCCATGAAGGATCATAACTCATTCTTCTCTGTCCTCTTTGGCACATTAGAAGTTATGGTACAGTGGAAAGAAAGGAGCTACCTAAAATCTCCCCAGCCCTTGCAGTTTGCTTGCAACTGCCAACATTAAATCAAATAAATGGCTTCTCGTCCTTGCTCTAGAACAGAATCTTGGTATCACCCATTCGGCCATGCTTCTTTCAGTAGCCAGCTAGATGGTTCTTATTTTCTGAAGGTGCCTGGCCAAGATCTCTCACAGGTTGTTCTTCCAAGTCAGACACTTTGCAGCTGCAGCTTCTGATATTAACTCCCTGAGGTTTTGAACTTTTCAAACAGTTGTACTGTCTTACCAGGGATTGAAGTCTGGTTTTCTTCTTCCTCATACATTTCTGAGCTATGCAAGTGACAAGCCCTTGGCTGTTAAGATTAGGTCTCAACAATGACTGTCTTCCACTTTCCTGCTGCATCCATAGGAAGCCCTTGGGCTCTGTGGACGTTTCTCTCTTACAGTAAATGCACTCAAATGCCACAGAGGCAATATCAGAAGAGAACTGGAAATATCTCCACTTGCCAATATCTTAAGAGAGGGAACCTCAAAAACTCTGTGGATATGATGTAAACCTTCCATGAAGTTCTTTCTTCATCCACCTTCACCAGTCTTCATTTAACACAGGTTAAAAGAAACAGAAGAATGAATTATTTTTTTCCTTTCTTTCTCTCACAAGTAAACTTCATTTGCCAGGATTACACTGCTTCTTACTGAATGCTTCTTGCAGGCTGAACACTTTAATGTATCATGCTTCGCTGTTTTTCCTGAAAAGTCCTGTTGCGATAACCTACCAAAATACCAAATAAATTAAGCAAATTATTTTCTGAACTTGACACCTCATGCAATGTGAGTTGTCTCCAGAGTGTCTTTTTTAATCTCTGCTGAAGTTCATTTTTCTGCACATAGAATCAAAAATTACCTGAATCAAAAAACCACTGTTTATGTTCTTAAGAAGAATTTATATGCCCAGAATTTTCTTTCATCCTTGCAAAGGCAGATTTCTTGTCCTTTCTGAATTCTTTTCTCAGTAAAAAGATTTGCAAACAAAATCTTCCATTTAAGGACACTCCAGATATTGCATTATTTTGGAACTAATCTTCTATCTTCCTCCTCATCCTATCTTCATTAATATAGGTTCAAATTTGCCAGGTAAATGAGTTCAACTCTGATATCTGTTGAGCCTTGGAGTTGATTCTCATCAGGATTACCAAATTTCATATGCTGGTAGAATGCCCGCATTGAGGCTAGTTCTATGATCTAACATATCTGTTCCCAAATGCAGCAAATGAACAACAATTACCTTTGCTAATAGAGAGTGCATCAACAGTTAAAATGGCTGTCCTGTGTTTGCACAGCCATTTTCCTGTGTTTAACAGGGAGGCGGGAATATTCTGCTATAATCTATGTGCAATATAATAACAGAAAAAAGTCTTTGCAATCATTCTTATTCTGTTGGGAGATTTCTTAACATTTGACATTTCCCTTTTATAGAACAGCTCAGGTCAGTTATCACAATTTCATGTGTACTGGAAACTTTGAAAATAGGTTTGTATCTGGTCTGCTTCTGTAGTGACTTTAAATGGCAAATTGTTTGCTTTCTTCTATTCTGATAGCAACCATAATGTTGCAATTTCTTATTGTCTTCATAACAGGCACAAAAGTAGAGTATGACAAAAGGAATTACTTGGAATGATTTTCCATTCTTCAGTTTACATCTTAACACCAATGTAGACAAAATCATGAATAGTTATAGGAAGTACTTTAGAAGTGTTGCATTGTATTGCCATGTTCTCTGTGTGAAACTCCCCTTGAAGTCAATAAGAGTTGTGTATGCTATTCAGTGGCATAATCAGGCAATAAATTATGAAAGCTCTGCAAACGCCAAACAGAACAAGCCACAAACAAATGACATTAACAAATGACAAAAATACCCACTGTTATGCTAGTAAAAGACTTAAAGCTAATAGTTTTGAAAGTGATAAAATTTGTATGGTTGGTGGGGTTCGGCAACCTTTAGCAATCTGGTCAGGGGGAGTTCACCTTAATGTATACCTGCCTATTTCAGAATTCAAAACCTCTTCCAATCAGGCAGCAAAAATCAAATACAGATGAGATGGAAGACCAGTCTGAATGGAGACTTGTATGCTCTGGTGTTGCAGTCTCTTCTGCTCCAGAACTCCTCATAGGTGGCTTTGCGGGGTCTCAGTTTTGATTCTCAGATGTGTCTTAAACTGATGTAACATAAGATAACATTTTAAACTAGTAGTAAAATGACATGTTTGAAATCCCCTACCAGAAACTTTGCTTCAGGAAAACTGGCTACAAAAACTGCCTTTGAAAATGTACTTTTTTCACAGTACATTTTAAATAAAATGTTGAAATAGAGTTTCCCAAACTGACCACTTTAAGCCTGCAGTCCAAGATGAAATTTACTAAAAAATTCAGAAGGCCTTGATGCTTACAAAAAGAGATGAGAAATGCGAGCCTTATGTTGACTAAAAGTGACATTCTGAAATAGTTCTTTCAGATCTTAAAAGCCAATTAAGAATAAACAAAAGATCCCAGAGGTCTGAGATTGCTTTAGGCCCTACAGAAGAGTCTATCTTACAAGCAACAAAATCTTTTCAGAACACAGCCCTGTTTCTCCTCTGAGTATTTGTAATCACAAGATGAATGTGTGTTGGGATGCTGCAGCTGTTAGCAGAAGCCAGCAGTTTATCACAAGGCAGGGGGAAATGTGGCTGTCACTGCAATGGTTCTTCCACGTTTCCATTCAGAGGATGCACCCATGGTAGTGCTTGGACAGAAAAGGTTTCTGACTCTAAGGTTTCTGACTCTCTCTATGAAAGCATTCTTCAGTGCTTGCAAGAATAATTCCAAAGACTAGGTTATAAAAGGGGATGTGGTATTCCACCCAGCCCTGCTTTTAGAGTAGTGACAGACAGTCCAAAAATTAATTGGGCTGATCCAACTTCTTCCTTCACTTCCCCCACAGCCCACCCCCCTTGAATTAGCTATCGCTAGTTCCAGTATATTTTGTCTGAAAGAAGGCTCATGCCTGTTTCCTGCTCAGCCTTCCTTATCATAAAAAAAACAAACAACAAAAACAAACAAACAAAAAAACACAGAATATTTTTTCAGTTTTCCAGTTTTCCAAGATCCTCCATTCCTTTCTCAACAGCAGTTGAACATAGCAAGGGTGTTATGTTGTTATGTTCCCTTGTCAGGAACTTAAGGGTGGATGCCCAATGTTTTCACTATTAGTTCCTGTTACAGCTCAGACAATGAATTAGGTGTTGTGTTTTTTTTGTTTGTTTGTTTTTTGTTTTTTTTTTTGTTTTGTTTTGTTTTGTTTTGTTTGTTTGTTTTGTTTTGTTTTTTTGTGGGTTGGGTAGCACATGGAGAGAAAGAGCACTCTACAGAAACAGGGAAGGAAATGTTCCGTGAGTAAGTTGGATAAATCTTCTCCAGGTTTATATTAAATAGTATCTGAAACCATAGATATCACATGAGACTTCAGAGCTAAAAGCCATATACAGCTAGCCTCCTATCCTATGCTGAGTAGGCAGTTACTGCAAATGAATTGCACCACCAAAACACAGTAGGTTTGTCCTCCCTCCTGCCAGGCCTTCTTGCTTATAGCCCAGTTCTTAATTCTCTTCCTTCAAGGAATCACCCCCAGAAGCTCAGGAAAAGGTTGCTTTGGGAAGTGGGTAGCAAGGGAAGGGCCCAGAGGAGGGTCCCCACAGTCCTGTAGTTAAGAGATTCTCTCCCATTGAGAAGGTCCTTCTGCACACCTGAAATTCCCCTCTTGCCCCTTAAGCCTCATTGTTGCAAGTCTGGGCTGGAGCCCTCTGCTTGCAGGAGCTCTACTGTGATATTTTGGTTTCACCTTAAAATGTGATTTTGTAGGTAGATGATAAGCATTTTTCATTCTTGGCACAATCAAGGGCTCTTATGGAAAGAAAGCACCATAATAAATACTGCTTTCTGATCATTAATCTTTTGCATGCAGAAAAAAAAAAAAAAAAAAAAGTGTGTGTGTTTTTCATTGATATTCAGTTGGTCTTTCATGAGTTACTTAATTTTCTTCAAAAAATAAAAGGAAGAAAGAGGGAGAGAAGAGATTTATTGTATAATTCCCACAAAATATTTCATAGATTGCTATTTTTTTCCACAATCCACTGGTGTGGACAGCAAGAAAATGTCTATTACTATGTTAGCAATTACAGAAGCACTCTCCTTCAGTCTACAATTTCAAAAAGACAGTGTACATTTTTCAAGTCTGAAGAAAATTATTGTGGACATTTAGCCAGCAATAGGCTTAGACTTCTAAGCAGGTTCTACATTTACTTGAATTACTTTTATGTTTGCCAAGACAAATATGGCTTACCTTTATATTTCTGTTTACCATTTACTGGTTTATACTGTCACAGTAGTTATTTTATGTGGAAGGGAACATGTAGTATTTTTTCCTGTTCCACTTTTTGTCTGTGCATAGCTGGCTGCAGCTCTCATGCTTGTACTTTACAAGCACTCCTGGACAGACTGGAAGGTCAGAAACATAACACAGTGCTAGCATTGGACACGCGTGTTACTTTTCATCATTCTATTTCCAGGACAGTTGGATTCAGCCTTTAGTGGTAGGTTCTCTGTGTCCAACCTGTCCAGAAAACAAGAATTTTAATTCATGGAATGTGATGTTTAGAAATTTTTTTTAAAAGAGAGAGAGAGAGATGTCAAGACCAAGACATTGTTCAATTACCAATGGTTGAATGGTTGGCCCATTCACCTACTTAGTGCATTGAATTTACTTTCGGCCTCTCCCATCCTACTAAGGGGCTGGTTGTTGTTTGCTCTCAAGCTGACTTTCTTCCCAGGTAAGGCCTGAGAAACGACAGAGAGGTTTTGGATTGTTAGAAAGTCCCAGACAATTCTATTTACATCATTAGCTCCAAGCTTGTTTCTCTGTTGTTGTTTTTTGTTGCTGTTTGTTTGTTTGGGGGTGGTGATGGTGGTGTTCTTCCATAGATTTCCTCACAAAAGTTTATCCTTTATGTATATTCTCAGAAAGACCATGGAAATGGAAATTTTGAAGTTTCCTAGAACTTATAAGAACTTGTACTTAATATGGTTTAGATTCTATTTTCTAATGGCCCAACCATTTTCTAGACTTCCCATGTTTTGAAGACATGGCCAGGTCATAATTTGTCATCTGGTTTCTAAATAACTCCAGCCAAGCTCCCCTACTCTTTGTGAATTTAATAAGTCATTTTGTGCATATTCTTTGTCTAAATGAGATACACAAATCTGAATCCAGCTCATTGTCCCCAGTAAAGGGGCAAGGCTGATCATTTTTTATATTTCCTTTTTTCATTTCTGTAACTCTATAGTTGAATACAAGTTGCTGGTTTGTTTGTAGTGATCATTTAATGTGTAAACAATAATGGTGAGAGAGAGGTGTTCCATCTGTATTTATTTTCTGACATAACTGACAACAAGACTGATATATTCTTCTTCTTTATTCTTTTGTTATAGCAGTACTAATCATACCACACAGAAACACATTTGTCATTATATGTAATTATGTGCAATATGTTTACATTATAATATTTTATATTGGAGAGTCATGGGTTTCATGATGTTTTTACTTCCAGTTCCTCTCTGATACAGATTATTTCAGTTTGTGCATATTTATAAATGATATTTAAAAGTACAATAGCACATTAATTATAATAAAATGGTGATTTGGAAACAGGAGCAACTAGAAAACTGATCTAGATGGCTACATAACTTCTGACAGAGGGGCAGCATTTTTTTAGTGCATGCGAAAGTTTCCTTTGGCTACTTTACAGCACAGAGAGAAACCACAACTTATGAGGAAAGCTGCCATTTCTTATGTGATTAAAGCAGGTCTGAACAATCCTTGATCTTTCAGAAAACTTTTGAACACATGTTCCTCTGTAGACCTGTTACTAATCCTGACAGCAATGTGTTTTCACCCTCTATCATCACTACTCCCATTTTATTCCACTTCCTCCCTCTTTTCTCCAACCCAATTAGCAGATTAGACAGCAAGTTGTGATGCCTGAAGAAGTAGAAATTAAATCTACTTTTATCACACACCGAACTAATGATAGAGTTATCGAAGAGCACAACCAAACCTCAGAGAGTCCCTTGCTTAAGGATCCCCAAGGGTGGGTAAGGAAATCAAAGATGTTATCAAAGACTCCTCAAAACTTATGATAATATCCACACCCAAAATATTTCCCACTGATATATGGATGTGGTCCTGATGTTGTGGTTAGGTAACATGCTGTAAGGCCAGCTTACCCCTAATGTGAGTGTGTGATAGGGCTGAACAGGACAGATGAGAGACAGAAAACAGTAGTAACCACAAGCAAGCACAGCTCCTCCCTGTGTCACAGCTCCTCCTCCTCTGCCATCAGCAGAAGGAAAAATATATTTATTTGTGGTGTTTTTGTTTTTAACTGTGTAGTTGCAAATGTGGGTAATATGACAGTACTGACAAGGCAGATGTAGTTGCTAGGCTTTAACAGGTTGAGGAAAACTCATTATGTAGGAAATAAAGGTACATTCAAACTACAGAGATGTTTTCTATGTTGGTATGTTACCATTCATTTACTGGCACATGCTAATAAATATTTTATCTACATGTGAAAGCACCTTCAGAGTTTACTTCTGTAAAACTCAGTCAACCTGGAGGAAATATATAAAGGTGAAAGATCTGCACCGCTTTAGACTGGTCTGAGTAGTTGTTTCATATCTTATTTTGCATATAATAAAATATATATGATTATTGTGAAGATGGTGAAATGGTGACCTAGGCTACGCTATGTGAACTACTCTCACAGGTAAAGAACAGCTCTTAAGGTTGGAGAACTATTCAGGTTTGAAAAGATTTTTGGAGGGAGGTACAGTATAAAGTACAGGTTCATAAAGTAGCTATTTCTGCATAACAAGCACTTGAAGAAATGAGAGTGACTGTGGAAAGCATTTTTTACTTCCACAGGGTAAGGACAAGTTCCTCAGATAATGGACTGCCATAGAACCTCTTGCTTTGACACAACCCTGGGATCTGTTAAACACTGAATATTTTCACTTTTTTTTTTTTTTTTTTTTTTTGCCAACAAACTCAATAAATAGACTGTCAAATGTCTCTGCCTCCATACAGAACACCACAGTAATGTGAAGTCTGTTTCTGCACACACACACACCTGAAAGACTTACTCTCCCTGTTCCATTCCATTCCTGATTGTTACCTCTGAAGCATATTGATGACGCTCTCTGTATAAAACAAATAAATAAATAAATAATAAAAATAAAAATAAAGTAGTGCAATACTTTGCTAATAAACTTTACACTTTGCTAATAAACTTTATTGTTAATCCAATCCTGCTGACAAAGAACATTCATTATGAATATCTTTCCAGACTAATTACGGTTTGAGGCTTTCTTTTTCCTTATCTTCATGAAATCAAAGACAAAGAGAAGGTTCAAGATTTAAAAAGATCTTTGAGGATCAGGACAGAAAAGCTGCATCACAAAAAGAAAAGACAACAAGAAATATTCCAGAGGAGCAGAAAGGTAAAGGAAACATTTAAAGACAGATAATTTTCATAGTAGGTAAGGGAGAATTTTAAAATGCAGCTATTCATATTTATAGTTCATGGCATATTTTTCTGTTTTGGTTTTGCATGAATTTACTTTTAAATTATTGTACATATTTTGACTGCATGTTTTCCAAGGAAGTTTGAAGAACATGTGGGAAAATTCACTTAAGCAACAACATCCTGTAAAATTTCCAGTGGTCCAAGTGATAACACACAGAAGGTCAAGTTAAACACATATAGAAACATGCAATAATTTGCCACAAATAGCGGTAATGTTATGTCATCCCATTCCAGCTATGGGGAACATACCACCAAAGTCTGGGAACTGGTTCATTTTTATGCTTCAGGGAAAAATCCATTTTTATATATCTACGCAAATGCATAATGTGTCGTGTTCTACATCTTCTGCTTCAGATAGGCTGCTGTGGCAAATCCTCATATATGTCAGACAGAGAAAGTTTATTTATTATATATATTTATTGGTGGAAAAATAACTTTTATTGGGACACTGGTGTTAATCACCTCTAAATGATAAGAGAAGTCTGGTCTGGTACAAGGAAAATATAAAGGAAAAGGACAGTAAATGATGATTTAATTTGTATAATTCTCCTGCCATATTCCACATTCCACTTGTTCTTTTCATTTCCTTACACAATAATTTAGTAGCGGCCTCTGGTAAAATTTTACACCTAAAGCATTGTCATAAAATATTCAGAGGTTACTATATTTTAATACTGCTGAGTAAGTGTTTTGTTTTTATTCTCTGGTGATTATAGCATGGAGCTGTATTCCTGTATGGCAGGCTAAACAACAGTATAAATATACAGACTTTATACTTAAAGCTTAACAACAACACGCACACACAATTTTGGGAGCATGTAAGGCTTGAAAGGCCAGATAGCATCAGCAGGTACTCCGGCAGGTTGAATTCTCCAGGGAATGGCTCACTGCAGAACAGAGAGAGTGTGGAGAAATGCAGAACTCTGCCACTTTATAGCAAGAAGCGCTGTACGTGTCTGCTTGGCGAAGAGCTGCTGTTGCTGATTACCTCCTCAACATCTTTGCCCTCAGCTGTGCTTCCAATCCCTTCCATGTGCAAATGGCACTGCCTGAATGTGAGGATGACATGCTGCCTAATATTTGTACAGGCACACTTAAACACTAATCTGCAGGAGCTTGCCTTGCATGCCTGTCCCCTGCAGAGGGGCAGCTAGGTGGGAACCGCCTGCTAGTTTTCAGCAGAGGTGCACAATCCCCAGATTCATTTCTCTCTCTCTCTTTTTTTTTTTTTTTTTTTTTTTTTTTTCTGCCTCTAAATGCTACTGCCTAGAGATTGTTTCCAGACTTTTCCTTGTTTTATAATGGTGAATACTTTACTCATTATACATCAAGTACCAGCCTCAGTTTTTGTCTGCAGTAGGTTGCATCAGTCATACGGAGAATTCATCCTCACTGCTGAGTCTGGAAAGCACAAAGTGGTTCCAGTTTCACATACATGTACCTCTTAAGCTAATGCCATGCTTGATCTCATAAGATATTAGGCTGAGATCTGCTTTGGTAGGAAGTCACGTCTGAAAAAAATTAATGAATGAAGTCAATGAAGAGGGTACCACACTATTATTTCTTCTGCATGGAAGCAGGGAAGTTTCTCATTTGTTTCAGGCAGAGAGGCAAGCTCCAAACTGCTGTGGGGGAGTCAAGTCTTGGATTCAGAATGTAGACAGTGATAAGGAGAAGCATAACGAAGCCTAATGGGAGAAAACAACTACATTTTCTCCTTTTCTCTAGCTACCTCTAACCGTGCCAATTAACAGGAGTTTTGAGGAGTGAGTGATAACACAATCTCTTTCACTCTAGACCCTTCCAGTTCTTGTGGATGGTATTGAGCTTCTGAGGCTGGAGGGCTGCTCTGGTTTCCAGAAAATTTCAAATGACAGTTAAATGTTCTGGATAGAGCGTTAAATGAGACACTTTAGAGTTTCTTGTGTTCCTCAAATAATATTGATGAAGTCCAGAACACCTTAAAACATAATAATTTTTCTGGATGGTTGTAGTTCAAGGGTGAGTGACCTACAGATTCCAAAGCCTATAAAGTTCCCTGTTCACCAAAAATCCTAGGAAAAAAGCGAACAAAATCTGTACTGAGGAGCAATCAGGATTTCTTACCTCTCACCATGCTTTCAACTGCACCTGCCACCACAGGATTTTTATTTGCAGCAGATACCATACACAAACTTCTTTTGGATCTTAACCTAATACAATAGGTTAAAAACCTTCATACTGACATCAGTGATGTTAAAGTAGAATAGTTTTCCATGGAAAGTATGACATTCAGATGTGCCAATACCTTGAAATAGTTATGAAAGAGCACATCAAATCATTATCTAGCTACATCTTGACTGTCATAAAATGTGGTTGTTATGATGTTTTTTTGTTTGTTTTTTTTTTTCCTTTTTTTTTTTTTTTTTTTTCATCAAGAAAGGATTTTGCAGTGGAAAAGACACCTCTCCTAAATCATATTTTGATTACATGCCATTATAAACTTAGGTAATTATGGCTATTTGAAGTGAATATTAGTGTATGTTTTCCAATATATTTTGTTTTTACTCTAGCCCTTCAGCCCATCCTGTTGCAGACTGCTAGAACAGACATGTTACAAAGATTTTTTTCATAATCTTTTAATACTTCCTGCTTTGTACAATCAACACCTTTCAGTCATGTGCATAAAGGAGTTGGGACTAGCAACTATAGTGTTTTGGCAGTCTAGATATAGAAACATATTTATATATAAATGACATGAGCTACTAAACAATATTATCTTTTATCTTAGTTTATAAAATATTTTGAAAAAGGATATCATGTTTTACAAAATAAATAAATAAATAAATAAATAAATAAAAATAAAAAAGATACCTAGAGCATTAGTCTCTAAATCAAATTACCAAATTACAAAATAAAAACTAGATGTTTGGACCAAAATGAACCATTTCAACTCATAGAACAGATCTGTCAGTATTATACATATAAATACAGAGTGATCTTTGTTTCAAATGGAATTTCTACAAGAACAGTACAAATAATTAAATTTACAGTTCATGTATTATAAAAATAAAAAATAAAAATCCTGCTTGGAAACAGTACTATTTGCAGATTATTTTTTTTCTTCTACCATCCTTTTAACTGCATCAGGAATTGGTGCTCACTGTTTTCATCCTGATGTACTGCTATTGACCGTAAAGGAGCTACTCCCAAGTTACAGAAGCATAAATAAAATGAATGATGTTCTTTGGTTCTAACCTTGTTGCTCAAGGAAAGGGGAGGAAAACGGAAACCCTCTCAGACCGGGGAAGGTGATGTTTACATGCTGTGTCTACTCAAACCTTGAAAAGAGTGATGTTTTTATACATACAGCATGCAATGGGCCAGAGCAGCTGTGAAGGAGGCAGGATACATAACTACCCTATTTTGATGATTCTGTCTCTTTACAGGGGGTCTCCATGCAGGGTGCCTGGAAGAGCTCAGCAGTAACCACTTCTCCCACTGCATCTCTGCAGGCTTTGCAAAGCAGCAGGTTCAGGTCTGTTCTTCACCTGGCCTCACTCCAGGGCCCACTGCACCCTGCTGAGCTCCGCAGCAAGGTGCCACAAGACAAGTCTCTGCCCCTGGCAGCAGCAAGGTTACGGTGGGAGCAGTGACCCAGCAACCTTCACCCATCACCAGAGAGAAAATCCAGCTCCATCTGCAAAACAGATTCTCTGCCTTTCAGGTAGAATTTTTCTCTCTCTGCAGAGGCAGCTGCTGGCTCTTTGCTTCTGCCAGGTTCATCAGGAACCCAGCATCTATGAACAAAATATAGTCCAGCTGCTTTCATCCAAAGGAAAGCACTTGGATGCACCGAAGAAAGCACTTACTTTATTTACTTACCTGGAAAATAAATAAATAAATGAGCAAATAAATAAATAAATAATGTTAAAGTGAAATAACAATTGTATTTTTCTCAGATAAGTAGAATTTAAAAAAATATTTAATTTTTCTCTTACCTTGTGGACATGGGTGCCTCAAATACCAAAACAAACAAAAACAAAACACATTTCCACAATGGAAGATTGTTGGGATTCCCGAGATCACATTTACATGACCAGCAGAATTTGCTCTGCTACATCTCATTTTCTATAGAAGAAGCCATCTTCCTTGCAGAATGTATACAGTATTTAAAGACCATTAAAGCATCTTTTTTGAATGTGAAGTTTAAAAATGGAAAGCAAGTGCTTAGAAGAAAGTAACTGAAGAGAAGGAAAGTACATAGACTTTCTGTTCAGGTACATAAAATGTTTATTTCTGATAACATCTTTATTTTTTTCAGTTCTGGGATGCATTTTTATAGTGTGTGTATAAACCTGTATGTGGACATTTGTGTGACACTGATCAAGGTATGTGCCATAAAAGGACTTACTGAGTTTAATTGGATGATTTTTGACTAATTTGTTCAGATCTTGTTTTCCATCTTCTTAAAGACCTGAGATATATGAAAGAAGTATCAGCAGTGGTTCAAGAGGCAGATTTGACATCACCAGAAGTTCCAGTGCACAGGGATGCTTCTCAGAAAATCCAATTGTAGTATTGTGCCTTTCCTAGTATAACTTGTTCAAGCAAATATGGATGATTTGTTCATCATCCCAGAGCCCTTACTGTGTTTTCTGACAATTGTGTCTGTACATGTAGCAGTACAAACTAGTGGTTATTACACAAAAAAATGGTAGGGATTGCTTCCTAGAAATTTGTGCCTAGTGTTTTAGCTGTGGTAAATACCATTGAATAAAATAGTTTAACATGATCTTACATGTCAGTGAAAACTGGGATGAGTGTAAACTAAATTTTGTGGGTATCTAGCTAGTGGTTTTCCACTTAACTTGATCACCTTCTAATAATAATAATAATAATAATAATAATAATAATAATAATAATAATAATAATAATAATAATAATAATAATAATAATAATAATAATAATAATAAATAAAAACAACAACAGCAGCAACAACAACAACCAGATTGGTGGTACTGTATTTTAAAATATTTTAAAGTGAAGTAAGCAGTAGATAAAAAGAACCTCCAGGGACATACAAAATGTTTTCTGTAGAGCTACATATGAGATTGTGTTTATTTATTTTGTGGAAAGCTCTGATCCAAATTACTGCCCTATCATGTTCAACAACAGAGAAATAAGAAAAGAGAAGGTGAAAAATAGATAACACTTTCAAAGAAGAATTTTTAATAAGCATATGATGGCAAAGTACAATAGATTAGCACAACACAATGTGTCTTGTTAGAAGACTGTGGACAATTTTTAATCTCTATGATAATGGAAAAGCAAATCTAAAGCACAGATGTAACTGAGGATGAGCCAATATTGAGAACTGCCTCCTGGCATCGCAGAGAAATAAATCATAAATGTAATGGACAAACAGATTTAAGACAAGTTCCACACAAATATGTGGCAACCATAGTTAGAACAGAAAGACTGCAGTTGTCTGAGTGATGCTTCAAAAATCATGCACAAACTAGTATTTTAATGTCCACACAGAGATGCCACAGGACTTCTGCCTCGAGTGATTCTTGGTGATGAAAGGGGGTTTTCCTACAGTACTGTCATAGTATTCATTGGGGGGCTCTGTGAAGACTGCTGTAAGAGAATCCTTTTGTTAATTCCTCATTAGTGATGTCCACATGAAGAGGCAAATTAGCAGTTATTCCTGTATTAGACCTGCAATGACAAGTAGCACTGATAAGCAAGAGCCATTTAAAACTTGATTTATTGCTTATGTGCTGTTGAGAGATGATATGCAGCTCTGATTCAAATACAAGGCCAGTCCAACAGCTGGTAAGATTACAGTGCATTTTCCCAGAAAGGTGAAAGGTTGGTGCCTTCCATAATGATTGAAATGTGTGGTACTTTCTGCAAATACTCCGCCCTAAACATGTTATTTCCAAATAACTTTTACTTTTCTTAATCCACTCTACATTTTTCTTACAAGTGCAAATTTGCAAATACATTGTCTAGAATTTCCTTCTTTGCTCTTAATTATCCATCAGCCAGTTTCTCCCTTATTAATTAATGCTCAAGTTTTAGCAGCAGCTTGAATCGGGTCACTGTTCACATGTTGAAACAACAGATGCAAAGGGTTTTGTGAGTGACAGGATGAAAATTAGGCACTGTCTTGGCATGGAGCTTCAGAAAGATGTTAAGAAACCTCTCTGCATTTCTTGTTGGAATCTATTCCACATCTCTGAGTACTGTATATACTGTACAAATGCTTCATTTTAAGTCTGCCAACATTGCCACTCCAATTTGTCAATCCTGGAATTCTTTTTAGTAAGTGCTACAAATGTACGACTCATCATTGTTATTATGTTCCATTAGAACATTTGCCAGTTTTGAGTTCTGTCAGATATGTATGATAGCATTTGATGAATCACTTCTGAAACGATCCACTACAAACAACATCCAATTTCTTGGAGTGCTTTCTACCAGTATCGATAAGTATCTGGGGCTTAAATGCAATCCTGCTTCTATGCACTCAGTCATGTTGCTTATTGCAAATATTTGGAATGAGGTTGGTATTGGCTACTTAATTAATAGTCTTGGCTCATATATTTTTCTGTCACTCAGGGATTCACCAGTTTAATTTAACGATGATATTTTGTTAGAGAAAAGGTGGCATGTTCAGTTGCATGACTGACTTGGTGACCTGTTTCCAACAACAGAGTGCTTCAACTACATCAAACCTTCATTTGTACTTGAGACTTGCATTTGTTTCACTTGTACAGTATTTTCTGCATCTGGGTTACTGCAACAGACAGGACATGGCTTCGTAAATATGCATACAAACTCTCTTGAGCAAGTCATTGATCCATAAAATGTCCTATAGAGCAAAATCTGCAAAGCAGAATGCTTCACCCTGTAAACATACTCTTTAGGTACTGTTTTGTGTAAGTATTGGGAAAGGGAAAGAACCAAAAATTAAAAACAAAAAAGGGAAGGTACAACTTTGGAAAATATCTTTGCATTCCACTTTCTGTTAGAGCTGAACACATTTCAACTAAAAGGTAACATAATTTTTTACTGATATATCAAAATGAAGTCAACATCGAGTTAAATTCTACAATATACTCTGAAGGCACTACTTTCACCATACCCTACTTGCAATTATACAGTCAATACATTTTTTGTCACTTTCTTCTTGCTAGGGAAATTTGTCTTATTTTCAGCTGATCATTTACTCATTTGTATCCATTTCGCCTCACTGCGGACTGGAAAAGACCTTAGACTTATGATTCTTATTCATCCATTGCATTACCAAAGAACCCAAATCTACCAAAGACCAGTTTCCTAGGCAGTGAGGCCCTGCCCAAGAATAGATCCAAAAGACCTACTGTCTGAATTTAAGGCAGCAGCAGGGCAAGGATACAAAATGACGACAGACAAGGAAATCAGTTTTGTTTTCTGTAACAGAGAAGAACCAATAAAGGGATGAATAAGAATCCCTTTTGGCAGCTCTTTGGAAGAGAGATCCTAGAGAGGTAGGAGAGTCACCATGACAAGTACAAGAGGTCAAGGAAGATGACATTTTAAACGCATGATCATCTGTGCTAAGAGTATCTGAAGGCATAAAGAATTGAGAAAGACTGAAAAAAAAATAGAGGCTAAAAATGCCCAATTTGTAGTGTGTGTTAATTCATTGTTCTGTGAAGCATGTCAAGGCTAAGGGGTGCAACAGAAAAACAGGGTATCAGACACATTCAGCAAACAGATTTTTCCCTAATATTGATTCTGAAAACATTTGAAAACTTGTTTTAAATCCCAAGTGCTTTATATGGACAGCTGAAAATCCATCAAAATGAATTACATTAAGGAAGTTACATATTTTTATAAAAAAAGAAATAACCTTCTGTCTTTTCCTTACTTAAAAAAAATAATAAATAATAGTATAAAAAACAAGCAAAAAAAAAAACTCACTTAAATCTCTATGCTGCCCTATTACTCTTTCTATCATTAATTCTTTCTGCCACCTATCATAGTGTTATTATGGTAAAGAGCTTTCCATGAGCAATTCCACTTCTTCCACTGTTCTAGTATTTCATATCTGAGAAAAAACCTAGATAGCCTTCTGTACTACAGAGGAAAGTATTTCCATTTTAAAGATCTTGAACTGACATATAAACTTGCAAAATACTGGTGGTGTAATTTAGATCACAATCCAGAACAACAACATCTCTTCTAAATATCATTTTATTTTCCCCAAGGTTAAGGATTTAACCTCATAAACTTTTTTTTTTTTTTTTTTTTTTTTTTCTGTCAAAGGGCAGCTCTTTAACCAAGAAGTACTCATAATTCTTTTCAAGTCCTGTCTAGCAAAGTGTATGAAATAGAAATGTAGAGTGCAAAGAAAATGTCTCCAAAGGAGCAATAAAACATCTCCTGTACAGCTACTTTAGACCACTAAAATATACCACAGGCTTCTCCAAACAGTTCTAGCAGATTTTAAAGCTACTACCTCCTGCAATTTAGCTTTGAGAAATTTCCCTTCAGCAATCAAATTATACCTTCTTTCTGGCACAAGGAGGTATAATTTTCACTCCCATGCCTTGATATAACTTAGTCATGCTGTGCACTCATCCAAATCACATCTCAAGTGCTTGGGTCTTGTTGAAACAAGATAGAAATCTAGGAGTTCTTGCTAACTTGTAAAGTGTCTCAAGGCAACCTGAAGTTCCCCAGCTTTGTTTTCCCCTTTCTCTAGCCCCTTGCTAGCTACAGTTATCTCATTGATAAATGGTATGTTTAAAACACCATTCAGTTGAACAACTGAACTGAACATTCAGTTGTTCAGATACACCCAGAAGTATATCTGACTATAGTCCCATTCAATTGATGTTCCATCTTTCAATTGAATCCTTCTGGCTTTCACTTAGAGTTTTTAGTTCTTCTTTTGGTTTTCTCCTTATTCGTTGAATCATGTTACCTGTTTCCCCTTTTTACCCCTTTTTTTTAATATAGCTTACTTTCTAGTGTGCTGCCCAACAGCCTACTGCTTATTCCTTCACCAGCTTCAGGAACGCATTTATAACAGTAAATCAGCAAGCGTGATGAGATCAGCAAGATTAGGACTACAGGCAGCCTTAGAAATCAGGATAACTGGGCCCTCAGTCACCAAGCTGATCAGCTAGGTCCCCGACTCTCTTCTCCAGTCAGTGCAGCATACAGCCCTTTACGGTGGAAAGGACCATAGCTAAGAGCATCAAAATAACTTCAGAAAGGGAGGGGATAGAAAAGAAAGCAGCAGAATTTTTCTGGATTTTAACTCAGGACAATCCTGACTCTGTCTCAAGACCTGATCTCATCCAAGATGGTGGGTCATTCCCTGGGACCTTCAGTCAGTCAGAGATACCCAATAGTGGGATTTGCTATTGGGCACTTTTACTCAGCATGTATTCCTCTTTCTTTCTTGCTTTAACTTTTACTCTGCATTAAGCAAGACAGACAGCATTGTTTCAAATCCACAGAGGCAAATGCGTTTTCGATCTGCTTATAATTATTGCTAAGAAAAGAGGAGCTAAATTAGAGGCAACAAGTGCAATGGGAAATACCAACACAACACCTGAGGTGTAGTGAAGAGTCAACCATTTTCAGGTAAATGGAGAAATATTGTTAAATCTCTATAAAGTCCAAAGGTCACAGAACATCATGGTCTGTATCACAGAAAATAAATAAATAAATAAATAAAATCAATACTTATATCTAAACTCTCCATTTCCCATGCCTGGCATAGGCTGTCAGCACTGTAAAGCCCTGACATAACAGCTCATATTAGTTTTTGAAAGTGGTATTGCTAAGCAGCTGACTGAGATTTTGGACCTGCCTGCTTTAGAAAGTACTCACTATTTAGCTGTTGCAAGAAAACTTCACAATGTGGAAACGCACCTTATGCTTGCAAAAAACATTTATGTCATTCTGGTGGCAGTATAGCATACAGAAATCCCCCTCCAAAATGTGAAAAGATCACATACTTCACCAACACAAGGGTTTCAAAACTTTCAAGAACAGATAAAAGCATTAAGAAAAAAATACTCTTTGAGCTTGGTGAAGGAATGATCAAAGTTCCCTGAACACAGAAATAGTTCTGTCATAACCTCAATCTCAGGCTGAAAAGATCTGAAAGTAACAATCACGTATATCTGCACATAGATTTACATGGTATGTTCCATACAAATATGCCATCTCCAAAGAACATTGAGCAACAAGACAGAGCATTTAAGAATCAGAAAATGTCAATACAGTTGAATTATTATTGTAAATCAACAGAAGATACAGCTTCTATTAAATAATTCATGCAATAATGAAATTAGCTGAAGGAGTAAAATTGTCTCCGGTAGCTTATTAAATAGACTGCAATCAAGTAATCTTATCTTGCCAAAATGTGATCACAATTTAAAATTCAGCCAAAAATAATATCTGCAAGATGCCAAGGAAAACAAATGATTACCATGAGGCTAATAACCATTATTTTTTTCATACAGTTCTGAGGATCAGCCATAGAAGAATAAGATTACAACCGTCCAGTTCAGCCATAGAAGAGTAGGATTATAACTGTCTAGGAAAGATTTCAGTTGGAAGAAGCTTTAGATACAATCTCTCATGCCCTGTGAAAGATAAAATTAGAGATGAGACATAGCTCTCTGAATTCCAAATCTGTTACAAAAATGTGAATAAACAAAATGATCTGCCAACTTTATGACCCAGATGAAAGCAAAAGAAAAAAAAAAAAAAAAAAAAGAAAGAAAGAAATCTGAAAACTAAGGTGAAATGTGCCTAATTATTAATTAGCTGATTGATGGTGTCTGAATATGCCATACGCTCAAACTACTGTCTCACTAACTTTATTTTATAAACAGAACAACAGACCAGTTTGCAATAAAATATATATGTATGTCTTTGCTTCTCTATTCTCCTAGATTCATGTTTAAAAGCATTAATTTTTCATTATAATGGAGTATTTCACTGAAAATGGTCTCAGGTGGGGAAAAAAAAAAAGAAAAAAAAAATCTTCCATGCACAGTGCTTGACTCGGATTAATATTCATTGAGTTTTATCACTTATGCAACCTTGGTTGTTCACGCAGCATTAAGCTGGACTACTGACATTTCAAAGGATTTGCCAGGTTTTTATAAACTGACTAGAAGTTTAAGGAAGCAGTTTCTTTCTCTTTAACTGCATTTAATATCTTACAAGATTCCTTGCAGAATCAGATGAGAATGTTTTCTGACTGCAGTACAGTTTCAATTGCAATGGATGAAGCAAAAGAGTGATATATGGATGATCAAAGGTCCACAGATATTTTCTTTTGTTCAAATTAAACTGTTCACAAAATATTTCTTTCAAAGATGAGCACAGACACAGGCATTTAATGTAATAGATAGGACAAATAATCTCTGTTTTCAAATGCCAAAGACCAAAACAACAAAATCCTCATAAACTTGGATTGATTTGAAAAATGCATTGGATATTCTCAGACTGAAATCTGATTGAAATATATTCTGTTTTACACCACCTGTAGTTCAGAACTATAATAATTTTCTTTTAAAGGATGCAAGTGTTGTAACATCACATGTTCATCTTCAGTAGGTAGGAAATGGAAAGCAGACCATCTCTAGTTCAAGACAGACAGACACAGAAAGTAAGTACTGTATATAACTGAATTCTATTTTTAGCCAGTTTGTAACATTTAGATAAGATATTGGCAAATCACAATCTATAAGATACAAATAGAACAGAGTAATTTATTTATATTTTATAAAAATGAATTCATCATATTTCTGTGTCTGAGCAAAAATATGAGTCATATGTAATTAATAGTTTCTAACAACAGCAACAAAAAAAATCCACATTCCTACATCAGACCAGTTCATCTTGACATTTCTTAAACTTTTAATACCTTTGGATTCAAGAGCTAGAAATCTGATATGTGTTTTATTGCCATGAAGGAAATCAAAAAGTCATTTTCTTTTCACCCCATTTAATAAAAATACATTGCTTCAGGCATAGGACTTCCTCACCTCTTTCAGAGTGTTTTTGTCCAGAAATTTTAGAGCTTGTTTCTGTCTTTTTAGCCATTGATTATCTCACAAGATATGCATAGCAGAAAACATCTAGACAGTACCAGGGGAGAGGAGGACCTCAGCATAGGTGTCCTTGATCTCAGGTGGTTGCCCTGAGGACCTGGTTTATAAGGTGTCAGGTTCACAGTTGTACTCTCGTTTGCAGGCAACATTTATGTAAGCTATTTAGTGCTACAAAAGCTTTAGTTCTCCTAAAATGTAACAAAAAACACACTAATTATTAATTTGATCTGAGATGAGGTTGTTTGTAGGTTTTTGTTTTGTTTTGTTTTTCAATTTGCTTATTTTTTTATTTTTTGTAAGGACTGCTGAAGAATTTTTACAATTCTATTCAAAACTGACCTTCACTGAAGCTTTATACTTTTCTCAGTACTCAATGAAGCATTATTTTTTGCATTTGGTTTGTTTTTCCACTAAAAAAAAATAAATAAGAGTCTACAGTTGTAGAACTGCATACTTCAACATTCGAGTCTGTATGGTGACAAGATATTGGCTTTCCCCATTGTCTGCTGGTGAAACAAATCACTGTCAGGCTGATACATCAACTACTAGTCTGCCAAAAAAAAGTTTTCTTCCAACATCTGTGGTTGTGCATTGTTTATGTGAAGTATTGTAAGGCTTGTACTCAAGTGTTTAATTTGGGTTTACTAATCTTAAGTGGAACAGGTAACCTTTGGTAGATGTATTCAATTTACTGTGACATTAGTAAACTTAAAAAGCCTGAAAAATACAGATGAATAAAAGTCCAGAAAACTGTTATAGTATAAGTAAGATTTACTGGTTCATTAAATCTTCTTTTTTACTGTGTCACATTTCATGAGACAACATATTCATGTAGTTGATTAAATATTTTCTTAAAGTCATTCATTTATTTTGAAATCATATAAACTGTGATCCTAAATTTATATTTAAAGATGAATTATATGGGGGGGACTTTTCCCACCTGAAGAAGTTAGATGTTTAATATTAAATTATTGATATTGAAATATAAAGGTAATCTCTTTTTATTGACATAACATATTTCTTCAGCAACAGCTGTTACATGTTAAGTCAGTGTTTCTCAAATTAATTTAAAAGTTTTATTAATCAAGAATAATGTTCACTATTGAGTTCACTCATGCCTTTATGCACAATGAGCAAAGACAATTTCTTTAGTGACAAAATAAATGGTCATTATCTTCAAGTACAGGGAAGAAAATGGGCCTAACCTATAAGGCCCTTTATAAGCAAAACAACTCACAATTTATATTCTTTTGCATCAGAAGTGAATATGTCTTTGCAATACATTTTACCATGGCAACTAATGGCATTAAAATATCCTGCAAGCTATGCAGAACAGAAAAGCTAACTGCCAGCTTTAAAAAAATATTGCCTAAAATTAGTTGAAGTGTATTTTAGGCAACCTCTTGTGTATTTCAAAATATTAAAAATCATTGTTTATTCCCAGTTACCACAAAGTGAATGGTCTAAAAACCAGACATAGAGTTCATTAATTCACATACTGAAGTGTTAACTCAATTTATATTTGCCTGATTGTTTAAGATAATTGTAACTTGCGTCTCTGAAAATTATGTCACTCTTTTGTAATCTGAGATGTTTGACTAAAATAAAATCTTTTTATAGTGAAAAAAATAACAGGTTTACTTACTTGTACTTTTGCTTCAGACTGCCCTTTTTCCTTTTAGCTAACTAATGCCAAGACCCGTGTGTTTTCCTACCCATTCCCCTATCCTTTCATTCTCTATATTCATTTTCATAAGCTTTCTGCCTTTTCCTGCCTGATGCATATTTTAGATCTTGCACCAACTCTTCATAAACAAGAGCTCAGTAAGCCACCGATCACTGAGGTAGTACCTGCAACAAACATCCTCAGGGAAAAGCCTGGTACAGCTCTACCTTCCCATTTCTTTTGCAGATAAGAAAAAAGCCATTTAGAGAATTCCTGCACCTGCACATAAGCAAAGCTGATATGATTCCTCTCAGCTCTTGGGTGAAATAGCTGAGGTGGAGCCACCAATTTTCTTGGTCCTCAGGCAGGGAAACAATGAGAAGGACCCATGATATATGTGCTAGGACCTTCAGGTTCCTCCTTCACAATCCTTTGCCAATCCTTCTCCAAATAGTTCTTATCATTTGTGTGACATTAAAAAAGAATAATAATAACAATAATAAATAATCCCATTCAAGTCTTTCACAGTATTTTGATACTTTCACTGCCCTCTTCCCCCCCCCCCCCCCCCCCCCCAAAATGCTTTGGCACGTTAAAAGGACAACACAACAGTTTTCAGAATGCTCTTAAACCTCTCAGAGGAGTTCCATGGGAGGCTAGGTTGATTGCAATTTTTTTTTTCCTGCCTAATCATGTTTTCTTTATGCCTGAAGTGCTTCTAACACAGAAGATTATGTTTAAGCTAGAGTACATGGAAGAGTGCTTGGAAAGCCCCACAGAAACATAAAAGAAGATTGTTCAATGAGCAAGAGGGGAGGGAATGAAAAAGCTTGGTAGAGACACGAATTCCTGACCGAATGAGGCTATGTGTCTGGTATGTCTGGAATGCTTAATATCCAACACACTGGGCAACTGCTGCTTAGGGAAACATCTGAAACCATAAATATCTTTATTACAATAACTGGCCTTTCTGCGGGTTCTAATAGAACTGTGTGGAGCAAAAATAAGGTTCAGAGATTATTTCTACATTTATATACCTAACATTGTTATAGTGCATGTATTTAGAAATAAAAGATTTTCCTGAAAGTTCTTATTTTACACTGTAGAGAATGCATACTCTCTCCATCAAAGATATGTTCAAGGTATTCTCTGTACACTTACTGCGAATTTCAATGCTTTTAATTTATCATATACAATCTCTACACAGAAGAAATGTGTTCAGATACCCAGTCTTATATAAAATACATAGTTGGCTCATATACTCTTGGTCTATTTAAACATTAATAATATGTATATGCACTATGGGTACAATATGGATGCTTTAATAGCATGTCTAAATCTCAGACAGGAATGCTCAAATTAGTATTTAAATCCACAGAGTGGACATTTACATATCTAAGCATCCATGTAAGTAACCAAATGTGCAATTTGGATATCCTATTAAGGTGCATGGTTTTGAAAATTAGGCTGACTTCCCGGCATTTTTGGCAACATGTTGCATAGTGATTCTGGCAAAAATGCAAGATTTTAATTCAACTGCACTGAGAGGTTTCTGACGGCTTGCTTTGGGGAAAAAGAAAAAAAGAACAAAAAAAAAAAAAAAGATTTTTTTTTTAAAGATATACTGTTCCATAAATAGATTTTACTCTACTTTTATTTTCAGTGTTTGTCATGGCCTTTCAATTGGGTATTAAGGTAACAACTGAATGTTGCTGCCTGAAGTCCAGTATCCTCATGAAAAAAAAAAAAAAAAAAAAAAAAAGTTCTAATGTCTTACAGCATATATTGAGGTTTGTCATATTTTAGTGTGAAGAATCATAAAATCAAATCAAAGGGTGCTGCAAGTTCAGTACCCACTGAAGCAAAGGAGTTAAATAAGCTCTCTGTTTTATGGACCCTTAAATTGTAAGTGATGTTCTGTGTTGCACATTGTGAGTACAGCTATGAAACAATATATGTAGTATTTTTCTAATTCTCTACAGAATATGAGTAGGAATCTGAAAGCCCAGTAACCTCAGTGGAGCAAGTGCACCATAAAAGCATCTGCCAGAAAACTGTAGTTAACGTAGGTGCATTAAGATTACCTACCACTTTGGAGTATTTACAGTAATGATCACAAAAGTAACATGAGCCATCTTAAAAAGGTCTTTCAACTTTATTATTTTATAAGGAAAAAAAATATCTTTTTGGCCATGAGGTCTGAAGTTTTCCCTCTTTCTTAAATAAGGAAAATTATTCAAAATAAAATGATCCTAAACTAAAGTAGAAACCATAGAGAAAATAACATCTGATAGTTCATAAGGAAATGTATGTCATTGTTTCAATTTCTTTTATAAAACAGCAGTACCTGTTCTGTGACAGCAGTGCCAAGATTTAGCTAGATTTCAGCTACTTTGAAAGTAAACCTGATCCAATATGTCTTTTTGGGCCGTAACATTTTTAGCACAGACCACCCATTTATTACTGCAAGCTTTTGTTTCAAGTTTGTATTTGAGACGTGGTTAAGTACTTAGGTGTTGGAGAGGTTATATAATTTTTTCCCCATATCATAAGGGGATAAAACATATTATCCCTCCCTGCCAAAATTTGCCTGTATTAGAACGGTGTATTTCACAGCTTATGTCTTGTCAGTCTAATAGGCACATTAAAGATAAATCCTCCAACTCAGATTTTGCATGTTTCTGTATATCCTGAATTGTTGTTGGTCTTTATCAGGCTCCAGGTGTTTTCAACACATTTATGATATCATGTCATGCTTTTGTAAGTGGCTTTATCATTTTGCTTTAGATAAAATTTCCTTTTCCAGTTGTAAAATCAGTCTCTTCCCTTTTTTGAAACAACTCCATTCTCATCACTTTTTAAGTTCTTTGTCTTTCCTTTTTTATCACCCACAACAAATGTACAGTTTGTATAGCATGGGTCTACACTTCAACTTTCAAACCTCCCTGTTTTATATCAGAGTTGCACTCATTCATATCCCAATGAAGACTGTGAACCATACATGATGTTTTTGCCTTCTTCTGTATTTGTAACATTTCACAGTTACAGCAGGATGCAAACTAAAATAAAAATCATAACAAAGAGAATGCTGACATAGGTGTTAATGCTTTATATGAGTTGAACTGACAGTCAGGCTTCAGGGTGCTAAAGCACAATGCTTCTGTGTCATCTTCACTTTAGTTTTTATTAAGTATATCACATCCAAACTTTTTTTTTTTTTTTTTTTTTTTCTAGTGTTGAACTGGAGAAAGAATCAAGTAGACAGAAAAATATTTTGTTTTCTGAACTAATGTTCCTCTCATCATAAATCTGAATACACCAGCCCATGCTCAAGAAGCTCCAGCTTCTTGCTATTTTTTTTCTGTATTAGTAGTTGAGTAACATCTTGGGAAAACACTGGATTTTGTTCTGAATTTGGCATGTGCCTAACGTGTTTGCCTGTAAAACTTTATTTTCATTCCTCTCATTTTCTTTTTGTTTATAGGATTATGCAAATCATTGTTACAAATATAATTGTTACTTGTTGTGTATATTTTTTAACTCTTGAATTAGATCAAAAAGAATTTAACTATTCCAACAGGATTACATGGAACTTCCTAAGAAGCACTGACAGTTTCCATCCCAGAGTGTGGACTCGATGCATTTCAGTGCTCTGCTTTTCACTTTGGGGCAGTTGCATGCTTTCAGATACGATAAAGATGCCATTTAAAATACTACGTTGTAAAGTAGCAACCACTGAGTAACAACTCTGCTGTGTAAAACTGACTAACATACTGCAGAGAGAAACAATGGAACTAGTGAACATTTGACCTGAAGAAAAGCATGTGTCCTTTTTCATGTTGCAGCAAAACACCCTCAAATTCCTCAGAGGATCCCCTTTCCAGTCAAATGAATAGGCATAACTAACCTTGAATGACTTCAGTTAATTACAATACAGTTATGATGAATGTGCCCCATTATGAAGACAGAATTAGTAAATGAAATTTTCTTCTGCCTAAAACCCAGCTTTTCTGTAAAAGATTACTTATTTTTTTTTATTTTTTTTTTTTCACAAATTCTGTTAAATAGAAGGCAGGAGGAGCAAATAATCTTTCTTCATCTCCTCCAATTACATATTTGTTAAAATGTACAAACAGTCATAGTCAAAAAATTCTGAGTGTTCTTTTTTTACCTATCCTGTGTACAGAGCAGTTTCTCAGCTACATCTGAAAATAGGAAAACCTACATGTGCACAGTCCACCCATGGCTTGCACCTAGAGCTTGCATCAGACTCATAGTGAACTGCAAAATGAAACCCCCAAAAAACTGTATGAATAACTGTGAACTGTCATAAGACACTGTAATGTTACCATAAATATCTGTGAGAAGGAAATTGAACACTCCCTAATGTTTTATGGACCAGTATAGAATTGGACAAATTAATTTTGATAATTCAATACTGTGGTGCCATACCCCTCATTTGCAACCTCTAATTTTCCTGCTTACTCTGTCATGTCCTTTCCTCTACATTCACTACAGCATGTCATAACAGAAGGAAGGTAAATACTATCAAGGAAAGCAACATCTTACAAATAGAGGTCCCTTCTAGTATATTGGAAAAATTTTCTTATGTGCAGAATAATTCAGTATTTATTACATTTTCTGTAGCATAATATATAACATTCTGTAGCACAATACATACAGAAATTACATTTCTGTAGCATAATTAACTACACTGAAAAAATACCATAAAGAACCAGAAAAGTATCTTCTCCTGAAACAAAAGCTACAGCTTGCATCTCCTTCTGTGGTTTGTACATGATTTTACCTCCTCACTGGCCTTTTTCCTACTTCTACCTCACTGCCTGCATTGCTTGAGAGTAGGAAGGAAAGTATATAGCTTCGGGGCAGGAAATTATAAGCCATGTTCCCACTGTTTAGAGGATCATCACAGTTTAAACAACTTAAACAACTTAAACAACTCAATATTTTCTTAAAACTTACCAACTGAAGCAGTCTATAAGGTTTCCCCCCAGCTACTCTGAATACAACTGTAGTTAGAATACTTTCAATAGATATGGCCCCTACCTCTAAAGTCTTTGCAGGCATATATTAAATTGCTGTGAGTAAAAAAGATTAACTTTTGTTTCTGTATTCCTTAAATGTAGCAGTGGTAGAAAATGGGGAAATAGAGCAGAAAAGCAGGCTAGAAGACACAGGCTAGAAGCAGAGAACAGAGTAATTGGGTAAGGTGCCATGGGAAAAAAAGAGAAGGACAACATGAGAAAAAGGAACTGAAGAATAAGGTTGCAGTGAATAAGTAAGAAACAGAAAATTGGGAGCAAGGAAAAAGAGAGATGAAAACAGGAAGGTAGGAGAATGAGAGAGGAATAAAATTCCAGCTCTTAGATCTATGCAGAAAATAGCTAATGGGTAGTTCTTGTTTTATTTTTTTTGTTGTTTTTATTTTTTATTTTTTATTTTATTTTATTTTATTTTATTTTATTTTATTTTATTTTTGACAGTCAGAGGGTCTCCTCACTTCTTTTGAGTCAATTTAAGGCTGAAGTTAACACTGCTGGAAGAAGAGACTTAGAAAGTTCAAGTAACATCAAAGAGCAAGACTAACTCTTCTTTTTATAGCCACAGCTAATATTAAAGAAAATTGGGAAGTACAAGAAATTTAGACACAAAAATACAGTGAAATCAATATTAAGACTAAGAAAGTTTTGTACAAAATACATTATAGGCTGAAAAATCAATTTTGGAACTTTCAGATACACTATAATGAAATATTGCTGTTGAACGGAAGAATACTCCCAACCATGGAAGTGTGAAATACCTCCTTTTTCTACATAAAGAGATACAGTATTGCAATAACTGTGAAATACTTACTTTATCAACCAGCATTAGGAAGACAATAAAATACCTCTATACCACATCTAGGAATATTACAGATACTGGTAAATATGTGCTTAGAGGATATTCTATGAAATACCTGCAGAAGAAAGAGATACTGAATTGCTTGAACTGGAAAAAAACATATACTTTATTAACTAACACTAGACAAATTGTGAAATACAGTAGTACACATACAGAAACACAATGAAGTAAAATATGTACAGAACCTAATCCTGCCTGAATTTATATTGAAGTGATGCAGTTCAAGAGAATTGAGCTATTGTGGAATCACTGAGTGGTAAGGAAAAGAAAAAAAAAATAAAATCCCATTGAATATATACCATTTAATCTTAGAGAAAGAATAAAAATAGTTTTGGAAACTAAAAATACCTGCTAAGCATACAATAAAGTTCACTTTTTAAATATTAAATTTTAATGGCCTTTCCATGAATCTTCCTCTGACAGCTATACAGTGAAATGTTTGTGGAGCTGCTGAATGTATTCCAAACAGCATTTGTTTTTCTTAAGCTACAGTTGCTGTTGTAGACCAAGTATAGTCATGGATAGACAGCATTGTGCAATCCTTACAATGAATTTAAGTGTCATATTTTGCTGCAGCGAAAATGGAAGTGACAATAAATAGTTTTCTTGTCCTAGTTAGAAGAGAACTCATGCATTCACGAGGGACAAATTGTGACTATTCTGTATGCTGGGTTTGAACTTTGGATGCTCTTCTATCAGGAGAGAAGCCTATGGTAAAAAAAAAAAAAAAAAAAAAAAAAAAATGTGAATTGGAGGATGTATTGTCGATTCCTGATTTTTATTGAGACCTTTGTGCTATGTGGTAATTTTTTGTAGATCTCAGCTCCTGAATTAAAGGAATTATGTGAAAAATTCTGTTTTCTTTCTCTCTTTAAAAGTATCTTGTCTTTATTGTGCTACAAAATGTTTCAAACCCAAATCTTAATTCAGAAAAAAAAGAGGCAAATATGAAGAAATACAAATATATTCTTTTTAAGAATTTGAAGGGAACTGACTAATAATCCTGGCTGCCTACCTTTGGTGTTATCCTTTCTTTCACTCAGCAGGTTATAAAAATTCCTGGTTATAAAACTTCTCACAGACAATAACTGGACCCTAATCACAAGAAGCATTTGTGGAGAGGGCAAGTTGCACTATTATCTATAATACATTATTTCTTATTAAATACAGGTTTTTCTGTTTGTACTCACTGGCAAAACTGCATTCTTCTGCCTATGTTTAAATGATCTGATCTATCCTCTAATAGTATGTTTTACCCATTATTGTGTTACATGGTCCTATCACTGTGAAAAAAAATATAAAAGAGCAAGAGGCAGAAAGGTCTTGGTCACTATAGATTGCCCAGGTAGACACAGTCTGTAGTCAAATCTATTTAACCTTAGAGCAAGGCAAAATTCTGTGTTGGGTACTCTATCCTTGGGTACAATTTCCATTGCCTTACCCCCAAATTCCTGTGATGAAAAATTATGAGTTATTCAGAACAATCAGAATGAAGGATAGTGGAGACTGCAAGGGCAGCACTGTTCATTTAAATACATATTAGACTTAACACAATCCACAAAATTCAACTGCATTTGAAAAGACTTTTTAAAGTATTATTTTGCTGAATTCATGAAACCCTTATAGAGCAGAAAAAGCAGCAGTGATCTGGACAAAGGGAAAAAGATTTTTCAAGGAGTGAAGCGATATCAGGACATTAAGAAAGAAAATAGGTTTTTCATGAGCTAACAGAAGAAACAATAAAGAAAGGTTTTGTGATGAAAAGAGAGCTGCAAGAAACAGCGCAGGCAATGCTTAAATTAAAATGCATCTGACCTAGAATTGCTTTACCCAAGCTTTCCAGTGATGATGCTCACAAAAGATCTCAGCTGTCCTGGGGGCACTCAAATGCATTTTTCTCTAAGGGCAGTCTCACCTAAGGGAATAAAGCAGCTTTCAGAAAGAAAAAAATGTCCTTTACAGCACAAGCAGCAACAGATTGTCACCTGAACAATTTCCTCTCACAATGCACCCAGGTTTCTCAAAGAACATATTTCATGGTGGAGCTTAAGACTAAGATCTGTATGTTTACCAGATCCTGAAAAATAGTAGCATATCATGAAGACTAAGAGTGGACAGGAATTTCCCACCTCAATCTCTTCAGTAGGAAGAAGGCAGAAAGAAAGCTGATGGGTTCATCTGAGCATGGGAACTCATCGCTCCACTTCTCTGAGTGTGCCCAAGTGCAAATGCCCAAGTCCTAATTCTCAGCCTCCCTTGCTGAAGCTACTCCCTGTGTAGCAGCTCCAGCTGCCCATGTGCCATCTATAAGGTGAAAATACCATACAGAAGAAGCGTAGAAGTCTTCAGTGTAGAAGTCACCAGTAGCATGGAAGGCCAAGGCTCAGGTTTCTGCTACTTTGCTGGTCAGTTCCCCTGGAGGATACGGAGACCCCTCCTGAGAAAAGACAGCATCTAACAGCCAGGACATGAGAAGGACATGTGGAAAGTCAAGAGGTGGGTCTTCAGCCTGAACCAAGACAGGTGTTTTTGCTGAGCTCCCTTGTCATAGCACTGTTCACTACCTCTCCGACTTTTGTCATTATTCCTTCCCTGAGCCTGTAGAATCTTTCTCCAAAAGGTACTATGAAAGATAAAGTTTCTACTGAAGGTTTTAGGTTTGATGAATCATTTTTTTTATGATGAAAATACATTTTCTCACAAAATTCCTGGCAAGCTGGAGTGGAGATACTATTGTCTAGCGTATCTGACAGACAGCCCTCCTAATTAAGCTATTTTTATACAAGATTCTGGGTATAGTTTGTGAATCACAAAGCTTATGACTCTAGTTCCATATCACCACAGGGAAATTCTCCCAGAGGGAAATTATAATACTGTGCTCCACAGCCTGAAGTTGTTATATAAAGCATCTACTTTTCCATATTGGAACAGTCTGTCCTACTATCTTAGCAGCCTTTCAATTTTCTCAAAACACGGCACAAAAAGGAGAAGACTTTGTATGAACAAAGAGGCATTTGATCAAAGCTTTTCATGTGTTGCTGGACCTAGAAGTATTTCATAATGTAGCAGTTAGACATATTCATATCAAGCATTGGAGACAGAAAAGGTAAAATGAAAAGTAAGAAAGTCTGGTGTTTATTTAAAGTAATAACAACGGATGTAAAACCATGTCAAACCATCAATGTCAGTACTTCCCAGGAGGATGAATTGTTCCCTGACTTCTACAGCATTTATGCCCTATTAACAAAACTTAATTGGGTGATGAAAGCATTTAAATGTTTTTAGTCAAAATTCAAGTGCAATTTTGTAAGAAAAGCCTTCTAAAAGTCACACGGTAATTAAAATAAAATAAAATAAAATAAAATAAAATAAAATAAAATAAAATAAAATAAAATAAAATAAAATAAAATAAAATAAAATAAAATAAAATAAAATAAAATAAAATAAAATATAAAATAAAATAATAAAATAAAATAATAGCAGTTACATACATACCTTCTTAGAGTCTCCCATTTTTCACCCCACTGTAGAATAAAAAATTGTGGGATGAAAGTGGAAGAAGAGTCTTGGTTGGTACATTCCAGCTCTGGCATGCATCATCAGGAACAAGGGTTAGTTTGTCATAATACCACCCTCTCCACATTTGACTCTTGCTCCAGACTCATTTCTGTTTTCAAAGTGGCAGCCTACAATAATTTTGTAATATGATTACTGATTTTGTAATTACCATTACTTTCTTTCTCTTCTCAATTGATTTCCAGGGCCTCTTTCAGTCACCATAAAGGTCATCCACCTATTTTCTCATGTTTTAGTGTACAAGGCTTATAGGATCACCACTGTTTTGTTTTCTCTATTGATTCTTCCTTTCTAAAGGATGGCACACATCTGAAAACTAAAAAATTAAGGCTCACCACAGGAGAAAAATCACTTTAACAGACCTCTGGACATATATGTCTGTACAGATTTTGTTTACCACTAACTCTTCAACTTTATTCAGCTATAGAGCCATAACAATGCCATGAACATAATCAACAGCAAGACGGAAGTAGGTTCATTACAGCAACAAGCCCTTTAATATGTTGTGCCTGAAGACTGCTCAAGAATTGGTCAAAATCAAGGCAAATAACCTGACTCATACCCATCCCTTTCTATTTTTACTAACCCTTTCAAATGCTGCTAATATTCTGAGTTCCCAAACTTGTCATGCAGAAAATAATTCCTTGAAAATACCTACTCAACATGCAGCTTCCACTAAACCCCTTATTTTCAGTTCCACACAGAACTACTGGATCAGAGAAGAGTGATGAAACTAACAATGAAAAAAGGAACACCACAATGTCTGCTATCCAATAGTGTGAGCTGGACTTGGCATTCACAAAGAAGGAGAAGAATATTTAGATATACAATCTTAACAAATATTTCCAAGTGACTATACGTAAAGTTTGGTTGAAATCATTAATAAGAAAATAATTACGTATGATGACTAGCTTCCAATTAAATAAAAGTGCATGAAAACTATAGCCTGACAACTTGAACTTTCAAACCAAAAAATCAAGTGTGGCAACCTGAAGTTATGAACCCAGCAGACATTCTGGTGCTAATCATCTCTAAATCTTCTTCATCTTCATCTCAAGCTGACATGGAAAAAGAAAGTAGACAGTCACTGAAAGTGAGGACATGTGACATGGGAGGACTACAGAGATGCTGTTCACCATTGTAGTGAGAAAATTTGTGTAGCCAAAGCTCAATTAGAGTTGAAGCTGACCAATACTTGGGAGATATTTTTTTTTAATTATTATTATTATTTTTTAATATTTTAAGAGCAAAAGTAGGACCAGAGAAAATATTTGTCTGTTACTTGATGAGGATGGTGTTGTGGTTCCGCTCGAGTGGGCAGCCAAGCTCCACCACAGCCGCTCTCTCACTCCCCCTCCTCAAAGAGGAATGGGGAGAAAATATGTGAAAAGGGCTCAAGGGTTGAGATAAGGACGAGAAAATCACGCAATAATTATTGTAACAGGCAAAACAGACTCTACATAGGGAGATAGTAAGATTTATTGCTTATTACTAACAAGCTAGAGAAGTGAGAAACAAAGGAAAGAAACCAAAAGCACCTTCCCCCCCCATCCATTCTTCCACCTCCTCCCCCCGAGCAGTGCAGGGGAATGGGGGAATGGGAGTTATAGTCAGTCTACAGCGCTTCTTCTCTGCCGTTCCTTCTCGGTCACTCTTGTCCCCTGTGCTGTGGCGTCCCTCCCACGGGATGCAGTCCTTGATGAACTGATCTGGCATGGGCTTCCCACAGGCAGAAGCTCTTCCAGAACTGCTCCAGATATGAGTCCGTACCACGGGGTCCATCCCTCAGGAGAAAACTGCTCCAACCTGGCTCCCCCACAGGCAGCAGCTCCTGCCAGGTCACCTGCTCCTGCGTGGGCTCCTCTCCACGGTTACAGGTCCAGCCCCAAATCTGCTCTGGCAGGGGTCTTCCACAGGCGGCAGCCTCCATCAGTGCAGGGCTACCTGCTCCACTGTGGTCTCCTCCGCGGGCTGCAGCATGGAACCCTGCTCCACCGTGGTACTCCATGGGCTGCAGGGGGACATCCTGCTTCACCATGGTCCTCACCACAGGCCACAGGGGACTTCTGCTCTGGCACCTGGAGCACCTCTCCCCCTCCTTCTGCACTGACCTTGGCACCTCCAAGGCTGTTCCTCACTCCTCTCACTCTCCCAGCTGCTGTGTGGCGCAGCGTTTTTCCCGTCTTAAATATGCTCTCACAGAGGCGCAAAACAACATCACTTATTGGCTCAGCTCTGGTCAGCTCTGGGCCCTTACCAAACATGGGGCGGCTTCTAGATCCTTCTCACAGAATCCACCCCTATGGCCCCCTGCTACCAAAACCTTGCCACGTAAACCCACTACAGATGGTCACCTCACAAACAGGGATATATAGACAAAGCAGAGATGTTTAACCACTTCTTCAACTCTGTATTCAAAAGTGATGGTGGGCTCTGGGACCCCTGTGGACCTGAGTTGGAGGACAGTGACTGCAGTATTAGTAAGTGTTAACAGTAAGTACTTTACATATTTACATTGCAGAGTTACGTTATTGTAACTGTAGTAAATCCCAGCCAACCCCAGACTTGTGCAGGATTTGCTGCTCTAGCTCAACCTGGATGCATATAAATATATAGGGCCTAACGGGATTCATCTCAGGCTATGCAGATTGCTGGCTGATGTTATCACTAGACCTCTCAATTATTTTTCAATGGTCCTGGGAATCTGGAGAGGTCCCAGTCAACTAGAGGTTGGCAAACTTTGTTCCAGTTTTCAAGAAGGGCAAGAAAGAAGACCTTGTTAATTAGAGGCCTGTCAGTCTCACTTCAGTGCCTGGGAAAATTATAAATATTATTCTGGGAGTTATTGAAAAATACCTGAAAGACATTGGTCAAAGCCAACTGGGGTTGATGAGGGGAAAGTCCTGTTTAACAAACTTGATTCTCTTTTATGACAAGGTCACCAACATAGTTGACCAAGAGAAGCCAGTCTGTTTTTGGATCTCAGCAAAGTTTTCAATTCAGTATCCTTCTGGAAAAAAAAAAAAAAAAAAAAAAAAAAAAAAAAACACTAAAACTAAAACTAAAAATGTTAATTAAAAAAAAAAAAAAAAAAAAAGCTAATTAAATACATGATATAATGGGTTAAAATTGGCTGATGAGTCATGCTCAAAAGGTAAATGGGACTACACCGGGCTGGTGGCAAGTCACTAGTTGGGTTTTATGCGGCTCCTTTTTAGGGCCATTTTTCTTTAATGCTTTCATAAATGTCTTGGATGTAGGATTTGAAGGTACACTAAGTGAGTTTGTGAATGATACTAAATTGTGAGGAGCTGTTGACTCCCTCGAAGATAGTGAGGCCTTGCAGAGAGGTCTTGACAAATTAGAGAGCTGGACAATTGCTAAAATATGAAGTTTAACAAGAGCAAATGCTGAATTCTGCGGCTGGGGTATACGTACGGACCGAGGGACGAGAGGCTAGAAAGCAGCCCCACAGAAAGGGATCTGGGGGTTCTGGCTAACTTCAAGCCAGCAGTGTGTCGTGGCAACCAAAAAAGCCACCACATCCTGTGGTGCATCAAGCATTCACCACATGCAAGCATTTCTTACTGGTTGAAGGAAGAGATTGTCCCACTCTGTTATGTGTTGTTGAAGACTCACCTCAAGTACTATGGGCAGTTATGTTTGTCACAATAAAAGAAAGACATAAAACCACTAGACACTGTCCTAAGGAAGGCTACAAAGATGGTGAAGTGTCTAGACGGCAAGGCATATGAGGAGTGGTTCAAGTCACACGGTTTGTTCAGCCATATTCAGAAGAGGAGGCTGAGGGGAGGCCTCATTGTGGCCTGAAGCTCCCTCATGAGGGGAGCAGAGGGGCAGTCGCTGAGCTCTTCTCTCTGGGGACAGCGACAGGACCCGAGGGTCCTGCATGGAGCTGGGACAGGGGAGGGTCAGGCTGGGGCTTAGGGAAAGGTTCTGCACCCAGAGGGTGGTCAGGCACTGGGACAGGCTCCCCAGGGCAGTGGTCGCGGCAGCAAGCCTGTCAGTTGGCAAGCACTTGGCAAGACTCTTAGACACATGGGTTGATTTTTGGTGGTCCTGTGTGGAGCCAGGAGTTGGACCGGACAATCCTTGTGGGTTTCTTCCAACTCAGGATATTCTGTGATTCTATGATCTCAGAAAGCCTGCTCTATTGAAGAAGTGAGGGTACCAATGAGGACAGAGGATTCTAACCAAGCTCTCTTGTTGACAGTTTCTGCCACTGTGTTTTCTTCCCGTAACAATAACTGTACTTTTCAAATATGGATATGTCATTTCTGTTCTATAGCGGAGGAAAAGTTAAAAAAAAAAATAAATAAATAAAAGTATATATTTGCTGAAAGCTATCTGTGAATAGAAGTTGTCTTGAGCTGTGTGTTTGGATATATGCCGTATATTAAATTTCAACAGTATAGCTTGCCTTTTTTTTTTTTTTTTTTCCTTTTTGCCACAGTAGCAGATATTTGTGATGAGAACAGCAGGTATCATTCCATGGTACATCAAAAGTTATATTGCATTTTTAAGGGTCTCTGTTACTATTTGCTCTTATTATAAGGAAGAACGTATTTTCTACCACACTTACTATTGTCATGCAGTTGATGAAACTGTAATAAGCATACAACAAATATAGTAAAATGTTAGGAATGCAAGAAGTACTTAAGTTTGGAGCAGTAGTTGAAAACTTCTTAAAGGTAGAGTTAAATCACAGAATCACAGAATGGTTTGGATTGGAAGGGAACTTAAAGATTATCTAGTTCTAATTTTCCCACCACTGACAGGAACTCCTCCCACTAGACCAGGTTGCTATAGTTAACAACCTTATTTAGAAAGGAAACAAGTTTATTGCAAACAGGCATTATTTCAAGGCTCTAATATCAGTTTCAGGCATCATTCCATAAACGGTAGTTAATTATCTTCTGCAAGTCAATTTTAACTCTTTTTTTTTTTTTTCTAATATTACCTGTATAAGAAGAGTACAGTGAATCCTGAAATAATAATAATAATAATAATAATAATAATAATAATAATAATAAAAATAACAAATAACAACAAACATGGCTGCTTTCAGATGGCACTATAATAATGAAAGTCAGAGTCTGTGTGCATTTAGAGAATCATCAGAGGCTATAAAACTTAAGAGGCAGCCTGGGCCTCTTTTTGACTTTGAACGGACTAGATGTATCTAATCAGTACCATTGCAGTGGTGATACCAGAAGAATTTTGGTTGCTTTGACAGAGTGCTTTCTTTTTTGATTTGGTGCTCACTACTCAGTGAATCTCAGGGGAAGGAGTGGGTTGCAGATTCTTATAGTCTGCAGATACGTATACTCATACATGTACTTGCAAATGTCAAATCACAAAGTTTTGCAACACCACAAGTAAAGCTTACTTCACAGATTTCCCTAATGTATGGTCTGATGTAAATCCCAGCTGCTGCAGAATATAAACCAATCAAGTTCCCTCTCTAATACAGTCAACACTATTTAATACCATACAAAGAACATTACTTTTCCTATATCATCTTTCTTCCTGAAACACTATGCTTTCTATATACTTAGTGGTGCTGGAGCATTTTAGCTATAAGTCTTTAATTTGTTTATGCAGATTCATTCACTCTGTGCTGTGTAGCTTCTGCAATATAGCTCTCTAAGCAAGACTTTGTAGGTTTGCCTCCCATAGCTGATGCCACTTAGCCTACTGCAAATTGATGTGGATGGCTTTTTTGCTTTGGAGACTGAACATTTTCACCTTCACAATACACTCAGCTTTCATTGGCCTGGGGCTTAGGAACCTGAGATACATTCTTAACTAGGAAATTCCACTTTGCATTTCAACATACTATAATCATACCTGTGGACTAAAATTTCAAGTATCCTAGAAAATTCCACCTTGTCACTCTTCAGAAGGGCAATGGTTCCAAGTATTAGCACATTTCCCCCATCCCCTCTTCATATTAACACTTGAAGCTAAGTACAGATTTTAGCTCAAATGATGAAAGTCAAACAAGTCAAGTACAGCTGGAGAAGATTGTGCATGTTTTCTGTTATTATATTAATTGTATGCATAATGATAGTGTATTTATGTGATCATTTTCACACACCCTTTTTATGCTGCTGAATGCTTATCAATGTTTAAATCACAACAAAAGTGATTAAAGCCAATTCGATTGTAGGAGTGGGACTTGCTTTCTTCTTGTACTGCTGTGAATTAAAACAGCCTGTGACCTGCGTCACATTTCAACCTCTTGGATTTTTTCAGTTGATGTCACAATCTTCTAAGAAATGTTTTTATCTGTTTATCCTTTTTAATTTTTCTCTAAATGACCATTTCAAAACAAGTCTTTGGAAAATATTGTTTGTGAAAAGATGACACATTCAATGCTTTGAGTGACACACAGACACACACCATGAATATCTGTTAGTTACCATGAGGTACTTTTTGACCTTCTAGCAAAACATATGTACTTATCATTAACTTAGGGACAGATATAACCCCCTTAACCTGCAAGTGTTGCTTTGTACACAGCTGACATCAACTCAGTATAAATTACTGAAGTCTGTCCCCAGAGGATTTGTAAATAACATTATTCCTTTTATTATTCCATTATTCAATACCTGGTTGCCAAATATCAGGGGAAAATTCATATATAAAAAAAGAAAACAAAAACAAAAACAAAACAAAACAAAAAAAAGGTTCATTGAAATTAGCCTCTGACCAGAAAAAGAATCTTGAATTTCTTCTTGAAGTCCCTTTAAGTATGTATACCGTATTTATTCTCATGTGGAAGGCAGAAAGTAATCTGATAACTATTTGTGACTGCATTCCCATTTTTCACCTCTATGCCTCACCACATCCTGGGAATTGTTTCTGTGATGCCTTCCAGTATATTTCTTCTTTCACCTTCCTTTACTGGTGGATTCATGCACTGCCCCATGGGGAAGACTTTCATTCTGGTGTTCTTCAGCTCCACCAGCCTTTCTGATGTGTGCTGCTAGCTGCTCAGTAGCTGCTCAGTGCTGCTAGCTCCTCAGTCTTCTGCTGGACAAAAAGCTCGCTTTAGTGTCACAGAATCACAGAATCACAGAATTTCTAGGTTGGAAGAGACCTCAAGGTCATCGAGTCCAACCTCCAACCTAACGCTAACAGCCCTCCACTAAACCATATCCCTAAGCTCTACATCTAAACGTCTTTTGAAGACTTCCAGGGATGGTGACTCCACCACTTCCCTGGGCAGCCTGTTCCAATGTCTAACAACCCTTTCAGTGAAGAAGTTCTTCCTAACATCTAACCTAAAACTCCCCTGGCTCAACTTAAGCCCATTCCCCCTCGTCCTGTCACCAGGCACGTGGGAGAACAGGCCAACCCCCACCTCGCTACAGCCTCCCTTGAGGTACCTAAAAAGAGCGATAAGGTCACCCCTGAGCCTCCTCTTCTCCAGGCTGAACAAGCCCAGCTCCCTCAGCCGCTCCTCGTAGGACTTGTTCTCCAGGCCCCTCACCAGCTTCGTCGCCCTTCTCTGCACCCGCTCAAGCACCTCGATGTCCTTCTTGTAGCGAGGGGCCCAAAACTGAACACAGTACTCGAGGTGCGGCCTCACCAGAGCTGAGTACAGGGGGACGATCACCTCCCTCGCCCTGCTGGTCACGCTGTTCCTGATACAAGCCAGGATGCTGTTGGCCTTCTTGGCCACCTGAGCACACTGCTGGCTCATATTCAGCTGACTATCCACCATCACTCCCAGGTCCTTCTCTGCCTGGCAGCTCTCCAACCATTCCTCTCCCAGCCTGTAGCTCTGCTTGGGGTTATTGCGCCCCAGGTGCAGGACCCGGCACTTGGCCTTGTTGAACTTCATGCAGTTGACCTCAGCCCATCGGTGCAGCCTATCCAGATCCTCCTGCAGAGCTTTCCTACCCTCGAGCAGATCGACACACGCACCTAACTTGGTGTCATCTGCGAACTTACTGAGGGTGCACTCGATGCCCTCGTCCAGATCATCAATGAAGATATTAAAGAGGACCGGCCCCAGCACCGAGCCCTGGGGGACGCCACTAGTGACTGGCCTCCAACTGGACTTGGCTCCATTCACCACGACTCTTTGGGCCCGGCTATCCAGCCAGTTTCTAACCCAGCGAAGCGTGCGCCAGTCCAAGCCAAGAGCAGCCAGTTTCTTGAGGAGAATGCTGTGGGAGACGGTGTCAAAAGCCTTGCTGGAGTCAAGGTAGACCACATCCACAGCCTTTCCCTCATCCACCCAGCGCGTCACTCTGTCATAGAAGGAGATCAGGTTCGTCAGGCATGACCTGCCTTTCATAAAGCCATGCTGACTGGGCCTGATCGCCTGCTTCCCCTGCAATTGCTGCATGATGACTCTCAGGAGGATCTGCTCCATGAGCTTTCCTGGCACTGAGGTCAAACTGACAGGCCTGTAGTTTCCCGGGTCTGTCCTCCGGCCCTTCTTGTAGATGGGCGTCACGTTTGCTAGCCGCCAGTCGATTGGAACCTCCCCTGATAGCCAGGACTGTTGATAAATGATGGACAGTGGCTTGGCCAGCTCCTCTGCCAGTTCCCTCAGTACCCTTGGGTGGATCCCATCCGGCCCCATCGACTTGTGCACATCTAAGTGCCGTAGCAGGTCACCAACCAGTTCTTCATGGATAATGAGGGCCACATCCTGCTCCCCATCGCCTTCCACCAGCTCAGGGTACTGAGTATCCAGAGAACATCCGGTATTGCCGCTAAAGACTGAGGCAAAGAAGGCATTGAGCACCTCCGCCTTTTCCTCATCTCTTGTAACTAAGTTTCCCCCCGCATCCAGTAAAGGATGGAGATTCTCCTTAGTCCTCCTTTTTGTGTTGATGTATTTATAGAAACGTTTTTTGTTATCTTTAACGGCAGTAGCCAGATTGAGCTCCAGATGAGCTTTGGCCTTCCTAATTTTGTCCCTGCACAGCCTCGCTACTTCTTTAAAGTCCTCCTTAGTGGCCTGCCCACTTTTCCAAAGCTTATAAACCCTCTTTTTCCTCCTAAGATCAAGCCACAATTCTCTGTTGAGCCAGGCCGGTCTTCTTCCCCGCCAGCTCGTCTTTGGGCACGTGGGGACAGACCGTTCCTGCGCCATTAAGACTTCCCTCTTGAAGAGCGCCCAGCCTTCCTGGACCCCTCTGCCCTTCAGAACCACCTCCCAAGGGACTCCACCAACCAGTGTCCTGAGCAGCTCAAAGTCAGCCCTTCGAAAGTCCAATACAGCGGTTTTACTGGTCCCCTTCCTGGCCTCGCCAAGAATAGTGAACTCCACCATTGCGTGGTCACTCTGCCCAAGACAGCTCCCGACGATCACGTCCTCCACCAGTCCTTCTCTGTTTGTGAAGAGAAGGTCTAGCGGGGCACCACCCCTGGTAGGTTCACTAACCAGCTGCGTCAGGAAGCTATCTTCCACGCTCTCCAGAAACCTCCTAGACTGCTTTCTCAGGGCTGTGTTGTGCTTCCAGGATATGTCAGGGAAGTTGAAGTCCCCCACGAGTACAAGAGCTGATGATTTAGCAACCTCTGTCAGCTGCCTGTAGAATTCCTCATCCGTCTCCTCATCCTGGTTCGGCGGTCTATAGCAGACCCCGACCAGGACACTAGCCTTGTTGTCCCTGCCGATCCTAACCCAAAGGGACTCGACCTTGTCATTCCCAACCTCGAGTTCTACAACCTCGAAAGACTCTCTAATATAGAGAGCCACACCACCACCCCTTCTATGCTGCCTGTCCCTTCTATAGAGCTTATAGCCAGGCATTGCAGCACTCCAGTCATGAGACTGGTCCCACCACGTCTCCGTGATGGCAACCAAGTCGTAGCCTGCCTGCCGCACGATGGCTTCCAGCTCCTCCTGTTTGTTACCCATGCTGCGTGCATTGGTGTAGATGCACTTCAGCTGGGCCATTGCCTTATCCTCCAGCCTTGCCATTGTTCCCCCTGGCACAGCCCCAACAATCCTAGCCTCAGCCCCATCCCCCTTCCTACCTAGTTTAAAGCCCTCTCAATGAGCCCTGCCAGTTCCTGGCCCAGGATCCTTTTTCCCCTAAAAGATAGGGACCCGTCTGCGGCCATCAGGCCAGGTGCTGAGTAAAGTGCCCCATGATCAAAAAACCCAAGATTTCTGCGTTGGCACCAGTCCCGGAGCCACGTGTTTAACAGGTGAGCTTTCCGTGTCCTCTCTGAACCCCTCCCTGCCACCATAGGGATGGACGAAAACACCACCTGCACTCCCGCTCCATCCACTAACCGACCCAGTCCCCTAAAGTCCCTTTTGATAGCCTTGAGGCTTCTCTCTTCGATGTTATCACTGCCCGCCTGGACTATCAAAAGGGGGTAATAGTCAGAGGGGCGTACCAGGTTAGGAAGCTTCCTGGCAACGTCCCTGACCCTGGCCCCAGGGAGACAGCAGACTTCCCTACGGGTAGGGTCAGGCCGACAAATAGGGCCCTCTGTTCCCCTAAGAATCGAGTCACCAACAACAATCACCCTCCTGTCTTTCTTGGTGGAGGCAGTCCTGAGGCGCGGAGTCGACCTCCTCGCCCCAGGCATCCTCCTGGGAACATTTGCTACCTCTTCCTCACACACCGGCCTCTCAATCTCTAGGGCCTCAAACCTGTTGTGTAAGGGCACCTGGGAGGGTGGGGCCGGAAGGGGAGGGGATCGCCTGCGATGTCGAGCAGGGACTTGTTTCCATTCCTCCTCAGCTTCCAGATCCCCTCCCTCTGCCCGACGGGGACAGGGCAGGGGGTCCGCCCCCATTTGAGGAGTCTCACCTCGGCACCTCCCCTTGAGGCCCTGCAGGGAGTTACTCCAGAAGTCTATCTCCCGCTCACACTCCCTGATGGCCCTCAACCTCTCCACCTCCTCCTTGAGCTCCGCCACCATGCGGACCAGGTCATCCACCTGCTCGCACCTCACGCACGCAGTTTCTCTGCCTCCCGCCGATGGCAGCAACAGGCTCAGACACTCCCTGCATCCGGTGACCTGAACTGCGGCATTTTTTAACGGGTAGTCGGTCTGCGTGTGTACCGACTTCCTGGAGAGCGCGCCGTGCCTGGTGGCGACCATTATCACCTAGCTACGGCTGTTGTTAACGAGGTGTTGTTTGTGTGTAGGGGGAGCGCTCCGCCCTTCCTGCGCGCCCTGCCTGCGCGAACTGCCGCGCTAACTGCCGCGCCACTCCCTTCTGACGCGCCACGCCCTGTTTGCCCGCCCTGTTCGCCGCGCTCCCTAGGGGCAGCTTTTGAATGGCTGGGGAGGGGGCGCTGCTGGCTCCGCCTTCACCTCGTCAGCCTCCCTCACGAGGGCTGCCGGGTCTTGGCGGCTCCCTCCAGTAGGCTCGATGCCGGAAAAAATTAGCCCTGCCTGGCCCGATCCCCCGCTCCGCTGCAGAACGCGTCTGCCCCGGAGCCGATCGCCTCGGCAAATGTGTCATGCACATGCATATAAGTGTAGACTTGTCTTTCTAAAGCAACCACTGAAAATTATGGATTACATTTAAAAAGCATTCATGGAAAAAGTTTACATATTGCAAGCTCAAGATCCATGACAGCTGACAGACACTGGTACAAAATGTCTATGATTATAAGTGTCTGTGGAGGACATTAATCTCTGGGAGAGCAGGAACTGGTATCAGTGTGATCCCTGCCACCAGCTTGGCTTATGAAACAAAGCCTTAATTCCTCTTGGAGCTTCATGTGCTAGGGCAGCTGCAGACACATTTCCCTTTACAGTGCATGCTCTGCTTGCTCCTGCAAGGTGGTTCCCAAATTGATTCCTGCAGATCACAGACAAATACATGCTGCTTGTGATTAGGGCAGTGGCAAATCATATGAGTTTTCTTTCCTCTTTCTAGCTGTTAAATTACATTAGATGACAGGAGGAAAAAAATAAATAAAACAAAACAAAACAAAACAAAATAAAATAAAATAAAATAAAATAAAATAAAATAAAATAAAATGCTGTCTCTTAACATTGTTTCCATATAATCAGCTGCTGTAAATACCACTGGAATGGCACTCAGTCAGCAAAGAAAGGAAAAGAAAATTCATGAAACCTTTCTTTTAACAAGCCATACAAGCAATGGGAATATTTGAAAAGAAAAAATATAATAATTGAGGAATAGTAGTAATATCAAGTCACTACAGGCATCAGGGTTTTCACAGGCTTTGGGTATCAGGGTGATAGACATCTCATATCCATTCAGTGGAACAAGTGATCTGCTACAATACTTCAAATCTTTGCTCCCCATAATCATAGTAAACTCACCTGTGCTGCCATGTGATATTTTAAAATCAACTAAAATCTGTGCTTTATATTATGGTTCCACTTGGAACATAATGGAACGTAACTAGCAGCTTAGTTCATGATTTCCACATCAGACAAGATGGGACAAGACATAATTACAAATGGGACACGTATTTCTTGTGGGTAAAAGAACAAAAAGATTCTATTATAACCAATGTATGGACGAGTTGGGCCACTACAATGTTAAAAACAAGGATGGTAGAAACAAAGTATTAATGCATTCTAGACATAGCCTTTGAGTAACATATGATCCAGGGAAACATGTCTCTGGAATTTTTGATGGGAAGGGAGCTACAAATACAGGTCAAACAAAATTATACTGAGATACTCTCAAACTATATTTATATGTGTTATGGTAGCTAGGGCATTTTAGTCTGCTTACTGGGAGTGGCTTAACTGAGATTTTCACTGTTGGGTAGATCTATCATTCCTTTTTATTTTAACACTGTTTTTTTCTCCTCCTCTGTTCCATACTGTACTGTCAGTTCTCCATTCATTCTTATATTGCCATCCTCTCTCTCTCACTATATATGCATCCTGATTTGTCTACTGCTCAGTAACCTACCTCTTTGTTTCCACCTTTTGTTCCATTTATCTTTCTGATGGCTGACATGATAGAATTTGACAAGACAGACATAATCCACAGTAGGATTCATTTTAATATTATATAAAAAAAAAAAAAATTTCAACTGAAAAGTACATTCCCAGAATATTTTAATCACAATATTTTAAATAATGTTTTACTCTGAAGGTTATATTATTATTTATTTTTTATTATTATTTATTATTATAAATAAAATAAAATAAAATAAAATAAAATAAAAAAGGCTAATTTAAAGCTATAAAATTCATATGTTTGATATTAAATTACCTTAACCATTAGTACCATAAACAGACAATAAAGTTTCATGGTGTCACAAACATTAATATTTGTTTTGTGTTACAAATAATCACTCTCTTCAGCACAAACACACCAGATAGTTAACCAACATTTGTAAGGTGGGATGGTTTCTGTGTTGTTCTACTATTTTTCATCCTTCAGTCAGAGTTGACTAGCTCTGGTCCTAAAACATTTTTTAGCCTATCTGCCTAAGGCACAAAATGGCTTCTTGGCAGTTGTGTAGCTGACCTACCATCCTGTGATCTCAAAACAAAATTTTATAATGACTGTAAACAAAAGTTTTGGAAAAATTCAGAATGCAGCAATACTTTTGAATGGAAATGTAGTGACAAGTATGACATTTCTGCCATTGCAATATATGTAAGACTGATTTATTTCACTTATAGCTCTTGAGGCTGCGTTTATGAAGCCTTCATAGGTGAGCTCTCATGTTTTCTTCTGTTGGGAATGTTGGGAAATATGAAATCTGTGAGAACATTTTGGTAATACCAATATGGACTTGTCAAGTTGCCAAGGTAATGTTAGTAGTTTGGAGGACAAGAAACAGTGAATGGAAGGACCTCAGTCCAAGAAAAATATTTCAGTTAGATATAGAAATTGTGTTTATTTTATATTCTGTGATTGAATTTGTGAAAACCAGTATTCATTTTTTATCAATAAAACCATTAGTAAGAAAGAACTAAGTAGCGTTAACTCTTCTGTCAGTAGGCTATCCAATCACCATGTCTCTACTTGTGTTCCCGATTGCTTCAGGACCAGATCTGAAAACAAAACAAAACAAAACAAAACAAAACAAAATTGAATGTGCAAAATTACAAGTTAGCTGTTCTAAAAACTGATCCAGTGGCTACTTTAGAAAACAGTTACAAAAACAGTGTTCACCAGGAAAAATAAAATAAAATAAAATAAAATAAAATAAAATAAAATAAAATAAAATAAAATAAAATAAAATAAAATAAAATAAAATAAAATAAAATAAAATAAAATAAAATAAAATAAAATAAAGCAGTACCTTAGCCCTACAGTTCCATAAAACACATACAAATGCATCATCATATCAAATCCCATTGAATCAATTGGTGACCAAAGTCAGTTACCTATTTTGAGAAATAAACCCCAGCTTTGTGCTAAAGGTCTCTAATAGTTGTTACCACAAAGCCAGTATATATTATCCTCATCTTACTTAAATATGATAAATGTGCTTAAATGTGATATATATTTTATGGTAGATCTGAATTTTCTTTAAGGAAAATTATGGTTTGGTTAGATCAAAACAAGAGAATTACCAAAAACTTGTAAATGTATTTGTGTATGACAAAGAATAAGAAAAATGTAGGTTTTGTTACTTTTTTTTTCTTTTTAATTATTATTATTATTAGAAGCAGCCATTTGATAATCTTTTATTATTATTATTATTTTTATTTTTATTAGTGGTTTCCAGGTTTACTAGTATTTTTTACTAGCCAATCATCTAATCATCTGATTTTTCACAGATCAGTATGTTCTGATGACCAGGAGAATCATGTTGTTGGCAATACTGAGGAAATTTAAATGAAAACAAACAAACAAACAAAAAATGTTAATCTTGAGTAATATTTCAAAAGTTTCAGAGAAACTTTCATATAGTCACAACAGACTCATATCACTTGAAAAGAAAATTTACAGTCAAGACAGTAAAAGGGATTTTAGAATATTTCCTTTTCGTGGACATTATCCACACACAACTATAAATGTAACTATCAAACCAGAATAATTTGATGACAATGGCTCTTTTTATCATTATTCTCACAAATGTCTCACCTGTAACTCAGCTCTCACAATCCTGTCTTTAATCTGCTGGATTTATGTGTTAAAAGAGGTTGCTGACAATGGATAGCTGCCATAATCCTTCAACAAAATGGAGGGGTTTAAACACCACTGCTTTAGTGTTGCCCAAGTTCTGAGATTTGTAAATTTAAGTAAAACCTTTTAATGTTATTTGAATATACACAGTTTTTTGTTTGTTTGTTGGTAGGTTGGCTGGTTTGTTGGTTGGTTTTTAGTTTTGTTGTTTTTCCAGTTAAATTGCTAATCAACTTGCTGAATCTCAAATTGCTCCAATTTTTATGGGAACCATACCAGGGTATTACAGACAGAAAGGCTAAATTGGTTCTGGAGGGGACCATAAGCTATTTAAAATAAGATTACATTTATTTTTTAAACATCTTGTTTGTATGTATGTATGCATGACTTAGACTGTTGGTATTCTGTAATTTAACTGTACGATTTTATGCCTGCTGAACTTTTGGATGCTCATGAAAATTAGGTGCCTGTTTCTCTTGTTCTTCTGATGAATGAAATTTCAATAAGTATTGTCTTAGCCCTTTTTGGCTTGCCTTGTGTTTTCATACTAACCATTTTCAATCATGGCCTGCTATCTTATTATTTCCTGTTTAATTCTCCTATTTGCATGCATCTTTACACCCTTTCTTGCATCAGTCTGTCTTTTAATCTCCACGTTATCACTCCTATTTCTCTTCCCTTATTTATTTTCCATGTGATACCTGTTAAAACACTCTTAACCTTTATCCTTTTTGTATCAGCATCTCCACAAAACTGCTGTTATGCACATTCAAAAATCGCAAAGGAAAGCATAATTCCCAGGGAGCAGAGAGAAGGTATTTGTGAGAATCCAGGAAGGACTGGAAAACAACATCTCCACTGTGTGACTGATTCACCTTTGGAAAGCACCTGCTGGTAAAGTGTTTTTTTTTTTTTTTTTTTTTTTTTTTGTTTTGTTTTTTATTATTATTATTATTAGTAGTAGTAGTAGTAGTAGTAGTAGTAGTAGTATTTCATTATTTTATATATATATATATATATATATATATATTATTTCACTGAGCACGTGCAAGGGAGAGCAGAATCAGTCCCCTTGTATTCCTATCTGCAAAGACAGGCAGGATCGGGTAACACCTCTTATTGCACAAACACAATAGCACCTGCCAGAATTATACTGCACCACATCTGTGTTTAACTTGGAAACAGCATTTATCTGTAGAAATTTTAGGCCAGATAAAACATGAAACAGGAAACAGTGAAATCAGAGAAGATAACTAGTAATCTTGTGCTTCCTGCCTACAATGTTACATTACAATGTTGAAAATATTGTGGTTACAGACAGCAAAACATTATTTTAACAGCAAGGTAGCCCCTCTCTAAAATTTGTCTTAACGTAGCTTTCTGATCTTGACAAACAAATGAAGGGTATGCTCTATTTGATCTTTAAAATGAAATTGAGGGAAAAATATTTTTCCCAAACAATTGGAGAATTCCTTTAGTAGTGGTGATGGATTACCCAGTTATTTGACTTGCAGGCAGATCTTTCTCTTGCAGTAATTATGTATTCAAGATATGTAATTAATCAGTTTGTAAACTGATGTCTCAACTACAGGTCACTCTCACTGGATTCATAACCTTTCTTTGATGAAATTTAAATGAGAACTGTGATATTTGTTGTACTAATTCAAAATGCACGCATTTCTGTCTTAATTATTTTATTTTAGAATCAAGGACTGTAAATTCAATACTCTGAGTAATTAAAGACTATTAAAAAAGAAAAAAAGAAAACATAACTCTTCACTGGGCTACACAAGCTTATGTGAATCATCTTACTTGCCAGAAGGAATTAATTCTGCCAGACAGTAACAATCAAACCCATAGTCATTGATAAGTAAGAAAACACAAATAAATTAAAACAAGAACAAAACAAAATGAAACACAATTTAACTGCACATGGGATCTATCCACCAGTACTTTTCATGTTGGCACTTACTTTCCAATGAAAAGAATGAATTCAGCTTTTGGGGTTGAACCATGCATTTTCTAGATGGACTATTTTTGAGTATTAATTTTTATTATCACTGCAATTCAGGAAGAGCAACTCATAAGACTGTAGTGAAAGAGAAGTTTTTCCTCTTCATAAAGTCTGGCATTTTCATTATTCCAGGTGAGTTGGGCTATCAAGGCACCGAGCATCTGAAGTATCAGTCCAGCAACAAAATTTCAATGGTAACTTTCAAGAGTTCTCTTGAGTCAGAACTTCCAGTGATATAAGTGGTCATTGGTCCAGTGACTTAATGTTATAAGTCTAATTCATAGAAGAGTTCAACAGGAAAAATGTGGGTGTCACTGCTCTAGCACTGGTCATTACAAAATCCTATTGGGTTTGCAGACAGTGTTAAATAAAACTTCAGACCATCCATTAAGGTATCCCCAACTACAAATGAGTATCAAGAAGATAAGGCATTGCTAGAGAAGTGCCCCAGCCCTGGCAGGACCATACCTGTGATAGAACCAAAAAACAGAAATCCCCTTCATGTAATTTAACCTTATGGTCACTTTTCCAGCTTATTGAATGAAATCAATGTAGCGTCTGAATAAAACAGCCAACAAGTCAACTATTCTCTCCTGGTATGCTGAAGAAATTTGTTACAATAAAGAGCATCAATTAAAAAAGCAAAATAAGGTGGATATTTTTTATTTTCTTTTTTATTGTTGTTTTCTATGGGAGAACTCTACACATGGGGCTTCCCTCAAAGTGTGAAGGGGGACAGAAGGAGTCAAGAAGACTGTGGGTGATGAGTGCTGATAAGGGATGGTAGTTACTGGAAGGACCCACAAAGCACACATCAGCATAGAAATATGACACTCTCTCCCCATACATGTGGCTGCCACCTGAATTAGATTATTATTGCTTTTGTGTCTCGGCAACAAAAGGTACATCTAGGTAGTAGTGATCTTGAAAAACTTTTTTTTCACCTAATTAGGAATATTTTGAAAATAATGTTATTTTTTAGAACAAATTGAAAATATTTTGAACTATGGAAATAAAATAAAATAAAATAAAATAAAATAAAATAAAATAAAATAAAATAAAATAAAATAAAATAAAATAAAATAAAATAAAATAAAATAAAATAAAATAAAATAAAATAAAAAAGCTCAAATGCCTATTTTACCAAAACACCATCCATTTAACATCCTGTGTCCTAGTTTTCTTGAGAAAGATGTTTCAATACAAACTCACAGCTTTCATACAACTTTCACTAGCTATGACTAATGATATTTATTGTAATGGGTATCGCAAGTATCAGAAAACTCCATCCTCCTTCACCTAGTCCTTATCTATACAGATAAACATCAACAAATGACTAGAGGGAAATCAATTAATAGAACAGTATCTGAAGAGTAAAGGACATTACACTCAACATAAATTGCACACAAATACCAAAAAATGATTCCTCCACATAGGTTTTTTTATAGGTTTTAATCAAGACTAGTAATACTATAAAAGCAATAAGCAATAAGACTTGTTTGTAAGCTCCCTATAATTGTATTATTCTATTTCACCAACTTACAGTGTATGAAGATTCAATCTTACTAAATTTGCTCTTTCAATGCTGTTATCACAGATGTATTTTAACCTCATTTTCAGATTACCTTCCCATACAGCTTAAACTATGAAACAAGACAACGTTGGACTGGTTGGCTGAAAATCACGACCTTCATACCCCATCTGTGTGCAAAATAGACACCTCATGGCATTAACAAGTCTAAATCTTAAAATTTTAGAAGTCACTTCATTAGCATTGTACACCACAGTGTTAGTAGATTCTTTGATCTCTTGTGACTGAGAAGTTAATAACTCTTTCTTTATTTCTCCACCACCCCAGGAGGTATGCCTAGAGGGGGCAGGAGATGCATACCTAGACAGTGACTTAGACAATAAATCACAAGAATGGGCTTCTCAGCCTCCTTGTTGCCAACATGACATGTTTGCACCACCTCTACCCCTCTGGCCATCTCCCAGCAATTTATTCTTATTTTCCTTCTAGTGGTCTATTGTTGTGAATAAACATTTCAGAAAACATTTTAAATTAGATCAATATGGAGCAAACTATGAAAATATACCTACACTGTGTATGTAAAGTCAGCTCCTCCCTCAGCAACAGTACAGATGGAGTTGTGTGCGTAGGCTAAATTCTACCTCCTCAACACACTCAGGCTTATGGAAAAACTTTCTCAGGTTCACTTCCCTTTTCAGAAATACTTGGTTGCTTATTACTACTTTAGATCTCTGACAGAGCATGTAGCAAACCAGGAACAAAAACAACAACAAAACCCAAATGGTTGTATCCTATGACAGACTTACATCTTGACAGAGTGTTCATGCAGATCTGTTTAACTATTTTAAATTCAACAGTGGGCAGAATTTGTCAATTTGTCAAAGTCATTTATTGAGGATGGAAACCGAAAGTCATTTGACCATTTTTCACTTACTGACCATTTTTTTATGCTGTTTTATATTTGTTCATTTGTTTTTGTTTGGGGTTCCAGAATATATTTGTTCTTTCTTAGGATCTTTCTTTTTGTTGCCATGTGAGTAATCCAGTATTTTACACACTTAGTGCTGATTACCATTCACATAGCTTCCTTGATAGTAGATATAAAGGATTTTCAGTTTTCTTTGTAGATACAGCTCACTTTTCATTGTTCAGTTTTAGAGTATGAGGAATGAATTTGTTCAAAGAGACCAGTAGATCTTTATCCTTTGACATTATAGCAAATTCTTTATTCTCAAATTACTTATCAGGTCTGTTTTTTCTAATACTTTCACCTATTGCTCCATAGCATGCTGGATAGGTGTGAGGAGCATCCTCATTTATAACAGGGTCTTTTAGTCCTGTTTTAGTGTGTTCAATAGCTAATTGCTCATAATTTCCCTAAACTTTTCAATGAACTTCATAATGAAAGTGTTCAGGCACACCTTCTCTAGCACTGAATCTTGTAGGTCTGATCAGCATTTTCAGCAGAACTTCATAGGCAACGGAACCTATGACATTTCATGGGTCTAAGAAACACTGTGAAACATCACTGGCATGATAACTCCATGCATAACGTATCAACAGAAAGTGAGAAAACCAGGAACGCTTGTGTGAACTAAAATCAGTTTTTCACAGCTCAAACAATCTATAAACCTTTCTTTTCAGTGCTTTAAGAACTTGTCACCTCTTCACTAAAATAAAAGCTCTAAGTGGAAGAAATTGAATACCCTGTCTTTTTATTTCCATATTTTCACAGCTATGCGCTCTGCCAAAATATTTTTCCACTAAGGGATATAATCCTGAACTCTCTCCCACTCTCTGCCCACCTCATACCTCTGCCTACGTTTCCATCTTGTCTTCTTTCCACAATCAGCATAGTAGACCAAACAAGCAATCCTTTTGTCCAGAATTGTCTTAAAAAACACCATTTCTTTCATTAGACTTCATTGCAATATTTATGTGTGTGTGCACACTATATACATGTGTATAAGTCCTGCATACACTTGTGTATATTTGTATGTGCCCTTGCATACATATTGTGCATGCTCTTTTTCTAAAAAAAAATGTTCTCTCTAAAATTACCAGCATTTTCATAGCACAGTTCAGTGACTCAGAAAATATATTAACATTGACCTCCTTCTGAGATGACAAGTCAACCACCATTCCTCTCAGTTCTCTGTGCCTCTGAACTAAGGGAAGAAGAGCTAGAGCAAAAGCAGATGAAATAGGGTGGATGAGCACCGTTACCTAAAGGTCAGCAGTCCCTTGAATCACAGGGATATACTCAAAAACACTGACAAGAAGGTTTTTTTTTTTCTTTATTGTTTTTATTGTAAGCATTGTAATAGGAGAGATGACCACAATTTCTTCACAAAAACAGTGTGACAACTACAGTTCTTCTCAGCTTGTTTCCAGGTTATAGTGATCTAGTCAGCCTGTGAGGATCCCCGTGTCCATCCACAACAGGAGCCACCCAGGCTGCACCTTCTCAGTGCTGAATCCCCTGGAGCTGACAGAGGAACTGTGTCAGAGCTGAGAAGAGAGAAGAGGGGCAGCACATTTTCTACTCTCTTGGGTTGTGAATCAAACGGGGGAGAGATTCAGAAGGTCGGAAGAGGCAAACAAAGGTTACCACAGCTCTACCCTCAGATCATAACTAGAAGTGAGTCAACATTGAAAGATCTAGTGCTGTGCACACACTCTCCTGCTTTACAGGATGTTTCTGTAAAGGGTTCAAAGATAATTGCCAGTATCTGTTCATCTTAAAACAATGCAGTAATCTGTGACTATCACATTCTGTGTTAGGCTTTGACCTCTGTCATTTGTTTGTCTCTCACTGTTTTTCTCCATCTGTACACTGCATGTTGTTGGGACCTAGCTAAAGCTGTGGGCTCCTTGAGACAGGACCCTGCCTGTTAGCTTGCAAGAAATGATAAATGGCAGGGTAGTGATATTGACCGACTGACCAGGATCAATGAGCAATGAAAGTTAAGACCGGTTTCAGCAACAATATATGCTTGTTATTAATTACACCTTAAAATGAACAGCACAGGATAGTGGCAAGGGGTAGGAACACTTTCATAAAAATGAAAGTGAAATAAAAAGGCAGATTTGAATAACAATGACAAGTTGTACAATTAGACCAAGTTTAACTTGTTCTGGGATTTTTTTTTCCTTTGTATTTTTCCTTCATTTATTTTAATAGTAACTCCCTATTTACAGTTTAGTTTTATTATTTTTAAAAAAGAAAAAAAAAAGAAAAGAATTGTAAGCATATAAATCTAATTTGGTCTATTTCAGTATCTGACAGACAAGGTTTCCTGTTGTAATGAAAGCTGTCTCAAAGAGAATGCAAAAGCCCCTTCTACTTCTGAGCTGCAGAGGACAATCCACCTGCCTGGTTGTTTCCTTTCTGATACTCCTTCCTCATTGCCTCGAGAAGCAGCTCTGAACTGCTCCTTGGCTTCTGACAGAACTTTTTTTGTAGAAATACACTGCTGGGATTGATGTTGTAATTGTCATGTAATGCCAGGCAACTTGTTCCATTGTAAATGATTTTGTGGATGTTTCTTCCCTGCCTGTTTTCAGTCCTACAGGCTTTGCAAGAATTCACAGAATTTAGACTTGCCCTGGTCAGTATTTAGTCACCCTGTCTCAGCAGGGAAGTAATGAGTCTCAAAGAGGTGATGACTGAAAATGTAACAGAGAAATATTTTCCTGGAGACTAAAGAAGCGGAGAGGTCAAGAGCTGCAGGCACAGCCAGACTCAAGGGTTATGCCCTGGGGAGCCATCTAAGAGGTCCTAGTTCTTGCCAGGAACACCACAGACTGCAAAGCCCAGTCTCCAAATGTATCATCTTCTGGCCTGCTGTGGCACCGCAGTCCTCTTTCAATACCAGCAGGACTCAGAATATCTAAAATGAACCCTTGTATCCTGTAGCACATTGCAGTTATGATGTACCTCTTTATTGCATCCTAAGCGAAGTTCCCTATAAAGAAATATTGATTGAAGAAAAAACTCATAAGGATCAATGGCTTATGTTCCAGCTGTGTTTTATGCTACTATAACAGCTCTTTTGAGAGTTCGTGCTGAGTGAGTATAAAGTAATACCAGTAATTCCCCCTCCTCTTGGACCGTCCCATTCCAAGTGCCTCACTGTTCTCACTATTTGTACATTGACTGTTGGGCAGAAATAGCTACTATCCTACCCAGGGATAGTGTAAAATAAATAAATAAATAAATAAATAAATAAATAAATAAATAAATAAATAAATAAATGGGGGGGAGGGGTGTGCCACTGTGGTAGGTTGCAGAATAAGAAAAAGAAATCTGCTCAAAAGCAACAGAACAAATGTTCTAGGATCAAGTGCCAGGCTGTGCAGAGGGAAGGAGGGGAGGGAGTGCCACTCTGTCCCCAAGGCACTTCAAATCCAAAGGCTTGTAGTTAAAACACTGCTGACTTCGCTCACCATTACACGGCAGATGTTGCAGAGGGGTATGTGCCTGGATGGTGTTAGGAACCCAAAATCACCAGTGCGCTAGGCATGACACACGTGTGAAAAAGAGCACCTCCTCTACACCATTGTAGATGTTTTACTAATAGCAGCAACTTCCTCCATGGTAAGTGTGAGTGTGCAGAGCTAGTAATGAGTTGTTTGCAAAGGGATTTCATTTGTATGCCTCTGCTATTAAACATTATCTATATAAAGGGCATACTGTCTTTTCAACTCAGGGAACAATAGGATTTCTTTCCTATTAGCAAGAAACAGTCTTCTCTTCAAAATCTTAGTCTTCTTTCCCAGTCTCCTCTCCCAGTCTCTGTCCCTGTTCATACCCTCACAGACACTTTGTACTTCTCTGAGGTCTTTTTCTTCATGCTGACTCCTGTTCAGAACAGCTAGTGCTGCCCCCACCCACCTCTAGCACTATGTTGCTTGCTGAAAGCAGTCCCAGAGCAGGCCTACCCATCTTCTCACCTGCCGTGCTGTGCAGGCATGCCCTATGTCTGTGCAACTCTCACCAGCTTTTGCTGTGTGCTACATTTATTTCTGATGATCACAGAACTGTAGAATCATGGAATGGTTTGAGTTGGAAGGGATCTTAAGGATCACCTAAGTCCAATGCCCCTGCCCTGGGCAGGGATACCTCCCACCAGACCAGGTTGCCCAAAGCCCCATCCAGCTTGGCCTTGAACACCTCCAGGGACGGGGCATCCACAACTTATCTGGGCAGCCTGTGCCAGGGCCTCACCACCCCCTGCGTGAATAATTTCTTCCTGATGTCTAGTCTACATCTACCTTTTTTAAGTTTAAAGACATCCCCGCCTTGTCCTATCACTACACTCCCTGACAAAGAGTCCCTCCCCATCTTTCCCATAGGCCCCCTTTAGGTCCTGGAAGGCTGCTATAAGGTCTCCTCAGAGCTGTCTCTTTTCCAGGCTTGAACAACCCCAACTCCCCAAGCCTGTGTTCATTAGAGAGGTGCTCCAGTCCTTGATCACCTTTGTGGCCCTTCTCTGGACTTGGTCTAATACATCCATATCCGTCTTTTACTGGAGACCCCAGAGCTGAATGCAGTGCTCCAAGTGGGGTCTCACAAGAGCAGAGTTGAGGGGGAGAATCACCTCCCTCGACCTGCTGGCCATGCTGCTTCTGATGCAGCCTAGGATATGATTGGCTTGCTGCACTGCAAGCCTACACTGCTGGCTCATGTTGAGCTTCTCATCAACCAACACCACCAGGTCCTTCTCAGAGCTGTTCTCTATCCATTCTCTGCCCAGTCTGTATTTGCGCTTGGCATTGCCCCAGTGCTGGACCTTGTACTTGACCTTGTTGAACTTCATAAGGTTCACACAAGCCCACCTCTCAAGCCTGTTCATGTTGCTCTGGACGGCATCTATTCCCTCCAATGTGTCAACCTCACCACGAAGCTTGGTGTCATCAGCAAGCTTACTGAGGGTGCACTTGATCCCAGTGTCCATGTCACCAACAACAATGTCAAACAGCGCTGGTCCCAGTACTGACCCCTGAGGAACACCACTCATTACTGATCTTCACCTAGATATGGACCCGTTGACCACAACTCTCTGAGTGCAACCATCCAGACAATCTTTTACAAACCAAGTGGTACATCCATCAAATTCATGTCTCTCCACTTTAGAGACAAGGATATCATGTGGGACAGTGTCAAATGCTTCACACAAGTCCAGGCAGATGATGTGAGTTGCTCTTCCCCTATCCACCAATACTATAACCCCATCATAGAAGGCTACCAGACTTGTCAGGCATTATCTTCCCTTAGTGAAGCCACATTGGCTGTCACCAATCACCACATTATTTTCCATGTGCCTTAGCATAGTTTCCAGGAGGACCTGCTCCACGGTGTTGCCAGGCTCAGAGGTGAGTCTGACTGGCCTGTTGTTCCCTGGATCTTCTTTTTTTCCCTTTTTAAAAATGGGGGTGATGTTTCTCCTCTTCATTATCCTACTCTCTTCCCCACATTTGGGCCTAGAGACTCCACAAGGTGGACAGTCACAAAAGAGTTCACAAGAAACATTTCTTATGTCTCGCAAAGCAAGCCCAAATCCCGAAATGGATAGTACAGTCTTAAGCAAGTGACCCTCCAGATCGGGGTGATGGGAAGACTTTGGTCTGCTGTACCCATTCAGTAAAGATGATTATGACTCTGACACTGAATGCATAAATAAATAAATAAATAAAAATTAAATGTGTTTTTATAATGTGTCAAGGATTTATAGACTACTGTTTGAGAGAGTACCAAATCTGGGAAAAAGCATGACTATCTTTAATGTAAAGCCTTTGCTACCTAGTAAGAAAATACTTTTTTATTCATATAAAGTATTTTATAAAGATGTGAGGTTTTATAAATTGTCTAGTCCTCTAGCCTTTAAAATTAAAAAAATAATAAAATTAAATAATAATAATAATAAAAAAAAATAGGTTACTTTGAATGCATTACCATGTATCCTGTGGAATATTTCACATAAAAGGAAACAGAAGATGTATAAATGTAAACAGGCTAATTGTATGCAGATATAAATTATGCATGTTGGTCTTATGGAAAAGCATCCCTGATTTGCAGAGGTCTTACTCAGCAGCTTTGTGTCTTGTCTAAGGGGATATTTAGTATGGCTGTGATGTGCAGAATTTAAAACAAAACTTTGAATTCTGCAGAAGAAAAATATAGCCTAACAGTGATAAGACCGCACTGTTGGGAGCAGGGGGGGGTATTTTATTTTACTTTTTTTATTTCATTTTGTTGACTGTTCTGCTCATTAGCCCTGTTAACATGTGTGTATGCCTGCCCATGGATAGTGTGCCAAGTAAAAGATTGTGTTAAGACTTAACGTTTGCAAAGGGATTAGGGTTATTTTGATGTTTCTTAACAGGGATATGTAAAATATTCTCAAAGTCACAAACCTTTTCATGGTTGAAGCATTTCTGATTAGTCCCAGACATACGCAGCCTGGCCTGCAAAGGTGCCGAGCAGCTGTAGTTCCCACCAGCTGCCCTGGGGATTGCGTGGGGCCAGCACCTGTGAGGAGACAGACTAATTGGGACAAATTCTCGAAATGGTTGAAATGGGTCCCTTCCCAGGCACAGCTATCTCACTCTATATCATTCTGCCCAAGTCCTGCAGAGTCCCACTCCTCCAAATAATAGCACCAGCATATTCAAACTCAGGTTGCAATATTCATGCTGAGGGATTCTTTATTGTGGGGGCAGGGTTATGAACACCCCCCTGTGGGTATAACTCACATTGAAGTTTTCTGTCTTTCCACACAGATTAGTGAAATGATGCTGAAAATGGAGGCAGGGGCAAGATGGCTAATGGAAATGAGTCAGAGCAAACACTAAGTAACTATACTGAGGTGGAATCGAAACTGAAGGAGCTCACTGCACCCAAGTCAAAGTGTCATGGTAAACTTCAGTGTTGATTTCTGGAAGAACTGGCACATGCAATCAAAATGCCTGGAGCTATGATTTTCACTGAATCTATCAAGCCACGGGTGATACTGTATGATTGGAGAACCATAAGTACTGATCTAGACCAGGTCCATTTGGACTGTCCTGCTTGGACCAATCTATTAAACACAAGATATAGATGTCTGTCAGTGTTAAGTGGCAGTACAAAGCATCAAGGCAAGTTATAAACACAGGAAAAGGATTTTTTTTCTTTCAGAAAAATGTTAGAAAACAAAATACACTTTTCATTACCACTTCTGGTAAAATAGATGCGCAGTGAATGGTTCAGCAATAAAGCACCAGCAGCTTCTAAGTGTGCGGTGGTACACAGCTCCATTAAGAGGAGCTACTGTACCTAGATATTCCAGCCATGCAGACATATGATGTTGCCATTTCAGAAAGCTGAGGAGAAAAAAAAAAAAAGAGCAAGCTATTTCCGACTCGTTGTCTATTGCTGCTTCTGCTACATTGTGCGATGGGGCAAGAGGCACAGCTTGCATATTCACCTGCCATGATAAATTACATCAATTTCAGTCCCTGAAGACGGAACTACTGGTGCAGAGAGCCACTAAATACTACCAGTTGCTTTATGACACTACAGACATAAGACAGAAAAAGACACACTGTGCAACTGAAACATAACCATGCACCCTGGGACAGGCTGGAGTCAAATGTGAGAGGTAAAATGGGATATTTTCTTCACCCATACATTGTAAATATATCCTCATCATGATGCCTCCTTCGCTGAGAATCTGCATTAGCTCACATTAGAATAAGGCTTAAAGACATCCATTGCCAACTCTGACCCCACCAGCTTTTCTGTCTCCAGCAATGGCCAGTACCAGCTGCTCTGAAAGAGAATGAAAAAAGTCTGCAGCCAGCAGCTATTCAATAACAGGCCCTTAGGGGAAGTTTCTTCCCAAGCCTCATTAAATTTTGGCTTCATTCTTAAATTCCTTCTAAACTTCTCAGATTCTATTCTGGCCTCTTTGTCTGGTGTCTGCACTGTGGATTGGGCTTTCCAGCAAGGGTTTTCCTTGGCTGGCTCCAGCTCTTTTAATGCCCACACTCATGGATGGGTCTGGCAGAGAGCAGAGGCAGAGGCCTGTGGCTTGCACCGAGTGACTGGTGGGGACGAAGTCTCCACAACGCAGATCCTTGCTCTTCTGCATAATCACAAGAAAAAGATGGTTTCCCATATCTGTTTCCTACTGGCTGCTGTCAGCATTTTTCTCTTTTTATTTGAGGTAAAAATCCTTTTTCCTTTCCTTTCCTTTCCTTTCCTTTCCTTTCCTTTCCTTTCCTTTCCTTTTCTTTCCTTTCCTTTCCTTTCCTTTCCTTTCCTTTCCTTTCCTTTCCTTTCCTTTCCTTTCCTTTCCTTTCCTTTCCTTTCCTTTCCTTTCCTTTCCTCTCCTTTCCTCTCCTTTCCTCTCCTTTCCTTTTAATTTTTTTATTTTCCCTTTTTTTTTTTTTTCCTTTTTTTTTTCTTTTTCAAGGAGGTCATTTGCAAAGCCCTCCTTGAACCCTACATAAAGCAATCTGTTGTGTAGCAAATAGAGTGAGTGCATGTCACCAAATACTAGCTTACTGTACATTTCACAGCAGAGTACACCTGGGTATTCAGGAGACAAAAACGGCATTCACATATAGGGTGGACCATAAATTGTTAGCGAATTAAGGCCCTAAGGGTTGTTTAAATATTGCAGTAATCATCTTGTCAGGCAAAGTCCCACATTCTGCTAAGATTAATCTGACATTCATCAGGAATGGCACAATAGAAGGTTATTTAATTTGGATCACACTGGATTGGAAAACTGGCAGGAGGACATAAATGACCCAAATTGGAAACATTCTGCAGAGAGCAAGCCAGTCAAGAACAGAAAGCAGAGAGCAAAAGGAGCATGTATGTGTTTATTGGACACAGATATATTAATTAAAAAATAAGTATATGTACATAAACTTAAATATGTAAAGGATGGTGGAAATTTTGGAAGCCTTTTGTATTGGTCTAACCTTCTTTCTGCATCAGCTCTTTGGGATTCAGCTTCAGACCTGAATGAGCATAGAGTGGGACTAGTGGCGAGTGCTTTTGAAATGCCTCTCTCAATATCTTTTCTCCCCATTTTTTGCATTCTTCCTTCCCATTATTGAAAAGAAAAATAGCCCCAAACCTTTTACATATAACCTGGAGTAAACACTGTCGATTAGGTGAATTAGCCTCAACACAGAAGTGCTCTCTTGATAGCAATTTTTTAATCATTGAACATTTAAGTAGTGCAAAAAATGTGTCTCCTCTTTTGGCAACTTCACTCATAAATTCTCTGTACAGCTTTTTCAACCATTACAGGGTTTTTCCATATTGCTATAGTCTTCCTATATGTTCAAAATGACAAACCTGGTAACAGCTGAATATACATTAATGCCCTTTAACCCTGGGAAAATAAAAAAATAAAAACACATTTCCGTGGATCACTGTTGTTTGTTTTTTTTTGTTTGTTTGTTTGTTTGTTTTTACTGAATAAGTTACTTAGCTTCTTAAGCTTGTCAAACAGAAAATACAAACGAAATGAATGAAATGATGGTTTATCTTACTGATTATTCAGCCACTGCACACTGTTGTGGGTAAGCATATGACTGAGACATTCATCACTGCTCAGGAGATGTCTATACTCTACTCTCCTTTCTTGCTTTACCATTACCAGGGAATGCAATCACCTTCTCCATCACCCATGAAGAAGCTGGAGTTTTTAAAGAAGGCAAGTGCTAAATAAAATGTAAAATTTTAATTGTGCAACAGTCAAATGGGCATATTTACAAAGGGTTTCAAATTCCCTAACAGTTATCTGCTGTATTTGTAAGCTAGCAAACAGCGAAGATAATTTAGGGCTTTGAATACCAGTGTCGAGTATAATCAATGTGAATCAGATGCACATTACCAAATTGAAGACACCTAATCTATGCATTATGTCAGATCATGAATCAGATTTCTGTAAACTGAAATCCTGGAATACAAAACCATTTGCAAATTCAACTCCAGCCACACCAGTATATAATTATGTTACATATCAAACAGAGATACAATGGAGCAAGCTATCATGTTGAAAGACCTTTGCTGCTTTCAGGACATCTACAGAGCCAGGCTTATATGGCACATTACTGCCAATTCATCTATACCCATCTGAGTAAATCGGTTGGCAGAGAGGGGCAGATTACCACTAATGGCTCTATTATGGAAAGAAGCTGCAACCATTAGCTATTTTACATATGGACAAAAGAGAATTTAATTGATGGCCCATCGCCCAGCAGACAGAGAGAAATGATGATTTTCACCTTAATGCCAGGCATTAAAAATTCACAGGGCTGCAGAAAAAAGAAAAAAAAAATAAAAAAGAGAGAGATGTTCATCAGTTTCACTCTGCTTCTGGGGCATTTTAAGCATAACTTGAGAAGAGAAAAGCAGCACAAGGGGTGCTCATCTGCTTTGACACAGCTGGAGTCCTCCGGGAAGAAAAAATCACAAGTTGCAGCGTTGTGATGTTAAAAAGCCAAGACCATGACCCTCTTCCTTTCCCTAGCTACAATTTTATTTTCCCAAATAATATCCAAGTATTCAGCAAAACACATTTTTTGTGTGTTTATATTTGCAAATGAGAGGGAAAAAAAGAAAAAAAAAGTAATTTTGGACACACAGTACATCACAGTAACAACATTATTTATTTTCACATATTTAAGTATAAATATTTATTCATATGTTTATATACAAAACTGATAGACTTATAGACTTTATATGCAAAAATGATAGACTTGTGTATATTAGTATGCCATCAGTTATTCAGTTACAAATTAAAAAAGCCATTGAACTGCTGTTATTTCCAGTAGTTGTATTATGTTGGCAGGGCCAGTTTCGCCTTCCCTCAGCTGAGATCATGGAAGTTTTTTCTTATCTCTGTCCTCCTAGAAGACCTCTTGAGACTTTAATGTCTCCAGAATATCTGCAGTTTTCACTTTATGAACTATGAAATGGTGAAGTGTGAATTACAGAGGACTTCAAATAGGATCTCACAGGAGAGATGCTTGCCCTGGGGGATGTCCTGGAGTTTGATGCTGGGGCTTCTCCCATATTTCTTGCCTCTCTTATTGCTCCACTCTGAGAATTTTCCTGTAAAGCTAGGGGCAGCCTGATCTACAGTAATTTCTAAAACCTTCAAAGATCATCTCCTACCTCTAGCCTGAAAGTGCTGCAGGTTATTAAAACAAAACAAAACAAAACAAAAAACAACTTTGTGATTATTGCGGTAGTAACTAAAGACAATAATGACATAACAAACAATACACTGCAAGGCAGAGACTATCCAAGTTGAAAATAAAGCTGCTGAGTTGGAGAAAGGGACAAACACACAAGTCATGTGTATGGTGGCAGGAACTTTTTACATCCCCAATTGAGGTAACAGGGTAACGTTAATCTGTCATGTCTGTAATTTATATTTTATATGAGCAGAGAGGGAACTGTAAGAATATATGAGCCTTGTCTCTTTTATGCTCAGATAGCTAAAGTCAGGCTGAAAATCTGCAGCCAGGTTGGTCTGCATGCAAAAGCCAACTTGTTGGGCCAGAACAAAGAGCAGATGGCTTTTGGAATTGGAGACGCAAGAATGGAAATAAGATCTGAAGTGATGCTGGAAGACATGACTTACTGTTGTAAAACTTGGACCAAAAAAAAAAAAAAAAAAAAAGAAGGGGAGGGAAGGGAAGGGAAGGGAAGGGAAGGGAAGGGAAGGGAAGGGAAGGGAAGGGAAGGGAAGGGAAGGGAAGGGAAGGGAAGGGAAGGGAAGGGAAGGGAAGGGAAGGGAAGGGAAGGGAAGGGAAGGGAAGGGAAGGGAAGGGAAGGGAAGGGAAGGGAAGGGAAGGGAAGGGAAGGGAAGGGAAGGGAGGGGAAGGTGTCTGTCTGCAATACTGGAATTAATATTAGATGGACTTTTTGACTCTTGCACAGTATACATATAATAAGGCACTAAAATATCCTTGGAGAAGAAGACCTGGGGTAAATAGAGGGGTGGTAAGCAGTCAGAAAGCACTGTTTATAGACATTGCAGAAAAGTAAGAGGAAGTGGTGAGGAAAAAAAGAAAACTAACAGCAGACTCTTCCAATTTGTTTTCTGTTTTATTCCAATATTTTGGCACAGCTGCTAGTTCTGGAAGCAGCAGTTACGTTCTTTAGTCCGGACTGCATTGCTTTCACCCACAGCACTAAGTCCAAAAGCAGGCAGTGGTGGATCTCAGCCAGCTTTGTACCTACCAGATTCCCAGCTACGCCAAGGATTCAGAACAGCCTCTAGCACTGCCTAGGCTATGGCAGTGACCCATTGGTGGTCTGTGATAAATCCAGCTTGAGGATTTCAGGTGCCCTCCACACTCCAGTCCTAAGGACTATTTGCAAACAGGTCATCTGCAGGTAGTTTTACAGGATGTTTGTGCCAGGTCTGTTGTTATGAAAACTGCACTGGAAGAAACCAGGGTTTTCTTACTTCTTTATCATCACTCTGGCTCTTTGCCAATAAGAAAGGATTTAGATCTAACTGGAGATTTTATCTTGAAAAATCATGTTTATTCCTTTTAGGCAGCCGGCTATTGGTAACCGAGATCAGCTGCGGTAGAGAATGAGATGATGGGCAGTGTAATGATTTCCGTTGTCAGAACTGATCCCTCCATGCAAGTTCATGTACACTTTGACACACACACATAACAGGTGGGAAGATATTTGCATGACAGGGTCAAACGTCTGGCAGTCATTTCGATTTTCTGGTAAAGAGGGTCACATGCACTTTGAGTCCAGGAAGAATTTGATACGGGGAATTTGGAAGTGGAGAATTTGTTCCTTTCTGAACCAAGGCACACATGAAAAGTGAATCTGTGTATTCATTTTAAAAACACTGAGATCTCTAGAGGTTTTTGACATGCCAACATCGGAAACAGGAAGGCTAGAGACAACAGCCAGCAGTAACAAGGAGCAATAACCATGTGGCCTTCTCCTTCTACTCTTCCTTTCTTCCCGTAAATGAGATAACTGATCAAAGGCTGTTGTAGAAATGCTAATGAAGCCTCATTTTGTTATTTCCATGGAATTCAGCACCCAGGGGAGGGATAGATGGGCAAGAAGGGTAAATCTGTACTTGAAAGATAATGTAGGAGCTGCAGCTTGCTGTGAAAGCAGCACTGGGAAAGCATCTGCCACAAGTCTATATACCTTGATTTTTTTCAGACAATCAAATGTTAACCTTCAAGAATTTTCTTTTGCACATTTTCTCAAGACATTATGCCTTCAGCAGGTAAATACGATCCACAGACTTACGCATTATTTTTTCAGGGGTCTGTGAAAGGTCAGACAAGAAAGTCAGTGGACTCCCATTCACTGTGCAAGACAATGACCACCCCTAAAATAATTGTATGGAACTGGAAATTGAAATGGTTTTAAATTCACCATCTCAAAGGGAGAATATTTTCATGGAATGTGGCAGCTAACCTGCTATATTCCTGATGTCAGCAAGACAGATGCAGTTTCACTTGTATGATATTACATTTTTATCCTTGGCCTTGGATATTGCAGACAAGAAGACTGGAGATCACCTATATTCTTAATCAAAAAGGTGAAGCACAAGGATTTCCCTTACAATTCCCAAGGCTTCAGTTCTCTGAATATGGGGAAATTGTGCCTAACTTTTTATATTTTTAAGAACAGGCTCTTGAGAAGCCCTCCTAATGTGGATAAAACTACATAGGTACACAAATAGGAGGTATTAACATCAGAATTTCAGCATTCATGGGAAAATAAGAAATATTTCAGGGTACTTGAAATGACAATGACTAAAGTCCTCTGTATTCTTGTTCATTTGTCTCTTTCCTAATAAGGGCAGAGAAGTAGAATTAACTGTTTCTGGCTTCATATCAAGGTTATGTAGGTTAAACTGAAAAATGTTGATTCATTCCTATATGCAGTTAATGGATGTTTTATGCAACCATTGTTTGACATGAAACTATAATGTTTCTCTTTCTCCCATATTTTAGCTTGACTTTTAGTGATACCAATTGATTACATCTATCTAAGTAAAGTAATTCAATCGTTTATTCCCTCCTACTGAAAATACACTCATATGCTATTTTGTCCAAAATCAAATGAATTTTTCACCCTGTCTTTTAAGTATTACAACAAAAGCTGCAATGAAAAGTATTTAAAATTATACCAGCATGAAGGTTGTTTAAGTCAATATTGGTTTTAGATTAAAATTTCATATGTGTGTCCAGCACTGAATTATATAACATTGCTTAATACTGTTTCCAAGTGTATATTACAGGTTTCTCTAAAGTATATAAAGATATCTGGTGGTTAAAGGCTATTTTTTACAAGACCCCTATTGGTTTAGTAAACTGGGTAAAAAATAAGTATTTTTTGACAAAAATATTACATGATTAATCAGAGAATGAAATCCTGAAAGATATCCCTGAAGCACAATTTGTCCATTTTTGTTGGATACTGTTCACAAATATTCAAATACCAGTTGTATGAGTTTTGTTATGGAAAGCTTCATACTCCAGAGTGTCAACTAATCTCTAGTCATGAAGTCACGATGAAACGTTCAGATGTCCTTCGCTGAAGGAGATTATACCAATTCTACATTTTTATTTCACTCAGAAAACAGGATTTTCTGAGAAGAAAAAAAAAATCACCATAACTTTCAATGAATTCTGTTTAAGAAAACTTGAATTTGGAAGGGGATCAGTCTTCCTTAAACAGTGATCACCTTTAAAACTTCAGTGACGTTCCAAAAGGCACTAGAGCTAGAGGAAAATTCAAGCCACTGCCATTATTTTTATGTCTTATTGTTTAATTAGGCCATCTGTACAAAAAAATATGGCTCCTGAAGCCACAGGATCTCAAAAAAATGCAGGCCTCCTTTCAAGGACACCAGGGAATGTCTGACAGGGTATATTTATCCCATACATCCTGACAGCTGATAGTACCAGCTATCAAATTGGTTCTTGCAGACAGGAACCTCCAAACTGGCCAAGATTTTAGAAAGTAAAAGTCTTTGTCTGCAACACTGCCTTATGTGAACCCCTAAATTTTTAATTTCTGGGGAAATTAAAAAACATGCTATTTTGTCAGGTCTGTTAAATTAATTTGTTAAAAATAAACATTACAACCGTGTGTGAAGGCAAGGGAACACCTAAAGCACCCCTCATGCCAGCCCCTTGTTCTCAATGAATCTTATGACTTGCTGTTAAATATTTCTTGTCTAGATGTCTCCGTAGCTGGGCTTTTCTGGTTGCTGTTGGATGCAAAAGAAGGTTTTCACCGTTACAGTTTTTATCAAAGTCCATACATTTCTCCGGTGATCAGTGTGTTTCACTGTGGTGTATGTTGACTTAGCTGCTCTGCATCTATGTGAAAATGAAACAAGTTGGAGCCTTACACATCTCTGATATTGCTCCCTTTTACACAGAGATCTTGGAAGAGTTGACTGCTCTACTTGTATTTACTTCTGTTAAAAATAAAATAAAATAATAATAATAATAAAAGAAAAAAAACCTGTTGTTATATACTCATGCTTTCCCCCCCCCCCCCCCAGAAAATAACCTCCTCTCCTCTCCTCTCCTCTCCTCTCCTCTCCTCTCCTCTCCTCTCCTCTCCTCTCCTCTCCTCTCCTCTCCTCTCCTCTCCTCTCCTCTCCTCTCCTCTCCTCTCCTCTCCTCTCCTCTCCTCTCCTCTCCTCTCCTCTCCTCTCCTCTCCTCTCCTCTCCTCTCCTCTCCCAGTGTGAAGATTAAACAGACTTTACTGGTCTTTTATGTAGATCACACACAACACGTTACAAAACACCACTTGTGATTTCCTCATAACTAACTAGACTTAATGACACAGCTCCTAATCTAAGTTTAACATGCTAAGGCATTCCTGCCTGTCTGCTTTTTTATTTTTTATTAAAAAAAAAAAATAATAATAATCAAAAGATACACAGAAAAAAATCTTTAAATATAGTCTGTAAAAAAAATTAAAGTTGGGCTTTTTTAACAAAAAAGACTTTTTTTTTTTTCTTTTCTTTTTTTTTTTTTTTTTCCTATCTCTTTAAGATAGAAGCATCCAAAATTAAGTAAGAAGTTAGAGACAAATAGTTTTTTGTATCTTCTCCCAGTATCTAAAGAACTCCTTACAATTTAGGCAGATAGTTTTCAACTCAAATGTTGATTAAAAAGAAATTACAGAACATATGTTTACATGAATGATGTCTTAGGGTTGGCAGCATAAGGAGGAAGCATATTAGAGGCATACAAATTTTTGTGTTTTCACCACACCACTATAATACTACAGTTATCAAGATTAACCCTCATTATAAGTGGTCCATAGGCAAAGGAAAAAAAAAAAAAAAAAAAAAAAAAGTGAAATCATTCGGTTTATCAAAAGCTTCTATTCTGTTAAATGCAGACCAACATTGCAAGATGAACATGACGCTGCACTAATCAGTTTTAAAGGCTCTGACTGCTGTTTAAAGTGCAATGTAGAACAAGATAGTATACCTGTCCATTAGATTCTTAAACCTGAGAGAAAGGAACACATCTCTCCATATATTTCTATAAAAATTGAGTCTGCCTTTTCTTCCATGCTTTTGTTTTCCTGTGAAATCAACAGCAGCTGTGCACACAGGGCCAGGGAAGTTGCCTTAGTGATTTCGTGGATAATCTTTTCCTTACAGATGAAAAGATACTAACACTTCCTTGCACATAGTGTCTTTTTAAACTGTCATAGATGCTTGATTAATCCTTGTTCGGTGAAAAAACCTTCATGCTCTGCTCTTCATTTCTTTGGAAGCTTGCTTTCTGCTTCAGCTCCTCTTTTATTAACCCTGATCTTACCATGCAAATTACACAAGTTTTTGCACTTCTGGAACTTTCAAATTATATTTGATATTTGCGCACCATGAGAAAGCTTTCATGCATGATTGAACCTGTTTACATTTTCCTCATCTGATTTGAACAGCTCAGATTTTATAGGTGTCTCTGACTCAGCTGAATGAGATAGCTTGTCTCTGCACAATTAAGGCTTTCACAGTAACCAGAAGTATGAAGAGAATGGAAAAGAAAACAAAACTCCAAAGAATAGATTTCTACTTAAACAATTAAGTTAAACTTCTTTCAGAGATGCCATACAAATGAAAACAAAATTGAACTGTATCTGCATTGTTTCTTTGTTACATAACTCATAAAGTTCTCTAAATATTTGCTATTTTTTATTCCACTTATTTTGGTTTTGGAATTTTTTTTTCTTTCTAGAACATATAGTTGCAATTGCAATTGACATTTCTTGTAATAACTTTTTTTTTTTTTTTTTTTTTTTTTCCCCTAGGAAAAAACAAAAAAACGGGAGGAGAATTCAAAACAGGAGGAGAATTGATGTCATGGCAGCAAAAATTCAAAAGGTAGTGGACACTGGTTGATAGAAAAATTATAACCTATCTAAACATATAGTCCAAAATGTTTAATTTATTGAAGCTAAAGGAAAACAAAGTATGTCTTCCATTGATGACCCAATTCTCCATCTTCTATAGAGAAGGTTCATTAATGTATACAAAATATTGGAAACTCTATTATGCTACAACTCTAGAAATAATTGTACACAACATATTTTAATCATAAATGATGATACACTGAAAGTTTCCTGGGTTAACCAACATCACGTGAGGCCAAGCCAAAACATTTTTCTGCCCACATTGATGAAACAGCAAAGGAATTTTGTTTCTCCTTCTTAAATCAAACACACTGATTCAACAGTTCTACCTAAAAAACTTTGTGAGAAGACATTCCTGTGTTTAAGATTTAAAACCCACAGAGATTTTAAGAGCAAATAAAGATTGTGCCAGATGCTGTACAAATCACACGTGCACAGTGAAGCACTGATCCCTGCTCAGACATACCTCAGTACAAATAAATAATATGTGGAGATGAAGCCTCCAAAGAGTTCCCTAGCAAAACCAGGAAATGCCTGATGTTATATTTCTGATGTTTCTAAGCACATCACTTTAAAGAAAAATAAACTCAGACCCAAAAGTTGAAAGTCTTCTGGCCATTCTTTCACATCTTGAAGAAGGAGAAAGGGCAAAATTCCAGTTTTCCATCCCACTGAAAATCACCTTTAAAAGTGCATGCTTTTCCACAATCTCAACTCCTGTTCACTTAATTAAGAATGACAGATGCTCCACATCTGGAGAAAATAAGGTCCAATTTAGTGGCCACGTTGCAGTGGTGGAAACTTCAGACTGTAGGTCTGAAGTTACAGAAAGTTTGAAGTAGATACTTAAGCCAGTTGAGTTGCTGAAAGAAATTACATGAAGACATGACTAAAGGAACATGTGAAAAGAAGCTTTGACTTCTTCAATGCTGTTTTTACGTTTTTCATAGCAGTAGACAGCCAATCAGCATTGTCATTCCTCTGAATCCCCCCTAGTCTTCTATCCCTGCCCTATGCTGTACCTACTATCATATATTGAAAAACCATGGTTAACTCATTTACTGACATTTTGGTATTGCTCATTTGGTACAACTCATTATGGTATGTTCATGCATGTTAAAAAGTAAATAAATAAAATAAATAAACTCATATACTGCAAGACGGCAAATAAAAGAAAGAATAGCATACTGACCAAAAGTGAGTTTTCTACTTCTTAGATGTAATCTTGGGAAATGTTGAATTAAGTCGGATCCATCAAGTAGCCATATTATGCAGTTGTGTAGCCTTCACACAACCCCTGCAGCCTTCCTTTCCTTACATTCATGAGGTCAATCCACCACCAGCTACCCTCACACAGGCTTGCGACCCTGTCTTCTCTGGGGATGTTTCCCAGTGCCCAGTGTAGTCTCACTTGTAAATGAAGCAGTGACTAATTTAGTGCTTACAGTTACTGTCAGGAAAATCACACACTTGGATGAAATCATAGACACTGCAATACTGCAAATACTACACCCGAGTTTAGCAACCCAGTTCAGGACCAAGCAGGTAGACTACTGATTAAGAATTCCTTGCAGATATGTTTAAAAGTTGAAATAAGGACATGGCTGCTTAGTTGTCTGTACTTCATAGAATCATACAATCATTAAGGTTGGAAAAGACCTGCAAAATTATCTGGTCCATCCATCCCCCTACCACCAATACAAATAACACTCACTGAACTATGTCACTTAGTACCACATCCAACCACTGAAACATCCCTGGGGACAGACTCCATACCTCCCTTGGCAACCCATTCCAATGCCTGACCACTCCTTCTGAGAAGAGATGTCTCCTAATTTCCAACCAGAACCACCCCTAGCACAAATTGAGGCCATTCCCTCTACTCCTATTGCTAGTTATCTGTGAGAAGAGGCTGATCCCCACCTCCCCACGCCTTCCTTTTAGGTAGTTATAGAGAGCAACAAGGTCCCCCTGAGACTCCTCTTCTCCAGACTAAACAATCCCAGTTCCCTCAGCCACTTCTCACAGGACTTGCATTCCAGGCCCTTTACCAGCTTTGAAGCCCTTCTCTGGACATGTTCCAAGGCCTTAATGCTCTTCTTGTAGTGAGTAGCCCAAAACTGAACACATCACTCGAGGTACGGCCTCATCAGAGCTGAGTACAGGGGGATGATCACCTCCCTGGTCCTGCTGGCTTGCATTATTCCTGATACAAGCAAAAAAAAACGTCCCAGTGTTGATATCTTATACCTATACACTTGATACTCCTCTTTCTAAGGTAATGGGAGCTCAAGGACAGCCAAAGTAAAGACATTCCCAGATTCTGTAGTCCATGGAGGGCCTGTGCATGAACAGGTGGAGATTAACTGAAGGAACTGTGGACCATGGAGAACCTATGCTGAAAAAGAGGGGGTGAGGGGGTGAATTCTTTTCCCTACATTCTTCTCATTCTTCTGCCTTACTCTAAAGTATATCCATTGTGCCTTTTTCCATCTTGGTCTAGAAATAAGATTATGTATAATCAACTTTGGGAAAAAAAATAATATATATATATATATACATATATATATATATATTCTGGTATTTCCAGCCTAAATGCTAGTCCAGGTTTCTGGACCAGTGGTTATCTGAAGCAGTCCTCCTACTGCAAACGTGCATCTTCTGTTTTACAGAGGAAGTCTGGGATCATTGCAGGTCCCAGGAAAAGTTTCATAACCCCCAAAAGTCAATAGTGAGCATAAGGGCTGGAGGGATGAAGTATACCTTCAGTATTCAGAGTATTGCTCTCAACATTTTGTCCAGAGAATTCTTTATAAACAGATGAATATGATCAGTCCAGAGGAAAATGAAACATCTCTGCCTTTTTGGAATAGATCTTGCTACAAAATTAACACAAGCATAACTGGCATGGATTTGCTTTCTGACAGTATTATGGCTGTGAATTGTAACTGAGACATTATTTTACTCTTGATAATTTCTACTTAATATGAGATTTGCAAAGTGGAATTTTTTGGGTACCAAACATAGTCTTGCAGTAAAATGAGTCCTTAAAATGCCATGAAGCAAATTCGGGTTTTGATTCTTTCTGGTAGTAATCATTGTTCTTCATAAAGGAGGAAAATTACATGGTTATGTATTTTCTTTAATATTCTCCCTGTTACTGACAGTTGTAAGCAATGTTTGTTTCCTCCAAACAAGGTGCATCAAAACACAGCCTTTCCAGACCACCTATGGTACAGAATATCCATTTAGATTTAAAATACATTTTACGTGTTAATCTTGTTTTGTTTTGTTTTGTTTTGTTTTAAAAAAAGGTAAGATTCAGTTTCTTTGGATTTTTCAGATTCAGTGAAGACAAAGCACTTTGTTTTCAAAGTTTAAAAAAAAGTTCCCCCCTATCCAAAAGAGCAGTGACAATTTGGAAGCAGCTAAACTAGAAGACTTGTTTTGCTAGACCAATTTATAACATATCTGTTGGATTAAGAAAACAGAAGGAACAAGATAGAAAAGAAAAATGACTCTTTGGGCAAAGCTTAAAATTTTGTAATAGGTCAAAAAGCTTTGAAGCAAAAATTATTTGTATGGGAAAGATATTTAATGTAAATTAGATAGTTATGAAATAATTAAATTAATGGAATCAGGAAGAAAAATTAAAGCTGGGTCATTTTAATATAACTAAAATTTTCAGTCTGAACAATGACAAAGTTAGGAGACTTTTTGAAGAGAAACATCTTTAATGTCAGGTTTTTTGTTTGTTTGTTTGTTTTTGTTTGTTTTTGTTTGTTTGTTTGTTTGTTTGTTTTCCAGGAAGGGTGTCATCCTTGAATGTCATCTTTCTTAGAAGACTAAGTGAATTCCTCCATTATTGCAAAAACCTTGTGCACTTCATGCCTCCCATGCAAGATCAGCTGTACTTAAACTGTTAAGGATGCTTTGTCTAACCTGTCCTTGGAAGCTACCCCAAGAGGCAAATCCCACATCCTCCCTAAGCAATCTATTCAAGACCCTGCCTGTCTTCACTATTACAATTTCCTCCCTATATTTTAATCTTATTTTGTGAAACTTAAACCAATTTCCCCTTGTCCCTCTCAGAGAGGATGTAAACCACTGTTTATTCTTCTTCATTACAAGGTCTTGTGCATATGTAAAGGACTCGCCCCAGGGACAGCCTTTTTCCTCAATTATATGAAGCCCTGTTTCAATTTTCTTTTTCCTGAGGTCATGTTTCTTGGAGTTTATTTGTTTTATTCCACTTTCTCCTACATTTTATTCTTAAGAATTGTGAACACTGCAATTTCACAACTATTCTCCCTCAAGCTGCCTTTCAAGCAATGTACTGCTGATAAGTTCTTTGAAGGGAGAGAAGGATTTACTTGACAAGGTGTTAATCGCCATACTAGTTTTCCAAAAGATGCTTGAGTATCTGAAGTTCTCCATCAGTATTAAGTCATTTATTGCACCAGATATCCCAGGCCAGATGTTCAATGGTAAACTTCAGCATTGGATCACTCCTTTCAACCTTCTGTCATTGCCTAGGGATTTCAATGGGTCTATCATCCCTTCTATTTTGTACTTCAGAGCATGTATATATGGTCAGGAAACTGCAAGACTTGTAAAAACATGTTGAACCAATACCAGAAAGGACTAGTATTTGTCAGGACAATCATCTTAACATAAATGTATGTAGCTGCTGTATCTATGCCAGCCAGGCTTGAGATTGTTTCAACAAATGTCAAAATACGATGCATCTGTCACAGACTCATTTGTTGCTTTACTGCTCTCCAGCTTCCTGCTCCTGGGTACCACACTGACAGACACGTTTATGTGATTCCCGTACATACAAAAGGCTGCTCCTTGGGTGTAATTTATGTATCATCTGTTTTACATTCTCAGAGAGTGTCCCATTAGGTGGAAGTCATACAGCCTTGTGTTTGGATCACTTTCTGACTCATGTGCATCTGTGTAATGTATTCCTTTCCAGCATCGTTTAGACATCAAAACAGTGCTTGTTCCTGGTATTTTATTGTACATTTTATTTATTTATTTATTTATTTATTTTTCTATTGACAAAGCTCAAATCAGGTAAATATTTAAGTAGGAATACTTTAGCCATGCTTCTTTATTCATTAAAATCACATAGAAACAAAAACTCTGCCTTTCTTCCTTCCTGCTTAGTTCACTAAAAAAAGAAACAAACAACAAAACAAAACAACAAAAACAACAATGACAACAACAAGCATTTCAATGTACTTAAAACTGCAAAATCTCTTTATTCTCCTTAATAATTCCCCAATATTTTCTGTTATCTGTAAGCTGGTTTGTGTCACTGCTGGTTTGTGTGGTGATGCAGTGAAACATTGTTTTTCCTTCAAAGGGGTGGTGATTTACCAACTGTGTACCATGTGATGCTGTCAGGCCCTGTTTGCACAGGACAGAATCTAGATAAGGGTCACCAAAGCCTAGCAGGATTTTGTCCATGGGCAGACAGAAGACACCCCACTACATAGGCAGACTTTATTTAAAGAACTGATAAATTAAAATTATTTTAATTGCAATTTCTCTGCGAACAAATACCCTTTGCCCTTTAAAATAAAGTGTATGATATAAATTGAACATCTCTATTCCCACAATGAGGGCATTCCTTTTTTAAAAAATAAGATTATTTGTAAGAGAATCTTGTTCAGTCATTTATAAATAGTCACCTCTGTAAACCAAGAAATAACCTTGTTTAAAAAACTACTAACATTGTTGTTCTGTTGTCACCTGCTGGTAATTGAAAATGTGTTTCTGTCAGTCCCCCCTAAGACAGAATGTAATTCTTTCTAAGATCTTGATCTTAAATTGGCAAGGAAAAAAAAAAAAAGTCAGTGATAAAACAGCTAGAAGTTGCTACTCGTTCTTTGCACTAGTGATATTGCTACTGCCCTTTCTTATAATCTAAGACATTATTCTTACTGGCTCCTGGAAGGCAGCAGTGCAGTCCTATTTTTTCATTGTTTTCTTTTCCTGAATTGGTATTGAACACTGCTTTGTACCAAAATGAGAGGACCTGCATTATGAGAAATGAAAACAAAAACTATCTAAAATCATATGGGGCCAAATTTTGAAGTCTTGCCTTAGCTTTTAGCTTTGTCATTACTCAAATTAATTCAAAAAGGATTTTACCTAAGTAGATTTTACCAATAATTCAGAAAAACTTTATCATTAAAGCTGGGGTTTATAGTTAGGGTATTAAAGAACCCCCTGTTCCTCTACTTCTGCTTCACAGAGTTAATCTGACTTTTCTTTGTCTGGTCTTATAGTGATATGGAATTACAAAACAGTATTATTCACACTGTTTTGATCTACTGTCCTGAGAAAGGAAATAGTGCCAGTGCTGAGAAATACTGCTTTGTAGCTTCTGGGCTTCAGGTGCCTCATGCATGATGAATCATAGGAAAGGTGGCATAGGCCATGTCCATTTACTCCTGTGGGCCACTAAAGATCAGCTGAGCTAACAGGAAAGAAGACTATTTATTCACAGAACAACCCCATAGATCCCCAAAAGCTATATAACAGCTTCTAAAAATAACTATTCCTCCCTGTGGTGTAAATATGCACACTTTCCTCCAGGCACATTCCTATTGAGTTACCATGTCTAACAGGCAACCACATAATTCAATTCAGTAAAAGTAGGAGACGGGAAGCCAAGCAAAGGATCATAGTTAAACTGCATCTTTTAGAGAAACTGAGATTCATCACTAAAACATCAGTTTTAAAAGGGATGGTTTTGCTAGACAATTTGTGTTATGTTATACATTAGCCAAGTTACAAATTCTTGGCTAATATTTTCATTAATTCAGTTTTTTTTGTTTGTTTGTTTCTTTATCACCATCACTTCTGTTTTTATCCGTCCCCACTCTCATTCACTCCTCACACACACTTTCTATTTTTTTTTTCAAGATCCATTAATCTTTGTTAAAAGTTTTTCTTAACTAGTAGTACAGGTTAGAGAACCATTTCCAACACACTCCAATTCTTTTGGAAATTTTAGCACTCAAAAATGTGTGATATCAGCTGACTTGAAGGTTTGGTTTGCTTTCTATCTGCAGAGATTATCACGCAGGCAATAAAAGTTTCTCCATAACTCTAACAGTATATCTCACTTATGTGAAAAGGCTGCTTCTGGGTCATGGGGGTAATGCAATTCATTCACTGTCATCCATTCCAGCCTGGTTGTCTCTGTGCTGGGAGTGGTAAGAGGCTAACTACAATCTGAAGGAAGATTTTTGATGTAGACACGCATCTTTTATGCTCTAGACTAGGACCAATGGTTCATATCCATTAGACCAGCAAAAGAAAGCAATCAGATGGCAATGATTTTCAATCACTACTGGTTCAGGGTTAGATTCAAACAAGTGACCTGAAGGTGAAATGTTCCACATCCCATTACTGATCCTCTAAATTATTCTTCCCCCACAGATGAGACTTGACACACATAAAAAAGTAGCTTGTGAGGAATTGCAATAGAAAAACTGAGACAGTAGCTCATAATAGATGTGGATTTTGTTAGCCGTTTATGCCAGGCATTATTGCTATAGTATAATGATAGGACAAAATTATTGATGGTATCTAGCAACTCATAATCAAGTAACCACATACAGCATACCCAGTTTATGAACTAATTCAACTGCTTTACAGTATATAACAATTTATTTCTCTTTATATGAAGAGAATACTAGAATCTCTGTATTTTAGAACTACTTAAAGAATACCTGACAAAATCTGTTTTCTCAAAGCAGAATTTATTTGTAAGATCTTACTGTCTTTATCCCCTTCCTCAAATAACTTTGAAATAGCTAGAAGGATTTTTCAGAAAATTCACCTCTGGGGTGTGACTAAATCTGAAGGGGAGAAAAAATGCTGTATCACATGAAGGATTTTGTAGGAGAAAATAAAATAGAAAGAAGATGAAAATAAAATTCCAAAATAAAATCTGCTGTAACAGATACTTTGGGGGTCTGGGGTTAGTGAAAGAGGTAGGAGAAAACTTAGACATTTTCCTTTGCTCACTAGACCGTTATCTGCCTCATTGGAGAGGAATATAAACATCAAATGTGAGATCTGAGGAAAAAACAAGCACTTCAAAAGACTCTCATCATTCTCCTTCCCCCTATCTGCCTTTCTGATACTACAAAGCATTTGGTAGCTCCTCCTTGGGGCTCTCCCCAGCCGACTCAGCAACCCCAGCTCATGTCCATGCACAAACACTACCAGTGCAAGAGCACAACATACCAGTCCTGTTTCAAACAGGAGTCAACAGCTTTGTGTTTGTCCAGGCTTGAAACTGTTTGAATCTCTGAGGGACTGAGTGGAGTAACTTTTTGCAGATTTGTGTTTTATGCTTACCCAATTGCCTTTTTTATTTTATTTTATTTTATTTTATTTTATTTTATTTTATTTTATTTTATTTTATTTTATTTTATTTTATTTTATTTTATTTTATTTTATTTTATTTTTGTAGTGCAGCTTTTTGTTTGTTTTCTTTTTCCAGAGTAGGCAATCATGAGGCAAAGTGAAAGAAGGGAAAAACTGTCACAGGGAATTTTCTCTATTATTCCAATCTCTGGCAAGCAGCTCGATGCAGCAAAGAGAAAACACGCAACAGGGCTGGAAGAGCAAAAGTGCTCTGCTCTAAAAATATGTGACAGTGAGTGATGCAAAAGGATGTAGGCAGGGAAGTGAGTGCTAGTAACACTTTCGAGGATCAATCAAGTGCTTGCCTTTTTGCTGTCACTTGAACTGTGGTGCCACTCTTACAGGACTTCAGACAACTGTTTGCTGAAGCACTTATGAAACCCAACAGCTCCACTCTGCATGGATGCGTGAAAAATAGCAAATAGGGAAAATTTTACTTTCTTCCATGTAAGAAAAGCTGGCTGAGTCTGGCATTAAACAAACCCTTCCTTAGAAGAATGTAAGATTGCTAGCACACTGAGAAGCCAGGTGAACTGTCAAAATCTAGATCTAGACCGACTTTGAAGTGTATTGGGACCTGAGTTATATAATTAAGTCAGAGAGAGAAGACTCCTTCACAATATTAACCAGCCCATATATAACTTGCAGATTGCCCTCTGAGTATCTAGGATGAGGGAAATCATCTTTCTCTACACAGAAGGAATCTGTACAGCTAACTTGGAATAGACAATTTTTAGATAGCTTGTATAAGGGTAAGTGAAACCAGCCTGTAGTATCTTTCATATAATTAGTGTCCTACTAACACTAAATCTATTGAATTAAATTTAAAGATCAGAAAAGAGAAGAAAGATTTGAAAATAGATGGATACTTAGCAAGACAGAGACAAAAAGTATTACTCCAGGATGAAGGTGACACAGAGGAGAAGACCTGCATTCAACAGCAGCCAGGTTGTATTCTGGGGGAGAAGAAGAGGCTTTTAGAAATCTTATTCCATATGAATAGTAGACAGTATGTTAGCAAAACAAACAGACAAAAACACTACTGTTTTAACTGTGTTATTTGAAACGTCATTATTTAAGAACCAATATAGAAGCTGTGAGGGATGGGAAGATGTTAACAGAGAATTTTGAAACAGAGTGTTGCTGTGGACAGGAAATACTTTACCCTAGATGGTTGTGCTCTCCAGCAGATTCAGTGAAGGACTAGGGGGTCTTTTTTAAGCCAGGCTTGAAAAGGTTCAGCACACCATATCTTGGACAGGTTCACAGGGGGAGGTTGCCATCTCTCATCTCTAAGCTAAGCTTAAGTCTAATGTAAACATAACAGTGTTTATTGCTTAAGTGTTGTCACTAGCAGTGTTTCTCCTTCTAGTAGAGGATAAATAGTGCTATTCAGCATTTATCAAGAATATAATAAGAATGTTTAAAGGATAGGAAAGGGAAAAAGTTGCAGAAAAGCACTATTTAATACATTCAGTTGCTCTGGGGATAAAAATATTGAATTGTCCAGAAGGCAGCTATATAGCACCATTGGTTGAATTGGTATAAATATAAGGAAATTGTTATTTACTCAGCAGAGAAGTGTTTATATGGCAGAATCAGGATATGCCTTGGAATGATGGTATGGAGAAAGAAAGATCTAAGGAAGAGCCACAAGCAAGTAGACGGAAAATTAGAAAACAGATTAAGTGTTTGCAACCCAGAAACTGGTAGCCAGCTACAAGACACCATTACCTTGAGATAGCCCTAAGCTAGGATGGTCTTTTTTCCCTGGAGACACAAGCATCTTTCAGGCTGCAAACAGGAAGCAAAGTGCACCAGCAGATATCCACCTGTCATATACAGGCCACGTGACTATTCATCTGCTGTACTCTCAAATCTGTGTTCCTGCCAAAGCCTTGCAGTATTGGACTGGGAAATTTTATGAATAACTTTTGAATAGCTCCAGATTTTCCATCAGTACAACAGAATCTGATAAAGATCTTGGCACTTCCATGCCTGACTGGAAAGGCTTTGTGGAGGGGAAAGGAGACAAGTTTGACAACTTTCAGACTTCATTTAGTTAGAAGATTAAACTGATTATGCCATGTACAAATCCACCAACACCGTGGCTGAGCCTGACTCTGTGTGTCTGTGTAAGTGGTGCTCCTGTTGATAGTCAGTCAGCTGCAGAACACTTTATTCAAATTCCCATGAGGAACCTGCTCAAGAAACACCTCTGAACAAGAGAAAAACTCTAAATACATGAAATCAAACCAAACTCCTTCATGAGAGGTGGCTACCTCTCCAGTTTGCTCAGCTTTGGACATCATCTCATCATTTCTTCCAGTGCCTAAGAGTAAATTGATGAAATATATGGAATCAAGGAGACTAAAGAATACGTTAAAGGCATTATACATCATGTGCTTGCCACTGACAACACTAATTTTTATGTCTGTGAATTTTGTGATCTTGTTCACCATAAGCAGCATAAAAACGTATGAAGAGGAACTAATATATCTTTATTTCCAACTGATGTACTATAGCAGAATTAATACAAGTCAGCACCAAAAATCATCCCATTAGAATATCAAAACCCATGCAAGTGTGACATGAAATGAGCAAGTGGAAACACAGACCAGCACTGTGTGATCCTGTATGGGGATGTGCTCCATTAGCCCTTTTGTTTGTCAGTGGGAACTGGGGAGGGTCTGCTGGAATATAAGCAACGTGAGCAATCAAGGGACATTTTTCAAGGCCCACAGTTGAGATGTAGTAGAAGATCATGTCTTTGCTTAAATTCTGGCTCACAGAGCTGGCACAATATTTGCCAAGACCATGAAGTGCCCAGAACTTAACAGCTTAGAAGTTCCTAAGTCCAACCTCCCCCTTCCTCTGCCATGCTCCTTGCTGTGAAAAGAAAAATATTGGAAGGTTTTGAGAGGCTCCCCAGATTGACGTCTGCTGTTCGATACCCACCTAATGAGCTGCTTAACAACTGTTACCAAAATTAATGAGTCAAGTCACAGTTGTAATTACCATATTGCAGATCACAGTATTGTATTAGATTACCATGGACTTCTATTTAGGAATATTTACACCATGACGACTGTTTAAAATGTGCACCAATGTTTTAGCAGATTGCATTGCCTCATAGCCCATATTTATTAGGCTAGGCAGGAATTATAGGACTCTTATCATGAATTCTTTGGTTCCAGCTTGTGGGGATCGATGAGGAGTCAATCTAAATGTAAGAATATCCAGGTCTTGAAAAATGCACAAATGATAAAGATAATAATAATAGTCATGTATGAGTGAAGACACACCAGAGGAACAAGGATCTGGTGATGACAACAGTAATCTGGGAAGAGAAGCAGACGCTTCACTATCAGTATATATTAAAGTAACTGTGCATAAATGACTCTGATTTAAATTCTACTTTAAGAGAAAGTGAAATGCCCAGAATACAGTGTTCTGGGAATTTAGGATAACCAAGAGACCAAGCATGTTTCCTTATTTAAAGCCATGTGTTTTTTGTTTGTTTGTTTGTTTGTTTGTTTGTTTTTCTTCTGTGTAGAACGAGGCAAGGAACAGAGCTTTACACAACAGCTTCCTATACATTATCTTGAAAGAACCATAATTCTACCTTCCTCCTACTCCACCCTCTTTGGTAATGAACAAATCTTCTCTACTTCATGAAATTAGACGATGTGGAAATAGCAGGGTTTTTCTGCTTTGGGGTTCAGCTCCTTTTGTTTATCACTAATAATGCTTCAGTAAGCAGTGATACATATACATACACATATATATATATTTGTATATATATATCATGTAAATATATATATTTGTGTATATATTGTGCATATATATACACAGTATATATATATGTATATTGTATATATATACACATATTGTATTTATATATATATACACATATATATGTGTATATATATTGTATACACACACTCATATATGCATACACACATATATAAAAGCGGCACCTGAACAAGTGCAATGAATCCAGCTGTTGGAGGGCTGCAGCTGTCCCTGGAGCCAGACACCTATCAGGAGGCACTGCCTGAAGCCTCTCCTTCACCAGCTCACTTCCATCTGCCTTCCTGCAACCCCAGCACTTCACCACATTTGTGGAACAGAGCTGGCCCATGTGCTTCCACATTGCTCCCACGTGAGTACGTGGGCAACGTACCACAAGTAGGGTGTGCACAGTGTGTGACAAGTAACTCAGATTCACAATGACAGCATTTGGAGCACTTATCTTTGGATCTTGCAATGGCAGTTTCAGAAGGGTTTGTCTTGCTTCCCCCATTTCCTTCTCCAAAGAGAGCCTAACAGGCACAGATATATGAGGCAACTCAATAACATCCACCCAGACAGGATATATTGAGCCAATTCAAGGGTAGGTGGATAGCAGCTGTGGTCCTGCCTGTGAAACACTGTAGTTGTTGCCATTGTTCAGTGAGTCATCAAGCCCCTTTTATTTACACTTCTATGTAAGTGCTGGCAAACACTGATTTACGTGCTGAAAGCTGGGAAGTGGGGTATGTTAAAGAAAGAAACAAACACATGTGCATGCACAGAGTGGCATCCTATCTCCAGTTCATCCAGGAGAATTTTAAGCCATGCAGACCTGAAACAGATTGACCTTTTATTACTTTTGAATTGAGGACAGATTTCCCCTTTAAAGGCTCAATTATATTGCTGGGCTTGTTTGCTTTTTATGATTTCAGAAGATTCCATGGTAACTTGGGCAATGAATCTTAGCTTAGGCTGTTTCATGTGCTGAATTTCAAGCTCTGAACTGTAGTTTGCAATTTTAATCAATCTGGTGTTTGCAAAATTATTCTATTATATTTAGTCTTGAAGAGCATTTATAGCAGACAAGTTACAAGGACTGATATTTGACAACATGGTTCAGATTAATGCCTGATTTTGCCCACTGGAGAAAATGGAATTATTCTGGAAATATGTGATACCTGGCCTTTTTGGAGAGCTGGATAGATTAATAATATCTGAAGTTCAGCTATGAAGAGATATTTTTCTGTCAAATTCATTCTATCCAGCATTCTTGATTGGTATATCATCCCTAATTTTTCTAGGAGAAATTTAATTATTTGGACACCTAGACAGAGCCTTTTATTCATTTTCTCTCTATCTGCAGAAATGCTTTTCTTAGTTGCCTAATGTTTTAATAATCTATTGACCTGCTCAGGAAACAGGCACCTGGATGCTAAACATTTTTTGCACTGTGGTTAAAAGAAGGTCCTGAAAGAGATGTTTGAAGTAAGTCAGTGCCAGAGTACTGTGCTAGTGTGCACGATGGGATCAGTGTTTACCACTCTGTGTATATTTCAGAAGTGTAAAAAAGTATGAGTAAACATTATACATCCAAGTCCGCATTTGAAACCATGACTGCCTAGGTAATAAGCTTTTCCTAACAGAGGATTTTTCATAACACCAATTAACATACAGTCAGTCCCTTTGACTGCTGGCTCAGAAAAATCAGATTTATTTCAAAGTACTTAGAAGGAAGGGAGGGAGGGAAGAAAGAAGGGGATGGAAGAAGAGAAGAAATGAAGATCAGGAAGAAAGGAAGGAGGGAGGCAGGAAGATAGTAAGCAAGCACGCAGAGGTGCACATAACCAATGTATGCACATAACAAGTCAATGTATGTTATATCCTTTTTTTCACAAGTTTCTCCAACATCACTATGAAGAAGATGGGATTTTTATAATTTTAATATTAGCATATTAATCTGTTGATTTAGTCAGAGAAATCTCTGCTGTTTTCCTATGTGACAGCAACTACACAATGAGATTTAAAAAAATGGAATGGCAGATGCTCTAAAATAAATTGTTCATTTAGATTCTAAAATATTGTTTCTCCTTCTCTGGTTTATAGCAGATTTTAAAAAAAAAAAAAAAAAAAAAAAAAAAAAAAAAAAAACAAAACATTTTTTCTTATTTAGGGAAAAAAGGTTAACAATTATCTGACCACTCATTCTGTGTCACTGAGTACAAGCAAATCTGGCATGCGAATCCTTGTCCTTAATTTTATTTTTAGGCACCTAATTTGTTTTCCCATTTGATGATATCTTCAGCTGAAATCGTAGGCTGCTGATCTCTCATTTTTTTCTCCTGCAGTGAATGTAATTGGACACTCTTAACCATGGCACAACTGTTCTAAATGACACAGAAAGTAAACGAAGGCTGCTAGATTAAAGAGAAGTCTCTCAATAGATTTGTGATTAACTTGCAACTATAATAAGAAATTCCATGAAAATAGAAATGAGTAGGAAAGGTTAACCAGCTAAGACAGGAAATTATTTCAACAGCAGGGGGAAAAAGAAAGAAAGCAGATAGTCTCTCTACAGATACAATTCTGACATCAGCTGTTTCTCAAGAGCAATAGACTAGAGCTAAGCAAAAGAGGCCTGTAGGGCTAAAAGATACAGTTCAGATTAGAGATCAGGATTTGTGTACTAGTTCTCATCACTAGCTTTCTGCATAGTTCTGAAAAGTAAATAAATAAAAAATAAATAAATGAAACAATGCCTCAATTTCTCTTCCTTCCACTCTGTTTATCCTATAAAGTCATTAAGAGTTTGTGTAAAGGTTAATGCCAGTTTCCCCAATCTGGTAGCTACAGATCTAACAGGACAACAGATAAATCTTTCCATACTCACATATCTCAGCAACGTACCACATATCATTTATTGCACAGTATGACAAAACATGCAAAAGATGAAGTTCATGTCCAGCTGTTATGAACACAAGGCTATATACATGGCTTTAATTAAAAGTAAAGTCAACCTGATGCCCACAGATAGTTCAGAGTAATTCAGTTTTTCAGTAGGGAGCTTCTGTGTAAAAAAGGAAGAGAGATGAGAAGTGAAACCAATAATTCTTTGAGTAGAAGAATTAATGAACCACATCTCTTTTTTGGGTGGCGTGTCTGCTTTTCTAATAAAAGGTCAGATTATTGTTCTTTCCACCGGCAAAAGCAGTAAAAGAACCTCTATTTTCACAATACTCATAGAAATGAACTAATTTCTTCACCTCTATTTATTTGTTAAAATTTGCTTGAAAATAGCCCATGGATTTGAAATTTATCAGGAAACAATCTCCTCTGAGACTAAACACTCAGCCAGAATGCTTGCATAATGCTTGTTTTCTTGGAAAATCATTAAAAAAAAAAAAAAAAAAAAAAAGAGAGAGAGAGAGAAATAAAAAAAAGAAAGAAACAACTTCTTATTTCCATTAACTTAGCTTGCACAGTTCATAGCATGCATTCCCAGATGAGCCAGTCACTGGCCATTCCCACATGGCCATTTCTTGCTCTATGTAGGCAAGAGTTCTAAAATGAAGAACAAAGTATGTTAAGGGTTTGAACATCCCTCTTTTATTGCAAGGTGCTCCATATAGGTCAACTTTATACCTACTGTATAAACTAAAGTAAAAGGAATTGTTTCAGAGACAAGTTTGCCCTGTAAGCTATCTCCTGTGCTTGTCTCATTTTGGATCAGCTATCATCTTTGTCCCAGGTAGTTTTGATAGCCTAAATCTTTTCAGAATGCTCTCTTTTGATAACTTAATTGTTTTTTTCTTGCACCATTCTCTCACTGGAGCATTGGCAGCATAGTGTTCTCCCTTCCTGCGCTGAACATAACTACAGCCAGTAACATGAGTACAAAATAAATGGTCAGCACCCTACAGTAAGTATTAAGTCTCCTTGTTCTATTTCAGCCAGTTACATGAAGTCAGACAGCTACTCTTTATCCCTCACAGACCCTGTGAACTCAAGGACCTCACAAACGAATAACAAAGAAGTATTTGGCCTGTACTGTTTTACTGGTTTATGTTAACAAGTATGACAATGTTGGGCTGCAGCCTGCAGGCATGTTGCTATTGTACCCAATTCTCTGTTCTTAAAAATAAGTATTTTTAAAAAGAGCATACTATCTTTTGGGATCTAAAACAATGGGGGGGGAGGGAAAAGTGAAATTTGCAAGGACATAGATACTGTCTGTGCAAAATAGGTCTGAAATGTCCTTAAGTTTGTTCCTTACTTTTTTATACACTTCAATTTTTACATCCTGACAGAGAGATCAATATGAGCATCACTTTGTTTAAGAAAAAATGGATTTCAATTATTTTCATTAGAGCAAATTAGACACCATATTTCCCTTATGCATTACAGAGAAGAAGGACCATAATGTAAAGGTCAGATCAAGGTGGGAGACAAATGTTCATAAATCCCTCCAGATTACAGCAGAAGGTTTCTTGAACAGACAGTATTCTACCTACTAATCTCTACCCTCTAATCACCACCTCAGAGCATGCCTGCATTTGGTCCTTCTTATGAAAAATCAGAAACCTTTTGCCAAAAAAAAAAAAAAAAAAAGTTATTGCAATACTTAGGACTATTCGTAAAGCAGGTGTCTCTAAGGCTTGGCTCAGACACAAGGTCCTGTATGGAATACACATGAAGACTGAACTCTATGGACCATAAAACAGACACTGTAGCCAGACTGGAGTCAATATAACCATCATGCTACCACACCAAGGAAGGAACAATGTAATATCTGAGATCTTGAGTTTATAGACCTGCAGGGACCTATCACTCTAGATGTGTCTCACCAGGGGTGAGCAAAGGGGAAGGATCACCTCCCTCTACTTGCTGGCAACACTTATCCTAATACAGTCCGCGATAGCACTGACCATCTTTGCCACAAGGACACTTTACTGGCTCATAGTCAGGTACCCAGGACCCTCAGGTCATTTTCTGCAGAGCTACTCTTCAGCCAGTTAACTCCCAGCCTGTGCTGGTGCCTGAGGTTATTCTGCCCCAGAAGCAGAACTTTGCACTTCCCTTTTTTGAAATTCATGAGGTTCCTCTGTGCCCATTTCTCCAGCCTCTTGAGATCATTCTGAATAGTCATCCACTTTACCAGTCAATCCTCCCAGTTTTGTATTGGCAAACCTGCTGAGGGTACACTCTATCCTATCATCTATATCATTAATGAAGATGTTAAGCCGTCCTGACCTCAATGTCAACCCTAGGATGTGCCACTAGTCACTTGCCTCCAGCTGGACTTTGTGCTGCTGATCACGACCTTCTGAGCCCAGATTTTCAACAATTTTTCAGTCCACCTCATAGTCCATACTCTGATCCATACTTTGTCCGCTGGAATAATGTTATCAAAGACAGTATCAAAAGCCTTACTAAAGTTGCAGTAAACAACATTCATCTCTCCCTTCATCTAGAAAGTCAATCAATTCTCTCACAAATTATCAAGAGTGGCCTTTCAGTAACACCAGCCAGTTCCCTCAGCACTTGTGGGTGCAATGCATAGGGCATCATGGGCTTGTGCATGTCCAGTTTATTTACATGTTCCATAACCAAAGGTAAGGATTGCTTGCTCCAGACTATCCCTCTGGTCTTGGGTCTGGGATTCTGAAGGCCAGTCTTATCAGTAAAAACTGAAGTGAAGAAAGCACTGAGGCAATCAACACTGGTCTTCAAAGCAGGTGCTATGAGAAGCTTTCTCCAACCAGATCAGCATCACTGTTTGTGTCCAAATGAAGGAGTACATGTTAAACGTTGGTCACTACAGGCTGTCACTGCAGACAGAAACATACGAGAAATTAAAGATAAACAGAGATAAACATCACTGATATACAGAAGGAACACAAGGATAGAGGAACTTGGACCATGTTAACTTAAAGAAACAAGTAGGGATATGTGTATCAATACATGCTGGGAATGAGCAATGTCCCCAGTAAGAATCAGTGTCCTTCCATGTATCTCTGAATCCTCACAGAATATGTTAAACAAACTCCAGCTGAATGGTGGATTAAGAAAAAGCAAAACATCAGGATTTTAAGACAGTAAAACATGGACATAATGCAAAAACACAAGTAGATGGAAATCCCAAATTTGCTTTTAAAAAGTGAGCCACTCCTTACTCAGATAAGATTAGCATGTTCATGCAAGGCAGAATGCAATCCTTTGAATCATCTCAAAGCTTCCACATTTTTTTGCGGCCCCTCAGTCATCTTCCTGCTATTCACAAACATGCCCTGCTTATAGCCTCCTCAAATGTTGCTCCTCAGAGACACTTGCCTGGCTATTGGTGAGAGCATCTCTGCATTGTTAATGAGCAGACTTCCTTCCATACAAGATGCTGTACTCTCATCTGATCCCATTTCCTACCATCCATCCATTCAATCATATCCCGCTTTGAACTTTTGCCCTCTTTAACTCTGTATGCAGGCTTACAATCCTTAGACATAAAAATACATGGATACACTTACGTTTATCTACCACAGCCAGAGCAGCCTCCGGGATACTGATTTAATGGCTCCTGTTCTGAGGACAAAGTTGTTTATAAATATGGATGTAACTGGGCATACCAGTGGGAGGCAACTACACATTATCCCCAGGTGTCTCTCTAGGAGATCCAATTCAGTTAAAAAGCATCCTTCTAAATGCATACACACACACACAACTGCTATTTAGATGGGCACAAAACACAGATCTTTACCACTGATATGAACAGAAAAGTTACAATGGTGTAACAGTCATTGATTCTCATCCATTTAGTTTGTAGTGTTACATTCATAGAATCATAGAATGGTTTGGGTTGGAATGGACCTTAAAGATCGTCTAGTTCCAACCCCCTGCCATGGGCAGGGATACCACCTATATTCTTCCCATAGGAATATAAATAAACACAAAGAGACGACCATTTACTCCCTGTGGAATGAGAAGCCTCAGTCTTTGAAGAAGGCTGTGTGGACGGAGTTCCTTCCTCCAGTCTGTTCTCAGAAGTTTCCTGCAGGATCTAGTGCAATGGGACATTCTGGGAATTCAGCCAGGTGAGATGCCGAGTCCAGTATGAGAAAACTATAACAGCACAAGAGCACATGGATTTTATTTTTTTTTCTTTCTGGGACAGCAGTTAGTATCTTCTGCCAATATGACAACATTCCTCTAGACTGTATGTCAGAAATGCAATTGGTTTTTGTTCTTAATCCATGAGACTGTGGTCAAAGTTCATGCTAGCTGCTTCAGAGGGGGTCTGGTTGGGTTGCAGGCAGCAGGAACATCCATTGCTGCAGAGCACAAGCCTTAGTCTGGAACTCTTTGCAGGCTAATGCTGGATACTTTGGTGGTGTGGTAAGGGCTTTGCAACCTAGCATATAGTTTCTGTTCCTCATTGCATGTGTTGCTGAGTAGTCAAATTTAATAAATAAATAAATAAATAAATAAATAACATTATTAAAACTGTCTCTTTAAAGACAATCAATGGATAAGAAATTGGCTAGTGACATAACCTTTCAAATGGTCTAAATAACTGATCAAGACCAGAGAGGAATAACATTTTTAAAATATTAGATTTTGTAAGCAGTTGTACAAATAATTAACTTTAAATTATGCAGCCAGGCAATAATGTATATTGCAGATTTCAAAGTCAGAAGAACTGCAATTACAAAGGCAAGCAAATGCTGCTAAGAAAAGGCAGACATCTTCTATTGATTTTCAGGTAAGCCAGTCAGAGCAAGGCCAGTGTGTTCTACTTCTTCTAACAGTAGGAAATTGAAAACCAACAGGACCAATATTCTACCTTTCTCAGTCTGTTCTGGAAATGCTCCTCCTCTGAGCTTCTGAATCACCATCTTTATTGCTATTTATATATAGTTGTTCCCAAGATGATGGAAGGTAGTTTGCAGGCACTGGAAGTCAAGTCCCAATCATCTTAGTGTTTTATTTGCATTTGTAAAGGGCAATGTTAAATTGCTTCTAGAGACAAAGAGGAAAATTGATGAGAAATCATTTTATTTTCTTTTGTAAAGGGCAGTAGGCACATACAGACACAAGGGGAAGGAGGCAAACTAAAGAGATTTTTCAAATCAAAAGAGGATGTTAACACTTGTATGTGAAGCAAAGGGGGTGGTAGGAATCATGCCCTTTATGCAAAACACAGGTGCATGGACAAACCATTGCTGAAGAAACCATTTCTTTCCAGGAAGAGAATACATTAGATAGACAGGCAAAGGGAAGAAAAAAAAAAAAAAAAAAAAAAAAAAAAAAAAAGGCACCATGAAAATTGTCTGGGTAAAGAAGCTGAATGAAGATAAAACCTGTAGTGGCACGGGGATGACTAAAAATCAGCAATAGGGAAAAATGGACCACCCAGATGGTCTTTACCAATAGAGAAGCAAACTGAAAACTACTTTTCTCAGTTTCACTTACAAGCTAACATCATGGAAATGTCTCCATTCCTGCATCAGCTGGGAAGAACTCTGCCCAGCCAGTGAAAAAAGGTTGCTCACTCCACTGTCTCATCTGGCTCACAGAGTGAGAAGGATGGAGAATGCATATGAGGTTTCTGGTTCTTCCACACTACTAAAAAGCAATTTAATACTTTCCAGAAGTGAAAAGAAAGGCAGAGGAATTCTTCACTTCCCTTCTATCAGTTGCCCTGGTATCTAAATTATCTTCTAGGCTGTGTGCCCAAAATCGTTATGTGGTGCTATAGAGATGTAGAGTAATCTTTCTTCACCTGTGAGTGAAAATTGGAGTTAGTATAAAGAGAACAACCCCTTAAGGATTTACTGTACTCCAAGGACTTGGTCAGCTATAGCAATTTGTTCCATTATGACTAGTTTCCGTATCGCTGCAATATGCTGATGGATATGTCTCTAAGATTAAAATCTGCTGTTATATCAGTGTAAAGCCAACACAAGGCAGATACAAAGATTTAGTCTCAGTATCTGTTTTGGTATCTAAAATGTTTCTGCATTTAAAACATTTCTTGCAGTATGTCTCTATCTATTTTGGGTTTGTATTTACATGGAGAGGTTAACCTACTCACAAATTTCAGAAAGTCCTTAAAAAGACATGTGGCTGCATGCAAGCTTTTCAGTTGACTTAAAGATTAAATGCAATGTCTGAACCCTAGCACTCCTTGATAAATGGGAAGGACTTGGATGCAAAATCCTGGCTTTCCAAACCATGCCATATGCATGGACTCAGACCTGAAGTACAGTATAGTTTCTCCTGATCACAGCCTTGAAACAGGAAGGTCAGCTCAAAACATTCTTTCACAAACTGTTCTACCTGTCCTTCTGCCCTCCTTGCCCAACCTTGTAAATGATACAGACTCCCTGAGGTTTTCTAGGGCTGGTTCTGTTTGAGGATCTGCCAAATAACATATCTTTTAGCACCTTAGTCCAAAGTCTATAATAATGCTGCCAACTTTTTTTTTTTTTTTTTTTTTTTTTTAAATGAAGGGGACATTTAATTTTTCTTTATCTGCACTTCTTTTAAAAGACTATTAGGAAAGGCTTGCCTGCATTTACAGGTGAGATTAGAAGGAGGGGAGATATGGGTGCTAATCACTTGCCACTTGGAGACATTCAGTGTACAAGAAGACATAAAGTTTAAGTGTAAGTCTTGATTCCCTGCCAAGGCAGAGCTTGAGCTCATTTGCTCAAAGTCATGCCCAAGCTGACTAGCCATTTGCTAGAGTATGAACTGGAAATAGAAGCAGTGCCTGCAAGATAAGACCTAATCATGTGGCAGAGAGGCAGTCATATTTGACAAGGAAGTGAAAATAAGAGGAAACAAGAGCCTAGGCTAACTGTTTTCCAAGAAATTGGGCTCAAAGCCACACATGAAAGTTATACCCCAGTTCAGTAAGTCAGAAGCTACTTAAAAATAAACCAAGGCAAACCTGATTGATTGTGGTTTCCAGACTGCTGATCTGATGTTTGGATTTCATCAGCAGTTCTGAAGATGGAAAAACAACAGTAACGGATTCTTGCTTACATGCTTATTTCCAGATGCTGTAATGTTGCATGAATATTTCCTGCTTGACTAACATTTCAGGTAAAACCTAAACTACAAGTCCAAAATACCATGGAATTAACTAATCTTTAAGAAATCGTATGTATTGATATCCATGTAGCAGCTTCTCCTGAGTTCCTTTTCTACGTAATATTTTATTTTGATCTATGTATTTTGTAGATGAGTCACCAATATCTGCTCAAACATGTTTCTAGATAGACTCTACGAGACTGTGATAATGAAAAAAGATAGTCAGATGTTTTACCAGTACAATGTTATTTATTACTTGAAAAACCAACCAAACAAAAAAAAAACACACAAACCAAACCAACCAACCAACCAACCAAAAAAAAAAACCAAACACATAATTCAGACTGCAGGTTCACTGCATTTGTATTTCTTAGCAGATATCTACCTCCTGTGTCCCTTGTTAAACAAAGAAATATGGTTCCAAGCTGAACTCCTTAGTCTTACATAAGTAACTTCTGAGAATTAGAATTGAAGTACTGTGTCAAAGTACCTATTAACCATGTTTAGTGTGTTATGGAGATAAAATAAGAATTCAAAAATAAATGATTGATTATGAGAATAGCCGTTTCTCTCAAGGTTCTTCTGTAATACAGAAGCACAGCTGAAGTAAACAAAGCAGCAAATACAGGTGCATCCAACTCAGAAAACGGAAAGAAGCAACTCAGTGTCAACACTGGATAAGCAAGTGATACTCACTGGCTGCTCTGCAATTTCTGTAGAATCTCTTCTCCAAATAAATAATCTTACCTAAAAATAACTAAATAAATGCTATGGAGGCAGAAATAGGTCTGTGGTAAGTCCTCTGACTTTCATGGAGTAGGGCTTACAATGGAGTTCATCTCTGTAAAACTGATATTGCTGATTCTGTTATTTACATTTCTTTAGCACTTGCAAGTCTGACTAGGACCTTGTTTTAGCAAGCATTAGGTGCTTGTATCAAGGAAAAAAAAAAAAAAAAAAGACCATCTTTCTTGAAGAATGCAACATTTGGAGACAATTAGCAGTTGGTAGTAGTTAATAGCAGGCAATGGATAAGCAGAAGGTCGCCGTCTTCTGCTTAGTCTGAATGTACATATCTGAAATCTAGTATTTCTTTGATGGTGACCACTTCAGCTGCAATAAGTGTAAGTAAAAGCTTAGGCTTAAAAAAGGCTTAAAAAATGATAAAATAAAAGAAATCTATGCACAACATTTTTGATCTTTGCTTTCTTTATATGTACCTGCATTTCTCTTGTTCTACACTTAATTGTGATAAATGGCTCCAAAATTATTGCAGTCTGATAAAGTTGGATTATGTACTTGACTGCCAATAAATATGGCTAGGCTTTGAGGAAAAGGATGCATCTATGTACGTATATTTTTTATTTATATTTCTAAGAGAAGCAAGAAACAAAGGTAGTTTGAACATGTATGCAAAGCCTTTACAATGGGTTCAACTTAGATGGCATAGGGTTCTCCTGAGCCAGTTTCAGGACTGCACAGTCCCAGTCCCTTTATCTTAACAAACTGTGTCCTAGTGAGCTGAACATCATGGTGATTTTTGCTACTTCTCACATTTCTAGATGAGCTCTTTCTTCAATCAAAGATGATGAAGTGAAATGAAATTATGAAAGGCAGAAAACATAAAGCCCGAAGTGTGACCTAGGAATCTTAATTTTCCTCAATCATTGCTGTAACGGAATGCAAGTCTGCAGCAGCAGGGGTGAAATTACAGTACAAATTACCATGCTATGCCAGATAAATTATTCTCTGCAGCATGGTTATTAAGTGATAGATAAATAACTAACACTGTAGGACTGATTGACAAAATATAAGTGACCTGGAGCTAAGCAGGGCACCGTGGAAATAACATTGCAGAGCCACTAATATTTTAACACTGAAATGAGATTTACCAAAGCAAAAGTCTTAAAATAGTACATAACTGAACCAGATACAAGTTAAACAGGTACTTAAATCTATTTAGCTGAGAACTCCTAGCCTCATGAAATGTCTCACATGAATGTTTCTTATAGGCAATTTTGGTGTATGTTCTCTGTCACAAGAGGACTCAAAACTAAGCTTTAGACTCCTGCTGAGAAAGAGCAACTGGATTTTTCCCTTCAAATAGGTATCAATGGATGGTTACTTTCTTTAACAACAGCTTCAAAGAGAATATGGGATGTGGGCTCAGAGGCTATTTGGTGACATGGTGTCCTAGAGGTTTAGAAGCAGAGCTAATAAAGAGAGAAATGATTCAGACTATTGTCAAAATGAACCCAAGAAATCACAGACTATATGGATTCTCTGGAGAATTCTCCATTATTTCAACAGCTGGGACCTGTGTAGTTGGAACATTTCTGCGCAGAAGAATAACTTGTAGCTTACTATTTGTGATTTCTCAAATTAACTCAATATTTTCTACCAGAACTTGTGACATGTTTATGCAAAGGATGCTGTTTGCCTTGAAAGAAAATGATTCTCTTTAGGCCATTCCTAGGAAAGAAAAATATTCCTATAAGAGAACGTAAGGACAACAGTCTCAGAATAGGGTTTTAGAGAAATAAAGAAATCTAGATCAAGGATAAGAACACCAACTTTTTAGAAATTGAATATACATCTGATATTGGGCAAAGAAATATGATTGGGAAAGAAGTAATATACACCATTTTCCAAAGTCATGATGGAGCACAATCACCTAAGTGTACTGCACCAGAAAAAAACAAAAACAAAACAAACAAACAAAACAAACAAACAAACAAACAAAAACAAATCATTAAATAAAAGTGGTGAAAAACATGCATGTTCTTAACCCAGCTTTTTACATTTTTTTTCTGCTGGCTAGAAAAACTTGTTCTGAAAACTTTGTGTTAGGTCCTTCAACCTTCACTTGCTGCAGAATAATCAAACTCTTTATCTGAGTTCTTACAAAGTTGGAGTATGGGAAAATAGAAGCAGTACAGCTTTCAGGCCAATGGCAGCTGAACACAGGTCTCTGGCCTGATAAATATATGCTTACACGTAGGATCTGATATGATCCAAATAGCATTCTGGCCCCAGGCCAGGTGAGGAAGAGTGACTAGTGCATAACTATAATAAGTGAGGAAATGAGCCAATATTTTGCTACTGCTCTTTATTTCAGTGAAACACCTACTGTCTGAAGATCTCAAAACATTTCATAGAACAGCACTGACATGATGCTTAGAATGACACAGAGATGTGTTTTGCCTCTGTGTGCATGTCACTACTCCTATTGGAGTGTATCATAGGTAGAGGGAAGTTGAACAAGGCTGAATAGTAATTGCAAAAGTCTTGTGGATATTTAAAATCACATTAAATCTGTCTAATTAAGCATCCATTCCATTTAACATGAAACATCAGCAGAAATAGGGTTTTCCTACTGTAGAGTCTGGATCTCTCACTAGAGAATGTCATGATGTGTGATGCCCGCTCACAGTCACAGCCTCTAATCTTTCACAAATGCAGAACAAGCTGAGAAAGAATGTAGAGAGACAGGCAGAAGAAAAATAAAGGCAACTAAAGAGACCGACCCGTGAAATACTGTGAATGTTCTGGACATAGACAAGTAATCAAAGCTATCAGTAGGGATCAGGGTGAAGACCAGATTCAGATACAGTTAGTAGGAAGCTGGCCTGTGGGTAGAAGCAGACAAAAAAGGAAGCACCATAGCTAACTTACTGTCTCCTTAACAGAGAACAAAATGCTGGCAGGTGACAGTAAACACAAAGAGATTGAAGAAGATGGCTCTCTAGAGAAAGGCCCTTGTCAGAACTTTTAGAACACAAGAAAAAGAAAGGCAGATTTTTGTTTTCTTGTTTTCAAGTCAATTTTGAAGCTGAATGTAGCTCTGTTGGGAAGAGAATTGTTCCCTGGGGGAATTAGGGAAGTTGTAGAGTTCAAACAGAATGAAGAATAGGGGGAAATCGATATTTTTGCTCTAGAGAATTGCTTTCAGTAGTTGGTGCTCTCTAAAATCAAGGCAGAAATTAACAAAACAAAAATGAAAACAACAACAACAACAACAACAAAACAAACACCACCCTCTAAATTATTAAATATTGATCAAAAAAAAAAAAAAAAAGGTAAGTAATTTGACAGTGAAACTTCTGGTTTGGACTAAGCTTCCTGCATCAAATTTCATAAAAAATATGAGAAAGACATTGGAGTAGAAGATCTTTGAGGGAATATGCCTTCTTTCCTTGCATCTTGACTCATCATCCATCAGTATGCTTATTTGGTCTCCAAACTTTTCCGTTGCCCGTAGATAAAATACTGCAAGGTCGTGTCATCAGCCAGTATCCAAATATGTGCATATTCTATCTAGCGTAACTGGGATGATTTAAGGTTGGATAGCATTTCCTGACCTTTAGAATGGAAGATGCTTTTTATCTTAACCAGTGAGACCCTGATATAAATAATCCAGCTAGATATTAAAAAACAACCATTTAATACTTTCCCTTTAGACCTATTTCAGCAGCTGCATTTTCCTGCAGCAGCAGTCCAGGTGGTATTCTCCTCTTCCCTGCATAATACCGCAAAGTACAGGCCTTATAGCTCTGCCCTTAATTGGTAGTGGCATGCTGAGAAACACTGATGGTTCTGCAAAGTCTTGCATGCATAAGAAGATCGCTGTTGTCTTTAATGTTCAGCTCTCCTGAAATGGCAGGTGTTTTGCTTTCATTCTCCCCCTTCTGCCTTCTTCATCTCCCTCTCCTCAAATATAATCTTCACGGGAAAAAAATAAAATCAGCTAGGAGCAGGTGGTTTTAAGCAAAGGAAATTATGTTTTCTGCTCCACTGGACTGTCTCTTGCCCTGCAGTATGGGAGAAATCTCAGAATGTGCATGCCAGAGCCAGGGAGCTTGCACCAACCAGGGGTGTTCCTGAGGGAGAACAAGTTGCTAGCAGTACCAAGATGAAAACTTAGTTGGCTTGCTTGAATTTAATAGGATATCTCACACCGTTGACTGTTGCCATGTTGGTTTAGCTGCTGTTCCAGACAGATAGCTCCAAAAACTCATTGAAGCAGCTTCTGACATGACAGTGATTCATAGTTTCTTTCTTTTGTCACCAAAGGAAGAAATGAAACTGGGATAAGAAAACTGTATTACTCCTCAAGCTCCCCTCTATTTGTTTTACAACAAATCTTCTGTGCAGGCAATCCTCTGGACCAATTTGTATAGCCACGCATTGAAAGAAACTGCAAGAGGACTCGCAGAGACTGAGTTGCTCTCATGGAAATGCTCATTTTGAAGTCCTTACTGAACTGTATCTGTGTGCGGTGCATTCTTCATGGTACACAGGCTTTGTCTCAGCTGGCATACAGATTCAGTACAGCCACCATATCCCATATGTATAGAGCAGGACAGCACCCATACTGAGCAGAAACTGCATGCTGCTGTTGAGACGATTTCTATATGATATAAATATTACTGTCTCAGAAACCTGAAGTGGTTCAAAACAGCAGCAGTGTCGAGACTTTATGCTCAACAGCACCTTTAGGACTGGGCTACAGCAAGAGCTTTCAGGGGGAAACTGAGTCAGCCTTCCTCATTGATGCATATGCAATGAGTTAGCCTCTGGGACACATTTTCAAAGTCTATGGCAGACTTTCACTCAAATTAGAAACAGTCACGTGTCCAAAAGTCCACATTAAGTCTGTAGTTGTGAAAAAAGCTGAACCCACATCAGCCTTCCGTTCCCCAAAATACATGGTGCATGGAGTCTTCCACCTGAACTCCTCAAAATGATTTACAAATGTTGCTCCTCACAGCCTGTCTGCTGATTCTGTAATAATGTTATCTAGCCAAGCACACATTTCCCGTGCAACTAACTCCTTCAGCTCTCCTACTTGCTTGTCAGAAAAGCACTCTGTGCTGGTGCTTGCTGATGCTTGCAATGGAATTTCATCATCCTTGCCTGATTCTCACAAAAGGGTGGTGGCTAAGCAACCTTTCCTTTTCTTGGAATTGCCTCTGGGGATGAATATAACTGTGGCAGAAATAAGTAGGTTCTCATTCAAGGCTCAAGTTTTCACTCTCATCTCTGCTCCCAAGGCTCTACCCGTCATCAGTCCAATTTATCCCTAAAAACCATAAGGTTTCCACACTTTCTGAATGTTTGAGAACCAGGATGATTTAAACTCAAATATTTTTTCTATGTATATTACAAATCTGGCTGGTATCTAAACTACTTGAATGTGAATATGAGATTTGCTCTGGGCCAATGAAGAAGTGTTGAATTTAGGGGCCATTTCCAGTGGAGGGCTTTACTTGTATTAGCAAATATTTCATGAAATATCTCTTTCCAAACAAAAACATTGATGGGAGCATGGATATTTCTATAAACTCATCCCATTTAGTGTCTGTTGCTATTCAGTTCAATTTTAATCCTGACACCAGCAGTTTATGGGTGTGGATCCTGTGGCCAAGGGCACAGAAACTCAAATGATTTGAGACAAATCCACATCCAGGTCCCAACCTAGAAATGGGTCATCTCCAAGCCCTAAGGAAACAGGCACACCCTGTGTGATCCAATTGATTGCCACACAACTCCAGGGCTTGACATCTGCGTTCAAGCTTCTCTCCCCAAATTCCATTTGCTTCAAAAGGTGGGATATTGGGGAGGAGGGAGAGGAGCCATAAGAAACAAATGACTAACTGCAAGAGGCAGCAATTGGACTCAGCATGCTCTGCTAATACACACCTGATAAAAAGCATTTTTTTTCCTCCTCACTGCAAGCAACCAGTTTTATTAACATTGAACGATAATGTGGAATGACTGTGGGGGGAAAAATGTTTAAAATAATAAAAAGAAACCCTGCAGGTGAGCAAGATTGATTTTAATAACAGCAACAGAAGAAATACATCTCTGGGACATTTTCTTCCCCCTCCTCTTTGCAGGGTAAGATGTGTCGAGTCTGGCGTTGTCAGTCTTACCAGCAGGAGGCCAGTGACAGGTTGAGCAGCGTGGCTGACAGGACTGAAGTCAAATCTCGAAGAGTAGTGCAGCGCAGAATAGCCAATACTGCAGATTATGTGGGGGAGAAGGGATGCACCAGGGTTGCTCAGATATCATTACACACAGCAAAAATAAAGCCCGAAACAAAAACAACTCACAAACAAATCAGAATGACAGCTCTGGAAAAAAATAAATAAATAAATAAAATAAAATAAAAAATCACAGCAAGTACTAAACTCCATCGTATTTGGATCAAACTGAATTACAAGAAAACTATCACTAGCAACAAGCAAACAGGCATGCATTACCTCTCACACTCCTTGAAGGGGGAAGGTAAAGTTGCAAAACTATTTTTAAAAATAAAAGTCTTGGTGACTTAGGATTACACCTGGGCTGAAAGTGATGGATACAGTCTAAAATGATATCTTCTTGGCACTACATTCTGCAGTGACCGTGTAGCTCCCATTCAATGTTTAACTGTCCAAGACTTATCAGGTAATGGCAATGTCACTCCCACATTACTCACTCAAGTAACAGCTACATGGATGCGAAGCACATTAGATTTTCACAGTATGTGACATTTTTGCTGGGATGGTGAAAAATCAGCATTTGTGCTTAAAACTTTGAAGTTGTTTCTCTGCAACATGTTGTGTTAAGCTTTTTTTTTTTTTCTTTTTTTTTTCTTTTTTCTCCCACTTGTCGTCAGAAGCCATCTCCTCATGCCACTCACACTTCAGCATGGCAGTGAACATAGCTCAGCCTGCTGAGCTATGAAGTCCTATTATTCAGAGGAATTCTTGTTGGAGTTTTTATCAGTGTTCTGCAGCAGCTCATCTTATCTGGCACACTTCTTTGGGGGAAAAGAGAGCTTGAAGGCTTTCTCAACTGCATCTTGCAGGTTTTGCCTACCTTCTTAGATTTAATGATCTTTTAGACTCTTGCACATTGTCTGCACCAACTAGGTGCTTTATCACAATCCCTATCACAAAACAGCAAACCTGGAAACTTTCAGTTCTCAAAAGAGAGGAAGTGGGAAAAGGATTCTTTGATATTACTTCCCATGAATGTCCTATTTTTGACAAACAAACACAAAGTGTCAGCATGGGTTCTGATTCCAGAAGGCAGCTACATCGTGTCTAATCTATCTGTTAGACTGGCCATTGGGATAATGGGACCCCAAGGGCAGAGCTGGGTGAAAAGTGCTCAATGTCAGTTTACGCACTACAAAAAGAAATGAAAGAAAAACAGGAGAGAGTGACAGACAGAGACTGAGAAGAAGCAGCAACACATTTGGGGCAGAAGAGGGAGATAAATCCTACTTGCAAATGTTGATCACATTTGGTGATTAATCTCAGCCAAGAAAAATGAAGCAGGGCTTTTTGGTAAGATTTCAAAACAAAACTGAATTTCTGTTCTGAAATAGGATTTTTCTTCGGAAAAGCAAAACTAAAAACAAAACAAAACAAAACAAACAAACAAAAAACAGAGCTAAATAAAAAGATAATGAGAAAGGTCTAGCCTCAAATAACAAATGGTGTCAGGCTGAATGCAATATTCCAGTTCAACATCTCCTCCCTTCTCCTCCCTACCCCTCCCTTCCCTCCTCCCCTTCTTTAAATGTCACAGATACAATGTTCTGTTTTATTTTAAAACACATTTCTCCTGTTCAATTGTACAAATAAATAAATAAATAACAAATAGAGCTTTTATTCACAAAGCTGCAAAGCTCTGCTTAAGGGAGCTATAGCTGGACTTGACAGAATTGTTGCAAGTGTATACCAAAGATCATGGGTGAGTGCACTCCCACATAGTCCAGGGGTGAATTTACACAGGGAAGAGAGGGGAAGAAAAGTGGAAGAGGGAGACAGGAAAGGGGTTGCATTTCCTGGTCTTGCCTTGCATTGGCTGCTGCCCAAGGCAGGTAATCCACCACCCCGTGGTGGAGCATTTTCACAGAGACAACTTTGTGAACTCCCATGTGAGTCACGTGTAAGACGCCAGTAATGTGGGCTGTGTGGTGAGAGCAGCTTTAACACTGCTAGTTTATAGTTTTCCCTCTCAGCAGTAACTTTGAATTTATCAGAACAGGCTGTTCCACATATATGGCTGACATTGCAATTTATTGTATCCCACACATTATACTCAAGCATATGTCCCTATGTGAAATGCTGTTTTACTCATTCAGCATTCATGCATGGATGATTTCTTGTGCCTAAAGTATTTAATCTAATGGGCACTTTTAGTATACACAACTACAGGCACTAAGATTAAGGATTTAAAATACTAGACCAATATATTATATAAATGAAAATCTCTTTGGCACCCACAGATATAATATAGTATTTGGGCTTTCTGACCTTGAGCACAATTTCCATACACTCATAAAAAATTGATAGCGCTTCTCATTATCCATTCCCCTCTCCTCGGCCCTCCCGCCCTCCTTTCTCACATCACAGCCGCCACCTCCAATTTCCCCAGACCTGTACATCAGTCTTATGGTCACCTCCAGAGGTCTCTGGGGGCAGCCCTTTCAGGCTCTGCGAGGAGGTTTCTGTGCTCTGTAATCCTCAGGAGTGTATCAGAGAGCACACCTCTTCACTCTCAGTCAAGAAATCGACATGCACTTATTCCCAAACATGAGATGCAAAGAAAGCTTTCCACAGCTACATGTGTCTTTAAGTCATGTGCAGCGCAACACCAGGTTTCTCAGAAACCTGCGTCTCTGAGACATCAGTCAAACAGCAGCTCAGGTCCTAGCCATCCAATTGTTCAGACATCAGCACAACAGTTCATTCCTAGTATTTGGGGGCTTTTATTATTCCTGTTTTAAAAAAGGCTTATCCATTCTGTGATTGAATTAATAAGAGAAAAAGCTTTAATGGGGAATAATGTGTATCTAATTATTAATGTACTATAGAACTTAGCTTTTATATTGCAATTTATATTGCAATTACCTTCTTTGTGATATAAAGCAGAACAATACAGAGGAAGAACTTCTTTATTAATGCCTAATAGCATGGTAATTTAAAATATTCGAGTTTCTTTAATAAGGTGCTGTATGAAATGTTACCTAATTTGACAAGATTAATTATACAATTAATTTGAGACTGCTCTCAATTAAATTAGTAAAAATTCTTAAGAATACAGGAACCTAACATGAAGTGAGATACCTATTAAACAGGATATTAATTAGACAGAGATGAAATAATGCATGCTTTGTTAATATAAAGGGCATTGAGGAGTTGGTAAAGATGTATTATTTCATTACTTTAATAAAATAAAGGTAGTCCAGGCACAAAACAATTTCAGAGAATCCTTCAGAACATTGTGTAATAGAACTCAATGTTAATTCTGCTACTAGGATTGAAGGGCCTGATTCTCACCTCAGGCCAGATTTATTTCAAGTCATTTGATCCTGCAGAACTACCCCAGTGTTATTGCAGGGTAAATTCACATAAAAACTCAATGGGGTAGTGGGAGCAGGAGATGGAATTCAGCCCTGGATAAGAAAATATGATCCAGCTGCATTTGTATAAAAAGACAAAAAAGAACAATGCAACACATCATTGTAAATTCATAAAATGAGATGAGGTGGAGTTCAGGATGCCTACAGAGAACAAGGAAAATGGCAGTATCACAACCATGGACTTCAGAAGAGAAGACTTTGCTTAAGGACCTGTTTGGAAGCAGCCCTTGAGGTAGAGTCCTGGAAAAAAGTGGGGTCCTGAAGAGTGGGTTAATTTTCAAGGATTATATTCTCCAAGATCAAGCATGACCTACCAAGCAAAGGTGGTATGAGGCCTGCATGGATAAAAAAATTGTTCCTGACAGAACTTAAACATAAACTCATGAATTCTTTCTGAGTCAGAAATCCTGTGGGGTCATCAGCTTCCATAGCACACGTGTAAGCCTAGTTCATCATGTGAGCTGGAAAGCAAGTGTCTTACACCAGGAAAGAGTTTTTCTTATTTCTCATATCAATCTTGACGCTAAGTTCTTTTTGTTGTATGAATAGTTGGAGTAAAATATTCTCCTCAAATGGATTGTCCTTTTTAACTAAGACAATGAAAAGTTCCCCACAAAGATGGACTAGTTGTTTGTTTGTTGTTGTTGTTGTTGTTCTGAAGCAGACCTTCTCAACTCCATATGTATCTGTGAATCTTAAAAACAAATCTGCTCTAAGTCATCTTAATAGCAAGTTAGATAAATAGGTCACTCAGTCTCTGTCCTATTAATCACAACAAAAATCTTGTGAGACAGAGATCTGTTAAACATTTCTTCCTTTCGGGGAAACCAACTTCACATGACTTGCCTGAGATCAGCAAAGAAATCTATAACTTTACTTGAACTCAGCCGTCCTGAATGCTAGGCTATTGCCCCTTATTAGAAAGTTGCTGCTCTGCTATCCACTAGTTCACATTTCCATCATATTTAGCTTTTAAGAATGATAAAGTCCCTGGCAAAATAATTTGCCACGCTGTACAGTATGATTGATAATGGAAATTTTTAGCCGTCAGGAGAAGAATTACTCTTGGACATCTTCAAACTTCCACAACATTGACATTAACATCCAAGCCAGCAATTCTGGGATCCCTTTGTAGCCAAAAGTAGACTCTGCTAAATATATATTATCTACTTTAGATATCTGTTTTAGGAAATCATGTTTCCTATTCTAGAAGAGTCTGTATCTGTGTAGAAGGCAAACTTAGCATCACTAGCTCAGATGAATTTCATCTAAAGGATCTTAGGTAAAATTTGTTAGTTCATTTAATCCAGGAAACAGAATACACAGTATCAGTGATAGGACCACTGAGAACTAAACATCCAATTGCAAATGTCAAATATTTGGAAGTTATCCACAGAGTGAGCTTGTCAGGTATTCTTCAAATAAACTACAAGGGCAAATAAGACCAAAACTGGCATTCCAAGAACAGGAAAATCCTAATTATTTTATTTTATTTTATTTTATTTTATTTTATTTTATTTATTTATTTATTTATTTATTCTCAGAACTCCTACCCTCACTCTATTTCAAACCCAATCAGACCACACAAATTTAGGTATTCAAAATCCAGCCAATAGTATTAGTTTGGACTAATACTATTATAAACACATTATGTATATTAATACATAATATTGTCATGTGCCGTTCTCTGCAATGACAAATTGCTCATTACTGCTTTGAAGATACTTTAAAGATTTGCTGTTTATGTGATGAACAGTTTAACTTTATGAATTTGGCTTAGGCAGAACTACAAAATTAGACACATTTTAAACCCCCAAATTAAAGAGATTTGATATTCCCAAGCTTCCAAGTTTACATCTGATTTCTTATTTGTAGCAATGTAAGTTTAAAATGTCTCTTCTGAATGTCTCTTCTTATATATTTTTAATCGGCAGAAACATGCAACATTTTGTGATCTTAGAATGAACCATAACCAGTTCCTCTGCTCTGTTGTTCAAACTGAGTCCTTATGCCACATAAGATGCATTCAAACTATTGTATTCCAGTACTAAAAGTAATGGGATTTTATTTTTGAAAACGAGAGTTATTCTGTTTCCTAGCAAAGCAGTTTTGCTGCTACATGATTTGCTGTAGTGGTTTGATGGATCGTCCATCATTACAGCTACAACCTTTCTAATATGACACCTAGCATATACAGTGAAGATATGGGGAAGGCAACCATTTCTTTGCATAGCATGCCAGCAATTCCCATTCCTATTAGTGTCTGCCGAGTACCCAGATATAAATGTCAGTTGAGCATGATTCTCCTAAGAAGTGTCTTCAAAACCATAAAAGGTATTCTGCAAAGCTCCATCTCTTTGATCTGACTGCACAAAACCTTGAGTAAATGATTGAAGAGAGCATGGCTAGAGGCAAGAATTCAAACCAATTGTTCTGCTGTGTCAGAACAAGGGCAGAAGGGATGACACATTCGAAAGGTCCATTTTGAAACCAAATAGCTCACATTTAAACTACACAGGGTAAGAATCTAAGTTTTTTTAGCTTCCTAAAGCAGTAGTATCTGTACATGCCAATCCAACAGAAAACCACAAAAGCATAGGCAAAGAAATGATGCATTTATTACATGCCACAACTTGTGCTCTTCCATCATCTTGATCCTGATCTGTAGGCCAAAGACTTTTCGTGAGGACATATGTTCTATTTTATATATTTTGACTTGAAGTGCCAAATCGATGGCTGTAACAAATCTGCTACATGCCAATGATAGCTGCAGCCTCTGCTTACTCTGCTCTTGTGTGAAATCCTTTACCAGACTTCTCTTTCACTAGGTTAAAGGTGTTGTGAGAAACACAAAGCTGGTGTCCCAACATCCACACCAGCAGACAACAGAACATCAATGAGTTTGTTTTAATGTCATCGGTCAGAGGCAAGGACAGTTTTAAACTCAATGAGAAAATGCCAGAAACTACTGGGCCATGGGAATAGGGAATGTGCTCCAAATCAGCCCATTAGTTCTCTCAGTGATGTTGGCACATCACTCTTTCAGTTTTCATGCAGCAGCTTTCCCTTCCTATGCAAGCCCTGCCTCTTCCTCTTCCAACTCGGTAAAGATCAAGTGGCCACATGTTCACCACAAAGGCTGTGATCTCCTTATTCCTACATTTCTACAAGTGATCCCTAACCTTAAATTTGGCCTGAACAACTGTGACTTCAGAGAAGTGTGTGAAAGGAACCAGACTGTGTCTCCAACTACTGAATCAGAGAAGGATAGCAAATACCACTGCTGAACTCATCTTCCTTCTCATTAGCTACGTGTAGCTAATAAAGTGCAGGCCAAAATCTTGCAGTAGGTTGCCTTATAATTATTCCATGCTACTTCATTTCAAAACAGAGTTTTTTGTTGCAGGGAAAACTTCCACTTGGGAATGTGTTGCCAGCCAGCCTAGCACAACATGCTAGGCTGAAGCATCTGAATCATGTGCTGGTCTCCAAAGGCAGCACTTTGGAGCTGTCTTTCAAAACTGCAGTATCCCATTCAAGAGATAAAGTATTAAAGTTGTCTCATGGCTTTTACAGAGTTATGTTCAAGCTAGGACTTTTCTTTTAATGAAGCTTGCTGATCAAGGTTATCAAGTCAGGTAGTCAATAGCACTGAACGCTTTTATAAGCTCTTCTTGATAATTATAAATTATTCCCCATTATACAGTATGCTAATTCTTAGACTCCTACAAAGAGCTTAATCAATTGAGTGCATTTTATTATTTTCTAGTCTAAACATCATGGACTCATCATATAAAGTATCCAATAACACTAAATTATTCTAGATAGTTAAACTGATGTTAAACCAATCAGAAATTTTATTTGAATTTATTAGGCTTCCTGCATTATTTAGCCAGCACAATGAGAACAACAGAAACAAAATACACCCAGGAGGTGAAATGCAAACTGAGTAAGGAATGAAGCTCTGGGACTAGTGTATAGAAAAGTGAAACAAAATGTGTGATTAACTTTCAGGAGGGAGAGGTCAGGAAAGGTCTTGCAGTTGCAGAAACAGATCCAACAAAGGTACCTAAATTATGCCCAAAGGCAGGCATTTGAATTCAGGCCTTTGATCCTGAAAATACTGTCTAATTTTCACCTAAGTAAAGTTCTCAGAGCTTTACAGAAGTCAAAAATCTCCTCTCCTCTCCTCTCCTCTCCTCTCCTCTCCTCTCCTCTCCTCTCCTCTCCTCTCCTCTCCTCTCCTCTCCTCTCCTCTCCTCTCCTCTCCTCTCCTCTCCTCTCCTCTCCTCTCCTCTCCTCTCCTCTCCTCTCCTCTCCTCTCCTCTCCTCTCCCCTCACCTGCAAATGATCTAACTTATCCTTTTGCCTCAAAATATCCATTATAAAAATAACCATGGGTCTGCTTCCTACCTGAGTATTTTCCTACAGATATAGTAAACCCTTCCCTCCCCTTTAAGTTACTTATGCTATGTGTGACTGGCACAATGCACCTGCATGGCTCCTCACTCGAGACGTGAATGTGGGCAGGTGTTAAGATAGGTGCCACAATAGGCGTTATTGTGAACTACAGACAAGAGCATTTTCCACAAGCCTGTCTTTCCCACGAAACCCTGGCACCACAATAAAAGAAGCATCAAATTAAATTCCTTCCAGAGGACGTATCCTCCTGTCAAAAGCCTGCTCAGTCCTTAAAAATAAAAACAAAACAAACAAACAAACAAATGCCACCTCCACAGGTGCAAAAAAAAAGCATATTTGTTTAAATAGCAATCAGCAGTGTTTAATACTTCACCTTTCCCTTTTCACTTGCATTAGAAGCAGGAAGCATTTTGGCATAAGTAGATGCAGCTTTAAAAAAACAATCTCCTACATGGAAAAAGGCTAATTCTGGACTATCAGAGCCAGCTGTCCCTCTGGGAAAACATGGCCTTTAATTTAAACTGAGGCTACATTTAGCTGCTGTATGTGTAATTTAAGATTGCGTTTGCTTTTAAGTGAGTAGCAACATGTTCTTTTAACTGGGTAATGGATCAGGCAATGGACACTTCCACTGTTGAGATGAGGCTCTAAATAAAAATGAAAGAACTGCCCAGTGGGGTCAGACCAGATGTTTGTTTAACTTAACATCCTGTCTCCAGCATGTGCCAGTAACAGCTGCTGGGTGAAAGAATACAGAAGCTACAGCAGAAAGGGCTGAGTGATTCTCTCGTCTGTAGATTGTCCCAGCTTCTGGCAATCAGCAGCTTAAAAACCCTGCTGAAATTAACCAACAAAATCAACTCAGACACTTAGATTTCAGACCCAGAAACCTTTTCACAAGTTGTTGTCATCTACAACATTCATCAAGTAGTAGACTAACTCTTCCACTGTGTGAAACAATTGCCTGAGGTGGCTAAGAAATTATGATTATATTCACATTTTTAATAAAAGGTACAGCAACAAAGAAGCTTCCAGGGTGGAGTGTAGCTGTTTTCCATAGATGTTCCCTAGGCCTCCAACCTTAGATGTTGACCACACCAGGGGAGTTTGGTGTGCTGACTAAGAGGAATTATACGGAGGGTGGAGACACATGGTTTGGAGACACCACAGGCAGTCACTGTGATCAGATGGGAACCTTAATAGCAACCATAATTTGCTAGAAATAACTTTAAAATTTATAGCAAATGTTTGAATTACTGTATATTGTTTGATTCTCTTTAGTTTAATAGCAAAGAAGCTTGTTCCAATCAAGCCCTTGACCATTTTATTCCTTGCTATTTTGAAGGCATGTGTACATGCTTATAGCAAAAGTGCATTATATTAATTCTATCTGAATATGATCTGAATTTACTGAAGAACATTTTTTGCAGTATTGGCAAGGCAGTAAACATGGATGGTCCCATATTTGCTCAAAAGTTCCTGTCTAAAGCTCTTCCAGTTTGCTTTCTTTGCTAGCAAAGTGTAAACAGAACTGTAAGAATCAATCCTGCACACCCTTGTCACACTGCTGGCTGAACAATCCTTGTTGGCCACAGTTCCTTAAGAGGAGTTTCTACACTCTATGCTTTGACATACATAATGCAACCAGTCAAAGGCTCCCTGCACAGACACTAATATACCATAGCATCATCATTATTTTTATTTACTTACAGAATTCCGAGCTTGACACAACTAAAAACAGACATGGTCCTGCCCCAAGGAGTTCCTATACTTTCAGACCTAGCAACTCCATTGCCACAAAGCAGCTTAAACCTCTATACCTTCCTTGCATTGTTTCTATTTCAGAAGGTGACAAATTCATGCAGAAACATCTGTGCCAATGTGAGACAGTATTACCCTATAGCTGTCTGTTGCTGTCGTTTTTGCTGGCACAGGCTGGGTGAATGTTTCTCATCCAGTTCAGTGCAAAAATAGCTGTAAATCTACCCCGGGAAGCTGGCCAGACATAGGTAGTGAAGGTAAGAGATAGGCCCAAGATTTTATAGGCCTATCTTATTTAGCTCAAGTGGTTTTCACACTGTGTGAAAAAAATTGACCATTAACCTGGGAGAAGACATGCACTACTCTTTCCAAAAATAATATATTTTGAGTCTTAGACCACTGTACTTCTCAGCAAATGGATTTCACACAGACTACAAAAAAGAAACTCTTCAGAAGTTAAGTTGACTTTTAGAAGAGAACTTCAGACTGTTTTGGGTTATTGAAGAGTAATACAAATTAGAAGCAGACCCTGGGAGCTGGAGCAGATATCTCCTCAATGTCATCTGGCACAGAGAGACATGCTTCTATGTTCACTTAATGGTGGTTTTACCCTTCTGGGCAGTTGAACTCCACCACAACCCTTTTCCTCTTCCTCAAAGAAAACGGGGAAGAAAATACAATGGAAAAGGCTCAAGGATTGAGATAAGGACAGGGAGATCACTCACCAATTATCGTTGTGGGAAAAATAGAATCAGCATAGAGAGATTAATATAATTTATTACCTATTACTAGCAGACTAGAGCAAGGAGAAACCAAAAGCAAACTAAAAACACTTTTCCCCCATCCGCCCTCTTCTATGTCCTCCCCCAGTACAGTACAGCACGGGGAAACAGGGAATGGGGACTGTGGTCACTCCCTGAGGCATTGTCTCTGCCGCTCCTTTGTGGTCACTCTGTGCCCCTGCTCCACGTGGGGTCCCTCGCACGGGATACCGTCCTTTCTGAACTGATCCTGTGGGGGCTGCCCACAGGCAGCAGCTCTTCAAGAACTGCTCCAATATGGGTCTATACCACGGGGTCCATCCATCCCCCAGGAGCAAACTGCTCCAGCACGGGTCCCCCCAGACCCCTGCTCCTACGTGTGCTCCTCTCCACGGACTGCAGCTCCGGCCCGGGGCCTGCTCCTGCGGGGGCTCTCCATGTGCCACAGCCTCCTCCAGGCCACATCCACCTGCTCCACCGGGAGCTCCTCCACGCGCTGCAACGTGGAGATCTGCTCCATGTGGGACCCATGGGCTGTAGGGGGACAGCCTGCTCCACCAGGGGCCTCTCCACAGGCCGCAGGGGAACTGCTGCTGCATGTCTGGAGCACCTCCTTGCCCTCCTGCTGCACTGACTGTGGGGGTTTCAGGGTTGGTTCTCACTCCTCTCTCCAAGCTGCTGTTGCACAGCATTTATTTTTTTTCTCTTTCTTAAATCTCCTCTCACAGAGGCATAACCAACGTCATTCACTGGCTCAGCTCTGGCCAGCAGTGGGTCCCTTTGGAGCTGTCTGGAGCTGGCTCTAATCTGATGTGAGACAGCTGCTAGGCTCTCCTCGCAGACGCCATCCCTGCAGGCCCCCTGCTACTAAACCCTTACTACGTAAACTCGAAACACCACTCCGCATGGTGAGTGTCCACAAAGGAGCAGAGCTAGTCATGGGGACAAGACCCAAACTCGATGAGAGCCATGACTTCTCCCTTTCTGTGTGCTTTTGGTGTGCAACATGGGGACACAGAGATCATCTGCAGCGTTGCTCTGGGAAAAAAGTGCATTGTTGATGCCATGAAATGGAAGTATTAGTAAAAGGCTGATGGTGAAGACGAAGTTCTCTTACTCTTCCCCATATATCCACATCTGCCAGAGGGGAATCCACCTACAGATAGTGTGAAAAACATATACCACAAAATGAATACATTTCGTAGCACATAAGCTTCACCGCTTAACACATGAATACTGACACCTTCAAAGTGAGTAGTTAAACATATAAAGAATGATAGATCTTCTATGGCTATATTTTTGCTATAGAAAATGTAAAATAATACAAGGTCTCAGTGTTTAGAAAGCAAACGTGAAGAGACAGACATCAGCTAACTACTGAAGTCTACATTTTTGTTAATAAAAGGCTGCTACATGGCAGATCTTTCTCTCCTAACAATCAAGTTTTATTTCTTAGGCACACATTCAATTGCCATGAGTAAGAGTCAGATAGGGGAACAACTCTTTGGATGACGTCATTGAAAAGAGAATGTGAGTGCATCATAAGTGGTCAGTAAAATTTCATAAAACGGTTGCATATAACCCTTGAGGATCCAGGCTCTTAGCTGTGCCATCCATCTTTACAGGATGCTGCTAAATCTTCTCAAGCTGTAGATCATTTTTTATGCAGAGGTATGATGGATAGACATAGGTCAGTAATGAAGTTTTGTTTAACTCACTCGGATGGGCAAAGCACAAAGGGGACCCTTCTGATGACAGATTTTCCTCTCACAAGTTAAACTCCTGATGGATACCAAACCAGTTGAAATATTATGGAGAATAATGACATTCCTACTAGGGATGATAACACTGGAGATTTTTTTTTTCCCTAAATATTAAAAATAAATTCTTATGGATTTCAAGGAAGGAAGGTAGGCTTTTTTCCATTATTTTTTCTTGGAAGACTACCTAATAGCACTGATATGCTGGACACCAGCTCCTCCTTCACTCATGCAAAATGATGTAAACACCACTGTCTTATGGCTATGGCAACCTAGCCTGCTGTGCATTGAGAAGGAAGATTCATTGCTGACATTCAGGATACAGGGATTGTCCTCTAGCACTGTTAAAAAAATGCCTCTCTGGGGCATGATACCACCTTGTCCTTTGTACAGTTACAGACAGTTTCTTCAGTCTGGTTTTAGCCTACTTACAGTGGCTTGTACTACCAACAAAATATGCACATATCTGTTCTGCTCCCTCTCTCATCACACCACTGGGAACTGGATAGTCATTAATTTCTCTGTTTCAGAATGAGAGAAATGCAGGACAACAAATTGGGTAATTCTAAGTTCTTCATCACATGTTTATGCTAGTAGGCCATGACACTGTTTTTTTACATACAATTGCAATTTTTCTTTTTTTCTGGTTATTCATGATTTGGAGAATGCTGCTTTAGGCAGTCAATAGCAATTATACTTGGAGAAAAGAACATACAATACAAATTAGAGCAATATAGATTTTCCCCCCTGTTACTTTAATGTTTAGTTACCCTGTTAGATTTAAACTGAGTACATAATGTTTAATAAATTGCTTTCACTAAAACCCATTAACTGACACTTAGAAATAGCATTTTAATCCAAAGGAGTGCAGCAAAACATTACTGCAATTAATAGGTACGTTGGAGCACTGAAAAATCCACTCTAAAACAAAGTGTATCCATAGTGGCAGGTTGTTTATATCCGATGCCTAAAAGCATCCTGAAAACTAATGGCAAGCTCCAATGAACACCATGGATTTACTCACATTTACATTCAATGAGGACTTAGACCTGTGACTTAAACCCATATTTCATTGCCTTAGCAAAATTCACTGCATTGCTCATGACTGGGCACAGGATGAAGAAGAGTTTGAGGGCAAAGACTTTATGGCCATGTGCTAGCCAACTGATAGGAGAATCCAGGCTATGGCTTGTGCTCACAGTTACTTCTACTCTTCCTCTTCCTCTTCCTCTCCCTTCCTCCTTCTCTTCCTGGCAAGGACAGCAGTATTTTCCTGCAGCTTGTTTATTCATTCTGCCTCAGTTTGGGCAACATCAAGAATGACAGCACCACATGTCCTCTGTGGAGGCTGGAAACTTGAGCCAGGACTTTGTGAAGCAGGTGAGTCTTAATAAACAGGTGAGTGCTAGCAAACAGGTTCATCTAAGAGGATATTCTCCAGATAAGTTCTTGACCTGACTCTGCCAGTGGACAGAAAGGGTTCTCAGAAACAGCTTTTTGTTTGTTTGTTTGCTTGTTTTTGGTTGTTGTTGTTTGTTTGTTTGTTTTGTTTTGTTTTAAGGAGAGATCAGAGAAACTCACGTGGACTGAAGAAACAGATTGCCATGACAAGTTCAGAGCCAAGTTAACCTTCTATACGAGCTGTTTCTTCCTCATAATCTCCCTCTGCCAGCCAGCTGATTTTTGTTTTAACCTTTTAAAGGAACAAGGAATCATAATTCCTCTCCCAATTTATTATGAAGTAACTCCATATCCATCCATATATGCTTCTTTGGCTATGGCTAATGAAATGTCTTTCTTAAACAGCAACATGAAGAGGTTTTATAGTCTGTCTTTTCCATGTTGAAAGTGCATGCAATGTCAGTGTCTGGAATTTGAGAAACATTTTCTGTTGAGAGGATTTGTTAAAATAATGTCTGCATACCACTTGTCAAGAAACATGGATTATGACATTTTGTATTTTTAAATAAAAACACAATAATCAGGTTTTATACCGGAAATCTTCATCTGTAATTTAAACCTGGTAACTTATAACTTTAGCAGAAGCACATTCTATAGAATTTTTATGGTATTGATAAAGACACTGTTTTTTAATGTAAGGATTAATCCATCATTCTATCTCTCTTTATGAAATTATATACAAATATGCTGGAAGTACTAACAAAATATTAGATTGTCTCATTGGAATCAAGTGGAGGAAGAAAAAACACAATAGTACGTTTCATTAATACACAAAGTGTTCTTGAACAATCACCTTGTAAAATGAGGTCAGACATAAAATGTTCATTCATGGGATACTTTGTGAGTCCCCAGAATGAAGTGGGAAGCTTCAGTGGTGCTATAACATTACTGAAATATTTAACCATATATGAGCTGTGGAAAGATAGCCAGTCTGTACATGTGATTGTGTGACTGTTTTCACTCGTGAAAAAGTCCATCAAATCAGTAGGAATTTCCCCAGTAGCTGTGATGACCAAACTTGTGATTATCTGATGGAGAACAAGGCCCTGTCTGCTCAGATTGAAGAGCAAGGCAATTAGGAATAGATCGGTATCTACTTATATCTGGCCACCATGATGTCAGCTGAAGGATTTTATATTAGCTATGCTTGGACAGCTTTTATGAACTGCTTTTAAAGTATGATGAAGACACTCAGAACAATTGTTCTTATACCCCCCAGGAGGCAGCCCACCTCTATTGAAAGTTTATCCTTCCTCTAAAAATCAAGTCTCATCTCCTGAGTAATTTCACGATTGTACCACTAGCCATTTAATTTAAGGCATGGAACTTTATATAGCAACTAATCTCCGTGTGGCCTGGCAGAGTTGGTTGATTGTCACAGATAATTGGTTGATTTGGACAGTATTCAAGCTAGTGGCCTTCTGTATCCAAGACAATCTCTCTTCAGAATATACTGTGCACTCTTTCAAAGGTAGCATGGAAAGACCATCATCATTAGCAATTTTGCTGAACAGCAATATTTAATAACTGACTAACAGGCCATTACCTGAATTGCCTACCTCTGTCATTTCAGCACAGCTAAAATAGGAATTCCCTCTCAGTGTTTCAGAACAGAAGAAGTTTGCAATCAACTATTTGGGTAAATCTGGGGGCATGTAGGTAGTCATGAACTGTCTGCTTTCCAAATAAAGAAAATGTTTAATTAGTATCAGTAAGCTCCTTGTATAAACAAAAGGTTCTCCCCGGCTACATCTGTACTAGGCTGAATCCCTTTTGATCCAGATAGACCTATGCTGACAGCAAATGGCATGCACTTATCCGGCTTGCAGTATTCAAGACATACACAGCTGATGCGGGCAAATAGTGTATTTGATGACTTGCCTTTATTTATGCTCATACGTTTCCCAAGAATGGATAATGTAATACTTGGTCTTTGTCCAAAAGAGTGTTCAAATCATCTTTTTGTTCTGGTATCGAATGGCAGCTCACACAGCAGGGTCCAGTCTGTAATTAGGGTTCCAAGTCACCATTGCACACATGAGTAACAGCAACAGCAGCAAAACTATTGTTCTTGCACTTACTCATTTGTAAATGTCTGGAAATAACTCCTGATCTATATACGACTTGCCAGCACTTTGGGTATGACTGCAGCTTTATCCAGTGTAACAACTACAAGGACTTACTTGTAGAGTAAAGGGATAAAAACTACCGTGACAGCTTTTGGTGTGAAGAATGCAGTTTTATAGCATTGGAACACATCTTAAGCCACTATAAATCCATAAACCTCCAATGAACTATTTTATATTATACCACATGAAGGCCCAGCCTACAGCTATTTAGTTAAATTTTACAGAGGTCTGCAAGAAAATTTTACTGAGGTCTCCAATTTTTATTGATATCTGCTGGATAATTTTGTTGAAATCTTTTAAAAGGGGTGGTGAATAAGTGCCAATTCTGCCAGGCCAGCCAGGCCCTTTATATTGTCTCTGTAGCTGCAAAGTGTGGGGTTGCATGTCACAGAATGGCTATGGGACTCACAGAGTGGTCCAAATCATGTTTTCCCTCAAAAAAAATTCAGAAGATCACATGTATCTTGGACTTCAGGAAGGACCATGCAAAATCTGCCTCCAGACTGCAACCTGTCACTAGGGCCAGCAAACAGAGAGACAAGGAGGGAAAGTCTGCCAGCATTAAGCTCAATAATTACTGCTTGCATTCCGTCCAAGGCTCCAAATGCTTAATATTTTGGGTTTCTTTAGTAGAAAAGGATCATTGATCTTCAATTCCTAAACACTGCGGACAGTAACTTACAGAAGTAAAGTTTAGTTATTTTGGTAAATATGATTTTCTGTGTGTTATTTTGGAATCAGTCTCATCAGTTACAGAAATATGTAACTTTTATGCCCCATCTTTGTTAGACATGTCATTGATCTAGGAGTCAATACTCCATCATTTAATATTTTCCATGTATATAGATTATTGATTTCAAACAACAACTCCATCCCATGCACTGTGCTCATGCTCTGTACCAAAGTGATATCAAAAACACAGATTCAAAATGCTCAGCAAAGTGGGTTCCTTAAGAAGGTAGCTTAATCACTGCAGATTTCTACAGACCCAAAGGCACTACCTGACATTCAGCCAAATTGCAGTTAACTATTAGGCCATTCTTCAGGTTTACTAAGCTCATTTCAAACCAAGTTAAATATGGACTGACTGACAATAATACCAACTCCCACAGTATTTGTACTACTGCTCTCATGACGCATTAAGGGACTGTCACAGCTTCTACTGGCATCATTGCATGCACCTACAGCCTTCAGACAACTGACACAAAACTTCCCAAAAGCACAGGCAAACACAATAGGACCCAAACCAGGCTGGTCCTGAAATGAAACAGAAGTTTGGGACAGGGTAAAATCACTGGGACTCAAGAAAAGGGCCTTGAAAAGCCAAGATAGCTGTTCCTGCAACACAAGTGGAGAGGAGGTGAGTAGATGTCCCAGCTCCTGGTACATCAGTCCTGGTTGCAGCTGGCCACCACTAGCCTCATGTCCTTGGGGAGAGGAGCAGGTTCTACTGTAGGACAGGGAGATAGGGGCCAGGCAATTTCCCTGCCTGCAGCAGCTGTCTGAGGTACCCCACTTGTATACCCATGGGGTGGGCTTTGAGAGGTGGTTGAGCCTGTTCAGAAGGTTGGGCACTATCTTTCCCAACAATTCCCCTGTATTTCCTCTCCTATCTGCTGCTTCTTCAATCAGGATGGGAAAGGCTGAAGCAGAGATGTAGGCAGCATTCTTCCACAGGCTGCTCCTCACAGGGGAGCAAGCTACATGTACCGTCAGGGATGGAACACAAAAATGGACTTTTGGAGAAAAGACATCCACCACGAGCAACACCTTTCTCCTGATCTCCATGCCTTATTTAAGGTAGACATTTGCTCAGGTCTGCACTGTCTTAACACTGGAAGTTAAAAAAAGTTTCCATCCCCTGGCCCTCAGTCTAGTTTTTGAATTGCATGACAGACATGAAGTCAAGGATGAATCTTGAGGAGGGGTAAGAAGGAGACAGAAGTGGCAGTACATCTAGGGTCAAGGAAGGTTTTAATGGCACTGAACTGAGCCTATGCTCTTTCTGTTTGCTACATGGGATTTTGATAATGTAATTCAATGTTGTTGGTATGATTCAAAATGGAATAATCATAGGATCATATAATTGCAAATATCATGTTCCTTTTCTATGTTTTGGGTTGACCTGAGAGAACAGATCCTGCGTATCATCTTGATGACCTGGAAGACTGTGAATGCCTCGCCCATTTGACTTTGCAAAAGAGAAAAGGGGAAAACACTGGAGAATGTAATGTTTAGCTAGATCAAATGGAAGCGGGACAGTTTTGTCATAAAGTGTGTGTTTTAAAAGTGTTTTGTTTTTTTTTTTTTTTTCCACTTTTTCTTTTCTTATAAGGTTTTTTCTGTCAATCATATATCATGAATAAAAAAGAATATAGTAAGTTAAAAAGTAAGCAAAGGCCATTGATGGAGTTTAATTCTTTCAGCTGGGACTTAAGTGGAGCTTAAATCTGGTTCTCCTATATCTCACGTGGCTGCATCAGCAATAGGAGTATAACATTATTTTCCTGAGATGCTTGAATGTTTAACAATTTAACAGTTTAAATCACTAAATCAAAGCCTCAGCTCAGACCCTTAACAGTAGCATCCTTCTGACATTCATCTGAAATGTGAAAAATTCAGATTCAAGTCTCTGTTCAGAAGGCTGGAAGCAAACAGGCAGTCCATCTGAAATGTACGGAAAGAGGAGAAACACAGACCTGTGTTGCCTAGGGAAAGTGTCAGCAAAAAGAGAAACAACCTAGACATGAGGAGATGTATGCAGTAAATGAGGAGATTTCTACACATTATAGGAGAGTGGTTCTCAAGCAAGTTTCCTGCTGGCGTAGCAAGAACAAGACTTAAGAGAGAGCCTTGATCAATTTATGAAAGGCTATGAATGGCAGCACTAGCAGGGAGCTGGATTGATGATAAAGACAGGCCTTTTATGGTCTATCTCCAGCAAGTCAAGCAAAAATCCATATGAATTCAGATTGTGTGGTTATGAAGGTAGGTCCTCAGAGGGTACACAGTGCTAACTGATAGTTGATCGTAAGAAATAATGCGTATATTAAAGAGATATCTTTGCATAGCTTTATAGAGTTATCTATACATCCAGAAGAATATCGGGACACACCAAATATGCCTTGCATGTGCCTGCATGTCCCAAAAAGCACAGTCATTGCAGAAGGTTACACCTCACTGGCTTCCTTAGAATAAGAAATCTGCATCTTACCCTTGGCTTGTTGGTGTTTCATCAGCAGCTACCATTATTATTAGTATTATTTTCAACATCTTGTCTATTGCTACAGGCTACATTTTTTATTTTTTAATCAAAGAACTTATCTCTGGACCATAATCGTAGTTCACCACCAGATAAGGATCTTAAAATACCAAATTCATGTTCAAATAGGCAGATGCTGAAAGGTTTTCTGTAATGTCTTCAACAGAGGGCTCCATATAGAGTCTGAAAGCTCACTAAAAATAGCAGTTCTCATTCATTCCCCAAATCAAGATTATATCCTGAACTAGAGCCTTTGAGGAAGCAAAGAGGGTTTAACCAGCAGAGCGCTAAAATCCATCCTGATGTACAGGGGTTAAGGTATCTTGCAGGGCACAGTAACAATTGTGGCATCTGAATGGGAGTCTGGGACTAAACCATGAGCTGGCAGTACAAGCAGACCATTTTCTGGTGTAAACTCTCTAAATCCTTTTCATGCCTCTTCCCAGAAATTTCTCACAGGCTTAAAATGCACACACTTAAAACAACAACAACAACAACAAACATAATTTATATTTTTCACATGGAAAATGTAGATTCTGGTGAAAAAAGCTAGAAAATAAGTTATTGGATTTTTTTTTCTAATTTTTAACACCCTCAAGAGTGTGTTAATCTTGGGTTTATCAGCAAGCATGACTCCAAACCCCAGTGAATCAATGGGCAGAGGGGGTGCTGATCACCTGGTGACCACACTGTTACCAGTGGTGCACAACCCTGCTGGAAACCAGGTCATTCCAGTGATTAAACTCATTTACAATACTTCGAACAGGAGAGCTGTTCTGAAAGGATCACAGCAATATTGACTAAAAAGTCAATGAGATGCTGGGGAAATTAACGTTGCACACTTGATACACTTAGAAATGCCATTAGCTGGAAACCTAGCTAATCCTACATAATGGGGGCATGGAGACAGTGTGAGTTAGGAGCAAAGAAGGCACTTGACAAGGTGGGTGAGCAGCTCCAGTTGCCACAGGATTTGGTGTGGTGCACAGAAACTCGGGGAGGGTGTGCATGAGCCCCAGCTTTGCTCAATACAATTTCTGTGGGCAAAACAAAAAGCACAGCTGGAGCACTCAGTCTTTGAAAAGAAATGATTGCTCTCAGGTTTGCTTAGTGATGTATTTTTTCTCTCTTCTCTGACCTCCTGATATTTTCCATAACAGATGTGTACCTAGATAACAGAGCCTTATAAATACAAACCTAAGAATAAAGAAGTCATACCCAGTTCTTTTTTTCCCTCTTTTCCTTTTTTCTTTCAATTAATTTTTTCTTCTTTTTTTTTTTTTTTTCCTAACTCAAATTAATAAAATAGTAAAAAAAATAAAATAAAAAGAGAGAGAGACAGAGAGAGAAAAAAAGTTATTTCATAGCTGCCTACAGTCTTTCAAGGGAGTTATAACTGATCTCAGATGTGTGGGACCTGGTTTATCAACAGATCAGAAAAAAAAAGAAAAAAAAAAACAACAACAAAAAAAAACCACCACCACCAACAACAACAACAATAAAACAATAATAATTCATTCTCCATCAGAAGACTTTCAAGATTAAAAAAAAAACAAAAAACATTTCACTCATTTTAAGCATGACTCAGTGACAGAAGCAAAACAAAAAAAAGTAGAGCTTACCATGAATATCTCAGATTTAGTTGCTGGTGTATATGACAAAGGATGCTGACTTAACGCACATGGGATGATTTTTCTGTTGCACTTTAATGTAGGGAGTTTGGGACAAGGTAGATCCCTGGCACTTTATTTATAGGTCAGCTGTCAATGTTTTGTCTTTAAAGCGGTTCCTCTCACCTTGTGCGTTTTCCAGCCTTCTCTTTTTCCACTACAGCACAATTACTCATGTGTCAGGGCAGTCAACAGGCTGAGCTGCTGTGATTTTTTTCTGAGCCTCTCCGTTCTCTCGTTTCCTGACATTCCTAGCATGAATAGGTGCACTAAGATAATTACGTTAATCCATCTAGCAAAACACCCAACTTATACATTTGAAGCTAATTAGACAAACTTCAAAATGGGTCATTTTTCAGCCCCTCAGCCTCCCCCTGCTTATGAGCATTACCCCTGAGGGGACTCTTTCTCAATCAGGTAGACATTTCTGGGAATGAGATCTAATGAATCCCTTTACCTCCTGAACTGAAAACCTCTTTTCATTGAGACTTTAAGGAACTGAGGACAAATTCAGGCATGGCAGAAGTAGGAACTCTCCCAAGGTAGTAGTACTGCTTCTTTCTACCTAAATTAGGTTTGACCCAGTCTATTGACAGAAGGCCAAAAGTGTTGTGGTATCCTTTCTTCTCTGATAAAGAAAGTCAAGGTAAGACTATAGGAATCACTTCCCCTTACTGACTACTGTCCTATAGGCTGATAAGATCTTTCAAATGAAATGTAAGGAGCCTTGCCAGAAATGGGTCTGTTCTCTGGATCCTGGAATGGGATTGAATTTCATGTATGGAAGGGCCTTTTTTCCCCACAGATTTTGCAAAATGTTTCACCCTGATGCTGTCAATCTAATGCTTTGTGCTCTTTCTTTTTATATATATATATATTTAATTGTGAAAAGAATACAAGATATATATATACTATTTTTCCTTTTGCAATCAAGTGGGCTGACCACATTTTTTTTTAAATCCATTTTCAACTGGATTTGCATTCACCTGCCAAATGCCCAGTAAGAAACAATTTTGACATCTGCATAGTACACTGATTAACTAAGAGAGAGCAACAAAAGGCAGCAGAGAAAACAGAAGCACTGAGTCAAAGCGGGTTGAGCAAAGTCAAACAACTACTCAGTGACAAATCTGGGATTGAATCAAAACATTGAAATAACTCCGTCATGCTTCTCCTTCCACATCAACATTACAACAGAGATGAACACCACAGTAGACTTTCAGAATTTTGACAAAGAAAAAAGTGTTTGAGTACACTGCTGTTTTGAGAATGTGGAAAAGTATGAGAGTTTTCTGGGAGACAGGGAAAAGGACAAAAGAGGCAGTAGTGTGAAGTATTGCTCATCAAAAATAGAACTGGTGAACTACACAGTCAAAAACCTGTCACTCTATTTCCTAGCTCTTGTGGCCTCTGCCAATTAAAAAAAAAAAAAAAAAAAAAAAAAAAAAAAAAAAGAGAGACAATGAAACCATACTATATTTTTTATTGTTGTTGTTGTTGTTGTTGTTGTTGTTGCTGTTGTTTGTTTTGGTTTTGTGCCAATGTAGTGCTAAGTGCATTTCCAAAGCACTAAATATGATTATAATCAGCAATAATCTTATTTTATTAATTAAGAACATAGAATCATAGAATAAGGTTGGAAAAGACCTCCAAGATCATCTGGTCCAACCATCGCCCTACTACCAATGTCACCCACTAAACCATGTCCCTAAGCACCATGTCCAACCTTTCCTGGTCCTAACTGTCCAGATTTGCTTTTTTTTCTTTTGTACCTTCTTACACTTCCAAAGCAAAAGAGAGCAGATGCTGCATCTCAACTGCACCACACCATGATCTGATGTGTAGCACTGCAACACAGCACTGCAAGGATGCTTGGCAGACTTGTTGGAGCCAGCCCTGTGGCTGCAGCTGGGACCACAAGAAAGGATTTGGCTCAAACTTGGGTGATTGAGGCAAAAAATCATTGAACCAGTAAAATTAACACAAGCCTTTTGCTTTCTATCTCTCCAGAAAAATAAAATAAAATAAAATAAAATAAAATAAAATAAAATAAAATAAAATAAAATAAAATAAAATAAAATAAAATAAAATAAAATAAAATAAAATAAAATAAAATAAAAAATAAAAAATAAAATAAAATACCAGCTTGTGAAATTTTCTGAGACAGGAACATAGGTGAGCTTCCCATCCTGCTTCCCCACTTCTTTTCCCATTCAGACATTGTAATTTTAGAGATGGAAAACAAACAAACAAACAAACAAAAAAAAAATAAACACGCTTTCCCATTGTAGCACAGTCTTTTCTTCTATTTCCTGCCACAAGTATAATGTCTTGTTATTTTTTGTTCCTTCTGCTTCCACAATGAGCTCTGATGGAGCTCCCTAATGATAACAAACCATCACTGCAGTAATATTGATACCTGTTGTAATCACCGGCATTCTGGCTTTTCAATTCTCACTATTTGCCTTGGATCAAGTAGCTCTGTGCTAATGCAACAGAAGGTCACCAGATGAAGGGGCTGATAACAGAGAGGGACTGTTCTACTTAACATGCATGGAGGATTATGCTTTTCAGTCGTCCTCAAGCTAATCTTTCAAGTTGTCCTTTTTTGACTTTCTCAGTTTAATCAGTTTAATCTCATCTTCCCTCTTTTCTGATTACAAGGATTTTCTGTAGAAACCTTGCCTCCACAATAAGGACCATGTGGCAATTTATTCTTATATTGATTTCAACATCTCTTTTCCCCTACCAGGGCTCTGACACAAGGGGGGCTGGGGGGTGGGGGGTGTCAGAGGGGAAGCAGAGGGTCCCTCTAGTGCCTTCTGCCTAGTAAATCCTCCCGCTTTTGTTATCAGGGAATCTGGATACTACTTTAATACACTTGAAGTCAGAAATGACAGCCAGATTGGAAATACTCAACTGTGATTAAAAGTTAGCAGAGACAGTAAGAATGATAAAGCTTAATCACAACACATGCTAAATATGGGGCACCAGTAATCAAACTGTTCAGGCCATGTTTTCCAAGGGACTCTTTCATAGTCACCACCACTATTACTTACCTAGCAGTATAGGAAATTTCATGCCCCACTCATGGGGAAACCAGGTGCAAGGTCCAGGGAGTTAGGCAGAGTGGCCAGTCTGCACAGGAAGGTTCATGCACATGCATGTATGCATGAAGATGTGACCACACAGGCAAATACCAAACCTTTCCTCTGCTGTAGTAAATCTCTCCAGGACAGAAGTATTACATAAGTACTGATTTTTCCAGATAGGAACAATGAGGTCTGCTTAGCTCTGGGTTGACATTTTGCCTACTTATGCCTGAAATGGATAGAAAGAAGAGAGAAAAGAATGCATCAGGCAATGTGCTTTTCACAGAATCACAGAATTGTCTAGGTTGGAAGAGACCTCAAGATCATTGAGTCCAACTTCTGACCTAATACTAACAAGTCCTCCACTAAACCATATCACTAAGTTCAACATCTAAACGTCTTTTAAAGACCTCCAGGGATGGTGGCTCCACCACTTCCCTGGGCAGCCCATTCCAATGCCTTTTTTTTTTTTTCTTTTTCATAAGTATATTTTTTCAAGCTTTTCAGGCTTTAGAACAGAAACCATAGTGTTTACGTTAGCTACACTGTACATGCTACATAGCCCTTGAGTGACAACGCTTAGGCAGGTATAGAGAATAGTTAGGCAGGAAACAGGCAGTCCTACTCCATGAATAGGATGACTATCTAAAAAGAAGCTAAGAGGTCCAAGAGACAACTCCCACTTTGCTATTGCACCAAGTAAATAAAGGAGCAATTTTCTCATCTTCCCACCCATTTGGTTGCTTCTTTTTTAGGCACTGCCTCTTCATCACATCTTCATAGCCTTTAATTTCACAGACATCTGAAACATTCATCCATAGTCCCACTTTCCCCCAGACATACATTTTTCTCAGCCTGTGAGTAACACAACAGCAGCAAGATGGGATCTGATGGGGTGGGCTGGTGTAGCTGTTTAGCCCTGTAAGCCTGATCAATTTTTCCTACATGTAATGAAGGATTTTGCTTTCTCTTCAGGGTTCCTGGAGATAATGATATACTATAGCCAGCGGAGGTGAACATCTGTTTTAAGAACTGTGAACTTGCAGAGACCATTTGTCTATACGATCTTCCTTTCTTGTTTTTCACTGTGCCCTATTCATTTCTCTGTTAATTAAATAGATGTGAAATCACTGAACCACTGGGTCGAAGAAACAATTAAACAACAACTGAAATAAAAAAAAAAAAGTGGGAAGGAGGAGATTCTCTCCTGTTTTTCTTCTAAGCTGATTCCGCGTAATAGAAATTGCCCTATTTCTGAGTGTGCACTTTCCTTTCCTCTCACAAAGAGAAGTCTTGGATTCATGAGGGTGTATCTGCCTAGTAACAATACAGTAGAGTTAACCAAAGAGAACAATGCATCCATTAATCTGCTCATGCTTAATTGGTAAGTACAGTATGGAGCTGGCATTTCAAATGCAAACAGTAAATGTACTTGAATTGGTTGCTATTTAATTGATGCAACTGGCACACACGTGCATGCACCATAAAAATATATATATATATATATATATATAAAATTAAAAAAGAGAGAGAGAGAATGAAAACAATAAGTTACTATGAATCATCTTTTCTTTGCTAATGTTGCCAGTAGAAGTTATAAGAAAAAAAAATAATAAATATGAATCTATCAATATAGAAGCCTGCACATGCAGAATGTGGCAGAGCAAGGAGAAGGAGGAAACCTCTGACCCAGCCAGTGCCCTGGCTTCACCCCTACCTCTACTATCTGCCCTGTCAGAGGACAAGCAGCAGGCATGGCAGGGCAGCCCTATACCAACAGCTTCCCTAGGAATTACAGCAGGGAGCAAGGATGAAGAGCACAGAGACTGACTGATCCCGAGGAAGCTGTGGTCCATAAAGAGAAGGATATGGATAAGGTTTGCTTTCCAGAGCAGTGAAGGGCAAGCAAAACACTTTTGTTTCACTAGCTGTATTCAACATTTAAAGAATGTTGGAGGAATTGGGATGGCGTTGCAGGAAGCCACAAATTACCCTTCATAAAGCAGAGCTCGCTTTTCCCTACAGGCACGAGAGAAGGGAAGTCTTAAAATACAGGTTGTCTGGCAACCCTATGACTGGCTTATCACCCATATAAATTGACTTCCCACAAAACCATAAACTATTTCACTAAAAAGTGAAAAGTGCCACACTGTTAACATGACTAACATGAAGGCAAAGTAAAAAGCTAATCTTTCTCTTGTGTCCTACCTCATTTTCACCACTGCCACCACCACCACCACAAAAATCTGCACACACACAAAAAATGTTAGCCTTACCTTTTTACTAGGATTTTTCCTGCAACTATGACAGGTTCATTCTTGAACCTCCTGACTGAATTATTTTTCTCAACTATTTTTTTTTTCTTTCTATCCATTGTGTGGATGCTGCAGTCACAATCTGTGAAATGAATAGCACTTGTTACAGTTTGTATAAATAACCTTATCACATGAATATAGCATGTTTCCCCAGCTGAGAAATACAGCTCATGAGACAAAATTCTTGCAAACAGTACCTCCCTGAAAAAAGTGTCAGAAGTGTGGAAAAAAAAAAAAAAAGTGATAAGCAAAGGGAAAATAACAGTTAGCCCTACCATTTCTTGTGTTTGCACTTGCTTGTTAGATGGAACAGGGTCATAGCAATCTTTGCTTTTCTGTGGCCACAGCACACCCCTTACCTGGAAGAGACAAGCAGACATCTGGATGTGTCTTGAAGCCCCAGGATTCTGTACGTCTATAAATTCAAGAGTGTTGTTTTGTATCTGCAGCCTGGAAGGGAGAGTGGGGATGACAGATACACGATGCCTTGTGCAGTGGGGACATGGCGGATGTATAGATGGTAGTTGGAAAGGAAGAGAGGAGGACAGAAAGAACTGGAGCACAACCAGCCTACACCTGTTGTTATCAGACTGCTACCATCACATCCTCAATAGTCTGACAGATGTCCTCTGTATCTGAACAGTAAGGTTTGTCCTACACATTTTTCTGATCGAGTCAGTCTTTGACTTTTCACATGAGGTCTCCTCCACTGAGCTGAAAGTCACTCGACACGCCTACAGCAACCAGGAACCAGAAGACCCTGGCAGGAGGTAGCAGCGCCCACAGCACCAGGAGAGATAAGAGCAGGAGTTGTGTGCAGAAAGCAGCATGAAAGTTTTGGAAGGGAAAAGATCAGGGAACTTTTAAGTTGCTGAGCACAAACTCCTTCTTTCCAGAAAACTGGATTACAAATAATCCTGTCTGTAAAATTACTAGGAAAAAATATATATAAGCTGACCTCAGTTCATCTTTCCCTTTTGGGCAGAAAAAGAACTTGGAACAATTCCAAGATATGCTTTTCTATTCACAAAAGATCCTGATGTAACATCTGCAGCAGTGTCCAATCTGGATTTTCAAGTGAAATCAGCTTTGTGAGTCAGCTTGTGCATTCTTGGTATTGGAAAATCAGGGCAGTATCATGAAACACAAAGCCATACACTTTTCCCTAGTTGCCCAAATTCCATCCTGCTGTTAAATGATCATCATACAAATGCAGAAAGGGGAAGAACTTGCTTGGTAATGGAAATTCTCTCTGTTCCTGTAATGCATTTATTGATTTTTTTCCAATTATTTTTATAGAAAGAAGGAAAGAAGGAAAGAAGGAAAGAAGGAAAGAAGGAAGGAAGGAAGGAAGGAAGGAAGGAAGGAAGGAAGGAAGGAAGGAAGGAAGGAAGGAAGGAAGGAAGGAAGGAAGGAAGGAAGGAAGGAAATATGAGAATATGAGTGCAAAGAAACTACAGAGGAAAGGCATTTGTGATTGGATTAGTGAATCGAGAACAAAATCATCAATAGATGTCTTTATTATTAAAATAGAGTAACAACTTTGGCTGAATGATTATCCAAAATTTCAAAGCCTTGCAGAGTTGTTTCTATTAGCATAAGAAATAAGCAGCTTCAATCAATTGTACTCTTGGCATAATCTTAAAATAATCATGTTTACTTACCCCCTCAAAAAAAGGAGGAAAAATTTCACCCAAGGCCCATTTTCCTGAATGCAATAAAAGTGAAATCATCAGCAAAGACTGTTATTCTCATTCAGGAATTCCCAGATCTGTCACTTGAGAGTGCTTAACATCCTAGCCCTGCTGGCTGGCTGCTCCCTCTTCTCAGCACACAGACAAGTCTTCTTGCAAAATTTTTGCTCTGCCACTAGTAGGCTTCAGCCAAAAACCCCTGTGTTTGCAGCAATGAGCTGCTCACAACATAGCTTTACCTCTGATATACCAAAGTTCTTCATGGCAATGGCTCACAGTCAAAGAGACCCCAAAACTCCTGAGGAAGTCTGAGGGCATAATGTGTACAGTCTGGGGAAGCAGGACCAGAAACTAGGCAGCAAGCTATTAGTTGCCATTTTTAGCTTGAGGATGATACAAAAGCTACCAACAGCAGAGCTGATACTCAGCAGGCTTTGCCTGGGTGCTCCCAGGTCCTTCCCTCCAGGATAGAAAGCTTTCAAGGTCTGCTTGCCCCATAGCATGTCAGCCTTGACATGTGACCAAGCATTTCTTCCAGGAGCTGGGGACTTCCCCATGTCTGTAGTGGATCTACTACTTTTTACATTAAAACCTCTGGCTAGTGTTGTAATCCCCATCATTTTCAAGGATCCTTTTCGTAATATCTTGCATTGCTTCAGTGATATCTCCCAAAGGATGTTTCTTCTTGTTGTTGTTTTTGTTTTATATATATTTCTAATAAGATTGATAAGGCAAGTTTTTTACAGTCTCTCTTTCTTACCTTGTCTCTTTACCATTTTTTTCTTTTTCCTGAAGGAAGGTATAATTCCTTCTACTGCAGCACAACAATTGTGTGTAACCTTTTACTCCGATTTGTCATTTCATTCTGTTATCAACTGTATTGTGAAGACATGTCAATTCCATTTATTGAACACCTTTACAATTTGTGCTTGGCTAATGACTGAGGTAACTAAAACTCTGGTGAATGCCTTGGTTGTTGTTGTTTCTTTTTCTCAGCCTGGATATTTAAATGTGTTTCTTGCTGGTCTTTGTGCATTCATTCTATCTAAATTGCAATCTGTGCAGTCATTTGCCTCATATGGCCCTTTTTCCTTCCCTTCCCTTCCCTTCCCTTCCCTTCCCTTCCCTTCCCTTCCCTTCCCTTCCCTTCCCTTCCCTTCCCTTCCCTTCCCTTCCCTTCCCTTCCCTTCCCTTCCCTTCCCTTCCCTTCCTTCTTTTTCTTCTTCCCTTTCCTTTCCTCTCTTTTCCCTTTCCTCTCCTTTCTCTCTTTCTCTCAAAACAAAACAAAACAAAAACTTTTCAGGCCTTTCACCTGTTTCTATAAAATCTAGCCTTCTCTATAGTAGAACTTTCTCAGACTTTTCAGTTCTTTATCTAGTCCCAAACAAATACCATTTTATTAAAATAATACAGACTGATCTGGAGGTAGTGCATTCCTTCTCACCTCAGCTTTTTCAGATAACTTTTGCAGTGATTTACTTCACAGCTGAGGCCTCTTATTTGGGAGTGACACAACACGAAAGCCCATGCTGAGCAGCTACTGTTATAGGAACTTGTAAGAAAATCAGGCAGAACACCTGACTTATTCCTGAAACCACAGTGGAAAAAGTCATGCTTTCTAGACAAGATATAGTATTCATCTGAATCCTGTCAGTTCAGTTTGAAACCTCCCTATGTGACAGCCCTCCATTTACTAATTCCAAAAGCGAGGTTTTTGTCCTCCAATTTTCTTATTTTCTGATCCTCTTTATTTCAAAACATTTGTGCTGCTGAGTCATCACTGTCAGGGGAAAAAAATAAAAAAATAATAAAAAAAAATCCTCGAGTGCTCTCTCTGTCTGCTACATCCTTATTTGCTTTATTTGGTTATGAGTGATGTATGGTTCGTCTTTGTAAGTACCAGCAGGCTCAGCCATTTAGAGATCTTATACATCAAGATGCGTAGTAAAATAAACCACAGAATTAAGATATTAAATATGTATATTTATTTCTTTTATTCCAGTCATCCACAGTGGACATTTCACATAAAACAATAGCTCTGGACTCTTAAAGTGATCTAACAGTTTTCCACAGTGAAGCCGTTCCACTCTACTCATTACACCAAACCTTTTCTCTCTCATTTTTTGCCCTATGAACTAAACTGATCTAGGTTTTGTCTGTTACTTCTCACACTGTCCTGACAGTTATCCACAGATTTCGTCTATGAACAGATATCCAGAAGTTGGAGGGCTAAGTCCTTGTACATGGTTTGTCCCTCATAACAAGATGGAACTTGCCATAATCCATGGAAGTGTAGCTTCATGTTTTATTTGTGTCCAGATAAAGCAGTCATTTTGCAGCAGGTTCTACCAAGTACCTGATGAAAGCTGCAGAATATGTACTGACAGATCCTGTTGCTGGTACAAATCTAGTGTGTCTTGATTTCCTGCTCCATTCTTTGTACAAAGGCATTCTTTGTGACGGATATAGTAAACCATATCTCCCCATTCCAACAGCTGCACTTTTCCATCACCTTTAATTATGTTAGATGCAGCATGTGGCTCAAGCTCACCTCCATTTACCTGATGCATTACTGTTGTTTTGAAAGGCAGATGTTCTTACATCCCATGCTTCAACAGTCTCATCTCTTTTCTATTGCTTTACAGAGACGTGGTTCCAAGGAGCGATGTTGCTTGCGCACCACGCGCCACCCAGATCTGCACTTCGCACTGCTACGTGCACAGATGTGTTTCTTAAACTGCTACCGTTTGTCACCATCCTGCTCCAACACATCCACTGTACATTGGTTTTACTGCTCTACTCGGGATTGCTACTGCAGTCTTCTGGAGTATGCATGTATGTATTTATTTATTTATTTAAGGGAAATACTCATCATGTACTGCTATCTGGAGAACAGCAATTCCAGTTCATAAGCTTTCAAACTCGTTTTCATTCTGTAATGGAGTGAAAAGCCCATCTTTTGAAAGGCTTCAAAAAGCTAATATTTTGTGAAAGTCTTGACTTTCTAGAATAAAGAAACCTCCAGATTTTGACTGGAAAAATTTCAGATTTTTCAAACTTGAGAGACACAGAGTCTTGGTACTTGGAAGTCTTCAAGTGGGCACCCCTCTGTGAAGCACTTCTGGGAGAAGGAAAAAGCACATTTGATGAAAATCAGAAAAAAAGATACAGCCAGCTCCCCTCACACTTCATGCTGAAGCTCCAGATCCCAGCCCTTCGCAATACCCTTCAAAATATGTTTACCATGCCATGTGTTTTTCAGTCTCCTTGTTTGCTCTCAACCATGCTAACTGGTCAAGCAGGCAATAGCAGAAGACAAGGAAGCATCATAAATCTTTAAGAAACCTGATAAAACTTTCAAGCGAGCTCCTGCCTGCCTCCCCAGCCCAGCAGAAAGAGCTAGGCCAGACGTGTGGTTGCTGTGGTAACGTTACGCCACCCCTCTGACGACTGTAGCATAGAAGTATCAGCATAGCACGCCTCGGTGGTTTCACCATCCTCAGGTGCAGAGAGGTATACGGCAACATTAGCTCAAGTAATTCTCACTTCTCATGGAAGGGCCCTCTGAGGGGGTGTGTGGCTTGAAGGCTGGCCTTTCACTTCTTCCTGCCCGAGAAGTTTTGTTTTGTTTTGTTTTGTTTTTTGTTCTCAGACCTTTAAAGGAAGTTTACACCTTTATTTCTAAAACACCAAGGAAGGCAGGCCTTAAATAATGCATTTCCAGAGTGCTTCTGTGCAAGTGTCAGGGATGGATGAACTTATTTGAACCACGGAGCAGTTGGAAAAGTGGCATTCAAACTGCACACCTGAAGTCAGTTGTAAAATCGCTCTGCTGCTATGAAAAGTCAGTGAAGAGCAGAGAGGTGCCTCAGGATGGGGAACCACCACCACTAGCAGCTCCCAATGATGATGGTGCCACAGTTCCCATGCCTGGAGAGAGGGACACATCTTCTGGCAGAGGGAGAAGGGTGACAGCTCCATTCTCTCTCTTTTTTGAAAAGGAAGCAGAAAATAGCAATTTTTTTAAAAGAAACAAGAGCACAGAAGCCCTCTAACCAATCATTGTCTAGCAATTCATGAGTTATAGTTAATGTATTTGGGTGAATTTGAAGAGAAAGGGATTAGGACAACATGCTGAGAAGAGTAATAAATTTTGCAACAGAAGTGTTGCATGCATTTGCTGTAATGAGCTGATCCACAATATTTTTCCTATTTAAATATAGCAAACAAAATGATACAGTGTATATGAGTATAAACACAGGCTGAGAAGAAAGGTGACAGATTTAGTGAAGCTAGCATCACACCTTGCTCATAGATGGGAAACCAAAAGACCTTCTCACATAACCATGTGGAAGAATACAAGATCACTAGTGATACATTCTCCCAGGCTAGAACATGGAGCTTATATTTTTACAAGTCCTTGGGACTTCATAGCCTGTTGAGACATTAGAGAAGACAATTAAATGAGCAAACATCGGCTCTCATTGTTCTCAGTGGGATTTTTTGGCACTAACCATTCTGAAATGATACCTCTATTATGCTGATTTTAGGGGATTTACACCCTGTAGGAGTTTTGTCCTCTGCATCAGCTCTAACTATAGTGAATGGAAAACTGAATGATATGTAATTGGTTTGATCAACTGGACAGCAGCAACAGATGGATGAAAAAAATCACAGATGATCTTTATCAAAAAACGTCATGCTCTACAGCATTCTCAGACTATGTGGACTTCTACGAGACCATATGTGACTTTTCCAGAGCCACAGGACAAAGAACACATAGTGTGCTCAAATGTTTGAGGCCGAACCCGTGTATTTAAAACCTGAATAGAAAAAATCAGTTGCCTTTCAGAGTCTTACTAAATATACCAGAGTGTCTGCAGCTTAATCATAACAATACCAACAAAACCAAACAGATCTGTTTCTCGTCTCTGAAAGTTAATCTGTCGCTACACTGAATGTTATCACCATAGAGAGAAAAACTCAGCATCAGATTACTCCACAGTGAGGTTTCTCTATGATTTTCAGAAGAAATTTGAGTCTACATGATCAAATGCCTTTCTGTTGAGGCTGAGGTTATTAATACTCTGTTGAAGTTTCTATTTTGCTTTGATTAAAGCAATTAAATTAACATCATTATATCAGAAGTATGAAATAACTTCAGAGCTTCAAAATCCAACTAATCTTTGTAGTATTGTAGATGACATTTATTCAGGTATTCTGGCAAAAACCTGAGGCCTTGGTCTTGGAAATCTTTAAATATGTAAGTAACCTAAGAGATATGAATCACTAACAAAGTCCATTTTTACATTTCTAGCAGTTGGCTTCTTCTTCTTGCCATTGTAAATTTTTCATAGCTGAATAACAACATTTGCTTATGTATGAAATGTCTCTAAAAAATGTTTAAGAAAGTTATTAGAAATAACAGAACTAATTTTTAAAGGTGTGATATTAAGTCAGAAAACCTTAGTATTTGAATAATAATCAGAAGTAGTTTACTGGAAATTCTGGAGGTAATATAATGAAACTTTTTTTTTTTTTTTCATTTGTTCCTCTTGCCAAATGTAATGCTATTTAGAAATTAAAAATTAGTATCTTTCATGTTTTCTTAAAAGACAAAAAAGATACACTACTTAGATAATGCTTTTACGACTATTGCTAACATTTGAGAAGCAGTAGTTTCCCCCTTCTATTTTTTGAGCAACTATTTCCTCTTCATTCTGTTACAATTACTTTCCATGAACTTTGTCTCAGCTTATAATAACCAAGAACCTGGGTTAGGTCTGCAGTCACTTAAAATCTTGGAGTCTCTTTGTCTCATAATATGCTTTTTAAATTACTGCTGTCCCATTTTCAGTATGACTACCTGAAAATGATCCCCTCAAGATCAAGAAAATGATTAGAAACCCAGGAATTTCTTACCACAGATTCCTCAGCACAATTCCTCAGCACATGAAAATACTCACTTTTCACTATTGTTTCATGGCAGCTTTTCAGGAAGAATAAAAGGAAAAGGAAAAGGAAAGTAGGTCTCAGAAGATCTCTTCCATATTCAAAAGTAACGCAAAGGTTTACCTTTAATTGAAATATATGATAAGAAAGGAATAGGTAGCAGTTAACATGAATTTTGCTTCTTTTAATGGGAAAGAGAACTAAAATATGCATGTGTTCACATGCAAAAGGTTTACTTTTTTTAATTTTTTTATTTTTTCCACCTGAGAAAAAGCTGAAAATGTAGGTCTTCTTGGTCCCCTCCTCTTTTCTCGAGGAAATAAGTGACAGCCATGAGAATCAGTTAGAAGCTGCACTTGCTTGATATAGTGGAGATCAGGATTGATTTGGTGGCTTTGTCCATGTGAGAACAGAATTAGCAAGAAGTGTTTGAAAGCTGTCAGTGCTGGGAAAGGCCCACAGAACCATTTCACAGGTGTATTTTCAAGGCTGAGAAAAGAAATTGGTTTTAATAAAGCCAAGTAAAAAAAGGCTTAAATAGGACTTTAGCAATGCATAAGACTTCAGCAGTCTTCTGCCCAAGGGTGTATTTCTCTCTATGTGTAGTACTCTGTCACAAGGCTAGGTTTTAATTACACAAGCCACAGGCGAAACAAAGTCTGCTTTCTACTATCATTTTGATGTGGTATTCCCTGTATCTCTAGGAAATTAAGGTCCCTGGTATGCTCATCCTCTCTCAAGCATTAAAAAGCAAGTGTCATTTTCAAAGGCAAAAGGTATGCACTATACTGCTAGTCAAAAAGGCTGACTTCCCCCCAGCAAAGGATTTAAATCCCCTACACATCTCCAGGACCTCTCAGAGGTAAAACCTACCACTTGTGCCATGACAATAAAAAGGCATTAACTCTAGCACACACCAGACACCAGTCACCAAATACCTTCCTATTAATTACTGCAGTTCTTAGTTCAGCTCTCCATTTCTTTTCTGGAGCGTAAAACCTGCAATACCACAGCACAGTATGAATTTGCTGCTGCAGCTACAATGCTCGAGTCAGTCATGAACTCTCTGCCTCCTAGTTCAGAGAGTACAAGTCTGCTGTCACACCACCACAGCTCTCTGAAATGACCGGATATAATTGGGTTCAGCGGAGTTCAAAGCTGTGCTCCAGCTTCCTCATATCAAAGCCCATTGATTCAATGGAAGCTGAAGCACATTGAAATGCTGTGAGGGTGCAAAGGAAGTTATGAGCAAAGCACATTCAGATCTGTCCTGTTAGATGCCAGGATGCACTACACAATTGGCTTCTGGCTGAGCTTTCGGGAGCTTGGGTGTGGTCCCCTGGAGAAGACTTATTTTGTCCTCTAATTGCTGCAAAACATATCTCATTTTTGCTAATGTACTTTGCCTTCTTCATGACTTGATACTTCTGAGACTCATTTACATTTTTTTCTAAATGTCAGGGCTTTCTCCTGAGATTGTTCATTCATTATATTTATTTTCTTGGACATGATTTAACAAACCATCCCTGAAGAATTTGCAGCTATTAACTTTGTTGAACAGTAGCTCAAGTGAGAGTTAAAGGCAAATGGTCTAAGAGAAAGTAATGGGCCAAAGCACCTCCAGGGTATTCATGTGCCCCAAAACTCATTCCAGTAATTCTTTCCAGAAAGACCAAAAAAAAAAAAAAAAAAAAATGCTGTTGTTATTGGTATGAGACTATAAATAATTACAGATAAGCTTAACACAAATAGGGTTCTTTTGCTTTGCTTTGTTAGTCAAGAACTAATCTTCACCCTCAATTCTAGTTAACATTTATGTATTGTCCATGCCTACCTCATATTCACTCCTGTAAGCTCCAAACCAGCAATAGTAATTTGTCAGCTTTATGTCATGAAATGGTTGTTTGGCTCACATTGCTATCACTTGCAGAATTCGTTTGTAGAGACCTAGATTGATGTTCACTAGTGACCTTATTGTGTGAAGTAGACTTTCTTGCTGCCACTGCTGAAAATAAGGCAACTATAAGTGGCAGCATTGTTAACTTGCCCTGTAAGGTCTCCAGAGTATTATATGAAGAGTATACTATATAATGTAACCCATTCATATCATCTTTGTCATCCTGTGGGCTGTAATAGCAATCAATTTCAATGAAGGGTCTGACTGTCTGGAAACCCATTTGTTTTTTTCAAAATTTGCCAGCTGTACACAACCGAGAATATATGTCCATTAGCTGATATTCAGTTCCATTAATGAATTAATAACAATTCCAAACAGTACAATTTCATGTAAAATGTTACTTTTTTTCTACAAACCCTGCCTCACCAGCAACTGTGTCCTTTCTGGAAAATTCTTGTTAGATTCACTTAGGTAATGAATGCAACTCAGTCACTGTTGTTCTGTGTATGTTATAACTGACAATTTTTCTGCAGACATTAATGTGTTTGTTCCTAGTACAAGCAGACCTAGTCATAGATTCATAGAATCATAGAATGGCTCGTGTTGGAAGGGACCTCTAAGATCATCTAGCTCCAACCCCCCTACCATATGCATGGGTGCCCCTCATTAGATCAGGTTGATCATGGCCTCATCTGACCTGGACTTGAACACCTTCAGGGATGGGGCATCCACAGCCTCACTGGGCAATCTGTGCCAGTGCCTCACACCCTCTGAGTGAAGAGAAGAGCCTAGAAGCTGCCCCATGTTAGATAAGGGCCAGTTTCAGCCGGCTCCAAAGGGACCCACTGCTGCCCAGAGTCAAGTCAGTAAGTGGTATTGTTTGTGCCTCTGTGAGAGCAGATTTAAGGAAGGGAAATAAACTGCACAATAGCAGCTAGCAGAACAAGGAGAGAGAACCATCCCTGCAGCCCCCAGGTGAGTGCAGCAGGAGGGCAAGGAGGAGCTCCAGGCAGGCAGCAGCAGTTCCCCTGCGGGCTGTGCAGGGAGAGGCCCCTGGTGGAGCAGGCTGTCCCCCTGCAGCCCATGGGTCCCACGTGGAGCAGATCTCCACGCTGCAGCCCCCCCGTGGGTGGAGGAGCCCCCGGTGGAGCAGGTGGATGTGGCCTGGAGGAGGCTGTGGCCCATGGAGAGCCCCCGCAGGAGCAGGCCCCAGGCCAGAGCTGTAGCCCGTGGAGAGGAGCCCATGGTAGAAGGAGGAAGACAACGATACGGCGCTGTCATGTGGTCATTGGTTTGGTTTTCAATATTTCAGCATAAAATTAAAAATAAAGAAAGGAACCTTTTAGACCAAAATAACCTCCCAGCACATTGCAAGTGAAAACAAAGTCAATTTGCTGTTGGTTTTTTTTTTGGTTGTTGTTGTTGTGCTTTTTTTAGCATCACATTTATGTGTTTTTCTGCCCAGAAAGACAATGCAAAGTCACAGTGGAAAGCCAAAACCACTGGACAGCAGTATCCACCCAGTTCCTGGAGATCCTAACTCCACAAGCTATATAGCCAGTTGTTTTGTGCAACCACTTATGAATTGCTTCTGGTCCTCAAGTTGGTATGGATGTCTTTGCCCAGGGTTCATTGCTGTATGTTAAATTGTTTGGTATGGACCAGACCAAATCTTTTTATTACCTTTTCTTTCAGAAAAATATTTGTTTTTCCAATATTTGTAAGAATGAAGATATCTATTTTGTCACTTTCAGTTGAACTTGAGGGAGTTTTGTGTGCTTTTATGTGAGTGAGAAGTTATCTCTTTTTAGTTATATGTTTCTTCTTGGATGCTTGTAAGGCTCCCTAAAGAAATCTCTTTGTATCAGGCATGCAACAAGGAACATAGAGCTAAAACCCACTGAAATTGGATGGAGCACCTTCATTAATACCTATTAGTTTTGAATCAGGTCAGCTACCAAGTGCTATTAAGGCTGCCCCATGCCAGTAAAGATGGGCCATTTGTATAGTTTTTTCTGCAATAAATTCATTAAAAAATAATAATAATTTGTTCTCAGTCAGCCTGAAACACTTCGTGAGCATTGTAGCTGGAAAGAAATTGGAGGTCTGACCAACAAGAGCACAGGGAGACTGGCATTGCCATCTTAGCAAAGGTCCAAGTTCATGTTCAAACCCCTCTCTCTCACATCCAGTGTCAAGAAGGTTATTCACCACAGATCTCCTGGGAGAATGTGCTAACTAGACGAAAGTGCAATGAAGTTATTTGTGGAGCTACTTGGTAAAAAAAAAAAAAAAAAAGAAAAAAAAAAAGAAAAAAAAAGTGAAAACATTTTGTGTCAAAAGAAACTTTTCTTCTGATACAATATTATTACTTCCTTTATTTTATTTATTTATTTATTTTCTTGATAAAGAAAAAGAATGCTTCAAGCTGAATGGAAAAAAATATATTTTTATTCTCTTCTCAGTAGCCTGACCCAAAAAATCTATTATTTCCACTGTTCTACTTCTAACCTTTCTATTTCTTTCCAACTAGGTTTACAAAATTTGCTTTCTAAAGAGCCCTGGCATCAGAATCTGTAGAACAGCCAGGGTCAAAATTTTGCTATTTTTGAATACACCTACAATACACACAGATTTGCATAATAGGCCCTAATGCCTCCTTCAGAATCATTATGGTCTATTGAGTAAATAATGTGTCTATTGAAAATGGTTGAAATACCCATTTAGTTGATAGACTCTATTGACTCCTAATAAGAAGCTATTAGAGTTGAATAAATATTATGCATTTTAAAACTTGCCTAAATATATTCCATTTCCACATATTTTCATATTTACACAATGGACTGTAAAGAACATGTTGTATCTGCCCACAGACAGCTCCAAAGGGAGAGCTTCCCTTTTTGTAGGTTTTTTTTTAACTTTGTGGGTGCCAGGGTTGGTTGTATTTGGATGGTTGTTTTTCTGATGAGGCTAACTTGGGTGAACAAAACCTTGAGAAAATCAAACTACATGAGTTAGCACTTAAATAAGATTAAGCTTTATGTTTTCAAGGAGGTAGCATAGGATTTAGCCATGCTCTCTTGGGTTTATAGGAGGGATCGCACAACACATTCTTTATACCCTATTCCTTAAATATGCAAATACATTGAAAAAGAGTGAGGGTAGTTAGGCAATGTGTAAAATGCATATTTGTATTTATTCAGCCTTAAATGTTTCCTTGAGAGCTGATAGAATGTCTCAAGTTAAAGCATACTTTGATAATTAACCATATATAATTTTTTGCTAATCCACAGCAATTTTGAAGCATCTGTAAGTAGCTGTGCCTATTCAGCATAGAGATTGAAGTTTCCAGATGTGCCATATACTGTCTTGTGTCTCATCTCATAGATTCAGATCTTGGATCCGGGACCCCAAATCCTGGCACTCTGTTGCCATATGGCCATAAAAAGCAGCAAGGACTCAAAGCTAGTAAAGGTGTGCCTTACAGATATGCTCAGTTCACATAAAAGAAAGCCAGGGAAGTGGCTGCTACCACTCTGCTTCTCAAAACAGGCAGATCAGCAGCTTGTAAAAAGCAAGTGCCTCCTTTCTGTCCCTTCCTAGGGCCTGAACAGGTACAGGCAGTGATAGAAGTGATCACTTTTATACATTTTTGTGCTAGCTGATTCCATGCTCTCCAGTAATCATGGATTCTATTTTTGATGTGGTCTTGTTGCTTTAAATGGTTCGCATACTTACATTTTTGGATCTCATCAGCTTCTAAAAGACCACCTGGAAAACTTACCAGCAGTTTGCAGCAGAGGTCAAAGGAGGAGGCACACCTTCATGGGAGATTTTCATGGCCCATATGAGCCTCACAGGAATCTGATAACAGCACATGACAGGCTGTGCATAAAGCTGTGGAGCTTGTTTCCACAAGTCAGGCTCAATCACTAGCAGGCCTGACCACACAGTCATTGTCTGTGTCTGCTCTGCTCTACCTCCTCACAAGCTCAGTTTTCCAAAAGGTTGCCTCAACTGTATATCGCTGTGACAGTGTTATGCAAATTGTTTTCTCAGTTTATTTAATTTGATGTTGGCAAGAACAGAGGGTTAATGGCCTTGGCACAGACACATCTTGCTGCTATTTTCCAGTCGGTTCCTTGAATATCTGAGCACTAGAAAGCCTTCCTTGGTCTCATAATGGCAAAGAAACAAGGGAAATTCTGATTCAGTCATTAGCCCTATCCCATTGTGACCACTGTCTTTCACATTTTAGTCACTCTGTGCATATGGAAAAAACAAACAAACAAACAAACAAACAAAAAAAAACAACCACAGGCAACAGGATGTCCCCTTCTTTTTGCCCTCTCTCCAGCTTCCCCACCATGGTAGCTCTTTAAAGAGGACCAATACAATTGTGGGAAACAGGGGTCTTCCAGAGCTCTGGACTGTGAACAAACCAGATGTAGAGATGATTTCTATATCCTTGCATCCCATATATAAATAGTTCTCCTCTCTGTGCCTGGGGGTACTGAACTGCCAGTGAAAATTACCTTTGATGGACTACAAAAATCTCCACAGATGCCCCTTAGCACTGAAGGTGCAGCATGGTCCCTCACCTCCACCACCAAACCACTTGTTTTTCCACAGCTGCTGTCCCCTGGCTGTCAGAAAGGCAGAGACAAGAAGTGCATCCTGTGTCCTGCTAGGGGTAGTTGTCCTGTATTAAAGGTTATGTTCTAATGTTTCACAGCCAGTACACCAAAGTCCATCCTTTCTGTTATCTCTAACTGACTGGTGAGAAGCAGAAGTTAAAGAACTGGAGGAAATAAATAAATAAAGATTGGAGATAAAAAAACTAATAAATTTCTCATATTATTTTTTTTTAGTTGGATCAAATTGACATATGTGTTCTCGATGGTTTGTGTAAGTCATCTTAACTTTGTCTTTCTCTGTCCCTGAATAAATTTGAAGGCCCTATCTGATCACTTTTTCTTGCTGCCTGTGATTTGACTAAAAGATGAACATATTTTCAGTTTAAGCTTCTGTCCCACTCTTCCCTTTATCCCTTCACCCTCTACACACACACACACACACAAACACACACACACAAAAAAAAAAAAAAAAAAAAAAAAAAAAGACTGTAAGTACCATACACTTTTTATACCTCTGGCTCCCCGGCAACATTTGCAACAGTAAGAGCACTGGAAAGCATAGAAGCCAAATAATGCTAATAGGGCAAACAGAATGTAATTGCTTATGTGTGCTGGTTATATCCTGAAACAAATTGTTTCTTAATGCTGAGGTCAGACAGGGTTTAATTAGGAGAAATACAATTGGTGTAAAATTTTGCAGCAGGCTGCTTGTTTGGTGTTATGCCAAGTCAACATCAAGCCTTTCCAAATGGAAATTTTCATTAGAGGCCATTGGCAGCCTGGTTAGGCTGAGTTTCAACTTTTTTGAGTCTCCTGGTAACATGAACCTGAAACTCAGCATATCTGCTTCCTAATAACAGGCTGTCCCTATTGCAACTGTTCTCACACACAGGCACACAGCTGCTACATATGTAGTAACATGTGTGCTCAAGATCTACAATGGCTACTTTATTCTGGCCTGAAGCTGTCAAAATCTGCATGCAGATAAGTTAGCATTTTTAAGAGCATGGACAAATAACATTTTATTTCCATATTTTTTCATAACATTTAAAGAGATAAACTTTTCAAGGAAAATTTCTAAACCTTTTTTGTTGTTGTTGAGATATGACCCATTTTTGCACTGTTTGCAACTTTCTATTCAATATGCTCTAGGATTTTTATCGATGCTCAGAGCACTGATACTGCTTTTTACATTGATTATCACAACACCAGTGCTCAAGTAGCCAAGGAAGAAGTAATATCAGCATTTCCTTTCAATTCATAAAAGGGGCTTAAAAAAACAAACAAACAAACAAAAAATAAAAACTTTTTAACCACGCAGATAATGATAGGACAAGGGGGAATGGTTTTAAAATAAAAAAGAGGAGATCTAGATTAGATGTTAGCAGGAAATTCTTCACTAAGAGGGTGGTGAGGCACTGGAACAGGTTGCCCAGAGAAGTTGTGGATGCCCCATCCGTGCAGGTGTTCAAGTCCAGGTAGGATAGGACCCTGCGCAACCTGATCTAGTGGAAGGTGGGGGGGTTCCATGGCAGGGGGGTTGGAACTGGGTGGTCTTTGATGTCCCTTCCAACCCAAGCCATTCCATCATTCTGTGATGATTTCCTTAATAGACCCTGCTGATCAAGAGAAAATTGTTTAACTTGACTAAGAAAAAATGCTTTGGGATGGACTTAAAATTTTTCCTTTCTCCAGTTTTGTGAGTTAAGATGATGTTTATAAAACTAAGGGATGGGCATTCTGGCTTGCAATGCAGAAGGCTTCTTCCACTTCTTAGCATACCTCAGGCTCAGTTTGTGTCTTTTGTTCTTATTCCCATCCCAAGATGGAGAACAGTGATGAATGGCACACAAAAGAAATGTGACTTGTTGAATGCCACAGCACAGGGGCTTTGAAGTTGAGCTACCAGAACTTCTTACTGCAGAAAGCACTGTCAGCAAAAGGTAGGACCATAGTGGAGGATTTGTGGCTACTCTGAAAGATGGAAGGGGTGGCAGGTGAGCCGGCAGAGAAGGAGGGAGGACTTCTGAGCCAAACTGCCACTGCAAATAAGACAAACCAGGCTATAGGAGGGAGAAACTGCTGGGAAGAAAGTGGCAGAGACCCAAGCAGATAGTCACGGTACAGTAATTTGTTAAACAGGAGCCTTTTCGTCTCAGTATCTCCCTGTCCTGGTTCAGACAATACCTGAATCAGCATTTACAGAACTACCTCCTCCCTGAAGGTGACATATACTCTTCTTTATGGTCCAACCTCCTGTGCTCAGTCCTCTATCTGTCTTCTCCTTTCACTGGCTTTGAGAAGGCAGCACGTTGTGCATCCTTCCCTCTCTACTGCCTAGCTGCAAGCCAGCTGAGGTGCACTGCTACCCCTGTCCTCCTTCCACCCACCACCAGTGGTGCTGTATTTGTTGGATGAATCCTTATTCCTGGCCTGCCATGCTGGGCTGGCTGCTGTTCATGTGCACAGCTTATAACATCCATGATAATTACCTGTGGTAATTGTCTGTGGCTATGCTGGGGGAGAAGAAAATAGAAAACCAGGTGTGTTGCCATTCCTCATCTCTGTCCACATGTTCCAGTTAAGGTCCAGTCTTTATAACAGGAGAAAAAGAAAAAGGCATTCAAGTTTGGCAAGAACATAAATATGTGAATATCCACTGCACATGCATGATCTTCCACACAACAGTGTCTTGAAATATCTGTGTTGTGAAAGCTATTAGAAATCTCTGTATAGAGATTTGGAGATTTAACTAGCTTTTATGGGTTTTAGGGAGGAAAACAATCTTTGATGCAAAGTGACAGGATTCTTCTAACTTATAGATAGCTCTCAATAGACTTCAGCAGTAGCTTTTTGGCAATTCTCCTCCCTTTATACTACAACTTTCAGGGTTGAAAGGAGAGAAAATTCCCTTTGTATGAAAAAGACTCTCAGCATTACTCTGTGGTGCCAGCTACCTATATTGCTTAAACTGTTGGTTAATGATATCTTGTGCACCTGATCCTTAAATAATTTGTACAGGAAGCGACAAAGCAAAACCATGGTTTGCTTGTGGATTTTTCCCCCATTAATGCAGACAAGGGATTCTGCTGGCATCCCCTATCAGATTCTGACAGAGTCCAGATTATTACATCACACATTACATTACAATCTCCTATTCCCAGTCTGGATTTGGTTTTTAAAAAAGTTGTAAATGTATGTTGAGCAGTCAGCAAAGGATTTTGACATGACTAAGTGGAGTCTTCACATGAATTCTGCATATTTCTCTATGTTTTTTTTCTTTTGGGGTGCAAGTCTAGGGCATGTTTCATGGTACCAGCTGGCTACAAGTTTTCTCCCCATCTATGTCATTAATGTCTAATAGTGACATCAATTTTACATCTTCAGATCTCTGGCTAGGGGGACACAGCTAGGTCAAAAATGAGGTGTGGCTGGTGCCTTCACAGCCCTGAGTTGCAATATGACCCTGGGAAACTACTACGTCTCCACTCTAAGATCACCTTCATGACTGCCCTGAACACACACTGGGTTCCCCACTCCCATGCAGTCCATCCCCCTTTAGCTCTTCTGGGGTTCACTGCCTACCTGGTTTTCCCTTGTCAGGCAGAAGGCACTTTTTCCTTCACCAAAGAAATAAACAGACAACAAGGTGAAAGAGAACAACATCTTGACTGCCCTTGCTTGAAGTTTTGTTGTTTGGAGGTTTAGAGTTCCTTGCTCTGATTAAAAACACTTTTGTGCATGTGTGACTACAAATATATGTGTATATCTGGTTCTGGCACAACAGCAGAGGATCAGGTGGTGAGGTGGAGGCTGGAGGAGTAAATATAGTTTCTGCCTTGTGATCATCTCTCCTCTGTTTTTAAAGCCTCCAGCCTTTTCCTGAATTACCCCGTGGGTAGCTTAGTAACAGATATGATGGCCCATTCTTTAGCATACTTAAAAAAACTAGAAAACACACTGCCATTTTAGAAACAAACAAACAAAACTAATGAGGTGAAGGTGTTGTCATGGAAGTGTTACTTACAAGCATGGAAGAGGCAGCTGCCCTTCGCCAGGCTGTGCTGAGCAGCCAGAGCACAAAGCAGTGCTCCCCGTCACGTACAGCCAGGGGGCTGTGGGCTCGGTGGATGCTGTTTGTACAGATGACGAGTCCCCTGCCGAAGCGGGTGATCAGTGGGCCAGGGTCAGAGACATTAACACACTCAGAAGACGCTGCTGGATGATCACTTGTACCGGCCACTGCCGTGCAGAAGGCACGTTGAAGGAGAGCTTGGCAGAGCTGGGGAGCGGCGTCTGTCTCTATTTGCATGCAGTACAGGCAAGCCAAGAGTGCTCGTCTCTTGCTTAAAGGCAGCTACTGCTGCTTCACTGGGAGCTTTGGCCTTTTCAGTGGGGAACCCAGGAGACAGGCTGTCAAAACAGAAGTCTCTTGTTCAAACCAGCAAGCTTAGGAAGTGAAGGTAGTAAAAAAAAAAAATATATATATATAAATATATATATATGTATAAAAAAATAAAAGACTCGGATCAGTCAAACCAAAGGGACCTGCTGTTTCTTGGTTTTCTTTTATTTATTTATTTATTTTATTTCTTTCTGAGGTTATTTAGTATCTTTTTAGTTGGTTGGATGCAGAAGCAAGAAGTGTGGAGTTCACTTGAGGCCTTGCAGATAAATTCATGATTCAGTTTTGCAAACAGACGAACAAATAAAAGTTGACTTACATGTTGGAGGTTTTATATTTCCTCATTGTATTTCCCCTGCTCTGTACAAATCTTCCTGGAAATCTCTGTAGTAATTCTCTCTAACTGCTCTGATGCCTACTGTGCAGGGCAGGGCCGATCAACTGCAGGGAATCCTTCCATTTTCATCTCTATTTTTTTTCTATCGTGTCAAATTCCTTCTCCTTAGTAATCCCCCTCACTCCCTCGGGAGCAGAGAAGATTTAATTGTTAAATTTGCATAGTAACTCAGCAAACAAACTCTCCAGTCTCATGTAGACCTTTAGCCATTGCAGGCTTCATTTCAGTTATAAATCAGCTCTCTGTGCTCAGCCATGGTGGCATTTCATACTTAGGAGGCCAGTGTAGATAAATGACTGAGGGACAGTCCTTGTGGGGGGCTTTTGCTTTTAGGGCTGCTCTTTCATAGTGTAGCTTATTGTAAGACTATTTTGAGAATGCAGCTTTGCAGGTGGACTATGCTTGCCCTTTTTCCACGACTATCCATGTGATAAAATAATCCTGCCATAAGGGGCTTCTGGCTGGTAGAGCTCTTGTAAATGTAGCAATTATGAATATAAGAAATAACTGAAATCTTGTTTCGTGTAATAAAAGCAATTTCACTGTTGCTGGATTGCACTAAAATGGTTTGATTTTAAAGATGATTTGTAAGTGTGTGCTGGGGTTTGTGGGATTTCTGCAGGACACAGAAAGGGTAGGATGTTGGAGTGAAACCTCTGTTTCTTCCAAATTTAAAAAATGTAACTTACAGTACCACTTTCTAGCATCTAGAATCTGTTAAAACCATTACACAGAGTAGACAGCAACAAAATAGACAACAGACTACATTACATTACTCTTGTAATTGGATTATTTGGCTTGACTGTCCAGAAGTGTGGTGACACCATTCAGTCTGCACTCAGTAACCTAAAAATAATCCCTGATATCCATATCTTGAGGTAGTTGCAGCAGTCCTGTGGGAATCTTGTACATTTTTGGACTATGACAAGTGTCCAACTTCACCTTCCCTGCAGCTTTACCCCTATATATTCTTGCTGCTGTTGGGGTGGGGTGATGGACTGAATTCTGTATTGATCCCAAAACCCCACACCAGCTACCTTGTGCTACTACTGGCAGAGAAAACGAAAATTTATCTCCTTTCTCATCATCAGTCTGCATTGAGTTTATCATACTGAACTGTGTAACTACATTTATGCATTAAACAGCAGTCAAGAGAGATGTGAGGCCCCATTTAGCCTTGGAAAATGTTGATATTATCTGTAAGGCAAGCCATTCCCCAAGAGTTATGAAATCAAAGAGGGAATTTAATTGCTGGTTGATTGGTTGTCTCAGGTATTTGCTCCCAAGGAAGAGAAAATGGGAGGTCTACCTTGGGATACATGTCTACATGAGTTTAACAAGGCAGTTGTAAATGAGAGCAACCTTCCAGCCTTTCTTCCCACTGGAGAATTGTTCTTGGCATTGTAAGGAAATATGACCTGAACTTCTTCGGATGTCTAAGCAACTACTTGCAAGCACCATGATTTAAGAATAGGTGAAATCCTACAAGTGATACAAAACAGGAATTTCACATCTTTCTCATGTAGAAGCCATATTAAATTATCAGCCTAGTGCTTTCCCAGTATATAGTCTTACTGGTCTGCTAAGGGAGAAGAGTTATCTGGGTGCTAATCAGTGGTGAAACCCCAGAGCAACATGAAGAAGTTTGAGAGCTATATGAACATTCAGCTAAAATTCCTTTATACAGATAATTTTGCTTCCACTAGTCTTTTGAACTCCAAGAGAAGCATAAGCCTTGACTCAGGCAACACTGAGTGTTTGCTCTGGCACCCAAGCCAGCAGATGTGACTACTTGGCATTCTTTGCTGAGGCTTGAACCTCATGGTATGTCTATGCCAAATGCATCCACATTATGCAAGAGTAATGGAAATTCGCCAGGCAGAGCAATGCTATGTTTTCTCAGATAAATGTTGCTCAGTTTAATTTTGAGGAACTGACTGATAAAATCCTCAGTGATTACCTTGTTTGCCTAACTGTCTTCATTCTGTGAAATCCACTACTTTTGCTGGCACAAAAATACATGAAAAACATGAGGGAATGAGTGCATCAGAGAGAGCAAAAGAGGCCAGGCAAACCTCCTTGTGAAGGTAGAGCACACACCTGAGAAAAGGGGTTTCTTTCCTCTTCAGAACATGAGTCAGCTGCACAGGTGGAACACTAAGAATACAGTTTGCCATCTAACATGATTCAAGTGACTCAAGCTGCACTGAGCTGTTCATTACAATTTTTTATTTCCTCTAATCCCAGCCACCCTCCACCATGAGAAAATGCTGGTGATGAAGGTCATTTGCCTTTGGCAGCACCTAGAAGGCAAGACAGAAATGTAGCAGCTTGTGCTACACGATATCTACAGAATATATGGAAGTGGAAAATGAACCGTATTTTGGACAAAAAGTACATAGGATTATCCAACTGGAAGACATACATTAAAATGAAAAATGATCTTGACTATCACCTCCCTGCCCTTCATTTGAACTAATGACTAGTTGCCTCCAGTCTTTGTACCAGGGAAGACAATCGATTTCATATTTGCATAGCTATACAGTCCCAGTTCTGGCCATGGTCTCTGATCATTAGCACAACTCCTAAAAACAGTGAGCACAATTTGCTCCCTTCAACAGCCAAAGCCACTTACCATAACCTAACACAACTGCATTCAACATGCTTGTGACATTCAAACATAGGGCAGCCCAAATCAAGCAAAAAGTCAGAGATACGTGCAGAGAGCTGGGACTCAGCTCTGAAGTTGAGGAAGGTTGCAAATATCCTGCAGAGCCTGTGTGAGGTGTAACAAAGTTACTGTCACCCAACAACAACCTGATAAATGGCTGGAGAACATGAGGCCTTTTGTTACCAGGTCCTTCATTCTGCAGGGGAAAAAAACAAACAAACAAACAAACCTGAAATTGGAGGAACTCCTCAAGTAGTAGCAGAGGATTGCTGGTATGTAATGAGTGCAACTGATTACTTCAGCAAATAGCCAGAAGTAGCCATCTCTTCCCTCATGTTACATCCACTACAGTAATAAAGTCCTTGTTAACGACTTTCAGCCATGGAGGAAATCCGAGAGAAACTGGCTTCTAACCCTGGACTTCAAATTCAGGAGAACTGAAGGAGAGATGGAGCGGAGTTCAGGACTCCCTCTATCTATTATCCAGGGCCAATGGGAAAGAGAGCAATTTTTATAGCATTTTGAAAGGCTGTTTACAAACTGTTGGCCTAGAAGGAAATCTTGGAAACCACTCACTGTCGATGCAACAAGCCAGGTGTATCCTGCAGGGATATTCATGCAGAAGGAGCATGAAAGACAAGTTAGGTGCTAATGTTTTCCAAAGCTCCATATGAATAAGTTACTTCACAGTTATGGCTGGGTGAATTTGCAGTGAATAACTTATTAAATTAAAATATTCTTTTTTCTTTTCTTTTTCCGTACAGAATGTCATGAGCTTCTCATTTTTTCAGTTTAAATTATTTTCTGAGTTTTTCTTTGTCCAGAGCAATTCTTTGCAAGACTAGGCAAAATAATGCTGAAATTCAGAGTATCAGACAGAGATCAGGTATTTCTTTTCCTTGTTTAGATAATGAGTCATTTTGAATCAAGTTTCTGATTCAATACTTAAGTTTCTAAAGAAAAAAAAAAAAATAAAAAAGGCCTTGTGTAAACACTGCTTAATATTTACTTAAATGCTACTGTTTCAATAGCCAGTATTAAATTCATTCAATATACTATTTTGTATATATTATTTTGAAAGTCAGTAGAAAAAAAAATAAATAAACTCATGAATAATCAAACAAACTGTTTAAATCATTTAAACACAGCATTATCTGAGGGTTAAGTAATGTTTGCCTATTTGCAAACACAGTTGCATGAAGCAGACTGTAAAAGACATACCTTGAAATGCAAGGTAAACAAAAGTGGTTTACAGCTACAAGCTAAAACTATTTCTATTACTTTCACACAACTGAACAAAACTGGAATTTTGAACTCAGAATAACTTCAGTTACCTATTTCACTTGGTTTGTAAAACACAGAGGCCCAGCTACACATATAAATCAGCAATGGTGAAGTATAGGATGCCATATACCTTGACCCCCCTCACCAGGAACAAAAGATCAGTGCTCTCAGCTCTCCTGATGGACTGCATTTCTTGTTTATCCTCTTTCAATGTTCCTCAGAAAAAGTCAGTTGTGCCAAGCTACTAAACATATTGTCAGCATGTAACAATGGGGGAAAAGAATAAAAATTCTTATGCATGATAAAAGAATATTGAAAATACATGTATCATCTTAGGCTGTTCTATATTGTTTGATGGTACACTTGGTGCATTACAACATATTTTAAGTCATTATTTTGGTTAAGTCCAATATCCACTTGACACTTACAATTTAAGAGAATTAGGGTATTTCATATACAACTTGTTATTCTTTCTGCCAAAGGGGAGAACAAACTCCACAAAAGGGAAATTACAGAGATGCAAGTTACCCAGGATAATGGGGATATGGAATTAGGCAACATTTATGTTTCATTTTGCTAAAGGATTACAATACTTCTCTTTAGTTAGGAGCTTATGGATAATGCGGATGCACACAGTCTTTGCTTTTTAAGTGTAGTCCAACAAGATGCGTTGTACGATATTCTTACTAAGTGTCAAAATGAGCCCAAGTGGCAGATTATATATTTGCTTACCTACATTTAACACTGGCATGTCTCCATTCATTCACACTAGGGTAAATAAACTGAGGCTCTGGCTCTGTATTCCCCCTTGTTTGATCTCACTCTAGATCAGTGATGCCAAACCACCAGCACTGGCAAACGGAGATCTGGGCTGGCACCAGTGACAATGAGCAAACAACACTTTCAAAACATGTTTGACGCCAGATACCAAGGAGCACCCTCCCTACTCTAGGAGCTCATTGCTAGAAAGTCTTTCTGCTCTGAACTCCGTAAGTACCTCCTGCATATTGTTAGAGGGGCCAATGTGACATTTCTCTTCTATTGACTCTTAAAAAGAAATCCACTGTATTTATCCCAAAAACTGATGCATAGGTTCTTGCTGACCTAGTTAATCCAATAGTGGGTTTAAGCATGGACTAAATCAGTAACGCACAAAAAGTGGACCTGAACTGGCCAAAATTTAGAGGTCAACAGCCATATCTCAAACCATTCACTTCTTACTGCTTTAGTAGAACACCACAAAACAGAAGCAGAGAATGACCTAGGAAAGTCATGCGTGAGAACTGGATAGAGAAAAATGAGTGTATCTCTTCTTGCTGGAAAGGTCTAGGAGTTTTAATTATTACATTGCCTTCTAATGGGGGCTCCTGGATAGCGGGGGGACCTATGCTGCTCCGATGCTGTTTTGCACTCTCTTCCTCCAGCCTGCAAGCATGAGAAGCAGGGTGCAGCACCCCATGAGACAGCACGCGAAGCAATGTGTGGTGATGACCTCCAGTGCCAGGTCCACCTGGACGACAGGGGACCAAAGGCCACGTCCTCCCCACACCCCAGCGGGGCAGCGGGGAGGGTCCGGGCTGGATCCCCTGCAGGGGGTTGTGCTCCTATCTACTGAGGCGGCAGGGGCGGGCGGTTTATTGACCGGCAGAGCCAGGATCAGCACGCCCGGTACTTGCTCCCGGCCAGGGGGAGGCGAGCAGTGCTGGGGGTCCACCCACGGCCACCCCAGGCCCCTTCCCGCCGCGCTGCCCCCGCCGCAGCCCCCACCCGCCGCAGTGGCCGCCGCCCCCCACCAGAGGGCGTCGCGACCCCGCGTTCGGGCGGGACACCCGGCCCCGGCCCGGTGGTCCCAGGGCTTTGCCCAATGTCACCCCCCAAACACCTCCCAGAGGGCTTTGGTCACCAGGAGGTAGCCTCCGCTTCTCCCGAGGAAACTCTTTTCTGTGCAGCTTTCCTCTACATCGCAGCCCGCCCTCTGTTTTTGGGGCAGCACTGGCTTTTTATCGTATGTGGGAGTCAGCGCCTGGTGTGGTGGGGCATTGTGGAAAAAAAAACAGCTATAAACGGGGATAATCTGAGCTGACTCAAAGTTCACACCCCATGGAGCTGCCGAGCAAAGCCAAGCGGATGGGAGAGGGATGTTTCATAAGAATCAACTGCTTGTTACAGAGTGAGAGGGGGGAAAAGTGATCCCCTCAAGACAGATATCACTGCCAGACCATATTGGTAAGATTGCAAGTTACAAATACAACTGAAGCCAGAGAATTTGCCAAAGGAAAAAAAAAAAATGACAGAAAACAGATGCAAAACAACAAAAAGATTCCAGAATAAAATGAGTTTTAGGCCAGCACTGGAACACACCGCAATCCCTCACCATTCAGGATGATTTAAATGGATGGAAAAGGGATTAAGGTCTAATCCAGCAGTTGCTCTGTTTGAATTAATCTCATAGGAGTCAGTCAGGATACATATATTGAGAAACAGAAGGACAGAAAGAGAGGAAAGAAAGAGAGAAAGAAGAGGGAAAGAAAGAGAAGAAAGAACAAAGAGGAAAGGGAAAGAAGGGAGACAAGGAAAAAAAAAAGAAGAGAGAGGAGAAAAGAGGAAAGAAGGAAGAGAGAGGAAAGAGAAGAGAAAGAGATAAGAAAGACAGAAAGAAATAGACAGACAGACAGAAAGACAGAAGGAAGGAAGGAAGGAAGGAAGGAAGGAAGGAGGAAGAAGGAAGGAAGGAAGGAAGGAAGGAAGGAGGAAGGAGGAAGGAAGGAAGGAAGGAAGGAAGGAAGGAAGGAAGGAAGGAAAGAAGGAAAGAAAGAAAGAAGGAAGGAAGGAAGGAAGGAAGGAAGGAAGGAAGGAAGGAAGAAAGAAAGAAAGAAAGAAAGAAAGAAAGAAAGAAAGAAAGAAAGAAAGAAAGAAAGAAAGAAAGAAAGAAAGAAAGAAAGAAAGAAAGAAAGAAAGAAAGAATCAGTCCCTAAGTATTATCTGAGGAGACTTGAAATAGATCCTTGAGTTACACTGTTTTTAAAATACTAATTATCTGATCCAAACCCTCCCAGATACTTCAAACAGAAAAGGAGGTGTTGCTAAACATGAAGTTCTTTCTGAAATACTGAACCCCAAGCATCCTGCCAGTTTTTGGCTGCAGCAGAGGCAGTAGCCATTTCATTCACATTCGCTGGGGTCCTCTCCAGCATTGCAAAGGCTTCCTTGGCTGTGATCTTGCTTTCAAATGCCACTGATTTTCTGGGACAGTCTTGACTATGAGGAGACTGTCCCACTGGGTCTTGGGTTTCCTGAGAGCCTGAGTGATTAAAGAGATTCTTCTTCCTTTTGAACTCAAACATTTTCCAGAGCTGCCTTCCCTTCCCTGAGAAACACTATCAATCTGAGGCAGGGCACTGAAATATCTACACCAGTACTGCCAAAACAGCCTTGCATATTTCCAAGCAGTTATGCAGTCTTTAGTAAATCACCTAAGCATGAGCAAACTGTGCTTCAGGCAGAGGAAAAAAAAAAAAAAAAAAAAAAAAAAAAGGACAAATCAAGATTCTGGGGATGAGGAGTGCCCAGAGAAGCTTATGTAGACACACTGGAAGGAAAGACAAAATAGAGTGCTAGCCCCAGCTCCTAACACACAACATCAGCAACTTGTTTCTGTATGTGTGAGTCTCTTTGTTTGTGCAGGTGGGTGCATCTGTGTCAGGAATCATCTCTCAAAAAGGGAGTCCTATAAATCCAAGCAAAACTCAATAGTCCAAGGATGATATACTCATTTCAGCAATTCAGACTATAAACAGTGCAGGGTTTGTGGTTGTCCAGAAGCCCTCAACCTCTCCAGAGGGACTTTCAGTTCCTTGCAGAATTGAGAACACTCTGGAGGATATTGAAATATTAACAAATAAAAATAATTAAAAAAAAAATACACCAACACAACAACAAAGAGAGCTGAGATTAGTCCTGCATCTTTTCCCCAAGTAATAAAGTAAGCCCGTTACATTGTCACACCATGTAAAAAACAACCTAGACCACAAACTCAAAGAATAAGGAGCCTTTTGAGGAGTCAGGGTTCTGATTACAGTGCTTACCAGTTTTCTGGGAAGTGAGAGGAGGGACTGAATAGGATCTCTCAGGAAAAAAAAAAAAAAAAAAAAAGAGGCTGGGAATATGAGGGAATATGAGTCCTTCCTTCTCATTTCAGAAGCAAATCAACAATAATGCAATGTTGCTTCTGAGGAGGTAAAGAAAGAGATGAAACCTGAATGGCAACACCCTCCTTTACAAAAAAAAAAATAATAAATAAATAAATAAAAAATAAAATTAAAAAAAAAATGGCTAAGCTGGCATGAATGAAAAATTCCAAAGGCACTCAAAAGTAAATACTTACCATTGAGTTGCCCGAGTTGGGCCCATGTGAGATACCCACCAACAACATGGAGGAGGTGCTGGCACCTTGTGATGCAGACAGCCAGGGAATTGAAGTGAGGACATTGGCAATGCCACTTGGCAGGCAATAGGGGTCACAGCTGGGATATCAGACCTATAGCTTTAGCCAAATGTGGAGGCCTGGATTTGCTCCTCAGTGCTATTCTGAGCATAAAACACACCTACCTTCAAACATCACTGTCTGCATTTTCATTTTTCCAGGAAAATATTGGCAATTGTATTACCCTACCAATATCAATTGTGCATTTGTGTCTGTTTCTGTACAGCCTGTGCACTGGAAATGTGTTTTGGCTTCGGTTCAAATCCACTTCAGTGCCCCCAAAGAGATCTTCATTGTTATAAAGGCTTGCTGAGATTTTTTCCAGTTTATACACAACTGTTTCTAAACCCTGGGACTTGGGCTTTTGGTTGTCTATCGGGGAAGAGTGGCAAAGATTAAAGAAGTGCATGCCTTTGGCTGCATACTTTAAAATAAAACAGCCGTGGTTTTCACAAACCTCTTTTAAGGTGTAGTAAATCCGACTTTCTAAATGCCCAAGGCTGTGTTTATCTATAAGTATCTTGGGGGAGATTGCTATGTCTATTAATCTGTTTTCCTGTTTCCTTACCTCAGGGCTTAAAGGCTACATAAACCAACCAGCTAGAAGGCTGTTAGGGAAAGTCTCCACAGACGAGTATCTCCCTCTACTTTCTCTTCTTAAGCAACACACTCCTGGTACAGGGAAATCATTAAAGATCGCAATAAAGCAGGAGCTATAGATGAGGGTGATATGATAGGGACAAACCAGCATGATTTCTGTCTTAGAAGAAACTGTGTGTCTCCGACATGTTAGAGACCTTTGAAAGAGTTAACAAAACAGAAGATAAAGGACAACCAATGGCTATATTTTATTTAGACTTTCAAAAGGCTTTTGATAAAGTTCCTGAGAAGAGGCTATAAAAGAAACTTAGTAACCACAAGGTGAGAGGTAAAGTCCTGCATGGATAGGGGGAGAAAAAAGCCCATGGTTGAGAGAGCGGAAACAAAGAGTAGGAACAAATGGTCCATCTCAGCATGGAAGGGGGTTAGGGGTAGGGTGCACCGGGGATTAAAAATAAGATGTGTGCCTGGGATATTTATTAATGATTTGAAGAGCAAAGGTGGCATGGTGAAGAGCAAAGGTGGCAAAGTTTGTGTCACACAAAATTAGGTAGGTGGGTCAAATGAAGTATGAGAAACTGCAGAGAGTGATAAAATGAAGAAAAGCAAGATATCGGATGAAATTAAACCCAGGCAAGAGAAGAATGTTATGTGGAGAACACTAGAAACTGCACATGCAGTTGGGTAGGTTTTGAATTACTTTTAAACATCTCAAAACACATCAGTATAGACAGTTCAAGGAAACTGGCTGCTGACTGTGCAGTGGTGGTTAGGAAAGAAGGCAGGCATCAGTCTTTATGAAAAAAAGAGTTTAAAAAACAGTAAAGAAAATACTATAATCCTGTGGTATCATTTTAGCAGACAGCACAATCTATTTTTGCCTTGGTCATTACATTCAGTTGCAGCCCACCCTGTCACAAAGGAGAAGTGGGGAAATGGGATGGTGAGGGACTCAGTGAGGCTGGGTATCCTCTGACTCTGCCTCTCGTGCTTGGGTACATGTGAGGCTCAAAAGGCACAGCCTCCAGCAGAAGTTTTTTTTGGAGATGAGGGTAGTCAGCACAGCTCTCTTGCTGTTCACTGTTATCTAAAAGAGATGAGCTCATACCACAGCATTTCCTGTCAGCAGGCCACGAACAGCTGCCTGGTTTGATTAAATTTTGGGGAAGATAGTTTATTTGAGACATTTTTGCTTCCAAACAGGTTAGAAATGGCCAACTAGTTCAAAGGTTACTGGCCACAGCAAAGGCAGAAACACACACATTCACACACACGTAGAAACAGCATTTTCTGAGCTGAGCTGAAAAAAGCAACACTAAAAGTTCATTAAAAGCAGCCAGAAAAGTGAAGAATGAAGTAAACTATGGCAGAAATACAATATAGTTGGCTATATTGATACAATATATATCAGATAAATTTAATAAATATCTCTCTAGATATATTGTACCAAGAAGGCCAGGTGGATACTCTGTCTTTCCACGTTATGCTATAAAAGCATTGGCACACATTTAAGTTAGAGTTATGAAATATATTTTATTGCACTGTAATTGGGTTTTCTGGGCTTTGACATCTATCTTTACTAAAAATTGACACTTAAAATCAATATTTATTTGGGGCTGACAGTTATCACAAGTTAGAGGTTTTGCTCAGTCTTTCAGTCATTTTTAACAGTAGGCAGAGATACTGTGCTCTGCGTCTAAGAAGGTAGGATCCACAGACAGGAAGCATCCAAAACCAAGGCTTACTGAGTAAATATATACATTACTAGGACAAAATATATGTTACTGATCTGTGGGACTCAGTGCTGAGAAGAATTATAAAAAAGGAAGATTTCAAAAGGTTTTTTTGGTCACTGTATTAAAACATAAAATGATAAGCTACATCAAACTTGTATGGGGACAGATAACATCCGCACTGATAGGTATAACATAATACCCAGTACAGAGAGAACAGGAGAAAGACTCAGAATTGATCACTAAAGAATGAATTTCATCTCGGTTCATTTCATCTGTCTAAAAGCTAGGTATCAAGAAGCCACTGTAGTGAAAACAAAGAAATGTACACACATCCAATGGACCATCCTCCTTCCATGTTCACAACATTATCTAGTCTATCAGTCTGCTGATTCAGAGACATGTGTAACCTTCTCTGAAGAAAGGTACCTTAAATGAGGTACCTGTACTGGTCTGGCTGGGATGGAGTTAACTTTCTCCATACAAGCCTGTATGGTGTTGTGTTTTGGGTTTGTGGCTTAAGATGTTTTGATAACACACCATTGTTTTGGCTGTTGCTGAACAGTGCTTGCACAGCATCAAATCTTTTCCTTTTTCCCACCCTGTTCCCAGTCCTTGCTAGGAATAGTTTGGAGGTCAACAAGAGACTGGGAGGAGGGACAGCTGATAGGACAGCAGATAGGACAGCTGTCCTGAATTGTCCAAAGGGATATTGCCTGCCATATAATGTCATGCTTAGCAATAAGAAGTGGGGTAGAGGAGGAAGAAGGAGGTTTGGGGCTTCCAAGGTGGCCAGTGCCATCAGAGACTGGATGGGCACTGGTCTGCTTGTGAGAGATGGTGAGTGATTACTTAAGTTGTTTTGTTGTTGTTGTTTTTAGTTAATTTTATTTTATGTAGCTGTTAAATGGGTTCTCTCACCTTCATTCTTCCTGTTCTGTACCTCATCTCACTGTAGGGTAGGGGTGAGTGAGTGGCTGTGTGGATTATTGCATACTGGAGGATATCAACCCACCACAGTAGCAGTTGTTCTGTGTTCCTAAACAACATATGAAAGAAGAAACGAGCCAAATGTAAGCCACATAAATTGGAAGTAAAACAACATAAAAATGCTAACTTCTGAGGAAATAATAGAGAAATGAGTGTTAAATTACCTACATCGACTGGATGTTCTGGCAGAGCACCTCAATAATGTTTTGCTGATTCTCATGACCTCTGTATCCGATGATGCTTTGCCTATCCATTCCACATGCAAAGAAGAGATTCTTGTCCAAAGTCATATCTATGAAGCTGTATTTAATGTGCTCCTGAGCAATCCATCTGAGTGCTGTGCCTGTGGCAATATCACAGGAAATGCCAATGCACAGCACGGAAAATGTCAGCTTTCTACGAGACAAGCAAAGAAATGTTATTTCTTTATGCTATAATATGATGCCTCATGCAGTTTTCTTGGAGGTAAGTATTTCTTGGCTTATGTTTGGCTTGCTGAAGTTTTTGAAGCTGAAGCATACACTAACTTGCTCCACAGGGCTGTGGCACTTAATGTAGCACGGGACACTAATGTCCCAGCTTTGATTTGCTATGTGGCCTCTAGCATGTCATCCCATATGTCTGTACTTTATTTTCTTCTCCTTTCCTTCACCTGTTGTCTGGATTATGAATTTGAATGTGAACCCTTCAGACAGACGATTTATCTTCTCTTCTTTTTTTTTTTTTTCTTTTTTTTTTTTTTTGGCACAATGCCAGAGGTGGATGACCTCTCAGTGCAGTGATTGGTTGCAGAGACATACACTGACAGCATACTGCAGTGCACTATAGTGGCTGGAGCTCTGAGAGCTGTTGGCCTTCCCCTGGTCCTCTCCCCATTGCTAAAGAAGTCTGGCAACGTATGCAGTTGGGTCCTAAGGCAAACCACTGAGGCTGGCATCCACAGATGCTGTTGGTTTTGCTTTCTCCCACAGTCTTAGGATTACTCAGATGCCTCCACACCATTGTAGTTTTGTTATGTTGCTTGTTGTGTCCACAAGCCACCTAAGTCTCAGGAAAGGCAGGCTGGACACCACTGGCCAACTAAGGAGCTCTCAGACCCTTTGGGATATCACTCAAGGAGATGTTGATCATTGGTACAATTTCCACTTCTGTAATGAAAGGTTCTGTAAAGTCTGGAAAGAAGGGGAGGGGGGGACTAGGAACTAGCAAGCAGCTCTTAGCAGAAGCACTCTCAATAAAGGTAAAAAATAACTCGTGTTTATTTCACACAAAAAGCCCAAAGAGAGCAGGGAGGAGGAAGAGGAGGATTCCAGGCCCTGAGAGCAGCCAGGCAGAGCAGCATGTCCCTGGCACAGGAGGAGTGGAGGACATGCGTTCCTCTGGGATTATGCAGAGCCGCTGGAAGTGAAGCTTGAAAACCGGCAGAACGGAAGCTTGGAAACTGAGCCCTGGACTGAAGCTGGTAATTTACCTTATTTGAAATAAAAACAGCTTAAGTTGAAGCCAGCCGGAAATTCAGATGACTTGAAGCTGCGAGCAAAATTAGCATAGCACTCTGCAGGTTGAAACATGGGGGAAGCAGAGTGAGGGACTGAGCCTTGACGGCTGCCAGGGTAAGGAAGCTGCTGCTTCTTCTGCACTCTTATTCAAAATTATCCCTTAAAGCTAAAATCATTGCAAGACCAGGCTAGAAGACCATAATAGTGCCTGCTGGACTTAACAGCAACAAGCAAAAAAAAAAAAAAAAAAAGATGACTGCAGCAGAGTTATCATTAAAAGGAATAAGAGTATGACCAGCCCCCCAGATGGGTAGAGCATGGTAAGTACTAATGACAGACCGAAACATCTCAGCCAGGAGTCTGTCAATGTAAATCAATGCAGCTATGCCTCTGTGAAGCTAGGCCAGTTTATTCCATTAAGAACACAGATCTTGAATGCAAGTATGTATAGCCTATGCCTGCAAAGTGCACTGTGCTGGGGGCAGGGGGGCTGGGAGATGAGAGAGCCACGGTCTGCCGTATCATGTTGAAAGACCCAGGATATCTCTTCTGTCTTTGCTGGGGTATCAGAAGCCATCTAATCATAGCAGTAGCCAGACAGGCTAACTCAGCCATGCGAGCTAATGTATCCTGCTGCTGCTTTTAGACTAATTCCAGTCCCCAAGCTAATTCTTGCAAAGCTTGCTTGTAGAGTTAGCCTGTATAATTCAACACTACATTGCATTGGCAAACCCTTAAGGAGCTTGACTGCGTATGTGTGCAAGTGAGAGAGCACAGTTCGGTGATGCTGTGCTCACAGGGCTGTGTATGTCTGGTGATGTTATTTGCCCGTGTACTAATGACCAAGGATCCATTTGTTCACAAACTAGCCCATATGTCAGTACGTCAGTTAATTTGAAAGACATAGTGATTAATGTAACCAGTTATAATAGGGCACAAAGGATTCTGCTTCTGAGTATTTTCCCTGCACTTACACTAGCAACAATTAAGATAACCTCTCTTTTCTGTTTGAAAGAAGTTCTTTCTCAAGCATGGAGATTTTCCATCTGTATGCCAGGATGCCATTCATTGTTACTGCAAGCAGAATAAGATCATGTTGTGTCTGAACACTGTAAGGTTCTTACTACAATGTAACATTTTTCCAAGGCCTGAAGTGACCTTCCTGGACTACAAGTACCGAGGAATACTTGCAGAAATGATCACTTGAAAAAAGATCCAGAATGTATACTTTCATATGGAACATGCAGAGTGGTCACAGTGTTCTTGATGTGCCACCTACTGCCCTTTTACTGAGTTGGTCTACGTTTTGATACCATATACCAATGTCTTGGGATCTCTGCTGTTTTTACAGGAACAAGCAGCAGGATGGAATGTGTGATCAGCAAGTTCACCAGTGTCTGCAGTGAAGCATAAACATGAATGAGCCTAGACATGTTTAGAAGGCCAAGAAAGTACTAATAACACTTGCTCAGTATTTTTAATAAAGTTGTTTGGATCAGTAAGAATGTAGAAGTTGCCTCCCACTTGAGGAAAAAGCACATATCCACACTGGGTCAGCTGAGGAGAGCAGTGACAGCAAACATAGGTTTTCGAAGCAAGGCATTTCTGTGTGATTATCTTCTGCCGCTAAAACACAGGCCCTGGCTGATATTTTGAAACGAGCCATGTTTTGTGTGTACAGCATTCTACTCACATAAAAAGTGCAAAAGATACATGGTGGGTTTTTTTTTAAAAAAATATCTGCTTTTCCAGAGAAAAATACTGTTGCAAACACAAAAGTTTTTCCAGGCTTGCCCTGGGCACTCCTTGAAATAGACTATATGGACAATACGCAATGAAACCTCTGACTGTCTCAAGGAGATATTCATCTTGCCTCTCCTTGGCAAGCTGTGTTTCCTGTCCAGCCTCACTGGATTTATTGTCTCATTGTGGTGGAAGAAAAAGCCAGGCTAGTGACAGGTCATATACGGGCATGGAACAACCAAGAATAACTAGAATAGCAAGAAAGAAAAAAAAAATGAAAAAAAAAAAAAAAGTGTATAATTACAAGTCAATTTAATATAAATCACTACAGGAATAAGAGGAAAGGAACAGCATGCAGAAACCTGCAAGATACACAGGTGTTCTCCAATTTTCTCCCTCCACCCCGTGGATTAACAGGGCTGAGGAGCAGTGTCTGCACCAGCATTGTGAACAACCTTCACATCTGCTGGGTGGGATTTCCAGCCATTGACAAGCACCAGGTAGATTAACGATGAAGCAGCACCATTAAAGAAAGCAGTGACGGGAGGCTGAGATCTTTTGGCCAAGTTGGTTTGTGCTTCCATTACTGCCTGGTAACACATAACTCTTTATGAGGGCATAAAATTGCTCTTTACTAATGTTTTTCTCATTCAAAGGTCAGCAAAGCAACGGTGAAAGTTAAAGAGTAGTGCATGGCTCTAATGGGACTACTGACAGCAGCCAGCCACTTTCTGAGAAGGGGGACCTTGTCTGACACCTCATAAAGAGCAACCTGTGCCTGTTCCTCCATCCTGAGGGTGGTTGTCATGACCACAGACCTTGTGGCAGGCAGGAGGGCACCTTGGGGGTTGCTTTTGCCACAGTGCAGCTTTGCCCAGCTCACTCAAGGTTTGTAAAAGCATGAAGCCTTCTTTATTCACACCAGAGTGCAGTCCAAAAAAATGGCAAAGTAAAATCACACCAGAGCAGGCCAAGATAACCTAGTCCCATTAGCGGTGAAAAATGGCCTCAGCTCATAGAAAAGAGTTGCAAACCCAAAGACTGCTTTTTTCAGAGAAGCCATTCTGGTTCTGAATCAAAGGCACGGCAGTCAGGCAGTGGAGCGGCATGGCTCCACAGACAGTTCACACCAAATCAGCTGCTGGCCAGTGCTTTAAATTTTTTTTTGAATTGTCAGTCAATCTGTGCTTCATTATTTGCTTCTTCTACATTTCTAGTGATTCTATACCCAGCTCCAATAGGCCGCAATACCATTGAGAATCTGCTGATTCAAATCCCTCCCTCCCCAGCAGAAAGCCAGCGGGAAGGAGGAAAAAAAGAAACACAACTCGACATTCTATTTTTCCGCCTTCAAATAAACCCTAAATTGCTTCTTTAATGCACTCGAGGTTTTGAGCAGGGTAGGAAGCTCTGATATAAAATGGGGGTACAATTTTGTTAAAGACAAGCTCTGCAGCAAGCCTGTGAACTCCAATAAATTTGTAACTCTGTTCCCGGTCAGAAAGAGAACAATAGCCTCTCCTATTTAATTGTGGATTGCAGCGAGTGGTTTCGTGCTCAAACCCTCTTGTAATGTAGTCCTCTCCTTTTAATCATCAAAGGTGATCTCTGCCAAAGCAGCTGACAGTTGCATTTGATCAAGTGTAATAGGAACAGTCAGATCTTCCAGAATCCTTGTAGTTACCCATTTTCCATGTGTAATTCCAGTCTATTTCATACAACTTTAATATGACAACTGTATTACAAAATTAGAGGGAGGATTTGGGGTGAGATGACTCACTGCTTTTTTTATTCTAGAATCCGATCTCAAGACAAAAACCATTTTCTATTCCCAGCCCTGCTACTGACCCCCGCGTGACTTTGAACAACCTTTGCTGTCCAGACCCCTTCTTCCACTTTGCCTGCCACTGCTATTTAGACTGTGAGCTGAGCAGGGCAGCGACCGTCTGGTGTTGGGACTCAGTGTAATAGCTAGCACAGAGAAGTGTGCACTTAGAGTTAGTGTTCCTGGCCATTAACACTGTGTGCATATATATTAGTAGGTACATAAATATTTATATTTCTCACAGGACATACATGGACGTATCTATATATGTACTCACACAAAAGTGCTCCATAGTAGTTTTAGATTGAGAACGACTGCTTCAGGAGTAAAGAATCACAGTTTTAAAAGCAGGAAAAGAGACCCATCCTCCATCTTTTGATACAACTGCACTTCAAATAGATTTGCCAGGAGAACTTCTGGACTTTACCCTGCAGTTTTTTTGCAGTTTGGTTTACATTGGCCCTGGCAAAGCAAAGCAAAATGTCTGTTGTATGCCAGCTGCTAGCTAGACCCACCAGGGATGCACAGAGGTGTCCACTACCTGGATGTAGACCACATCTACTATACAAAGGTTCTGTTCTTTATTTTATTACATTTCAGGTCAGGAGGAGCTTCAAATCACTTGCACTCGTGTTAGATGTCAGCATTTGGGAAGGTGGCTGGTGGTGGAGCGGGGAGGGCGGAAGACAGTCAAAATGAAAATGGTTTGGTTAATTAATTGCAAGCACTGCTTGAAGGACCGGCACGTATATTTAATCAGTTGCCTAGTAACAAACGGTGTATGATGTGAATGCTATCAGCCCGCGGCGTGAGCAAAGGATGGTCCCTTTCTGTTTTTATCAGCCGCCAGCATGCATTCTCTGGGCATTGCGTGCCCTTGTGCTCAGAAGGGCTGCTTTGCCACCTCACAAAAGCCACACAGTGGCAAGGAGTCCCCCCCATCTTGGCTCTGCCATTTCTGCTCCTCCCCCAGACATCTCAGAGGGAAGACTGTCTCTTCTTACAGGGAGTGACCTTTTCAATGGTGAATCAAATGACAAGAAAAATTATCCAGATCTCCCCTCCCCTCCACCCACCTTTTTTTTTTTTTTTTTCCTTTATGAAGTTATCTACACACTGGGAATAGAGCACAGACATTGCTACTGTTCACGTTCTGTTACTGACACCAATGTCACCATTAACAGTATGTATCCTCCATAAAAATCTGTGCAGGAAAAAACAGAGAATCCTTGGCATTGAGGCACAATTAATAAGAAAACAGGTTTAGCATTTTGTTTTGTGTTTTTTGTGTTGTTTTTTTTTGTTTGTTTGTTTTCTTGTTTGTTTGTTTCTGTGTGTGTGTGGTGACCTTAAAGAAATAAGGGCAATGGATGGATAGACGCTGGGCTGCAACACATAAAATCAGCCCAAGACAAACTGTACAATTCTGTTTCCTGTAGGTGAAAAAATAACTCATGACCTGACAGGCAACTGAACATTGAGTACTCCTCTGGTGCTAGTTTTAGGAGGGAATTTGACAACAAGAATTTGCTTGTAGTTTTCCACCACCCATATGCCATTATGTTAGCTGGGCCTGATAATGCAAGGACACAAAAAACATTCACACCACCTATCCATATTCTGAAAGAGAAATAAAAAGAGAACATCCATAAAATAAAAGCTCCCATTTATGTTTTAACATGCCATGACAATGTTTGTGTGTCCTTATCAGGGCTTCCTCTCCTCCCTCCCCCCTCTCCATTTGTAAATCCCACTGGATAAAAGACTACATCTTCCATAAAGAATTCCCACCAGAAATCTTTATAAATCCTCCATCAGTGAAATACTCTGCTGTCATGCTGAGCAGAAGCTAATCTAATTAAGACGGGATCTGCTAAATTTAATAGCCTGCTATGAATTTTTACGGACATCTGGTAACTGGAAGGTTGGAATGACTCCGACACATCAAATACACATTGTCCAAATGACCAGTATTGGGCCGATTATTTTCCCTTTTTCGGTCACTTGTAGCTGATGCAGGATGTAATCACTCCCTCAGGATACACCCATGTGACTCCATCTCAAATTAATGGGGGTTATGGTGCGTATATGTTGGAAAACAGAACTGGGCTCCTGATGCTTCCTCTAATGTTGGTTTTTCCTGATTAATGAAGGATCAGGTTATACATACATTATATTTAATTGTTTACAAATACTGTAAGTGCTATAGCATAAGTCAGAGCATCCATTGGTACATTTGTCTTTGGTACATGCAAGAGATGAACCCAGACTTGACTGGCAGCTTTCCTCAGTCAAAGCCCTATATTTTGTCCTCTGGCTAAGCAATGTTCCCAGTGGAGACCAGAAGAGCTCTGCCATTTTAACCACCTCTCCTAACCACCTCCTCTCTAGAAGATATTGTTGTTGGTTCTTTTTATTCCTTTAAGCTTCCAGTGTGAAAAACAGTTGAAAGTCTCTAGTGCTTCCCAAGAAATGGTGAGCCAAAATATTGCAAGGCTGATCATGTCCCATGAGCCATTAATTTGGGAAGGGAGCACATTTACAGAAATACATGTCCTTCTCCCCATCTTGACAAAGCGAAGTCTGAGAATACCACATTAATGAGCTCCTGGCACTTTTGTGGGATACTAACTCCTTAGCAAGATAGTGCATGAACATTATTTCCACCCAGGCAGATTCCACTGGTGTTCAGTTCTTCCAGGCGTCTTTCTGAGCTGCCTGCAATAAAACCACAAATACATACAAACACATCCACACATATATAGTTTACACTCATAGTTATGTAATTTTCAGACAGGGCAGACAGCACACAAGGCACAATGCCAAACTTTTCAAAGTAGACAGTTTACAGTTTAAAAAGTGTATTTCCTTATTTGCTGTCTTGGTAAATAAACCTTTTTTTTTTTTTTCTCAAACTCTCCTCAACCATCTCTCCCCACACCCGCAATAAAGGACTCATGTAAATTCAGCAACACAGTGGGAGTTGTGTTAACCTGATGTGATGAGCTGGCACTTGAGAATTTAAACTCTTTACCATCCACCAGCATTAAATCTGCGTAGCGTGATTTTTAAACACATGCCAAAGAGACGGGAAGTTGCAGTCCTGGCTTGTGCATTCCTCAGTTGCTGGCTTCGTGAAATGGGAACAAACACATCTGGGGCCAAGTGCTGAAATCTGGGCACAGTGTAAACAAAACGCCTCACTAAAGTAATATGAATGTTGTTGTAGCTAAGTTGGAACATTTGTAATGAGAAGAGACAGGAAATCCAACAGAAAGGTTTGGGTTTCCAACTGGTACATGTACAGTCCTATGCATAGGAGAGCCTGACAGTCAGTGCAAATCAATGTTGTACCAATGGCACCGTGTTGGCTTACTCCAAGCAGGACTTTTGCCATCAGCTCCTGAGCTGGTTTACTCGGTGTGGTGATGCTTCTCTGCAGCCGTGGGTAGTAAACTCCATGTCTCCAAATGGCAAGATGGTCACTGCCATGCTTTATGATGAAAAATGCAGAATAATGTTATTCCCACCTCAAAGATTATGAAACTGGACACCTTTGTTCAGCCATTCCTAGGCCCTCATTCCTTGGTGTTATAAGAGCTGGGACATCTCAGATTTCTCAGCCAGGACCCAGCCTTCTTTCCTCCTGTTGTATTGCACTGCTTCCTTCCAGATGTGGACCTCTGCACTCACCACTCACAAAGGAATAGCTTCAGAACAACCCCCCCCCCCAGGACATTTCATATGTTCTTGGTAGAATACAGCCTTGACCTGCTATGGATTAACTATCTGAATGAACAGAAACAGATGCAGTCTGCAGAAGGATGTCTATGACTTTGTTACAGAGTGACACTGAATCAATTGTGTGGACCAGACTAATGCTGGTTATTCTTTCGAGGGAAAATGTGAAATTAACTTATAATGGTGTAATGTGATTCCAGAAATGAGATATACATCTTGCTTGTAATAGCTTTTGATTATCAATATCCACGTTTGTTGTTATGCTCCATTCAGAAAGAAATGAGAACGTACAAAGGGAAGTAAAGGTGCACAAGTGTGCACAAGTGTTGTTCATTTCATTGCTGATAAATAAAATGGAATTTTAAGTAACATGATCAAAGCATTAGCTAGGAAATACTTACAGTTATTATATTTGGAGTTAATTTATACACATTCTAAAAGCATCTTAGATGACCTGAAAAACACATAATGTTAGAAGTAAAAAAGCCATGCACATGGCATGTAGTTTATTTTTTATCATAAAATTCATGACGGAGGGTTTCTCCTTTGTCTACGAAGACCATGCAGCAAGAAGTTCCTGTTGCCTTTTAAAAAGTTAAATTTCAATTTGCATTTACAGGTATTTTAAGAGGTAGCTGTGTTTGCCTTTAAGAGTATAAGGCAGTGTGACAGTGCTCTTGGATTTCAAACCTTTCTGACAATTTTACCTATTTATCAGTTTTGTGAGAACCTGGAATTGCTTCTGTAGTTACACACTTCAAAGCTGTTCTGCTCAGGGGCCACGCAGGGGCTATTCCCACCAGCCACAATCAGCCAAGCTCCTTATGTCTGAATCTCCTTTCCCTATCTTGCCTCCACACTGGAAAACTCAGGATCTCCTGTGCTATAAGCATACACAGTGTTTACATGTGTACTCCACCCTAAATTTAGTCCACACATAAGACAAGGTCATGCTCTGCTGTTCACAGCTAAAGATCTATTGACCACAAAAATATAAACAAATAAGCAATGCAAATTAAATCACTTAGTGGCCAACTCCTTTAATAGGCATGACTAGAAAACCCAACATGTAAAACATCCGAGTAAGTCAGATGCAAGAGAGAATCTCTAGATGCAACGCCTTCCAAAACTGTATCTGGGTGGACTAAAATGTTAAATAGCTCTTTTCACTGAAGACAAGTAAAGCAGTCCCCCAACATATAAACTCTCTTGACAAGTTACAAAAACTCAGATTGTTTTTTTTCAGTGTTAAACATTGCTTGCATAATTGTATAGCAACAGGTGGACAGTAGTGAATTTTCCAGAGGTTTCCTTGACTTCAGAGTAGCAAGTAAAAGTAGGCAGTTTCTGAGTGCTCACAGTCAGATGGGCTGAATAAACAGTTTTTCGGGGCCACATGTCCAGAACAGCACCAGCACACTAGAGATGTTCATTTACAGAGTGTGTAAGTCCCATAAATTAGAGGCAAGCATGGCACCAGAAGCCCTCATGGAAACCAAAACATGTCACAGATGATATCTGTTAATTCAGATTACACCTGTGCCTATGCATCTGAGACATTGGACTTGCTGCTGTAGTAGTACCAATGCAGTGATATTCTGCAGCTCGTATAGGCATTTGTTTTAACACTATGCTAACAGGACAGTGCCGCCCAGTGCTAACCACAAGGCTGTTCTTTCCACCCCACCAGTGGTTTAAAAAAGCAAGCCAGTGATCAAAGAAAGGGCAAAAATTCTGCATGGGATCTACTGCTTCTGCTAACAACATGGGAGACCCCTCTCTCCAGGGTGCAGGAGCTCACACCCTGGTTCATCACCCTGCTGTCTCCCCAGACTCCAACAAGAAATTAATGTGTCAAAACTCTCATCCCACCCCACCTCAACATACAGCACATGCAAGCCTGAAAGTAGGAAACCTGCTCAGTACCACAGGTTGTGCTTGAAAGCCTATCTACAAACCCACATGTTTGGTTCCAGACCTGTATGCAGGGACACATACCTCAGGGTGTGCCTGTAGGTCACTGTACAGCACCTCGTGAGGGAACACAAGTGTGACAAGTAGTGTTTCACAGGAGGGCTGGGCACCTAGCTGAAAAACCCCACTTGTTCCTGCAAGCAGCTCACATGGGTCTGCCCTGGGCTGGGGAGTCACCCCTTCAGCAGCTTGCAGTGGGACTTTGACCCTAAATTACTGAGTTGTTTTCTTAGCTTTACCAACAAATTCTCTTCAGAATCCTGTGTTGTCTTGGTTCTTTTCTGTCACAAAAGGAGTGCCCTCCCACAGAATTTCACTAATGCTTAAGGAAAGATACAATACTGATCAAGAGTCATGACACAGCAAGAGATAGTCCTCAAGAATCAGCATGCCCTCCCACTTTTCTGATATGCTTTACCAGAAAACTCTCCAGATCCCTGTGAAATTACAGGTCCATCACCAAAGCATGGAGAGCCACAGATTGGCAGCCTTTTCCATCCAGCCAGCTCCTTACAAGGGTTGTGAAGGGAGTCATTCACCACTTCCTCAGGCAAGCAGTTGGGGGAAGGTGGGAACACAGGCAGAGCTGAAGAAGACTGAGAAAGCTACAGGTCACCACCGTCCCTTCACTTCCTCTCTTTTCTTCCAGTAGGTCTTTCTGTCATCTGAAGTCACACCTCAGCCCATGTGCATTAACTGTTGCCCCTGTTTGTTTTCATTTCTGCTTTATCTGTGTTTGAACCCTGCTCCATGTTAGCCCAGAGACCTTCTAAGAGGCATCCCCTTCCCAGTCTCCCAGACCTTTATTCTCAGATGGGAGTTCACAAAGGTGAAAGAAAATTTAAATTGAGGTCAGTACACTGCTTTAATAGCCAGGAACCTTACTTTTTTTAGCCCAGCTAGCGAAGGTAAATTTCAAGGTGCACTGCTTACAATGGTCTTTCATTTGATAGTGGTCTGGAGCAGCCTGCCCTGTCAGCCTCACGCTGGAAACCATGCAGCTGCCACTATGGTACCAGAGGAAGAAGCAACATACAGACACTATTAGAGGGCCACGATGTCACTGAGAGAGGTCTGAGCTCAGAAATAACCATGAACCCTCACGGAAAAAGTAAAATACGGACAGGCCAGTGTGGAGAGCTCCAGCCAGCATTAGCACCTGCACACTGGTCAGGGCAATGGTGTGCATTAAACACTCGCTTTCATCTCCATAGGAACTAGCAGATGTGCTGGCTCCAGTGTCCCTGAATGGAATCAAATCCCTTTGAAGTTCCTCTGTGTTGAAGAACAGCTGCAGCAAAGCAGAGCTTAAAGCTCATGCCTACCTAAACTAGTCAGGGTTTATATCTAGCAATGTCAGCTCCAGGTGGCCCACCATGGGGATTTAGGGTTTTCCTTGCACGGCAAGGAAGGTGGTAGAGCCAGCACTCGATACACGTGCCAGATACAGCAGCATAAGTAACCTACCATGAAGAATTCAGTTTTAAAAACCAACTGAGGACTTAAAAATGCCAATTTTACTGCAAAAGAGTTAAGCAGTATGGCCAACACAAGGTAAGGATTCTGGGACTGCCTTGTCACCAGTGGGATTTTCCAGTCCAGTAATGAGCATATATTCATGTTCCACACCAAACAAAAACATACCATCATATCAGTAAAGGCAATATCAGAATTAAGAAGAGAGAATGAGGCCAGGGTTAGTCAATACATCTGGTCACAGTCATGAAAGGGAAACAAAGGGCAATTGCAAACAGCTAAATCCAAAGAAGAAAGGAGATAATGCTTCTCGGTGCAAAAAGGTCCAGAATTAGGTCAGGAAGAGACAGCCCCAGCCTAATATTGATCACGTCCCCTAATCTAGACAAACCTCTGAGTGTTTCCTTTCAAGTTATCCGCTTCGCTCCCTCAGGATGCAGGGTATGGTTTTATAACTGCTATTTTCTACATCAGATATAAAATGCAAATGCATAGGAAGGCGCAATGAAGTTTGAAACTGGCCCAGAAGGAGGCTAGAAAAATGGAGAACTCCTTGTCTCTGCCTGATGAAAGGGAAGGAATCAGTAATGCTGAATGTAGGTTTAGAAGATAAACACTGTATTAAATAAGCATATCCATTCTTAGCCCCCAAGCTAGCAGAGCACAGAAGCACTTGCAAAATCAGAAATGTTTGAGTAGTCCTGTTTATTTCAATGAAATTACTCTCATGCTTAAAGTTATGCACATGTTTAAACACCCTGTTGTACTGCAGTCAAAGATCAGTCACTTTTTCCTGTGACTTGTCTATAATTTTAGCATTCAAAGATGTTCCAGGGGTATGTATTAATTTTTTGGTAACTAATATGCCACTAAATAGTATTGCAAGGGTAAAGATGGGTCATCCATTGCATGAAATAATTGTAATGAGATTTTCATTCCAAAACTATGCTGTCTTGAATTCTTAAGTTTGCTTTTCTTGGTTAACATAAATGGTCCTTTCTATTCATAGGGTAAATAATAATAATAATAATAAATAATAATAAAATGGTTTCAACATGAGTAATTTGGTTTGGATTTCATTTAAATACTTCTACCAGTTACTAATAATTAAACCTCCAAAGCAGTTCTCACAAGACACTAGGAAATGGGATCCACATTCTTGCCTAAAAGACAGTTGACTTTACCACACTCTGTGGAACTGCTGTCTACAGTTGCAAATATGCAAAATTCCTATCCAAAGCCTTGCCAGCCCTTTATGTATCTGATCATCCATTGATCCACACCAAAGAAATGAAACATGGGTAGGTAAAGCTCTTTCTCTGTATGGTATCTGCATACCATACCATACCATACTTATCCTTGTTCCATATGTGTGCTTGGTGGAGCTGTGCTGAAACAATTAAAATTTTACATTGTCCGAGACATCAGAACAGAGAGTGTACAAGATTTGATATAATAACTCAGAGTTCTTTTATATTTATTTAGAAAGTGTTTATAACCTGGGGTGAAGGAACCCAAAAAGCTGGCAAGAAAAATCTGTCAGTTTGCTGTGGGCTGAATGGAAACTTTGAAGATCAGCATGACAAGAAAACTGTAAGCTTCTAATGGGCTGCTGTAAGCTAAAGCAGTAGATAGGAAGTGTTCCCTGGCTGCTGTACTTGAAAACTCCACAACATATTGAGCAAAAAGAGCCAAACCTCTTTCCCTCTTTGGAGGTTGGTCTCCAGGATTTACCCTGACACTTGCTGAACAGACTGCATGAAAGAGATGTCTTGTCTTGTTTTGCTGGTTATCATTCTTGCTTTTTTCCCCTCAGAACGATTTGAGCAAAGACCATAAGCTTGTGACAGAGTGAATTTGTGATCTTATCCAATCATCTGGGCTGTTTGCAAAACTTCAGTAGGTGGCAGCGTTTTGTTGATAAATGTTTTGTTATCCAAGTGATCTCATTTAGTGCAACTGTTGCAATATTAATAAACTGAACTTATGATTGCATTTGCCAGGACTGAAAATATTGCCATCCTATCTGGCATTTGCTCTTATCTGAACTGACAACAACATCCATTGTATTTATAAAAGGGGAAAGTCTCTGTGTTTATATTTGTTAGGGGCAGAGGGGAAAGGGAAAATGAGGGGAGAAGCAAAGACAGATTAAGTATAAAACAATGATGTTGCTGGACACATGATTTGTTATTGTAATAGATGAGCTTTCTGGCAATTCTGTTAAACTGTCACTGCTGAGAAGCATATGGCTTGAAAGAATGGTTAATAGGTTATTGCCTCACCTCTAGCTCACCAGTTCAAATCAGGCCCACGCTGACATCACCTGAAAGTTGTTACCATTTGGTAACTGTTTGGTGGTCTAAATTCAATTCCTATTGGATGGATGAGCTTATCAGAAAATAAATATATAGATAGATGGAAAAATCACATCACATCTGCTATTTGAGAAGCCCAGACATTAAAAGACATCAAGACAGCCAAAAAAGAATCCACTAAGGATGAAGAGGGCAAGTGCTGCTTTACTGTCATGTTAGAAAAAAAATTGTGTTTAAATCACTAATGCAGACCCTATATATGTGTACATATACATACACATATTATTACTGGGACTTAGTGGAAATAGATAATTATTTTTATATTTAGGTTTCCATTCAACACAGCCTCAGTATTACCTTTTACAGAAAATAACTTCTATTTTAGTCCAAAGTCCAAAGCACTATTCTAAATGTGACTGCAGAAGAAGACGGTCACCCACCTAACATGATGTTGCTTGAGGTTTAAAGAGAAAAATGAAAGTCTATGATTCAGTTGTACTCCCAGAAAAATAAATAAATAAAATAAAATAAAATAAAATAAAATAAAATAAAATAAAATAAAATAAATCAAAGTAATTGTTTTTATTACACATCTTTCAGATTAGACCTGACTTAAATACACTAGGCTTTGGGCTAAATCCCACTACCACTGAGATCTATCACAAAAGTGCCATTGACATAAACAGAAATTGGATCAGACCTCTAAAGAATTTATTTGGACTAATATAAATCTGGTAGAAATTAAATATAATAAATAGAGTTAAAGTGCTGAAGGAGGCTACATGACCACTTTTGCATATATGAACATAATTTTTATTATTAAGGAAATTTCCTAATATTAAGCAATCAAGAAGGGAAAGGTGGAATCAATGCTTCCAAATATCAAAGTGATTTAGACCTAGCAAAGGAAGTTGCATAAAGATTAAAAGTTATTTCAGCCATATGAATGAAAGAGAGAAAAACAAAAAAAAAAAAAAAAAAAAAAAAAAAGAGAGACAGCTATGCTGTGATAAGGGCATTGAGACTAAACATAATTTAGATATGTCTTAAAGCCTACATAAGTACCTGCTCTTAACTTTCAATACATACTCCAGTGTTGATCCTAGGAGCAAAAGTACAAATGACAACCTGGAACAAAGATGTCAGAATAAAATTACAGGTAAAATGTAGAAGCAAAAATCGGATGGCTTTAACAACAGATTTTTGTGGTGGTTTTGCTTCCCACCACTAATTCATGGGCAGTGTCCAAGAAGTCCTTACTCATCCCAGACCGTAGTCGTGAGACCCTTTTCACAACTGTAGCACAACTAACACTCAAAAGGCTACTGAGGCTTTAAATACTCATAAAAACTCTGAAGTGAATGGCAGTATCTCTGTTTAAAAAGTGAAAAAGTAACTGGACAATGGAAAGGACTGCAAGCATATGTTGATATTTTTCCAACACCAGAATGCTTCATGTCTTTAGGAATTTCTCTGGGTTTATATTCCTTTGAATACTACATGTGCTTACATAATTTCTTTCAATTCATTTGATCTGAGTTTCAATTCTGCATCTGTTAGCTTCCCTGACTTTATCCTTTAGCAGATAGTGGTCCAATAGCTGCTAAGTGGCCTAACTGAAATCAAGCAGACTCACTTTTCCGACCTACAAGGGAAGGGAAATGCTAGACTACCACTGGAAGTGGGATGTCCTCTGAGGTGAAAAGGTGAAAATGGTTTGAACTGAATCACTGGATCTTATCAAAGAAACCCAGTGCAAACTAGTGGCTTACAGGAGGGGTCAGGATTTCACCCCAGGTGTTTCACTGCAGGATGATGAATTTGTTACTTTGAAAAGACAGCTGGGAAAGGATGCCAATGTGAACTCATGTGTTTATACCAGTCCAGATTAACCCTTAGAAGAGTAGAGCTTATGAAGCGACATCTGACAACACCTAATCAAAGAAGGGTTGGAACCATGCCTAAGATATAGGCAGAATCTCTTATGTCTGCTTCATATCCTGCCTCAGAGGTGTGGTGGTGCCAGTCTCCATCAGCTACTCGCTACATTTTTCAACACCCATCTCCACGATTTCACTTATGCTCCCTGTCACAGCCACAAAGCTAGTTTCCCTTCTCTTCAAATTCAACTTTAAAACACTTTCGTTCAAATGAAGCTTGGGAGCCCTTTGGCACCACCACCTAAAGACTCACGCCCATCATCCCAGTGGGTAGAGGAAGAGGAAAGGCAATAATCATATTGCTTAATTTTAGGCATCCAACTTTAAATCATCACATTAGCAATTTAATATCTCCATTTAATCCATGAAGAAAATAAGATATTTTGAGGGACTATTAGAAGGGCTTCAAACTGCTCCCATAAGAGACTGACCACAATGTCTGTCAGTGCAACTGTGCTTATCACATTGACAAGCAAATTAGTTCCCTAAAGTTAAGAACAATTAATGTCTCTCATTAAAGTTTTATATCTCTCACCTGTCAGCATTTGCTATTTGTCTTTTACTTCAAGGGTAAGTTCTTTGGGACAGGAAAGATCTTTTTGTCCTGTGTATTTCTCATCTGTCCCTACTGGGCTCTAGCCTGTGCCAAGAGGTAAGGAGATGTGTGCCTACTTCCAGCCTACCTCATTCACACCTTGCCCTGAGCATGCACCAGATACAGGAGGATGTAGGGTCACCACAACAAATAACTGAGTTGTTCTGTTACCCAGGCTACTTCTGAACCCCCAGCATTGTGGTACCATAAATGATAATAAATAACAGTAAACTAAGATAGAGGATAGACATAGGTCTCTTCTAATTGCTGGCAAAACTTGATTTTGTGACTGGGTTAACAAGCTCCAGCCTTCTGCTGTTGTGGGATGTTTGGTCTCTGAGGAATGATTGTGTAGCTGTAGCATTAAGTGTGAAGGAGCACATACAGGGAAAAACTATAACCTGTGATAAGAGAGGACTCTATAGCTACTGAGTGAGAACGTATGATGAAATGCAAAGAAGCTAAAAAGACTTCAGAATAAAGTCAGAGATGCTAAAAAATGCAGAATTGAAACTCAGATCAAATGAATTGAAAGAAATTATGCAAGCACACATAGTATTCAAAGGAATATAAACCCAGGGAAATTTCTGAAGACATGAAGGTGTTGGAAAAATATCAACCATGTAAATAATAATGTGATATAGAATAACAAGATAGGATTCCCAGTCTTCAAGGTAGTCAGGCCCGTGGTTCTTTCTGTTGAAATCAATGGAAAAGTTTTTGCTCAAATGCCTTGTTTCTATTAATATGTCTCATCTTCATTATATAAGGATGAAGATGATCAGTTGAAGCTGAAGTGGAGAAGATACATCGTTAAACACCCAACCTAGTTCCACGGATCCCTGTTGCAGAGACAAATTCTATTTGCTGTGGCAAGGGTTTTCTACTTCATGAAAGTATTTGGATGATCATTGATATTTACTTACCTCCATTATTTGGAGAGTTAATATTCAGCATCAGCATTTTGAGACTGAAATACTTTCTATCTGCAACAGGATGGTTACTTGTGCAAATACATAGTGTGTGAACACAGATGTTAGTGTTCACATGGGGTTTAGCAAAGAACATGGCACTTAAATGGGAATATTCTGTTGTGAGTGAGGAAGGACATGGTATCCATAGATGGTATCAAAAATATATTATAACCATGGCAGACTTGTTGAACATGAAAGAAGATGCACTACTTACTATGCTTCAGAGCAAAAATATGGTATCCCCAGCTTACTCTGATTCAGCATTTTTACTAATGACAGCTTTAATTGTAGCTGGATGAGGAAGACTAACACCTACTACACAACATAGCTGCTGGAATTTGAGCAGAGGGCCATGCATTGGCCAACTATTTTCCTATGATCTTCCTGAGAGCCTCGGAGATTTCCCACTGGCTTGTTTACAGAAGGAAGAAAAAGGTTGCATCTCTTTTATTACATCTGCATCTGTGACTGTAAGCACAAACAAAGCTAAGGTAGTACCTAGCTACCCTATTCAGTATACAAAGGCAGCCACTTGGAAGAAGCTAGCACACTCTTTTGAAATAGAGGGCTAGACCTCAGCTACAGTAGCATAAAATCAGATTAGCTCTACAGAAGCTGCAGTTATCACCATGTCACAGTGGTGATGCAGTTCTGAATCTGGCCCTTGATGCTGTAAGTACTGAAGGTAAGTTCTGTCTCTGTATCATACTGTATGAATATCAAAAAGATTTTATAAAGCTTCAAAATAACAGAAGGGCAAAGAGTGCTGGGTAGATAAGCAGAAGAATAAGAGTTTGCCACTTATTCCACATTTTGAAATTTCTAAGCCAGGTCATGAAGGACCACACTAAAACTCACATTCATGTTAAGTATTTCATGCCCTAAGGTGTGTGTCAACAATACATAAGTGCTTACTGACTAATCTCTTTGAAAGGAATGGAGGTTCAGAAAAGCTGTGTGTCTCAGAGAGAGAAATGCAAATGCAGATCGACCCCGTAATGAAAAACCTTCTTATTAAACTGTGTTTTATCTTGGAGCAGTCCTTCTTTTCAGAACACATCCAAGCAGAGATAAAGGCATCTCACCATACTCATTAAACTGTGCATGGTTTGATGCAATCAGACTCAGATCATTTGCATATGGATCAGTTTAATCTAGTTCTTCCTGTCTCACACCTATTGTTAATCATGCCTAGACTCCCTCCCCCCTTCCTAATACTCATTCTCCCTCCTCCTCCATTCCTTTGATTCAAGTAGATAAATGAATAGGCATAAGGACATCAGCATCGTTCTGAGTGATCATCTGCCTTGCATGCTCAGAATGTCCCATGTTTTGCTGATTATGTCCTGGTTGGCATCCCATATGCTCTTGATAGTCTGTCTTCACTGATTTAGGAAGGCTGAGGAAGACAGAGGAAAAATATTGACTCAGGCTGTAAGGCCAAGCTTAAGTTTACCTCTAGCCACAAATTAAGTAAGATTTGTGTTCTCTAGTTATTCAGAATCATTAGAAAATAACTCTCTGAGTAGCATGTTACACTGAACAAAGTGACTCCTTTCGGGGGCTGGATATTATTTCTGCATTCAGCCAGCAATGGTGATAGCTACTTTAACATAGTCTGTCTAAAATGATAGAGTAAACTGGTGTTTATGCCAGACTATATTTCTCTCTCTTACAGGAAATACTGTTTGGGTCTTTTATAGCAGTGCTAAAGCTTTGTAATGCTTTCCTTCTGAATGGTTGAATTTGTGCTGCTTTTTTAGACAATAATTACCACTACATGTTGAATGACTTCATCTCAGATTTTTATTTTATTTTATTTTATTTTATTTTATTTTATTTTATTTTATTTTATTTTATTTTATTTTATTTTATTTTATTTTATTTTATTTTATTTTATTTTATTTTATTTTAGATCCCCAACCTTAGCTTTGGTATTTACTATACAGTTTTGGTTTCTTTGTTGAAGATATTCTCTCCAGCAGCAACATATTTAAGGCCTTGAAGAGGTGATAGCATTTATGATTGTATCAGGAATGTAAGAGAGGGCAGTTTACCCAAAATGTTAAGACTGGTGAATTTCAAGTCAAGCCTGATGCTGTACAAGTCCATGGAGGAAATGTTCATACACCTATATTAAAAATAGGTTCTTTATTGTCTGTTGTTGCATTGTATTCTGTCCATCGCTTTTCATGCAATCTTGAAAGCCAGCTTTTCATGCAATCAACCTAATCATATAGAGTTTTACTTTCTTTCTGCAACTAGAATAATATGTCCTCTGAGAAGTTCAGGATCCCAGGAGAATCTCCCTTTCAGTAGCATAGTTTCTTCCCTAGCATAAAGACAGTGACATAAGTGCAGTTAGACCCAGCATTCACCCAACCACTATCATGCAGTGAGCCTGATCTTCCCTTGGTAGTGCTGGTGACCTGGGTGAATTCCCCCTGTCTGGAAGGGAGACAGAAAGTTGGTGTAAACAGTGAAGGGCTGAGAATGGAGGAGGCCATTCAGATTCATCATTATCTGGGATAACTCCCCACTAGCTGGGCATGTATTGTGAGTAAGACTATTTCAACTTCACCACACTTCCCTGGTGGTCTGCCCATTTTGTGGTACAGGTGAAAGCACAGACCAGTGAAAGTATGGGACAGCTGTAGACAGCTAAAAGAGATGAGCGTACATGTTTTATGTATTAATATTCAGATTCATTTCTGCTGATTATATTTCAGTTTAGGACAAACTATTATTTATATCAGAAGTCCTTTTATAGCATCTGGTGAGTGAGGGAGTCACAGTTCATGGAGTGGAGAAGTCTGGGGCAGTCTCTGGATTTAGCACAGGGGACTCCGTTTACTGAGGGCCCTCGGACATTACTGTAGTTTCAGACAATATGAGAAACAAGACTTAATCTCTGATAGCTTTTTCCACAGGACATGGAAAACCTCATTAACTCTGCGTGCATTGCTGGGAACAGGAAGGAATTAAAATTTGCACTAAAAATGTTAATTGAAAAATTTTAAGTCTCTAGGGGGAAAAAGAAAGTGTTATATACAGTTTTATTTTCTGGAAGGAGTAAGGACCAGGTAAGTAGGATTTTAGATAAATTTGATGCAGTTATCGCTGTTAAAAATTGTGCCTGAAACTACAACATGAAGTTTTTCCCTTGTCTGACATACAAGAAAAGTTCCTTTTACAGAACTTGGGTTTTTCAACTGGCAGAATCCAATGATTTACTGTCAGCAAGAATATAAACATGACCATGGCTCCACTAAGCCCTTTTCCACTGCTGAGGTGGCAGGTTTACATCCCTTGTCATGACAAAAGTGAAGACAGTATTGGAAAAGATGTATTGAAAGAGGCTAATCTAAAACTTAACAACCTTCAGAAACATATTTATTAATTTGGACCAGTTGATTTTTCTTAATCTTCATGTTGCTTTTATTTCTTTCCAGTTTGCAGAAGGGAAGGGAAGGGAATTTCCATCCTCTGGCACCATATTAATGAAGTAATATCACTACACAAGCCTCCATTCCTGGAGCTAATGGGGACCCTGAGAGCAGTAAGCTGCTATCCTTCTGTGAGGCAGGCACTGGACAGAAAAGAAGCTTATGAGTGCCAGTGAGCTTCACAGGTATTTCCTAGCAAAAGGCTAAGACCAAAGAACTTTGAGCTTGCTTCAGGTTTTTGTGCAAGTGCCCCCTTGCTCTTGAAGTCTTTCCCAAGCCTGATCTCTAACACCTGGGCCTTGTTTCTCTACTTCCCAGGTAGCTGAAGCTCTCATCCATCTCCATAAAACAGTGGCTATTTCTTCATCTCATTTGGTGTTGGCACACTAGCTATTAGCACAGCAAAGGGGCTGCTTTTCGTACTCAGTCCCTGCATACATTCTTGTCAGCTGCCTGGACTATGCAAACTCAGCATCTTGGGGCAAACATTACATAATGTGAATGAAATGAGACAAATTTCAAAAATCTGCTATTTAGACAAATTGAAGCAGATTTTTACAAAAGAAAAGACCTCTGGTACCCCTTTATATCCCGGCAAATTCATGGCTTTTCTTCAAAAAATGGAGGAGCACTTGATAGAGTATAGATAGATAATACTGCAGGCTAAAGGAGCATGAGTGATTGGAACTGGAGCTCGGAAACGTGAAGCAATATTAATATTATCTCTATATCTAACAGCCATCATCTGCACATGAACACCAGCCATCAGCATGGAGTACTCTCAATCGCCTTTGATTTTGTGCATGTTAAATTCATCATTCATATGTGCAGGGAGAGAAAAAGCAATCCTAAATATTCAGTCTGCAAATGAGTAAGGATTACATAAGAAACTTTTGCTATTCTTGCCTTTTTTTTTTTCCTGCCACACACCTTGTGTTCTTAGAAAGTCTGAGAATTCATTCGTCCTATTGAACTTCATGCTAGAATTAAAATATGACTAGTTTGTTTTCTTCTGCCAGGAAAGTACTTTCAGTCCACAGCATCACAACATGTGATATGGAGGTTTAAAGGTATGTGGCTTAAAGAACTCCATCACTTCCAACTGACTACACAAGCAGTTGAAAACTTACAAGCAAATTGAAAAACAAACTAATATTTTACAGCATACAAATATTCAGAGAAAACTTTATTTAACTTAAAACAACTGTGGTATAAAGTAGAATTGAACAGAAAAAATCTCTTTCGATGTTATCTGTCATAAGTCAATTAACTAAAGGAGTCAGAATCTCATTACTAAACGGGCAGCCTTTCTAATCATCTTTCACTAAATGCAGATTAAACAATTTGAAGATAATAATCATCCCTCCTACTCTTACCTTTACAGGGGTTCCACTATGCTTTGCACTTAACATTAAACCCAATATAATGCCCACTATTCAATGACAGGTATGCATCCTGACTTAATTTTAAGGTCAGGAGAAGCCCTTCACAAACTGAGCCACCTGAGTATGTTTCCTCTCACAAACTAAGATTTATAAGCACTGATCATCCTAATAGCTGTGTACTGGCTCTATTCTAGATACATATTCTTGAAAAGCAGATGCACTGTTCAATACCTTGCACTCTCTTATCAAAAATACTTCATGAAAGACATCCCAAACAAATTTGCATTTCCATAGCTGTATTGCATCATATTCTCAGAGTAAACTGTTCAGTGCACAGAGGTTTTTCTTCCCCTCTGCCATTTCTAGCAAATAAACTCCTATAGAAGAAAATTCCTCTGTTACTTCTTAATTAAATAATCCTTCTTTTTGCACTATAATTATCAACATATTTATTTCTGCCAGACCACCAAAGTCTTCAGCTTTTTCTATATTACCATCTAACCCTTCACAAATCCTCCTGCCCTCATATCATCAATAAAATACCAAAATACCAAAATGACAAAATATTCATGTGCATAAATGTGCTACAGATAAATATGTGAAGAACTCTAGACTGCACAGGGTACATTTCACTGACCATTAATTTCCACTATGTGTAGCCGAAATTACAAGGAATAATGAACAGCTTCTCCTACTAGTGCCTACACTTTCTTCTCAACCTCTTTGAAGAATAGGCTTGTGTTTGAAAGTCATAGATAAAGAACTGTGCCCTTGTGCAACTTGAAGTTTCTTCCTGCAAGCTGCTATTTTACAGATTGTACCTGTAAGTGCACTGTCCAACAGGCATATAATATAACCGTTAAAAAAAAAAAAAAAAAAAAGTGTTTTAAAGTGTTTTAAAAAAATGGTTTTTGTAGAAACAAGGTTAATAACATACTCCCACCCTCCACCAACTTCACTGTATGAAGACAGTCATTAACAAATTGGTTTGGAATCTGAAGGAACCATTTCAAACTACGAGTGTCATGAAGAGGGTTTGTTTGACACAGGCAGAAAATGCAACACAGCATGTTATGACTTTATTCCAACCATGGAAGCTTTATCTCGCCAGTGGTTTTTTGCCAGAAACAAATTTCCTCCAACGATGCAATACCTAATATGATATATTTAAAGAACATTTTGGCTTCACTTTTAACCAAAGTCTGATTTTTTTCCTAACCCAGAGTTTTTATACATATATATTTTATATATATATATATTTTAACAAGCTCTCAGATAAGTATCATTTCAAATTGGGGGCTATCTGCATGTCTGGGCTGGAGTTTGTATACACAAGGTGTAAATAGCTACAAAATTTTTCTGAAAATCTGCCTCCTATTGAAGTTTGTGTTCACTTTTCTGCAGTTCTATACCTAGCATAAGCTAAGCAAGGTCAGACAAGGTCAATGCTGGAGTAACAGCCTTTAAGGTAAACCTGCCTGATAGAGAAAGCAGTATTGGCAGTTCTAGATGTGATGGAGCTTTTTGTAATTGGTGTTGATAAAGCAAGAGAGCCAGGGTAATCAGAAAAGTTACTGTACTGCTAGAGGACCCATTATTTAGAAAATTTGGAAAACAGAAGGTTTCTTGACCACTTCTGATAATAAAAAAGCCCTTGGTGTGTAGAGGGGACAGTGATGATTTAATGAGAGCAATCACATTTTTCCTGCCCTGTGATGCTAGTAGTGCTGTACAGCTCATCACCATTTGTGAGTCACTACCTCCATTCCAGTTCATCTGCTTTTCCAGTAAAACTCTCTCTCAGGTCTATCCCAAAACTGTTGTGTGGCAATGCAGAAAACGATTAGAAGAGTTGCCACATTACACTGTATCTCCGGCCATGCCCCAGCAATGGATAATGTGGTCTACACACATTCCTTTCAGTCTGCCAAGGCTCAAGTATCATTAGAACAGGGATGGGGTAAAAATCACTAACAAAAAGGGGGATGTTGTGAGAAATGCATTTGCCCTTTAATGTTGAAAGTCTAATACAATATGCATGTTGAATTCTAAAACTATTCCATCATGTACACAGACTCTCTTTCTCTACTTTTTCCTGCTGCTATTCATTTTAGTATAAATCACGACAATCTGAAATCATATTCTTTTTTACTGCCTTATTCTCCTCCATCCACCCTACCTCCCCACTTTCCTTTCTAAGCTGCTTGAAAACATTCAGTTACCCAGCCCTGGAGGTGAAACTACTCAGAGAACTTCAAGGTTATGAAATGCAAAAGCTTGGCTTTTATTTGTTTCACAGTCTGAGAAAGCAGTGCACAGGATGAAAACCTCCATTGTACAGTTCTGCTAACACATAAAGGAAGCTTTAACTGAGTTTTAAAAGCAAGTGTATTTTTACAGAATTAGGAAAAACAAAAACCTCCACAACAATGTTGAACAAATAACAATGGTGTTTATATCTAAATAGTTTAAAAGTTAAAAAAAAAAAAAAAACAGTGGACTAAGCAGATAAACAACATTCAGGGCACTACTGCTATGTTTGATAGAAGAGCAAAACCATTGGTGAGAATTAAGTTCTCACTGCAGAGAGGGAGCAGCATTTGAAGTTATCAAAGAGAGAGGTCTTGATGTCAAAAAGAAAGAGGAATCTTGGTTTAAAGGATGGTTAAAGTTTTCACTTTGGAATGATCTGAATTTTGAAAAGTCATCCAAAAGACACAGAGAACAAACCAAGGATATCAAGAGTTAATAGCTTTAAAAAAAAAAAAAAAAAAAAGTAATTGGTGTAATCTGAGCAATGCAATGGATAGGAATGTTTTAGGGAGCTGGACTTAGAGATCTGATGTCTTTTGTCTTGAATTGCTGTTTAAGTAATTAGGACTCCCACTTTTCTTTATAAGTCTTGTAACTGTTTGCTCAGACATTGCAAATGAAATTAAAATAAAAACTGCATTTTTCTCTTTGCCTGGGTGTTGCCTGAAAAGCAATACATATTTATGTGTGCACAGTTGTCAACATGTTACACTGCACTTGTTAGCGCTATCCATATTCAGTGATATGGATGCACAATTACAAAGCACAAGTACTTACGCTCTCTCTTGAAGATGTACAATAGGAAGTTGCCTGAAATACTACTATAGCTATTGCACCCAAGTGCATTTTTATGCAGCCCTCTTTGCCAGCAATTTGTCCTTGTGCTCTAAGAGTGACAACAGTTAGATGCACTGAGGTGTGCCAGAAATCATACCCTATTAAAATACAGACAAGCTGTAGATGGAGTCAGAGCCTGTTGGTCCCAGTCTCTGTAATACACCTCTTGCAAGCTGACCTTGACTCCTGGGCGCACTCAGCCCTCTGAGGGCTGCAAAAATGTTAAGCAGTATCAATGCCCATGGGAAATCATTTTGCAAACATATTACTGGCAATTGCCACCTTAATACTCAGCTTCCCCTGGTGCTGGGGTCCCCAGGCATGGGCTGCCTGTGCTTTCTCAGTGCAAGCTGCTGGCAGCACAAAGTGCTCTCTGGGAGCACAGCCATCCTCAGGAGGTGGCTGCTGGGTCTCCCACAATGCAGGCAATAAATTGTAATGGCCCGTGAGGGGTAGATGTGCCAGCTGCTGTGCTCAGACCTGGGTGCAGACCCTGAACTGCTCCCAAGCATCGGGTTTGGATCAGGGCATAATAAAAACAAACGCACAAAGCACTGAACTGATGTAACTTGTGACAGGGAGGATGTAAAATGGCTGCCAGCAACAGCAGAGGATGGGGCTGGAGCCAGGATACAGTAAAATATTTGTAGTAGCCCCAGAAAGCAAGTGAGCTGACTTTCAGAGGATGCAAAAGGGCTATGTATCTGTGCGTATGTGTTATGGTGTATGTGCCTGTTCATTTTTAGTGAAATCATGTACTTCCATCATTTCCTTGACGGCTTGATTTCGGGAGGATTTCCTGATAATTTGTGCCAAATGAAACTTCCTTTAGTTATCTCCCTGCTGTATCTTCTGATAACTTGCCCTGTTTTCTAGCTCCAGTCATGGCTGATGAAACTAGATTAAGGTTCCAAAATTACACTGCAGTGAATCAAAGCTACAGAAAATAGCAAGGAAGAATAAAATATTGTCCCTGCGCTGTGCTTCAGCCAAACTGAATCCAAATCACTGAGGAAGCAGAGCCCTCAAAAAGCTGTTCTTAAGGTGAGTGGGGGAAACATTATTTTCCCCACATGTAGTAGTTTCAGTCAGAATGGAAAGTGGAAGTCTTGGTCTATTTTGAGACAGTCTGTTTTCCTCATATTCCCAACTAGCTGGAAGAGGGAAGCTTTGTAAGCACATGAAAATCTCTTTTTGCATGACTGCCAGCCTAGAGAGACTTGGGAGAAGAACCGCACTTTATCTGCCCTGTGGGAAATACAGAAAAATGCCATGGAGGTGAAGAAAAGTGCTCAGACTTCACCTAGTTAATTCTAACCAGATTTAGGCTGTGTTTATGTCTAGCAAGGAAATTAGGTTTCTTGGATTAAACTGCTGGGTTGGTTGCTGATTCAGAAAACACTGACATAGTTACACACCTCCATCCACATGGTGCTACACAGTGCCTTGTGGAGATACACTAGTAAGCTCTAGGTGAACTAATATAATCACCAGAAACAATATTCCCACCTAAGAACAACTCTCACCCTGTGAGTAGCTAACCTTCCTGGCAAATAAAGTCCATCCCCTCTGCTATTTGGTGCAGGGCTCAGAAGACACCCAAGCATCCCCACATTGCTCCCTTGAGCTATAACAGAGTCCAAAACTTTCCACATTAACTGCTGTGGGGAAATCACTTTTTCTGTCCATGCTCTTACCAAATAAGCTTCTAGGAACATGTGGGAGTGATGAGAATCTTTACTTTCCCTGGAAAGCCATAAAATAACTTTGCCTGCTGGTTGGTGCTTGCACTCTTCTGGTAAGGGCCCGATCTGGCGTGACCACCAAACTATTGTGTTCAGACAATCCAGGGCTTAAGGTTTCTGAACTGGTATTAACACCCATTGTCAGTGCTATTTTTGGATTCTCTCCATGTAGCTATTATTGGCTTAAGGATTTAGATTAAGCATTTTAAAATACCTCAGGGAACTGGTAGGGAGAGGTTAGCACAAAAATCAATTGCTGAAGGGGATGTGAAATCTCTGCTCCTGGTAGCTCTTATGATCAGGCTGCACAAATGTCTTTCAAGGTCAGCTTAGGTGTAGTGGTCCCTGTCTGGATGACCTCTTGAGGTGCTACAGCAGTAACTGATACCAAAGCTCACAGTGCTTGTACATGTGCCAGCATAGCTCACCAGTTTGGTCATAGCAGCAGTGAATACATTTTTTTGAAGAACAGCAGTTCTCAGGCCAAGCCAACTCATTCAGTTTGGAGCCTAAGCAGCAATGAACTGAATACCTCTGGCAATTTGAAAAAACCTTAACACCTACTTGGAGTAGCTGTGAGGCATTCTTGTCTGTTCCTGGCAAGCCACCTGCCCTGAGGGCACTGGGATAGGTATGAGGAAACAGCATAATCACAGTCTCTGGGAGTGTTATCCCACCTTCCCTTCAGCCACTCAGGCAGTTTTGACCAAACAGGGAAGTCCTGCCAACTATCCTGAAAGATTTTTAAATGGATTATATCCATCTGACAAAAGTTACTGCTGTGCAGTGGTACAACATGAGGGATGTCTGGGGCAGGTCTACCTATCCAGGCTATCTTTGGGATGCAGTTGAGTTTAGGATAAGGGTGATATCCAAAAACTAAAGTCTTAAACTCCATTTTCTCCAAATTTTACACTGTTATCAGGAAATAAATCCCTCTTAGATTGGGGGTAGAAGTGAAAAGCTGGCAGGTCACTATCTTCATTGCTGTGCCTGAGATACAAATTCACTCAGTTACTGCATATCTGTGAGAGACACAGAGGGCATCATAGGCCAGCTCAAAAGTGAGAGAATCATATAACTCCTGGTAAGAGTTACAATACGCATGATCTTGCTACTGATATGCTTAGAGAGAACAGAGGGGACAGAGGTTCTGTGACAAGTTCTTACTTTATTTTTGCCACAATACTGGTAAGGCCAAGGCTTTCCTATAGCTCTTTCCTTATGTAACTGCACTATTCACTTAATACTGACCACTATTTTCCGAACACCACTTTTTTTCTACTGTTTCTAATGGAGGAAAATATTTTCGCCATCATGTTACGTCCAATGGAGTTAACAAGTCCCTTAGGCCACAGCAAATCCTCTTTCTGTTTTGTGGGGCATCTAGCACAGCTTTTGGCAGACAGAAAGAGCAATGCTTCTCCATATGGCCAAGCCTTTCCTGCCACCTGTACTCCAGGAACACATTTGTCTGACACAGCGTCCTGGTGAGATTTCAATGAAAATACAGGCATGTCATACAGTCAAGCCCACAGCGTCCAGGTTTGGTTTGGCTCACTAATATCCAGCTGTTTCCAAACAATTCCTGTTCATTCAGAGCCATCCTGGACCTTCTAACAGAGTTCTTGGTAAAAGCAAGTTAAAAATGCTTAGAAAAATGCTTTATATGTATACAGCATACCCCAGGTTAACTAGTAGGAAGAAGCTCCTTGGAAATATTCAATTACAGTTTCCTACTGTCTCATGATAGGAGCATTGTACACTACAAACATATTATATGTACTAGTCTCATTGAGTGGTTTTGATATATTTCAAGAAAAGAACAGCTAAGTTCTGATTCAGATTGGGCTTTCCTACAGATAGAGAATACTCACAATTGGGATTCTGGTCCATACTTATCTCGAGGCTTTTCAGCTATGAAATCTACTTAGATCAGTAGGACATCTTAGCAATTGTTAGTCACTAATTTCTTCTTTTCCAGTCCATTCCATTTCTATCGCTGTATTGAGTCAATTCCTACTCTGGTATAATAACTTCCTAAGTGAAATAACACTCATGAACAAGCTCGCAGCTTGTTCCAAAGCTGGAATTAAAATGAGACTAGGGTAACACTGTACTTGCAGGGGATGGCTGGAAGAAGAAGAGCAGGCTGTGAAGAAGTAACTTTATATAGGAACAGTTCTTTGCAGTCACATTAGTAAATGAAACTACATTTGTTTCAAAGGATTTGTGAAAGAGATAGTGAGGAAAATAGAGTAAGGAAATGAGTGAGATTCAGGACTGAAGACAGGTCAAGAGACCACGGAAAATGAAGAGTGGTGCCACTGTTGACTATACATATATGCCCCTACCCATGTAACATCACATCCTGGTGGATCACAGCACTTCAGAAGCTTAAAATGTCAAGAGATTTTAGAGATTTCCCACAACCTAGCTTCCAGTGGATCCAAAATTAATGTTACACATGCTAACTCACTCCAGTGAAGTTTATCAGTATGAAACAGTATTGCAAGTGGCAGTTGGTGAAATGTAACAGCTGCTCAAACTTTCTGCTTTAAGATCCATGATTAACTCTTCTTTATTAGAGTTTGGTGAAGTTGCATATTTTTTATTACCATATTTCTTGCATGTTTTCAAATCCAGCAAATCTGGTAGAAAATATGTGAGTTTGAAGAGTACAATATGTCTGCACAAAATTAGAATCTGTTTCTCCTCCAGGTTTTCCCTCCTTCAAATTTGTGCCATGTTCTGCGTCATCAAAAGCATTAACAATGACCATTAAGTAATTCCTTTTACTCAGAACTTGTCAACGGTGGATGACAATTCAGAGTTTAGTGGCAAGAAACTCATGTAAAATCCCTTAAAATCTTTGTCTGTGAGAAAGTGAAGGACATTCCTCATGCTTGTCCTGCTCAACATGTAAATGAGAGAAGGAACATTTACAGCAGTATGAAATCTTTTATGTTGATTGTTTAGCTTTAATATTCAATAGTTGATTGTTTTCTTCTTGTGAAGTTATCTCAGGATACCTCCTATAAGAGAAGGACCTTGGAAAATTTCCCACCCGAATATGTTGTATTGGTAAATATACTTCAGACATCCCAGTATAATGACAGAATGACAAAATTCTGAACCTCTAACTATCTCCTTATTTCTGATACAAATGAAATAGCTTCTTTTCTCCTCAGTTTGCCTCTCAACACTTTTTATTCCCGCTATTTTAAAGCTTTTGTTGTCATTCTTGTCTTTCTGACATGATACACATACTTACCCCAGCTTGGTAGCATTTCTGTTGGATTGGGAAAAGTCTGAGAGCATCTTTGGCTTTACTAACTGAGCCTAAGAAACCCAGCATGCCAGGTACTTCTCAGAACAGAGTATTTTCACTGCTTCCAGGATTAGACCACACCAATCTCAGCATCCTCAAACAGCATCTGCAATTGGTATGTAAAAATCTATCATGGAAAGCTGCATGCTGGAGCAATTTGTGTCTCCATGTGCCATATGCTTAAGTGAAACTGTGTGACAATCACAGCAGCACACTGTCCAGAAGTCATAAGCAGTTAACAAAATGCAACATGATTGTTGGCAGGCCTGCTGGTCTGGGTCATGCAGCCAAAGCTGAATTTATAAAACAGGGTAAACAGGGGATGGGAAGAGAGGAAAGGCAACTGGCATTTGAAACCACACACCATCCTGATAGGAATGCTCTTCAACTGCCTGCCACTTTTGCGTTTCCATTTCTTTTTACCTGACTGGCCCCAACAGGGACTCATCTATCTGTCCCTCCACCACAGCATAGCTCTTGAAGGCTGAGGCACGATTAGATAGGGATACACCTAAGATTTACTCAGAAGTAGTCCGCAAGTGCAGGAGATTCCTAGGATGCTAGATGTCCACACCAGAAGCGGCTGATACCTTCTACAAAGGAGATGAAAGGGGATTTACAGGAAAGGTGTAGCCTCTTTCCAATAAGAAGTCCTGGGCCACATTTTCATGTGGTGACACATGGTGGCATGCAGTTGCACAGTCCCCCATCTAGCCCATACTGAGTTACCCCTACAGAAGATAGGGTCTATCTTCCTATGCTGGGCAAAAAGTGCGTTTGATGGGGCTCTGATCTCTGCCAAAAAAAGGAGTGGATTGGGTGTTTTATGCAGGGAGGAGGGAGATGTTTGTGCTCAGGCAGCAATTATCCCGTGAAATCCTGAGCCTGACGGTTGCTGCTCCAGGGCAGCCAACTCTGCTTCCTGCATCTGGCTGCTTAATACTGCAAAGGTGATGAAACCTGAAGGGAGCCACTGAACAGGTGGTAATTATGACTGACACAATGACGGCTTGTGCAGACATGTAACCGTGGAACAAAACACCGCAGTTAGCTAACAAGAGATCGGTATAAGGTATTTCACTGGCACTGTCTCCCGTCTGACACTTTTGAAATTGGAGGAAAAAAAAACATTGTGAGCTTCAGCATTCAGAGACATAATAGGCCAGACAAGCTGAGGGTGGAACGCCAACATCTGTCCCTTTCAGAATGATTATAGCAGGCTCTGTTTCCATGTTGATTCCTGCAAAACTGCTTTTCTTACTCACAGTTTTTTCCTTCATAAATGTCTCCTAGGGGTTATCTCCCTGTGATGCAGTTGACTACTCTACACCGCCATCTCTCTCAAGCACACAATTTTCTGAACAGATTCACATAACCATAGGGAAGCATGTGTGTACCCAGACCCATATTATTAAAAGATTCACTTTCCATTCTTTTATCTAGGCGGATAGAGAGGCTTTCTTGAGTAATTATGCTTTTATATAGAGGGTTGAGGATAGGACACTGGGACATCCTGTTCAATCAATGCATCTTTGGAACTTCTTCAAATGTTAATAGAAAAAAAAAAAAAATCCCTGCCCAGTACAAATATCTGAGATAAACCAGAAATCTCCTAGGTTTCTATGATAATAATAGTAACTAGGAAACAGGAGAATAAGGAATCAAAATCACCACTAACTGCACAGGCACTGAGCTATAGACTTCCTTTCTTTCCCTTTTTTTGAAGTGAAACATGGAACTGTCCTAGCAGAAGACATGCTTTTAATCACATATGAAACAGGAGAATGAAATTCATATCTGAAGTAGGAATTAGTCAGAGTAGGAACGTGAATTGGATGAGAGCTCTAACAGCACACCTGCTGAGAAAAGCAGGAGAAAAGATTTCTATCACACTGGTGTAAAAAAGAGACAAAAATTTCCACTCTGTTTTTGAAAATCTTATGCAATGGAAGTTTTATCAGAAGTGGTGCAATTGCACAAAAAATGTCCATCTCAATCCATCAACACGTTTTAATGAAAAGCACTTTTGTCAGAAATTTTCCAACCAATTCCTGATCCTGCCAACAGTACATTTGCTTTCCATGGAAAGAAACTCCATGGAGTACTCTTCTCCAAAGTATTCTGCTGGAATTACTCACTTTATTCACCTCTTACACATCCTTTTCATCTCTGGACTTTTTTTCACATAGAAAAATGGAAAATCTTTGCTTTATCCAGTAGCCATAACATTCTTTGGAAAGAACCTCCTAATCCCCCAGACCCCCCCATCAGAAATTGTTGAGTAAAAGCTTGAACACTGTATTAAACATATAACAGACATATAAAAATCGTCCATATTACTAGTCTTTCTCAGAGCCATTGCAGATTGATCTGATATTTTATCTCACCCTGTCCCACTCATGATTTTTTTCTATGCTTCTCTAAAGAGCTAACTGCAGCTCAATGACCACACCTTTAAACCTGGCATAAAGGTCCTGTGATGCAAAGTCAGCATGCTCACAAAGTCAACACCAGCTTTTTAAAAAGTGGATGGCAAATACTTAATTTTTATGCAACTACACATTATTGTTCCATGACCAGTGCTTTTGTCTTCTTGATTTCATTCAGAAGATGCACATATGTTCCAGATTTGGGGCTAATAATTATAGTGATATATTGTTTGGGAAAAAAAAAATATCCAATTTATATTTTTTCAATTATTTCATTGTGTTGAAAGAACAGGATTCATCCACCTTTGCTTCTGAGGCCAGAGAGTGGCCTGTGGACAGCAGTTATTGTATAAATAAACATATAGAGTTGTGTTTGTGTCCCTCTGTGGCACATACAGACATTGGTTACTAGTCATTTATTTCTCCTGCTGTGTAAAACATTGAACACTGAGAATTAACTAAAAGCAGACTTTCTTTTTCTGGATTTTAATAGAGAAAAAATAACAATCATGCCTTTAGGGCTGCTTTCTAATTTCTACTTTGGATTCAATTCTTACCTAAATCTTGTTTAAATGTATTAGGCTGCCACTCCATCTAGTATAGCATCCTGTCTTGGGCAGTGGCCAGTGCTTTCAAGAAGAGCTTTAGATGCCTGTGGGAGAAAGGGGTGGTAGGAAATTAGCCAGGTGTATGATCAGGAACAGGAAGGGACACACTGCTAAAGTTATTTCCTTTTACTCAGAGCTCTTCTTACATCACCTGGAGCAGGCAATATAATAGCAGGTGAATGTAATGTAAAATCCTGGCACACAGAACACTGGAAATTCAATGCCATGGGAGAGACAGTGGAATATATCTTATTCCATAATAAATGCAGAGTAAGCCTGAACATGCAAAAGGGCAACAGAATCTGCTGTTCTAGATTGTCCTTTAAGGGAAAATAGATCATCATACATAAATGGAACTGCAATATAAGAGCTTTAGCTCTGCTTCAGAGAAGCTAGGTCTGCTTCCTAGTTCTGATCAATGGTTGCTGAAATGGCAATTGCATCAATACTTAATGATGTCATGCCACTGGACAAATAACCATTGAATTGCAGAATAACTGAGGTGTGAAGGGACCTCCAGAGGCCTGTGGCTCAACCTTCTGCTCAAAGCAGGGCCAACTTCAAAGAACAGAGACAATATTAAAGAATAGACAATAACTTGTGTCCTGCCTTATCCCGTGAACCAGAATCAGCTTCAGCATGGATGGGGAGACCTAAGAGGGTCAACATGGAGCACCTTGAGGAGCACAGATCCACAGTGATGGGCATTATACAGGTTTATAGACATCACAAATTGGACATACCTATAAGAAAACACTTCATGAGCTTGGCTGCAACTCACAGGTGCATTGCTTCTCCAAACAGGAAGGACAGGAAACACACCTATCACAGGAGCCAAATGGACGTTATATGTAGTGCACCACTAAAAACAAAGATGGATTTTATTATTATTATTTATGCATATTTTGGATGAATTTTAATCACATCATCAAATTCTTTATTATAAAAATGAATTTATCTTCCCCTCTTTTTTAATAATATAAACTGACATTGTTACATAATCCTAAAATTCCACAATAGGGTGGTTATATGTATACTCTACATATATAATGTATCAGAGATCACAAATTAATCACCAGAAGTTAGTGACATCTGAAAGTGGGCAGGGAATCCTAACAGGCCCCCAACAGGATGTCTAAGGAGACACTTTGGCAGAAAACTGTGCTGACTTCCTATAAAAAGAGTGCAGTGTAGTTAATTTTAACCACACATTATGCCTAATTAACTCATTATGCAAATATGTACATAATAAGCCACTATCATCCAAGGACCCCAAAATCCAACAGCCATGTTCTGAAAGGTCACATCCTAAACCTTTAATGCAGAGTGAGGGAAAGGAAAAAAGAGTCAGGAAAATGAGAAGAAAAAAAAAAAAAAAAAAAAAAAAAAACAACAACAAACAAAAGGTTTTACTGCTGGAAAGAACAACAGCAGGAGCTTTTCAAAACACAACCACTTACCTTTTTAAAGAAAATAAATATGTAGTCTATTCTGACTCTTCAGCTGTGCTTGTTCTGTCTCTTTTTCCCACGCCTACTTATCTCCTTTCATTTCTCTCCATTACTCCTCTCTTTCAATGTTTTCAGCATGATTTTTTCCCTTTCTGTCTGGACCAGCTGAAACCTTGAAGACCTTGAAAGAAGGATGACAGAGTTGTAGACCAAAGAGAGATCAGAGAGTCACAAAAGGCAGACATGGGCAGCTAGCACAGGGGGAAGAATCAGACTAGAAAAGGGGAGGGCTTGCTAGGGGTTTCTACCTGGCAACAAGTTATTAAAAAAGGAGGAAAATAATAATAATAATAATAATAATAATAATAATAATAGTAAAGGATTCTGACTTTCACTGCATTTGTCCTAGTAAGAAAAGTGGTAGAGTGCTAAAAGACTTGATCACAGTAATGTCAGATAATCACTTTAGGGAATGCACTGGAAAATCAAATCCAGCAAACACAGGTTGTTTGCCTAAAGAGTGCATATGAACACATCTCCCACTCACCCTTGAAAAGGAGACTCTCACCTTTTTGCAAGGGCCTGGACTACCTGTTAAGAACACCCAACCTTTCTGCTTTTCTTTTATTCCTCTTGCTTTGTGGAAAAGAACCAGTGGAGTCAGCTCATGCTTGTCAGGTCCGTGTATTCTTAAATGGACAAATAACTCTACCACCAGCCTCCTTCTGCTGCTACTGGCTTTAGTGAGCAGCTCTTCAAGTCCTTTATCACACAGCCCCACATAGTTTTGGCACCGTTCAGTGGGAGGGTTTTCTGTGCAATATTTCCAGTTACCTTATATATTTTGCTCCAAGTTTCTCAAGCCTATAATATATGTTGACTATCCTACTTACTCTGCAGTCTTACCAGAATAATGGAGATAATGTTTCATATGTCCAATGAAGCTTGTCTGGTATCATATACCATCCAAACCAGATTTTGAATTGTATTTCCATTGGAGATGATACCATCACACTTTTGACCTACTTATAGATACAGGCCCAAATCTTATCTGCCAGATCCATCTGCGATTCCCGCTCCTGTTTCTCTGTATATTTATGTTCATGTGTTCCCCCTGCATTCCTCAGAGCACAATAAATCCTGCCTGCCAACCCCTTCGTCACCTCTGCCTCAAAAAGGATTGCTTCAAGGTCAAGCAGTTCCCTTGTAATGTACAGTTTAACCTGATTTGTGGAGGCAAAGCTTTGAAATTTTTAAAATAAGACTAAGGTAAAGTAAAGCTTGCAAATGAAACTCTGACGGTAAGCTGGAGTATTTCCCTCTCCAAAGAGTTCGAGCGGAGGGCACTGTGCCATCTGAAGCCATAAGAGCTGGAATTATGTTATTTATTACTCTACACTTAAGATATGCCTCAAGTAGAAAAGAAAACAAATGCTGACAACAGAAAGTGATCAACCTCCCTATCCACGTAAATCAGCAGGGGAGAGGTGAAGGGACAAAATCTCTCCCAGTCTGTCTGCCAATTCACACCAGCGAATACAGACATTAAAGCCAGGCAGATTTAAAATCTTTCATCTGAGAAATCAAAAGGACAAATGCAGGATGAAAGCCTTAAAAGTAACAAGATACAAAAATATTCTATAATATTTGCCAGTATTCACCTGGATTTGTCTACAATGTAAGTGCTGCTCCACTGCTGAAGTGTTGGCTATTGTATTGAGACAGCAGCAATGAAAATCCTTGACAAAATGTTAAGATGAGGATTTAAGACATGGATGTAAAACACAAATGCTAACACATAGGTGCCCTATACACATTGTCCTTAGCTACCTCCATCAGTAACAGTGGATGGTTTATGCTTAAAATAAAAGTGCAGTAAACATGCTGAAGTGATATAGCCCCCTTGTAGCCCCTATCATAAAGAGCTAATAATACGTAATGCTATGGCAAAGGTCAGTACAATCTCAACAGTACTGCAGGTATAAAAAATACCATATTGTTAAAATTGGTACAAAATCCAAATATTCGAAAACCTTTTGCCAGACTCCACAATATCATGCAAATAGGAAAAAAAAATAATATTTTTCGTTTTAGATTCTTTTCATTCCTTAACAGAATCACATTTACAACTGTCTTCTATAAAATAAAAAAACACTTTTTAAAAACAAAGTGCTTCAGTTTACATGTACTCATCCGACTCTATGAGTAAAGCTTTAAAATAAATAAATAAATAACTACATTGATAAAATTCCAAAGATCATGAGAAAGGGCATACGAACACATCAGAACTAAGTTGAAAAGATTCCTTGAAAAGGCTACGATTCCAGCAAGTTCCACTTAGCATTAACTAAATGGATTAAAAACTGTCAATCAACTAAAGATCTAGGAACAGATGCCCATACTGTATATATATATTTTTTTATTTTAATGAATAGTTCCAGTGATAAATAACAGATTTCCCTATTTATAGAAAACTGGTGCTACAGGAATATCAGATTGTGCTATTACACCCCCACATGCATACCAGTTTTCTATATGGAAATTTGATAATTACAAGAATTGTTGCTTTTAGAGATCTGAAAACAACAAAAAGAAATGGATTTTTGTTATTGCTAAAAATCAAAAAAGCTACCTATCTATTTGATATTTTTTAGTTAATCTGGAATATGAGGATATCTGTTTAACCAGAGGCATAATTTGAAGACTAAGGTGAGATCATAAAAACAAAAACAAACAAACAAACAAAAATGAATGTACTAAACTATGAAGAATGTACTATGTACTAAATATGAAGAATGTACTAAACTGTTTTGTTGTTGTTTTTCTTTGATACTTTCTACCTTCCAAGAAAGAAAAATCAGGAAAGTTTGTAGAGGTAAAAATGAGACAAACCAAATATCCCTGTAATTTTAAAATTTTCAGGTTTGTTAGCCTTCCTCACACATTTCAAAAAATGTGTCATGGTATTTACCAATATGATAAAAAAGCACCTAAAAACTAACATCTCACTGTGTTAGGAAAGCTGCCCAAAAGAACAAGTACTGAAATATCATGTAAAATTCATGTGCTAAGAAAAATTCCATTCAGACTGAGTCACAGAGCCTCATGCTGTATTTGTAAAATTCTCAAACATGGTATGAGAGCATTATTGCCTTCAGGCTTGTTATTTCATCCCCTGGACACACACAGAAGCATATCATCCTTTCATAGGATTGATCAGCAAATATCCTCCAGAGCAGTTAGATAAGAAGGCATTCCCTTCTGTTAGCTGTAGGTTTTTGCTGTGTTGCATTTATTACTGTGGTGTGAAAATCTCCCACTGAGTGCAATACCTTTAAACACGTCTTTGGGTTTTTTGTTGTTCTTGGGCACTTTGCCAAGTGGCGTGTTGTGTTATTTACCTTGGAAAAGAATTGTTGCAGCATAATTTATTTTGGTCTGGGCAGAAATTAGCTATGGAAGAAGTTCTAAGACCTGCTTTCTCATTACCAGCAGGTCTTCCATCTGCTTAATTAGAAGAGCAAATATTTGGAAATCTGAAATCCTGCAGCAATGTCTCAGATAACATTTCTTTGTTGCAAGATCTGAAAAGTGATCACTGATAATTGTTGATTGTGCTCTGTGTGACTGTAATTACATGGCATTGATCTGATGTTCAGACACCACAGTGATGAGCTTAATATAAGAACCTAAGTAGACTAGATACAATTAGACTAATAATCACTGAGAAGAGCAAGTTTAAAAGGGCAGAGGGAAATCACAAACAAATGTGAATGACTGAAAGGGAAAAAAATGCTGAATATTTTATCCAGCAAAGTCTATTCGGCCATTTCAGTTGCTGATCCAATAACGAACACTTACCTCTTTTTGTGATCAAAAACTCCACTATTTCAATTTAATTCCTTTCCTGCCTGTAAAAATAAAGGGAACTTGGCAAACCTGCTATGAACTAAGCAGGTAAAGCATCAAGCTTTCAGCTTGGGCAGCCATCCAAGTACGGAAAGGATTGTCCCTAAATACCAAGGGATGATCTGATCAACAGGGTAGGGAGGTGAGAAAGCAGGAGGCAAATGTGAGAAGGGAGAACTCATTTCCACAAGAATGTCTGCTTGGCACTGGATAAAGTATTTTCACATTAGCATTTAGCACACCAGCCACACAGCTGTAAAAGGGTAGAAATCTGAGAAGGAGATGAGATAAAAGGGGAATATTGGTTCTTAAGTGGGCTGTGAACTTTCTTGCTCTAATTGATCTCTTACCATCCTACGCAAAGGGAAGCAACTGGCATGTTCTGCAGACAGATCGTTAATAGTGTGTACACAGGAAAACCTCTCTACCCCTCACTGCAGCTGATGAAAATTGGATGTACCCCCAGGCCAGCATGGGCACAACTGTTCTTGTTTTAAGGGGAAGGGGACTCAGATGCTGATGGCACAGTGACAACATAGCCACCTGGCACGTGGGCTAGCCACATGGTTAGAGCCTCCGCTAACAGCCTCTTCTCCTCGTACTGTACCATAAGGGAAGGAACAACTTCAGTTCAGTTGACAGGGAGGAAAAACTTTTTATTCAAATGCTTTTTTCCAGGATCATCAGACCAATACATTCAGCAACTCCTACATCCAGCTTCATCCAGCTTCTGGCACCTTAAGGGTCTCAGAAACATCCCCAAACAATTGTCTGTGGTAGGAGTAAAGGGTGGCTGAGGAAGAACAGAGCAACCAGGGAAGGTGCGGCTGTGCTTGCAAAGGCTGAAAGACTTCAGGAAGGCACAGGCTGGGGAAAGGGGGACTAGACTTCTGTCAGAGCAGATTAAATGACTGGAAAATAGTCTTTGGGGCAGGAGGCTTTTGGAGTCACGCATGAAATGTTAAAAGAGCTTTTTTTTTTTTTTCTCCCTGGGCTGGAAAACATTAAGAAACAACATGGTCAGGAATTTGGACTTGGTGCCAAAAATGCTGATTTAGCTCCTTTCTAGGAAGCTGCCCCACTGGAGTAGGACTCAAACCTGCACAGAGCCTTGTGCAGGCAGATCAAGTCCAGAGAAGGAGGCATCCCTCCAATCAGCTCACCAGAGCAGGCTCATTGGAACCTCTTTGTCAAATCTAAAGCATACCAACTTTCCACAATTTAAATTCACAAACAACTTAAAAGAATTGTTCAGTAAATAATTTCACATAACAAGTGAATTTGAGAAAGCAGCAATCTGTTTCAGAATAATTTGTGAAGAGATAAGAGGAAAAAAATTGTTGAATAAATTATCCATTATAAATTATTCTCCCACCTGCACTTCCAACCATCCTGTTTCAGTTTCTGCTGTTACTTTCTCCCTGTTCCAAAGCACAAGGAATATTCAACTTTCATGTGCTCAGCAGTAGGCAGAATACAAAACTGTATAAATAATACAAACTCAGCTCATATTTTGTTCAGAGCTCAGTGGCTTTTTGCTTCTCCTTCCAATGTTTTTCTACCTTGTGTCTTTTTTCTTGTCAGGTTCAAATTCACAACCTCTGTCTCAGCACACATGTTGTATAGCAAAGAAAAGAATGACAACAAAGAATAAAAATTAAAAAAATACTTTGACACTGCCATCAGGCAGCACTTTTCATTTGTGAATTTGAAGTGATTTGCAAAGGCAGGTGTGTTTCATTATGCCCAGCTTCACAGATGAAGAATCTAAGGCACTGCATGTATGCATGTATGTTACAAAATCTTCCTCTCATTTCAAAGGAACAAAGTTTTGCCCTGAAAGGCTCCCTGTCCTTCCAACGTGAGGCAGTCAACAGCTCTGCCATGCCACAGAGCTCTGGGCAGAGGAGCCAGGCTCACTCTGGACTGGAAGCACCAGAGCCATGTCAACCTGCTACCACACCTGCACTCATTAGAAGCACTGCTAATTAGCTTGACACAGCAACATGCTGCCATAGCTATATTGCTTCCAGGACCCAATTAGTATCTCTGCAAGGTACAGCAGTAGACAATGTCAACAATACCGCCTGTTCAGAGATGGTCTGATAGTGCCTGCTGAGGTCAGTGTTCATGGCCAGATATGCCCAAGATAGGCCATGTCAATCCTAAATCTCCCAATATTTGCTCCTGTGTTGGACTTGCTGAATTACGAAGTTTTCCCCACCCCAAAGGCAGGATACTGCAAATACAAATGCACTTTTCTTTGAACTCAAACAATAATTATATTCACTACAAATACACTCCACAAGGAAATGTGTTTGCTGTGGACAAGTTTACACACTTCAATTCAGTCCCATGATTTATCCCAAACGTACTTTAGAAATCTGCAGTGAGCTAATACAGAGGCATGTCAGCTGAAGCCAGAAAGCATAAAATCCCCCTTCCCTGCCATCTTTTCATTATGCAATGAAAAAACAGGTTTCTACATCTGCCCAGGGGAAAGGATTCTGCAAGGTGTACCTGGGCAAGTAATACTGATTTGCTCTCTGATAAGAAATGTCTTTATTACACCGACACTACCTGAAGAGTCAAGTTTGAGGTGAGGTCTAGGGAGCTGATTGAAGTATGAACTGGAGATGCTTTGTGGACTTTATTGATGAATTTTGCTTGCCTTTTCTTCTTGCTTTCTTTGTGGTGTCCCTGTAAGACATGCTCTCATGACCAGTACTAGTCACAGCCTTCACAAGAACACAGACTGCAGTCACCCTGACTTCTTAAGAGTTTGTATTAGAGCTACATGAAAATAGTAGTTCTCCAGCCTGCAAATCTCTGAACCTAGTTTTTTTCCAGGGCAGACACCCTATGCAGATCCCATGGACCTCTAAAGCCACTATTAAGATGTGATTCTATTAAAATTCACCAGGGCAGAGTCATGGAAACTCATTTTCTGTTTTGTTTTGTTTTGTTTTTCTCCAGCTGTTATCCAGACAAATATATGGATTTGGTTTTGATTCCCCAAGACGCTTATCTTCAGCACAAACCAGAAAGGACGAGCAGAGCAACCCAAGGCTCACAATGGACAGGGTTGGCTCTGTTGCATCCCAGATGACAGTGGGGATTTCAGCATCAGTTCCTCTTATGGTCTGTCTTTGCCCACAGCTGTGAAGTCCTATTGCTCCAGGGAGGAGATGTCCTGTGTGATGCAGTCCCCGTGCAAGACCAGCTGTTGAACTGCTCAGAAGCTGCAGTTTACCCCCAGCTCTCTTCATTACCTCTACATTTGGACCTTCAGGTTAGGCTGATGATCTGGATGGCTGCTGTAAATGTACCCTTGTATATAATTTTTAATTATGAAAATCTTTAACTTATAATTTATCAGAATCTCAGATATCTTTTCTTCTCTTTAAATTATCTTTATGGGAGAGTCCAGGACTGAAAAGAGAGCTCGGACCTCACTTGGTGTTCCAGTCTTGCTGTTGTTCAAATTCAAATCAGTGAAATCAGTGGGGAAATGTTCACATGAAACTAAGCACATCTGCAAGTGTTGGCTGGATCAGGCCACCCCAGGGCTGAGAGATCATCTCAATTTTCTCATGTTGAGCATGGAATCTTACACTCCGCTTCTGAGAGAGCTGCAGAAGAGAAACAAATTTTCACCTAATTAGATTTAAAATGCACTTCTGACTCATTTGCAGGCTTAAAATTACAAGTGAACTTGCAGCAGCATTGTGTTGTCAATGTGGCTTCTGAATGTGTGTTTTTACTATTTACAAAAGCCTTTTCAGCTCACCTTTAAGAAATCTTCTCTTGATTCCATTTCCTTTTCTAATTACAATCCCATTTCCTTAGTAAGTCCTTGAAAAAGCTTCCCCCATGCCTCTAATCATCTCTCCAGTTATAATCTTCAAAATTGTGTTCCATCCAGTTTTCAATTTGGCAGTGCCCAAAGACAGATCTCCATGTGGTTAACAACCTTTTATTTGCTGCCAGTTAGGGCTGAGGTTTTTCTTCTTCCTTTTTTTGTGCTTCAGCAATGTACTTGATGCCATTTAATACATCCTTCTTCGGCATACTTTTGTTATACAGTTACTTGCTCTATCTTGGACTCTTGGGTTTTCTTTTTTTTGTTTGTTTGTTTTTGTTTGTTTGTTTGTTTTTGATGAGTGCAAAGTTACTCATTGCAGAATACTGTAATCCAGTCTTTCCCCTTCATTTCCTTCATATTCCTTCAAGGCCTGATCTGAGGCACAAGGAATATTTTATTCTGGCCTTGATCCATGTATATAAGAAAATTATTTTCAGGACTAAAGTTTCTGCTGAAAATAAGACTAATAACATTAAAATTAACTAAACTATGCTGATTTAGACTTCAAGGGGTTTGGTCCCCATTAATCTCATATGGAGACATTCAGATGCCTGCCACATTTAAAAGAAAACTTTCCGTCCAGTCACCAGGATATCATGGGTCTGGTGCCAAGCTTATCTCCTGAACTGTTCTTCTTGGTGGATCTCTCTCTTCAACCACATGAACAGAACCAGGAGCCCAAGGCAGATCTCTGCATTCCCCATTGCTGCAGGTAACTTCCAGGTAGGTGTGACACACTAAGCATCATGGCAAGTGAGCCCTGCAGAGCTTGCCAGAAAAAAAGTTGGACCGTAATAGAACTAGGAAGGGACAGCACATTTTGCAAACAACTAGGAACAGAATTTCTTCCTTTCTCCCACCTCATCAAATTGTAATTTGTTTCTTTGCCCAGCCAGTTTCTAAGCATGTGGAGCATAAGCTTGTTATGTCAGATTCAAGGAAATAAGAAAAAGAATGATGGACAGAAAATTAACTGTGTTCTTTCTCTGATCACTTGGAACAAAATGCAAAGATGATTTTTTGCACTTATTTCCCCTGGAAAGGCAGGCACTGCCATGCTAGTTTTCTAGGAGCCAGCTACAGAATGCAGACCAGGGTGCAGCTGTTCCCTACATGCCTCAGACCGTAACATCTGCAGAGCAGTTCAGCTCTCTGGCTGCTGGCCATGAACTTGTAGCTCTGTCTGAGACTATCCTATGGCACTGCTTAGGTCCAGTGATCCAGATGTGCCTGCTGTTGTCAGGTAATGTTCTTACCTACACAGGTGCCTAAAGCCCCGTCAGCAATATGCAAACAACCCTGTCCCAGGGGACAAGAGGCAATATCAAACATTTGCTATTTTATATGTAATAATAACATTTGACAACTTCAGAACTGTGTGAGCAAGTAAGCATCTGAAGTAGAGGGCAAATTCATAGCAATTTTCTCTCCTTGAGTATCTTCCCGTGGGAGGGAACTTTTTGAGAGGCTGTGTTCATTTTCCTGTGACTATGGAGAACAACAGAAACTAGAATGATCTTTACAGAGCCCCCACCTCCTTAGTGGCATTAGTTAGCATGCGGAGAGTTACACTGTGGACAGGAGAAAGACACATAAAGACTCCAAAGGATAGCTCCTGCTTTTCTGTTCTGAAATTACTCCTTAAAGCCTGCAAGGTACATCTCAGTGGGCAGGAAGATGCTAAATACAGCCTTCTTATACATATATATATATAAACAGCAAGGACACAGGTGTGCTTCTGTTCCTTTCTGTCACTGGATTATGCTTTTTGAATTTTCAGGGGTGGGTTGATAATCTCATTCTTGAATTGTAGATGAGAGCTGCAAGGTTTCTCTGCCACATCTAAAAGAAAAGAGATCACTTTCTCCTGAAAGTATGTGTATGCTGCCATGTTCTTATTGCTTTTTGGTACTTTTATATCTTATTTGGGCACACAAATTAAGAGACGTTCATCCATTTTCTCTCTGCAATTTTTTTTTTAGAGTGAGAGCCACTTTTCAGATACCAGTATTGGAGTGAGAAATACTAGCATTTTTGTGTGTGAGGAGCAGAAGTGTCCACTTCCCTCCCCTGTAAAAAATGCATGGAAAATATTTACAATGAGGAGATACATTTCAGTCAATGGAGCATTGCTAAACGCACTGAAGCTTGATTGAGCATCTCATGTAGGTGAAACTTTAGTTTTAAAGGATTAGATGCCATTAGAACACATGAAGAACCTGAAAAATCTGACAGAAAAAATGGAAATTAACCAATATCTTGCAATAGCCTTGAAATTTGCCCTGAAATTTGCATTTTTTTGAGATTTGTCCACATTGTTTGTAGACATTATCAGTAAATATCACTTAAGGCGTGCTGCTTCTATTTAATTATACAAAATATAAAATAGAATAACTTATAAAGTAAAATAAATAGGTACACACACATAAATATGTGTAAATATGTATCTGTACACACACATACATGCTAAATTATTCATTAAGAAGGTTACATGCACAACAGTCCAAGAATGCTACGGAGTTGCTGAATATTTCTCAGCACTATTATTTCGTCTCCATGAAAAGTTTTCTTAACCACCATACGCCCCTCTAATACCTTCACTTATTTTTCCTTTCTCTGATTAGAAATCACAAATAGAACCCCAAGACATAAAATATCTACTGTAAATAAAATACTTAAATACATAAATAAATGTGCAATACCTATATTTAAAAAACAAACAAACAACAACAAAACTGTGGCCATTCTTATTTGCCATAATTTAGAGTAAAAGCAACACTGCTAAAAAAATGTTTTGCTTGGTGGCTATGATATAGGATGCTTTTCTACATTATCAGTCAGGAAAGAGCCTCCTCTGTCTTCTTACATCCTTGTAAATCAGAAATAATGATGCAAAAATTGGGAGGTTAAAACCCACCTGAGAAAAGAGCAAAACCCATGGATTTGGAGGCAAAACACCAATGACTGCATACGTCATGGCTAAAAGAGACTTTTACAGACACTGAAAATTCTTTGCTCTTTCCCACCCACAAAATGCAGACACTTTCCTTTCTGGGTTTATTTTCCCCCACTATTTTACCTAAGCTGTCACTTCTGTTAAACTGTTCATTGTGAAAGTTAAGCTGTCTCTAGAGATCCATCCAGACTGCTGCCTTCTACAAGTTTCCCAAAGATAAAAAGAAAGCTATGGTACAGATTACTAATGTCTTCCTACCTCACAACAGTTGCTCCGAAACACAAAGAGGCACCTGAGTTCCTTTTAGTTTTGTCCTTGCCATTTCTCAAGGACTTGGAGTTTAACTTCTCTGGATTTCAGGCCAGTACAGATTGACATAAAAGTCCCCGCTATTTCTCTCAAAACTGCCCTTTCTTTTAATCTCTTTCTTCTATCTTCTCTGTCTTCTTTCAGAACGTCAAGCCCATTTCTTCAAATCTGCTTGTTCCAGATATCCTGGTCAAGTGTCAGCTGAAGCCCAGGCAATTATCAGAAAATATCAGATCAACGTTGTTCTGACATCATTATGCCCAGTGTAAAACTGCAACAGACATTATTGGTGTTGGCTCTTCCTACTATTAGAAATCTCATTGCATATTGACAGACATAAGTGTGTCTGCACGGTGTATGGACATCCACTCTGCGTCAGAATTTACCAAGTGAGGAGTCTTTCCAAAGACTATTAAAATGGGCCTCTCTGCCTTTCTTCTTCTCTCAAACTCTTGGTAGACAACAACTGTTACTCCCAACAAGAGGCCTCCAGGACATATTATACTCCTACCTCATCAAGGACGGGTTACATCTGTATTTTTTCCCTTCCAAAGGTTAAAAATATAAAATTACTTAAATTACAACACATACATCCAATTATCAATTAGTGTGTCCTCATTTGTTTCATATGTCTTTGAAACATCCATGGGTTTCCCCCTGTGGATCTTTGCTTGATCCTTTCCATTGATGTTGTCTGTCTTATGGGTTCCTTGAAAGCCACTGTTTTCTACTCAACTTTGAGATTTGGCATCTGTCTCCTCCCACCTTGGGAAGACCCAGCGCCTCCTCTTGGTCCAACAGATCAGTGCTGCTTGCTCTGTTAATAACTTCATCAGAGAGACAAACTCTTCATGACAGCAGTATTTTGTGCCATTAAATATTTTGCCATTAAATGCAGCCTAGATGTCTTGGATTGCAAAGATTTCTTTCCTGTCATTTGTTAATACAGTACATTCTGTATTCGATTTTTATTTTTTTTCGCAGCAGTTAGACATCCCTTACTTTAACATTGACTATACTCTTAGAGAGTCTTAATCCAAGTTTGCTGCAGAACAAGTTTCAACTTCCAGAGCACTGTTCTGTAATTAAAATCTGAAATGGGTTACTAGTGGAAATTACCAGATTGTTTAAGTGTTTTTTCCCACAAGGTTGTTAGGTAGTGGATATTATGAATCTGAAGTAATGTGTTTAAAACTCCCCTTAAAATAAATAAATAAATAAATAAATAAATAAATAAAATTTAAATGCCTAATAAGCAAATTGTAGTCTGTTATCTGTCATAAACATGGTTTGTGTGCTATGGCAGACAAATACTACCTTTATATGTGAAATCACACACTCAACAGTGAACAGCGCGCTGGTGCGGCCTCACCTCGAGTACTGTGTGCAGTTCTGGGCACCACAGTATAAAAAGGACATGAAACTGTTGGAGAGTGTCCAGAGGAGGGCTACAAAGATGGTGAAAGGCCTGGAGGGGAAGACGTACGAAGAACGGCTGAGGTCACTGGGCCTGTTCAGCCTGGAGAAGAGGAGGCTGAGGGGAGACCTCATCACAGTCTACAACTTCCTCGTAAGGGGGTGTCGAGAGGCAGGAGACCTTTTCTCCATTAATACCAGTGACAGGACCCGCGGGAACAGGGTTAAGCTGAGGCAGGGGAAATTTAGGCTTGACGTCAGGAGGGGGTTCTTCACAGAGAGGGTGGTTGCACACTGGAACAGGCTCCCCAGGGAAGTGGGCACTGCACCGAGCCTGTCTGAATTTAAGAAGAGATTGGACTGTGCACTTAGTCACATGATCTGAACTTTTGGGTAGACCTGTGCGGTGTCAAGAGTTGGACTTGATGATCCTTAAGGGTCCCTTCCAACTCAGGATATTCTATGATTCTGTGATTCTATGATTCTAACAGTTGACTCCTGCAGCAATGTTATTTCTAGATACCAGGAATAATGATCTGGAAAAAAAAAAAAAAGTATCATTTTTTTACACCAAACATAAAAATATTTTTTTCAGCTGTGGACCATGAATCTTGAGTTTTCTGGAACATCATGGCTGTTTTTTGTTGTTGTTGTTGTTGTTGTTGTTGCTTGTTTGTTTGTTAGTTCGTTTTTTAATATCCAAACATTTCTGAAATTAACTTTTTTTTCTTTCTCTGGCTATTTTGTCTGCACTAATCCACAGTTAATGTTTACAAATATAATATAGTACACTTAGCATTTACTTCATACATGAATATCATGCATGCATTCTGTTTATGTAAACTTGATTCAAAGTTTTGGAAAGTTGTTCTAAGCAACTGAATGCTCAGAAAATATACCCTGTGTTATATAAAATACTATTTCACTATTACTTAAGGACCAACAAATGCTGCCCAGTCACTCAGATACATAGTTTGTATTACCTCCTGCAATGTTTTATCTAGTATTTTGGCTTTCTGAAGTGGCAGGTTTGTACAGTGACATTCTGCCTGAGAAGGTAAAAATTTCTTAATAATTTTTACATGCACATCATACTCGTGTCTGTACTGCTTCAGTTCCATTGAAACCTCTGAATGGAATGTCTGCTCTGTGTAAGTCTTTTCCAGATTTATATTTGAGTTGTAAATCATAGCAGATTTTGAAATCTAGGAGATCTGTCTGCAAAACCCTTTTCAGTAATTGCCACTAATGGCTTGTGATCAGCTCCTGCTAGCACTGGTCTTCCATATGAAAGCAATGATCCTTTTTTTGCATGCATACACTGAAGACAGAGCCTCCAATGCTTTCTGTGCATGCTGACATGCTGTTTCAGTTAGGTCTCCTGAAGCATATGTCATGAGTCTCCAGTGATCACCATTCCTTGTTAAAAGTGTTGCCCCAAGGCCTTGCTTAGAAGAGTCAACTGCCAGCTTTGCTTGCTGCTTATTATCATACACTCTGAGGACAGGTTCCTTCTTTATCAACTATTTGAGATTCAGAAAGTCCCTGTTGTGATTACCAGTCCATGCCCATTATGCATTTTTACACACTAAAGGCCTTCAGATAGCAGTTTAAATGGTTTAAAAGTGTTTGAACATAAACTCTCTAACAAAATTTGCCTTTTCTGTAAGTTTCTGTGTGCCTTCTTTATGTATGTACGGGGACATATTAGTAACCATATCTATTTGTATCCTCTGCTTTTTTTTTTTTTCTTTTTTCTTCTTTTTCTTTTTTTTCTTTTATTTTTCTTTTTTCCTGCTACTTTTTTCCTAGATTGGTTATTTCTTTGACCTTGAACTCATATTCTTGTCTTTTGCATTTCAACCCCCCTAATTTAAATGCCTTTCAGGAGCTTCCCAAAGCCCAACCTTTTTCTGTCATTTTTGTCTTCATCTTCAATTCATAGTTTCATGTGATTTGTTGTATAATTGTGGGAAATTCTTCAGATTTATAAAGCATTTTCCAAATCATGTGGTAAACTGGAGCCTTCTAACTGGTGTGTTAGAACTGCACAGGTGTGATCCCTTTCTTTCTAGAGGACTCTGTAAAAACACCGCTGAAACATCAGAAATCTCAGAAATTATTCCCTGGTCCCCAGAAATCATTCCCTGGCTAGGCTTTTTTTTTTTCCTCATTTTACATGCTTTGTTGTTCAGACTGCCAGCTACAGGGAAGTATTCATCTTTCTCTTTTGTAATTATTATGGAATAAACTGATTTTGGAAGCTCTCTGATAGTTTCCATTGTATCTAACTTAGCCAAAATAACTCTTCCAAGTTTTCATTTCAGCTCCAGAGAGAGATTTCTAGGAACATCTATGACAAGACAACTGGAACAGTCATTCTTACTTCATGTTTTTGTTGGCTTTCTTTGACAACATTAAAAACATCTGGAAAAAAATCTCCAGGCATATGAGCTGCTGTCCTTCCAAGGAATATATTCCACCAACAGTTAGTAAGGCTGACATATTTGCAGCACTAAAGCAGGTACTCCATTTGTGATAGCAGTTATAAAGTGTATCTGCTAAAGCTGTTTACACCAAGCCCACAGTGAGAAAGCACGGTTTCCTCATTTATGGAACAGAAGTTATACATGCCTGCTCAACATAACTACTGTTTATTTTCAAACAGTTTCTTGAAGTTTTGGATATTGTCTTCCCTATCTAGTTTATGATTTTTTGGTCTCCCTAGTTTAAGCACAGTAAGAAGCCAATTTTTGATCGAGATAATATTTGTGCATTAGGGGGTAGCTATCTATTGTACATATCACTGAAAGTGGTTCTTCCTTATTCTGAAAATCTGTGTGTTTTAATTTTAATTTTTTTTTTAGTTATAGTTTATTTTTTTCCAACAAGGTTCTGCTCTATGGAAATAGAGCACCTCCATCTTACCACAAAACAACATTTAAATTTATTTTTTCTTTCACGCTATTCTCAACTCTGTTTTGAACACTTCAGAGGTATCACTCTTTCTATTTACATATAGCTGATCTCTCAGAAGTCTCATGCTTCTTGGGGTCAATGTTCTTCAGCTGGTTACTATTCCTAAATCAATTTTGGGTTTCTAAACAAATCTCAACTCTCCCACTTTGCTGTCTTAAACATAACAACCTTTTGCTTTTGCACTTTTCTTTTCTGTTTGCCATCATTACAGATATGTCTTTTTGGACCACTCCTCGTATGCTGTGTTTCTGAGAGCTTATCTTCTTTTGGTGTTCTCAGTTCCATCTCAACCTTTCACTACCTTGTCTCCTCCTCGTCCTCCTTCTTTCCACCTCCATCTCCTTTTTCTCCTCTTTCTGTCTCTTGTGCCATATTCTAATCTGAGATGATGAGTAACAAGGACTGAGAGAGAGCTTATAAACTGTAAGCTATTAATATGATAGGTGAGCAAACATTATATGGAAGGGCTTGAAAAGGAAAAAGAGATAGCTCTGTATCTTTCTTTGGCTGCTAATCAACTAACAACAGATGTGACATTTCAGCCTTACATGCAGAAGCAGCTTCAGGGTTTGCTCTTTTAACAAAATAGTTGCCTGGAGATTCCTTTGCAATACTCTGAAATTCTGAGAAGGCACAGCTAGTTGTAGTATTTTTTATTATCTACTTCTGAGTTTGCATATATGTGTTGTCCCTTTAGTCCTGGCAGTACAGAGGAGGCTGTGTTTTGGAGAGGAACAAGAAAAAAAATAAAAAAATAAAAAAATAAAATAAAATAAATTGCTCCTTTATTCCAAGGCCATGATATTCACATACATAATAACCTAATGAAAATTAATTTTAAAATTTAGATAGATCATGAGGTTTTTAACTGTAACATAACTCCAGGAGCTATAAAGAACTATTTGTTGACTTAAGGTACAACTCTATTAATAAATGAATAAATGCTGCTCTTTTTCAGGGTTATGGCCTTTTTTGATTGCCCCTCTGTAGTGAAACATAACCTTATTGATTTGGAATTTGTAAAACACCTCTGTAACTGTACTATGACTCATGGGGGACCATGAAATCATTCTGTGACCTTCCAAGTCTCTCACAAGTTCAAGGAACAATCATTTCTAGTAGTCAATGTTTCAAAATAGGCAAAGAAATAATTTTAAAGTGCTAACTTGCAACATCTGGAATAAAAGTCTATGGGTGAAAATGAAGATACAAAAGGCTTTGGATGCTTGTAAGCTGGAGAGAAAATCTGTCAGCTTATGTTGCTGAATGATGAATTATTTTTCATCCTATGCCTGTCAGTTCTTTCTGTTTTTTCTTCCACCCCAGCACTCTACATGCTGTGGGTTGCTTTTATTTTTCATTTGAAGTATATGTTACTGGGCAATAAACAATAATTGTAAGTCCATATATCTTGCTTTTTATTTTGAAACTTCAGCTGGTCAAAATGTCGGGAGAAAAATCATTTTCTGTAAAGAATGAGGTTTTGTCAGAAAATGCTTTTTTGTGGGCAAATATAACAATTACTTTCTCTTTTCATTTTCAGTGGCAAAGTCTGAGAAGAAAGTAAGTTAAATTTCAAAATACATTCTTGCTTTGTTTCAGCTTGAAATTCAGTCTGTTTGTTTACTTTTAAATATCAGGACAAATATTTTTAATAACATTTTTAAAACATTTTTTTTCTAAAAAGAGAGAGGGGTAGTGAGGATGGCAGAGGCTGAGAGAGTTTAGCGCTACTCAAACTCTGCTCCCATTGAATGGGAGCTTTGGCTTCGCTGAATGGGAACTTTAGCTTTAATCCAGAGTCCATGGAATAGGGTAGATGGTTGCTGTATGAGAAGGCACTGGCTGTTAGAGTGAGGCAGAGAGTAATCCTCAGATAGACAAAATCCCCCTAACAAGAGTAGAGCAGTGAGCTGTGCTCATGACTTAGAGGTGCTGCAGATGCTTTCTGGCACTCAGGCCATCTCCACAACAACTCTGCTAGTGCTGTGGAACCACAGAAGTTCTGCTGGATGTCTCAGGTCACTCAAGTTGGCTAAACTGATAGACTTAATGAGGAAAAAAAAGAATAAAGACTGTGAAACTTGGACTATAACCTCTGTTAACAACTTACACTCTTCCCTGCTTCTTCAAGGTAAAGCTAAAATGCAAGCATCTCTACCTTTCCTGTTCCTAATGACTAATTTACCAACGCATACTAATAGTATCCTTCATCTGACTGGGGGTACTTTCTTCCTTTTCCCTGTCCTACTAGGATGCACTTGCCACAGTTCATCACCTGGCATGTTATTGCTCAAGTATCTTAAAAGCAGAGAGATTGTTCTTTTGCTACTGGACACATATGTTTACAGTCCCCATTTGGTCATTTTCTGCTCCTCTCCCTCTACAAGGTATAGCTCTCACTCACATTAATGTGAGCCACACTCCAATGCTAATTAAAGAGAACATTAACTGGTGTCTATATTTGACAGTGCTAATCACATCCATCATGTACACATGTGACAGTGCTATCAGAATCAGGAATCAGACACTCTCTTTAGTATACCTTTTACATCTTTTTAGTAAAAAAAAAATTCTTTTCACTGACAGCTTCCAGCTCTGATAGTACACTCCCAGATTCTTGAAGAGGAGTCATCGCTTCTATTCCAACTTTTATTACCCACAATTTTGGCTATTAATAAGCTATTTTGTATTTCTAACTATACTTTAGAAACTAAGCTGCAACACAATGAAGTCATTGCTTTACTTGTTCTACTATTACTAGTCTTTTAAACAACTTCTTTCATTTAACACAAAATGCCAAGAGTTACCAGATATTTTGGGGCCAATATCTAGTCTCAGTTAAAACACAAAGGCCCATTCACTGAGGAAAGAAAGTATGATTCAGGCTGAGAAAACAATACCCTATTTGGTGGCTTTATAAATTATTTTATTTTATAAATTTTAAACAAGCGTTTTATAAACAGAAAGACTTATTTGGCCAAACTCGTTTCAGTGGGAAAATATTAGGAAGAGGGAGTGGGAGGAGAAATATAAACTCTTGAACACCCCAGGAATACAATACTGAGTCCTCTATGACATGATCAGGATTCCCAGACACTGGCAAAATACCAGTGGACATACTAAATAACTGTAGTAGAAAGAAGTGATGCTCTTATATAGTCTATAGTCTTTGGCAGTCCAGAGCAATATAGGCTTAAACAATCATGCTGTCTGTCTGCCCATCTGCCTACCTTTCTAGGAGATATATGAAAGGAAGTGTTTGATTCCAGCCAAATTTGACAAAGAGGCTGCCACAACAATATATTACATTTTTACAACTTTGGAGCAGTTCCAAGGTTGGGAAAGAAAAGAGATCACAGCCACATTTCCATTGATGGAGAAATAGGCAGAGCTTGTCCATTAGTCATCTTCTTTGGCAGTATGTCCAGTAGCACTCCAGGCTGTGAGCAAACCCCATGCACCTTGCTGCAACCCAGCCACGGGAGCTTTCAAGCCATGCACAGTCCCAGGGGTTGACATTGGGTAGAAATGGAGACAACACAGATGACTGGACAGGAGAGATTGCTTAAAACCATGGGAGGGAGGAAAGGAGCCAAAGGGAATTAGGAGATGATGGGAGGACCTAAAACAGTTATTGTAGCAACAGCAGTAGAAGGGGCATGGGAAGGACATCCAGGGCTGTTGCAAAGAGTGTGAGCTGCTGAGCACAAATCCACAAGGACCATCATCTTGATTAGCAACACAATCACGGAACCACTTGTTTTAACGTGATAAGGAAAGGAGGTGAGATAGGCAGTTACATGCTCCCAAATGATGGCTCAGGGAGAGCTCCCTTATCAAGAAAATACCCAGAAGAGTGTAATTAGATTCATTCAGCCTGACTTACAAGGAAATCATAAGTGTTTTCTGGCTGGAAGCTGTAGTGTTTGGACTCTGAATGTCCACTTCCCTGCTACATCAAAAATTGAAATTCAGGAGCAAGAACCCATGAAGGAATCCAGAGGACTATTCATGCCAAGGAAATGGTGATATATTGACCAGAGGTGAAATTGGAATACAAGAAAGCTCTGGAGCTTTGGCTTCCTTCAAACCCACAACACATCAGTGTGCTCTGAAGGACTGGTACCCAGTATCCATCAAATAGCTTTTTGTTGAGGGCTTAACTTTGTGTAGGAATAAAAACCACTTTCAAAAATCTGTACTCACAGACTGATCACTTCTATTTTCCACCAGCCCCGGGACAGAAGCCTACCTAGTTCCTGGAGACACTAGCAGATACTGTGCTTCAGGCAGCATTTCTCCTGTGCTAAAAGCAACTTAAAAACTACTGCCAGAAATGAATGTAGTACTCCAGGATGCAACATTGGACAATTTTGATTCACCTGTGGGAGCACCTAATCCTGTTACTGCACTGTGGCTCCTGACCTCAATGATCTGCCTCTTTCTTAGACTCATCTACTGGCAGTGCATAGAAGCATAGTGGCTCCTATGGCTCACAAAGTTGTACCTGAGGTAGAGCAGCACAGCTGGCAGCAGGTTTGGATTTTCACTAAATACTGTGTTGTAATACATAGGAGTTCAGCTGGTGCTACCAGAGCAGCTGAGCCATCCCTGCAAGAGGGATGAGGCAGACATGTAGAACTGAAAACAGATATGGTGTCCTGGGGTGAATCATTTCACGCATCTATTTTAAATCAAACTGTTGCAAGTTATACTATTCTTTCCCAGACATTTGGTCAACTTCTCCTCAGTTTACATCATCTCTGAATTTTCTCTCTAACACAGAGGTCTGAATTTCCATTAAGCAGCAGTTGCCAGCCCAGCCAGGAATCTGCAGGCAAAGTCCATCATGTTTATTTAGATTGCAGCCTTCTAGCTAGAAAGGGAACTGCATAGAAGAAGGCATGACTTAAAGTCTCAGCAATGTTTCCTTCCATCTTGACTCATCAGCTGACACATTCCATATGCTCTGCTTTGCTTATTATTAATTTAACTAACAATAGAAAATATATTTAATGAATTATGATCCTGTGACAACAAATTAGCTAGACTAGTATGTATAAAGGTCTCTCTTTAAACTTTAATTAGTTTAACAATGATGTGCCTGCTGCCCATGTTTGCATTTCAAGAAAACATGCAGCAGCTTAGAAGCGGGGTGCTTTGTATTTTACATGGAAAGCAGCTCTCCATCTGAGCTTATCTAAAGCAATTTTCTAATAATGATCTCGATTCAGGAGAGTTCAATCAGGGATGGAGTTACCCTAACATGCATAGAATGCATATTAAAACACCAACCAAAATCTATTTGTGACAGCACAAAAAAATACATAAAGAATGGAGGGAATGGAGATGAAGAGAGGTGACATGGAACCCTTCTGAAAAACCTCTTTTCTCTCCATCCCATGCCCAAAACCAGGGGAGGTGATAGGCTGCATCACTACAACATAGTCCCATCCTGCTTTCCATGGAACACCCTGGGGGCCACACATTTTGCTGTTCCAAAAGGTCTGGCTCCAAGAGATGTTGCCCATCACTCATTATGAAACAAGGTATCTGCCGGTCCCTCTCCCCCTCTCACTTTGCACTGAGGATTCCCCATTCTCCCACCTCCTCTCTCAGCATGGTGTCTATGCGTATTCTGCCATCCCTTCAGTAAGTGCAGATCTTACGTCCACAGTATGCTGCCTCCCTCAAGGCCAAGGTGGGGAAGGATGTACCATCATCCTCTCTCACTCTTCGTTTTATCCTCACTCAGCCTTTCTACATGTCAATTCCTCCCCAAGCCCAGACTCCCCTAGACTTTGGCTCTCTGAGACTCTTTTTCTCACATGTTCCAACACCATCCCTCTCCAGCCCCCACAACACATCCATCTGCTCCTCATGCTCCTGTCCTTTCCATCTCCATGCTCCACCTCTGTCCCAGAAGGACATGGCCCAGGCCTGTCCCTGGGAAGGCAGGGACGATGAGCCACAACTCCCCCTCTCTGGGCTAGTTCTTCTGCCAGAAGCAGGAGACTGTACAGGCACTGCTACAGAAACTTCTGCTGTTTGTGGTGGCACAAGGTGCAGTCCCTTTCCACACCATACCTTCTATGCAGGTTTCAGATTGGCATCTCTTTCTCCTACTAATGCAATTGAGAAAACTTGCACAAAATAGATCTTGAAGAAGCTTCAGCAGCTCAGTTTTATCCATGGTCTAAGAAGAACCTTATTTTCCTGAAAAATACAGACTGGTCCATTAATGCCTGCAGTAACCTGGAAACCAGTGGAAATGGAAACTTGCATTAAATATTGAGTGTTTTGTATTACCAAAGTGATGTTGGTTGGAAGAGACCTCTGAAGGTCATGGAGTTGAAACACCTCTGAAAGCAGTATCACTGCCAGTGCTAGATGAAGTCTCTTCAAGTCGCTACCACCAATTTGAAACAAGGCATTTGAAAGATTTCCAAAAGACACACATGAGAACAAGATGGCACATTATCTGTCAGAAGAACAGCCTGTGTTCTCGCTCCTTTGCAGCTGCTAGCCGCAGCTAGCAACTGCTTCATGTCACCTCATAACAAAGGCAGAACTTCCTTTTCACTGTAAAATATCTTAAACAATTTTTGTTTAGTATATGTTCTTTGATTGTGGCCCAACATTTCAGTCATCAAAGCTTTTTTTTTTTTTTTTTTTTTTTTTTTTTATTAAAACTGCAAAAAGTACCAGCTGCTGTTTAATTAACTACACACCAAATCAATAATTTTCTTACTACCATTTTAAAAGTCTCACACTTTTTTTTTTTCAGGTCTTCAAGAGTGTGATTCAACTGACTGAAATAGATGTATAGTACTGTTTCAGATGTATAGTGTTTGGCAGTCAGTTGTTTCATCTACTTCTCCTTTCTCCTCACACAAAACTTCAAAAGCCTGCGTGGCATCTTTCCTTAACAGGTAACAGCATTTGTATGACCAGACACAGAAATAGACCTATATTGTCCCGCATTCATCTGTATGGTATAGCACAGGTATTTCAGACCTTTTCTGATTTCTTTTGCATTGCTAGCTCCATTTTCACCACCTCCACACCAGGACCATGACTACAGTTGTTGCCAGGCTCACACCACAGCAAAGTGTGAGCCATACTTCAGCATCCTCAAGGTATGGCAGTGATACTTGCACCACTCTTAGAGGAATGCTGTCTGCCCCACATGACAGAATTGCTCAACACATGGTGTTATGCACACAACGGTTGCCCTGGTGCCCAGTGTGCCTTGTGGGAGGTGCATGATTACCTGCCCTGAGGGAAGAGAAGGGAGCAATACTGATAGCACAGGAGGTGAAGGAGTCCTAGAGCAGGAGATAACTTATGGCTGTGGGAGAGATGACAGAAGAGATATATCATAAGTGGCAGCCATGGGACAGCCTTCAGGACAATATTTCCCTAGCTCAGACAGTTCAGGACTAAGCAAATCCCATGCCCTGTTCTTCACCCAGCCAAGAGGGACCCAGCATCACAGGGGACAGCAACCAAGGGAGAGAGTACAGGGGAAGTCAAGTGGAAATAAAAGGAATTTGCTGCCTGACATACACTAGAGTAGAGAGAGGAGCTACCTCAGACAGGTGCATGGTTGTGTTGATTTCTGCATTTTCAGGTGTACTATAGCTCGCTGTCTGCGCCTCTCTCCCAGTAGGAGGTCTTTCCCAGGGAAGGCAGTGGGGACAAGTGGAAATGCAGGCACCTATTGTCAGGAAGGTACCTAATATAATTTTGGCCCAGGTGATTATCAGCCAGACTCACTAGATGAATTTCCTAAGTCATAAGACCTGTCAAAACAAGAATCTTACGTTAGGATGTTTTATAGATGTTCAGTGGCCCCTAAAAGCAGGCAAAAGCGTGGCTTTGTTTGGTTTGGGTGGCTGGGAGTTTATATGAAGGGTGGGAGCTCGCTTTAAATGCTAATTGACTCAGAAACAAGACTGAGCCAAACAAAAGAATCAACTAGCATCAGCTAAGCTAGGTCAGTTTAAAAATGAGGCCTTTTGTTAATCAAACGGAGTTTATACTGGGATAGGCCAGGCCTCACTCCAAAAGCAGCATCAGATTAAACCTCCTGCTAGAAAAACACTCATTAAAAAGCAGCTTCCATTGAAAAAGATCCCACTTGTCGCTACCCGCCATTGTTAGGTAGTGAAACAGTGACAGATATTTTTGAAGACTATTATGGGGAAATAAATATTTATTTAGCTGTCTAAAGTAATTAATCCCTGCTGTTTGCTTTTTATGTAAGCACATACAAGGCAAGACTGTCTTTGTACTTGAATTTTAGGAGACAAGTCTGCATAGAGGCTCCCAGGGTTTTTGAAGGCAATAACAAATTCATGCCTAATACTTTCTGTGCAACTGAAGAATGCCAGCCATTGAGCAATAATAGAGTTTTCCGATCCTCATTCACTCAGAGCAGAAAGAAAATATACAAATGGGAAAGGACAGAAAGGAGAAAGGTGAGAAAGTAGAGACTGCAAGGGACATGGAAGGCTGCAAGAAGCCGGCACATTGCTGGCATGGAATCTGCTGAAGGAAATCACTTTCACAGAATATCAGCTTGAAAATCAGAAAAGAAAAAAAAAAAAAAAAAAGAAAAGAAAAAAAAAATGAAGGGGGATTAAGCTGTAAAAGCACAAGAAAAAGGATCAATAACCATCTTGGATGTATTTTCTGGGAATCTGGCATGGATAGCACAAAGATGTTACTTAGTGAATATGTTGGCACCCCTCCCATTTACAAGTTATACAGCCAAAGTGCAATTAGCACATTCGGTGGAACAATAATTAAACAATACCAAACAGGCAGTCCGTAGATTGGTTAAAGCATATGTCAGAAATAAAGATATAGACCTTAGCTCAGTTCTCCTGTGAGAGCCTCTTTGCCCTACAAATCACTTGAACAAGATGACACACTATATCATATGAGCTACAGATGATAACTACATATGAGCTTGATAACATGCAGATTGTTTTTGCTTTTTAAATTTTAGCAGGTAAATGTCATTGCTACATGTTTAAAATCAGAAGCAATTTTTAAAAAGGTAGCTCAAGTGCTAAATTCCATATTCCTTTTTCCCCAGAAGTATTTTATTCCAGAGTAAAATGACAGATGCAATTAGATAATGTTGAGCAGATTATAGTTTGAGAATGTTATGCTGTGTTACATATTCACGAGTGAACAATAGCAAGGAAAAAAAATAGAATAAATGGGTATCTTTTCTTAGTACTTATTTGAAAAGTTGGACTAAGATATGTGTCTTTTCTAGGTAGGCAAATATTATGGATCTCTATGATTTCAGTTGTGCTTTATTTTTTTCTTTTCTCTGCTGCATAAGGAAGCTTTTCTGTCAGTTTAGATTTAAAAATCATCCTGGTATTACTGGAAAAAAATGGAAATGACCAAGATCAGGATTCATGACAGCATGACAGTTGGGCTCAGATTCATGAGCTTGTTTTCCATTGAAACTGAGCAGCACTTGCAAACCTACACATTTTATTTTGTTGACCTATGCCTCAACTCACCTATCAGCCCTGAAGATACAACCCTTGGTCTGTGGACCAGGTACTCATCAGCAAAAATACAGTGCAAGTGAGGAAATATTATTCATCAAACTCAGGTCTTCTGGAGACCTCCATCTCCCAGAATAATGAAGCAGCACAAGAGCTGATCTTTATGTGTCATATACATTTCATATAACCTGTGCAGTTAGTTATCTAAAGGATGCATCTTCACAGGGTGCTTTCTTTTCCCCATGTTAGACCACCTGATAAGATGACTTGCTTCATTTGGTGGAAAAAAAAGCACTGTCTAATTTCTCTCCATTGAATATAAAAAGAGCTCAGGATAACTGTTTCAGATCTGAATAGGCTTCACTTTGAGATATGTAAGTGAGATGTGATAAGTCTGATTCTGTGGGAAGAGCACAGAGAAAGCACATTATACCTTCCCTCTTCATTTTGTACCCACACAAGAAACAAGCACAATAAGATTCCTTCTTTTAAAATTATTTTAGCCAAAAGGGTGGTTTTACCTTGCCATTAGCCCAGAACATAAAAAGATAACAGGTCCCTCCCTCCCCATCCATTGCAAAGGATAGTGTGGGATCCCCTCAAGGTCAATTTTTCAGGCTCACACAAACTCCCAGTTTGATTACACAGAAAGAGGGATACTTTCATCTCCCCTAAGAAAGCTGCATTATTTCCCTTCCAAAGTATCCACCCTGCCATCACATTGCGCTAGAACTGCCTTGGCAAGTTGAGAGTGAGATTTTGCAGTGACGGAAGCACTCGAGGGCAGACCAGAGAATTAGCTTCCCTTGGAGAAAAGCCAGCTGAATCAGCCACAGCTCTTGATGGTGTCCCTGATGCACATGTAACTTTGGTCATGCTCAGGAAACCACTCCACTCTGAGCTAGCCCTGCAGGCAGCACAGGGAGGGCAGTGTCCTGCTCCCATCATTCTGCCTCTTTGCCCCTTTCTAGGTGGCCAGCATGGAGAGAGAAGAAGGGAGAGCAGAGGACTGACTAAGGAGAGCAGAGGATTGCAGTCTGCAAGTGGATTCTGACTGGATTCCATAGGCAGCTGAAAAACCATCCTTCACCAATGCCCCCTTCCCAGGAAGCAACTGACAGTACCTACTGGGATGGGGGAGACTGGACAAAGGGCAATTTATGCGCTATGAAGGAAGTGGAATACCTGCAGTTTGTACCAAAGTATTATATCATCACTTACTGTTTAACACTATTCTACCTCATCAGGGCCACTGCTGTGAAAGACATTTTCGTGAACTGGTACCCAGATGCTGATGGCAGCCCACCTCCCAGGCCCACAGGCTCTGCTAACATACACATCCCACCAATGTTCCTGTTGTGGTCTCTTCTACCATTTCCCCTTGTAAGACTGTAAAATGTCTATTCACAACAGTACCAGGCCATTGCCCTTTTTTCTACCTTTTGCCAAGCTTTTCTGTCTTTCTTCTCTGTCCTCAGGCTGCTTACCTCTGCACATCAAGTTCCCAAGGCCTCTGAGCCCAGCCTGCATTGGACAGCTGGCAAAAGTCTGCTTCTTTCTTTTCCTTCTCAGCATGGGTTACACCCTGGGGTGTCACAGACCACTGGCCTATTTCCCCCTATTTGGGGAAAAATCTGTATCTCAACAGGTCGTATTAGATAGGATCTCTTGTTGTCATTGTAACTGATAGTAATGTTAAATGTTTTAAACATTAATTCATGGAGAAAGTTCTCTGATTATAAGTTATTTAAGTTAATTATAAGGATATATTAGTTCCAGTGAGGCAGCAGAATTCAAGGTCTGCAACCTGATCAGCAATGCATCTGCAACCCTACCAGATGCAAGGCCATGAAACTCACCTGCCCAGGAAACAAATGTAAGGGGCTTCACTAATTAATTATGACAGTGTTCCACCCCTTCCTTGCAAGGAAATTGCTTTACTCAGACACTCAAAAAAACAGCTTCTGAATCACTGGCCAAACACATGAACATGTTTCAAACATTCCCCCACCATTTCTCTAGGTTCACTGTTTCATTCCCTGAATAATATGCATTATAAGGAGCTGGTCCCCCTCTCTTTCTGCCATCCCATTTCATTCTGCCTGTAAAACCATGTTATTTTCATTAGCTGACCAGTCAGTCACTCTGCCACCTGACTTAACATGACAGCCATTCAAATGTGTCACATTCTCTGGAGTCATTGGATGTTGCTCTCACATTAGTAAACAGATGTTATCAATACCCCATAACAGGCAGAGAGTGTGCAAGGCATTTAGAAGAAAGGGCTTAAACAGATCTTACAGAAATTGTAAGGAATGCTGTGAATATGCTCAGTATTGAATTCACTTCAGTGTGGGAACTGAATACTTTGATCCATCTAAAGAAAAATTACCTGTTATAGTTACAGTCGATTTTATTCCTTATTTAATAGAATTTGACTTTAAAATGACAACCAAAAAGTATTTCATTCCCATGCACAGATTTTAAACAAACACTTTATAAGCTCCACTTGGAATCTATAAAAGATGCATTTAGTCTTCAAGGAGAAAATTCCAGTTCTGTTTCAGTCCTTATAACAGACCTGTGACAGATCCCTTTTTCCTCTTTAAATTTCAGTGCCCCCATCTGCAAAATGCCTATTACATTACTTGCTTATTTTTTAATCTCAGCCTTTAATAGATCTGATCAAGCACCTCAAAATAAGTAAAATTTATTCAGAATAACACGGCCTTTATTTTGATCAGTTTTGATCCCTTTCAGCAGGTAATCCTTGATAATGTAATTACTGGGTATAGAAGGTTTTGTTTAATAATGAAAGACAACAATTCTAAAAGGGAGAGACAGGAGGAGCCTACTGGAAGACTGGAGTGATAATAAAAGATGACTACAACCCAAAGTTGCATTACTTAGAGATTATTATTGATATTGCAAGAACTACCATATGCTTTGCAAGCTGTGACAGTCACCCTTGTAGTCACATGGATGAAATGATCAACTGCTTTTTGCATTCAAAGTGATAGGAACAAACTTGATCCAAGTAAGAGAAGCTGCTATGTAACAAACAGCAGAGGGGCATCATGTGGCTTAATTACCATTTTGGGTGAGAGAGGTTATTTGGTTTTTGGATTTTCATCTGAGGTCTGCATGCAGTAATTGCAACATTCATGTATTAATATATTGAATGGGAAAAAGCCAAGTGAGTGCAGAGTGTTGCTGTTTCATAATTTCATGCAAACATGCCTCTGTATGATGTCTCACACTTGAAACCATTAAAGCTGGTGCTGCGCTGTCATGCCCTTAGCACAAAAATGATGACCCTAGTCAGACTGGCAGATAGGACTAAAGTAAATTGCATAGGCTTTCTTAGTGACATTTAAGTTAGAGACTCACTGTTTGTATAAAAGTCTTGTCTTCTTGTTGCCTGCTACAACCTGTGCGCTGCATCCTTTGCACCCTGTATAATTCTGGGGAATGGGTGGCAGGACTGCTTCCAGATGGAATATTTAATAGTATCACAGTGGTCCTTCCTCTGCAATGGCATAGCTGCTTCAGGAGGCACCAGAGTGCATCAAGCCTCGGCACACCTGAGTGCACCCTCGACAGACCTTGAAGCATGGATCGAAGGGCATGCTTCAGAAATCTCCCTCTGACCTCATTTTGGATTCAGACCTGACAGGATTTTAATCCCCCTGCAATCACGAAGACTGTGCTTTCAGCAGAAGTAATACATGCTCATTATTGGTGGACCTTCAGCTTCACAGACCATAACAGCATCGATCCTGTCACTGCACATGCAGAAAGTCCATGCTGGGGAATCTCTGCATGGACAGTAACTCCTCGTGTTTACTGTCAGTCTTGGGGAAACAGGAGAAAAATACTGTTTGCAGTAGGACTCCAATATTTTTGTTTTCTTTTTAGCTTCTGGACCAGAATCTCCTCCCTAAAATGAATAATTATTTTGGGATGGCCACAAGGAGGGGAGATGAAAAGTGGGGATGTGCAGAACTCCATGTCCTGAGCCCAGATTTATTGCATGCATAAAAGACATTCTCCTCCAACAACAGATGAAGTGTTGGGCTTAACTCATTCCTCACTTGGTAGACCTTGTCATAGGTAAACATGGGGGTAGTCCAGAGTCTGAACTCCAGTCTGTCTCCATTGCAAAGCACAGGGCCTGGGCTAACAGGATATTTTTCCACTAAATCTGATTTCACACTGGCAAGAGGAATGGGCCAGCCCCCTTCAAAACAACATACCGTACCTATTTTAGGAAGATAAAGTGAAGGAGACTTTATTTAACAGTGCAATATGTACAGGCATGTCTTCTATTTACTCCTTTTTTTTTTTTTTTTTTTTTTTTTTTTGTATTTACTCCTACATAAGGTCTTATAACAAGAGCTTTACAAAACATTTCACTTTTCACCTTTGCTTATTAATCATTAATTAAGAGATTTGGCACTTCATGTAAATAGACCTAGATATCAACTGGAGCTTTAAATGGGATTACATCAATACAGTAGAAATAGGGAAACACTAATTTTCCTTAGTTTAAACAGAAAAAGCAACATTGATGGCTTTGTTTTGTTTATTTTATATGAAATTTTCCTTTGTGATTCTTATGCACCAGTGCTATTTTGACAAAGAGGAAAGGAGTATCTGTTGCGCACAGGAGCATGTGAAGTATTTCCACTTAAATTTTCTCATTTTTACTAAATCACAAAAACTTTCACTAAATTTAGGATGTTTTTGTAAATGCTTTGTTTACTCTTAAATGTAATCTGAATCTGGGGGCAAAGAGGACCTGACAGAGTCCGTTTAGATCAACCTACATCTTCAAATGAGCAAAAAGAAAACTGAGACAAAAAGTAGGCCAAATTTTTTCTTAAGATATAACTGTTCTTTTTTGTCAAGCTTGATCCAGTGTGGAACTGTTCACTTTAATGTGACCTGCAAAGCAAAAATGAAAAGCGCTTTAAGCACAAACTTCTGTACTGAATATCTCCAGGCTGTGGGGTACAAGAAGATCCAGTATGGAAACCTCTGTAATATTTAGGCTGCTGGGGGAGAACCCTGGCATAAAACCTCCAAGCTCACTGCAGAGAGCCCAGATTTCATCATGTGTTGACTTCAGCTGACTGTCTTAGTTGGCATGAGAATTTGTGGAGTCACTGTCTGAATGCCTACAGTGTCACATGTTGGGATTTTTTTCAGTGAACTACACACAAAAGGAAATTTCACTAAGAAAAAGGAATTCAAGGTTCTTTAAAAAAATATCTGTCCCAAATGCCTTTTCTGTTTAGTCCAACATGTGTCCTGGAGAACCCTGGGAGACCATGGGATATATAAGAAAGGTCTGTGAGGGAGAAGTGAGTGAAACAGACAGATGCCAATACATACAAATCCAGTATCCACAGTCTGCATCTTGACCAGGAAATGTATAAGGGCTTCTCAGTAGAAAAAGATTATCAAAGCCCTGGCCCAATATTCCTGATGGTGCCAACACCCAGACAACAATGTTGAAACCAGAGTAGAGCTTTTATATCAGAGCGGAGCAACTTCTTTGCTTCCTGTGAAAAAAAAAAAAAAAATTAAAAAGGAAAAAAAAAAAAGGCAAAAAAAAGAAGGCAGAATTGAGTAGCAGATGCTGTAGGTAAAACAAGTGAGAAGAAGTGTAGATATTGACAGGTATTGCCTGTTCCAAAGATGGTGGAGGGACTGTTAAAAGGCTAAAAAACCTACAAATCCACCCATTTCTGTTTTTGAGGCAATGTTTTACAACATTTGGGACAATACCAATGAAGTTAAGTAAAGCAGATTTAACTATTTGATGATTAATTGGGTTCACACACTGTGTAAATGAATTCTACCATGTCTTCCAGGGCTTTGGAGGAGACCAATTTCACATGTGATGTAGGGCAGGGAACTAACATTTGTGTCCTTGGGAGCATTAAAGTCGGGGTTTATATGAGAGCAGTCCTTCCCTTTCCCCACTGAAAGGTGGCTCTCCTATCCCCCACCCCAAAATCAGCCTGTGCAATGCTACCTCCACAGAACATGCCTGTAGTATTTCCACCCCTGTGTCATTTGCTGACACTAATTGAAAACAGGGACCTTGGCAAAATGGTCTACATTGACAGAAAGAAAACATTAGTGTTATTGTGATGCTAATAGAGGATGCTGTAGTTAGGAGGTGGCAATGTGTATGCACCTTTTTTGACTATCCATCATACTTCCATACATTTTTCATATATTGAAAGGCCATATAGAAAGGAAAAATGGTCTCTTTCTTTTTTTTTTTTCTTTTTTTTTTTTGAATTACCTTGATAATGCCAAAAAAAAAAAAAAAATCAGACATATTTTCAAATGTTTCAGGCTATCCACAGTTAAAAGGAAGCTGAATTTAAACTAAGAAAAAGTGCAGATTTTTTTGTTTCTCTCTGTCCTTGAATCATTCTTTTAAAACATCATCTCATTATAGTCAAAGGTCCTAATTTCAAGAATGTCAGACTCCATGGGGGTTTCATCTTCTCTTTGCTATTCATTTCATGAATGGTGTGGACCTTCTTTTTGATCAGTCAGGGACTTTTGGGAATGAACCATAAGATGAAGGTGGACATACATTGCTTTCCTTCTATCTAGTTAGATTCAAAGCTGTCATAGCATATAAAAGGCAATTCCCGGAACAGACTGCCTCAGATATCCATAGGGAATACACATATGTGATTAACCCAACTGGCCACTGGGTGTGACCATTGCACCACACAAAAGCATCTGAGACTTTTCCAAAGACAGGTCTGGAAATATTGAAGCTTTAAAAAAAAAAAAAAAAAAAAAAAAAAAAAAGCACAACCTTTTGAGGTATGAATTGACAACTGTAATGCCAAATAACTTTCTGTGTAGTTTTCACATGCTTTCTGTGGAATCCCTTTTAAATGCCAGACATAAAACATTTAAAATCATAGTATAAAAGAATTCAGTGAGAAATCAGATTAATGCCATTACCAGAATCCCTTTTTCCTTCTCCAAATGAAAATGAAGTCCCTTAAAGCTGGAGGTGTTTTGCTCTCTGTTCACTGAAGCCACATTAACAGGCAGAATGGCTTAATTAGGCAGGATCCTAAAACTATCTCCCAGCTACCTAGGTTGCAGTACAATCACTAAAAATAAGAGGGAAAATAAAATCTATAAAAATTATTCTAGGGAGCATTGATAAGGATTTTTCTTCAGCTCATTTATTTACTTACTTATTTTAAAGTAAGAAAAAAGGATTTTGTCCAGTTACCCCGCTAGACTTGTGGCATTATGTAGTTCATATAAACCCACTTCAAACACTTCCCAATTTTGTGTTATTCTATAGCACTTCAAGCATTAAGAAGTCCCTGTATTTATCTTTTACACCATATATACTCTTATATTCTCAGTACAGTTACAGATGTACACACCAATTTGCAATAACTGTTTTTCTGACCACTCTCAGGTTCTGTAGCGAAACGTTTGCATATTCCCTTGAGTCAGGTTGAAGTTCAGTTGTATCAGACCCTGATCAAAGAGTCAATGGTAGAATAACTTCACCTTGATCTCTGAGAAAACTGTCAGTCCTGAGATTGCTCAAGCTTACATAGGTTTCAACTACCTCAACAGGCAATAACTGAACAAAAAATCACCAAGAGTACATCTGCACTTCTTTCATCCTTGGGTTCATACCCAGCTCCCTGGTCAGTGGACATCACCCACATGGATGTTACATGGTCAGTTTTACCAAAACATGAGTTTTCCCATGCAGAAGGAATCTGAAGCTGTAACTGTGGAAAACTTTTGCATCCAAAACAAAGGTCTGAATTCAGATCTGCCTTTCAGATCACATACATAAACAGAAATCCCACTTCCCAAAATTGCCAGGCACACCACTACCTTCTAAAGGTGTCTAAAAATCAGTGTGTGCTCTTTTTAAAGGGAAAGAAAACCAGCAAGGGAAGATAACCACAGTCTCAGGCTTCTCTCCATACTTTTATTTCTGATTATTTAAAGGCATGCTTTAGCAAAAACTGAAGCATGACCAAAATATATATCAAAATATATGTTAAAAAATATAATAATAATAATGTCTTAGTATCTAACAGCTCATGCTGGAAACTATCCACACTTCTCAGACTTGCTGTATTTTTTATACCAAGTGGGACATCTGGCATCTTCCTGAATCTGTGATGTGCTGCCAATGTTTTAACAAGGGGCATTCAGCAAACACCACTTTCCCTATAAGTTTGTGATAAACCTTAACTGAGATTCTGTGAGTTAAAGACTATGGAAACCATTCATTTGTTTCCCCATTTAAACAAAAATGTTTTCTTATAACCCCAGGCGAGGAAGGAGCAATTCAAGTTGACAAATAAACAAAGCATTCTTGCTGGAAAGCCATGCTTCCTACCCAAAAGCAAAATTCACAGGGTATATTGCTAGCATAGTGCACAGTTCATCCCGCGTGTAATTTAAGTGTAAAAAGAGAGAAGGTTTTTAGAAAATTCCTCATCCTTGGTGAAATCTACTGCATTCAAAAGAAGGGGAGAAAGCACTCTCTTCTGAAGTGTCTTTACAGTCTCCAAGGAAAATATGCTTTATAAGACGGAAAGATTTAGCGGGATTCAGAAAAGAGAGCAAGTGCCCTCAGGAGCAGAGCAAACACCTACCCACCCTTTAAGTTTGCCTGCAAGGGGCTCCTGACAACCCCACAGCAGTTTCCCTAAACACCTCCTTACGGCAGACCCTGTGTGTGTACGTGTGTGTGCGCAAAGTAAATCCTAGACTTTTGTCACAATGGAAAACAAGTCACAACAGCTCCCTTTATCAACCTGTAGCATTTCATACATTTCTTGGGGGTGGGGAACAGTCACTTTCTCTATTACTGGGGATGCCTGGCAGCTGTGACCACAGCCCAGGGAACATTGCATCTATGCCAGGGCATCCCCCACGATGTGTGCTTCAGGAGGGGTGTAGCAAATGGGGAATATGGGTGGGACAAAATAACAGCCCTCATATGTCTGACTGACAGAAAATAAAAAATAGAGCCCAAAGGTTTGGTGCCTGAGGTGCATCCTGTTATCTGGTGACTCTGTCACCTCCCCCTCACCATGCCATAGCCAGGTTTTTCAGGAACAGGGTGCAAAAGGCTCCCCTCCTCATCCAGAGGCTCATTTAGCAGTTTTCACGGAAATTAAAAGCTTGAATTCTGTTAAATGGGGTTTGTACCTTCTGTATGTAACTGCTTATGTAGTAGTTTATAAGAAAACTTCTACAGGAGGCTGGATTTTAACTGAAAGGAGAAGGTTGTGTGTCTCACCATCAGCTCTCAGGAGGTGCTCAGAATCTTGATTTCCTTCACCCGTAAGGTTCAACCATTTCAACTAACTTACAGGCTACCAGGGTCACGAGCTTGAAAAAAAGGATGCAAAAAGTTGCTCGGTGTATTTTCTCTCCTTGGAGTTTCCATGGCACAATAAATAACAGACATTTGGTAGGATTAATGTGTTAGTGATAAAGCATAGCCTAGAGACACAGTAATACTATAGCAGTGCTGTAGAAAATCAAGCTGTAGAAAACATATCCTCTACCAGACACCTATTTTTGAGAACTGTGCAGTATTAGAATGGCTAGTGCACATGCCATTCAGCTACCTTTGTCTTTGATAAACTGAGTTTACCCTACCAAATTTATGCCCACAAAGAGGGAGGGAGGGAGGGAGGGAGGGAGGAAGGGAGGGAGGGAGGGAGGGAGGGAGGGAGGGAGGGAGGAAGGAAGGAAGGAAGGAAGGAAGGAAGGAAGGAAGGAAGGAAGGAAGGAAGGAAGGAAGGAAGGAAGGAAGGAAGGAAGGAAGGAAGGAAGGAAGGAAGGAAGGAAGGAAGGAAGGAAGGAAGGAAGGAAGGAAGGAAGGAAGGAAGGAAGGAAGGAAGGAAACGTCATGTATCCTGGTTCTAATTTGAATTGAGTCACCTTATTTTATTCTCTTCCAGCATGATCTGATGCTTCTGAATGTTAAAGGTGAGTGATGTGAGAGAGAACAATAATTCCAAAGCAAAACTTTCAAAGAACACTTCACCTCTAAACAATTACTCCTAATAAAGCTTGAATAGCTGCTTGGTAGAATCTATTTGTTCCATGGCCTAACTCTTGGGAGATAAACTTTCATGTCACCAGTCTTGAATCCTTGGGAGACATCTTTCAAATACAGAAGTTTCATATTTCACCATGGAAATTTTGAAATATTCCCAGCTGCACTGCTCTGTCAGGCCCATGTAGCAAGTATCTGTAGCTCCAAGCAGGAGCAAGGGCGGCGGAAAATTCCACACCTCAGATCTATTTCGTATTAGTATCTGGTATTACCTATGAATTAAAATTTTGATGTTTGAGAAGACATTGTCTCCCCTATAAGCGCTTGGAGATGCTTAAGCAAGTGTTAGTATGTTAGCTGTGTGGCTGAATAAAAACACAAACCATTACAGTTAATTTCCATACAGAAAGGGAATGAGCTACCAAATGCGAGTCTAAATAGCACATAAAAATCTTTCAGCCCTTTACTATCAGAAAGGAAAAGAGAGACAAACAACAGGCTAATGAATTCACAGATTTGGAGTCAAATTTTCTGCTAGTATAACTCCCATATAATTCTGTGAAGATCTGTCATTAGAGAATTTCACATTGATGGAAAAGTTTTTTTCAACAGACAGAATTTATTCCTTTTTCATGCATTTGCAAGCACATAACTGCAATCAATTGGAGTGGAATCAAGTCCAAGTGGAGGGAAATAAAATTCTGCTGTTCTCTATCATATTTCAGTGGATATTTCAGTTCCTAGTTTTCCTGATATCTGCACTTAAGGGAGGAGGGATAGTGGGAGTTTGATGGAAAGGTTCATCAGGTTTTATCAGCTGGAAGGGGAAAGAGCATGTCTTGCTGTGGTTGTGTCCCAGCCTCCAGCAAGCTGAATATTACAGCATTTTAGGAGAATGGTCTCCTGTGAAACACTGTAGAGCACATAGGGGAAAACAGCAAGTGAATTGTATTTGCAGTTGAGGTCCCTTATTCTTTGTTGCCTTCATTTTGTTTTGAAAGGAAGAAACAGAGGCTTCATCAATATCTGAGGACTGCTAACAGTCCTCATATTCCCACTTGACAAAGCATTTAGTCACTCAGATGCTCCAGCTTTGCAACTGCTGCCATTGTCAGCTGGTTGATTAGCTCTTCGGTTTTCTTTTAACACACATTTCATCCCAAAAGTACCACTGCATGGTGTAGTTTCAAAGATTTGTGTTCCTTTAAAAACATTGTTGCATTTTTTTCTTTATTTCTTTTTTTGTTCATATTTATTATTCTGTTAACTTTCTCAGATGGGATGACAAGAAATGAATGAAATAGCCAAGATGAAAATATGCTGCTGTTGTGTACAATGGTTTTACATTTTCAGTATTACTCTAATGTTTTATCTGTTTTTCCAGCTATCACTTCACACTAAGCAGATGTTTTACTGGGCTGTCTACAGTGATTCCCTGCTCTTTTTTCTGAGTGATGATCGTGAATTCAGCACTGTCTGTGAGCATTTAAATCTGCGCTATCTGGCATTTATCAACCCTGAAATTCAGCTGTTTCTCTTCTGATTATCTGCATATTTGTAAGGTTTAATACAAACTGACATTAATGTCTATGGCATCTCTCAATTTAATCACCTTACCATCATTTCAGGTCAATTGTTTCATCCAAATTTCTGAGAAACAAAAAAGGCTTGGAATTTGTGTATGCAATTGCTCTGTTTGTTCTCCTCTACATTTGTCCTTTTGTTCTTTCATCTTTACCTTCTTTTCACCCTTGCCCTTTTAGGTTTAAAACTGCTTTTCCAAATGTTTCACAGTTCCCCTGGAAGAGACTCAAGGAAGAGAATATTCAAGATCACTGAATGGGTCAGTACAGTCTCTCATCTGTTTGTAAGGTATTTGAATTCAGCGTGCAGTAAAGAAACTCTGCCTTTTTCAACAATTTAAATATGCTTTCCTTTTCAGCTTATATGTCTGTAGTATTTGTGATTTTGCGTTAGTGCTGAGAACCATGAAGGTTCTGCATACTTTGAATTTGATCCCCAATAAATTAATCATATGCTAAAATTTACATAAAGGAATGTCCATTTAGATTCCATTCCCTATTTATTTGCAATTGGAAAAATGATTGAAGACTTACAACAAAAATTTCCCTCATGTGGATTTAAAAGTGTGCTATTTAATTGTGATAAAATAAGTTATACAGTACATTTATGACGTAATTTTGTAATCAATTACCTGTGAGACATGCTCACAGAAATGACATTTAATTTTGCTTCCTATAATCATGAAAATTTAAGAGCTTAAAAATCACCTGTTCTTGAGCTATTGTAGTAACACTTGGTTATATAGAACTTTGTGGTAACTGAACAAAACGCAGTCAAGAACATGCCTCAACTTACCTGAAAATTCTTCAATTATTTGTGTAAAAAAATATTTAACCAAATGAATTTCTGTCCTGCCAGTAACAAGAATTCTCAAGAAGCATGCAGAATGAATACAGGTATCATGACTGAGATCTGGGATATTATTTATGCTGCATGGTAAGGGAAAGTAAGAGGGCATTAGGCCAACATAATAATCAGTCTCACATGAGCTTACATTGAGATTATGGGCACATTTTTGCTTGTAACATATCTCCTCACTGATATGACTTAGATCCTTGGTCTTCTGAGGTGAAAAATCTTCATTCTTTGTTGACCCTTTTGTATCACTGAACACCATGTCTACAAGATAATTTTCCATCTGTCCCTGCTTCCAGTAAAGTAAAAGATAGTTGCATGATTTCAGCCCTAACTGTGCCCTGACAGGCACAAAGCACCTGTAGACATAATAACTTTACCAAACTGGCATAAAGATATTATCCTCAACCATACCTAAATATATATGTATATATATAGATATAGATATATAGATATTCATTTTCAGGGCTTTTTTGATATACAAATTTAAACAAAACAAAACAAAACAAAAAAATAGCACAAATGTTTTCTGAGGTCAAGATTGAGAGTAAAACCTAAGACAGATGTTACTTTCTGCCTCTCTTATTACCTTCTAGTTTTCTCGTACAAACTATTCAAGACATTTGTTTATTGATCCAGTATCACACTCAGGTAAAATTAACTGGCTTCATAGAACACTGGAAACATTCACACATTTCCTCTGATGATAACTGAAGAGTCCAAAAAACGTGTTTTAGTACTTTGAAAGGGATTTCGACATTGAAAAGTTGCTTTCTTTAGTCACTACCTGTGTATCCTGATTACAGTGCTATTCTACTGACACTTGTCTTAGCAGCCATCTGCGTAACAAATGAGCAGAAGGCCCTTATGACCATCTAGACATATACTAAAATAACCAAGAATTCATGTTGGCTCCAGCACACTTTCCACCTTTGAATATGTTCAGATTTTAAGTGAACCTAAATCTCTAAGGTTAGATTACAGTAAATGCACTAAATTCGTAAACATGGAAAGTTTTTTGTTTTGGTTTAAGGTAGAGGCAGGGGCTTATAAAGATAGACAGGAAAAAAGGAGAAATGTAAATACATATTGAGATAACAGAATGCAGTTCAGATGTTATAAAAGCTGAAGGAATTAGATTGCCTTTTCCAAGACTCACCAGTCTCTCATGGGTGTCATATTTCATAAAGCTCATTACTCCACCATGTACTTTTAAGTGTATTAGGCAAACTGTCACTTCTGTTTAAAATTCATTGGCCCACATGAAACTTCTGATCCTTCCCAATAAGAGTAACAGGCTAAAGATGTCTCATAAATTCTCGTATGCAAGAAAACAACAGGGCTGAGTAAGGACCCCCCAGCCAAACTGAAGAGTAAGAAAGCAATGCACAGGCAATGGAACCAGAAACATTTGGCTGGGATGAGTAGAGGGATGCCACCTGGACATGTAGGGAGGCTGAAGTACTCAATTTTTTCCCCTCAATCTTCATTGGCAATCAAGCTTCCCACATCTCTCAAATTTTTCAGTTCCCCAAACTTCAAGGCAGGAACTGGAGGAGTGCAGTCACTTGCACTGTAAGTGAAGATAAGGTTCAAGACCTTCTAATGAAACTGAACAGGTACAAGTCTATGGGTCCTGATGACATGCATCTCAGGCTACTCAGGGAACTGGCTGATGTAGTTGCTAAACCAATATCCATTATATTTTAAAAATGGCAGTCAGGTGAAATCTCCAGTGACCAGAAAAAAGGAAACATTGGACCCATTTTTAAGAAGGATAGAGAGGAAGACCCAAGGAACTTGGGACTTGTGAGCCTCACTCCTGTGCTTGGAAATATAATGGAATAGAACCTCCTTCAATCTATGTTAAGGCAAATGAAAGTCAGGGAGCTGATTCAAGACAGGCAGCATAGCTTCACCAGTGGCAAATCGTGCCTAACCAATCTAGTGGACTTCCATGATAGCATGACTACATCAGTGAACAAGGTCATCTGCCTGGACTTCTGAAAGGCCTTTGACACAGTCCCACACATCATCCATGTCTCTAAATTGGAAAGAGATGGATTTGATGGATGGACTATTCAGTGCATAAGGATTTAGCTGGATGGCCACATTCAGAGAGTCGCAGTCAGTGGCTCAACGTCTAGGTGGAAATCAATGATGAGTGGTGTCCTTCAAGGATCCATATTCAGACCAGTGTTGTTTCATATCTTTATCAATGACACGGATGGTAGGTTTGAGATCATGGTGGGTACTGCCAATCCCCAACATCAGTATAGACTTGGGGATGAATGTCCAAGCAGCCCTGCAAAGAAGGACCTGGCAGTACTGATGTATGAAAAATAAGACATGAGTTCGCAGTTTGTGCTTGCAGCCCAGAAAGCCAGTCATATCCTGGGTTGCATCAAAAGAAGTCATAGAAATGTCACTAGTAGTTCAAAGGAGGTGATTCTCCTCCTCTTCTCTGCTGTTCTGAGACACCAACCAGAGTACTGGGGCATCCAGAACAAGAAAGACATGGACCCTTTAGAGCAAGGAGGAGACCAGAGGAGGGCCACAAAAATTTTTAGAGGGTTGGAATACCTCTCCTACAAAGAAAAGCTGACAGATTTGGGTTTGTAGAGCCTCGAGAAGGAAAGATTCCAGGAAGACCTTATCAGAGCATTTTAATACTAAAAGGGTGCTTATAAAAAGATGAAGAGAGACTTTTTACAAGGGCATGTAATGATAAGGACAAGGGTAATGGTTTTAAACTGAAAGAGTGATTTACATTAGATATAAGGAAGAAATTCTTTACTATGAGAGTGGTGTGGCATTGAAACAGGCTGCCCGGAGATGTTGCGAATGCCCCTTTCCATGAAGTGTTCCAGGTCAGTTTATACGGGGCTTTGGGCAGCCTGATCTTGTGATAGATGTCCCTGCCCATGACAAGGTGCTTGGACTAGATGACCTTCCACCCAAACTATTATATGATTCTATGATTCTGTGATTCTATGGTTTTGTTCCTGTGAAATTCTTCTATGAAAGACAAATACAGAAGATATTGCACGTGTTTAATAGACTTCTCTGTAGATGAGATTCCTAAAATAACTATTCTAAAGGTACTGAGTTCTGCTGTCTTGCTTTCTCAAAGAAGGGTGGAAAGGCCTAACTGAAAAGGAATTCTGTGGGGGAAAAAAAAAAAAAAAAAAAAAAAAAAAAAAAAAAAAAGGTCATCAATGTTTGTCTGAGAGTTTTTTTTTCTGTAAAAATAAAGTTTGTTTTATTTTTTTTATTGTGCCCAATGAAATGAAACATCTCAAAAACATGTCTTTAGGGATGTAATGGATGAAGACATTGTTCACTGTAGTGAACTTGCTAACTTGTATGCAAAGTTTTGTACTTAGACTATTGCTAATTTTAGAAAAACTTTGAGACTTTAAAAAAAGATCAAGCAAACAATTGCTTCCAGCAGGATAGACATTTATTCACAGACTCTGAACAACCTATGCTTTATCTCAAAGTGCACACATAAAACAACATGGCACTTAATTCATCTACAGCCCCACTGCCTTGCTTGTTCAAATGTCATTATATTTTAGTCCAAATGAAAATAAGGTTTGATTTACAATAATAATAATGATCATTTATACAACATTTTTCAAGTAAGGATGGCAGATCACAGGATAAACTTAGAACTATTTATATAGGGATTGCTTTGCCAGTATGTAAGCCCACCAAAACGAAAGGTGATAGCCTTCAAAAAACAGCTGGACAAATATTATCCAGCATATACATTATCTTAATTAATTTTTACCTTTTTTCTCAACTAATTTATTAGAGTAATTTTTTTTTTGCAGTAGTAGTAATCAACCAGCTGTATAGCTCTGCAAATACTGCTCATGGAATAAATCACTTGACGGATAATGACAATTTTAATAGAAACATTTACTTGGCAAATATTTTTTCTGATAATTGAGGACCTGAGCTTTAAAAATCATGCAATAACATTGTGTAGTCATTCTAGACAGACATAAAAAATACCTTTAAGTGAAATTGTAGGAAGAATTTTACACAGCAGGAAGTAATTAACCAAATGGAAATATGGCCATAATAGTGAGATTAACACTTTTAACTTGTGAAAAGTTGTCCACGTTCTTTAATTGTTAGATATGCTCTAAGATCTTGCCTCATATCTCATCAAAAGAATCTTTAACCAGGTCTATCTGTACTTCTAAAGAAATTCTCTCTTTTGAAAAGGATTGGCTTGCACAAGACTTTAGCTGAACAAATCCCATTAACAGCAATGAGAGTCACTCAGCTAAATCCCCCGTGCCCCAGAATGGAAACAACAGCATAAGTGATGTGCAAGTTCTTACTCCTCTGAAAATGTAAAGACATGAAATAGAAGGGAAACAGCTTCTTCTGTCACAGATGCATGATCATCTTAAAGTACCGTACACCCTCCTGGAGAGAAAGGAAGGAAGTGAACAAAAGGAAGGATATGGAAGGAAAGGAGAGGAAGGCAGGGAAGGATAAGAAGATTCTAGGAAACAAGGAAGCAAGGAAGGAAAATGCATCTGCATGAAAAGCAAAATTATAACAAAACAAAGGTCATCACCTACACCTTCTACCAAATATACCTGCATTTTGTGTTCCAAATGAATTCTCTGGGCTGCCTGGCCTCATCCTTTTCTTTTGAAGTTCTTTCTGGATTTGGCTCTTATCTAAGCAGTTCACGCATCCCTATTGAAATGCTTGAAAATGTAGCAAGGTGTGAAGAGGAACAGAAGATTAAGCAGAGCTGTAGAAAATACCCATTTATTCATCTTTCAAAGGCAGTAGAAAGGGAGTCGAACACATCTTTATTCTTCTGTGAGAGGATCCTATTGTTCATCTTGTTCTAATTATGAAATTTGAACTTAAAAGGAAGAAAGAGAACACTCTTCTGACAGTGTGCAGTACATATTTTCTGGAAATAATTCTTATAGAGATATATGTCAACTCTATGTATCCAAGAATGACCCAACAGTCAAAAAGCAACATACAGAAGCATTTGATACAATCTACAAAGCTGCACTTCTTGATCTATTTGTGTTCCAGACAGATTAGAGAACTGCGTGGCAGAAGAAGAAAACATAGCTAATCTTTCGTGACTGCTAGACAGTGCTGCAGAAATGTAATTGCAGAACCAGAAACTCCATGAAAAGAATGCCATGCCATTTACCACAATTCAAAATGAATCCAATTATTCCTTAATCACACTAAAGGGCATGTTCTTCTAGCACAAATAAAAAGAAAACTGTAGGAATTGAGTCTCCAATAAAAATCCATGCAATTTGTAGAGTGAATCTTTTCTTAACAAACAAATAATATATATACACATATATATGTCAAGAAAATACTGAAATACTTTCCACTGCTACAAGTCTACTAGAATTGTCACCTCCTTCTCCCCCCTCTATCTAATAAATAAGTAAATAAATATATAAAAATGCTAGAATATATAATTATTCCTATTAGCCTGAAGACTAAAGGAAGGAGAAAGAAGGGCCATTGTTGTTAGATCATCTTGAGTAAGTTTGAGTTCATTGCTTTCCAAAGGGCTCTTCTGCAACTCTCAGATTGATACATAAGTGGCACTCTCATCTCTAGGTAAAGTGCTTCAAGTAAGGAGATACAAAGAGGCTGGGGACAATAGCATGGAGTAAGGTACTTCCCTCTTCTGTCTAGTAATCAAGTGTGACATTGACAGTTCTGCAAATATTTCTTGTACGTGTTTGGATTGGAAACAATAACATCTGTAGTTCTTAATAAGACATGAAGTAAAGTTTTCATTAGCAATTGCATATCCAGAAACAACTCAGGACAATGTCCTTCTCTGCTCAGTCATTTCCAACATTTCCACAGACTTTAGATGTGTGTTCATTTACTCCTTTACTCACAGCCACAATGTCTCACACAGAAAGTGTGAGTTACACACAGCTGAATCCTGCCTCATGCTTGCTCATACCTTGCACTTGACAGCATTACACTGTCTTTTCTGCAAAGATCCTGTGTACATTAACAGAGAAGGATATGACTCTGGCTCTTGGTTTCATGCAGGCAAAATATCCACAGGGAAGGAGTCTTCTCCAATCACTCTTCAGCTGATGGTTAGTAAAATTCATTACTTTCCATTGACAATGCTTTCATGAGAGGTACAGCAGATAATGATCACCTCAGTTCTGTCCCATCTTTACAACCAAATAACCCCTTTCAGAACACCTAAAATACAAGGAATAAACTTGTACTATCGGAGTTAGTTTGGAGTCATCCTCTGCTGGGTACACATGGTCTATATACTCTTTTTCCATAAGCATCCTTTGCAACCCCATTGAATCAAGACTTTGCTTATCAACTGCCAGAAGAAAACATTTGTGCTCCCACAGAATAAGCTGAATTTAGCTAACTTGCTTTTCAGATATGAGAAACTCTATTGTAAAAGCTTTAGACAAAAGGTGCCTGGTTGGAGTCACTTCACAGCAGGAGCCATTTACATGTTATTGTTAAAATAAAGTAAACAATAGCACTGCAAAACTGAGAATGAAGCTTTAAATTCACTCAGTAGGATCCAAATATGGAAGATTCAATCTACCTGTAGCTAGACAATGGTACAACATAACTGGCTTCCTTACATGATATGTGGGTGAAAAATCTTGTTTCTATCAAAGCATAGCTATTCTCACCTGTATTTGTCTGCGTAGGACTGTAGCCCTGTTCACAGCAGACAGCCCTAGTTTTCAAAGTGACTTTCCCCTGCACAAGACATGTTGCAGTGCCTGGGCATGTTCAGAAAAGCCTTCAGATCTATGATGTCTGTCTGCTAAGACAGACTTAATAACAACAACAACAACAAAAAAGCACCTTGGCCAACTTCCAGAGTATTTTGTCTGTCTCAGGTCACCATTGTGACCATATTTACAGAAAGTACTTGATCACTATTGTCCTATTAAACCAATAACAGGCTGCTGATGTTTGGCTGTGCTTGTATCTATTCATAACAGCTCTTATTATTCTTACATGTAAGATCCACCCCAGTGGAGAGTGGTGAGAAATCACTGCAGTCCTTTCCGAAGCTCAAATTCCATGTTATTCTGGAGTTGAGAAGCTTTGATATGAAGATGATTTTCTGATAGAGCTCATCTGTAATAGATATCACTGGATTTTCAGTCATTTCCTTGCCCAGCTGACCTATAAAAATATCCTAACTTAAAATGGAGCTTTCTTATTTACTTTCTGGATCACCTTTTCTTTAAAATGCTCATACAACTTAATAAAAAACAACTTAATGAGTTCTGTGATAACACCATAAAAACCTGTCTTCTGTAGGAATCATACCAAGTATAATTATAAGTAATTATTATCCCACACACAGACTGAATTCAAAATGAAGTCCTTCAACACAGAATTTGATTGGAAACAATTTAAAAACATGAGGTATATTTAATTATCTATATTATGATAGTGCCTAGGGGCCCTAACTGAGATAGGGATCTTGTTGTGATATACTTTGGAGAAACACATAGTAGGAAAGTTGCCTCAGTTTGCAGTCTAACTGAACAAGGTGGCAGCAAATGCAAAGGGGAACAGATTAAACAACTTGACCCCGCTCAGTATCTCTGAGACCTGAGCTCCCTTGATTCCCCTTTCAGCTGCTACTCTTTGGCTCTCATTGTCTTTCCACTGCAAGAAGAGACAGACTGTCAGGATGGATGGGTACACAAGCCTCTATACATGACCTACTCGGTGATGCATGTCACATGAATTAATGTGTATACACTTAGAGTTCTGAAACATACGCTTACAATCCTAAAAATATTTGTTCAGGCTATAGAGGAATACAATATTTCTCTTAAATGTGGTAATCTAGCCAAATACCTTAAAAGTTAGAAGCTAATCAGGTTGAAATTAAATAAGAAAACATTATCAAAGTCATACACAAATACAGGTCTTGACATCAACATGGAAAATGAACCGTTCCAAATTTCACCACATAGTTCCTATTCAAGAGAAAATTTCTAGCCAGCTAAACCTTTCCATTGTCAAACATGTGATAAGTCCCAAATTCTAACAGCAAGCATGTCCCAAAATGATATAAATAAATCAATACAACATTTACTGGCCCACACGTCAGCTGGACCAGATGGCATCTCTATACATTTTTAAACAATACAACATAATATTGTATTAACACATGCTTGCATAAGTATATGTAGAGATACAAGACAATAATAATACTTGACACTAATCCTGAGGAAATCAACATGGAAAATAACTTGCCTAGTAGAGGCTAGCAAAAGCCCTCAACAATGATAGCAAAATACTACTATATATCTGTGATAAAAGATTTCTACCTCTTTGCCTGACATTCTCATTGACTTGCTAAGTATTGCTTAACAGTGCACCACTAACATCAATATTAAGGAGTTGTTAAATATTCTACATTATTTATGATATGAAAATATGAAAAGCTTCTCAGTCTTGGATCCACTAAAGCTCTACAGAGTCTCCTCAAAGTATTTACATTCCCCTTCAGAAGTGTTAATGCTTCTGTTTGGAGGTTGAACACAGCTCTTTTACCAATATTACAAAACTGCCTCAGGTTTGCTAGAGAGAGGTGTCCACCAGTTCTGTCCTCATGTCTTTGGAGCCAACCATCAGACCACCCTCCTGTGGGCCCTATCCTGGGTAACCTTTTCAGTCACTTCCTTCTCTGCAAAAGGACAAACTGACAGGTATCTACTTTGCACCAAGGGCATGCTGGTGTCTCTAAAGCATGCAATATTTTTGAACAAATTAAGGAAGAAAATAAAGTGACGGAAAGAAAAGAGGGAAGGGAAGGGAAGGGAAGGGAAGGGAAGGGAAGGGAAGGGAAGGGAAGGGAAGGGAAGGGAAGGGAAGGGAAGGGAAGGGAAGGGAAGGGAAGGGAAGGGAAGGGAAGGGAAGGGAAGGGAAGGGAAGGGAAGGGAAGGGAAGGGAAGGGAAGGGAAGGGAAGGGAAGGGAAGGGAAGGGAAGGGAAGGGAAGGGAAGGGAAGGGAAGGGAAGGGAAGGGAAGGGAAGGGAAGGGAAGGGAAGGGAAGGGAAGGGAAGGGAAGGGAAGGGAAGGGAAGGGAAGGGAAGGGAAGGGAAGGGAAGGGAAGGGAAGGGAAGGGAAGGGAAGGGAAGGGAAGGGAAGGGAAGGGAAGGGAAGGGAAGGGAAGGGAAGGGAAGGGAAGGGAAGGGAAGGGAAGGGAAGGGAAGGGAAGGGAAGGGAAGGGAAGGGAAGGGAAGGGAAGGAAGGAAGGGAAGAGAAGGAGAAGAGAAGAGAAGAGAAGAGAAGAGAAGAGAAGAGAAGAGAAGAGAAGAGAAGAGAAGAGAAGAGAAGAGAAGAGAAGAGAAGAGAAGAGAAGAGAAGAGAAGAGAAGAGAAGAGAAGAGAAGAGAAGAGAAGAGAGAGAGAAGAGAAAGAGAAGAGAAGAGAAGAGAAGAGAAGAGAAGAGAAGAGAAGAGAAGAGAAGAGAAGAGAAGAGAAGAGAAGAGAAGAGAAGAGAAGAGAAGAGAAGAGAAGAGAGAAGAGAAGAGAATTCTATTTCTTGCCTTTCTAAAGCCAGTAGCAGAGAAGTACCTTTTATTCCACTATGGCAGTCCAGTCAAACCAATGATATTGGTATTTCTTTCCTAATGTATTTAAATATCCAGATAAACTCATAAATCTTTGTCTTGTCTAATGAACATTTTTGACATGCCAAATTTAGTTGCTGAGTCAAAATATCTTACAAGAAATTAAAATCCCTTAAATTTCAAATTGAAAAGAATCTACTCCTCCCCAAGCTGTCCTGCCCTCCTTCTAAGAGCTGGTTTCTCTCTTTCCCCATAAAACCCTCTCCTGACTTTGTCATCCACCCCCTAACCTGACACTAAAGCATAGGACTTGCAGAATTCATTTAGTGGCCATATTTCAGTTGCATGACAAAATTCTGAAATAAAAATTTTCAAGACAGTATATAAAAAAATAGAAGTATGTCGAAAACCTGAAATGTCAAAAGGTCATCTGGTTTCCAGATTGAAGGTGTCTGGCTTCAATCTGGCTTCAATGGTGTCCTTTGGTTTTCCTTCACGACATGTTTCAGAAGAAGGGGAATACCACCCACACCCGCACTAATAAAAAGCCGGGAACACAAAATTCATTTTTCAAAAATCCCAAACACTTTAGTTCTTAGTTCAAGATTTTGTTTATTTGCTTGCCTAAATGGTGAGAAAATCTGACTTAAAGGTGTCAAGTTTTGGGGGAGAGGGGTGTTTTTGTGGTTTTTGTTTTGTTTTGTTTTGTTTTTCCAGAATCCCCTGTTGAAAAGAAATTCTCTTTTCTAATCAGTCCTGCCTGCCAACTAGGTGTGTCATCAATTCAATGGCAAATTTGTGACAGACCATCTTGTTGAAATTTTGGCAGCACACTGCTACATGTGAGCATTCACAGAACACCAGTGTTTTCTAGGCTCACTGCCAAATGAATGCTTGGGAGAATGTATGTATATACTGTATTCCTGCAGTCTTCAAAGGATTAGCTTTGAATTACCTGAATTGTTTTGAGTTTGAGACATCATTAGGTTATATTAAATTACAAAATATGTAAAAATAAGAGCCTGCACTTGCTTGAACTAGCAGCTCTGCCACTTTTACCTTTGTGACTTTATCTGTGATGACATTTGCTTTTTTGTGCTCTTCTATGTAACAATTCTTCCAGGAGCTGCTTTTCTTTTTTCTCAGACTTGATTTTCAGCTTCATTGTTTTGCATTTTGCTTGGCTGCATAAAAGGTGGGTACATCCCTTGCACTCTTTGAGAATGGGATTTTTTTCCAAATATTATTTATTTTGGGTCTTCCCAACATTGTTTTTAAGGCTTTTTCATTTAGCTTTTTTTTTTTAACCAAATCTATTTACGCCCCACCCTTAAATGTCACTTCAGCCTTCTCCTCCTTTCCATTTTTATCTCTCTCCTTCTATTGCCTCCGTTTCCCCATTTATATTATCACCACCTTTCTTTAACACTAGCTTCTTGGAGCAACATATAGATTTTACCTCCAGGAAGCTGAACTAAAACTAGAAATAAATTGTTCTGAATATTTCATTTTTCTTGAATAGGAGCTGAGCCTACGTAACTATTTTGAAATGTTATTGACCTCAAAGCAATGCCAAACCAGAATGGTTTCTGTTGCCACTGAGTTCAGACTGAAACTGAACCAAAAGATGCTCTGGTTTAATTGCCTGCCCACATACACATCCGCAGTGCTTGCTTACCCCTCCCTCCCTACTCTCACACACCATCACTGCTATTTGTTGCCATTCTGTCATTCCCCATCTCACATCTGCTGTTATTCTCTCCCCTCATCCCCAGCCACTGCTGTCTCCAGACTTCATCTGTACCTTACCTTCCTTGTCTCTGTATTTCAATCCCTCCAGATCATGGCTCTCACACAGACAGGGACGTCTCTTTATATAATTTGTTACTTCCACAAACAGTCTCTCCTATTTCAGTCATCACCGAGATCTCTTCTTCCATTTCTATCTGCTCACCTTTTCCCACTTTTTCTCCTTTGAACATGGATGTCAAAGAGTTAATTTTATATCTCTTCCTCTATGTTTATATTACCTACTTCAGTTTTCATTCTTCACCCAAGATTCCCCAGACTCTGCTCTTGCTCTCTACCATTTGTGGGTGTCTTACAACATCATCCACCAGTCCCTCAGAAATACACAGTCACCCACTTTTTCTAGGACAATTCTTTTTCAGCTGGTGGAGAAAATTGTCAGTTGTGACAGTATCTGTGAGCTCTTTATCTCTTCCTTTCATTTGGACAGGACATTAACTCTGGCTGGGTTGTATATAGCTACAAGGCAATCATCTTCGCTGCTTTCCATTCTCATTAAAACAACAGTGCAGCTTCATGATCTGAATCAGTTGTGCCAGAAGAAACACTGGGCTGCTCAAGTGGCATCTGCTGTCTGTCCATGCAGCAGGCCCCCATGTCCTCTGTTTTGTCACCAGTAGATCATATGACATCTTGTCTTGCCTTACTTTCCTTTCTCTCCCCCTCCCTTTTCTCACAGCATTTCCAAAGAGTGCATCTTCTTTTTCTTTAGCCCTCATGTGCTGCTCTTTCTTCAATCCTGTCTATCCAGACTGCTGCTTTAAAGGTCATCTCTTTCATTTTTAGAGGAAAGTCCGTCATGGATTATCCCCCACTCTTCTACCATCTCTTCCTCTGCACCAAGAGTAAGTCTCTTAAGAGACTCCTACCCATAACAGATTCCCATTGGCCATTTGCATGGTTCTCAGACTGATTTTTCAAATCCATTCATCTTTTGCTTTCCACTCTCCCAGATGCTCAGGAGCCACTCTCTATAAATAACTGTGAAACAGTTCATTACCTTCTTTTAAAACTCTCTTGAAAGCCCTCCTTTTCCGTGATTTGACAACATTCAGACTTCTGGTATGCTGAGGTCACTGCCTATGATGCTGACTAATATTTTCTGTGTTTCCTGGTGTTCCTCCATCTGCCTGTCTCCATCTGTTGTTTCTTTGCTTATCCTTGTGAGCTGCTCAGAGGAGGGAATGACTTGCTGCTCCCCGCTTGTGCAGCTGCTGCAGCCCGGGGTTCCCAGCTGAGGCTCGAGCCCATAGGTGCTCTGCTCCCACAGATCACACGTGATGAACCAGCCTGTGCCTTGCTGAGGATCTTCCCACCTGCTGTATTGGGAGGTTTTGGTCAGGCTGCCGTCCGGCTGACTGCTGGCTTAGGCAATCTTTTACCTCTGGCGCCTTATGTTCAAGCATTGCTTATAGTCGCTGGTGGAAGTTATTTCATTGACCTCACTTAGTCAATATCACAAAACACCAAACAATTTGGCAGAATAAGATTCCCTCTGTGGGATAGCTTCCCCACAGCATGTGTCTGTCTCAGGGCCAGCTTTGCTAGTCCATCCATTTAATTCACTCAGAAAATTACAGTGAGAAGATAGGACATAAAGTGACCCATTTGCCCGTTGCACTACTCTAAGCCTTTTTATTTGCTGCAGTATAAGTAGGGACCAGTGAAGAAAGATGATTTAGCATAAAAACCTGCCCAGCATGCTGATATGAATACTATGAATAGATCAGTGTTAGACACGCAGGACAGGTCATGACGGTGTAATGGCTGTCAGAGAGGAGGTTGCTAACGCCTCAGCTGAACTAAATTAATTCTCCCCAGGTCTCTCTCTGAACAGTTAAAGACACAAACTGGAATTCTAGCAATAAACTCTGGAGTGGGTCATGCAGGAGGATGATGGCTTAGATGCAGGTGGGAAGAGCATTAGGAATATGGATGCAAGGCTAGCAGATAAAGGGGAAGATGCACACAGCTGGTCCTTTATTCACAGGATGTCCTTTATTCACAGGATGGCAAAGGCCGATAAAATTTTGACATCCTAAATTGAATTACCAGAAATCCAAACATGAGCATATTGTATTAGACTTCCAGCTTCTGCTGCCTCCAATGAAGGGGTAAAAGCGATTTAATTTTTTGGACAATTGGATTCCAGAAATCCCAGATACCAGAAGATATGACGCAGAGGATCAGTAAGCTGGATGAAATCATTGCCCAGGTTACAAGAAAACTATGACAATGCAAGTTAACAAATAATTATTTTCTGTGGGGGAAAAGAGGTTGTAGTGTCACCTCTGTCTAGCAGCGCTCAATACTTTTACACATGTGCTCCCCGTCAAAGAGCATGGTGGCAATAGCACAGCTAAACAGCTCTCCACCCTCTTCATACGGAGGTTGCATGCATCCTGGTGACATTTAGCATGATATTTTTGATTACCATCTCATATGATAAACTGTTTAATTTGCAGCTCACTAAATGCAATCTCTTTAACCTTATAAGGCTGAGCACTGTTCTGTTCTCATTCAAATCCCCCTTATGAATTCATTCCTTTGAAGCTCACACATTTAATAGGTGAAAAATTACAAAAGAGAGAAAACAAAAGGTCTAGCTGAGCTCTTTCCTCTGAGTTTCTCATGGCATGTCACCAAATCCCAGGTGATAAGATTACAAAGGTCCTCAAGAGAACAGCAAGTCCTCTTGTCCAGTTCAGCTGTGTATAAATTTGTTTAAAAGTTCCCCATTGCAGTGGGGATAGCAGAAAAATAATTCTATCTTCTTTTTATGTGGTTAGGTCTTTCTCCATTTTTACAGAGACCATAGAAGTTGAGCTACTGCAGCAAACTCTACAAGTAATTTGTTTTCCAAGTGCCTTCCACTGGGAGAAAAGAAATTATTTGATTTCATCATGATTTTTCTCCTACATTTACTAATGCATTTTCTCAGGTATATACTAACACTTTTATCCCCTGAACATGTTTAGACAGGCTTTCAGTCCTTCATTCATATTAAGCTGGCATACACATAAAGTTTTCCAAATTTAGAACCATTTGGAAATGTAATTAGTGTTGTTTGTCCTTACCTCTAAACAGAGAAGACAAATGTTGAATAAGACATAGATAAGGTAATACCTTTACTTCTCAGTTATCCAGCACATAGCTCATGAATAATTTAAAGCTATAGTTCAAGCCTTTCTAAATAATGAGAGGCTTTAAAACATTTTCATTCTTAAGCTTCTCACTACATACATTTTATAAGAGATCCTAGCCCATCAAGTTTCTTCCAAAGGTTTCAGGTTAGAAGTCCCAAAATGCAACAAAACTGTTACCATTGCTATATTTTAGGACCTTGTTATGGCTTTAAATTAAGTTAATATATCTTTATGTCTTGTTATTTAGACTTGACCAAAAGCTTCTCTTACAAGGCAACAGTTCCATTCATTTAGGAATTTTGTTCCAATGCTTGTAAGTCTTTCCAGGAGGAACTGTTCAGGAGCTAAGAACAAATGCAAACAAATACAAGAGTAGGAAAACAAAATGTTCAGCTGAACTCCTCCTCCTGGGTATCTTGTCACATCTCACAGAGTTGAAGAAAATAAGACTATGTCTTGAGAGGAAAGTTAGTTCAATGCACGCTAGGATCTGCAGGACACCAGCAAGATGATCTGATATATTGCAGAAACACAGTCAGGATCAGGATGCAAAAATGAATTTCTGATCTTTATGTAGCTTGGTTTCCAGTCTCCTCATCACACTTATTTTACATTATTTTGTAATGTAAAACATTCTTTGGACATTATTCCTAATTGTTTGCTCAGGATTTCTGAGGAAAATACATCAGTGACAGCTTGTTTCACACAGGGAATTGTGAGGGATGGACAAAAAATCCTCCTTCTCTCTACATACTGGAGATCGCTTGGTGGAAGTCAACTTCTCCAGCCTCAGCCCAAGGCCTGCAATGGGCAGAAGGGCTTCTAGGAGCATTCTCTTGGGACTTCTGCCCCAACAGTTCCCTTCCTGGCTTCTCAGCTTTCTGTTCCTATTTATCTTCTGTCTCTTTATGATGGTCAGCTCTTCACACCAAAGAAACTACGGTGAAGTATGTACGTCCACGGCTCAGTGAAAACCTGTGCAAACACATGGCCTCAGCTCATCTTCCAGCTTTGCCAAGCTGGTTGGTGACTCAAGCATCAGTTCTCACAGCACCTTCTGCCATTAAGTAAAGGGAGATTTAAGCTCTTACACTTAACCAGAAAGCAAAGCAGGCAGCACTCTGTCCAAACACTGACCATTGAGCAAACTCGCACTCCCTGGAAGCCCTCCAGCCACTGCTTTCTGCAGAGCTCTTCCAAGAAGAGCTATGTTGGAACTGTTCCGCTCGGACCCAGAGTCCAAACTATATCTGATTATAATTAAGCAATATCATTGTGGAAAGCATATTCCAATTACATTTGGAAGAACTGCTGGGTAGCAAAAACCTCCCAGAAAATCTTCAGAGAATTTTGGCTCAGCCAGGGGGTCAAAAAACAAAACCTTGTATAACAGCTCACCATTTGTTCTTCACTTTAAAATTCTGCCTCAGCACAGAGAGGGGAGTGACACAAAGAGATGAGAACTTGAACTCGGAGCCTCAGAGTACACCAGCATTTTTTTCTTGCTTGATTGTGTACTAAAACTGCCTGTAAAGTCAATAACTTCCTATGGCTTCACAGCAAAAAGGAAAGATTAAAAAAGAGCCACGGTCCTTTGAAGATGTGGAAAGCAGTAAGTGAGCAGGCTGAATCCTCTTTGGATTTGAAAGTCTATGCAGTGCTAACAGTTCTACTTTAAGGTGTCAAAATTGCCTTAAATCTTTACCTTTGTTATATCCTGCTGTTACAGACATAGAATAGAATAGGTTTGACTATTCCAAACCATTTAGACAACATCATTTTTCTTTCAACTTTTTTGAAATATAGCTGATTAGCACCTTTTAGTTGTTTGTTTGTTTAATGCACAAGCAATTTTAATTACTTTAATGAGAAGAGCATGGCAATGTAAAGCACAACATGTAACCGCACTGCAGATTTTACTGTGGTTGGTGATAGTATACAAACATAAAGTTTCAAAATAAATGAAATATTGAGGCCTCTGTTCATGCAGCCACTAAACTCAGTGCAAAATCAGGACTCCAAAAAGGGGTTAAAAGCAGAAATATTTTGCTACTCTGTGTTTGGAAAACCAGACTGTGCATATTAAAAGAGAAAGGAAACACCAGAAGGAGGGATGAGCGGGGAGCATCAGATAGAGCGAGACCTGACCTGTGCCACCTTGGCCAGGAACGTGGTCTGAGCTTGCACAGTAACTCCCTGCACACCACAACAAAACTCCGCCTGCTGGGAGTCGGCACCTTTTCTCCAAGGCTGCAACCCCAGGAGCCCCCAGGAAAGCAGCAAGACGCTGAGGCCCCACCACAGCAAAAGCAAGTGGCCCAATAAAAGTGAAGAGCTGAGCAGAAAGCAGAAATAGTTCAGAAATCTTCTGAAATAATTTCTCTGTTTTAACAGACTTGATGTTAACCCTTCCTTCATTTAAGTGCAAAGTCAAACAGGTTGGTTAGACCATCACCAGGGACCTAAGCCAGCCCCCTTAGATGTCAAACTGAACAAAAGGGAGAGGGGGGTGGCAACTAACAGATGAGGGGTGGTTGAAGGAGCCCTTCCGTGCTGCCTCCTCACTGAGTATGTCACTGCCTCCTCTTCAGCCTGGACCAGAAGCAAGCCAAGCAGCCAGTCAAACTGATCTCCAGGCTCAGTCCCAATCTAGACATACATTACAGCCATCAAAGGGTTTTGTGCCCTTGGGCATCATCTCTGGAGTGACAGCATCACCACCTTTCTCTCCCTCTTGTCTACTTTTGTAAGGCTTCCATGGATCTGGTAAGAGAAGCTTTTGAACTACAGTGATATATTGCAATTAATAGCAATAAGTATGATTACTACACGCTCATTCATTACATTCAAATATGGTCCCTTTCAGTATTCCAGTTTCCTCCCATCACAGACATCCCTTGGCTGGTCCTATGAATTTTCCAACCTCCTACTATGGTACTATGAAGTGCTATTCTGGGCCGCATAGACACATTCTTGGCATCTGGTCTCTTCCTTAAGAAACCCCCGCTGTCTTGTGGGGATTGTTGAATTAGTTTGAGGTATAGCTTGAGTGTTGCCCCTGAGCAGACTCCCATAAGTTTCTATCAGAGATTAAACTGTGCTTTAAGCTCCAGGCAGCTAACTTAATGGAGGGCAGGGGATGGTAGATTGAAGCTCAAGTGTAGCTGACCTTCTAGCTCATAAAGCAGTAAAGACTCAAGTATCCCATGCTGCTAATACAAACACCCCTGCCGAAAGCACACAACCGGAGCAGCTGACACAGGAAGAAGAAGCAGACACAGGCTGAGGCACAGGGATAGCTTGGCTTGGGGTTCTGGCAGGGTCCTCGCCCCTAGCTCACCTTCCTTGTCATGCTGCACAGGTAGCTGAGCTGCATGGGAGCTTGCTCCCAAGCCGACACAGGTTAAGGTGCACTTTCTGTGCTTCAGCTTGTCTTAAAACTTGGAGTCATAAATTATTTAAATCAAGTTTTTCTCATTCACTGGTCTGAGTTTTGAGCGAAACCGTCTTGAAATGGTAGAAATTCTGTGGGGCTACTCAGGTTGGCACTGCAAGGTTGAACCTATGGCAAAACTTACAATGTTTTGCATGAGGACAGAGAATGTAACAGCTCTCCTATAAATCTAACTACTTAACACTTACTATATAAATTTTTCTTTGTAACTTTTTATGGGTTTCTTAAAGAAATGAGACTTACACAGCTCACTGTCTTCAGCCTCCTGCCTGTCTGTCAGTCTGTTTCCCTACACCAGTAACTTTTAAACATACTGAGTAACTCCGAAAAAATCTGAAAATTGCATAAATGTCTTAGGAACTTGGCAGGCAAGTTGAGAGAGATCTTGAAGTCCTAACCAAGAAAGAGGCTGGAATAGGAGTTCAATTTTTAATAGAAACCAGCCAATCCAAATGCAAAACAAAAATCAGTAGGAATCTCAATTTTGTAACTTCTACTTTTTAAGGAATTATTTGCTAGACATGCAAGTGACACACTTTGGAATACGTGAGGAAAGATTAACAATAGTTAAGCATCTTGTTAAGCACATGGAGCTTGGCAAAGCAGTGAGCAAGGGACAGGATGTGATAACCACATGAAAGTATCTAAAGCATTCAAATAACAGTGCAGGAAAGAAGTCATGATCACTGCAACTCATGGCAGGCCAAGTATGAGCTCGTAACAGCAATCAACATAAACTTCACACTCCCCTGTGTCGGTCTCAGTAGTGAAACATACATGTATGCAGGAGAGGAGCCCACCATAACAGCTGGTGCCAGTTCTAAAATTCATATTTGAAAGGGATCATAATGATCTGAAATTTCACAGCCAGGTCTAAAATCTGCTCACTCCATGAGACATCCCTCCTTCACACTAAAAATCTCATCCTAAAACCAAGCTAATTTGGCTCCTGAGACTGTAAGGAAAATCCAAGATAAGTAGTCAAATGCCACAAATAGACAGATGTGGTACAAAACTTGGACAGCACAGTGATGACTACAGCTTCACAGTGCACGGTGCTACATCCCCCCAGCTGTGACTGATTCCTGAGATGCAGACCCACACCCCTCAGCTCCTTCCTGAGCATTCATTTTGATCAGTAGTACACCTTCCATCCTAAAAGACAACACATTACATACTCAAAGTTTTCACACCCACTACCACTCCTCCTCACCAGATGTATTTTTGTCAAGTAGTTCTCTCTGAATTCCACTCCAGGCATCTGCATGCTGCTGTCATTTTGTCTGCCTGAGGTTAACTTTCTTAGTGTCCTGTTGCCTTCCTTGGTCCAGGAATATAATCCACAGGGATTTCAGGATCCCTTTGCTCTAGTGGCATTTCCAGTTTTTGACTGTGGAAAAAATATCGATGTGAGTTCCTTGAAATCCTTTCCCTAAGAAGTGTCAATAATTACCATCCTGGCACACAGAAAAGAGACTTTGGCAGGTTGCCCAGTAACATCAAACAGGTCTGGAACAGTCACAAAAGCTCAGCTTTCTGTAACATTACCTGACATGATTGTAAGAAATCGCATACCTGACTTCTAGGAAGTTGAAAAAATGATATATTCCTTGCTTAATTTTGGTCAGCCATATAAGAACTTTTTGATACTGTACTACAAGAATTCAAGCATAAAATCAACTACTTTCACTATCTATCTAGTTGTTATTTCAGTGATGAAAGAGAAAATAATAATTCTTACTGGTCAGGTTCACAAAAATGCCCTGACCAGAACATTCATGATTTAATTTTATCTTTTTATGAACTGTGAGGTTTTAGCCAAAGCTGCACAAAACTTTCTGCAAACTCAGAGAAGTTTTAAGGATTTTTTTTTTCTCATTTTGAGCTTCACAAAACCACAAAGGCAAGAATTGCTTTTTTTTTTTCTTTACTTTTTGTCAGATAAGCAAAATATCAGAATTTAAATTGTTTGTAAACCACTGAAATCATTTAATTTTGAATCAAAGCCATTACCATAATGATATATGTCAGTGTATATTGTTTGGCTCAAAGCTTCCTTGAGAGGCAAAAGAACTTGAGTGAACCTGACGTGGTCTGAAGGGCTGAACAGACTAACCTTCAGCATATTTCATTTCCTATATATGCATCTACCGAGGCCTGAATTGTATCCATAATTAAAGTTCTTCTTTATACGCCACTATATTTCCTATCCCAAAGAAAGAAGTTTTCCCATTTGTTTCAGTAAAAATTCAGAGTCATTAGGTAGGAAATCCTATGCTAAAGCAATCTATTCTCAAATCAATCTATTAAATATACCCCAGAAGCACTTTTTCTCCATTTCTCAGTGTCAAAATGCTCTTCCTTTTATGTTTGCCTTTATATTCTCAATATATGCATTTCTAAGATCATAATGTAAAATTATCCAAAAATCCATTACATGTTCACAGTTTGACCAATGTATTAAATGGGGGAACATTTAAAGCCAGAAACACAAAGAGGAGATGAAGCAGAAGTCAATGTACACTAGTAGACAATGACTCTGACATTTTGTACAGCACTGAAATACCAAATGGGAAAGAAATCTGGCCATAACCCACTGGTCAACAGTAAGGTGGTTTTTTTTCCCACCATAAGACATTTCTAACAGCAGCTAGAGTGAGTGATGAAAAAGTAAATCTTATTTTTTGGTTGACCTATGAACTAGGTCATATATTATGATTCTTCTTCTTAATGGTTGTTATAATTTTGCACCAAGCCTCAAGACTCATTCAAACTTCACAAGCACACAAAACTTCCTGTTGCCAGCTCTTAATCAGCCATAAAATAGACATTATAAACCTACAGTTCAACCAGAGAAATCGGCAAGGAGGCAAAGCATCCTTGCAAAAGAATGCTGTGAGAAAAACAAGCAGAGCAGTAAACTGTGACTCTCTGTGATGCACCTTCCCATGGCTGTTATCAAGTAATTTTTATTCTTCTTTGCCTCCCATACATATGTTTCAGTAAATACACAAAAGCCAAATATGTAAATGTACAATAACAAAATTAAGGGCTACCAGGAATTAAGAAATCCTCAGCTGGCACAAATTATCATTGCTTGACTAAAGTCACTCTGCACTAGTGGATGAGCCAACTCTATATTTCTACTCCAGCAGTCAAGTGATTCTGGAATCCCACAGCTCTCTTTTCCATTTCTATTGTTTGTTTTTTTGTTTGTTTTGTTTGCTGGTTTTTGCTATCATATCTTCTCCAAACCTGTTCATAAAAAAGCTGTTATTGTTATTGCAATACACAACTCAATAAAGATAGATTAACAAAAGTATCTTAATAAAAGAACACCTTGGATATTCACATTGTCACCAATTCCATGGTACAAGGTGGTCGGATGGATATGCATGTGCCATTCTGTCACCCTTATCAGACGACCATGAATGTTGTGCTACATTGCTCATAGGCACTCATTAGGTAAACGGCTGACTGAAACCTAAAGCTCAAAACAGCAGATGCAAAATAAAAATCTGTTTATGTGAATAAGCTGGAGGTCAGACAGGACATTACAAGAAAACTGTTTTCCACCTAGTAGAGACTGATTTGAAACTGAATTTATTTGTGTTACTAAAGAGTTACAGAGATCTGAGAAAAGTATTACAGTACTTACCATGACTAGCAAAAAATTATCTTCAAAATGTTTTTATATTGTTAATATCTTGCTGCCCCTCCTGTGTTCTCCCTCAGCTTTGTCAAGAAATACTCCATCCCAGCCAAGAGGGAGTTGTGTGGCAGCAATTAGATATTTTCCCCTAAAGTGATCAGTACAATTGATTCTTCAGATCAGTATTACTCATCAGGAAGCTAAATTCTAAAAGCTTTCTGGTCATAAACAAGCCTCATAGCCTTTGATCTTTGGCATTTCCCAGTCTGTCTGAGTCAACTTGTATAATATGAAAACTAACAGAGATGTGCCAAATGCCAGTTAGTCAGATCAAGAATCATAGGCAAAGCAAATGTCTACGTAAATGTACATGAAGCCTCTGCACTTCTCCAGCTGTTATTGGGAGCTGGAACAGGACTTGAAGTGCATGGTACAGCCCATCCTTTCTGGGCAGTGGTTCTTCATATAGTTTCTAGAGACTCTGGTTTTCAGGCTCCACAGTCACAGAGATTATTTCTGTCTTTAAAGTACATTCATAGTTATGTCAAGGACTGGAACTCACAGGAAAAAAAAAATAATAAAAAAAAATCCCTGATTCTTGACATGGAAGTACCATCTCTCAGGGTAAAGAAATCTTTCAGAATACAGTTATTCCTTTCTTTGTCTCTCTGAGGAGGGTATCTGCAAGGCAGGCAATGTAAGTGGCCTGTTCACACACCCAGAAGGATCCTTTAAAAATTACCTGTGAAAATTCTCATTCAAAGAAAATCTGCTAATTAATTGAAGATTTGACAGTGGAAGTGGAGGTATTCAGCAGCATTTGGATTCACTGTGGAACCAGGCAAACACATGATATGCCAGAAACACAAAGACTAACAGTCTAAGCAACAGACCATGTCAGCCCCAGTAGGGATGTTGCAAAGCAAGAACATTCTTAAAGGCAGACTCTGCCATCAAAAAGTTGCCTACCACAAAGTAAGTTCCTCTGAGGTTCTCTGAACCAATTTCCTACACAAAAGCTTGTGTTGGGCCCCATTTTATGCGTCTAACTGCCACCCATTAGCAATATTGCTGTCTCTCCTCAGTGCTGTCCCTGCTTTCTATCTCTCTGCTGTGGCCCAAAAACTCCCTGGCACTTTTGTGTTGACCTCCACTTTCACCTGTCATTTTCATCACAGAGTGAAGACTGTTGTTCTTAGGACTGTTCTATTCATATGAACTGTTTCTAAACTACTATTTCTGTATTAGTCTATTTTGATGGAAACCAATATTTTTACAGAGTCCAACATCTTAGCATTCACAAAATTCTACTGCTTAAATGGGTTTTAGCTTATTCACATATCTTTATCCTTTTTTTTTTTTTCTTCATTTCATTAATTCAGTTCTTTTTAAAAAATCACTTTCTTGATACCAATTTCAGGTCACCTCTGTTAATCCAGTGCCAACTCTGTTATTGCCATTTATAAAAATGAGATTTTAACATGTGAAATAGAAATATTCTTCATGTCACTTTATAAACTACCAAGTGCTTATTCAGACTAAAGCGCTGATTTCAAAATCACAGCAAGCAACTAAGACATAATTAAAATTTTATCCCTACAGATTTTGAGAGATATACATATATATTTCCCTTTCTAAAAATGAAAGAAAAAGGACACTTGCAGTGGGTTGCTTTTCCTTCATTTTATGTGAGAGCATGAAGAAATTCTTTCTTACAGGTACTAGACACGAGACAGAACAAAAATTAAGATAGCAAACAAACATTCTGTTGAGATTTTTATGATCAAGAATTTATTTTGTTTAACACTGATATTTTTCCACACTTTGTTTTGTTTTCCCACTTTTTCTCCATTAGAGTAAGAATAGACTTGATGTGTCTGCATTCAAGAAGAGTTTTCCTCCTGGGACCAAGTCAGTGAAATAGATTCACCCTTTCTCCAGCACAGTGGTCAGTTGAATAAACACCATTTTACTATTCCTGACCCATCTGTGACCCTTCCCACACTGAAAACAGGACTAGTTGGTGAAATAAGCACTTTGGATAATTGTTTTAGGGATATATTTTGTCCATGGTTTTAACTGGACTTCTCTATTCAAGACCCTTTAGGCCAGAACTTGTGAAAAATGCAAACAGAGCCACGTACCAGAAAACTGCTTCAAGGGTACCAATAGGCAGTATGTTAAAAAGTCCATCAGTCAAAGACTTCCTAAGCCAGTTACAGGTCTCTCCATTCTTCCACCTCATCTCCAATGATAATGTGCTCTTGGTCACCTCTCCATACCCTATTGTAGCCTTCAAATGCAGAACCCATGCAAACAAGGTCAGCAGTGGCCTCTGCAAGTATGAGCATCACTTACAGCAATACAAACAAGATCTTCAAGCACAAACAAAATGTTAGTGTCCAACACAAACTAACCATCCTCAAGCAGTGCTTAGCCAACCCCCAACCCCAACGAAGTGCTGTAAGCTCTGTTGTACCTACACATGAAGTCTCAGAGCTCAAGTTCAGTGCTTGGGCCCTTGTCCTGCAGGAATCCTGGGTGAGAAAACAAGGTCGGTGCCCTGGCACTCTCCTTTCTGCTTCTGTAGCAGATAAAATGAGCCAGGACTCAACTCCAAAGTAGTGTCATTTCCTGATATTTTTTTTTTTCACATGGTGGTCATATGTGCATCTGGATGTTTCACTTTTGTTCCCCGTGGGCAGGGAGATAACTTATTTGCAAGTGTAAGCCTCCTCCTTGAGCTTAGGACCATCCTGGAAATTCAACTAATAGCTTGCAAACAGGACAGCAGGACAGTTTGAAAATGCTGTGTGTGTATATTCAATCTCAGCCACTTTTAAAAGATGATTGAGAAGACTCCTCAGGCACTGACTGCAGAGACAGAAAACAAGTCAGGTCAGCCCAAAGCTATTACCTGCCATGCAGACCTGCTGAATGCACAGTGAGATGTAAGACCTGGATGACAACCAAAACACTTGATTCCAGGGCCTGAGCTCCAACCTTCCCTGCATTTCCATGCAGACACTGCCACTAAAAAGTGAACCAAATCCAAACCAGCTTGTGTTTATCCTCTTTCTTCCTAAATCTTTATGTACTGTTGTGTCTCATCCTTTTCTTCCTTCACTACCCAGCATGTCCTATTGTTCTTATTTGTCAAGTTATCTAATTAGTTTGGGGCCAGATCAACAGATTACTCATGATAGCAGGCTAAGCAAATCACCCAGGAATAAGTGTTTACTGGATCAAGCCCTTAGCCTGTCAGCTCCTCAGAACAGAGACTGTGCTTTATTATTCACATGCAGAGTAGTCTGTACACTAAATGTGTTATATACATAATTCATTTTAAAATAATAATGGTATACTAAGAATGAAAAACATGCCAGCAGGAAAGTTCACTGGCTGCACTACCATCAGTAACTCAGAGCTGCTCTCACACAATTCAGGCTTGGAAAACCAAAAGGATGATGTTTTGTTTAAGGCAAAGAACCAAGAGCCAGAAGAGCTGCAGTACTATACACAGATCTGCCACAAAAATTGTCAGGACAGATCTTCAGAACTCTCTGTACCCCTTTCCCTTCTGAAAATAATAACAATGAAAAGAGGTAAATATCCTCCTGCTCCTACTTGGCATATTCTAGAGCAAACCAGGGCTTGGACAGTGTCTTGAACAGACAATGCAATGTATACCAAGCTTAAATCATATGTAATTGCATAATAGCACAGTTTTCAGTGTAAGACAATGGCATTACTTATTGGCATTACTATTTGTGGATAATTTCTAAAAATCTGTGATATGACACATACTTACATGAAACAGACACTTATCCACACCAGCGTGTATGTGTGTGTGTACATGCTATGTGAGCTACACATTTACAGATCACAGAGAGTACACCAGAACAGAAAATGTTTTATGAGAAAATATAAACCCATGACATTGACCTGGCTGCTGCACCATTTAATCTTGCCTTGACCCTCCAGCAACTAAATATTCATGACTGGCATGACCTCCAGGTTTTCCTCTCACACCCAGTTGTACTTAAGAATCGGAGAATTAACCCTTTGGCAAGCCAACACTTAGGGGGAAGGGTTGTCTCTTCCTCTTACTGTTATGCTAGTGTCTTTTTTCACTTTGCCATCTACAATAGCCTGGCTATTCTTCTTTCATATTTAAAAAACCTTTATGCAAATCAGGCTGGTAGCACAGCAACCTAAAGTTCTTGCATTAATGCAGAGTATTATTCACATATAAAAATTCCATTTAAATCCCATTAAGGTTATGACATAAATCCAAACAAACTAGAAAATGCACAGTTAAGGTGGAAAAGTGACATATGTCTTCCAGTCTCTTAGCAGAAGAAAGCAGAATAAGAAACCTATTAGAATGCCACCCAGTTGGGGCAAGGCACAAAAGCAAATATGTTACCTTCCTGCCTTTTAGCTGTTCATTCCATTGCATCTGGGATTGCTTTGTTTTATTTTTTCCTTGATGCCTGTGTCCCAGTGTCAGTGGTCCTGGAAAATAGTATTTGTCTCTAAATACTTCCAAACAATATCCATTCTGAAGGGCAAGAGAGGCAGCCTCCTGTAAAACAACTGTAAGCTAGGAAAAAGAAAATCAGATTAGCATTTTGTATTTTTCTAGAGGTGTTTCTGGGGTATAGTCAGAAGCAATGACACATATGACACTATTTTGCAAGTGTCCCAATTAACAGCACTGCTGTTACAGTCTGGAAGCACCTACTTCTGTTCTCGCATGTTCCTCTCTCTGAATTCCTGACACTTCATAGTAATGAACTATACAACAAGACCTTGTGAAAGAGTCACTGAAAGACCAGAGATACGCTCCTGAAATACATAAAACACTCTGGGTCATGGCTGAGCTGAGGATATGGGTGAAGGCACCACTGCATTTTGGATAATCTACTATAGCTAGTGTGAAGTGCAGAGGCACTCCTGAGCCCCTACAGCTGGCATTGCACATCTTCATACAAGCAGATGGTTCTCTGCCTATTATGTTAAGTTATATCATATTAAATAAAGTCTTACCCTATTGTCCTGTAACAAGGAGAAGGGGAAAAGGGAGAGGTTGATTTGTTGGTGTTTTTTTCACTGCATTACTCAAGCTGCAGATGCTATAGTTAGCAGGGAAATTTCAAGGAGATCCAGGCCCAAAGTATGTGCCTCTCCATATGTTTGTCATATAGGCAAGTACTGCATAGCGGGCTGTTACTGGAAAGTGTGGGATATATTCTTTTTCTTTGGAGCTGAATGAAACTTGATTGCAGTCTTCTGTCTTTTTGGTAATGATAAGAGTACAGAAACAAGCTGGTTCAGGCAGTGAAGCTGTTGTCTTGACTAGAATCCCAAGTTTGATTTGAATTAGCCATTCGTAAGACAGACATACATATGCACACACACATAAGCACACACACAGCGCTTTGAAAGCAGTTCCATCTGTTTTTCGGTAAGACTGGGTCATAATTAACAAGAGTGGAGATATTTTATGTTTTGTGTTTGTGACCTGACATGTCTTCCTTTGTGTTGTCATTGAACACTTCTGTCCTAAACAGAACTGGTATTAATTGGGGATTTGGTAGGGGAGGGGGGAATAAAAGTTTAGAGGGGGAGTTGTTGATTTTTAAATCTATTTTCCTAAACTCTGCCTTGAAGAATTTATTTTTCCTGTCCTCTGTTCTAAGCAAACATACTACAAATTATACTTTGAATAAAACACATCACAGACTTCCATGGAAACAGCAATCAGCATGAGGAAAGAGTGGAAAGTGCTCAAGGTTACAAGAATACTTTCTGCAGAGCCATCACAAGATACATGTTGAACCCTAGCGAGTACAGAAGAAGCTGACATGACAATACAAAGCTAAATGAGATCACAAAGTTTGAGACAGTGAGGGAGGAAGGGGACATGTGCCCAAAGCTATTCTTTCCTGCCATTTATCGAATCCTTGACAAATCACAAACACTCAGGGTCTCTTTTGGATGGACTTTCAGGGAAGGTTGAGAGAACAGATTAAAGTGGGGATGTCCAGTGTTTTCTTGGACACCGTACACTTCAGATTAATAAATATGTTGAATTAGATAAACATCTGCTGTGTGTGTGAAGGATGGCAGGTGCCTACAGATATATACTATGCTGACGTTTATAGGAGACACTTTTGGTTTATGTCCTCAGAGGGCTCTTCCAAACCATGTTGAACTGCTGCAGAAGTCAGATCTTCTCTGGACAGTGAAGAAAAATGGGTTATATGGCAGACGCTGAAAAACATGGAGGTGAAGAATATGTAGCTAACAACTCTGATAAGATATATTTTTGAGAAGCCTTTCTTACAAAGCAAGATTTTTTGATGGTGTTCTTACTCTCCTCAACATCCAGATACTAAAGGACTCCATCTTTTCTTCTACTATTCTAAATGTTTATGTATGCCCAGAGACTTATCTAGAGCTCTGACACTGCAAGTTTGTTTTCCACCAAGGACCTCTGGAAGTACTCCTCTTCTATTCACAGCCCAGCTGCTGCAGTCATTTGTCTTGATCCATGGTCTACATCTCCCCATCACATTCTTTCCTTTCTCATCAGATTTAAGCCTTTCTTTCACAGTTGTCATTTCCATGACTGGTTATTCTAGGTGAGCATCTGCTTCTCAAACCAAATTACTCCGTAAGTTTCCAGTTCTTCCTTCTACACCCACTACTCTTCTCCTTACCTCTATCCAAATATCATCCCTTATTGAGATTTTTTTAATAAAGACTGGCTTTAATAAAAGCAGTAGGACAGTTTGTACTTTTCTTCCAGCAGGCTCAAAGTGTTGACATTATACAACTGTAAATTTTTAAGGGTATCAGTCTAAAGACAAGAACCAGCATCCGTTAATTTTTAGATCCAAGCATGTAGCTCAAAATCTAGAAATATATGGTTATTCATGGTCTCTTGAGCTACAGATAGACTAACTTGAATGGTTTGCATCTTACTCTGCTATACTCTGGCTGTCATCTGTACCATCTGATCGTTTCCTGTCCAGTCAGATCTGCTAACTGAAATCACCTTGTGCTTCCTCCCAAATCTGAATCAGTCCACAGAAGCTAGGTAGCGTAAATATTAGGGTTGGGGGTATTTTTAACATGTCTCATTTTGATTTAAATGGACTAAAAAAATCTTATGCAAGGAGCTCAGCCAGAAGATACAACAGAGCATGAAGGAGAACAAGGCTCCTCAAGAAGAGGATGTTACATTCACTGCTAAGGTTTCAGAGCTGCAAAATTCCTCTGCATGTGTGAGTGGCTCTATTGACTTTTCATACTTTCAAGTGCAGAAGTAATTTTTTTTCAAGCAACTAAAAGGCTAAGTGGTTTGATCAAGGCCACAAATCAGCATTCCAGAGACAGGACTATTATAATGTTCTAGTAATCCTGTCAGATTTTAAGCTTAAACTCTAGAGACAGAAGTCACCTTTTATCATATGTTTGAAGTGTGCCCAGCATAACAGAATTCAATCCTTTCTGAGGTTTCTGAGTACTTGTTTAATACAGATAGTAAATATCATGTAGACTAATGTGCATGGGGCTTTACACATTTTTTTTACCCTTGGGATCATAAAAACTTCAAACCTTCAGCAGAATATTTTGGGTCTACCTCTAAATGTCTCAAGCTACTTTCCTAGATTCCATAAAATAAAACATAACCTGCTAAGAAAAATTTCCCATATGGAAATTTTCCTTTCAGGTTGTTTTGTTCCCTTTATAACTACTGGTGACAGCATAGCATTTGAGGCATAAGGAGGAAGTTATGCCGACTAGCTATTGTGAGAGGGAATAAAATAAGGGTGGGTAGAAGATGAAGAAAATATTGTGAGTAATCTTAAAAGGTGTATTAAATCTCTTCACCTGCATTGACCCCAAAATGGTGTTAATTATGAGAATTAACATGTTTCTTGCACATAACGATAGGTTATGTCAGCTGCTGGAGGGAGCTGGTCTGGCGTACCCAGACAGACTTTAAAATACAGCCTACAGATTGCTTATACATATAGCCATGAAATAAATGCTGGTATCCTAACCTGCACTGTGAAAATATGGGTCTATCAGAAGGGAACAGGAAAGATAACATTATCCCATATCCAAGAATGTACCCAAAACCAAACATATCCACTCTCAATAAGTTATAAGAGCAACTTTATTTCTGTCATATCTAATCATCTTCAAAAAGTGCATCTGTCGACCTTATTAGTTTCCAGATCAGCTCTTCCCACCCTCTCTACCATTTGTTTTAGACATACGAGTTTTGTGGAAAATTTATATGGGGTTCAGTTCCTCCAGCCTACCTTCTACTTTGCGTATCTCAGTGAAGGACCGATTGAGTGATAAAATGGGTCACATAGACAAACATACTTTGCCTGACAAAAAACCTTCAAAAGGTGGGGAAGCCTTGTGTAGCCTTATCCTGTTGCCAGCTGTCCAAACATAATTTCAGCTCTGAAGGACCAAGACTCTGTACGGTTTGCAGAAACTTAGCCCCAAATATACCAGAAAAAGTCTCAGTAAATGAAATTCAGTTCACATTCTCCTGTTCTGATATTCTTTTAAGTAACACTGCCTCAGGATACATTAGTTTCATTATCTCTGTATCTATAATAAGATCCTACTGCATGACAGCCCAAGATTGCCATTTATCCTTCCCACACTGACATGTTCCATTTTGCTTGGTGGAAAGGATATGTTATGTGAACCAAAGCCCTGTAATTCCTGCTCAGTGTCGTATCATGGACATGACATTTGGCCCTGAATCCTTCCCATGAGAGAAGGGATGTTGTACTGACTCAGAATAAATATTGCTGGCTCCTTCAGCAAATGTTTCAGTTTTAGCTGAATTGATCTAAAAACTTTCTTCTTGGAAGAAAAAAAAATATATTTGTCAGTAAACTATATTTATTAGTTTTCACTTCTAAGGAGCATGTTTCATACAGATAAACATCATGTTGGAAAATTCCCAGCAAGTTCTTCTCAGTTGTCAGACATATTTTGCAATAGGAGAAAAGCATTAAGTAGCAGCTTATTGCTGTGCACAAATTCTGGTTTGGCTGAGACATTAATCTTTACAATGAAGACGGAAAAATATAGACTCCATCCTTGGTTTCCATAACATTTAGGAAGAACATTTGAACACAGAATAGCAGGAACCAGAGCACCTGCACTAGGCGTGTGTGTTAAACTTTACAGCACCTACAGATACTTAGCCCGAGTATGATGACCCCAAATTAGCATCCCTATACAGTCAGCAAAGAGACTTTGCCATCCTCAAAGAGACTCAAAAACCTAGTGCTGAGTGAGAAGCTGCTTAAAATGGACAGTAAGAAATAGTAAGTGGGGGGGGGTATCTGACCTGCTCTTCATCTGAGGACTTTCAGTGTTAGATTCAAGGCAGTTTCAATTATGTGCTTCCACCTAGAGTGAACCCAGTCCTGAAATGCTCCTCTAGGTACTCAACAGTGGTGAGATTCATGGAACACAAGCTGGAAATGGGAAATCTGCTGAGCATCTGCACCTGCACTTTATGACAACCTTTTAGAGGCACCTGTACCTTTTTTTCTGCACAAAAGGGGCAGAAAGGAGTGGAAGAACACTCCTGCTTAAGATGGAGCTGATTCTTCTAACAGAAGAATTATAAGATAGGTTTTTCTGATATTTCAGAGGCCCATGTTCAGTGACCCTGCAGACCCTTTGTTATTTCCTGTGGGCTCGTGCTTCCTGAGACACAATTTTCTTGAAATCAACAACACATCCCTGGGACAAACATTACTACTTCAACACCTCCCCACCCACCTATTCAAGGGCATGGCATGAGTGTGAGCTCTGTAGCTCAGCTTCACTGTTACAGGTTATGCTCAGAAGCAGCAGCTGCAGAAGACACTGAGAAACCAGAGAGCTCCAGATAAATAGCCAAGTTATTACTGAAGATATACAGGGTTCAGAACTTTCAGCAACTCTGGATATCTACTCTGGTAGACAGTCTGTACTGAAATCCTTTCTGAAAGGACTATGACTGTGGCAGAGGTAGGGAAGCCATTCTGGAGTGGCACTACCAACTCCACCAACAGCTCTTTCGCATGCATCAGTGCCTCGTCTCACACAGGGATTCACTGGAGAGACACTGTGACAAGGATCTTCCACGTTTCACCTCAAGTCTTTCTGGTGGATTTTCAAAATGCATAAGTAATGGTGTGCTACTGAGGAACAAATTTTTTTATGGTACCAAAGATGTGGGAAGAGAATAACATAGAGGAGCATTTCACTCACATTCCTCTCAAACAGAGCTGTAAATGCTGTGTTGAAGAAGTCAGGGTGACATCCACAGTTTCTTCCAGTCAGCCCAGCTTGGCAGAGCTGATCAAAAAATAACCCATTTTTCCTGGGGAAGATGTTGAATAGTTGGCCATGCTTCTCATTGAGCACAGAGAAATGAGCACTTCTGTAAGTTTTTTTCAAAAGTTTGAGTACCTTCTCAGAAAACCTCTTCTAATGCCTAACATGCCTGATGCCTGACATCAGCAAAAGTGTAGTCAGGTTGAACCTTATAGTCACTGATGAGATTAACAACTATCAACTCACAAATCATATTGTCCTACAGAAAATAACTGAAACCAATCAAAAGAATCTCTCCCTTAAAATGCTTGTTCTCTTTACTGATTATAAAGGGATTCAGTGGTGACTGTAATCCCTAAATTCTTGACACATAAATGTCTAATGCTAGGTGGAGAGAAGCTGTTTTAGTTCAGGTCAGCTAACTGGAATTGCAACACTTTAACTCCTTTATATAGCATGAATTCATAAACCCTGTTCTCTTTCCACCGGCTTTTGAGTGTCTGTCAGCTTTTTGAGTGTCTTTCTGGCAAGGCAAAAAGGAGCCTCTTGTTGATTTCAGCTTTGTGTCTTATTTCATCATGAGGTAATATAAAGTATCATGCCTTATTTGCTTGACCATTCATGAAATCATTAAAAAACACAGCTGTGCCAGTACTTTATTGCATTATTCCTCAGGAGCAAGATCAGTAGTACTACTTCACATGCAAACCCTTCTCTCTGCGCTACTGCCAGTCATGCATTGGATGAGGCAGGACTCATGATCATTTAACAATCATGCTTTTTCACCTTAAAAATTTACACTTCATACCAGCTTGTTAACATACCATTGTAATGCATTAGGTAAGAATCTATATAATAATAAATACTTTGTTTCAGATACCTAGATTAAAATTTGTTTGATCACATTGATTACTTTCTTAGTAAAAACTGACATTATTATTATGTGCAACATGTTTTGTCAGGTTGCCTATGCCATGGAAATTACAAATGAAAAGAAAAAGAATAACTTGCATTTTTCCTATGTAGTTTCTTTAATTTTGATTGATACTCTTTAAATGTATTTCCCCTAGAATATTATACCTCATAACCCTGAAATAAACATTAAAGGCTGATCTATTCTTTCTCAATTTTAGAAATGCAGGAGGATAAAGTGTGCAAGCTAGACCAAGAAGTTATTTAGTGATGTGACAGGAGCTGGTGGCTGAGCCTTGCCACTTACTCAGCCTATGTCACATCTTCATGAAACACAGAAACACAACCTCTCACTTGATAATTTCACAGAATTGGAGTCAGAGAGCTTGGAAAGGACCTCTGGAGATCACGTAGTCCAACACCCCTGCCCAAAACAGGGAGAAAGCAGCAATCTAGCAGGCTCTGGCCAGCTATTCTAGCCCTGGGAGAATGTCAGCAGCACCCATCCCTCAGAGGGCTGACAGTCCCATGCTCACCTTCCCTACAGCCCACACAGAGTTCCCTAGCTGAGCCCTGGCCCTATGCTGGCACAGAGGTTGTGTTGCCCAGCTTCCTGTAATATGACAGACCATTTTATGTCTATATGCAGCTCTGAATCTTCTTCCCATCCTCTGGTAGATAACTGCTTTCTGGCTCCAGTCTTCCTCAGCCCCTCTCACGTTCCATCCCTCAGCTCTCTTTGTCTGTGTCTCCCCTCACATTTACCGTTTCTGTCCAGCCAGAAGAAAACATGACAGGTTTTTTTTTGTTTTGTTTTGTTTTGTTTTGTTTTGTTTGTTTGTTTTGTTTTTTGTTTGTTTGTTTGTTTGTTTTTTGTTTTGTTTTGTTTTTTTGTCCAGCAAGAATGAAACCTGCTTGTTCTGGACAAGGAGGTTTTTCTGATCTTGCTCGTTTCCACATATAGTCAGTATTTGCATAACATATTAAGTATGTAGGGAAAGCTCAAAGGATTTGGTTCAATGCTTTTTGGATAAGCACCTGAAGTTTGGCTGTTTGTGCAATCCTAATCCAAACAAACTGATTCTTGAGTTAATGGTCTGGAAATCTTGTGAGAACAGGCTGTCTTCCAGTACAAGATTTCTTGTAATTTTAGCTTCTGCTGTTGGAATGGGAGTACAGTGAAAGTAACTTCATGTACTATTTTGACACTTCCTTTCAGGGATTCAGGATAAGAGAGGAAGAAAGTTACCCAGACTTTTCCTAGCCTTAAAAGAGATTAGTCAGCTTAAGCTGATGTTTCAGGTGAGACCTCAGGAAGGGAGATTATGCCATCCCAGCCAATTCAGCTGTTCTTTTACAGCAGTGATCACAAACTTTATAGATATGCATCAGGTATTGATAAAATAATACACTACATACTCTGACTGACTGGCTAATAGGAATCTGTCAAACTATGAATGCTCTAACAGTCACATAATAATAACACAGCACTACTGAAGGTAATAAATTATATACTTGCCACCATCCCTCACGCATTCTATACGGATCATGGAGTTATGGTTATTGGTTGCAGTGTGTATTACCAGGTCCCAGGGTCAGAAGAACAGAGTTAAATGATGTAAGGGAGTAAGTAAAATGATGATCTATGTTCAAAAACAGCACTAGCCTTGATACCTATTTACCTCATGCAGTATGTTTATATACTGAGCATGAATAGTCAGGTTCCCTGCAAAAGGAGAGAAAATTTACAATACCAGGAGCAGAATAGTGTTTTCCATTTATCAAGAATTTGGGATTTAAAAGATTATTTATTTTCAGAGGTGCTGCAGGTTACGGGGGTATCACTTAGAGTTGGCAAAGCTTCTCTCACAGACCTATAAGGCTTTATACCCAGTAGGGTATTTATTTTCCTCACCAAAGTTCACCTGAGACCATCATGTGAAAAGAAAGTATTCCAAATAGCTGCTGTGTGCCACGCTCTGATAACAACTGAGCCTGAGACCAAAGGCCAAAATAATCCTAGCTTATTGTTACTGCCACTGCTCCTACTTGAGCAAAAGGAGCAATTTCTCTCCATTTAGGCAATGCAGTATTTGTGCTTTAGTTTGAAGTATCATCCACTTACTTTTTATTCATGAATCCTTTCAACTTCATTCCGTCTCCACTCTTCGGAGTACTGCATATCCACAGATTCAGTAGACCTCAAAGACAATGCTGATATATCATAACTTATACTCAAGGGAAGCGCAAGGGCGGAATAAATAGTGGCTCTGTACTAGAAGAGGCTGTTCCCAGATTCACTAGGGAAGCAGGTTCTGGATAGGGAAAAACAAACATAATTACACAAAATTGTATTGCTAAAAATTCCCAATTACATAAATCAATGATATTTTATACTGTACATGGATTCATAGACTATTTAGGAATGACTGATACAGCTATCAGCCACATACTGTCAGCAAGCTCCGTATTTCTTGTTGTCAGCAAAAAAATAAAATAAAAAAATAAGGAGGAGGGTGTTACTTTTACATCTGAGATGAAATTGTGTTGTATTTTCAAAGTAGATGTCATCTCAAGAAAAAATTATGCTTAGGCAAGAGTTTTCATGTAAATAATTTTCTACTGGGCAATCTATTGTTGTTTGGATTTTATTTTTTTTAAGTATCTATAAAAACTCAAAGATTTCTAAAAGCAGCTATAATGCTAGGGGAGAAGACAGGAAAGTGAAAATAGTCCAAGTCCCTCAAGTTAAAGGATTGCTAACTCCAGCTGCCTTTTGCTCTTTTACCTGTTTAAGTCAAAAAGTTATCTCCCCATCTCTCCCCTTCTGGCTTCTGCCCAGCATATACATTATGTCCAATTATGTCTCTGGAAACCATTATCAAGACCAGGTGAGGGTAACTGGACTAACTGGAAAACAGCATCCATTCTCTTACTAGGCATTCAGCTTGTCACATCTTTATTACACAGCATGCTCTTAACCCTTCCCATTTCTGTGTAACACAAAACACACATCTGTACCATATGCCAACTTGACTTGTTTGTGCCCTCCCCTGGAAACAATGAGGTTGCTCCAGTGTAATTGAACAGAATTTGAGCAATAATCCTGGCTTTCTCCTGAAAATGAACAGTAGTGCATGAAAGGTAATATAACCCTATTTTGCTGAATGCAGGGCTCTGAAAGGTCACACCGGGAGAGAGACTGTGAATTGTTTGGAAAATAGCCAATTTGATTACAATGGGCAATTCTGAGCTTATGGTTTGTTTGTGTCTATCCTGCCTAAAGTGGCATCATTTGTAATAACAACTGTATTGTAGAGGCACCGTGGAAGAGATCACAAGCCCACTTTCTATTCTGTTGATGAATCAAAAAGGAGACTTATACATCAAAAACAAGATACGACCTATTCAACATTGTCTACAGTACAGATATGCAAATGCAAATTCAGAAACATTAAATTAACATATATCTGCTAAATAGTCAAAAGTAACAGTAGTTTGGAGGTAAAAATAATATTAAAAGCTACTATAAAGTATTGAAGGATCATTTCCATTTTTACAAATAAAAATTTCAAAACAGATTGAATCTAAAGTATTTTTCTCATTGTCTAGGTGTAAGTCCCATCACTTCCTTGGAATTTGCCTTGCACTTCACTGTTAATGTGGTTAATGTGACTGATTCAGATTCACATAACAACAGTGTCTTAGGTGGTTCACATGGGCTCCTTGTCTTCCAATAAATGGTGGGACTCAAAAATTGCAATATGGAGACTAGAAACCCATATACATGTATCTTCTCATAACTGTACTGTTGGTTTTGTCTATGTAATTGTCTGATGTGAAACTTTTTGTCTGATTGTTGTGAGGGCCACTATAGATAAATGGGTTTTCCCATTTTCTTTTTGCTGTACACATATTTCAAGATATTTCTGTATTTGTTGAGGGTTTGCAATCATCTGGTATGTCTAACACACATCCACCCTGGAGTATACATGCTCAGCAGGTCTAACATCTTTCAGAAATATGGTAGCCCTAATTATAAGCTCTTGCAGATGGGCTGCTTACAAATTGAATCTCCCTTTCCATTTCTTGCATATTTATAAGTATCTGATTAATGAATAACCATAGGTAGTGGACTGCAGTGTGAACTGCAACGGACTTGCAAATGACTTAAGTAATTTTAGAGGAGACCACATCAACCTGTTTCTAAATCCCCTTGTTTCATTTAGGCACACAGGCAAACTAAACTGAAATCAGAGTCACTCCCTCCAATGTCCTGGCGTGATGACTGCATAATTCACTAATAAAGTGAATCCTTAGCTCATCATTCCTTGATGAAAATCAACTCTGCAGTTTCTAGCTTAACATTAGGGTTGAAAGTACAGTCCTAATAAAAAGGAGAAAAAAAAAAAAAGGATATAAATAAATAAATATTATAAATAAATTATAAATAAATAAATATATATATGCATATTTGCTATCTTTAGAAGCATCTTTAGGTTTCTACTCCCTGATGTGTTATACTGAAGTTTTGGAGATGGTAAACCGGAAGTCCATTTCTACCAGAAATAACCAAAATATTTCCACTCAGCTTGGTAAATGTCAAGGACTAACTAGAGACCCCAGACTTGCTGTCATAACTTCATCGTTTTTTTCTTTCTAAGTTCCTGAATCATGTAGATACTCTCATCCAAATGCTAGATCTTGGTGACAAATGATTGTCACTCTCGCTTTCTAGTACCAAAAGTACTTAGCTTCATAATTTTCTGCTACGGTTGTCTGTGATGCTTTTCATGAAATAGTCTCCTACCTTAATTTCCAAAAGCACTAAGAAAATAGAGAGTAATGTGAAAAATTTCCACCCAATATTAAAGATTAATAGTCTCATTTTAAATTTTCAGGTCATTATGAACAACTCCCAAAATCATCATTTTGTGATGGTCTGGAGGCCTTGGTCTAGTAAAAGGAAAGGGTGTAAAGAAAACTTTCCATGTGAGCCATTTAAAAGCTATCATAAACAGACAGTCGCAAATGGAAAGCAGACTGGGCTACAATTTTTTCAGACTTTTCCAACTATGATGGAGAGATTTCATGCATATTTCCAGCAATTTTTTTCATTTATTTTCTACTGAAAATTGGAAGTTAAAAATCATGCCACTGCTCTTGACACAGGAGCCTAGGGAAAAGAAAGACCAAACAAATTATATATCTTTATTCAGGTTACTGAGTTTCTCTCTGTCAGGAAAAAAAAAAAAAAAAAAAAAAGATGCAGAGAAATTTGGTTGTATGTAAGCTTTTTGAGAGAGATATCAAGACATTATTAGAAAGCAGGAGTAGGCAGCAAATAGTTTTCATATCCATAAAAATTTTATATTTCAATTATTTCTTCCAGCCTCAAAAGGAAATCTCACAGAATCAGAGAATACTGTAGATTGGAAAGAACATCTTTTTGCAAAATGAAACAGCCAAAAAATTGGTTTTGTTCAGTTAAAATGATTCACATGACCTAGTTTCTCTTTTCTAGTAAAAATTAAATTCAATTTTAAAAGAAAAAGTTAGCTCTGAATGAAAAAATTCAATGTTTATCATTTTTGTAAATAGCAAAGTCAATATCTATTATTGCACATGATTTATTAACAAATAATTCACTGAAATGAAACAGCTTATTTTCTGAAATTCTTTTAGCAAATCAGCATTTTTCACTGACTTAGAGAAATTCTTAGCCAAATACACTAGAGAGTCTCCCCCTGCAGATGGGTTTTATCACCTACGATTTAACTTCAGGCATGTCTTAGGAAGCTCTTCCATTGGCTTTTCACCTGTATAAAATATTATTAGGGGTTATGGATTTCTTTCTTGACTTTCTTTCAAGTAGTTTAGAATAACCCAAACACATCAGGAGAATATTACCGTCTACAGATCACCTTTATGAAATACTGCAAAAAGTAGTTGTGCTTTCCTAATTGTAGAAGGAGTAACATCTTATGCTTTGAATATGTGAACTGAAATTATATTTATGTAGACAAAAAAAAGAAATTAAATTCCCCCCCATCAGCTAACTAAAACTATTATCCCTGCCCAACTGTTCCTGTACAAATATCAAGAGGTATCGCAGTTCATCTGTTCTCTCACTCAACCACAGTATATAGTATTTCTAATGCAGAAAACACGGTATTTTCTGTCTTAAATCAAAGAAAAGAGGGCGGAAGAACAAACCCAGCTTCTTTTCCTCCTTTCTTATAAGTAACCTTGAATGAGGAGTGTACAACTTACAGCTGCACATCTCATCAAGAATATATGTCATCTCTCTAAATAAGTATCATATATCTCAATAGTAGGGTCAGTTCCCCCCTATCCCTTCTCAGTAGCTGATCTATCATGCTAAATCACATGCTTTTTGATATGAGTGTCAATGTATATCTGACATTAAAAAAATAAGCCACATGGGACAGAAAAATAGAAAAAAAAAAATACAGGAAAAAATTAACTCTTTATGATCTCAAGTCACGAAAATCTAAAGAGATTGGTGCTCAGTTTATGCTCTTCTGCACAGAATATTTTAGTTCAAGTATTTTGAATACATGGACACTTTTTCATGAACCCATCTTCCCTTTCTTTTTCAGCCCTCCTAAGCTGCATATTCATTTTTTGTTCTTCTGCAAGAACTTTGTTGCTTCAGCTTCCATATTACCTCTTCATCTATACCTGATACTATTCCCTGCCACAGTCATCTTTTTCTCCAAATTAAATAAGCTTAAAATACATCATTCCCAGAGGCCTTTAAAAAATCAGACGTCTGCTAAAACAGAGAAGGCTTGTAGAATTATTAAGACTTAAACTAATATTTGACCCGATCAGGAGTTTTCCTGGTAGATTATTTTTCCACAGATTCAATGTCAAAATTTTTTAATGGGAGCAAATGTACAAGCTTCAAGAAACATGGGATTTTTCGTCAAAGCAAGAGAGAAGAGGAACAAGACTTCCTCTCCAAAAGACCCATCAGCTCAGTGTTAGGGGATTCACACTTACATAAATAACAGCTCACAGTCCTGCTCCAGTGGCTCAGGGTTCATACAGGCTGCCATACTTTGTGTGGAAGAGGCAGCCAACACAGTGACTCACTGGGAACCTCCCTGGGCCTTCTCTGGCCCTGAGGGCAAGCAGCACTGGTTCCCACAGGTCTCCAGCCTTTCCTTCTCCACAAACACAACCTCATCCATACAGCCCAAGGATACAGATCCCCACCTGTGTCATCCTTCAGATCTTATCTAGGCAGAGACTTGGAGGTAGCACAGGCTGAAACAGGGCCCACGATTCAACCACGTGGGTGACCATGCACCAACACCCCAGCTCAGGCCTTGGCTTTTCTGACCAGCCTGTTAGGCTGAAGCCTTTGTTCCAATCCAGGCACCCTGGACTTTACATGCTGTGTGTTAGGTCACCCTAAACAAGAAGGGGTGCCAAGGTACACCTCTTTTAGGTGCATCTGTGCTGTCCTTTGCAGGCAGGTCCCACTCCTTGTCCTCTGCACTGCTTGCATGTTGGGGCTGGTCATACACACCCAATGGCTTTCTGGAGGAGCATCTCCTGGACCAGATGCTGTTCCACAGGCTGTGTCTATCTGCAGCATCTCGTTTTGTTTCAAAAGATTCTGACTTCATCCCAGTACAAAAGAAAGTGTGGAAAGGAACTTGAAAATTTTGGAGAAATCTTTTCCCGGTCATATTTAGTAACAGATGCCTCTACTATGAAGCTTCTCTCTTGTGCAGTTAAGCCTCAGTCTGGCTTTCTTCAAAGTCAGCACCTTCCTACTGACAGAAGCTAGACAAGACCGTTGCACTGCAAATCTTTGCCAAACAGCAGTCTTACTTCAATAAATGACATACAAAATGCTACTGGTTTGGCAATGGAGAGATACAGCAGTCCTCTTGCAGTTATAGGATATCTCCCTACTCAGGCAGATGACAAAAGATATGTACATATAAAAGGTACATGAACAGAACTAAAACTAAGATTATTATTTACTTCAGCCTGAAAAGACATAGCCTTTCAACACTGCTTTTTCCTCAAAAAAACTTGAGTTTTCAGGTTTCACAGTGAGACCTTTATACCATGGACTCCAGTTCTGTTCTGCAGGAGAGGTTTATTTTATCCACCAGTTTGTAAATGAATTGGGATGTGATAGTGCATTCACAAAGGGTCCTGTAATAGATGAACATGGAAAGCAAAAGACCCAGAGAACAAAGGCAGTGAAGGGGCACATGTTAGGCCTCCTTGACATATTCCTTTAGATTAACAGTAAATGTTGTGCTGTTCCCAAGAATGCCTGTATCCCAAATGTTAACCGTACCCTTACAAATAATGCAGAGGTAAGTGATGAAGTATACACAGACTTGCAAGAAGGAAAGCTTTAAAGAAGATACCAGGCCTTCAATGAATGGTGGGTTTTCCAGCCAGGGTTATGGGTTTGGGGGTCTGCAAGGACAGCTCTGGAGAATGGCCTGTGTGTCTCACAATGCTGCTTGCCTTTCTGCAGGCTCCTCCACTTCTGGAAGGTGGTCTTGGGAAGCAGACATCCATACCATGCTTGTTTCCAATTTATTAATTAGAACTAAATAACTGGGCAAAAGTGTAACATGTGTATAAACAAACACAATTAGAATAAAGTGTGGAAGCAGCAAATTCATCTAATGATCAGGTTGATTAAATTACTTCACATAAACCAACGATTCCTTATAAGCTCTGTGTAATAATTTAGGAAGGCTGCAGTCTTGTTTAGCTCTCAGCCCAGAAAATAACAGGGCTTTTATCAACTCTCAGTGCCAAGTGACATATTTAAGTTCCAGCCAAATAGCTAGTACAGGGAGTGTCAATCGCTCCCAGGCTGAAACTAGTGTTGAGACTGAGGCTCTGCTGCCAGCTCTGAGAGCTTGTGCAGATTATTGGTTATCTAATGGCAGCCAACCTTTTCTTTCACTGCCCTTTCCCCCTGAAATTCCCAACAATGGATTACAGTGGATTACATTGGAGATATTTCAATATTTCAACATGACACGGCTTCGTAAATTTAATATGCAGAAGATAAATTCAATGAAATAGTATGATTTATCATGATTTAGCTGTAGCTAGTTATTTCAAAAATCATTCTTTACTCACTGTCCTCTAATATGCTCTGGGGATTCTTGTTCCACATGTATGCCAGCCAGCAGCTTGCATTAAAAAACTGCAAGAACATTGAAGCAGAGGTGATTCTTAACTTGTAAAGATGGGAAAACAAAGAGGTGCAAACATAGAGACATGAAATCTGAGAGAAGTGTTAAGCCACAGGAAAAAAAAATGCACAAACTTCTTCACTTAAAAAATTGCTTTGTTTAGGATCTTACCTTTTACATGCAGGAATACCTGCCTCATGAGAGAAATGAACTGTGAGATATATTCTTGTGTCTGGGTTCTTTGGCTGTTGGCTTGTTCTCAGATTAGTAGCACTTCATTATTATCAAAATCCTTCCCCTACTGAAACTGGGATTTCAACCACTGTGCACGATGTAATTTCTGGAAGAGTAAGCCACACAGAACACTGGACTTAGCCATTCATTAGGCAGCAGAATTCAGTGTCATCCTCTCTATTCTTCCAAGAACTGTTTTAGTTCCCTTAAACTGCCCCGTAGCTCAAAGATGAGTTTATATGAAAGAATTAGTGATATTCCATTTAACATGAACTTAGGATTCCAGAGGACAGTTATAGACACTTGGCAAATCACAATAGATTAATATATTTGAATCCATGCCCAAAATATTCAGATCAATGTCTGAGTTTTTTGGTGGGCAGCTTTTTAGCCCTTGAGACTGACAGAGGTCATGGTACATGCAGTTCATCATTTCAAGGCACAAGAATTAGGCTTTGGCTAATTGGAAGATTTGCCTGTTGTTTAAATTAAGCTTGTTTGCAGTTTCATCAGCCGTGTGGAATCCAGAAAGGCATCAGACTATCCCATCAATTTAGTTAGAAAAGAATAAATGAATAAATAGGTTGACAATTTTCTCCCCTGGGACTCACACTGTCACTACATTGTTTCTCTATTATTAATTACCTATGTAAAAATAATTCACTGTATGGCAGTATATACTACATTCTGCAAATGACTGGATCAGGTTCTTTTCTGTTTGTCTTCCCATGTGCATTTAAATCACTTGGTGTCTGCAAGTGATGTCCAACAGTGTATTCACTCTGAGGGAGGAAGAGGGAAATCAAGTTGCAGACATCAAAGGGTTACAGCCTCCATTTTTGGATTCATACAGTAATAGGGTTAGTTCCTTTATATTTTGTATGAGAGACTAATTTACAACTGCTGCTCTGCTTCTGAGGTTTGGATTTAGACTCTCTTGCAAGCAGTTTGTGTGCAAAGCTAAGATGCAATAAGCTAGTAGATGTCACTGACAGGTCAAGGAGTCCTTCAGATGCTGGAAGCCCACAGAGCCCCTAATGAAAAGGGGCAGAACAGAAGCCAAATACATTTCTTTGAGTCAGAGCCTTTACAAGTGTTCGCTTCGCATACAAAATTTGTGACACAATTTAGTGGATAAAAAAAGTTAAGAATCTGTTTATCTTCAGTGAACCAATACCTTGCAGATGTATTTCACTTAACTGATGGGAGAGGGAAGGAAGGAAATGAGTGGTGGAGGGACTCAGAGTTCTCTCTTATTAAACTTCAGACTTTCATCTACCTTCTACCTGAATGCCAGAGAGACAGGTAAATTCATCTCCATCTATTGCACCACAAATTCTATCCCCAATAAATATTTTTCTTGTATGCCATCTGAATATTTTTTTAGACTCATTCAAATAATGACACATTTCATTTGTGACTTACAGACTTTGCCACACACCTTTTAGCTCCACTGCTGCATTATTATTAATCCTTTAAAACTTGCAAAAACTATGCAAAAACTATGTCAAAGCAGAAATTCAGTCTTCATAGTCCTACATCCCAAAGGGGTCTCATAATATCAGTGCCAGTCCTGTGTAATTTCAAAGCTACTTCACTGATTCTTCCAGGAAACAATTTCTTCAGAGCTGAAGTTTTTGAAAAGGTTCAGACATCCAGCCTCTCCGAAACTGCTACCAATAATCCAGGAGAAACACTTAGAGTATTCTCACGAGGATGAGATGGGTTATTTTTTCTTATGGCCCTCTCCTGTATTCTCTAGAAGAATGGTGCTGTCTTTAAAGCACTCTTCAGACAAAGATGTGGCATTGGGATATAGTAGTAAAAATTTGTGTTCCCATTGGGCTTTCTGTATAGCAGAGAGCACTTTTCAGCATCTTGTATATTATCTGCTCCCTGCACAAAGGAATTCTAAACTAAATTCCTTGCGGGAACTCCCTCCATATAATGCAAAACTTTAATTTGTGCCCTCTGCTTCTTGTATTTGACACAAATTCAAATTGTCTGGCATCTACCATTCTTCCTATTCCCCCAAGAACTTCACAGAGCAAAATGATCTCACCTCTCAGCCTCTCTTTCACAGAATATAGCCCTAATTCCTTCGTCTTATTTGGCACAACTGGTGTACCCCAATCCCTGCATTATTCTGCTTGCATTTGCTGTATCTTTTTCTATATCTTTAATAATTCTTTATAAGCAGGTGATCAGAAATAAGGATGATAGTACTAGTTCCGTAGTCCTCTCTGTAGTCCTAAGGGATAGTCATTTCTAAATACTTAAATCCACTATTTATGTACAATTTGCAAAGGTTTCTGTAAATTTCTGCATGTGTGTGCACCTATTATAATCCTTCTGCCTTAAATTTCATCTCACTGTTTCTCCTGAACTACATTTTCCTGAACTGTATTTTTGCACAGTATGATCTTTCAGAGTCTGGCCCTCTGTTTTGTCCAGCTCCTCATTACTCTAATTTTTATCTAGGTCATTCATCTTTACACACACACACATAGCTTCTTTGTATTGGCAGTGCTCCCTGTTTCTGCATTATCTGCAAATATTTCTGCTTTACAGCATTTTCATTTTCCTTAGGCCTCAGACAAATAGTATAAATAAGAGGAACAAATCTAGACCCAGTTCTCATTAATATAATTCTCTGCTCCTCCTTCCAAGTTAACACCAAAGCATTATGATTTCCCTGTAGTCCATGGTGATCTCACCCCTTAATCCACTCGGACATGTCACCCCCTGTACCATACTGCCTACCCCATATATTAGCCTTATTGTGTCTACTGCTGTAGTGAAAGCATCACGAAGCTTGCATAAATTATATCTACATCTTCCTCTTGTCAGCTCTTTGTTCTTTTGCCTACAAATAAAAACATCAGATTATCAAGACAGGATCATCTCTCTGTTAATCCATGTGATCCCAGTTGATTAAATGATATCTCCGTAAGGGACCCTCAATCCTTCTTCTGATGAATTTTAATACCATTTTCTCCATCAGTGCTGGCCATATTGTTGTCTGCTTCCTTCTGCCATTTCTGACATGGCAAAGCAATGGCTCAGTACTAAAAGATCTGTGGTACATGAATACCTCTTCTCAAAACAACACAGCATGATGATTTCAGAAATAGTCAGAACAATGGCTGAACGCTAAGAGATGCAAGGTACAAGTTACATGAATACCAGTTCTCAAAATGGCACAGCGGGAGGATTTCAGAAACACTTAGCTCCTCCTGTTCCTTGAGAATCTGTACAACATACTGTTGATTGAGCAAATCAGCCAAGAGCTTCACGCAAAGGAACTCTAAATTTTTGACAGATTTTTCTGCACATGTACACAAAGGCAACTTCCAGCCTACTGGAAATATTTACCACTCATAAATGCGTATTCATAAAACTCTATCTGAAACCCCTTTCAAAGTTTAAAAATTTTCTTCTTTGTGCTGGGACCATGATCTCCAATTGCTTCTTATATGAGGAAACTTTGAAATGGTGAGGGATATGATATACATTGCCATAAAGTACAAAGGAAGTTTTACAGTACACACACACAGAAGTTGATACTATTTTTCATTCTGAAGCAGTTTCATTCTGAAGCAGAGCTGGGGTGACAAACAAAAGCTCTAGTGGTGCTCTTGTGATCTGGTGAGCCTGCTCATTCACCACCTCAGCAATCTTCCCAGGAGACCCCCCACAACCTTGGGCAGAGCAGTGTTTGCCAAGAGCCACTGCAGGGAGTGTTGAGGCACGGGTGGTTTCTGCTGGTGTCTTTCTGCTGCAAGCACACAGAAAAACTTTGCAGACCTCAGGACAAGTACTTTTGCCTTCCATAAAGATGAGGGATCACAAGTCACCGTCCACTGTGGTGTGGATATGTTAGGACAGCAGGCTTCTTGGCTGAGTAGGTTTACCTGCTAACTTTGCTGCTATGGGAAGAGGTGTTTGAGCCATCTTAAAAAAAATAAATAATGAATTAATTTAAGGAAAAAAAATTGACTTGGGAGAAACCCTAGTAATGGGGATTTTCTACTCTCATTCAAAGTATCCACATTTTCTTTGCATGCCCAGCGTTTCCCTTCATCTATGAAAATTGGTCCTTCATTCTGTTGAAAAACATATGTGGTTTGCAGAGTTTATCGTCAACATCCTTTAAGCATGCCTCTTATTCAGCACAAGACTGCCTTGATTGTCTTGCTCTTGCTAGGTATCTGCTCTTTTTGCTGTACCAAACTCCAGGAGAGAGAAAAAAGAAAAGAAAAACAGATCAGGGTAACAATCCCCAGGCTAAATACATTCAGGATGAGCCACTATACAATATGGTCTGATTAAAACTCCCCTAAGAATATTGTGTGAAGTGACTAATTCAGAGAGCTTGCAATGTTTATAAGGCCAGGGTCCCATATCTGAAACATACTGTTACTTTTATCTATCACAAGGTTTTTTGGCTCTGACTATTCCTTTCTCTTTGTAAGTTTTATATTTTCCTATCACTAATAGCGGCGATGTCTGCACAGATGTATTTAAAGTTGTATCAAAGATACCCAATAATGAGAGCACACTTACAGGGAATTTCAAAGTCATCTGTAAAATACAATTTGGGGATGAAACTCAGCAAGCAAAATCTCATCCCAGAAGCAAACTCTTTTGTAACGTTAAGGGGATTGGGAGCAGGGGGGAAGAGAAGACAGAAAATTACTGCAAAGATGAACAAAAAAGTGCTTTGTGGGGAAGTGAAGAGACTACCTTCAAAGAGCTTAGAATCCCAAATATTGAAGAGAATATGTGTGTAGACTTAAATGTGATAGACATTTTTACCTTTGAAAGTCAGTTCCTGCTTAAGTTCATGTCGAGTGTCAAGTGTTTGTCCTTCAAATGATGCTGAGTTCTTATTTTAGAAGGCCTGCTCTTCACCCCAAGAACTGACTTTTGCTCAATTAGTTAATTGTGTGCAAACTCCCATCTATTAAATAAACCCGTAAGTGGGCTGTGAGCAAAGTCATATCTTGCTTTTCTCACTTCCCATCTCTTTTGGAGCACCCCTGTGTGAGGCTAGAGTATCTGATTTTTCAATGAGTTCTGATCAAGAAGCATATGCTGGATCACTGTGAACAATTAAGAAATGAGCATCTCTTCTCACTATCAATTCTGATGAGTTAAAAAAAAAAAAAAAGCATTTCTTTTTTGCAAGACAAAAGGATATTTTTCTCTGCATTCCTTCTGATGTTTCGATGCAAGACTGAGTGCACCAAAATATGACCCCTACAGTACCATGGCAATTATCCTGAGCCCATAGGTCCTTTTCCTTACTTTTAAAGCCATGGTTTGTCTGAGAGAAACAAACTAAAGAGTATTAACCAGAATAACAATAAACAACAATGGAAATATGAAGCAGAAGCACCTAGCAAAGCTGCACCAGGACATAGATCACAGAGTCACAGAATCATTTAGGTTGGAAGAGACCTTCAAGAGCACTTAGTCCAACCTATGACCAAATACCAGATGAGCAGACAGTTGCTGAGGACTTTTATACTTTCCATGATGGACTGACTGGAAGCAGGGAAGGAGCAAGGCTGGATCAGCCAAGATCAGCAGCAGATGGCTAAATGGTGTTGGCCAAGAAGTCAACAAGAACACACCTCTCACAAAGAGTGGCTTGTGGGAGGAGCAGGCCTTCAGCATGAGGTGTCCTGCCAGCAGAGGCATGGGCAGCAGAGAGACAGATAGCTGTACCCAGCTGTACCCACAGCAGGAGCATAGGAGGAGTCCTACCTGTGCCTCCCTGACAGCAGCATTTGCTGCAATTTAGCAGAGTGGTGATTTTTCCACCCTTGGCTCATCAGACATGCCAGACACCTTGTTACAGCTGTTCCACACATGGAGGTAAAACAGGGAGAGTATTGCTTTCCTGGAGAGGATCTTTATCCATGATCCAAAAAAAAAAAAAAAAAAAAAAAAGGAGGGGGGACTTCCTTCTTATCCACACTGGTGAATGGAGACCAAAGCCCCGGTTAGGACCATCCTAGCCAGTTCAAACACTTTGCACTTGCATGTACTTTGCAGTTTAGGAAGTTTAGGATATTTGAGAGATAGCATCGCTGCGAGGGGCGGCAGCACCTATGACGCCTGGCAGTGATCATGCTACGAGGAGCTGAATCAAGCAGAAGGCAGGCCCTGCCCCTTCCCCGCGGAGCTGCACTCCCCAGCAGCTGCCAAAACCCTTTCCGCATGCAGGGAATTAAGTTTCACAGACGCCTCTGAATTCACTATTGCATCTATTCTGAGAAATTGATTATATCCAGTCTGAGGAAAGCAAGGCAAAAACATGCTAGGAGATCTGCCCAAGGTCACATCACTAATCTATTGGAGAGCTTGAAATGGAGGGGAGATAGAGCTGCTGGCTCCTTCCCCTTTGATTAATAACCAAATTGACATGTCCTCTCTTACGCCCTGGTCTAAATCCAAGTTAATTAAACCAGCTTTGGGTGTGAACATTATTAAATCAGTTGAAACCTGGCTAATATCAGATTAACTTGCACCTGCGGATGTAAATACACCAGTTAAACCTGCTATAACCTGTTTTTAAACAAAAATATGCAAATCACCACAGTGGTCCCACCAGCCTGGCTGGTTTGGTGTGGAATCACACCTCCGTAGGCTAACACTTCGGTGGTGCTAGGAAAAGCTCTGCATGGTAAGCAGGAGGGGAAGAAAAGAACAGACAAGCAATGCTGTGCCTTGCAACACAGTACTAATACAAGAGGATGTAACTGTCAGCTGAAGATCCTCTAAATTTTCAGTTGAAAGAGTTATCTCTGCAAAATATATAATATTGCAGCTGTAATTATGAGGAATTGGGATTATCTATTCAAACAGTTGAGTAGCCTAGGGAAGTAAGCCGTGGAGGAAGACACAGTGTCTCTAATTAAACTAGCTGACCCAGTTGGGAAAAACAGACAAACTATGGCTCTCATAAGCCCTTCTGTGGGTCCGAAATGAAAGCCATGGATTTCAAGCTAAGAGCAGGCTGGGAACAATTGCTCTGAGTGTTCGACCTTCCACAAAGCTATTCAGCAAAGTCATGCCTTGCATGTGATACTGAGTGTGTAAATACAGTTATCTGAATCTCACTGTTCCTGTGTTTCCTTCATTTTACATTGCGTAAAGCACAAAAAATGCAACAAAGCCCCTTCTTACTGGTCTTCCAGCATTGCCATTTCATGGTAGCTGCTTGGTCTTGACCATCACCACTTAAACCTATTAGGTCAATGTTTCCTTGCTATGCTGATGTGTCTTGTGGGCTAATTACTGAGGAAGCAGTGACTGCTTTAAAGAGAAACTCCTGCGAGGAATCCGGTGGTGAAAGGAGCCTGGCTCACATAGAAGCACTTGAAAGGAAATACCAGATGCCAAGTGCTTTGGTCTAGAGGCTCTGTTTTCCTGGCTGTGGGCAAAACATAGGAGTGAAGCCAAAAGGAGAGTCACATCAGTACTGAGCATCATTCTTTGCTCAGTCTTTTACTCTGAAGATCCTTGTGGGTGGAAATTAGGTTCTCATCAGAGATAGATATTGCCAGAATTAGCAGCAAAAAAAGTCTGGTCTTGCCATCAGAGGTTCATTAGCATACAAAATGTCTCTATAAGAAAGAATTGTGTCAATCGCTGATGCTGTGCTCCATTGTCTTCAGTGTTGCTGTGCTCAGGCAGAATAGTTCACCCACCCTTACTCTGAGATAATTCACACTCAGATCACTGCAATGTTATGGAGTGAGGGGTTGTGTAGGAAGAAAGTGCTAAAACTCTATTCAAATTATACTTTACAAGCGTGAAAAACAACTAGATGGAAGCAAAATTCAAGATAAATAGGGGGAGGAGAATGGTTAATTACCTTGCACTTTGCAAGGACTGTGTTAGCTTCAGATAGGCTCCCTCAGTGTGGGATAGATAATTCCCAAGAATATCACCACAGTGCTCTTAGAAAGATAACGCTGAAAAGGGAAACCAATTTTAAGGAAAACAATGTTATTTAAAAAGACACTGATTTCACTGTATGGTCATTTTGAAGTGGGCAAATTAACAATTAAAAAGGCTCTCATGTACCGTAATCTCTGATTGTTCTATTTTAATAGCTATCTCAGTACAGAAGACTCTCTTCAGTAGCTAGAGATCTAATTTCTGTTAATTTTGTGCAACTCTAACAGAGCCACTGATGTTCATTTGTAATGTGGCCCACAACCCCTCCCCTACCACCACTGCTTCTAGGAATATATCTCTTGAAAACACACTGATTATCAGTGGAATTTCTCTGCTAGCTATGAGCTTTTGCAGTCCAAACCAAAACTGCTGATCAGTTCGGAAGTGGCCATGAGAATGTATAACAAATGTGACATCAGGAAACTAACCCTCTTTTCCCAACTGCGCTCCATATCGTTTCACCATCTGGAAGTACTGTGAAAGATGAAAATGCTCACTTCAGCCTGCACCCTGATATCAGAGCTCAGGAGGAGAAATCTCAGGTTCTCTGACTCCCCGTTGCAGCATTATCCAAGGGCCGTGCTGTCCACAACACATGCATTTTAATAAGAAAACCTTTATTTGCTTATATACTGCTTAATCTAAGGGGAACTGGGAGATGAAGACAGACCTTTATATGTGTTAGCTGCTTCAGTAGGTTTCTGTGTGTCCTGACTGAAGTGTTTACTCATGGTCACACATGAAATCTGTTGTTGAATGAGTAATGGAATATCTCTTGCCCTAAGAGGAAATTATTGGGTTAACATTAAAACATTCTACTTTCCTAGTGCTGATACCAATTACCACAGACCTACTCCCAAAGAGGAGCATGAGACTATTACAGCAGCAGAGGTAAAACAGGAAAAAGCCCCTGTTTTGCAGCAAAAGCAAGCCTGTTTGAAGTATTGCTCAGTAATGTCTAGTTGACCATTATTGACTGAGCCAACACAACACCTGTTTTGAAACTAGTGGAAATGGGAAAAGTACATGCCTATTACTTTCTATTACGAAATGGCTTCTTTACCTCTGCGGTGAACTAAATATGTTCATCAGTAAAGGGTTAAAGGAATAACAGAACTGTATAGCTTGCTAGGCTGGTTACAGCTAACCCATATACACAATTTCAGGGGCCTACCCTTGCTTCCCACTTTGAAACCTGACCTCACCGCTCTGGCTTCTGTTATGCAGAATGCTAATTATCCTGCAAAAATGATACTGCAAAGTGCTGTGTGTGCCTGTGCTGTGACTTGGGGGGGATGGGGTTTGTGCTTTAGACATCGTTAGAGCAAGACAAAGTTTTATCTGAAACTTTTTAACATGAAAAATGACTCTCACCCCAGAAATAAATTATTTCTTGTACATTTTTCATTTTACATTTTTTTTGAGTTTGTCAAGTAAAACAATTTTTCATTTTTCTAGTTTTTGGGCTTCTGTCTTCCTTTTTCCTCTCCCCTTTTAATCCATAGGAGCAAGGAAAACAGACAAATAAAACTAACAATAAAAAAAAATGTAATATGTGGTGAGATAAATACCTAACAAATGTCCAAAACCTAAAGAAACCAAATTAAATATTCTTTGTACATAACTTTAAAAAATGACATATATATTTTTCAATATGTATGCAATACACACAGTGTCTCTTTTGGCAGTTCTGATCATAGTATGTGTTCTCCAAGCTAGAAGAGCATTAAACCAGCATTTCACTACAATGCCGGTAAGTGAGGACAGAGCTTGAGCTGTATGTTTCCTAACAATTCCATTGAGGGAATTATTTTTCTCCCTTTTGATCAGAAGGATGAAGTCTTTATGTCTATTGCAAGTGCATGTATCTTTGTGCAGTTAAGGAAAATAAATCCATATATTATTTACTAGTTCCATTTCCCTCTCATAATTTAGATTCAGAGTATTGGGAACAGCAGAAAAATAAATAAATAACCAAAGCACATAAGAGCAGCTAAGGTTCTCAAACTCCTTCACGGAAGTGGGTCAGAATAATTGGTCCCCTTCTACATACGAAGCTGTTGAAGAACAAAGAGAAGCAACAAACTAGACTCAGTGCCAGAGTAGGGAATATTATCCATGTTTCCTAATTCCTGCCATTATTTGCTCTCCATAAAACCTCATCCACAGGCAGGGTGTTTGGGGGTGGATGAAAGAAGCTTCCTTTGACATTTTCCCTAGTACTTCAGGTATGACAAGAAGCTATGTCTCCTGGAAACTGCTTCCACTAGAAGAAGCCTTTCCAAATTGGAAGGTTATTGGAACAGAAATATGATTGGGATTTTCAGCCAGAACAAAAATAACCATCAACCCAATATTGTTCCAGTCTCAGGTAACATTTTGCTGACACATGTGGCAATGTTTGTCTACTGAGACCTCAGTGCTGGCCTATGACCCAAAATTATTTTCAGGGTGCATTTGTGTGACTTTGACATGCCAATTCATGTCTTGCAGTTCCACACCAAAAAGCTGGGGACAATAATTTCCTTGTCATTGAGAAATACTTTGCAGTCTCCCTAGACTGAGTCCTTCAGGGGAACCCGGTATGACTAGCATCACCTGGCATACTGTGTGTCTGCAAGTCCAAGAGCAAGCAGTGAAGCCAAAACACTACTATTTTCCTAAAATGTGTGGCTCTGCAACTCAAAAGCTATACGCTACCTGGAGTATACCCTCAAATACACCCTGGAGTATAACCCCAAATAAATGTTTTCTGGCAAGCCGTGGTAGGGTAGAGCATGGCCCGATTCATCACATTCTAATTCATCAAATTCTAGTATCTAAGACCACCCCTGATATCCAGCCTATTTGTATGGTCTTCAGATAACCAAATTCCCAGTATATCAGACATATGCCATTACCTTCAGTAGGAAAAGTCAGATTTTCGAGACAGGTCATATGAAGGTTTTAAAGCACTTCCTCCACCTCATTCAGAAATTCAGATAGAAAAGCCAGCTCTCAAAGACATAACTTGGCTTTTGTGATATGCCCTGAAGGACTACAGTAGGTCCAGAAATCAATGACTAGATTGAACTGCATCATAAACATGCTGTAGCTCTTTTTCACCTGGGACAGCTATATCAATGATAATTTTATATTACTTAAGTGCTTACAATCACATGAGAGAGGACACAATACTGTGAGAACTGTTTATACAAAGCCAAGGAGCAGGTTTTAACATTGTAGGATACGTGGCAGGTTTTTCTCTTTGCTGAAGAGTAATGTTGCAAGTCAAGCAAAGCTGCAATTCCTATAGCTATAATGTATACGTCGGTGTCAAGTAAACGGCACTACTGGGAGTGATGGGTGGTTGTAGAAACATGAGCAATACCCCCTTGCATAGGGCAGTAGGTAATTTTATGTTCATCCAGAAGAGAAGAAAAAAATGTGAGAGAGTGAAAAGCAGAGCTGGAAAAGATGGGGTTGCTCCCCTGGTGCTCCCACCTCCCAAGTCAAGCAGGGATTTTCCCTCTCCCCATTTTTTAAGGTCCTTTGCAGTACAAACCATTCTATGATTCTGTAGTTTGCAGGGACCCTGGAAACCCAAAGGACAGCAGGCCATTTCAAGGAACAGCCTGTGGAAAGCTTCAGCCCCTTTGGAAATGCCAGCAGGGTCTGATTAAGTGAGACAGAAGGGTGAATGTATATGTTTCACTAACACTGACCTAGCTCTTGGGTTCTTGTCTCCTACATTCACCTATCAGTGGGAAATCTCTCTTGTCGATGCAGAAAATAAATTTGTTTGCTTTGCGGTGTGTATGTCTTACAGCACTGTGATCTGTTCTCAAACAATGACATAAACACTCCTGAACTACATTGCTATGTAGGATCTAAGCAACATCATGATGTAGGCATATGTATGTCTGTGAAGTCTGATAGGATGAAAGATGTGTTTTCATATCTCTGGGATTTAGAAAACACAATTTGAGAGGCACCTGTTACTGTCCATTGTTACCAGCGAGCATCCTGAACAATACAAAACTGAACAGAATCCCAGTTAGACCTAAAGTCCACATGGGGAATAGGTTTGCAAAAGATACAGTATCAAATTTTACTTCAAATACACCATTAATTTCTATTTTAAATAAAATATACTGTCACTCTTACTTCTAGTTCAAAGGTTTTGTTTGAGAGTTTATAAGTAGAGGAGAGAATGACTAGACAGCACACTGAAATTTGGCAAAATTTCCCTCCCTCAAAATGTTTCTGTGGCAAAAAGCTGCATCCAGCCGCTCCTCAATCCAGCAATGCACACTGACCTGACAAATATGTGGTGCACACAGCAGTTGTTTAGTGCTCAATTTCAGCTCCTTGTGGTTGCTGGTTAACAAACAATAGTCAAAAAAATGCCATTTCTGGTAACTTGCAATAAGCAGCACAGCAAATTCTCCCCCTGCTATATCTCATATCTCATTTTAAAGGCAAACTCCTTCATCACCACACAAACTAGCTGCCCCCAAGACACCTTGATCCCCAGCATGTACTCCCAACATGTGCTGAATAATGCCAATTTTTGTTCCCACAAACAAATTTGAACGAGTACCACTGTGCTGTCTTCACTCACTTCTGGCAGCAGCCAGTCCAGGCAGGGGCTGAGAGAGTCATTTCATTTCACACGCAGCTCTCAGTGAATACCACCATCTGCTTTAGGTGGTTAAACGACCCCTGCCTTGGGTCTGAAAATTCCCGTCAAATCCTGCAGCTTCTGACACTGGATAATTTCAGCTTTCTGCTATGCTGCCTTTGTAGACTATGATAGACTTAACCTACATTTATACAAGTGGAAGAGGGAAGAGTTTGACCCTTTTTGGTTTCCTTCAGGAGGTCTCAGAGGACAGTGGTCTTTCTGTGCTCCTCTCCCACTGCACAGACCCCCATCCCCTAAACTGCACTGACTGTGTGAGGGAGCACATGGCAAAATGGGATGATGAACTCACCCAAGTCTGCAAAAATGCAGGGAATATATTTAACCTAGATCAATTTTGCTACCCCATTTTAGTCTATAGCCTCAAAACTCCATTCAGCCCACAGAGAAACTCACGGAGAACAGCAAAGACACACAAATGCACTTTATGAGCTTTTTTTTTTTTTGAATACCAGTTTACCTTCATTCACCCAAGAGTGGTGTGCAGATGTGGCTTTAGTCAGCTCCTCAGACCCCTTCCCACCAAGCCATTAAGGAAAGCAGAGCTGGGATCAATTACAACTTGCTTCCTTGGCCTGCCTTTTTGCTGGGTAGGGGCAGATAAATGGTGAAAAGGCTGCTGCAGCCTTGTTAAATCACTCTCTGAACATGCCACTCCAGGAATGCCCAACACAGAATAGATCTGAGTGATTCACCACCCTTGAATCAGCATGTACCTCAATGCTGATGTCATGAATTTTCCATTAATTAACTGATATTCATTAATTTCTGATATATCCACAAACCAGAGCTGATAACATTTGGTTATCGTATATAACAGAATACAATGGTACATACATAGTAACTCTGATGTCATTCGCCAGAAAAACAAGAGTGAATAATATAAAAGATGCTTGGAAATTAATACCCTCCACGTGAATAAAATTAATATATCCAAAACTAAGTTATTGCAATAACCCCTAGGGTTTCCAGATCAGATTGGTGTTTTAAATATGCTTATTTCCTAATATTTTGCAACAGACAGGTGACAATAATTGTGTGATCATGGTTATAACCCAGGTGTGACTGCTTCCAATACTTTTTAACAGGTGCAGGGGATAGTTAGAGGCATCAGCTTCCCCTCAGCAGAACTGCCAAAATTAGGACTGGCTTCTTTGCAGGAATTTAGAAGGTATAAATATCCAGAGGCAACAGATATTTATTTGTAAGCCTGCAGGTAAAAGCAAGTGGTAATAGTAATTACAAAGCAATACATTTCTAATTGCAATAGATCACACCCTTGAAGGCTAGACTTTCAGATTAGTTTCTCAGTCCTTAAGCATACTAAACAGCCCTTTAGCAGGATACAGTATGCCTTCAGCAGGATTGAGGAAGTAGAAAACACCTGGTAAAATCTTTTAAGGTTAGATGGGGAGGTATAACCTTGCACACACACACACACACACAGCCACACAGACAGACGTTTTACCAAGTCCTGGAATCAAAAAAAAAAAAAAAAAAAAAAAAAAAAAAAAAAAAACAACTACCAAAGCCAATAAAAGAAAATTTGCTTAAAGCTTCCACATTCAAAGCAAGTGTTCAGGTTCCCCAGGATAGAATCCATATGAAAGAAAAAGGTGTTATTTATTCAACATATTATTCACCATGAGGCATCAATTACTGTACAACCATTTCATAACCAAGATTGGACACGAGACAGACCTGGCCTCCGACACAATGGCACAAAACAAGCAGTCACACTCACAGTATTTCAGAGGCTCAGGAAAGCACACTGCTTATAGCTGCACAAGGACAAAAACCTGCTGCCAGTCAGAGAGTTCAGGTGAGCAAGCAAGAAAGAGCTTGATTGTTAAGCCAGGGTAACTTGCAGTCTCCATGGACCCTCAGAAAGAAAAAATAATTAAAAAAATAATAATAATTAAAAAACAAAACAAAACAAAACCAGAGACCTAAAGCATAATTATTAAATTGCACAAGCTGCTTTTTTGTTTTCGTAAGGGTTATAATATCAGTAGTCTTTTTTTGAAAGCCCCAAGGGAAAGACTCTTTGAGAAGCTATTTATATGTCTTCAGTTTTATCCTACAACAGTATGACTAGTAAACCTTACCAAGAATCTCATGCATGATATCATTTAGGACTTTCACTTAAGTGCTTTTCTGAATTAGAAAACAAAATCCTCCTTCTCTAGTGTTTACATCCTTCCAATTTGCCTTTCATATCACTGCTTTTTTAACCAGCTTAGCTGAGAAACTTTTGTTCTGTTTTATTTTTTCCTGTACTGTTTCAATCTTTTTTTTTTTTTTTTTTTTTTTTTTTCCAAATAATCTGTGGCCTAGAAAACCAGGATCTTGTAGCAACAATTAACAGGAATGGAAGAAGTGACCCAAACCCGAACTGCTTTAACTTGGAGCACAGACCTAATACTACACACTGCCCTTGTCCTCTATAACTTGAGCTCTCATCAGATTATACTTCACATACTGGGAGATTCCTTATGTACTGGGCTTTTGTGGAGAGAATGGATGGTGACTCATAACAGTCTTAGGCAGTGTCAAGAAACAGCTTAGCTGACAGCCCTTTGGAGAACATAAAAAACAGCTGATCTGCACCTCCCAGGAAGCACTGTCAGATATGGACTTCAGGAGGAGGAAAGAGACCAAGATATAATAGAGACTAAAGGGTCTTTATAGCCCTCCTGTCTTCTGCCCTTCCTCTCACATACCCATCCCCTACTGCCCCTTTCCACCCTCATGTTGACGTCTCACCCCTCTCATTGTTGCAGCTCCCTTCAAGCTCTTTCAGCACTAAAGAGAAATTGGGCACTATGCAACAGCTCTGCAAAATATGTGTCAGTGTGCACACTTGCACCCGTATACATGTCTGACATACCAAGTCTTCCCACCTTGGATCCAGTAATGCAGCCACCCCTGTTGTGTGAGTCCAGGCAAAGAACATGTACCAGACCAGAAAAGCAAGAAAGGCTAAAGCGTCCCCTTCATTTCTGGCTACATGTTTCTCTAAACAGAGCAGAATATTTACACCAAAAACATTCCTATATTAAAGTGTATGCTTCTTAAAGGAAACATTCAAATTTCTATAGAAAGCACACATTCATTGCAAAAAGTGAGGGGATAACTTGTCAAATATCCAGTTTTCCATTGTATGAGAAATTTTCACTCAGACCTCCTCAGCTTATTGATGGTTTTCAGGAAGCAGACTAGTGCTCTGTACAAATTCGTTCTGACTGTATATGCAAGGACTCTGTTTACCCTTCAGAGTCTAAGAGTGCTGGAGCACTTCCATACCTACCACATCACCCTTCTCCAGACCCAGCCCTAAATGTATTCTCCAGTAGATTGGCATGCAGGGGCCACACTGCAGCTTCCAGACATCCTGGAGGGCTGACCTTTGATGGTAAAACACAGACTCTTCACCTCACTAGCATCATCAGAGATGAATAGGGGAAAACTGGAGAAAAAAAAAAGAGAGGGCAAAATCTTCAGCACGCTGGGTTGGCCCAGTCAAACAGCTGATGCATCCAAGTTGTTTCAAGACCCCTCGGGAGCCTCTCTTCATTTTGAGCATCTCCACAGCAAGTGGCAACAGCACCCAGCATGGGCAGCATCCATCACAGCCACAGGGCAGGCACATAATCCCTCCTGTTTCTCCTCCTCTTGGGCAGTGAACATTACGCTTTCCTCACCCACCTTGGCAATTTGCAGATGTTAAACTACACTCATAAGGGCCTATAAAATGCAAAAGAAGCCAAACAAGAATTATAGCTCAAAAAATTATATTAGGAAGGAAGGAAGGAAGGAAGGAAGGAAGGAAGGAAGGAAGGAAGGAAGGAAGGAAGGAAGGAAGGAAGGAAGGAAGGAAGGAAGGAAGGAAGGAAGGAAGGAAGGAAGGAAGGAAGGAAGGAAGGAGGGAAGGAAGGAAGGAGGGAAGGAGGGAAGGAAGGAAGGAAGGAAGGAAGGAAGGAAGGAAGGAAGGAAGGAAGGAAGGAAGGAAGGAAGGAAGGAAGGAAGGAAGGAAGGAAGGAAGGAAGGAAGGAAGGAAAAGAAAGGAAGAAATAGCTATAAAGGTTCTGGAATTAAAACAATGTCTTTTCCCAGGCTCCTGCTGAGATCTAGGTGCATGCAACATTTCATGCAAATCAGATGTAATTTACTGTGTGATTTGTTTCTTCAATAAAAAAGTGAGAATATGGAGAACAATAATTTTCCTACATTTTAGCTACACATTTCTCCATAAATAGAATAACTATTATAATGACTTCTTATATGTGCTGGCAGAGTGATTGCCTCTGTGTGAAACACAGGGAGATCATTTCTGTGTTATGCTCCAGATGCTTCACAGAGTTCAGTCATACATGTATGTGTATATGTACGCAAATACATTCATGTGCACACACATATGGTACTAATGTACTAATTATGTTACTATATACAGATGTACTGTATACATCTGTATATTCAGTATAAAATGTATGCTAAACAACACACATGTTTTTGTGAGTGTGTGTGCGCGTACCTACCTGTGTGCACGCATATATCAGCCATTCTGCTCCCATTGTTCCTCTTGTCCAGAACAACCTTATTCCTCCAGACAGTATGGCAGGGATCCAGCTGCTGGTGACAAAAATAAGGTTATTGCTGTCATGGATTTCCCAAAGGTAAACACTTCAACATTGCAAATGAGAGGTATTTTATCAGTCGCTATGCGGGCATCTAGGAATTGCTAGATTAAAAATACATCCATAATCAGCTCTAACTTGCAAGCAAATGTAACGGTGTCAACATAACTTGTACTGGTGTTGCCATCCAAAAGTGTTGCGACACTTTCTTCTTTACCTGTACTTCCTAATATCTAACACTATGGGGGGTTACAAAATGGTAAGCATGGAGTCCTTCAGCTGAAAAAGAATAGATGAGCAGTTATTCCTGAGGTATGAAATGGGACAGTACAGTAGATAAGGCATTACCACAGTATCATCTTCCAAGAAGAAAATCAAAGCATAAAATTTTCCTCACATGTATATTATTCAAATTAACCTGCTATTTAATCACAAAAAAAAAGGGGAGGGGGGAGGGGGGCTTGGGATAGGGCCATTCAGGGGAGAGACATTTTTGTGAATATTTTATAGAAGAAATCATATCTATAATTTTGGGGAAGTGTGCACAAAAGAGGACAAGATGCAAGGTTACGAAAAGGAGAAAATGCTTATTCCATCTGTAAAATGGACCAGTAAGTTTAGACACATGCAGATGTATGCAATGTGTGTGTGTGACAATAAATTTTTATAATAAGCCTACTTGGAAAGTAGAAGTGAAAAAAATAGGTAGATAAATTACAGTGAACTTCTGGTATTATTATATATTAAAGTATTTTATCACAAATAACTCTGTGGCACTTACCTAGAAAACCTGGATTGGGTGTGAGGTGTGGGAGGGGGAAGTTATTCTGGTAAAGTAGAGCAGCTATTTTCCCAGATGAATAGTAATGGGAGAATAATAAATTCTTGATTGCATTTTCTTGCTTTTTGACATTGTGTTTTAGATTTGTCATTTGTATATATTAATACATAATCAGCTTTGCAATAAATTCTGTTTGGGAAACCATTTCTTGATGGTCTTGATAGATTTGTACATAGAAACATAAAGGTAGACATCAAGAAGAGATGCTTATTCAAGATATAAAATGAAGAACTTAACCAAAAATGCTGTGTTTATTTGTAAGTATAACAAAATAAAAGAATTTGAAGAAAAGCAAGGGACATAAAACATGTATTTCATTAAAAATAACAGGTAACATTTGCTGTGAAGACAATATTTCAATGTATTAAAAAAGAGACCATGCTCAGGCAATGCAGAAATAGTAATTATATTTTTCATCAGAGAGAGGGAGGATAATGGAGAAGAGTCAGTGTTGTACCAGGTCTGAGAAAGAGAATCACCATCTGTATGGATGAAAGGCCGTGTGTATGCCACTCTCAGTTCCTATGGCAAATCTGCTCTTTCAAGGCTATTTCACCTTTCTTTGACCCTCTTCTCTCTAGTAATGGGACCGCCCAGGTGCAGATATAAGAGCTTCTCTGGATCATTTGAACTGTCCCCAATACTTGCTGAAGACAGCATCTACTGCTAGAACCTGACCCACCCTACTCCCTGGCACAGGGCACACAGAAACTGCACCTGTCTCCTTCCAGTGATGAGCATGACTTTTACAATCTTTCAGACATCTTAGCTTGAACAAGTGCTGCAAGTTTGCATTCTGCCCCGAAGGTGCCCAAGAAGGCTAAAAGCTTAAAGATTTCAGACTTGCAGAAGTCTGATCACATCCACACAAAATCTCACTCCTTGAGTGGTCTCTTGAGAAAATCCATCCAAAAGAAAGTCAAGGCTTAAGAAGTAGCTGTCTGGAGAAAGCCTAAATGAGTAGCTGCAGATAGACACATAACTTTTAGATGATTAAAACAAAGCTAAATCTCATCCTAAGTACCCAGCCCCTCAACAGGAGGAAGATCTTGTAAGGTGCTCAGAAGTCCATGTAGTTTGGTCACTTGGCATCTCTCTTCAGGAGCTCACAGTTGCCAGGAATTGACACAAGAATGAGAAACCTAGCTGCCATGCCTCTGCTCCAAGCAGGTCAGCACTCTTTTTTCCTGCCTCCTTAATCCCCTGAACTGTCTTGGGTTCAAGAGCAGATGAGGGAATATCACTTTGTTTTGTTCCTGGGGTAAATTCCCAAAGTGCAAGGCATCTCCCACTTGGGGCATTTCTCTGCCAGCTACTTGGTGTACTAGCAGTCAGAGCTGGGCAAGCCTTTCACAGTCAGGAGCTGAGTCAACTTTTCTCTCATTAACACTTTTTGTAGACAGGTGGAGATTTCCTTGAATGTCCTTGCTATTTGTTTTTTGCTTTTTCCTTTTTTTTTTTTTTTTTATTTTTCCCACCAAATCACCAAATCATTTCATATATGCAGTGCCTATGCAGAGATTTTGTTGCATGTGTTAAAAATTTGGGATTTCAGCTCTTGCAAAGGTGTATAGTGCACATTGTATTTTCAAAGTTTGATTGGAAAAGTATGACTGTGAATTGTATTAACTTTGACAAGGGCCAAGTCAAAATTTGCTTCCTGCCAATAACTGACAGTGTGAGCTGAAAATTCACCACTTTGTTGGAACATTTATATCAGCAAATTGGTTTTCAGGTGTATTGCTGGTTTTCAAATGCTCTGGTAATGAGGAACATATTAAACATCTAGACTGATTTATAGGAAATGCACTCAGAACAGGTGCTGCTACCTCAGCCCAACCTTATTTGCTAACTGAATATGAATAGCAATGTTTTATACTAAACCTGAGCAGACCCCAGTGTAGGTGACAGGATACCTTAGTCCATCTCTCTCAACACAGATGGTTTTCTTATGAAGCAATTTCTCGGTCTCAGGCTGAACTCTTTGTTTTCTGGAAAGAAAAAAAAAAATCAATTTGGGGGCTCCAATAGCTGGTAGACATTTTTATGATCACTACAATGCAAGTATGTATTCAGAGGGAATTTTTCAACACTCCTGGAGAAGTAGTAAACAACTTCTTTACTGCCTGATAATGCAGAGATACTTACTTTCATCAAAATAAATCTTGAACAGGTTTCAGTACTCCTCCGAAATGAGAGGTTCAGGGACTGGGACAGGAAGACCTTGGAAGGGAATGATACTTTATTGATTTACTTGGGTAACTATTTTCTTGGCAGTACTTAGCATGGGTGCAAAATACCTATTATGTGCTGACTGTAATTTTTTATAGCCCTCATTTAAAATGATGAAGTGGTTATTCCATGCTTGGTAGGGCTTTGTGTGTTTTGTAAGACACAAGCTGTGCTTCCAAAGGCTGCACAAGCCCAGTGAGCATCCAGCCACATATTTTCTGCTGCCTTTCAGATTGTTTGGGTATGGGGTTTTATCTCAATACACCTGAAAATGCACACCTTCCCCACTTGTGTCCCCATGAAGGTAGTGAGTGGAATGGCAACACCTTTTCATGGGGAAGGTTTCATAACAAGTAGTAATAATATATCCCCTGTAATATATCCGCTACAGAACAAATTCTTCCATTTTCCTTCCCACAGTGGGTACGGATCCCACTTATAGATCTTACAAATCACAACTCTGAAGGGATTTGGGAAGCAGCCTACTTATAGCAACCACCAAAAAGCACTCTTCACCTTCCATTTTCTAAAGGAATCATCCCAAAGGAAATATTTTTTGCTACTTGAATCTGAGGCAAGAAGGTCTTGTAAGTCACCAGTTCTAATCCTGTGGAAGGCCTGTCAAAGCTTATTTCAAATTGAATCTCTTTGCCCCAAATGCTGGTATCCCTGTAATTTAATAAAGGAGTGGATGCATGTAGACATGTTTCAGACGCGTATTCCTCCCTGGGCTGTCCCCCTGCATCTCCATGTTTGGAAAAGAAGGGACATCACGGGTGCAAACTGTTAGCCTATTGTAAAATTAACACTTTTCTCTGTTTACTTACTTGGAAACAGAAGAAAGAAAATTGACTGAAGAAAATCAGCATATGGTTAAACATTTGGATGGAAAACAATGGTAAGATTTTGCCCTGTGGTTTGTCCTATAGCCAACCAAAGTCCACTTATGGTAAAATCAATGAAAATATAAGGCACCTAATATTGGATCAGGTGAGATTTGACTCAGTAAGTATTTTACATTGCAAATGTTATACAGAAAGATAAAACATTTGATTAACTGATTCTGGCAGCCTGGCACACTACAAAAGAAAAATTAACATATATCCTACAATCCTCAGCAATTACAGTGTACTTAATCTGGATTTTTCTTTATAATGTAACTGCAAAAAAAATAATTTGAAAGTGTAATCGTTAGCAACAAGAAGACAGAATTACTAGCAAGCCAGGGAAAAGAGAATTAGACGGTAGATACTACCTCTACACATGCAAATGCTAGTAGTAACTCCTTGAAATTGCAGCTGATGGCACTAGGTTGGAGCCAGTGCTGTGGATAAACATAAGTACTAATGCATGGAGGAGAAGTTTTTCTACATAATCTTTTCATATTTCTGTTAAACTATAACCGTCTGCCTATCAAAAGGGCCCAGCTTTAGGACAGGGGGTGCTGCCTGGTGAGGTGGCTCCAGCTCAGCATCCCCAGCCTTGCTTCCTGGCAAAGCGGATGTATTTTGTGACACCACAGTTTTAAGTGACAGATGTGCCCAAAACACAAGTTTGGGGCTGTGATGCATTTGAAACCTTGTCCTTCTGCTCATTTATGATAGGTGAAGGACAACCAAGTCCCCACCATTTTTTGAGGGTGACAGGGCTTTTTGTGACACTTCCAGAGCTGTAAGTCATCTATTCCTCCTGCAGGGATGATCTGCCCTCATGTAATTAAGGAGTTAGTACTAACCATATGGCTGATTACAGCAATTATTACAAACACAATGTCTAATGAAGGCAAAAGTATGGTAAAATAATTAGACTTAATTATGACATTCACATTTCAAATTATTCACTTATACTATGTGAAGAATGAGAAATTCCCTCTGAAATAGAGCAAGTTTAAAAATCCCTGCATTCTGCAGTGGGAGCCGTGTAAGGAACAGGTGGATGTGTTTACAAAGTCCTAAAAGGTGAGACTACCTAAAATACACAGGATTTTTTGTGGATTTTTTTTCCCCCATCCACAGCCTTTTGTTTTTGCAGGTAACTTTCCCTCCCAGCCTAGGCTGGCTGCTGCTGTGCTCTCACAGTTGTGTGGAAGCCTCAGGCATGTCAGAAAGGCAATGAGGAACCTGGAAAAATTCCCCAGCTTTCTAAGCCCCCTGTTATTTTACACTTTTGAGCCTAGTTCCTGAAAACAGTTTTGCTCAGGAGGGTCTCTTTGGACTTTCTTGTAATGGTGAGCATGACCCAGAGCTCTGATGGGCAGTCCCACCTTCCACCATTTGAAGAGCTCCTCCTTCTCTTTTGCTTCCGTAAGCACATCCATCTGGCCTAAGTCAATTTTAATTTACAAACAGCAGTCTCATTTTAGAAGTTTGTAACACACACTTGCACATAAAATATTCGCTGCAGTGGTAAAGGGGAGTTTCAGGCCGGTGCATTTGTCACAGTGCTCAAAATTCCAGCTGTATCAATTCGATCAATTCATTTTACAGTGCTATTTTCATTAGCTAATCCTGGGGAGTTTGCTGCATGGCATCTATTAAGTACACACTCACACGCACATTCAGAGCAGGAGAGGACAGATTTCATTAAAGTGCACCACAGATGGGAAGATATCCAAGTCACTTCCAATACATTATATTAGCTCAACCGGAGGTTTTCCTTAGAGTTCACACAGTTCATGATTAAAGCTTTTCTTTTGACGGCCTGAGTCACACACTCAAGTATGTGCTTCATGGTCACTGCCCGCTAGCTGGGAAATACTTGTGCTATGTGGCCTAAACTTAGGCATGAAAATTATTTTGACACAATTCCTGGTAAGAGCACTTGGTCCACTCTACTCCATGTCAATATGAAAGTGCTTTTCATGTGGCCTCTTGCTTTATTCACTGTAACAACTCAGTGGGAACCTGTAGGGTTAATCACAAACCTGTGTATGAATGGATGCTCTTCACATAACCTGAAGCTATTTCTTCTGCATAAAGGCATCAGTGATAACTTCGGAATGGTTACTGTAGCGTTTTGTCAACCCCAGGAACATGTGCAGGCACATGGCACATTGTGGAAGGAAAATAACCCCTTTTTAAAACAAAATTGCTTGGTACACGTCTTTAGCTCCAAGATACCTCTCAGGCTCCAGAGCCCATTTCTGTGGTGGGCACCCAGCTCTGGGCCCTGCTGAAAGCAACACTGAGAGCTTGCAAAGACTGTGTTTTACATCAGCAGCAGAACTGAACTGTGGGTGGCTACCTCCAGCCCCTGGGGCCTCCCTGGGCAGAATCAGCCCCGCTGTGGCGTGCCCCTGCTCTCCTTTCTCATCGCTGAGCTCCGGCAGTGAGGCTCTCCTCCAGTGCTGCTAATGCTCACCAGGGGAAGCAAGAACTTGGGGCAGGCAGAATCTGAAATTACAGCGATATACAGAAGCAGAGGGGAGCCATCCTTCCTCGTGAAGTGAATTTCAGCCAGGAGACAGTGCTACTGGTGTCTGAGTAACATAATGACAGCGTCCACTTGCCAGGTCATTACCAGTTCTGTGCAACAAAGCATACCTCTCTGAACACCCCTGGGTGCCACAGCAGGGCACCCTGCAAGCTGCAGGTCAGCCCAACACGCCATGCAAATATTTTTCTTTTTTGACATGCTCAGTATCACCTGGGGTTCTCTTCTGCATAAGCAGAGACCTTCTCTGGGAGAGGCGCCCAACCTCAGCTCAGCACAAAAAGCAGTTCTATGGCCCCATCTCTGAGGATCCCCAAGGTACTCATCCAAATTTGCAGATGAGGAGTTCCACCCCACCATTAAATAAACCAGGTGGATGAGAGGGCCTTGAAGCAAGTGTGTTTTTACCGAAATGTGATTCAGTGTTTCTTTTTCAAAGTGACCTCAAGTGAGTAAATCATTAATTCAAGAAAGTTGCAACAACTAACCCAAAGGGATTTTCATACACTGCTCAGGCTCAGGGATCCTGTGTCTGTTTGCTGGATCTTTATTACTGTGGATAGGTACAGTGCACATAATTGTCACTATGAAGTGGCAATGTTTTGCAGCAACTCGCAAGCAGTAGTTTTTGAGGACTTATGTTTAACCCTGAATGTAGGAATAAATAATAAAAAAAAAAGTATGGTAGACTGGTAGACTCATAATGCTCATAATGCTCACTAGGAAATGCAGACTTTTTATTCATTCAGTATTTTGAAAGACTCTTCATTCTTATAAAATCAGCATTCTCCCAGGGCAGTTTTTAGACCATTCACAGTTATCGGAGGTTGGAGTCTTGGAAAATTGCTACAGGGCAGTGAGGGAATGAAGATGCATCAGCTCCCTAACAACCCAGCTTCTGAATTACATCACTGCTCCATAAATATATTCATTTTATTCATGTTCATTCCTGAAAGAATTTACTGCACCGAGGATGTCATCTTGACTATGCATCTTAGAATTGATCATTTCCCCAATTAAGCTGTTCAGGCCTCAGACTTAAAGAGCTGTCACAGCTGCTGCAAGCTGATTTATCTCCTGATGACGGGCAGAGCTCCTGACCAAAAATTATTAATGACAGAACTTCTTTTTTTGAAATAACCTTAACCTGACCATATATCTTTTTAGTCACATTAATATCTGAATACATACCCCCAGTTCTTAGCCAGGTATTAAATGGGTGTAAAATCCTAAACCTTAGTCTTTTAATACAGGGCCTTTCAAATGAAGAATAAGAGATTAATCCAGCCTTGTTCTGTGCCAGGCAACTGCTGCTGTTTGATGAGGAGCAAGGGCTCTGAACGTGTTTTACTTGCCATCACTCTGCCATGTAGGCAGCTCACTCCCAGCAGTGCCCTGGAGCTCCTCTTTCCAAGACTTGACTTCCCAGCTTGGTTGAGGGAAGAAGGCATAAAGATAAATAGCAAAAAGTGACCATTCATCAATTCAGACCAGTTATTTATTTTTAAGTATTGTTTGTAGTTTAATACCACTCCCACTGCAGTCAGCAAGCAGCTCTGCCACCAACATTAGTGACACAAGAACAGGCTGCCCAGGGAAGTGGTGGAGTCCCCATCCTAGGAGGTATTTAAGAATTATGTGGATGTGGCACAAGGGGACGTGGTTTAGTGATGAGACTCAGTAAGTCAGGTGGGTGGTTAGTCTTGATGATCTTGAAGGCCTTTTCCAGCCTAGATGATTCTATGATTCTAAGAAGCAGACCTTTCATCAGCATGGTTTTGTGATCACCACTAGAGCAGCTGGGGTCCATTGCATTGCCCTGGCCAAGATGACTTTGTCACATTTAATTGCTTTGCAAATTTTATCATAAAATAAACTGAAAAGACATAATTTATCAGGTTTGTTGAATATGCAAAAGCAGCTTGGGTCTATACAAAGCCTTAGACAGTTGGGTCCTGACCTGTTTGAGACACCCTATCAATCCTCAGGAGGACACAGCCACAAACTCAAATCCAGTTTCCTCTGATTTGAATGGCCCTAAAATCATTTGCACCTTAAAAATCCCTCTCACAAATGCCAGTGTGAGATAATTCACACATTCAGCTGAGCAGTTCTACCCTGTTCCAGATATATGTCAAAACTTCCACTTAAACTTTTTTTAATTAGTTTAAAAATTCATCCAAATGTTTAAAAGTTTTAAACAGCTAAGCGTCTTTCTTATTATTCAGTCCTCTTATTATTCATTTTCAAAAGGCCCTCTGACACCTATCAAATCTGATAGACTGAGCAGTGATTTCTCTCAGGCGAGTGTAAATCTTACACCACTTCCCACATGATATTACTTTCCACATGTCTTATGGCTCTGGAAACAAGTAATCAAATTAATAGGACTATTTAACTTTCATTCATATCTTAGCTGCCACCATAAATTTCAACCGTCAGAAGATGGTAAAATGTTAGTTTTGCTTTATTTGGAGGAGATATTCATTTTCACAACTTTTGCCTTATTAAATCCAGCAGCTTATTTCTTGGGTAAGACTGTATGATTCACATTGACAGCAATTTCAATAACCTCTCCAAACCTTCACTATTTACATTTGGTTTTGTGAACAGGTCATATTCCTGCCATTAAAAGTTTATGATGATTTAATAGGGTGACTGTAAATATAATCTACCTGGGTCTGAAAACTTTAGTGGTTAAAAAGGTACAACTAGAACCATATGCAGCAACACAATTCCTCAGCTGTTCCACTGAGCTCCTCCTTGGTGATATCCACTTCTGGGACCAGATCAAAACCATCCTCTGGTTATTCTGCTGGTTTCTGACCACCTGTTGCAACAGGTTCATTATGTGATTATTCATCAGCAACATGCCTAGTAGTCCCAGCCCAGGATATCCAGGGATCACGTTATTTTTCAGGAACAAGCTTTGCTTTCGTCCTCTGCTTTGCTGTGGCTTAATGGAAATAGGACAGAGAACTTCCATTTCAGGACTGAGAAACTGAAGATCTGATCATGCAATGCAAAAATCATCAGTTGCCATGAGTTTTCACTCTTCAGCCAAGGTGTGGCAGTAGCCTTGTGTGCATTTTCTGAGCTCATCTCAACTGCACGCTAAAACTTTCTAATTTAAACCACCATGAATCTGTGTACTGCTTGTTCTCCACTCCCATTCCAAGTGAAGGGCAGATTTTCAACCTACTCTTGCCCAGTAACAACTTTTTGCACATTTCAGTAAAACATTATGCAAAGATCTTCCCTTCAGCCTTCTTCCACATGTATAAACCACGCCCTTAAGAGGAAAAGCAAAAAATAAAGTGTTCAGTGGCTGCTACCAACATTGCTTCACAAAACTTAGTGGACAGCAGTTGAATACCATGGTGGTGTGTGACTTGTACAGCAGCATGAACCAAACAGTATCTCATCAAATTTAGGCAAACATCTTGAAAGACATCAAGTCAATTTTGGTTGGAATGAGAACACCACACAGTGACTAAACAGATACAGACTTGCTGCTCAGAGTTGAAAGCTGCTTGTGCCATTCTGCATTCAGTTGTAATGAACTGTTTGCAGAAAAGATTATTGGTCTTGTGACATGATAGTTTGGCATTTGTAACTTAAAATTACATTGGACATTTTCAGCTTTATGATATTGCAAATTCAGGCTTGGTTGGCTATCCATTATGATCTTACTTCTTTCAGAATTACTGCTTCCCAGGTTTCTTCTTCCTCTCAAAGATATGTGCTTCAGATTATTTTCTCACAGATTTATTATCCTGCAGTTTTCCGGGATGAATCTCCGTTTCTATAAAAACCCCTGTCTACCTTTATAATCTTTTTAGGTCTCTTTTTATTATCTCATTTTCTCTCTAGTCCTTCTAATTCAATATCCTCTGAATTTTGTAATCATGGTCTTCTCACTTTTTTCTTAGATCATTAATGATGGTATTTAATGCAAACTATCTTTACACCAGTCCTAAAGTACTGCATGATCATAATAATGCTTAGCTTTTAGAAAGCACAATCTGTCCATAACTCACAAAGCATTTCGTATGTCAGGTAAATGCTCTTACCCCATATTACAACTGAAGATGCAAATGGTGCAGGATGGCTTCCTCTTCCTATGCATCACCCACAGTCAAGGGAGAGAGAGGGAGACAAAGTTCTCCAGAGTGTGTTTTGGAGTGGCTAAAAGAGCTTTCCACTTTGAACCAGCCTTTAGGGGACACCAGCCCCTCCAGGAGGAGTCATGAAGACTCTGACAAATACCCCTGGAAAAGCTACACTGATAAAAGAGTGCTGGGACCTGAATCAAGCCTGGCCAACCCTTTGTCAAGCGGAGAGTATTGCAAGTGTCTGTCTCTGCTTAAAACACGGGTAGGTTTCCATGTTGGGAAACTTAAGTATGGACTAGAAATAATTAATCCCCTGGTTCAGTTCTGGATTGTATTTGCATTTTTCCAAGATGAAAGGCTGATATTTTCACCTCTTAGTTTTTAACAAAAAGCTGTATTGTGGTGATGTGAAAGACCCTGTTTAATATGGCTTCACAGAGCACACATTTTCCACAGCCTAGGAATTACCTGCAGAAGGTGATGAGTTTTATGATCTACTCGTTTGTGGCAGAAGGGGTGAACCCCATCCCTACCAACTGGTGCAAAGGCTGGTATAACATATTTCAGAGGTGCTCCAAACTGCTGAGCCCTTCCACAGTCCTTCTTCCAGATAATTTCCTATTAAGCCCCTGTGACAAACCAATCTCTCAGACAGTATCTGCCCCAAATCACAGCAATTTTAGATGTGACATGCTGTGGGTGAAGAGTATATAGGTAGAAGGGAAAAGGCACAAAAACAGACACCACTCAGCCTTCCCAAGCAGGTGTTCCCACATACCCATCAGGACCAGGACTTTACAGACATAAAAAGCCAGAGGTCAAAAAGAAATCAAAAATAAATCTATGTAGATCACAGTTGCTAGGTTTCTCTCCCACATAGCCATTAGCTTTTTACCTGACCATCTCTTTTACTGCCTGGGGAATAAATTGCATTTACTTTGTCCTAAGAAATTTACAGGCCACTGCCACAGGATCTTTTCAGTCCGCTTGGAAATCTGGATAATGTTGAACCGTGGCAGAGTTGCCTGGCAGCAAACACATGAACATTAGCTGCAGGCCCAGAGTAGCTATTCAGTCCAGCTGGAAATATGGAAAGACACATCTGCCACCACCTTGTAACCAAGTACTTTTGCCTTTCCTGCTGCTGCCACCCTTGCCAGGCTCAGGGGTACAGCTGTCTGTTGTTCCCCGAAAAGCCTCCTCCCTGGTGGGGACTCACAAATAGCCATGCAACCCCGTCCTGTTTCTGTCCTTCAAGGTGTTTTGCTGTTTCTGAACTAATGCCATCATTTCAAAAGCCCATTAATTTCAGGTGCCCATGTTTTCAGAGGAGCTGTGTGCCTGTAGCTCCCACTGAACTTCAGCTGGGCTGGTGGCTCCCAAAAGAGCATCATAGTGGGCAATCAGAGCTGAAGACAGGAAAAGTGAAGACACTCTTCTAGAAAGTTACAGCCTGAAAGTTCTTTTGAACATTGTGTTTCACTCTTAATTTGGGGGACATCACCTCAGACAGGAAAAACATATATATATGTAAAGATGCATTTGTCTGAACTACTATCCTCTGGTGGCCAATGTCTATTTGATATCTTCTTCACACAAGATGGAAAAAGTAGTAGGACAATATTTCTGTTGTGTGCTTGTTTTGTTTGTTTGTTTAAAATAAATAAATAAATAAATAAATAAATAAATATGTTTTTAAGAAATCCCCAAATCCAATGATCACTGTTAATTTCTGTTGTTTTCCCATGGTTTGGATATTACAGGTATTTTTCGTAACTGGAAGGAGATGTGCCTTACATTTTTGGCCAAACTTCACTCCAAATAATTATATTCTGAATGCCTTAAGTATCAAAGGTTTTATTTTTGGTTAGATGCTAGCTTCTAACCATGAAGCTACAATATAATGGGGTTTTGCACCATTAAACAGCTGCCATTATCTACATGAAAGGTAGCTCTATGTTGCTGATCTATGAAATATATTATTACCTCATAGCCCCATCACCATATTTATGGAGGCAATGTCCACACTAGTGATAGCAAGACCATAGGATAATTTTGTCATTTACTTCATTTAACATCCCAATGTCTGCAGTCCCCATCAGGAAGTCATTTTGACATTCCAAGCCTACAAGCAGCTGCAAACTTGCAGGAACTCCTGTGCGTTTAGAAAAACACATTAATGTTAGGTGAAGGAATTTTCATTCCCCGCTACGGGGTTCCCTCTGTAGGGAACAAAGCTGACCAGAAACCTCTTGCAGCAGAACCTTGGATAGAGCATGGGTGGTATATACTTCATTCCTTCTACAAGAACCTGTACGACCAGCTTCCACTTGCTAGAGCGTAACATGGGACTAGAGGATTATCGGTCGCAATTCAAACGCAATTCCCTGATAATGGTAATAGTGTTCCAGTGTTAGAAGTGATAGACTTACATAATTAGCTGCAAGTGCTATTTCTGTGTGTGTAAAATCTTTTAATTATTTCCTTTTTAATTATTTTAAATTACCTAATAACTCTTTGGCAAAGAGGGATGTATGGGAGGGAGGTAAAGAGAGCCCTCCACCGTTATGAAAGCTCTTCAAGAGCTCCATTATGTGCTGTGAGCATCTGACTCTTTGTAGCATGAGTCACCCACAAAGTCTTGAGCCATCAAGTAATTAAGGTTCCTTAATACAGAGTGGGAGGGGAGGAAGTAATATCATTTGTCGTTATGATCAGTCACATTCCTACAAGTATATATCATAACTGTTTTATAAATGGATTATTAGCAAATCAGATTACAGCCCTAATTATTTCTCCCAGCACTTCCCTTACCCATACACTGTGGAGTCATCCGCTCCCCAATACCAATATATTTCTGTCTGTTTTCTTCCCTCTTTGCTATCTCACATACATACACAATCATTTATGTAAACTCATCCAGGACAGGAAGAGCCAAACAATAGCTGTTTCAACACTTCAAAGCAAAAAATATTTCTGGTTGTCACTGGAAATCTTTCTGAATGGATAGCTACATGGCAACCCTCGTAAAATACAGTGGTCATAACCCAGTTCTGGGCAGAGCTGTGAAAGAAGAATTTGCAACACAATGCCATCTCCATGCTGGCTAGCAATCTCAGCAGAAAGGACAAGAAGTGACAGGCCTGAAAAGAAAATCACCTTTCTCACTTTTATGGGAAAAAGCAGGGCTGTTAGGTAAGACACGTTAAGTAACATTTTTCTTTTCTAATCAAGTCCAAGACCACGAGAGCTAGATTATTCCAATAAAAACTCAAGGGCAAGACGAAGTTAAGCAAGATGGAAAGGGAAGCAAGAAGAAAGGAAAAAAGTGGAGTGATGGGAATTAAAATAAACTAAAAGAAAACAAGAAGAATCACGGGTCAAATTTGCCATCCTCAGACAATGAAATCTGTTATCATTTTCAAGAGCACCCATGGGATTTAGCAGCCCTGAGGAACTGTAATAATTCTGTCTATTGTAACTTTTCACAAAAAGACCAGAGATGTAGATGTTTCTGTTCTTTATGCATAGGCTGTTTTGGAAACACCCTAAAAAATTCATTAAAATCATCAAGCCAATGCTAGAAACAGTATACAACCTGAAAGGTAAGGCCAAGATGCTCCCCTGCATTCTTTCCTATTAGTGTAAAATACAGTGTCTGTTACAGGTGTACCAAAAAGGAAAGGAGAGTCTTAGGGGTAAGCAATAATGGGTTGTGAGGCCACAGTTCTGCTAATTCTCCAACCTTTTTATCATTTCCAGAAGGAAAAACAATCAAGAAGGTGGCATAGTCTGTACAAATTCCTTTGCCAGCTAGTAAGGTATGATTAAGATTACCATGAGCGTTTGGTAGGGAGGGATTAAGGGTGTTAGTAATGCCAGAATTAGGCTCAGCAATGCTGAAGAACTTGCAAGGGACTTCTGCTTAACCATAACACTGCCTCTAACCCTCCTGATCAAGAAACATACCACCAGTCCCTCTGGTAAAGCTGTACCCCGATGGATAGCTCCCCTCCCCATTGCAACCAGATCATTGCTTGTGTTGGATCTGCTCTTCATATTATCCTTATCTCAACTACATTATGCACAGATCAAGGCAAAAATCCATCTTTCCACCCATAAACAGAACTACCACATACTTTTCAAGGTACAACAATATATCAGGAACAAAAAAAAAAAAAAAAACAGAGACACCAAAGCAGAAATGTGTACCCATGTGCAGAAGGACTCCAGGTTTCAATTCTCCAGGTTTCAATTTTGTCCTCATACCTCCCCTGGCTGGACAAAGTTCTCCAGTGTCTAGCTCTGTCACTAGCATTGCAGGTGAAAGGAAAGAAAGCCCAGATTTCTTTCTGATACACTGACCCCAGACAGGAGGAAAGAACTGCAGATCCCACCAAGTCAGACTTTTCTTAGGGTGTGGCCCAGCAGCTCGCAGAACCCAACATGAGGGGCAGGCTAGAGAAAGCTCAGTGCCAGGATATTTGCCTCCATGTTGCTTATGTTCTTGAGGAGGCTGGTCTCTGCCTGAATGGATGACTCACATGTGGCGGTACCCCACATTCACCTCTCGGGGAGAATGCAAATCGAAAGCATAATTATCACTACTCTTCTTCCATCCCAGTTAACCCGAAGGTCTCCACTGAATTTCTACTGGCTGAAAAGCATGAATTCTTCTACAAGTACTTCCTGCAACAGTGATTGTCTATCTCTGCAGACCGGGCTTGATTATCTTCAAATATTGCTATAGTGCTGTTTTAGTCAGTAATTACACACAAAGCAGAATCATTAACCCCTTCTAAATTGAGCCCCCCTCACTGGTGCTGAAACAATAGCATATGCCTGTGGTGTGGGCAAACGTCTCAACTCCACTCTCTCTAAGGTGTTACTTCACAATGTTAAACCTATAAAACTCAATCATACTCTAGCCTGGGAGAAAAATTCTGAGAAAACTCTGGAGGAGTCAATTTATTTGGAAGTTAACCAGACATATTTCAATCTCGATTGGACATCTTGAGACACAACATAAATTTTTATATAGGTTATTTGATTCTCACACCTCATAAATTAAGTAGAATGATCTGTGATATATCTAATGCCTGGTGGTAAAACTGTGGAAGGATGGATTTCTGGTACATTTGTTTCCAGTGCCCTGCAGTTAGATCCTTCTGGGCATCAGTTAAGGTTAACATGAAATGAGGGGCAGTGACAGAAGACAGCTTCAAGTCCTGAGCAATTTGCAAAGGAAAGTCAGCTTGCTGGGACCAACCTACTAGCCATTCTACATATGACACAGTTATTAGAGGGTTAGGTATTGTTGCCAGGCTCTGCTCAAAATTGCTCCAAACTGTAGAAAGATGGAACATTGGTGGGCAAGTCAAAAGCAAACATTCCAGCATAAAAACTTTTATAACAGATCTGTATGAGTAATTGATTAGGTTAATTTATCGCATGCAAAGTTGCTTTTAACTTTCCATCTATTTGCCATTCATATGAACCAATAATAAAGTTTGATTTTAAGCTGTAGATGGTATGAAAAATCAATGAAATTGTATCTTGTAAATGTCTTGATTGAACATAGAGTGGGCTAGCCAGCTAAATCCCATGGTGTGTTTTTGTGTCTTTGACTGGACAATACAGAATCAAAACAACACAAGATGTTGCAAGTCAGAATTTGACCCATATTGATTATCTGCATACTTCATCCAGTCAGGAAGAGAAATAATGTCATTTACGGACTAGTAGTCCATAGATAAAACCTGCATGTGACTAATAGTGCAGATGCACTATTCGTATCTCTAAATGTACACTTGAAGTCTGCTTTCAGTAAAACCCAAGATGAACTTTCCACTAATAAAACTCAAATCTTCCCAGGAGGCAAACACAATCAAATGAAACAAATTTTCCTTTGTCATGAAATATGACTACAAATACTTAGAATAATAGGGAGATGAATTCAACTCTGAAGCAGAAATTTATGAGTCGTTACTACCTTAAGTGTATAATACCAGTGATATCTGTTATACAATAGCAGTGATAGTAGGGAAGATATTATACTATAATCAGAACTGGCACATATCTCGTACGTAATAACAAAGCTCATAGCTGTCATCAGCAATTTTTAAGTCATACTGATTACCACCAGCAATAAAGTATGCATCACTGGTGACAGCAGAGAACTTCATTTTTTGATTTAGGAGGTCTTTTCCAGTCTTACATTTTTTTCTTGTTCCTTAATTCATTTGATAAAAACTGATCCTTATGGCAGAGATGTGTATCATCATTAGGGTTCTGAGTGAACATCCCAGGGCAGTACAGGTAGTGCAGTACAACGGAGGAAAAACTGAAAAGGAATTCATTTTTCTCAGAGTCATCATTTCGCATAAGGAGTGTCCTCAATAAGAGGACTTGTTATTTGTTATGCTTATCTTGCTTTTAACGGCTGGCTTTGTAACCAGGTGGGTGAACAGCATTTTGTTTTTAAAGTAAGCATGTTTTCAAGCTCTTTGTGCCATATGGCCCACAAAGAAGTAAAACTCCAGCCTATGGGCAGGGTGTTCGAGACCTTTGCTCTAGGCAGCTGTGTGCAGTTCTGAATTTGCAGTATGTTTTAAGGAAATGTGTTAATTTTTATGCATTCTAATTTGATTAAGTTCCTTCTCTTGGCAACTGGGCATTGTCAGATCCTTTCTGATCAGCAGGGGACTAATACAACCTGGGAGCTACAGGCCAGGCAATGGAAAACATTACAGGCCTGGTGGAGGACATATTTGTAAAGGATATCTCCTGCACCTGGACTCCATTTATTAAGTTTGCAGAAAGGACAGCTCCTGCCAAGAAGCCAGACACTCTGACCTTGTTTGAACCTGCCTGCTGCCTGCGGAGCAGGATCTGTAGCAGGCAGGAGCGAAGGAGGGGCACAGAGCACACTGTTGCTCCTTGGAGACTCGCTGCAATATAGACAGAGTTTATGTTCACGAAGTGTTTTACTTTTAAAGCCTGTATTCTTTCATCTCGTCACAGGCTATAACTTTGCTATTGAACTATATTGCTGTGTCTAGTCGGGGTGTGTGTTTGTATGCCGGTGTCAATCATTTCTTTCTGTACCCTTCACCGGCTGCAGCTAGCAGAGTGGCAGGTGGCTCTTGCTCTCCACTCTATTGATGCCACTTGTTTTTATTATATCATTTTCCCCCTCCACAAGCTTTATAACCTATCAAGGTCTAAAGTCTGTAATAAACAGAAAGTTAAAAGGGGAAAATAAATAAATAAATAAATAACAGCACAGAAAGTTAATACAGTTCAGATCCAACACCCAGCTCATCTTCAGCAAGGCTCTATTTTTCCCACTATGACATGAAATTGAACTTATCCCATAATGCGGTTCTTATTTTGGATTTAAAGATGTTAGCATTCCATGTAAGTCTTAACGATCATGCTTGGCTCTCAGACACTGCAGAGATAAGTGTCCTGCAAATAGATAAGCTGGATAGACATAGATACTGTTTTCCCTAATAAAGCTGAGATCCTTCGGAACAACAGATTACCTAACTGGAGTATTATCTTTCCAAACAAATAACAAATTACTCCCTTTTATAAAAGAAAAGAAAAAAAAAAAAGAAAAAAAAGAAAAAAAAATGAAAAAAAAAAAAGAAAAATAAAATTCCCTTCCCCACATAACTGAGATGCCTACTACTTAAAACTCCTTCCAGACTGAAAGCAGCACAGGTCTAAAGAGCTAAAGAGTGAGCTTAATCTGATGTCTGCTGGATGACTTAATTTAAAATCAGGCATACCCTTAGGCATTTCACTGACTTGGGACTCTACCCAGTGCATTTAATATCCCATTGTGGTGTGCTGCAGCTCTCCACGATGTCACTTCTGGGGCTGCAGCCCACACAGGAAAAGCTTCTCTGAACCCTGAGATTCAACCACAGAGACTACAGGGGAGAGATCAGCTCAGGAGTGGAGGGAGAGATCAGGGAGGTTGTCATCCCTTGTGTCTGGCAGTGCCTCAGTGATGATGGTGAGGGTGTTTGCACGGACATCTGTCCGCTGGGAGGAATAGGGACAAGGAACAGCCCGCTAATTTTACACTCTGCAAAATTGGCAGATCGCCATCCCAGGCTCTTTGTTACCACTGATCCAGGATGGATTTGAATAGGTTAGATAGAAGTGAAATACTGTGTCCTATAATTAGTCCAAAGAGGCTCCCAGCTCCTAATTACATCTAGTTTAGCCATTTAGTATTAACTTGTAAAATTTGTACACAGTTCTCCCTTTGTCCAGAAAAGAAAGGGAAGAGGAAAAATTAGCACATCATTCAGACTTCTAAAAGATAACTTATTAGATTTATTTATATAAGGCTTGTGGTAGCTTAAAAAAAAAAAAAAAAAAAAAAAAAAAAAAAAGTAATTCAGAGCCTAAGTAGCTGAACACTCATGCTGTTCACGATCTAGACAGTGAGATGTGATGGGGGAAAAGCCCTGAGACCAAGGGAGCAGCTGGCGCCCTGGCAGTCTCAGCATTGGGAACAGCCCCACTTGGACCTACTTACCAGGGCCACCCCTTGCGCCCACAGGCAGCTGGCCACCCCCTTAGCAGGACACAGCCAGCACTGCAGATGAGGGGCAGAGGTCTTCCACCAGAGGCTATTGAAAACCTGGGAGCATCTGACTAGTGAGTGGGTTGCTTGGCGTGTGCCAAATGGGCAGGAGGATTTGGTGAACTGGAAAGAACAGACTGAGGATCCCACAACTAGGTGGCATATGCATTCCCACATCTGTACTGCTGCAGAGGTTTAGTTAGCACAACCAACTGCCCAAATCCACCAATATCTCAAGCTAAAACAATAGCAAGAGGTATGTACACCTTTACTCAGAGCAGTTTGTTTGTGGTCGGATATTTGTCACTCCACCCACTGCTGTTCCTGGAAAGAAATGGGTAGAGGGGGAAGTCTGTGATGCCAGCCTGGCTTTTCACTGTACTGCTTCCAAGGCCAGCCCTAGCCAGTTTGAACATATTTTTCTGCTCAGAACATTAGTTGATAAAATTAAAAACTAGAAAATAAAAGTCCTAGTCTTGTTTACAAAACCCAACTCATTCCTTGAACTGCATTTCAGCAACCAAAAGATAAGAAGTGTATGCTAATGCAATGTATAGACCATGAAGAAGAAATCTTAAGTTGAAACAGCCCAGTGGAACTACTCACATGTGATAACTGATCTGCTCAATTGAAAGCATTCACTTAGTAAAAGGAAGTCCATTTGATTTTGCTGGACTTTCTAGATAATTTTAAAAGATTAAAATTTTGCTCTGCTTCAGCACAAACATTGTTTATCCCCATTGCAACTGAGTTTCTCCTACTATTAGCATAAATAAGAAAAGGGTATGTTGTTGTTTGTTCAGGGAAATTATAAAAAGAATTGTAAAAAATGTGGAAAGTATTTTTTCCTTAAGCAAACCTAAAAGAAAATAAAAAATATCCTGGTAAAATAAAATGTTATCAACCCTTGTTTTCTGAAACAAAAACAAAAACAAAAACAAAAAAAAAAAAAAAACACAAAAAAAAAAAAACAAGAAGATTCATTTCTTGCTGAAAACAGTTTTGGAGGAAAAAAATAGCAAAAGGTCAACATTCACTACATTTTAACTTGGAATAGTTCATTCAGTTCTTTGCAGTACTCTGTGATTGCTAGCCTCTGGCCAAAAACTACAAAGTCCTACCAGGTCTGGGCGTATAACAGATATTTTAAAATAGTAAAGTAAAGGTTTTCACCCATAAATACTACTTCTTCCGAGATACAGGGAACACCCAATCTTATCTTTATTGTCTGTGTTTCTTTGATGACTAGCATCTTCCCATATGAGGTTTGGTCTCATCTCACAAGAAGTAGAGAGAGCAAAAACAACTTTAAAAAATGTAAGCCCTTTTTTTTTCTTCCCCCCCCTTTTTTTTTTTCAAATAAAGCCCAGTGTCTTGTTACACTGGTGTCCCCACAGCTTGGTGCAGCACCAAGAGTGGTTGGATCTGTCAATGGAAAGAAAAACTTCATAAATATTGGTTAGAACAAGCAGCTATGACATTATTAACACTGCAAACAATTTCTTCTTTCTCTGAAAAGCAGCTGCCAAACAATAATGAATATTTCTGAGTGTCCTGAACAGAATAGGGATCACCATGTGTAAACTACAGACTGCCCAGTTATGGAACAGTTGAAGTACCACCACAGTTCAGAGACTAATCCAATGGCATAAATATACAACATCAACTCATCATAGCAACTAATTAATTCTTTAATGGTTTATTTATGCCTACAAAAATATTAAGAAATCTAAATAAAGCTGAAAGCCATTTGTGGATAAACTGTAGGCAGAAAAAAAATGATTAATTTCATCAAATTAAACCAGTCCTGGCAAGAAATTCAGGCAGCTCTGCTCATGGGTCAGATCTCTAGAGAACGATGCTGCAGCATGGGTGGGTATCTTGGTTAGCACTTGTGGCAATTTGAGGCTGCCTGCAGCTCTGGAAACAGCAGGCAAGCTCAGATTGAGGTGCGTTCTAGAACTAGATCTAGAACTTCAATAACTTCTTATCTACTCCTCAAATAAGTCCTCATAAAAGAAGGAATAGTTGTGGGTGTTTTTGTTTTTTTTTTTTCTGACTTCATCCTCATGATTTTTTTTTCTTCCAGTCTTGACAGAGGTTCTTATAGCATTATATCATTTTTGTTCATATTGGTTGTGTTCCAGTTTTACTTATTAGACCAGTATTTGTTTAGTTTTGGATAACTGAAATAATAACTTTATAAAATTTATCTTTCTTTAAAGTCATTTTCCTTGTTAATGAGGGGCTTTTTGCCCCCCTCATGCTATGACTTAGCACAGATTATAAAGAGCTCAAAACCTGCTGAGCATTTAAATTATCTGTAATTATTTACAGCAGGCTTTGCTTAAATGTGAAGTAAAGTTTAGAATTCGTTCTTGTTTTACTTGAACTATTCCTTGTATCACAGTAAATTCACAGGACCTGGACAATCTCAAACATAGATTTGCTTCAAAAGCACTCAAAAACATAATAAAGAACTTTGGGGGAAAATTAAGAACTGAAACAATTGACAGAAAAGAAAATAATTCCTGGCAAGTTCTCAGGTCTGTTTCATCCCTACTCTAGCCCTAGGTTCAGAAGGTGAATTTAAAGTTTTGCTCAAAAAAAAACTCAGCATCAATACTCAGAAGTAATCATCCGAGTCTATGTGTATTTCTGTGCTCGTTCAGTCGGACAGTGTAGAAGCAGTAGAAAAGATTTCAAACCTGCAGGTCAAACAGATGTTAGTCAGAGTCATTCTCAAAATACGTCTCTGAGTTGTTTCAGAACAGAAAAAAAAAAAAAAAAAAAAAAAAGCTTTGAAGGAAAAAAAATAAAAAAAAATAAAGCAACTGTCAGAAAAAAAAATACCCTTTGCAAATCTAGAAAACATGCTAAGTTTGTATTTATGCTATTGGAAAATGAGCATGTTATTGATTAATAATGGTCTAAAATGAGAGAACTGGCTAATGTGAGAATTAGCAAATCAGGAACTCGATGATAAAAGCAGAGAATGATTTTGAAGGGCAATGTGATATCTATGGATCTTTGCTTTGAGTGTTTATGTGTCAGAGGACACTGCTGAATTATGAACTCTTTCTAGTGTAAAAACAGTAAGTTTCAAGTGGTGTCTACAGGAAATTAACCACTCAGCTCATTAATACTAGTCCAAATGTTCTCCTTGGCCTTCACTGCAGGTTCAGGCCAGAGAGCATGAAGAGAAGAGACCAAGATCACAGCACAGACCAAGATCTAGCACAGCACTTCTTCTTTTGCCCAGGAGGGAAGATCCATAAGCCCAAACCTGTTGGACACCTCTGCTGCACCAGCACACAGCACATACACAGGCAGAGCCATCCTGGGACGGCTTGCACACAAGTTTCAGCTTCAGATTAAGAAAATAAACTTAGGTGCACAGAGGCATGCTAGTGAAAACACTCAGTTGCCTAAACATTAGTGTCTGGCTCTAACTGCCTAGAGTATTTGAGACATCTGCACAGGGTTGGCGGGGGTGATACAGGACCTGCAGAAGTCCTGCACATTTCTGGAGCAGAATATTCCAAAAAGCCTAACATTACCTTAGACACCCCTTGCATGAACTGGATCTCATCTGCACTGCCTTGGCTAACACCGTAGCTGACGGTGAGCTAGGCAAGACATCCAAGAGAGCTAGGGGCTGTATGACCAGAGCGGACCTTAGGCACCTCACACTCACATAAACACCGACATGTAAACCCTTGACACGAGGTGTCTCAGCCAGCAGCTCAGTCTCCATTAGTGGTGGCCAGCCCCTTGCACCCTGCCATCATCACTTCTGCAGCTGCAATGCTGCTGGCATACTGAGCCTGGTGTGCAAGAAGCATGCTTGCAGCAAGCCTCACCAGTTTGTGGCTGTGCCCGGAGAACACCAACTGCTTTCCAGGGCTAAAATAAACTATAACTAATTAAGTGAGTTTGAGATGTATTTCAAAACCTATTGAGTAGAACGCTATGCTACTAAAAAATTTAAAGAGCTGACTTAATTCCCCTAAGGCAACAATTTCAGCTTTGAAAGAATATAACTTTTTAGTCAATAGGTTCTGAAATACGTCTCAAAGTTGCTTAATTAGTCAGTTATAGTTGAATTTAGCTTAAAAAGGGGAATAAGGGGATAGTTAGTGAACAACTATGATAGGCATGACTATGCAAAAGTGATGCTGTAATGCGGATATGGGAGGGCCTCCGGCTAGTTTGTGCATTAATTTGCTGAGCATGCATGTAAAGAGCTAGATATTTTCAGACAACAAAGAAAATATCGGGTTGTATTTGCACCTGAGTCCTTAATAAAAGCAATACATTGTATCTCCTAAAAATTTAAATTCCAGAAACCTGTCAAATGCTACATGCCAGATTCTCATGCAGTGTAAGCTCTAGCAGCTCCTTAGCTTGCCGCACGGCTTTCCCAATTTACATCACCTAAAAGATCTGGCCAAGTGCCAATACAGTTAGAAAAGCAGATCCTTTTCTTCTTCAGTTTCATTTTCATATACCTTTGCACTTCCTTTGCTCAGATACAGACTAGAAGCAGAAGCAACAAAGTGTTCAGAATTAAAATGTGCACTTGCCCTATTTTCTCCGTAGCAAAGCAGTGGAAATTTTGTGAGCTAGCCAGTCTTTTGAGATTTCCAACCCAGTCTGGCAAATTCTTGAGGTTTGGATAATAAAATTATGAGACAATTCCCACAGGAATATTTTTCACCTTTTTAATATCTTTTATATGCTGTATTACTTTCATGTGATGTTTCCCACAGCTCTGCTCTGATGAAACGTAGAAGATTCATTGAGTAACAGTCTCCTTACAATAGCCAGCACTGGCACAGTGTACATCTGCTGAGGATGAATCTGAGATCGTCTTTCATTTACTAAAGCACAGCACAGAAACACAAGGTGCCATTTTTGGATTCTGTGGCCTAAATCTTTGAAAGCCTATAACTTGCCTGCTGGAAACAACTCCACTGTGGTCTGTCTTTTAAATAAGCCTTGAAAATCCACAGACACTATTCACAGAGTATTTACATCAATATGCACTAGGAACACCTCAGCTGCATTCCTGGACTCCAGATGTGGGCTCGGGAGAAGGCCACATCTGAAAATCCTAGTGTTTCCAAAAAAGCAAAGACAGGATGACTGATACAAAGTCTTCTGCCTCTTTCAGAAGTATGCAATAGATTGTCAGAAAGAAAGATGTAAATTTATTTCTCAAAACACCTACACATCCGTTCACCTGGCAGCCTGTGCTCTGTAAGGTGCCTCATCCTGGAGGCAGTCAACATTGCTGTAGACTATGCACAAGGGCATGGGACATAATCTTGTGTGGTTGCAAAACTGGCTATAAACATGAGCAAAGCTGCAGCTGGATAGCTGAAAAGTGAAAAACCATAGCTCTTTCTATCCCTTCCATATCTTGCTCACGTCTCAAGCAATTTTCTACACCAGCCACCTCCAGGAAAAATAAAAGAAAAAGAGGGAGTAGCATAAAGTTTATTTTTATGCTTTATAGAAAACTTGGAGATCCCTGATCTCACATATCATCTCTTATTTCTGCACAAGCAAACCTGGATAAATTGTTCTCCATGGGCACCAGAGGAGGGATAGAGCAAGTAAGGCAAGACAGCATAAGTCATTCCTGGAGGACTTGAAGTGGGGTTGCCTAGTGGGGAGGAGAGCAAAAGAGGAGCAACAACAGTCTTAGAGGTATTTAAGGAAATGACATGTTTCTGAGAAATAAACCAATGGGCTGATACATGAGCTTAAAGCAAAGGAAGTTCAATCCGGATACATTGGATTTCCTGTACCTGCTTGTCCAAAACTCACATGTCCAAATATGTTTAATGCCACATTACAATGCACCTAACCAACCCATATTAATTTTTTTCACATTCAATTTCACTTGTTTCTTCCTTCTCAAGATGTCCTTAAACAGTTAAGTAAAATGAAGAACATTTTCCAACCTCCAGTGTATAAGTAACTTTTTGCATTAAATTACACTGCCATCAATTATTAAATGAAGATTGTCATTAAATATTACAATGAAGAATATTATCAATATTGCATCTGTCACAGATGAAATAACTACATATATGGATGAACGTAATCTGTTCATTTGTTTATGAACCCAGAGTTCCCTAGAAAGAGCCACTGATGACACAATATCCCCAAATGTTGGATTTTGTATGTGATATATCTGAAAGATGTGCAAAAACAGATGTGGCCAGACAGCTCCCTTTGGTTACATACATGAGGAAGCTTCACAGAGCAAGTTATTTTAGCTAAGGCTGGCAATAATATATGCTGAATAAATTGCTTCTATATCTGTCTGTTTCAGGCAGCAGCAACATAGGAAAAATGTGAACTTTTTTGTTATATCAACTCATTTTGAGCCAAATTATGATTCTTTTTGAGTATCCGCCATTGCAAACATAGAAGACATGTGGATCTAGATATTAGCACCTTCTAAAAGTTGGCTCAATAAAAGCTGTTTAGCACTTAAACATGGAAGCTGTTGTCAGTTTCACAGATGAGTAACTCATTCCAAATTTTGGAAATGGAAATTCTGATCCAATGTATACTTCAGTCTTATTAAGAAACTATATTTTCTAGGCCACAATTCAGTTAAAATTAACTTCAGCTCCCACACAGCAACAATCCACACATGACTATGGAAGCCATAAAAAATGAACTTGACGTGGGTTCTTCTGCCGTAAGTGGAGGAAAACATTCCTTGGAGCCCATATTCTTCATTCCAGGGAGCCATAGGACAAAGAGAATATCTAATCACACTGCATTATCTTGGAAATATGATTTGAAAGAAGAATGTGTTAGACTTCATCCAAAGAAACACCTTTCTTTTTTTCCTGTAATGCTATCGAACACGGTAACAGACACCAAGAAAAAAACACTGTTTTATGTTTATTGATTTTGTACTTTTCTTTGTTCTCTAGACTTTAAAAGGGAAATTATAAGGATTATTAAAATTATAAGGATGGCTGAAGATCTCTGGGTTGTTTTGAAAATGTGTGAAGTATTTGTAATATTCGTCCATCCACTTCTTCGATTTGTCCCAAACTCACTTCTCTGTATTTTCACATGGTCTCATCACTACTGACACAAGGTCTTTTTCCTAGTCTCACCATCTGGAACAGCCTTCCTATGTTTCTCTGCCTTTAAACTTACTTCTCTCAAAATCCCATCTGCACAAATGCCTCTCCTGTTAATTTTTCATAGCTTAGCTCCGCAACTGGTTCTTCTTTTCAACTTGAGCTTAATACCATCTTAATGAAGTCAATGAGAAGTCTTTCCTTTGATGAGCTGGAGCAGGTAAATCCACACCAAAAACTGGAAATTATTCAAGTCTTCTAGCACACTGAGTTAATGAGTGAAAGTCAGTAACTTCACAACTGAGATGCCTGCTAAGAAATTTCTTGTCCTAAGTAAATCATGGTCTCAGGGTCCCAGACTTCATCACTATTAGACAGGATACTGGTTTATCACTGTTACAAAAAGACACGGTGAGGACTTTCATTTTAGAGTACACCTGAGCAGCTGTCTGAAAATCTAAGGCACTTTAGTGCCTGAGTGTTAATAAAAACGTTTTTCATGCAATCAATAATTTATTGACAGTTGGCTGCCAGTCTCACACTTGTTCTGCTAATTTGCTCCAAATCCTTGCACATTTTGGTGGATCGGGGCCAGGACAGAAAACAAAACAAAACAGAAAACAAAACAAAACCAAAGCCCGTCCCTCTCATACCCTCTGCCCTTTCCACTCCAAACATGATCGCACTCTTCTCTTTGCTGGGAACTGATGTTCACAGTGTGACTAAGAAAATGATTCAGTCCTGAAAGCCGCCAAGCCACCATGTGATTTAGCGAAACAAAGGGCTGACCTCCCCAGCAGCAGCAGCAGCAGCACCAGCCGCTCTTGAAATGTCTAAAAGGCAAATACATTAGTATGTTCAGCCACCATGCTGGCTAATGACTAGACATTTTCGAACATATGGGATCATTATTCCAGCATATCATCAGTGAACTTTCCAGAAAAGCTAATTAAAGGGCCCTTTAAATGCTTACCACAAAGTTGGGTTTTATCACAGCTCCTCACTTGCATTTGAAGAATTAGCAGTTTTCATCTCCCCTGCTCTCACCACCTTTCTATTTCCGCTGATCACTAAAGATGAGTAAAGCTAATTAAACAGATCTTTAATTTTTCCATCATAACTTACTTTTCCTTTTATTTCCAATGCAGAGAGATTTCATTTCCCACTGACACAAAAAGGATTTAGAATGCACTGTAGCCAGAGTCCACTGATGGCTCATCTTCTGAGCTACCTTCCTTCCTATACATTTCTCCTGTAACTGCTTCTATTCTTTAATGGTTATTGCAAATGACATTAAAAGGTAATTTATAGATTACAGGAAAGAAAGGTCATTTTCCTGACCAATAGCTCCTAAAAAGGGGTAAATTCTCTGGGTAACTCTTCCTGCCGATCAGAATAATTTCTTAGGAAATGTGTAGATGACCAAAAACTCCTGCAAGATTGAACATGGAAACAAGCTTCTTCACTTCTTCAGGAAGCAATTTCGCTTTTAGGGATGTATCTTCTCAAGTTAAAAACAATAACCTGCAAACATGAGGCAGGCAAAAAGACTATTATCTACTTTGTGAATCCAAATCTGGTACATATTTGAGGAGGAAAATCTCTCAGGATTTCAAACAGTAAATGTAGCATAACCAGTGTTGTGATGTCTAAGTCTATAGAAAGTCTCATAATGGAACTGTGAGCTATTTAAATAAATAAACACATCAGTGATAAGTTCTGCCTTCATTGTTATATATACTGTTGCCGATAACATCAGCACAAACACATATGTGGTTATTCAGTTTGCCGTATGCATTGAAAGACATGGGGATGGGCTACAGAGTGAAAAGAAAGCGGACCTTCTTCAGGATGGTATCAGGGGGAAGGAGTACTAGTGCATCTTTCAATCAAAAATTAAAATTATTTTTGGAAGTTTCAGAAATAAATCATTCTTATTCTCATAATTCTAGAAGCATATTTTGATTGGCCTTTCTATATGCCACTAAGAGCTTCCTATAACACGCACAAGGTCACATGGCTATTCAGTGTCATATGGCAAACCCCAGAGTAAAATCCAGGCTTCATTATACAAAGAAGAGATTGTGAGCCCTGGGTTACCCACAGCACCCATGCCAACTATTATTTGTAGAAGCCTTATTATTTTGAGCATGTGGGGGAAAATAAATAAATAAATAAATAACAGTTGCTGAATCAGGGGGCAAAGGGCCTCACTAGAACCATCATTCCTCAGAGGGCTACTGGACTAGCTCTATGCAAGCTCATTCAAAAATGGCTAGGTACAGCACAGGCACTAGTGTACAACTGTAGAAGTCACAAGGGTAGCAAACCAGGCATGTTTTTACATTTTGCCTTAACATCTTCCCTGTCAAAAATACAGAAGGAAATAGGAGGTACAAGCCCTTCAGCCCAGCTCAGCCCTTCACCTTGCTCTCCGTGGTGAAGGATTTTGTGTGAAAACCATGTAGCAGAGGGCACCCACCTGCCTGTCCCTGTCCCTGGCAGTGTGCATAGGCACACCTGGCCATTCACATCACAAAAACCCTTCTGATGCTGATGATGTTCAGGGCTAGGTGCATTAAACCCTGTACCCTGTGAAACAAGCCATGCAGTGACATGGCACATGGAGCTGAGGCAGGGCCACACGTGGCCCCGAGCCACCTTGAACCGCGAGTGGCACCACCTGCGGAGCCCTGCTAATGAGCGAGCACTGCTCAGCAAAGGAGCTTCTCCAGCAACGGGAAATGAGATAGCAACAGGAATGCGGCCTCTTGGAGTGCTGAAAAGTATACATAATGCTCGTCCTCATCCTTCAGCCATCAGCAGATAAATGGTTCGGATATCTTGCAGCTGGGTCTCTTTCATCAGGTTTTTAAGTGGTAATAGCCTTGAATAGGTATCTTGGAATAATAAATAACCATTAAAATATTAAAAATATTTTTTTTTTGAGAAAAATAAAAAAAATAATAATCATTAAAAAAAAAAAAAAAAGAATAAACAGCTAGTCATTTATCTATCACGATCTCTCTAGAGTTTAACTTTTTATAAAAGTAACGTAAAAGTTTGGGACCTTGATCCTCCAGACAAACATACATTTAGAATGAGAGGAAAAACACCTTTTTCTCTAGTAACACAATTTATATGAGCAGACCTATGCACACGCTGAAGTGTTTGTGGGACTGGGGACTAAATGCATTAAAAAAGAATGTGATGCGACGGCACGTGTGCACCAGAAGATTTGGTGCGTACTGCATCCCATGGAACAAACATCCCTGTGTGGCACTGCCTTGCAGAAAGCTGTGCCTGGCAGATGGCAAGGAGACTGGAACATAACTCCCCCCGCCTCCCACCGCCTGGCAAAACAACGGCTTCAGTGTCCTCGCTGCTTCCACTTCAATTGAACATGATCACCAGAGAGAAATGTCAGCGTCTTCCCCCCTAGAAAAGAGCTAGCTGCAGATCAGAAGATGTTTCGAAAGGAAGTCAACATGGGTTTAGTACTGGTCAGAAAGAAAACACTAGGAAATGAAATCCCTTCCTCCTCGTGTTGCATCTTTGCCTGTTTTGTTTCCTTTTCCTTTCTCAGCCCCATCTGCTTTGGCTCTATCCTTCTCCCACCAGGCTCAGGGCAGTAAGAGTCCAGGAGGTCTTCTCCTTTGGAGCAGATGAGGTAGCCGTGATGTGAGTGCTCAACCCGTGCCCTTCACGTGCCCGCCATGCCAGTCACGTGCGTGTGTGTGGCACGAGAGATGTACAGCAGGTCAAAATGTCCTACTGCTGGTAAGTATAAGAGTATAACCTACTCACGACAGGTCACCTAATGAGTGAGCCAGAGCAGCACTGCACAATATCATTACAGATCACATGACAGAAAGAGCTATATAGGAAAATACAGAATTCCTCAACTCTGTACCTGGATAAACACAACAATCTCAGGGACTCAGCAGCCAGAAAAGATATAATAAAGGAAAATTATTTTCCTGGTGGATTGTCATACATTTTTCTGACCTGTCAAATACCAAATACCTGCTGTTTTCTGAAAAGCAGTGAGCATGCATCCTGATAGGGAGGGATATTAAAATCTCTATTACTTTGCAATGATCTGTGTATAATATGACTTTGCCTCCCAGACCAGAAGATTTCTTCCCCCTGGGAATGGAAACGTGGTGTTTCACAATTACCCTGCCCATTTCGACACGGGTATGGGTAGCTCAACATTTTTGTAGTTGTAAGAGCAGACCTCATCCAAGCTAGCGAAACACAAAATGTCTTCAACTTCCATTACAAAATGCTGCTGAGGTATATGTCCAACTGAAGTGATTCCCCAGGGCAGTGACACCATTAACACATGGCTGCTTCCCATCCCTCAGCCTTGTACAGCTGGACACAGAAGTGGACCTGAGCAGCCAGGCAGCATGCACAGCACCCTCCACACCAAAGCTGCAGAAAGCAAAGACTTGAGCAAATTTTAAGTAAAGCAATTACAATAACTAGGTTCTAAAAGGCAAATAAATGTAAATATAAATAAACAAATACTGACAAATAGCCTGATAGCTCAGGCCGGGAGAGTACATGTGTGCCCTCACAGAGTTAGCCTTACGTGCAATCCGTACGAAGCTTCCCACATCTCTCTGAGCACTCAGTAGCCAATTAAATATTCATTTGCAAATTTAATGATGGCTTAAAGTATTGGAGCTAATCCAATTCACACCACCTGAGGACTGTGCTCACTAACTGCCTGGAAAAGGGGAGAGGATTTCAAATAACAAGAAACATAGGTCCCTGACCATGAGTGTGAGTGCAAGTGTGAATGTGAGTGTGGGGGAGAACACAGTGTCTGCAGCCCTACAGAGTCCTGGGTGGCATTCTTTAGTTGCCTTTTTTATTTGAGAGCTCAAGATTAAGACACCCACATTTCAGTGCTTATAGGAATGTTGCTACATTCATATTGAGATTTGGGGCTCAATCAAGATACTCAAGGAGAGGCACTTGGTGCCAATTGGGATGCCCAGCAGTATGAGGGCTCCAGTAGGAAGTATTGTGGTGACTGTTCCCTGCAAAGGCCTCAGGTGCTCAGAGATTCTCAGTCAGGCCACCTCGAACTCCAGACTGTGAGGAGTGTAGTTATCTCTTAACCTGTATCCTCCAGTACACCTGCCTGTGTGCCTACTCTGGAAAACAGCTTAAAAGCAAAAGTACCATCTTGCTAGCTGGAATTCATTTGTTGAGAGATACTAAAGTACCCACAGTAGCAGTAAAGAATAAAAGCTCCATTGCTTTAAATTGTCTTTGAAAATTATCAGCAAGTTATGAGAACTAGTATGCTGAGCACCTTCTTTCCCATTTGGGATTGCATATGAGGAAGAAATAGAGAAAGTGGGAGAAATTTTGAGGTCTTCTGCCATTTGAGAGACTGGAGTTTGTAATCAGCCATGTAACCATGCCTTTATTTGATATGTATCTATTAAACTAAAAGTATGACTATGTGAACTTGCAGAAAATACCTAGCTTGACTCATGTTCTACTTATTAAAAGAGAAGATCTTCGTCCTTTTCTGTAGTAACCAATTATAATCAATAGTTGTTTGTTTTGTTTTGTTTTGTTTTTTACTTAGGGATTTTTCCATTGTTGTGGGACAGAGAAGAGATCCAGATACTCATTAGGCTTTATATGCTGCTTGGAGCCTAGCATGTCTGAGACATCACACGCACCTGGCAGTACAACACACAACCCAAGAGACAGGGGAATTTGGATTACATTACAGGTGATTGCAGTTGCACTGATTTCAGTGGCAACTCTCAGTGACTCCTGGACAGAACCAAAAAGGCTTTAAAGGATCACATTTACCAGGCACAAGGCATTTATTTGGCTAGTAATCATTTCTTTCATCTATTTTCCCTTTAGGAGCAAAGCTAAATATCTTTTCCATAATCTTTCCTGAGTCCTTCAGCAAGGATCCTGAGCACCTAAGGAAAGAAATTGCAGTGAAAGGATCTACCACCTCCCACTGATCCCCAGAAAATTCTGCAGAGGAGAGAAGATTACATGGAACCAGGGGCCTTGTGTGTCCCATGTCTCCCAAGAACTGTCCAATTACTGTGTATGCATATAGATATGTTCATATGCTGGTTTAAATAACACCTGGTCCAGCAAGCATTTTGAGTAGGATGTTTTGTTAAGCAGCAATTCCAGCATCTGACCACTGACCACAGTCCCACATGCCCCTAAACCTACTGCATGAGAGAGAATGGACAGTCAGCAAGGAAAACTATCCATCAAAGACTTTTCCTTGATGGATATAAAGTATATCATCAAAGACTTCTTTTCTATCTAAGAACCCCCTGTGGCTAAATAAAGATAGGGAAGTGTGAGAGGAAGGAAGCTACATATTAGAAGCAGATACTGCATGGGATTGCTGATCAGTTGGCAGTACCAGAGCTTTATTAAGATTTCTAAGCAAGTCACTCAAAGGGAAAAATGAGGAACAATAACACTGGGAACTGAGAACACAAAGAGCACAAATGTATTTTCAAAACCACAAGTAATGAATGCAACCAAGTAGATGTGGAGATGCTGCTTAGACCATGGCAACCCAACTGAGTTCTCAGCCTAAAGTCCCTTCCATGAGGATTTCCATGAGAGAAATTATGCTCATAAGCATATCCAAAACAACATAATGTTTCCCATTCATCTGCTCATCTTCTGGTCATTTCCCTGAGTTTCCAGTGAGTTTTTTTCTTCCCCATTTTGTTCAATAGAGAATGACCTATGTAACCAACAATAAAATCAAATGGAGATAAAACTTACTGTTAATGATGTGGAGGCCAAATTATTACTTAACTTTTAAATATGAACAATACTTGGCTCCAAATCTCATTTCATCTTCATGGATATCAATTATATTTTGTCATTTATAAACCTGTGAAAATTTCATTTCTCCAAATGAGCTCAATAACTAACCCTCAGCCTCTAAAAAAAAAAATAATAATATAAAAAAACACCAATCAAACAAACAAAGCATTCTATTCTTAGATTTTTTCAATATAGATTATGAAAACATTATTTCAATGGGATTATATGGCCTATTTGACATTCTTTTCTCTTTAGTTGGAATTTAGATATTATTCAAAGCTGGGTCTCTTTCCAAATGTTGAAATATTTGTTCCCTGCATAAATCACCATATGTGTGAAAAGATCAGACATGGGTACATCTTTTATATAGTAACTGTTCATTTACAATGCTATCAGTCTTGCGCTATATTATTATTTTTGTCACAGTGTGCAGTTCACTGCTGTGGATGACACTGCAATGTTTCAATGCAAAGAGACCTCTAGGAAAAGAACAAACATTTCTAAACGTCTGCTCACCACCAAACACTTGGGCATGGGAACAGCAGAGAAAAGTGAGCAGACCCAAGCCCTGTGGAGGCAGCTTGTCTCCCCGAGGGAGGCGCTCCATGGGAAGCTCCTATTAGCCAGGCCCCATTCACAAGGCACGAGGAGGATCAGGCTGCTTCAGATGACTGTGTTCCCACTTAACAGCTGGCACAAAGCCTTGCCATGGTGGTAGGCAAGAAGACCTACAGCATGAGGATTGCACTCTACCCAGCCTGATGCCGCCCCTCGCCCTACCAGGAGCAGCAAAAGGCCTGCAGCACTACCAAAAACAGGGCAGGTCCCAGGTCCTCCAGCCATTCCTGCCATGCCTGAAGCAGCCATTGGATGCTGCAAAATTGCACCAGCCTCCTCTGCCTCTGTCCTCAGTGGTTCCTGGCCCTGGGTTTGCCTCCCAGCTTTTGGCTGGGATTGAATCCTCAGCACAGCTGTGGAGCTGATTTCCCCATCCTGACACAGGCAGCCTGTTTTTAGGACTGCACAGTGGCCCCAGCTGGTGCAGAGGGGCGATGACTGCTTTTTTCCATCCCCAGCCTGAAGAAGCAGCTCTGAGCGAATAGCCTGCACAGCAGCTGTGCAGCCTGGGCCCATCTCAGGGGATGGGTTTTAATTTCCCCGGTCCCTTCATTCCAGCCCCTTGTGTTTTACGTGGGTGGAGTTTTATTTCAGCCTAAATGTCTAAATCTGTTGCCTGAGATAGAGGTGCAACCTGAGCCCCTTCCTGTGTTACGTGTTCGAATTGCTGACCGCAAACACAATAGGTTTTGTGGTCTTAAGGGCCACCTGTTGAAAGAGTTCAAGCGCGCTCTCACCCATGTGTGTTGCCTCCCACCTGCTTTCCTGCCCGTGACTCAGGCATCTCTCTCCGAGCTGCTCGCCCAGTGTGTCGGGCTGCAATCATTGCCACACTGAACCGATTCAACATCTTGAAAAGCTAATTAACTTCATAAAAAATTCATATAGGCATGCAAATGCTATGGCCCAGATAAATAATTAACTGAACTCTTCCATACCAGCGCCAGCATGCTCCAAGGCTGCCCTCTCTTGCCAGGCCTGATCAACAATTATTCAAGACATGTGATGTGGACCGCATTTGATGATTCTCTGCAAGGTGTAAACCTACGCAGCAGCTTAATAAACAGCATACATTGCACAGTCAACATTGATTTACACATCTTCTGAAGAGATGATGCATGAAATGATCAGAAAAGTCAATAATGCAAGCAAAATGTATGGGCTTGAGATAAGTAACAGAAAACAAAATCAATGCCTTCCAGCTATTACCATCATGAAGTAGAGTTCATAATAGATAACATTAAGTTTGAACAAGTTGCATCATTCCAATACCTGCAATCAGCTGTCACTTCTGACAATAATTGCCAGAGTGGTATTCATATACATATATGTTAGCTCTACCTCTGGTGCTAAATGCATTTAGCTGAACAATCAGAGCAAACAACCTGACGAGCCAGATATTTTATTATTCTGACATTAAAAAAAAGGAGACTGTGAAGCCCATTAATCACGACCCGTATTACCATGAACATATGAATATAGCACTGAAGAAAGCCCCCAAAATTTCCTACAGACATATTAAAATAAAAAGCAGAGGCTGTTGATGGGATCAGCCTATCAGTAGCTCAGAGGGATGAAATTTAGCAGAACGAGGCAGCTGACACTATCAGAGCACCTGAGCAACAATGACTCAGTCACGCAGCATGGGCAACGATACAGCTCGACTTTGTGTCCAGACCTTTATGTGGGTCTATCGTATGACTCTACATCAAGGATTCTGATAGCCCCAGGATGCAATCAATAAGAAAGCAACATAAGAGAGAGCTCTGGCCACTGAGGGCTTGTCAACACGGGGAAGCTATTGTGAAACATAGGAGGGTGTGAGTGTGGAGTACAATGGCTCAGGCCGTTGTGGAAGCCGATAGTCTGAGGTGGAGTAAACTCACACAAGGCCATCTGAGCGTGTGGTTTCTACATGGAGAGCTAGAGTTTAATGTCTATATCACAACAGCCCTCAAACTTTCCTTTGAAAATGTTTCTTACAGTATTTCGGCAGCAGTGCGTGTAACCTGTGCCACTGAGCAAAACCAGGAGGAGTTGCCTTTGGAGTGCAGGAGAGGCTGCCAAACACAGCTCCGGCTATTTGCAGAAGCAATCATCCTGCCTGTCGTGCAGAGGCTGGTAATGACAAACACAGTCTCTTCCCTCCAGCCAGGAGGATGGATTTGGCTTCGGCTATTCACTACCCGACTTTGACCAATTGATAATTATTCAATGGCTGTAAAAAATACATTGGCAGTCTCAATCCAGCTCTTAACAGAGCTGTAAAACGCTCACAAAAATACAGCAGACAGCAGTGACGGTGCCCTTTTGTGAGTAGCGAGAGGCAGAGAGGAAAAAGTGTTCTTCCTTCCTACAAGGCAGAAGCAAAGGTAGTGCCTCACCAGGAGATGGTGGTGTGGGGAGTTAAATCACCATAACTGCATCTCTGCTCCTTCCCCTAGCACTGGGAAACTGCCCTGAGCTGCAGCGTCGCAGCTGAATGGCCATCCCAGCAAATCCATTCTCTAATGGCTTGGATCTGACCTGCAGATGAGAAGATGATTTCAGCAGAGTTCTGCTTTGATTTTTTAGGGACCCATTCATCTCCCCAAACTAAAATCTGAGCTCATAAAGCACAAACCCACACAAGCTAAAACCAATCAGTACTTCCCCAAATCCCTGCAAAGCCAAACCATTCAGTGCCGCACTGCTCTGCCAATAATAGTAACAAGTAACACTACACTCAGACTGTAATTTTTCATATCCAGTGTTCTGTTGTCATATGATTTACTGTGCTGCACTGAGAGCCATTGCCCAAGCCCTCTCTCTGCACTCCTCCTGATTTACTTAAATCTTTTTACTTTTATCAGCCACAGGGAATGGGGACACTTACATGTAACAACTGACAATTTGAACAGAAAATACAGAGAAAAGCTGTGTAAAGCAAGTGGCTGAGATTATAGCTGTTGACTTCTAATATTATTTGACAGATGAGACTGCTGCAATTATCCTCTGCTCATGGGTTCCATTACTGGAACAAGAAGCGCACAAAATAAGGGCAATTTCCCAAACAATATATAGGGCCACTTAACTTTGTCAAGAGCCATTTCTGCAAGTGAAGTCCTCCCTGGTTAAAGATACAACGATAATGTGCCGGCAACTTCACATGAGCATTTAGTACATTCCACGTTAACTGCCTTTTCAGTTGTTCTTTTCCTGCTCTGTTTGAACCAAATAGGATATTATTTCTAAAGATATTTGTTTAAAGAATAACATTGTGCTTACTGCTGTTCCCCCTCCCAGGAGCCTTTCTTTCTAAAGAAGGCATTTCAGAGAGTTTGCGGCACACGAGATCACTCCACATTTTTGCCGAGTCCTGTATCCCCCACATCACAAGCTGGCAGGGAAGGAACCAGCCCCCCACCAGGCTTTTGCTTCCTCCTCCTTCTCCTACCTCTTTCTATGGATGCTCTGCTCCAGAGACTTTCCCTGAGCCTCCCAGCCCACCCCAAGTCTCCCTTGTCCCCCAGCCCTCTGCCACCCTCCCCCTGTCCTCTGCTGGTGGTGGGGAAGGTCCCCATGGCACCGGAGAAGGGAACTGCAATTCAGAAAGCACTGCAATTCTGGAGAAAGGGAATCTCTCATAAAGGCCATTTTGCATGTCCAAAAATGAGCAAATAATAACCAACGCAGATGTGACAGTGTGTAAACAGGTCTCAGAAAAGGGGTGCAGGTTCAAGGTTTGCCTAAAGTAACACAAAGCAAAGGCAATTGTTCTCTGACAACTTTCTGTGGCAAATCTGGCCACTGTATCAAATCACTGGAGTGTGAAAGGAGGAACATTAGTCCTGCTTTAAGTTCAAACCTCAGCACAACCTTAGCAACAGAATCACTACTGATGTCTTCATAATATATTTTTAAGGTTGCCCCATCGCTTTGACTTGTGGAACTATTTATAGATAAAAAGGAGCTTCTTTCTCTAAGAGGGAAAAAAAAATAAAAAATAATAAAAAATAAAAATTAAAAAGCAGTGAATTTTCTGAAGATAAAAAAAAAAAAAGGAATAACCTTTGGCCTAGGCAGTAGTTATCAACTCTTCTCTCTAATGCAACCTGCACTGAACTAGAGTAGAAGTGATTTTTTTTTCAGCAATCTTCAACAACCTTTCATAGGCACTCCAGCATCTTCTCTCAGATGTGCCTGGGACCCGGTGCTGCAGACACAGGCATGAGGAGCCCCACAGATCACTGCACAAACACAAACACTTCAGGCTAAGCTCAAATTCCTGATCCAGTTCAGCAGGTGCTCAGAAGTCAATGATGTTCATCATTTGGAGCAGAATTTTTTTGTCTCATTCACTGTAACCCTAAAGGTCTCATCCAAGAAACAGGTGTGGCTTTTTCTGGAGTGTTACTCAACACTTGGTTTCTACACTACCTTGTGGCATTGGGAACCACAGCTCAGCAAAGAACTGAGTCAGAGACAACGCGAACAAAGACAGACCTTGACCACAGTCGGCACGGCACAGTTTCTCTCCTTGTCTAACAGCACAGCAACCCAAGGAAGAGATCTGGTGAGAGAAAAATGCCACCACCTCCTGAGCCTGCCCTGAAGGAAGGGGCAGATCCTCCTTCCCCAAAATGCAGCCTTTGCCAAGACACCCCACCTGAAAGCATCCCTCAGGCTGTGTATGCAAAACGCCCTCAGATGTCTAGGAATATGGACACAGTAATTTCTAACATATTTCTTTGAGGTGAATAATATTTATATCTATATCACAGAAGAAAAAATGAACACCCACAGTCAATAAGAGAGAGAAAACAAGATGACATCGTTCAAATGCCAAAGCCATGGACACCAATATCCTCCACATTATACCATTTTCCTATTGTTAAAATTACCAATTCATGGCATTCTTTACCTGGCACAACTAGGTGTACATTAGGATGCAAAGATCTAAATATGTGCTTGTATTTGTGAGATTTTCGTTTTTTATTTTCCTCTCTTCACCACCCCACTACATTTTTCTGAGAGGCGAGGCAGCTCTTTCCTGGAAAGTGACCTTTGCTGGAGGGCAGGCAGATGGCGGCAGCCACACACAAGCCCAGTTCTCCTCCTTGACCATGTGTCACTCAGAAGTCTTGAAGATCTCTATGCTGGAAACCCCAGGTCCCCTTCTGAATCTGGGTCACTGGCAGCGCAAGGACCTGCTGCAGGCACCCATGTGTGACACAGGCCCGCCAAGGACTACTCATCATCCTAGGGACACAGCCATAGCCAGGTCTGCACCATGTAATTGAAAAATTTGGGCATCAGGAGTGGGTTTCATTATGATGATTATTATTACTGTTGCTATTTCTTGTTCAGCCCCTGAAGTCTTGGTCTCTTTAGCAAGGGTCTCCTGACAAAGACAACCCCAGGACTGGAAAGACTGCCCTCAGCTCTTCCATAGGCAGTGATTATATGTCTTTTTTATTTTCCCCTTAAAAAAAAAATATCAAAAAATAAAAGGGACATGATTTAAAACTAAAATAGAACCAAGCACATTGTACAAAGGATTATTTCAAGTAATTCTCCTTGAAACTGTAACAAAGGAATGTTTCCTGGGGATTAAATGGACTGTCAGGTAATCAGAAAAGTTGTTTTAGGTTTTCCTCAAGAAGAAAAGAAGCATTTTGGATGGATTTTGTTTCTGGTGCTTTGTGACACTTTACAGCTTATTCCCTCATGTCACACCAGTTTATTTCATTATTCATAAACATGCTGAATGCCAAAATGATCTGAGAAGCTATGGGGCTCTTACACGCTCAACCAATAAGCCCTTTTCTCCTTTTTCCATTGCAAATGCAAGGACCCAACCCTCTTGCTGTCCTTCCACAGGGATTTTTTTAACCATTGCTCTTCCTGACACTTTGCTTTTTTTATAGGGGTGGGATTCCTGGCATTTTACGTAATGTGCAGGACTCTAAGAAAGCCTTGAAGGAGAAATCACATTCAAGAGAGAATGAATTTGTCCCTCAGGGTTGACAGGCAGGGACATAGCACAAAAAATAAGTAAAATAATAATGTCATGGGGGCCCTTGCACACACTCTGACTGCAGTCCTTATCACAGTGCCAGGTACCTGGGGTGCTGACACTAAAGCCCACTCCCACCACTAGTCCCAGGACCCTCCCAGGCTGTGTCTGGAGCTGCTAACCACTTTTTCACTTTGCTTGTTGCTGCAGGGTACAGGCTGCCCTTTCTCAGCACCAGGCCACCTCCAGTATGGGCAGTCCCTATAACCTGACACACCATTCACAGGGGTGCCTTAAAATGGCCCAGGCCTTTCCCACAGGCCTGGCACTGAAAGCCCCTACAAGCAGTGGCTCCCTTCCCAGACCCTTTGAGGGTGCTGATGAGACAGCCTGGGCCACAGATGGCCCCCCGCATCTCACACACCACATCCAGCTCCATATCCTTTTGATGCCAAGTGGAAAGAGCCCCAGACCCTCTTGGCCTGAGGCACCCAGCCACACGGGGAGCCCAGCAGCTGCAGCAGGGACTGGAGGGAGAAGGCGTGGGAGAGGCTGGCTGCCTCGCAGGGACACAGGCCCATCAGCCAGGGCACCCAGCCCCACTTGCTATGTTGGCTTGCGGCACCAACGTCCTCTTGGACTGCTCCCCGCTACCGAGTGCCCAAGCAGCAAAAGACACCCACATCCATCTGTGCCTGAGCAGCCGGTCTCAGCTGCAGCAGTCAGTCCATGCTGCCGAAAAAGGTGTGGGAAATGCGGGTTTAAATAATGCTACGATTCTGCATGGAATGGATGCAGGCACCATGCTGCCTGGTGTGACAAACCTCAGCCTCGTTTTGTGGCACCAGCCCAGGAGCCAAATATTGGTCCCCACGCTGTTACAGAGTGCCTCCACCTCCCGCAGGCTCACAGAAGGAGGCTCTCCACATCGTGCGTTTTGCTGAGCCTGCCTCCGTCTGGAACAATCGTACCTTCAGGTGTATCTTAATTCTACCTCTAAGTAAGAAAGAAGGAAGATTTGACACTGCTAATGGCACAGGAAAATGATTTTTTTTTTTTTTTTTTTACTTTTTTTAATCTAAGAAAAGGGTTTTCTTTTCCACGAACTGCTTCTTTCTAAAAGAATTTTTATTCCAATTATTCAGACACCTGCTGGTGTCCCAGCAGCCCCCCTGGCAGCAGCTAACCCTCTTGGGCTGAGCAGCCAAAGGAAACAAAGCACAGCACAACGTTGTACAGGAGAAACAGTACACACACCAGAAAGTCGGAGAGCACAGCAGCAAATGTGTTATTAGTCTGACATCACAAGGGTCTGCTTGTTTGTTTGCTTCCTCCTTTTATATCCTGATGCTCTCTCTCGCAGTGCCACATGTTGAATTTTTCTTGATTAAGTTGAGACTTTTATTATGCAGTGTCCCCAGAAGAATTACAGAGGGGAAGGAGAAAACCCAACTGCATATGGCAAAGGCACTGACATAGATACTGAATTCTTCCAGCTTGAAATGACAGGCAGTACAAATAAAGCTCTTTTGTACCTGCTCTAAGACATAGCATGTACCAGCCCTTCTCAGCTAATATACCTTGGAAAAAGTGGAAAGCAGGATCAGAGGTCCACAGAGAGGGAAATTTTAAAGCTGTCAGTGGAAGTTTCTTCAGATGAGATGTGCTTGTGCAGTACCAAGCAACATAATATAATGATTCTGTTCAGTGATAATATTTTATTGTTATAAATTATTATTATGACAGAATTTCATAGGCCTCTCCAGCTCTTTTAAAAACAAAAGTAATTACTTCAGGTAATTTTAAAAACATCAGTGGTCATCCAGCTCCCCTCACTGTTCAGTGTGCAGTGAATGGGAACCCCCCCCATCCCCATCCAACCCAGGGCCAGACCATGAAGGATCAATCTTTTGGCCTCATTTCCCTCCTCCCAGTGAGGGCTGGGTTTTGCCAGAGACAGAACAGCCTCTAGGCAGCATCAAAGGCATGATGGCAGGATTTCCTTACTTGGAAATAGTCTTCAAGCAGACCTGTAAACTCTGTTCAAGTTTGCTTTATGGTGCCAGGGTAGTACAAAACAGCTCTAGCATCTGGCCTCAGGGGCTCAATCAGTTCTGTATGAATACTCATATGATGCAGTTATCATCTGCAAAGCTCATAGCTAAGCGCCTTGCTACCAAGTCTCATGGCTTTGATTTAAGGAGCTCCCAGTAATCTGGGACACTACAATTAACATATTTAATAGAGCGACTAATGGGAAAGAAAGAAGGGGGAAAACCTGTATACTACAGCTTAAGCTGAAGCTAGGGTGGGAAAGGAACAAAACCCAGAAGTTTCAGACTAAAATGGTACATGTGAACTAGGTAGATTCTCCCTTTTATTGTGCATTTTATATATACATATATATATACTTATAAAAGAGTCACAAAAATGAATTTATAGATGGTAGACTCAACCAGATTAATCTATATTTTCATTTGAGATTTAAACATCCACAAGCTTGCTCATCAAAAGGCAGGTGAACTGCGCTTGCTGGACACCAAAGCCTGCCAAACTGTCTCACATGGTGGCACACAAATGATGTGCATTTTTATATACCTCTGTTCCCAACATGCAGAAGACCACAAACTCTGCAGCTGGGTAATTAAAAGAGTTAGGCAACAACTGGGTGTTTAATAAAGGTATCTGTAGTTTTTCCAGGTAAGAAAATAGGAATGAAATGGATCTTGTTTATAAACAGGACATAAATAAAAGAAAAGAAAAGAAATGTAGAAGCAATCCCCTAGTTATGAACAGGCAAATTTATTGTAATTATAATAAATCAAACACAGCTATTCTGGTCAGTCAGGGACTTATTGCACTGATTTTGCTTGGAAAGCAAGGCCAGCTTCAGCTGGCTTGGAGAAGCAGCCAACAGTTCATCTGATCAATGGCCAGGTAATAATAATATATTGCATACCATAATGCTGACTTACAGTATTACAGTGCTGTAACAATTGCCAGACAAAAACTGCACCAAGATAGCCATATGACAGTACATATTTATCTTTTACAGTGTCTTTTACTTGGTTGTTTAATTATCTCCAAAGTATTCTAAACCTAAGAAATAGTTTCAAATGCTATTCAAATGTGTACCTAAATAACCTTAATTCTGCCTTGGTTTTGCTGTGTTCAGTACAGTACATAGCACATTCATTACATATTGTTACTATACCTAGTAAACATAAAATTATGATAAAGCCATTGCAGCAATTATGGTCCCAGATTAGATAAAATGACTCTTTGGGTAAGGTATTCTAGATTTCTAATATCATGCCTTCAGTTCATCTCTCTCTGGAGAATGAAAGCAAGCTGTCCTTAGAAAAGAGGTTAAGCTATGTTCAAATGACAAAGAGAAGCAGTGGTCGTTTTTGCTTAAAGCACTCTGGAGTTTTATTCCTTCTAGAAACAATAGAAGAGAGAAGTGATGTTGAGAGATGGCAAGCCTTTAAGGAATTTCCTCCAGCAGAACATGATTTTTCAGTGTTGGCAAGAAACTACATTTGGCAAATAATGACACAAAATGGAGGATGATCATATTTCTTTAACAGTGTAACCTACAAAGATTTTTCTTTTTTTTTCCATTGTTAACATAGGTCCAATGTTAGGTGCTTACAGAATCTGTTCATAATCAAATTACTTAGTGGATTTATTTGTAAACTCAGACAATACATGATCTAAATAAAGGGTAAGAGCAGCACTCATCTGAGCTCAGTTTAGCAATTGAGGAGTTAGGCACTTGGGTCAGCTGGGCATCTGGACTCCCTCACAGAGGATGGAAAGAGCATCTCAGCAGCAAGGAGCTGATTTATTACATGGGATAGGGCTCTCGCTCTCCAGACATGCCCAGTGTCCATATGTACACCTGTTTTTTAGTAGAGTTAGACAAAATCCATCCCAATAAATTAAGAGTGGATTATGATGTTTTCAATCTTTTGGCAGCAGCACTGGTTAGAAGTTTCTGCCCTTGCCCCCACCATCCACACTCACCCCTGCCACCTCCCATCCCCTAGGAAGTTCAATTATCCCTCTCCTTTGCACCAGCTCATTTAACACAGAGCTGTAGAATGGCCTGGTCCTGAAGAAGCACTTTTTTCCTATTTTCTATCTGTTTTTCTATGCACTTCTTGCTATAATTTATCTCTTTTCACCACTCGTGGTCACACCAGGAACAGGCGTGGCAGCAGAGGCTCCCCTTGCATGGGAGCAGGGACAGGGTATAGAGAGGGTATTTTGGATCCACTAATGAAGGATCCTTAAAATGGATCTGCACCCTAATTCTTAAGAGGATGCTGAATTTTTTGTGTTCATTTACACAAGAGGCTACAAGCAATAATCAGCACTGCCTGGATTACAGATCCACAGTATCTTCTTCATGGTCAGAGTAGTTTAATCAGCCTCCTTCTTCAGTAACTTCAGTATCCCTCATCTTCAAGTACAAAGTGCCTAAGAGAGGTTTACAAAGACTCCTTGCTCAATCAGCCATCGATGAGACAAGATCTGACACTCCAGCACCATTCCTGTCTTCCCACTTCCCTCCACCCCTTTCACCAGGCATGACATCCCTTGGGTATCAAAGGGCATTTCCCACCACCCTCCTTCAGAAAGACCCCCGAAAGCCCAATCCTCATTTCCAGGGGCCAAGAAATGTTAAAGAAGCTGCATTTCTTTAGCGTTTCCTTATGCTGCCTTGCTCAGTGGTACCCACTATTGCATCCTTTGCAGAGTAGATTTGTGCTTTGGCCTGAGCCAGAGGAGCAGAGGTACCTTCACACTCATGAGTCCCCTGCCTGGATGAGAACAGCTTTCCTGGGGGCTGTGTGTGGTCTTGTCAGATGTTACAGGAAGTTTCTTCTCAAAAATGTAGTAGAAAGAGCAAGATACCTCTTGATACCTCACTGTTACCCTAGGTAGGGTGATTCCAGGGATGAGCTGAGTATACAGGAAGAGAAAAAATATATGCAAAGTAGCAAATATATAAATAATTTCCATACATATATTTACACACACTCATAAACATACAGTGGGATTTTACAACTTAATTTGCTTTTGAACGGCACTGGACTGATTCAATGTGGTTGCTATAGTACACGTGTCCCCTAAACAGTAACTGAGCACACAGAGAATTATGTTTCTTCATGCATCAACATTTTTAAGTTAAGATCCTTCTTTATTCCTAAGATTGTTGATTAGACCCCTTTCAAACTCAGTATCCACTCTCTGTGCATTACGTGAATCATGTTCAGCACAGGGCATTGCTGAATCTCTATCACAAACAACCTAGGAATAAAAGATCGGCATTTCAGTTTATTTTTCCTGCATCTGGTTAAAAAATGTACTAGGAATTTTGAAGAAATCTAATGCATAAATACATAGTTTGTCTGATTCAATAGCATATACAATTCAAATGACACCGCATTAGAAAACCAAGGGGCTGCTGTTATTCACCAACACTGTAAATAGCAGCAATTTATTTCTTTACCTTGACATTATCCAGAGGGCCAAATCGGACTATTGTGATGTAACAACACTGAGCTGCTTGCCCCACTGTCCCCCCAGCAAGTAACCAGAAAACTACCAACCCCACCAGCACAAAATGCTGTTTCTTTAATCTTATCACCACCACCTCTTCTAAGCAGAGAGGACAATAACAGATTGGTATTAGCAATCTCAGCCCTTCTCAGACAGTTGGAAGTTTGCATATCTTAACTGATGTGCCTAATTAGAGACAGCAGTGATTCAGCCGTCAGCTGCAGGTCTGCGGCTTTGCTTCCAGTGTGCATCAGCATGCTTCACATCACCCTGCGACTGAGGTGTTTACTCTTCATCACAATAGCTGTTATCTGTCAGAAGTGATACTGGACTGGTTTCCAAAGAATACCGCTCCTTCATTTATTTATTTGGAAGTACTTTCACCAGCAGGTGCAAGTTATCTTTGACTGAATGTTATTCTGGTGGAAGGTAATAGCCTGTAAATCTTGGTGTCTTCCAGCCTTGGACAGAAAAGTCTGCCCAGCTTTCCAGAGGTGTCACAGAGGAGCGTTTAGCCATGTCATTCGGCTGCCGTGCCCACTCACTCCACTTAGTGACAGGGAAAGTTTCATCACAGCAGTTGTAGACTTGTGAACAGCTTATCTGCCATGAACTGGATGAGTTTTTTTGTTTGTTTGTTTGTTTGTTTGTTATCATTATTATTAGGTGAAATGACGCTCAGTAGCTAGCAACATCAACTAGAGATGAACTGCTACTGTAGAGGGGAAAGGGTCTGTATGTCATTAACCTTGTCATCTTTTGTTGACATAGCAGAGAAGGTAAGCAAAAAAAAAAAAAGTTATCCTAAAGCAAGAAAAAAACTTGATACTCAGTGTTATCTCAGGTTTTATCCTAGGTAGATTACAATAGCAAGAATATTCTTTCTCCATCAAGCTTCAAAAGTTTGAAAGTGATGGTAGATAACATTTTATGTATCTACATTTAAATTTCAACAGTCCATAGCTAAGAATCTAGGAGCCACATCTTCAGATGGGGTGAAAAACCACAGCTCTGCTGAAGTCTCAAGATGACGCCTATTTATATCAGCCACGGATATTGCTATCAATATCAAAGCATATTATCACTTCTGCTTACCTGCCAATTGCTACATTTAGTAATCTGTTTTCCATTGCAATAGTAGACCTTTATGGGAAGATAGAAAATGCAACTCTTTATCAGTGACATTGTCAACTCAATAGGAAATGTATAAGGCCCTGAACTCAGCTCTTTGTGAATAAAAAAAGCTTTTAATTCATCTTTAAGGAAACAATTAGAGATCATCCAGAGCATATAAATTAATCTGATTTTCCTTTCCCTCTAGCAAGGCTATTATATATATCTCTTTTCTTTTTCTTCCAGGTTGGCTTATATTTTCTCTCAGGTGCAACTGCAGTTTCCTAAGGCAATGAATTGAAAAAAAAAATCAGCAACATCTGGAATTATCTGCACTTATGCCAAATAAAATGAACACATCTGAAGAGGGCAGTTTCTCAAAATGAAAAGAGAAGCGATGACTAATAAGGAAATGTAATTTACCAAAAATATCTTATTTTGCCTTTTCTTAAATATGTCAGCCTTGCAAGTCTCCTCTACCCCCTAAAAGTCCTACTTGGATTAAGAAGCAATGAGATTTGTTGGGAAAATAATTGTTTGGCAGTTTTGTTAGCTATCTGAGGTGAATGCAAGTTTACAGATTGCTTGATAGCATCTGATAAAATGTAGACTCCCCATCTGAGTTAACAACCCCCATCTCCTTTTTTATCAACAGAAGGAAACAGGCAAGGTAGGAGTCATCTCACTTTTAAATAAACATCCAAAATAGCTCAGCTGAACTGCTGAGCAGTTCCCTAAAAGAAGTGGTTTCTCTCCTTTGACTCAAAAGCAAGCTCAGGACAACTAGCTCATCCATGATATTAACATCTATAGATGTCTAATATTAACTGAGATGACAGTGACCCCTCCAAGTTGTGTCACAGACTCATCCCCCCTTTCCTTCCTCCCCATTTTGCTTCTCCATGTTATCATTGTCAGTCTCTTGGGAAGGAGGGGACCGTCATTCATCCATCAAAGAGGGGACAAGAGAAGTTATTTTTCTTCTTCTATAAGAACTTCTCTTTGGAGTCTTTAACAAAGAGGTGATGTGGCCATTAGCATTTACTAATATATTGTTTAGGTGTCTTCAACTTAAATTCCTTGTCCCCATTTCCAAGACCTACCCCTCTTCTCCACTTTGTCTCTTTGTCCCATATACATGTAAAATCCCATTCTCTTAGAGTCCCTCCAAAAAGGCATTCTTATTTGGTTGGCTACATTAGTCTTGACTTAATGTCTTCACAGCTCTGCCAAACACAGTTAATGAAACCATCCAAGTGTGCACCTTCCTTAAAAAGAAATTAAAGGATCTTATCATTTACAAATTGTCCTGTCCTAAGTTTCACTTATCATCTCAGTGAATATGGATTACACTCATCCCTCCTAATGCTTAGACAAGAGACCTACATTAGGTGTGTAGTCACTCAAGTCAATGAAGCAACAGTCCCCTCCAGAGGGGCTCTCATATCTTGCACAGTTTTAATTGCCTCATGAAGATACCTATTTCTTTCACTTGTTACATAAAAGGAGGCCTAAGCGGCAGAATTTCTTATGTTGGGATATCCATTATGTGCCAGAAGATGGGCACGGTGAACCTAAGCTTATATCTTTTCCTCGTATATGAATACACCTTAAAAATATTTCAGTACTTGGAAATAATAAATACAGACAACTATAGATGCACAGAATTTTTAGTTGCTTCAGGGCAGAATATCTCTGATGCTTATTCGTGCTTCAAGTTTGGTTATTCTTCAGCACCTATTGATGGTAAGAGGAGTGCAACATCTGAAAAAAATTAGGCCTATTACTGATGAACCTCACCAACTGTCAATGTAAAGAAGGAAAAAAAATATAACAATGGGAAGGAAAAGAAAAATCAAACCAGTTTTATACCCTTCATGAAATTTTCTAGTATCATCCTTCTATCATTACAAAAGCTGAGGGACATTGCAAATCTGGATATGCTCTTTGAAGTGTTATTTTCTTTTTGTTGTTGCTGTTGATTCTCCTTGAAATGAAGTACTTTCCTTTCCTGGCTTTCAACACAATAAAGAGAGACAGTCTGGCATGAAAACATGAGCAGGGCCATGAGTTGCTATTCTCCCATTGGCTACAGGAGGATGGGTGCTAAGACCAGGGAAGGTTATCCCATGAGGCAGAAGGGATTCAGAGCGAGGTGGTCTTGTGGTAGCTTTTGCAGGGAGCAAGCGCATTGCCCTTTGGAACCACCTACCTAGGTAAGCAGTGTGAGGCAACAACTGTAACCACCTGAGAGCAAACTTCTAGTCAGAAGCAAGACAAACTGTTGACCATTTTCTATTTCTTTTTGTTGTTGTTATTTGAGGGATACATGAGAAAATCACATGAACCATTTGGACTAATTTGCATAAACTTAGAGACGCACATGGCTTGAATTTTATAGCCTTTTCTTTCTTTTCTTATCATTAGCATTTTTCATGCTAACCTCAGCATTTTGTTGGGCTCATGGAACAAGATTGAAGACTGTCCTGTAGCTAATTTGAGTCCTGCCTATTCCCTGCAACTGCAAACAAAATCTGTAGCTTACTGGATAAAGTGTCGTCTTTGTATTTCAAAAATAGTCAGTACAAATCCAATTAAAGATGTTTCTTTTCTTTCAAATATTATATTGTTCTGAGTGTTTCTGTGTAAGCAGGGAACCCTGGATTACATTCCTCTCCAGGGGATCCTAAATGTTTATACAAATCACAGTAGGCAGCATTACAACACTTCCAACTTTTGCCACATGCACTTTGTCTTAACTCGAACTTGGTCAGAAATCTGTCAGACTGCAAACTGCAAAAAAGAGAAATGAAAGGAAACTGTCTTATTTTTGCTCCTTTTGAGGATGTAATTCTATTAACAGTTCTGTACGTCTTTTCCCCATCAATTTAATTACAGATTAATTAATTCTTAGCAGTTTTCTAAAGCCCAGCAAAATATCGTCTGACCCAAAACATTTCACAGCAGGGAAAAAAGCCAAGTTAGATAAAGAGAAAATCCATCCTTTGGAAAAAAATGGTGTTTAGAAGAACAGGCAAGAGCAGAAAAAGATCAGCTCTCTTTTCCTCAGCAAGCACGTGTCTCTGCATGTCTCACTCATTAGTTTTCACTTCTTTCCATTCCTGCACATCATGCCCCAGATTGATCTCAACCGCAAACTGGTGACAGATAGTACATCCATGGATCTGCCTTAGGCTTTTCCCTGCTTGAAGACATCAGCATCCCAGCAGTTTAGATACAACCATAGCTGTGGCTGGCAATGCCACAGGCAGCAGGATGGTGCTTTGTCATGGGTTTCATGCCATGGTCATGGATCTCTTTCTGAATAGGCACAAAAAGACTGACTGAACCTGGAACTGCAAAACAAATGATTTAATTTGGCTCTGAGGCTGATGCAACTTGGTGAGAAATGGAGAGGTCTACATGTGAAAGAAGCTCTGGCAAGGGCTTCATTAATTGTTGCCTGAGATGGCCCCAGGAAGGGGTTGAGTTTGCACGCTCTTCTGTGAGCTCATGTGTTGCTTCTAACATGCAGGTTGAGACTGCCGTCTGCTTACATTTATGTTTTTATAGGGTCCTTTATCACAGGGCTCCCAAAGCACTTTACATACTTACACCTCAATTCTCTGTTGTAACAGTAGGCAGGCTTAAATTAAAATAATGTGTGGGTCGTAATCTAGGAACTGGGCTTCAGAGCCTCCTTTTTGCCTCTTGAGTGGGATTGTTATGAAGAAGGTACAAAAAAACAGACAGTCATTGAAAACCACAGGATGAAAAATGAAGATATTTCTGAGAGTGGAGGGGACAGAAAGACTTAGAAAAAAAAATATAAAAGAAAAAGAAAAAGAAAAAGAAAAAGAAAAAGAAAAAGAAAAAGAAAAAGAAAAAGAAAAAGAAAAAGAAAAAGAAAAAGAAAAAGAAAAAGGAAAAAGGAAAAGGAAAAGGAAAAGGAAAAGGAAAAGGAAAAGGAAAAGGAAAAGGAAAAGGAAAAGGAAAAGGAAAAGGAAAAGGAAAAGGAAAAGGAAAAGGAAAAGGAAAAGGAAAAGGAAAAGGAAAAGGAAAAGGAAAAGGAAAAGGAAAAGGAAAAGAAAGAGAAAGAGAAAAAGAAAAAGAAAACCACATTCTGCACGCATAGAATGCAAAATAACATTCACAATGTAAAAGAGAAGCACATCTACGCCTTTGGTCATTGTTGTGCAAGGGAGTAGCTCTCTGCCATGAAGAAAAGGAAGTACAGCTCAAGCAAGCACCCAATGCCTTGTGTAGGGGATGATTACTGTGTATCACAGGGAAGAGCAAAGGAAGAAGTCTCCTTGCAGCAAATTGCTGCCCCATTTCAGTAAAGGAGGAGCTGGTGCTTGCAGTTCTTGGAGTAGGACAGCGTGACAGGCCAGGAAATACATGTATGAGAGATGTGGTAACAATGAGATCTTCCCTTCCTAATGTGGGAAACAGGGGTGCAGAGGACAAAAATAAGCACAGGACCACCCACCCTGACATGAAGCCTTTTTTATTAAATCTGCTAGCTTCTGGACCTGCTGCCACTGGCTGGGCCAAGCAGGGAGAGCATGGCATTCCCCTGGGCACATGGCTGATGCTTGCAGCAGAGCTAATGCAGAGAAGCATTTTCCTTAGGGAAACACTGCCTGTCTTCCTATATCGATGGAAAATGGGGGCAAATGATTTGCACCCTGCAACTGCCTACTTCATTCTATCTGAAGTCAGGAGAAAGTTTATGTCTTGCCCTCCACCTTGCAGAATAAGCCAGTGCATCTTCTCTAAGTGGGCAATTCCAAAAGGAAACATTTTGCCAACATGAAGAGTTAAAAAGAAAAAAAAAAAAAAAAAACAAATAAACCCCTGTGAAAATTAGAGCCCACCACACATAATTGGGTCTTCAAAACACAGCCATATGCAAGCTGAGCCCTAGGAAGAGCAAGCAGTCATTTTACACCATGGACCACCAATTCAGCTTCCCAGATCAAAGCACCTGGTCAGGAGGAAAGGCTGAGAAGCTAAAAAAGGGCTGGGAATAGGAGGTGAGAAGGCATGGGGTAAAGGATAAGGAGAGGCAGTGGAATCAGTGAGATCAATGGAAAAATGGTATCAGAGAGCAAGAAAAAAGCAAAAAAGGTGCAACAATGAAGACCTGGTTCTCCACTGACACGTTCTCTCCCCACTCTGAGTTAAATCTTTTCCCTGTCCTCCCTGACCCGCACTTCTGCTCTCCTGTGGCTCACTCTCACTCCCCATGCACCGGCTACAGTTCAGTTCACCGCTTCACCTGCCCAGCCTCAATGCCACCCCCAGAAAAATTCCCCAAACATCACAACCTGGGGTGTGTTCTGTAGCTGGGGGGACTGAAATAGCTCCTGCTGACACCCCACCACCTCCAATAAATAAACGAGTGCTTGCCATAGACAGGACTGGAGCCCAGCTCCTCTGCCTGTTTTATGAAACTCTCACTGTTCCTTGCCTTTGCTTTTCAAAAAGTGCACAAAATGAAATGGCTTGTTTCAGGGCAAATGACACAATTGTGCTAAACGGCATGATTTGTTTGTTTGTTTCATCCCAGGAGGGGAGGAGGAGGGAAGGAATGTATATTTGATCCGATCCAAACCATTTTTTGTTTGTTTTTGTTGTTTCTGCTAAACTAAAAATAAAAATAAAAATCAATGGCTCGAACTGCCCTACACAAAAGAAGTTGGAGAGGGAAAGAGAGATGAGACCCCATTTCTCTCTTCAGACTCATTTGACCTGCTGACACCCCAGCCTGGGAGGAACTCACTTATGAAACCCAGTGTTCAGAAATAAATTAGAAAGATAGCCAGAACTGCTCCACATTCAGGAGAAAAGCTGATTGTTTACTTTGTCTTCCCCTCCAGTGCCCGGTTGCCTGTGCCGGAGCATGCCCTGCATTGCCCACTGACCCACTTTTCCCCGATGCAGAGCTGTGCCAACCCTGCCGGGGGGGCTCTCCTGCAGCCCTCCCCACCATCGCACCACTACTACGGCACCTAAGTGGGTAATGGCCTGGGCTGCCGAAGCATGCTTTAAGTGGATAGCCAGCCAAGTGTGTATTAATTAAACTTAAAAGTTCTATTTATTGCCAAACACAGGGGGATTACGCACACAACAAGTGGCAGAAAGTACTCCAAAATGTTCTCACCCCTTTAATTACTGTGCTATAGTTAGCCCGGCGCACTGATGTATAATCAGCACTGCTGCACGTAGTGTTTACAGCAAGCACTCAGGAGAAGCAGACTTCTGACTTGACAGCCTCTGTGAGCAGCTGCAATGTCTGGAGGTGCAGGGGGAGCACAGAAAGCCCCAAACCACCTTTTATTCATCCCCTCCTGGAAGCCATCAGTGGGGGGTGAGGCTGCTCACCTCCAGCACCCCGCTGTGCTCCCCGGCCTCGGGGGCCCACTGCCAGCCCATGTCCCCACTGCAACCCTTTCAACCCATCACACCAAGCCCCCATGGTGCTCAAAGTCTGTTTAAATAAGAACCTGCCATCCTGGAAGTTATCATTACACCACATTTTGCTGCCAGTGACTTTTAAAGCTGGGCATCCTATGTGTCTGAATTTATTTCCCACCTTGGTGTTCCATGTGCTCACAGCTCATGAGCTTTACATGCAAGCTGAGTAGCGAAGCATAGAGGCCAGGTAGATCTGGACCTGTGTCTGTCCCCAGGACTAGCCCCTTGAATTCAGCAAGATCCATGCTAGATCCAGTGATGTGACAACACTTGGTTCCTCTTAGGGCAGCAGAGCATCTTGCAATCCCTCACCAAAGGCGAATCCTCTTTTTATTAAGAATGAAGATGAAAAAAAATCAGCAAAAAAACTGTAAAAATTTAATAGCTGGGTTTGAAATAGCCCTGCTGTCACTCACATATACAACACACAGAGTTAATAGCCCTGACCTCCGTGCTCCTCCGTTTCCCCATCTCCCAGCAGTGCCTTGCAAGCAGCAGCACATTGCTGTCTCCTGCTACTCAACCTGGCTGCCTTCAGCACCAGCAATTCATTTTCCCTCCCTGAATCCTCAACCCCCAAAATTCATTTCCAGGTGTTTTCATTGCAATAGCATGATGAAGACGAGACACATGCACCTGTCAACAAGCCACCAAGAAGAAAACCCTTCATCTTCTTTCATTTTCACAACTGATCACAATCCAAACAACACTATGCATTTTCTGCATGAACCTGGGCCTATGTTTCATGAGTTCTACCCCTTCCCAAGTAAACAAATTGCTTGACCTGGATAACCTGAACAATAAAGATAACTGAGGGTAAATGAAACCACGGCAAGCATGGGAAACAGCTTAGTAAATCACATTAAAGCACCGCGAAGTCTGCCACTACTACTATCCTTGTGTCAAGCAGCCCGAGGCATCTTACACATTTAGTACCTCCACCTTCATATCCTTAGCAGCTCATCAGGCAGCACTCATCTTTAACCTTCACTAAAAAAGCCTGACCCTGTTGTTCAGGACCTCAGCATCTCCCTATAAATGCCCAACAAGCATCTCATCTGCAACAGAGAATGCGGTGGTGCTATAAATGTCCTCAGCTTCATGCTGCAGGGTTCCTTCTTGGCAAGATAGGGTCTCCTCTCCTGAAGTACTGCCCTGGAGCCACTGGTCCTGGGAGCCCAAGGCAGCAGCTCACTGACAAGTTATATTTCACGTTGCTCTCCATCCCACTGAGCAGCAGTAGAGCTATGGAGCTGCTGGGAATTTCTTTAGTATTTCTTTGGTTTGCTTGGTTTAATGCACATCCCATGATGAAACAAGAGCACTTCCTTCCAACTGAATTTCCAAATTTTAGCTAGCTATATGTTCGGTGTCTATATTGATATTCTCTGGGCCAAGAGGCAAAATCTGTAAACGTCCAAAATACTTTGAGACTTACTAAAAATGCCCTGAGAGGAATAGCTGGCAGATCAGCAAACTGAACAACCCCAAATTATACCAATGTTCTTGCATATGTGTGCATGTGCACGTACCTCCTTACAAGCTGACAGCAAATGTTCCCTGTCATAGGACCAATGTTGCGTAAGTGGTATTAACATGCAGAATTACTTTGTGTCTGCATCTGGCACAGCCTTTGCTGGACAGATGACTCATATTCATTCTGCTCTTAATTGCTGAGTCCTTTGAATCAAATTCTTACACTGTTTTTTTCTTCCAGCAATGGGCAAAACACTAATTTATTTGTATATGGTGCTATGCCCACTGCCAGGTGTTGCTGTGAACCAGGTGACAGTCCATCATGCTCTGAATTTTGACTGCGTTTCACAGGTTTGCTAGAGAATCACAGAATGGTCTGGGTTGGAAGGGGCCTTAAAGATCACCTAGTTCCAACCCCCTGCCATGGGCAGGGCCACCTCCCGTTGGTGTCATGAAGGTACTTTGAGATGCAGGAAGGAAGGCAGTTTGTTTTCTCCTTAGAGTCCAGCAAACACAAGTGCTGCCAGACATTTGTTACATAGGTGAGTGTTGATGTACTAAATGTACTCATTTGTCCCAGGGTTGTTTGCAGACAGGGTGGTCATAATAGTGGGTGTTATCAGCCTCAGAGTGTGAAGATGCAGATAGCCCCAGAGATATTCTTTAGATATTTAGAAAGATGTTTTGCTCCCTGAGCACTAAGCATGGCCAATCTGCCAAAGACAAGAGAGAGGATTTTTATGCTTCCTGCAAGTCTTCTCCCAGGCCCAGTCCTGGGAGCTGCAGGCCCCCTTGGTCATTCCATCCCTCGCTGTGGATTTCCTCAGGCATATGCGCAAGGTCTGTCTTCGTTAGCAGTGCCTTCTCCTGCTGGCCTCTGGTTCCTTCACATCCCATTCCTTGCCTTTTGTTTCATCTTCACACAGCAGGTTAGGCACAGCAGTCAGTGCCTGGCAGAGGCACCCCCAGCCCTGGATGTCCCACCTCTTCCTACTCCCCGTTACAGAGGTGGCAACAACCAAGCAGGGCTGAGTCACGCAGCACCCAACGATGATCCAGCAGTTCCTCTGTGAGTGGCAGGCACTCCGCAATCCAAATAAATAGAAGGTCTTGTGTAAACTTAGCACACAGCAATGCTGTCATTAATTTGCAGGTAAAATAGCAAAAGTGCAGCTCTGCTTGGTTTGTAAGACTGAGGCCTGTCTTGAGATATTAATGAGTAGTTGGATAATACCTGGCTTCACCCCTAGGACCAATGCTCCCTGATATTGATATTTAAAGAAGCGCTCTCTTCAGCTCAGCTACAATCCAGGGTGGATTTTTATTTTTTATGCTGGCTTCAAACAAGCTGTGGGTGTCTGGGTGGGTGGGTTGAGTGACATATTAGTGAGGAAGCTTCCTCCCCTTTCAGAGCTACATGGAGAAGTCAGAAAGACATCATTTGAAAAAGTGACAGGAAGATCATGTTGGACTATTGCTGATGAAAAAGGGATTAAATCCATCAAGAATCCTGAATTTGGAACTGCACTGCTACAGAGAACAGGGTGAAGTGAACTTCACTAACCTCTATAAATATTATTTCTCTTTTAATTTGAGATACGCTCCTCGAAAAGCCTTTCAAAATGCACACTCCCTCCTTTCAGCTTCTGGCATCCAATCAAACTGGATATCTAACAACAAGGAACTGAGGATGTCTGTCCTTCGCCTCCATTTAGAAGTGAAAGATTCCCCCCTTTCCTCCCACCCCCCTCCCCCAGCTCTGAAGGTCTTCCAATTATCTCCTTTACCTGCCGCATTAAAAAGTAAAGCATATGAGTTGCCAGAGATACAGAGTCTGAGGACAAGCCACTGTGGCAAAGCCATGACATTAGAACAGATGGAAAACTTCTCGGGAACAAAATGTGCACAAAAAAATGGGTTCTGGCTTTGAAGTGTATATTCACGGTGGGTGCTTTCATGTCTTTTGAAAAGCCCTAGCTCAAATCTGACCTACTTAGGCAACATTCTTATTTATGTCTCCGACTAAGGAGCTGTATATTTAGCAAATGAGAGGAAATCATCCCCCTGTCATGTTTATAGATTGGAGCAAACTTTGCTGTTTAATTCTTCAACAGATTTGTCTCCATAAAAGTGGATGTAATTTAAACACTGTTAAAAAAAATCAATAAATTCCAGAAACTTAGGATAAATGGAATCATAATTTCAAATATATATATATAGATATTATATATGTACAGACATACATACAGAGAAAGAAAGAGAGAACATTTATTCAGTAGACTGCAGTTAAACCATATTTATTTAACTGGTTCAAGAGTAATGGATAAGGCTGAGCAAAGGTGGAGAGCGGATCATAAGACTTTGCCATTTTAATTGATGCTAAATGCTAACAATATGCAGTAAGATACTGAGGAACAGAGAAACCTTAACTCTTCACAGACTAGGAAGGCTTATCTGAAATGAAAAGAAATTAAAAGAAAATGGAAATGAAATTAAAAGATGCTTAAGTTCAAGAAATTGAAGCTGAAAGGCACCTCAGGAGGTCACCTAGTCTATCTGTGTCTCCAAAAGGCAAGATGAATTAGATCCATGTTATTCTGGACTGATATCCGTCTAACCTCCAGCGGTGGACATTTGGTAATCTTCCAAGCAGCCAATTTCTCCATTTTGCCATTATCACCAGCAAAAGGATTTTGCTGGCATCTAAGCTATGTCTCTCTTGCTGCAGTTAAAGCCCATTACCCATTGTCCCAGTAGACAAAGATGACAGATTATTTCTTCCTTCTTTCCAGTTGTCTTTCAAGACTTAGCATGTTCCTTCCCTCCTCTTTAGTTTAGTTAGCCCAATTTGTTCAATCTTCCCTCATGGATCATTTTTCTAGTTGATCACAATCATGTGACCCTATTGAGTCATATTTCATGTGTAGTCTATTTCATGTGAAACCTATTTGAATGTGATCCACCCTAAGACCCAGACCCTTCTGTCTACGACAGATACTTAACAAGAATTTCCTATTTGTGCATTAATGCTGGTGAGTATTCCTACCCCAATAGAGAGCTTCGCTTTTGTCCTCACAGTCTTCCATCCCAGTCTGTCCAGGCCACTCCCCTGATTTGACCAGATTATTTTTCATTCTGAACCCAATCTCCTCCCTGCATTCAGCTCATCCTAGCTCAGAAGCCAAATGAGAGCCTTCTGCCATCCACCATCCCAGCCATTAAGAACAAACACGTACATGGCATGACACAGGTCTCAAAGGACAGCACTCAAAACCCCCTTTCAGTTTCCCATTTAATCATCAGTAATCACTGCTCTCTGACCACAACTTGCCAGTCAGTTGTGCGTTGACCTAAGATGACAGTTTCTTCCTGTCATCGTCTCTCCAGGCTGTTTATGACAATGTCTCGTAAAACTGTAGCAAAAGCCTTATTAAAATTGGGATGCCTTTTTCCAATGCATTTTTCCTACTCACAAGGTTTGTTGCCTTGTCATAGAAGGAAAAGAGATTGATACCGGCTATTCTACTCACAACCTTGGTACCTTTCTGAGGCATTAACAGATCAATTGTTTGATTGTTTGTTCCCTGTATTGACAGGTATCTGACTTGATTACAAATCAATGGATTTGGCTTTTTCTCCTTGTTATGGGTAGACAGTATCTCTGCATGTTTTCCATCCTCCAGAATCTCACCTGTCCTCCGTGACTTCTGGGGATAAACACCAAACTATCTGGAATTGTTTCAGCCAGTTTTCTCTGTACCCTGAGCTGAATTACATAAGACCCAATGAATTAAAACACATTTAGTTTATCCCAATATTCACTAATCTCTTTCTCTACTGTAGCCTGAACTATTATAGGTAGTCACTGGCTGTATTAAGCCTCTAATCATATTTGAACTTTTCAATGAATGTTGATTCAGAAGTTGGGTTCAGATAAAGCTACTTATTAAAGGGTATAACCTAGTCTTTCACAACTTTTTCAGGCTAACCATATCACTTCTCAGGTCAAGAGAATTGTGATTCTTCCTGACCAAACCTGAGCTGAAAACTCTGTAAGAATATTTAGCTCATTGCTTATGTTGCAGCCCGACTTAGAAGGGCTGCAGTGTGCAGAAATAGGACATCATCAAGACCCTGCTAAATTCTGTACACATTTTCAGGAGTGATTCAAACATTTCTTCTGTGATCCAACTATTTGGCCTACCTTAAACTGTGCTTAATTCTCCCACCTCACCCTCCCAAGCCACGGCATTACATTTATACTTGTCTCTTTAACACGTGTTTAGAGAACTCCTATAAATCCACTGATGAAATTAGGAAGAAAAAAAGAAATAGAAACAAAGATACATGCTCCCTTAAAATGGATTAAAACAGTGTCAGGTCCCTTGAAGTTAATGAATGAATACTATTCCTTAGAGCTGTTTTTATGCCTTTTGATATCCTAAATGATGCTGAAGCAGAAAGGGAAAAGTAACTGAAATCCAGATGTGTTAGTTTCTGCTCCATTAGGAAAAGGAAAAATCAATTTGGCCAAACATAAAGGAAGAAAATCAATAGAAAAAGAAATTTTGTTTTCAGCTGAGGAGTAAGAATATATTACAAACAATGGTGAGTGAAAATTATTCATTGATTTGTATAACACCTTTTACAAGCCCAAAAAGTGCTCCAAAGAATTATAGATTATTTAAATCTAAGGATCACTTACTGCCAAAATGCACCTATCTCTAGGGTGGAGTGCAGCTGCTACAAAATTGCACTAGCAAACACTACACCACAGCTTTAGGGCATGAATGCTTTATCTGAAGATGAGCCAAGGGAAGTTGAAAATGCAAAATGGAATTAACCAGGCTGGAATATGACCATCATGTGACTACATCGATTTCAGTTTAAGCTTAAACTCATGGAAAATAGGCCCATCAGCCCATTAAACAAACTTGGGCTCACAAGGTCCCTAAAACACTCTTTTTCAGAAGCTGGGGTAATATGCCAGATCATTTTGTGTTTGCCCTGTTCCTTCTGCTCTTTCCCTGATCGCTGTTAGAAACATGACGACACTGGGCTAGACAGACCTTTGGCCTGACCCAGCATAGCTGTTCCTAAGTCCTGAGCTAGCGTGCTTTGAGCTGCAGCAGATCTGAGGCTGGCACACCCTTGCATGTGTCGACTCGGAGGCAGGGCAACAATCTCTGGCAGAAGGGCAGGTGGAGAAGCCGACAAGGCAGTCTTTTGTATTCTCCGGCATGAATCACCATACTCATCCGGAGGCATGCTAAATCCTCAATGTTAAGCACGCATTAAGCTGTTGCAGGATATGGGCCACATTTACAACACTGTCATTAGTAACAAGGGCTTGCACTGCATAAAATTACACAAAGTACCTTTTGTACCTCAAGATGTACTTAGCAAGCAAACTCCTAGGGGCAGGGAATGTACAATCTTCTGTTTCTCTAAAGCACCTTATTCAATTACTGCAATATAAAAATGATTTATAACAATCTATTAAAAATACAACTCAAATGACTTATCTCTCCTGGGGTCCTGGGAATACACTGTAGGATTTGCCATTTAATTGTAAATCAAGTCTAGTGGCCAGTACCTCGTGTTCTACAGAAAGATGAAAACTAACTACACACCTCACCGACTGCACGTGCAGCTTGTCTTGGTGATATGATCTGGGTAGTTATCCAAGACATGACTCAAGGGAAGAGGAAACGGAGAAGAAAGTGGCAGACATTTCTGCTCCTTACAGTCTGTAATCCAAGCCGTTCTTCTACTGATCAGAAAGTTTCCACCACTCCAAGGGCTGCTGCAGGACAGGTGGGCTGGCACACCAAAAACACTTGCCGTCACTGCTGTCTCCCACTGTGTCTCTATTTCTCCCTCAGCTTCCTGTGGAAAGGGTCCTTGGGAAGATTGAAGTCCAAAACAGCAGCAAGACAGATATAACAGCTTGCCTAAATAGCCACAAACTGGGCTGGAAAGAGATCCGCTAAGCACCCTGCACACATAGTCCTGAGAAACCTGCATTGCACAGGATCTTCCAGAGCCTTTGGGGACAGCTAAGGCTATGCACAGGGTAGAAGTATAGCACCTAACTTCTTCCCATCCAGTTCAACAACCCAAGTCTACCTGTCCCTGTGCTGAGAAAGATGAAGGAAACATATAACAAGAAAATCTCCAGCTAAGCAATCAAATTAGAAAACTGGCTCCTCTCTTCCTACTCTTAGAATAGCCAAGAGCTAGTACAAAAGCCTGTGTCAGCATCAGAATCAAAACAGACATCATGTACAACAGGTGCATCCTCCATACCTGACATAGTTGCTCCTAATTCTTACCATCACCACCAGGCAGGAAAGGCAACTTTTGGCACCCTGGGTCTGCCTACTGTTGATAAAGCTATGTTCATAGGAACACCCAGTCCAGGAGCAAACATATTTGGCTGAAAATCCATTTCTCTGCTACTCCTGACAGACGTATCTAGCAGTCTTTCTCATAACCTGATAAAGCTGTATCTTAGAAACAATATCAGAGCAGATGAGGAGGGTTTCCTCCTTCCTACAAGGCCATTGAGGCCTATAACAGGAGGTAGAAATCCAGTGCACAGATAATCAGAGTTCCTCTCACCAGCTAAGACTAGCCAAGAACACAATATCTAAGGGAAAAAAAAATGTGAATTGTAGCACAATATTTAATGGAATCAATAGATATGTCTGCACATGGAAAATAGAAGAGGCCTGTAGAAATATTAAATTCCTCTTTGTTTTTACACAAAACATTCTAACAATCCTCAGCTTCATCTCTTGTTTCTGTCTTCCACTGCTCCTTCCCTCAGTTAATGAGTTTTGTCCCTACAGTTAGGATACTCAGGAGTGAGAACCCTTAAAATCTTCTCTTCCTAAGGAATAATCAAAGACAAAGGCCACAACTTGCATAAAATAAACCTTCTCCTCTGCAGCAAAATTGGCAAAGCTTTGTTTCCTATGGGTGTCTTTGCCTAGTTCTCCAGGGATTAACATCATACCAGTGATAAATGATGCTCTCTCTCCTCACAGTTAGATTTCCACATAGAAGTCCTGCGTAGATCCTCTAACACCTAATGCTGGCTTGCACTATACCACTTCCTTGGTGAGGGCATGCTCTTACTTAAATAACTGACATTTTTTATGAGAACTTTCTCTTGAGACCACCTGCCCTTTGGCTGGTTTTGGCTGAAGCAGGCCAACTAGTTCAAAAGCTACTGAGAGGGTAGCTACACACCTCACCCCCACACAGGGTAACATACAAACCTCATTTTCTAAGGAAATGAGGCTAAAGAGAAAAAAAAAGAAGAAGGAAAAAAAAAAAAAAAAAAAGGATCTTTTGGTCTCTCACTCCCTACGAAACTAATGTTCATCTGTGTAACTACCTCCTTCTAACAGGAATTGCCTTTATCTGTATTTTGTAAAGCTTTGAGCACATTGCCAGCACTTTAATAATAAAATATCAGAGAGAACCATATATCTGAATATTATTATTCAGAAAATATGTGCATGTTCACACAGACAGCAGATGTATAAAAATATAGAATATGTAATTCAAGGCCATAATGGTGCGTAAGTTTGCAGGTCAAACATAGGGCAAAGTCTCTTCTATTATGCACAAAACCTACAACTACACTGGACTGAAAGAAAGCACATAAACTCCTTTAATTTTGGATGCTAAAAGGTGCAAGTTCTAACTAGAGTTTGGATGGGTGATTTCCCCAGGGAAACCCAGGTGTCCTGGGTACAAGCCAAGCAGTTATTGTTGAGCACTGGGGTTGAGGTTCACCTCACCTAACCTTAGCCATCTGTCTCCCTGTGGAAGCTTGGGCACCTCCAGAGGGTGATACCTGGGAGGATAGAATGAATCACCCTGCCTGAGTCTCACCACTGGCTACAGAGGCAGCCAAGACTACTCAGATAACCATGTAATTTTTGAATAACTACAGTTAGGCACAACGAATGCCAAACATAGTGAATATTAGCCCACAAAAACCGAGTGAGTGGGAAGACTTCACATCATGGCTGGATGGGAATAAGAAAGAGCAAACCATAAACCCAAAATTCTCAGCTTCAATGTGGAAGCAAGAACTAGCTTATCGTGCTTAGAAACTTCTGCAACTGCGTGAAGGGGTTATAATAACCAAATAAATATTGCTAATGCAACTGCTGGTAGCATTTAAAATATTCTTGATAGCAATGAAAGTTGGAAGTATTTTTCCTACGGCTTGCAGCTACTGAAAGAAAAGTGATTGTAGGCAGAAAATGGCATAAGAGTAATTCCTACTTCGGTACTGATTTGTATAACCCCCATTTAGCCACCACAAAAATCAGAAGGAAGACTTAGAGGGAAAAAAAAATCCACACAACTTGAACTGGATTCTGCAGTTGAAGTCTCTAATTGCTTTACCTCCCCCGTATTTCAGGCACAAAGGATAACACACGTGACACACTGGGCAATGAGTTAAAAGTTGTTCCTCATCCACTCGTTTCTGCAGTTGAATTTGTTGGGTTTTGAGCAATTCTATTGGCTTCGAAGCCCTGCTTCCCATTAGTGCTATCGACCATGAGATATTGTTAGGGCTTTTTTGTGTGCTTTTTTTTACCTTCACTGTCTGAAACACAGCTTATCCCCATGTCCATTAAATATACATTTGAACAGCATTTCCACCTGCACTTTGTCACCTTGGGTTCTCAAGGGGTGTACCTCCACTTGGCTCTGAGCTCAAGGGCGCCCTTGATATGAGCCTGAGAGTGCCAACAGGCATGCTAATGCCCATTTGAAACAGCTTTTCCTTTGCCTCAGATGTTCCCATGCACTCAATGAATAAAAAGTCTCTGCTTGCTCCATCTGCGGTGTTGTAGGACGACCTCACCTCATTCTGTCAGTGAGCTACAGTTGCTTTCAGGCACCTCCAAGACTTTGTTTCCCTTCCTGGAGTTCCACCCCCTCCTGCTTTAAGATCCGACTTAGCAAGAGGCCTTGTGTGTATTGATCTAAGCTTACCTCCATGTAGATGTAGATGCTTACTCCACTGCTATTAAGCCTGCCTTTCTTTTCAAAATGTCCATGCTCCCTGGAAAATTAGAAACACCCTGTAGTTATGACATGCTTCTGAAGATGAACAAACATCAATTGCAAACATGGAACAAAAAAGCTGAATTTTCTCGAAACAAAACTTTGTCAGTAAAGACAATTTGTTCCTCTGCTGTGAATAAGAGGTGTCTATATGGGTCACTGCAGAGGTTCTTTACTGGGAGTAAGTTAAATTCAGAAACTACCATCTTGTCCTGTGGGTGAAGCATGCTATCTCAAATACGCAATACAACCCAAACTGGGTGTCATTTTCTTTTTTAACTTTCTTTTTTTATGAATCAGTTCCACGTCTTGGGGGAAGGACATCACGACAGACAGTTCCTCAACAAAGAACTGACGTGAGAACAAAAGCTATTCCTGAAGAGCTCCCAAAATAAAAGTGAGACAGATGAGTGAGAAAAAGTTGCATGGGTGTTTCTTCAAACAAGAACATGGTCAGAAAAGAGATATCAGAAAATGTAGATTCATTAAAACTGAAATGCCTTACAAAATTGTCAGTTTTGCAGAAATGTATTTGGGAAAAAGAACACAAGAAACCTCCAGTGCTGTGAATATGTCAGGTTCGAACACCTTTAGAGCTAGCAGCATCAGTGTTTCCTCTTAAAACGACTTCCCATTTTACATACATTTGTATATTTTACATTCTAATACTGTATTTGATAGCAACACAAGCACAGTTGAGTTAGAGCAATCCTTACTTGAATTTGCTATCAGAAGGAATCTCAAAATTTGCGAGCTTCATTTGCAATTGAACCCAAAGTAAATTTCCAAAATCTTGAAATCCTTTGCAAAATGGAATTTCCATTCCTCGTCCAACACCATTTTTAAACCCAGTCCTCTGTCAACAGTGAAGGCAAGCTTTGGATTGCTAGCATTTTCCTGAAGAAAGGTTCCTTCTCATCTTCCCTTTTCAATGGCATTTGGTAAGGACTGCATTGCTGGAGATCTAGGCAAAAGCCGCTAAGTAGTTGTCCTGAAAAACCACAAATAGTTAAGTACTTGGCCATATTCTGGACCCTGGGCAATATCTTTCCCTATAATTATTTCTGCTCTTGTCATTAGCTCCAGCACTCTCACTATTTATTACCATAGGTATTTCGAGACTCATAAAAATGTGATCTTACTCAAGGCTTAAGCAACACATGAAATAAATCAGCAGCACTGAACATTGGCTGACACTGGATGAAACCTGGCTGGGAACAGCTGGATTGCTCTCTTGACTAAATATTTACAAAAGCCATGATTATATCACTGAGTGACACTGTGTGAATATAACAATTTATCAATCATCATGTTTAACTCAAATCCCTGCAGGAGGGGATGGCATTCTCACTTAACAATAAGTATCTACTGTATGCTAATTAAGTGACTTATTTTTCAGCTAAGGTTACTTCAGGGATATGTGGGCTTTTTAACCACCCATTTCCTGAGCACTGCTGCTCCTTCAGAGGCACTGAAAGGACAGAGTTCAGCAGGGCTGTCACTTGCAGCAGCATCCATCCCATACCACCCCTGGAATTACTTTGGGTGCACATTGAAGCAAAGATATGCACAAACCAGTGCACATTTTTTGTTTCCAATGCTATCCCTCCTGTTCTCCAGTCCCCTGCATGGTGCCCAAGGGTGGCAACTACCACTGCATCCACCTCACAATCCTTCCCACTGCTGTTGGCCTTGCTTCCCTCCACCCCCAGCAGTGAATTCAGCATTGTTTTCATCTGAGCTGGTTAGCCCTGACCAGGTAACCCTAAACTTGCACCTCCACAGATGGTTAGTGTCTGCTGAATATGAGCATGCTGCTGCCAGCAGAGAAGGGCTGGGACCTGAAGAATCAAGCTTTGCCAAGCTGTGGCATTGCCAGGAAACATAAGAATCAGGTTCATATGGACCAGAGCAGCAAGCAGACCTGATCAGAGCATCAGGAGGAGAACATTTCCTTGAAGATAAAGCCAGCATGCCACACTGATGGGAGGTTCATATTTGGGCACCAGAAACCTCCACCAAATGACAGGAGCTTTTTATAAAATCTTCCACCTTCTGCCTCATGCCAGATTAACTCACTTGCACCGGCAACTACCTTCCTGTCTCCTTCAGATTATGGGTATTAGTGCAATGCAAGAGAGAACACAAATCTCCCCTCCACCACTCACACAGCACAAACACTTTAAAGGTTTTTCCTCAAAATGTCATACAGGTATGTGGATGGTGCTGCAGGTTTCTGTGGCTAATGTTCAAAATGAACAGGTGGCATCTGTGGCTCCCCTCTGGAAACTACTTTTTAAGCCTCATCTTTCTTTCCAGGGATCATTATTTAAGAAGAAGGAAAAGTTTGGGGTGATTAAGTCTGTGGTCCCTTGAGAGCTTGAAAAAAACTTTTGCTTCATATGGGTCTTAGAGTCAGATTGAACTTCCCATTTTGTACACGTTGAGAGTCTGCATAATAATTGTATTTTAGCCTTTGGAGCCCATCTGCCACCAAAAGGGAAATTTCGCCTTCTTCTTTCTACCTACAGAGAGGTTTATAAATCAGCAAGCACACAGACATGGGAGCTCAGGACTTGGTTGCCCTTCCAGGAGCCCTTAATAGCTCAGACAATCACAGCAAGTGCTCTTTTCAGAAACACAGGGAGGGGGGAGAGAAGTTATGATAAATTTAGTTTTCCTTTGAAGTTAATAACCTCCTACAAAGGCTTTTGGTAAAACACAGACACCTTAACATTTTTTTCCCTTTCAAACAATTTCTTCCTCTATTTTTCCCTCAGATGGTAAAATCTGAGGAAACCTGTCTCTTCAGAAGTAACTGCTTTGTGTGAATGACATCAGCAGACCACGAGGTTACCACTGGTAAGTCGGCACCCTGAGGGGGATGAAATGAAATCTCTTATCAGCCTACTTGCTCCTCTTCTTTTCTACATTTGGTGCCTTTTGTAATATGCAAAGCAAAGGAAATGTTTTGCTCTCCTTGATTTTTTTTCACCTCTTTTTCTTTTTCTAAGAAAAAAAAAAAAAAGATAATACATTTGACTGGTTTCTCCAAAGTCTCAGCTGCTGCTTCAGGTCTATTTTGTACCTCACTCGGAGGTGAATGATTTAGGAATTTTGGTTCAACCTCCTCCTTTTCTCCCTCACACCAGACCTATCTCACCAGTGACCTCTTCAGAGATGCATTTCAGGCAGCTTGAAAAACCAAGGATGCTTCACCTGATCCCTTCCCCTCTCCTCCCATGGAAAGAGAACCTCTGTAACTGTGGCTAATGTTATATAAACTCTCCATCACAGCAAAGGCAGCGATGTCTTGACTTCAAAACTGCGGTAGATAAAAGCTCTTAGCAGTTTCTCAGCATGGATATCCTGTTGTCACTCACTTCCTTCAGGCCTCTCTGAAGTCAGAACATTTCAGCACCAGAAACTGTTGGTGTGGAAGGGAGAGGATGCGGAGGAGACAAGGGGTAAATATAAAGAAAAGTGGCTACAGGACAGGGAGGATCCCTTTTCCTGTGTATAGGATATCCAACAGGTGGAATCAGTAAGGCCACCACCTACAAAAAGACACCTACAATTACCTGGCAAGATGGCAAGAAAGAGGGTCTATGGTTCACTGCAGGAAAACATTTGAAGTGATGAATCTACCACAACTCACTTTGCCATGAAGTTGGCTTCCCATTTACCAGCCATTAACCCCAGGAGTGGACATTTGAGCTAGGGACTTTTTGCATAAAGTTTTTAGTAAGTCTCATACACTCAGTAAGCACACATTTTCCTGCCTCAATGCATCCAGCATAGCCACACAGTTTGTTAAAAGAACCAAAGAGAAGTCTGGACTACAGCAGGGGAGACTGGACGTCTTGGGGAGGATTGCTTGCATACTGCCACATACAGCTCCTCAGCAGGTGAGGGAACACATGGAAGCAGGGAGAGTACACTAGCTGGAGGTGGGGTTGAGGAGACCTTCCAAAAACCTGCAAGGGAAGATTAAAGGTAAAGGGGAGGAAGCATACACACACAGAAGTTTACTGCTTTTACAAATAGCATGCTTTTATAAACTAGGTAAAGAAATGTGTATTTTCCTTTTTGAATAAAATAATAAGAACAATGAACATTTTCTTTTTGAATAAGCTATTTCTGAGCCACTACACCCATCTGACACTACTTGACACTTGCAGAGCAGAAGACAACTGTATCCCTGCGCATACTCTGAGAAGTATCCCCCGGGGCAAGGAGCAGAAAGCCAGGCCTGGTTTTGGAGCTGTGAACCAGTGAAGAGCATCAGTGAAGGTGACAGCCACCTTGTAAGTGCGACAAGGGAGGAAAGTGGGCTGAGGCTAACAGGTAACTTCCACACATGGCAGAGACATGACAGAAAGGCATGAGAGATCAGATAGTAAAGACACTGATTTTTGTAGGCTGGCACATTTTAAAGCAGAATAATTTTGGTCAAATGTTTATCACAGTCTCTGCAGGAACCTTCACTGTTCCTGGTTATCAATTTTAATGGGACAGTATCTGCAGCTCCCAGCTAGAGCCAAGGATCCTCTGACACGTGCACAAGAGGATGGGGCCTGACCATGCACAGCATTCCGAGTGGAACGATAAAGACTAGAGCAGTAAGATAAAGTTACCTACATGAGTTTTGGAGCCGGTGAGAGTCTTTTCTTTTTCTTTTTTTTTCCTGCCAGAAAAATTTTCTGTCCCAAAAAAACACACCTGCCTTCATTGCAAACAGGGCAGAATACCACATTTTAAATTTACCAAGCAGAAAAAGAGATTTATCTTCAAATCAAGTACATCTTCAATTGCACCCTGATAAATCTCTAGTCTTGGTCCTTTTTAAGCATTTAATGCATTCTGACTAACCTGAGCAGATCTACGTAAACACACATATGCATTATGTGCATACATGCATTTGCAGTTTTAAAAAATATAAATAGACATCCCCACCTGTCTCTCTGCTTTGTTGCAGCTGTGCCCTCTTTATGTCTTCCCAAGAAACAATGATTTGACACAGAAAAAAATCCTCCACCTAGTAGCCTGCCTTGAAGCTTGTAAAGACACCCACAAATGCAACGGGTGAAGACAACAGCATCCCAAAGACATTGAGGAGACGGACATAGGACCTATTCCTGAAACCTGGAGTGCTCAACAGTCACAAGCACAGACTGTCAGCCTGTAACTGGCAGGTTTTACCATTTCTGATGGCAAAAATGAGGAAGGACATGAAGAGGTGGGATTGATCTACCCTAGTTTTAACTCCCTGGAAGTCCAGGCAGCTAACAGAGAGCGCTAGTCATCTAGGCTCCCTTTATACTCAGTGGAGAGAAAGCAATCCCTCCAGAGAGAGATTCATCCCTTCCTAAGATGGATGCCTGAGGCACACGGGATGAATCGCCCTCTGAAGGGGCCTCTGTCTCCCCATAGAGAGTCCCCCTGCTACTACAGAGGGGCCTCAGACCTCAAGCCTGGATTCAATACCTGTTAGAAGCAAGATGAGACAAAACCCTCCTGAAGTGACTCTTTCAAAGCAGTGCCAGTGCCATCCACATGGCATTTAAGGATGACCCAGCTCAGTCCCCTACTCTGTGTGCCGTGTCTTTCTGCCACAGTAGCTTATAACAGCAGGCAGGGAATGGGTTAGTTCGCACTGATGGCAAGTACAGCACCATGCTGAAAATCTGTGTGCCAAAACTGCACACCATGTTTGCAGAATTGATTACTGAGCTTTTTATTCTGGCTGCTGTATCACCACAAAATGATATTCTGCCCCAAAACACTTCTCTGCTGTTTAAACCTACAAGAGATCTTCCTTGTATTAATTCCAAACTTGAGCCCATCCTGATGAGGTCTGAGCGTAGTTTCACCTATTTGCTATTACATATCAAACATTGGCAATTCCTTGTGGTAAGAAATAAAAACATTCCCATTTTTCTCCTGTCCTTCACTGTAAGTCTGCCACACATTAGGAAATACTGACAAGGGAGTCAGGGTTACTGTATCTCTTTGCAGAGGTACAAGCTACAAGGAATATATTACATAAACCAACTTAATTTTACAAGTGTTAGTCGTATTCTTTTATATTTTCCACTTCGGGGACCATCTGGATTCCTCAAGTCCAGTAAAGTCTTTTTTTTAATCTTTGTGAATGCCAAAGGATTAAAAGATTAATTCAGATATTTAAAGTCAGGTAACAGTGATGGACGCAGTGTCAGAAAGCCTGTTCCACAGTGAGCCCTCCAGTGAGCTGCTCTGCAGCCTTGAACAAATCATTTCACCTCTCTGCGCTTCTGTTTACTTGTCGATATTTTTGCCTGCTTAAATATGTGGTTTCTGGGGCAACTCCTGTGCACTTGTAGAGTTCCTATTCATATAGCCTCACAGTACCAAGCAGGGTGACACCACAGTAAAATCATAAAGACTGTAAAAAATTGTGAAGTAGAAGGATCTGACAGGAATTTTGTACAATTTCTTTAAACTGCTGATGCTATTGGGGTCTACAGGTCTCCAAGCTCTGAAGGTGCAGCAGTTCTTTGAAGGAATAATAGCCTGTCCTAGATCATAATGGGGGCAAATGTAGTCATCTATTTTTTTATGGCTGGTATATACCACCTGGCTTGGTCATATTTAATACCTTTGGAGCAGGTGATTTTAATAAATACAAAAAGATGGAAACAGACCCAACATAGACAGAAAGACAGACAGAAGGACAAGAAAGAAAGACAGATGGAAAGACTGACAGAAGGACGGGAAAGAATGAAAGACAGAAAGACAGGAGGAAAGAAGGAAATAAATAAAGAATGAAGGATAGAAAGAGAGAAAGAGAGAGTGAAAAGCAGAAAGGGAGAGAAAGAGAGAGAGAGAAAGAGAGAGAAAGAGAGAAAGAAAGAGAGAGAGAGAAAAAGAAAGAAGACAGAGAGAGGAGGAGAGAGGAGGAAAGAAAGAGAGAGAGAAGGAAAGAAAGAGAGAGAGATGAAAGAGAAAGAAAGAAAGAAAGAAAGAAAGAAAGAAAGAAAGAAAGAAAGAAAGAAAGAAAGAAAGAAAGAAAGAAAGAAAGAAAGAAAGAAAGAAAGAAAGAAAGAAAGAAAGAAAGAAAGAAAGAAAGAAAGAAAGAAAGAAAGAAAGAAAGAAAGAGAGAGAAGTGTAAGCATGAGGCTGGGTATGGAATTATTGAGAACAGGAGTGTAAATGTGTCAAGGAAATCCCCAGTGATCCAAGAGGGAATGCAAGTAGCTTTGCAAGCAGCAAGAGCAAGCTGTAATAATTGTGCAGGGGTCTTAGGAATGGAGAAAGATTTTCATTTCTCAAACTGTAAATCAAACCAAATTAAATCAAAACCTACATTTCTATAGCACCTCTCATACCAGGCTCCCAAGGCACTTTTTCACAGAAGGCAAGGCTGCTCAAGTGTTTATGAATGCAGCAGGTCAAAAAAGCGTGCCCTGAGTTGAGGTGCAAAAGCTGGACACACAGCAGCTCCAGGAGACAGCCCAGGCTAAGCAATTCCTGTGTAATTGGGCCAGGCTTTGGCCATGCTCAGAAAAAAAAGAAAGAGAGGGCCCCACATAGCTCCTCACTGCTGGACCACTGCTGATGAGGACTCCTGACCTGTTCCGACACGGAGGAGAGCTCATGGCTGCAGACAGCATGGGCCATCCTCCAACAAGGCACTGAAATTGCACATCTCTCTAGCGTGGCTAGCCATTGCCTAGTCTCTGTTAGAGAATCACAGCTTTTATGGAGTGGCTGGGGTGGGGAGGCCCCTCAGGAGATCGCCCAGTCCAACCCATGTGCCCAGAGCCAGGTCATGCACAGCAGGTTGCCCAGGACTGCATCCTGTCAAGGATGCCTTATAACTTCTCTGGGCAACCTGTTGCAGTGTTTGGCTACCTCCACATCAAAGTCTTTTCTGAAGTGGGATTTCCTATATTTCAATGTGTGGCCTTGTTCTTTTGTCCTGGGAGTGGGCACCACTGAGAAGACTGACTCTCGTTACTACCCCCATCAGGTATTTATACACATTAAGTTCACCCTGAGTTGTCTCTCCTCCAGGCTAAGCTGTCTCAGCTCTCTCAGCTTCCTTCCCATGTCCTTTCAAGATGTGTCCTTCCTTCAGTCCTTTCAAGATGTGTGGTCCTTCACTGGACCCACTCCAGCACATCCACGCCTCTCTTGCACTGGGCAGGCTGAAGCTGGACCCTGTACTCCAGATGTGCCTCACCAGTGCTGAATAAAGGGGAAGGATCTTCTCCCTCAACTTGCTGGCAATGCTCTTCCTAATGCAGTCTCCTAGGAAAATATGGGTCTCTTTTGCCACAAAGACACACTGCAGCTTCAGGTTCCCAGGAAAGGCTGTAGGAACGCAGCCCCGGCTGCCACCTGGAAGCAACATCCCTGTGTCGAGGCAAGTGAAGTGAAGGCAATGGAGGGGAAGAGACTCAGAAGCCGGGTAGGAAAAGGCAAGTCATGGCACTTCAAGGTGGCTTTTTCATTTGGAGGCCATTTGGAAGAAAGACTGTCTTGGCACCAAAATAAGGGAAAAAATAAACTCTTGGGTGTAAAAACTACAAAAACACTAAGAGCCTTTCACCAGTAACTCCAGGCAGGCTCACCTTTTTGAAGGTAAATTTCATCTCTGCTAATCCTATCAGTTAATATTGAAATCAAATACAATACGGTATTTGATATGACAGTCTCCTTCTTATGAAGTCAGCTGCAGCATTTCTTTATTTGCATATGATTTAATTACATTTTCATTTCAGGTCTCCCATTCTGTGTATTGTGGGCAAAAGCATATGAACCCTGTATGATAGTAGTGGTGGGAGATATTATAAAACTTTGAATAATGCTGCAATGTTAAGAAATAAGGAAGAGAAGTATTGCTGTTTTAGGAATGAGTCTCCAGGATGGTGGATAAAGTGAATAAACATCACCATCCCATTACTGAAAGACACGGAGCAGCACTTCCACTGTCTATATTATTTTAAAGATAACCGTAGCCTTTTCCTGTAAGATATTGTGCCTTGTTTACAGGCTTGATCTAACCCAATACTTGAGGAGAAAAAGCTCAGAAAGAGCACAGCAGCAGGTCAACTCAATTCCAGGCAGCATGCAACTATAGCACTGTGAGACTTACTCTCTGTGTTCACAAGAGGTGGTCTGTGGGTGAGGGAGTATCTCTACACCAGGTTCTCCAATGTGCATGTCTGCTCCCAGATTAACAGGGCATGCTGGAAATTGTAAGGATGTTTTCCATAGTCTGAACAGAAAATAAAACGTTCATAACAGAAGGAAACAGCCGAGCAAACAGTTGGATTCTGTGCATCAGTGACCATTATTTATGGTGACTGGTTATGAAAGGCGTTAAGACCTCTCCGAGTCAAACATTTGCTTACTAGCTGAAGGCACACACAACATTCAAGCAAAATAATATTTCAAGCCACTTGTAAATAGTAGCACATAATATAGAATAACTTCACTCTTTGTCATACCAGTTGTAGCCTTCAAGTGAGACATTAAAGCTGGGAGCTTGATGGAACAGCTGCAAGAAAGTGGTGATAAGAACAAGCCCCTAACTGTTCTGCATGCAGGGGAAGGGTTTTGTTTAGACTTGGGATAAAAAGTTTGAACCCCATACCCAGTCACTCATGTCCTCAAATCTTCCCATCAAGAGTTGCTACTCAAATAAGTTTATGTTTGTTTGTTTGTTAAAAATAAATAAATAAATAAATAAATAAATAAATATGAACTTGTTTTATTACACATATGTTATTCATTTGTCTCACACATCAGAAACAGTTAAGGGAAGGAAAACACTGCATCCTTATATATTTGAACAATGCAGTGGAATGGGCAATGGGAAATATTTCTGGTCTTTGTCTTGTTTCTGGATCTTGTTCCTTGCTGAATTCATGAGTTCTTGGCGTTTACTGCCTTAGTTTATCCATTAGTAGGCTGGGTATAATAATAGCACTGCTTCTTCTTAATTCAGAGGTCATGTTTTCACAGTAAGCTGAGACAAACAGAAGATGCTTTACAAACGTAAAATATTGATTTTTGTCCCCAGTTTGCACAAAGTATAGAACATCATATAGCAGATAACATGCTCCTTGAACAGAGTGTAAACTTCCTTCTTTTCTGTCACAAAAGGACATTCAGAAAGAAAAAGTCAATTCAAGCATGACTGCCTGCCTAAAAAGAATGGGGATGAAAAGCCAATTTCAGTTATTTTAGTTTTAAATGTTCCAGTCATGACAATCCTGGTCATTGGTCAGCAAAGGTTGGATGGCATGGCATAATTAAACTTCCTGCATTTCTAAATTTTAAGGAGAATAATGTGTTTCCTACTCCTCTAGGATCGCAAGGGATATTTATTTTTATTGAAGATAAGTATTCTATATTTATTCTGTATCCTAGTTAATAAGAAGGAAAACTCTTAAAGCGAACTCCCAAGCACTTATTCTTGAAAACTTTTTATTCATGACAGAGCTTAAAATGATTTGAAGTCAATGCTCCTGTGCGCAAAGCTTTCAGTGTTAATGTTTCACCAGTGCTAAATGCATTTCCTCCAGTGCTGAATACAAGGAAACAGAAAAACAGGCAACAGTTTTCTCTGGATTAGCCATTTCTGTGATGCACATGAAGGCTGTGAAAAGTTCAGAATCAAATTTGGAAAATTGTTGCTTCCTCTGAGGATAAGGGAAGAACTGATTAAGACATAAATATGGAACAATTCCAATTAATGATTGTTAACAGTTAAAAGATGTGAATAACAGATTTCTAAGTGGTAAAAGGTTTTCTTCTTCGGAAGAAGACTCATGGTCCTGTATTTTTTCAGCATCAGATCAGTACTTCTTGCCACCTTGAACATTTTACAGTCCTTTTCTGGAGCTGTAATTTTAGCCTTCCATAAAGGCAGTATATCAATAAACTTTTCTTTTCATGCACACAGACATTTCAACCGAAATATATTCACTGAGCAAACGTGCTAAACATAGGCAAGGCAGCATAACCCTCTACTACAACCACATGCATGCTCACACACAGAGAAATACTTCAATACAAAAGGTAAAGGAGTTATCGATTTCACACAATAAGTTGAACAACTAAACAGTTCAAGCTCATTAATACTTGTGAGGCATTTTTGCACCGTAACTGGACATAGGATTGAAGCAAAGGGAGAACTAGTCTAGCTATTAAAAGAAGTGACTCTCCAACAACACAAAGGGTTGTACTGTTGAAGTACATCAAGGACTTTATATACATATTTTATACACAAGGTTGAAGCCCATACTCATAGGAGGCTTCACAGCTCTTGCTGCCGAAACTGGCCAGAGTAATATTGCAAATGTTTCAGATAAAGGTAGATAAAGGCTCATGTATCTGGACAACAAGATTAGCAAGCTTGTATAGTACTTGTGCTTCATGAGTAAACCACTGTAAATAATAAGCTGACCTTCACTATGTAAATTATCTCGACCTCATTTTCCATGCAAGGATTTTGCTAGATGAAAGCAAATCAGAGGAACCGGATTTTCCCATAGATGTTTCAGTCTTATAACAAGGAATGATTAGTCCCATCTTTCTCTTTCCCTGCTTCTCACACCCCAGGACAGCTCTGCTTTTTACTGTAATGTTGACAGAGGGGTGTGAGTAGTTCTTGTAATTCAATCATCAAGCTTTAAGACCGCTTCCCAAGACTAAATGGAAGCCAAATCTCAAAGCTGCATGCATCCTATGGCCTACTGGGATCTAAATGCAACTAATTTCTGCTGGCTGAACTGTAATAATGAAGATTGTGAGTGCTCAGTGATAAAATTGGGGAGGCCTTATTTAAGGCAATGGAAGTTATACCATGTGCAAAATCCTATTCCCCAGGCCGAGGTGGAAATGCTGTTGCTGAACGTTGCAAGGATAAGACAGAAGAAGAGTATAATTTATGCATTCTAATTGAAATCAAGGAAGCATTTCCTGCTAATGCTGTCATGCCTGCTTTGCAAGGCTAACCCTAATGACCAACAATTGTACTTTTTAATACTATTTCCAAAGCAAGTGGTGGCTAGGGAATAGTCCCATTGGAACACACACCACACATGCCTCCCCTACATTTCTTCATGTACAATTCACAGATGATTGCTTTCCAAGACTGCGGATGCACAACTTATGCACTCTGGAAGAGCGAAGAGTCCCATAAAAGCATTTACTAATAGACTCTCTGGCAGAAAAATCCACCTCAGAGCAGTTCCAAGCCACTCTAAACTTATTTTAATCACCTAATGAACAGTGTCCCTTTCACTGTTAGGAACGGACAGGAAGGCTTGGAAAACAATAAGAACCAATCCAAATCACCATCCACAAATGTGGCTGAACATTTTTCAGTAAAGAATAAAATAAAAATAAAAATAAAATAAAATAAAATAAAATAAAATAAAATAAAATAAAATAAAATAAAATAAAATAAAATTAAATTAAATTAAATTAAATTAAATTAAATTAAATTAAATTAAACAGCCTGTGCCCTTCTAGTTTAAATAGGAAACAGAGGACAATTCATTATTTCTTTGTATTTCTGACCCAGCAAAAGGCCATAAAAAGAAATGCCCCAGGAAAACCACGTTGTCAAGACTTTTGGATCAAGGTTTACAGGTCCTTTAGCTCAAGGCTGAAGATGTTCAGGCTGCATATTGTCTTTGGGGATAATCACATGATGCTCCAAAAAACATCACTATTTGCTGAAGGGATAAGAACAGTCATTTCTTACAAGTACTAGGCAGGGTAGCTTTAAGGAATGGGATTATTCAGCTACAACCTAAACAAACCCTTAAATATCACAGAGATGGAACAAAAAATCACGGACAACAGCCTGATTCTTCCCACTCACCTTTCTAATTCTTTCGGTATACAACCAGCAACAGGCTTTATCTACTGGCTGATGTTTTCATTTGCCTGTGCTTAGACAAGCAGTCATCTCTAGTACTAGGGTCAATCTAAGGAGGTATATTTAGGCCGAAGGACAGTAAGAGCCACGCTGTCACATTTCCTTCCTTCTTATCACTTTAACTTAGCTGTTACTTGTTTCTGCAGCAATAATTACTTATAGCAAGAGTATTATTAAATGATGTAGCAAATCAGTGATAAAACACACTGGTCATTAAAAACAGAAGGCATCCTGGGTTTGAGCATGAATAAGAGGGCATTAGCAATGTAATTACTGCCACATTAGACAACATTAAATCCACATCTATATCTTTACTAGCCAACTCTTGGATTTTTTTTTTTCAAAATTATTTTTCATTGTGCTTTTGTCTCTTATAATTTCCCTGACTGGCTAGTCAGGTTCTCCCTTTGCTCAGAGATCTTACATAGAGAAGTGTGTTGGTTCCCAGCAAGGTGAAATAACTGAACACAAAAAACCCCTAAATCTTCCCTAGTTCTTATCTGCTGAAAAACATACACGAAAGATTCATGGATACATCCATACTAGTGTTGACATATCATAGAAAGCAATAAGACAGCTAAGAGAAATTAGGTTTTATATAGTTGTGTCTGCCAAGACTAAAATCTTTTCCACCTCCAGTCACTAAGGTTCTTCCTAGAGTAAAATCCTTTTTGGATCCTAAATTAGACTGCCTTTGATTTTATTCTGTCTAGTAGAAGATCCTCCTTGCTCCTGAATGTTAAGATACAGGATCAATAATTTCATCATAGCAATAATTTCTACTCTGTGTCAGATAGGAATTGTTGACAGATGATGCTCCATCTGTCACAGTATTTTACAGTAACAAGCCAAAACACAGCAAAAAAATATTGTAAACTGTACTGCTAGGAACCATCTCAACAGAGCATTTTGCTTTTTTGGTAAATAAAATTTATTAAAATGAAAAGGCCCCAATTCGAAGCTCAGATCTTGGGACAGGTATAGCTATTCAGTATATTTCCCAGAGGGTTTGAAGTCTAATTCTCAGATACAAATTTAAGGTGCTATTTAAAGTAGATTTCCATGGACAGGTACAAACAACAACACGCCTGCACTCTTCACACTTGGAATTGGGCAGTGTAAGCTAGATCCCATCCAGAAGCCATGTTGCCTTGCTCACATGGTGCCAAGCCCCAGCTAACATTCTAGGTGTATATTCCTATTCTGCTGTATTGACACATAAGTGGAGTAGTCACGTAATGGTCTTTGTCTACATATTCTGCAAGCGCAGGGCCACGTGTTCAATGGGGACTAGCCAACAAGTAAGGGGGGTAGGGATGGCAGATGGTAAGGAAGCAGAGTAAACTGTGGGAAGGCCAGAGATATGCAATCCTGCTGGAACATGCTAGTGAGGAGAGCATTCAGTTCTGACCTTATTCCTTTCTCCTCCTTGCCCCATTAGGGTGGCATTAGCCTTGATGTGTTCAGCATCTGGTTCATCCACAGGGTACACTCTTTAAAATGAATGCCTCTTTCTAACCTTAAAGCATGGTTCATCCTTTAATTTCAGTCTCATTCAAACTTCTAACCCACGCATGCTTCCTCTTCTCTTCCAGAACCTCAGAAGTTTCAAGCCTGGAAAGACAGACGATTCTACCCTAGAACCAGCACTCACTGTTCAAGTCAGCTTTCTAACCATGGGCTCCCTGCTAAAGCTGTTTCCTACTAAAATACATAGATGTGTATACAAATAAAACAAAACACCTGATGTCATATAACATACTGGAATTAAAATTTAAATTTTAAATGTAACACTTCATGCAAGCCACACAAACAAGAACCGATCAGCCTTGCACAATCCTAGACGCAGCTCTCAGCAGAAAAAGAAGCAGAGCACGACAAGAAAAAAAAAAAAAAGCACAGAAAAATAAAAAATGGCATCAAATTCGACTTGTTTTCTGCATTTGCCAGTATATTCTGGGCTTAATTCTTCTTGTATCACAGCTGTTTTCCTCCTTTCCACCAAGCCTAGTCCGAATGGCACAGCTTCCTCAATGTTTTCTCTGTGTTTGCTGGGTGAGCAAAGCCTTTTCATTTCACACATCATTTACAGCTTGCTGCTGTGATTTCAGAAAGTCAGTGGGCTTTTACCAAGCTAACAAGTGAGATAAACATTTTGAGTCTTTGTTAATTCTAAAAGTTCTGCAGATTTTATGACAGTAGGTACCCTGAGCAGTCACGGAAATTCAGTGGTTTCACTTCAATTTGCACCACATGGCAAACAAGTTTGCCCAGAAGTCAGTAAATAAATCAGGAAGAAAGGGAGGGAAATTAAGAACAGACTCTTCAAAATTGTACCCTATTCCAATAATGCAAACCTAATTCCTCTCAACTATCAGTGTATTTTATATTCCTCACTGAATTTATTCACTTGCTCCTGATTTGAACCAATGGACAGAAGGTAGAAATTTCTTTCTCTCTTTACCATCCCTGAGCCAGATCTAGAGATATCCCTCTGGTGCAAGATAACCACTGTTCTTTCAGGAACCAATGGTGGATTATGCATCCAGCTGCCCTGTGTGTCCAAGTTGAGTGTATATAACAGAATAACAACAGAATAACAGAATTTCTAGGTTGGAAGAGACCTCAAGATCATCGAGTCCAACCTCTGACCTAACACTAACAGTCCTCCATTAAACCATATCCCTAAGCTCTACATCTAAACATGTTCAAGGTCATAAGATATGAAAGGTGTAAGAAACCGGATGTCTAATATGTACATACAGGATTTTATCTGGTGCACACCACACTCAATGGTAAAAGTCCTATTTATGTTAAAGGTCCAGAACTGGAGCCATATATGTACATATGCAAATTGGAAAACTGTGTGTGCAAATAGCAGCGTGATTTATAAAGGCAAATTACAGATGCAAGTGAAGTGTCCAAAGCTTGAATGTGTCGTTCTCTTTGAAGAAAGAGAAACAAAAAATTTGATACAAAACAGCAAAATCTTTCAAGAGTTTTTTTCATGTGAGAAGACCTGTGTCCATTCTCCCATGCAGCCAGAGATATGACCACTTACAGTCAGTATACCACTATATATTAAATAAAGACAAAATCCTAAAAATTTTGCTGCCTGGTTGTGTTGTTTTTCACATCACTAGTAGCACCCTCCTACACACAATGAGCTTTGGCACTGCAAAAGGACTAATTCTTTTTGGATTCTTAGAATGTCGTCACCATCAAACTTCATCATCAGAACTACTAAATGAAAGAATTACACGTCTTATTAACAACAAGAGAAGAAAAGGAAGGGGTAAGCATTTCAAACCCTAGGCCAGCAATAAGAAAGTAAAGGGCCTGATTCCGTTACTTTCATTTAACTTAATTTAACAGCATAAATAGGCACAATCACAGCTAGCAGAACTGGCAATAAAATGGCTATTCAAATTTAATCAGTATGGGAGAATAAGGACTAAAAAAAGGATGAGGAAAAAATGGATGGATGCCTTCTATCTGGCATCGCAGTCCAGAGAGACTGGGAAGTGATGATTGTCTCATGTTCCCTGTTTCACACAGCAATATGTTGTACAGAGGATGGAACCAGTCACATATGTTCTGGGCCTGGCTAGGATGTGTCTGTTTTTTACGAGCATGAAAAGAATGTTTCTCCACATTAATAAGGACTTAAGGAAATACATAGCTACATCTTCCAAACCAAACAAGAGAAAGCCAGTCAAGAACATGCAACCTTCTGAAGCAAAGTTATGCTTAAAGCAAGCCTCAAGAAATTGGAAGTGAAAGGCGCCCCCCATAAACTTTAGCCTCGTGTCCCCTTTGCCCTGGCAGTGCTCAGAAAAGCACCCATATTGCTGAGGGAAAACTCTTGCATATATATCCCCAGGAAAATAAAGCTCTAATTTAGGAAAATATTATGTACATGCTCAAACATAAGCATGTGCTTAAATATGTCCTGAAAAAATGCTCTAGTTGCTTAACCAGTGTATTCCACTATCATCAATCCTGACTAGCTAAAAACTGAACCATCAGCATTTTAGTTATATTACATTAGAGCTAATTCTTGAGTTTGTCTTTTGAAGGATGCTGACTGCTGTATCTAAAACATCCAAGGTCTTTTTCTTTTGGAGAGAGGAAATGCAGTAGATCAGGTAGAAATGCACAGGGGTCTCTGAATATTTTTGCTAGAGATTGTTGTGGAAAACCAATTATTTCATAAATTAAAAAAAAAAAAAAAAAAAAAAAAAAAGCAAAGCAGAATATTTCAAACAGGAAAAAAAAAAAAAAAAAAAAAAAACATAAGTAGCACTGATTTTTGAACGAAATAATCATGTTATTATGGAATACTAATCCAAGTAAGCTTCTCTATATTCCAAAATATTGTTTTGTGCATGGCATTTTGTATTCTTTTTGGTGTGTCTTTTAAAAGGGACACCATATTTAGGAATTGAACTATCAGACCTCTGCAAGGCTGTTATCTCAGGAAAAGAAGGACTCAGTGCAAGTACTTGAGAAAGACAATAAAACAATGAAGTGAAAAATGCCTCCAGTGCCAAAGATATTTTTAAGATATCACTGAACAATGTTAGCAAAATTAACACTTGTAAGAAAGCAGAAAAAGAGAGAGAAACAGGGCTCAGGCAAAAGCTAATTGGTGAGTTTTCCAAATTCCTGTTCAGAGACACAGAACAGCCTCCTGAGTAGAGCTTCCCTGGGACTCAGGAGCCGTCACCCTGAATCACTGGTGACCCTTCGCGTTCTTAGCAGAGGCATTCCCTTATTTATAGAACAAGAAGCACAAACTTTGTGGAAGGAGCACGTGGAGATTTGCCATTGCAAAATTCTGCGTGAGGAAAAGGAATTCCAAAATCTGTAATTAGTTACACACATGGGTATAGCATAAAGCAGGAGCAGACATTTTTACCACCAGATTTTCTTTTGAAATCTGTTTAAAATTTAAGTGCGCAATAGTAAGATGCCTGAGCCTTGTCTCCATTACAGCCTGGAACCAGCAGGAAGCCCTAAAATTGAATTATTGCTTCCAATTTTTGCCTGTGTATATTAAAATCCCCATATTTCAGTTGTTCTGAAGGTCAATATAATAACATTTTTAAATGGCATCTATATAAAGCTTTTTCTCTCAAGATACTTTCTCAGGTATTCACAGCTCACACCTCATTACATCTTTGGGAGGTAAATAACTACAACACCCATGAAAGGGGGATGCACGAAGCAAAGAGAAGTAGCTTGCCTATATCTTCCAAAACAGTGGCCAGGGCAGAAATGGCTTCCAAATCCCTAAAATTTCCAAGGAAATATTTGTGCAATGCTACATGAAAAAGCTCTGTGTTTAAAATAAAAATAAATAAATAAATAAACAAAGTAATTGTTGGTAAATTTGGGGCTGCAGCTGTTAATAGTAGATAAGAAATAAATTATGTAGGCCTTCATTTGCAGTGTGCAGCTGCAGTTCACGTCAGTGGAAGCCATCCGCATACCTCGAGGACAGACTGATGCAAAACATTGCACCTTCAAAAGCAGAGGAGCTGTTACTGGGATTCTGCTATTCCAGCTGGGCACTCCTGAAAATGCTACCCATAACCATATGTGTGCTGATGTAATCTCTACGTGGCTTTTTTTTTTTTTTTTAAGTGGGCACCTCAAACTTCACTTAAAACTTACAAGTTAATTTTCCTTCATTTTCTGTTCCTCTTACTGGGACCTACCAGTGGGTAATTTCTGAGAGTTTATAGCAGGCAAGAGAGAAAGAAAAATAATAACTTTAAATTGCATAAGAAAAATGTGCCTTACTTTTTAATGTGAATATGGCCAAATTGGTGAGTCTTTAGTGGAAAGGTATTTTAAAGCCTGCCTACAAAAATACTTTGTCCCCCTTCCCTATGGCAGTCTCCTTCTCCCTCATATCTTTCCAGCTGCACTGAAGTTATGCATATTAGAACAAAGGTACCACTTATTTCTGGATTTAAAATTAATGTGGTCCTTCTCTTACATATTAATTGCCAGGAATGGGATCAGAAAGAAATACTGAGGTGAAACCTAGATATAATGGTGTTAACAATAAATATTCCTCAACTCTTTTGGCCCCAGTCATAAGATTAAATGTCCCTATAACTCTTGGCCTAATACCTCAGCCAAACCTACAGCGCTCTCATACCTTTATAATAAAAGCAGGCCTCTTTTTCAGTTTCTATTCTTTTTCACCACTCATTAGACTTTGGGACTCTAAAATGGCCTTTGTTCCTGCCAGCAACATTCTCCCTTCATCCAGATTAAGGATCCATGCACTTCCTTTACAGTAATGTGACTTTTTATATCTAGTATAACCTTCTGACAATTGTGCACAGCTGCTGTATAGGAGGGGAGATATTTTCCAATGTCTCCATTGAATTATTAGTGTCATTTGTAATGAACTATGCCAGTTAAATTGCAGAATTTGTATTTGTTGCACTAAGGACAAAATAAAACACAATAGAACATTAATTTTAAAAGAAAAAACAATGTCCACTGAAATAAGAAACATTCCAAAACTCAGGGTCCTTTTTCAGTTTGCTCCATTCAACGAAGTGATTCTTCTGAGAAGATGATTAGGCTTATAAACCCGGTGTACAGAGGGTTTGACACACGAACAAACATGAGCTTGTGCATTTGTAAAAGCACAGCACACATCAGAACTGCAATACAGCAAGTATCTCCACATTACGGGGAAATGTTCTAGGGAGAGTATTTGATGTTCAGCCTTGGACAGATCAATGTTTATAACAAGTGATTTAACAAAATCAAAAGTGGTAAAGTGGCATCTGTCTGGGAGGTGGTACAATTTACATTTAGGGCAGCATTGTGGAGAGGCTAAAACTGGATTCACTTTGATTGCAGTGTACTCATTTTTCACCTTGAAGTGAAAATGTCATCATTCATGTCTTTTTCTTTTTTTTTTTTTTTTTAAAAAAATGCAGTTGCTGCATTGGAGGACTAAATTTACTGTGACTTCAGACTGGTTTTTTCAGCTTTGGTCCATTCAAGTCTCCCATGTCAAGTCTCCCATGTCTTCAACAGTAGCTGTACATGAGCAAAGCTTGACTTTTACAGGACAAAAGGGCTGGGCATACAGTGCCCCAAATCCCGTATTACCCCATGTTGTCAATGTGTTTGGTAGTTAGCCTGGACAATATTTTTCTTTCACACACACACACACACACACACACAGTGATTTTCCAGTCCTCTCCAAATACCAAAACATTAAGATTAAAGAATGCACTAAACTGAGCACAGAGAAAGGCTTTTGAAAACACTGCCTTAACTCTTCAGTGCACCTTTTGTTAGTAAAATGGCCATAATCCTTACATCATATTATCTAATACTACCTAATGCCTCTATGTACAATATCCTGCAAGACCCAAGGACGACAGAGCCTATAAAACTGTATTGTTACCCATTTTTCCTATTAATGGAGCACCACTTCTTCTGTTTGTTTCCCGTCAGGCACCCTGCTGTACAATGTCATGTATAATGCATTTCTATAGCATGCTGCTGAGCAGCTCTCTTCCACCAGCTCAGTCTTGCTTTGGAAGGAACAACTTGCCAGAAAATGCTAAGACCCTTCATACAAACAACCAGAAATTAAGGCTCCACAGGGGAGCACATAGCTTCCTTACCACAAGGAAATAAATAGGGCTACGGCTGCCCGTGAACTTATCGTCTTTTATCTCAGTTTAGTCAGCCATCTTCACAGCAGCTTTTCTGCATTTCCTATTCTTTCATTTCCATCCAGTAAATGGGCTCCCATGGCTGAGGTAGAAGGTCCTTGACACTCATGTCCTGTCAGCATTGTATCACAAACCTTCAGGAGCACCACTGAATGTCTTGTTTCACCACCACCACCAAAGCAGTAATGGTGTCCCCCTGAAATGCATCATCAGCTGAGGTTAAGTGTCATATCTGTTTAATATCTCATGTAGTTTCTATTCAGGACTCTCCTCTGGTGTCAGGGGGATGAACTAACTACTCACTTGTGTCTCCAATGTGTGTAAATTAGCATTTACATGATATAATTCCCCATCTGCACACACATTAAAGAGACACGTATTTCAAAGCAACTCTTCCAGGACATATATTGATTCACACCACACAAAGTCATCTCCTCTCAGGGCAAGAGGATTTGATTTACACATTACCCCTCAGTACACAAGGAGAGGTCAAGCTGCCATGAGCTATAATCCTGCCTGAAATCTCCCTGGATCTGCAGGAATGGTGCTGGCCGCTTACTCTGAGCTCCATGCCCACGGTCTGCTGCAAGGGAGAAGTGCAGTCAAGGTCATAGCAACACTTTCAGGGCAGCATGCATCCTTGTCATTGCCTTAAGGGAAACATCTCTCTGCTCCACTGACTAGAGAGCCTACCCCTTTCTGTAAGACAAGGAGTTGCCTGGACTTCGCTCTTCCAGCACAGCAACAGAAGTGCTGTGTAGGTCAGTCATCACATGTCCCTCTCTGAGCAGCAAGGTTTAATAGTCCTCTCCTGACATCTTCTTTAATAAGCAGCCTGACAGGTTATGCAGCTTCCAGTCGTTTTATTGCTATGAGCTGGGTAAAAGCTAGTGGAGGATGGTGGGTGTAACACTTCATCCTTTCATTCAGAATAAATTCAGAGAAGACATTAAGGTTCTTTATGAAGCCAGATGTTTGAAACAATAATGATCTCCACCCCAAACATAACTACATGCCATCTCCCAAAACAAAGACACATGTGGACAGAGAGGTTTCACAGGCAATTATGCTGTGAGGGATTGTGCGTGACAGAAACAGCAAGACCAGAAAAGCTGAGGAGGAAGACAAAAAAAGACCACATAGCAATTCTGACAAAACGGGAAAGAACAAGCATCTGGATGAGTGCTGGCTGGGGCAGAGAGACCTGACCCTGTGTGTAAAGAGATTATTTCCTGCCTGATTCCCCGCAGGTTCAAGGGAGCAGTTCCTCGTGCATTCTTTGTCATAAGACTAGATTTCATCAAGATCGCCTGATTGTCTCATCGATCTCTTATCCTAACACAAAGAGCAGCAATATCCTGAACTTTGGCTAACTTCTCAGGTCAGATATGCATAATGATCCAACCTAAAGCACTTTATTATCTGTGCTCACACCATCCAATCAGTGAATTAAACTCATATCGTGAGTAGAGGTATTTTGGGCGTTTGGAGCTTTTTTAACCACTACACATTTACAGTGCAAATTTCCACTGTCTCTCATGCACTACACACAGTTCAGAGAAAAACCACCCAGCCCTGGAGGACACTGAAGTCCAAAATGAGAATTTGTTAAGCATTTGTTGATCCCAGTTAATTTGCAATCACAGTAAAATTTTTCATTTCCTTCCACAAAAGCAATATGCACCTAAAGACTGCTCAGGTGTAATGACTGTATTCTCTAGCCAGTAATAATCAAAAGACTAGCATTTATTTAACAGACATTCATAATGGTCATGTACAAGTTTTTAAAGAGAAAAGGTGGAGGAGAGGGGAGAAAGGGAGGCAGCCACTCCACGAACATACACTGTACACTCTTCTTTTATTGGCAGTACATTTTTAGCCATTGGATGGATCTATTGCTATTCAAAGCCATCAGATCACTCCTTCTATTTTTCCTCTTCTTACAGCTCAGAATAGTGCCACCTCAGGAAAGTAGCACTTTGGACCACTTATAGTGGTAACACAGGAGAGCACATCCTAGCTCTCGAGCTAACCACGGACCACAATCGTTGACAAGCCTTTCCTGTCTCACCATATGAAAGCAGCCAGCTTACAAAAATTCCCCTTCTTTGGCTACCCCAAAGCATTACATCTCTCCCAGCCTCTCTCCTACACCAGTGCCTCCTCCCCATGTTAGCCATCACCTTCTGCCTTTCTGCGTGTCCTCCATTGCCTCCAGATTGCTCTTAGGAAGAGACAGAAGACTTTGCTTTTCTCCATTCACCATGAGAGCAGTGCCTTCAATCTCTGAGTCCAAAAAGGAATAAACACACAACCCTTTGCTGTTTTCCTCAGCCCTTAATTTCTAAAACTTCCCCATCCCAGGCACTGTGCCCTCCTACACCCTGCAGTTGCTTGTGTGAATCTCCTCACTCCACTTACTGGCTCTCATCCCTGGCTTCCCCAGCTGCAGCCTGTTAGAAGGAAGTATAAGGTTTTGTCTGCAATTGATTTTAATTCTTTCCCTCATGCTGCCCCTGCAGGCACTGGTTTGCCAGCCCAGCTGTGGCACTGCGCTAAATCCGTTCTCCCTCACGCACAGCATTCCCTCAACAAGCTGTGACTGATCAGGGAGGGACAAACGCACACGTATATTCAGATTCATTTATTGCGCACTCCAGAGTTTTCTTACAGTATGATGCCTATCAGAAGAAAACATCTGCTTTGTTTGTTTTGCAAGGTAATAGTTTCCTCTGCAGCATTGGAAATGCAAACACAGCATTTGGCCTACTGGGGGGAGCCAGACAGGCTGCAAACTGAAAGTGAAACGGGTGAGGGCAGCTTCAGTGTTTGAGCAAAAGGAAAATATGGAATGATAAAGAAAACAAAAGCAATGTTAGATGGGTAGTTGATGGATTTCTAAATACTGTTTTTGTTGTAAGGCCCTAACGTGTTGTTTAAAGGAGCAGAGTGGGAGGAAGAAATGTGAAGTTTTCCTTCCAAGCACCAACTTTCTGGAACAGTTATGATGAGGCAGAGTGGATTCAGCTCGGGCAAGGCCTCAGCTTTCTTCTCTCCCAAAGCAGAAGGTTGCCCAAGCCTTCTTGTGCACCAAGTTGCCTACCGGGTGAGAAGGCCACAGTGCTAGGCCACACCTGGTATAACATCTAGGCTGTGGCCTGCCAGACCAGCCCGTCACTCACAGCTTACTGTCAGGGCCTCTCATTTTGTGACCCCAGCCCCATGCCAGATCTGACCTGGAGGTTCCTTCATCTGCTGGCAGCTGCCTGCAAGGCACAGTGCCAGGAGGCAGACTACAAGTTATGCACCATGGTAGAAAGGAGATAAAGGGGACATAGCACAAAAGTCAGTGGTATGCGTCATACCTGGCACATGAAATTTCACAGCGATCATTGAAATTACAACAGTTAGGTCTTCTCCTAGCTGGCTTGCAGTAACAGTGAAATTTTACCCAGACCAGAAAAAAAAATAATATATATATATAGTGCCTTATGATAAGCACAACTGCCATTTTGCAATTAAAATAATAATAATAATAATAGAATGTCTTGGTTACATCAGCATTTCCCATGACAGAAGGAAATGGATACTAATACAGGGTGAGAATTGTATTCCTGAACTTCTGCTCTGTCCCAGGGGTGTGTAAGTGCAGAGCCCTCGAGGACCTGCCAGTCAGCAACTAACCAGCAAGAGAGCAAGAACCAGGAAAGGTACTCAGGTCCTCTGTGAAGCCAGGACTAGAAGGAATGAACAGCAGAACAAATTCCCCACAACCAAACTATGCAAGAGCGGTTGAAGGATGCCATAAAAACTGTGGATGGATGCATGGATGTCCAGAACCCCCCACATATCCTGAAACCTGAGGCATGGAGCAAAAGCAAGTGAAGTGGATGGCTGACCCTGAAGAGAGGAGGTCAGACTAGTGAGTGTAATATCACAGGACTTGCTTTTCAAAACACTTAGACTTGTGGAGTGATGCCGAACCTGTTTTGTAAAGAACATAATCTCTGCAAATGGATGGCATAATTCTTCAATTAAACCCTGTATCTGTAGGAACTGGAGATGCTAAGAGAAAATGCTGGTATCCACAATGTCCCAGACCAGTCCTAGACTTGGTCTTTAGGAAACAAACCAAGGATGTGGTTTTAGAATGGCTCTTATTATTGTCTAGCTTCATAAGTTACTTAATGTTCTTATTTATTGTGGAAATAAGGAGAGATCATAGGACTTCATGGTGCTCAGTGTGCGACACAAAGGGGTGTGCACATTTTTCAGGGCAGACCGTGGTGTCTCCAAGTGAGCAAGTGAATAATAGTGAATAGTGCTACTTCGTCTATTGATCTTGTCTTAGAAAGGGGAACCTGTGGAAGAATCCTTCTGGACATTCCCAGATAACCATTATTAATATGAGGTAGCTTATTCAGCATTTGATCCAAAGACTCAAGTAATCTTAAAAGCTTTAAGAACGGAAACAGACTTTAAGCTTTGTTATGTGCCAACTGTGGTTGTCTTGCAGTATTCCTTAGATCTTGCTATTTGAGAGGCACTTTCAGGGAGGGACAGCAGAAATAACAGTTTGCAAATCTTCTTGCTGAAATATATTTAAATACAAAGGCTGACATTTTACTGAAACTAAAATTTCCAGTAGAGGGAATGTATAAGAAAGGAGGCCTGACCCTTCCTGTCTTGGATGATAAAATATTAAGTCTACTTGAACTCTAGTAATTTACATAAATTGAAGCAACAAACAGAAAAGGGCTGGCTGAACCTAAAAGAATGGGAACATTCCTCAGTGCTCTGGAAGCCCTTTCTCATTGCAGTGTGGCTCATCGTCCTTGGCTATATTTTCTACCTTCCTGAAGATGAAATACTGAAGCCATTCAGCGTTTTGCCACTGTTGCAAACATGGGAAGAAAGAAAGTGAAATTACAGGAGCAGAGATGCCTTCTGTTATTATGCTTAAGTTCTACTGTCATTTACTCCAATTTTGAAGACCAGTATTTGTAGCAAAAAGGAAAACTCACTCCAGCATTTAAAACCAATCAGAAATAAACAGAAAAATATTTCTGGGGGAAATACATGATTTTTATCTGAGGACCAAATGCCAGCCTTAATTGTGAATCGGGAATACTGACGGGTCTCCCCTCAAATAAATGGCCATCAAGCTTTCATCTACTGGGAACAGTAACAACTGCCTGAATACGAATTAATTCTATTGCATGAAACTGAATTTCATGTTAACTACTGCCTGAGAATTAAAAGAGATGGCGTGCTTAACGTGTTTATCTATGAAGAAACTCCTCTATGAAGAACCACACAGCAAGATTATAATCATTAAAGTAAAGGACTCAGTGAGATGTGGAACCGTTGTCATTCCCACAGCAGTAATTTGCCACAGGGCACTTAAAAGGGTCAGCATGTCCCTCAGGATTTGTCTCTGACTTGGGACACATAACATCCTGACATTTTCTGCTGAAGGGTTCCCAGGCAATCAGAGCATGGGGATGTATGTGCACTCAGGAGGTAGCCAGTATGGGAATATCAGCTTGGTATTCCTCTGTGATGGACTGGAAGGACTGGAATAGCAGTTGGTGGCTTGCAGGGTGAAGGAATAAGTGGTTACCCCATCCCTATCTGAACTCTTCATTATCATTCTACATTTGCAGCATGCCGTACAGCTCCCGCCTGCTGCGAACACCAATCTTATTTATGACACAGCACACAGCCCCTGCAGTAAGTGAGGTACCCTGGCCCTCAGACAGTGTTTCATAAAAAACTGCCTTGCGCTGCATTAGCATGCAAAATGAATGAGGCGGGAGCCCAGCTCCAACACCTCCCCAAAATATTATGCGACAACCTAATTAAACTTTATTGTAACTCTACAAGCCACGAAACAGAATTAAGGCTCGGTAGGCAAGCTCAAATTTGTTATTTCCTTAGCTTTTCAGTATTTGCAATTTGATAGTCTTGTCATGCAGGGTTTTTAATAGAATTTCTTGCATTTTTAGAAAGTAAATTGAATGATGAACTTCTATCCTGATTAGCTTCTGCTAGGCCAGCACACTGGACCAACACAAAAACTTGTGCGGTCAGCTGGGCAGGTTCACTGCTTCCTTTCACGCTGACTTTTCTAATGCAACTGTCTAATGCAGGTGCTCATGTTTCTTCCCCATTATCTTACTGGTCAAAGAAAGAGATTTCCTGAGTTACAAATGGGAGCAAAGTACTAGCATAGTTTGGTACATAGAGTTTGCATATATAGAAAACACCCTGTGACCACTAGCTAGTAACAATCAATTGTACCAGAACAGCAAAAAGATACCTCAAACACCAGTCTGTCTCTTCATGCACCAGTTGTCTAAGAGAACTGTTAAAATTACATAGGCAAAGGTGTCATTTTTTTAAGAAATCTTTGTTCATGTACCTATCTCAACTTACACTTTCCAATTAAAAAATTGCTTCTGGGCTTGTTATCGAATGCTCACAATTGCAGCCAGAAACATAAGCAATTTAAAATAACCCCCTTAGAATGGAAACTCTTGTACATCCTTCTTACTGCTACGCTTAGAGTACTCTGCCAATAAGATGCTTGAAAAGAGGGAGAGAAAACCAGGGTGGGAGTGAAGGGAACAGGAATTAGACCGAAAAGGAGTGAAAGGGAATCCCACAGAGAGCCAGCAGAAAAGCTCCAGACATTCTGGCAGTTCTAACAGTTTGTTCCAGGTGGCAAAATAGACACTCGCTCAAGGGGGATTTTTGATGGAAAAGGACTGGGGACTTCAGGGCACGGGCCTTAGGAGACCTGCAGCAACTCTCTGAACCTCTGCTGCATTGTCTGCTACAGCATATGATTAGCTTCCTGTACTGTAGTGCATTGTAAAGCACTTTATAAAGCAATGAATTACACAGCTGAAGTGGAGTAACCACATGCAAGCAAATACGACAACCATTATGCTCTCAGCAACATCCCCCACACAGCCCCGAACATTTGCATTAGTGCCAATTAATCTGAGGTGGTACAAACTCAGCGAGGCATAGGATTTGTTCTTTGGTGTGAAGGAGGAAGGGAGGGGAGAAAAATATCCTTTTGTCTTCAGAGAGGAAACATCTGTAGGAGTTTTCAAGGGCTTCGGTGACTTTGTTTAGCTTAGAGCGGGGGAGCATGCTATTGAGTGCTTTGATCTCACCAGCAGGTGACACTGCAGCAAGTGGGAGCAGCTATAAAAAGTTTGAAGCGTTCTAGGGACGAGTCGCACAACCGGAGCGCAAATGTGTTTTACGCGTGTGACTCACAGTTGCCGAGAAGTGGGAACACGCAGCACGGGCTGGGCTTTAGGTTTTAGCTTCTCGTTGTGTACTAATGTCTTCCTTTTCCCCTCGCTGCCCACCACCACTGCTCCCAAACGCGGTGGTGAAGCACAGGATCAGGAAGGACGCCAAGTCTTTTAACCCCACTGCATGTGGAAACACATATGGCTAAAGCAACTCTAGGGAAAACTGTTTAAACAGCCCTACCTCTCGCTGAAGTCAGCAGGAAAGCCATATCCTTTCACGTCAGTGCATAATGTCAAGAGGAGCCTACCACGCACAAAATGGGGGGTCGTGCTTTTCCAGCTCTGCTTTTCGACCAGCCTTTCTGCTTCGGAAAACGATGACGGCATTTGTGAAACACATGTTCTCCTGTGATGTATTTTTTTTTTAATCTTATTACTACAAAAGAAAGCAGACGAAATGTCTGAGAATCAATAATGGATTTACCACTCCGTCATGACTGCAGCCACCAGGAGGACTGACCCTAAGTAACCCAGGGCTCTGGGACCTGTGCCACTGGGGACTCAGGAAGATCAACCTATTTCTATGCAAACCTCCACTTCCACTAAAGAAAAAGCCTCCTGCAGCTGGACATCCTATGCACAAAAGTTCCCAAGAGCTAGCTTAGCAAGCAAGGCTTGCTCTGCAGATCCTGGTGAGGGTCTGTAGCTGCTGCTTACTGCCACAGGCAGAATGAAGAGGCTCTGATTCTTTCAGTCAGGCTTCCCTCAGGTGCAAAGGGGATACAGGCAGAGCTGCCAAGTTTTGTTCAGCTCCCTGCATGATATATTGATTTTGTAAGTGGGTTAATGAACTGATTTACCACTTTCTAGGTAATTTGCATGAAGCCTTCAGTTGACTTTCCCAGTCGAGTCATCCTGCTCCAAACAGCATCAAGGAATTGGGAACAAATCCCTGCTTCTGTGCCCAGGGGAGGTCAGAGGTCCTTCTGTGAGAATCTAAAGCTGATGGGAGGCTGCAGGGCACTGGCAGGCATAGGTGAGTGCCCACGTAGGGCTTAATGGCAGAAGCATATGTAACAGCTTGCACTGTCAGTCTTGGATGGGTGCCCTGTGCCAGGTATGCCTGGTACAGGGAAGGAGTGGGTTTCTGGAACAGCATGGCCAGAGTGAGTACCTGTTGCCTGTTTGAAGCTTATGGCAGTGTGAACAGAACATGTCAGCCCGTGACAGAAGTACCAAAACCAGGGTGCTGGGCAAGAAGCATGGTCACAGGAGTCCTGCGTAGGGTAAGGACTTCGAATGGCTCCACACATGGCTGAGAGAATTCGAGCCTCAGAAAGTGCTTCTACTTAAGCCACTAAACTGAGGGATATGAATAGCCCTTCCATAACATTTTACACACATCTTTGGAATTATTATTTTTTTTTACTATTATCTGAACTGTAATGCTGTAGAGCATCAAAAAAGAAGCTCTCTCGGGAGAGCCAGAAGCAGTTTTAAATCTAATAACTTAAAAAGAATACATTTGCAGCACTAAACCTCCTCCTGTGTCCACTGCAAGTGCCTATGGTTTTACATTCACGCCTTCCCATCTATGTAAAGAGTCACACAGACAGGGGAAAATGGCCAGGATGAAGAAACTCAAAGCTGATTTTGCAATGAAAGCAAACACCTAGCATAAACCAGTTGAGAACCCACACTTTTTCATTGATTTATTTGCCTGAGAGCCCTTGGAGATGTCACAAGATCTGTGATGACCGTAGGTAAAAAGCCACACATTGCCTAAAGTGTGACTCTTCTGCTGAAGGTGTTCGTCCATCGACTACAGGACACAAGGAAGGACTTCATTGTTTAGTGTCCTTAGTGAAGACCTGCCTTGCAGTATCTCATGCACACTGAAGCAGACAGGTGAGTTTATATACGCCTGATACAACACTTTGTTTACATTAAACAACCAGAATTACAAAACTGCCGTGTAGGTTGCCTATCTTTCAACACACAGAAAGAGAAAGAAGGGGGCAAACAGCAAAAGGGCCGAGCAGTTTTTCTCTTCATCATTCCCACTTCCTACATGAAAGGCTCGCTGGCAAAATTTGCTCCTAAACTGCATTTTTTTGGAACAGCACTCTCTAGTCGCATAAACAACACTTTACTTTTCCAAGTGTAGTTATTTAGTTTCTTCACATTTGAGCGTTCATGTCACTTCTCTTCCCCTCTGTAGTTTTTGCTTTTTTAAACAGTGCGAACACGTTCTGTAATTATTGCTGACAGCCCGATGTTTAATGGTGTCGAGTGTCTTTTATGGCACAGTCAGACGTTCGTTTTGGAGGCAGCTGCCTCTGCTTAAGCAGTCGCTGCCCCTTAACCATTTATCACTGCCCCCACAGCTCAGATGTGGCAACCCTCCCTACCTGTGAAGGGTTGGAGCCAGCCTGTTTTCCCCCGCTCTGCAACAGCCGGGCAGAGCCCACGTATTCAGTTACTGCACCCCGGCAGAGGGGAGCAGTAACAAATAGCTGATCAAGCAGTAACTTGTTAAACCACCGCAGCTGTTTCTCAAGCAAACATCCGACCGTGCCCTCGGAGGCAGCGTGGAGCACGCGGAGCTGGAACGGAAGAGATTCCCAAGGCTGCGAGATGTTGTGGGAGCCATCCCACATTCCTCCCCGGCCTCAGCTGAAAGCCAACCGCTGCGCTGCGACCGCTGCTTTTCATCCTCTCCACTTCAGTCTCCAAGCTTCCTTGCGGCATTAAATTTTTTTATTTTTTTTATTTTTTTTTTCCTGTAAGCACAAGAAAAGTAGCACCACGTCCTCAAAGTGCAGGTGAACTTTTCCAGCCGTTTCACGGGAACGCACTCGGTATGGCACCAGTCCCAGCTGTTTTCACACAAGGCTGGCCTGGGCAAGCACCGCTCGAGATAGGCTGGGTGTGCCTGATTACCTGGTACACCAGCCAGGCGGTGATTCGGTTGGCACTGGTCCCGAGCAAAGTGAAGTAACACAAAACCCATCCATCACCGTGTGTTGCTTACCAGGTGAACCTTCCCGACAAAAACTTGCCCGACCTGATAATACGGCATTATCCCCAATAATTACGTGCGTGAATACAAGCGCCGATTACCCACCGGGGAAGGGGAGGGGGAGGGCGAGTGCAGCCATCTGTGTTTGTTTGCCTGCGCCTTCCCATAAAAATGTTCTCAGCGTACAGCCTGCTCGTAAGCTGCGATCTTCAAAGGGCGTCGGGAAGCTGTTCCGTGGGGCAGCGCTGTGCCACCCCGAGTGTTGTCAAACTGTGCTGCTGACGCTGCCAAATTGTTTTGTGTGTCTCGAGGTTCTTGAACTGCAGCAGAAAGGGAGACGTGGAGGGGGAGAGAAACTAAGGCCATTCCTCTGCTGAACAGAAAAACCTAATCCCTCGCCACAGTCTTTTATATTGCAACAAAGGCAACTAATACATTTTTGTGTTATCTGCTCTCTTGCTCTGCACTTCAGTGAAGTTAGTTTAGAGCAATTAGCGACTTGCCTGCACTGTCTGAAAGAGCAGGCACTTCCTAGTCGCCTTTCAGCTTACCAGAATACTTGCCAGAATTATTTTTTTAAATTAATTCCTTCATTGTATCAGAACAGTGGAATGTGGGCCTAATACTTTCACCATTTTTAAGTCAGCCTATGATTTTATACAATTCATGCAGTGCCCTAAGAAATGAAAGCACGCATGCTGACAGTCTCCTATGCAAACGCTTTGCAGGATTTTCTGAATCATTAAGACCAAAAAGGACCACTGCAACCATCTTATCCAGCCTCACCTGCCATATAGTACAGGCCACAGATTTCAGCCTGCATCTATTTCTGCTTAATTGGCTGTGGCTTACATAGAGCAAGTCTTGACCTAAACATTTCTAATGGCTGGGAATCCACCACATCCACTGCCCTCCCTCAACATTAGAAAGGCAATTCTTACACCTAACCTGCAAGAGTGGAGAAAGTTCAGGAGCCACACACTCTACACTGGAAAAGCTTTCTGCAAGATGCTCCTTCTTGTGTGATATAACAGAGGAATAGAGCACTGCAACACATTTCCCACTTGCTCCCACCTTCCCATCACTCTTAACCTCCAATTCATCCAGGAAGAGTTAAATCCAAAAATACCGTAACGGGTTTCTTTGACTCAACACTGATGTCAGTTTCACAGTAAAAACAATATTCAGCTTTTAAGAAATTGCTCCTAATATACAGAGATGTAAAATTAGTCTCTTCTCATTTGGCTTTGAATCATCCCACAGAGTTGGGTGGTAGAGATGGTATTTTGCTTTTAAATCTGTAGGATTTTTCCATTAAGTTCTTTATAGTTTTCCATAAGTTTGCTGTAGCAAGAACCAAGCTGCACAGCTTTCTCCCTTCCCAAAGTAAGAAACAAATACTTTTATTTAATAAAATTGTCAGAGGAGATGCTAGGAAGTCCTCCTAAAGACGGTAGAATGCCATAATTGCATATATATTTATAACCGATGCTTTACTGTGAAAATTAAAATTTGGAAACAAGATCATTTTAGAAATAGAAACCAGCAAGTAGAACTCTGCAAAGACTCATCTTGAAAACCTCTGCACCGTGAAGTGCTCAAGGCATGGACCCCACACTTGTGCTGTAGTAATTCTGTAGATAGCATGTGGTATGTATTATATGTAGTATTCTCATCTGTGCCTGGACATTTAGGAGTATTATCATGATAAAAATCACCAGCACCATCACAGACCTTTCTAAAAGCCATGGATTTCACAAAGAAAAGTCTAAAAAGCTCCTTGGGTATTCAGTTTATTTAGCAGAACAGCTGATAAGTGATCCTGCAGCCCATACTCAGGAAAGAATCTAATTCCTAAGGGGAATTCAAGTGAGCTCCATTAGCTCAAATGCTCTCCACCAAACAACCAGTAGCCCCAGAAGACTGGAGAGAGATAAAGACATTCTTCCCTAAACCTAGTTGCCAAAAGGAGTCAGCTGAAATTTTTCAAATGGAATTTCTACGAAGGCTTAAAATTAAAGACACGTTAGTCTGAGTAGGGCAGCAAAATCAGATCTCTAACAAGGTAAAGAGGCATAGCCACTTTGTCTAAAAATTTCAGTATTGTTCAAGCCACTCTGCTTCAGCTGTATGGGACTGCATCTTCAGAAACTGTGTTTTGCTGATCTTGATGCATGCTCCAGAAACAAAATACCATGCCAGAAGGAAGCTATAGCCATTTCCGACCGTGTTATACACAGTATATTTCTGCAGCGTTCCGAAAGATGATAGCAACAGTGTTGCAGGGCATTTAGGTTCATTAGTATGGTAGGCAGGAAGATAAAAGGAGGCTAGAGTTCAACCATTAAGATGTGGTTATAACAGCATGCTTCCCGCTTTGCTGAGTTCCCAGTCCTGGAATTTTCAGTCATGCAAGCGCACCACTAATTTCATCAGCACTGCCTGAATGTGCAGAGAGCAGTCTTTTCCAAAAAGTTGCAGGATGCAGCCATAAAGCTGTTCTTCAGAGGCTAAATGAACAATTTCTTTTTTTTCACAAAGCATCATCTTCAAAGTGCAAATCAGTTCCAAATAGCCATGTAGGCCAGTCAGAGATGGGAAAAATTCTTCAGACCTTACAAGAGTGTCAAGAGCAGTTCACAGAGAGCAAAATTAATGCCACTCGAGACAGCCAAAGTTCACCTATGAGCAATTCTCTGATGGATGATTGCTTCTTCCATTTTGCTTTTACAAGCCTTAAGGTGCATAGGTAGAGTAAGATCACAGAGCGACTGAGATGTTTTTATAAGTGTGGACAAAGAAGGCAATTTTAAATCTTTTCTGAGGTGTGTATAATTACAAGTGCCTTTCAGATGTTGTTAATATGCTTAGGTGCTTAGGGAAAGCAATCTTACATGAAAGATAACCTTTTAATAGATTGCTTTATTATAGCAGCACTCAGCTTCACCGCTATGTTCAGGGTTGAGTTAGCCTCCCATGTTTTCTGGAGGTTTATAACTTGGCTGTAAAAAAAAATCATTTGAGTTGAATATTCATGCCAGCTCATAAAATTTCTATACTAATTGGCAAAAACACAAAACTGGTTAATCTTTTACATTTACGAATACCTACTGGCTAAGGAATTAAAGAAGCTTTTTTATTTTCTTTTATTCTTTCTATTTTGGCAGCTACCTAAGTTCAGAACCATTTCCCTGTAAGATATATTTCGCAAATGATTAGCACATATTGATTAGTTATTACACAGGAGAACTGTTATTGCTGAGGTGTTTTTTTAAAACTTCATCAAAGCCTGCATTAGACAACAGATTGCGAAAGCTCCAAAGGAACCATTAATAAAAGCTTTAAAAATAATAATAATAATTAAGTGAATTTAGTACTTATGAAAGGATGAGATCGTTGGACCTGGCCAGGGCCAGTGATGTACAGACCTCCCATAAATCTTTGCCAATATGTTACGGTCCTGGACATTTCTTATTATTTCAGCCATGAATCCTCTCTGATCAGGCACTGTTGTTTGCAACAAACTGCAAGGCAGGCTTGTGATGTAGCACAAACAGTTTCTAGAATTACTTTCCCGGTCTGGGAACCAACCCCACTTACCTTAACTGTGCAGTAGTCCTGCCTGATGCCAGCAGCCCCACTCACGTGAGCAAGATTTGGCTCCATACTTTTAGCTATGACTTCAGCTCTAGCTTGAAGCCAGCTTCCCAGGACAGTTTGGCAAGCACTCATAGTACGTCAAGTGGATTTTCAGTGGTGCAGCTACAATACTTGATAATTCAGTTCTGCAGAAACAACCTGCTCACCTCCCTCTCAGGAGCAGTCTGTTTAAAATCAGTTGGGCTTCTGGCACAGGTGGAGTAAGCAGGATTTTCTTCTCAAATTCCCTGCTTTTTCATGACATGACTAGTCTTCTGTACAGCGTGAGAGAAACAAAACTCTTAGGACATTTATTTGAGCTCTTTAAAGCTTTTTGGGTTTTTACTTTCTCTTTTCTATTTGCCTTGTGCATTGAGTATTTTAAAAAATAAGTCCCTGCTTGTGATATCCATGTCTGCCCTTGTATTTTGAGGAGGATAGCAAAGACCACCTACATACTACCACTTAAACACTGGCTCCTGAGCATGCACATGCTTCCCCTGAGATAATACCTTAGGTTTCCATAAAAACAGTAGTGTTACCTGCCTAATCTCAAGTAAATTAAGGGCAGTCGTCTGCTTAACAGCAATAGTGTAGGGTGGGAAAGATCTTGGTACCTCTAGTGCACACATATGCCCTGCCTAGTCTCTCTCTTTTTTTCCCCACCTATAAAGATGATGGTGATGTTTCTCTACCTTTCAGAGCTGTTTCCACAACCGGTGCTGTAAAACACTATTGAGTGATGCTCAGATAGAACTATGGATACTGGGTAAGTAATAATAACCATAAAATAAACATTTTTCCCAGTATCTTTTCAGCCAAGAAAGAAGAAGGCAGGTAAAGCCCTTGGAGCTTGTCTTTTCAGTTCCTTGAAAGTGTCCAAAAGAAGAACTGTCAGTAACTTCTTGGCTTCTGTACCTTGAGAAAAATATGCTCACGTGTATGGTCACACAGACCTACCACACGGGAGGGATTTTAATGTGGATCATTAGTGGCATTGTAAAGTTTTCATATGAGTAGAGTAATATGTTTAATGGTACTCCAAAGGATCCATTATGCTCCACCAGTACAAATTCACTTTTTACACCAAGGTTTGGCGTGATTAATGATCTGTTATGGTCTATTGATTAAATATTACCTGTTACAGAATTGCTTAAATACATATTTACAAGATAAACTGGAACAGCTCACACTCATTACAGTCTTTGCGGTAATTAATAGGAATGTTATGTAAATACACATTTAAGTGATTTATATAATAGGGCTCCAAATAAGCTGTTACAATCTATCTTGCTGTAATGAATTAGCTCCTTTACAGTAGGTAGGTATCTGACCTCTACTGGAGTATGAAAGACCTGCTTATGTGTCTCACTGCTCTTTTCTGGCTTCAACAGCAAACTATTCCTGAAAAAGTTGCTATGACAGAACTCAAAGAGCAAAAAAAAAAAGTGCATATGATGCAGTGGTAGTAGTAAAACAGGTCCTAAAAATCTCTGTAGTCAGCTCATCTAAGGAATGAATGAACACCACTTTGACTGACTCACCTCCACCAGCAAAGGGCCCAGGAAGGCAGCAGGAAAGATTAAACCCACAAAGACTAAGGAACGTGAGGACCATTGCACCACCTAGACCTGGGAACTGGCATGGACCTAGAAACCTGACAGAGGCAAGCTGCAAATCCTCTGCGGTCCTGATGCTCATAGTGCCCAAGTGTGGGAGAGCCTCCACTGCTCTCTCTTGGCTAGGGCCTAACCCAGACATGGGTAGTTCACACAGTGCTTCCCGGAAATGGCAATGCAGAAACCATCTTTGGGCTGGGACTTACTATGGGGATTTCCAGTCATCCGCCCAAAAAGGAAATTTGAGGAAACTGTTAGACATCACAGAGTAATGTAGGAATTCATTTTTAGCTACAACACTTGTCTTCAGCGATAGTTATAGTTCATCGTCACTCTCTACATTTTCAGTTTCCCAGAAAAAAATATTAAGTTACTTCTACTAATTTTGGAGTGTCTTCTTCACTTCAGTTTTGGAACAGTCAGCCATGCAATGAGATAACCAGGCTTTCAGTTACACTCATGGCTTCTTAGGACAATCTTTTTTGTGTTTTGTTCAGGAAAGGAATTATAATTATCCATTCTAAGAATTCTTCTTATTACATTTCATGCTTTCCCCTTCAAAATGTTGCCCCGGCACACACTCCACACAAAGAAGTCAAGCTTTCTCTGACCTCACAGAGCACAGACAAAGGCCTGATTCAGCTATTACTTACCTTGATGAGGCTATCTTTCATATGTTATCCAACTTACTGGGCACTGACTGGAACAAAATCATGAACATTATTTCCTAATGGAAATTGGACTTGGTGGGTCATTAGACACTCTATGCAGCTACAGGATTCAGAGGCACAGGGAATGAAGCACAAGCATGTTTTGGCATAACAGAGGCACGCCCTGAGCCCCAAGACAGTGAACTGAGGCCAGTTAGCTGCATGATAATCTGGAAGAAGACCCTCAGAAGGCCCAAGCATCTCAGGGCGTGCAGCAGAGCTCTGGTTCATTTCTGCCCAACGAGAAAAAAGGAAAGGTGAGCAACATATGACCACAAGCATCCACCAGCTGCTGGGATGTGGCTGCAGGAGCACCGATGAGGCTGGCTGCTGTCCCAGGGCCGCAGATGCAGCTCTTGGAGCAGCTCTGACAGAGGTGAGGGTGGTCCTCCCCGCAGCCACTTCTGAGCTCATCTCAGCTAACCCTGGTGGGGGCAGCTCGGAGCCCTCAGCCGGTAGGCAGGCACTAATGAAATCCATTAAACTGTCAACATTTAGGGAACACTGTTTTACAAAACCACTTAAACATACCATGCAACAGACAGCTGAATTAGGCCTGTCTGCCTGCGTGGAGTCAGAAAGAGCCATGTTACTCTTCAGGGGATTGGAAACTACTTTGCAGAGCAGAGTCCTGATTTTTTCATTTTATTTTTAGCAATTATTCAAATGTACTTAAAACGGACAAGTACATTTTCACTCACTTCGTAGTAAAAAAAAAAAAAAAAAGGCCTTCAGCCAGTATCTCCCAAAACGAAAGAAAAACCCAAGCACCTGCTACCAAATGGGTTTTGAAAGGTGGTTTGAAAGGGTGGAAAGATATCATCAAACAGGGTGAATGCGTGCATGCCATTGAAGCTACAGCAGCAGAGTCTTTTCAGATGCTCTGAGAGAGGCCAGAGCCTATTGCAGGTAGCAGACAGCAGCGTAGCAAGCCAGCATGCAGGAGAAGTGAGCTCAGAATCCCAGGGCCCCAGGCCACTGGCAGCTGCTGTGTGTGTGTGTGTCACAGTGACAGAAATGACAAACCTAGTTGCAGGAGAGAGAGCAGAGCAGCCCAACTCACTTTGCAAGAAGCCCCTGCAGGGAGAGTGGCGGTGTGCCACCAGCATGGGCTGCAGAAGGAGCAGTCCACCCACCTCCGTCTTTCCTGGTGGTGAGGGACTGCCACTCGACCAAGAGGTCACTTTCCGTAGGAGATTTCTGAGGTGTGGGAAATTATCTGGAGCATAAAGGGCAAAAGGTGGAAGAAGTATTCACTACCTTTCCAGTTTCTACCCAGCAAGGTCTGGATTTATCAGAACCGCTTTCTGAATGTCTTTAAGGAAGCTAGTTTCCCAGAGGCTGTCCTGTGGTCATCTCTTACTGAAAGATTGGGGCAGGAGGATGGCGGGTTAAGCATTATCTGGCCAAACAATAAATAAATAAATAAATAAATAAATAAATAAATAAATAAAGGGTGGCCCGAAAGAAAGAATGGGTCTATTTTCATTCCCAGTCTCCAAGTGCATTTAGTCTTTCAGACCATCACCCCTGTGACATCACTGTTGCCTGCACAGCAACGAGCAGTGATGTCACCAGACAAGCATTAAAACTGCAGACATAAAATAAATAGTCGAAGCAGGTGAACGCTGCAAAACACACACAACCAATTTTCATGCAAATTTCCCCAGTTATAACAAATGAACAAAGGGGGAAAGCAGAAAAATAAATGATATACCTGCACAATTGGTCCTAAATAGAATGTTTTTCAAAGCTCACCAAGAGACATCACTGACTCTTTAACGTTTGCTTTCCCACTAATTTGTATCCTGTCAATTTACAAGCTATTTCAAACACCACCTTTATTTAATAAAAATGCAAAACACAATGGGGAATTTATGTAAACAAGGTTGGCGAAATATCTTTGTAGGACATTCCAGAAGGAGTAAGGAAATGAATGAATTAATGAATGAACATTTTAGTAGTTCAGTGTAACTGGGATATTGCCTAGCTGAAACAGCAGGCCTGACATTTAGTTAACATACAAATATCTATGGAAGAGGACTTTGACACAATAAAACTATCTTAAATACACTCTGGTGGGAAGCCACTGGCCTCCTAGACCTTTAAAAATATATGTTGCAATGGCAATACTAATTATTATTATCGAACAGGGACATCATAAACAAAATAATTTTCACTCCAAAATCATTAAGTGTTTGACAAAAATTATGGATCATTATTCTCAGGGTATGAGTGGAAGATTAAGGTCTAGATTTGAAAAGTGTCTACTAATTTAAAATATCTTAGGCGAGTTAACATTTAAAGCTAAAATGACCTAACTGGTCACAAGGCTTCTTGGAGTACAATAGAGAAAGAGGGAAAATTGGATTTTCTCCATGATGGATGAGCCTAGGAAAGCCCCATGGGAATTATTGCCTTGTGTTTTTCAAAAGATTTGCTTTTTGATTTCATAATGGTGGACAAAGGAAGACTATTCAAAGAACCTGCTTCCGTTCTCTGGCTGGTTAAGCTGTCCACAAGACTACAGAGCCCCATTATTTGTGTCCCCAAACCGATTCTTTTGCTGGATTGAAGTCAGCCCCAGCTGACTTCAGTCAGCAGCCATTTAAACCAAAGAATCCCTTCTACAAATATATCATGGCCACACATGATGTTCTTGGAGATATAAAATTGTCAAAGAAACAATACTTTTATGTTATAGAGGTCAAAGGTACATTAAAAGTACATGAATGGGTGTATTATAGACCATTTTAAGCATTATTAAAAAAAAAAAAAAAAAAAAAAAAAAAAAAAAAAAAAAAAAGCATGCTGGACCCTATAGGAACTGATCAGTCATTTATAGAAATGGCTACTGGTCATTTACTCACCCTTAACTTTTTCTATGTAAAGCCCCAATATAAGCTGTAGCTTATGCAGCCTCATTTTTATTTTTTTTTTTTTTAATAAAAAAGAACATCAAAAATTCTGTTCCCAGCTCCATATTTAATAAGCAAAAGGTCTTGTTTTCCAGATTGCTGAGTAGTCTGTAATTCTCTTCACTTCACTGGGAGCTGTTGTAGACTCAGCATTTTCCAAAGCAGGCTAATTATTTAGTTGCCCAAACATGATAAAAGAAAACTCACAGCTAACTATAAAAAAAGTAACCATCTTGCAAAAATTGGCCAAATTCTGGTTGGAATTCACAGGAGAAGGGAAACGAGAGACCAAGATCTGTGAGGACAATGGGTATGTTTCAGGGTGTTATCAAGACATAGCAGTTGGGTTGGCAAATAAATTAGCTGGTGTTACTAAGCTCTGCATTGCCACAGCCAGACTGCTCCCTGCACCTGCACTAACTGCTTTAAAGCCACTTCAGGATTCTCCCTGTGCTGCTGCTACCTGCCAGTTCAGCACACTCAGTGAGAAAGCATTAGCACCATTGAAGAGGCTGCTTCTCTCAAAGAGAACAGAAACGGGAGACCACTATACTGCTTCCCACATCTGCTGGTGCTAGGCAGGGAGTACGTAACTTAACTTTTTAAAGACCTCCGGATAGTCTCAGTTTCCTTCCCCATCACACCTGTAAGCTGCCTTTCTCCTTCACAGACAAAATATCTTCATCTATAACCTGTATTATGCATTTCTATGCCACTGATTTTAGGAGGAAGAAATTGACTCCTAAGCAGGGATGAAGGCATTTCTGAGGGAGAATTTTGATAACAAAATTCTTGAAAGCCATGAAAGAATGTAAGAATCCAAGTTGTAGTGGCCTTTGGGTTACTCTCAAGACAGATACTCAGAAGAGCTCAAATCTCAGACAGCACAATAAGAGTCAGGTTTCCAATAAAGCTCAATATGCTGAGCTCATTTGAAAAAAATCCTCATTTAATTCAGTGCCTAAATCAGAGTCCAGGTCTTTTAGAGAGACAATACCTATCCACCAAGGAATTCAGCAAGTTATCAGCAAGTTAACTGCTGGATGTCCATAAACACAGAGGATATCACAAGCTGTGTTGCATATGGACCATCTACCCACACAGTACTGAAAAAAAAAAAAAAAAAAAAAAAAAAGAACATATTTAGTAGATGAGGGACACACACTCTTCATTTTGGGGGTAGAGGGTTGGGAAGAGTTGAGTCTGAAAGAAATAAATGACCACATCATGTTGCTTTACTTTATATCCAATGTGTCTGCTGTCTAAGAAAATTCTGAAAATTCTTGCTGAAGCACACACAGAGTCAGTTTTAAAGTGCCCTTTAAAGTGGAAGCCCTCTGTATTGTCTTAAAAAATAAGTGCAGCAAAGTTCCAGAAGCTTTTCTCAGACATAGGTATCTTGTTTCCTCATTTTGTAACTATTTTAGCACTGAGAGGGCTGAGTAAAGTGAGAAACAGTTCCCTTCCAGCAACAACTTCCATGATATCCAGTTTCCTTTCAATATCTGAAGCACAGTGGAGCACTTTGTTACTTAGAGCTGTTACTGTCTCCGGTGCTATCTCAGAAGACACAAAAGGAGCGCGTAGAGCAGAGCAGCTCAGATAACTGAGATTTTAGATACCTGGTAAAGTGGAATATGGCTGGCTGAGACTGCTCAGGAGTACAGACAGCTGGCAAACAGTATGTCAGGCTTTTGAAGTCGATGCCCAGAAGAAGGAGCCAGAACCAAACAAGGCAAACTCCACCTGCATCTACCTGCCTGTTCACCTATACATGCACGAATCCCACCATAACCACTGATCGAGCCCTCAATGACATCCTCGATTACAGTCAAAACCAACCCATCATCATCTATCATCTACAATATGGATATATATTCTTCTATAGCCATTGGTTCCCAAGAGAACATTAATTTATTCTGCATTCTGTCTGGCTTCGTCTGGCTTTATTTTTATTAAAGCTAACTGTGGTAGCTTTACCACAATTTACGCTAATGGTTAACCAGACAGATGAAATCTCATGAAAGGTTGCTGTTGGACTGGCTCACTGAGACATGACCAAGTTCAGTGAAAGTACTGAGCCTTGAAGAAGACAAACAAATGCTTTACTGACTAAGCCTGATCATGGAGAGCCTTTCTTGCATGCTTCCTTGCTGCTAAAACCATGCTTGCTTTATAAAGTTGACAAATGATGACTGAATACTAACAGAAAATCTCAGAAATCAGTGCATGTGTGTCCAAAGCCATGCACTAAACCTGGCTCTTCATATAGGAAAAACCAGCAGCCTATACTCAGTCCTATATTCAGACCTGGACAACTGGACTAGCCAGCTAGATTAAACAAGCAATCACTAAGCTAGGCTCAGTATAATTATGCCTTTACGTGTTTTCCTCTTTTTTGACTATTTGAAATCTCATTACCCTATTTTTTCCCCTTTGTGAGAGGGAACTACTCCAAGGAGGTTTGCAGCCGATTCATCAGTACTTGCTAAGTTTCAGTGCTGTCATGCCAGTGTAAAACTGGAGTAAATATGTAGTAAGTCAGATTTCCAGATACTTTAGTTTCTGAACATTTTGGCTGAAAACTGCCCATAAATGGCTGGACCTAGTATTGTCACGAAAAACCTTTTTCAGGACTATAGCTTCATATGTATTATAAGCCCATTCTATATTGCATTTCATAACTTACACAACCCATAAAAACAAATTTAGGGAAGAATTCCTCTGGAATGTGACCCACAATTAAAGCTGTAGCTACTATGTCAAGACAAACTAGGCCTGAATCCCAATGCATTAAAAAGAAATGTCGAAGATGTGCCTGAGCACTTCAGAAAGTTCTTGGCTCCATCAAGTAAGTGGAAAAGAGGAAAAGCAAAGAAACCTCAGAGGCAGTTTAGTTCTGCAGCAATGAGTAAAAGAGGGTGGCGCTCAGTTCATTCTCAGTCATAAACCCAGGACCTGAATAAATGAGAAAGATGTCACATGGGAAAACAGGACGTCAACTGACTCAGTTCTAGCTCCTCTGCCCTTGTATTTCCCAGTGTGGTCACTCTCTGTTCACACACTTCACTCTGAGTTACTTAAAACAAAAGTATTTTAATAGATTCTTAGATAATCACCCAAATACTCATCACAGAGAAGGCTGGGCTTTGTGAGTTCGTACTTTCACACACGGCAATCATTCTCCAAGACAAGTGCACAGTCTGATCTTGGATAAGTCACTTGGTCAATAAATCCCAGCTTCCCACCCATAAAATTGGGATGAGAGAATAATTTTCTTGATCTGATGAGTAGATTTTAGTTTCAAGCACTCTGTGGCAGAAACCATTCCTCTGAAACATCCTGGCAAAATGGGAGATGTACCAGGTACAACCACACAAATGATCATAGATACAAGTTTGAAAGAACTTATTTATGTTTGTGATGAAAGAGTTGCCTGAATAGATAACTTGAGGTGAATGCCCTCTGTGTCCATAGCTATCAATTTGCAAAAATAAATCTAAATAATCCCACCTGTTCAGAACCAAAATGGTTACTTTTGTTAACTTTTTGTTTGTTTGTTTGTTTTTTGTATCCCCACTGTCCTCTACTGGGTTCCAAATATGTTGTGGATTCTTTTTTACTTAATTTGATTTTCAGTCTTTTTTTTTTTTTTTCATAATGTACTTCACCAGTTTCCCATCGTTGTTGCTTCTACATAACCACTCACAACAAACTGTGGTGTCAAAATAGCTGTTGGGCTGTACTTGTTGGGTTGTAGCGTCCCTTGGGTTTTGCTTGAGCAAAACATGCGTGCAGCCCTTGGAGTGGTATCAAATAAGAAGCTTGGCACTAAGGCTTTGACAAGTTGCCTGCCCTTGCTCAAGTCCTATATCTCTGTAAGTACACAGCGCTGGAAATATGGAGGCTGTTGCCTTCTTCCCCTGGGCAATCACCTGTACAATCAGAAGGAACATTTGCCATTACTGTTAGTGTACCTTCCCGAGTGCTGACACCTACCACATAACTCCAGAGGGAGAGGGAGAGAGGGAGAAATACCACTCTAGAAAAAAACACCAAAGCTTGAAGTAGTGACCCCAGAACCTGGGATCTGCTAAGCCATTAATTTATCTGAAATGTCTTTGCCTTAAAAAAAAAAAAAAAAAAAAAAAAAAAAAAAAAAAAATTGCATACATAGGCAAAATGTTTCTTACGAGTTCTATAAAGGAAGGATTCTCTTTTGCTATACCTCAGCACGGTTGCTTTTGTAAAACCCATGATACAGCCTGACTAACAGATAAAAAAATAAAAAAGAGAATGTCATTGTTAGTTCAAAAAACACATAAGTTGTTGTTAGCAGGAGAAAAAAAAATAATAAATGTTTGCATTCTTGACCTTTACAGAGGTAAGACAAAAAACAACTACTTTTTTATACTAATAGCGTTCTGTGCCTATCCCTTGTATATTTTCTTTTAAACTTGCCATTTTGCTGTTGCAGCTGGGCTTGTCAGTTTTCAGCACTAATGGGTTGTGATATGGTGTCAGGGGAAGTCAACAATCAATGCTGGAAAAAAGGGCTATCACTGCTGACACAGCCAAGGATGGAAACACAATGGCCTTAGTTTGGAGAGAAACAGAAGAAAAATCCTGACTTGTATCTTGCTTTGAAGATTAGTGGAGATTTAGCCCTCACTGACCAAGCTATCACTTTCAACCCTTCCTGCCTCACCCTGTCCTCCCACTGGCCTCTAACATTACTGCACATCTCACCCATAAGACAGGCTTCCAGTTTAATGAAGAAAAAAAGACAAAGAAAGAAAAAGAGAAGCATTTTATAACAAATATTTAAAGGACCATACTCCACATTTCTGTTAACAGTTATTACAGCTATTATCTTTTGCAAAGATGGAAAAAAAAAAGGCTGGGTTGCACAGTGAATGCCTATGGAGCAGCATGGCAGAAAAAACATTTTGGATGCCTTTTCCACTGTCTTGGCGTGAATCAGATCAGTGCTGAGCCCCTCAGCTCCAGATGAACTCAACACAAGCCATGGACACTCAGCAGCTGTTAAATCAGATGCCACAGGCAGAATTATGAAAGATAAACAATGCACAAAGGCATTCAATAATAATAATGGCAAAATCATTTATTTCCATAGTTTCATGTCAGAAAACCTGACTAGATCTAAGACTCTCAGAGTCCTAGAGAGACAAGTAGATAGTATAATTATTTTAGTTTCCAGATGAGAAAATTGTGACAAGTACATTCTTTAAGATCGCACCAGGATCTTACACACAGGCAAGAACAGAAATCAGTAGTCATCACCATAAATGCATTACCAGGCTTCATAGCTTCCTTCCCTCAAAACTGTATCTGTCCAGTGTCATTACTGATCTTTTTATATCAGAAGATAAAAAGGTCAGCTACAGATTCTCCTCTTCCTTTAATGAAACAGACAGAGATTGATTTCAGAAAATTCAACGTCTTCAAAGTAGAAAGGACTACCTGAATTTTCCCTCTTCCAGACCAAGAAATTAGTTTCTCAAAGATGTTTCCGCATGCCTAACACCACTGCTATCCCCAGAATATCTGTACCAAATACAACATCTTTTTTCCTAGCAAGAAATAAGCCCCTAAATGTGCACTCACACTTAATCTTCTTATTAATTCGATATGTAATTCTGTAATCACAGCCTACCTTCATCAAAAGCCAGTTGCACAGAAGGGTTTCTTCAGCTATAAAGATACAGTAGGGCCATGGTAATTAAAAGCAAAAGGAGGGGAAAGAGTGGCTAAGGTCAGAAAAGGAAGGAAAACTAGCAGCACTGAGAAATCTGGGTTGATAGTGAAAGGAATCAGGAGAAATCTCAGGAAGTGCTGAGGTTTTTAGGGTGAGTTGTCCCCTAGGGTGGCATTTTTCTCTGCAGCATTTCTTTCTCCATCATTCGACAGACCAAAAAAAAAAAAAGGCTACAGGTAGATCCAGGAAAAGGAACAAGAAGGAAAACATTTTTCACAGTGTTTCTCCTCCTTCCTGCCTCTTCCAATTTCCTCCACAACCTTTGCTGCCCAAACCTGTCTAACCATTAAATGTTTTTTGCAGGCAATCACTATGTGCTAAATTCACAATGGCATCACTAAGCCATGTAGCTCTAAGAACATTCTTACTACTGCACAGCTTTGACACCAGCCCTTAAATAACAGCAAAAAGCTGCTTTTTCAAAATACTGTGAGCAACAGTAGAATCATAGAATCATAGAATCATAGAATCATAGAATATCCTGAGTTGGAAGGGACTCTTAAGGATCATCAAGTCCAACTCTTGACACCGCACAGGTCTACCCAAAAGTTCAGACCATGTGCCTAAGTGCACAGTCCAATCTCTTCTTAAATTCAGACAGGCTCGGTGCAGTGACCACTTCCCTGGGGAGCCTGTTCCAGTGTGCAACCAGTACTTTTGGCCAGCTGCTCCAGTAAAATACAGAGCAGCACCTGGGAACATAGCTGCCACAGGAGACCCTACGGTGGACAAAGAAAGCACCTCCGAGTTGGTCTTGGAGGCTTCCTCTCTTATACTGGAGTCTCCCTCCCCACTCCAGGAGGCTTTCAATCCCCTCAAGGAGAGGGGAAGAGAAGGTGACTTTACAGGTAGCTTCAAGAACACTCTGTCCTGTGTGGTTTTTAATCATAAAAATACAGAAAAGAAAAATGAACTGATTCACATTCATAGTTTATCTATACAATCCTCTTGTTAGAAACAAGGAAAGGAATGGCCAGTCTCTAATGTTCAAAGCTAGCTGAGGTCTGCAGAGAAAAGAGGAGCACATCATCATGAAACAAAGTGCTTAACAAAAAAACAAAGGAAGTATGGGAAATAAAGAGTATGGGAAACAAAGCTTCACTGATCAGGACACAAAGGGGAGGGAAAGTATGACAACTTTGAAGCACATAAATAAATAAAAATAATAATAAATATGAGGACTAGGGGCCATTTTGCATTCCAGTGTTTTTGGCCAGAAGCAGCCATTTCTCTCCCCATACAGTTGTTTAATTCATTATTGCTATTGCAGTGGGAAGGAGCATCCATCACATCTGTGCTGTGAAGGAAAAGGAGGAAAGGTCATGGAGCTAAGTCCTACAAAACATCTTAAACACTCTAATGAGTCTCTTACAAAAAAAATCTAACTAAAATTGATTTGAAGCTGAGTCCTGTGACCTGGACGGAAAAAGTAGCTGAATGACTGTAAGCAGCAGGTAATGATAGGAGGTGATATATTGAGCTGGGTTGCTGTAGGGGCATGGGTTTGGTCTGCTCTTATTAAATATCTCAATTAATGATGTGGAAAAGGAGGTAAATAGCACATTAATGAAATTCACAAATGACAATAAACCAGGAGGCTTGCAAACGTCAAGAGAGGATAGCAATAATATAAATGGAAACTAACAAGATTAGATATGTAGGCAGGCAATAAAATGAGATTCAACTTGGAAAAACATAGACTAATACACTGAGGAAAAATAATCAGAAACCTGGATGTCCATGGGAAGGCAAAACCTGGAAAGCATCTGGGCAGAAAGATATCTAAGGGTGATAATGAACAACAAATTGAATATGAGTTCACAAAGAGATGTATTGTTTTAAAAGACCGATGCAATTTTGGCCTGCATTATGCAGGGAGTAACGTCAGAACAGGAAAATGATTGTCTACGAATTTGGGAAGACCTCTGTTGAATATTGCATCCACTTATAACCCCTGCACAACACAAGGGTGCCAGCATGCTGGAAAGGACTTCAGAGAAGAGCAACAAAACTGATTAGGGAAGGACAGGGGACTGATTTATTAATCTAGGTGACAAGGACAAAATGACAACTGTCTAGAAATACATGAAAGATGAACAGAGAGAATGGAGGGGAATTTTTTCATTGATAACATGCGCATTGGTACAGCTAAATGTAATGGGAAGAAACTAAGGAAAAACAAAATTTGGACAAAGTATCAGGTAGCTTCCCAGAAGCCATGAGATTCCATCTAGAAGACATTTTTCAAATGGAAACATAACAAGTCCCATCAAATACAACATCTAAAACTTGAAAGGATAAAGCATCCAAAGGCAAACTGTGGCAGACAATCCTGAATTTGCAGGAAATTGAGCTCCCTGACCTACAGGGGTCATTTCCATGCTTGAATTCTCTGATTCTGTGGCTGTGCCAATACACAGCCCTATGACTGGATTTACTCTGTTACTGGGTTTGTAAACACAGTGGTGTTTTCCAAGAAAATCCATATCACATGCTTCAGTCCTAGTCCAAAGTTTTATTGTATAGTAGAAGCTAACTGACAGCATGCATTGACTACTTAAAGTATTCAGACACAACCAGATGCATGATACAAAAATACTTCTTTTTAGTGAATGTGGTTCTTTACTGACATGGTTCTTTAGTGTAAAGTTACTTTGTTTATCTTAAGGAAAATGTGACTACATTATTTATTTGCTTATTTATGCCTACAACCTCTCCTTTTTTACATTGTTCACACTTTAACATTTTTATTCATTCACATGTAATATACTGGAACTTGTCTAGTTACAGTAGAGGTTTATTCAGAGTGAAAAAGGAAGCCTTTAATGCTGCAGTGCATCATAATATGCCAAGACCTTAGTGTTAAAAGTAACAGGGAGAAAAAAAAGGTCGAAGCTGGTAATGTAAACTAAGAAACATGCAGATACAGTTTTATTTTTATAGAAAAATGTGACTTTGCCAATATGGTGCTCTGTGTGTATTGCTGTGTGCATACTTTACCAAGTTTTCCGTTTTTATGCCACCCAGCTAAGCCCCCTTTTATGAATGTCTACCTTAGTCTTTACAAAAACTGTTCCCATATTCTTCCAAGGAGAACAAAGAAGTTAAAGGTTTTTCAAAGTTTTCCTGTCCTTCTCACTTCCCCTGGGGGTGGTTGAAGAGCTGAGGAAGGAGGAAAGCTTATTGAGAAGAAAGCTGCCGTTTTTTTACTGTAATAAAAGGTGGCAATCTTATCATGTATAGATGCTCAAATGATGTATAGACAAAGGATGTTTGCAGTGAGAATTGCCATAGGCAAAACAGCAGATCTAATCAAAAGCTCTACACGCATGGATGTAGCCAGCCTCTGGGAAAGGAAAGCACTTGCAGCACAGAATCTGGAATTGCTCTTCTGTCTCTCCGTGGCTTCCCCACTAGTGCGCAGGAGAAGCTAGGAGCCTTGGTATTTTAGATAGAGAGGTGCCCAACCATCACAATAACTCTCTGTCACTGTGTGACAGAAAGCTATTAGTGTAATAGTGGTTTTACTTTTTTTTTCTTTTTTTTCTTTTTTTTTTTTTTGCATGGAAGCACATGCTGATAGCTACCTCATATCAATAAAGTCAGTAGAATGAGGAGTTGTTTGTATGGGGAGTGCTGTAGAAATAGTTACATTGTACAAAATAAATTACAGACCAAACAAATATGTAAAAATATATATATAATTAACCTTTAGAACATTGGCATTTTCAAAACTGTCAGACAAATGAATGTATGTATGTCCTCAGGCTCTCAGAGATTACTAGAAGTCAGGGCACACACCAATAGAAGCAAAGCACTCACAGCTGAAGGCACTGCAGAGTTCCTCCTTCACCCCACTGCGAGCTATGTGCTCACCTAGGCATCCCAAAATAGTCAGAGGTCTTACACAATCTGTGTGCTACACGATCTGAGAACAATGACTGAGAACAATGAAGCAAAGCTAAGCGTGTTAAGGTACTGTGGCAGACACACCTCGGAATTTTTTCTGTTAATTTCTGTTAATTTGCCTTGGAGAGGAAGGTGTTTTTATCTAACTGCAAAAGGCAATTTACACCGTACTCCTTTCTGGAACTGTCAAAGAACTCAGTCTGTAAGTCAACATATAGCTTTTTTGTTTGAGTTTGTTTTGGGGTGTTTTTGTTTTGGTTTGGTTTGGTTTGTGATTTTTGTTCATTTTTAGTGTTTTGTTTTTGTTGTTGTTGATTTGTTTTGGTTTGTTGTTTGTTGTTGTTGTTGTTCAGTATGCCTCCGTCTCATGTCCTTGCTTGTCTTGTCTATTTAGATTGTACATTCCTCAGGTGGCAGGACGTAGTACCACAGCTTACACAGTGCCAAGCACAGCAGGTTCCAGTTTTTACTGGGCCATGTGAACTGCCATGAAGCAACAAGTAAATAATAATAACAGCTTACCACACATCACTGTTGCAGAACCCCATGAAACCAAGGGCCAGAAACTCCAATGGGATAAGCTGGCAGCAGGAAGCCTGCACTGTGTGCCTCTGCCTGAGAGGTGACAGCTTTGACTGGAGACTTCTCCTCTCCTCCCAGTGCCCTCACTCTGAACGTGTAACATAAAATGCGTCCCTGTGCAGGGATGGCAAAACCAGCCCACCAGCTCTACCCCGGCTCAATGCAGCAGTAACTCCAGCCCCTCCAGCACCGCCTGCCTGGTGCGAGGCAGGCAACAGGATGTTTAATGGCCTACGCTGCCGTCCAAGCCAGACACATGAGCTGAAACTCTGTCTCGCCGCATGCAACTTGGATATCTGGCAAGTCTCAGCGAGACACATTTTCCTCTTGGCCTCCTCTCCTTATTTCTAGGCCCGCTGTTCATATTCAAGGGAGCAGAAAAGGGGGGCAGGGGGGGGAGCCAAACAAAGAGATGCAGCCTGCGGAGGCCCAAGGAAACCGAAGGGAACGGAGGATACGTCCTCAGAAAATGTAAAACCTGAGGAAATGTGCTTGGCTGCAGCATAAAAACAGATTTGGAAGGGGAGACGAGGCTGACTACCACTCAGTATCACGTCGTCAGAGGGAGGGAAGAGACATCAGGCAGGGGGCTGGGAGGTAGCAACCAGCTGCCCCATATGGTCAGCTCTTGGTAGGCAATTTGATTTTCATTTTCTCCACTGATTGTGCTCATCCCTGTGGTATCTGGATGGAAAAACAATGGTGGAGATAATAGCACAGGATTGCCCAGGGCATTTTTAAGGGCTTGAGAGCCATTCATTCATAGATCAAATCTAGGCCAGAATGGAAGCAGGTAATCTGCTGACTGTTTGTTGGCTTATATGAAATGTTCCAGCAGTATTTCACAAGTATCCGCATAAAAATTGAATAATTCACAACTTTCTTAGCATTCTCAGCAGATAGCTCAGCCTCCGCAGCATCTTAGGACTCCTCAGCCTCTTAGTACTAATGACTTAGCTCTACAAATAAATTTAAGCATGCAAGTCTATGCAGGTTCCAGGTGTAATTGTGGTCTATCCCAAAAATGGTTTGAGGCAGTGAAGAGCAAGGTAAGGTGTGGGAAAGATCCCATGATTGTACCTGTTCTGAGAATAAAAGGAGTCCTTCGTTCTCGGCTATTAATCTGGTACCTTCCACGAGCACAGACCTAGAAGAGTTAATTTAGATACTTGACCTTCCATTGTCTTCCATGTGTTTGCAGGATAATAAGTGACAATGGCAGCTCACTATATCCCATATTCTATTGCAGTTTGTCTTGCAGAGACAAGAGAATTTATTATTGTTGTCATCATCATTTTAAAATAAATGAATTACAACTAATACTAGAAAAAAAGCCTTATGCTATTATGAAATAGTCATCCTCAACTTGTCATGTTATCTAATACTGCCTTTCCAATAGTTTTCTCTAAGCACCACCAAAATAAAGATTAACTAAAATAGGACTGAACACATAAATAAAAATCCAGACAACAAAAACAACAAAAAAAAAAACAGCCACTAAAGCAGAGTTGGTCAACCTTTTTGGTGTCTCCTGATGGATGCAAAAGAAAGGACATTATAAAATTTCATTGGCAACACCCAAGTATCTGTCAGCTGTCAGTGCCAAACCTAGACGAGTACCTACAGTTCAGCATCATTCTCTATAAAAAAAAAAAAAAAAAAAAAAAAAAAACAGTCTTGCAGTGACCAGACCACAGTGGAGTAAATTAATTGTGAGAAGTATTTGCCCTTCGGAACACCCAAAGATGTGCCCCCAAATATTTCTATTTAAATATTTCTCTTTAAATAAGCACTTTATTTTTATTTAAATAAATAAATAAATAAAAACACTGGGTAACTACAAAGATAAAAAAAGTGCTTTCCATTTCTTATTCATGACGGAAACCTTCATTGCTTCTGCAATTCACCTAGGAATGTTTGAACACCTGGTGAGACAACACGGCCTACATCTACCCAGGAGATAGTCAGGAGACTTCTGTGGCCTTAAACAACTCATCTGTGCTGTATTTTTCTGCCCAATCTGTCTCCCCTTTTAAAAGCTGGGTGTTAACCATGGTTCCTGCCCTGATGCAGGACTGGTAGGGACTGATGTAGAATAGCTAACAGCAACAATTCTGAGTTACACTGGAGAAGGAGAGCCATGCAAGAAGGCGACACAGAAGAAGTGGTAACCAAAGATGAAACTTGAAGCGTTTCCCATCTGGATAAAAGCGTGAGCACGGCGCACTGACAATGCCCCCTTGCTATGGCGGCGGGCAGCATCCACTCCTCCTGCCAGCACTTCTCCTCCCGGCGTGTGCGTGTGCATGAGCACAAGCCTGGCAGAGAGGCCAGTTCTCCTTGTTAACGCGCCGGGCGGGCGATTCAAGTCTTTGTCTAGGAAGTTGACTCACCTCCTTCTGCACAACAACAACAAATGTTCTTCAACACAATTGTAACTCCTTTTTATTTTCACACGGAGTCAGGCAACGTATGCGGAACCCTCCAGCCCGGTATTTCCTAAAGAGTGAAAACGTGCTCGGAAAGTTTCGCCACAAAAAAAAACGGTGACTGCAACGAAACAGAGGGCTTGGCCTGGCGTGTCGGGAACCGCGAATCCCTGCGGCTCGGCAGCAGGGAGGAAAAGGGGAAGAAGTGGGGGGGGGGGTAGAAAAAGCTGGGGCTGGGTGTTTGGGGCTGATTTTAGGGTGTCCCAGTGAGCAGTGTGAGCAGTGTGAGCAGTGTGAGCAGTGTGAGCAGTGACCCCTCGGGGCACGCTGCCTCCAAGGCGCGCGCTGCCGCTCGAAGCGCTGCACAAACTCCTGACGCACCGGGGGCGGCTGGGAACGCTGCCCTTCTGCTCGCTCGGGCTGTTTACTTGTGTTTAAGCAAACTGTGGACGTGGAAAAGAATAATAAAAGAACCGACCCACGCACACAGCGTTTTTAATCGACACCTTTTAATGAATATTCCCTCCCCGGACCCTGCGGCCCTCCGGGGACTGCAGTTAAAACGCTTTTACCCCCCCATCTCCACCGAGGGGAGGCCGCCCCGCTCCCGCAGCTCCAAGGGCTGGGTGCGCTCCTCACACCGCAGCAGGACCCTCACCACTGCACCCCCCCCCCCGCCCCGTGCACCGCCATTATGGCGGGGGAGCGCGTTTTTATTTTTTGCCAACGCTCTGGCTTCGGATCCTCGGGGAAAAGGGGGGGTAGAGCAGTGGTGGGAGGGGGAAGAGAACAAAAGCCAGCTCTTTTTAACCCGGGGATGACGTCAGGGTGGTTTTTCTGACAACTGCGGACCGAGGGCGGCCCCAAAAAAGAGCCCCCGGCCCCCCCCCCCCCCTCCCGGGCCCCCTCAGGGAGATGGGGGGGGGGGGCGTGAGGGGAGGGGGGCGGGGCGGCGACCGTTGGGCCCCCGCCCGCGCGCGGCCTGCGGCGGGGAGGGAGCGGGAGCGCGCGGGGCTCCGGCGGCCGAGCGGCTGCGCGCAAAACCCGGCCTGGAGCCGGCCCGGAGCGCACGGAGCGGGGCGGCCGGGGGGGGGGGGGGCAGGGGTTTAGGGTTGGGGTCGTGGGGAGGCGCCCAGGCGGCTCGGGGAAGGGGGTCCCGGTGTGAGGTGACCGGGAGGAGGTGCCCAAAGGGCTGCCCGGGGGTCTCAGTGCAGCGTAAGGGGGTGCTGCCCTTCCCAGAGCCCTCCTCTGCAGCCTCCCCCTGTTCCCTACACGAATTAATTGCGATCTGTTAATTACAAGCAGATCTCGCTTGGGGTTCCTCCGCCGTGGGGCCATTTGGAGCAAGGTGCTGCCATGAGTGAGGTGGGCGTGCAGCCCTCACCTCTCCCACAGGTGGGCTCTCCATGGGACGCGTTGTGGGTCCCGGGGCTCCTTCACGCTGGTGATGTTACCCAGTATAAACTCCACACCTCAACCTTTTGGCTTTCGTCTGAGGAAAAAAAGTCTGTTTCTGGGCCTCTTGGTCGCAGCACAAACTTACAGTGTGTGCTGTAGCGGCTCCAGAACCAAAGGGAAAGAACAACGACAAAAAAAAAAGGCCATAAACGTATTACTACATCCATCAGTGGTATTGCTTTATTTTAGCTCTCCTGATGCTTGTGTCCGTGATTCTTTATAACCTGGCACTAGTTAATGTGAGGCAGGGATAAATAGGCTTGTGCAGCGCACACAAGGCCTTGTTTGTCTCCGTGGATGTCTCCAGTATATTTTAAGGTGAGACAAATAAGCATTATTGCTTATTACTTACAAATGTGACACATTCAGAGTCACGGTGTTTTTCTCTGCAAAATCAAGGTGTGTTTCTATTCTTTCATTGCTTTGAGGGAGTGTAGTTCAGGTAGCTGGGTATAGGATCCTGTCCAAGTGGTTGCATTTCTTTAAAAATAAGTCTACGTTTTTTACAGGTTGGTATCTCAGTAGAAGGCTGGGAGAAGGCTGTTGTTGTACTAGGAGAGATGCCATTTTCTCTGGCTGTTTGTAGCTTGCAGTAGCTTTTCACAGTTTGCTGCGGGAGAGAGCTTCAGGAGTTTTTCAGCCCCTCAGACGTTTCTCTGCAGCAGCCACAAGTGGAAGAGATGTTTGTTTACACAGGTTAACCTTGTCATATCTTAGCTGTCCACCATCAGCAGATGGCCTGTTACGTTTTTCCATACTTGATAAGCAATTTTTCCCTTACTGTTTTATACCATGAGAATGTTTGCCTGTCCCTTAGTGGCTCTGACTCCTCACCTTGCCACAGCCAGGCTGACAATCCCTGACTACACGCACTCATAGGCGTGCTCTTCACCTTTGGAAGATGGGTGGCCGTGCATTTGGAGAGGAATGCCCATCCTCTGTCAAGGGCCTGCAGTGCAACCCTCACAGTTCGGGGAACCCTTCCACCGACTGCCTGGGTCTCTGTGCATTTAGGTTCCCATTCCCCAACTCCCTTGTGCCCCCTTGTTTGGCTGGTTGCAGCACCCACCTCGTCGCAGGCTCCAAGCGTTATGGCAGCACCAGAGGAAAGGGTAGGTTCGCTCCATCGCTGCCATAGCAACACTTTCCAAAGGTGCAGCCTACAGTCCTTGTGAGTCTTCCAATTTTCCATGGCAGCCCTGCCTCTCAGAGGCTACGTCTACCCCAGGAATAAGCAGTTTGCAAAATACGTAAGTTGCTCTTCTTCAGTAAAATATGCCCTTATCGTGCGCAAAAACGGCTGCGCTTTAAACAAGTGGAAGGCTATGTCTAATTGCTGGGAAGTTAATTTAAGAGCTGAACAAAAGGAAAAGGTGGAGAGGGTTCATTTAGCTTCTGCTTAAGAAAGGGCCTGTCCTATTAAATCAGCCAAAATACTTATAAAGCAAAAATCTCAGTTGTTCTCACGTACTGTTGAAGCAGCACAGAAAAAAATACTTGTTGGCCTTTCTGCTGCCTGTTCCCTGAAGATACGTGATTTCTCTGAGGCCCCATACTTGGACACCTGTGGACCTAGAGAGTTTAAAAGCAAACATTTTGGTTGGCTGACCTGCTGTACCAAGCCAAACTACCAAATTCAGGGAGCTCTTGAATTTTGAAAATGTTCAGGTGTGACTTGAAGTTGTCTTTGTATGCTTTAATAAGGTTTATTACATCATACATTCATAAGAGAAATGTCAAGAGTTTGAAATAACGCACACAGAAGGTTGGGACTAACACATCATGAGCCAAAAGTGATTTTCTAGAAGAGACGGAGAAGGAAAACAAACTTCTTACAGAGCCATATAGCCTATACTATCAAGTGAAAAGAGCAGCTCTTATTGCCTGAAGTGGCACTGGATTTGGGTATTGATATCTGCAGTCAATCTCTAGCCTCAGATAGTACTGGATTCAACAGCAGTGTGTGTTTTACAATGCTTGTGTAAATACTCAGTTCCCAAATTTGAGCTCTTGACCTGTATTTCTATTCTCAGTTTCTTTTGATGTGGGCGATGGGCAGACAGTAGATGGTTTCTCTTTTCACTAATGCGCATTACAGCTGGCTCGTGCAGCAGCACCATGCCACAGTTTTGTTCCACAGGTACTACTGGGGTTTATCTGTGTTTTAACCAAAATTGTTTCCTCTGAAATATTCCATAATGGAAACGGTTCTGTCACAGTTCGGTCAGTAACAAGTTACTTGACAGAGAGCCTAAATTTTGAGTTAAATGTAGCAGGAACCCTTTCAACTTGCATCCCATTTGTTTACAGCCCTTCCATTTCTTTTTCTCTCACTCAGACCTGCTAGATCGCCTCTTTGCTCGAGAGCAGGAGATGTCATTCCAGCTGGAGAATCTAATGCTGTTGCTGTCAAATTAACTGGGAGGACAATTGTTCTGTGTGCTCATGCCAACTGCATGTGGGGTATCTAATTATACTGGGTGCTATTTTAAATGGCAAAGGAGCTTAGGGTTTTTTTTACTGTGTCCAGATTCAGCTCGTTTGTCAGCACGATGCATTTTATTATCCTCATCAGGTCTTTTTCTTTTTCCCCCAATGGGAAAAAAAGCCAAACCTCCTTTAATTTTATAAAAGTCAGAATTCCTTCTAATTAGTAGGTCTCCTGTTTAGCTAAGACCATGAAAGGTGTCCTTTCCACTGTACATTTATTTGAGGAAGAGCGTATCTACCATGCCAGTACATTTTTCAGTAGCACCTTTTAGTCTAAGACGATAAGGATCCACCCATAAGTCTTGGACTGACAGACATGCTCCTGAAGGAGAGATTACCCTTTCAAGATATCCTCAGGAGCTGTATCCAACCACAGCATACCGCGGATGTTACATTTTTTTGTACAATGCAGCGTTGCCAATATTTGAATACAAGCCATAATTCAGCGGGCGTATAAATAACTTCCATTCAGAGGGATGGATGCTGAGGTAGCAGGCCAAATTGTAAACCTTCTCCATGCTTATATTTATACTTTATCAACCACACAGCATAATATGATGCTCCTTATTTAAATCTTCCATGCAGATGTTGCAGTGGATTAATTGAGAAGGAACTGGATTTGGTTGTATGTGTAACACCGTAGCATCCCTTGATTCTCGGGATATTGTGGATGTGGATGTATTGTTCGTGCAGATGATTCTCTGCAGTAAGAGATGAATAAGTCTGTGGGTCAAAATGCAAATTTAAGCTCTGCGGGTTGAACATCAACTTACATGCCAGCTTAGACTGATATAATAATTTTTTATAGGGACAGAGCATGATTGGCTGTAGAAGAGCTGACCTTGTACCTGATTTGTTTTTTGGAAAGCCTAGCTTTATGCTGAGTTAACAGCATGCTGTTAAGCATCAGTACCAATGTAAACACAGAGGATGATGGCTTTATGTTGGCCATTGTGATGCAATATTTCACAGTTGTTGAAATCATTTCATTTTCAGCCAGGTTGCTTTAGCTCTGTCAGACTATCAGCAAAGACGGAGAGAAGTGCAGCACTGGAAATGGGATGAAACTCCCAACTCTCCAGATACGTTAGCGATGGCACTTCTCTTGAGCCAGTTATTTAACAGTGCTTCCTAATTCCAGTTTATGTAATACAGTCATTTGCTGTTTCACTTTTTTCTCTGAAGTTCATAGTTACATTGCTAAGCTTTTATATGAACTTGTGCCACACTGAGTCAGAGGGAGCAAGGAAAAGAGGGAGATGAACTAAGGAAAAGAGTTAAACAGGACACAGAGAAAGACTATAGTGAGATGAGAATTAAGAAGGAGAAACAGGGGACATCAGGAGCAAAAGATTAAGAAAAAAAAAAAAGGTGAACAGCATATCATAGGAGAGGCAAGAACAAAAACAAAGCAGATGTAACAAGTATAAAATAGAATAGGGGAAATTAATACACAGGATGGAAAAAAATAAGAAATTACTTTCATTTCTTGCAGCAATATTTTAGGCTTATCTGTAGCAATCACGCTTGCTGCAATTCCCGGTGTTTGGCTCCTACCTCAGAAATACACCTCCCCATAATGAGTTTCCCCCTTTCATTTTGGCACCTAGCTTGCTCTTGTATAGGACTAGGCCTCCAGAGGTCACTGAGGAGAATTGGTTTCTAATAATGCTCCTCCATACCAGAGTTCAAAAGCTCTCCCACAGTGTAGTACACAATGAAAATTGACACCATCAAATGGCTTTAGCTTCCCTCTTTACTTTTTTTTTTTTTTACTTTTTTTTTTTTTTTTTAATGTTACGTACTTTTTTGGCATCTGCATATCTGACTTTTTTGTGCTGAATATTGAGCCGATGGGGTGAAAAAGCAAGCTCTAACCCAAATATATGACATAGCTTTCTATAAGGTGTATTTTTCTAATTGTGTGAGAATAAGCAGATGTGAGAGCTTCCTCTATTATGAACATTTATATGAGCTGTGTGGTCAGAGGTGCTTAGCAGTGAATTTGGCTCAGGGCAAGGGAACAACAGCAGTAATGTGAGGGGTGATTTACTCCTGTTAACACTTTTCAGAATTGGCAATAAAAATCAGTTCAGTGCTCTTAAGATGGGAAGGGCTGCATTTTAAGCAAAATATAGAAGATATGTTATCAACCTGAAATGCAGGCGAGTGAAAAACTGTTTGTTATTAACACATTTAAAAATCCATATTATATTTCCAACAAGTGAATGATAATGAAAGGGCTGCTCCCCTTTCCTAGAAATGATTAAGTTTCATTGCCCTTCTGGTTTGGCTGCTTTTCGGCTATTGCTTATGTAAAACAGAACACCTCCTAAACCGTCATTTACTAAACAGAGTCTTCGGCTTCTAATCTCACGCTACACGAGGAGGTAAATTGTATTCTGTGAAAGGAGCTTTAAATGTGAACATAATGGAAGGGGGATATACACCAAGACAAAGACACACCTCCAGAAACAACAAAGACACTAAGTTGGAGCTGGCTTAGATTTGAATTTTCATAGGTGAAGAGTAGAATTCAAACATGAAAAAAAAATAAATCAACTTTCATTAGCCCCCCGGGTGTATATTTTCACAATTTGAATTTTGCTGTTCTCTCTTAGCGCAGCCGTGTGACAGAGTTTGTTGAATGGAGGAGGACAGTTCCGCCCTGAAATGATGAAATGCTTTTCTGAGAGATCAGCCTGCAAAGGTGACAATTTGGGGGCACAGCAGGGACACCGACTGCTCAGCTCTGAGTGCTCTTAAACGGGAGGGAATTCTCGTAGCTGTGAGCCGGCAGTGATGAAGTCATGACCACATCCAGCTGTGCTATCAATAAGATGGGTTGCTCAGCTGCATGGCTATAACTCTGACACACGAGCAGATAGGGTGCATGGCACAGGCATTAAGGAGTATCCAGGCTTTCAGGCACACCGGTAAATCTGTGTTTTTGTGAGGATCTCATCTTCAGTCCGCAGGCTGACTCCATGCAAAAAGTATGCTGTATTAGATGGTGATAGCCCTCTGCTGATGTGTCACAAAGTACACGAATGCCAAGGTGTCTCTGTACTGCATGCTGTGTATGGACAGAAGCAGTCTTCTGTGATAGCCATCAGCTTAGAGGAGGAACAAACTCAGTCCCAGGAAATACAGAAAAAAAGTGTAAGTGCAATTCTTGCTCCTATAGGCACAGATATTTCATCTCGTCAGTCATACTAGAGCTGCTGAGAATAGCTACAGGCAAAGTATTGCAATATAGGAATGACTCCAAGGAATTACTGCAGTGAAGTTTGACCAACACTGATGCATTAGAGTTAGAAATGCAGGGCCAAATGAGAGAAAATCCACAAAGAGTAGCATACGAGGCTGGACATAATATTAAACTGGCGGACAGGGTTACCTGAATGACGATGAGTTCTCCGTTACCTGTGTGTGGATGTGAGACTGGGACAGTGCTCCCCAAGAATAAGTGGAGGTAGAGATAAAAAGAGGAGACGGAAGGGGCAGTTTGCTTTAAGTCCTGTGCTTTGGGGTTGGCAAAGGCCTCATCTCATTCCAGCCTGGTACACACAGGGTCATCACCAGAGCTGCGCACCGAGCACATGGAATCACTGCGTGTTTCTTGGCTGTGAGATGCACAGAGCTCTGCCTGCTAATTGAGGGCACAGGGACAGCAGCCATGTGCTCTGGAGAACTTGCAACAGCATCCCTCTGTTCACAAGTCACAAAGGTTGTACCATGTACTCCGAGGCTGCCCGCCTGGCATTGCCCAGCAGCCGTGTAGAAGGTTGTAGCAATGCGTGTCACGGCAGAGAACCAGCTCCTCCAAGAAGGAGTTTCTTTTCTGAAATTAGCTCTTGGGACGTGCCAGAAATGTGCTCAGCATAGTCAGGAGGACTGGGCAGGAGCAAAGGGAAAATCAGTTAACTTTTCTCAGAAATTATGAGGTAATTTTCTTTTCTCTCTGGAACCAGACATAGGAGTCCCTGGCAGACAGCAATACCTGAGAAAGCTTTGTAGTGAAAGAGTACTCATATTTTTTTCCTGAAAACAAAACATCTGAAAGAAAGGAATCAGTAAAAGACGCTTCTTCTGAGGAACTCTGTGCAGACACGCTTAGCCACTAGATGTTCACGATGTACCCAACACACTTGTCAAGGACACTGCTGAGAGAGAGACAGCAGGCTATGTAGACTGTGGAGAAGGTCAGAAGGGGGAATTGGGGCCTTATCATGGCTGATTTGCAAACATCAAGAGAGTCCTCCTTGTACTTGGGGGGCTAGGGGCTCAGATCATTAGCGAATAAATGTGGTATTTTGTGTGGAGCCATGTCACACAGAATATATCCTTCCTAGAGAGCTGTGCCTGGTACCTGCGTTGTTTTCCTCGTTCATCATACACCAGGCGTACATTAGTGACAGCACCATAGGAAATTGTATTCTTCATGCTAAATTGCATATATCTACCTGTCAGAAGCCCACATGTTGTCCCAATAAGGGCCAAGGCTTAACTGCCTCTTAGTAGTCTGGTGCAGAAGTGGATATTACACAACTACCCTCTGTGTTCAAACGAGCCAATACCTCAGATAGTAGCTGTTGCAAACCGGGATGGCAGCTGTCTGCGAACATAATCACCACTGAAGACATACTGCCAGGGCTTCTGTGTCCTGGTTGCACAGCTAGGGGCAGAGCACTCAAATATTTCTAAAGCTAGATATGCAAATGCCTCTGGAATGAAGCCTTTTACAGTTCTGCTCTCATTAACCTGATTTGCATATGTAAATGACCTCTTGCCACATGATAATGAGGTCTGCTCATGCAGAGATGTTCAGCATATAAGGAGAGGGTTTCCAGTGACAATCACAGCGTTTTGGCCAAAGCAGCTGGTACAGGGACAGGACCGAGAAAAAGGTAGAGGCGGGATCCAGGGGTAACAGGGCAGAGAGGCAGAAAGAAGCAGAAGAAAATCGAATGTTGCAGACAGCCCCCAAAATACAATCTTCAGTTCTTGTGCCCCATCCCTTACTGGAGCAATTTCACAGAGGTGCCTGTGCAATGGGAGCTGCTGGAGGACACTGACAATTGGGAAGTGACCTGTGGCATGGAGCTACCCAGAAGATAACTCATGTCCTAGAACAGCAAAGACATGATCTAGCATTCACTGGCTGGTTTAAAGCAGCCACTTCCAGCTCCTCCTGTGAGTACCACCACTGAGAATGGAGAGCTGGACACAAGGAGATGGGTCATTCCTGCTTTGAGAGCAGCCTCCACTCTGACCACTTCTCTCTGATTATCTCCCTGCCACTAGCACACTCATCTGGAGGTGACACTTCTCACCATCATGTGCTGTTCTGCTTCTCACCCTAACTGTGCTTCACTTAATGCATTTGGTAGCAAGACAAAACTCCTCCTAGGTCACCCTTCTTGGATACTATGCCGCTTACAGAGAAGTGACTGTTTGTCTCCTGAGACATCTGTCACCTTACTTGCCGTGTTTAAATCTTGGTTCCTGGGTCTGCTACAGGACACAGCTGACGACAATTTGCTGACCTGGAGCTCTCCAAAACCTACCTGACCAAGCACCATCCTCACCTAGCTCAGAAAAAGGGAATGAACCGTTCCACTCAGACTCATCCAGTCCTCTCAGGTATTCCTATATTCCTATATGGCCATTATTTCAAAGGGGAAATGGCTGTGGAGGACAGGTCTCAAAGCCAGCTGGGAGCTGTTGTGGCTGACAGTCGATATCTGCTATTGCCAACAACAAAAATTATGGGCTAACTCAGGACTTGCCTGCATAAGAGCTTTCATATGTCTTGTCAGTTGGCTGCCAGCTCTTGATAGTTGTACTTGGGAAGGTGAGTGTGGTTGGTTCCTTTTTGTCACTGGAAAATAAATTTTAAAATGGTAGCCAGGATTAAACCAAATTGAGGTTAAAAAAAAAATCTAGTATGGATGCACATCACAGTCAAGAAACAAGAAGCTGTGTTCCCATCTTGGTAAACAAGCCAGTTAGATGCATTAAGTTAAATAACAGTGAAGGCAAGGCAACTTGGATATTAAACTAATTTAGGAAGCTGAATTCAAGACTATAGAGGAAATAAGTTCATTTCATGACTACTTTTGATTCACTCCCACTATTGCCAAAGGGAAGATAATGCATATGGGAGACAGAGAAACCTGACACACTTGTATTTCATTACCTGTCCACTGCTGACAAACATATGCAGTGTGACTACAAGTAATGGTTAACTTCAAAGCACTAAAAACTGATTGTCGAACATGCCCCATCCTTTCTGCACATCAGTAGGCAGTTTCTGGAGCAGCCACTGGCCCAGGCCCAACTCATCTGTGTTCCACCAGTCAGTGTGGTAATTACACAGCGAGTTGGTGGTGTAATCCCTCCCCGTCGTGTCCACCAGCTTAAGCATGAGATTGGATCTTACTGTATCCACGCAGTCAGTACTGCATTTCCCGGCCAGTAATACCATGTAGACTCATGCTTGTCCCTTCCTAAAAAGCCTCCAGGTCTCGTTCCCAATTTTCTAAGGTTACGTCCCAAAGCCCTCTTAACGCTGAGAGCACAGCTTTTAACAAAAGCATCGGTCTCGCATATCTATGCTAATATTAATTTGTTTGGTGGTGGTAAGGAAAAAGTAATGTTCAAAATGACCTACAAATGAGTAGTGTCTGAACAGCATAGTCTGGACCTGGTGGCTTATTCATATAAATAAATCAGAAGGATCTGGCAGAGCACACAGGGTCCTTTGAGTGTTTCCATATAGCCTGTCTGAGCAGCAAGCCCTTAACCACACACTCAGACAACCTCTGGGAGCACTCAGTCAATTTGGGCAACTAACAACCTGTCCTAAAACTGAGCCTTCAAGCATTTGCCATTCAAAAAAGGCTGCCAGCCAACTAAGCCAAAAGCTCATGGAAATTCTTGTGCTTATGAGGTGCCATCTTTAAAACACCTTTTGTTTATTTTCAGTTGTTTAATAGACAGGCTTTTTTCTTACTTGCTTGTAGGGACTTTAATCAGACAAGTTTTATGGGGCTATTCTGAGAAAAGGCATTTAATTAATTCCAGACCTTTCTTTTCCTTTCTCCTGTCCAGCTTTTGTTCATCTACATACCTGTCTGTAACAACTGAGGTAAAAGTCCTATGAGACTTCTGAGGAGCTTGGTTCATCTTTCAGTAGATCAGAGCAGAACTGAACCATATTCTCTCACTGCTAAACATTTTTTGAACTAGGCTTTTCCCCGTCTCACCGGGGTATGCATGTGAGCTGGAAAGCTTCGTGAGGCATTAAGATTTCATGAGGGCCTAATTCTGTTCTCTCTTACGCTGCCCTGAATCTTCAGCACACAGTGCTCCTGCTTCGTCATCACATAACTGAGCATATCCAAGCTCTGCTGAATGGACCATCCAAAAACTGGCGCTCTACCCATGTATTTTGTGATTTTTATCTTGAGCAGACAAAGGTTTAGTATCATGACTTCATTCCTATTAGATAAGTGTTTCAGAGACAGGAAAGACATTTTGGCTTAAACTAAAACCTTTTCTTCCAAATGTGCTCTTTTCTCTGCTTTAGGGAAAAAAAAAAAAAAAAAAAAAAAGAAAAAAGAAAAAAAGAAAACATTTTGAGGGATCTTATTTTGTATTAAATAGTCAATGTCTCTTCGTTATTTTGGCAGGGCTAGGTTGCATATGGTGCTTCTGTACGAACTCATGCAAGAAGGCACCAAATCTTTCCCTTCTTTGTCTGTCCTATGTCAGGATACACTTGCAGACTTTGTGGTTTCATGCAAGGTGCCAGGGCAAAACAGGACCTGGGCATCTTGTAGACCTGGGATCAACGAGGACTTCCGTTCAACATATTATTAGAAGAGCAAACAAGACAAAAAAATTTATGTCATAGAATCTGTTCCCTGCCCACATAAAGGCCTGCAGGCACCTCAGTTTCTCCTACTCCTGTCTGTAGCACACAACAGTTTAGTCACCAGAAAAATAAACGCTGTGGTTTTAAGTAAAATAGCTGATGAGAAACTGAGTAGATGGAGGAGTTCTTAATTAAGTAATTAGACAAATAAGGGGAGAAGATTGCATGGTACAAAATGATGAACAGAACAGAAAAAGTAGGTCAGGAATTTCTGTTCTCCCTATATCATGACGCAAAAACAAAATGACATACAATGAAGTTCAGAGGTGAGAAATTGAAAGCTCATGAGGAAATCGTGTCAGGTAACTGGTAATTAGCTAGTGGAAGTCTTCCACTCCTGGACGTCCCTGATGCCAAGAGTTTATCAAGTTTAGCACTGAGACTAAACTATCCCGAATTATCATAGTTGGAGATAATAACAGCTTGACAACGAATTAATCCTTGCTTCTGGTTTTAATCCAGCCTTAACTATGAAAGCGAGCTCCTTTAGCTTTGACACCTTCCTTAGAGCTATCCGGTAACAGCCATTGTCTGAGGCAGGTCGTTGGAGCAGGGACATCTGATCCAGCAGGTGATTCTCGTACTCACATCCATAGAAAAGTTCCCTTTATATTTGTTTTGGGGTGCAGGACAGTGCTCCATCCCAAAGACGTTCACAGGACGGGTTTGCTCTATGGGCTGCAGCCCCCTCTAAGTGAACACAGCAATGAATATGGTTTCTCAGCAGCCACAGGAGATATGCAGCTGGAGGACAATTCCCCCCCTGCAACAAACGTCAGCCTCCTCAGCCAGATTTTCAGAGGCATCCATATTACCTGTCTTGGAAAATGGGCCATCTGTCTGCTGATCTCTAAGCCCCTGGGACCCTTCTCATGTCACCAGGAGCTCAAAGATCTGAGGTCTCATTATTGCTGCTGTTCCATCAGAGCAGATTTGCTGCAAATGCACATTTTTTCTGCACCTTACATATTATTCCAGGCTTTCAAAGCCAACACACACAAGCTGACCCAAGTGTATTATGGTGCATTTAAATCTGATGTAAATCATAAATTTGTGGAGGACAAGCTGCTTTATATTTTCAATAAACTTTTGGTTCATGTTCTTTAAGTGTGCTTTAGAGCTTTACACACCTTCATCAAAACCAGATGATTTGATTCCTTTCCATATTCATAGCGTACCGTTGCTTTGCCTGCATGTTTACAGCAGCTACTAAAACAGATGAAAGTCACCATGGCCTTCAGAAGGATCAAGGTAATCACATCCACCAGCAAAACACATTAATTTTCAGCCCTTTCCAGCAAGAGATGCAAGAAGAAAATTGTCAGGAATCAAAAGTATCGGATACAGTTGTATTGCTGGGAGCATGGGGACGGCGGACTCTTACAGCTTGGTGGCATTTGTTGTGACAGGGGTGATGACAGAGACTGACTTCTTGTCATGTCGGAAGGAGAGCTACCTGTTGAAACTGACAGCATGAATAGCAGTTCAACCAGCACTTAAATCCAGAGATTATTTCTCTGTTCCTAAATAAATACACTTTCGTTTCTCCTGTAAAGAACCTTCCAGGCTGTGCAGCTCTGGGATTTACTCACGTGCATCCTACCTGACATGGGGTGCTGAAGTGCAGTTACACAGCAAAGGAGTCCTCATTCTGCATTAACGTGAAAAGACACATCTCAACCAAAACCAATAGAGTCTGCTTAAGGCAAACCAGGTCTGGATTTTACTTGAAGATTTTGAAAACATCAGCATCTATCAAGGAAGGTATAGATCTGGGATTCTCTGTTGTAAGCACACAGTGGTGTTGTGCACTGAAAATATAAACTCCCAAGTGATAGAGATTACAGTCAGGAACCTACCAGTGCTTTTAAGCCTCTTCCAGCAAGAAATGAAAGAAGGCAATTGTCAAGAATCCAAGCTACTGGATAGAATTACATCACCTGGAGCATGGAGATGTGAAGCTGTGATGATCTCATTACCTACTGGTATCCATTTGGAATTACTCACAGTAATACCTCACCATGACAACTTACTTTGTCGGTAGAGATGAAAGTTCGGAGAAATTTTAATTTGAATATTAATTATTTCTTAAATGAATTCATTTAGGGAAAGGGCTCTTACTCATACTGCGTGGCACCCTTTGTAGTGCTGGTTGCCCTGGTGAAAGCTGAGACGTTTCGGCTCTGCCTGAACTGAGAGGAGAGTGCTTCACATGACACGCCTCAAAGTCCTGTCTCTTCTAACGTCAAGACCAGAGACCTAGCTGCAGTACACCACCTCTCTCCGCTAGTCCATGCATTCACGCGTGTCTTCCCTGAAAACACAGCCATCAAAGTGACAGGAAGAGGAACCGCCTGGCTCTTATCCTGATACGGAGTCAAGATACAGTTGTAGTGTGCACCTGGCTCTGCCAAGAAGTCCACTGCTTTTGGTTAAACTAGCAATATAATCCTGGCAGTGCTTCTGCTGCTAAAAGTCATAGCTCTATCTCCCAGTTCCTCATCACCCTTTCTGGCATAGGGTTGCATCTTCTCTCCACTAGCACTGCCAGTCATCTGACTACTAAATTGGTTTGGGTCACCACATTTTCTTCCTTCCTTCCTTCCTTCCTTCCTTCCTTCCTTCCTTCCTTCCTTCCTTCCTTCCTTCCTTCCTTCCTTCCTTCCTTCCTTCCTTCCTTCCTTCCTTCCTTCCTTCCTTCCTTCCTTCCTTCCTTCCTTCCTTCCTTCCTTCCTTCCTTCCTTCCTTCCTTCCTTCCTTCCTTCCTTCCTTCCTTCCTTCCTTCCTTCCTTCCTTCCTTCCTTTCTTTCTTTCTTTCTTTCTTTCTTTCTTTCTTTCTTTCTTTCTTTCTTTCTTTCTTTCTTTCTTTCTTTCTTTCTTTCTTTCTTTCCCTTTACTTTTTTTTTACATTTTTTTTCTTCCACTTTTACAAGCTGAATGACTTGCTGAGAGGATAGATGGGTGCAGCAGGGGCCACAAAGAGAGGACAGAGCTGGAGCATGAGGAAAGAGGGAAGGAGCAGGATTTTTCCCCCTTGGCAGCTGCAAGCTGTAGATCAGCTCAGCTACAATATGAAATCTCACCCTACTGCAGTCTATCCTCAGGGCATGCCCAGTAGATGTGCTTTCTAGTTTCACTTACAGCTATACACCTCTCAGACTTCTCACCTTCTGTAGTTTTATAGAATGTTGTAACACAGCCACTTCATTTAAATCGAAAGGTGTTTCCCCTTCCTGAGCCTGGTGAAGTCTTTGGAAAAACTTGTTCACAGAAGGGGAGGAGGAAATTTAAAAGAAGAAAAAAAAAAAAAAAAAAAAAAAAAAGAGCAAGAGATGATATTGGCCCATAAAGAAGCAAATTACAGATGCTCTCCTTTTCCAGTATTTTGGAAAAAAATAAGGTTTATTTTTAAAAATAGGGTTTAAAACAGCCCCCAAGCATATATTAACCTAAGTAATCAACACTTCCACGGTAGGTCACCAGAGGTCTTGCTGACCTTGGCAGTGTTACAAGGGGGGGAGGGCACATTTTCACACACCTCACTGTTCTTCAGCAGGTTCTCTAGTATGAGGGAAACCAAACAGGTTTTTCATTAACAGAAGACAAACATGTCATTCCAACCCTTTTCCATTTTTTTTTAATTATTATTTTTTATGGTAAAGGTAATTTCTCATTTTTATAACACCTTCTATCCCAAAGGCTCTCAAATGACTTTACAAGGTACTTACAGGAATCTTGTCACCCACCAGTGAGGCACAGCTGGCTCTGCACTGTCTCCTTCAGCTTTACAGTGGTGTTACACTAAAATTTAGGAAAGAAAGAAAGAATCCTGTAGCCAGTTGAAACTGCTGTGAGGATTTGCAATAGTTGGGTCCTATGACCCGATCTACCCCGTAAATCTGATAGGACAATGTAGAAAATGCTCCAAGCTGGCACTGGACTTTGAAAATTGTGGGGAACATGCAACATTTGGAAAAAAAAAAAAATAGGATAGAAGGCAGCCACCATTAGGGGGAGCTCTGTTACATATTCCCGTGGGTTGGTTTCTTTCCCCAGTTATCACCAGTCTGGGGGTCTTTAAACTTTTGCACTTCCAGGTCGACCACTTTAAAAGATGCAGAACTCTAATTCTCTCGTGTTTTAATTGGAATGAAATCCCTGATTTTAAGGAATCAAAACTCCTTAGGCAGCTTAAGAAACAGTAAGAACAGCGTAAAATTTTTAATATCATCATTTTGCATGTGGGTAACTCAATGTAGTCTCAGATACCTGCTATTGCAAGCAGGCTCTTATTGATCATGCAGTTAAGTCCTAGAAGGTGAATGTGAGTTTCTAATTGACTAACACTTGGTTGGAAAAATTTACTCATGGTTCCTTTGGTGCCATATCTTGCCATTGCTCAAGTAGGTATTCATTCTGAAGGTATCTGCAGAAGTCAGATACGATGATGGCAATCTTAGTATGGAATGGCAGTATTGTTATAGAGAAACAGCTCAACCACTGCACACTAGGTTTGCTCTCCACAGTTACTTTTCTTCCAAACTCTTTGACCACGCATGCAGTTTGTGCAAGATGTTTGCCAACAATTTGTTTTATTTGCATAGTTAAATTTATCTTCCTCAGGGTAAAGTGATATCCTAAGTAAAATCCAGCCTGCTCTAGAAAAATAAAAGGTGGGCAGGGGGTAAACAAAACCTGCTCTAGAAAAATAATCCGTGCTTTCTGAGAGGTTATGGCAACAAACCAGCAAGAGGGTGGTCAAAACGGTGCAATGACCATCTTTCATAACTCTAAGATGAATTTGTGCCTTTCTGTATCCTCCTGAAATCCTATTTGGAGATAACAGCTCTCTAAAATATTTGTGAAGTCTTTGCTTTGGGCATCACTGATGTTATGTATATAAACAACCATCTGTACCTTTTATTTCACAGAAGGCTCAGGAAAGATAGTGCCTCAATTGTGAGCTGTGTTACTGGTGAACAGAAGACTTCTCTCCAGCATTTTTATTTATGATTTCTAGTCCACACAAGATTCATTCATGCTTCCAATAAACCTTGGGACTATGTCTAACCCCCGTTTCACAAAATAGTTATCTCTGTTTATGTCAAGGAATAGGAAACAATTAGCACAGTTCAGTGATACAGAAAAACCACTCAAACCTTCAGTTTGGCTTTGAAGATTTCTTGGAAAGATGCTTTGCCACAAGAGAAATGTTTGTGCATCTCAAAAAACTTTACCAATAAATTGAAAGGCATCACTAAAAGATCCTCTTTCAGCAACATTCTTTTGCTATCTGTTGGTACAAAAATATAAACAGCTATGCACACACAGGGGAAGGGAGAGAACACACTGCAATTTGTGGAGTTCATTTACCCATTCTAGTACACTGCATTCACAATTTTATCATGGAAAAATACAGTTTTGTAGAATTTCATTCTTCATCAATGTTTCAATGTGTTCAAATGAGATTTAAATACAAGACCATCGTTCTAATTTCTAGGCATGCTTCTGGTAGATTTTTGGAGTAAGGTAAAAAGGCAAAAACGTCTTTTTCTCCTGTTCACATGTAAGTGCAAAATCAGCTTTTCTCCCAAGCACTACAGGTAATCATGAACAGCTCAAAATCTCATAAATGGGCACAGGTTGTGCATTTCAAGAAAAGCTGAAAGAACTGAGTGGGAGAGAAATGTTTTACGTTGTTCTTCTTATTATTTATTTTTATTTTATTGCTAGAAACTGCTGTCTCTTTACATTTGCTTCTCCTGAAAAAGAGGTTGCACTCAGTGGCTAAATCTGTCCTCTCGAGGGAGAACGCATTACTACTGTAGCAGCAGAGGTGGAGGCAGCCCTGGCCCAGAGTAAGTCTCAGCCAATAATCACTGGCCCTTTTCTTATAGCTAAGAACTCAGTTCCAACCTATTCTTGGCCTGTAACAAGAGAAAGGGAAAAAAATAAATGCAGTTACAAGAATTAATGGTAAATTATGATTAAGCATATAAAACCAAGACAAAGAATTAATTACTTATTTAAAGATTTGCTCAGCTCTACGCAGCAGTGTTTATGCTAACTTCTTACGCTGTTTTAACCTTCTTTGCTCTGCTTTAGCACTAATTCCAGGTCTGTAGCATTGGAGTTTCCGTAGTATTTTGTTTATCACTAGGATGTGGAGACAACACACTTTTTTTCCTAACACGGAAACTGCCATCAGTCCTGGTATTTTAGTTTTGACTCTCATTTCCTTCTGTTCACCTTTCCTACCACAGTAGATACTTAGCATAAAAGAGAAGCAAGGCACTGGGTAGGTAATTCAGAGACAGCTCTGTATTCTTCCAGGCTGCCTTTATTATACAGAGCAAGCTATTTAATTAGTTCACTGTAAGTTGCTTTGGTGCAGCCTTCATCATTGTTTGTCAGCTCTCCACGTCTGGAAGAACATTTTAACAGTACTGCTTCCAGGATCTATCGGCCCACAGGCCACAACCTGTTACTCGGAGGCCTTATGTTTCTGTGCTGGTTCCCCTTCCCTCTCCCTGTTCCCTGAAAGCTGGAATGTCTTCCCCAGCACTTTCCTCAAAGGGGTATTGCCCAGTTGAGAAGAGTCCAAGAAACATAACATAGCCAGAACTATATTATCTCAGTGGAGCTCAAACACAGAGAAGAGGGGAATCCAGTTCTGAAAAGTGTGGAATCTGAACAAGTGCCCCAAAATGGAAAAGGAAGTATTCAGGTGAGTTGCAGAGACGGGCTCTGCTGAAACAGTGAGTACAGCCTGCTATCCAACCCATAACATTTCATTTAGCCACAAGTGCTGTGGCGTTCAAGCACAATGTGATACAAACAAGTGACTAGCCTTTGTCCAGTAATGACCAAATGTTATAATTAGTTTAGGAGCAGATGTGCCTCATGACACATAAAACACATTCACGAACACAGTCCCACATTTAGAGACAGAAGTCTAATAAAGTTTCAGACGTTTGGTTCAGATGTTCATGTGAATTACTTTGATTTATAAGCCCTTGGGTTTTATTTTTTGCTTTGTTTTGTTTTTGTTTTTGTTTTGCTGGTGGGATGGGGAATGTCTTAAAATTTGCTATTCTTAGCATGCTTTAATAGTTGAGATTTCATTATTAGGTAAAACTGGAGAGTGACTGAAGTGATAGTAAAAAGACTGGATTAAAAAAAAAATATACATACATCTCTTAGGTCAGTGGGCAGGTCTAACAAATACTGGCTGTCAGAAGTCAGTGTGCTGCCTCTTCTACAATCCACATTCATCACTCTCCCAAAATGAGTCTAGCTAGCTATAACGATAGTTGGGCAGCGCATCCCACAACTGTAGAAGTCACAGCTATTTAACGTGCATTTTCCAAGAGTCAGCACAGGACTTGCATGGGTAAAGTGCAATCTGTGTCACACATTCCTGCTAATGACCTAAAGGACTATGCTTTCACAGCAGAAGAAGGGAAAATTAATCTTCAGCACAATTGTTCCATTTCTCAAACTTCTTTTCAGCAAAGGTATAAATTGTGCCAAATATCTATCAGTTTTATGGTGACAAGACCATCAAACTTGTTTCATTAAACACCCTCCCCCCTCTTACAACTGTCTAAACAAGATTTTTCCATTTAGTACCCTATCAATCCAGAGTTATGATTATTCAGTAACTGAGGGGATCTCTTGTATTTAAATATTAATGTTTGTGTAGTTATTAAAGTATTTGATGATTTGTCCAGGGGCACTGTAAAATTAAATATAGCATGTCATTTATGGTAATACAGAGGAGAATAATAAAAAATCTTTTTCATTCTGGTTTTGTGTCTGGCTCTGCATGTTACTTTCACTGCTTATTTGATGTCTTAGGGTATTGTGTGTTTTTAAATCCCTTTAAATGTAGGATTTCAGAGCATATTGTTAGGAGCATATAAAAGATTATCTCCCAAGTTATGACTTTGTGTTGCTGTGTATGAACTGTTGTCTGACAGTTATACTGCTAAAGGGGAAGGCAGTTTTCCAAAAAATATGTATCATGTCCTGGGTGTAGCAGCACAGTAAGCCCAGAAATATTTTGGGAAGCTCGCTTTGGTCCATGTTGTATTTGCTTTCAGAAATCACCTCAGCCTACCACAGCACAAATATGTGTACGTAATTAGGATTTTCAAGTTACACATATTTTAAGAACAAGATTTAGGCACTCTGCTGTGACTAGCTCGTGCTATAAAGAACAAAAAAGAGAGAGAGCAGGTGGGAGAGAGAGCAAGCAGCTTACCTGAGGCAAGCACTTGACTGGCAGATGTAGAGGTGTGTAGCTTCTTCAGGAGCATGTTTTTGAGGTGGGATAATGGAAAAAAAATAGTGCTTATGTTTGGCCCATTCTGCTGGGAAACATCTTTCAGCCCATTTAAAAACAATAGTAGATAAAAATGACTTTCATAAGGTCACCCAGAGACAGAGCCAGGAATAGAAAGCAGGTCATATAAATCCAAGTCAAAGCACTTTCTATGAGACCAGAGTGGTATTTCCTGCTGAAAAAATAAAATGAGTTAAAATTGTGAATGACTGCTTTTCCTGCATAACAGAGGGGGGTTGATTGAGGTCTCCTTCAGCTTTTTCGTATAGGTCAGTGCAAAAAGATTCTGGGGCTAATGATGGACAGCTGTCACAGGATGCACCTCGCCTTGGTAAAAAGGTGTAGCAAACTGTAATAAATTTGTTAAAATATGCCTGTCAAAATGAATTAATATAATTACAGCAGAAGCACTTGCTATATATAAGGCTGATGCATTATTTTCATTCCCAGCCTATTTTTAAAGCTGATCATAACTTTCAGAGTATATATATATATGAATGTGTGTAAGGTAGCAAAATTACAGTAAAGCAGCTTTGTTTATAAATTGCAACCATGCAGAAGTCAGGACATTCACTTAGCGTTCTTGATGTACCAATAATTCACCCATCTTGTTAATACAGAGTTTAGAAAATTGCTGTAGTTGATGTTAACTGTGATGGTAAGATACTGAGTGCATTTTTTTTTAAAGGCTTAACTGGAAACACTTCACAGGAGGTTTGGGATCCTCATTATGTAACAGCAATTTAGAAAATTTTAATTAAGGATGTATATGCATGTGAGACATCCGGATTATGGTTCCAATCCAAAGCCCACTGCAGGCAATGGAAAGACTCCCATCAAGCACATGAATCACTTGATCAAAGCCCAAATGCTTACAGTGGAAATAACACAGGAATTAGGGTTACTGCCTTTTTCAAAGGACAGATTAATCTACACAGACCTCTGTGCTACCACAGCGAGGCTGCTTCCCATTTAAAATGGGCTCATGGATGTTTACATTACACCTTGGTATGCAGTGTGGCTATGCACAACTACCATGTCTGAAAGGACGAGAATGGCATCATGGCAAAGCATCCATAGCCTCGGGCTGGAGAGGGCTGTACCATGAGCAGTGAAGAATGGAGACCACATTGATCAGAGATGAATGTGGTATGTAAATCTTCACTCTGTGTTGCAACTGGGTCTTAAGGCACATATGCGAACAGGGTGAAGGTTTTAGCTCAGTACCAGGCAAGAGTGCAAGCTGCTCTCTTGCTAAAACAAAGCACAGAACTGGGGTTTGTGCCATGGAGGCCACAGAAAGTCCAGGTTAGAGTCCACATCCTCACAACATCCTGTAAAATAGCTAAGAAACATGGGATTTTTGTAAAAAAAAAAAAAAAAAAAAAAAAAAAAAGAAAGAAAGAAAGAAAGAAAAACAGATGCTTCTACAGCTTAAGAACTGCAATAGCCTGAACCAAATAGCTTTATCAAAACACACCTGTTGTCTTCTGTCTTGGCATTTCAGTCCTGGCACCTCACATCAGTGTCAGTGCATGCCTATGGTTTACACTTCAAACCCAAATTCTCTTCAGTTTTTCTCTTCAGGGTTTATCCCTGTCTCATCCACCATGATTTCATACCATAAATTAGAAGCCTTAGCTCTCACCTCATTTTTACCAAAGGTGAAATGCTTCTCATCCCATTTTGTTATGAAGGTATTTTCCCACTTCCCACCCACATGTGAAGAAGACCTTACGAAATGTCTGCCTCTTCACCTCATTGGCATTCTTCAAATCATTCTCTTGCTCTCACTACTGTGATGACTAAAAAATTATACGAGAATGACTAAACAGCTGGTGCGCTATGACCACCACTTCTTATCGTAATTGTAATCCTCTCACTGTAACCTCGTGATGTCCCTGTCTCAGTGTAGTATCCATCTGTTGTCTCTTATCATACACTTGTACTGCAAAGTATCTGGGATAGGAACCAGCATTTTTAACTTGTACAAAATCATGCACAAACCCACACGAACAGGCACGTATGAATAAGATTAGGACTTCACACTCTAACATCCCCACCACCGTCACTGCTGGGTTCCCTGACTGAGAAAACAGATTTTAAGAGAATTATATACAAGTAAGTGATATATTTACTCTGGTTCTATATAAGTAATTACTGGCTTTATGCTCATTTATCAATGTATGATAATCCAGATAGGTCTGCAAGGATATGGATATACATAACACATAGGTCATGTATCAGACCTTAAGGCATCATTAAAAAGTTAGTGGAAATGATTGCATTGTGCACAGCTACATACCTCTAACATTTGGATAATAATTGTCCACCTCTTAAAGATGTTGCAAGGATTAGTCAACAAACTAGTATTTATAAAGCACTTTGAATATGAGAAGAGCTATATAAATGTGCTTTCTTATTGTTTATTGTTATTTCATATTTATTCTAATTTGTCAACATCATTAAATATGCAAAATCTATGTAGTTTTTTATTGGTTGCTTGTTTTTTCTTATGTAGCAATGGAGTTCTCTGCATGCTATGAAGGACTGTGTGATGTTTTATCTGGCAAAACGATTTCCCTAGCAGTATGTGACCCTCCTCCTGCTAATTACATATATAAAAAGTAGGTGTTACTGAAACTTTACATCCTTGTCTTTGTAGCCTCTAGAAATGTCACCACAAGAAATTCAGGGGCAAAGGAGAACGATTATTGCCTGGACCAAAGGTTACCAAAGAAGTACTATCTTCTCTGTTGTAATTAGAGATTTGCTAATCCCAAATTGTGATTAAACAGGTCCTCTGCTGAGTAGAGATTTGTTGTTTGGAGAACTCCTAGGAAAGGGCAGGGAAAGAGTCGTCATTTCATTCCAAGTCCCATGCTGAATGGCTGCATTACAACGTGCATTATTCTCAGTGGAGGGTAGGTGACTTAAAATTAAATGGCACATAAAACCAAAGCAAAACAATGTATAGCTCCAGCCCCAGAAGGAACTGGCCTCTTCTGAGCCCTTCCCAGCTTCTGCCTCCTGCACCCTCTGCTGCTGTGGCCCAGCGGCTCAACACCCATGGTGGTAATAGTAGGGCTTGGACAGCCCTGTCCCCAAAAGGGACAGGCTGGCTCCTCCATTCTGGGAAGCTTTCTGTGGAGCACATAAATTTTCCTCACCAGCTGCATTAAACCTCTAAACTTGGTGACCTGGTCAGTACCCCTGGCACTTCTGGAAAAGAGCATTTGATGGTGGTATGTTGCTGTGTAGCTGGGTAGCAGTTGGCATTATCAGATCCAAGTTGCCTAGACTAAAGCTCAGTGCTGAAAGAAGCTAATGGGAATAAAATATATTGATTAAAATGACAAGCTTTGCCCTACCACCATATTATTATGACAGGAGGACTGCAGTAATTTCCATTCACAGACAGGACACGCACACATACAGAGCCATGGAGGAAGTTACAACACACACATTGGGTAGGAAGAAATGACTTGATCAAACCAAATGTTGGAGTGAGGACAGATCAAATAATGCCACATGGAAAATTATGGTTTGCAATGAAAAAGTGGTCCATTTAACAGTACATAAAGTCTCTGTAATATGCATAAAATCAGCAGCTAGCAGATGTTTTCTGACACAGTGCATCTGCATGAGGCTGAAGCGTATTCAATTCCACTGTAGCAATACGCAGAGCAGATATAATGGCAGACCCTCCAGACAGATGAAGGCAGTCCTGCCCTCCTCTAATAATAACAATAAATAATAACTTGTATTAATTTGCAATCAGGATTTTAATGATGGACTCAGAGGCAATTATGGGAGGTATCATACAAAGGATGAAAGGAAAGCCTAGTATCCATTGGTAACAGACAGGACGAGAAAAAAAATTTGGTGACAGCTCTCTATTTAATAAGATCTTGCTGAAAATATCACCTTGGGGTTAAAGTTCTCCATTCACACCTTCCGGCCAAAGGTAACTTCTTTTAAATCTCAGGAACATTTCTTCAGCCATTTTAACTCTGCAGAAATGCAAAGGAAAATATTTTTCCTTCATTTTAGAATAATATCGCACATTCCATTTCGTAGAGGTGGCTGGGTTTTGAGAAGGTACTTGTCCTGAGTGTGATGGTTGATTTAAAGAACTGATACATCAAGGACATTTTTCTTTCCTGGCAGCTGGGAGCAAGTGGAGGAAAATACAGTACAGTCCTGCCTCTCCAGTATCCTAAATAGCCATTCATGCCTACCCATGACACAATCTAGGCCACACACAGTAGGCAGAGCAGGTCTTCATAATTTGATCTCGGTTCTTCAGTGGAGTTACCACAAGAAGTAATACTTAACAACTGAGAGACTTAACATGTCAGAAATAATGCTTAAATGGCCGTGATTACCATAACCAATATAAATATGGAAGTTCTCAATACTTTGAATTATCTTTTCAGTCCATCTGCACACTCAGGCGGAGGCCAATGTGCCAGGAGGATGGCAATTATCATGGAGTCCACCAGCACTTGTGACAAACTAATTTATTCCAAATCAACATGCGAAGGCTGAAGCCAATTGGACAAAGAACTGCATTAACAGCCTGACTTGATCAAACCCAGTTAAGAAGCATTGAGTATTGGTCATAACGACATCGTGTCTTGGATACAGTACAGCCATGCATTTGTGCCTTCCAAGGATCATATGCATCAGGGATGGAGACATTAAAAGCTTCAGTCATGCAAAATTCAGGACTTCTTATACCACGGTCTGCAGATCATGCATCCTCTTTAGCCATCGTTTAATGATTTTTAAGATTCTCATCAATTTTTGAAGCCCTTTGTGGGACAGGTCTGAGAGAGTTAGGATCCTCTTCAGCCAACACTACCATGACCTCTCAAGGCATCTCTCTGACACAACTGTCTGCAACAAGCATGAGAGGTGTCAGCAAAGGAAGCTGAAAGCTGGATGTGGAACTAACTCCCTACTGAAAGCTCTAGACTAGCCGCAGATCTTCCTGCCATAAGACCTCTTTTTCTTTCCAATAGATGCAACAGAAATACAGAGCTGTAAATACAACAGCCAAATTCAGTGCTAACTGGAAGATATAAATGTAGGGGAGGGTGGGGAGGAAGCATCTCTGTGCCTAATTGCTAAAGTACATTAGGTGTCATGTAGGCAAGTTGGATGTAGCTGCCTCAACAGACACAAAGGGTTAAGTTTTACCCAACAGATTTAGAGCAATGAAGAGAAAGAAGCTTTAAAATGGGACACACACATCCCAGAAAAGATTGTCAGAGCTAGCAGTGAAAAATGAGTATACGTAGAAAGCACAGTTAAACTGAGCTTCCCACTAACTTTCTGTGTTTCAGACAACAATGCCTCACTTCTCCAGCAGTGTCTGCAGTGTTGCCATTGTTCCACTGGTTGCCAATTGCCAAGGACTTTTTGAATAGAAAATTGAATTATTTTTACTCTGGAAACTTTATTCTTATTGAGTGTGATTTACTGTAGTGTTGCTGAGGTCTCACTGTCACCCGATCATACCTTTTCACAACCAACGAGATTACTGTCAGGAAGAAAGCTGCTCATTCCAAGTGACATTTGGTAATAAATTGATTACTGACTTAATGCTTGTATTCCACAGAAAGAGAAATCAATGAAGTATCTGCCATCGCTCAATTGCCCATTTGCATGTTGGAAAGGCACGCAAAATAATCTCTAAATGATTACACATGGCAACTGGACTGGACTGTGTGAAATCAGCTCAGATGAACGTATGATTACAAAGTGTTTTATGAAGACTTTGAAAGCTACAACTTAAAAAACAATGACTTCAGATGGCCACGTGTAACAACTGGGTTGTGAAGGTCTCTTGCTCTACCTCATCTTAGCACAGAATACTCAGTACTGTTTACACTTGCAGAGTAAAAGTTATTTTTAACAATAACTAATGAGTTTAAACATCCCACCCCCTATTTCACATTTAATATCCCTTTTCAGATCTACCATTACACTGTCCTGACAAATTCAGCAGGCCCCTGGGAGACCCCTTCCTTGCCTTGTAACCATGCCTGCAGGGCCTGCTGCTGCTCCTCCCATGGCACTGATTGTGCTGACTTCAAGGGACATGCACATGGAAGTGCACCAGGATATGAGCTCCACATCAAGTAAAACCAGTGTGAAAGGAGACTCATTGCAGATCTCTTTTCTGCCTACCTGTCTAAGACATAGAGAGCTCTACTCAAAGAGCATTTTTCACTCCTGGATGACAAAACAGCCTGTGAGACTGTCTGCCACCCCCCCGGGCAGGGGTTCTAGCAGGTTCTATTCTGCATTCTTATTTTCAAAATATTAAGGTTTATTTCCTTTCTTTTTTTTTTCTCATAATGAAAACTTAAGGACGTTTGAGTTTTCCTGAAGTGTCATTGCCTAGTACTTGTGAGCATGAAGCCCATAAATCCCCCTCCACCCTCAGAAAGGCACACTCCATGCTGACTTAAGCTTCAGTTCATCTTTCTCTGAGGTTTCATTCCCCAGTTTTAATACAACAGTGTAATTGCCTGGAAATTCTAAAAACTATTTGGAAAATGAGTTGTCTAACAGCAATTAACTGAACAGGGGAAGTTATAGACAGCGGGGGCCCGGCAAAAGTCTTAGAGCAGAGTGCCTGGGGAGTGATGTGTAGGAGAAGGGGGAGGGAGCACCTGCGGGTTGCAATGGCAATGGTGCAGACAGAGAGGCAGGAACCTCAGGGAGGAAAGATGAGCAGTTAGTTGCAGGGTAGACAGGAGAGGATGGATTTGAACAGTCATGGAGTGGCAATGAGCTCTCAGTTAACAGGACGCGTCCCAGTAAAGAGTCTGCAGATAGGGAGCATGTTCAAGTTGTATACACAGCTGTTCCTACCACGTCTCTGAAAAGAGGCAGCAGCAGGGTCAAAAGGTTAGTGCAGCTTTTCATAGAGTATAACCATTTATTTTAGGCCCAGTTTCCAGAAGTGATTTAGCACTCCATGTAATTGTTAGGTTTTAAATTCTAAATGAAGACATAGATTCTCCAGGAAGAGAAAAATATCAATAAGCGAGGCACCCTAGCGCCAGCTCTGATTAGCAAGAACATGCAGGAAGACAAGGGCAAGGAGTCCAAAAGTTACTTGTTAAAACAGTAATGACAGAGCTGTAAATATTCACAAAGAGGACGGAAATAGGGATGAAGAATGAGGACTGGACCGAGAAATACTTTTGGAGAAATCTTCAATAATCTTTATATGAGGAATGTGCTATTGATTATGAGTTCTGAGAGGGCAACTACAACGGTAATACTAATTGTAATAATAGTAATATGGTTCCTTTGTGACCTATTTGTGTTCCTACGTCTCCAAGCTTCTTTCTTCCAAATTCCCATGTTGTATGTTATCTTGATGTACTTGTAGAAACAGAGCACAAAGATGCCAAGTGATTGAATGGAAGTCATGGTTGGACTTGATCTTAAAAGGTCTTTTCCAACCAAACTGATTCTATGATTCTGTGATTATCCTGGTGTCAAATAAGCCAGTGGTGGACCCAGACTTTGATCTCTGTAAGCAGGACTCCCAGTGCCCTGCTCTGTCTGTTAGGCTTCACTGCTGCAATGTGGAGATGCATTGTCTCACAACCCACTAAGTGTATTCCATCAGAATTGCATATTTAAAATTCTGTGAATCCTGAGGCTCTTCCATCTAGACAAAAAGATGTCTGGCAAGACGTTACTTCTGCTAGTAAAGGATTCCTTAAAAGTAGTAGCAAAGGATTTCTTAAAAGTATCTGCCCCGAGTCCAGGAAGTGCTGAAGCAGTAGGTGGTATTTTTCTCAGAAGGAGCTGAAAGTGCTGCTCAAGTCTCAGTGGCTCCAGCTGAAGCGCAGTGATACAAAAACCATGTGGCACCTCCAGCTACTTGATGACAGATATCCTCTTGTGTTTGGCCATACACTTACAATACATTTATTCTTGGGATTATGTCACTGAGCATGAGCTGCTTTCAGGCATTAGATCATACACCTGGTCCTTCCCCAAATGCTGTTTTAACCATTTGCTGAAAGCAACAGTTGAAAGGATGATTTGACTAAGTGACTAATTTGACTGAATGCCTGTAACACTTGTAACCTACTTTTAAGCCATTTAAAGAGCTTTGTCTGATAGATTTGGGCAAAAGCTGCATAAATTGTGAGTCAGCACAAAGCAGCAATTCACAGATGGGACTCAATTTAAAAAAAAAAAAAAAAAAAAAAAAAAAAAAAAAAAAAAAAAAAAAAAGCAAACAAACTATTTTGGAAGTATCTACTCCGATACCAACTCAAACTAGTACTATACCCTTCTTTGCTCTCATGGATAAAACAGGCAACATCTTCAAAGTAAAGTATATTTAAAAAAAAAAAAATATGTAAGAATGGGATGTTTTCAAAGGTACAAGTGGGAGTTATGTGTTTAAGTGGCCTTCATTGGGCATTTAATACTTACATTCTCTGCTTTTTAACCACTATGCAAATAATATGCACAGGCACCTAGATAAAAATTTTGAGTTGCTCTGTGTAACAGCAGTTCCTATGCACTCACTCATTACTGCTTTCCTTCATCTGAAATAAATATCACCCCATTTTAACTTGGGGTAGTCATATTCTGCTCCTGCTGCTATCTGTTCAGCATCTGCACTGATTCACATAGACGCTAATATTTGATAGCCATGTTCCATTAATTCTGTGGGATTCATATAGCTAAAGGAGATACCGAATGACAAAGAACCAGGCACTCGGTTTAAAAACAGGCACTTCGTTTCTGGCAGTGGGCAGGCTAGCAAGAAAGCCTTTAATTTGAGCCTTTGAGTGTATCCATGCAACATAAAGTGCAAGCGTGAGAGGAACATGCTGATAGTTCTGCATGATCCCTAACAGCACTGAGATCCAACAAGAAAGAAAATCTAAGTGCACGCTCGTTTTATTAGAGAACCACCCCTTTACAGCCACAGAGGGTGCCATTTTAGATGCTGGTCCAGGGTACCCTTTCTGGGTGGCCAGTTTCCATAGCAAGTGAGAAACTTTGCTGCTTACATTGTGTGTTACTTATACGGCAGCTGTGCATGAAGAAATTCAAAATGCTTTTACATGCTTGTATGTGTAGTAATACCAAGTGACTCAAATGCAGAAATTGATTGTATTACAGAAGCATCACAAACGGTAAAATTTTAAAAATGTCTGTATTTATGGATCTGACATGGAACAAGCTACAGATGGATTTAAACACTATGGACTGTGAAGTGATTGCAGAAAAATTCTAGAAAGTTATTAATGTCATCTGCAGGAATAACTTTCCTGCCCAAATTGTGTGGAGAAGAATACACAGATGTATTTAGCTGAGAGTGATGGTTATTCTTTTTGAGGACTCCTATACCTTCAAAAGGTAGGGGATATATGTCATATACCACAAAAGCAGCGGTGGGGAAGTTGCAGTTCTATATTTATGTTCAGTTGGGTGCAAGCTAGAGGGAGCCTTTATTTTTCCATTATTTCTCATTTTCAGAAATAATCTAGATTGAAAACAGCAGATTTTGTTCTTTGTGCAGAGGACACATGGTGAAATCCAGGTCTAAGCAGACGGCTTAAAGAGCACTGTTAGTTTCTGAAGTGACTGTTCCTCCCAAGCAAGAGACAGGAGAGAAAAAAATGGGTCTTGACAATGCATGAAGTAGATTTCTAAAAGGTTTTTCCTTCCAGCTCAAATATTTTATGGAACTGAAGAAACATCAGGCTCCACTTGTAAAAAGAATAAAATAAGAGGATAATGGATACAACAGTGAGAAAAATTACTCTGAGACAGTGTCAGAAGAAAGATCTGAAACAAGGAGAAGCATCCCAGATTAACCCATCCATTATTTTCAAGATTCCACGAGCCCCCAGGTTAGGCACTTACCCTGTACCAACAGTAAGTAGCAATATTAATTTACCAGCTTTATTGCTCACTCAAACCATTAATCACCACAAATAGCCCTCAAAAATATGGAGGATTTAGAGAAACAGGAAAGGACGTGGATTGTCTCAATATACAAATGACTGTTTTTTGTTTACCTGTCACCCCAGGTCCTTGTTATATCAGCTGCCTCCGAGAGCAAGTGGGCTTAGATTCTCGATGCAGTTGTACAAATCAGATTTTGTTTTGGTATTGTTTCCAGCTGAAAGCCTCTTCTTTATTCTAGTGGTAGGAGACTTTCTTCCTATTAAATGCTTCAATGGTGGATTTAAATATTTAGAGGATCCACATTACAGGAGAACTGTCTGAGAGCATCACAAAGAAACCATTAGTTAAATCCATTAAGGATCTACTTAAGTGGAATTCCCTGCTGTTATCTACATGATAGCCACATAAAAAGATACTGTGCAGAGAAAATGTTGAGGAAAATATTCCTCCTCATATACTGTATCTGTGAAAAATCCAGTCTTACTGAAGGATCCTTTTTTGATTCTCTCAAGATTTCATCTGTGAATTGACATTCTTTCAGCTGAATTAGAGTAGGGGGAACAATATGGCTTGGTTTCAGTTGTGCTTTTGCCCATCTCCTTTTCAAGTACACTCAGTTCAGACAAATTCTTTTGTTAGAGCAGAAGGTATGGGAACTCTTATTGTTTTGGACACTGCATAAACGATCAAAGTTGTATTCACTGTGCAAGACACATCAGGAATACAAAGAGTCTTTGTGTTGTCTATTTTTAAATGCATGTAAGTGGTAGCAGTATGGATAAGATGTTCTTTCGTCCAACTCCTAGAGAAAGGCACTTGAGCCATTTGAATTTTAAAACTTACACTGTCTTTCAGGTTGCTCTTGTTTTTACAAAGGAGAAGAACTTGAACTCCATGAACTTGTTTTTCCATTCTCTACGATCATGTGTTGATACACGCCCAAGAAGGCAGACGTATTCTTCAGAATCTTTCTGTTCTTTATCAGTTATGTAACATTTCCTATTTTTGAATGCTCAGGAACCTCTGATGTGATTTAGGCTTATGGATAAGATGAGAGCACTAGAGACAGCATATACAATGCATAACCATCTATATCGGTTGTAACATTTATATCCCTAATCTATCTGTAAATCAACATATAGTGTTTCTGATCATTGATTTTCTCTCTGACCCCCATTTTGAGTACATACTATAAAACCCAAGAGAGAAAGCCCTGTTCTTTCTTTCTAAGTCATTAAACAAAGTATTTCTTTTGTATTGGAGGGTGGGATACTCAGAAATCTTGGTTCGTTGATACATGTAGATGTACACACAGCGGATCATGCAAAAACAGTACTCCCGCTTTGTCCTCTCAATTAGATTGTAGCTGACAGGTCCCGTGCAGATGAGAAGAAACACATCAGCAGATCAGTTACTACAGGGTCAGCAACCTACAGGAGGGAGGAAACAGCAAATGGGCAGTTCATGAGAGTCACAAAGTGAGGACAGCGGTGTGAGCCATGGTGGTTTGAGAGAGGTGTCCATGATAGGCAGCAGCTTCTGGCTGCAAAAGCCTGGATACTGGAGGGGCTATGTCTTATGAGGGAAGATACTACTGATCAGCTGGCATGGGGCCTTTTGCCACTGGAAGAAGTGGTGCTTTGTCACTCATACTACATTCTTATCTTGTCCACACAGAGCTAGGAAACTGGGACACAATCCAGTGACAGGTAGTACTGCCAACACAAGAAATAACAGAATTGGGAGTCACACCACTTCCTCAGACCAATACAGAACTGAGAAACAAACTAACTATCAGTGTCTTCTGGCACTCCAGCCATTGAGGAGTATACTTCAGTAGCATTTCTACTTTGTCACTACGAACTGAAAACCTTTTTTTTTTCTTAAATAGAACTTAAGATATTTAATTTCTCGCACGACTGCAGAACGATGAGTTGCTATGAAAGCATCACCTGTCAAGACTGTCACTGTAACTTTACAACTAAAATCATACAACAGTGGCAGCAATGGGACACAGCTGCTCTGTCGAGCAGTGGTATCACAACTTCATCCTTGCCTGCTCCCAAAACCAGCATCAGGAAATAATCCACACCAAACAGAGAATGGAGCAGAAAGACACCACAGCCTTTTAAGACCTAGGGAGAAAATGGTTGCATTTCCATAGGGCCTCACAATATTTGTAGAATGCTTATTATTGATTAGTAAGGGTCTTGCTGTATATTTACAATTTTAGCATTCAAGGTGTGATAAAACCAACACTCTTTGTTTAATATCTCTATTGATTTTCCATTGGCGTTTGTAACCCTTTGAAATTTTCACTTCTGCGCTCTTTGTACTCTGTATAAAAAATTTAAGTCTCTTGCTCTTTTTTCCATTTATAGTCCTTCAGAGCAACTGGCTGATTTATAACTCCTATTCCTACACGCGCTTCGCTACTGACAATAGGTTTGCTCAGTCCCATGATGTGGAATTTAAATGGCGACCCTGTTTCAAAAACATTTACTTCTTAGAACATGAGGTATGTGTACTGGCCAGGGGTAAGATGTTGAAATAAATTAAAAAAAATAAAAATAAAAATGGACACCAGGGTTAGCAGGTGAGCAAGTGGCACAAGTCACTGCACATCCCTTGCATGGTGGCACCAGGCTGCCTGGCAGCAGATGATGATACAGCCCCATACCGTCAAAATATAAAAATAAGTATAACATGTAACGCCTGTGAAGCGTTTTATCTCTGCTCCAGTCTGATTAAAGCTGGACATCCAGGGTTATGGGGCAGAGAAAGCCAGGCAGGCACAGGCAGGACGGGCAGCGTGAGGCACCCCCTGCCCTGCCCGCACCCTGCGGTGCGCGACATGGCTGCCGCTCCCGGCAGGCTCCGCGGCGGGGCACGGGGCGCCACCGGGCCGGCGGCCGCAAGATGGCGCTCGGCGGAGCGCTGCCGCGCCGCGCCCGGGTGCCCTGCCGGCTCGCGTAGCTGGCACGGCGGCTGTTTCGGCTAATTTATTGTTTGTATGAAGTGTTCTGGGCGCATTATAAATAGCACCAGATTCAGGGCAGTTGTGTTGCGCTGGATTGAATTAATTTAAAGATACAAGCCTATTTGCCCACTTAACCTCGGATTCTGTACAAATACTGCCACACATATTAAGTGCATTATGGCAGTCTGGGATCTATGTTGTTCACACTCACAAAATCTTTATCTTAAAATGACATTTTTTTTTTTTGTGTGTGTGTGTGTGTGGAGCAAATTTACAACACATGAGTATAAGTGATACTTGAATTCACTGTTTCAGCCACTGTGGCTTGTTTTATTAATCACGCTCTCATATTCCAGTGAAAGCTAACACAGCTCTAGTCGAGCAACGCTTCCATCTCCGACAAAGCCTCTTGCCTCTAAAACCTCTTCCCAGCCTGAATGTCCCTGCAAGAGGCTGCATGGTGCCGGCAGTCCGAGCCAGAGGCTGCTTGCCCAAGGTGTCAGCTGGCACAGCCCTGCTGGGCGTCTCCCTCCTCACCCCCCTGCTTTAGCCCTGCTTGAGCCATCATGGGGTTTGTGCTGGGCCACCCCTGGTGCCGGGTGGGCTGCTGGTGCACGTCCTGCCCTGCTTTGGTCATAGTAGCTGAGGGCTTGCTGTCCCCACGGAAAGGTGGCTCCCCCTCTGTCCCATCAGGGAGCTATGGGGATGATAGAGGGCAGTGGGTGAAGAGTCTGAGCTGCGATGCTGGCAACAGGGAGAACTGAGGCCCCATGGTGGCTGAGCCGCATGAGGCATGAAAGGTTCAGAGAGGCAGGTGCAAGAAGCAGTCAGAGCAGCAAGGGCACTTTGTTTTCCCCAGGCCATCGCACCTAGCTCCCCACACACACTCTGTAGCTTGAAGACGCATCTCCAGCCCTGCAAACACATTCCCGACTGCTCCATCATCACTTCTGAATTGTTACTGGATCCCCCGAGGTTCAGCCTTTGAGTCCTGTTCCTTTATGAGAAATGCTGAGGAAGGAGAACCAAATTCCTCAGGGGTGAGTGAAAGCTCCAGTATGCAGCCAGCCACCATTTTGGCAAGGGGAATCATCACAAAACCTGTAGAAGTAGTGAAGGAGAAAAGCTGTGTCAGAGTACTGGAAGGCTTAAAGAAGTTTACTGGGGACAAAAAAAATAATAATAGTAATAATAATAAAATAATAATGAAAAAAAAACTAGGAACACAGAACATTATACAATGTTGTTAAGGAAGAGTGAAGGTTGACTAGTGATCATGCCTTTCCAAAATACATGTATGTACTGCCTAGACATAAACTGTGAAAATCAAGAGCTGTGCATTTGAGCACCAGCTCCATACTCTTCATTTGCTGGGCTAGTACCAGAGCTGCACACCGACATTGTGGGAGCTGTCTGGAAGTGGAGCCCGTGGGCATGGCTGAGTGAAGAGCAGCACTCGCGCTCCACAAAGGCAGGGCTTGCAAGTGGGTCACACAGTCTGATCGGGTGCGACGCATCTGGCCTACACTTAGAGGCCAAAGTGGTTACGTCCCCTCCTCACCCCCTGCTCCTGAGCCGTATGCTAGCTGGTTTCACCCTTCACACTTCCCCCTAGGGTCTCTACTGAGAGCAAGTTTACACCACAAGAGATTTTCCACATATATATAGCTGTGATTACTAAAACCACGGAGACTATGCAATTTATTCCAGTGTCATTTTTTTTGCCAGTATTGCTAAACCTTTGCTCCAAATGACAGAATCTGTTTTAGAAGAACCTTTTTGTTTTGTTTTGTTTTGTTACTTATTGTTCCTCCTGACTTTATTCAGTCAGATCTTTTCACACTGCTCCCTTACAAAACTATTTGGCAAACAGATTGAGCCTGGACTTCTCCTTAAACTCTCTCCACACTCTCATGTATTGAATGCTGTCATGTACGATACCACAAAGCTGACAGTGGTCAGGGCCAGTTGCACACCCTATCTCTGACAACACCACCAAAATTGATTAGTTTGGGAATCATTGAGGGGAGTGCTTTGCTGTGAATACTAAAATCCTAGGCAGGTTAGTGTGGATATGTCTATATTAGCAAGCAATACTTTCTGCTAAAACAATCTCCCACTGCTGGCAAAAATAAAGTATTGGTAAAAATACAGTTTTACTGGTACAACTGTGCCTATACCAGTGAATTCTGTTGACACAGCTACGCCTGTCAGGGCTGGCATTTCTTTACAGCTACACTAGGAGATGTCAGTCCTGTAAACACAGCCTTGGTCTCTCAAAACCCGCGTTCACCTCTTCTCGGCTCACAGTGACAACTCCATCCCATGACTGCATTTGGTACAGTTACTCACAAGACAGTAAATGCAAATAGAGATGCAAATGCATGTTGTAATTCAAATCAGTGAAACAACATCCTATTCTGCCATTCCTTCCTTACAGCTACTTAATGTAGATTCATAAAATTTAAGGTCAGAAGATACCTTTAGGTCATACAAACGGAGGTATGACACAAGTCAAGTAATTTTATGTAATTAACCCTAATGATTCGTAGATGAGCAAGCATCTTCTAGAAACCATTTTTAAGTCAAAGATACCAAGCGAAGAAATCATCATTTTCGTTACTAGCTTATTAACTTTTGCCTCACATTACTGACTCCAGGGCTATAATAAGACATTTTGACCCCTGTGATGCCCTCTTCTGTGCGGGTGCCTCTCCTTGGAGTTCCTCCTCTCCTTGATCATTCTTACACTCTAGCTGCAGTCTTCTAGGTAACACTGCAATTCCTTTTCCAGCAGCAGACCCCTTTTAGAGCAGCATAAAACAGGAGGCTGAAGCACTAATACCTATCCCACCCGTCTTTTGGGTGTCCTCTGCCTGGACTGGGAGGACACCCTTGTGACAGAATCATTCTCAGTGGGTACTGTCAGCTCTGTGCACAGGGTTGCAATACTGTCAGCTGGGTGGTGTGTATTTCTGTATCTTCTGGTGGCCAAGTGTGTATGCTGCACTGATCTCTATGCTTTGCAAAGGTAATAAGCACGCCTGGGCAATTAGAACTCTGTATTTGTTAGGTCTGGGGATATTTCACAGATATAAATCTTAGTGAGTTTATTCCAAAATACAGAGAGTAAGGGTTTTGAATGATGTATATTTGTAGGTACAAAGGTACAGTTCATATTAAATTCACATTATTAAAGCATTTACAAGAGAATCAGCCAAGCAGAAGATGACAAGCTTAAAAGAGATACCATTGTGATGACAGAAAGGCAGGGAAAACAAACAGAATTCCTCCTTTACGTTCATTCTTTCTATCCTGCAGTGTTTATGAGTAGCAGTTTAACTATTCCTACCTTCACCGACGTAATCAATAAAGGAACACCTTGTGTAGAGAAGCATGCATTTTCTTCAGTTATAGCTAAACAGAACAGATTTGAACAAATTCCTCAGGATCTACTTTCATTATTAGAGAAGAAACTGAATTTTTTAGCTCTGCAAATAACCAGCTGAATGGCCTGTAACTCGATTTTTATGAACATCCAGTTGTCTGTCGCATACCTCAAAGTCCGAGTGTCCCTCTGTATACTGTTCCTGAATGCTTGACATCAGACAGCTGGTAATTTTCTCAATATCATGTATAAAAAGTGACTTTATTGCGATAATTTAGGACAGACCCTGTAGAACATGTAAAAGAGTTCTTGTCTGGGAGCTGTTTCTCCAAATCTATCTGAGAAATAGCTTGCAATCTTACTCATCTTCACAGGTGTTTGATGCCATTGATTTACAATTTTATATTGCAATTCTAACAGGTTAGCTGAAATAGAACATACACGTACAAAGGACATTATTGAGTCCAATATCTCCAGCTCAAGAGAATGAGATAGTTCCCTTTCCCATTTAATCATAAATGTTTCTTTAGTGGGCAATAAAGAAAAAGCAATGGCTTTATACAATCACCCCACAATGTTCTGAGATTCATTGCTAAGGAATAAGATTTGCTCAGATAAAAAGGATTCTCTAATACAAGTAGATTTAACATCAGACTGAATAAAAGAACTCCTGAACTGGAAGTAAAGGAACAAAAAGAGAAGTCTAGCATGTTCCACCTTAGCTGTATTTCTGAGTGAAACATGAATTGTCCTTAATGAAAGGTTGAGATAAACATGCCAAAACACTGAAACCAGTTGTTTTTGCAGTCTTTCAAAATTATAGGAGCAAAATAGACAAAATACTTTTGAGAGAGAAGGAGAGAGAGATTGAGAGAGAGAGGCAGGTTACTTTTAAACTGGTACAGACATCACCCTAGGAACAGAGATCTTGGATTCACATCTGGTCCACAAGAACTGCAATTTTCACACCAGCCAACTCACAATTCCTCTGTTTCCAAAATCTACCTAGAAAATCAGTCCCCCTCAGCTGAGTAATAAACTGGATTTATACATTTGTAACAGAATCCACCATACTCGAGAGGCTTGCATAGCGCTTTGAATGATCCCCTTTCCTGCCCGAGTGAAGTTAGTAGTAAGTCTTTAGAGCAGGATGAAGCACTGAATAGGGTGATGTTCACAATGGTGAACTTCAAAACAGACATAAAATAGAGATCACCTAATTCATTCATACTGATCCAACCTAATTAATCAGCAGTGCTTTTCAAATACACGGCTCCATGGAGCTGTGCAAATAAGATCCATGTATAAAAATGATACGTATTAAAATTAAATCAGAAAATGTTTAGTACTGGTATCACTTTCCTTCTGCTGAACTCTAATTCTACTGTCAGGAGGTGCTTTGAAAATCCCCATTCAGTGGGAACAGCCCTTCACTGGAAAGCAAAAAGGAGAAGATTTTGATGATTTTACATTATGTGGCCTTTCCCAGAACGAGCGCAGTCCCTGATTTCTAGCTCGTGAGAATCACCATGGATAGCGGTTCCCAAATTAGGCTCCTTTCTTCTTGGACATATGCACAGTAAGTTTACGCCCAGCACAGAATGGTGTGGCAATTTAAATTTAAATGTGCTTAAATGAAAACCACGTTTGTCCAATCCTCTGGATGAGAAGAAAACAGCTGTAACATGGCAAGAAGATATGCACACATTTCTTTTTTTTATGAAGGCCACTGAAAAGACAAAATCAAGATGAGAAAAATCTTAATAATATTTGTCCATTACTTTTTAAAATGAGAGAGAAGCTCATATTATGCCATTCACTTATAATGTTCCTAAAAATCCACTGAGAGAGATAAAATATTAGGGATGGTCTGTTTGGAATGAAAAACAAATAGCAAAAAATTAATTAGTGTACAAAGCAAGCCTATTGTCAGTCCCCGAGTCTTTGCTGCCTCCGAATATAGCATCTGGATTTGTTAATGCAGATGACTCACATTGTTAAGTCTTTGTTGAATAACTAGATGATATTTTGGATTAATAAAATGGTCATTCTAATTTTAATAACATTCCTTTTTAAATTTAAACGAGAAGAAACAGATGTTTTAAGCAGACCAATCCTCACCACAGGATAGCTGCTCAAGTTCTGTCACTAAATGTCATGGCCTAACAGGGGGAAGGACTACGAGAACTAGTGGGCATTTTCAGGGTCAGGCCTTAAACGAGTAACGTACTGGGATTTTTTAGAGACGTGTATCTTGAAGGAGTTTGCACCCATGATGTAAAAAAATCTTCTCTTAGCACAGCTTGGCTCTTAGCTCAGCTGAAGCAGGGAGCCAACCATGGGGAATGCTTTTCTTGAGAAATAGTTTGCCCTCATAGCAAGGATGAGACTGTGGCTTCGACAGCCAGCGGCGCCGTGGCAGAGGGGATGTGAAAGCGAAGCACCCGAGCAGCAGTTGGTGGCGGCGTCCTGTTTGCTGGGGGCAGGAGCGAGCTCAGCACGTCCATGAGGAGCGCGTGCATAACCAGCAGCCCCACAGGAGCACGGCTTTCTCCTGCGACAGCCCCTGCCAAGAAAGCCGTGGACATCCCTTTTCCAGCTGGCATGTGGAGCATCTTTGACCAGATTAACCTCTCCCCATGAATTTGGAGATGGCGGGCATTTCAGCTGCCTCCTGCACAAGGAGCAGCTCCCACCTTGCATGCTTAGGCAAGAACAGCGAGCTCCCTTCTGCAGCTTAGAGGCTCCACTGAGCCACTGTACGAGTGAGGAGAATGGCCCAGCAGATGTGACTTACTTCTGTGTACCATGCTCTACATCACCATGGCCAACACTTAGGGCCTAAAGGGATGCAAGCCCTCACAGATGTTGTGCTTATTGAAGAGGCACCTGCCACCTACCAGCTATTTATTGTCCCCCTGCTGGAGTCAGCTCTTTCCTCAGATCTGTTGGCTCACTTTATCCTAATCTTATTTAGGCAAATGGGTCTGAGCTAACGCGGAGTAAGCCCGGTAACCTGGCTCATTTGATCTGAAATGGGTCGGGGAACACACATACCGGCAACTGCACCAGCAGATACGAGGAGCATTAGTATCTGGTAAGGGTTATGCTGGCAAAAAGTTAGGATAGTCATTTTAGATGATGTTCAGATAGATGAACAGGTCCTGTTCATCTGCCCCTGCCTCCATACCCTGCCATCGGTCAAACAGCAAGCAGCAGGGAACGCCCCGTGGGTAACGCTCGGCCCCTTCTCTTCACCCTTCCTGTTATGCCAATGCTACTGGTCGGGCCGTTGGGTGAGTCAGTGCAAGGATCTGGGTAAAAATAAATTTTCTCCTCCTCTCCTCCCCCCTCCCTTGAGTTCCTGGCACACCGTGCAGCTGCACTGACTGCTGCACCAGCACCCCGAAGGTCCGTGCCAGGTGGTTACGGCGGTCACCAGAGCTGCTGGAGTGGGTGCTGTAGCTAAAAGAAATGTTCATGCACCTCAGCCTTCCTCCCTTGTGCCTCCTTTCTGTAAGGGTGAAGTGGGAGCGACCGGACTTTTCAGTTTGTAGGAGTGCTTAAAGGATAAATGTGTCAAAGCAACGGCTCAAAGCTGTGAGGTTGCCTGCTTGGGAGAGCACAGGGATGGCTGGGATGGAGAAGTCTTGAAAACTTCATCTGGCCTCTCCCTGCTCGCTCCTCCATCATCCTCTTCCAGCTTTTGCAGTTCTTCCCTCTTGTCACTGAAAGCATCCACTTCATGTCCCCTACACAGAGGGGCTACAGAAAATTGGCATTAGGGGGAACTTGGAGGGTAGGACCCGGAGGTTTGGAGAGAAAGCAGCATATGAGTGAGTCAGGAATGATACAGCATGACCATACTTTGGGAGGCTGAGACAACTGAAAAGTGGCCTGCAGGAGTTTGGGGTTATCCAGAGAGTGAATGTGCATGTACATGCAAAGGGTGGGGAGTGAAGATAAGGTGTGGGAAGGAGGGAATTACTAACCATTACTGCAAAGGTGGAAGGTGGGGCTCCATCTGAAGGACTTAGGGCTGCTATATTAGAGATTGTGAATGGTGAAATACTACAGAAATGGGTCAGAAATGGAGTACATCAGGCGAAATCATAATTTTGACTCCCTTGCAAATATTCAGAATCACATACAAATTATAATCATAGGGACAGAAATTCAGTTTGCAAAGGGAAAAAAAAAAAAAAAAAGTGATATCTCCTATTAAAATCCATGCATTTTTGCCTGTACATACAAATATACAAATTGTTTTTCTCAGTGAAGACTTGGAAGTGACTGTAATCTGTTCCTAGAAACAGCACTTAATATTGCAGACTATAGATAATAGTTGTGTTGTGCATCTAAAAAAATATAAACATACTGTTGAAGAAGTTTAGGAAAAAAAATGTTGGATTTTTTTTTTATTATTATTATTATTCTTGGAAGACCCAGGTTGTTTGCAGCTAAGGTACTGATCTTGTTCATGTTACGAGTTTGAAAACTGTATTGTCAGCCTGACTGTTTCTTCTGTGCATCACTCCAGCCTGCCTGCCACAGCTGACGACAGAAAGGATCTCTGACCAATAAGTAGCTAACTGCAAACATTTCTTTTGGTTTCCCAATGGGTTAGCTCCGTCTCTTGCTCAGCAAAGAAAAGACGTGTAACAGACAGGAAAGAGGGGAAGAAACATTGGCAGAGAACTCTGTGATTACTGTTGTACTGAATCTCGTTTAAGTTTTCCAATTTGTAAATGAACAGGATCATAAATTACTCATGTAAAGGAAGGCTGGCCTTTTCCTTGGTTTCCCCCAAATACGATGCTGTTCCCAGACAATGACATAGGATCCACAGACATTAGTGAAATTTGGTTTAAAGGCTCAGATTTCGCCGGTGGGCAAACCCAGAAATCAACACCACCCACTGTCACTGCCAAGTGGGAGATTTTGTTTTGATTTAGCAAAGTGCTTGGGCTGCTATCTCGCCGAAGTACAGACTCCGGAGCTGTTTTTCCTAGAGGCCTCGGTCCACAGAAGCACTTAATCAGGGCTTAACTTTAAGGAAGTGAGTGATCTTATTGACTTCAATGGATGATGCGCATTTGTAAAATCGCGGCATTTAAACGTCCTATTCAAGTGGTCCAAATCCAGCGAGGAGGAAAATGGCTAATGTTGCATTTCCCTAATAAAATCATGTATGACATTCCTGAGATGGAGACAGTGAGGTTTTGAAGTCCTTTTGTTTACGCGTTGCCAGAAGAAATTGATTAAATTGCCCGGGATTAGCGGCTGCTAAAGAATGGCTTGTAATTAAATGGTAAAATGTGTCACTCTCTACACATTTTAGGCCACAATCTGTTGGCATAAACTGCGTTTTTTTTCAAAGTCCGTTGTGACCAGACGAAATGAAACTATTACACTTGCCTTTACACCTGAAAGATTCTTGCTTCACAGCCGGGTATCAACTGCAGTAGTTTACATATTGCATTTGTGACTGAAAAGTAAATATTACATAATAAAGAAAATACTATTCTGTTGTGTTTATATATTGACCACACAAGGGTTCTCTTAAACGGAAAAACACCATTACTACTGCTCCAAATACTGAGCTAAAGCATAAAGCTAAAGCTCTGCGCTGGCTGCTTACTTTTCTGCGATCTGATTTATGCCTTATTGAAATCAATTAAAAGATTTGCACCGACTTTGGAACGATTTGGATTGGGTGTTTAACTGGTAAAAGAAGTGATAATTTAATAAAAGCCCACATACTTCTCTCTTTTTTTCTCATTAAATCTAATGCCAATCTAAAGGAAGGAAATTGAGAATTACGGTGAATTTGACAACTGTTTCATCTAACCGCACAGTGGATTTCAACATAAAGCACGAGAACCAAACAAAAAAGGGTTTTTGGATAAAGGGATTTCTCGGACACTTGTGGACACCCGGGTCAGATGCAACAGGCTCCTGAACCTGGCTGTGTTTTCACCTGAAAATACATAAATAAGTAAAATAAAAATAAAAATTAAGGAGCCCGATGATGCTGTTTCTTCCAGCATCTCTAAGATAATGCTTTGGAGCTCTTAAAACATCGTTTTGTTTTCTGTATCTCTCTTTGGTGTTACTCTTTGTACGATTTCAAAGTGACTGCTCTGACCCACCAGAAAGACGGCTGCCACACTGCTGTGCAACGCGGCTCACTCTCATAGGGGCCTAGGGGTCTGTGTGGATGGCACGGTCAATATAGCACACGAACTGCCAACACTAAGTTCAGAAAATTGTACTCTTTATCCTGGAAAGGAGTCCTGGAACACAGGAGTTTACAGTTTATTGGGGGAAAAAAAAATATCAAGAGAAGAAACGATGCATGGCCAACGTTGGTTTATAGAAAATAATTAAATCGAAGAAACAATGGAAATGGAACTAAAGTTGAAACTGCGCACTTGTGATATCAAATATCAATGCAATCATTTTGCAGCAGATAAAATGCATGGCAATTAGAGCTTTTTTACATTATATTATAATAAATTCATAATTCATGCATACAACGAGAGCTTTTGGAAAGGAGAATTTGAATTTAACAAACACTACCAGTCATCATCTGAGCAAAGATGGCAAAAGGAATTTCAACATTATTTGTGATCTACAAAATTGAACCATCGTTGCTTTGTGTTGTGCTTCCCTTGCACAGACTGCAGTGCCTTCTGTCTGCTTTAGGGTGTGGCATCTGCCATTGGGGAGGAAAAACTGGCATGTGTTGCCTTTTATAGCAGACTGATTTCATTGTGCTGAGGGCCTCTATTTTATAGCCTCTTACTTCCAATCTTGTAGCTGAGTTGCTGAAACAAATGGAAGGAATAGGAGTGGTATAAACTCTTTGGCTTAAAGTGTCATCTTTTTTTTTTTTTTTTCCTTATTTTCTTTTTTTCCTGGGGAGAACATTCACAAATAAATCTGTATTAAACTTTGTGGGTTATTTTCTTGGTCAGAGGAGTTGTGGAGTATGTCAGGAAGTATTGCGAACCTCAGCTGGGGCGCTATCGGTACACATTGCCGGGTTTTAAATGCTTATATTTTTGCTCGAATATAAATGTCTTAAGGTACAAACGTGTAATTGATTTTTTTATTTTATTTGCGAGTACACGTGTAAATAAATACACACAAGTAGACATCTATATTTATATTTGCATATGAAAGACTTCAAAAAATCAACTTAGGTGGTTTAATGTGTATAATTAGCGCGCATTTGAATATCGAAAAGAAGAAAATCCAGGAGAAAATGTCAAAAAGGCTCACTAACAAAGATGTAGTATTCTCTTGGCAAAAGCTGATGAATGATTTGGCATGAATTCATCTTACAGTTCTGTTATTCTCTCTCCTACAAAGATGATATACCCCTTTCCAGCAGTTTGCATAGAACTGCAATTTGTTGTTGTTACAGGCTGTAATGACCCTTGGGTATGCACCTGATTCCCCCCACTAGAATTACTCACCATTTTTTTCCCCCCTTCTGTGTTTTTCCAGTAGCCAGATAACATTTCTGCACTTGCAGAGAGAACCGAAAGAAGACAAACACAACTGTAACAGAAGTGTTACCACGACGGACTTGGTGAACGCTGAGACTTTTCAAAACTGGCTCCATTATGGAAATCTGAATACTTCCCACTGTTCAGACAGAACTACAATTAAAAGACATTGGAATCGCACTGGTCATACATTTATCAATAATCTTTGTGGGTAATTCAACATTAGAGCATGAAGCTTCTGCTCTTTTATGTTTCCACAGTGGGTACAATGAAGCCTACCAGCTCATGACGGCATCGCTCTCGAGATGCTGCATTTTTCCCTACCATTATTACTGAGTCTCCTATTTAGCCATTTTGGAATTTGAAAATGTGGTTACCTTTGGCATTGTGCACAGAAATATTCATCTGAAACAGCGCATCTCAGCCCCTCGCTGTATTGAAAACGTTTGCTAATATCCCGGTTTGCTATCTGCGCTCATAGCAGAGTATTTGATCTCCCCGATGCTTTCATTAGTTTAATGTAGTGTGTGACTATTACTTTATACCGGGGTATCATTTGTAGTAAGATAGCTATTAAAAAAAAAAAAAAAAAAAAGCCATCCTGAAAGATGGCTCAAAAATGTAGGTCATCAGCAACAGCTTTCCATTTGGAGCGAAAGTTATTTGGATGACGTATTTTGATTTTGTGAGTGTGTGTGTGTATCGCTGCCCTCTCATGAGTGTCCTGCGAAGCAAATTACATTGTTTCGGGACACAATTAGCGGGCTGCGGACGCCTCGCTCCCGTTGGTGTGTGGGGAACATATTGGGAAGGGCCCTGTGCAATTAGCGCCGGTGACCATTAGGCTGGGGAGGCAGCTGGACCATGTGGACACAACCGCGAGGGTGCGGAATTTGGGTTAAATTTCAGAACCGTCTGCGCTCAAAATGGTGAAAAAAAATTAAAAATAAGGGGGGAAAAAAAATAAATAAAAAAGGAAAAAAGTGCGTTTTTGGGTGAAATGGGGAGCGTTTCCCTGCCGGGGGAAAAAGCGACACGCTGGGTGTGGGGAGCAGAGCGGCGCCTCCCCGAGGCTGCCCCTCGGGGCCGCCCGCTCCCGCTGTGTCCCCCCCGTCCCCGTGTGTCCCCCCGCGGTGTCCCCGGGGGTGGCGGCGGCGGGGCGCGGATCCTCGCGGCGCGGGCTCCAGTCCGCGTTTTGCGGGTGCGCGGGGCGCGGAGGGGGCGATGGCTGCCGGGGCTCGCCCGCCCGTGCCATGCTGGGCCGGCGCGGTGCGGCCGGGCGTGCGCCTACCCATATCCGGGCTGGGGAGGAAAGGAGGAAAAAAAAAAAAAAAGAGAGAGAGAAAAAAAAAAAAAAGTTTCGTTTGAGCCCGAACTCGCGCACACACGCACAAAAAAAAAAAAAAAAAAAAAAGAAAAAAAAAAAACTTTGAAGGCGAAGTGGCGGAGCGGGAAGGGGCGCGTGGCGCTGCCAGGCCCCGCTCCGAGCCCTTCTTTCGGCGGGCGGGGGCCCGGTTTTTGTTATTTTTTTGTTTAAAATTTTCCGTCTTTTCGATTTTTTAACTTTTTATCTCCCCCCCCCCCCCCCCCCCCTTCTTCCCCCCTTCACTCCCCTCCGCCGCCGTGCCGGGCCCCCAGCCCCGCGATGTGGCGCTGAGCATGGCCGCGCAAGTGGCAGCGGCCCCGGCGGGCGCCGCCAAGGGCAGGGCACCCGGCCTGACGCCGCGGCCCGAGCGGGGGCCGGGGGGCGCCGGCAGCAGCCCCGCGGGGGCCGCCGGCGGCGTGAGCCGTGCTGGGCAGCCCCGGCAGCGGCCGGGCGAGCCGCCGGCCATGGCCAATAACGCCGCTCCCGCCGCCGGGAACGGCAGCGGCACCGCCGCCTCCGCCTCGGAGCCGGCCGTGAAGGACGGGGGAAGCTGCTCGGCGCTGCCTCCGCGCTGCTCGGCGCCTTCCTCCTCCTCCTCCTCCTCCTCCTCCTCCAACCCGGGCCCGGCCATGGAGACGGGGCTGCTCCCCAACCACAAGCTGAAGAGCGTCGGAGGCGATCACCCCGCCGCGCCGCCCCAGCACCACCACCACCACCAGCACCACCAGCACCGTGCCCAGCACCCGCAGCACCATGCCCACCACCACCACCGTGCCCACCACCCGCACCACCACCACCACCACCACCACCACCGCCCGCAGCAGCAGCAGCAGCAGCAGCAGCAGCAGCAGCAGCAGCTAAATCAATTCCCGCCGCCGCCGCCGCCGCAGCAGCCGCCGCCTCAGCACCATCCCGTGCAGAATAACAACAGCAGCCTCGGCGGCGGCGGCGGCGGCGGCAGCAACAACAACGGCGGTGGCGGTGGCGGCGCTGCTCAGCCCAGTGCAGACATGGAGCAGCAGCAACATGGAGGAAAAGACAGTGTTTTGGGCGCTCAGGCCGAGCCCCCGCAGCAGCCGCAGCAACTGCTGAATAAAGGCGCCGACGAGGAGGAGATGCCCGGCAAAATGGGCGAGCCCATCGGCGGCCGCTACGACCACCCCGGCTTGGGACCCCTGGGCGGACAGCAGCAGCCCCAGCAGCCGCCCCCGAGCGCCGGGAGCGGCGGCGGCCTCGGCGGCGGCGGCGGCGGCGGCGGCGGCGGCGGCAGCGGGGGAGGCGGCGGCGGCCCCTCCGCGGTGGGTGTCTCGGAGTTCAATAGCTATTATGGCAACGCTGCCCCTGCCCCTGCCAGCAGCGCTACGGCGAGCCGCGCCGGGCCTTGCTTTGATCAACATGGCGGACAACAAAGCCCCGGGATGGGGATAATGCACCCCGCGGCGGCCCCCAACAGCATGGACCCCCTGCAGAACTCGCACGAGGGGTACCCCAACAGCCAGTACAACCACTACCCGGCCTACGCCCGCGGCCCCGGCGGCCCCGGCGGCGGCGGCGGCGCGGGCGGCGGCGGCGCGGGAGCCGTGGCGGCGGCGGCGGCGGCGGCCGCCGGGGCAGGCGGCGGAGGAGGCGGCGGAGGAGGAGGAGGAGGAGGCGGCGGCGGCGGCGGCGGAGGCTACGGGGGCTCGGCGGCCGGCTACGGGGTGCTGAGCTCCCCGCGGCAGCCGGGCGGCGGCATGATGATGGGCCCCGGCGGCGGGGCCGGCCTCGGCAAGGCTGCTGCCGGCGCGGCGGCGGCGGCCGGCGGCTTCGCGCGGTTCTCCGGGCAGAACCAGCACCCGTCCGGGGCCACCCCTACCTTGAACCAGCTGCTCACGTCCCCCAGCCCCATGATGCGGAGCTACGGCGGCAGCTACCCCGACTACAGCAGCCCCAGCGCCCCGCCGCCGCCGCAGCCCCAGCCCCAGGCAGCGGCGGCCGCCCCGGGCAGCCAGCAGGCAGCGGCGGGCATGGGCATGGGCAAGGACATGGGCGCCCAGTACGGGGCGGCCAACCCGGCCTGGGCAGCGGCGCAACAAAGAAATCACCCGGCCATGAGCCCCGGCAGCACCGGGCAGACCATCAGCAGGACGCAGGTAACCAGCCCCCCGCGCGCCATCCGCCGCGCCGAGCTCGCAGTTTCTTTATCCCTCACTTTTCTGCCCCCCCTCCCCCGCCTCCCTTTTCCCTCTTTCTTTATTTTTTCCTTCTTTTTTTCTTTTTCTTTGATTCCCCCCAGCCCCCCCAGCTCCCCCCCCCCCCCCCCCCCCGCACACACACGCTCCTGCGGGGCCGAGCCTGCCGCCCGCAGCCTGCCCAGCGCGCCGCCCCGCCGGAGCCCTGCTGCTGCTGGCGGGCCCGGCTCGGCGCTGCTGCCCCCCGCGCCCGCACTGCCACGGGGCCGCCGGGGAGACGGCTCGGGACCAGGCTCCCACGGTTTCTGCCGGAGCTCCCGCAGGATGATACTTCATCATCTGACAACAGGGCTTGCTTTTTTTTTTATTTTAATTTTTTTTTTCATTTTTTTCTTCTTTTTCTTTTTTTTTTTTTTCTGTTGTTGTTTTCCTCCTTTTTTTTTTTTTTTTTTCCCCTCTCTGTGCAGCCTGGCATTTTTCGTTTATTTATTTATATATATATATTTATTTACACCCCCCCTCCTCCGTCCATTTATTTATTTATTTATTTTATTATTTATTTATTTTATTTTTTTATTTTTTTTTGCACGGAACGAGTTGCGCGCTCCCCCAGCACAATTAGTTTCGTCCCCGGCGGACTTGGCCGCGTCGCACAGCCCACTGAAAGCGGCCTGATTTCCCCCCTTTTATATATATATATATATAAATATATATATACATATTTTAATTAATTTCTTTTTTTTATTTATTTATTTTTATTTTTTTTTTTTCTTTTTCCCAACCCCCCCCATCCCACACCCCTCCCCTCTCTCTCTCTCTCTCTCTCTCTCTCTGTGTGCGCGCCTGAGTCACCGCGCTCGTGTGGCGCCCCGCCGCCGCCGCGCTCGGCTGCCCCGAAAACCTCCTTTTTCTCCCCAAAACCCCTCGGCAGCCCTCCCCGAGCCCTGAGCGGCCGGAGCGGGGCGCGGGCAGACCCAGGCTGCAGGCAGGGGGTGCTCCTGCCCTGAGGAGAAATGGGAGACCCCAAAAGGAGGGGTCGGGTCGGTGCGGGGGTCACGGGGAGCCGAGCGGGGCCGCGAGTTTGAATTGTGGAGGTAAACGGCCCGCAACCGTCCCCAGGCAGCTGCCTCGGCGCTGACACCCAGCCCGCCGCCTGATTGGCTCCCCGCTCGCCAGTGGGCACTCGGCGCCGCCGATGTCAAGAGCAGCACCCAAGCCCAAACCCAGTCCCAAACCCAAACCCAAGCCCAAACCCGCTGGCGGGACGGGACGGGCCCTGCCGGCCTTCCCCTCACACCCCGTGCCCTCCCGTGAGGCAGCCCCAAAGCTCCAGCCGTGCCCTCCCAGCCCCGATCCGTAGCGTGGATGCCACATGAGGGGCTAGGCTGGGTATGAACCCGCAGCAGTAGCGTGAACCCTAACGCCAACTCGGTGCCTCGCCGAACGCCACCTCCTCAGCACGCAGCTGCGGCCCCGGAGGGAGAGCACAGCGCGGGGAAGGCAGCGAGGAGTCGTCCTGACAGGCACCGCGTCTCCGCCAGCCCCGTGGAGAACCCAGAGAGTCAGGGGGCACCGGGACGGAGCCGCGGGCACCACGCTGCAAGGAGCACCCGGAGCTGCTGCTCTCCTTGTTTCCACGCACAGGCGTGAGATGACGCTTGAGTTCTCGCTAGGAGAGTGAGTCGTGTGAAGGGGAGTAGGGCACGAGAATTTCACGGCTCGCTTTTCCCCTCAACGAGATCCTTCTCTTAAATCTTCCAGTAGCTTTTAGCAGTGAGGAGTAGCAGGAGCAAACGCAGGTGGACGCTTTTGGGGTCCTCAGACAGCTGGATCTTTCTGTAAAGTGTGTTCTTCAGTGAGCAAAACCTGGAGAAAGCGTTGGATGGTATCACAACTGGTGTATCAATCCTAAAAAATAATCACAGAAACCTTGGGCAGGCTGGCTGTGTGTGTTTGCCTACTTCCAACGGAGCACCCCTGTCGTGTTTTTAGATTTTATTCCACTTCCGTAGTATTTCTTCCAGGGAAGTAAGATTTTTTTCTGTGAACGTTAATTTTTACCTTTTTAAAATTTGCAATAATAAATGAGGTCACTGGAAGCCATCAGCTAATAAGGTTTTGCATGCATACCCTTTCATAATTAATCCAAAAAATTCTGCATTAATCGCTTGCTTTTAAACACAGGTAGTTCAAAATTCGTGCCTTTGAAAGCTGGGAAAACCGTGGTCCGATAGAGATGGCACATGCTGCTTCAGAGTGCTATTTCTCACGGCAGAAATTGTTAAAAGTATTTTATTTTTATTGGCGTGAGAGTAAATTCATTATGTCCTCAGTATGACCCTTAGAAATGCTTTCTTGTATTTATGGGTTTATGTCCTCTCTCACAGGTTTCTTTGTTGTTGTTTTTTTGTGTGTGTGGTGTTTTTTTTTTTTTGGTACTGTAAGAAATAGGATGCAGCTTAGAAAGAACGGTCTTGCAAGGGCACTATTCTTTGACATTTTTATTTTTATTTTTTTCCTCAAAATAATAGTAATAAAGGCAACTCAGCAGAGCTCTTTATAATAAGATTTTTCCATCCGAGTAGTAAGTGGATAAGATAAGATTTTCTTAGATTTTAATTAATATTTTTAATGTAGAAAATGGGTTGTATAAAATAAAAAATAAATACTTGCTGTTAGCTTACAGAACACAGTTATTTCTGTACATTGTCTTTTGTTTTTAATTCCCAAGTAGCCACCTCCAGGTATGTTGTATCAGTAAGTAGAGAAATTGATTGCTTTTTGAAAGAGTGAAAGGGAATATGCAGTCCAGCATTCGAACGTAAGGCTTCTCTCCTTTTTTTTTTTTTCTTGATAATCACCTGTGCGTATGCTGTGTGTATGTGTATACACACATTAGAATACACTCACTTGTCATGTGTCTTTGCAAAGCAGATGATGATTGGCCCCATGCCTATAGAAACTATTGTGCTGCGAACAGAAAAAAAAAAAAAAACGGGGGGACTGTCAGTAGGCTACAGCATCCGAGATACTTGCTCAGGAAATTCTTGCCTCAGTGTGGGCAATTTTTGTAATGTTCAGGACTGCGGCGGCATCCCACTCTGCGCTGAATTCTGTGTTTGTCCAGCCTTTTAAATTATTTAAGGAAATTTTGCTTCGGTTTCATTTAATGTCCTTACCCAGCAGCGAGATGAGATCTGTAAGCTTGAAAAAGAGGCCTCTTGTTTCCGAAGAAACGCACGTTTTCAAAGCAGATGGATCTTGCTCATGCTGATACGTTGATGCGATTGTGGAGGAGTTTTGTGATGCTAGTTCAGTACCTTGTCACTCAGTTATTTTGATTATCGACGAATTCCTTGGCAGTGTACAAATACTGAACGTCCTGAGGCTCCTTTTATTCCACAGCTCCGATTTGCACTGCAGCAGCTTAACACGTTAGGTGGCCTGTGTGCTGTACGTACCGCTTTCTCCTTCGTGCACGTGCGTAAGGTTTACGAACACCTTACACACAAAGAGAGAGAACTTGGGTCTTTCCAGGAGCACCCACGTAGCACAGGGTGCTGACCTCGTGTTAGAAAAAATCCGTCGAGCTGCTCTCAGTCTGTGTGCGTGTGGATCAGCCGTCTGTTTTGCAACAGAGAAACTCGGAGTGTGCCCCATTCTGCAGCTTTCTGTGCCGAATAGGTTGCCTTTTCCAGGAGTTCTGGCTAAGTCAGGGCTGCGGAGTCCTGACCTGTGTCTGAAGGCCATTAAACAGCTGTTAGTGTGGCAAATAGATTCTTGATGTCTCAGTGGGAGAATAAAATACATTTTTCCCTGTGCATTTTCGAATAAACAGCCTACTATTCACACAGCTTCTATTCAGAAGCTGCAAATAGCAGTATTCTCAGTTAGTAGCATCTATATATATATTATGACTGTGTATTTGACACTTTGTGGTTTGGTGTTCAGTTATTGGTTTCTGTAGCATCGCTTATGTGCCGACGCGTTGAACAGCAGGACCCTGTCTGCAAGGTACAGCGAAGGAGGAGAGATGCAGACCCGTCCGCTGTGTTCCCACCTCCACCGTGTTACAATTCCACCACCGAGTAGTTGATTAGCGTCTTCCAGGCATTCTGATCCAAAGCTGGGGGGAGGAAGCACTAATGCATTAATCTGTCACTAAATTTCCTAGTCACGTGTGTGACGTGAAATTTTTGAAATTACTGAGCACGGTCTGCTGGGTGATGCTGTTTCCTTCTGCAATAGTAACCCTACCTTTAAACCAGGTGAAATTCATGCCATGAAAACAAGCTATAGCTACTGACAGATCTGTTCCTTTCTCACGTTTGTGTCTCAAATATTTTATCATCGGTATTTTGAGATTCCCAGCACTAGCATGAGGACGGCAGTAGTTTATTTATCGTTACGTCCTTAAGATTGTACCTGTGTCCTAGCGAGTTACATTTCATTACTTTTTCAAAATGTGCCATTTATCAGGAGGCTTTGAAGATTCTCTGTGGATATGTAAAGCAGGGTTGCCTCACTTGCTGTGCATGCACGCTCAAGGCTTCAGAATTTCAGTAGCGTGTGTTTGTGGTAGGCTAGCTTGCTGGAATGTATTTTAAAATTGTGATTATTAAGGTACTTGGGAAAAAAAAAAACAACTTTTTCTTTCAATTTTGGGGCTATTTGCATAGTGCTAAATACATGTTTTGGTAGGATTGAATGAGGACTTTAATTAAACTTAAATTAAAAGTATACCTTAGTGGTTTTCGAATTTGTTTTGAAAACTGGTAATAGAAAAGTGGTATCACGCAGCATTGTTCCTGTATTGCAGAGGAAAGCAAATAAATTTAAAACACGAAAATCTTGTGGAGCCAATCGTATTGGAGTAAAATTGATTTTAGAGAAGCCTTGCCTGTTATTAAATGTAAATATTATATTTTGGTAAAACTGAAGGGTTTCTGTACATCGGGTGCACGTTTTGGTGTTCTGATCGTAAGGCTACCTTCTGAATTTCTCTGATACATTCCTGTTACCCTGTCCTACACGTTCACACTCTGTTTTATTACATGCAAATGCTCACGTGCTGGCACAGTGCTGCAGCGGTTGAGGTGCAGGTGGGCCAGAGGATTACTTTTGTTTTTCTTCCAGTTCTGGGACTGTGGCATTTAGTGACCACCAGGACACATTACCTCTGGAAAGGCCACATCCACCCAGGATGGTATTCCGCTGCCGTCGAGGAATCCTTAGGGATCAAATTATCCCAAGACACCTTTGTAATTTGCGAACAGCGCACTTTGGGGACGGCGGACGAGTGATGCTCCCAGGCCTACTTTGAGCTAACTTTGCTCTCTCTCAGCAGCGTTGGAGCCGCACGGAATCCCGCCCGCGTTCCTGGCATTGCAGCCCGCCACGCTTCCCTCTGTTGTGCAGGGTGGGGACACAGCCACGTAAGGCGTACCTGCAGGCGGGCATGCCTTGGCACAACTGGAAACGCGCTTCTCTCGGGAATAAATACGGCCTCGGTGCCATAAACATTAGCTTTTGAATAAATCCAGTCTTACTGTGATTGCATTGTGCTCTGGGAGAATGTGAGTGTTACAGGCATCCATTTACTTTCTCTGTTCAGGCAGCTGAAAAGGCGAGTGGCTGAATGAAACGAGGGATTTGTCTGCTGTGGCAGCGCAGCGTAGGCACCGCTTAAACCAAAGGCACCGTCACCTGAAATTCAAGTACTCCTTGTGCCGTTTCCTGATCATGTACTCAGTGCCATCTATGTAAAGCCACTGGGTTTCTCGCAGAAATTAAGCTCTGAGGAGAACTGGGCTGAACAAGTGTCCAGGAGCTCAGCTGGTGCTGGAGAGCGTGCTTCCTGATGGGTGCGGTGTAAGGAGCGCCAGTAGATGCTGGGGGGTGCGAGGGCATGCGCAGACTTCCCTTGCCACCAAGTCCCGTCGTTTTCTCTGGCAGACAAATCGTCTTCATTTTTTAAAGTGGACAAATTTGATCCAGAACACAGCGAGGCGTAATGAACACAAAGCGCAAGAAAATTACACGTGACTTTTCAGTTTAGAGCTGCACTTTATCATAGGCGCTGCATATATTCCAGCTGGGAAAATGAGGGGAATCACAGAATTAAAGGGGTCGGAAGGGACCTCGAAAGATCATCGGGTCCAACCCCCCTGCCAAAGCAGGTTCCTTAGAAGCTGAGTCAAGGTGTCCTTCTGTCCCAGGCTGTGTACCTTTCTCTTTTTAAAGAGAAATCCTGCTAGTGGTGTCTCTGGAAAAAGCCTGGAGGATTCTGGTTTCAGTTTCAATGCTTTCTTGTGGGGGATAACAGCAAGCATCAGTCTTACACCCCTCTGATTCTCAACTTTGAGAAGAGACAGGGATTTTTTGTGTACAAATCACAGTTACTGTGTCTTGCCTAAAGATTGCTTTTCAGATGGGAATTGTTCTTACAGCGAGTATAAAGTACCTTTTAGCAAGCCCTGTATTCCCTATATAGCTTCCTCTGAAGGCACCTGCAACTATTTAGAAAATTGTCTAATGTAAGATCATTATCCTGATGCTATTATCAAAATGTTTCATTTATATGTTTATTAAAACCAATGTGGAATCTGTGTAAAAGTTGCCAGCACGCACGGTTTGAAAGAGTGCTGATACATAGCGCATTTATACTCCAAGTGTGGTGGGAATGTTAATTCTCTGCTAACCACCAAGCCGAGTCGTGAGGCTGCCGAATTTCTGAATGGGCAGCAGCTCATCTGTGGGTGCACAGCAGAGTTTGGTGGTTCTGCAGTGTGCGCGAGGAATTGCTTTCGGTACAGAGCTATCAGCGTTTGATCTGCTTTCATATTGCTGCTTGCGTTTGAGTCATGGCGAGCTTGGTAAATCTGTCAGAAGGACTGAGTGTGTTTAGAGGTGTGTAATCTATTTATTCCTTTCCTTTCTTCAATTTCAACTACTATTAGTTAATCTTTTGCACCTGGGCTTGCCAAATTGCCCAACGGTGTTCTGCCTTTAAGAGTTCACTGCTGCCCTAGCTCTGCCCTCCTTTGCAGCCTGGTTAGGCTCACAGGGGTACTGGGTTTAGGCTCCTGAGCCGGTGGGTGTTTGTGGAGATGCTTCTGGGAGCTGCAGGCCCTCTCCCCCTCTTGCCTGTGGGGCTGTAGGGGTCTGTGAGGCCCTGGTTTGGCCTCCCCCTGCCATCCCCATTGGCCTTTTTCTGGCTACTGGAGCTGCTGGTGAGGGAGAAGGAGTTTTCTGCTATTTTTTCCTGCTATTTACAAATAAATAAATTAGGTGTATGTGGGGTTCTTGGTTATTACTTCTTTCCTTTAGCATGTTTGCTCAGAAAATAAACAAACAAAAAGTTTAGGAAAATTCTCATGTAAAAGCTACTAGTAGGAAGGAGCTTGTAAGCTGTTACTTTAAACTGTTACACTTTTTCCTTGAGAGCTTTCCTTGGAATTTATTTTAGGTGTCTGCTTGCTGAAAAATAATTCTGTAGCAGGTTATTGTTGAACCACAGTTGTTTTTTTACCTGTATTAGCTACAAAATAGTTTATATTTGTTGAAGCTCTTGTATCAAGTTGCTTGCCCTTTGAAGACCATGTGGCCAGGTTTGCTGTTGAGGCTGTGCAGTTAGGTTGGGGCAGCGAATTGCTTCTCCAACTCACAGCTGCTGTGGCAAAACCCTTTCTGCTTAGCTCTCCATTGGGGTGGTAGTCACTGCTCTGGCAACACCGCAGCCTCTCAGGGGTCTGAGCTGTGGCTGCTGTGGTGCAGGTGGGTGCCTGACACTGGCACCAGGTAGGCTCCTTCCACGGCATGGCTTTGGTCACATCTTCAAAGTGTGAAGTAACCTGTGATGTGCAAGATGTGGAGGGCTTTCTTACTGTAGCCAGCTGTACCGGGGACTGTGCTTTCCCAGAAAATCCTGAAAATTAAGCTGATTTTTTTTTTCCTTCTTGAGTAAAGAAGGAGAATTGATTTAGAAAATCCCAAAAGGAAACCCTGTTTTAAAACACCGTTGTAGTCATGTGTACCATTCCCCATGCAGACATGCTTAAATTCACAGATTGATTGAAATGGAGTAGTGCCTCTTTTGCACAAGCAGTGAATTCAGCCGTGGCAAGTAAATTACGTGACTTCAGAAAAATGGTATTAAGTAGAGGTTTGGTGCGGGATTTCTGCATAGCTGCCTGCTGACTGCGTGATCTAAAGATAGCTGCTTGGCTGGAGGATACCTCAGTTTCCCTCTGCAGAGATCAGGATAGTATTTGCCTTTTTTAATTGTTTGGGATCGGGGTGCCGTTTCAATATATGGAGGACAATTAGGCAGCCTAAGTACTTGCTATGTGAAGGTATCCAGCCTGTATTGTACCTTCCTTTCTCTCTCTCTTTCTCCTTTTTATTTATTTATTTATTTTTGATTTGGATGGGATCTGAGCTGAGGTGTTCCCAGCACTGATCATATTATTTGGGTGGATTGTCAGACTTTGTTGCTTGTAAGCAGGCTGCTGAAACATCAGTGCTGGAAATTACTTCTGAAAGCAAAAGGACAGGATTTGTAGTTCTTAAATTTAATTCTTTTAAAGTTAAAAATAAAGATAAGGAGGTTTGCTTTGACAGCATCAAAGGACTCTGCTGGTTTATTTGCAGCCTTTGATTTGGGCAGAATGTAAGGAGTTGTGTTGTGCGTGCGCGTAGCAATTTGTGCCGTGAATATTTTGGATATTTGCTGCTGATACGAAACACTGGTATCGATGGCTGGCTTTCAGGCATGATTTATGGAAAATAATCGCGCTTCTGTGACTGCATCCTTTGCGTCCCACCGTCCCTGAGCCCCTTTGAAATCCCCAGGTCCCCAAACCGAGGGTGCCCCTCAGGGGGGCCGGTTCCCGGCGCGGTGCGGGCAGTGCCCGTGGACGTTTCCTGCAGGCAGGCAGGCAGCGAAGCAGTTAGCTGCTGCGGCGTCACATGAGCACAATATTTTCCCCCTGCCCGCTGCCAGCAGCTATCTATTGCTTTTCAACAACCTCGCTGGCCGGGCGGCGCGCCAGGACGCCGGGACGGCCCCGTGCGTGCGCGCCTCCCTCCTCCCTGCCCCCAAATCCTCCTCCTCCTCTTCCTCCCCTTCCTCCCCAGCCGGGCAGCTTCGCCCCAGGACCTCCCCTTTCCCCCCAGCTCCCGGCCCGGCCGGGTTTGCATCCCCTCGCACCCCCGGGGCAGCCCCCGGCCCAGCCCCTCGCAGAGGGGTTTTCCTCCTCACGGCCTCCAAGGCCGACCTTTTTGGTGGTATTTGGGGAGTTTTTAGCTTTCCACGACGTGTTCTTTTTTTTTTTTTGTTGTTGTCGAGCATGCGGTATGCAAATACAGGGGGAATAGTACTACAGAGCATTTTGTTGTGGTTCTTTTAAGTATTAAAAACACATTTTGCTTTTCTAATAAACCCCATAACCAGGCCTTTTAATGTTTTGATATAAATAGCAATTACACTAACTGAGATCCAACCACAAAGAAAAAGAAAACACTTAAAATCATTCAGAAGAGAAATTCCCAACTTAATTGAGCTCTTCCTTTAAAGAGGAGGGGCTGGTGAGGCAGCATCTGGAGCGAGCTGCCCTGTGCTGGAGAGCCACTTTCGTGATGTTCTCAGTGTGTGTATGGATGCCAATATTCTAAAAAATAAATAAAGATTATTATTAGTGCGGGACCTGAGTGCTGCAACAGTCTGAGCTGTCAAGAGTTTTGTGTATGGATGTTGCTGGGGCTGCCTGCCCCCAGAAGGCTTTGCATTGCCCCCAGTCCTCCTCGTAATTCTTCCTAGCTCCCTTCCCTGGGAAGCTTCCCTGTTGGGAGGGAGGTCAGAGGGGGCCTGAGTGCCCTGTCACTCCACGAGGGTGTGGGCAGTGTCACGGCAGTGGATGTCCTCTCCTTTTTCTGAAGATGCTAACACTCCCATTTCAGTTCTGTTATGGGATGTGGTCGCTCAAGCCTTTTCCTCTGCTTAATTCGCCTGCAGGGAGAGTGAAATGTGTTTGTTGAGTACTTGCTTTTGTCTCGTTCCTTTCCTTAGCAGAGCTCTGCTACTTCCTTTTATCCAAACACTGTGATCTTTTTTTGTTCCTTTGCTACGATTTCCCTCTTTAAAATTTCATGGTATCTCCAAATTCATCTTTCTCACTTTCCAACTCATTGGAGTGATGGAAAAGCCATCCATATTATCCTCTGCCATTTTAGAGTTGTGTGAAAGCGAGCAGTGACCACGTATCCAGGGAGAGGATAGCTTTTGAGTGACCCCGGTACCCATCGCTGCCTCCGACTTGCCTTTGCTCCTCTCTATCCTCCAAGGAATCTGTGCACGAAAACTGGTAGGGAATGAATGACAGCGGGGAGAGCGAGCTCACCAGACAGCCTCCTGCGTGGGCAGCTCTCCTGGCAAGAGGTTAAGTTGGGTTTGAAAAAACAAAACCCCAAATCCTAATAGGATTAGAAGGAGTCATAGAAGTAGTTACCTGTGGGTGATGGTGCCATTTTCTTCAGGTTCCTCTAAAGCCGATGCTCTTATGTAATAGTGGACAGAGAGAAGAGAGGGAAACAAACAAAGGAGAGAAAAGACAAAATGTAAATGTGACGTGGACAGTCTTTCTTTTTCCCCTGATGTGGCAGTTGTAGTTAAAAATCTGTTTGCCCAAAAGATATCTGAGCATGTCAGCTTGAAAATTGGAGTGTGGTGTTGTACCACATGTGGTAAGTGTAGAAAAGATGGGAGCTGAGGGGAGGGGAAAAACATTTTGCATCTAACTGTTTATAGTAAGTAATGAATGTGATGTGCAATTTTATAGTACCTAATAACTTCATTTCAGAATTTCTTTTCCTTTTAATTCTTTTCAGAAGATTGGGGTGAGGAGGGAAGGACACTGCCAGGGATGTTTGGTTGTTGTTACACCACATTGTATTTTCTTTGGGGATGTTTGTTTAAGATGGTGAATTAAGCCTGTTTATAAGTTAGTTAAGGTGCTGTCTTTCTTCTAGGAAAATACCTTAGCAATTCAAATAAGAACAAAGGCCCATTTCTCCTTGCCTGGTGACTTCTAAATTTTGCTCTGCTTCTAAAAGGACTGAGATGTGTCTTTGCAAAAATTCTTGTTCCTTAGAGAAATCTCAGGCTTGCCTGTGATAGTTACTGGGCTTTTAGCTTTCAAAAAGCAAGGGTCTGACTCATCCTGTTTGTTCCTTCTCTCTGCTCCAATTCAACATTTTTTCTTTTCTTTGGGTTGATGTCTTTGCTTGAGGAGATGGAGAAAGAAAGTAGATGCTTCTTGTTAAGGGCTACAGCTGGTCATGGTATCACAACAGAAGAGTCAATTATGATTTCTGATCTCTCTGATCTCTTTTTTTTACCTTCTTTAAGTCCTTGAGCACATAGATTTGACTTATTCTAGCAAGTTGCCTCAGCCAGAGTGCTAGGAATAAGGAGAAATGTAGTCTTCTTTTTAGAAATGGGGTTATCTTAGGTGCTTATCTTGGGGTTTCTTAGATGGAAGGAGACAGGATTTTTTTCCCCAATTTATATCTGATACAGACCATTCAGTGACATGTTCTGCCTATTCCTCTGGTATCCTGTGGATATTTGTCTGAAAGGCAGCTTATTCTTTTTGACTTCTGAGGATCAGGAGCTGAAATTAAGAGAAAATTAGCAGGAGAAGGGTTGAAACATGTAAACATACAGGACAATATGTATTGAACTAAACAGGTGTGTGCCTTTTGTGCAGCCATCAAGCCAGAATTTCTTTGGGGAAAACTGAAGTCAACTCAAAAGCCTGCTTTGTTTTCCCTGTTTGTTTGTATTTCTCTGTAGCTGCTTATTACGCTGGTTGGGCACTCTGTCATAGAACTGTGTTGCTAAAAGATCTTGCACCTTGTAGTGAGGTTCATGGTCATCTGAAGGTGATCCAAGGCTTGACCTCTGCCAAAAAGACTGGTCCCATCCTTTTATCAGCTCCCTGCTGCTTCCTTTGTGTCTTAAGGTGAGCTGCATCAGCTCAATGACTTGTCTGAAGACAAATCCCACAGAACAAAACCCATGAATGATTATCTTTCAGCCTGGTCATTGAGCTGATCTGACTTGCAATGTAGTCTTGCAAGGCCAGGGCAAGCTTCCCCCAGGGTGGGGGTCAGGGCAGGACATCCTCTCTGGATGGTACTACGGACCTGAGCCAGCTTACACTCCTCATGAGACTGCATCTTGAGCATAAAGGTACTCTGTAAATAAAAATGGATGTTTTAATTTCTCCATGCTTTTCTGGAGCAGGGAATCATAGTTATTTCTCTTAAAAAGAAACTGAGGCACAGAGTGAAAAGAGACTTTCTTTCTTCCTCCCAAAGATGGTAATTACAGAATAGGCATTCAGTATCTTTAAAAAACAAAACACCAACAAAAAAAACCCTAACTTTCAAGGGTGGGACTTATCTGGCCATATGTATTGCAGGCATTTATACCTGATCTTATTGTGTGGGCTTGTCTTTGGTGTAAAGAGAGAGACATTTCTTGGTGTGAATCATCTCGACCCAAAGCAGGCACGCAATACAGGTCTAATGAGTCACGCTCCTAAAGCTCCACATTTTCTCACTCACTGTAAAGAAAGTCTAAGCTGATAAGTTCAGGCATTGATGCCAAAGGGGAGGTGAAGGTAACTCCTTCCACTGTTTGTAATGTTTTCAAATCATAGAGGTAAATGAATCCACATTTGTTTGGAGATGTGGACTAACCTTTCTCATTACCTTGGTGAAACATTAGAACTAATGGCTTTAATAGCTATTTCTTGTTAAGCTTAAGATGCATTAATGTTCTTTTTTTGTATGCCTATTCAGAGCTTTTCCTGCTGTTGCTTTTGTTATACATTATTTTTTTCCATGCAAGAACTGTCAGTGTTTCTTTTCAAGAATATTTGTAGGCACAAAGCATTCTGGCACATCTGAAAATACTGGGATGAATTTTCATAACGCTTGACCTAAACATCTAGGTTTGAGATCTCTGTGCATAGATGCAAGCTTTTGATTTGGAAACAGGGCAGTGGTTTTGTCCCACAGGTATTGCTCCACAATCCATTGGAAAACCGCTCATGTTGCTGGTGCTCAAGTTAAACGGACCCGTCCTTGCCATTGCTGCCCACAGGGATGCTCCTACTGCTCTCCAGCCCTCCCATCAGTGGTCCTGGTTCTGTGGGATGACAAAAATGTGCATGCGGTGAGGCCCTTGTTGGATCACAGGGGCTGTGCTTGGTGCAAGGAGGGAGGGAGCCCACCTGCTAAGTGGAGAGGTGCCACCGAGGGAGCCTGTCCATGTGGGAATAAATTACTGGGGATGTGATCCAGACCCAGCCTACTGGGGATATGATCCAGACCCAAAACTAAGGAACCTGGTGTAATTCAGAGGGATAACTTTCTTAAGAAGTACAAAAGAAAACATGGGGATGACTATTCTGCCAAGAGCTCTATCATTTTTAATGCATTTAAAAAAAAAAAAGTTAAAAACAGTTTTTGTAAAAAGGGATTTACCTGTACTTCTTACAAAATGGTTACCATAATCCTTAATTATCTCTAGGGTCACTTAACCTTTCTTAGCTTAGTGTTTAAAATGCCCAAACTGAAGTATTATGCCATTAATAATTTCACTGACATCTCTGTGGCAAGGTTTCTCTTTTTCCTACTTCCTGGAGGCTGGTGTAATGGGTATTTCTGTTTGCTCCCGTTTTAAGGGATCTTTCTGATAAACAGTGTCAATTTATTCGGGTTAAGCTTAGGTTTTTGAGCTCAATATCCTCTGAAAAGTTGTATGTTTTCAAAAGAGTCTGAGGAGCCTTTTGTAGTTTTAGAGTTTGAAGTTCAACTAGTGGCATGGTTTTTAGATGTACTTTTTTTTTTTTTTTTCCCCCAGTGTGTATGAGGGTGGAAGGAGGAAGCACGGCTTCCTCAAGGTTGGCTGAAATGTTTTAACTTCTGCAGCAAATGAGGTGAGAATGAAATCGTCAGAAGGATAGAAACTAAATTATTGAAGCACTGACTGTTTTAAAGTAGCTGCAATATACTGTAAAAGGCGAGAGTCTAACAGGCAAATGTGTAAACAGCACCTTATTCTTTCCTTGAACCTGGTTGCTCGCCACTTGCTTTATATTCTGGGAGCCCAAATCAGCGTGGGAGCTATCACAGCCATTCTCGAAGTGTTGGTTTATGATGCTTCCGCCGGAAGAATAATCTATTACCATGTAGGATAGAGAGAAAAGCATTTGCAAGGAAGATTAATTGAAGCAATTCATCACTTTAAAATGAAGAAGGTTCATCAGACAAAAATAAAAGCAAAGTGTTTCATGTGCCTCCATTGGAATTTGATAACCATTTGTTTTGCTAGGAAATGTATGTGGACTGGGCACCTAGTGCTTGTCTACAGGAGGAAATTTACCAGTACAACGATGTGCTATAATTATATGCTATAATTATACCAACATAACTCCCTATGGAGACACTCTTAGACCAGAATAAGAGTTTTCGTGGCCTATCTTATTCTGCTTCCAAAGCACGTAGGCTTAAGTGGAAAAGGGTACTCTTACACCGGAGCAAGTTTCCACACTGAGTTAGTTATATTGGTATAATTATGCAGTTTTTTTCCTTCGGTGTAGACAAGTCCCTAGTGTCTTTTCAGCTTTGAACTTTAGTTAAAAATTTCTTGGTTGTGATAAGTGTCTAAGCATTTTCATAGTACATTTTTATAATGGGGCTTGGGTATTTAAACCAATTACTTAGGCCAATTAACATGTTCCTAGGTTGCAGATAACAATAAGATATAAAAAGAGATCAAAATTCATGCTCCTAGCTGCTTGGATGTACCTGCATGTTTCTTTCCCCTCTCTCTCATTTTGCAAGTACTCAGTGTACAATGCAACAGGTGGAGTAGTCTGTGGCTGTATAATAAACTCTGGCTGGACACTCTTTGTCTCCTGGTTCTCATTATTCCTTGAGTTTTGTTGTGCTGTCTCTAATTGCACGCATCTCTGAGGATCACAGAAAGAGGCTTCCTTGATGAAGTTGAAAAAAAACTAAAACTTCCCAAAATGTGAATTGTTTGGAGAATTACTGAAATCTAATGACTTACACACAAGGCAGGCCATAATTGACTTGCTAGGCACCAGTAGTGCAAGAAGCAGCTCAAACGATGCAGAGGGAAGGCGAGGTGTAGGTGCAGGTCTCTTCTGGTGCGTGGTACAGTCAGGGGAAGGCTGGCGATGTCCAGAAGATGTTTGGTGTGGGTGATCTCTCTGGCCTGGTGTGGTCTGAAGTAAGTAGCTCGAGCTGGGTGTCGATGTGATCAGCACCTTGACATTGGCCACCTACTCTGGTTCTCTCCCACCCCTATCTCTTCTGGTGCCTGGAACACTGTGTGCTCATCCTCACCTTCACACCTCCCCAAAACCAAATTCCTAAATGCTTCTCTTTTCAGCAGTTTCTGCAAACGTCAACGTCAATTCCTTAGTAACAGTTTTTCTTACCTTTTTTACTTCTTATTAAACTGTTCTGCTTTTTTATCAATATTTTTAGTACGTCTGTAGCATTTTAATTTCCATGTTGTTTCATTATGCCTGAAGTTGAGGATTATGAGTTCAAATGAAAAGCAAATTGCAGAAACAGGAGAAACCTTAAAATAAAAAAAAAAGATGATGTAATAATACCCAAAACATAGAAGAGCAAGGCTGGAAGTGACATCAAGAGGTCATTTAATCCATCCCTCTGCTCTGAGGCAGGATAAGTTGGGCATAAAGCATTCATGATGGATGTTGCTGTATCCTGTTTTACTGTAGTAGTAAAACATTGAGCAAAAAGGAATGCAGAAGGTTATTTATACATATGTTGTCATCCCCCTCCCCCCCCCCCCAAAAAAAAAAAAAAGAAAAAAAAAACAATTTTTTTTTGAAAGATAGTGAGAGCATGTGATGGTTCATATAGGATTACTTTAAGTATCTGGGTTGTTTCTGGTTTTTGGAAACTTAATGCCTTCTGTCAAAATAGTCTAATTATGTTTGTGCGGTGTTGAGTATAATACCGATTTCTAGAATTAACTGGTAGTCTGCTTTCAGGTATATTTATTCCTGAAATTGTTCTTTTTCTGTGTTGATTTTGTAACCAGCATCTCATCTTCTTGGGCATTGGGGAGATTTAGTTTAAGAATGCGTAGCATTTCCTTTTCATATTTGACAGTATTTCTAGTGTGTGATCAGTTTTGGTTTTCCTTTTTTTATTTAGTTTCTTTTCCTGTATGAAAGAACTGAGCAAAAAATGTAGGGTGTAAAGAGAGAAAGGGAAGAACGTACCCAAGGAATCATAGTAGTTGGCAGAAGAGCTGGGTTTACCTATATAGGTTAGATATGAAGTGAATAATCTGTGTTCTATTTATTCTTCAAAGAAACAAAATCTTTTCTTAAAGCCACATTTCAGAGCCTTACACATGGTATCTGCATCTCTTTAATTCTGAAATGAAGTTTGCAAATGAGTGTTGGATGAATAGCATCCTTCTAAATTGAACAATACCTAAAATTGGAATTGCAGATACCCCGTTGCTAAAATGAGTCTTTGGGCTTGTTTGCTCTATTCTGCCTTTTCGTCGTATCAGCTGAGAAACATCTGTCTTTGCTGCTAAATGACCTCTTCTGGCTAGGCCAAGTGATTCTGACAGAATGAACTGTCTCCAGCCCTCATCAGTGGCAGGAGGAGGCTGCTGTAAGTTGCAGCCTTGGAGAAGGGAGAAAGATGAGATGTAAATACGCTCAAATTGCTGTTTCCCACAGAAACAGCTTACTCAGGCATACAGGAAAGATTCCCCGTACCTGGACTGTCTCAGTGATTTTGAAGGCTGTCACTTCCTTCTCTTTCCTCCCATTTAATTTGATTGTTGACTTCTAATTCTGCTCTGGATTTGGTGACTTTTAGGAAGCTGGGAATGCTGCATTTTGGGCTGTGGCCAAGGGGGATTCCTAGGCCCTGGGTATCCTCTCTGGCAAGTAATGGAGTTTCTCTGATGTGCTTCTAGGAAATGTGTGCTGGTGTTTCCACATGATGGCTAACGTGGGCTCTCCTAAGGACTGGGAAATAAGAGATGGGCTCAGAAGTGGAAAGAAGCCAAGAGTTCTCAGGCAGGCAATCTGAAAGTAATGATTTCCATTGCGAGAGGGGAGGAAATCCGATGGTTATGGTATTTCAGGTTTCCTGTTAACTGGTGTCTTGGATGAGAAATACCGAAGATCTGGGTCAGCTTTCCTGCTTTTACACTTCTCAAACCAGACATGTCTTGCATGCTGTTTATTAATTTTAAATGATGCGATATTAAAAGAAAATTATGCTTATATAGTGAACGTATCTTTGTAAACTGAAGGCTCTTGGTAGTAGCTATGCTAAGAACAAACTCTTAATTATAAACATCCAGAATAACTTAACTGCAGAGGTGTTTCTGCACTTATCATACATGGATGTTACGTGCACGTGTTTCTTTGTGCTGAGGCGCTCTAGATGCTCTTGTAGGCTGCTTCTGGCTGTGGAGGAATTTGTCCCTTTTGGAGACGGTGAGAAGAGGAATGAGGACCTGGTAGCTTTTGCCTGTTCCAAGTGAGAAGCAGGTGAAGTCACTAGGGTTAAACCAGAGTTTCATCTGTTTCAAATCCAGGTCAGATTTTTTTTCCTGAATAAGCCATAGGGAACTCTGTATTAAAATGCAAATAAATTTTTAGAGGTCTATTCTGGACAGCTCTCTAAGAGTCCTTCCCAAACCTCTGTATTTATAAGTTTGTTTAAAACCATTTAGTATTGGAGCTGATAATCTTTTTTTAAATCAGCAAAGCTTTTAATATTTTTGCTCCCATTATTTATTTTGCTTACAAAGTATGTTTATACAAATACATGTGTTGATCTAAAGAGCTTTTTTTCTTGAAGAAATCAAAGTCTGTCTGTGAATAGGCCCCTTAATGTGTGGAGTTGTTGACTTGCTATGTGTGTCTCTTGGAAGGGCTGCCACATGCGAAGTGCACTCATGGCTCTGTTCAGAATTACCCAGTTGCAGGCTGTTCCTGCCACTACCTTCAAAGGGAAATTTACAACTCCTGTAATATTTGTCCTTTTAATTCTGAAATCCAGATGAAGCATAATCCCAGGAGTGTTGTTCCACTGTTGCAATGTAATCTTTTTCAGATGATACATGATTTAGTTGGAAACAAATTAGCAGCTATGCATGCCTAAAGAAAGCAATTTAATAAACAAGATTTTTGTAAGACCTAATCAGAATTGTAAAATGATACTTGGGAATCAGTTACATTATACGAAGGAGCTGGGGCGAATGTAGGCATGTGTGTGAATTCATGCTTTCCAATCACATTGTTCTCTCAAGTAGTACAGAAGCTTTGACCTTCAGCCTACTGTTTCCTCTGATTTATTTCCTAACTTAAATATTTTTGATCAATAATGAAAAATTCCAGTCATAACTGTAGTTTGTTCTGGTGATTGATTTTAATTTTTTGTAAGCTACTGAAAAAAGCTATTGCTGGTGCTTTAAATCACCTGCTGCTGGTACATTTTTTTTTTTGTTTTGTTCCATTGCAGAAAGTTAGTTTTGTGCTCCTGAGAGCCTCTGTGTTGATGAGGAAGGTCACTTATAACTGCAGGATAGTCACAGGCTCCATGGAAATGTGTTGCTCCAGCTCTACAATCAGGGTGTCTAGCCCCAGACTCGTTACCTCTGTCTGTTTGACCCTTGGACCGAGCTGTTGGTATGCTTCAAGCTGGGGCAGCGGGTTTTTCATGACGTCCAACCAACGTGATACAAAACTACTGTGGCATGAAAGTTTTTAAAAACCAAAAAAAAAAAAATAAGAGCCAGTTAGTTTCCAGGTAACTATTAATATTTTGTGCTATTTACAACCAAGTTTTTTCAGTCTCTACAGGAAACAGTTTTAACATAGAAAATATGTTACAAGAGGAACAGTTTCTTGGCAGTTGGAGAAGTGACAGGGCTTCTGTTGTAGATCTGAATTTGCCTTCCAATTATCCTGATCCTAAATATATCCTTTAGGAATTTTGTGTGTATTGGCTCTGGCTAGGGGCTTTCCCCTGTTTTCTTACTTAATTAAAACCATTTCTTCCATAATGGAGGGGGGGGAGTTCAGACTAAAGAGAGAAAAAGCTAGTTTAATGAGTAAGCTACCTGCTAAGAGGCTAGAAACTGATGAATACAGCAAGTCAGTGCTCTACACGTCTTTTTAACATCCCAGTCTATCACAGTGTGAGTAGGGTAACTGATTTTTCTCCTCTGTCTGATCTTCTCCTCCTGGTGTGTCAGAGGAATATAGCTCTCTGGCAACCATTTCTCAGTGGGGGCAGAACTTTGTGAACTTCCCTTAGCTGCAATCTCACATTACTGCTAGGAGCAAGGAAAACAACTTACTGCTTTGTTTGCCTGGTGGAGTTGGCCATTCAGTTATCCCGCTATGCCTCTCTATCCCAGTAGCCTATCTATTTTGCATGTGTGTTTTTTTTCCTTCTGATTTTAATCATTGTGAACTCGGAGACCTGCAAAAAGAGATGGAAATTGCGTCAGTCTGCTCGTACCAAAGCAACCTGTGCTGTGTGCACGCAGGGAATGACAGGGCACTTGGCAGGGAGCAGTGTCAGGGGGACAGCAGGAGCCTGGGGGTGGGGAGCTGTGTTTTCTGGAATGCCCCCTAGATTCCCGTGCGAGCTGGGCTCTGGCTGATCCCAGAATTGCATCCGACGAGGTCCATTATAAATGCCACCAATAGGTATAAATCACTTAGAGTTGCTGTTTGCTTTTTTTATAATGCTGTAGTCTCAGAGAGCGACCTAGACACTTTGAATTTGCTTTATTCAGGAGCACTTGATGCAATCCAGTGCATAAAGCTGAATTTGAGAAGCTGAGGGGCTTATTTCTGGAGTTGTCTCAGACATAGGTCTGTGTTTTGAAGGCACTAATAGTGTTTCAAGAGGTCTAGCTGAAGCTTAGGTTGTTTTATTTTTCTAAATAAGTTTACCTTGTGAAGGTAGCTTTCTGAAAATCTGGAGTACATTGTTAGAGCATTTGTGATTTCTTCCTTTAAAAACTTCTGGAGTTTTTTCTCTCCTGTAACCTACCATTTCTGACTCCTAATCCTGATTCTTGAGGATGATAACTGGTGAAGTCGTCCCAAAGTCTTCCCATCTCCTTCCTTGCCCAGAGTGCATATAATACTTGTTGTTACGAGAGCGAAAACCCAGTCACCGAAAGGTGAAGTGCTGCGCTCGTGTTTGCATAGCAGGTCAGCTGCTGAGCCAGGAATAGCAGCCCTGTCTTATGACTCAGTGCCCCGGCCGCTGCCCGCCGGGCTGTGCTGTGCGGAGCTGCGGGCTTTTCCAAGAATGCCGCAGCTCTGGGGCGCGGAGAGAGCTGCAGCGGGTGGAGGAGCTCTGCTTCGAGGCTCCTACATGGCTTCAAAATGCTGCGGGAGGGGAAAAACAAACAAACAAAAGCTTTAAAGGAGGTCCTAGATAAGAAAAGTTGTGGTTTTCCTTTGGTCTGATGGAAAACAAAAAGAAATCTGGTTGGAAATAACTTTGGAGAAGGTTGTGGATGTGGAAAAAGTGCCACGCGTTTGGAAGTCAAACTCTGCTCTGCAAACAACCTTAAGAGTGGCCTGTGATTAAATCTTTTGTGTAGTCAACAACAAACTCGTTTTATGCAACCACAACTATGATAAAATTGAATTAAATGGACCTGCTTCTAAGAAAAGTGACTGAATAGCTGAGCACTGCGTTATTCAATGAATGGAAAATGGGGAGGCTGGCTGAAACTGATACCAAATGGTTTGAGCATTCTATCGGGCTAAAGAGCAAATCTGTGAAATCGCTGTATTTGTTTCCCCCCTGCCTCCCCGCCCTCAATTTTTAAATAGCAGCGCTCTTCATACTGTCAGGATTCAGTGTTGTGACACCCCTACTCAAAAGTTATGACAGCAGTGTAATGACAGCTACTGCCTCTTGAGAATCAATCAGGCAATTAATTTTGTAAATGAAATGCTGATTATACAAAGCTTCACATGAGAGGCCCAGTGATTAAAATCAATTTAACAAATTGTTTCAGGTGGGACTTGATTAATAATTTGCCATAAATGCTGAGGATATATGACCAGCATACCTTTTTTTTGTGTGTGTGTTAATACAGAACTATATATAACATTTGGAGTGGGGAAAAAAACTGCAGCTGAGCGTGGTGTATGGTTCTGGCTTGTGACCTAGTTGTGATGGGCTATACGTTTTTGTGGGCACGCTGTTTTCCCCAGCGTTGCTAGTGTCACTTTCTCAGCTAGGGCTTTCCCTGGCTATTAAATACATCTAACCTTTAATTTTAATTCTGCTGATAAAGCCAAGTAACTGAGAAAGCGTATTCAAATCCAGTTGAATATTTATTAGGCTTAGGAGGAGTTTTTTTTTTCCTTAAAATCTGGAGCTGATGTGGAATATTTTTCCTCCTGCTGTCGCTCACTGGCTTCCAGGACGTTGTGCTTTCCCCTCCCACTCCAGGACGGCTCTGCAGGGAGCCTTCCTGCAGCACTCCCCTCCTTCCATTCGAGGCTGCTCTCTGCTCCTTCCCTGACAGGCACTATTTTTAGTACATCCTTTTCTGTCCATCTAACCCCGTGTTTGTGTAAGAGCTGTACAAAGTAGGTAAGGGAATTTTTTTTGAGTTCCAGATGGCAGCCATGCACAGTGAGTGAAGGTGTTTACTTGTCTAGGAAGCTGAGAACCTCTTTGCCAGACAAAATAGAAGTAACTGGTGTTCTGGGTGGGGTTCTGCTTTTTTTAACTTACAGTTTTCTGGGTTTATGAATGGATTCTTCTCTTCCTTGTTGAGCTGCAGTATTGGCTACTGAGAAAGCCTGAGGGCTGTGACACATCCTCTGATGAATCTAGCCTGAGAACTTCAAGGTACTGTTTTTTCCCTAGCTGTACGCCTCGCTCTCCTGCTGAGGGTTGTGATTTAGGTATCAGAAATGGCAGAATGAGAAGTTGGAGCACTGGCACGTGAAGTTGAGGCATGGGCACGTGCCAAAGCTGTTGTGTTGGCGAAAACCACCCTGTGCTGACAGTTTGCGGTGCAGATGCTGGACTGTGAGTGGAAGTATCTAAAGCATGGCCATGATCTGGCAAAAAGGGGGATACAAGCAGCTGGAAGCAATGAGGTGTCAGATGGCTGTGGACATTACCTGGAAGATGCTTGTAAAGACCGTAGATCCTGCTGCACTAGAAATTACTGTTAACTTGCCTGAGAGCACTTCTGCAGCAGGAAGCAAGAGCATTTACGTGGCTGAAGGAAAGAGGTCTCCTTCTAGGAGCATCCCAGCTGGTGTGTGTGTGGGGAAGAAGGGAAGAGAATGTCAGGTCGTTCTGGAAGAAGTTTGGGATTAGGAAAGTAGGTTACAGAAGGTAAGAAGGTTGAGGCTTCAGGCATGATGGGGAAGGATGACGTGTCTTGAGCTGGCTTCAGAGCAATGGGAGTATTGTCACTGCCAACTACTGACATACAGGTAATAAAAGCGACTCGAAGGGCAGCACTCCTGAGCCGTATTGCCATGTGAACTTGTCAGAGACGTGGGATTGTTTTGGCCTTCAGGTGTGATAAATGTGTATAATTACTTTCCGATGTTGTCTTAACCTTTGCTTGCACTCATAGTGGCAACATGAAGAGATTACTTGTGTGTAGTTCATTAAAAACAGATTCCTCTTCTTTGCTGTGTTTGTTGTGATTTGCTCTTTCTGTAGTTATTTTAGGTTTATCTGTCTACAAAATAATAACTAGAGGATGGTTGTTTCATTGACCTTCCAGATCTTCCAGTTTTTAGGTTGTGTTAAGGGGGACCAAGAGGAAAACTGGAAAACAAGTATACCTATGTCCTTCTCCCCCACCCCGCAGAGACACTTGCGTGTATTACTCATTGTAGAAGTTCTAGTGGAGAAGTACTTGATTCTTGGTGGGGCACAGCTTTGCTTTTCTCCTCTTCCCCTTTTTAATTATGTACTTTCTGTTTTGAGTGGAAAATTATCTTTCTGATGTCTTCCCGCAGCTGAAATCATACAGTATGCAGAGCCTTTAAGACGAGGAAAATTAAAACTTTTGTTAAATCTCTTCCAATATATGCCTCTTCATTCACTGGATTTTCCTTCATCATAGGCTTATGTTGAACTTGGCTCTTTGTTCTTGATTGTTCCTCGCATTTGTGCAACTGACTTATTTTGCTTTAAGTTTTATTAAAGCCCAGATAGTAGACTTCCTATTTGAAAATACGGGAAGCTTGTTTGCCAGTCACCTCTCAGATTTTAATACTAATATAAGGCAGATTTTAGTGTTGTGTGTTCATACATTTTATAGTTGCATCTTTCTTAAATGGATATTTAAAACAAGTAACAAGGGTTGTGTTTTGATATGCTTTTGTCGTGTAAAACCGTTGGCTGAGGAGTCCTTGTACATGTTCATACAAATGATGGCATTATCTAGGAATGGATTATCTTTTCCCCAGTTGCGTCCTCATGCCAGCTGTGTCATTGTATTAGAGTGAATACTTGTGATTATCTCCAGCGATAAATTTGTAACTTGGTGCCTGACCTAGAGCTGAGAGCTCCATGCCCATCTTTCTTGGAATGTCGGTAGCTGATTGTCAGCTGTCTTTATTATGAGGTTTCAAGGCTTTGGTATTAATCAGAGGCTGCTTTTTTTAATACAGAGACAGCAGCTTTGGCTGCAGATCAATGAATAAACAAAGAGTTATTGTATTCAGCAGCTCTAGGAGTTTGAGGGCAAGCCTATTGGAGAGTGTTGAGTTCATGTTGTTTTGTTACAGGCGCAAATGATGTAGCATTAGTTGTTGGGATGCACTGTGGCTTATAGTCACTTTAAATTGGTGCATTTGCTGTTGTCAGCCAAGCCAATGCTTCTTTCAATTTTTTTGAACAAACAGAAAAGCACACTTTCTCTCTGAAGAGTCGTTGTATCTCATGTGAGCGCTCTTGTCTTGCAGTGAGTTGCTCCGTCTTCCTCGTGTCAGGGCGCTATCATCATGCCTGAATCCCACTGTGACCTTTGTAAAGTGTCTCCCACTCTTTCCTGCCCCAGGACATCAGTGGTGGGGTTCTTTGTGGTGTTGTTAAACAGCAAGTTTTGTTTTGGGACTGTGACCAGGATTGTTCATATTTGTAAATACCTTTGAAATTTTCAGATAAAGATTTCGGTGTTAGAAGTGTAATATATGTTAGAAGTGTAATATAACTTAGTATGTATAATACATAATGTAAAAGGAAGAGCCAATGTATCTTGGTCAGACAGCTGCTAAAGTTATCCTAGTGTGCGCCTTGCCTGAGATCTGAGAGGAGGTGAGATATTAGCGAAAGCACTGGTTAAATAGCAAAAGAAAGTAGTAATTTTTTTCTGTTCTTTTAGAAGAGGCAAAATTGAGTCTCCAGATACTCTGGGGAGAAGGTGGTTTGTTTGGTTCCTTTGGCTAGTAGAGGCAGTAGTGAAGCAGTAGTGTTACTGAGTTTACAAGTGGGTGTAAATATTTTCCACCACTTATAGTGGCGATGCTGAGTTCATGCCTTCTTTTATACAAAACATCGAAAAGAGGAGCAGGTAATAGAAAAAGTTTGCCGGTTACTATCTGTAGGCAGGGTAGACTTCTCTGCATCTTACCTTAATGGTGGGACTGTCAGTGTAAAGACTGGGAGTGAAATCTTGGCCCTATTGAAATCATTAGCAAACCTTCCATTGGGTGCTTTAATGTGCTCACAAGGCACATAATAGGCGAGGACTCTTACGAAATGCTCTGTTCTTACAAAGCCTGGTACATGTGCAAATGAATCTGATACTGACATAAGATAGGCACTATAATAAAGGGGTTATAAATTATAATATTATTGCAGACTGAAGCAAAGAACAAGACTGAGGTATTTTGAGGAACTGCAGATCTATGCAAAGTTTAAATGAAATGCAGCAAGTTGAAAAGGAGGAGCAGAGGCAGAAGTAAAATGCAGAATCCACTCAGTCTTGCCTGGCAGAATATGGCAGTAAAAACTAGGATATGCAAACTAAATTGGCAAAAATGTGCGTATTCCTGTAAAGGAAGGGAAGGGTAATGAATGGATACTGATAACTGCAATGACACTAAAATAAAACCAAAAAGTAATTAAAACTTTCTAATATAGCATGTGATAGAATGAAGTAAAGGCATGGAAGATGTGAGAATGCACACAGCATCTGTCCATGCTAATATACGTCCACTGGGATTTAGAAAAATACAGTGCAGTTATACCAACACCTTCACCTTTGCAAAGTGTTAGAGCGGGTGTGGAGGGGTTGGTTGTTGATCCCTACAACATGCAGAGGTTGATACTTGTCATACTGACCCTGCCACCCGAAACTTGTCTTTGAACATTGTTGAAACTAATGTTAGAAAAAAGTTATTTGAACTTTTAAATGTTAAAGGAACCTTCAGATAGCATGATAACACACTTCTTTAGCTTTTCAGAACATTGTGGATGAAACTTTCTATAAAAATAAAACTTTTAAAGAGTGCTAAAGCTGAAAATTGGGCATGCGTTATAATTAAACTTTTTCTAACTTTAACTTTCACCTCCACTGTACAGGACACCCAGTACTCAGGGAGCAGCTGTTTTCTGCTGTTAAGTGTATGGCTCCAGGTCTTTCTTATCATGCACTGTTCTGAAGACAATTTCTTTTCTTTTTTTTAAGAGTTTTCTATGGTATTGATCACAGTCATATTAAATTCTAAAATCACCTCTCTAGTGAAGAAGTAATGATTTTCTTTTTCATTTTTACAGTTGGGAAACTGAGGCACTACTAAAGGAAGTTTGAGTAGCCTGTTTATGATGGCTGTAGGTCAAATTTTCTGCAACATACAGCTCTTCGAAAGCACATCTCATCAAATTCAAAAGCTGCTGCAGTTGTATGAAGCATTTCTGCAAATTAAATTGCATGACTCCAAGTGAGGAAATGAGGGATGCATTAAACTGTTACATTTTGAAAATTTATTGTTTTAATAATTTATTCAACATTAGGTAAAAACTGTGGCAGATGGAGGGGTAGTATCCACTTTTGGCTGAGCAGCTTACGACCACCCTAATCAGCTTTCCTCATCCCACTGCGTCCTGCTTTGTTTGCTACCCATCTTCTCACTTGTATAATAAATATTGCATTTGGTCCTGTAGCATGCAGCAGCCCCCATCCCTGCGCTGCTGCTGACCCGTCCCTAGAGCAGTGACCATCTTCCGTGAAGGTAACAGGAGAAATACTGAGGGAAAACTTGTTCCCAACAGTTCCTAACTCAGTACACAACTCTGCAATGATAATGTTTCTTAAAGCTGGGGAGGGAGGTGGTCTTGTGGGTTACTTGGCTTTGTTAGGCCATGCAGAAATATGTTGACAGCCACTGGTAGGTGTCCTCACCTGTACTTGCAGCACACGGACAGTCATGAGTTCATTTGGATGGAGTCAGTGGTAGCAGTGGTAGGTTGCCACCCTCCATAGGGACCGACCAGTGCGTGGGATGAGATGTGCATCCTCGCTGGGTTTTGTGTAGGAGCTCTTTGATGCTAGAAGATTGCTGAGACTTCACTTATTCTTAGTTTTCATCCCAGGTTTTGTTTTTTCTTGTGGTATTGACAATAAAGTGTTCTCAGCTGTGTTCCTGGCCTCTCTGTCTATGTGAGTGTGCTTCAGGTGGGTGCAGTGCTGAGTTCAGCTTAGTGTCTCAATCAGGATCATCTGCCTCCTCGTGCTCCTCAGGAGAAGAAAGCAGCAGGGCTAAGATGGGCCATCCTTCTCTGATGTGGCTTCAGGTCATGTTACTTAATGCTACAGTCTTGCTTCTCCAGTCCTAAACATGGTCAGGGGACTTTACTGCTGCTTATTGTATCCCTGAGGTCTTGGAGAATGGAGAGGGCAATCAGCACTGATGAGCACGAGTGGGTCTCTCTGGTGTGTCCCAGCCATTTGTCTGGTCCTATCTAATGCTTTCATCTTCAGTATCTGCAGTCTTTGATCGTGGTGCATTGCTTGCAGTATACACAGTAAGTTCTGAGTGTGCCCAGGTCCCCCCTTGCCCGTGTCCCTTGCTGGCCATATGCAGCGTCCACAGCCCCTTTGGTTTCAGCGCTGTGTGGGTCACCTACAGCCCCCAGTGCCTGGAGGTCCAGCAGCAGCTCGGGCTCTTCAGGCCTCCTCCTTTCTGAGCCTTCACATCACACAAGGGCCAGAGGGGCAGCTCTCCTGGAGAGCACAAGGAGAAGCAGGAGCTGAAGAGGCACCAGGTTAGGGAGAAGAAAGCAGGGAAGAACGAAATGTCAGGGAGGAAATGTCAGGGCTTACCTTCCAAACCAACTAATGAACAAACAAGGGACCTCTACCACTTGGAGGTCACTTGTCCACTGGACAGAGACTCTTCAGCCTGTATCCATTTAACCTCCTGACCTTGTTTCCTCTTTTCTTCTGCTCTTCCTGTCCCAGTTCTCTCTCCTCTGCTTTTTTAAACCCATTGTCCTTTCTTTGGCAAATTTCAGGCCACCTTCTTATACCTTGCAGCTCTTTTGATCTGGTCTTGCTTTGTTGTGTGCACCTCACGCTCTCTGGTTTCTTCCTCCTCTCCTAAGAATCAGGTGAAAATCAGGGGTTCATAGGGGTACATGTTTTATATTTCCTTAAAATCCATTGTCACCCCAGCAAATTAAAATTGTCTACCCCAAACCATGGTATTCAAGAGGTATTTTTAAGTATTTTATGTAAGAACATAAGCAATGTATTCTTCTGTGACCTCATTCTAAGACATAGCTGAACTGTTTCAGCTGAATTTTCCAGAGAATTTCAGCCTCAGGCATACATATGGCCTGGAAAATTTCAGCCTAAATACTTGAAGTTTGGCAAAGTCTATACCCACCTGAAAATAGTCTTCATAATGGAAATAAAGTGTTGGACTATTTTAGCTGTAATTATCTGTATTGTTTATGGTACTACTTAAGTATTGGAGGGGGAGTGGAAAATATTACATTCAAAATTAATTAAAATTAAATTTGACTTAATTTCTTATAGGAATTGAGACCTGGAAACAATACACTGAAACAGAAGATGGGGGCAATCAGCAGGGGAGTTAGGCTTCATAAGAATCTCATGAAGGAAACCCAAAACTTGCTTTAAACAAGGACTTATATTTGAGGAGAGGCATACAACAGGTGGTACCCAGAATGAACATGGAAACACTGAAATAAACACAGAGAAACTATCTTGGTCTAGAGAAGGGTAATTTAAGTTGTCCCTTGGGAACATGTCAGAAGGTATCTCCAGTTCATCCGCTAAACTTTTACGTCTGTCTGCTCTTATTTAAAAGTTTGAGATGCACAATGGCCTAATAAAAATAAAATAATAAAAAAAAATGTGTTGGTAGAGATCAGGCGGCCTACAGTGTTTGGGGAACCATGGAATTTGAAAAGTATGAAATATAAATAATATGTTACCCAGAGACATTTAGTGGTGAAAAATAGAAAGTTCTGATCTGGCCACAAAAAAAAGGCAAATAATAAAGTGGATAATTGCTGAGTAATACTCACCCCAAATTAGAAGTGAATGTGCAATTCTCTATGGTGGAAAACTAAAAAGGGTGGGTGCAATCCACTTCTGAAGTGAATAGAGGTGTCATGTGAGAATGAGGTTATAATTTCCACGTTTTGCAGGTGTATTATGGCAACGTTTGAGATGGATATACTATATTTGGTTTGGGTCACATTCCTAGCAAACAGGTGTTGGTAGAGGTAGGGAAAGCTGGAGAAAACGGGGAGAAGGTTTGAGTTACTCCCTTGCAAGGAATAAGTAGTAAGAACAACATATAACTGTTAAGCAGTGGCTAGTTTACAGGGGAAATACCTGTCTGTGTTATTGGGGGAAGGGGGGAAACATAGTGTTTCAGTAGTACAAACAGCAATAATGAAAAGAAACAGGGATGGGAGTGAGAAAGTAATTTATTGTCATAGTAACTATTACATCAGAACATAGCAGCCGAAAAGGCCTCGCAGAAGTCACATTACATTGGAAGTCTTTAAAATAAAGCTGGTCAGCAGTGCACTGTTGGAAAAAATGTACAAAATACGCCATAGGAAGGAATCCTGCTACCGGAGGGAAGGCAGACTGGTTGGATGAATTAATACACCTCTTTCTGGGGAGGGAAGGGGGGAAATCTCATTAAGATGAAACTGTGGTAGGCTTTTAAAAATAAAAAAAAAAAAAAAAAAAAGGAAAAAAAACAGTTTTCTTGGTTGAATACAACTGTTTGGCACTCAGGAATTAAAAAATGGGTGTCATATTAACAATGCAGTGCTGCTGCACTTGACAAAAGTGTATTTTTTTCTGGTTCAGTTAGTCCTCAGTAATCAAATGTGAGAGTAATGCCATACAATGGTTGACACCCGTCCTGAAGCTGTTATGGTGTTGGTAAGTCCTGCCAAGAAGTCTAAAAATAAAACTTCCACCCCTTGCTTCCCATCCCCCTCCATCACTGATTTCAGTTTGGATTTTCTGAGGTCTGTTAAAGAGGCAAATAAATGTCTATGTAAATTTTGGGTTATGACTTGCCTTATCATCTGGAACCTTAGTAATGCATATGATAGTGACGTGAAGGCTGTGAAGCATTGCACTTTTTTGGAAACTTCCTTTTCTTTACACTTGTCCCTTTTTTTCAAGGAAAGAAAATAGACATTTTCTCAGGGTTGAATGGTTTCCCATTACATGTATCTCTCTTGATAGACATGATTTGATGTATGTTTACATGTTGAAGTCAATGTTGCTAATCAGTTTACAACAGCATACTTAATTATTTCTTAAGCTGGGATTTATTGGGTAATTATCATACCTGTCTTTGTAGGTGAGAGACAATGTCTAAACTTGAGTGCAAAGTTCATTTTATTTATTTATATTTGAATGTAAATCCCAAACTCACCATTCAGAAACCCACCCAACTAATTGTGGTACTTCGCCTGTTCGCATGCCATGTTGATTTTTCATCTTTTTGGGAGAAAGGGATAAAGTATTGAGCAAATGCCTGTATGACCTGTCTGTGGTGAGCGTGGCTGTGCTGACCCATTTCTTCCAGTATCTCTAAACCCATTCTTTGCTTGTGTTCACTAACAGGGCAGTCCAATGGATCCAATGGTGATGAAGAGACCTCAGTTGTACGGCATGGGCAATAACCCTCACTCTCAGACGCAGCAGAGCAGCCCCTACCCTGGGCAGTCCTACGGCCCCCCCGGCCCCCAGCGCTACCCCGTGGGAATGCAGGGACGAGCCCCGGCCGCCATGGGAGGAATGCAGTATCCGCAGCAGCAGGTTTGTGGAGGGTTTCGCTCTCTCGTGTGGGTTTCCCTTCTCTCCGACGTTGTGGTAGTGCAGTGGGTGCAAGGGAAGAATTCAGAGATAAGTTCGTCTCTTCCAGAAGGAGGGTGAAGGACTGTTTCAAAAGGAAATACCTCGTGTTGACAGTGTAAATGTTTTCTGAAACTGTGTACAGTCAGAAAAGAGGTTAGTTTGTTGCTGGTGTCTTCTTGGAGAGGGAAATAGGTCAAACATAATCAGTTTTCTTTCTCGGTTGACATCACTTAGCCTTGTATATTTCCTTAACTTATTTTTTTTTAATTCTTTCTTTCTGGCTCACGACTTATTTATCTAAAAGATGAAAACCTAGAGCTGGTGTCAGCACAGCAACGCTAGTGTTGTCCAGTACATGCAAACGTGTTAGGTATTTCTATCAGCTGTTCTTTTTTTTTTCTCCCCTATCCTCCTTTTGTAAGAGTTTTCTGTAACTTTTGTTAATTTTTTCGCCTCAATAACTCCTTCAAAAGTTAGGCTAATTTTTTGGTATCAAGGAACATGCAAGAATCTCCTTTAATCTCCTTGGATTTCACTGTTGATGATGCTCTTGTGCATTTTTTCCTGCACTTTTAAGAGAAGGTTAATTACCGTACCCATACCATACATATTAAGGAAGATACAGTATTTTTCTAGAGTGGGACTGAAACAAATTTATCTAGAAGTTATGTTGGCAAATTTTTCTTAGATTTTTTTATTTTTTTTTTAATTTTTTTTTAGGATTGCAAGTGTAGGTAAAAGGAGCTCTGAGCTCTTTACTATGTTGTGAGCATACCAAGCTAATAAGTTGATGATTAATGGGAAGCAGCATTTTGTTTTGTGCAACTGACTAGTTGCAGATCAGTTTCTTTTTACGTCATTTACTGTTAAATGTAGAGAAGAAAAGAAGATTACGGACTCCCAGACAGGTGCTTGGCTAGTTCCAGTTATTTCTGTTAATTCTGTCTGCTGGTACAGGGTGTTCATCAGATGCTCAGTGAGCTAGAAATTTTCAAATACACTAGTTGAGTGAATATTACCTTTATCAACAGTTCTCATTTTTGTTCTTTTCTGTTGTTAAATAGGTATCTAGCTGTAAGGAAGAGGTTATTTCATTTAGAAATATCAAACAATAGACGTGGTTCTCACTTCAGACAGCGCGGCGTTTTGTCAGTCATAAAGGAGGAGAAACTGGTAAAAGGAGTCAGTAGCCAAACTAAAGTTATTAAAACATATTTTTAATTTAAAAATGAGTTATTCTGCGTTATGTGGAGATGAGTGTTGAATTTTCACTTCATTTGCTAATTGCTTGCTAATTGTAAATTATCCGTCAGCAGGCAGTGACCTGGCACAGCGATTGGCTGCGGGCCCTATCTGTCTTCTAACGGCATTAATGTAATTGGCCGAGCAGCAGCACGGTTCTGAGCACTAATGCTCTTCGGGGGGAAAAAGCGAGAGGATAATTATGACATTGAATTTTTATTGAACGGACATCACCACCTAGGCATGGTTTTGTTTTGGACAGCCTCCAAAGCTTCGCGTGTTTGGTTTGTGAACCTCTAATGATCTGAATCCAGTTCTTTTCATATTGCTCGTATATTACCACCTTTCTACAAAGGATTAAAATGCAGGAATGCAGGTTTGTAAATTGAATTGCCAACTTACCAGCTGAGTGGTAAGTTGTCTTTGGCACAGGATGCCACAGTTTGATTCCTGGCTGGATTTTTACTCCTGTGACATGAATATTAAATAAGGAGAGCCTAGCTTTGCTTGTTAAAATTGGCTGCATAGCATGTGCCTACTTCTAGATATAATATATATAAAAAAATAATCTTGCCAAAAGTTTCAGAAGATGAATCTCAGCACTTTCTGAAAATGGGAGTCCTTCACAGTGTCACATTGAATTAATGAAAACCACAAGACACTTCCGAAAGCTTGATCGGTTAAATCATCCTGGGCCTTTAGCATACACCTTCTTTGGTTTTAAGTATGGTGCAAAAAGGGCATCGGGTAGGTGGGTTATGAGGGTGGAAAGCCACACTGTAGGAAGGGAGGGAAGCATTTCTGAGGGAGGTTGTTCTTATTTTAAGTTATAGCTCGCTGTTTCCCAGAGGTAGCTGAGGGTGTCAGTTCCGTTTCCGTGGATGGAACGAGCAGGCTTTTTGTTAGGCTGTAAAGATATTTGAATCTTGAAGAAGACCTTGAAATGTTAAGTCTAGATCTTTGTCAGTCAGAGCTGTGGCTTGAGGTGGGAGCTATGGGACTTGACAGATTTCAACTTGCAGGCTCTGCTATAGGATGCTGCAAGTGCAGGAACAGATGGAAAAACATCACCCTAATGATTGACCTGAAATTAATGAAAATGAAGGTAACTGCCTAGATGTAGGTAGCTGGTGGGGTCATGCTGCAGCAAGGAATAGTGTATTCCTATTGGAAGCCTTTCATTACAGCCTGCAAGCCAGAGGTGGAGGAGAGACGTGGGGAGGGAGTCCTCTGACATCAGAAAGTTTGAAGAGTGGAAAAGATGAAATGTTGTCATTCTGCCTATCTGCAGCGTGGGTGTTGAGCATAGTTTGCTAACCTGTTGAAAAAGTGGTCTCTACATAATGTAGCAGACATCTTCTTCAGACTTCTGTTTGTTGTAGGCATGCTTGGTAAAAAAATTTTGAAATAAAACCCCAAACTTCCTTAGAATTCTGTGTGGAAATGTCAGGACGTTGAAGGAAATCCAGAAAGTATGGGTTGGATATGTTCTGTGAAATGGCTACAGCATTTTATCTGATATTAAGGGCATGTCCAGTTAATTCAGTATGGGTCAAGTAAAGACAAAAAGAATTCTGGACTGATTCCAGTAAAATTGTCTTCATGGGTTAGGATATTAAAGATCAAATGAGTTTGTAAAGTGTACCTGCATAAAAAGGGAAATATAAGAGAGGAAACTATTACTAGAAGCATCATATGTTTTATTTGTAGGATTGCAGACTTGATAGTTCATCTCTCTTTTGGCGGTAGGCAATAGATGTGGTTGATGAATTACTTAACAAAGATGGTTTCTTAATGTTGTTAGGAAGCTTAGGTTTTCTTTGTTTTCCCTCCATTCAGTGGGAGGAGATGGAAAGGAGGCAAGGCAAACCCAGCAGCAAGTTCACCTGTGTCTAGGTTGTGAGTTTTCGACATGATTGAAACACAAGTTGCAGCAAGGCCAGTGTTTGCATCCCAGGGTTTTACAATGCTGGTCTTGCATGTGAGTCTTAATACTGCTACTTCATGTACTCTCCCTTCTGGTTTGCATAGGAGGAATGCAATTTGGGGATTACTAGCACTCCTTTCCCAGGGCATCAGGGAGATAACCGTATGTATTTGAAAACAGAAAACAACCACATACTTTCAGGTTTAACTTCCACTTTCTGAGCTCTCAGATCACAGAACCACAGAAGGGTTTGGGTTGGAAGGCACCTTACAGCCCACCCAGTTCCACCCCCTGCCATGGGCAGGGACACCTCCCACCAGACCAGGTTGCCCAAAGCCCCATCCAGCCTGGCCTTGAGCACCTCCAGGGATGGGGCATCCACAGCCTCTCTGGGCAGCCTGTGCCAGGGCCTCGCCACCCTCACAGTGAAGAATTTCCTCCTAACCTCTAATGTAAATCCCCTCGTTTTAGTTTGGAGCCATTCTCCCTTGTCCCGTCATTGTATGCCCAAGCAAAAAGTTGCTCTTCACCTTTTTTATAAGATCCCTTTAAGTATTGAAAATACGCTATAAGGTCACTCCAGAGCCTTCTCTTCTTCAGGCTGATAGCCCCAGCTTTCTCAGACTTTCTTCAGATACATCTTGGAATTGCAAAGAGTGATGTCAAAATTAAGAAGACTAATAAGCAGGGATACGTAGCAACTTCATACTTCAGGCATAGTTTTGCAATGTATTTCACTGTAGGCTGAATATTTAAGATCTGATTAAAAAAAAAAACAAACATTCTTTTTGTTTATCTACTTATTCCCCCTCCCCACCTTTTGGACCTTCACCAAGTTGGTTGTGACGCCCTAATCAGTTTTCCAATTTTGATTCCGATGCCCTTTCAAGGTGTTTTCTGTGCTCTGTGCTGTGGGAAGTGTTCTGATACTTTGTAAAAACATTTATATTAAAACTGAGAGTACCTACTAAAAGAAGGTTTTTCTGTCCTTGTCTGATGTTGCGTTTCCAGGTTAATAGCATGTAATACTTTAGTTTGTGCTGAATTTCATTAAGCTTAAAAATCAGCTCCTTGTAATATGCTGTTTGTGTAGGTTTTGGAAGTTTGTAGCAAAATCTGAAGGCCTGGATTTACGAGTATGTTTGAAAGAATTGAATGGTATGATGTGGCTGTTTAATCAGATGATCATTGCCTAATTGATTTTTTTAGGATGCATTAAAAATTCTTGTGTACTTGATGGACTGGAACAACAACTCATTGTGTAAATAGGAACATGTTGCTATAACGCATGGTAAATTCCTTTATGAAGGAGAGTTGCATGGATGTGTACAATAGCCATTTCTAATAGCTGTTTAAAGTGCAGTATTTCAGTACTTTTTCACTTCAGTACTCATCATGCACTCATCTCAGAGCCTTGAGCCTGCTAGCACTAATTCAGTTATGAGATTTGAGCCTGTCTGTTCTTTCTTTTTCACTAGATAAATATTGTAGAATACAACTGTGCTAGTCACTTGTCCCTTTCACGTTTCTTGTATTCTTGATTTGCAGAACGCAGAAATGAACCTTGTCAATGTCCCCAGTTTTAAAAGTGGAACTGTAAATATTCAGAGAAATATTTTTTCTCTTTTTTTTTTTTTGTACAGATTTTTTGAGGATTAAGTAAGGAAAATTTGCTTTTTTTTTTTTTTTTTGTTTGTTTGTTTTTGAGGTCTTATGTGACAGATTTCAGCTAGGAGTAACTTTTTTTTAAAGGTGCAGAGAAGTTACAAAACCTCTGGGAATGTGCAGCAAGAATTTATTGTAATGGAAACTGCAAGTCAACCAGAACTATAGAAGCACCAATGTGATTACCTCATTTAGGAAAGGGTTTACAGTCCTCATATTGGGTAATGTCCCAGATTGGAAATGTCGAATTTACGCCAAGGAAATCAATCGGCTATTGGCTTGGCAGGTAGTTTTAAAGCTAGCAAGCGCAAATGTGTTTACTATTGGGTGTCTGCTTGTGTGTGTTATTTCTGAAATAATTTTAATTCTGGAAGGTTGAAATATGCAAAGAAATTGAGGCTGACTGTAAAGTTTTTTGCTGTGAACTATTAACTGAAATGTAGCGCATGTATACGGCGAGTGCTACTCAAGTGGTGTGTTTGTTGTCTTGTGTGTGTGCAATTGCCTTCACCAGCTAGAGAATATTGAATAGATTGCAGTTTTTTGTGCTCCCGAGCAGCTTTTAGCACAGATGATGTTGTTATTGGTTAAGGGAGTAGATATACGAAATAAGCAGAGTTTTCATTTCTTAGCCTATTTATTTTGCAAGGGCAGAGAATGAATCAATATGATTGATTATCAAAAAGAACTGGCGGAGGACAAAGCATTGAGACGTGTTGCCTTTTCGTAAAGACCGATAGATGCATTTCATACACGCACATAAAAAGAAATTGTGAAGCTTTGATCATTGCATGCTTCAAAAAAAAATTTTCCCCAGGATTTTTGCTTGATTTGCCTTGGGTGTGGTTTTTTGTTTATTTTGTTTTGCATTTTTCCTGGACGTTTAGTTGGAGCTCTGATTAGCTCATGGGCCTTCTTTAGTGGTAAGCAGAGGTTGAAAATCTTAAAGATGAGTTTTTCTCAATTTTCTCCTCCATTAAAAACATAATATATTGAATGAAAATAATTTCTCAGAATACTTGATTTGAATGGCGTGTCTGCTGTTCTGTCAAACCGCTGCAAACTGCCAGCAAAAAAGCTGTAGTTGAAATAAATAGAAGAAATACTTCCTGGAGAGCGTAAAGTTTGAGTCCTTCCTTTTATGAATCAGAAAAAGGGGACAAGAAGTCACAGCTATTTGTCTTTCTTGTAAGGTCATCTTTAAGAATGGATCTTTTGATGGTCAAGTGTTAATAATTGCAAAGAAAAGTTGGTGCTCTTTGTCATGTAAAGAAATGGGTTTTTTAAATTTCAGATTTCACAAAATGCTAAATAGTGTGCTTGTGCAGACTGTAGGAAAATGTTTAGTATGGTTCTTTCTTTTCGGTATACTAAGCCTCATTGACTAAATTGAAAAAAAGGCTGCTACTTTAGTTCATGGCAGGATAAGGCTTTATGTTGTATTGTCTCCGTTAGAATTATCCCTTTCATTGAGTGTAATTCACTCTATAGAGAGAGGTGAGCACAGATTACAGATAATCACAGAATCAAATTTGACATAAGTTTCAGGTCTTTATGGTAGCTTAGCTCTTCATCTTAATGCTGGTCATCTGAGATTGTTTACCGAAGGAAAATCCCTAAAGTAGTGGAATTGCATTATTATGGTAAATAGAAACATTTCAGTAGCTTCTATCATTTCTTTGAAACGGTGCTTAAAAAAAAAGTAGGATGAAAAGGAAAAAGAACTGATTCTTCAACTGGTGATAGGCTGCTTGGAAATGAGACAGGGTTGATGTTTTTATCTGTTCACTTACTGATGTTCAGTAAATGCTAATTTTTATATCTGTCCTGGAGTAAGCAGCAGCCTACATTTGTATAGCAAGTGTATGAGAACCATCAACATACTATGCCAAATAAAAAATTATTTTTGTTACTGCTAAATGATTGTACTTTGTGTTGAATACTTAATAGCTATAACCACATATGCAAAGCCCAGGGGTTGGTGCTTTGAAAACGGTGGCTGTTAAGGAAGCAGCAGTTATTCCGATATTGAGAACTTTGTTTAGGAGAAAAATTAGCTGTCAGCCCAAATTGGAGTTAGGTAGGAAATAGATTTTGGTGATCAGAAGTGGAGAACAGAGGGTCATTTGCTGCTTTGCTGGGAAGATAAAAAATCATTTACTTGTGAACAGCTCATTTTACATGGAAGCACAGGACGGGAGTTTATTTACATTTGAAGTTAAATAAGCATCATGCCTTAAGAAAACTCTGCTTCATTGCTCTATTCAACAGCTGCCATGCAGTGACTGTGCCAGGAAGGTTTTAAAGTGTAGGTAAGGAATAATGAATTGTTACTCTTAATATTATATTTATAGTAGTTTTCTGTTAATAATATTCATCAAAGAATAACTGGCACTCCAAACTACCAAAATTACATCGAGACCCATTATGAACACGTTAAGATTTTTGTAACCATACTTTCTGTAATGTCCCTGGGGGGCTGTTCAGTATTTTTTTTTTTTTTTTTAATCTTCTTCTAAGTTTCTCAGAAGATACTATCAATTGCCCATAAATTTGAACTTGCTTAGAGAATGCAAGGGAGGCAATAGAATTTGCTTTTTTTAAAAAAAAAAAAACGGGGAGTGTGTTTCCCACAGCTGAAAATAGAGCAAAAGATAAGAAAGTGAAACCTCCCTGAAGTTGATAGGAAATCTGCTGTGACTTCAGAGCCCATGATTTCACTCTATGTGTTTGGGGTTGTTGGGTGAATTATCTTCAGCTGATAGCAACATAGGCAGAATCGCCCCTTTAAGTCAGTTAAACAATTTCAGACTGAAACAGGTCAGTATCCTTCACTTTAGTGACTTTGGGACAGTCAGGTAGCTTTCTTCTTGGTAGGATAAACCTCTCAGAAATATCAGGTATTTCAGGAACTCACAACCAGGCTCTCATTGTTACCAGCAGCTTTTTTTTTTTTTTTTAATGTTAGATTTAGCTTCAGCCTAAGTTATGTAAAAAGTAGTTTCACAGTAGTATTTTAAAAGTTGCAAGAAACGGAAAGCATTTTCCATGCCTTTTTCTTTAAAGTCAGTCTTAAATGACATGGATTCCATGCAGTGTAATCAAAGCATGCTCAGTGACATGCTTCAGTGCAGTGTGTTTTATCACCTAAAACATTAAGCTTTTTTGTGGGGATAAATGAATTATAAAATCTTTTATAAAGAAAACAATTTTAAATATGTTTTAAACCACATTTTCTTTAGGTCACTTTTTCTGAAACCAATTGTATTGTTCCTTATGACTATATTAACTGGAGGCATATAAAGATCCTAATGTAAATACTTTAATCTTCTGGTCATTTATTGTTTTTCAAGAACAATGAAAAAAAGGTTTGAGAACTTAAGGAATAATTTCAGTGTACAGCTCATTCAATTTTTGTAGGCTTTTATTTATATGTTACCTTGTGTGACCCCATTTTTGGGTGCCTCTCTAGTACTTATGCATTTTATTCATTGCTTTGCCTGGAATAGAACAAATGTGTTAAATGCTCGCATTCTAGCTGGTAAGTGTTTGATCTCTGCATCTTATAAAGCATTTTGGGGGCGGGGAAGAGGAGTGTGGAGGAAATCAGTGTCTGTTTTGTTTCTTTGTGTGCTCCATCCTTTTCTTCCTCTTCTGAATGTTGTCACTTAATGCTTTTTGCATTCGTGTGCTAAGAACAAACACAGAACAGGTAATGTAGTGACTGGACAATATTAAAAAACTTATTTGAATCTTATATTGAAATATGCCTTTGGGAAAGTGACTGAATTTGGCTTTGTTGTATGTGTCAAAGGGACAAATTGCTCTTGTTATTAGTATGTTTCACAAAGCAGTGATGGAGAGATTTCTGCTTATTTCTTGGCAAACTGTAATATAGCATGTCTTTTGAGACAAGAATCCAATCAAAATAAACAAGGTTTATATGGCCACTCAGGGAAGATGTTGTTTTAATTATAGAAGTGACATTACTTATCTTGACTCTATGTACACGTGTGTTTTACAGGCCCGATTGGCATAGGACAGGTTAGCAAAACTGCCTCGTTTTTGCACTGGGTCACCTCTGTGCCTGAGCTGTTTCGCTCTGTGCATGTGGTCTTCAGTAAAAATAAGTAGGTGAGGATTGATGCCAAAAACACATTGAATCTGTGCATAGAGAAAGCAAGCGAGGTTCCTCAGAAAGCAGCTCTGCTGCCTTGGAGCTCCTGTTCCCCCTTTTGAGGAGTGCCACTGCGTGTCTCTGTTCTTGTTCCTAGCTTTCTCATCTGTCAACATGAAATTTGGTATCTTTCGAACTCTTCCAACTTACTGGAGTATTTAAAAGGACAGACACAAATTGACTGGTTTCTGGTTTTTTCATTGGTTTCATTTTATTGCTGGTTGGCAAAACTGAAGAGTATCAGAGGCCAAGATATCCCTCTACAGAGTTGGGAAGTGTGTACTTAATAGATTTATGGTCGTTTTATGTTTGGAAAGTTGTCCTAGGAAGGAAGCTATTATTTTAACTTCAGCCTTAAGTTCTGCAGAAAGTGATACTTCAGGCTTTGTGCTCACCAAGGAGAAAGTCATATCTGATGTTAGAGAGCAGGCAGGTGGGTTTTCAGCTGTCCAAGGTGATGCTGTGAAAAAAAAAATCCCATGTATCCTTCTCAAATTGAAGATTAAGGTTTATGACCTGAGTAAATGTTGAAGAGTAGATTCAGAAAATGCCAAGACTGTGAGGATACTTGGCCTTTCTTTTTTGATTTTTTTTTTTACATTACAGGAAAAAGAATGTTTTCTAACATTGCTTTAGGCCTATAACTCAGGGGTTACAAGAGGAATATAACCATAAAAAGTAATTGAAGAATATCCAGGGAAAGATTATATATACTTGTGTTGGCTTTTCTTTGTTCTTTCTTGTCATCTCATTTTTGTCCTTCACATATATAAGTAACTAAAAATATGTTCTTATTCTTGGCATGCATTATGATCCTGTATGGCAAAATAAAAACCTGACTAAATATCACAGCCCTGTGTACATATGAGTTGCTCTGTTTTTACTGGAGTTCTTGCAGACAAATCTAAAGCAATTCAAACTTCTGCATTCTGTAAAACTGGTTTTAAAAAAATAGCCCAAAGGATAAAAATTAGTTATTAAGGAACCTTGTTGTAAGCCTGTTTATAAGAATGTGGAAAGATGCACACTGCATGTAGTGTTTTACTTAGTGCAGAAAACAAGTTTTTACTTGAAGAGATTGTGTCTACATATAAGAAATACTTAAGTATTCAACTTGCATCCCTAGGTTAGAAGTGACTGTGCCCCGAATCCTTGCATGTGATAAATTTAAGTGTCCTCAAGATTCTTATATATATTTGCTGAAAGAAGGGGCAAAAAAATTGGCACTTGTTAGTCCTGTAGTAATAAAATGCTATAAATTCATTGCATTGTGGTTTTCTTATGTACTTTTTATTGTCTCAGATGCAAAATTTCGCTAGATATTTCTGAAAATGCCAAACAGCCTCTGAAAAGGGGGGTGCTAGGTCTTAAATGGCAGAGTTTGGTAAAAATGGAAAGGAGAAGACCACCAGTAGGTAAGCAGTATCAGCAGCTCTATTGCTGATTTTGTAAGGAGTGATCGCCCGCTCCGTGCATGTCAATAAAAACGCAGGAGAGCACCTTTCTTGACATGGGGGTTGCTGAAACATCAGTGCTGTCTCTTTTTGTAATACTCCCGTGGATGTTTTTGCACAAAGTGGTATCTGTCAGAGCTTGAAATGCTCTTGCGCAGTTCCCTTTGAACAGGTAGCTCAGGACAAGTTCTAGCACATAGTTACCTGACATGGGGCCGCCTACTGCGGGGAAGGAATGTCTTGCTTACATGCATCCGAGCTGATGTGCTAAGAACTTTGCCAGTCACTTTGCCGTTTACATATTGGGCTGTAAATAATTACTGAACTTCCATTTTGAATCGCTGCTTTCTTCTTTTTTTCCCTCCTCCCGTTAAGGGAAGACAAAAGCAGTGGGAAATTCTGAGGATGCTGTAACAGTTTGTGATTAGCCTGGAGATATTTTTGTGGCGAATCTAATGTGAATCTGCACGTTTCTATTGTATGCTGTCTTTGTTTTTTGAAATGCACTGTTTACTCTCCCTATGTTGCTTTCAGGAGTAGTGTTCATCTAGTAATGCACGTGGTGTGGAGTATGTCAAATTGCAGTTGAAAACAAATATTGTGAATGACTCACCTAAAGGATGCAGCAAGAGTGCTAAGATTGAATATTTTTCCTTTGAGATACCTTTCTTTGTTATTTTCATACACTCGGCGATAGATTGTAGCTGGTATTTGAACAGTGGCTTTATTCAAAGCGTAGTCTCGTTTTTGCTCACTTGTGGAGTTCTTTATGCTGTTAGCGTCTTGTTTTGCAAATTGAGATATTCAGACCCTGGAATGTGATATTCTGTGAAAATCCCAGTTGTGCTGAAAAAGGCAGAATGAATTGGGTGACGGAGACCCTTGCAAGGACGTGAATTCACTCTTGTCCCATAATTTTTCCTACAGTTGAAGTCAGGGTAACTGCTTATGGGAGTAAGCAAGGTACAACTGTATTTTTGTGCCATTATCTTGATGGATTTCCTTTTTTCTTTTTTTTTTTCCTTTTTTATTTATTTATTTATTTATTTTTAAGTTTCCTTGTTTGGGGCAACTTTCGCTGTGTGGCTGCAGGTGAAATTAGCCTTGCAAATGTATTTATCAGCTGAGGCATGAGTGTACTTCTTTGCCCTTATTGCAATGTTAATATCGTTAGTTACACTATACTTGCTCATGAAGAAAAAAATAAATGAATCATAGGAGCCTGCAGCATTATTCTGCGCAGTTGTTGTGGACACGTGGTCAGGCTTCTGTTTGCTGTCCCCTCTGTGTGAGGAACCGGTGTCACTGGGGGGGGGACAACCCATTTGTGTTTGGGAATGCCACCACTTACCCATCGGTTTCCAAGACCTTAAGTGAAATTTGCCTGAGGTTTTGCAATCCTTGTCAATTTTGCCCTCATGGCTGCGGTACATCTAGATGTGCAGGAGGCTTTCTGCATTCACAGGTAGCCAGGGAGAGGCTTCTGCTGCCCCCACTTCCTCTGGCGAGCTGTTCTCAGAGTAACTTAGTGAAAATACCCTGGTGGTTATCAGCTGGTCTGCCTCAAGGGGATACATGTCTCCCTTCCACGTGTGGGGCATCATGCTAATGCAGTGACAGTAGGCTGAGGAAAAATCTAAACCCATGCTACAAAAAGTGTATCTGGATGCAGAGATAAAATGGTGGTCACTTTGATGGAGCCAAGTTTTCATAACTGTTCAGAAAAAGGACTACCATGTGAAGATAAGAGTGCAAATGTAAATCTTGAAGCAAGCAAACAAAAAGTTGATGATCCTTCTGAATGAAGCTGGTGATGGTATATGACTGTCTTGATGCTGCAGTTCACTGTCTTCATCTGGACTGGAAACCTTTGGACACCTCACTTTAACGCTGATTTAGAGTCCTAAATATGAGACTGTGTGGAATATTGAGGCAAGGACTTCCTTTGTCTGGTACAGAAAAGTGAGGGAATGCATCAGAGAAATTCTAAGGTAAAAGAATTAAGTAGATGAAATCCGTGTTGTAGGATAGGAGAGCTTTGTTGGAACTGAACTGCTTAAATGGCTCCACTGGCTGGAAAATAAACTGAGACAGGCTTTTTCTGGCCCAAGGAGAGGAAGGTATGGGTCACACTTCAGAGTTGGTGAGATTCCCAGATGATGATGTCCAAGGGACGTTTCCAAGTCTCAGAACTTCACACAAGATAGAAGAAAATGTACTTTTCCCATTAGGTACATGAAACCTAGGCAACAACCCCCTACCACCAGAAGCTACTTCTGACTGTCTTTTGACTTCTTTTTGGAAGAATTCACGTTAGTAAGGTAGGTTATGATGCCTGTTGCCAGGAGGCCGCAGCCTGTAGAAAGTCTCTTTATCCAGTTGATGTGTCTGAAACAACTTCCTTTCCATTAAGCAAAGCAGAAGCAAAGGTGAAAGTTTCTGGAATTGACCTGCTGATATGGTAGACCATAAAGTGTAGAAAGTTTGGGGGTTTTGGAGAAGCTAGCTATCATCTGTGAAAAGAAGGGAGTGTGCTGGGCTGGGCTGCTTCCCATAGATGAACCTATTTGCTGAGGCCAGGGCAGGTGGAAGGACTCCAAGCTAGAGCAGTGAGGGTGGAGGGTAAAACTAAAGCTACAGGTAAGCACACATGGAAATCTACCTCATGGCCTTGTGAACAAAAGTGATCACAACTACTTAATTGCCTATACTCCTAATGTTGGCAGCAAGGGTAATAAACAAGATGAAGAGAAATTTCTCATTTGTGATTATAAATTTCATCTACTTGGTATTACCTGAAATCTAGTGGGAAGGTTCCCGGGACTGGAATGTTAACATAAACAGTTATAACCTATTTAGAGAGAATTGAATGGGTAGAAGGGGAGGGAAAGTGGTACCCTATATCAAGAGCAGTATTACGTATTTCTGAATCACGCAGTGCTCAAAAGCAAATGATTTTAAATGCTTCTGAACTACTGTCCCGGCACAGAAGGCTTGAGATCAGGGTGCTAGCTACTATCTGCTAGATACCTCTGAAATGAAGTAGAAGTGGGATAACCAGTTCCTTAAGAATGGTACCTGTGCTGGGGAGCAGAGCACAAAAAAAAAAGCAAAAGCTTTGAGATTTTTTTTTTTTTTTTTTTAAAGCATGTGTGTGTAAATGCAGGTGACAATTTATCTTGAAATGCTTTGTTTGACACTGAGGAATTCAAAGGCAGGTGAACTTGTTACATGGCTAAATTACTTTTTTCTTTAAAAAAAAAAAATAAAAGAAATTAAGGACCACAATTTAACTGTGTTGTATAGAGAAAGGGTTGAGCTCAAATAAGGAAAGCATAATAATGACTGTGGATGCATAGAGATTTGCAATTGTACTGCGTACACTTAAAAACATGTGTCTGTTACTTTCAGAGAGACAGCTACACAGAGATGGAATGGACGTAAGCTAAATCATTTGAGAGAATTTTTTTGTTCAGTTTCTATAGGCGATACTTGGAAATTGCTTAAAGGTATTTTTACAAAATGAATAATTGAGGGAAAACTTAATTCTCTCCCGCTGTTTCTGTCTCCAGCATTTGTCAGAACTGTAGAACTAGTAGGAAAAAATACTGTCAGCTCTTGAAGCTATTTCTTGTTTTGTTTAACAAAGATATTTTGAATGTGGATCAAGTTTATTTTAGAGTGGTTTCTTTAACTAATGAAGACCCGTTTTTAAAAGGAGTCAAATTCCTTCAACTATAAATGAGTGCTAATTGTAAACTTAAAAAATGGTCTGCTAAGAAAGAAATGTTCTGTTTACCATTTTTCTAATGTAATAAGCATGTTAAATTTAAGATCTGAATAAATATTTGTCCAAGTGCATAATTGCTTAAATAAGTGTGTGTGGACACTTAAATGTGTTTTTCTGGTTAGCAAAAAGACTTGCCAAGCATAGTGTAAGAGCTATAGCTAATAATAAAACAAAATTCAATATTTACCAATCAGTGCGACTAAATGTTTCTTAAAAGAATAACCAAAAAATAATTAATGCAAAGCAAGATTAGAATATATTACTCATGCCAGATTTTCTGCCTGCCAATTTAAATGATGATAAGACTGGACTAATATTCAGTACCTTGATTTGAATCAGTCCACTGTGATGTAGGAACTGAAAGGCAGGTCTCGCTTACAGGATATCGCTTTCTTCTGGAAAGCAGGGACAGAGAAAGCTTTGAAGGTCATGGTAGATAATCAGTTGAATGCAAGTTCCTTGTGCAGTCCTGCAGTTTAAAAGCATTAATATGATATTTGGCTGAGTAAAAGAAAGTGATACTGGAAAGCTGAATCTAGTTTGGGGTCCTTTAGAATGGCTGCTGGAGATGGAGCTCAGACAGAGAGCTACAATGGCTACAGCAAGCTGGGGAATGTTGTCCATCATCAGAGTTCCCAAGAACTGAGTGCCCTTTTAGGTTGAGAAGGAGATTATTCCCATCTCTTGGTGTGGATCTTTGTATATCTCGATGTGTGGAACAGACATTTTTAGGAAGAATTGCTCAGTCCAACTGTGGTCTGTACTTTCACAGATAAAGAAAGCACATTGACTGGAGTACAGTGGCCAGATGCAGGCGCAGTGTCAGGCTTGCATTCTCCTTCATGCAGGATATCTTCGAACAATCAAAATAAACCCGAAAGATCTGAAAAAATTAACTTGGTCTTTTTAAGTATTAAGTGATGTAAATGTGAAATCACTTTCCTTCTGCTTTATTGCAGTCAGAGTGTTTGTTTTTCTCTCTAGTGAATCTCATGTTCCAGCAGTGTGGTCAGTTTATTAAACCTATAACACATTGTTATGCCTTCAGAAACCAGGAACTTTAATTACTAAAAATGAAGTGGTTCTTTATTTTACAAAGAAAGTGTTTTTTTTTTGTGGATACTGGTTCTCTGCACCTGAGACGTTTGTCATCAGGCAAATATTTCATTGTAACATGCATGTAGAAGGTATGAAAATCCTGGAGATTGAATACACTTTTGCTTCTTTTACGATACAACAGGTAAATTACGAGAATTTGGAAGGTGCAGAAATGCCATTTTTTTTGGCTCGCTTGAAATCATGAACAAGATAATATCTGCATCACCTAGAAAAAAAACAAACCTTCGATATGGCAGCTTGATTCTCTCTGCTTCTTAAACTAGAAGAGAAATAAGAATAACAAGTAAAAGTTCTAAATTCCATGCAAGAATGCATGCAGGCATACGCATACTAAGTATTCCTGTCTGTTCTTGTCTATTTTCGCATGCGTTGGGTATAAGTAAGTGTCTTTATATTGTTTAACAGTTTGCTTTCCAAAATTGACCAAAAGGAAGCAAGTTAAACAAATTCATAAAACTAAACAGTAGATTAAACTAGGATTTAATCATATCAATTTAGTCTGGCTCTATTAATAGCTAATAAATGTCTTTATTTTTTTAATGCCTGGGAGCCATGTTACAATATACTCAAGTTATTATTTCAGATAATAACCTCTACTTCTGGTAGGCAATGAATAGACAGTTATTACTGTTTTTATATTAAATATAATTCTTCATTTTAGAACTTTTTTGGTATTTTAAGAATAAATTAAGCTTAATACACAATTTATTACAATTTTATATGTAAGTTTAGTCTTTAATAGTTCAGTTTTCTTTCAAATTTCTGTAAACCTAATAAAAATGTAACTGTAGTTATATATTTATGATAATTTCATTTGCGTGCTTTTAGTGATGCATGTATACTACATACTAATGAGCAAATGAGATAACATATTAGAGTTGGAATATAGAAAGAATCTTGGTAATTAGGATGCTTGGGTACAAATTTTGACTCTGCTGCTGAACTGTTATGCTAATTTATTATAAAATGCATAATACTTGCAAATAAATGATAAAATAGCTACCTGGTGCTGCACATTCAGTAACATTTTATCCAAATAATGTTTATTGAGCAGAAATCGTGTTCTTGCGAAATACAGAAGTGAAATACAATTTTTAAGGTTGCTAAAATTCTACCATGCTTTGAACAAATGCACTTTTATACATCAGGTGGAAACACTTGTGCTGTAGATGCAACAATTAATTGCTTTTATCACAACACTTAATTTCATCTTTTTTTCCTGTTAATGCAGTCTTGCTTTTTAAATCTTTTCAGTCTCAGATGATGTGACAGGTAAAAATACGCCTTGTTCCCATCATGAGAAACTGCCTTGTCTGGTGCTAGGGTTCTAGATGAGCAGGGGAAGCAGAAGCCAGCAACGACACACACAATGGATGATATGGTTAATGCAGAGTCAAGTAAATGTCTGTAGGAGTAGAGGACAGCAGGGTAACAAAACTGGTGTGATTGCACAGGAGAGGAATGTTACTGTAACTGTGACATGAATTGACAAGGCCCTGAGTGAGATATTCCTTCCTATGCAGGCCAGGGAAGCTGTTAATTTTGGGTACTGTTGCTCTGGATGAAGCATCAAGGTGTTGGAATAACTAATGCAATAATTATTGAGGTAGGAATGCCTGCTGTTTTACTTAGACATAATTAGTGGTATGTTTTTTTTCACACTTACTGATGTAGGATGTTACTGTAACCCTGGATGATACATACATTGGCGTGGGCACGTACGTGCATGTAACTTGTTGGAGCAGTATGTGTAAAAAGATTTACACATTTTATTCACTTAAGTAGTATAAGTGATCAAACTGGCATTTTTTTTTTTTTAAAAAAAAAACAACACAGGGGTTTAAGCATAAAATTTTAGCAGTTTCCATTTAATTTTCAATGGTAAGTTGGTTAGACTCCTTCTGGAATAGGCGGGAATCCTGAAAAGATGACCAGAAGAAAACTGTCTTGGCATGCAGTATAGATAAGGAGAACTGTGCAAGTGGGCATCCCCTTTGGGCAATATTAGTGGTTGGTAGATCCCTAAGAACGATTCACCATGTGTTTATCTTTTCATCTGGTCATGGTTTTGCTGAAGTTTGTCTTTGACATAGGTGTATATACACAAACCATATATATATGTGCACACGCAGTTACTCTACATACGGTGGTGTGTATATTTCCCCATCCAGAAACCTCCCCACAGCGTGGATTCTGGGCAGTGGCAGGCGCTGCTCCTAGTAATGGCACTGGCTGTTCTTGGCTCTGTGTCAGGCTGGGTGATGCTTTAAATCTGGGATTTGCTGTCACAATTAAATACAGACCCATGTATAGCTCGCAAATCCACCTCTTCCATGACCCCAGATATTGATTTATTTGATTGGACAGTTGGAAAACGATTCAGCATTATCTGCGGAGCAAGCAGCATTTTGAAACCGGTCATTATTAGTGTTAAAATGATTTATTGCTTCTTATCTTTAAAATCGTTTGGGTTTGAGGGTGCATCTGACATTGCATAAATCTCTAGGTAGTGGTGGGTGTTTGAACAAATTTTATGCAGTCTGCTTATTCACTTTAAATTTTCAAAACAAGTATTCAAAAGCTGCTTCATTTGAAAGGACAGAGTTTTCACAGCTTACCAGGCTGCAGATTTAATACCAATGAACTTCAGAGAAGCTTTAGCCAGGACAAGTGCATGCATCTTTGCATTGTTACACAATTTGGTAGTTTAGCTTAGAAATAAATTGTAAATGTCAGCTCCAAAGAGGGGCTTGTGTGACTGTAAATTAGTGTGTGTGTTTTTTTCCCAGCTACTTCAGTTAGCCTAGTAAGACATTTTCTCCCCCTACACGCGCTTTGCTTTATTTATTCCATGTGTGCTGTTATTTGTTTATTTATGTATTTATTTTTAAGTATCGTTTGTATTCCAGTCTAAATGTGCTTGAAAATTACCATCTGCTCTCCTGCTATTTAGATAGGGCACGCTACAACTGAGGTGAAGAGCTGTCACATCAAATATTTTCACTCTAGCTTTCGCACCTTTGATATCTAGTTACATAATTGCAGAGCAGGACCATTTCCAGGGATTCCTTATTTTCTTTTTAACCCTCCCTTGCCTCCCCCCAGTCTTCACTGTTTATTTGATGCATTTTCCAGTGTGGATGGAAGTCTGATGGGTGGTAGATGCCAGTGGGTCTGAGCTCTACCCCTCCAGAAGGGCTCTGCTTTTGGTCGCATGCTCAAACTCAGCGGAACAGAAGAACAAAAGGTGCATGCTTATGGTGAAAAATGTTTATATACAAATAAGACATTCTAGGTTGCACTGGGGTCCCTCCACCCCCATAGTTCTTGTTCCTGTAGTAAAATACAGCAGTTCAGTTAAGTGACGCATGCCGAATACATTTTCCGTAATGCTAAGGTGAGCCTGCTAATGTGTTTTTCGCTTTTGAGTTTTGTTAGTCTTCCGAGTTCAAATAGGAGGGGAGGTGGAAATCACTGCCAACATGAGATTATTATAAAAATGAACAGATCATCAGTATTCACGTTGACAGCCGCTTTGGGTTGAATTGGAATAATTCATCTGCCAGAAGATGGTGTTGGGAAATGAAACACGATGGAGAGCAGTTAGCATAAACTGCCCAAAAGCTTCTCATAGTCGGGAAAAGAGCACCATTAGAAAGTGGGGCTTGTGCCAATGAGAAAAAAAAAAAAAAAAACGGTAAAGTAAATTAATGAGTTTACAGTACGGAGTGTAAGGCTGTGCACATCATCCGTTGTCATCTTACCCCACACCCTGCAGTTACAGCTCTGCAATACCGTACTGTAGGTGTAACCATCCCATGTCTACAGACCTGGGAAACTGAAGGCAGCAGATCTGTGAGCACCGAATTGTGGGCAGAGGGAAGGGTATTTTTAACATGTTTTGGCGCACTGTTTTCAAGATGCTTCACATCCAACTTGCTTGGGCCTGCTGGGGCTCTGCTAGCACAGACTGCGGCCTGCCCTCTCCCTGTAGCACCAGGCAGCTCTGCTGCCTGCTCACCCGGGGGCTTCCCAGGCCATCTCCTCCTCTCTTCCAAACAGGGTTGAGGTGGTCCTTTGTTTGGAGTGTTGTTGTTTTTCCTTACCCTGAAGTAGTGGATGCAAGATGTGTAATTAGTTTGATGCGATGGTGGATGCGCTCCCGAGGCCTGTACCTATGAGGGACCTGCTGTTAAACTGGAGACTCCGCGTGCCCTCTCAAGCACTGCTGCAGGCTGTGACAGGGCTTTGGTGGCAGGGCTGTGCCACCATAGCCTCCTGCATGGACGTGGGATGGGTGTCCTCCACTCTGCCCTTTGGGCACCTCATGGCTGGCCTGAGCTGGGGGTGGGATGGGGAAGCCAGGCAGTAGGACAGAGATGGTGTGTCCTGGGGCGGGGAAGCACCAGCACAGCGGGTGGGCATTTCCCCGTCACCACCCTTTGTTCACATTTTACCTCTGGGGAAAAAAAAACACACGTGCCCCAGATGCTTCAGCTGAAGTTCTTTCTCTCCTGGCTGTCTGTAATTAACAAGAGGTGTATCCAAGCCGGTTGGGTAGCTGTGACCTCAGGTCTGGGAAGATGAGCAACATCTCGGGCTGTATCGTCAGCCCGTGCACGTGGCGTGGGCATGTTTTCTTCCTTGTAAAGCGGTACATGAGGGATTTTCCCTGTCTTTCCTAGCCACTTAGCTGTGTCTGAACCCTGCATTGTGGGTGCTGTTGTAGATGCAGAAAGGGTGAACATGGTTGGATCCTAGTTAGATCCTATTTTCTGAGAAGTGTCAGGAAGCTTTGTGCTGTCTCAGACACAGATCTATCACTTCAGCTTGAGTGGGTTCTCCCTTTGGTCAGCTGTCTCCTGTTGGGTGATAGTGACCACCTGTTGCCATACCCCTGTCCTAAGGCTACTGTGTCAATGCCACACTCAGCTGTGTCCAAGGCATTGCCAAAATCTGTGCCCAAAGCGGTTGTGTATTTGCAGTATCACCTTGACATTGTTCTTTCCCAGGAAACAAAAAAAAAATTCAGCCTCTATTGGCTGATGAATTCTCTTCTTCTGCAAAAGGAATAGAGCATTGTAAAAATAAGTGTCTAAACACTAGGAGCTGGGAACTGCACGGCGGAGCTAGGTTTGTTTCCTTAAATCTAATCCTCCTCCCCTTAGCAAGGACTCATGTACTTGTGGTAATTGAATGGGCTGCAGGGTACATCGGGAGCTGTAGTTTTTCAGTGTTTTGTGCTCTGAAGATTAATAATCTTGCAGCCCTCTGAGGGAGATAAAGAGAAGATGTTCTCTGACAAATTGTTATCTTGTATTTCAGAAATGTGCTTTGAGCGCTGAGCATACCTTCAATTCATCCCTTCAGTTTTTACCTTGATATCCTTAGTAATGGCAATATATTAAACATCCAAGCTTGTCTTCCTCCTTCATCCCTCCTTGTTTTCTGCCAGTGCTTTGAATTGTTTTGGAGATGTTTCACCTACAACAGTTGCATCTTTCTGAAAGCAGTTCTTGAAATACAAAACTTAAGGGGAAAATGTTAAGCATGTTGTTGTTTAGTTTTGTAACCATCTAGACACGCAAGGCTCAAATTGGATAAATCAGACGTCAGCCTTTTATTTCTGAAGGGTGTTGGCAACATCCCAATAAAAGGGTTTCAAAGAATAATTTATGTCGTCTCTCTAAGTTTCAGATGGTTTCTGGCTTTTCTCTGCCAGTGGTTTCAGCAGGCTTTTGTTATGAAGTTTTTGGGTTTTGTTAACTGTTGGTTTTGGTCTAGCTGCTGGAATAAGCTGTTGCTGAGCAGCTGAAGCTGGCTGAACACCCGGGTCCCGGGAGCAGTTGGGAGGTGACCGTGGGGCTTGTTCCATCCCTTTGCGTTTTCACCGGGGAGCTGCAGAGATTTTCATGGCTTACAGAAAAACCACAAATTCTTTATTGTTTCTGTGCTTTTAACACATACTTAAAAGTGGCTAAGAATAAATGCAAGTACTTAGAAAAATGTAACTCTAGGCTGGTTGGCTGAACCAAAAGCTCTTACTGCCTTATTTATTTTTCTTAACACCTTTCACATCCCTTAAGGCGCTTTATAACTTTGGATTATATATGTGCATTGACTACGTAAGTGCATCAAAAACTACTGTGTGCTAGGCACACTGCAGTGTATTTGGAAGAAAGTAAATGGGGGGAGAAATATTTAGCAAACTAAATCAGTAGAAGATAAACAGGCAAAATGTAATTTGGTATAGGGAGAATTTATTCTAAAACACTTGAAGTAAGCAGTGGGTTTCATAGCTCTGACACAAATTTGAACAGAAGATTTAATATGCTGTCCCTATTGAAATGATAATGCTAGCTTCATCAGTATATTTAAAAATTTGTTACGATTTAATGAAGATTTTTCAGCTGAAGGACTAATTAATAACAAAGGACTAATTAATAATTAGTCTGAAGGACTAATTAAGAACAAAATAATATGAGGATGTCTGTGTTTAGGTATAGATGTGTGTGTATATATGATGGGGTAATTTTTTTTCTGAGATTTTCTTATGCTTTGCGTGATGCAAAACACAGTGTGCACCAGTCACATCACTGCTGCGTGGCATTTTGCTGGTGTTACAAATCTGAGTCAGGACCAGGGTGGTGTGGGAGACAGCTTCCTTAATTCTGGACAGTTTTCTGTTCTGTGCTGCGCACTTTGATTCAGTTTGGATCTCCTGCCTTCCCTGCGGATGATGCATAGAGGTACAGTGCCTGATTGGAGTGAAGTTCAGAAGCGCTTTGCTGAACTGGCAGGAGGCTTTCCTTTTTTTTTGTGAAGAAGGAAGGGAGGAGGTTCAGTTTTCTTCTGGTTTTGTGTGCTCGCTCAGCTCAGGCCAGTGCCAGGGGCAGTGCAGAGAGATGGGGAGGAAAGTGAATCTGTGGCACCTGGCAGTCGGATGAGCTTGCTTTGCTGCATTGCCACAGTTGGAACAATTTGAAAATAAGCAGTAATTCGCTAGTTAAAGTTCATGTCCTTGCGTAAGGCTGTGTCTGGGTCTGCCAAAACTATGTGGTGATGCTGTGTGCTCTTCTGTCCAGAAATTCCATTCTGGACCCAATAAATGTTTAAAAGAAATTGATGTTTCCATTATTTTTTCCTGTTTTTATAGAGCAGTCTTTTGTAAAGATGCTTTGTCTGACTATTCTCAAACCAGATGTATTCAGAAGGGCGACAACTGACTGATAACTATTGTAAAATACATTAGCATAGGACTTTTCTTTGACAGTCCCATTTGTGAGAAGTAATGAGGTCACTGCGCAAGAAGTTTTGGCTATAATTTGGCATGTTTTGGCAGGCTGTTAGAAAACCATTGTTTAGGTAGGCGTTGCTAGTAGTCAAGCTAGTAAATTGTTTTGTTGGTTTTAAAATTATTTTTGTAAGGAAAATGTGTTATCTGTACGCTCTTACATATCATTACTGAAGTGGGACTCAGCTTGCAAACCTGGTCTCTGTACACGAGATCCGCAGAAAAAATTTTTGTCTGCTCCATATGGCTATTTGAAATATTTCTTTCTACTTAATTCTGACAAGGAGAAGAATCTGTGCAGCTCTGGTCATAGAGGAAAAAACAACAAAAGAGTGAAAATCCTAGCAGCTGGCCCTCTTTGCTGCTTTGTAAGCGTGTAGTGGCTATTCTGTGTTGAAAGGAAAAATTGCAAAAGTCACTCTAACTAGCCAGGTTTTTTAGCTGTGTTTGGTCTACTGTGTGTAACAGAAATAGGCAAATTCATTAAATTAATTTATCTGTTAATTATCTGTTAATTTTCTTAATATCCTAGTGCGTGTAACATATTATAAGTTCCTCAAGACTGTTTGGAAAACTTCATTTTTTTCTCGTCGCATTTCCCAAATAGATCTTAAGAATCTAAACATCAGGCAGTCTGTTATTTGACATGAATTTGTTGTCATATTCCATATCTGCCTTGGATCATGGCAGAACTGACTTCATAAAATCTCTTCCTACTCCTCATTTCTCTTTCTTTTTAAATGGCACCACATCAAATGTTGTCCAAAACCTGACTCACTGCTGAAGAAAGTCTTCAAAAAAGACAGATGGAGAAAGCAAATGTTGTTAAAAATGTTGTCTGCAGTATTGTAGCTGTGTTAATAGTCAATTTTTATCATAATTGGTGTACAGATTTTTTTTAGTTCGTTTTTTGTTCTACACTGTTTCTTAGAGGAGAGGTAGCATATAGCTCTACAGTGCTGTTGTTTTGGGTATACCATAACCAATACGTTAATGTGGAATTTCTCAGTTAAGCAATAAGCTAAAGGAGAGATCCTGTATCACAGGAGAACAGATTTAAAACATTTCTTCAAAGAGATTTCAGTTTTGCCTACTAGAGTTTTTACTGCTCTTCTTTTTAAACTGCAGGCCTGTACTATTTTATTGTTTAATGGAATTTGTGGATATCTTTAAACATCTAAAAATTCTTAATTAGAACATCTCATAGGCATACACAGTGTGATTTCTTATTAAATTCATAATACTGTGGGGAAAACTATGACTGGGATTTAAAATGAGTGTGTGTTGAACTGGTAACACTGTTCATGTTGCAGTTCGTTTATTAGTTTCTCCAAATTCTGCACGTCTGTCTTACTCTATTGATTTTTAAAAGAAAGGCAGGAGGATTTTTCTTTTATCCATGTAGATAGTATTTTCAATCAGGAATATTTCTCGACTGTGATGTTCTTTTCAATTATAAAATAGTATTCTACCTTTATAGCTGAGTATTAAATAAATTTAAAAATAGGATCAGCGTGACTGAAATAAGATCTTTTTGTCAAGATTTATGTGTGCATGCAGAAATACTGCATTTCTGAGTACAGCAAATATGTCAAATCTGAGCCACAAAATAGGAATGTAGATGGATCCTTGCAGTGCATGTATTTCGTTGTTACTTTCCCAGTGATTTTTCTTTCATGTAGATTGACATAAAGACAAATATGTACTTTCCTTTAGATATTAAACCCACTATCTCACCTGTGAGGGATTGTAAAATTATATCTCTTTAAAAAAGGATACATCAATCTGCAAAAAATTGCATCTTCAAGACAAGGTCTTCCTTATTTCTCTGTTCCTAAGTGTATTCAGAAACAAAGAGAAAGATGCAGGATTAAGTCAGTCTGAAGATTTCATCAAATAGTAGGAGTCCTCCAATTTTTCTGTAAGGTTAGGTAGTATATTCACATTTTTTCCACTCTTCTTTGGGCATATGCAAAGAGACATTCATTTTGTGAGTATCTGTTCAACAAGTGCTGTGTTTTTGTTTCTCCTTTAAAGGACCTTTCTTAAAGAACCATCAAAGGTTCTCACCACAAATTTAAAAGGATGTAAAGGTTTCTGTGGTACCATAAGCAGTATAATAAACAATTAGTTGAAGAGGCAGCTTCTAAAATTGGGTCTTTTGGGTAGGGAGAAATGTTTAATTTGAGGATGTTGCTAGTAGTTCTTAATGGTAATTTGAAACTATTGAAGTAAGAGTTTACACAGAACATTAATTAAAGTAATCCAATCCAAACCTTGCAGTAATAGGCAGTGGCTGCCATCTATCCATGTGCTTTGTTTGTTTTGCTTGTTTGTTTTTTTAATCACATGTATCAAACTACCATTAACTCCTTGCCTAGCCTCTATTTGGAGTGCAGATTTGCATCCTAATACCTGAAACCTTCCTTGATGTGGGTAAATGCCTAAGACTTGCTTAGTCTTCCAACCATACCCTTAATCTAGAGACAGTTTTACAGCCTAATCTTACAATTTACTATAAACGAAAAAACATTTTTGAGATGCACGTACTGTTGCCTTGTCAATGTGTCTCCATATGCCCACCCCTTTGCAGCCATTGCCTTTCTGTCCTCTCGTTAACTGCAGTTTGGTCATCAGTGGAAAAAACACTGAAGACAGAGGGCAGTTGGGACTTCTGTGCTTCACTGTTTGGTTAGCTTTAGGGTGAGGACAGCCGTTTGCTTTTGGGGCTGCTCACTGTGGTGGAGCTTGTACCAGTCCAATCCATTACCCAAATTGAGCGGGGAGTAGGTGGGGACGAGCAGCTGGATATTGTCCTTAAAGCTTGCAGCCCTTCTGTGTGTGAGCCTGGTTAGGGTTAGAAGAGCCATACTTATTTAATACCCATTTGTTTGGGAGCTCAGATGATATTCAAGTTGGGGTTTTGTGGCCTTGTGGTGGGAGAAACAATAGCTTTCGAGGCTTTGTTCTGCTCAGTGCTCACGATTCAGCTGAAATCTCTTCTATGAAAAACCTACCAGCTGTGCAGCCCAAACACAGGACATCGGGCTGCATTATTTCTGGCCTGAAAACATGTGCACCAGTGTCATTCAGGGCTTACCTTTGGTTTCAGAGTAATTTTGGGAAGTAAGGATGACAGATACTTTTGGTATAAGCATGGCTCAGTATTCACTAACTTTGTGAGAATGATTCCTTCAGTTCCTTGTATTGATGTCCAATTGCTTGTGTTCTGGAGAAATGGAGCTAGAAAGGGTCCGTGAACGTTGTGGGGCTGTGTAGATGGGGACAGCACTTTATGTTAAAATTACGGTAACATCAAGGAAAGTCATGTCCCACTCCGGGTTTGTTGTATGTCTGCCTGAGACTCCATTAAACTATTAGAGATGTATACGTGTAACTCAAGAAGCTTAGTTTTGTGCTGCACAAGTCCATGTTGTTAAATCCACATTAATTTTGTCTGTATTAAGTGCTTATTCGTTTTGAATATATCAGAATTTTACCTGGTGCACAGCAATGCACTACACTGGATACCTGAAAGCTGCTATGAAAACATAGTTAGTGTAGTTCTGTCAGAAAACAATTTTTTGTCTAAGCATCTTTGAAATCTTCCAAAACCACTATTAATAGTTTCTGCCATGTTTTAGTGCTGCACTTAAAAATAATAATGATTATGATTAAAAAATAAATCAACCCATGGAGTTTTCACATCGGCATATCAGACATGTATCCATGTAAGTTAAGTTTCTAAGAGAAGGGTGGCGTTGGCAGGTTTTTTTACTTCAATGTGTCATAGACGTTTTTTTCCCCTCATCCTGTCTTGCACTTTGCAGAGCTCTGAAGCCGCTATTAATTTCAGCCTTACCCTTAACATATCCTAAGCCTTTTTTGAAAGCTCCTGCATTTTTGAATTAGGAGTCCTATCTCAGTTTGCCAACTTTTTTTAACATGGTGGAGTGGGGAGAGATAATGGCGAGAGGAGAGCTGCTCTGCCTACGGCTGGGAGGGTTTCTCTCCATTAGCTGTGCTGCATTCCCTTCCTTGTCTGAGGGAGGGCAGGCTGTGATGGATCTGCTAATATGAGCATCATCTTCCAACACAGAGCATGGGAATGGATTAGCCTAGAGGGTACAAGAGTAGTTCTCTAAGACAGTATTTTAAGGAGGGCATCGCTGACAATTCTACTTGATAGCCACTTTTCTTGTGTTGTGCCAGCAGTGTTCTGTATGTGTATCTGTAGCTTTAAAATAATTTCCTACTCTTAGATGTTAAAATAACTAAAGAATACATTTCTTTGTCTTTGATTCATTCACTCTTAGCCTTATCCTTCCAGATGACATACTGCCTGCTTATATGAAAAACAATTAGGGGAACATTTAAATGGATTTGTTCGGTTCTTTTTCTGAGTCAGAGGGACTTTCTTCTAGCATCTCGGTGTCCATAGCCTTGAAATAGTTTCTTAGTAATTAACCACAGAAAGAAGGTGGGAGGGTAGTAATTGTGCTTGTTGAACTGGAAGTCCTGCTGGAATATGAAGTTCTCAGGCAAAACAAATTCGAAAGTGAAGAGACACTGCTGGGATATACCTTGGGGCAGAACTTAGCCTGTGGTACAGTTTACTGGGGTCTAGCATCTGAAGTATGTGGAGATGCTGAAAAGAAATTAAGGGTGGGAGACTGTGGTATTGTGCTGGAATTATTAAGGAAAAAATGTTTGTTTTTGCTGTTTTGTAACAATTCTTCATTGTCCTAAAAACTGCTTAATATTTATATATAAGAAAAATGAAACCAATGTTTAGCTAGTAAAGTGCAAATGTGGTTATTTAAAATGTAAACTGTGTGTGATTTATTAAAGATTTATTTATCTTTATTAAAAAAATATATAATAATATCATGGATTGCTGCTCTCATTGTGTAGCTATTTTCTAGTTGGGAAGAGATTGTCACTGACTTCTGAGATGCAGCGGCTGATCAGGACCCTTGACCTGAACAGCTATTTTGAATGGCTGCCAAATGATAGTACTCCCTCCTTCTGTAGTTTGCTGTTGCAGATTGTCACAGATCCTTGGGAAGTCTTCGAAGCCTTTTTTTTGCTTTTTTTTTGTAGACACGATAATAATGGAAATAGTACTGAAAGGGTAAAACAAACAAGAAAAGGAAAATACAGTACAAATAAAAGAGAATCTGTGTATTATAAAGCAAACCTAAGGAGAGACTGTGTCTAGAGAGACCTGCAGGGTGAAAACACAGCACAGGGAGAGACGGAGGAGAAGTTCCCCTGCTGTCAGGGCGCTGTTGGCCGTGGGTATGCCCTGCCTTACCGAGCCCAGCGGTGAGCCTGTGCTGTGAGCGGCCTGGGGGCAGGAGGACCAGGGTGTGCAGCGTGGCTGGGGGCACCTCCAGTCCTGCTTTTGCTTCTGCAGACCCCTCTGGGTGCAGTGATGGTGGCGAGCTGCTCCATGTGCGCTCGCTGGTGGAGGCCGGGAGGACAAAGCCAGCTTTCCCTTGTGGCTGTCCTCCCATCCCGCTGCCACGTGGCCGCCTGCCGTGCCCTCCCCTGGGGCTCTCCGGGGTTTTCTTCTTGTTCTTTCTGGGTGTTATGTCCGAGTTGCTCCCTGTAATTTCATTCCCCTTCAACAAGCGTGGCTGAAAGCACTTTGTTAATATCGCTGAGGTGTTTTACTGCAGTGGCAGTGGTGATTACAAGACTATTACGTTTTGGCTAACAAATGCAATAAATGTGATGAAAATTCCCCTGTGTTTTACATTTCACTGTATAACGTGTTTATATAACATGTTAAATACTTCTGACTAAAGAATAGCTTTCCACAAAGGTAAAAATGGTGCTTTTCCATGGTGCTTTTCAGCATTACTGTGGGGAAGGGTAACTCCTACTCGCTTCTCTCTCCCCCCTCATACCTAAACCTAAATCCTCCAGTATTTCAAAACACACGTTTTCCTATTTTTCCCGTCTGCCTTTGAAGTCTGCTTTTCCCGCGTGTCTCTCAGTTTTACGAGGTGCGAGGCCGCTGCCCAGGGGCAGCCAGCGGAGGCGCTGGGCCTAGCGCTGGGCCCGGCTCGGTGCCACTGCGCGAGCGCTAATTCGGCTTTTTGCATTCCTGTCCCGTCTGTTCGTGGTATTTAATGCTTCAACATCTCTCTGGTTGGGCGAACCCATATGTCATTCAAATGGGAACCTGTGCGCTGCCATTGGCCTGACAGCCAGTCAGCCATGGCGTACAGTGATAAAATTATGAAAACTGTGTCTCTGTTCATTGGACCAGGGGAATTTACAAGCGTGTTGTTTTTTTTTTTTTTTTTTTTCCCCTAGATGTGCCTAAACACTGTATTGCCATGCTTTGGCTCACGTGGCGTTTTTTTCTGTATTATAAGCCTTGTCAATAGTGTGGAAGCTTGCTCGTGTTTTCCCCTCTGCCTCCTCCCTTCTTTTTTTCCTTTATTTATAGACATGTGCTCCTTACAGATGAAATCAAAAGTCAGCTGCCTGAATGCTTTGATGGTTACAAAAATAACAATTTTGTTTATATATTTTAAAATAAAAGCAGGGATATTTTTGTCATAGGCAGCATTTTAATGCTCCTCAGTTCTGTCGATCTATTTAACAGTCAGTATGAGAAATGTTAAAGACCGATTCTGTTTACTTCGGCATTATTTATAAGGCCGTGCTGTGTGATGATAAAGACATGTCTGTGAGGTCATGGTTTTGCTTCGTGTCTTCCTTCTTGTGGTATGGCACACGTTACAGATACATAACTCAAACATAAATGTTATTTGACATAAGGGAATAAAACTATTTTCAGCTCATGAAGAAAAATCTCATTAGTATGAACTTGAAAAGCTGTTTCTCAAAATCACCACTGTCAAACTTGTATCAAATTTCTAATGTAGTGTAGCCTTACTTTTTTGCTTGTGGTCGAAATGCCATGTTAATAATCAATTCATCTTCTAAAAGTTGATAATATGCTTACTAATATTTGGTAGGCAAACAAAGCTGCAATCTAAATGTAATACCAAGGCATAATTTTGCTGAAGTAGCTTTGGCTGTTGTTTCTCTGTATCTTGCATGCTTTGGGTACCTCGTCATTGGTTCAGTTTAGAAATCCATGATAATATTCCCAGTAATTAAAATTATCAAGACAGAATTTCCTGCACTTTCTGCACATGAGGGATGAACTTACTGTTCAAAGCTAGAAGTAGTGTGGAATATTTACTGCAATATATATGCTGAAATACCAGAGAAAAATTAATTGACAGACTAAGTTGTTTGTTTGTTTGTTTGTTTGTTTTTGTTTTTTTCCCCAGCAATACCTCTAATTTGTCCCCCTGCTTTTATTAAATGAATAAACCTAAGCGTAGGAAAAATGTAAGGAGGGACCACTTAGTGTAGTGGAAACTTTTTCTTAATGGTGGTAGTATAGTCTGCTTTTATTTTATTGGAATTACCTTGCTTTTGACAAAAGTAGGAAAAAAACACTTGGGAATGGCTACGGAGGGCGGGGGGGTGATGTGCAAAAAAAAAAAAAGGTTTCTGCTTTGTCTTCCAAATAATTGCAAATTTATTGCATTGTAGCTTGTATAGTACCATTCCTGACTTCATCATCATCATCATAGGAAAGGATTGTGGAGATCCTTTAATCTGATTCACTACAGAGCTTTTTCTGGGCTTTGTGCTGTACTCTTTGGGCTTGCTGGTGGTAGAGTAACAGTGGCTTTATCTTTCATGTTGCTGATCTATGAAAATTTTTAAACTGAAATCTTTGTTTATTTACTGTTTGCTGCCAGAATTGTGTGCTTCTTTGTGAAATGTAGACAAATCCATATTCTTTGCCCCAAGGATATTGCAGCATAAATCCTCAGTTCATACGTTTGTGTTATGCTAGTGTTATGGGTACTGTTGAGCTCAGCAGCACCACTTGTATGATTAAAATTAAAAAATGCATAGCAGTTTGTAGAACTTGAACTTGAACAACATGTAATGGAAATAAATAAGGTTGTGGGTGGCAAAGATGTATAGAAAAGGTTGTAGGTTGTGCTGAGTTTGTAGGGCTTCTTTGGAAACCTATGCATTTCAACTGGGACTTGCTTTATGGTTTTATTTCTAATACAAACTTTAATAAATTATAAGACCTATATAGCAAGTACTTTGAATTCATGTATTTCATGAATCCAGCTGTAATATGCTTTGTAGGGTTCTGCAAAGCACTGCACTACATTGTGTGCCTGCCCTGTTGATGTACTGAATTTCTTTCCTACTCCTTTTATATTACTGCACTTGAGAGAGTTTTCACTTGCTAGCTGGAACAGAAGCTGAAGGGGATCTTTAGGAAAGCACAGTCAAGCAGACATAATAAATTTTGAAAGGCATAAAAACCTACCTCCCAATTGAGGGAGGTAAAGATTTACAATACATCATAGAAATACTTTTTTTTTTTTTGATAGAGCAAAAATCTTCTGACTTTGCAAAGCTTTTCTTACAGAAAGCCAGTGGAAGAGCCACTCACAGTGTAACAAGTTGTTTTCTTTTTGACTTGAAGATGAAACGAGATTATTTTCAGATCAGTTACAAGCAACAAAGTAGAAGAAGCAATGCTTTTAAATCGGTGCTTATTTAGCTTTTTTTTTTCCTCTGATACACAGAATGGTTGCATTGAGTGCTAATTAGTTGATTGTATTCCTTCTGAACAGACATCTAGGTACGCTGCACTAAATCAGCTTGTCTCTTCACAAGTGAGCCAGGTCCACAATGAAATGCTTCCCAGGAAGAAGAAGAAACACTGTGGAAACTTGCTAGCATTTAATTTAAGAGGGCATCTCTAGCAGCACACCCCTGATATTGTAAAGTTACAAAATTGGATTATTTTTAAGAGTCTTCTGTTGACAGCTTCCTTAAAAACAAAACAAAACAAACAGAAAAACCTATCCCAAAACATTAAGAAATAGTTTCTCAACAATTCCAAATTTCCAGGCTAACCAGAGCATCTATCTTTTAAGTCTAAAGACAGCTTCTTTTCTTAGATTGATAATTTAATGATGTTCACCACATATCGGAGCTGTTGAGAGAATTGGATTATAAAGATTTGTAGATTGCTTTTAACAACATAGACTATTAATTTATTTTACCTTTCCAACTTTCCTGTTACTTTGAAATCTTTCTTTTTAAAGAGCTGTTATATTTTATCATAAAGCATTCCTGCTTTCACTGCAAAAGTGTATTTATTGCTGCTTCCCTTCTAGGTGAAATGTGATGACATCATCTTTTCCCATCTATTTTAAATGTAGTAAAAGGGGTACTTTTTGCAAGCATGCTACTATACGTGAGGAGATGGAAAACAAAAAAGAGGTTGGCATTAAAAATGCTCTGTAGTGGGGTTTTATCCAATAGAGACTTCCCTTACTGTAATGTGGTATAAAAATATATTGATCTCATGTAAGTGGAAATCTCCAGTTTCACCTTTTTAATACCCATTTAAGATTGTTAATGCTATTCATTTATAATAGTATTTGTATGGACCTTTGAAGGTATTTGTGTGGTTGTTCAGCTATTATTGAGTCACAAATATTTTACACATTCTTTAGCTTACTAAATCTCTTCAAACATCATGATCTTGGTGAGTAAATAGTAGCACATGCCATATTTTATTTTTATTTTTATCTGTTCTCTCTAAAATTGCAGCTTTTGAAAGACTTGATAACATTAAACTGAGGGGATTTAGTTTGTTTTTACCTATTGACATGAAAGGAAAGCTGAGTAGAAGCTAAAGAGCTAGACTGTGAAAAAGCACAGATTTACTTGTTTTTGTTTTTAATTGCCAGTGCTCCTATTCCTTTCCTCTTCCCTGCTTGATCCTCTCCCCCCTCCCCCAGTTTCTGTGCTGAATGTTTAAACCAGAGGTCAGTTTGGCTCCATGTGTTGTTTAAAATGCACTGCAGCTGAACTGTTAAATGAAACGATGGTATCAGCACGGACTGTATTAGGTCTGAGAGGATGGAAGGGAGCATAGATTATCAATAAATACCCAAATCAAAGTGAGCTTACTCTATAGATGTATTTTTTCATAGCGAACTAACAGTGTTTTTGAGCTCCAGTCCCCTTCTCATCACAGAGTAATGATCCCGTGTTCTCTCCTTTTCTTTCTTCTAACTCCCATAGCACAGCTTTTTCAATCCAGCATTCACTGCACATGTTCCAGTCATGAGGTTACAAAGCTGACATTGCAGTCTCAGCAGAGGTTATCTCTTTAAAATTCCCTAAAATTCCCCTTTGGCACATCCAGTTTGGCAGCTGGGTTTCTGTAGGAAACTGATGGAGCCGCCCCCTCCCCTTATGTCCTTTATAAAAATAGAAATCTATTAAACCTCTGGCCAGAAGGGCAGATGGGTAAGTACTCCCTCCAAAACAGACAGTGCTTCTTCCTCAGCTTTTGCCCCCAGTTTTATTCTCTCTCTAAAAAAAAAAAAAAAAAAAAAAAAAAAAAAAAAAAAAAAAAGATTTTTGTACTTCAGAGACAGCTAAGTAGTAAAAATACCTGCTTTTAAAATTAAAATGCAGCTTGCTTCTTACGGTTTGGGACATGTGAATTCTCTGCTCTGAAGGGTATATACAGCTGCTGAGAAACATTGGCCTGTTTTTTGAAATATTTTAAATAGGTATGCAATGGCAAAATCAGGAGCTTAATTTAAACGTAGAAGCTCATTCCTGAACAGTGTTGTTGCCAGTAAGAGAAAGACTCGCCAAACCAAATGGGAGATTGAAGCATCAAACTACCAACATCCCACAGTGATCACTGACCTAATAATATTCAAAACCTAATCAAAACAGATATTGGCCTCTTGCATTAAAAATAAAAATTAAAAAAATCAACTTTATTTTCCTCATAAATATGTCCCTGGAATGCTTTAATTGTTTCTGCTTCCTGCAAGGCATGAGAGGAAAGAGGTGTGTGTGTGTGTCCCTCCCCTTGGGTGCCATCCTTGGTGAGAGCTGCAGTGACTGCTTTGCTGCATAAAATGGGTTATGTTTTATGGCTGGATGTCAGTGTCTGAGCTGAGGAGGCCCGAAAAGCCCATGTCCTCCCTGAAAGCCAAGGAGAAAGGCTTCTCTTGTAGTTTTGCTTTGAGCTTGCAGTGTTCTTTGTGACACCTGTATCACTCCTCTGGGGAGCTGGGAGCTGTTAGCTTGTGTATGCTGTGCTTTTTAGCAAAGTGGAAATGGTGGATTTGAATTCACGGGATGAGGAGAGTCCAGGAAAACCAAAACCAAGGACCCTGCAGTTAAGTAGCTGCCAAAGCCAACCCAACTGGTAGCTGCAGTGCCACTTCCCTTTTGTTGCCTCTGGGCTCATCTGGCTATGTTGAGTTGTTCCTGTGCACGAAGCCAGCAGGAGGCTGTTCATTAACTTTCTGCTATTTCAGTGTGGTAGAAAGGCTTGGGAGAGGATCAGACAATTTTTGGGACCAGCCATGGGGAGCTGACAGGCTAGGAGAGGAGAGAAGACAGCAGGGCCTCTGGAGCCACGGTAAGATTGGCATGGTGCTGTAGACCAGGTGTCTCTGTGCTTTAGCCTCTGAAGCCTTGTACAAAAGGGGAGCAGCCCCCACTACATGTATCCTGCTGTCTTCCTAGAAGAGAGTCCTGTTTTTTGTGGCACCTGCTGTCAGCAGACACCTTCATTCCTCAGATCCAGGGCGCAGAGGTGGGCACTGGGCATTCCCAGGGCAGGAACCCACTCTGGGGGCAGGTGAGGAGCTCGGGGGCATTTCACACCTACCTGTTTCCTGGGCTATAGCTTAGAATGGCTCCCTCCTGAGAACGTGAGCTTTTTCCAACACCACTGGAAGAGCTTAGCGCTCTGTCGGCCCTCTGAAGTACTGCAACAGCAACTGCTATTTTCACTGATGCTTGCCGTCTTTTGGAGGGCCCACCTCTGAATAGGCTCTCCTCAGCTCCTTGGTGGTCAACAAGAAATGACTACGTGCCCCTCTCGAATGATTTACACACAGCATTGCATTTTTTCACTGTAGGTTACCATGTAGGTTTTCTTGCTTTCATTGAGGAAAGCATTTGCTGCATGGCGTAACTCCATATTCGTCCTTGAATCAGCCTGAAGCACTTTTCTTCGTATGCTGCTCTTTAATGCAATGAATTGTCTAGATTGTTATGCTTACGATTTTCCCCGTTTCTAATTTTCCCACCTCTTTCTTACTAAGATCTTGATAATGGGTTTGTCATAGGAAACAACTAAGTGATGTTGTTGTCCTCATCTTCCTCTATCTCCATGTGAATTTGCTTAAAAGCAAAAAAAAACAAAACAAAACAACAAAAAAAATAGAATGGTTCTAATAAACTGAACAACGAAAGAAACTACATTTTTATGACTAAACTGGGAGAAAAATTGTAGCACATCATGTGAGCACTTGCAGTGCATTTCAGTGCAAATTCAGATGAGTTAACATAGATTTCCCTTTGCCACACATGTAGAAATACATTTATGTAACAACAAAAAAAATATTGACAGTCTCCTCATACAGCTTTTTTGGTAAAGGGAGTTTCGTAGCAGTAATCTGTAATGAGAAGTGAGAATGCAGAGGACTGAATATTCAGAGACTGTGGGGTGGGGGAGGAGTTAGGATTATTTTGGAAGTGAAATGAGGAAGGTGTGGGGTCCTTACTTGTATAGCACTGACATCTTCAATCACCTTTCTGAACAAGCTTAAGTCTGGGTGCCTTTTGTATTTAGCAGTATAAGACAAAGGCTACCTGGGACACCTTTATTATACGAAAGTAAGATGAACTGCTCTGCTTCCTGCTTGACTGTTACTTCTGGTGAAATACACTGAACCAGACAGCTCCCACCACTCCTTACAATCTGTGTGTCTTTGAGTAAAAAGCCAAAGTTGATTTGGTTTCTTTGTTTTTAACTGAAAGATTTCCCCTTAATGCAGCTGTTTTGACAGAAGACACTCTTACAGACTTTACAGTTTGGAAGTATTGAATGCTCCTGATAGATCCTTTTAAGTGTTTTAAAGTGCATAATTGGGGCACTTGAGCATAAAACTACAATTATACACTTGTGTGTTAATTTCGTGTACAGATAGATATGACTTCAGTCTGGACATAAATGAGAAGGAAGCATTTTACTGAGTGTAAGAATTTGTTTTGTGAATGCTTAAAAAAAAAAAAAAAAAGTATATTCAGATAGTAGCCTGAAATGACCAGACTTGTTGGGGTTTTAAGCTTCCAAGAAAGGGAAGGAGCATGCATAGATACAGTGAAAATGCTCAAATGTCTCGAAAGAATAGTATTACAAAGGTTGATGAAACACAATATTTGAGTTGGAGTTAACTTAACAACAACAACAAAAAATTATTGGGGTGGCAGACTGACTGAATGAACTTGATCTTTGATTCTACATAGTTTTTAAGTGGGCTATTTTAAATTAATCAGGACAGGTCATTTTTAGTGAGTGATGTTACAACTATAAAGTGGCTTGCTTGTTTTTCTGTTCTATTTTGAGGATAATGTTACATGAATTGCATTATCAGTATTCAGATACTTATATTTAGCAGATCTTTCTAAGACTTACTTGTGGTAACCAATACGAGGAATAATTTACAATAATCATCTTAGCCTGAGTATAATAAAAATGTAATTATTTAAGGAATTATTATGTGCTATATGGTTTCAACTACGATTTCATAAGATTGATGTCTTTGATGTTTCTGTCAGGGATCTTTTGATGTTTTCCAGTGCTAAGTAATAGGTCAAATTAAATAAGAGAAGTGGAATATTTCAAATATCTAAACTCTGTGAGTATAGGGAGGGGTTTGAAAATTTTCTTAAAAATACTTGCAGCAACATTTGAAGTCAGAACTGTATTATAGTTGTAATATGTAGTGTTTTGGCCGATTATGTAAGTGATCTTATTTAAGAGGCTGACGTTTTTTTCCTGTTCCAAGTAGAGAAAGGGAGAGAAAAACCAGCACAGAGAAAACTTACATATTTTCTTTTTTTTTAATTGCTGATGTTTTTTTAAAGATAGTTTGGGATAGGGGCTGCTTTGTTTTTTGTTTTTTGGTAGGAATGTTAGTGTTGAAGGACTGTACCATGGAATGGGATCCGGATCTCAGGCAGTTAATGTATTATCATCCAGCACAGAGTTATGCTGGGCTGGTGGAGACGTAATCAAATTCTCTTTTCCAGTTGGTTCACCCGATCAGCCTGTTTGCCTCAGAATTCCTTGCTGTGGGGAATTTTTAGTGTCCAGATAAAAAGTATGATTTTGATCTTGCTTTAGCAGAGGAAACTAGCAGAGTTTGGACTGTACAAATGACTAAATTTGTCACAGAAATTGCTGAAACTAGATGATAGCTGTGAGAGGTTATGCCTGTTCCTTTTGCGTTGACCTTTTGTGCTGTGGACACTATTTGGGGTTTGAGATCCATAATGAGAACACAAAGAGCTGTAAATCTGCTCTCCTAGTGCATGTACATAGCAAGTTTTTTGTGATTAGAAGTGTGATATCCCTTAGAAAAATGAAGGGCTAGAACTGGCAATGATTTGCTTGCATAACACCAACCTACTGCTGTGCTGGTTCAGAGCCTGGCCCAGGAGGCAGAGCTAACCCGAACATGGAGATCTTGTCAGAGATCAACAGAAGCTGGATGTGTCCCTTGCCTGTTAACTTCGCGCAGACTCTAAATTGAAGTATGTTTAGAGCAGCTTGACATTATTAAATCACAGAATCTCGGAACAGTTGGGACTGGAGGGGATCTCTGGTCAAACTGCCCTGCAGGGCCGCTCAGAGCAGGCTGCTCAGGACTGTGTCCCAGTGGCTTTTGAGTATCTCTGAGGATGGTGACTTGCAACCTTTTTGGGCAGCCTGCTCTAGTACAATAAAAAGATGTTTCCTAATGTTCAGACAGAACCTTCTGTATTTATTTGTGCCCACTTCCTCTTGTCCTGGCACTGGGCACCACTGAAACAAGCCTGGCTCTGACTTCTTTGCACCTTACCTTCAGGTTTTTATATACATTGAGATTCCCCAGAGCCTTCTCCAGGCTGAACAGTCCCAGATTTCTCAGCTTTTCCTCACAGGAGAGATGCTCCAGTCCCTTAAATATTTTTGCAGGCCTTTGTTGGGCTCTCTGTGGTAGCTCTCTTTTGTACTGAGGAGCCCAAAAGTGGTTGGGCCTCCCCACTGATGAGCAGATGGATGACCTTCCCTGACCTGCGGGCAACACTCCTTCTAATGCAGCCTGGGAGTGCACTCACAGTTCTTGCCCCAGGGGCACATAAGTGGCTCATATTCAACTTGTTGTCCACCAGGAGCCCCAGATCCTTTTCTGCAAAGCTGCTTTCCACCTGACTGGCCTCCAGCATTTAGTGATGCCTGAGGCTATTCCTCCCCAGGTGTGGGGTTTTACACTTCCTTGTTGAACTTTGTCAGCCTGTCAACCGTGTTTCTTGGGCCCCTCTTCACCTCCACAGTCAAATGGGACTCCTCCAAGCAGTTTCTTCAGAGAACAAAATCAGCTCTCCTGAAGTCCAGGACTGTGATCTTACTTTTTTTAGCACTCCTCCATCTTCTCAGGATCCTAAACTCCACTGTCTCATGGCCATTGTAAGGCAGCCTTCAACCTTCACGTCACCAACAAGCCCCTCCTTGTTTGTGAGGACGAGGTCTAGCCAAGCACCTCTCCTTGTTGTCTGGACATTGCCATCGATGCTGTACAGGAACTGCATGGATTGCTTATGCCCTGCTGTGCTGTCCCTCCAGCAGATGCTGAGGTTTTTGAAGCTCCCCATGAGGACTGGGGCTTCTGAACATGGGTCTGCTTCTAGCTGTGTGTCTTCCTGGCCAGGTGGCCTACAGCAGATGTCCACCCCTTGTTGCCCATACTGGTCTGATCATCAGTCTTTACTCCTCGTGATCTGTCCCCAGGTAGAGCTCAATACATTCTAGCTGTTCTTCCATATAGAGGACCACTCCTTTTCCTCATCTTCTGAGCCTGTTGTTCCTTAAAAGCTTGTATCCCTCCCTTGCAGCACTCCATGCAGGAGCCATACCCCCGTGTCTCCATGATCCCAACAGGATCGTGGCTCTGCAGCTGCACCCAGATCTCCTACTCATCGTGTTTATTCCACATGCTGTATGCTTTCGTGTGCAGGCACTTGAGAGAAGCACCCCAGCATGCTAATTTCCCACAAAGGGTCTGTCATTTTTTTCCCTTTGTGTTCACCATATTTCTCAAGGGCCTTGGAGCCCCAAGAGGGTGGAAGAGTGGCACCTGCAGTTCTGTAATGTCAAAAGTGAGGCGCTAGAATGCATAAGCAAACACATCCATCACCACAGGTGTAATCAAGTGGACAGTGGTGGGGTGGGGGTGTGGAAAGAGCAATAAATAAGAAAGTAGAAGATAAACAGCCATAAGAGAGAGAAGAGAGTGCATGCATTGTGAAGATCTCTGGAACTCCATAGTCTAGTGAAACTCAGGAAGTTTGGGTAGAAAGAGAAGAAGGGTGTGGGCTGCTAAGGATTACACAGCACCATTCCCTGTAGAAAATATTTTATATTATTCTCTTGCTGTTTTTAAGAGGTATAGTGAAGGGCTCTGTAAATGATCCCAGGTGATTTAGCTCTGAAAGCCATTGAACTTAGATATAGTAAGGACAGTATTCATCAAGATTGATATCTTCAGAAAAGCGTATGAATGAATTAGAAAGCAGTCACCTTCCCTCTTGAAAGAGACTGGAAGAAAGGAAGAAAACTCAAGGATGTGCAAGATACTGGGTAAGCAATGGTAAACAGGGTGTGTGTGCATTTTTCCTTTTCCCGCTACTGCAATTAAATAATAATCTTTGCATTTCTTCCAGCTACCAAGATCGTATGCCAGAAGAAATGTAGAGTGAAAGGGATTTTTGAGTCTCCGGTACTAAAGCGTTGCGAGTCTTTCTGTGTATAAATACATAAAAATGGAGCATTATTCATGCAGTTAGATTACCTGCTATTCAGACTCAACCCATACCTCTCATTTGTGTTCCTTGCTTTAGAAGGTTTGAATGGCACCGCAAAGCTTGTCTGAAGAAAAATGTTTGCGTGTGTATTTTTTAACCAATTTCTTTAACCATCATATGAGAAATAGAGGTCAGAACTGTTGCCACTCTGTTTCCTGGAGAATAAATGGTAGATAAAAGATTTGGGGACCTAAGATTGTTGTATAGTCTATTTGTAGATGCACAATAAGTTCCCTGTAATAAATTATTTTTAGACGATTAAAAGTCAGGTTAAATACAATTTTTTGCATTTTTCTTTGGTTAATGGCTGTTGTTTCATAGGTAGGTTTCATGTTATTAATGCTGTGAGTGGTGAGACATCTTGTATGCTTTTTAATGAAGCACCAACCATTGGGGACACCATAGGAATCAGGAAGAGCTGGCATTGTTTGTGGCAGTTGTGATGTGCTTTTTTTATATTGGTTGGAAAAATGAAAATGAAGTACTTAAGCAGATAACATGATCCCTTTTAATTGTTTTGATTGTTTAAAAAAAAAAAGGAAAAAGAGGAAGGCAGAGGATAAGAATAGATATGTGACTCATTTAAGTGTGTGTGTATATATAGGCACTATGATTTCTCTCTATTTTTAATACAATATATCAAAATAGCTCTTCTGAAAAAAAACTGCAAATTTTCAATATTCTTCATAGTATTGGTCTGAGGGGATGAATATGACAGTATGGAATTCTGTTATTAGAAATTATCTTATTTTCATCCCTTCCTTTACAAAAAGGACCGAATGTTGCATTAGTACAAACTGTAATGCAATGTACAAATCAGCAATATCAGGCTCTTGTGTGGGAAAAATTTCTTCCTATTGTTTTAGACTCAGCTGTTTACCTCTCCCTTGAAACTAATTTTAGCTCATCTAAAACATGCAAATTTTTTTTTTATTTTTGTTTGTTTGCTGCTTTTAGGGGAAGGTGGGAGTAGGAGGTGGTTGTGATATTGGCATAGATTTAGCATTTACAGCAGAGGTAGTTTTCATCAATTTCTGACAAGGGAATCAAAGTGTTCTTTTTTGGAAGGAGAGATATTGCTTTTCCTTATAAATGATTGACTATTTTGTGGTGGTAGTCTTTATTTATTTGGCTCTTATCATGAAGAATAGCAAACTTATTCAAAATCTCAGTACATCAAAAATATGTCAATACATAAAACATAAGTACTATTCCATACTACAGTCTATGCAAAAAACTATGTTAATAAGATGTGAAGGCTGCATAGCTAAGAAGTCAGAAAACATAAATGATAAGATTCTAGCAGCCACATTAACTGAGCCACATTTCACATCCTCTATATTTTATGAAATGCCTTTGACAACATAAATCAGAAATAGAAGGTGCTATATATGTGCAACATGGCTCAGTTAATGTTACTTTTGGAACCTTAACATCTATATTTTCTGACTGGAGAGTTTTTTAATCATGTAATCTTAGTAGTTTTTTACATTCTATTTTTTTATAGTTTCTCTTTTTTTGAAAGAGAGGAAAATTGCCTGTACTAATAATGGGTTAGCTCGTGTTGCTTTGATTTAAGCTACAGTAAAAGGCAGTATATAGAGAGCACCTCGTGACAGGTACGTATTTGATGCCATATACATTGCTCTGACAGGTAGTGTAATCATGCCGTTGCGCACCCTTTGAGGAAAAGGGGTCTGTAGACACGTGTTTGAAGTCCTGTCCTTTCTGTCCTGCACATTACAGTAGTACAGGCGATGACTGCATTGCAGACTGCAGCGTATTGTGAAGATACTTGAGCTACCTTTTTAAATGAACTGGCTTGTGTACAAGAAGCATCCTGTCTACAAGAGCGTGGATCTACGCGTGACCTAGTTCACCCTTCTACAGAGCAAGGCAAATTAGCCTAGCATGGCTTTTGGTGTAGGCTTCTTCCAGTAGCTGAGCTAGTTTGCAGATCGGTGTGCTGCACTGCAGTCTTCAACATAGACGTACATTTAATGACTCTGCAAAATCTGCTCCCGTGCACGTTCTGGAATCAGGACTGTTGTGCTGCGGCATAGAAACATGCCTCCTACCCCTTTGCTTTGTGGCCCTGGGTCAGGGTAGGCCAACATTAAGCCCAATATTAATATTTTAAAGGCTCTTAATAAGATTTTGAAGTTCACACTTCACTGTAAAGGCAAGCAGTCTAGGAAAGACAGTAACATAAGAGAACGTTGTGACCAGTGTATTCTCAAAAGGTCAAAGATGTAAGCGATAAGTAGTAATAGAATTTATAGAATGTATGAATAAGATGCCTTAGCACTGGGATTTCTGATTTACTTCTGATTAATAGTCTTGGCATTAACACAGAGCTTTTACTCGATTTCCTTTCAGATTTTTTTTGCCATTGTGAGAAGGATTTGTAGCCTTCATTAGGACTGTATGTGCGCAAGCACACTGGGGTTCGACATAGTTATTATACCATGGTCCCCTTTCTGAAATCACTATAACAGTCTCTATTGCCACTGAATGTATGCTGAAGGATTTTCTTGTGCTGCAAGCATGCTACGCTTTCTCTTACTGTACTGCAGTTAAACATACTGCTGAAGACACGTGCTTACCTGAACTTGAAGGTTCTAGATACAAGCTGAATTTTTTTTTTTTTTTAAGTGAAAGAGAGTGATAACTTGCCCATAAAATTTTCTAATCAAATGTATGGAGAAATGCATGATTTGAATGTGTGGGGAAAATACTTTTGTTTTGGTGGAAATCTGGCTTTGGAAGTGTAAGATTGAAGGAGTAAATATTTCACATAAAACTGGTGATTTTCTGAAGGTTTGATGGGAACTGAGTGACAACTTTCTTTACAGTTAATACTGAAGTCACCCCTGTAAAATTAAAATAACTAGGATTAAATTTGGATGTAGCATTTGCTGACTGCAAGAATGTACTGTTTTAACTCCTCGAGTGAATTACCAGGTGTTTTTTTCCCTGCGGGGAATTCCAATCGCTATACATTTTGTATTTTAATTTCTACGTAATTACAGTGTTATAGTTGCTAGGAAAGTGGAATGTTACTGATGATTACTTTTCTGAAAACAGTACTTATTTCACAATGTTTGGATCTATTTCCCTGTTTCTCAGCAAAGTAGGTCATTGCATCAAGTAGTGTCACCCTTCCCTCTGACTGTCAGCCCTGCCATTGGAGTTATCTTTCTGGAAATGTGGCTTAATGCTAATCAGGCCAAACACACCGCTTTTGGGGATTTTTGTATTATGACAGTATGGTTCAAACTTCTGAACTGTGCTGTTGCCTGCTAGTGAAGTTATGCAGGGTCTGTCCACATTTTTGGGCACCAAATAGACTGCATGCAGAAGCAATGGCCAGCCAGTGTTGCCAGGACCCTTTCCTTGCTGTGAGCATCTCTTGGTGACTGAGATGTTCAGGTAGGTCCCCAGGTGTCTTGGCAGAGCTTTTTGTGTTAGGGGACATGTAAAGTTTCTTCCATTATTGACTGGATCTACCCATTAGGATGATTAAAGAGTGTAGTAGCTGCATACTGCTGTTATTATTAGTGTACCTGTGCTATCACACTAATTCTGTTGCATTTTAATTTTTTAAAATTATTATAATGACTGTAATGCTGTCTAATCATCCTTCACCTTTGACATCAGTTATGGATTATGCATGCAAAAAATTGCTTAAAACTTCCATTACTATCAAGGTATTACCTGGACAAAGAATGTCTGCCACAAGACCCCTTGTTCAAGCAAGAATTAAAGATAATGGGCTAAGTTATGGGTTTAATTGGATTTCTCCCACCTCTTCATTCTGGCTGCCAATTTTGTTCCTCTTTTATTCTCCTCCTTTTCTTTCTTTGCAGTCAGAGTGGCTTAATCACTGATGGTCAGTCATACTTCTCCCCAAATAATGCTGCTGGTACTGTGCAAGTCAGATAGGAGGCGAAGCAATTATTACAGTTTCTGTGCTTGCCTAGAAATAGATTGAAACTGGGATCTGTTCTTGCTGTAATGTCCCAAGAACGTATGTGTTACCACAGGCATGCTGAAGTTTCCCAAAGGCTGGTCACCTGTGTTGTGTAGGCCACAAGGAGCGTGGGTGGAAGGGAGAAAGGGAGGGAACAATTACCTTAAGAAGAGAGATGATGCTTGGGTCATTCACTCCAGGCATTGTAAGTAATTGGCTTCAGATTTGTTTTGTTCTGGGGAGATTTTAATTAAGCTTTTTTTATATGCTGTTTAATAAACATTTGTCCATAAGCGGTATCTTGTGATCCACATCAGTAAAGCAGGAGGATTAATTTGCATGTTGTTGTTTGTTATTTATTTAAATAGCCACAGAAATTATACTGAGCCTTCTACTAAGGCAGCTGTGATGGGTCGCTGCACTGTATGTACGACATCTAAAAGTACATGTACTGTCAGGATTATTTTTTTTTTTGGGGGGGGGCATGTGGGGAGGTCTTGTTTGTGCTTTTTTCTTTTATTCCCCTTGAAACAGCTTGGGCTGGGAGAACATGGAGGAAAATTTTGATGTAAATAACTGACACGTAAGGTCAGAAGAGCTCAGTACCCTCTTTCACACCACTGTCTGGAAGCAGGGATAGCTTTTAAGGGCTTGGAGCAATCTCCCAGCTTCTGGCAATAAAGGTGTTATTGCCTCTTCGGGTTACTTAATTTGGTACCGAGGTATCTTGCAGGCCAAAGCTCCCTTGCCTTCTCAAGGGAGACAAAGAAGTATTGCAAAGAGACAATCAGAACACAGGGATGGCCACGCTGGGTCAGATGAAGGTTTCATGTAGCCCCGTATCCCATCTCCAGCAGCAGCTCTAATTGGATGCCTAGAGAAGAGTCAGAGCAAAGCAAGCATGTGATACTTCCCCCAGTGCTCTTCAAGCCTCCAGCTGTTTTCAGCTCAGAGACTTTCTGAGCCAGATGTGGCTCTGTATATTTGGTAACCCTCAGAGGATGTATCTTCTCTGAAATTGTCCAGTCTTTGCTTGAGCCCACGTGAACTTTCAGTTTTCAAAACACTCTCTGGCAAGGAGTTTCAGATGCCTGCTACCTCTGACTGGAGACCCTGCCTGTGAGGTTTACTTCTACCAGCTTCATTTAATGCCTTCTGCTTGTTGTGTTGGGCAGGGTGGTTGTTAGCTTTCTATCATATTCTCATTTCTCAGTGTCTTTTTCAGACTTGAAGGGCTCTAGCTTGCTCTGCTCCTTGCATGGACACTGTGCTATACCTTTGATTCCTGTAGCATTTCTCGGAACCTTTGTGTTTGACCCTTCCTAATAAATTGAAGAAGTCAGGAGGGATTTTTCCCTTGCAAAAGCTATGTTGATGTTTCGTAATTCTCATCTTCGTTCTTGCTTGTACTCATTTATCCTGTACAGCCATCAATCCTTTACAGTCTTAAATTCCTCAAATCTCTCTTTAAAAAAAAAAATAAATAAAATATTTGAGTTCTCGCATACCAATGCAGCTCTGAGTTAGAGGTTACATACCATCATTCATAATTCAGCTATTTCATTCTTGAATTCATTTAGACCTCTGGGATGTATCGTCATGAGCATTTCATACTGTTCATTTGTCAGTTTGTTCCATGAATAGCTCCATCATATTCAGGCACATTCTTTGAGTCCCTCACAAAAAAGGACTCCAGCATGGGAACCTCCCAAGATTTTTCCACAGTGCACACTAGTGAAGAAAAAAAAATCATTAAGCTTCTCTGTGATGTCCTCATTTTCTCTGAATCTCCTTTGATACCTTGATCATTACTTGGCACTTCAGACTTTCTGGCAGACCTCCTGCTCCTGATGTGTTTGAAGAAATGATTCATTACTCACTTGATTCGCTTTCCTAGCTGTTTCTCCAGTTCCTTCTGGCCTGCCTTATTACATGTGAAGTGCCAGAGTTTACATTCTTTTTTGTTTTCTGCATTTGGACTTGGTGTGTTGGCTTATTGAAGGACGCCTTTTTGCTTCTGGAAACTTGCTATGAGCCACGCTGATGTCCCTTTGCTCTTCTCAAGTCTTTCTTAAGAGGTGGCGAATATCAGTTCTGCGCTTTCCACGTGGTGGTTGTTAACCAGCTTTGATGCTGCCACTCAGGTTTTATTTATCCCAGCTGGCTGTTGGAGCTTCCTGAGTTGGGTTCCACTTGCTCAGTCTACATGCAAGCAGTTGCAGTCTCCCACTGCCACTTGATGCCCTGCCTTCGCTGATCTCTCGCGGTGTGCTGCTGTCAGTGTCACCACAGTCTGGCCAACCCTGGTGGCCCCAGCACTCACTCTTGGTTTTCGGAACAAACTCGAGGTTTTTGGAATTCTACTGCTCTGTGAGGGGGAGTTCTGTTTTAATTTATCTCTAAACTCTGTAGTATATACTACTACGATCTCACCAGCTGTCTTCCCTATGTATTTGTGTCCTGGCATGATGCAGAATAGTGTCCTGCGAATCGCCTCCATTAACCAGCTTTCTCATGGGACTACGGTTAGTGCTTCTGTTTGTGGCTTGATGCCCCAGTCATCCAGTTTCTCTTCTACTCTCACTCTTGTGTAGAAGGCAATGTTGGGTTTACTACTTGTTACCCTGTTTAGTCTGCAATCTGTCTGTCTGTGTGCCTGTCTTCATTCTTTGATTCTTCTGACCAGCTTTACTTGATAACCCAGTACCTCCATGTTGTCATTTGCAATACCAGTGTCAGGCTTTTGAACCGTGTGTTTCTAAACCCTTCTCTTCAGCTTAGAAGTCCGCTTTCTTGATTCTTAGGTATCAGCAGTCTGAATCCTACGTTGAGGTGAGCTCTGTACTCCTATACAAGTATCTTTATTCCAGAAGTGCTCCAGTTCCTTCTGCTTTCTTGACTTCTTGCTTTGTCATCATCATGTCAACCAGGCATCGAGATTCTTTCACCCTCTTCCTAGTAGCCCATATTTAGCTGTCAGCATCTCTTTCCTTTTCTTCCCAATGCTACTGGGGCCCAGATGGACTGCAGCATAGGTTTCTCCTCAACATTTCCTAGGAACCAGTCCAGGCTCTGTGGCCTTTGCAGCTGACAAGGAAATCACCTTATGGTCCTCTGTCAGGTCCCAGACTCCAGCTGCCTGTTTGCTTGGTGAAACTCTTTTCAGTTTGCATTCTGACTGGCTCGCTTATACATCAGCAGAGGAAGAGGGTGTTTGTCAAAAACAGTACGTGTGGTCATACAAAAATGCCAGGGATGGAGGAAATTGAGAAACTGATGTGCAAGCAAGGAGAGGAAGTGTTGACGTGAGGAGTTAGCAAGAACTAGGACTACCAGCTCCTGGCAGAAGTAGTAGTAACAGATCAAGGTGTGATGGTTTAAAAACAAAACAACAGCAACGAAAAAAGAAAAACCCCAAACACCTAAACATATGTTGAAATTTAACTTTATATTGTGATTATTGCCTTGTAAATATTACTGTATTGTTGAGTGAATACCATAAGCTAACTTTAGGTAAAACAGGTATGTGTTTGTATGTTGAGTAAACAGATTTATCAGAGTATCAGAGTCTTGGTGGGAACAAGTTCGAGATCAAAGCCTCTCAGATGCACTCAGATATCCAAGACGCTTGCTTAGGGCAGAGATGTGCAGGACCAATGGGAGATCTATTGCCCATGGGGGGGAAATCCTACATTGCATGTCGTTCACCTGAAACGCTATAAATACCAGTGTTGGGGGAGAAAACAAGTATCTAGAATAGGGGCAGATAATACAGATACAATTTCAGGAGCTTACTGAAAGTCTGTTGTTTTTTTTAAATATCTCATGAAAATGTCAATGTCTATTGATACAAGGCTTAATGCCTAAACTGTAACAGAAAACTTCATCTGATAAATTGTAATGAGCTTGATCGTGGTTATAATTTAAATTCTAAGTGTGCAGGGAAGATTTCTTAGTGTATGATACATGTGCTGATTTGTCTGTTAACAGGAGTTTTTAACAGTTTATTTTGTTATTTATTTTATTTGCGTTATGCTCTTTTTTTTTTTTTTTTTCCTTAAGATTTACCTCTGCGGGGGCAGGAGAAAAAGATTGAAAGAGAGAGGAAAGACAAAAACCTACCAAACTTTAACCTTTACACACACACACACATACAAAATTAAACACATGTATGCACAAAAGCTAAAAATGTGAGGGTTTTGTGCAAAAAAAAATAATCACCAAAAGCCAGTATTTTATTGCTCCAGAAAAATGGCATTTCCGTCAATGTCTATTTTAGAGTTGTGCTATCCAGCTCTGCTTTTGGGTCAATGTACCAAAATGATTCCTCTGTAGATTTGGCTCAGCGGTGTGCCTATGGAGTGCAAACTTTAAAATGACTGCCTCTGTATTTTAAGACTGGACATTTTGGGATGGTGATGTTCAGAAGGATACCATTTTCCTTAGAAATCCTTCCTGAAAAGGGAACCTGTATAGAGAGCACTCCGGCTTGCTCCTCTTGCTCAGGCGAGAGGATCTAAGGGCTTGCAATAACTCTGAGGTACAAGAGCAGGGATGGGTGGGTCGGGGCTGCAGCTGAGGATATCACACCTAGCCTGGTTAAAGTACAGCTGTAACTGAGCTCGGCTTCGTGTCTCCTATATCTCGACTCATGTATTTGCTCTGCTTGGCTCTTCCAACAGATACCGCCCCAGTATGGTCAGCAAGGCGTGAGCGGCTACTGCCAGCAGGGCCAGCAACCGTACTACAACCAGCAGCCGCAGCACCTGCCGCCCCAGGCGCAGTATCTGTCGCAGGCCCAGCAGAGGTACCAGGCCCAGCAGGTAAGCGCCGTCCCGGAGTGCAAAATGCTTTCTGCAAGGCACACAAAACCCGCCTGACCTCTTTTCCAGATAACACTGGTATAAACAAAATCAAACTCATGCGGAGTCAGACAACATCCTTCTGAGAGGTCTTTGGGCATATACATACTAATACATGCACACACACTTTCAGGATTTATTCTGTATCAGTTTTTTCTTTAATAAGGCTAGCATTTATACCCCAGCAACTATTCATTCTGCATTTAAAAACAACCAAGTTGCTTGATCAGATGTCAGTGGAGGCTGAAGGTTTTCCTTGTTTTTCACGTTTTCCCCTCACAAGGCAGATGCTGAGAGCTCTAATATGGTCACTGTTTTGTTCTTTGTGTTGTTTCATTTTTGAGGATAGATGAGTTCAAGGCATTTTGCAGCTGCTTTGCCAGGGGAGCTGCTTAGGAGCTATTTTTATAATTGATATCACAGCTATTAATTTGAATGTTTTCAGTTTGCCCATCCAGGTAGTAAATCTGCATAATTCAGTACCACCGCCATTCTTGAATTATGCTTTCTGTGTTAGCTGTTAAAATTCATTTTAAATGATTCTATTTTTAACTAAGATCAGAACTGGTAGTATATGGGTCTGCTTCCTGGAGCCTGAGAAACACTCAGATTGTAGATACCGAACAAAATGGATGTCCATGGCTGATACAACTGTAACGTGTAGGCTAAGGTCTGTCTGCAGCCTCAGCTCTGTTAATCATGGAGAGCTGATCTGGAAATGGAAGGATGAAGCTAAAGCATGCTCACCATCCTGGGAAATCTAACAAAAGTAAGTTGCTCAAGACTGGGTATTAGTGAAAGCATCAGCACTTGCTGCGGATCACTGGGGAATTCTGTCAGGCATGGCTGATTAACATTTTGTGATAATGCTGGTGCAAAGAAGAAATCTCAGCTTGAAATAAAAATAGTGTACAAAATAAACTTAACAAAAGATGCCATGAGGTAGGAATGATACAGGAAGTTCCCCTCCTTTGATTTTAAAATAAAGCTATGATAATTTCACTGTGTAATTACATGTTAATTTTTCTTCATCTACATTTTAAAATTCCATTGAGAATTAACTTTTTTTCATTAAAATGCTGGATCGTTTATGAAATAGAATTCTTAATTGTGTCTGTGATATCCTTTAAATGTCATACCTTTCCATCTTTTGGATTATACGTAACTCACTTTAAATATTGCAGTTGTCTTTAAATTTAATTTTATTCCTTTTTACTTCAGCATTGAATACTTAAATTCTTTATAACTTGAAAATACTGTTCATGAGTGTCTTGGTAAAGTCTTAGCTGATAAAGTCCTAGTAATACAGCCAGTGAGTGAGAAGAATCACTGTTTACACATCACAGTTTGTGAAACTGATATGTTTATTCCTGCCTTGGACACCTCATCATATTTTAAATATCATATTTTAAATATTGTCAGTTGAATGGATTGAGTATTTTAGTTTAAAAGCATACAAAACTTGCTGACTATACAGAACTTACAAAATAGCAAGATACTGATTTATATGTTGTAGTGGGTTTACGTGGCAAGGTTTTGGTAGCAGGGGGCCATAGGGGTGGTTTCTGTGAGAAGGATCTAGAAGCTGCCCCATGTTTGGGAAGGGCCCCATTGTTTTCCAGAGCTGAGCCAATAAGCATTCCAATTATATGATTTTTTTGCTATTATAGGCAGTAAAGTGAAGGCTTGTGCAGTGAAGTGAAGGGTATCATAGAAAGAGGGTAAAGGCAAAGTGAGAGTAAAGCCTCCCATATGTTATGGCCTTCAGAGTACTGAGATAAAGAGGAAGAAAGGGAGATACACAGGTAGAAGATAGCAGCCTTGCTGTAGACAAACTGTACTTTGAGGATCCTGAGAAAGCTCAGGGAAGATCTTACTGCTGTTTACAACTTCCTAATGGGAGGATATACTGGAAAGCACAGCCAAGCTCATCTCAGAGCTGCACAGTGGAAGGACAAGATGCAATGGACACAGGCTGAGGAATGGGAGATTTTAACTCTGTAAAATAAAAAAAACAACAATACAATTAAAATATTGAGCCAAAGAGACTGGAATCTCTATCCTTGGAGATGCTCAAAATTTGACTGCACAAGATCCCCAAGCACCTTGTTCTTGCTAGCTAGACTAGTTCTTGTGCTTGCTCGTTAGACTAGTTTGGAACCAGAGGCTTGACTACCTGACCTCTCTCTGAAGGTCTCTCCAAAACCTAAGGGACTCCGATTTAATATTAGCTTTACATATTTTAAATATAACATAAAAATAAGCTATGAGGTCATATAATACCTATTTAACTAGTTAGTGTATTTTTTCTCCCCCGCTCTATTAAAATACTATTTCCTGTTTATTTGATTCAGTCAATTAGAAAATGTGGGACAATCTTAATTATAGCGACTGGTTCTGCCATCCTTAGTTTTGCTCTTTTCATCCTGAAAATGAACTTCATCCATGTCTTCTGTATTCCATTAACCATTTCATTGTCTTTTTTATATTGATTTTGTTGGGTTTTGCACTCAAAATTTGTATTACTGTGTCGTACTATTGAATTGTCACAACTTTGAGGAATGTGGAAGTCAATAGTTTCAGCATATTAGCCTCAAGAAGAGAAGCTGGCCTCTGAAGATGTTTTTGCTGCATGCTGGCTAGCCTGAATCATATGAAAGCTGTAGACTTAAAAGTATTTTTCCTGGAGAGCATGGATGGATTGTGAACCAAGAGGAGATCACTCTAATAATATTGAATTATTTCATGGGAGCCCCAGCCATGGATCAGTGCATTATTACTCTGAGTGGTCTACAAGTACATAACAAATAGGTTGTCTCTGCCCCCCAAATGTTTACAGACTAAATAGTAAATGTGGCAACAGGTGAAGTCAGATCAGTAAGGGAGGTATAAATAGGAAAGACAGCAATGCTCAGAGTAGCAAACAGTGGTCTGAGACTTCAGAGATGGGAACAACCTGTCATTGGTGTGTGGGCTAGTAACATGGAAGGCGTTCATTCGGTTGATTCTCAAATTAGGATATTCCTTTTATTGCACTGAAACAACAGAAAACTGCATTTCAAGAACATGAATGTTTGCTTGATTCATGATCCTATACCTTGAACGATGGCCAAATGCTCATTAGCTTTAACAAGAGATGTTTTTTTCTTTCCCAGTGTTGGAAAATGCTGACTGTAGTTACCTGCCCTCTAGACAAGGGAAATCAATTTGAATTAAAAAAAGAGAAAAGTATTAATTTTGAATAGAAAATGCAATTACTGTGAATGATTGAGGTTTGGGTGGCACAAACTCTCCCAATTAGTAATAGGTAAACAAGATTTTTTTTTCAGTGCACGTTGTTGTCAGGGAGAAACAAAAGATTAATCTGCTGCTGAAGGTACTGAGGGAGGAGTAAAAAATAAGGAAGACAAAATCTTTCTCATTGTCTTTTGCTGTAAAAAAATAAAAAATAAAAAATTAAGTTGGACATATTCCTCAAGGTTTCTTATATACATTGACATAGATTGACTGAGCTGATTTTTAAAGTTTCAGAATTGTATTTTCTAAAGTCTTAGTTGATATTAAAGGATTCCCAAATATAAGTACGTTTGTCCTATGCAATTTGATCAGTTTTTCTGATGTGGTCTGTGTGGGCATCCATGGATCCTATTCTGTGCCTGATGGACTGGAAGCTGAACTCGCTTGTAACGGGAGCAGCTGTGAGGTGAAGTTTCCTGTTGTTTTTAGGGTAAATAATCCATCTACATGATTGCATTGTTTGTGAAGTGAGTGTAATAGAATGGGTTTTACTTCCAGATAAAAAAGAGATGCCAGATTGGAGAAAGGGGTCTGCTGAGTAAATACCTTCTTTTCCCTACTTTTTCCAGTGTATTTGTTTTGGAGTTTATCAAACTGAAAGTAGGATTTATTTTGGGTAGATCGTGGGCTTTGTTGTGCCATCAGTTTCCTTTTATATAAAGTCCTGCAGTGTGATTTATCGAGTATTTTATTATGTGAACAAAACTCGATATGAGATTTCCTACAGATAATGTTTTATTTTTGCTCTGTTAGAACACGAGTGAGTTTCTGCAGTCAGGTGTAACTCGTAGTGTTGTGCCTCGGAATTGGTGCTCGTCTTCATTTCTCACGTATCATGGACGTGTGAAACCATTGCTCCTTTTCCTTGACTCACTTGAATTCAATATGCAATCTTGTCAATAAAAGTAAATGGATAAAATGATGTCTGGGTCTGTTCCAGTGACTTGTGATTTCCCATTCTTCAAATAAGCATAGAGGAGGAGAAGGAAAGCGGAATTTATTTGAATGTTTAAACTGTAAGCTGTTTAGATCTTTGTTAAATTGATTGCTTGGTGGGTAGGAAGGGAGTTTTGTGAGGGGTGATTTGATAGTAATACTGGCATAGTTTACTACAGAGCCATATTGTAAGCCAGCATCAGTCATCCCCTCTTTGAATCAGGAGCCTGCTGTGTTAAAAAAAAAATAAAAATGAAAACCATTAAAGGAAGAGCTTTGTTTTAAGCAAATTTATTGCAGTAGCAGCAGATTCATTGATCATTAGATATTGCCAGTAGATGTAGATATCTCCTTGTTTTAATTTTTTTTTTCTTTTACCTTTACTGCTCCTTAAAAGAAAAAAGACAAAGATATGTGTTATACTACTAGAGTGTTGCCCTTGGCAGGGTTTTTCATCTTGAAATGGCATATAAATGAATAAATGCTTCAGTTGTTTTTGCAGTTTTAAATCTTTTGCCATAACTAGAAGTGATATTTTGCTCAAGAATGTCATGTAATTGCAAACTTAAACTGTCATCATTAAACATTATTTTGTTAAGATAGTGTGATGTATATTTTGGGTTATTATGCTTTCCAAATGGCTTTTAAACAGCCATGTTTATATATTTTCTTGTTTTATGTAGCATGTGTTCGTACATATCAAGAGAGGATCGTGCCTTTGAGATTTAATGTGTAATTTTACGAGCTGGGACCACATCACTCTTTTGACAGATAAAGTAGATCTGAAAAATAATTATGGTCTCACTCTAGTTTAAACAAAAATGGTGATTTTATTCTACACCTGTTACTGTTACCCTGAAGTCATCTTGAGCTTGAAGTATTCCTGGAAGCTTTCTGCTCGCAAACTTGCAGGATAGAGCGGGATTACGCTGATCCCTGCGCTCTCAGGCAGGCACGAGATTAAAAGCAGAGGAGAGCCTGGCAGATCCTTGAGGTGCGGCAGGTGTGCGCGCTTTTCTGGGGCACTGCTCTTCCTGGTTAAGTGTGCATGAAGAGGCTGTGTGGATGTATTTTTAAACCATTCCTTTGTGGTTACCATGACTTTTTTATTAAAAAAAAAAAAAAGCCTTAAAGAAACAGGTCATTCAGGCTCAGTCTTTAGTCTGGTTTTCTTTAAAAGGATAAGATGTTTCATAAACAAGCACACAGACAAGGTGCCCTCACTATCGGGTTTTATTAAAATGATTTAAAAGCTGGCCAAAGCCCTGGGGCTGGGTAATGGTGTTGGGGAGCACCATCTTCCCCACCTGTGGTCACTCGGTGCCCACCGAGCAGGGTCTGGGGAATGCATCGTGTGCTGCACATGGGAGGTGCTGCCGTGGCTCTCCAGAAGACAGCTCATGCTGGTGGGGTCAGCAGGCATTTCCAGAGTCCTGTGGGCCATCAGCAGCACAAGACAACGGGACAGGGACTGCCTTCTGTTGAGGTCTCTGCGGGGCACCAACTCCCTGTGCCCCAGCAACTTGAGGAGGACCAGCAATGGGGTGCTGCCCTCAAGGTTGTAGCAGGAAAGAGGGTCCATGCATTGCTCAGGTCTCCCAATATTTTTCACAAGGTGTTTGTTTCGCAGCAATAACTGGAAGGAATTGATTTGGTTCTGTGCAGGGGGGTCACAGAAAGCCAGAAATCTCAGGTTTGTTTCTGAAGTGGCGGCGACGGATTGAGCCAGTCTCAGTCGGCAGCCTGAGTGTTGTGGGCATGTTCCCATGTGGACATCTGTTTCTAGCGCTGAGTCAGTGCAAGGTAGGACAGATACAACATTACCCCACTTGAAACAGTCTTTGAAAATGTGAACAAAATGTGAAACTAATTAATTGCTTTTCATGTCCAAGCTGTATGACTGTCATGAAAACAGAACAAACTGTATTGTGGCAAAATGCATCAAATTGCTGAAGTGATTTTGGTACCAGGAGGATGAAGTTTTGTTTTGTGATTTCATGTGAGCTGCTAAAGTTCCTTTAACAGTGTAATAAGCAGCATGTTAATTAACATTGTCAAGCTGTTTTGGGGTATAACACAGCATAAAAATGCTGTTGTTTTAAGTTAGGAATAGTTGTGTTGCATGCAAATATCAAATTCATTAGTAAGTAACAGATAATCCTCAGTGAGTCCAAATTAAAGCTTTATACCTCAACTCAATTATTCTTTTTAATAAAATCCCCACTCTCTTATTAGAAACTGGCACAGAATTAGCTGTCAACAGTACTGTAGTTCAGTCTTAACTCCTGCAGAATTCAATTCAAACTTCTTTCAGAATATATGGGGCCTTGCAAGTAACATGTAGCTGCCCAAGGCTTAAAGTTACAATAAGGATTGTTTGTCCTTCTCTCCTTTTAACTCTTGTGTTTGCAGTCATCCACCACTGACAAGTGGTTGCACTTAATATTTGTTGTGTTATGAACCACAGGAAATCTGGGAAGGAACACGCCTGCATGTTAATCTGACATTTGCTGCCAGCCATATAGGAAAGCATTCTTTGTGAAAGTTGGCTATTACAGTTATATGAGAGCTCATAAGCAAGTTTAATGTTCAGAAGAGATTGGTGCTTGTCTCCATCAACAGTGACTGACACCACTGCGTGTGCACCGTAAATCCTTCATGGCTTCCATTGTCTCCACAGCAGAGATGTTTTTTTTTTTGGTTTGTGTGTTGTTTTTTTTTTTTTATATATATATATATTTTTTTTTTTGAAATGCTGGGCTTATTTTCATTTCAGAGGTAATTATTTTATTTCCAATGTAAAGAGGAATAAGGAAGAAGTGATTCCTTTCAGCCATTCAATCCCAAATCCATAGCATTAAGAACTCGTGCTTCTGATGCGTACCTGTTGGTTGGCTTTTACAAAGCAGAGCTGCCTCTATGTAGTGAGCAGGGAAATCTATGATAAGAAAGTAGCCGGGTGAAAATTCTCACACACAGCTGTGTTCTTCTGCCGGCTTTTCCAGCCTCCTTTCTGTGGGACCTGAGTTGAGAGTCAAGGAAAAACAACAATATAACCTCTCTTTATAAAGGCATCCGTTTTGGTACATTGAGCACTTTGTTGTCAGCCTACTTCAGAGATATCAAATATCAAAAGCCAGGGTGCAATCTTGACTTTTTGCATCTGTAATAAAGCTTGGAGAGGTTTGTGGGGATGAAGGAGCAGGAGAGCAGGCTTTCAGCAATTGGCTCCCAAACTCACACACCATGACTTAAATCTTGGCTTCTAGACGTGCCACCAGTGGCCAGCACCCCTGAAAGAAAGTTGTCACCGTACCATGGTAAACACAGCAGTGATTTAAAAACAAAACAAAACCACAAAACAACTGGGGAAATATTTAGGAACCATACTTGTGAATAAAATTAACTTATAGGGGTTTTTTAACCTTTAAGTGTGTAACATTTTCAGGAGGGGCAAATGAGGTTTGAACCTCTGTAGGTTCAATGAATGCTTAACTGATTGGACTCTTTGCCAGTTAGTCAGGTTTCTGCTTTTAGGAAGTCTGATTTCATAAGCATGATGCTGCCATAATCCTGAAAAAGTGCTAAGCATGTGAGTGTTTATCTCTGTGGCTGAGGTTTCTTGATCAGCTCAGGAGTTCAGTGAAGCCACAACTCCTGTTGTGCTGCATCTTCTCCCAGTAATCGGAATAGCTGCTTATGGTCCATTTGGGGAATGCTCTGTTTGTTCAGCGTTGTTTGTATCATTCCAGGAAATGTCAAGCTCTTCTCTTTTATCCTCAGAGGTTTATGTCTATTTATAATAGATGCTAGCTCACCAGACTTGACGAGCCATCTTCCAAAGCCAAGGGGCTGGGAGGATTAGGTGCAGGCAGAAGAAGCAAGGGCCGTTTCCCATGAACTCACACCCGAGCACAAACACAAAATGGGGGCACACCATGAAGCAGCACTAGCACTGGTGTGGGCTTACTTTTACTGAAGGCATATTGACCAAACCCAAAAACATGCATTCAGATTTTGGGAAGATTTTCTTGGCCCTGTTGGTTTAAAGTGATTGTTTGCAGACATGGTGATTAGGTAAAGCAAGATAAAAAATTAACTCTGGTCTATTGGGTTTGAAACCCTGAATGTGAGAGTGTGTAACAGCCCTTTGTATGCTTCTGCCTCTGTAGTAAACCTGGATTTGTTCTCATTCCTGGGAAATGAGAAGTATTTTGTCTTGTCAAGTGGTGCTACTGCTTGTGTATAAAGTGTACCGAAGTTGTTTATACCTCTGATAATCTTCTAAAAGCCAGTGAATCGCATGTGATGAAAGTATGTGTTTGTTCACTTCTACGCTGTCTAACAATTCTGTCACTGCAGTTTAAAGTTCCACAGTTGGAGTTCGGAGACATTTTTCCATTCACTTAATTCCTTTACCGTGTTCACCTAGTGGTTTTCTGCTGAAAGTGTGCTTTTCCACCTGCAGTTTGAGGGAGGGATGTAAATGTCTGCTTTCTTCTCCCACCAAAGCAGTTAGTCCACCTCTCTAAGCATCTGCTGCCAGTGGGGCTTGGTGAGGGCGAGCAGGCTGCTTGGAGGAGCTCGGCCAGAGCACACTGCACACCTGCTTGGCAGTGTTCATGGCAGCCTGGATCCTGCTGGCTTTTAATTCTAATTCCCTATTTTTGTATCATTCTGAACCTGGTAAGCATGTATCACAGCTCTTGGGCTTGTAAAACGAGCAAGGAAGAAAGGCCCTAGTCCTGATGAGCTTTTTTTTTTTTTTTTTTTTTTTACAAAGAAACATTCTTTGCTAAACTGGAAGAGAGAAAATCTAGTCTGGGGGAAAAGGGGAAGTCTGAACTCCTGTTTGCTCCTTTTTGGTAAGCAGCCAGTTGTTTACACGCATCCAGTTTGCAGGCTTAGCGGGCAGTAGGAAAAATCTCTGCTAATCATTGAGGTGCAAAAGATGGGGATGCTGTACTTAAATATTTTTTTTTTAATAAACTAAAAAACTTGGTGTTTATAAGTAAATAATCCTGAAAGGAAACATTTTTGACCTTAACTATAATAACCATGAGAATCTATCATGGATGTAGAGTGTTATGTCTAAAGAGAAGTCTTTTTCAAGGTTACAAATACAGCAAAATGCACATGTTTCAATGTGTTTTTCAGAGTTCTCAAATCAGTTAGCGGTTTGGCTTTGATCCACAGAATAGTAGTATTGTTGTTACAGTGGCATTATTATTTAAAGTTTCTAAATTCTGATTTCTTTCAGTATTTAAATCACAGAAGGTTAATTAAAGCAGTTCTTTATTCTGCAACTGCTTGGGAATATTAACCTCACAAAGCCTGCATTAAATCACTGAAGTGATAGAATTGCATTTGCTTTATAAAATAACCCTACAAGAGCAAAGACAAAGCCATTTATAGTTCAGTGCCATTAATTGCTTGGCATTTAGATATTAGTGTAGGAGTCTATTAATTAACTTGATAGTAAAACTCTTGGAATGCAGGCTGATAAAAACTATTTTGTTTTAGGAGATTAGTAATCATAACTAGTGTTGTTTCTCTTACCACTCTCCTTATTACCCAATGATGATTTTATTTTACTATTATGGAGACCAAAATTAATATCCCAGAAATAATTTTATCTATACCTTTTGAAATGTAGCGGTAAGTTAAACAGAATAGTAAGTTTTTTCAAAAGATACCTGATCACATAATAATAGTCATTTACTTTATGATCCATTAATCTGGTGGCTGTTTTTAGACAAATGTGTCCATACAAATGTTCTAGAAATAAATACACAAATCCCGGTCTAAAAAAAAATTTCAAATGTGAATGGGACAGTACAGTGAATTAAGTGATAACATTGTAAAGTCTAAAAAATATTAATAGATCTGGATGTGTTTTTTCTATGTGAGCAGTATATATCCCAAATTTTAGTGGTCTTGTAAATTACACCTTATGGCCAGTTGCGCTGCAGCAATATTCTCTTATGGCCTTTAAATTAACACATGTTATTTTCCTCAGAGGTGGGGAAAATAAGTTTGTTAATGTTTCCTGGCATAAAATTTACCACTTTTTTTTTGCTGCTCATATTTTCTTTAGTAATCAAAGATGTTTGCTGTACGTATATTTAGTTTTATTTTCTGCATCCAGAACTGGGATTTTGTTGTGAAGACAATGTATTATCTGAATGTAGGTCAGCATATATTTTATATATATTCATTATCCTGTGTGCTTCCCTTTTACTGCATTTCTGTCCTACCGTAGCGGGATTTGGAATGTGCAGCTGAAACCTTAGAGGGTTTGTTAGTTGTTGCAATCAGGTGTGACCACCAAAGAATAAAACAGCAAATCAAGGTGAATAAGATAGTGTTTCAAAACCAAGTTACCTACACGTGTTGACAAAACTGCTTGGTGGGGAGAGAAGAAAAACCGCTGGTCTTTGTGAGCTGTCCCTCAGTAAATCAAGCTATGGGAGGATACAGCCTCTCTCTCCACCTCTTCCTATGACTTCTTCCCAATTGCCAAGTTCCCATCTACAACCCCTGTTCCACATGCATGTTTTTAGGTAAAAAATGAAACACAGGAATAAGGATTTATGGTTTTGGGTGTCTGCCTACAGAATTCACAAAGGTCTTGCTTTTTGACCCTTAGAAGAAAAAAAGAAAAAAAAAGGTTTCCTCCTCCTTTGTTACCTAGCAGTCCTTTACCAACTTTTAGTGAATATCATTGATTTGTTTGTTTGTTTGTTTTCAGGGACGTGTCAGTGGTCTGGCCCCAGATGAGGTTTAAGTTTTCATCACTTGTTCTCCACACCCCCACCCTCTGCCACTCCCAGCGCCAGCCCAGTTGGGAATACTTTCTCTTGAAAAAACTGTGGTTGTGGCGATGGTGGTGAAGACTTTTCTACCTCAGAGATGAAAGCAATAGTTCGCCTCTGTTGGTTTAAACTTGTATGTATTGTGCAGCCTGTTGGATTGCTCCTGCAGCTAGGTGCTTACGTCTGTAAATTATTGTCCTCTGTAAATTACTGTTCTCTTTCCACTCCTCGGACTAAGACACTTTTCCACGTGGTGGCTGGGTTTAAAAGTTGTTTTGCAGGCACTCTCTTCAAGGACTGTGGAGGAAGAGAGGAGAGGAATGCAGCTAATGCTCTACCTCCAGTAGCCCCACAAGTACCACGCTGCCCCTCTCCCATTCCAAAAATTTAAGTTAACCCAGATGGCAGAACCCAGCTGAAAAAACCCTCTTCACCAATGTTCATGCAGGCTTTTGTGCATCTGAATTTCGCTTGTGATTCTCCTATAGATGAGTAGTGGGTAAGCCTCGTGTCGGTCATTTCTGAGACTCTGTGGCAGAGTATTAGGGATGACATAACAGATGTCACATAGGTGTTGTGTATCACATAATGAGCTTTACATTTAGGGGAAAAAAAGTGAAATAAAAGCAAGAAAATAAACAAAAGCAAACAAAGCCCTCTCACCACTCAGTTTTTACATGACCGCAGCGATGTTTCATGTTGCTTGCAGCCCTTCCTTACAGTCACAGGTTTTCCCGAGCCTTCGGGTGAAGTCCTGGCCCGCGCTGCCGTGCCCCAAAGAAAACACTGCAAAAATATTTCCCAGCCTCAAGTGCGGAAGCCGCCTCCTCGGGTACCTCGCTGGATTGGCCCGGAGGTAGCAGCTGCTCTGGGCGCAGCTTTTCTCTTTATTCCCTAAGCTGGCGGCAGGGCCCCAGCCCCGCTGTAAGCTGCGGGCAGTCCCTGACCTCCTTTCTGCCAGCCAGCCGTATGCTCCCAGAGCCGCCTCCGCCGCGGCGGGCGTCCGGGGCCGAATCCTGCCCTCTGGGGCACGCAGCCCCCCGGCTCTGAGGAAAGGGCAGGCTGCAAATCCTGCCCCTCTCCGGCCTCCTGCGGCTTCCAGCTCCCTCCAGGGGTCTCGGCCCCGCTTGGCGTCTCGGGCCTGCCGAAGAGCGCGTCCCTCCCCAGGCCCTAGCAAGGAGTTATAGGCAGGACACCGGATGGCACGAAATCTGTAAGTCATCGCCTTCATGGGGTAGCTTGTCCCAAGTGAATAGAAAGAATAGGATGGTTAAAAAAAAAAAAAAAAAAAAACAACCAACTGCCAACGCTCTTTTTCTTTGTTTGTTTTTCTTTTAAATATAGCTCTGTCAGTTAAAGGATGGGCAGGGAAAGGAAGTACTGGGTGTAGAAAATGAAAGCGTGGTTGGGCTGCCCAGCCTCGTAGGGTTTTTTAGGAAAAGTCCAAAAAGTTCTCTAAACATGGGGAAATTCATGGAAATAAAAGGCTTGCTTTACCTCTTACTTCCAAGTTATATTTATAGTACTCAGATTGCATCTTCAGGTTTTCTCTCATCTCCTCATTCGTACTTGAACATTATGTCTGCAGAACAAAGAAGCTGTACCTTTTTTTTTGCCTGTAAATTAAGAATTGACAGCCATTTATCAGGCTGTGAAATGTTAAACAGTCACATTTTAATACAAACACCAAACTTGCACTTTTTTTTTTTCCACGTGGAATGTTACGAGAGAATAAAACTAGAAGAAATGCCTTGTCTCTGATTAAATCCACTACTGATATGCTCTGTGATCCGTGGAACGCAATAGTGGGGGAAGGAGAATAGCAAGATAAGGGCTTCAGAGAAGGATTTCATCTTTGAGCTCTTCCTGCATCATTAGCTTAACGTGGCTCCTGGAGGCCATACAGGCAAGACATATGTAAAAATGGACTAGAGTGTTTAGGAAGAGGGACCCATCTTTCTTGTTAGCTGTTTCAGATTACCTGATACGTGACTGGAAGCTACCCTGTCCAAACAAATAATGTTCTTCCTCAGATGTGGGAGTCGTTTTTTTGACCCTATCTACATTTAATGTGCTTTCAGTGTATTCTGCTGGGGAAAACTTTCCATAGTTAGGTAGTCTGAGTTTCTAATAACTTCCTGAGTGCTTAGGTGGCTTATGGACGTGTGTAAGTAAATATGTGATCGAGGCTGAGATAATTATAATTTGCACCAACTACTGGCTGCTACAAGTACATTTTTTTTCTCCCTCCTGTGTCTTGAGACTTAACTCACTTATCAATTTGTGATAAGGGGGGATCATGAAGGCACAAAATGGTGTTCCCATTGTTGTAGACGTAAGTGAATTAGCTTAAAAAAAAAAAAAAAAAAAAAAAAAAGAAATCTAGGAAGCACAAGTGTTGACTGAAACTGCAGATATCTTGGAAGGGGCAGCATTAATTACATTGAAGATCAGATGTCTTATTGATGGTGACTGCTCTACGCCCGAGACATCGAAACTGCAGCTCTTCCAAATTTCTCCAGGTGCCAGCTGTACCTCAGGACAGCTGCTGTCTTTGTCTCCGTTCAGGTGGTGGTAGTGGGCTGGCTTGAAGAGATCTACATATTCTGATTATGAGAAGGGTTTATTTACTTCATCACCTAAACATAGGCTATCACGCTGAAGGGGATTCCTGGACTGCACTGGTAATCAACCTAAAGTGGTTTTGTTGGCATGGGACCTACCAAATCCTTTTTTCCTGCCATCACCTGTTCTGTCTCTGCTCTTAAGAGACTTGCTCACTGGCTTGTGCACAGTGCTTGTGCAGTATCTTGCACAGCTGCAAGATACAAGTTTCCTTTTCTTTAAAGCTTTATTTGTTTTTTGTTCTTTTTTTCCCCTCTTTCTGATTCATAAAGGTCAAAGTTCAAGCCATATATATACATTTCTTCCTGACCCAGCATCAACACCCCGTGGGACCTCTGCAGGCCATCTGCCTGAGATTCAGGCAGACCCTTCTGCTCTTTTGTCCTTAGTGGACCATTCCCCACAGGTTTGCATTCTGTTGCCAGCTTGTGTGAGCGTCGGTGTTGCTTGTGCCCTTGGGGATAACACCTTTTTCTGAGCACAGCCTTACCTGAAATATAGCTCTGGCAGGTTGGCTGTGCTTTGTTGCTTTGTGCTGTCAGAGTGTACGACTTAGGAGGTAATGTTTCAGGGATCACGGCTGGGCTAGAAGTTGGCTGTGTGGGGACATGCCACCATTTAGGTAAGGAATATTTTTTTTACTGTAGCTTTTTGCATCAGAAGGTATAAAGGAGGAGAAATGTTTTGGTGGGTATTTACCTACACAGCACAAACAGTTACTTTGGTAAATGATAAGAAGGAATGTCTTTCTATAGCCAGTGAGATAGGACTTGCCTCTTTCCTCTTCCATAGTATCTCTTCAGAGATGAGTAAAATAATTTTGTATAGCAGGGCTGTATGCTGCTTTTGGCTTTTATACTGGGTCCTGACCTCCATTCTCAAGTGATGTGGGGGAAAAAATTAACATTTGCTTTCAATTTTGCTGTTGTCACATTGCTGTAGAATTCAGTGCTCTCACACTTGAAGTCTTCTGTGGATCAACCAAATGAATCAAGGACACGAGCTAAAATAGTTTTTAATGAGTTCTTCAAATTGAAAAGTAGTATATTATTTTCCATAAATTATTTTGCTTCTACTTAACCATCGTGGTACTTATCTTCCTGGGTGGTCGTGTTATCCCTCTGAAATTTACTGCAGTGGAAGTGGATGAAGCCTGAATGATATTTCTCACCCAGCCGTTCTTTAAATGTGGTTTCCCCAAAACATTAATGATTTCCCTATGCTTTCATTTTCCATTAAGAATAATTTAAACCGCTCCATAATTAGATCCTAATTTCTTTAGCAGAACTTAAAACAAGCGTGCGTTCCGTCTACATGGTTTTGAGCATCATCAGCACTATATTCATCCAGTTTTGCAGAGAAAACAAAAATGTGAACAGAATTGCTTGTTTTAAACTAGGTCCAGGTAGGGAATGAAAGCATTACACTACTTATATTATTAGCATTGCATGTTACGAAGGAAAAGGTTGCCTATCTGTGGCCTGCTCCAGAAGGGTTGCCGTGCTGTTGACCTGGGCTACAATTTGATGGTTGGTGGAGCCAGGCTCACAGCTGTTTCCTTCATCTCTTCTCTCACCCAACCCTTCCAGGGGCCATTCCTGCTCAGAAAGCAAAGCTGGGAGGCAGGGGGTTAGTCTTCTTGCAAGCTTTAAGTTGCATCGTTTCACAAAGTGGTCCTGTAAGAGCCCAACAGAGGAAGGTGATGGTGGTGGTGGTGGTGCCCAATGCCAGGAATGGGAGAGGGAGGAGCAAGGAGCTTTTGACTTCTCTGCAGGCCAATACATTGACCCATTTTTGTCCTCAAAACCTTTTAGTGACACCTCACATCAGAATTAGAGACTCAAAAAAGTAGTAAAATGAATACAGTGTTAGAGAACAACAGCTAAGAAAACACCCTTCCATTTTCTTCAATACTCCTAAGACTACCCAAATCACAAGCTCCGTGTACCCCAGTTTGCCACCCAAGGTAAACATGCACATAAGCAGGAGGTGAATAACTGGCTCTATGGACGATGAGCAATTGATTATTATTGTCCAAATTTGTCATTTGTAATTGTACCTGGACTGATTTCTGAACAGCTTACCCACTTTGTAGGTTTTAGGCATCATGCACATAGGCACGTTCGTGTTTTTCTTTTCTGGTGTACCTGTTTCAGAGTAGAAATATTTTTCGAAAACAGGCTGAACTTCAGCTATTTTGGAGTACATGTTTATGACTTGCTGAGTATTTCTCCCAGTGTCTTTTCTAAAATCTGATGGGGGAAACCCTGCTTTTAGTTATTTTACAACTTTGTTGACAGTTTGTGCTGTAACAGCTATGATATGATTGGATTTGTGCCAAGTTGGGAAGTTCTGAGTGGAAACTTGTAGCCTTCTGTTTATGAAAGTCTGGATTTCTCTGTCACATGCACACTCGTCTTCTATGGGAGGAAGGTTTTTCTGTGATTCATTAGAAAAAATCAGAAGCTTTGCCTTGAAATCTGCTATCATTGACGGATAAAATATTAGGAGTCAAAGGAAAAGAAAAACAAAACCGCGGGGATCCTGGGGGAAGATTGAGCCTCAGTACCAGTGAGGGACTTCTCAGCCATGGCTGCAGCACATGTGGGAACATGCTTCCCTTCCCCTTATGTTTCCTCTTCAAATCCTTTCCTAGATGCTAGAAAGAAAAATGACCTTTCAGAACTGAAAGCGAGTATTGCCAATTCCGTGCATTTCTTCGGTGACGGACAATTTACCCTAATACCTCTGTCCTTATGTCTTATTTATCTCTCAAAATCTTTTTATCTAGTCTGTAATATGCTGAATGTTAACAAAATTTTCAAACATTGAAAAAATGAAGAAAGATGGTAGGGATTTTCTCTCTCCTCTTTTTCAGGGAGAATGATATTAAGCACTGTTTTGGTTTTGAAGCCAACCTCTTAGTGTAACATGCTATTATTTAATCGTCATTATGTTTATTATACAAATGAAATGTTTTTATTGGACAGTGCATATGTATAAACACACAAAATTATTCACATAGCCCCTTGCACATTTCTTCTGGGAGATTCCTGTGTCTGAAACGTAGGGAGCAGAGCGATTTCTCACTTTTCAAGAGCTACTTTCCAAGTTTCCAGTCATCAAAGTATCCAGTGGCATTACAGTGAATATAGGGAAATAGGATGTGATTTCAGTCCTACTTGGAGTGCATGGGTGTCCCCATCATAACAAACACGGATGTCTGCAGTATTTGTTTCCAAACCTAATAGAGAATTGAGCAAATAGATTTGATTTTTCAATAGTTGTAAAGGGAGGCACTGTGAGCCTTACACATTTAAAAAGACAAAGGCTGCCATGTCCAGCTTCTTTTATGTGCACTCAGCATGTGGAAAGGTGCTCCACGGATAGTCTTCAAATACCCAGGTAAAAGTAAATTCCGTTCACCATGCAGTATTTCTTGTGAAAAAACAGGCTCTCTCTGCTCTCCCCCTGCTCTCCCCTGGAAGCTTCAGTAGGAAGCGAGGTTTCAAGTGAAATACTGGAAATGCGGGAAAACCCATGCTTGGTACTTAGTGAGGAATAATAGCTCTTGACTTCTCAAAGTACAAAACATGTTTTGCTTCCCAGAAAAAAAAAAAAAAAGTCCTAAGCCTTGGAATAATTGTATTTCTAGAATGTCTCCTAAGTGTAATATTCCCTTTATCCTTTTTTCACCACTCCTGGTATTTCTTTTGTTTTTTTTTCCTCTTTTGTTTCTGTTGGTGATTTAACAAGTGGTTCTTTTTTTGCACTTTGTTTGCAAAGATCTAGGGGAGCGAGCAGGAGGGTGAGCTGGAAGCGCAGACCTCAGGTGGCAGCAGGGTTTGTTACAGATGTCTGTGCAGGGACAACCGGCGTGTGCGTGTGCGCGAGTGCGCGTGTGTTGTGAAATAAAGGGGAAAGCAGAGGTTTGCTCATTTGTTTGCCCATTGTGAAGCTGTCCTGCACCTTTCTCCTCCTTTGTGGCAGGGTGAAGGCTGCTGAATGGCGGCCTTGTGCCGTTTGTTGGTTTTAAACCTCGCTGCTAATCCACAGGAACCTGCTGGTGCGCGCAGCAGGAGCGCTGTGTGACAAGTGGAGATCTGGGCGGGGGGCGCGCGGGGGGTCACCGGGGATAATCATCATTCAGCCAGCAGCCTTTGTCACCCCTAAGCCTAATTGTTACCCTCTGCTGGTAACCACATTGAAGTGCTGGCCTTTTAAGTGCTGCTTGATTTTGCTTGGCACAGGCTCGCGGACCGGATCATTCCTCCTTGGGTTTACATCCTCTCAGCTCCGCTGCGTTTTGTTCTGAGCCTCGCTGAGTTTTCGGCACCCCCTGAAGTAACTCAGGAGAGTCCAAAGCAATGGAAGGAGCTGGATGGAAACAGTTAACAAGTTTCTCCCTGTCAGGAGCAGGGCTCAAAATGAGGCAGAAAGCTTTCCTGCTCTGCAGGCCGGCTGGCCTGTGCAGCCTGTGTAGGAGCAGTAACTTGCACCGATAGGGATACTGGACTGTCGAGCAGCCCTCTGCCAGCAGCAGCAGCAATGTAGCCTTCAGGGTACGGATGGGGGTGGCAGGGACACTTCCATGTCCCTCCCCGTGCCCCCTGCCTGGCCGCTTGCAGGCGCTGACTGAAGCTGAGGCCGTGAGAGGAAGGTCTGAGCAAACTGCACTTCCCGTGTACAGGGAGGGGGAGAGAAGGATCGAATGATTTAAAAACAATAAAGAAAAAAACTGTAAGGAGTGATATCTTTTTCTAACAATTGGGAACTGGTTCTTCAACTTTCCATGCCAGTTACCCATGCTGAAGTAGGCTTTGCATTCTGTTTTCCTTGAAAAAGTGTAGTGAGCAGCTAAGTGCAGGAGCAGCTAATGTGAAGCACAGCAGCTACAGCAGAGCCTGAACCTAAGGCTTTGCAATGGGCAAGTACCTTGCACGTCGAGTAAGTTTGTGGGGTGGGAGAGGGTTGTTTGTTGGCCCCCTCAGCCCCTTGGCGGTGGGTTGTGTGCCAGCCATTACCTAACACTGCTTGGGCTTGCACCGGAAGGAAAATCCCCAAGTTGGTGGTGCGAGCTGTGGAGCTGCTTTTGATCAAATACACTTGCCTCTGAAGCACTCGGATGTAATGTGACTGTCGTCTCTGCCGCCCTCTGACAGGCAGCTTCTGAAAGTCAGTAGTAGTGATGGTAAATCCAGGGTTGCTGCAGGCATCTGGTTACACAGCATGGTTACAGTCTTATTTTCAAGTCCAGTCCTTCCACCTGGCTCAGTATTTCATCAGGAGGCTCGATAATACATCGAAGAGTAGGATGAACATTTTGACCGTGTAGTGCTTGCTGCTCTTTTAGGATAGAAGCGGGCCATTAATTTGGCAGGCTTGTCTGTGTGTGTTGCTCCATGTTGCACTGGTCTGATTCCCTACCACCCCTTGGCACATCTGCCTGCTGTGGAGATTTCTTTGCGAACCGTGCCAGCCCTAGTGGTACCTGTGTGGGCTTGGCACTTTGTCAAAAAGATGTAACCAGTAAAAAATAAAAATTCAGCACTCAGCTGTTGTATTTTCACCCTTCTGTGATGTGCATTTAATTGTAATTACTGAATCAGGTTAATAACTCTGCAACTGTTTTTTTCAGGACATGTCTCAGGAAGGCTATGGAACCAGATCTCAACCTCCTATGGCCCCAGGAAAGCCTAACCATGAAGACTTGAATCTAATCCAGCAAGAAAGACCATCGAGCTTACCAGTAAGAAACTAATGTTTCTGTTACCATACAATATTTTAAAATGAAAGCACTTTATGTAGGACCTCATTGTACCTAGAATAAGCGGATGAGAAATACTGAAAAGAGCAAGTTGATCTGAATGATTATTTTAATAAAAAAAAAAAAAAAGGTGGGGCAGAGAATAAATAGCCTGTGTATGAGTGGACTTAGCTTAGGGTTTTATTGGTCCAAAATATCCCCGTGCATCCACATTTTATGTTTGTGCACATGTATTTGCATAGAGGAAATGGACTGATATTTCTTTTTGTCTTTAAGAATTCTGTACTTGCACAAAACAATCTGGTGAGAAAGAGGCTTTTTTCTGTGCCCTTTTCTAAGGATTTCAGTGTATTTTGATTTAGAACACTGCCACCATGAGATGTTTGTTCCAAACCCTGAGCATAAATAACGAGTTTGACATGTTAATTCTGCTACGGTCTATTACTACAGTCAGAAGTGCAGAAGAGGGAATGGTAATGATACTTTGGCTAGGTTGATTGTTTGGCTAGAAGATTATTTTGGACTAGCCTTTCTTAGCTTTCTGAGCTCTGTGCATTCTGCTGTGGGGGAAACAGCACACGTTAATACCATTTGCAAAGACACTGCAGCTACTTGCATTGTTAAAGGTCTAATTTCACTGTAATGGACAAAGTACTCTTTGGACTTGTCTCTGTATGCTACTGTTGTTTTAGGGATTTCCTTGTTTTTTGGTAGCAAAACAGCATGAATTTTAACCAGCCAGAATACGGTCAGCTTGAAAGATGAAAACTGTTAATAAATTACATGACCCCTGGCTTATAGGTATGGCAAACCTATAGGATGCTTCCCCCGGTTCACTGAGTGTGTATTCATTTCCAGTTAGCACTGGGATTCCTCTGAAGAGTTCACCTTATTGAGACACTGAATGTATGTGTGAAATCTGGTAGACTGTTGTAATTTTTACCTCTGACACATGGCACTATTGTCAACCCTTAAAAATAGGGTAATAACTTTAAAATGCCATGAAGATGTTTATCTCTTTGGCACCTAGGAGAGTACATATGCCACAAATTCTGTCTTTACATGATGTTAAAACATGTATGCTTCAGGAGAAGCTATGAAAACTGGTGTGAGAAGAGCTATCCATTTGCTTTGAACTAGTATTAATTTTGACGGTTTTGCAGGGAAGCCTTTTTTAAGTAGACTAATTTCTCTGAACAGGTCTCAAAAGTGAACAGTAGCAATTACTTTTAAAATAGTAGCTATTGGACATGGAACTGTTCTGGCAACAACTAACTACTTCAAAAAGCAGAAATATTTAAAAGGACTTTTTACCTCAGCTTTTCATAAACAGTGTTTATAAGGATGGATAGAAATAGTTATTTATCAGCTAATGTTCTAATTTGCCTGTGTTTTTTCTTAAACAATTGTCCTACTTTTAATCCATACTCTGTTCTACCTCCATCATCATATCTAAGCAGACTGTTGGGTATTATCTGTGTCCCTAAGTGTTTGGTATATTTAGTAGCTCATTATTATTCTAGGTATGAGTAAGCTGGCGTGGTATTAACAGTGAATATTAACCGTTTTGGCCATGTAGCTTACACTGTAGGTTTGTCCTAAATGCTGTTATTCACACACTTCAATACTGAAAAGCTTTAATCCATAGATCACTTACATACTGAAAAACCTTGCTGTTTGGACAGGGATGAGAGGTATTACCATTTTGTGTTTTGTTTTTTTTTTTCCAAATCTAAATACAGCTGTAACCCTTCACATACGGTGACATTGTTTTTTCGTAATGTTAGCAAGCTTCCTCTTACTTCCAAGGAAAAATGCCTTAGAAATTAGGAATAGTCCATACGTTCATAATATGGTGAGCATGATGAAGACTTTAATACATGTATAGCTCTGTTGGGGGGTGAGGATAGCTTGACCATATAAATAGTTTTCTCTCCCCTTGAGCAAGAGGTCTGTGTTCAGTTTTCAGCTGCTTATGAAAACCTCTGATCGCTATTCCTCACTTAGCATTCCTAGCTCTAGTGTCAGTTTGGGATGCTAAATGTGGCTTCTTAAACTTGTTTTCGAGATAATGCTGTTCTTGAGGGTAGTCAGTAAGCCGTCTTTGTATATTGAAGCTTGAAGTAATAGTGGTGTTAAGCTTTTAATAAAATTTGGTTATGTTTTGTTTCACGGTATTCTGATATTTATACAATTTGCCCGTTATCTTTTTATTTCTTAAGGGCATTGTGTAAAGTCACAGCAGCTACATAGTGAGCTTATGCGAATGTCTAAAAACAACAAAAGAGATGTAACACTAAATGCTGAATGGTGTTCTCTGATGTGGCTTTGAAAAAAGAGTTTCCCTTTGATGAATTTGAAGAGGAGCTGGCCACTTTCTGCAGCACTGAATGCTGACTTGTGTCATCCTTTTGGAGAGTTTTTTTTTTTTTCAGCAGGTTTGTGTCACAGTAAGCACAGCTAAACAGCTCAATAGTTGTTCCGTTTCCTTCACACGTTGTATATAAAAGTCCTGGCATGAATGTTCCCATAAAGTTCAAAGCAGACAAATTTGTAATGTGGGTTGGTAGCAAATGGCTACAAACAAAATATGGCTTTATTAGCTACTTCTAATGGCCTGTCAGATTCTATACAATGCTTGCTTTCCTTCTCCTAAATGCTCTGATATCTGAAAGGTTTGACCTGGAGGTCTTTAACCATGTGGAGTCACTGAGAGCCCAAATGAAAAGTTGCACAGAATAGTGCTCCGAGCACTTTTGTTGGGGTCACAATTAGAAGGAAATCTCAGGCTTTTGAGAAAACATGGGAGTTAGGTACTCTGTGAAGGAAAGGAAGTAATAAACAGAAACTGTTCCCTCTTAGAGTGGAGGAATAAAGGGGGAGAAGCCTGAATGCAATTGTCTGGAGAACAGCTACTACCGAATATATTTGCTGAGATTTAAGGGATAATAGCCAAATACACATTTCTGCTATTGTGACAAAGATAGAACAGACTTACGGGAAAAACCTTCCAAATGATATATCTGCAAATTTGTTGTTGCAGTAAAGGAGCTTATGTCAGTATAGGCTGTGTGTGTCTGTGAAGACTAATACTTTGTTTTGCCTTTAATGAGTAATTTTGTAAATGTTCTTGTTGGATTGTATTGATAGAATGAAGGGCGGAAAACATGGGTGAATTTAATTTTTTATTGGCATCAGTATGAAAGCAGTTTCAGATAGACATTGTTATTTTTTTTTTTGCCATTACTTTGCTTTATTAAGGTCCTTTTTTGCTCAGCACCAAGCGTGGTTGTTGGAGGCGTGAGGTCAGACGGCCTACCCAAGGTTGCCAGACTTTTGAAACGAGGGTTTCTGCCGATTTCTTCTTGTTGCAACCTGTGGGTGAGGTTCTTGAGCTGCGGTAAGTCCGGGCGGTTGCAGCCCTGCCGTGTGCCCTACCACCTCCTCCACCCTCATTGCCTAGCTCAGAAATAATCACCTTTCTTATTTCTGGGTTAGTTTTTGACTGAATCACTGTAATTGTGTGAGCATCCGTGGTACCACGGTGGGGGAGATGGGAATGTATAGGTACAGAGGGAAAGGGGAGAGTGGGACTGCCACAGCTTTGGTTTTAGCCACGTCCTAGAGGACTGCATGGTCTTCCTGGAGGGGTTTGAGATGCTGTCATCCCGTCAGCTGAGACGTGGTGGCAAAACAATGCTCTTAGTCCTGCCCCACAGCAGTCACTGGGCTCTGAACAGGCAGAGGACGGCTCGATCAGAGTAAGCTGTAGTGAAATCACAGCCTCGGACTTGTAAGCTAGCTTGGGCGTTGTATCGTGCCTACTGGAGGTCATGCCGTGTTGGAGGTGGAAGGCTGGATCTGGAGTGGGGGGAACTGCTGCTTTGCCAGGTCACTTGGACGTCAGTGCTCACACATTAATTCTGATATTACATTTTCACTGGGTCTTTTCATGGAGGCAGAGCAACCTGTATGTGAAACAAAGCAACAGCAAGCATGCTGTTCATATACGTGGAAATGCACGGAAAGGTTTGGGAATCCACACTCCCTGTCTGATGTCCAGAATATGGAGTAGATTGGAAAATTGTCTCCATCAAGAAGAGTTGAAAACAGTTTCCAGTATAGTTTGAGTAACTGTAGTTAAGAGTTAGTAGGAGATGCCTCTTCTTTTCTCAGAGGTTAAACTGCTGGGATGAAGGACTCTGGTGACATTTATACAGGGCTTAGTTCAGTAAGCCCTGATCATGGCTGAGGGTGTGGGCACTGCCATGATGTAAACATTAATTACCACTGTAGCCCCTCTGGTAAGGAAAAATGATCATAAAAAGAGAGATGGTACAGCAGCAGTCTTACTTTGCAGACCATGTCAAGGTAAGCAGAAGTAGAAAACTTGATTAAAATAAAAGTGATATTTTAAAATCCAGGATGTTGTTTCTGGTTTAAGAAAAAAAGAGGGGGAAAATCTGTAAATGGATCCCTGGTAACTCACGGGAGGTAAAAGCAGTGTGCAGTTGATAGAGCTGTGGTAGCAGTTGTGTCCTGTAGCTCTGTGCTATTTGTGTCTCCATCTGAAAATAACTGGGAGTATGTTAAACCATGAACAAGAAGGAAACACATGTAATACTTGTGAATTAAATTCTCCATTGTTTTTGCACCAAGTAGGATAAGACTGGTGTGCCTCTTTCCCGCTTTCCTTTCTTTTTCTGCAGTGTTGTAAAATAACTGAATGATCTTGTTTTCCTTTGTTTGGGTCAAGAAATTTTAGCTGAAAATTGTTACTCTGTGAAAGAAGATTATTGACTCAACAAGCCTTCAATTTTCAGTGAATAACACTCCCACCCTCTAGCTTCAGGAACATGTGGTGCATGCATTCTATTTTAAAGTACAGACTGTAATTTAAAACTGAGGCAGTTTGATGCCCCACTGAACTTTGTTTAAGCCTGGAATAAAAGGAAAAAAGCCTCAAGTTGCAAAGAAGTGACTAAGCTTTCTCAAATGCTTTTCTTAGCTGTTATGCGTGGAGTTGGAAAAAGTTGCTATTTTCTCCAAGTCATTTTAATTCCAGATCAAGCGCGCTTGATCTAGCTTGTTTCTCTTTTCTTGCCGTTCCATGTAACAAACCTGTTGCTAGAATAAGCCTCATGCAATCCGTATGTATAGAAATACAAAGTGTATGCATTTGAGTGTGTCTGAGGTGCAAAACATTGGTGCTGGCGTTCATACAGGTTCTGGACATGACCTCCTGTGTATGCCCTGGAGTAGGTGTGAACAGTGGGCCGAACTCAGGGCAGCTTCACTGAAATAATATCCCCCATGATATTATAGGAGGGATGAGCTTAGCTTTGTGTATTTGTGACATTGAAAATCTTGGCCCACACAATGCTCATGCGTTTTTACATTTGACTTTGTGGGGGCCAGCATTTCATATAAGTGATCAAACTGATTCCGTCATAGAGTCAGCCTATATATTCATTTTTAAGTCCTATTTTGGGGCAAAAGTACTATCAAGGTAGTGCAGAGCAGCCCTGAGCTTGTTCTGTGTGTGTAGTGGTAAAGTGGAACACTGAAACTAAAATAGTTGATTATTGAATTTAGTAGTCTTGCTATAAAAATTAAGCTTTGTAATGTGAAGAGACAGTCCTGTTGTTAATCATTTGTGTTTTGTGTTTTACGGGATTGCTTGGTTTTGCTTGATAGGATGATCAGATTTATATTAAAAATAGTGTTATGGCTGCTATTGAAGTATGAAAACTAATTTCATTAAGTACTGTAAAAAAAAAAAGCTTGGTTATTCCATCAAGTTTTCAGTTCTCAAAACGCTCTGCATTTATAATGGTTACATTATCCCTGTAACAACAAGATCACTCATTTAGGATCTAAGAAAATTTAGAAATGCAAAAAGAAATGCTTAGTCTGACCTCTACGTGAAACTTACTTGGGAAACCTGATAAGGGATTATAGATCCCAGTAGTGGATAATGTTGCAAAAACTTGTATTTAAATAGGCCAATATTGTCCTAGGTGGAATATTAAAGTATTAGTAGCTTTTTCCTGCAGTGTTTTTTTGAAGCCATTAGGAATTGCCTCGATGTGCTTTTTGCCTCCGAATACCAAGGCAGTATTGATTTTGACTCAAGAATTAAAGAAACCAGATCGAGTCTGGGTGGTTGAAGCCTTTTGCCCTTCCAGCTGTTCCCTCTCCAGAGGCTGCCACCCACAGAGCAGGGCAACTGGCACAACATGGGGGTGAGCTGCAGCCCCCCGCCTTACTGACACGTGCAGGGCCCGGAGCTGCTGCAGCACAGGCGGCTCTGCATTCACGGCCCAGAGGTACCCGCCTGCTGCACCAGCTGTCCTTTTGGCCTGCCTCAGTTTCCAAGTTGGTCCCTTCAGGTTGTGGATTTGGGAATCTCATTGGAAAATGGCCGGGGCTTTGGATTTCCTGGGGTGTGATTGGTTGATATTTGGATTTGGTTTTGTTTTTTTGAAATATTTTGCACACTGTGTGTACACACAATCGTATAAAGGTGTGTGTGCCTCATCTGTTCGGCTATTTGTAAATTTTGAGTTGATAGCATGCTATAAATTCCAAAGCTTAATATATTCACTGGCCCATATTTTTTGTTTATGCCTGTGTGAACTTTGGGATTGCCAAACAGAAAGTAAGACAAAAGAGTATTACTGGAATACCATTTCAGGAAGTACCTGAGACACCGTAATTGTGCCTTTTTTTCCCTTTATTTTTACCACAAGTACTCCTGTAAGATAGGATATTTTCTTCCTCCTAGAATGACTCCTTTACTTGAGCTCACCAGCTGTCCGGAGAGGTGACCTCAGCTTCATAACCTTGACTAAACACAGTGCCTCATTCCGGCCAGCAACATCTGAAGCCTAACAGTAGATGCCTTTTCTTTTTCTTCTGCCATCCGTCCCTGCTTACTTGGAATGAGCTGGCTTCTGGTGCTATTGTTGCAACTCTCCTTTTAAAAACAAAACCAAAAAAAAACATGACTAGGCTTTGATCTGAGGCTCGCTTCTGTGCAAGCAGGTGTTGGTGCATTCACGCTCATAGTGTTACGGTTTCACAGTGCTTTTCTGCTGTTGATGGTGTATCCACAATTGCTAGGGATTTGGGTACAGCCACAGTGCAAATGCTAGGTGTTTGTCATGTGCTACTTGTTTTGTAGTACTATGCTGCAATCCCAGTGAAGTCGGCCCTGTAATGTGAGGCCGTTCACATGTTTTGCTTTATTTTTCTGAAGTTTGAAAGTGTTTTTAAAATTTGTCTCAAATGTGCTTTCTGGAAATCTAACGTCTTCTGTAACGCTTAATTCTCTTCAATTTTCCTTCCTTTTCTGGAGCTGCGTTAGATTCACTGTGAAGTCATCCCATAAAGAAGACTATTCATGATGGCTTTTGTAGTCTATGCTGTGTGCACTGTGATGCTCTGCAACTTACTGCATCAATTTTCGTTAATGCCATACAGATTAGTAGGTGCCATTTCCCCATAATTCCAAACACAGCTCCAGTCCCACAGGACTGAGGGTCCCCTTTGAATTGGCAATGTCATTTCAGGGGGTGAAACATCGTAACGTGTTGAAATCAAGATAGAGAAGCTGGTAACATCAGGAGAAGGGTACTTTCAGTTCGCAGTGTTTAGGCTTTTGATCTCTTTCCTTCCATGCAAACAATTGCAGATGACCCTTTTAATCATCTCAACCTATGAAATGAGACTTATTGTGCTAAATTAGAATGAGGACCTGAATTTTGATGCACATTTGAATAATTGCATTAGTATAGAAAAATATGTCATTCTGGATCATTTATTTCACATCTTAGTTAAGTGGCATGAATTTATAACTGAACATGTTTTTTTTCACTTCTCAAAAGGAAAATTCTCTTAACAGTGTGTCTTCCACTATATTATTGAAGCTAACGTTTGGGAAGTAATATAAAGATAAGCATACATGAGATTATGTATTCATATGTTTGCATGTAATAATACATTATGCATCTGTAAGCTTTAGAAAGGTTTGCTGAATACACAGCAGTGGACCTAGTTAAGAGAACAAAGCTTATTTCATGTCATAGCATCGTAAGATATATGCTCGTGTGTACATCTATATTACTGTAAATGATGAACAGCTTTTGTATAAAAGGTAATGAAAGAGGTTTGAAGCATTCCTGTTTTTTTATTAAACTGCAAACTTGAGAGTAGCCAGTACTTATTTTCCACAAGTATGGGAATAAAGGAGCTGAAAGCAATCTGAGATTTTTAGACTCACTTGTAAAATCAAAATAACTTTGAAAGATTATATAGGTATATAAAGTGGTGTATGGATTAAGTGCACACCTTAGCCCTAGTGAACTTTTACGTTATGGGTTATAGCAACGCCAAGTGTTATCCCTCCATTTTAGACTTTTATAGTGAACTGAAAGCCTTACCATACTGCAATGGAAATGGAAGAAAAACTCCAGATTCTCTTTCCCTTGTTTAATTTACAGACCATGTCAAGATTTTAATAATAGTGCTTAATGAAAACTTTATAAAAGCCTAATTTTTCCCCATCCTCTTTGTTTATTGTATCATTAGATGCCTACATGAAAGTAGGAAAAAAAGTTCTTCAGTGCAATTTTCAGCACAGTTCTTCAGGATTTATTGAAACAGGGCTATAAAATTGTAGGATCTGTTTTGTTTTTTTAATAAGTAAAATCTCATAGTTGTGGCTTCATTTGGATTCTCTCTTAGTCCATTTTCCCTCCATCTTCACTCTTTTCCTTTGTTTTGCTTGTGCCTTTACAGAAGGCTTAGGAAGACTGTATATACACCATACTGGTGTTTTTAAATGACTGCCGATTCTTCCGGTGTGGCTCATTAGACATCTTGTCCTGTTGGAAATCACAGTAACAGCCTTTTTGTTCCTATTCTGAGGTATGACAAAGTACAGATATTTTTTTTTTTGGCTCTGGAAGACTTCATCTGCCTCTGGCCAGAGGGCTCTTTGGCGGTCGGACTGCAGCATGGGGTGCGAGGGCCTGTTTAGGCTGCCCATGGAGCAGCCTTGCTCAGCTGCAAAGAGACAGAGGTCACATACCAGATCCCATGAAAGGCACTTCTTACATATACTTACAAACACATCAGCTCTTTAGTCTTTTGCTGGTTAGATTACAGAAGAACCTGTCCAAAAAAAAAAAAAAAAAAAAAAAAAAAAAAAAGCGAGTAGTGGTTTCTAGTGCCTGCTTTTTAATGCCTGTTTTCACAGCAGTACAGGTCAGATTGAAGTAAATCCTGTGGAACCTTTACCTTATTTTTGCCAGAAAAATGAACTTTCCCCTCCTGTATAATAATGTTGATTGCTTGACCTCCATTTCCATGGAGATGTGGTCAGAGGGCTGTAGTCAGCTAGCCGCTCAGGGTGAGAGCTATCTTCTGTCACTTACGGTGTGCAGTGACACTACAGGTTTGAAATGTAATTAAAGCACCTATAGGTTGACACTCTTTTTTTCCTCACCACCCACATCCATGAAAAATGTAATTTGGAAACAAAACATGAACAGCTATGTGAAGGTTTTTAAAAAATTATTCAGTTATAAAAAAAAAAAAGCAACCCTTCTCTTATATTTAGTCTTTAACTTTGCTAGAAAAGCAGTCCTTGTTTAAACTAAGACATTGTGCATAAGCTCTGTGCGTTTGAATTTATCACAGGCTCCGGATTCCTGCATGCTCTAAAATAGATGCCATGGGCTCAGTTTTGTCAGAAGCCGGATTTTGTAGCCCCCGAAGCTTGTGCATTCGTGATTAGCCAAGGGCAGATCGGGCTGCTTAATGCGTCCCACCAGCTCCGTCTGGGTTTGCTGGCTGGGTTCAGGCACCCATCCCAGCCTCACCAGGTGGGTGACCAGACCTAACCGCTGCCCCTCGTTGCATCGTGGATGGGGAGGGCACGGTTCGGTGCCACGATGGGCTGTGCGTGGCTGCTCCTGTGGTGAAAAGGAGCCAGCAGTGTGCTTCCTGCTGTGGCACCCGGGACCTAGGGGGCTTTGAACGCTGCGGGGAGGGAAGCAGAGCCGTGCTCCCCTGAGAGGCCTGGGCGAAGCAGGCCGGCTGAGAACATTTTGGGGCCATTTTTGCTCGGATCTGCACATCTGAAAGCCTTCTCCTTCCCTGCGAGGGTTTTTCTCCACCGAATCCATCTTGCGCGTCGCCCGGCTCTTTGAATTCAGCACGAACCGGAGCGGCAGCCCTCTCCCCACGCTGCGTCCCCACTACACTCTGAACCCGGAGCCCGGCGGCCCGGTCCCCCCTCTTCCCCCGGGGCTGCCCCCGTGCCGGCGGACATGGCGGCGCCGCCTTTGAAGCCGGGCGCTCCGGCGGCGTTGCCAGGGCGACCGGGCGGGCAATGGCCTCCGGCACCCCGCGCCCGGCCCGGCCCGGCCCGGCCCGGCGGCTGAGGGGATAGGGCGCAGTTCGCTCTCCCAGCCTCGCGCTGTTAAATGCGGAGGCTTTTCGCTTTTTTTTTGTTGTTCTTCTCTCCCCTCCTTCGGTTTATGCATTATTAACAGCCGCTTTCCTGTTTTGCTTGTAACGTTTTATGGGCTTTTTTTCAAACACGTAGTCAGATTTGCTCTGTTGCTCCTCTGTTCGCCGGGACTTAACCCCTTCTCTCCTTCATCTTCACAAACTCGCAGGGAGGCCTCAAACGCTTCCTACTGCTCCCATTTAAAACGTTAAAAACTGGAAAAGGATTTTTTAAACTATTTTTTTTTTTGAAGCGTTCTGGAAAGCAGCACAGATTGCTCAGCTTCTGGCATTTCACTGAAGTCAGCACGCGTGAGCCTCGCTGCAGCTGCGAGGGGTTCAAACCAAGCAAGTATTTTGGCTGGGCGCTGTAATGGCTGTGCCCGTTTCATCCCCTCTCCGTGGCGTTACCCCCTTCTCTGCATATGCAGAGTTTTGTTAGCAGCCTTCAGAAGAGAAGCACCTCGTGGCTGGCTGAAAAACTGGGACCAAAAACCCCAGAACAATTCCAGGGATGTGCTGTTTACCCCCATCACCTTCCTCTTTAACACAGAGCTGGCGACGTGCATTTAGATAGGTAGAAATATTACAAACACAAGCTGCAGGCTTTGTTTTGCTTTTCCAGAGCTCTAAAATATAGCTTTCATTTTAGTCTCTAGTAGGAGGCATATATCCAAGGGCTGTCAAATGCTGTGGATACAGGGATTCAGTTGTCCCTGCAGACGCAGTCCCTGTACAAAAACTTGGAGGCTAACAAGCAAGCCTAGCATTCATAATTCCCCCTAGTGCCCTCATTTTTAGGTTCTGGGTATGGGATTGTGTATTTGTTATTACAAGGAGGTACTTACCGGCACCTAGAGGACCTTGCTTTGTCCGTCTGAATCTAGCCCAGATCCTGCTTCCCCAGATACTTCAAAACGCATCTCAGGAAAAAAACAGATGTTCCTCAATTTTTGTCTCTTTTTTTATTTTTTCAACAACGTGTAGTGATGTTGATATGAACAATACTTCCATCTTCAACGCTCGGTGTCTCAAAGCACTGCATTTGTTTTTTCATGTAGCTCTTTTGTGTGAAGCCAACACGCACCCTCAGTGCTGGTTGGAACAACTCAAGTAAATCCATTCTCTACCTCAGGGAGGCTCTGGGATAGATGGACGATGGAGAGTCACCCTAGCTCCTTGGCCACCTGAGGCCAGCACAAAGCCCATCTCTACTCTTGGCCTACAGCAGCTATGGGCTGTGTCACAGCCTAGCCTGGAGTCAGTGTTTTGTAGTGTTGTAGAACATGGCAATAATGTGTTTTTAAAAGTTTTTTTTTTTTTTTTTTTTTTTTTTAGTGTATACTTTTTAAAGAATGTTTAATCTACTCTGCGTGGATATTGTACTGTACAGCTGAATATATTAAATAGGCTGGACTGGAGGTTTACTCTCATCTCCTGGCGTTATGGATATGAATTTCATCCTTTGAGTTGCATTCCCCTTGAATGTGCAAATTTGGGGAAAATTAGAGAAAACAGTTTACATTCCATTAATAAGAAATTACTAATTGCTTATAAAACAGGCATATCTTTATCTGCACAGAGCTTTTCAAAGTTGCTGCTTAATCTTTCTTCTTTTTTAATCACTAAACAAACATGTCTCAGCAGTCGCTGCATGTGAAACCAAAACCTGGACGTGGACAAAAAGCAAACATCCTACACTAATTTTCATTAGCATATCCTATCTCCTAGAACATTTATTTTTTCATCTCCTTGTAAATTGATTTTTCACATGCTTGTGACTGATATTTGAACTGTGTGTTTGTAGTAACTGACTTCTATAAAAGCTAGGTCCTGGATCTCCCAACATGAATATATTATAGAGGTGACCTAGTGGGCCTATAGTTAAGGTTGCATGGAGTTTTCACTTAAAACAATGTTTAAATCCCTTAATTAAACATTAAAACTTGCGCAAATTCTCAAACATGGACTGTTTCAATAAAGAGGATAAACTTTAATTATTTAGGTACTCAATGTTCTTCTTAGTGCTGTATTTGCAGAATTCAGAACAACTTAAAATTATGCCTTCCTCAGATTTTTCCAGAGTTCCTAGTATGTTCAGTTTCTCCATTTTCTTAAATCTTTTGTCTAAGCCATTCATTGATGCAAGTTTTCATATCCTTGCTGGCTTCATAGAACCATAAAAATTTACATAAAATGTTTTAACAAAAAGCAGTTCGGTTTTATTTATAATAATGCACAATACAGAAGAGCGTATAGAAGATACAAGTTGAGAACAGTATACTGGTTATTTGTAGCTGATACTAGTCTTTTACACCAGTGATTTGGAATCAAAAGAACAGACTGGAGAGTCTATTAAAAAGAGAAATACCACATGGAAGCAAAATCCATATCTGTGCCTAAAAACTAGTAGCATCTTTTCTGTGCAGAGGATTGTTTCCAAATCAGTCAATTAACACCAACTGCAGTAGTCCCAAACTGGTGGAAACTCCCCTTTGCTTTCCTCTATCTACTCATGCCTTGAGGGCCCAGTTCAAACTTTGCTGAAATCAGTCTTTCACTGATTTCCATAAGTTTTGGATTAGGCCAATTAATTCTTATGTTCATTCTGTCCAGTTGTCACCCTGCTCCTCTGCATTAACAGATGTTTTGAGCCTCGTTCTTTGGACAGGGTCTGTAAACCTACCGTTTCCATCTGTGCCTGCTGTACCTGTAGTGATCAGCGAGCACGGTTCCCATTGTTAACACTTGCAGCCTTCTGGCTGAGCTATAATCACATTCTTCAGCACAGGCGGAAGTCCTGCTGAAAACAGTGTATTTGCAAACAGTTCATAAATGAAGAAAAATTCCTTTAGAAACCAGTATTACACGTGTAAGTAGTGTCTGTATCCAGACTCCTTAGCCTCCAGCAATTCCTCTAACTAGCTGGAAATACAGACAAAATGGCCAGGAAAAAAAAAAATATTTCTCAGTAGCTTACAGTGTGTGGAAAATTTTTCATTTAGGTCTTTTAGGCCAGGATGTGTTTTCCCATCGTTTCCAGCTGACTGCCACTGTGGTCACGTATGCTTGTTAGTTCATGTCTACTGTCCATTGAAACACTGCAGCAAATACAGTCTGCAAAAATGCTTACATGAGAAAATGTCGTTTCAGAGTATGCTAGTTCTGGAATTTTGGAAAATGCCAGTGCTATAGCCTGTGATTTCACACCAATACCATAAAAATTAAAAGTTACTTATCAGTTTGAAGAATTGCTTATTACTCAGGCATTGGATGAAGAGAGAAATCCACAGGAAGTTCTTGTTACCTCCACCATATGAGTAGGTTCTCAAGCTCTTCCAGAGTAGGGATTGAAATGCTGGAAGTGAAAAGGGCCTGTTGCAAGCTTCACATGGAGAAAAGTAAGTGAAACAAGCTGCTGGGCCTGAAATGTTCCTTTACTGGTGATGGTCATGCTTTTAACTGACTCTGCTGTGTGTGAGCAGACTGAAGCAACGCGTGGCAGGGAAGAATACATGAGAGAGCACCTGGGAGTGGAATAATGCAGAGTCAAACGTTTAAGGGTTAGAATCTTTGGCAGTATTACCATTTATTTATTTTTTTGGGGGGGGGAAGGGGGGCTGTTAAGCGGTGCAAATTCTCTTCATTTTTTTTGGGGGGGTGTGTGTACGTTTGAAAAATAGGTCCAAACACACTGTATACGTTGTGACAGTAAGGGGTTAAAGAGATGTAATTATGCATTCTTCAGTAAGTGCTCTGCAGTCAGCAGTACAGCAAGGATTTTATAGAAGCTTAAAAAAAAAAAAAAAAGAAAAAGAAAAGAGATGACGGAGGGAGAATATGGAGAGAAGGTCAGATCCAAGGATTCTCCTAGGGTTTTCTCATGTTTGCTCTTCCTTTGTGGCTCGTTATGCTCTCTCCTGGTAGAAACAGAAGAAAGCATTATGGCCTGTTGGTTCCTCCTACTGATAATGTACATTTGATCTTTTTGCTTTGTGGTAGTGGTAGAGGTGAATTTATGGATTTAGTTCCTGAAGGAGTTCTGAGCCATCCTAGTGTCTGCCACGGTCCTTGTATATTCCCCAGCTCTTTTTTATTACAAGAAGTGCATTGCAGCCCTGTGAACACCGAACGTTTCAACAAACACCCTTTTTCAGCTGTGGTTTACCCATTTTGTTTGAGAGGATTTGAATTTCCAGCAAACCCATCTACTGGGAACAGTTTGTTTTGGACTGTTTGGGAGTGATTCGGCTGGATGAGTGGAAGTTCTTGCACTCAGTATTTCAGACCGACCTGGCCGGTAAAGGTGAGCTTTCATTACCGATGACTTAGCTTTTGAGGTTCCAAGGGAAAAAGTAATTTATTTTTTTCCCCTGCATTCCATGATAGTCCTTTTGTTCTTCCAGGTTGTGGGTTGTTCTGGAACGGCTGCAGTAGCAAAGCAGAGCAGCACTCAGAGCGGGCAGGACGCTGCGGACGCGGGTCATCCCGCACTTCCATCCTGGGAGCTAGCCCGAGCTCTGACTTGCTGAGTCATTCAGTGTACCAGATCCTTCTTTTTTATTGAACCAATTTGATTTGCAGTTGGATTTCAACATAACAGCAAAGCCTTTCTGGGAGATATTTGTGTGTTCAGTAACACAGTAGTCTGAAAAACTGTTTTTTTTTTTTTTTTTTTTTTTTGCTTTCTCTTTCATTTGATAGAATTTTCTTCCTTTTTTTTTTTTTGTTTGTTTTTTTTTGTTTGTTTGTTTTTGTACTTTCCCTGTTTAGTTTTTATGGGAAAGAACTGCAAACAATTAAGTGAATAGGATTTCCCTTGCCTCATTCTTTCCTGGAAAAAAAAAAAAAAGAAAATCCCGACACCTCTCCCCTCCCCCCAACAGCTCTTCTTTTGGGTTAAGGATCCTTAGACTTGCCATTGACCTTATCAGGACGGGCTCTTGCAATCTCTCCTGTGAGAGGGCAAGGAGAGTTTGCAAGTTTACATAGTGGTGCAGAGTGCCTGGCAGTAAGAGCTGAGCTGCTGGGTTAAGTTAGTTAATTGCAAGGGTCTTCTGAAACGCAGCGTTAGCAAACAGTCTCTACCCCTAAGGACAACGGAAACTTTTCCTCCCACCCTTGTTAAATGCCGGTTTAAAGCTATTGATTTCTTTCCCCTAGAAAAATAAAAGTTAACTCCCATCATGCTTCTCCTCTCCTTCTCTCTCTTTTAACTTTCTTATTTTTTTTCTCTTCTGTCTTTATCATTTTAACGCTGGAAAATTCTGAAAGGATTGCTGCGAGGAGGAAGGATAGCCTGATAAGTGTATTTCCTAAAGCTTTTGGCCTTTCAAGGTTTCTCTTATGGGTAAGGTTGAACTGTGCCTACATCTTGGATTGAGACGACAGGGGAGTAGTGTGTAATACTTTCTGCTTCCGATAGCTCTTTGTTGATCTAAGAGAGAGCACTTAGAGAGTGGTAGGTCATTTATGTGATTATGAAGAGCACTTGGTTCTCTCTTATTCAAGATGGAAAAATAATAGTTTTTGAATAAGAGGTCGCTGTCAAGATGACATTGAATGTGACTTCTCTTCCCTCTTCATTCCCTCCCCCACTAAAAGAAAAGCAGCGATGCTACTACTCAGGATAGGGCTACATTTTTCCAACTGCACGTGTCTTTTTCTTTTCTTCTCTTCTTTGTTCATTTTATTCCTTGCCGTTTCCTCTGCGTATAATGTTTATACTCTCTGATGGTGTCTAGGTATTTATGGTAACCAGAAATTTAAAAATAAATGTAATGCATGTAAGGTTTTGTGTTGTTTTAAGTGTTGTTTTTCCACTTGCAAAATTAAGCTGTGAATGTGTGATGTGGTATCTGCTTGGGTGACAGATGTCCATTCCTGAATGATGCTGTGTTCCCTTTGTGCTTTATTTATGGAGTGATTTGCTTCTAAAATAATCTCTTAATCTTTTCCAAACTACATTTCTGTATATGCTCTTTTCACATATGCCATCATTTAGGGTAACAGGCTAAAAACTGAAATTACTCCTAAATGCTTCATTTCTAAAGCTAATAATAGTGATATAACAGTGTCATTTTTGGCTTGATGTGTCCTTTTAGAAGTAGGTTAAGTGTGTAGTTTGTTTTGGCTTTGGTGTTTTCTGTGCATTTGTTTGCTGTAGCACTGCCATAATGAAATTGTATTTTAATTTCATTCATTTACCAAATGAAAAGACAACACTAATTTGTCTTTTTTTTCATGTTAGGTTAGCTTTAATACCTCAGAAAAGGAGCTGAAACCCCAAATTAGGATGAAATTGCCCAGAGTACAGAACAAAATAGATGTTTTATGAAACTGATTAACAGTTACTCTAGGGTTCATTTGCTTAAGCAGGTGTTGAACATCTGTCAATGCTCTGTTTCATCACAGATTTACTTTTAGTAAACTTCATGGTTTAAACTTGGAGAAGGGCAGGTCAGCGGAATATGTGTATTTGTAATTCCTTACAGCGGTAGACTTTTTAAGATTTTCTTATTTGCACTCTAAAATCAAATCTCTATGAAGCATGTTAAGATTTTCACATGTTTATCTGTTAACACATTGAAAAGAACTCACTTGTACTTTTGAAATAGTGTTTTTTTGGAAAACCAAAGCAATTTTGGAGTTGGTTTGTTGAAAGACAATGCTGGATCCTTTGCTTAGGTTTTCTTCACTTCTAAACTACTAATTTTGTACAGTATATTTTTGAAAAACTATGGGTATTAGAAATGAAATATAATTTAAATTTCTGATCAAGACATCAAAGTTAAATAGGAAGTGTTGAAAACTGTCATGATTATTAGTCAACCATCAGAAAAAGACAGAAAATTGGTTACAAGCCTGAGAAGGAAGGAAGAGTGATGCCATTGATCTTGGGTTAGCAGGCTGTAGGAACTTACGTTAGCTGGACCTGGCCTCCCATAGGCAGTAATTTCACTTAAGTTCAGTCAGAGATTTAGGATTTTTTTTTGGACAGTAGTATTTGATGTTTTCTTTCCTACCTATGAAACCTCAGGAGTAGCTGTGGGTACAGCTGTCTGGTATCGAGCTGTCAGCACCGACCAGGGCAGTTGTGCTGGCTGCCGCACATCGCTTCTTACTGGGGCGCTGGCCGTGCTTGACCTGTGAAGCTAGCAAGAGCTGCCTTGCTCACAGTTTTGGGGGAAATCCACTCAGTTCCTTTAGGACGTTCCTTCCCAGAAACGTGGCCTTGCCCTGTCAGCAGCAGCTGGAGCCGTTTGGTTCCTCTGGTGTCGGGGTGGGACAGGACGAACGTTTCGCTCCTGTCAGAGCAGGCCTTTGAGGAGGTTCTCCCTGTTGTGCCCCGCGACCGTGCTTCAATTCACATCACCCCGCAGGCACAGAGCGAGCTGGATTCCTTCTGGATGAAATGAAACTGCGAAAACGTGCCCCAGGAGCCCACCCAGTGGGCTGTGGGTGCTCGGTGCCAGGGCCAGCCCCAAGCAGGGCGCTGGTGCCGGCACGGCCTTCCCTCTGCGCTGCCGCTCAGCGCTTCACCTCGCGTCCAGAGCCAGCGGCCTTTGAAGTCTTTGAGTGACTTCCATTGGCTTTAATAGGCTTTGTGGCAGGCCCTAATGATTTGGTTGTGATCTGAAAAGGGATGTGCAGAGACTTTCATATAATGAGAAAATGTTACCTTTTAAAGAGCCGGGTTCAAACAGGCTGATGATCAGTTCTCGAGTGGAAGTGAGCTCCTTGCTGTCTCCTGGAATCCTTTTGTCCCTGTCAAAAAAATAAAAAACTCAGAAAATTAGTACTCATTTTGCAAGTACGGTCTGGGGTTGAAATTAGCAGAGGAGTTTTAGGTCATGGATTGAACTGCACTGACAAGCAGTGGAGAGGTTTGCACAGTACAACTCTGCGCCTCTCAAAATTGCGCGGTGAGCCCCTCGTTCTCGTGAGCGGTCCCTTTGTTCACGGTTTTGAAGTAAAAAGGCAGGAGAGAGGAAGGAAAAACCAAGCTTAGTTCACTCGTACTAACATTGGTCTGGGATAAGTAGTGTCTAGGACTAAAAATCATGGCTAACTAAAAATCACAAGTTTGTTTTTAAAGAAGGAGGTGGAACAGAGGCCATTTCACTGTCCTACTAATTGAGTAACGAGACTACCAGTTCTTCCTATGTCCCTGTGTCTTATAGGTTCTCCTCTAAGTTTTCTCTCTTTTCCAGAAATGTTGCTCAAATAATTTTGTGTGTAATTACTTTTTTTTTTTTTCTCATGTAAGGTATTCTGTTTGATCAGTATCCAGAAAAGCTTTCTTTTCAGCATCCTCAGAATCCTTTCATGTGAGCTGGGAAATCAATTTATGGCTCTAACAAATTAATGTGGACAGCTCGGATCTGTTGAACTTCTGCTTCTTCGTTTACTGTATTATTGTGTACTAAATCTGTCTTCCCTAAATTAAAAGATCGGTGCTTTTTTTTCCTTTCCAAAACAGGTGTGTACTGTAATAATCATGTTCAAACAATCTAGTAATAAATGGCCAGGAACAAAGCGTAGCTCCATTTCATCACTGGATGCAGGGATCTAGTAGTATCTGTATTTACAATTACATGCAATAGCATGTGTCTTCCTATAATGGTTCATCTTAATATTTTTATTTGTACATGTTTTGAGGCATGGAAGAGTTCCTCTGAATGTGCAGTGGGACTGATTTATCGCAGTGATCATCCTTGTTTTACATCTGTGTAATTACTTTGAAGTCACTGAACTTACGCCGATACAAAATCGCAGGAGCGGTGAATTAGGGTGGCTCTTTTGATGGAGCTTTTTATTCTGGTTGAAATATTTTACGGATCCAGGTGAGGATGAAATGTACTGAGCTGCGAGATGTTTTCCTGATTGGGTTCATGCTGCTTATCTGTCAGCACTTCCCCTTCTTAGAAGCTGTATTTAATGCGGTTGTTTCTGCTTGCCTTGGAAATGCAAAGGAGAGTTAGTTGTTTGTATGAGAGGAGAGTTAAATCAAAATCCCTTGGTTTCTAGTGCCGGCTGTAGCTGAACAAGGTGGTTCTGTGCTGTATTTTTGGTAGAAGCATTATTCTGTCCTTCATCTTCAAGTACAACGGTGAGCTAGCTTCAATAAAATAAAAAGGCAGAGACCTTCTTTAGACTCCTCTCATTTTTCCCGTGTGCTCAAAGCCATGAATTAGCTTGCTAAAAGGGAAGCATGGGGCGGCATTATCAGAAGGTGGAGGGTGTTGGTGGCGTTCAGAACCAATAAACGCAATGTGTGTGCAGGACGTGGGGCGTTGGAGCCTTCATTAGCTGGTCGCAGCGCTCCTCTCACCTCTGAGCTGCAGACCTTGGTGCTGAGGGTCACAGGCCAGCCGAGAGCTCGGGCTCAGCCAGCCCTGCTGCCCGCACCTTCCCTTCCCTGCCTTCCCGAGCCCTTCTGCCAGAGGAAGCAGCCCCCATCCTTCACCCAGGCCCGGGCAGTGCTGCTGGGGGCAGGGGTTCAGCACTGTGGTGGACCAGGCTGCTGAGGTGGCTGTCCCCCTGCCCATCGTGCTGGGGACGGCAGGTGCTGAGCCTCATTGGGAGAATTTATTGTTAGCTGTTGCTGATGCTTTAGAGACCACTCTGCTTACCCGCCTAATAGCCAAATGCGAGCTAATAGTCTGTACAGGCTATTGAAGCCTAAAATCCTGCTAATTCCTTCCTCTAATGAATAATCCCTGATCTCTGTATGTGCCTTGACTGCGGAAGGGCTAATTATGAAATTCATTGTAAGGAAAATTTAGAACTCGTGATTTCTGTGACTGGGGTTTATAAATAAATAATGCGTCTGCGTGTGTACGGTGTACACAGTACAGCTTTTGCATGGAAAGTTAAATATCCCTGAAGATATTTAGTTAAAATAAGTGGGACTGTAAAGCACTTCATTGCTCGTTGGATTAATCGCTCACAGTTTAGGGAATGGGCTGCCCGTTCCACCCAGAAATGTCACTTGTAACCCTGAGCAGAGACATTGGACCTTCTGCTGGTGGGTTTGTGTAAGTAGCTCTGGTGAATGAAGCTGTTCCCCGCTGCAGGTGAGTAGGTGGGATTCGGAGCGGGGCCCGAGGAGCCCCTGAGCTGGTTTCTGGAGACGCTGTTGCTCTTCCGTGCAGACTATTCAGAGCACATGTTTCTGTGGCACGTCCAGAAGTGTAAGAGGATGGTAAATCTGGTTCTTTGGGTTTAAGGAATGCTTCTAAGAAACAATTCTAGTGATTCTTTTCATTTGAATGTTAGAAACGGGAGGAAAATATCTAAGCAACCGAAGTATTGGGGTAGAGATGTTGCATAAATTATAATGAGCACCAGAGGACACAGGATGTGTTCGTTCCCAAGCTGCATGATTATTTCGTGTTGTGAAGGGTTAGCTTTTCAATTGCAAAGCTTAATCACTTTTCAAATGAATATTTCATAACAGTTATTTTTTCATCAAATACACAACGACATGCTTATTTTGTGCCTCATGTGGTAGACATTAGTTTTCAGCAGCTTTAAATTCCTTTTATTTCCCCTCATCTCTTATTCTTGTTTTCAGCCGTGGATGGGCAAGAAAATATTCTTGAATATGTCCTGACGAGTGGCTAACAGATAGGAAGAGCCCAGAAGTTTTACGACTCATAATCACAAATTCTTAAAAAATTCTAATGTCATTGGTGCTGAGTGCAGCTTACATGACTGATTTAAGATATTTTGAACGTAATCTAAAATGAAAACACAACTGTTGGAGACCTCTGCCTCTACTAGAAAATGCTGTTTAGTGGTACAGCACAGCTGTAGTACTCATTACTTTTTGTTCCTGGATGATTAAAGTTATCATAAAAAGACAAGAGGCTGATTATCCTCAGTACAGCTTCTTCTTGCTGGAAGAGTTGTGCAAGGGGGACTCTGTATGGTTAATATACACATCTATACTGATCTGTATATAGGTATTTGAGAATTGCCCTGGTTTAGGGTGTATTTTGGATAGTAAAGTGGTGATGTGCTTGCTGTACTACACATCCTTTAGACCCAGAGTTGGGGGAGTTTCTGCAGCACTGCTGTATTGTCTAGTGGCTCCTTTCTAGATCTCTTGAGTGCTTTGGCAGATAGATGAAAATTAAATCAGCTTGGAGGTTTGGAATTATACTAATGGGCCAAACTGGCTTGAAAATAGGAGAAATGCAAAGCTGACCTTATGGCACCCTCGCTGCTTTTTCTGTTCTTGTGTTCAAGAATTTTTTGGTACTCACCTGTCCAGCCTGTTGTTCAAAATTAAAATGCAATTTTCTTTGAAGTATGCAATAAAAGAAATATTTATAAAAATATCAAGTGTTGTTTTGACTAGACAGAACTTACTCTTTTCGTCTAGCTATTTTGTTCTCATACCTGAGAATGTATTTCATTGTGCACTTTGAAGCATACAAAATACAGTATTTCTCATTTTTCCTTCAAAACAGAATATATCAGTCTCATTTTATCATTTATATAAGAGACAAGTCTGGAATTGAGAGTAGTGCAATGTGTTGCATCTGCACCCATGCATACTAAAACCTGCGGTCTGAGTGAAGACTGAAGTCCTCACAGCTATTGATGCTCTTTCTGGAAGGACTATTTCAGTGGATTTTCTAGCCACATTCTGGTCTATATGGAGCAATTGTTTGGAATTTCAGCACATTCAAGTCTTGGATGGTCTGTTTCATGGCAGTTATGTCAGGGTTGTCTGTCCCATATTCCCTAGAGTTCTTCCTCTTTTCCTTTCACACGTAGCTTATTTGCCACGATGGCCTGTGTTATTTTCTTCAGTCCAGTCCAGGACCCGCAAGCTCCTCATGACACCATCGCTCTTGTCCTGTGTTCCTGCACGTGCGAGGCACTTCCTTCTGTCTTTTGTCCACATAGTCGAAGTTGACTGTGGGATCACATTAAAAAGCAGTCTTTTTTTTTTTTTTTTTTTTTTTTTTTTTTTTTTTTTTACGTTCAGTTCTCAGTTAATACAGAAACCTTTGAAAAAATGGATTCTTTTTGATCAGTTATTTTTGAAACTGTGGTTGTCTATATTATTAAACATTTTCTGTGCGTGAAATAAATACCTTCTAGATGTCTCAGACACGAATACTCTTCCAGCCAAGTACATATCTATCTGATAAAGGCATACTGGATCTTTCAACTGTGTACTCTGTGGTTAGTAGACATAAGCCACAAGTACGTAACGTACCATTCCTGTATGCTGTCACACTAATAATTCAGGTTTCTTTAGAATTTCAAGTTCTTTAGTGCATAAAACAAACTGTAAAATAGCTGCCTTGCTGCTAGGAATTGGATGGTGTTGGGCTGTTGTTGTGAGTGCTCCGATGCTGTAAACAAAGTAGATGTTAATGCATGTGACCTAAGAGGGAGGGAGCTGACCTGAAAGCACTAGTGAATTTCTCCTCACAACAGTCCTGGGAGGTAGGAAGTAATATTATTGCTATCCCTGCTGAGTATCTGTGGCACAGAAAGATTGATTGATTTGCCCGAGGTCGGGGAGGAAGTCAGAGGCAGAGGTGGGATTGCATCCAGACACATTCTGCATCCCGTCAGATGCCTTCATCACACACCCCTAACCAACCCTTCCCGGCTCATGATTTTGCTCCTTTGGCAAGGTGCCCTCATGGTGGTGTCTCTGAAAGCCTTACTCTGCCTCGCTACCCAGTGTGTGCTTTGTCCAGAAAAAAAAAAAAAAAAAAAAAAAAAGGATTTTTAGGGACCTCAGTTTAAGTGCTGTCTGTTCTTTCATATCTATTAATTGTAAAATCACAGGTCATTATGCTTTGTTTCATTGACTAAATCAGACTGCTGAAAATGCAGTATGAGCAAAATAGGTATTTTTTTTCCTTTAATTAATATATTTTTCCCCCCGATGTTTTTGTGGGAGAGAATTCATCATAATAAGTGATTAAACTGTCAAAAGAATATTAGCTGCCAGTGGCCGGCTGATCCATTATGTGCCTTCGTGCGCTGGGAGTCACTGCGCTGCGCGGCGAGCCGGAGATGCGGCTGTCCGAGGGGAGCGCCACGGTGACCATTAGCAGCTGATTAAAAGGGAAGCGTATGCAGCGAGGAGCCGCTCATAAATTACGTCGTTCCAGCTGGAGTTTAGCCGTGCAACGGGGCCGCCGGCATCCTTATTTGTCCATTTGGCATCCGAAAACGTGCGTGCAGCGCGAAGCACCGGGTAATATTCTGCGTGCGCCCCTGCCCGGTACGTGCGCCGCCCTCACGTGTCCCTCGATGGGCCCGCTGAGACGAGGCCACGCGGAGCAGCCGGCAGTGCGAGCCCACGCCTTGGCTCGCCCCCGAGGCATAGCTAACTGTTCCTGGGCCGTACCAGAGGTTTGGTCTTTCCTGTCCAGGCACTGAATGATTTGGCCACGGGGAAATCTGCATGAAGGCTTTGCAGCTCGTGGTCAAAGTGGATTTTCAATCGCTAGCCCAAGGCGTGCGCTTAATATACGGAGCGCCTTGATGTGGTGCCCTGCTTTGCCACAGACACTTTTGAACCTCAAACAAATCTCCTAACGCTATAGATGTTCGAGAACAATAATGTTGAATGATTTTTTTTTCTTCCTTCATTCAGTATTTATATTCAGTCTCCCTTTACACGAAAAAGAAAGTACTGAAAAGTTACATGAAGTGAATTCCAGTCAAAGGTGTTTAACGTATGTGAAGGAAATGAAGCTTAGATTTCAAGCAGTGATCAATGAAGTATAGTATTGTGTGATCATTACCGAGCAATAAAGCAGGGAAGGAATTATCACAAGGATGTATGTGCCATTCATCATACCTTTTTAATACCTCTTTTTCTTGCTTGCTTTCTTTTTATTGTCTCCTCTGTTTTATATTCTTTGATCCTATATTTGGTACCAAGTTCCCTCCTCCTTTCTGACTCTTTCACCTACTGTTACACAATGCCAGCTTACAACGGTACTTCAGGGGGAGAAAGTCTGTATAGTACATGCTTTAAAACTTCGGATAGAATTAAAAAAAACCTTCTGCTTCGGGTTTTGCAAATATTATGAGAAATACTGCTGTGCTGTCTTTATTCCGTGTGCCGTAAGAAACGTGGTGCCTTTGCTGAAAAACAAATGTACTGAAAAATAGAATAAAATGTCAGCATCGTGTTTTTGTTCTAGATTTGCTGTGAAAACTTATATAGAGCCAAAACACGCTGTACCGTATTTGCTAAGGTAGGACAATGGAGGGAGGCATCTGGGTTTCTTTAATTTTCTGGTTTTTCCACTGCAATTCTTTGTGTCCTCTTTGGTGACCAAGATCACTGAGGTTTTTTGCTGTGTATCATGTGAAAGTAATTAGCTTACCCATGAGTTGTTGTGTATGTAGCAAGGCTTGAGAGCCTGAGATGAAAGGAACAATGGTATAAATGTGCTCTTACAGCCTCTCAGGCCTGTGTTCTCCCCTGGATTTATTTTGGCACACTTCGCTCAGATCTGCTGCCGGTATTGTCCAGAGAAACTGGACATCAGTCAGTATCCTGGCAGTCCTTCTGCAGAGGCAGCGGGGCAAATCATCATCCATTTAGGGCTTGCAGCATAATCTTAAGCGATGCCTACTGTAATGTAAATGACTCGAGTTTGTTTGACAATGAGCAAATGCACAGCCCTGTTCTCAGAAGGAAGGGTGACTCAGCCATATTCCTGAATTGATGTATCAGACTTCAGTGACATCTCACAATTTGACAGCAGGCCTATTAAGGAGAAAAATAGTAATTTCTCGTTCCTGGGATAAATTAGTAGTTAGTATTATACCCTGGAAGTTTTTTCTTCTGGTAAATAACATTTAAAAGATATTTACAGCATCATTTCGAATGAACAGAACTTGGAGGAATCTGTCTCAAAATGTTCTTAATTAAGATGCTAAGAAATTTATCTCGGTGCACTGTGCAGATATTCATCAGTGTAGGTGGAAAATGGGAACATACGTGATTAGTGATAGTATTTTACCTTTAAACATCGAAAACTGCTTAAAACGAAACAGTATTAAATCCCTTGTCACTCCCAAACAATGTACCACACCATTTTGACTCTCTAATTACCAAGCCTAATTTGTTAATTTCAAAGGGGAACACAGCAACCTATAAAGGCTCACAGTACTCTTTTGAAAAGAGCAATGTGGTATAATTAAAATGATCAAGTGGATCTAATTCTGTTTGGGGGGGGGGGGAGATGTCTTCCCTCGTAAGGTTACTTCAAATTGAATTGGAGTTGGCATATATAGCCTTTAATGAGGTAACATCCCCAGATAAAACATCTGACTTGCTGTTTATTTTAGTCTACATTTATTTGCAGGCTTTTATAGTAGGAGAGCTCTGGCTAATGGTCCGACCAACATGAGTGCTGCTTCCAGCTTAGCAATTGGCCTGCTGCGTGGCTTGGGAGAGCACCGCGCTCCCCATGGGCAGATTGGTTTATGCGTGCTCCTGATGCATCCATCACGGTGACAATTACGCTCAAGAAAAAGCAAAATGCTGAAGGGATGCTCCTGGTGGCCCTTCTTGTGGTGGTGAAAGCACAGGACAGGACATGTCCTTCCCCTGGTTGCCTTCATTGAGTTGCTGCCTCATAACTGAAGTCAAGCTTTGGCCAGAATTTTCTTAGTAAATATTTTTCAACCGTATTTTTCCAGGCTAATGTAGATTTGATTTCCCTATGGGCATCCAGCTTACAAAATGCTGCTGTTCATTTAGGGGTGATAATACCTGGCTGGGGGTGGCACGTTGGTTTGATCATTTGCTGGTTTAGCCGTGTGTTTGCCCCCCCTCCCCCAGTTTGATTTTATGAGTAAACATCTTTCAGGGCTTTAAACTCCTGTGAATATAGTTCTGTCTGTTGTATGCTAAAAAAGATAAATACATAATCTGGATAACTCCATAATCAAAACACTTGATTGACTACAGTAGGAGGTTTCTTGTTTTGTTTTAACTCTTCTGGGTGTTTTATCTTATAAAGCCCTGTAATAATAAAGCCATATGAATCCTCAGCTTATTATTCATTTTCCTTAGTGTGTCACAAAGGAGGCATTACAGAGCCGTGCGTTTTAAAATAAAACAATGGGTGAAAAGAATGAAGTTTCTCTCGCAAGGAGCCTTTATGATCAGCGTACGTGGCAGGCTGGCGGGGAGCAGGAGGGCTGGGGCTGGGGGCCGAAACGCAGCCTCCCTTTTGTTCCTGGGCAGACCTTTACGCTCGCTCGCACACACACAGACACCCTTTTGGCCCATCTCCTGGTGGAGCGGGGAGGCTGTAATTAATAGATATCCGAGTCCCGAGGAGGCAGGAGCGAGTGCCTGACAGGTGCTTGCCTCTCTAGCTCAGCGGTGGTTTTGTACGGGGAGGCAGCGCTAATGCTGCGACCAGTTGGCATCACCTGGGAGAGCAGAGGTTAATGCTTCAAAGGAGGAGGAAAAGCTGTTTGCATGCAAGTGACATTGAAAGGAGATATGAATATTTTAATACCCGTGGTCAAGACCAGTGGGTTGCACTCCGCGCACATGTTCCATTTTGGCTGGACCCCTCCCGAGCTCCAGTTGTCTGAACTGTGGAGACGTCGCGGAGGTCTGCATTAACACGCACATTATAATGCTGCTCTCTTCCTTTTCTCGTGTACCTAGTAAAACTTTCATAAAAGAAGGGGCCAGAAAGATTTGATAATGATGTATGGCCTTTTACCGTAATCATCTTAGCGAGCGATTGCTGCCTGTGATGTCTGAAGTGATGGTAAACTAATAGTGTGCTGCTTAGGCAGGCAGGGAAATGCATGTCATCAGAAACGCCAGCATCTGTAAAGGCTTTAGGGTTGTTCCTAATATTTTTGTTTCTGTTGATCTTAAACAATGTTAGCAGCATTTGTGATGGAAAACAAATCAAGAGTAGGCATGAAAAGGAACCTCCTGCTCATGCATTATTTTTCTTTCTTGGCTTGCTTTTATTGTATCGCGCTTGAGAAAGACACAGGTAACGAAGCAGTGATTCTGTCTACAGCAGTCTGAAATAATTACTTTTCCACTACTCAGTAGAAAGCTGAAATAGGTAGCTGCAGTAAAACAAAAATAAGTTGGGAGAATATTAATAAACATATCCAATATGCTCCTCGCCTGCATCCACCACCACTTATTAGAAGCCTTTGATGTCCATTTTTTTCCAAATTATTCTTATAAAATGTTTGAAAAGAGAGGGAAGACGGACAGAGATGTAAAGTGCAAATTATAAGACAATATATATATATATATAATTCAGTAGATGTAGTATTTAGTGGATTTATAATGCAGTTGTAGATCTGTAATTTAAAGTAATGTAATTATTCGTGCATTCTATATTTTTTTCATTTCTGGTGTGCAAATGGGTGTAAATAATAAGAGTAACGCTCAGAACTCTGCTTTCTAACGGTGTAAAGCCTGTATACAGTAGGAAAAATGCCATGTTAAAAAAAAAAAAAAAAAAGTGGATTACATTTAAAATCTTTTTTTTTGTTGTTTGTTTCTTTAACATGTCTAGCGACTACTGAGCCAACTATGTAGAAGCCTTTACCCTCCTAGGTCAGATTCCAGTAAAGTCTCGTTGCTTTTATAGTATAATGCCATACGGCAAACTGACTCAGCTTTAAGCACTGCATATGGTCCCGAGGGGAGAAATTACCCATCCAAATGACGGGTGGATGGCAGGCAGGCAAGTTAGGATGTAGCTGCTGTGTGCTCATATTCTGTTTCACTAGGGCTGCAAACATTCAGAATAGCTACTTGGTGTATTTGAATTTGATCCTCATAACAGTAAGGAGCATAAGGGGATTGGAAATAAAATAAGAACAATAGCTATTTCTCTTTACACTGCTTCTGTAAAGTACTTTTGATATATTGAAGAGAATTAATGTCTTTTGGCATGGTTTATTTCATTTTCTGGAGTGGATCTGGTAAGTGAATGGGAATCAAATACAATTATAATAGCCTATTTCTCTTTCCTAAATAAAGTTTGGTATGCTCATATTAACTCATATGTCAGTAGTTGTTTAGTTCACATGAGCAAAAGTCAGTTTATAGTAGCTAGGAATTGGACTTTATTTTGTCATACTTGAGGTTTTCTGGGGAACCTACAGCTGTGAAGAATTACGGTTGAGTTTCAGTCTACGTTAAATGAGTAGAATAGCAGAAAGTGAATTTACACGTTCTGTGCTTTTAAAGAGACAAGAAGTAAATAACGAGCACTAAAAGACGTGTTCCAAAACGGAGAATGTTTGGGGGATAAAATAGCTGTTTTGTTGATTTGACAATTCTATAATACAGACTGTAATTGCCATAAAATCTGAGTCAAACCAGTAATGTTGCTTGATAAATTCATTAGCTGAAGCGCATTAATGGTAGTTGCCCTGCAGTCTCGCAGTACTCAAACACTGTTGCTCCCCATTTGTTTTAAAATAATTGTCGGACCTTCTAACTATGCAATTATAATTTGGGCAAGGCAACGAGGTGCTTAGTGCTCGTTGTCTAGGGGAAACTGCGCTTCAGCCGATGGCAGTCGGCACGGTGGAGGACTGCGGCAGGGATTAGGGCGTGCTGTGCAGGGCTGAGACCTCAGACTTGAAGAAGGCAATGAAGCTGCTCCAGGAGGGCTGCTGAAACGTGAGGTATTTGGTGGTGCTGCTTTGGGTTGAGATCCTCCATCTACTCTGGGTAGCTTTTCCCCTTTCCCTAGCATATTTTCCGCAGTCTGTGGGCTGGGGGTGTGGGAAGCCTGCTCTTCTGCACTGGGGCCTAAGCCACCGTGCAGAACTACCCCTGTGATAAACCCTCATAAGGCTGTGAGATGGACTGTGCCCTGCTTCCTCCTGTCACAGGCACAACCACATCTTCCAGCTAATCTTGGCTCTGGCGAGCAGTTTATTGAAGAACTGATAACGCCGCTTTGTTTTACTTGCATGCATTTTAATTTCCTGCTCACCCAGTCTTGATTTTTATAACCGGGCACACTGACAAGTGAAATCCTTGGTTTCAGTTGCACAGATAGCAATGTTGACTCCTCCCCAAATCTTGGAAAGTGTAAAAACAGTAGAGCGCTGTCTATACTGCTTTAGGTTTCTAAGAACTTGTCTGGATGTGCAAGCAGCGTGGAAGTGTTGCAGAGTTTACATCATCTGAATCTATTGAGAGACAAAATATCGTGTGCCATTTATATTAGCTTGGATTTTTTTTAACACTTCTTGCATTTGCTTTGTGGCATGGACTACTGGTCTTGTCAAGTCCTGACCATTAACTGAGACTGAAGATATTTCAGTTTCCAAAGATTTGTGCTGAAAGTACACTGTAGGTATTGAAGGGAATAACGCAGTTCTAGTGCAAGCTGAACCACTGTCATTTTGGTAGGTTTGTTTAAGTAACTCAAGCATCCTGGAAACTTTGTGGATAAATATATCTAGTGGAGAGGGGAAAAAAAAAAAAAAAGTACATCTCAGCAAACTTTGTTTTAACTATTCATGAAGATAATTTTTTTTCAAATTTCATACACTGTTTCCAGTGAAATGAGCAAATTTCTGAAATAATTGTAGTGAAAAATAGATTTTTAAAGGAATCTGTTCAAAACAGTGCTGTTAATTTTCTTGGGCAGAATCTTTTATATCTATTAAGTATCAAAACCAGGCTATAATAATCATGTGGTGCCCTTTTTCCCCTCCCAAAGTTGCACGCTATGTGGTTCTTGCAAGTGCTCATGGTACGTGGTATTGTGACTGCAAAGTATTCGGATTCTCTCCACATCAGTTTGGTGGATTGACCTCCTGTATCACCTGTACCTCTTCTTCTTCTGAGGAAATAAATTCTCAGTTCTCTAATTTCAGTATAGCACTAACTTGAAATAGTGTATTTTCTGCTTACTGAAGTAAGGCTAAAAGCCGATAAGAGGAGTCTTTAAAATCCTATTTTAGAGTGAGTACTAGATCATATGCTTGAAAGGAAGTGAATGGGTATCTTTTACTGATGACAACCAGGACAGATGGAATTCACTTTCTGGGCTAACCTAGTTTTTCAGGTTGCACTCAAAAAGCTGGGCACTGCAACCATTCAGGTATCACTGACCAAATCCGTGAAAGGGAAATAATTTGTATAAAAAGACACAACAGGAAGTTACTGTTCTAAAAAATAAATAAATGCTATTGGTCTTTATTTTTCTTTTTCTTTTTTTTCTTTAATTTGATTTCATTTTCTGTCTCGTTGGAAACTGAGAACATCCCTAGACTGTCCTGGCCTTTTATTTCAATTTTAGATTAATGGTGGAGGGTTGAGGAGCAAGGCTGTCTATAAATTAAAGAATGAGGTAGAGGAATTCGGTACAGCAGCAGGGAGAGAGGAGTGAGCAGCAGCCCTGCAGCCCCCAGGTGAGTGCAGCAGGAGGGCAGGAGGTGCTGCAGGCAGGCAGCAGCAGTTCCCCTGCGGGCTGTGCAGGGAGAGGCCCCTGGTGGAGCAGGCTGTCCCCCTGCAGCCCATGGGTCTCACATGGAGCAGATCTCCACGCTGCAGCCCCCCCAGGGGTGGAGGAGCCGCCGGTGGAGCAGGTGGATGTGGCCTGGAGGAGGCTGCAGCCCATGGAGAGCCCCCGCAGGAGCAGGCCCTTGCCAAGATCAGTAGTCCATGCCACAGAGAAACACTGTTGTTTCTTTGTGGAAAGGCCTGTGGCCTGTTCAAGCTCTATGTTCTTCTGCATTTGTCTTCTCTCTCCTTATTAGTGGGATCTGGAAGAAGATTTTTAGAATGTCTGTACTGTGGATACTTATTCTTTGTCCTCTTCTTAGGCTGGTAGTAGTGTTCCCAGAATCTTGCAAAGCTGGTCTTTTTCTTCAAAGCTTGAAGAAACTCATTTCTGAAGTGTCTGGCGTAAGCAATAACGCTAGGCTAGTGTATGTCTGCAGGGATCGCTTCAGGAAATGCACATCTGTCTGCACATCTTCTGATGTCTTCTGATGGGTGGTAGGTGGGTCTACTCTATTTCTACTCTACCCTACATATGTGATCCTTATCTTTAAAGTGCTGATCTTTACACAAGTGCTGGGCAATTCTTAGACCTCCAACAGATGATTTCTAGTATATGTTACTGAGGGGACTGGATGTTGAGCTGGTTACTTTGGAGGTTGAGAGAGTTAGGAGCCTGGTTTTGGTGGTGAATTCACAAGGAGTTTCTTTTGTTTCCTGTTAGTAGAGAACTCATCTATTACCACGATTACTATTTGCCTTTTGGACAAGCATTACACTGTTCACTAATTCAAGGCATGCTTTTTTGGTCACTTACTGATGAACCTTGAGTTGGTGTTTCATGTGAAGACTCAGTGCCTTTGTCGCAGTGTTACTGAGAGGAACCTGAAATAGTTTCTACTGACTTCAGGAACTGCATTCTTTGCAACATGCAGTTCTTGAGCGAGGAATATGCTTTCATGTAAAACGGTCTTCTAGCCAGTACTCTGGGAGAAATTGCATCTTGAAAGATGTTTCCAGTGCATATGGTTTACATTTAGCTGACCACAGATTTCAGTTTGAGGGACTGAAGAGCTGATGTGAGCTGAAGTGTTATGTAGTGTCTCCTAAGTGTATCGGGAATCCCTGCCTTGACATTTGCAAGCTCAGAGCTGCTCAAATAATCTTCCTCACCTTGAAATACAGATTGCATAAACATCCTGCCTTGCTCAGCAGGGTAGTGGTGTCTATGAAAGTAAACCAAGCAGGAGCTGAAGAACAACTTTGCTAAATTGGGTTGCTTCTCTGACTGTATTGGACAAATTTGAACCTTCCTGTTCCAGGAAAGGAATCAATAAAATCAAATTAGGTAATCATCTCTTTTAAAACGTACTTGTTCAGATGATAATGTTTGGAAGAGCCAAGAAAAAAACTAAACCTCCTACCCTAAGGACCAACAGGAAAAGGGGAAGGGGAAGTCTTAAGCACGATCCATGTTTCCATTGGCAGTGTAAGCGACTTGGCTGTTGAGCTTGTTTATGGATACAGAAAGGTGAAAGGCCAGGACTGCTAGTAAAGTCCTTTTTTCTGTAATGACTTCTTGAAAGAAAAGCATTGTAGTCACTTTCATTTCACTGAAGGCAGTCCTGTGCTGCGTCCTCTTCCTAGAGGAGAGCTCTGACACCATCCGATGTATATGGGGCCCGTAAGGCCAATTTACCTAGAGTAGCTGGACCTACTTCGCTTCCCTTTGGAAAGCTGGAAAAAGAAAGGCAGGGTTTGCATGAAAACTAGAGGGAAAAAAAAAAAAAAAAAAAAAAAAAAAAACATAAACTGCTGTTTCCATTGGTTTATCATCTGTTTGTATATTCTCTGAGCACTTGTTCAATCTGACATTTTGCCATGTGAATATTTTGTGGGCATTGTACAGTGGCCAACATTTGAATTTCATTTCCTGTAGTTCGGTACATTTTACTTGTTCTCTTTAAATTTTAATTTTTCAAGACAGGAGAAGGAACAATGCTGTCAAAGGGTGGTTGGCAGTTGGTTTTCCTGTGCAACTAAAAAGGTTTCTAAGTGTTGAATGTAGTCCATGCAGCCTTGCAATTCTTAGTCCCCGTATTTTTAGACTATGGCTATATGTAAATTCCATTCAGGCAGTATCACTGAGAGGTAGGGCACCAAAAAATTCTTCTTATTAATTATAATTTTCTTCTGACTTCCATTTCCACGCATGCAGTGACCCTTTTTGTTGTCAGCAAAACATTGTGAATTTGTGTTGATGCATCTTTTGTTTTTCAAGATTTTAATCTGTGGGGTATTTTTAGACTGAAGAGGTTGGCAAGAGCTTTGTCTCCTGTTCAGCGTAAGACTTAACTAGTTACAGATTTACCATAGGAAGAGGTAGCACTGGCAGATCACTGCTAGTGTTTTTTCTAACTATTTAGAGAAATAAATGGCACCAAGAAGGAAGAAATCTGAAATTTGAGTTGTGACAATTAATATAGGGAAATTTAAACTTCAGGAACGTAAGGAACCATGCTTATGGATGTGAGGACAATATAAACCCTAGAAGAAGCAGAAATAAATCTTTGAAGTGTAATTGCAAGGCAGTCTTCTCCCATTTAATTGATATTTAAACATTGGCTAACATGGATATTTGCCACTTAACTGACATTAACGACCTTGGTTAACTTTTGGGTTTGAGCTTTTTATTTTATTACGCTGGTTTGTTTGTTTTATGTTAATTTCACTTTAGTGCTTAGATCCTTGTAAAATAGATTTTTTTTTCCTCCCCAAAAACAAACATCAAACATCCAGAATATCTGTTTTGTTTTAATATTTAAACATTTACACACATCTTGGGCATAATTGTATATGCATTTTATAGCATGAAAAAGTGAACCATATTGATTGTAAATCCTAAACATCTGCATTGCAAACCAAAACCATACTTTTTTTTTGGTGCACCTTGCTTTTTCTATTTTTTTTTTCTCATCATATTTGACTCCATTTTTATTAAGTAATTGCTGGTGTTACTTTTGGCTTATCTCACGCCTCTTCTATTTTTTTCTCTTTTCTCCCCATCTGTTCTCTGCATTGATACCTTCTTTTGAATAAACAAACCTTAAAACAGATTTTTTGACCACAATTCTGTTGTTGGTATAATTAATCAATGCAGTGAGCAGCGTGCAGCAGCTGAGGACGCTTGTGGCATGGCAGTGTGGCCTTTTCAGCATGTGTGCTCCCTGCTCCTATGTACGGACATGCCAGCTTACCATGAGGCAAGCAAGGGCACAAACTTGTGGTGGTCACCCTTGGTGCATTGCACCGGTGTGAGACAAAAGTGAAAGGCTTTTGTCACATAGACACTTGTGTGCCCATGCTTCTCTTTCCTGGACTGGACACTGGAACCTCATTAGGTGGCTTCTAATTGTCTGTTCAGTAGGCAAAGAGAGAGGTGCTTTCTGCACCAAATACAGCATAGCACCTATTCTGCATTAATGTCAATCAGATGTTGATGTCAGTGGCAGCTGCTTTGGATGCATTAGAATACTGTTGGCAAAAAGTTCACCCCCGACATGAGTTTGTATTTTATTTTTTCTGTAAAGCAACCTATATGCTTGCTTTTTCTGGTTTTAGCAAGCTTTAGGGTTGCCACATTATTTAAAGTAGCTGGGAAGGTGTTTGTTATGAAGAAAATATGTACACATAAAGCTTCTTCACGTTATGTTAACTGCCTCGATACAGCAACAACGCTCTGGTACCTCAGGACAGTGCTTCTCAGCACTGTTCAGTATTGTTCCAAATTTTCTGGGAACAAAACTCAGCCTCATTTCTCCTGTATTTGCCCAGTCATCGTCTTTTCTGTTGGTCGAGCTGATCCATTGCAATTGTGGTTGAATATCTGATGATATGCTTGCATTTTCGTATTGTCTTTGTATCAGATATTCTTCACCTCTGTTTTTTGGGGTTTTATTTTTGCTGATGATATGTGTAGATTCTCGTATATAGCTGTAGTTGTAAGCCACAGTGCTTACAGCAAGAGAGAGAGCATCAGTGTGCTGACACCGCGCGTTTCTTGGAGGGGTTCGGTTGTGGTGGAACATCTGATGAAGTTGCTGCACAACAGAGCAGCTTTAGTGCTGCCTAAAGAAATTTCATTATCTGTCATTTCTCTTCCTTTGCTCCTTCTGATCTTCCACAAGCTTAGTCTATTACTTAAAATGACACAAAAAGCCCATTTTGATCCATTTAGACACTCAGGCATGCGGGCATCGTGTTTGGACACGTTGAACTAGCTGTTGTAGCAGAAGAGTGATGGAAACAAAGGACCACTGTAGGCAGCTAGATGACATAGGCCTCTCCAAAAATGGATTGAGCTCGGTCTTTAAACTGGTTGTCTTACTTGCACCTGCTTTGCTCTGTTTGGATAGCTGCCCCAGTATTTGCCAAAACTGACTTCTGTGGTTTTTGCGTTTTTTTCTGTGGGTTTGCCTTTGAAGTAGACTCAACCAGCTATCTGCAGCCTTCACTGTGAGCTATTGTCTGTCAGCACTAATTAAGGCCTCTGTAACAAGTAAGAATTAGAGCGCATCTGGACTTTGAGCACTGTAAGTGATGCAACTGTGTTGGTCAATTCTGGATGTTTGATGTGTCAGTGGCTGAGAGCTACTTTTTGTTGTTGCTCCGTGCTTTTCTCATGAAAGCTGTGCGTTCCTCCTCTGTTGAATTTGTTGGCTGAGTTTCATAGGGTTGCCGTCACACTTAACTAGGTCAGTGTACTACAAACAAACATTGCATGGCATGTAATGTGGACGTACAGCAGTCTCCAGCACTCACAATCTCTCGTCCCCCAAAACATCAACAAAAAAACACTCCCCAAAAATTCTTCCATTTGAGGTTATTTGCTTAGCAGTATTCAAAAATTCCTCTATGTTCTAGAAATAAATAATAATAGTAAAAAAGAGAATGGCTGAGATTTACAGATGACAGATTTCTTCAGAAATCATTTAGGCATTGAGCTCAGTCACATGTCAGAAACTGCGTTTATAAATGGCACACATTATAACTGTTTATAAAACATGGGGTTCAGGTTTAACAGATGAAGTCCCACAAGTGTAACTGTGGAATCCTAATCACTGTTTACCTTCTTTATCTGGTCAAGTGTTTGACTCCTTAGAATTTTTTTCAAGTAATTAAGTCTTTAAAACAAATTCCCTCAGTGAATAACAAAGAACAAAAGTGCCTTGAGAGAACCCCATATTTGTGTTTTCTGATATAAAGTATCTATGTTCAAAGCAATGAGGTAATGCAAAGTTTGGGGAGAATACCACAGTTCAAACTTTAGGTTTGGGTTTTTACGGGATGAATGCTTTATTCTGTTGAAAACAACTTTTGAAAGACTTTGTACAAGTACAGTATTTTCAGATGTTGTTTACATATGCTTTACATGTCTGTGTGTATGTGTTTGTGCCCGGACTGGCTTTCATCAGCACAGGAAAGATTCAAATGCTGATTCGAACTTTGCAATATTTAAGCACAATAGTGCACAATTTAAATAAATACGCATGTTGCATGGGCATGTTACAGATCTATTAAAATCTTTCTTTAAGTGTTGCTTTTGATTATGAACATACCATAAGGAATTTGGCTCTTTCTGGCCTGAGACTTGAAATTACAATAAATTACTTATTCCTTTACCTTGATTTTGTTCATAATGTGAAATAGGTTTTATTTTTTAGGAGATATTTGGTAAGTTTTTTTGTATAAATTTTTATGTAATTTCCTGAAGCAATGTAGATTTGTCTTTAGAAGTAGGTACTGGTTAGTTTTGCTCTGGGGAGTTGGACACAGATGTAGTAAATTCATGGTCTTGTTTTCAATATATTGAAGAGTTATTTAATTTTTGTAAAACTGCATCATGAGAAAATTGTCCTCAACATGTACTTACATTAGACTACAAAAATCACTGTTTAGATGTAAGTAAAGTATTGATTTGAGCTGGATAAACTTATAAACTATTCTAGACCTTGACTCAGTGAAAGTTCAGACGAGTTCTGTTGCAGTACTTCCGAGTAGCATTCTATTTCTGCTAATGTTATATTTTGACTTTTTCTATACAATAAATGTTTTCAAGTTAAGGAGGTTGTGAAATTAGTCCGAAGTTGCATTGAGTGACTTGGAACTAGATTTGGGGGATCTTTGAGGGCAGAAATAAAGAATGCTGGTATAGAGATTTTTTGGTTGTTACAAGGTTGATTTTGAATTCTAATAAAAATTTATCTATGGAAATTCAAACTGAAGTTGATATTCCCACAGTGCACAAATGTAATTTGTGTAAATAAAATCGTATATAGATTGTTTACTCAAAGGTAGGCTGCTTTTTTGAGTTGCAAGATTTTTTTCTTCAACAGCGAAGGAGCTTTAGTTAAGCTGGAAAATGCCTTTTTGTCACCCTTGTTCACAAAGTGAAGGGGGGGTGGGGTTAAAAATGTGAATTTTACATACCAGGCTGGCAAACTGTAGCATTTCTTTTAAATATTGTTCACATTTGTGCTCATGGAAAACAGAAAGGACCTGTAGGTTTGTGGGATGTAATATGAGAGAAACTCTGTTTTGGTGTCTAGCATCTGGTACAGCATCCCTTGAAATAATGCAAAGGTAACATTGACTCCACTGGGCTTTTAGGTGGCTATATGCCAGTGTGTTAAGAGAGTTTCTCAAGGAGACGTGATTTGTCTTTTTGGTACCACTCCGCAGAAGTGTAGCACGTACTTCAGTGTGGCATAGCCACTAGGAAAGTTATTATTTCCTGTCAGTAAATAGGTATTTTCCTTTTTTATGCAATTTTATATTTCTGTGATTTTAAAGGATTTTGAAGTTTCGTGAATACAAATCACAACAATAAAAATGGTCAGTGTTTTCGGTCTTGTTGCAACACTTTGTCTCAGGTAAAATACCAAATAATTCTGGGTAAGCGCGTATTGCATGGCTTGTAGGTCTCACGAGTGGCGTCTGACAGAGCAAATGCCATCTTCTGCTGGGTAGAGCTGGGCTACTCCATTTTTTCAACATCCACAGCTTTTATGTGTATAGACAGGAGAGGAGAGACCAACAACGCTTTGTGCTCTGAGGTGATCTCTGCAGTTCACGGTCTCTCCCAGCACAGCAGGCCGGCGCGGGGCATTGCCAGTGGGTGCCCGCCTGTCAGGGCCGTGCTCTGGACATGATGGCAATGGTGCTCCTCTCATCTGTTCATCCCAGCAGTGGGCCTGAGGTGCCCTGTCCCTCCTTGGGGCTGTGGACCATGGGGAGCAGCCACCGGCCTGCGGTGTCCCCATCGGGCCTGTAAGCGAGCCTGGTGACGGGGCACCCATAACCAAGGGCCTGGCCCCGCGGCATCGTGCTGACACAAAGCCAGCATCTCTCATTGTAATCGACATGTTATGTCATCTGCGACAACTGTGTTATCACAGCAGAAGCACTGGCTGCAGGGAGGAGAAAATTTGTATTGTATTGCTCAGAATTGCGGACCCTGGAGATGTCTTCCTCTGTATCGTGCGACTTTGTGCATACAGCATCACGCAGTGTTAGCTGGTGGGACATCCAGGTGGCACCGATGGCCATGGAAAACCAAGGCTATATGTGGTCTTCCCTACTGCTTTTCGGTGTAGGCATACTTCTGCTGTTACAAATAATCTATGAATGTGGTGCTTGTTTTAAACCACGCACTTGGCTGCATATCCCTTCCCTATCAAGGCTCCATAGTTTAACAAAAGTAGTGATACGATTCCTGCCCTAGAAATGTAGTTTTCTGTGCATAAAATCTGTTGTTGAGTCTGGAAAGTCTGAGAGGAAGATTGCTGAGATCAGGAAGATGTGGCAGAAGGTAAAAAAGCTCAGAGAAAGAAAATGAATAGAAAGATGAGCGGAGCATGCACCTGGCAGAGCAGTGTAAGAGCTGAAAAGCTGTCAAATGAGCTAAGAAGCTAAGTCCTTGTAGGTGAGGAAAGTAAATCTTCAGTTGTCCATTAGACGTAGTTGTTGCTTGTTATATTAAAGAGGACATGAACATTTTGATACACTTGTGAAACATGGGATTGCCATGCATTTAAGCAATAAACGTGAAAGCTGTAGGAACAGTGTGACTGACAGACTTGTCTTCTGTCGTGCTTCTCCAGCCAGGAGAAGAATCATGTCCTCAGTTACTGCATCTCTTACAGCTGCATCAGTAGGTGTGTAGGTTTGCTGTGTATCTGAGTTCTCAAAAATAAATAAGAATGAAAAACTAAATCCCAGAAGTTGGAAGTTTCAAGGTAATTAAACAGCTGAAAAGAAATAGGTTTTATCCTCCACAGAAAGTGCCCGTGAGTTTAACAGAATCTCGGTCTGATGATTGGGATAGGTTACAACAAACACCTTTGGGGTAGTCCAGAAGCACACTGGACGCTGCTGCTGCTTGATTTGATTCCTAGTTGATGGTTGACGTGACCTTCGGTGTATATGACACATTTGAAGATGCAGGACACAGCAATTTAAACTGACATGGAAGATGCAGCATAAACAAAACAAAACAAAATCTGCTCAGAGCTGTGTCACAGGCTTTTTACACCAAAGTTTTGTGGCAGAAAGTTGCAGGGGCTACAAGAAAAGCAATATCATGTTAAAAACTGTCTTTATTTGAACTGAGAGGTGGCTCATCTTCACAGATGAATTGCTTTAAAAGCATATTTAGATGAATATATATACAATGACAGAGAATAAATGGATTTTGTTCTCCTTTCTGTGATGAGACCACTCTTCAGAAAGTATATTTTAAATTAATCATTGTGTTGAAATCATCAGAAAGGAAGACTCAATTGCACAGAAAACATAAACGGAACAAGCAATGCAAAATCCAAGAGCAGAAGCTCGGTTATGAAATCACATTCGCTGAACTCCATTTTTTATAGCGCTACAATGAGCCCGGCTCTGGTTTGTTTGAAATGTGGAAATCTACCTGAAGTAGCTACACTGAAGGCAAGACTTTTATGAACAGTTAAACTCTCAATACCTTAAGTACACTGTGGAAACATGGATAGATGAAACTGAATGTTAGATAAAATTGGATTTGGCATAGTGAATTTATATAGACTTTTTAGGTCTGTGCTATTTCTGTGGGATGCTGTTCTGTTTTGAATCTAATTTTAGCTTGGAGAACTCATTTGATTTCCTTTTTCACATCCATATGGGCTCATATGGTGAATTTATAGTCTTTTTACTAGGTTTTCATTATGTTAACTCTATTATAGCACTATTGAAGCAATGCCATAGTTCATATTGAGATATAAGCTCTTGTAGTTAGTCAGTGGAAGTATTTTTAGTGTTAGTTAAACATTCCAATATCAGGAATGATGAGTTGAAAACAGCGTTGTTGTTTTATTAATGTAAATGGATGCAAGAGGAAGGCATGGTAAGATTTGGAAATAACAGATTTTTTGTCAGATTAATCAAATAATTAAGAAGTGTTGAAATTTAAATGTAGCACTTAAATACAATTAATATGCTTTGCAAATGTTGAAAGACGTTACTTAAATAATAAAGAAAACAACTGAAAGCAGCATCCTCAAAGTACATGGTACCCTGCTCCCTTTTAGTGGTTTGATGGCTCGCGGTGGGTGCATCTCTTCGTATAGGGGCACGAGATCCTCCTGCCCGGTCCTTCACATCGTGCACATACATATTCCTGTCTTGTCGTTGTCTTCTGTCTTCAAGGTGGGGCTGGAGTGAGAACAGCAGCTCCGACAGTGTTTCTTCCTCACATATCAATGCCAAGGATTACATTTCAAGTGCTCTGTGAAATGTGGTGTTCTGTGGAGAGTCTGTTATGAAAAGTGCAAGATTTATACAAATACAGCTTGACAGTTATGTGTTTCTCTAAAAATACCGGCTACTTTCTCTGCACTTCTGTGGTCTTCCTGACTCAGTGCTGCTGCCCTCCCCAAGACGTCAGGTTTGGGTGTGTAAAACACCGTGTCCAAGGCTCATAGATCTCCTTCCAAGAGATGACAGAAAATTGGAAGCAGCCCTCCCAGGAGCGTGCCAGAGACGTTCCCGGAGGCGGGATCGGCGTGGAGAAGGGATGGGCACCCGGAGGAGGCCTGGGCAGCCCTGAGAAGGGTCCAGGAGGGAGCTTGCCGGCAGCCCTGCCATGAGGGAGGGTGGGAATGGCCGGGCCTTTGGGAGGAGACCTGGGGAAGAGGAGCTGGAGCTGACATAGAGCAGCGGGATTTTGTCTAGGAAATAAAACGGAGGGTGAAAATGGAGGTGGGGACATGGGAAGCCATTGTGAAAGCAGGGTCGCTGATGAACCTGATGGGAGGTGAGGTATCAGTTGATGAAGTTGCCAGGTAATTTTATTTGTTCCCCATGTTTTGGGAGAATGAATTGCCCGTCTCTTGTGAGGACTCCCGTACAATTTCTTCCTGATATTGGATAATTCTTCTTCGCGGTCTCCGGCCTCGCAGATATATCTGCGAAATCTCTCCCAGTTGCACGGCTGCTGGTGCTCGCGCTCCAGTGTCTTTATTGACCCGCGGTGTGCCTCGCCGCGAGCAGCCCACCTCACGCCACGGCAGCAGTGTCCGAGCGCCAGCATTCCCCTCACGTGCGGCATAACGAAGGCAGGTTTTAATAAGGAGACGGCAGCGCGCTCATCGTCTGTATCAAGGCAGGAGCCACATATTTTATGGTCGTGTTTTGATACCCCAATGGCCCCCGTGTTTGCGCAGACGGCTTTTACAGCCAAACTCCGGAATGAGCTGCAGATGAGCATTCCTGTTTAGGGCACTTCTGTGCCACCACGGCAATCTTTTTTGGCCTTGTAGTTGCTTCTCCCTCAGCAGTATATGAAAAAGTTTTATCATCAGCTTTTCTTTTGCCATGAAGAAGTATGTGCAGGGAAATAAAATGTAATTGCATAATTTGCTGGGCAGGCTTTGACCTGAGCTTAAAGGCTTAAATGACTAGAAAAACCTACCTATTGCTGTGTTTGTTTGTTTTTTAATTAAAAACGTGTGAAAGGAAGATGTATCCTATGCTGCTGCATAATTAACAAAATATGCTTAACCTGAAATATAATAGAGAACATAAATGGATGAACAGAAGCAGAAACAGCAAGTCTTGCAGAGAAGTCACTGAGGACTTCTGTTGTTTATTGATATTTAACAGGAAAGCGATACAGTAGGAACAGATTCGTTCTTAGCCTGAGGCTGAAGCACGGATATTTTCACCATTCAGGACTTTTTAGCAGGATCTATTTGTGTCTGCAGTGTGCCTTTGAGGAAGGACAAACAGAATGAAGTTGTATGTATCATTTTTACATTATATATATATATATATATATACACACATATAGGGGTTTTTTTGGTGTGTAGAAGCATGGGCAACCGTATGAAATAATGCATGTAATTCAGGTTATGTCAGGTTTGCCTAAATTATTTTCGTAGTTTGTCTTTCCCCATGCTTTTCTCTCTCCCTTCTTAACCTTCCAACACCTCTCCCACCCCCAGTAAGAAGGGAAAAAGAAGAGAGAAGAGGAGAAAGGAAGGAAGGAAAAGCAGTTAACTTGCTAATGCTTGCACGTTCACTCTGAAACTGAAAATACATTTCTGCAAGGTCAGACACGCTCCCTCTCCACATGGGACAGATGGGGAACTCGCACGCTGTGCTCGTGTAGGACGGCGCAGGCTGCGTTCACATGGCTCTGCGCGCTGCACGTTGCCTTGCCTCGCTCCGAACACGGAGCTCCTTGCATTCGCTGCCCTGGCTCGGAGGTTGCTCCATTACTTAGGAACTTTTTGCTCACTTCCAGCTTAAGTGCAAATCTTACTGGGAGTTTATTTCCATCTCGGCTTGTGCCAGATCGTCCTTTCTCTTACTTAACTATCTTGCCTCTTGCCTTTGTATTTATCTTCTGATGCATTTGCCAGGAGTAATTTTAATGTAGATGGTTTATTTTACTGTAACTTTTTTAAACAGGTATGCTTCATTTGTGACTAATGATGTACATAAAAAATAGCAGTCTAATTTTTCTGCAGATTAGGAGTAGCTCTCTGTACAGTAATAGTTTTGGAAACCATTCATAACACAACATGCAGTATTTCAGAGCTGGTCAACTTCTGACATCCTTTTTGCTGTCCTTGGTTATTATGTTGTTATTTATAGCATCTGAATTCCAAACTGTTAAAATTTATTATACCTCGGGAAGTCATGTGGATTAAATGTGAAGAAATATATTTTTATATGTAATCTTTTCTCTTCCCCTGCAGTGATACTGTGTAGTAAGAGCACAGCAATTTTATTGCTGGAGACCAAGCTTTCGCCTCTTGTTATGTTTGCAGAGGAGCACATGCAATGTCAGACTTACAGTCTGGGACACCATTATCAGAAGTTAGTCTGTACATTTTGTCTCCCCTGGACTCCTTTAACCCTTGTTTGGGTATTTCATTAGAGTTCCTTCACACAAATAGTAAATACTTTGCCAGTGCTAGGTTGCCCTACAGGTAATTTTCATACACATATGAAATAGGTAAACCAGGTATTTCGTGGACCTGAAGAGAAATAGAAGATTGAAATTTGTTCTGTATTTAGAAAAACTAAGCACTGTAATTCAGAAGTTCAGGTTCAGGATAGTGACCCTGGCTGCTCTGATTCTTGGCTTTTGAGGTAAAAGGCTGGTTTGTGTCTTTTGATCTTTGAGGTTTCTGGTTTTATACAGCTATGAGAACATCCCACAGATGCTGTCTTTGTTTTACGGTGAGCAAGACAGTTTTTAATTCCAAATTGTCTCCTTGTCTACTACAGAGAGCAGCCTAACAAAGCTGTTCTTACCTCAGGAATTCACTACCCGTTTCATTTTATCTGAGCAACTGCTTGATGAAGGCATCTTCCAGCCTTTCTGTAATAGCATTTTATGTCTGAGCAGTTGAAAGCATAAAGATGAATGCTAACAGCCAACAGCTGACTTCCGTCCAGGCTTTAAAGATCATTGTGGAGAGAGTGGATTCAGTAGCTCAAAGGTCTTTGTGCAACAGGGTAGCTTTTAGACCGTGTTTTGTTTGTCTTGGCGTCCTGACTTCTTTCCAGTCGATACAGTTCGGATCAGTCCTTCTAAAACATGTAGCTTCATAACTGGACGTGAAGCCTAAAATCCCGGGTTTGCACAGTTTCCTGGTTTGCAAGGAATGTGGAGACGTCTCAGCTTATGGTCGGCTGGTCCATCCCTCAGTAAGGCAGTCTGTGTGTCAGGACTGGATGGCCCCGCGACTGGAAACCCTTCAGCTCTGCCTGGCTGAGGCCTGTTGTGACAGACACGGCATCTGTAACCACGGGGCGCCTATGGCTGCCGGCACGTGGGGCTGAGGGAGTGGAATTTCTTACTCCTGTCCTTGGTGGCAGGATCATGTGAAATGAACTGGCATTTCTAGCCTATTTTTAAAATGATTTTGTTCATGTGGTGATAGATAGAACTGCCCCCATCTGCTTCTTTCTCTCTGCCCCCTTCGGCCTACCTTTCAAACCACAAGAATTTGTTTCTCCTTTCACCCTGCCGTGGAGGTGACGTTCCCTTTGCACTTACCCTTTCCTGGGAGGGGTAAGAAACCCCAGCCCTTGCTGCTGACCCTCGCAGGCCGTGTTCTGGCTGGGCAGGGGGTTCCTGTGCCCTTTCCCAAGTTTCTCCACAGGGTGGTTTTGAATGAATTGGACACACTCTGCCTTATCTGCACCCCTCCCTGGGTGCCGGCGTGTGTCTGTACCTGCTCCAGCAGCGTGCCCCGAGCTGTGTGCACCTCCAAGGACTGGGGAGCTGCAACACACGACCTTTCTTTTCCTCTGGAAATCTCTCTCTTGGTTGTTTCCCACTACCTTCAGCGAAGTTTCGCTGTGCTCAAGTTTTGTGTTCGGGCAGATCTGTCACCGGTCGTTAAAACGTGTGGTTGGCTGTAACACCAGGCTGCCTCCCGCTCAGAAGCACGCCGTCCCATCTGCTCGAACATGCCTGGCCATGCTCCTGAGCCATGCTCGTGTTCTCCTAAATGAAAATGGCACGCTTCCTTTTCCAGCCGACCTGTGGAACTGGCCAAACCAGCCTGACACAGCAGCCTAACCCCCGCTCAGCTCAGCTCGCTGCTTCTTTGGCTTTGTAGACAAAATGCAACCCTAACAATGCCCGTGTCTGGCTCGGGGTAGATTAAAGCGTGTGCTTTCTTGCAGGAGAAATGATGTGGAAATCTAACTCACCTTGATGTGTCCTTTCTGTCTTGTTCTTTCTCTCTTTTCCTCCCTCCCTCTTTTCTTTTTTTCCGCTGCCCCTATCTCTTTTGAAAATAGTGGAGAGAAGTTCAAAGAGATGATGAGGCTCGCTCTTCCGCCACGTGGAGTGAATGAGGAGTGAGAGCTGGGGGGAATGGAGCGAGGAAAACAGCCCAGCTACCGAGGCTGCGATGGTGCCTTGCTCCTCTCCGGGTTTTTAAGCCCGCAGAAGATGGGAGGAGATAGCCCGTTTGAGGAGGGGGGAAATCCTACCATGGGTCACTTGAGACCCAGTGCACTTTGAAGTAGCTTGGGATCTTCAGCTTTGTTACGTTCTTACTAACGCTATTTACACAATTCTCCTTTTTGACTGCTTAACCCAGGAAGGTGGAGGTCAGAGAAGTGATTATTGTCAGCAGCCCCCTCATTTCCCATTTATGTGACGGAACGGAGCAATTCCTGGGTTTCAAAAGCTAGCACCGAGCCATTTCCAGCAACATATATTGAATATCTTCATAATCTCCTTATTGTCTTCCACTCTCTCTGGTGTACTTATTTAATGTATGTTTCTGTTCCCCTTTGGCCTCCCCCACCCAGTAATGCATACCTCACATGCACGTTTAGCACAGCGGTAAGCTGGAAACAAGTATTAATGCTGCAATGATAAACTGAGCTGAGGTGTCCCTTCTAATTGCCAGTATCTTTTGTAAATTTAAGTATCCAAGAATGTCAGAAGTTGCTTACTTAGCTGTAGTGCTCCAAAGCACAGAGATTAATGTTTACCATATTAGAAAAACGGGGGAAGGGAGGGAATGAAAGAGTTGTGCAGCTCTGAGGACTGAATCCAGAATAAGTTTCACAAAGCAGCACTAACTCCTTGCATGTGGCGATCAAAATGGCAGTGGCAGTGACACAACTTACTTTTAATGGCCCAATTTGCAAACTGAAGAATGACCATGAAAAATATATTTTAGGATTTTGAGGCAGATGTAGATACTTTCCTCGTGTAGTTTAAAGGAAAAAAAAAAAAAAAAAAAAAAAGGCAGACTTCTGCCTAGTGCCAGGCTGTTTAAAAAGCAAAGCTAACCTAAAAAGGTGGGTAGATAGGAAGTGTATTGAATGGCAAAAATGGTACATTCCTGTATTTCAAGTATATGCAAAAATATACTCTATCCCCTCCTCTATATTTTCACTTCAGGGTAATAGTAAATAAGAAAATACACCAAGATTTCAATCCTGTGTTTTAGTTTATTAAAATTTATAGAAGCTAAATACTGTTTCTTGCTGTTTGTTTCGTGTTCCCAGGGCTGGTTTGTTTATCCCCAGGAAGAGGTGGGAGTGTCTCTTGGGATGCTAGCCTCACAGTCTGAGTCTGGGAACAAACTCATCTAACACAGCACTCCTAAATTAAAAGAAGAGTTACTGGTTGGTGGTTATGGAAATCTGTTTAGGTGAAGATATACCGCAGAATCTAAATTTAATTTGGAAATTATTATGGGCAGGCGTGATAGCACCTAATATTCAGCGTGTCTGACATTTCCTATTGTAAGAGCCTGTTTTTAAGTTGCTTACATATCATTTTTTTAAATGTTGAAAATTTCACAAAAAAAAAAAAACAGCTTTTTTTTTTTTTTAAAGGAGTTTTAAGAAAAATGTGTTTAGAGTTAATTGGAAAAAAAAAAAACAACACACCACAAATGCAACTCCTCTTTAAAACAGATCTTGCAGCCCCATTGTTTTTTAGCAAAAGCATAAAAAAACAACTGTGCCTGTGGTCGGTGTGCAGGGTAGATCACTTACCCTTGCCACAAATTTGCCCACGTTACCCACACCTGGAAGATTTGAGCTCGTACGGACGCCTGCTCAGCCTAGGCGTGCTGCTAAGTTCCTCCAAGGGCCTTTCAGCATCCCCTTCTCCCATGCCAGCAGCCATGGGCTGCGCCTGGTGACCTAGTTTTAGTGACCTGGCGTGATGTTCTGACACCCAGGGTTTTCTGTGGGAGTGATAAAAATACCTGACCTTGGAAAAACGCAGAGTACCTTCGCTGTATGAGCATCTGGAAGAACGCAGCCTGTACTTCATGAAGTATGTGTTGAACGTCCATGGTCTCTGGTGTTGACGTTCTAATCGGTCACGATACAGCTTGAGATTTGCATGGTTTTGTAGAGGGAAGAATTCAGAGAAATAAGCTGACTGCAATCTCAAGCAACTATATGTGAAATTTTCCCTTATGAGAGCTACAGATCGTTTTTATGTCCCAGAACTTTGGTTTGGGCTGGCTGTTTCTCTGAAATTGCCTTTAAACTGATGTGTAAAGGCTTGAGTTACAATGAACGTGGTTACCGAAAGCCTTCCTGCAGGTGGGAAGGCTGTGTTAAACGTCATTATAGACTTATTGGTACTGTTTTCCAAGCTAGTTATGAACCTTACTTTAATACCGCGCTCTTCCAGCTTTCACTATGACTTTGGCACATAAAGAAGCCTTTTGTAAAAAAGGTAGGGTTTCATACAGGCTCTTTTTCCTTGCTTCCGAATGTTAATATAGCTCTTTTCACTGCTTAATACAGATTTTAAATATCTGAAATATTCCACTGATAGGCTGTTAGTCACAGTGGGAGCCAAGATAATCTGTGCTCCTGAAAGGCCATTGAAGCAAATACTTCTATCAGGAATGAGTTTGGGCTCAAGGGTTAACTGCTGCCTCTGTTAACACCTGTTATATAGAGCAAAGGGAGAAAACTTGATCAGCTTTGACTACGGCCTTTTATATAGCAAAAAACTCTCTGCCTTTTTACAGATTTTTATATATATATATATATATATATTTTTTTTTTTTACCTTTAAAGTACCTGACTTTAAAGGGGATATCCAAATGTCTCTCTGTGGAGACTTAAAACAGCCTTTGTGGAAGTATTTTGAGCAGTGTTAATAACAATGGTTTCTGGCAATTGCAAAATGGGATCTGACCAATTTTAGTAAAATAGTGGCACTGAACCCACAGAGCTTGCTTTTGAAATGGTGTTTCAGTTTGAACCGAGCTAAAGTGGTGTTTTAAGAAACAGTTTTGCACCTTGCTGTAAATGATAGACAGCTGCTAGAGGAGGTAATGATCTGTCTTCATGTTTGATGCCTTCTTTTATCAGTCCAAGGCTTTTCACTGAGTCAGATCTATTGATTAGCATTAGTTTACTTCCCAGGAAGCCTGCTTTGCATTGAAATGTCATGGGCTTGGGATACTAAATGCACGCCAAGCAAGAGCTTGAACTCTGTCTAATGCTGCCTGGTAAATTACATGTTTACTGAGAGTTTAGCAAGGGTAATAGCTTTGTAACCCCCAAAATGTTAAACGGGGTCATTTTTATCTCCTGTGAACAAATATTGGGGGAGAAAATAATGGGGTCATATAGAAGGTATCCTGTGCTTCCCTTTGCTTTATGGAGTGTACCTTACGGAGTTGTGCTGGGACTGGATCTCTAGGAAGTTTGGGGTAAAATCTCTGCTTCACAGCAACGGGTGTGTGTACGTTCAAAAGAATGAAAATGGAAGAGTGGGAGGAGAAAGGCGATCTAAATCATCACTAGTAATGAAATTAAGTTACCGCTTCAAAAACAAGAAGTTTTTAAAATGAAAGAACACAGAAACAACGTGGGGAGACAGAAATTTGGTTGGATGCAATGTTTTAATCTAAAATACTAGGGGGCTTGTTCTGTTTTTCCTGTTGTGCTTGCAGGGTTCCAGGTGCAGTGCTCTACATATATATGGTCACTTTGAAAGCAGAAGCTTAAATATAATGCTGCTCAGTAATTATGTTAACTGCATTGATGGAGGTTAGCAGAAAGCTAATTGTAACCTTGGGGAGGAGGAAAATAATCTGGATATAGCGAACAGGATTTTTAACAACACATTATTTTACATTTGTTTTAACTTTCAACAAGAATGTATTAATACTCTATATAATATAATAATCTAGATTTTTTTTAAGTTTCTGGAAACGTTATTGTTGTAAGACAGACTGGAATGTTAACATTCATATTCGCTGATCTAATCTGATGCTTTATCTTTCACTTGTGTGCTTTTCAGACGGCTGCCCCCCTTTGCTGCCTTTCTGTGCTTTCATGTGTTTTCTCTAGCTTCTGTTTCCATACCAGATTTTATACTTCACCATACAGTGATGAACATTCATAGGTTGGGTCAGTGCCTAACATACTTTTTGCACCATTTGAAAATATTAAACTCTTTTTTTAAAAAACATTTTAATTTCTTGTCATGTTATAGACAGCATAATTTGCTTAGCTGGTCATTATAAGAGATTTACGTAGGATGCACAGTAGGTGATATTGATTCCTTAAGATTTCTGGTACTCTGATTCCACGTGCACACCCCCACCCCCCACTCGCCAGCATTACAATTAGAAACAATTTAGAATACAGGTTCAGAAAAAGCAATTTGTGATAAAGAGATTCTTTAAAATAAAATGTCAGTATACAGTCTCTTTTTGTTTGTACAATGTTTTAAGCCATTTCCGAGAACAATGCAGTTAAGCTGTACAAATGCGCAGTGATTGCTTACAAAAAATGTTTGCTTCTGTTTAATACTTAATTTTAAATAATAAAGGACATAGTGTTATTTAAGCTTGCAGATAACATCATCTGAGAAAGGTGGCTCTTAATTTCAAAGAGAAGATGTGATCAAAATAGGGGAGAAAAAGGGAGGGGCGAGCATCTCAGGATGGTTCCTGAAAGAAGATGCATCCCATTCTGTGTATCTGTGGAGGAAAACGAACTGCAAATGCTGAAATTTGCTAACAGTTTTAAAGTAGAGCTAATGTGTGGCATGCCTTGGCAAGCTGCATCTTGCCAATTTTTCTCCATCCCCTCAAGCATATGCCTTGCTTGCATAACCAGTTTTTTAGCCGCATGGATTCGGTGTTCCACGCTGCATGGAGGCTGTGCAGCTTTATCGCTAATACTAACAGAACATTCATGTTAAGTTGTTTGAAATAGCAAATTAGCTCTAAAAAAAATCCTAGGTATTACGTTAAAAATAAAAAGGTGATCTGGTGAGCAGTGGGGATGCTCCATGGAGTGTGTCACCCATCTCTGCGTTCAACAGCTCTGTGCTGGAGGGATCTTTGCGTTATTGTGAGGAAACCCCCTCGAAATGTCAGGCCCCTCAATGGTCTTCAGCTTGGCTGGAAGATACTGAAGGCCATATGGCCCTCCAACATTTTGCTAATGCTCTTCCAAATCTTGGTAAAAGCCCTTCTTTCCAGCAATGCTAGTGTCTTGCCTGAATAAAATCAAATTTTAGTTCCTTGAGAGAAAATGTTATCAGCCTTCCTAGCAGCTGTGAGAGTTGTGCCATGCTGATTAGATGTGACACACGGAAGAAAAACTGCTCGGGCAAGCGGTGCTCCTGGTTCAGGAGGTGACACTCTCCTCTCTGGAGCAGCGCTCGGTCGGTGCCCGGCGCGGGGTCAGGGGGCAGCACAGCTTTCCCTGGGCCCCGGGATGGGGCCTACGGCATGGCATGGCCAGGAGGGGCCTGGCGGTCCTGAGGAGGAGGAGAGGCTGAGCTGTGTACTTTTGGGTGAAGTTGGGTTCCCTGTTTTTACAGGGGATGGTTTCCTGCTCCGCAGCATTGGCAGCTTCTAGGGGCAGCAACCGGTTTACTCCCACAGCCTTGCCTGTCATTGACATCCACAGCGTCTGCCTTGCTCCTTCTGGAGAAACTGCCACAAGGGCTTCGTGTGGGCCTAGGCTTTGACCTTCCTGTAATTCTGAAGTATTAATAATAAAATGGTATAGTTGGAAGCAGGAGCTGTTCTGAAAATCCTGTCATGTTACGTCATGAATGATGGTGGGCTCTGCGTGAACTTCAGGGCCTTCAGACCGCTCTGTGAAGTGCCACGAGGCTCTGGTTTGTGTTTGCTTTGTTCTGTGGTTGTCTGGGGTTTTGTTTGGGTGTTGGTGTTGGTTTTGTTTTGGTTTTTGACTGGAGAACACCAAGTGTCAGAACGCTGCTAGCTGTAAGATACTCAGAAATTGTGTGCTGAAGTACAGTTGGACGCATCTGCAGAGTGGCAAGACAGATGAAGTATGTATATTGAAGGAAGCTCTTAATCTTCCTACAGAATACCTTACACAAGCAAGAATATTTATAGAAATTAAGCAAATTCTATATACGTATGGTCAGGAGGGCTAGCATGAGTTCAAAAGGCATGCAGTAGCATGAAGATCCAGTATTCTTGCAGAAGATTGCACTGTCACATAGTACAGCGTTTGAGTATCTAAAAAGATTTAAAGCTTTTGTTACGTTCAATACAGAGCATATGTGACTTGCCATGAGTCTGTATAAGTCTCTTTAGAAAGGCAGTTTAGGACTGTCTTAAAGCATCAGCCTTGTACTTGAAGCTCCAAGGATATTATTACTCCTTTCTCTCCCAAAACTTGATGCCACTGGACGGCTTCTGCCAGCGGAGGATGGGTGGGCTCTACCCCATCATTACTATTTTTTTTTTGAACTAGGCGTAAATCTGGCAAGCAATACAAAAGGTACTTGCTGAGCTGGAAATTATTATTTTTTCTTTTCAAATATATTATTGCAGAAAGTTAATTATGCTTTAATGTTTATTTTTTTATTACTAAGTAAAGTGAGTGACAATGGGTGAAGAGATCTCCTGAGCTCTGATTCCACAATCACCGAAACAGAGAGCTAACTGGATCTACCCATGCCCAAATGGAAGTTGTTTTTGCTTATTAAAATCTAAAAAGGGAAAGTGACGCATGGAATCAGTGTGTCCTGTTTCTTCTTCCACCTGCACACATGCCTGCATCCCGGCCTATTACCATAGTCACCGCGTTGGTTGTTTCCTAGTAAGTGACTGAATAAAAACATGGTTGCTCTTCCCAGATCAATTTGAAGTCCTAAATTGCTGTCTAATTCTGAACAACATGCGTGCAGTACCCACCCTCTTGTCCATGAGAATAACCATGTATTTCAGATGCAGCCAAGCTTCCCGTCAGTTTAGTTAAAGCAGCTTGTGCAAATTTATCTAAACCAAGCGTGTGTATAAGCGTGTGCATGTGTGAAAATGAAAAATCTTTTCTCTGAGCAGCTAATCCTCAGTGGTGGGGGACTAAGCACGGTTTCTGTTGTTTTTTCTATGAAAAATAATCAGTGGTGTTTCCCTATAGGCCATTTTCCAAATGCTGGGGAAGAAAAGAAACATCATATTCCTTTCCCCACTGTCTCTTCTTTTCTAGTATTTTGTTATTGCTGCCGCTGCTAACAAGTACAAATAAGAATGTTATATTATTTGGCTGCTTTGGCTTTTTAGGAAATCTGTAAATTATGAATAATCTCCGTTCTTGGGTATTTAAAAATAAACAACAAATCCAAAGCCCAAACAAAGCATTCAGCATGGTTATCTGTTAATTGCTCTCTATTTTTTCCACAGCCTGAAGAAGGCCCCAAGGCTAACATGCCACTTACGAGCTAGCTTTTGACTTGCAATATGTGTCTTACAAGCCTGTCTTCCTATTCTTCTTTCATTTTCTTGCCTATTCGCTGATGCAACACAACTCTTGAGTTGACTTCTTTGGGAGCTGTGGTGTGGGAGATGCCAATATGAGATGACTTATTTTTAATTTTTAAGGTAGAGAGGCTTTCTTTTTTTTTTTTTTTTTTTTTAAGTTACCAGAGCCCACCAGAGAACAAGCAGGCATTTTTTCCCCTGTGATTTTGAAACATGAAAGGTCTAAAAGCCATGACATAGCAAGAGCCTAGCTCGCGTCAGATCCTTCATGTAGGACGGACTGAAGGGGACACACGGTGTGGGGCACTCAGCCCCGCGCACAGTGTGCCTTACAGTCACGGCCCCACAGTGTCGAGGTGAATACCTGCACCGTTCAGCCCCAAAGAATTGATTTCGTTATGACTGCAGAACAAAAAGGGGGAGCTTTTCAGGCACAGAGGGTCTCAGTGTGCTAAACTTGTAGGGAAAACATTGTTCTTTGGGACTTCGGGAAGAGTACTTACAAAATGCAGAAGAGAATTACTGCCAGCAGATTCGCATTTATTAATTGCATGTGTTCACAGCCCAGACACCGTGAGCTGTAAACTATTAATTCCAAAGACAAGCGGCTATCCAACAGCCTGTCATTTTGCATGAAAACACAAATATTTTGTGCTCTTCTGTGTGGGATTAAGTATCTAACTTTTAATGTATTCCGGCATATGGGAATATATCTTCTACCAAACGCAGTTGAAAAGTGAATATGAGTGAGTTGCATTTTCCTTAACCTTTTCTCTCTTTATTTTCCTCCTCTCATTAATGGGCTGTCTTATTAGGTGCTGTGTACTGGTCACTTAAGTGCACCAGCTGGAGAATGTGTGTGAAATGAAAATTGAGATGTTGATGACTTGAAGGAAACTGTGGATCATTAGCAGAGCCTTCCCTCCTCCTTTTGCTCTTCTAAGATGCTTGTGTAAACCGGGGGTGGAGATAAAGAGAAGTTTCTTCAGACTTCATGTAGTGAAATGCTCGAACTATGCAGGTACCGTCCATCCAGAGAGCGCTTGTGTGTGCATGTGTGTACATGCAGGGAACTGGAGGAGATGGAAAATTCAGTATCATCGCGTCTCGCAAAGCTGTATTCCATTACCTTAACACATAGCATAGCATAAAAGCAGCACGGGTATTAAAAGATTTACTAACATGAATGTTTTGCATCTCACTCTGAAAATACCAGATATCTTAAACATAACAGCTTTTGTGAATAATTGTGAAAATCAGTTTTCCTGTATTTGTGACTGGAAGATGACTGGATTGTATGGTTTGGGGCCTCTCCAGTTAGTTGGAAACACTTTTTTTTTTAATTATCATTATGCAAACAACTCTTTTTACACAGGTTTGCTTTAAGACCATAACACACAAACTCTACAGAAAGAATAGTGTTTACGTGCTGATTTTTGTAAAATGCAGCAGATTTACTGCAGCCATCCTAATTTTTCAGCCTGTGGGGGTGCAGCGTGGAGCACTGTGTGCTGAGACATGCACGCTTTGCAGGCTGCAGCTCGTTACCAAAGATGATGCTATCTGTGCAGCACAACTGTGGATCTCATTTTGCTCGCTTGTGGTTTTCAGATTTTTGCCTTTGTGACATAAAGGTCTGGATGGGTTTTCAGTACGGCAGCGTGGCCTTACACACTTACTGCTGAGAGAGAACAAAAGTTAGAGTTCGGTAAAGGTTTGTGCGTTGTGTTAGCTGAGGTCTGCGGAGGAGAACCACATCTAGGGGGTGGGTGTGTATTCATAAAGCTATTTTACCAAGAATGTAATGCTCTCTACTATTTGTGTTTTGACTGATTGCAGAATTTGCATGGAAACACGGGTGCAACAAGGCTAGAGAGCAAAATCTAATCAGGCCAAATGGAGTTAATTCCCATAACTGAAACTCGGAAAGACTTGTATTTGTGACGTTAGTGTCAGCTGCCTTTTGTGAAGCCAAGTGAATTGTGTGCCCTGTAGAACAGAGAGGATTTTCCACCGACAGGTAGTCTGTACGATCCAAAGCCAAATGTAATGCAAGTCTGCCTCACCTTTGCAGTCATCCTCCTCCTCTGCCTAAAATAACCTCCAGCTCACGCACTGCTTTGAACGGTAGCTTCTGTTAAAGAATTGCACTAAGAAATTATTTTTATATGCATATATATATAGATACACAGATGCTAATGCTGTGGAAGTGAGAAGACATCTGCCTGATAGCTCTGAGCTGTCATAGTTGGATCTGAAGTAACACCGTTTCAGTAGTAAAATTTGTCTTGTATTTTACTCTTGTTTTGAAGAGTTTGTCTCCATCGTTACCCCAAGAAGGCTGGCCATGTAATCCAACAGCTACTTTACCCCTTTAACATGGGGTTAGGCTAGACTCGTTGTCTTCATATTCAGCAGGCCTCCATGAAGACAAGAAACGTAAGAGAGAGACAGAGCGAGTTTTCTTTTATTCCTACTTATTATGAGCTATCAAATTAAAAAGTTATTGTAGCTACTCTCGATAAAAGTGAAACTGGGAAGAGGGAGGGGTTGAAGATGAAAGAAAAAATGATCTGTTAACTTTATAATGGCTTATTTTCCAGTACAGCCTTATCTCTATGGATAGGACTGATAAACCTATGCATTTTTTCTTTTAAGATGATGTTAATGGCTTCAGTTTGCCCGAAAAAAATGTATCTTCAAAATATATTCCAGGAATATATGTTCCAAGAATAGGAACTGTGTTGCACCTGGCGTCCTCTGATTCCCACCTGGAGTCTTCACAGGAACAGGTCCCCTGCTCATAAAAGTTACCTGTGTGTGTGCGTTGTATCTATACCTGGGTGCTTGGCTTGCAGGGACTGTTTCCGAGGGAAGAGTATGCATTTGGGTGGTTTAGGGTTCATGTTCTTCTGTTCTGGGACCAAATGTGCATGTGCAGAAGTCCCCTCTTGAGGTGCCATTTCAAAAAACACCTGGATATTCCAGATGCTTCTGTCTCTTCCAAAGCAAGGTAGCACACTGCAAATAAACAGAGAGCCTTACATATAACATCAAATTAAGCTGTAGATGCTGTTGGTGCAGGGCGCAGATGCTTTGGTGCAGGGTGTTGCAGATGCCACAAAAAGTATATGGGTTCGAAATAAAATCGGATAAATTAGTAGACGAAAACTCCATCAAGCATTAATTAGTACAAAGGTGTGACCTCTGGTTCAGAAAGTCATGAATTAAAAATGACTGAAGATAGGAGAGATATCTTAAATGGATGCATATAGCCAAATAAACCACACTTCTCAGCTTAGTGGGTGGCTGGAATTGTGAGTGAACCCATATGCATGCAAAGAAAGCCAGAAAAAAAATACTTCCTCAGCAGTATCTGCTGAGGAACAAAACAAACGTGACCCCTGCTTTAGGTTGCTCTGCCCAGTGCTTGGGATTGCTTGCTGGAGCTGAGGAGGGGAGGGCCTCTGTTTGGTTCGCTCAGGTTGTGCTCGCTCTCCCTCCCTGACTGGAACTCCCAAGTAGTGATTTTCCTGGTGCTAACTCATCCCACCCTCCGGAGAGCTCTGACTCTGACGGATCTGCTCTCTTTTCTCTGGCTGAGGAGCAGCAGATCTTTTCTCTCGAGTTTTAGAGATTACCTGGAGTTTTTTTCTTACGTTTACCAAGCATTGTTGGAGCCTGAGTGATCGATGCTAGATTTGGGAGAGCAGAGCTTCCATCTCCCATGGACTATTGAACCTTCCTTTAGGTAAATGGTATTTGGTGGGAAGTGCAACTTGGAGCTTACCCGAAGAGCTATTGGGAGGAGATGGAAGAGTTATTTACTCATAGCCGATCTGCCTCTAAGCTGTGTTCCTCTCATGTACTGGCACAAACCATCCTGTTACCTCTCTCCTTGGAGTCCCTTAGGGGAAAAAATTAAAAAAAAATGGTTTAGGAACTGAAAGTGAGGAGCGCACACCGTTGATTTCGTAGCAGTATGCAGAGCACATGGAGGGGTCATGTTTGTCTTCCTCCTCGGCAGATACTGCTGAGATAATAAAATGCTCAGGCTTTCGGTGCTTGCATATGGTTTCACTCACAATGGGAATGTACACATAGACAGTATTTATACAAGAACAGTTACCTGTAACTGTAAAATACACAGTTAAAAACAATTATTGAAGAATTGGAGCCAAGTCCAGTTGGAGGCCAGTCACTAGTGGCGTCCCCCAGGGCTCGGTGCTGGGGCCGGTCCTCTTTAATATCTTCATCGATGATCTGGACGAGGGCATCGAGTGCACCCTCAGTAAGTTCGCAGATGACACCAAGTTAGGTGCGTGTGTCGATCTGCTCGAGGGTAGGAAAGCCCTGCAGGAGGATCTGGATAGGCTGCACCGATGGGCTGAGGTCAACTGCATGAAGTTCAACAAGGCCAAGTGCCGGGTCCTGCACCTGGGGCGCAATAACCCCAAGCAGAGCTACAGACTGGGAGAGGAATGGTTGGAGAGCTGCCAGGCAGAGAAGGACCTGGGAGTGATGGTGGATAGTCAGCTGAATATGAGCCAGCAGTGTGCTCAGGTGGCCAAGAAGGCCAATGGCATCCTGGCTTGTATCAGGAACAGCGTGACCAGCAGGGCGAGGGAGGTGATCGTCCCCCTGTACTCAGCTCTGGTGAGGCCGCACCTCGAGTACTGTGTTCAGTTTTGGGCCCCTCGCTACAAGAAGGACATCGAGGTGCTTGAGCGGGTGCAGAGAAGGGCGACGAAGCTGGTGAGGGGCCTGGAGAACAAGTCCTACGAGGAGCGGCTGAGGGAGCTGGGCTTGTTCAGCCTGGAGAAGAGGAGGCTCAGGGGTGACCTTATCGCTCTTTTTAGGTACCTCAAGGGAGGCTGTAGCGAGGTGGGGGTTGGCCTGTTCTCCCACGTGCCTGGTGACAGGACGAGGGGGAATGGGCTTAAGTTGAGCCAGGGGAGTTTTAGGTTAGATGTTAGGAAGAATTTCTTCACTGAAAGGGTTGTGAGGCACTGGAACAGGCTGCCCAGGGAAGTGGTGGAGTCACCATCCCTGGAAGTCTTCAAAAGACGTTTAGATGTAGAGCTTAGGGATATGGTTTAGTGGAGGGCTGTTAGCGTTAGGTTGGAGGTTGGACTCGATGACCTTGAGGTCTCTTCCAACCTAGAAATTCTGTGATTCTGTGAATTTTATACTTGAACATTTCCAAATAAAAGCCATGTTTATGAAAGGTTGTGGGGAACCTAATGAAGGATATTTCATTCTGATGGAATAAATTAGCTCTGTTTCAAGTCTCTTCTTTCAGAAATTGGTCCCATTGTGCTGTGGAGCATGTTGAGTTCTGTGTGTAACTCTCTGGATGCATGGTGGAAGATGAAAACTTCAGTAGGTGGTTGGATCACTAAGCTGTAGCTGCTTTGGCCTTCTACATATCCATTGGGGTGCCTGGTTTTGGTACAGTATTAAGACAGCCATGGTTTTCCAAACCCTAAAGGAGACTCAGCTTCCTCCAATGACCACAAATTCCCATTTTTGCCCAGATCTACTACAATAGGGTTCTTTTCAGGAAAAATAAATAAATAAACAAACTGCTATTGAGACTGTGTAGTCCATATGAGGACTTCTCTTACATCTAGCAGCTTGGCAGGATCAGCAAGTAAGTTGTTTATTTGTGTTTTGGGGGTGTTTTCCTCCCCCATGTGAGCACTGGCGATGATACTTGTTCAAATCGGGTGGAGATATCCAGGAGCAGTGGCAATCTTCTCACAGTTGGTCTCAGGTTGTATCCACCCAGCCGATCTGCTGCTTTTCTGCTGATCTTTCATCACTGAAGAGCTTTGAGTTGCTTAAAGTGAATGATAAATAATGCATTTCTGTATTGTTCTCATGTTTCTTTTTTAGCTGCACCTTTAGGGATTTAGGTTTTCAGTGTTATGTATGGTAAAACAAGGATCTTGGCTTTTTTTCTTCAAGAATTTTTGCCCAGTCTGTTACTTGTTTCTCCACGAGAAGAAACACGGTGCCTTTCAAAGGGTTTTCTTCTGATTCGGGTTGCACTTGGAGGACTGTATTAACTGGCTTTGTCTTCTGTTTCAATCTTGCTTTATTAAGTTGATGATATTGGGACTGACACTCTGCTAATGACAATTTCATTTAGTGGGAAGAGGAAGGGGATGGACGGCAGCACTCATCTAATCATGTGGCCATTCGTCTGCATTGGCTCCTTTCACATGTTCTCTATTTCCATAAGATTTAAGAGGATTGGACCAGTCTGTCAAATATTTATGCGTATATACTTTATTTCCCCTTTCAAGTGCTACTTCCACAGCATGGATAGAGATGTGAATAATTCCTATGAGGCAATACTGTCTTTCTCAGAACTTTTATTTAAAAGCATTTTTTTCAGAGCTTTGCGATTGTGCATGTTCAGTGTTACCATTGAATTTTGGAGGATTTGGAAATGGAGATCTAGTTACCAGCAAGGGGGTATTTTTAAGCTCTTCTAGAATTTTCAAAAGCTGATTTCAAGAAGTGGGGTCACTTTGTTTAACATGCACTGAAAGGAACAGCATTTGTTGTTGTTTTTTAATGCCTTGTGTCTTGTAATGGTCTTGTTGGCAGTTACAGATAGTCGTACATACAAAGAATTAGTGTTTTCATTTGAAAAGGGTGTAAGCCAATATAGTCTATGTAATAGGTATCTGGCATTTCTAGCATAAACAGTCCATTTGCTTTCTGTGGGCTGTAGCTGCATGATTTTTCAGTTGTTGCTTTTTTCACTCTTGTACTGAAACAAATCAGTATCTTCTTCTGTCTTAAAGTCACATCTGCTGCTTGCAAGTCCCTGCATCTGAATTTATAATTGTGCATGTTAAAGCACTGATAAAACGCAGGTGTATTCTTTTCCGGAAAGATGGTGGACATTCGTGTTTTTCCCCGACGTCAGAGTACTAAATGCCTCTCAGTTCCCGAAGCTTTTTTTCCCCTAGGCCTCACCACTGCCCATTAGCTGAGATGGTCGCAGAGAGCCAGCAGAGGCCCGTAAAGTGTCAGCTCATCGCTCCTGCAGGGCCCCTCAGAGCTGCTGGGGGAAAGCAAGCACGGTGGGTGAGGCTGTACAGTGTGCCTTTAAGGGCTGGCTATCAAAGAGCAGCATTCTTAGCAAGTTAACTGCCATGAGGTAATACGATGAGGATGAGATAATTTGGGTTTTTCAAACAATTTAGCAGGTCAAGGTAACCCTTAGGTTCCTCTGAGGATTTCAGCTCTGTTAGATCCATTAAAAACTACACGGCAGTGGCTAGGAATTGTGCTGGACGCTGGCCCTCCTGCATGGGGCACGCAGCTTGCCCTTGCTGGCCACCTTCCCCCAGTGCAGTCGGGCTGGGACAGGAGTCCTGGAGGAAACATCTCAAACCATCCCCTGCAGGCTGTGTGCCCACGAGGCCCAGCAGCAAGGAGCTCCAGCGCTGCTTAAGTCACTGCAGTTCACCTTTCCCTGCGCAGAGGGCCTAGGTGAAGCCAAAGGTAGTGCCTAAGGATCACAGCCAGTGACCCTTGGGCTGCTGCTGGAGAATGTTCATTTTGGGGCTAAGGAGACGAGGACAGAACAGGGCTGGAGTTTTGTGTCGTTGACAGCTGAAAAACAAAAGCAGAAAAACCTTCAGCCTCGGCATTCCAGTGCTTGTAGGGGGGCATTTTTTAGGTCTTGTAAAATGGAGGGGGAGGGATGTGAAAATAATGATTCAAGTACCTATTACAGGTTCATGAACTGTATAAAAAAGAATCTGAAGCTCTTTCCAAAAAGCTTCATGTTTTGTAAAGCTTTTTCCTTATTTTGAGCCCAAACTCGGGATTTTTGAGTGCTTCCGCTTGGTAAAATTGACTCCAGTTCTGGCAGAAGGCAAGAAACATGATTATTTTTGGCATTTCTCAAGAATCTTTTTTTCCGCTATTTCTAATACTGGTCTTCAGAGCCGTGCCTGTGCCCTGCCCAAACTTACAGAAAAGTTCATTTCACATGGTGGGAAAAACAGCCCGTGCACAGTCAGGATAACAATCGCGTTAGATCCAGTCAGGTATATATATATACATAATGCACACATGGCAGTCCTTAACCAGTTTGCCTTTTCTCCTCTTTAAATAAAGCAGAGGTGTTGTTTTTTTCTTCCCTTTAATTCCTTTGTGGGAAAATGTGCACTAAGTGTGATTAATATGGCCAAAGGTTTTGGGTCAGTCCTGACAATTTGTAAATGTGGGCTTTGTTTTCGGGCGGTTCTGGTGGGAGTTGTTTATATTAACCTTTTCCACAGCAATAACTGGAACCAATCTCAGGAAGAGATTCACACAGAGCTCTGAGTATTTTTAATGTAATTGTCATGTGGCTTCCGTGGCATTAGGTACCGTCACCCCATACATATATATTCTTTCCTTTTCTACTCACTCCACGTTTAATGTTAAATAATTATGCTGGTATTTGGATGTAGTAATAGTTTTGTTCCTTTTTTTTTTTTTTTTTTTTTTCAGTTTCAGAGAGACAAGATCTTCAAACTTAGGTCATATTTAGATACATAGTGGCCTGATTTTCAGAGAAGTGAAATTAATTGAAAAGGCGAGCGCTTATCATTTCTGAAAATTAGGCCAATTATTTCAGTGACTAAATACGAACATAGGTATCTACTTGTGGGCAATCGAGTCTGAAAATTTGTAGCATTAGCTTTTATATCTGGGAATCAATTCCTTGCTTGTCTAGCGCGATCTCGAGTGCTAAACATCAGTGAAATTAATTTGTTACGGTGTGCGCGCAGGAAGATGTTTGGACACTTGAAAAATAAACAGCTACACGAGGCGTAAGTTTGGCCTGACACGCTCAGCACCAGCACAAAGCGCACGGGCGTTCATCTCGCACCCTTTGCAGCTCAACACTTTTTATTTCTCCCGACTTAGCAGCGCCCTTCCCACGTGCGTTTTAATCTCGCTCCCCCCCCCTTTTAACGCGTAGTTTAGAGGAGTTGGGATTATTTTGCTTCGAGCTGGCAGGCCCCAGAGGGATTTTTGAGCCCCCGCGGCCACAAAGGTTGATTTTAAAGAAAAAAAAAAAACACCCCAAAAATCCCCCCCCCCCCCGGCGGCCGGGCGGGCAGCGATCGCCTCACGGCGGGCGCGTTCCCGGCAGCCCCCGCGCCGCCGCCCCTCCCCCGCCGCGGCTCCGCTGCGGCGCGGCCTCTCCTCGGCTCCCCTCCCCCGCACGTAGGCGCTTGGAAAGGGGGAGAGAGAGAGAAAAAAAAATAAAAAAATCTCCCCGCCTGACTAGAAAATCAGCCTTGTTTCCTCAGAAACCGCAGCTGCTGCGAGCAGAAAACACGTCAGGCCGGCCCTCCGGCACGCACAGATGTGCCTTTGTACGCCCGCCTCAGCGCCGCGGGGCGGGGGGCGCAGCCCCTCACGGCTCCCGGGGAAACTTGAGGCGCGCTACGCTCCCCCTCGCCCCCTTTTTTATTTTTTATTTATTTATTTTTATTTTATTTTATTTTATTTTATTCTTTTTATGTTTCGTGCGGCCCCCGAGAGCTGGGGGTGTTGGCAGGGGGGGGAGTTCGGGCTGAGCGCGGATGGAGCCGCCCTTTCCTTTCCCTTCCCTTCCCTCGCCCCCTTTCCGAGCACAACTTCGGGCCCGGACGGGCCGCGGCTGGGAAGGGACGGAACGAGCGGGCCGGGGAGGGCTGGGGGGGGCGAGGGAAGGAGGAGGAGGAGGAGGGCGGGAGGGAGGGAGGAAGCGGCGCGGCCCCGAGCGCCGCCGCCGCCGCAGACAAAAACAGGTCTGGCCGCGCCGCGGCGGGGGAGGGGCGCGCGGGCCGCCATTGGCGCGCGGCGGGGCGCGGGCGCAGCTGCGGGCGCGGGCGCAGGGCGGCCGTTGGGGCGCCGGCAGCGCGCGGCCATTTGGCGGGCGGGCGGCAGCCCTCGGCGGGAGAGCCCGCTGCGGGTGCTCCCTCCCGCGCCTCTTTTTTTTTCTTTTTTTCCTCTTTTTTTTTTTTTTTTTTTCTCTTTTTTTCTTTTTTTTTTTTCTTCTCTGTCTTTTCAGTAACGCACAAGCGAAGCTCGCAAAGCGCCCCTCCTCCCCCCGCCCCCCCCCCGGTTCGTTAACCCGCTGTTGTTTACTTCCCTCTCCTCACAATGGCCTCACAGCATTGTTTTACATTATTTTGGTACTTCCTGCGAAAATATTCCTTCAACGAAACCCGGCACATCCCGGATAGCACGAGTTACGCACGAAACACCCAGCTGAGTCGAGCGCTCCTCATCCCTCCTTTCAGCCATCAGCCAGCCTGGCTGACTACTTTTATTAATTTTAAACCCACTTTTCTCCTAAAAGTACGTCTGTAGGGGACAATTGTGGCTGGTTGGGGCCCTTCCCAACAGCCGTAACCCCAGCCCCACCAGAGCAAAGCCACCATGGGGTGTGCGCCCCGCTGGCCCTTCGTGCCTGTGCACGGCTTTGTGGGGAGAGCCAGGCCAACAGCACTCGGCAGAGCAAAACTCGGGCCCCTAAAACTTCACATCATGCCGTTACACAGCTAACGAGACCCGGCGCTAGGGTGGGTGTGAGCCCTGCTCGCTTGTTTTCGCCCCGAGTGAAAATACAGGGCCTCGTCGCTTTGGACGGAGAGGCTTGGTAGACACGCACGCAGCTCTTGCTTGCAGGAAGCCATTGCTCGCTGGTACGGAAACAAGTTTTCACATTGAGCCCCACCACATAAACATCTCGTGATTTTTTTATTTTTTTCCCCTCACGAAAAGCTGCACACGAATTAAAAGGAAACACCAGGGTCTCTCCTTTTTTTTTTTTTTTTTTTTTTACCTCCCTGTGTGCTGTCCTCCCCCTCCGTGCAATGAGTAGGAGGGACGGAACTTGTGACAGGGCAGGTACTGATTAGTTGCTGTCAGTCTGCGCAGATTAACACCTATTTTTAGGCTTCTGAACCTCTTGAGTAATACTAGTTAAATTGGCACAGGTTAATAAGTTGGGGTCCGCAGAGCCTCTTAACTGTTGGCTGCGAAATCTGAATTAAAGAGACAGGCTGGCTTTGTTGAAACGACGGAAACCTCACAGTCGCCGCGTATCTGTGTGCGTGTGTGTACGCACACACAACATGCAGAGGTCCAGAAAACAAAAGCCAAAGTCGATCACATTGGGCATGCTAGCACAAACGTGTGTGAAGTTCGAGGATCTCTGCGGAATACATCGCTAGTGAAGCAGAAAGTCTCTGGAAGGAGATGTGTTCTCTGGTTGTTTTTTATATCGATGTAGCATTTAAAAATAAAACTTAATCAGTGTTTCTTCATGCTTTTTCTACGTGTCCTCCCCCCATTATATCATTATACTGTTACACTGACACCCACTGGTAAAAGTTGATCCGAGATCATGAGTGTAAACCGAGCTTCTTGATGAAGGGACTGAAAAAAAAATAAAATAAGGACAGAATAATAGCTGCTTTCCCTCACACCCCCTGGGGGAAAAAAAAAAAAAAGTTTTGTAATTAAGGTTATTCATTTTTATTTGATTTTGTTTTTATGAAGAGTAGGTATATGGATGCCCCAGATGTAAGAAGGGCCTCGTTGTTTTTCTCTAAAAACATAACAACACAGAAGTATCTGCACTAGCAGTTTTTCTAGATGTTGGTATGTTTGGGCATAGACAACAGGCTGCCACAGAGGAGAACAGGAAAAATCATTAGTACATTAGTAGCTGTGGTGTTTAACATCATTTCCCAGGTAAAGCAACTTGAAGAAAAACAGAAATAATGGTCACACAATAAATATATTTGTGTGGGCACTGACCTGATTGTATCAAAGCGGAGATGAATGCCTGTGCTGTGCGTGTCTTATTTAGTCTGTTTACCATTTAATTCAAAGTTGTCAGTGGTCTTGAAAGCCACTTGTGTTGGAGAAACAAGGCTCATTTTATCGAAATCTACCACTGCACCAAAATCTGGTTTGCGAGAGCGCCGTTCCATAGCCCTGCCTAGCACAAGAACAATGCCATGCAATTACACTGTTTCAGGCTCTGAAATAGGCTTTCTTCCAAAACGCCCTCCCCTTATATTATGAGATGTGTTCCTATTAATGCAATGATTGATTGAAAATCTTCCTGTGTTTACGTTGTTTGGGCAGCAGTAGCTTGGATTTCCCCTGTCTAGACTAAAATTGTATCCAGTGGAGATGCATGGGACAGCTGTTTGTAAACTCTTAGCGGGACGTAACAAATGAGCTGCAGCAAAAACTGTCAATGAGTGGCTTTCTTATAAATGCGGTGATACCTTCTTTGTTCAGAGGGGGAAGGGGAACCTGAGCAGAAATACATACAGAAACAAAATGGACTCCGCAGAGCACAAGTGTGGAAAAGACCTGCCAGGGCTGCGCGGTTCAGAAATTAAAACTCTAGCCTTTCACCTCCGAGATTGCAGTTCAAGTTTTTCTTTACATTCTGAACAAAACGAGCTTAAAATGAGTGTAAAAATCACTCTCTGGGGCTGCCAACTTACTGTTATAATTGGTGCAGATACCGTAATTGGAAAACAGGGTGAGTGCTGGGGTTTAGCACTTCGGGAGAAGTTCCAGGAAGATTTGTTGCTCAGGTGCTTCCTGTATCTTCGTCTTTCAGACTAACCTGTGCGATGCGCGTGTGTAAAGCCTTTAAGAAAAAGCTTGTTCAAGTTTAGGATTTGTACAAGGTTCTCGTGTCTGAACATGTAGAGCTGCACGGAGTATCGCGGTATATGCACACCTCCCTGCAGAAATGCTAAGTTCAGAAAACTGCATGAGGCTGTTAGCAATTGATTTGTTTTGCTGTTTTACCTTCGATAAATAATACAAGCATGAATAGGGAGGCTACTTTGAAATCGAGACAGGCTGGAAAAAAATGCCAGCTTGTATCCTGTAATTATCCAGAAGCACCCTTGTAGACCCAGAATAAAACTCACGAAGAGGCACAGAGCAGAGTGAAGGAGCAGAGTTTGCGAGGAGGTGGAGTGTCAATAGCCTGCCACATCCTCTCTCATCTCCTCCGTCCCCGAGTGTCACGCTCGTTCTGTTTGCAGGAAGAAACTGCAGCAAACTAATCCGAGGGAAAAGGGGGTGGGGGGCAGGAAAAAGAACATTTATAGTTCGTATTGCAGTATGCAAATAAAATATTAAAAATGCTATAAACAGTTTTATAGTCATTGTTTATGGACTCTAGAATTTTTAATATTTTAACATGTAATTGAATTCCGAAGCCAAGATTCTGCAATTAATCAGGCTTTTATAAGCGAGCTGCTATTTGCTGGGAGTAACTTCGAGAAGAATTTGGACTCGATTTTTTTGGTTTGCGTTGTGGGGATATCAGAAATGTGAAATGCTGAAGTGGCCTGTGAAATTGTACGTTGTGCGCTCGCTCGCTCGACTGAGTGAAAGTCCCAATTTGTGTAAGTAGTTCAGGCATTTGGGGAACCTAATTGTTTGATTCATGTATGCAAATTCAGGCTTTGTGTGTGTGAAGCGTGGAACGTGTGTTTTTGGAGGACGTGTTCTCAGCACTGCGCTCATTTTCCTCTGCCACAACAGACGGGGAACTCGGGCAAAACGGGAAAATAACACGGTTTGCCAGCTTATCTGGACTTGTATTATTCCGGGCCCTACTGAGGACTGAAGTGACTCCTTGGAATATTTTTTCTTTTTTATTTTTTTGCCCTATTGAAATCTTCAGTGTAGAGCTGGCCTGGAGCAGAGAGCTTTTTTTGCTTCAGTTCTGAGGAAGTGTTTTGCTGTTGTGAACTAGAGCAGTGTGGAGGAGTTATGGCACTGACAGGAGCACTTGTTCTTTTCCAGTAAACTCTTAAATCCTGCTATCAGAAGGGTCAAAAACTGGCCAGCTGTGACATCTGAATAATTTTTAAAGCGGTTAATCCAGTCAGAGTATTTCCTAATCTGCGCACCTTGTGGGGAGGTGAGGAGGATGCAGCTGAAAATAAGCCAAGAGAAAAAGCTCGGATCATCGGCAAAAATAATTCAGTTCTTCTGAGTCCTGTTCCACAGACCTACCCTTTCAAGTCATGGTATGAAATACAGAGCAGTGCCCAGGGGATTCCTCCCGTGTGACTCCTTGGCAGGTGTGTTGACGCTCTGTTGTGGAAACCAGCCCTTCCAAACCTGTGCTCTCGGGCTGACGATGCCCAGACGATGCCCAAATGGGTTTCCCAGCCGCTGTCGGTGTTAGCCACCCGCTATATATGGCCTGAGAGCGATGCGGGAGGGAAGCGGGCCGCGGGAAGAGCTGGCTGGCTGGCTGGGGAGGTAGGGATCGGGTTCCCAGGGCCTGGTACATCCCTGCTGGCCATCGCCTCGGCCATTTCCCCCGTAACATAGGTGGAGGCTTCCCTTGCTCTTAATTATTACTCGTCTCCCTTCCTATCCGTTCTGATTTTATTTTATTTTTTCCAAATGAAAAAGGAAAGGGTCATTTTTGTGTTAACCGGTTTTCTCAAAATCGTGCTTCAGAAAGGTGCGATTCACTGCTCCTACGAGGGGAGGTGGAGGGAGGGGGCACGGAGGTATAATAAGGAATCAGTTTCTCCTCCTGACTCAGAATTAGGTTGTGAGTGAACAGAACCATCCACGATCTAGAAAAAAAATTAATAAGAACGTCAGCGCTATGTAGGGTAGGTCCTCTGGTGACAAGTTTTGCCTCAGCGTGACTTTTTTTGCATATTCCTGTTTTATTCTCAAAAAAAAAAACCCTTTTTTTTTTTTTTTTTTTTTTTTCCTTTCAGATGAAGCAGTCCTTGTAGGGCAGGAGTTGAAAGTACTGTGGAGACTGTGCTAAATTACAAAAAGGCGCTCAGAAAGGTGTTCTTCTTTTCCCGTTCTTTCAGAGATTCAGCTAGGTTGTGTAAGTTACCCATTCCATTAAAAGTCGGAATAAAGAATTCAATTTACAGTTGGAATGGGTTGTGAGACACAGCAAAGGTTTTGAAGTTGAAACCATGTTTCTGAAACAGAGCGCTCTCTCTCCACATTGTGTGCCTCCTCGCCTAAAAAATCTTTTTAACCCACATACCCAAAATAATGTTGTCTAAGGTGCCGGGAAGCTTTTTCTCCTGAGCACAATAGGAATATGTTGAATCTTTTGAAAACAGTTTCTGTTTTTCAAACACCTTTTCTTTTTCAGCATAGATAATTAACGCCTTCTTCACAGTGCTTGGTGCCCTTGATACATCTGTTACCTTTGACAGATCCTTTCTGTTTGCCACCTCTTCTTAACATGCTTCCAATATTTTCAGCACAAAATAGCTTAGTATCTTTGATGTCGGGTGTATACCGGCTCAATTAAATAAGAAAGCTGCTGACAGAATGGTGTAGAGTTGAAACTTCAAGCTTTGTTTCTGTAAAGATTCTGTCCTTGGTCACTTATCTTCAATTTTTGCTGCAAATTGTTTGACTTCGCTCAGGCGAGGTTGTTAAGACACGCGGTTTTGCCTAGGACGGTATGTGTCTTCATCTTCCCAGCTGGCACCTGTAGGCATTATACAGAGAGGCAGGAAGAGGGGACGAGGGGGAGCAGCTCTCGCAGCCCTACAAAGCAAAATAAGCAAATAAGCCTTTGGGGAGCTTTCTGGAATTTCTGAAATAAAAGCCATGATGGCACTGCAGCTGTTCGTTACCACCCCCTAGTTGCTGGTGGATGGCACCCCCTATTTATGTGAAGTAAGCCTGAAAAAGGCTGTGAGGGCAGCTGGCCCCTTGGGTTGCCAGAGCCCTGGAGTGGGAACCTCCAGCCCTGTGGGGCGAGGGCAGCGAAGTTTTAACCCCTTTTGGCGTTTTCCTTATCAGCATCGCTCTGCAGGCTGACAGTGTGATCGTGCGTGGCGGAGGCTGCTTGCAGAGACCTTTTGCAGTGGACTTTGGCGCGTGAGATTGTATGGCTCACCCTTCTGGAGCTGCGGAATCAAAAGGGAGCAATGGTATTCAACAAAAGAGTGAGAAATGCAAACGGGTTCGAAAAGATGCAGACACAATACCTAAATAAAAGGCTTAACGCTTGCAGTAATTGTTACCGCTCATGTCACATAGCATAATGACAGTTTTTCAGGATTTCCCATATATTAGAATGCTTGCGGATGAAAGGTTTGAATTTTGTATTTAATAGTATCTACCACTCTTTTCTTAAGGGAAATTAAATAGTGACTGCTCCTAGATTTCAGTCTCAGTACAACAATCATTTTGATCTCTACATTGTCAAACAAATAAATATCAAAAGCTAATTTTCGGTGCAGTTACTCTGTTTTATGCAGCGCTCTAGTGTGAAAGAACTAATTGTATGTTACATAGCTTTGCATATGTATGAAAAACAGTGCTTGACAGAAAATATACAAAAGGTTTGAACTGTGAATGTGTTCACAGCAGCGTCCATGCATGGGTATACATATGTCTGCCTGTATGTTCCTTACCTGCTTCACCTTCTCATGACAAGAGCAGATGGACATGCTGCTGCTGTGAATTTGCTGCTGATCAGAGATGTCTGTGGTAGCTGTGGAGGAATAAGTTGTCTCAGAGCATGCTTGCAGGTAGTTCTGGTAGGCCCTGCTGCAGCGACTCGTGAGCGTGCGCCGATCAGCACACACACAATCTCAAATGTCCATTTATCCCCAGTTTGCAATGGCTGCTTCCTGGTGCTGGTCTAACTCTGTCTGTCTCTTTCTTTCTGTTTGAGGTCACAGGGATTGCCCCATCGCCATCTAATCCACAACTTTTTGTTCTCCCCAGTTGCTTCTAATACATATGTAATTCTGTAGTGAGTGTTGTATCCCACAAGGCTGATGGTTATTGCTTTTAGTTAGCTAATATCTAGAGTCTATTTCTTTTGCTTCTCAGGGATTGGCCTCATTCCCAGGATTTTGCAAAATATTTGCAATGGGAGACTAAAACAGCAGGTTAGTCAATATCATGTCCAAGAAAGTGTATTAGGCACAATGGTAAAGATGTGAATGATTTTTTATTATTATTATTATTACTTTTTGTAAATCAGCTTCCACAAAAACATTGGCATTTAAGAATTTTAAAAATACGAGCAGGACAGATCTGCTCCGCTGTACAGCTTTGAAGAACGTGAGGCATCATTGTGCTTTATCTCTAAGGCTGGCTGACCAAGCACAGAGCTGCTTCAGCGAGCTGTCCTTGAGCTGCTGTGTTGTCTGTACATGCTAATAAGGAGAATGAGGAGAATTAATAAGCAAGTGTGAAATGCAGCATAGTTTCTGAAAATCCTTTCAAACCCTTTTAACGCAAAATAGCACACAGTTGTTCTACCATTTAAAAAGAGATCTTTTTGTTGCTTAAAGTGTATTTTGGGAGCTAAAAGTTGCGGCTTCAGAAATTTGAGCAGTGATCTTTGTTATTTCTAACCCTGGTGAAGTAGAAGATAAATAACTGACATCACAAAGAGCTGGCAAAAGAAAGGGAAAGTTTAAGAAAAAGTGGGTGCTAGATTTAAAGAGTGTCTTGAACTGGGTCACATTGTCCCGTTGTTACAGGGGTCACACTGCAAGGGGCTGGCACTTACATATCCAAAAGGCCTTGACTAAGTAGTTTCCATGGACTCTGTATGAAAAGTGAGGAAACCTCAGCTGATTTCTCCTTAATTCGTGAGGCTGATACTGTGCAACTGCCTCACCTTTAATTCAGGCATAGATTCAAGGTGGTAACAAAGTGTCTTGGTATGTTTGTTTCAAGGATTGCCTGGGGAGCATGCCTGCTTTTCCCTTGCTGCAGGCTTGGAACCTGACTGGAAGAACGTGCATGATAGCCATTAAAAATAAACTGGTGGCAGTTAGCAGAGAAAAAAGGGAAGGAAAGGTTGTCTCAGTTACCAAAGTTTATTCCTACGTAGTCCTGCATACGCTAAAAGCAGTGTACAAGCTCTGTAAGTCCTTGAAGAATTGCCAAAAACTAGTGTGGGTCATTTAAGTTTGTCCCTGCTCCGAGGAGAAGGGCAACCATGGTCTACAGTTGTTGAATCCTAAATTACTTTAAAAGGGAGGCAAAGAATGCAAATATTACAGCTAGGTAGGCTGGGTTTCATGAAGATATGAATGACTATAGCAATATTTATCTTCAAAATAAACTTTCTAAGGGCTCTGAAAAGTGAAAGCAGGATAAATTTATTGTCCCTCCTGTTTAAAAAAGGTGAGTTCAGAGTTGTGGGGGACAGACCTTAAAAGCTGACAGTCTGAACCAGAGAAGGATTGTGGGGTTGTAGCTGCACCACGCGCTGCAGCACCTTGCATGCGCCCGGGTGTCCAGGCTGGTTCCAGCAGGCAGCCCGGCAAGGCCGGTGTGCGGGCACGGTGGCTGGAGGTGCATTTGCATCTCGCCGTGCCCAGACTGAGGAGTCCCGTTTGTAAGTCACCAAGACCATGGCGTTTCCCCCACCCACCCACCTGCCCAGAAGCCCTGTGAAGGGAAAGGGCAGACTGGGGACAGGAGCAGGTAATTTGATTGTGAGTTGGGCAGCATGATAAGGCTTGTCTTATCGCGACCCGGCGGCGAGGAGGTGATTTGACAGCAATTCAGGCGGCAACCCCTGTATTTCCTCGTTCTTTTATGATTTTGTTATCATGGGGAAGAGAGTCCTTTCTGATCTGCTTGATCTTTGTGATACAGTGGATACAAAAGTATTACAAAATGTGAGCATTAACATACACGTTTATTTTGTTTTGAACCTATCTTAGAAGTGCCAGAGGCATGCCTTTTTAGCAAGCAGGCAGTTGGCAAAAACCCTCTAGGTATCAGAGAGGCCATGTGCTATAATTTTTCTAGAATAATAGTGTCAAACAAATGACAATAGAAAGCCTGTGAAATTGGCAGCCAGCTGGGCAAATTCTCAGGTGTGACCCACAGAAACGGCAAGTGCCTGCGCAGAATATTTTGTCGGGATCGGAGCTGCACCAGCCTCTGCTGCCTTTCTTGCTGTAGCTCCAGCCCCGTGGACCACCGGTCGCAGTGGCTCTGTTAAGTGAAGGGCTCAGCCCCAAGGCTGAGGGCAGTGCTAAGCCTGCCTTGCGCTGGGAGCTTTTGCCTGGGTAGTTAAATGCAGATCAATGATCCTTTTCAGCATTAATGGTAACAGGATATTATATGGCAATCCGCATCCACCTGAAATGATTATTAGTGCTTATTTCCAGATTCCACGAGGAGAAAAAAAAAAAAGGAAGAAGAAGGTAGAGAGGGGTTCTGTGACCCATGTCTCCTATGAGTTAGTTATTTTGTCCTTGAGTACTTGCCACTTCATATTCCCTTGTTTGAATAACAGTCTGAGTATTAGGCACAGCTGTAATTTTCTTTTTGTTAACGGTATTCCACTTGCTGTGGCTCTTGCTCAGTTTCAGCTAATCCCATCTCAAACAAAGTCTTGATGAGCCAAGAAGGAGCTGGACTGAATCGAGGACCGAATCACTGCCGAGTGTGGCTTTGGAGATGACCACAGTATTATAACTCCTTGTGTCATCTCATCGCAAGGCTGTAAAACTGTTTCAAAAAGGTATTGTTTAGCACTGCCCTTCAACGTTTTGATCTGTCACAAATCCTTTTCTCTGAGATAGGGAGGTAAAAATTGCTCTGTGCATGATTTACTGTAAGCCTTCTGGTGGTGATGCGATACTGTTCCTGGGGGCTGCTGGACTCCTTTGTAAGAGCAAAACAAAAGTACTAAGTGTCCTTTATTCTGATAAAAAGAGACTCGGGGCTACTACCCAACTTGTTTCGGGGTGCTCCACACGTTATTCATGAGAGACCTCTAAGATGACACAACGAGCCCTTGCATTAGGAGGTGGAGGAGCTCACCCCACCTCTTACCACCTGCAACAGCCTCCTGGCCCAGAGCTGCAGCCTGCTGCACTGGGGCTGCGTTTCCTTTATCAGCAGCAAAAAGGCCGCTGGATTCGTTAGAGAAAACACGAGTGAATAGTGATGACAAGTCAGATTATATCCAAACGAGACATGGGGCAAGCAGGCCCATTCGGCTGTATCCCAGTGTGGTGAGGAGCTGGCCCAAAGCAGGCCCAAAGGTGGGGCCTCAGCACAGGGCCAGGGCAGAGCCTGGGTCTGGTGCCGGAGCCTCGTTAATCACCCAGCCCGCTTCTCTAACGATGCAGGGGATATTTTGCTGTGAAAGGAAAACAACCCCTGCCCAGGATAATGTATTTACATGTGTACAGTGCGGCAACTAAAATAGGAAATGTTTAACTGCCACAAATAAGTCTATAATGAGAAGTTCTTAATTAATGCCTGATTATCTTGAAGCAGTAATGAATCTGTAGTTCATTTTTTGTTTATTGGAGTGAAAGTGATATATTTTGGAGATGATTAAAAGAAAGATGGTGCTTGCCTGACTCTTAAGGACACAGGATTTTCTATTCTTGGGTAATGTGGGTGTCGACTGAAGTACACTCTCATTCCCACTAGAGGGGGGTCCTCTCAGGCCAGGTTGTAATGCGTTTTGTGGTGTTTTGGGTTGTTTTTTTTGGAAGTCAGCATGAGAAAAGTATCACACTGTCCCACATCTTGTGTCAGTACTTTACTCTGTGTATCGTACAGTGTCAGCAGTTACTTGTCTCTTACTGGTCACTGCTGCTTTTTACACAGAGGTGAAAACCGAACTGAAGGAACTAATACACGAGTAAACACAGCAGCAACTAAGAATACAGAGGGTGTTTTATTGCATCATCCTCAACGAGAGACGAGTATTTTATCACGGCAGTGGTGTGATCACTCTTGGAAAAGCAGAAATGGCATTACCAGACCTGTTCAATAACAGTTTTTAAATTAGGATTACCGTCCACACGGATAGCTGCACTCTGAACCATTTTGTTGTCCCTGTGAGCGTTTACATTTCTAAGCAAAAAAGAAAATATTTCTGCCTGTGAAAGAGACCACCGTGATGTATGTTACACCACCTTCAGCTTCTGGTTTGCTGTTTGATGTCCCAGTTTGTTCCTCCTCTCAGTTTCTTGGTGAAAAGGAGACTTGAGTCTTGCAGATGTGGTGCTTGTCACGTCACCTTCATGTGTGTGTTTCAAACCGAGGGCAGCCACAGACATCCTCTCACCACCAAGCGAATGGGTGCTCAGTTATCACGGCCCGTTTTTGGCAGTGCCAGCTTCCCACAGAGCGACGGTCCCCTCGTGGCGAGGTGGCCTCCCCAGAGAAGAAATAAGGCCTGGAGCCCCAGCAAAGATCTGGCTGATCTTTGCGGGGTTTTCGTGCCATCCATGTTGTGGCCATCAGCACTGCTGGGCACAGGAGGGTGTCCGAGCGGGAGCCGGTGGCACGGGTTCACGTTTTGGGGTCTGTGTGGTTATGGTAGTGAGATGTTTTACCAGAACAAACAGCCTGGTGAAAATGAACTCTCGTTTTGGATGGGTACCGCATTAACCCTAGCTGGGCTGCCTCTGATCCTGGAATTACTTGAGGGTCCGAATAGGGCACTGTATTCTGACAAGTAGTCATACTGCTATTTCCAATCCAGCGTCTGATTATTCTCTTTTTGGCCTTGGGCAAGTCACTTAACCCTCTGTCTGTTTCTTCATCTGTAAAATATATTATGGATATTTATCAGTCTCACCAGGACTGATTGTTTAATATTTATAAAGTGCCTAAAGGATTAGAAGCTTAATATAAGTAGCTAATACGTATCATTTCAGATTGATTTTATTTACTTGGATGGTTTTTTTCTACCTCCTATTGAATGAGATCCTCTTTTGTAGCCTCTTACTGCCATTCCTAATCAGCCGGACAGGTCACAACTGGGTAACTTCAGGTTCATTTTCTCCTTTTATTCTTCCTTCCTATAAATGCTTCATCTCCTCCTCCCTTTTTTAATTTAGAGATGAAGGGATACCATATGTTGCTAGATCATGACATAAATATATTTAAGTGTTGCCATCATTGTTAGTTTATCAGCCTTTCCATTATAAACCCTCTTGTTCAGGGGTTTATAACTCTGGCATTATAATGTGCTTCAGGCTGAAACTTGACATTCATTTTTTCCCTCTTGATTTGCTTTAAATCCTTCACTCTTCTTAAGTTAAACTGGAACTGGAGATTAGATACATTAGTTATAGTTATACTAGTTGTATAAATTATAATGCAGCAGTAGGCATTTTAAATAGGATGTAAATCAGAGAAATAGAGAATTTCCTAGTTGTTAAACTATGAGCCTGGGAGTAGAAATCTGGGATTCTTTTCCTGAGCGCGTCCCTTGTTTGGCACATGACTGCTAAGAAATTATTTAACCTCTTTCTGCCTCACTCTTCTTGCTGTATATTGGGATTATGACATTTCCTACCTCACCGGTGTATTGAGAAGCTTAATTAATTAGAATTCATAAAAGCGCTGAGATTCTCAGGTGAAAGGTGCTGATGTGTGAAGTATTTTTAAGGAGTCTAATGAAAAAGCCGGCGTGCCTGCCTTTCTGTGCCTGTTGTCCTGGATTAATACGGAGCAGCTCCTGGAGCGGTGGGGTACGCGGCGAGCAGCAAGGCGCTGGATTTGGGGCACCGCCAGGCCACTTAACACCTTGTTTTCCTCAGCCTTTCTGGTCTGCACTGCATCTTGAGGCCTTGGCCTCTGCCTGGGCAGCCTTTCTGCTCTGAACTCCACAGATTTTAAAGGATTTGCTTAGCTCCAGGCAGGACAGGGGCCTGTGAGTGAGGCCTGGGCAGCCGAGCTGTTCAGACGATGCTGCAGCACCCGGCCTCACCAGATGATAACATGAGGGGAAGAGCTCAGGTGCTGCCAGCATTTTGTCTGAGGGGGAGACACCACAGCAGGAGATTCTGCTTGTGCTCGGACAGCTTTTTGGTGTAGCCAAAACTCCCCATGGAGATCAGTGTTGCAGCTGCAGTGCAGCACATTTTGGGGCACCAACAGGTAGATGCTTTTTACAGCCTTTAGGCTGAGAAACGTGGTCTGTGTTGTGAGTTTCTGAGTTTCCTCTTGTGAAGATTCCTGTTGTCAGCTGTCAGTTCACCATGTGCTACCGTATGCAGGCTTTCCAAGGGTTGGTCCAGGCTCGTGTCTTCATTTGGAGAAGCCTGCTTTGCCTGGGCTGTGGCGCTGTGCTCAGGAGAGGTGGTCGGTAGTGGCTACATTTCAAATGATCTTTCTCCTTATAATTTCAGGTTGAAGTCTTGGCCTCCGAGGATGCTACATTTGGACACAAGGTGTGTAGTTTGATGCAGTTTTGTTCTATAGGACCCTTCCGTTTAAATTGTTGGATGTGATGGTACAGAAGACGACAATTTTCAGCCTGAGAATTAAGGATCCCTGTTAGTTACATCCACCAATTCAGAAACCTCCCCAAACGTGTGGTGTTCTGCAGAGGGCACACAGGCTGGCTGGGTCCTGTTATTCTGTGTAGAACATGTGAGCAAATCTTAACGTGGGGAAGCCCATGTGGAAGTACAGAACTTCACTTTTGTAGTAACTTTTAAGATTGGAGCTGCCTCCGTGCTGGGTTTGTTCTTGTTTCATAGATTTGCAGCTCAGAAATCCCAGTTGTTTCCTGCTTTGTAACAGTCTGTTGAGTAAGCCACTTTGTTCACGATCCTTTTTCACAGTGCATCGCAAATAGGAAGTATTACGTTGAGCAGCTGCATCACCCTGTGTTCAACTGTAGATCAATGTATGGCATACAGTATGCGTGGTGGAGAGACCATTTAGACCCGCTCTGCGGAATGGGTGGCAGTATCCTAGTTATTGCCTGAGTTTCTTTGGCCATCGAGCTTTACGGTGACAACCACAGTTTTAATTAAGCACTAATAGCAGATGATTTTAGGAAAAGGCAGATTGTGTGTAGGCTACATCTATTTAGCTCGGAAGAGAGTGGGGAGGGGAGGGGAAGGAGGAGATTGTAGAAACAGTAGGCTAAATCATGACAATGAAGAGTTTCCTGCTGCTGAAGGCCCCCTTGCTGTGATACTACTGCAGGTGAGAAAATAATAGTCTATTACTACCGAGGTAAAAAAAAAATAAAATCAAAAGATGAAATAAGTTTTCCAAGTTTATACAGAATTCAGTAAACAAAATTAACCCACAGAAAAAAAGCTTTAAAAGCATCTAAATATTCATGATGCCAGAATTTACAGTTGTGTCTGTATTGTACATTTTTATGTTGATACATGATAAAGTGATTTAAATTATTAAAAAATGAACAGAGCTACCCCATTATTATTTGAAGTATTTAACATATGGTAGTCTGCAGTATCTTCCATGTTTTTTTTTTTACTTAATACCCAGCATTCATACAGAATATTCATTGAATATTTAATAAACCTGGAGGGTCAGCTCTTGTGAACTCATCTCCATAATCCTTCAGACTATAGGTAGGTAAACAGAAATATTACTGCAGATTATTGTAGCCAGTCACTCGCACAACTAAAACACCGTGGAAGAGGCTTCTTGCTATTTTTCTTGTGGCTAAACTTGCAAGGTGTTTTTCAGTTTAGTAGTCATGTTGATGGACACCATTTGAAGCTCCTTTTTATTACCTAAAGTTTCAGGAATTTTCTGTTGCTAAGCTTTAATTTAACAAAATCAAATCGGTACCTTTGCCAGCTCTTAACTTTATCTTCCAGAGTCCCAAGCAAATTGTAAGATTCAGCTTCAGAACCAAGAGGGTCTTGTTGCTCTCTCAAAGAAGTAGCCTTACATTATGTAGTAAACTAGACACGTCATGTACTTTTTCTCAATTGAGAAAAAGGGTAAATGTATCATTCCAAATTTGTTAATCTTGGAATCTATCTTGACTGCCTACGTAGGCATCCTGTGAAAGCACTTTCTTTCCTCCTCTTCCTTGAGAAACACTTCCTCTACTGTCTGTTGCAATGACACACAAATGTTAGCATCTCTGTTTTGTTAGCTAATCAGTTGGTGCAGTCATGGGAAGTACGTCTAAGCACATTTTTAAAGCATATTTTTAAAAAATAAAAGTGGTGTTTTTTAGTTTATAACTCAGAAAATCAGTTTATATGGCAAATACCATGTAACATAGTTGAGGAGGATGTAAGGTTGTAGTTCACACAGTTGTAATGCTTTCTTCAGTACACGTTTTTAGCCTGAATTTCCCTCCAGGTCTAATGCAGATTACTGGGGAGCTATCTTGATGTTTTGGGGCACAGCACATGCTTCAGCTTCTAGCATTTTAAATCCCTTCTGTATGCGTAAGGAGAAGCATAATGTGTGGCAGAGGGTGACTGTTTTTGACTATATCCATTCCACCAACCCTTAAATGCTTATCGCTTAGTTTTAGGGTTGTTGACAGGCTGTGTTTCCTGTAGATACCAAATACTGTTTAAAAAAATAATAATTCTAAACTGCAGAAAGAACTTACAATGTTATCTGTTAGTCTTAAATTCTCCTTGTTTTTCATTTCATGGTAAATATGCATGCTGGCAGCGAGTGGGGCCGTTTCCCAGGAAAACACGCTGAATGAGACAGCACAACATTGTTCAGTCTCACCATAGTTATCATCTGGGAAGTGAGGATCTGGATGATGCAGTCTTTGGAGTCTTTGATGAGGAGGATAAGCACATGTAGAAATCAGCTGCAGAGGGTCTTTGATGTAGGATATGCATTCTGATCAGGCAAAAGATTTTTTTTTTTAATTTTAGCAAAGAAAATTAAAACAAAAGCCATTGTTCCACACTGTCAACAAACCCAGAGGAGAGGTACCTTGAAGTGCCAGAGCTTGTTTTTGCTCTGCAAGCACAGAACAGGTGCAAATCGCAGACCACTGGTAATAAGTCCTTCAAAATGGTCCCTCTGCCTCACTGTTTTAATCAGAAAGTGGTCTTCCCAAAACAAAGATAAAATAGATGGAATTTATTGGAAAAAATGATGTTTTTAATACCAACTTTTTTTAAGTGTAAGCAGTTTAAATAAAAGGTGTCGTTTGAGTATGAAGACTCACAAATTCGATAGTGTTAGTGTCCAAACCTCTCCTTCGGTTGAATGGCAGGAAGCAAAAGCATTCAGCTTTCTTTGCAGCTAATTTTGCAGAAGGGGTAAGCTGTTAGCGTGCCGTAATAGCATTTTGGAAGATGGAACATGTGGTGTTCAGTTTTATTTATACACGTGTTTGTCTGTGAGTTTGTATGCATGGTTGTTCCTTAAAGGGAAAAAAAAATTAATCCAGCTTTTGACTGATCTTTCAGCTTCAGTATTTAGAGTGGCTGTGATGTGTGTGGCTGTTAATGGAGAGACCTGGGGAAATGACCACCCAGCAGGTGGTAGGTGATGTGGGACAGACCTAACAGGTGGGCACGGTTCATTCAGCTTCTGCCGAGTGCCAGCTTGCACATACAGGAATTTTCTTTGAACCCGGGGCTGCCGAGAAACTCAGGTAGAATAAGAGTGACCGGATGGAGCGGTGTCTGCCTGGGTCTGCAGTCAGCACGCAGGGATGTATTTAAAAGTTGGAAGCCCTTTCAGTCCCGTTAATCTTATTAGAGCCTAATGATGACATGTAAAATGCTAACAGTTCCGATTTATTTTGTGTTGGTTTTAGCTGGAATAGGAGGACAGATTTTAGCAGATGGGACCAGTGCTCCCAGATGGCGGAGAAAATTAGGAGGGATACAAAGATGTGAAAAAGAAAGGGAAAAAAGAATAAGGTGCACAGAGCAGAAATAAGAGGTAAAAGGTTTAACCATTGTGAACAACACCAACACAAACACCAAGGCAATGGACAAATGAAAATACCCGTGTCTGAATTTCTTAAATCCTGAGATTTAGGTGCTCAGTTCTCATCATGGCATTTTAATCCCTCAGTTAGAATGGAAAACCAGAGTCTGAGAGGTTGGTCGTGATGTAAAGATTTAATCCACACCTTGTTGTAGGAGTCCCACGTTGGCATCGGTTGGCGTGGCAGTGTGGAAAGCCGGCGGTACGTGCTCCAGGTGGGCTAAAATCGATGTCTCCTTCCCTACCTGGGGAAGGAGATGCCAGGCTGTTTTCCAGTCGGTGCTTAGTTTCCTATTCTCTTCCCCTCCCTTTCCCCACAACTTTTGCTGCCAGCACCGACCTGACCCAAATCTGTCTGGGTAGCAGCGGCCTGGCCCAGCCTGGGAGGGCGATGCCGCCTCTCCCATGCATCCCGGCCTCTCGGCAGAGGTGCCAGCCACCCTTGGGTGCTGCAGCCCTTTTGGCAGAGCCTGTGGCGTGGCGTGGCACTGCTGCAGGGCACCGTGCTGGTGGCAGACCTGTCGGGAGGCTCGGGGTGAGGGGAGGGGAGCCACCGATGCTCCCGCAGCGGGGGAGCTCCAGCCAGAACAGGGCGCTCGTGTTTGGTCGCCGGCTCTAATCCGTCCATTGTGTGTGCTTTTAAGCTGCGTTGTGATGTAATTGGCTTAATCATTACTATTATGTTGCTGCGCACAAGTTGGGATTGTAATTTGACATATGGAAATCAACGGCGACTGGATTAGCGATTCGCAGGTGTCATTTAAAAGCAGGGGCAGGCGAGAAAGCCTTGCCTGTGTTGCAAGGGGGGTGTTGCTGCCGTGCGGAGGCACAATTATCTGCAGCACTGCGTCTGGCGCCGTCTTCACGTCGGAGCCAGCTTCACCTGGGCGCTGCTGGGGCCGCGCTGCTGGGCTCCAGGAGCCCCGACCTCGCTCCCGATGGACGCGCTCGCTGGCGGAGGGGTTTTACGGTTCCTTCGGAGAAGACAAGTCCAGGAGGAAAGATTTCTCTTCGACAGGGAAATCCGTGCCATGGAGCCACCGTTCTGCTAGAGAGACGCAGTGAGGGTGGCATTCCCGACGTGGCAGTGTCCGTGCTGCGGGGCTGTGGGCGCTGCTCGTGGACGTGGCCGCGTTTTGGTTCCGTGACGCAGCAGAAAGCGGTGACCTCGCCTCCCTAATTTAATAACTCTGGAAGTTGTTGAGGGAGGCAGCTCCTAAGTCTTTTCAAATACCTGCGGCCGGGATGCATTTTTCCAGTGCTCCCTCTCCGACACAGGATATACAATTTTAAGAATCACGTGTGCTCAGGACTGAGACCTCTTTTTGGCTCCCAACCATGCTACTTCTACTCGAGTTCACTAAGCTTTTATTTGTATTTTTCTCTTTCCTCCACCTTGCAAACGGTGCTGTATTGCAACACTCAGCGCACCACGCTGCATCTCCTGTAGCCTGCTTATTCTCACAGCCCCAGCTACCAGAAGTTCAAATCCCGAGGGGAAATTCAGCTGCTGCGCGGTGTAGCTACGTGTCAGCTTCCTGCTTTGAAGCGTAGGACACCAAAGAGAATACATTTAGTGGCTGACTGTGAGTTATGACGGTGCAAATCTAGAAGGAAACTGTTGTTCCAGCGGTATCCATAACACGGAAGCCTTGAGCTGCGAGATGGAGTAGCGATGCCATTTGAGAAAATTGAGAAAATGTGTTCTCGAGAGATTTTGGTGTTTGTTAATTTTTCCATCTTTATTTTTTGGAGATTTGAACTAGATCGATTGGCACAAAATAGCACTTAATTCCTGGAAGGAAGGAGGAAAGAAGTTATTCAAGAAGAAGAAAAAGTAGGCATAAAAAATGTTTTCTTTTAATGCTTGCCTTGTTTAAGACAGCTTTCTTTTGTTGAAGTCTCCGAGCAGCCTCTGCTTCTGCCATCTGGTGGCTGCTTCTGCAAGTTGCATCTTCAAAGCCAAATTAAATTGTTTTAAAGCCAATTAATCCTTTTCAGAAGAGGATGTTTTCAAGTGTCTGAATTATCTCTGTCTTGATATGTTGACACTTGGAGTGTCTATGTGTGTGTTTAGTATATAGGAAAATACAGAGAAATGAGCCCTCATTTACATCTGCCTGTGCACTGTTGACTTAGGTAGGAATCCGGGGGCTTGTAAATAAGTTTTTGGATTTGTTTCAGCTCAGAAAGAATAGATATTCATACTAGCCTCCAGTAACTTCTGTTTCGCTGCTCAGAGCAAAATTAGGATTACATGTTTCACCAGCTCTGTCGCTGCTGTTCTCTTTGTGGAGTTGTGTTATCGGAGGTGTTCGGAGATGACTAAAAGGATTTCCCAGCCTTCTTCCTCTGAGCCATTTTAAAGCTGTGTTTTAGGCTTGCTGAAGCCTCCTGAGTGCCCTTTGTGCCAGCTGGTTTTTAAGGGGAGAGAAGGGCACCATAGCAGGGAATACGGTGCTCTTTTAGGGCTCTCAGCGGGGCTCAGGGGCCCCTTACAGAGGAGCCAAAGCGGTTTGCAGTGGTTATGGCTAAGCGAGTAGCAGCAATTTTAGCATGTTCCTGCCTGGACCTATGCATCTCACTGCCAGGGTATTCGGGGCAACCCAAGAAATCTCAGGGCTGAGTGATGGCGATCGTGGTCTGGAAGCTTCACCTGCAGAATCAGTAGTTATAATGTTTGGGAATTTCAGCCTCAGGAGATCTCTCTGGTATTTTTTTTTCAGGATTTTAAAGTTTTATGGGAGGATATGGAAAAAAGAGAGGTTTTATTGGCTCGTCACGTGGTGGTGGTGGATGTGGACAACTGCAAAAAAAACCTTGCATGGGGAAGAGAAGATGAAATGATGCACAGGAGAGGAAAGAAAGCCACGTTAGCTGAGAACCCCCAGATGTGTCAGTGTCCAGGCGTGCTGGATAAATGGCACGGCAGCAGCTGCCCCTTTGCTCCCTGCGCTCTGTCCCAGTCAGCAATGCTGCCTGCGCACGCACTCCCGCACTGCAGTCTCAGGGAAGTCGAGGCAAGGCTTTAGGGGGGAACTGCCTCCTGTGGCAGTGCCCCGTGAGGGGACAGCATGCTGAGCTTTTTCCTAGATCTATTTATTCCCTTGTTTCTTCTGCTAGACGTCTCTCTAGTGACCCAAAATACTGATGAATACATGCCCAATGCTCCTTTTCCGTGTGAAGCAGCTACTGATGCTTGCAGAATAAATACCGGCGGCCTCAGGGTTAGGCTTGGGCAGCTGGCATGCGGCTGTGGAAGTGCTCTGCTTTCCAAAAGCTCCTCTGAGTGCACTGCGGAGGGCTGGTGTGAGCAGAGCTGGTGAGCATCACCCCTGCCTCCGAGTCCTCAAACCGTGCTGTCGCGTGGTTTGCCATCAGCTGGGAACTAGCGCTAAAAAAATAAATAAATAAATGAACTGCTGGCTTTCTTCCCGTATCATCTCTACTTTAAGAACAGGAACATGGTGAGCAGCCATCACCAGCAATGCTGCGGAGTCTGTATCACCAAGATGTGGCTGGGACCACGCGTGGCTTTGTGGTGGAAGCTGAGAGCTGCCGCTGCCCTTTGGAGAGTCCGAGGGATCAGCGACTGGCACGCAGCTTTCCTAAACACGTGTGTGTGCGACTCGGGACATCGCCCAGTTTTTCCTGAAGCGACGTCTGCAACTCTTTATGCCTTTCTGGTGACGTGCATCCCCCTTCCCTCAGTATTTCTGCTGTGTTTCTGCGCTGACTCAAGCTGACGCTTTGTTCATATGTGCTGCTGCAGCCCCTGACCAGCCAGCGCTCGTGGCACCGGCCGCCTGCTTCGGTCCTGGCTCGAGGAGCTCCCCTGCGATGTGCACGGGGGGTTAGCCCTTTGCTAGGATCTGTAGAAACACCCCAAAAGCATCTGGTGCTCTTCTCCTGATGGGAACATCCGTCAGCTTGAGGGTCTGGCTGAACCCACCATTTCACATCAGTCCCTACAGTGCAGCAATGAGAATTACCACCACCAACAACAAAAAAAAAAGGGGGGAGGGAGATTTATTTTCTCAGTCTTTCCTCTGTTACTCCACACTCTTAATTGGTGGGGTGCTGAGACCTTGCAGTCCCACGTTCCTCCCCTGGTTTGCCAGCATTTAGCTCAGCTTTGTGTTCCTGGCAGCGTGCAGCTGAACTGCAGGCTGTTAAACTGTAACCAGGATGCTGCTGGTGCGATAGCGCGGGCCCTTTGCAGTCCTGTGTGGCCCGCGTGATTTATACGGCTGTTTTGAACTTGGAGGGAATATCAGATTCACCGAGAGCTCATCTGACAACTGGAACGCAGCGCTTGCTTGTAAATACCTGCACATTTTAAATAAATGTTTAGGCAGGTGGTCTCTTTGTTTGGGGGTGGGAGGAGGGCAGGACAGAGCGCTTGCAAATACCTGGCTGCTCTTTCTTGATTAGGAGAGCAGGTTAGACCAGATTTCTTTTTTTCTTCTGCAAATTTCTCCCTGACTGCATAACTGGTGCGACCAGAACTGCTGCCCGGAGCCAGGAACCCCACCTTGGTGCAGGAAGCCTGCTCCTGTTGGTCTTGCGACTGTAACCCACGACAACAAAGAAACCGCAACTTTCTTAATTTCCCTGCTGTTCGTTCGTTTGTTTTTTGGGGCGGTATTTCTCTCCAACAGCACGAAACGGGGATTCACGTACAGAAGGATTCAGATGTTGTGCGATGCGGCTGCTTACGCTGATTGCATAGTCAGCTTGTTAAAACTAATACTAGGTTTGCGGAGCAGAAATTGCAGAGAGGAACGTGAGAAAGTTGTTGGGTAGACAGATGTGATTTCGGATTCGGTTTCCCTTTTTTTCAGGGATGAGGTCAGGTGTGTATCATGCTTCAGAACCGTGCTGTGCATGAAAAAGTACTGGTGACGTGCCATGGGTTTCACAGAGGGAGAAACAGTGACAATACTGCATCAGCTTGAGTTTCAGCTGAACATACATTTCTTTCGCAAAAAAAACATTTAATAACTTTGAAGCTTCAATTATTCCATTGTGTTGTATTTTTTTTTTGTTTGGTTTTGGTTTGGCTTTGTTTTTTAAGGAATTCTTTGTGTGAGACGGGGTTTTTTAGTGAATTAGGGATCTTGATGAATAATTGTGTTGGGTTCGAATGACACTGGAAGATCTTGTTTTTCAAGGTCATTTCTTTGGTTTTCTTGGTGAGCGGCGAATTATATTGGATCTTAATAATGTATTTTTGTTACATAGCAGGATCAAAATTACACATGGCTCAGGCATAATTTCCATACTATTGCAATACTTTTAATTGCTTATTACATGCGTGTAAACAGTTGTGCTATAGTTCTGGTGTAATAATCCTTCTGTGTGTTTTGCAATTCTACTACAGAATCCTTGATACCACCTGAAACAGAAAGCAGACAGATTTATAGTCTCTGTAGTAAAACTTGCCTTAACATTTTAATCTGGAGCACAATGAGCATCATCCCTGCCGTTCAATTTAATGTGATGCTGTTTTCATTCCACCAGCTGATTCCCCCCCACCTCTTTATCAAGATCCATTTGAATCTTCCCCAGCCTTCTGTGAAACTTCTCGCAGTATTATTCCTCGTGTCAGAGCAGATGAACTGATTACCCCGTAAATGTAACCTATATCTAGAGTGGTTTTACAACGCTAATCCTTGTGCAAGGGCTGTGCTCCGGTGGAGGGATGCACGCCTTGGAAACACTTGTGAGAACAGAGTCGGGATGTGTACTAATTTAAAAATTAATAAAGGTATTTTGAGAAATGTCTAACTGCTGTTTATGAAGGCAAGCAATGAAGTGAATCGTGTGGAACTGGCTTTTGTAGCAGCTAAGTGACTAAATATCATTATAGCACATAAGATTGCATGCAAAAGCTTTACAGTAATGTAGCTATGGGTGTTTATATGGTTATTAACTCTTAGTTTTTTAGCTGTAGTGTGTGCAGAAAGCTGCCAAGGTCACAGTTGTTAAGCTGCCCCAAGTACTGCTGAGGAAGGAATTATGGTAGCTAAAGCTTTTATTTTTTTAAGTAAAATCTTTTTTTTTTTTTTTTTTTTTTTTTTTTTTTTTTTTTTAACCAGTAATGTTGTGGAAGAGAGTCTTGAAGGAGAAATCTGGGGATGCTGTGCTTGGAAATGGCTTGAAATCTAGGAAATTAAGTAGCATTAGAATGGATGTCTTTGGTGGAAGAAATGTTGCAGACAGTCACAATACTCTTAGGATCCTGTGTGCTGCCAGGCTTAGTTATGCGAAGGTTTGAAAGTGAGAAGAAGTTTAAACTTGATACAGTGAGCAAGGGGAAAGCTAATGGAGCACATTAAAAATGCAAGCTGACCTAGATATGCTGTTGAATGGTGCCATGTGGCGTGCAGCTTTATATGGCAGGCTGCAGCGTCTCGTTCACCAGAATAAAGGTAAAACAGCTGAAAATATGGCACTGGTTCCAAATCCAACGACAAGGTTTAAGAAATGGGCCATTCCATTCTGGTTTGTAGGTGATGTTATGAAAAACACCACTATGAGAGCTTTTTACTATGAAAGCAGCTATTGATTTCTGTTAAGTGCATGCGATGTGTGTTTAAAAAAAAAATCTACAGAAATTACTTCTGGGGAATGATTAATGTGCATGCCCCATAGCCACAAGTGTGTCTACTTTCTGTTCTGTCTAAACTACACGTACACAGAGCCCCGAAAGATGTAAGAAAAATTCGTATTATGTTAAGAGTTGGTTGATGGGAGCTAAATGCTGAAATTCTGTCTTTCTGGAATGTGATGATACAGGAGAGGGTAGCAGAATCTGGCCATTAATTTTATGGTACTTTTAATTTCAGATTAACTTTGAAGAACTATTTGAAGAGATGTCAGAGTCTCAGAAAATGTTAATATGATATTATTTTTTCAGATAATGGATATTAAAATAGCTTTTAGCTGCTCTTTGAAACTTGATGGAAAATCATTCCTTTTGGTATTTAGACAGCTTCAACTTCAAATGATTATCTTAGCTTATTGATAAATAGAAAAAAAAAAAAAAGCTTACAGAGAAAGGGTTGACCTTCTTTCCCCACTCCCCCTTGCACCTCCCTCAGCCTCCACTGAAGCTGTGTGAATGCCAGTATATATGATTGGGATATTACGTATTTTTATAGGACTAGGAGGTTTAAAGTGTGTGTTTTTTTTTTCCCTAGGTCTGTAAGTTATAATGTGTTTTCAGTTGGAACAATAATAATAAAAAAGGCTTACATGTACCTGTGATGCATTTGATTCCTCCCTGCAGTGACTCATTGTGGATCTCTCTTACAGCTAAGTGCTTGTTCCTTGTGATCAGAGGAAAATGCTACACACCTTCTGCTTCGTGCCTATTAAATTCAAGCTTCTATTGTAGGCAGCATTACACAGCTATCTTTGAGAATTAAAGGGGAAAAAAAATCAAGAACAGTAGCTGAATTGAAAATTCCAAAAGCCACTTTGTTCCCCCTCAACCCTAATGTCGATTCTTAATGCATTTCTGTTTTCATGCTTTCCTCTTCCAAATTTACAAATTTTTCTTCCTTCCTGTTCAGAGCAACTGTTTTTGCTACCCTGTTGAAATCAGTGAACATAATGGTGATCGCTTTTTTTCTCTCCAAATGAACCGAAATGATGGATACCAACCTTTTTCGTCTCATCATATTAAGCAGAACATACGGTTCCTCTATCCAGACCAGTATTTTGAGTTGAAGAGGGGACTGTTTTCTCCTTCTTGTTACCCTTTTCCCCCTCACCTTTTTCATTCCCTTAGGGAATGGTCTGGAGAACAAAGTGTCCGTGTTCCTTGAAATAGAAATAGAATGATCCATTCATAATTTAGTGATCTATTTCTGTTTGGCGAAGTTAAGCGCATGCTTAACTTCAGGTCTGTGATTAAATCTCAATGACTTCAGTGCGACTTAAATGCTTTGCAAAACTGGCTTTTATTTCCATCTCACCATCATACCATTGCTTCTGTCTCATTGCTCTTCTTTTTTCTTCTTTTTTTTCCCCTCTTCTGCTGCGCTGCAAGTTGACTGTGCTTAGTGTCAGCAGTTTATGTTCTGCATGTTTAATGAAGGCCATGGCTCAGCTCAGCATAGCCCTTCCCCTTACACTAACAGAATTTTGATAAATGAGATTTCCTCGTGTGGAGAGCTGAGAATGGGCTTTGACGGGAAAAGGCAGGGCATGAAATCAGCAGGTGTCAGGGTGTGCAAATTATGGCCATTTAAAAACAAAAACAAAATAAAGAGCTTGCTATGACCAGCCATCTTAAAAATGTGTATCTTTCTGTGAAGCACAAAAAAAGATTTAACAATATACTAGCAAAGCAAAAGCAAATTCAGTAAGTGGTAATCTGAATCAACATATTTCTACCTTCCTTTTTGCTCCGTATTCCCCATACCTGCCACCATAATAGTCAGAGTATGCTATACAAGCAATTGGATGGCAGTAATCATTGCTGAATTTAGCACATGGAAATGCATTTCAGTTGTGTTTTATATCCTGTGCTGATCTAAACTATTAGAAATTCTCTATTTTATGCCCACTCAAACTGTTGATTGCTGTAGAATAACATCTAGTTGCACAGATTAAAAGAAACTGCCGGCAGATATTGCTAGAAACCTTTTCAACTAAGGTACATTCCTGTGGTCCTTCTCCCTTTTTCAATTCTGTTTTCATTTTCCTGATACTGCTTACTGCATCCTCCCTCCCTGCGCCCCCCCAGCTCTTTCAGTCTTTCTCCTTCATGCAAATTTAGCTTGTTCCGTGACCGATCTCCTAGTCAGAGTATATTGCTGTGTAATTTGAAAAAACAATCTTTTAGCCTGCTTGCATGTGCTAGTGGAGGTATTGGATTGTTCAAATACCGCAGACCTCTTCACTGGAGATTATAATCTGACACAAGTGATTGAAGGCTAGAAATGGATACTGCGGCCCTAAAACTGGAGCTATTTTATTACCTTATGTAACGTTTCATAAGGGTTGCTGTGACTGGAATGGATTAGGAATGAATTGTTTTTATTGGAGAGATGAAGAGAAAGGACAGTTGGTATGGTTATAATAATTAATAAATAACACAGTTAATTACTGTGCTGGCTCTCCAGTATGTTCAGAGATTAATTTAAATCAATTTGTGCTTGTTTCTATTAAAGTACTCAAAATGGTATTTTTACGCAAATATATGTGAACGTATATGCTCAGAGCTGTGTATTTATATACATGTATCTATGTATCCTTTTATTTCCTGAGGATTTATATTTAGTTCTTTAGTTTCTCTTTTTTGGCAGGCTCTTTGAATGGATTGAAGGCAGGGATAATTGCCGATCCCGCAGTATTTTCTGAGCCAGTTCATGCTGTAGCTGAGCACTGAGTCCTCCCGTAAGGATTTTCAGAGCAGCATAAGAGAGGCCACAGCACAGCCTGGGCGTGAGGCGGTCGCTCGGTGCTCCAGCACCGCCGGGCCTTGGCAGGCTTGGGTTCGTGGTTTTCATGGTTTTGGTGCTGAAGCAGAGGGTTACAAAGTGGTACGAGTGGCATTATCGCTAGGCACAGGTGTACGTGGCATGGCACCGGTCCCGTTGGTGTTTCAGGCCCCTCTGGACGTGCAGGGCTACGCAATCTGTGAACGACTCGCCCTCTAGCTTTAGTGGCAGTGGGCGCCATTTGAAAGCACTGCTGTACTGCTGGGGCTGGCTCTGGTCACCCTTTTCTGTGACAGCTCATGGTAGCCGAAGATGGTCCCCAAGCTTGGTGGGACCCCCAGCAGAAGGCAGCCGTGCTTGCCTCGTGCCTGAGGCGAGGTGGCCACAGGCCCTGCGGTGGCATTTTCTCCATCTGCAGGGCCCGTCCTTACAGGAGTTGTGGTAAAATGGCTGTCCTACACCACAGGCCTGATTTCTGTGGGATTGTGAGCGGGGAGTTGAACACACACAACAAAATCTTCAGTTCAGCAGAGGGTTGCTTCAGAAGGGTGTAATGCATTCCTTCTGCAGCTATTCCTAGAGTATTAGATGACCTTGCGATATAATTACGAGTAATTAAGAACAACCGTTTGTGTGTTGTCATCTGGTTCCTTTTCTTTTCTTTCTTTTTTTTTTTTTTTTCCTGCTGCAACTACAGCCACAGCTCCTCTGCGGCGATGCTTACAGTGATCCCACGGTGTTGCACCACGCGTGGGGCAGGGTCAGCAGCTGGGTGAGGGTGAGGTCCCCGGGCCCTGCCAAGGAGGCCTTGTCACGGACATTTGGTGAATGCAAGCAGAGGGGGATTTTTCTAACTTTCTTACGTCCTTAGCTGGCTGCCGTTTCACTCAGTTTTGTAGGCTTCGATGATTTTTGTCTGATGACCAGCTAGTGTACCTAGCTCGTGTTGTCCCTGCTTTGGACCTTCAGTTTCTTCTTTTCAAACAGAGCCTCAAAGCAGTGTGCTCCTGATTGGCTCTAAATATGTGACCCTAAATATGAGGCCCTAATCCCCTCAGTTAGAGGAACTTTTCAAATATAGAAAGCTATGGGGAGCCAGAAGTCTCTCCAGATCTGGGGGCCGTGGCATGCGAAATTTGAAAAGGGCTTTTGGTGAGGCCCAGATAATTGCTATACTTACGAGAGAAGAAAGGTTAGCGTTCATTTTTTTCCTATTGGCACATATTTAAGGTTAAAAGAATAATAAAAAAAAAGCCTCTGAGATCAGTACAGATTTCCAGATCTTTCTCCTGGTTAAAATTGTCTCTTCTTATTTTAGTCTTGCACTTCCAATTTTGCTCTGCAAAGTTATTTGAGTTCAGCGTGTTCTAATTTAGAAGTGAAAGATGGTTTTTGCTACACTGAAATACGTGTGGTCATCTGAGTGCATCTCCTTGCATACTTCAGCAGACTTGGACTGTCTCACCCAGGGCTTGCTGCCCTTAAGGCTCATCTCCTTTCCATGTTTTGGTGCGGAGATGAAAGGAGCAGAGAAGGGCTGGTGTTGGATGCAAGTTTCTTGTCATATTCTTTGATTTATGCCCATATCTAGATGGGGAATATCTTACGCCTAAATATTTTAGTAACTTGAAGGAGATGTGAAATAATATGTTTTTTGTTTTTTTTTTTTTTCTAAATGTAATATTCCAAATGCCAACAAGCTCGGTACATAATGGGACACGTAACCTCAAAGCGCAGAGAGTTTAAGTGAGCCACTCATCTATTTAAATTGATCAAACACCAGTCAGTAGATTGAAGTGTACATATTTGCATATGTACGCTTGTATGTGATACTTGGTCTAAAAGAGGGTGGATTTGCTTTTCTGGAAAAACATCTAGTAAAAGCAAAATGTGACCATTTTGACATCTGGGCTAATCAACTTAAGAGCAGGTTGCCTTCTGTAATTGTTTTTGATCCCTTGTCATTTTATTAATAAAAAATAATTTTAAGGGTTGTTTCTATAATTGTTTTTTCCTTTTTTTTTTTTATATGAAAAATAACCCCAAAATACCTAGACCAAGTACCCTCATATAACTAGAAATAGTTTGTCTGTTAGCATTTCAAAGTCACAGCTCCCCAACTGTACACTAAAGTTTGTGCAATGAAATGTACGTGGAGAAGCTAAGCTGGTTTTCTGTCAATTTTATGACTTCTTTATGCATATACTCTCAATTTTCATGCTTTCATTGAGAAGATATTGCAAAAGGCTTATGTATACAAAGTTCTGCCAGCCTATCTGTTGAGCTCTCTGTGTGCAAGCTGAAGTAACAAAACCAAAGACTTCTATGCCTTGGGTCCATTTTGTACCTACTGGTGCTTGTCTCATTCCCAAAGCTGGCACGTGCCATTGTTGGAGCAAAGAAAAGTTCTTGGTTTTGAGTCACTGTGCAACAACAGAAAGACAGCTCTTTTTTTTTTTTTTTTTTTTAAAGTGCAGTTTGAAGGTTAGTTTGACATTTGAAGTATATTCAAAATCTGCACATAGGATTTCTGGGATTCAAAAATGCTTTACTTTCTAATTATTATTTATATTTCTCTAGCACATCACCATCAAGGAATTGCTATTAAAGGGATTACAAATGGTTTATGTTCTTAAATAAATATGATGTTGCAAACCAGAAAGCAAGCAATATTTTACAGGAGAAGCGGTTTTAAAAGGGACCTACGTTAGCATTTTTTGTTCTGTAGCTGTATATCATCTTCACTAAAAAAAAATGCTTGTTAATGTCTTGAACTAGTTTGCAAGGAAATTGTAAAGTATCTCATGTGATGAGTAGGTGTCTGATTCCAAAATGTTATCCTGACATTCTCTGGGTTTTGGAATGTTTTCCAGAGAGGAGGCCACAAACAGTTTTTAATGATTCCATCCAGAGAAAGTATTTGTTGTGACTGTTCCTTGAATTCAGTTACTTTATTGATTTTCCCAATTTCTTTAACGTTGTTTATAAAAGAAAACAAATTTTGCTAACCTTTCTTTAAGAAGATGTAGGTTATTTAATAATATGGATTCTGAAAGTCCTAGATAACCAAAGATTAGATCATTTCCTTGATAGCATATGTATACTAAATGAAAGAACGACGTGCCTGCTTTGCCCTTTCATTCATGCACAGACAGGGGATGACAAGAGCTACATGTAGAATGGGCTGCAAAGAGACCTCAAAACAACCATATTTTCCCTTTGATGGCAAATGCTGTTACCTTTGAGGCATTTGTGTCCCCATGTCATAGGTGTGGCTGTGGTGAAAGAGCCATGGAAAGAATGAGGCATCTTTTCTGGTAACAGTAGAAGACAGCTAGCAGAGAAATCTTCTAAATTGCAAGAGGTCCCTGTTGTTTCCAACCTTCCTCTCATATCTGGGGGCTGGAACATGAATGCATATTTTCCCCATCTCCTCCTATGAAACAAGGAGCAGGACCATTTGTTAAATTCACAGTGGGAAAACAAAATCCTAGCGAATGAATTTGTGCTCCCAGCATTGTCTCACCGGTTCTGTTCCACTCTGGAGAAGTAGTGGCTGAGCGTTGCTTCGACGTTACATCTACGCAATTTATCAAAGCTTATGGGATTTTTGCTTGGGTTACAGAAGGCTCATTAGTCGTCAAGTCAATTGAACATAGGTCATAATTATTACACTATTAGAGCATTCTTGGAAAAGATAAATAAGCACTAGGGTTGTAAGATCTGTTGGAATAAAAGGAAGAAAAGTATTTTAATAAAAATTGTGGTATTTTAACATTTCTCAGGTCTACAAAACAAATGTGAACCTGACTTTCACATAAATTATAGCACTACGATGATCATAAAAGTTCAGTGATAAAGGGATACTGCTGCCTCCCTTGCTAAACAGAAGCCAGTGCAGTTGAGGAGGAAGGGACTGTATTTCTTCTGTTCCTCCAGGACCAACCATAGAGAGGATACAAAGAATTTGCTCCCAGGAGAGAATTGCTCTGCTCCCAGCACCTTTGCAAATCCACACACATCAGCAGTCCTTAAATCCTAGTTGGAGTCACAGGTTATGGTTCTCCACTAAAACCTTCCACCTAAGAACACATCTTCCCGTCAGCCTGTGGATTTATCTAGTGTGCCTTTTCTGCAGACCAGTCTTTTGCACTCAAACACCACAGTGATGTCTACTACCAGGAGAATGGTGTTCAGAGAAGCAAAGACTAATTACAGAATTCCCTGCATTGCTGTAGAGCTGAGATGGGTGATACACTCTATTTCACTCCTATTTTTTCCCCCAAGCTTGCTTCTCTGACTACAGTGCTGTATAGCTTATGTCTCTCTGTTTTTATAGTTTGGCAGACAAGCATTGTCCAGAAGTACAAGAACATATCTCATAATGTGCAAGGCAGCTGCAGCATGTCACATTTGCACTCTTGAAACCTCAACACAGAAATTCCCTTGCTGGATAGAAATGTGCATGCAGCCTGAAGGCATTAAAATACTGCGTCTCTAGGAAGTCTTGGTGGAACGTGATCCATTCGTTGCTTGCAGGATCAGGGTTTTGGATGAAAGGAAATGTTTCTGAAGTTCGGTTGTTGGTTGTTCCAAATAACGTAGATTTGGAAATTTCTTTTTAAGCAGGTTTTCATTCTAGATGTTGCTGGAGGGATTTGTATGGCATGTTCTCCGTCCATCTGAGGTTCATCTTGTCCTAACAGCTACTGTTTCCAGAATCTTTCATATTCCAGAGCCTTTCCCTGCCCGTGGTTTTGGATGTCGTTACGAGGTGGATTATCCATTTCTCAAAAATACGAAATACGATCTGTGCCTGGAAACGCCATTAAGGAGGTGACACACGGAGCTTAGACTAACATTTTGATGACACCACCCTGTGATGAGCTTCCTTTTGGTTTGCTTCTTCTGGTCAGCTGGGATCAGCCAGGGTGCAACACAGCGTTGTAGAACGCTCTGGGGTTTTGAGGATCTCTGCAGCTCTTCAGATTAGGTGCCTACCAGGAGGCGTTTTGACAAATGTTACGACACAAGCGCAGGGTGTTACTACCCCTGGCTGCTGACTGGCAGAAGCTGCCAATCTTACGACAGATGGAAATACACTGCAGTAGTCCAGGCAGTCACAGATCACAGCTTAAAACATGGGTTCAGTTTGGGTTCAGGCATTTTGGGGGCATGTTTACATTTTCTTACAGTGAATTCTCTGTAAAAGCAGCGAAGTGGTGAGGTAGACGTGGAACAGCCCCGAATTGCCCCAGCTGGATCTGCTGTCATCTGTGTAAGTGAAGCACACTAACAGGGCTGCTTGCACCTCCAAATACTTCATCAGTTCCTGGGAAAGCTTTCTGTTGTAGGCTGCCAAATCCCTCGCTTTTTGTATTTTTTCCAGAATTATCCATTTAAAAATTCTTCTGACATCTGCAAAATTGTGTTTGGTCTTAGTCTGTTCCTTCACAGTGAAGTTATTAATTTCCTAAAACTAGATAGTGATCTTCAGGGTAACAGGAAGATAAAAGGGGAGAACAAAACAGAAGATGCCTCTCTTTAGCACAGGGAGTTGTGAGGGGCAGTGTTGGTGAAGCTTATTGGGTGAGGCCACTCTTTTCTTACATTGCAGAAATGAAGAGACCTCTTCTCAATAGCTACTGAACACTTTTTATGAGCAGTAAATACAGTGCAGAAAGAAAAGCAGCGTATGTAGGGCTTTATAAAGGTTCCTGTAACAGCATCTAACTTAGGGGTGTTTTTTTTCCAACATAACCTGTTCTGACCTAGTTGACCGGCCTTCATTCAGCTCTCTGGGTTTTATACAGAAGAGGAGGAGTGAAATCAACAATCACAGAAGAAGAAAAAAAATTCTTTTTTTTTTTTTTTAATCTTTCTATCAGTTCAAAGCCAAGATTTAAAGCCAATTTTTAATGGCTTTTTTTTTTTTCTTTCCCCTTGTTGATTGGCTTCTTCCCAGCTCACATCATTTTCAGTGAATCTGTTGAGAGCACAGTGCCTGACATTATAAGAGGTAATAAGTTGGAGTCTGGAAAGGATCATCTATCTATTTGTATGAAGTAAGCAGACTTGGAAGGAGACGCAACGGTAACACCGGGACTTTAAAAACAGTGAAAATTGTATTTGTATAGCCACCCTGTGCTTATTTTTTAAGCAAAAATGAGAATGAGAAAAGACTTGAGATGAAAGGAGTTGGAATGGTACAGCTTGTATGCCTTTTGCTCTTCAGCACTTAGCAGAAGAGACAGGCTTTGGCCCTGGGAGGCTCCTCAGTGGCACAAAAGAAAGAAGCAGCACTGAAAGCTGAATAATTGCCTCATCTTTGTGGGCACTCATCTCCGTCGAGGGGAAGGAGTCCAAGAATCCTCCACCAGCATTTCCAAAGTGTCAAACAGCTGCGAGCCTCTCTTCCCCCTTCTCGCTGTGTGCTGTAGCTGCAGCAGCCTGAGCGTGGCAAGCAGGTGTAGTTCAGGAGGTTAGGCTTTGTGGGAGACGTGGGGTAAGGAGAGTCTTTGTTCTGTAAATGCACAAGCTTCTGTTCTTCTCTCCCTGGCTTTGCAACAGTAGTTTAATACCAAATTGTTTGCCTAGCTTCATTGCTTGGCAGTGCTGGCACACAGAGCTATATGATGAGACACTGTACAAGATGAGTTTTGTTTTTTTTTTAAAGAAGTCCTTGTCTTGTTCAGCTCCATTTTGGGAAGCAGGAATGGGAAGATCACCACTGATTAAATGTATCTGCTGTAATTCTGTTGACTACAAAGAAATTACAATTAGATAAGGTAGGGATTTGAAAGTGATTTAGGGAAAGCAGTTATGGGGGACAGGAGGAGGTTAGGAAGAAAAGGACACATTAAAAGCTATGTTCGAATTAGGATGTTGTATTCTAGCTAAAATAATGAGTAAGATCTCAACCATTTAGCAGGAGGTAAAAGCAACCCCCTCTGTTTATACTGAAACAGGTACATAACTTGCCTAAACCTTGCTTCCAGAAAGTCTTTTCCTCATTTAGTGCAATTTGACCTTATAGTGGCCATGCATAATCCTGTACAAGCAGCAGGAAGGCACCGCACTGATGGTCTGGCTAGAAGTCTAATTGCCCGCTTTCTTCGGTAGCATTTCGTTCTGTCTTTGGGGCTGAAGTGGTAAGTGACAGAAAAGTCACCTAAATACGCACAACCAAAATGTGCTACCACCAATGACAACAGCACACGGATCATAAATCTCCCTTAGATGTCGAAGAAGAGAATTCGTCCATTGGATTTCAGACAGCTTTCCCCACACTTGCAATACATTTGAAAATTTCAGCTGTGCTGAGGTAGTATTGTCAACAACTTTCTTTTAAACACATGTCCTGGTTTCCCCAGGTACTTTGCATGCCCTAAACTTCCTTCTGTTCAGAAGATCCCAAGCTGTGTGGGGCTGGCACACCCTTGCCCTGTAGGGTGAGCAGATCCCAGGCCATGGGTGGTCCCACCCCAATGTCCACGAGTGGTCGCATTGGCGTATGGCTCTCGAGACCTGGAGCAGGGAGGTGTTGGAGCAGGGACCCACCTCAGCTGGACGCTGAGGCACCAGTTTGAGAGCTGCTGGAAGAGCACACATCCAGGGGTCTGTTACTGCGGAGGGTTTTTGTTGATACTCCCATTTGCTCAGATTGACCACGGGAGACAGCAGTTTGATGTCAATTTACCTGTGTTTATTTGTTTAACAAATTAAGCATTTGTTTTATGTTCATATGTATAAATATATATATATGTATACATACATATATATATATATATATACATATATATTCATATATATATATAAAAATATATATATAGGATTTAAATTCAGATGTTTTAAAAACACAGCAACTAAAAATGAGGCTTTGTGGGCATCTTGCTAGCATTGAAAAACAGAAGGTAATATCTGCAGTAAGCAGTACCATCTAAAACAGTACCTAACCGTGTTAGATCTACTAAAACCTTGATACTTGAAGGAAAAGAAATTCTGCTTGCTCTAACATGAAATGTAAAAGTTTCCACCTCAAGCAACAAACCCATCTGTCAAAGCTAGTCTGTGGAGCGGAGCCCGGCTGGATGATCTGAAGGGCAGAAAATAGGCATGCTATGTTACAAGCTTCCGTTTGTTAGCAAATAGCTTTTTGGTAATTTTTATCAACCTGCACGGTCCTCCTTGAAGGAAACAAAATTAGTTGTGTGTGTATGTGCTGCGAAGTTTAGCCCTGAAGAATAAGTTTTAAAAGGCAGAAGGAAATGGAGACCTGCCAAGCTTGTTGGCTAGAGTCATGGACAAGAGCAAGGCCTGTCTGAACTGCCACTCAGTTTTTATTCTGCGAGTTTGCAGGGTTGGTGATTAGAGTGGCTTTCGCCCAATTATGCTGTGATTATTCCGCTGCACTGTAATTGACTGGGGAGATATGCTAATACCTGTCATTTGGGATGATAAAAGATGAGCGGAGGACGCAATGCATTATTTAGCTGGCTGTGTGATAGATGAGGGATGCGCAGAGTGCTTTAATTGCTGAGAAGAGAGGTTAAGCTGAACGAACGGATGAATTAGAAATGAGTTTTTTTATGGCTTGTGGAAAAGTGAAATAAAGGAAAATGTGCTTTAAAACTGTAGCAGCAGATAGAAGGAAACACAACAAGACGAGATCTTTCAGGCAGCTTACTCTCTTAATTTAAATATATAAGACAAAACACAGTTTAGTGTTCAGTAAATAATAATAGCAATAATGATAAGAAATGCTCGGTGAGTTCATATCCTTGCCAAAAAAAAAATTAAAAAAGATTGTTGTTAAAGGAGTTGTTTTTATTTGAGGTGATATTTGGTAATTTGGAACTGTTTCAATTTCTCTGGCAGTTCCTTATTCCCGAGGACTGCAGTACCACTGCTGAATATTGTGTTTTTTGTGTGCATAGGTCAGATATAGATTTACATAAATAACATCACTCACATATATACATATATACACATATAAAATCTCTTGGGTATATGTGTTATACAGTTAATAAGTGCACACAGAGAGGAGTGAGATAAAATGAATATTCATAATGATTGGAGGAGTGTAGCAATACAATTAGCAAGAGTATACAAATAACTCACAAGTGACAAAGCTCTTACCCTTTTGGGTGGGAAGGTCATTAGAAACAGCATCTTCGTCTTAAAAAATTACCTTGTGAAGAACAATGAAGGCAACCGTAGTAATTTACCCCTTGTGGCATTCTTTCCAGTTATAGTGTCAGGACATGGGCCTTTGCCCGTGGTTTAGAAAAACATTTGGAGTCTGTTCCATGAACGTGCGTGGGATAGTTTTTTGAGAAGGCCCTTCGATTTGCAGTTTTGTGTGTACATCCTCTTAGCAGAGAGTTTGTCATGAGCATCCCAAAATGCAGTTGAAAGAATAACCTCCTAAGTTCCATGAAAATGGATGCATGAATTCAGGCTTTGTAGAAACACGGAGACTTCCAGTACTTCATTTTTTAAAAATTAGTATTAATTTTTTAAAAAAGCAGATTGATGGAGACTATTACCCCACCATTACACCGTTGCAATTCAGTACTAATGTTCTAGAAAAATAAGGCATCTGTGTGTATTGGGACTGAACCTTTATAAAATGGAGGAAATGATCTCCTGTGTGGCTGACTTCTCCCTGAGCCAGTCTAACTGCTGTGAGGCTGCTGCTTGTCCATTGTAGTACATTTTTTCAGAAAATAATGGCTCTCAAGCCATTATTATTGAATGATGATGGATTTGACTAGAATATCATGCCCATTGAGCTGGATGCCAGCTTTAGACAGATGCACTACTCCGCTGCTGAAGTGGGGTCTACGGGGCCTGATCACTTCCCCAAATATAATTGTCACCTTGTCTTCTCATACTTGCTGCAGTTCACCAAAATTTCTTTATGGCTGCTTTTCATCATCTTAGTCAGGGATTTGCAACTTATTTTACAGCTGTGCAGCCCATTGTTAACTTAATTTTTTTTTTTTTGTTGTTAAGTTGGTTTTAAAAGAGCAGTTTATAAGGCAGTATGCCGCTTTTATGGAGCGATTTATATTGCTATGTGCTGCTTAATATAATTTTTGTAAAATGACCACTTGGATTTCAAAATGCGAGTGCTTCTGGTTGCGCCTTGGCTCCTTTCCACCAGCTGAATGGATGCAGCTCTCAGGAAAGCCGTGCATCTTTGAAGAAAGAAGTAGTAAAACGCTCTAACGTTATTGTTTTATGGAGTGTTATATAGAAAAATCTGACTTTTAAAAATCCCTTATTAGCCATTTTTAAAGATGTTATAGGAGGAAGTTTATTCTACGTGACTTGGTTGGTAACAGGACATGGAAGGGAGGGAGTGACTTTGCCCCGAGGGATGCAGGCCCCGTGGTCGCACCGCCAGGCCTCGTGGACGGCGCTGGGCCTGCTGCTGTCCGTCAGCCACGTGTGGCTCGCTACAGCCGCCACATCTTCATGCTCCAGAGTCCGTGTGGTCTGAAACTGCCCCAGTGTAAGCTGTGGTGCTGGTCTGACAGCACACAGAGGAGGAGGGGGAGCTGGCAGAGAAGGGAGCAGGAGCGTGATGCCGCACCTCGGGGACCAGGGAGTATCTGCAGAAGCAGGAGAGCTGTCTGAACGTGGTGCCTACGTAGCATCTGGCATTTTCTAACATGGCAGATAACACCTTTGGGGGGGTCGAAATCCATCTGCTGTTTTTGTGGTTTGTGGGTTTTTGCAGTTTCCGTAGCAGCCCAGGTTGCAACGACCCCCTGCAGTCGGGAGGGGACTGGGGCCCCGTCCTGCTCGCTTGTGCATCGCACAGGCAGTGAAGTGATCCTGTCCAACTGCGTGTGCCCAGTGAGCTGTTCACGTCCTTCCGTGTAAGTGCGTGTATTCACACAAGCAGGATAATACTAACTTCTTTTTTCTAGTCTTTTCTAGTCCAAATTCCCTGGAAAGCATTATTTTCACGCACTGCACTATGCCATGTGCAAAGCATCAGATGACTTTCAGCGTGTTGTAACTATGAAATCAGCATGCAGTTTAAAGGATTTTCATTCTTATTGAACAATAAATTTTAACTTACCCAAGAAAATAAAAATCACTTACCATACAACAGTGAAGCTGCAAGTGACGCATTTTTCAGTACCCAGCTTTGCCAATTAAAACATTTGTCTCCGTTATATATATTGTGTGTATATTTGTATGCATATATGGTTGCATAAAGTTACATGAACACTGAATACATTAATTTCTGTGTTACAGCATGATGCAAATGCCTGTCTATCAGAGAATTTATTTATTTTTTTGTCTGTGCTCTATGAGATACCTACCATAAGAACAGATGGGAAGATTAACATAAAACAAAGAACACAATACCTGAACTAAACACCTTGCTTGTGATCAGCTGAAATTAATCATAGGAAAGAACACAATGTTCTCTCATAATAGTTGATCTTTGTGTTTTTTTTTTTTAAATACTTTGTTAGGTCAATTGGAAGATATTAGTCCTCAATTGTTGCTTGGCTTAGTGTTATTTCTCTACATTTAAGTATCTATAATTCAGATTCCAAGGCAAAAATAACTTTATTTTGTTACTGATAAAAGATGAAACATATTTGACTGACATTGGAAATCAGCGATAAGAAACTTTAACAGATCTATCAATCAAAACAGCAGTTTTATTTCTTGTATTATTAGCTCCCAAGGCTTTGCTGCAGCGCGTGAGAGGTAATTTCTTACCGTAGGCTTTTCTTACTGTGCACTTGATGTACTTCTGGGGTGGGCGGTGAAAACTGTACATTTTATTTTGTTTTCAGTGTTTCAGTCATAAGGTTTTGATGATCTCAGCTTGTTCCTTTAGTAATTATGTCTGGGTATGATCTAAAGAATCTTCGAAACCCACTAAGGCAATAAGAAACAGAGGTCATGAGAGAACTGAGTAATTTCTTAGACTTAAAAACATTGGAGAAAGGGGGAGGGGACAGAACTGATCTTATAATGCTTTATGAAAGCAAACCAACAACAAATCTTCAGAATTTCAAAGCATCCTTTCTTTTTCATAGTTTTCCATCAGGGCTCTATATACATTTTATGGCACGGCTGTAGTCTCCATTTGTGAAGTGCATTCTGAATTATGTGAGTTATGCTTGTGTTAGTTTTTTGATCCCTAGATCAATCCCAGTTGTGAGAGCTTATTGAAGCCTCTAGTGGGTGAAACGCAGGATGAGGAAGCAGAAGCTCCTTTGATTATGCCTAGGTAGCTAATTAGAAGAGGTAGCAGTGTCATCCAGAAGAAGTTATTATGGAACCACTAAGAGCGGGACTAGGGAGAGCACTTTCCTTGAGTCATCTAGCACAGACATGGACTTCATGTAGGTTTTTCTTTCAAGAGAGAGTAAAAATTCTTCCCCCTCCCCATATTTTTAAATAATTCTAAACAGCATTGGCCCAGATCTTTCCTTATTTAAATTTGAAATTATTTAGCTATATTAAAATGAATAGGCAGTGCTGTGTCTACAGCCAGGCTCGTGATTCCAGGGCTTAGGTTTGGACGGAAACCTCTTACATTGATTCTCTGTAGAAAAACGTGAGTATGGCATTCTGGACTCTACTCCTATGCAGTTCTTTATCTGTTGATCCCGTCAGACAGTTTTAACCTTGTTTGCCACGTGACTTAAATTAAAACTATAATGAAAGTAATTTCGGTAGATAAAGGTTTAGTGGTATGTTGTAAATCTATGGATTTTAAAGCATGTGATGTGGAAGTCTAGACTTTAAGAACAATATTCCTCGTTTAGCTGACATTAAAAAACAATGCAGTTATCTACCTGCTGTCATTATTTCTGTTTAAATAATGCTTTCAACAATTTAAGTGCCAGAATATTCAAAATCCATTTTATTTTGGACCAATTATGTTGTTAAGGTATTTTTAATTACTTTTGCCGCTTGATTTTATTCTTCTGTGTAAGCGGATCCCAAGATCATAAGCACCCTCTGAGCATGTTCTCTTCCTCAGAAAAGCCAGAGAGGAGCAATGGCTGAGTTGATTCATCAGGGTTTGCTTTGCAGAATGAACAGGAGAGGGGTGGGAAGAATAGGCTAGAAACAGCTAGATGTAAGCTGTACCTGCTTTCTTGGTTAAAATTAAACAGAGGAGGAAGAAGAAGGGAAAATGTCTGTTTTTTGAAGCCATTCATAAGTAAGAAGTAAAGGTCTGTTGAACGTGTAGCTTTGTGAACCTTCTGTAGTCACCTCAGTATACTGGCCAGCTATATCTGTGCCTGGTGATTGACTTGCTGGTCAGTCACATTTCAACACCTTAAAAATAATAATAATAATCCTGCTGGACCTATCATGAGAGACTATTTAATCTGTTCTGTGACTGACAGTGACCAGAACCAAATGCTTCAAAAAGAAGGTGGGTGGGACTGCTCAGTGTGCGAGTGCTGGAACTGCTCCTTCACATGAGAAATTATTTTAAGTGAACCTGAATTCTGCTGGAGGCTGGAAGCTGATGTTTGCCTCTAGACACTACTGATGAAAGTTACCAGATGTTAGTATAACATCTATACTAGAGTTTACACTTTTGTTAGTTAATGTAATACAGTGCAAGGTATGTAGGTGAAAATTGAACAGTTTCCTTATCTCCAGTGGAAAAAGGCTTCTTGTTTCCAGAAAGAGGAAACTAGTATACAGTGTAAGATAGCTAGTATCCAGTGGAAGTGGTATATTGGGTGGCTTTGCTTTGTACTTTCGTTTTTAATGAAATGTTGTTCTGTGTTGAACACGCTCGGGTGGTTACTGAGTGATTTGGTACGTAGTGAATAATGTCTGTGAGAAGTAGGTGCTGAGTCATGATACAAAGTTAGCATTTTGGTGGGAGATTGAAGGGGAGTACGAACCAGCTGGATGTGCGGCTTGGAAAAAAATGTTCCTGCAGTTCTCACCAGACAGTCTCTGGAGCTGGTGAGCAGAAAATGCTTCTGTTTGGAGGTCTGAAATTCTGAGTTCTCATTTATTTTAAATGTTTCAAAGGCAATAAAACACTTTCTAGGAGTCTAAATGAGATGTAATGAATTTGATTTTAGGGGGAAGGGAATTTATTTCTGTGGTTGTTGCTTAATCAACATCTATTCTGCCACTTCACATCAGCTTCTGTCCTTTCCAAGTGAATTAGTTCTTTGGGCAGCACGTTAAGAGGAAGTGTATTGTTCTTGGCAGGGCGCTTGAATTTCTAATTACCAGATTCCTGCCTTAATTGCAATTACCTGGACACCCAGGCAGGGTGAACTTTTGGAAAAGAATGTAATTAGTGCAGAAGAAACCTTGCTGCCAACTGCTTGTCCGGATGTCTACGCTAAGCAGGACCGTGATAAGTTCACCTCTCTGCAGACAAGCTATCAATCCACAGAGAAGATGCCCAAATGCTGTACAAGCCCGTTGTAACGTGTATGATTCCTGTATGGCCTCAGACCTGGTGTGGAGTAAAAGAAAACTATCTGTTATTCTGTTCCCACCTGAACTGAGGGACGAAGGGGGACTTGTATGAGGGAAAGGCCTTCAGGTTCTTTCTTGTAGGAGCTCACCAATGCGGAGTTCATCAGGTGCAGAATTTGTTTGAATAAATGGCTATCGTAAATTGTGGTCTGCATGAGATAAACGAGGTGTACACAGAGTAATTCAGTCCCAGTAAAAACAAACAAACTGGTCATTTATTTCCAATAAAGCTTGTAGTGTGCCATTCTTTGCATACAATCGCATGAGCAAAGTGTTACCAGCCCAAAAGATAGGTTGCAAAACCACACTTTTGAGCAGAGGTGGAGGTGTAGTAAGGGTTTCTCTGAATACAGGTTGTTTCCTGATTGTAAGCTGAAGTCGCTTGGCTTAAGGGCCTCTGGAAAGGTTTGCTCCATCAGGCTTTTATTGACAATTCCCTTGTGTTGACTCACAGGAAAATTAAATTTAATTGATGAAAAATGGGGGGGGGGGAAGGATTACTACTTTAAAAAAGATTACTGAAAACTTGTCTTTCTCTAATGGTGTCCATTTAATAATTCAGCTTTCAAATAATGGTGCTGATGAGGAAATCAAGAACCTTCTTTGTTAAAGTACTTTTTGTACTGGGGCTTGAGTGGTTTGTGGGGGTGCTTTTTTTTACATTGATCCTTTTTAATTTAACAACAAAATGAAAAACAAATAAAAAACCATCACAGAAACATTGATGTGATTGATCCCAATGAGGGATGGACAGACTTTGTCTCCATGGCGGTAGCCACTTCTAGCATACCGGTGTCACTTATTGGTGGACTGAAAATAAGAGAAGCCATCAGATAAGTGCCTTCTGTTTTTATAGAGAAGAGTTATAAAACTGCTTTGTTCTTTCAGAAAAGCAGTTAAGAGCACTTCAAATGAACTGCTCAAATGCCAGGCTCCCCGAGCTCCTGTAATGGCAACAGGGTTGTGATGGGAAGGGTGGTGGTGTAAAACTATTCCAGCTGCTTTTAAGCAGCGCAGGGGCAGAGGAGATGGAGGAGGTAGGCTGGTAGAGCAAAATATAACCCTGGTGCATAGTTACCTGGTTTAAATTCAATTACTGTGGTGTTCAAATCGTTAACAAGTACATCAATATGGCTTTTATTAGCAGAAGTTTTCCTGTCACATATGGAGTGGTTGGCAGCAAGAATTTGTTCTCAGCCAGCCTGGTCACATATACAAAACTCATTCAATTAGATTCCAGGGTTTGTTGCCCAGTCCTCAGTTTTGCCATAATAGGAGTGAGAATGCTAAATGCTTAGGGAGGTATTTCAGGAGATTCAAGGTCAGCAAGCCTGACGGGCAGGCTCAGTACTGGGGGTTTTTACATAGCTTTTAAATTTGGATTGTGCAAATAGAAGATGCTTTAAAAAGTGGGGATATTGCATTGTTGTCATGATCATTTTCTCTCTATTCCCAGTCTAAGTCTGTATCACCAAAATATGCATGTGTGCATATAGCTTCCCTCCCTTGTTGTTACAAGTAATCTGCATTTATTAGCTCTGCTTGGTGCATGCTGGCCATGGCCAGAGCTTCTGAAGACGGGCATCAGCTGAGCTGTTACCATGGCCTTGCCTGATCGCTTTTGAATAGTGGAAACCTTCTTAAGAGAGTTATTTTTAGTATTCTCGTATTTATTTTAATTTGCATGTTTGCTGGTAAGAAGGGACGTAATTTTTCCCCTCTTTTCCCCTCCATCTTTCATTAGGAACAAGCACATCTTTCAGGGTTCATATTTCTGTGCCCTTACTGCATCTCCTTTTGTACTGCTAACTCTACTTCCTCATACCTGTCTTTCTAAAAAAGCACATAATAAATTTCAATGTGGAGGACCACTGGACAAGTAAATAAATAAATAAATAAATAATGCATCTACTTTTAACCTGTGCCTGGAAACGGATGGTTGGAGAAGCAGTACTCGTAACTGATAATTTTGCTCTTTCCTGTAAAGGTAAAATAAGATAGAGGATAAAAAATCAAAAGCGGAATGACATCTGGATGATCTTTTACTTCATAGTTACTGCAAGTCTTGATGTTTCTGTCTAGAGTCACCAGGTGTGTGATAGTGAAGTGCTCAGATACAACAGAAGCTTGTTTGGAATCAAGCAGTGAATCCTTTCAACTTCCCCGCTACTAAGGATAGAAAGGCTGCCTCATCTGAGGATGAACGGGCACTGTTTGTCCTAGGATGATTGCTGGGTCTGCACCTAGGCTAAAATAAATCTCTAATGTATGTATCTGTGTGCTGTTGAAGTGAACAGAGTAGACATTATGATTTGCTCTTTGCTTCCTTTTGTTTTGAATTCAAAGGCCATCCCTAATTGATGGAGGTTTCCTTTACGATGCACTTATTTTCAAATCCATCATGCAGTGCTTGTGCTGCCCCTTGTCTTCATGGATGCGCTGGTCTTTGACCCAGAACTGGTAAATGAACCCTGCAGGGAAATCATTAGAGAATTGGAACGGTTGTGGTGGAGGGACCAAGGGTCAAACCATTACCTCCCCGCAGGACCGTCGGCTTAAATTGGACTTCTTGCTTTTCAGAAGCAGGTCAAGTGTCAGGGACGGCTGAAGTGGTCAGGTACAAACCAATACAGATCATGGACAGAGTTTGGGCTTTTTTTAGCTTAAAAAATTAAGGCTAGGCAGGATGGACTTAGTCTGATGATGCCTTCTCCCTTTCTCTCCTCTTTTCTCCATTTAAAAAGTAAAATTAAAATCGTGAGAAGTCAGTGGAGCCAACACTCTGACACTAACTTGACATTTGTGATCTTTCGGCAGAGTCATAATTTTTTAGAGTAGTCGGTTCACCTTTTTAGTGTGTCCTTGCAGTTTTCTTTGATAGAAATATAACAAATGATATTTTGTAACCAGAAATACCTCCATATTTTTTTCAGGAAATACACCCCTGCTCTTTTTTTCACTTTCTCAACTTTCTTTTGCATAATTTTTTCACGCTCTTAAACTCAACAGGAATGTACGGTGACCTTTTCCAGAATGTACAAAATAATTATTTCCTGATTCTAGAGAAAAAACTCCACAATAGCGTGTTTATGGTAATGAAATATAATGCTTAACATGAGAAAGCATTTAATGACTCAGTTTAGAAATCTGTAGCCCTTGAAACATTTTTTTTTCTATCCTCAAATTCTGAGCATGGTGAACTTAAATATAATATAAGCTTAAAATACCAAAAATGTCAAAAAGCTGTGAGCGTTGTACTACTGAAATACGACCACAAATACTGAAGTGTAAAACAAATTGTACAAAAAGAAGGGGGGGAAGGGAGGGATAGATAAATCTGCAAAACCTGAAGTTCTTTTCAGTGCAACTTCAAAGCGCTCCCTCCACAGCCACGAGCTGCTGTGGAAGATGATTCAGAGCCCAGGCTGGGTTCCTGCCTTCAATAGCTCCTGCAGAGGGGAAATTTCCCTCTGCTGATTAGAAGCTCGTCCACGTGTGCCTGCAATTACCCAGCGGAGAGATCCTCCTCTTCTGCTCCGGACTTGGTAGCCTGGAGCCGCGTTCTGACTTGCATATGGGGTGCTTCCCTTCTGGAATAATTCATGAGGCACGAAACATTAACCCAAGTGCATGTTTGAGTCAGTGGGCCAAAACCTAGCTCTTCTGTCAAAATCGGTGGCAGGAGGAGTGTTTGCAGAGAAATAAATGTGTCTTGATCAGAGTGTCTTGATCAAATGTAAATGATTTTAAAATATTAATGGAAAAAAAAAATCAAGGAAAGAAACGTGTAAGTGCTATTGTGGTTAGGGTATCCCTCTCTCAGAAACACGTGAGCTTGAGATCTGCCAGGCTGGGAGGCATCACCATGCTGCTCCTTGCCATGCTCGACACATCCATATGGCACATCCATGTCCTGTGCGTGTGTGTGCCCATGTCCTGTGCCTTTGTGTGCCCATGTCGTGTGCCTTTGTGTGCCCATGTCATGTCCCGGCCCTGTGAGTGCTGCCCACAGGGAGCTGCGTGTCGCAGCCGAGGGCCCAACATGAGGTGCTGCAGAGCCAGGGACCTCTGGGCGGCCCTGAAGAGAAGGCGCTGGAAACACAAACGGGTCTCGGTTTCCGTGCTTGCAGAAGGGATTACAGCGCATCCTGTGCTGTGGCTGCACCTTGTCTGATGGTAGAGGGAGGCCGAGAAAGTAACCAGCTGGAATCAATTATCTTTTATTCCAGCTTCTTTCACTTCCAGCGGCTCTCTCCTCTCCAGCAGGCTGGAGCTGAGAAGTACACAATTGCCGGTGTGCAGAAAGAAATCTGCTTTTGTAACACCTCCGGTATTGTGTCTGGTGGAAGCCAGCTTAAAAGGGTAAGCAATTTGGAAAATAGCTCCTCGCACAGCAGCGTGCGGGAGGGCCCTGCTCGGCCATGTCGGGGCAGGCAGCGCAGGCAGGAGCGGCCGGCTGGGAGGGCACCGAACCGCTCTGAGCACCGAGGAGGAAGAGGAGGAGGAGAGGAGAGCCGACCTGCGGTCTGTAAAAGGAAATGTGGAGAACTTCCATTCGCAGGAGCTGCTCCAGCTTTTGATGTTTATGGTGATGAATGGCGTGTAATGAGCGGGCCGCGCAGCTGAGGGGAGCAGCTCTTTGAACACGGCTTTTCCGCTGTAGCGCGTCAGTACTAACAACCCGGCTGCCTTTGATAGGAGACGGTGGGCCAGGAAGCAGGCTGGGAGGAAAATGATTTTCCTGAGCTCCTCGCAGAAAGCATACAAGGCGTAAGGGCTTTCGCCAGTCATTCAGTCATGCAATCTGTTTTAAAAGGTGGGGATTTGAAACCGCGCAGATTGCAGTGATAGTCACGTTGGTCAGGTTTTACCCGCCGGAAAAGTAGATATGGCCATTTCATTATGTCCACGCAGGGAAGCTGAAGTGTACTTTGGTGTTGAGTACAGTTCTCAAAAGGGAGCAGTGTTTGGGTTTTCCTGGCAGGTGGGTAATTATGTCCCCCCACACACACCTCTCAGGTACTGAAAGTGACCGTGATGGAGCGGTGGTCTGCCTGTGGTCAGGCATCCCATGTCACCTGCTCTGGAGCAGACGGGCTGTGCATGAGGCCTGCTCATTTACTTGTGTTTAACATAACGGCACTGTTTCCAAGGTTGTGAACCTTTGGGCTTTCTTCAAGTCTTTACAGGTATATTCCAGCATAATAAATAGAAAATAAAAATATTCTGGAGATAGCATTGCTGGTACTTAAGTTTAATGTAATATTCTGAAAAGCCCTACATATGCATCTTGAAATCAGTATGCACTACATTGTAGTGTTAATTTATTTAAATTATTTCTAGTTTTACACAAATCTCACTTTTTATTCACATATATATATGTATATGTATAGATAGGTACACATGTGTATGGAAGAGGTAAGATGCTTTCACTTGCCTGTTTGTTAACTTTTGACAGGAGATAAAGGACTGGCACTTGAAATATTGAGAACTTTTCCCTTCTGTTTTTTGCTTGTTTGTACCCCTAGAATCACTGGTACTGTCCCCTCTACGCTTTAAAGTTCAGGCACAAAAAGAAGTTAACTCTAAATGTCATTTTATAATTGCAATAATGATCACACAGCTGTGCTTTCCTCGTTTTGTAATGCACGTCAGGATCGGTTTAGGAGCTCAGCCTCATTTCCTGCCCAGACGTAATGCTGGTGACCATTATTACAGTAAGAAAGTTCTTGTTCATTATGGCTGGAGTCAGGCGGATGCCTGGGCGGTGTAATGAAGGCCAGCGTAAAAGGATGCTGCAGTGCTGGGTTAACTGTGCCTAAGCTTCCAGTCAGTTTGGGAAGCATGCCTGTGGGTGTACGGACAGCAGAGCTATAGGAAGCTCGTGCACATGTGCTTCTGTGTGTTTGAAAAACAGTAATAAAATAAAATAAAAAAATAACTTAGATGTGCTATTCTTCCGTGAGTTAAGAAATGTTTTCGTTATTTATGAGTATGTGAAATTCTGAGGAGGAGCTCTTACACTTAAATGAACCTGTGAGCAGCCCATAGAAAAGCAAGTGCCTGCAGCGCTAATAATGAGAACTGACAAGGCAATCCTGCTGTGTTTATTTATGACCTTCTGCCTTTGTTAGCTCTTGTGAGAAATTCCTTTCTAACCATAACAATATTGCTGGAGTTTGGCACTGTGCTGAGAAATCCTACGGAGCCCTGAGGCCCACTAACTGGCAGTGGTACAGCTCCTAACAGATTGGCGTGATTGTTGAAATTTTTACATGTTTTTTTTTGTTTGTTTGTTTGTTTTCTCTTTATTTATTTCTTTACTTAATTCATAAGACTGTTTGTTCCTTTGGTACATTCGTTTATTCTGCCAATCACCCTTCAGACTTGTTTTGGGACTTTGTGACAACCCAACCTACTGATTTGCTTTTTCCCCCCCTTTTTGGTGGTCTTTCTACTGAATAACTCAGAGGATGAAATGAGCTTTTCTTTGATAGTTCATCAGTTAGATCTTTGTAAGAAAAGTTGTGAGAAAGGTAGTGTTTTGGTTTGTCTTTTACAGAAAGACAGCAGTATAGAAATGATGCCCCATCCGTAATCTTCTCAGAGGGAAGAGCACGAACAGGCGGCTAGAATGAGTGCTCAGGCAGCAATGCAGCTAAGCAGCAACGACTTTAGAAGCCACAGAGCAAAACTTTGATCAGGCTAAGACCCATATCCTTCTCAGGCTGTATCTCTTACAAACCGTGACGTGATGCAGTTGGCTCTTTGCCCATCTTTCTGTCACACGCGTGCCCCCGCAGACCTCTCAACCCTGCTCCCTGAGCTCCGTTGCAGTGCTCGAACACAGGTTGGAAAGTTAGAGCATCAGCAGGAGGTGGGGAAGCACCTGAAGTTCTTGCAGGGCTAAAATCTGTCTTGGCTTCATCATGCAATGACTGGGATGCGGATGTGGACGGTGGTTCAGCATCTGCTGTGTGTGGCACGGGGGTTTCCAGCAGCAGGAGAGGAAGGGAAATGAGCACCGCCTTACAAGGGCCTTGCAGGCCCTCTTTCAAAGGAGGTTCCACCTTTATTTCCAATATAGCCCTTTATTTCTACCTTTTCTCTGTCACATTACCTGGTATGTTTTTTCTCACTGTGCATGAACACCCTCGAAATTCAGTATGGGTAGAGAGGACTTCGGTGGGGAGAGTTTTCTGTTAACTCTGGTTACAAATCTTTCATACCAGTGACTTCCAAGTGCAAAATCCACAAGGTCTTTGTGGGCTTTGTGGTACCACAGTGGTACTTGCTGGAGGGAACTGCAGCAGGTCCAAGGCCTGGCAGGTGTTGGGAAAGGACAACTGGCACCTCAGGTCCAGGGCAGGGTAACGCACAGTGGGGGAGGTGGGGATCTCCTGTTCAATATGGCACTACCAAGTAGACCACTCATCGTCGTCCAGGGAGCAGCAGCCACATTTTGGCTGATGCTGTACATTGCACATCCTCGCTCGGCTTTCTTGGAGTTTTTTCACAGTGTGTTTATTAGAATTGCATTGATTTGTAGTTCAATGTAATACCAGCCTCCTTCCTCAAGGCAAGAAAAGTTTTGGAGGAACAGTCTCATTGAAAGCTTTGTCTAGTAGATCTTGGGACTCCTTGTATTTTCTAAGACAAGAAAAAAAAATGCAGCTTTCAAGCATGCTGAGGTACTCAGAAACTCACAGAAAGCTGGCTTTCACAATCCACCATTGAAGTCTTCTCTTTCTAAAATCTAGTAATTAAAGAACAACAGTAATTGGCATTTTTTCCCCATAGATTTCATAGTCGATATGGTTTAAGACTTATGTAGCGACTTTTCCTGTTTGTCCTCACGTGTTGGAGTTCAGAAGTGTGCCTAAAATTGCAAACCTGCTGGATAAAGATTGGCGTAATGCATTCAGTGATTAGGACAACCATGTTGTTGCCTTAGCCTCGAGATAACCCTTCCCACCCAGAAAACAACATTTGTGAACCACGTCTAGGACAGCATGCTTAACAGGAGGCAGGGGAGGGTATTGGCCTTTGAGATTTTTTTCTTAAAGCTTAATTGGAGGAAGCACTACAAGTTATCCTTCCTACTAGTGTAATCAAGATACTATTTCAAAAGAAATCTGAGGCCGAGACACCTTTCTAAGATTTCAAAAGCCTTTTGAAATTTATACAGAGGTTTCTGAAATGTGAGTTCTACCCAAGTCTGTTAAAGCCGTATCATCTCAAAATATCATGTTCCCTTGCAGCTCAATTATTTTGCACAATAGTGTGCCCAGCCAGGACTGAATTATGGTGAGGAGATGTGGCCTACAGAATTTGGGGTGATTAGGGAATCTGGTTCTAGCTAGTGCGTGTGAGAAAAGAGTTGAAAGTTTTTTCTGCCTTATTACTGCCTCGAATTTCATCTGCCATCCTTTTCCCGGGTTACTTGGAAATGAAAAGGTAGGAGGGGTGAGCGAACAGCTCTTGAAGCATAATCATTTGATTTTGCTGTTATGGCCCATAAACCTCAGAAAGGAGCAAGCAGTTCGTGTACACGTGGGTGTGCGTGAAGCGATCAGCCCCGTTTGTTTGTGCTCTGCTGGTCGTTGAACTGGGCACCCCTGGAGTCGTGTTAGCTTCAGAAAAACGAAAGGAAGCCCAGGAGGGAGAAGCGTGAGAGAGTCCTGCATGATGCCAAGAGAATGAGTCTGGAGAGGCAAATTCAGCTGAATTTATTGTGGAGAACATTGTGACACTAATTTCTGCCTGCCCCACCAGTATAGCACAGCATATCCAGTTAGTTCCAGTTTTGTTAAATGAGACTTTGTTAATTAATGCTGTTCTCTGAGGCAAGTCTCTTTATTCAGTCTCTTAAAAAAAAAAGAAAAAAGGCATTTCTAACATCTACCACTGTTCTTGGTGTATGCGTTTTTACCTGCTTTCAGCATGTGATTAAAGAGGAAGAGGTGAAAAGTTAGTGGAGCACTTGTGTTTTTGAAGTTCAAGATGTGTCTCTGGCTTATTTACCATCTTGTGTAATTGCAGTATTTGGTTACACAGATTTGTGGGGGAGAGAGAAGAGAGGCACACTATGATGCATGCACAGTCCCCGAGCTAATGGAAAACTGTGTTTTGTAAATCTTCATTCTCACGCTCACCTGCTGGGACACCTCCTTTATCAAACCATGACTCCTACAAAGGGTATTAATATGCCAAAAAAAGGCAAGTGCTGTAGATCAAGAGCTTTTAAACCTTGGGTGTACAGGTTCATCAGTTATTCTGCTCTTTATTGTGGTCCACATACAGCTTCGGGCTATCAGAGCAGCTCACTTGTTATCAACCTGCCTACTTTACCGTGGGGTGGAAAGGTCTGTCTTCAGTGATCAGCGGGCGATTGATTGTTGGACCGACACTTCTTCTGGTTTCTCAACTCCAGATCTCCAAATCAAATTGTATCATAGGTCCAAACTTATTTTAACAGCCTGGCTGATGCCTCCTGAATGCAGTATGGGGTAATCTGCGAAGCAGGTATGGAAAGACATTAATTTATAATTGCAAGACGGGTGTGTTGTGATGCAGGAGTAAACAGTAGTAGTAGACATAGGGTACATCGAGCTGTGCGAGGCTGTGTGGCCATAATGAAAGAGCTTCTCCTACCAGAGCTGCCCTTCGCAGACCTGTTGAGAGTCTCGGCGCTGCAATCAAGTGCAGGCATGCTGCAGCATAGACATACTGTGAATTTTATCACATTTCATGCCATGGTATCCTGAAGTGATATTTGCTTCTTGCTTGAGCTGCACCTGCAAAGTCTCGGGTTTTTGAATACGTAGTCTCGAGACAGATGGTCTATTTCTGACTGCCTGTGCTGCAAGCTTCCACGAGCATGGGAGCCAAAGTAAAGGGAATAAAGGGAGTAAGTAATAATTCCTCAATCATGTCGCTGCTGCTCCTGCCGAAATTTTAGGTCTTTTTCAGACCTACTGACCCATATATTCTTTTGGTAATGTCTTGTTCTGTTCTTCTGTCTCATACCCTTTTGTCCAAGTTGATACTCACCTGTCTTGTGACTCAGTATTCCTCCTCTTGCCTGCTTGTTCAGATTGCTCTCAAAGCCAATTGTGAAAGCAGAGCAAGTGACGGGAGGGGGAGGAAGAGGCATGCGGTGTTTTCCTTGTGGCTTTGTGATGTTTGGTTCGGCATAGGGTCGGGACAGAAGCAGAAGCAGGTTGGACTGACCAGCAGTGCGGCTGTCCAGTGGCCATGCAGATTTTAAGCCTACTGAAGGAGGATGGTGATCTCCAAAATAAGCACCAAAGAGCTTGAAAGGTTCTAGATTAATGCCTATTCACCTTCAGTCTGCTTATTTTCTGTTTTATCCTACCAATTGAGCCTGTCTTCCCCATGGGGAAGTAGGACATGGTCTAGAAAATGGTTGTAACCCAACGAGGTGCAAAGGAAGGAAGTTACATCTTACCTTGTTGTTCTTCAAATGAAAAAACTTAGCTGTAATGGCAGGGATTTTGTGTTTGTGTATGTTTAATATTGACACTGAGGAAGCTGAATGAGTGGTAGTATGAGCGCGAGCAGATTTTATTAGGTCGCTGTTACGCAAATTCAACTTTTCTTTCCTAGACTTGGCGGCAGTTTGTTGTTTTCATTGATTTGGGTGTTTTAAATGTTGATAATTTATTTGCTGTAGCTACGAGAGTTGTTGGCTGAGAATTTTTCTTTGCTATAATACCGAGGAAACAAATGGCTCCTAAGGGTTCCTGGCTGTTTGTTTTTAAATTTTATTCCCAGAAATTCTACGTGCTAAGCATTCTGCTTCAGAGATAAACAGTGAGGTTTGTATCCTGAGAGATGCCGTGTTATTGTTTTCCTGTTCTGGAGATTTACTGTTTACTTCCGATATAAAAAAGTATTGTTGTCAGACAAGCTCTGCATCTTACCTGTTTACAGTCCTTGCTAGGCTTTGTCAATTTGCTTTGATAGCACATGGGTCATTACTATTTATTGTTTCATACATGGGAGTCGATGTTTGTAAAGTATCAACTTTTTTATGGCATGAGGAGCTTTTGTGATGCAGCTGGAGACCTCAGGAGCCCCCATCCCATTAACTGCCAGGGAACTGCAGACCACATAATGCCGGGCACGCAGCACTGCCAGCGAGGTGCGTAGCTGGCCCTGCTTTCGTGTCGTTCTCGAGGCTACTCTGTCGGTTCTGAATTTCTAATTGCCCTAAGTTGTTTCTGCCATAAAGCTCTCGTCTGGACAAGCAAGTCAGATCGCATCGTGGAGCAGTGCAAGCACATGAGTGTGACCGTATCTGTCTTCACAACCTCTTCTAGTCTCGTGTCATGGGCATATCACAAGCTGGTTAGATTGCTGTAACGTGGTAGCTGATCAATTCGTATGGGTTTGGATTTGCAGGAACCTCAAGGGTATAAACCAGTCGTATGTCATCCAAAGAAATGGAGACATTTCTCCATATATAGTTTAAAATAGTTAAAAATTCATACAGTAGTTTAAAATGCACAAAAAGAAGCTTTGCCCTGGATAGACACAGGTTTATGCTAGGATTAGTTCCTAAAAAATTAATGTACTTTTTGAAATTATAGGGTCTAGCAGTTTGTGCAGTGTGGTCCAAAACCATCCAGATACGAGCACTGGAGTGAATTTGCCATGGTCAGACCCTACTTTTCTTCTTGCAGATCTGTATCAGGTCAACAGTTGTTTGGTTTGGATTTTACATTTGAATTAAAGTTGTCGTGCTAACAGAGATCCCTTGCTTGTCAAGCAAATGTAGCAAGAAACAATTCTGTCTTTTTAAAATGGATTGGAAATCGCTTGCCACTGTGAGATGCCATATCAAGGAGAAGAAGATTGTGCTCCCAGTTTGGGTGGCAGCCAGGCCTGCGGGCACACATGCAGGGAGGAATGCCTGCAGCCACAGCCTCTCCTCCCACGTAGTCCTAACAGCTCGGGTGCCCAAACTTATCTGTGCTCGAGAAGAAATAGTTGGCTGCTGCCTCCTGAATGGCTTCTCTGTCTCCCACATGGAAAGGCAGCAGGTGAGGTGGCCCTGTGCAAGCAGCCCGTGAGGTCTTTGTGGTGTGTGAGTGAGCAAAACGGGGCCAGGTCCTGCCATCAGCTCTCCCCAGGTCTCAGCCATTGAGGCTGCGCACTGCCTCATCATGTGTGCTCTGGTATTCGTGTTGTAGGACCAGGGGATACCTTAAATAAAATAAATAGTGGTATAGCTCTTAGTTTCTGACTTTGCACTGAGTCTACTTACATTTGCCAGATGAAACTTCCCATTCAGTGAATGTTCAGAGAAAACCCAGGTCAGTTAAAGTTAGCACAGAAATTCATATCAGCTTGAGTTAAAAAAATAAAAAGTAATAAAAAAAGTATCAGCCCTCCTTTGTTCTTTCCTCGCTCTCTGCAAGTATTTACTTATTAGGACTCACTTTTCTTAGAAACAAATATTTTCCGTGCTGCTTTAACCAGAGGGACTTTTTTAAGACTGGGAATTAATTTCATATCCAAATTAAAAGTAAGAACTGTCCAAAACAGTCATTTGCTTAGTGATTAGGTAGTAAGCTGTGACTTGAATCTGCTTTCCCAGGTTGTCTTTCTGTAGATAATTTCTGTAATACTGGTGTGATTCCAGAATCCCACAGCTTGAAAAGAAAGAAGGCTGAGCACTGGCACTGCGTTATTTGCTTATGCTCTTTCTCAGTTGCTTAAGTGAGTACAGGGCTTGGTGGAAGAAGGTTTTGCATCCTGGGGGACTTCCCTGTGTAACTTCTTAGAGAAGGTATTTGATGCTGATAGGAGCCCTTACAACGTACCAGATGTTTTAAGGAATGTGGGATTAAAATTACTGCAAGAGGCTAGTGTTTTTACCATATACTTAGAATTTTCTTCATCTAGACTATTGCACAAGTAGTTTACTATAGACGGGTTAAAGTTAAAATTTATTTAACAACACTGAAGTACAGTAAGTGGGATGAAGTAGGTCTGCCAAGCACCATGGCTAGCTAAAAAGTACCTCTGCCCAAATATTGTCAAAGTTTGGGTTTGTTCCAACGCGTGTCCCATTAAACAAGATTTTTTAAGGATGTGCATTAAATATGTTTAGCATATTCACAATGCATCTGGCCTGGCGGGAGGACACCTGTTGAGGGGGTGGGAGGCTCTGACCACGAAGGGGTTTTTGGGGTTTTCCTCGTCCCCATGGCTCGGTGCCTGTGTGTTTTCCCAGTTGCGCAGGAAGCAGGAGGCTGTTAGCTCGCTTGCTGTCTAGACAATGTGACCAGCAGGGCCTTTGGAAGTCTTCTTGAAACGTGCTATTATAGGCTTCTTTGTGATGAAAAGAGGTCTTACAAATATCTTGAAATTTAAACAGAGCTATTGTGGGTTTTTTCTTTGTGCGCGTATGTGTGTGTGTCAGCCAAATGATTTGTTCAAAGTTAATCTCAATTACAGAGCATATTGTTCATAATCCCCCGTGGTTCCAAAACAATAGCCAAGTGGATGTCTGCGTGAATGTATATTTACATACTTATATGTAAAATATGTTTGTGTGTATATATAATTTCACTGCTAAAGCGGTGACTCGCATTGAGGCGATGAATATTTCCTGCGGGACTCTGCCTTTTAAGCAGTATTGTCCCCCGTCCTAACAAAAACACCACAGAAAGGCCTGGGTGGAGTAAGGGTGGCTCGGGCCGTGCAGGCAGGCAGCTTTAAGTTTAAATAACCCCGGGGCTGTATACGCTATGCAGAAACCCATTGAGAGACCCCCAAACCCCAGAAATCTGTCAGTGAATTTAAGCAGTCATTTAGCAGTGTGGGACATCATTTAGCAAGGCTCTGGCTATCTGCTAGGCCTGTTGGGCACTTTTCAGTTTTACTGACTTCAGAGGAAGCACTCATCGTTTTTCAGCTGTGGGTATTTAGCAAGGGATTCCTCCAGTAAAATCTTGTTTACGTTTTATGGCTGCTGGGACATTCCTGAGCAAAACCAGCAACTGCATGAAGTGTTTGCAGTGTAAATTTTTGCTCCGTAGTGAGTGCTCTAATCCTGTCACACTTCGTGTGTAAAATCGTGGTGGTGTTAGCAAGTTACTGAAGTCTCCTCCTTGCTATTTATTGGATCGAGGAATACTCCTTGGATAAGATTATATTATATTACATTGTATTATATTATTATATATGAATGTCTGTGTGTTTTTTCATGTGCTCTGTTTGCAGGTAGCTGTGGGTTTCGTGCCTCTGTGCAGTTTACTTCCTTCTACCCCTTGCTGGCTGTGCTGCAATTGTAAATTGGTGTGCTATTCCAAGAGTGGCTCTCTTGTCAGCCTGATAAGATCATACCACCAGGAAGGCATAACATTATAATCCTGAGCACAATGTGATCCTGTTCATTTTAGCTCTTGTACTTGTCACAGGGACAAGGATAAAGGTTGTGCATGGGTGGAAGGTGAGGCTAGAAGTGAAGATAGAGATAAAACACTTAACTAAAAGAGAGAACTCCTGCATAGGGACATTTCAGTTTATAATCAAGGTGTAATCTCGAAATGAACTTGGAAAGCTGTCCTGAATAATACAGAATGTAAAGATGACAGAGAATACAGAATTTTGATATGGATATGTGATGGAGAAAAAAAAAAAATTGTCTTCCCTCTCTTTTTCCTTAGATTTGGTATCACATTTGAAAATACAGCCATACCAATACCATAGGCAAGAGCAGTAAAATTATTGTTCAAGAACCAGGTCTGTATAACAAGAGTTTTCTGGTAATTCTAGACCTGCTACGTTTTACTCAAAGAAATGAGTGCTTACCAGATAAAACCTCTGAAAAGAGGCAGAATTTAAGACATGCCTTAGGGTATGGGGACTTCAGCCCCTTAAAAGAATCCCTGCAATTACCTAACCTGCCAACTTTCCAACAAGATAAATGGAAGCACTGTAGCTTGAAGGTGCCTTGGTTTGAATGAGATGCAGTAAGTAAGGTCTCTCTGTTCTTTACAGGCATCATAGATCTGATAGTACTTATAAAAGAAGAATAGAGTTGGTGCCCTGCTGACTAAATTGTCCTCTAGAGGAGTATTAGTTACAGAGCTTCTTTGTTAACTAGGCTGTATGCTTAAACCACTGTGAATTTCTCTTATTAGCAGGCTTTTTAATAGCTTTACGTATGGATATGCTAAGTAAATGCAAGTAAATCCATATAATTTACATATATGATGTGTACGTGTACAATATCTTCTCTACAAATAAATGTTTGTGATGTGGAAGTGGCAGGACTTCATTACTGTTCTGCTATGCTGAGGGAAAAGCAGGCATTAAAATACTGATAATAGGAGAACAGAAAGCCAACTTGTGCTCTTTCGGTCCAGGTGCTTCACATAAAGTCTTTCTTCTGCTGCTCTTTAATTTCCCAATTAGCTTTTGTGGATAACAGAGGTGTTTCTAAAGCCTTTGTGTGCTGGAAGTTTCCCGGTTGCTCACCTACTCATGCTTTCTGCCTTAAAAGACTAGGTAAGGCCATGAAGCACAGGTTAGGAAAAAACACACAATAATGGTTCACAAACTGCGCAGAGGGGCAGATGATTCTCATTTTAGCCCCCTGTAACACAAAGTAGAGGTTGTGGAGCGTCGCGCAGGCATCCGGATAGACAAGAGCCCTTCATGCCCCTAGGAGCAGCCTTATTATCAGCGTTTGCGATTGATCTGGTTGATCCTGTTGCCATGATAACACCCTTGGCAGATGAGTTCGATGAATTGGACGTGTCCCTGTGCGTTTCCCGGCCTCGAAAAGAAATCCTGCTGCTCGTGCTGCTGTGAGGCGCGCCGTGACTGGGGCCTGCCTGGCTGCTGCGCCCGCCATTTCTGGGGGCAGGGTGGCGCAGGGTGGCGCTTCAGGTTGGCTGGCATCACAGAAGCTTTCCTCTTCCCTTCTTTTCTGCTTTTATGAATGAGTTGCATCAGGTTCGTGAGGAAATCCCTTGAAGGCATGGACTTGAGGAAATGCCTGGGACTTGACACCCCCACGGGAGATTAGCGGAACGAGGAGCCATGATGCGGCCTGTGGAGAAATGAGCCTCGTCCTGGCCCCGCGTGCTCCCACAGCCACACGCAGCAAGCCAGGGAGGTGCTGGGCTGAACGGGCAAGGTTTGCCTCAGTCTCTGCAGAGAAAATTTCCTCACAGACACTACTAACTGCTTCATGGGTTTCCCTTATTTTGGTTTGCTGGTTTTTCAAGTACCGTGTGGCTTACTGCAGCAAGTGAACACTTTAATCCAAACACCATTTAAAAACTGTGTTATTCCAAACATAAAACCACGCGTTTCAGTATCTTTTATCAGTTGGGTGCCCATCTATTTTTTTACGCAGAATTTGTGTTCGTTTTGAATATGCTCTCTTCTGTGGCATTCGGCTTTCGGGGTTTCATTACATGCTTTTCAGCAGCATTTGTTTCATCAGCACTTCCTGCAGCGTTTGTTACACGTTACGACAGCAGCGATTTGATTCCATTTATAAGAATGCCGTGTGATGTATGGAGAAGCAGTAATTGCTTACCTGTTTGTCAGGTACCTTCTCCTGTGAAAATCCCTGGCGTTACTGTATGCAGCATCAAACGGCAGTGTTTACATTTCCTAAAGTTAATAGTTTCAGAAAAGAGACAATGAAAATGGTTTATTGCCAGCATCACAATTAAATTTCCATTTGTAGGGACTTGGAACTCTATTCTCAAGTGAATGCAGAGTTCACACGTAAATTAACTTCGAAAACTTCAATCTTTGTTTTTCATATGCCTAATGAAATACAAATACAATTTTGTGCTTGTCGGAAAAAGCAAAATGAAGCTGTGGTGAGAGCTGTGCCTGAAGTCTTGTGTCTAGTTCACATTTGGAAATACAGTCTGTGAGGTGTCCTGGATAGAGCTAAGTTGGGCCAGCTGTACACCTTTACGCAAAGGGGGAATAGCACATAGCATTCTAGGTGGTTTTTTATGAATGCTCCTGGTGTTTAAACTGCTAATCCTACTATGTCCATGCCTTGGAAGACTGACTGTCTATTAGGGGAGACTAACTGGGAGCCCCTTGTAATGGGGATCAGGCAGCACTCATTCTGAATACACCACTTTGAATCTTGTCCAGGTTGCGTAACTCCAAAAAATAACTTTATTTTTGTGATAAAGGTGAGATAGCACTAAGTTGTTGCTTCTTGAGCTCCTTGCCCAGGCAAAGCCCAGCTGTCTTTTCACTCCTCAAGTCTCTGGTCCCGTTGTCTCCAGTGGAACAACTTGCATGAGTCAGACAAATGAAATAACTATCAACAAAAGCAACACGCTCTGTGTCATCTCAATTACTTGAAGCCCCAAAGGTCATTTCATGATTTGTTTCATCTGTGAAATAGCTCTCTGCCTTAATTCACTAATAGAAATAGCAGTGTGCTCCCTAACTTGTGCCTCACCAACAGCTGATGGAGGCGCAGCTATCTTTGTGCTTTTTTGTTTGCTTGAGATCTTTTTGTCATGCTCAGGAATTAACATTTTTCCTGAGAGTTAAGGGGCACATGCTTGCTTTGTCACAACATTCTTGTTTCTTCTTATCTGATTTTACAATGATTTAAAAGCAAATTACTCCCACAGATCCAAAGAACAGTGTTAACTATAGCTTTAGGGAATGTGCCCAGCAACTTGTAGTTAGAATTGAGATGTGCTTTGACCACTGGAGGAAATTTCTCATTGAAAACATTGAAAATGCAACAGTTATGAACTGAAACGAAACAGCTGTTTTGCAGTGCACTCAAATAAAATTGTAGAGAAACTGTGAGCTTGGATGCTAGTCAAACTGATGGAAGTAGATATGATGGAAGTAGAGAAGCAGCCTTCCTTACTCCTAGGTGGCCAGTGGGTCCTGTGTTGCTGCACAGGGCTGGGCCTTGTTTTTGTCTCTCGTCTGCAAGGCAAAGGAACTGAACACGAGTATTAGGAAGGCTGCACATTTTATACCCTTCTTCTGTCATTCTAGTGATGGTTTAAAGAGGGAAGTGAATAAGCTGTGATTCTAACGGGAGCAAACCCCAAAATGAAATACTGTGTGAAAGTGAAACTGATGTATCATTTTCATTAGCTTTAGTATGCTCAGGCAGAATTTGTGGGATTAATTTTGAAAGCTTAATCCAGATGGAAAAGGTTAAACTCAATGTTGAATGAATTTGGTTCCAATTCATTTGTTACCCTTGCTTGTTCTTTTTCTCAAAAGAATTAGAGATTAAACTGAGAATTGTATGTACTATCCTCATTTTCTACCATCATTTAACTACATGAACCAGCATTAAAGAAAACCTCTTAGTTATCTGCTGTAATAAGTAAACAAATGGACCTCGTCACCATGCCAGTTCTCGTGTCCTGAGGCTCGTGTATTAGTTCTTACTTAGGTTCTTTCTCCTTTTTCCTCAGGATCTGTCTGGATCCATTGATGACTTGCCGACTGGAACTGAAGCAACGCTGAGCTCAGCTGTTAGCGCATCAGGCTCTACAAGCAGCCAAGGGGAGCAGAGCAACCCCGCACAGTCTCCATTCTCCCCTCATGCTTCTCCACATCTCTCTGGCATCCCTGGGGGCCCATCGCCTTCCCCTGTAGGCTCTCCTGTTGGAAGCAACCAGTCGAGGTCTGGTCCCATTTCTCCAGCAAGTATTCCAGGTAAGCTTGTTCCAACAAATAAAATCAATACAAAGGTTTATAATTATATATGTTAAAGAAAAAATACGTTTAGATTGATAATTCATCAGTTTAGGAAAATCTTGCGTTTTCAGGGTCTTTTTCTGAAAAAAAAGAATGCATAAATAAAGCAGGGATAATTTCCGCTACCAAGCCCTCAGAGCTCTCAAAATTCTGAACGTGACTCCACATGTGTATTTGTTAAATGTCTTATTCATGGGCCAGTCCAAATAATTGATCCTAATTTTTGTGTTTGGTTCATTTATCATCCATCTGTCACATTCCTCTGTTACTTGCAGGGTCCCATTTTTATTTTTACTGTGTATTTTTGTTGTCTTCAGCTCTTGGAGTTGTATGGTGGCTTAAGACCCCTTAGTATGAGGCAGAGGTTTTCCAACCCTGTGTTAAGAAAATGTTATTTGGTAAAATTTGAATACAATATTTCTTATAAGATATTAATTTATATTTGCAAAGGTCAACGTTTTACTAGGAATTCAGCTCCACTAAAAGTAATGTAAATGATGGTGGCGTGTTTGCCACTTGCTCTTTTGTGTCACGTAGAGTTGACACAAGATCATTAATGTACGTTCAGAAATTTGTGAAAATTTTTTAAGGTACCCGGAAGAAAAAAATGGCATGTTTGGTATTTAAGATGAGTTTGTTCCCTTTCTGATGCTCATTTTTTTATTGTTTTCTGATATTTTGAATGCTGAGAATAGAACAGTGCTAGCACTACCCTGGGGTGATATCAGTAGCTGACAAAAACACAAAAAATAAGCGATGGAGCTCAGTTAAAAAACAAAAATAGTAATGTCTATTCATTAGATGTGCTGTAGACCAGATGCAAGTTAAGATGTAGTGAGCAGTGTGTGTTTTGGTATTCAGTACAAAGGTATGTGAGTGAAATGTCCGTGCCTAACTATAAACAGAGGTCAAGCTAGATAAGCAAAGGGGAGTAAGCTCAGCATGCGCATGAAGGTTGCATCCTAAATGAGTGTGTCAAGCCCTGATGCTGCACACATGCCCTGCAGTCATTTCTTTCCTCTCCAGCCACTTGGGCTGGCAGGATGTGCTCAGGTGGGGCAGGAACAGCAGGAAGAGCGATGGGACAGGAGCCCTGTGCATTACAGGAAGGGTGGTGACCCTGTATTCGCGACACAGCTCCCACTGTGTGGCATCAAAGCCTGTCCCTGTTGTTGAGTGAAGTCAAATAGTCCACCTAGGAGGAAAGGTAATAGTTCCCACAGCCTGAACTAATCCTTGCGCTTTACAGTCAGGACCCAGATTTGTTGGCTTTACAGGAAGTCTTGGCTTCTGTTTGCAGACTGATGTTCTGATTTCTTGGGAAAATCTCGGCTTGATTAAATTTTGAATATCTCTGAACAGTCAGATTCAGGCAAATAAATTGATGGATATTTTAGCAGCCTGGTTGCTGAATACAGGGAGAGTGTTGTGAAGTTGAAAATAGCTTTATTGTAACCATGACAGATAAGGATGTAAGCAGGACAGTTTGTAGGGAAAAGTAATAACTTTTATCAAACCAGTTAATTCCTTTGGGGTAAAAATAGAAGGGCTTTGGGCTGAAAGGTCAGGGTTAGAGTCACTTCGCTTCAGCTGAGCCCAAAAGCTTGTTTTTGTGACTGGCCTAATGAAAAGTATTAGCTCTTCATACAGACCGTGTCACCATTTTGAATGCCAATTTTCTAGTCTGTTACAGTAACACAAAGCACCTCTTCCTCAGGAAGCGTTTTTATGAATGGCACTAAATCAAAATCGCCTGCTGCTGGTTCCCCAGCTTGGGCCAATTCCCGCTCTCTGTAGCTGTTTTGCTAAAGGTGAGCTCTCAGGTGAGAGCTAATGCATCGCTGTCTTCAGAAGAAAACCAGGCAGCTGCATTAGCTCTGCTGCTGCTGCTGCTTCTCTCAAGCTACAGAATGAAATGAGTAAAACTGCTATTTAAAACCCCGTGACTAGTGGGACGCTGCTGGGTGCTCGGGTTTCCAAGCCATGTGAGCGACACTGTGCTCATCCCTCTCCCCGTTCACCTAACTGCATTCCCACCATTGCGCTTCGTTACTGGGGTTTTGTGGCTTTTCCCATCTGCCATATTCATGAGGCACTGGAAAAAACTAATCCGGAGCTTGTTTGCATTTCTGGGGCTGTTGTAGCTGTTTTTAAACATACATTGTGTAGTCTAGCATCTCTCCTTCAATAATTTTGTTCGCTGCTATTTTCCTCTGCCTTCTCACCCTACCCTTGTTTGTTCTGACCTCATTCCTCTCCTATTACCTCCTGCGATGTTGTGCCACAGCTTCTCCATGTGACATAGATTGGCTCTTTCAATCATTCTCTCTCCAGCAAGTCATTGTAAAATGAGCAGCTGTTGTGTTGCTGATAGCTATGGCTGGGGAAAGCCAAAATGTTGCAGGGGGTTCTTGGTGGGAAGGCCGTTAAAATAAAGGTGTTGCTTTCCCAGGGTTTGCTGGAAGAGAAGCATCCTTTTCCCGATGCCTCCTTCGCTGCAACAAAACTGACGACTAATTTAACATCAAAAGGGCAGACAAACAGGCAGCCCCTTAATAAACCTCCCAAATGGCTGACTCGGTTCCACTGCCTGTTTAAGCCGCTTCCCCACCCCACCGCAAATCTGCCTTCCCGTATTGCTTTCTATCACACATTGTGAATTTCATGGGAAGGGACTGGCACAGGCAACACGGGCTTTGGCACATCCCTAGCTCAGTGGGCATTTCCTTCCTGTACTCTTTGAAATACTGGACAGATATTTCGTGTGGTAAGTGGCACACATATACAGCCTTTGTTTCCATGCACGTTACTGGAATAGATCGGGGAGATTAACCCCTAAGAGCAGAAAAAGCAACTTTGCCGTGTTTAGTTTGGAAAGAGAATTGTTAACCATTTTCTCTCAAAATTCTCTTTCAGACACATTTTTGTTACAGAACTGAAATCTTACTCTTTTATGATTTTTAAAGATGTAAAATGGTATTCTGATTCCCTGTTAAGTGGATCATTATTCTGCTTTGCCAGAATCCCCTGTCTCTTTATTTTGTAGCCATCTTTGTAATTAGGGTACATGTTCTTCCAAAAAATGAGATGCGATGCCCTGCACTGCTCTAGGTCTTGAACTGTGCCTGATTCAACCCTAAACCATTAGTGGAAGCTGACACAGCACATCATCAAAATGCACTGCTGTTGCCAGAAGATTTAGTAGATGTTAATTTCACTTTTTTTTTTTTTTTTTATGCCTCCTGCTCCAACCATTCCGGTTTACTAAGAAAGCAAAAATGTAAATAAGCTAAACTACACTTTCTCCCCCTCAAGCATCCCCAGTTTTGATCTCACCGGCCAAAGGCTTTTGTCAGCTCTTTCTCCCTTGTGGTGCAAGCAGCAAAAATTTTTAATATTGAGAGTTGTGCGGAAGATTGCTGATAGGCCAGGGATCCCTTAACCCATGATGGATGAGCAGATTTTGTATGAGTTAAGAGATTAGATTATTTTTAAACCTCTGCAGCAATTTTTATTTATATTGAAAATCAGAATATGCTACGCTACTAATAAATAGCAAATGCTGTCTTTAGAAATATATAAAAGTATTTTCACATAGATCAGTATTTTGCCTTGCACTTTTATTACATTTACTTCCTGAACAAACAAGGTTATTTTCACTCTGCTAAGCGTCAACTGCACGGTACTTCTTATTATTACAATTATATTGATGTCCTCTTGCACAAAGGAGCCTGAATGCAGCTGGAGTTACAGTTTTCGGGAAGAAATCCATGTGTGGCTGCTCTCACTTAGGAATGCTCCCGTCAGTCACCTTGATTTATGCTGACCAGTGGTGAGCACCCTCCTCTGATTAACAGTCCCGCAGGTTCTTAGTTCGGACACTTGCATGAGGCAGTGGATGTGTGCCGTTCAGCGACCAGCTCTGCTCTCTGCTTCCCTTCCCATCGTGGACAGAATTACGGTAGCACTCCAGGCAAAAAAAAAAAAAAAGGCAAAAGGGGAATGGGGTGCCCAGAGGGGGCTGTACCAGGACTTCTTGCCTCAGTGTGCATGTTAGTCAATGTGTGGTGGATAGGCTGATGAAGCAAGTAGTGAGAGAGAGAATAAAAAATGAGTAATGGTTCATCTGTCATAGTCTTAAAGGACATTTTAAAGCAAAAATCGGAATAGGAACAATGCTTTATTTCATGCTGTATCAAAGGAGAAGCCTTATAATTGTCATGTTTCCAGAAATGGCTGCAGCAAGACAAGCCGATTAGACTGATCTTGCTTTAAACAAGAATTTGAAAAAATCTTTTGCTTGGCATAGAGCTGTTCCACATGCTTGCTCCATTGACCACAGCTACGGGTGCATTATTCAGCATGGACCCTTCTCAAACATTGAGGGAGAGAAGACTACCATATGAAAGTGAATTTGCAATGCTGTTCTCTTTGTTGAAGTATTACAGATACCTTAACAGAGCTGCAAAACACAAGTGAGGGTTATATCCTTGTAAAATGGCCGTGGTCCCCCTGTCTAGAAAGATTATTTTAATACATCTATCAATATTTCCCCCTTGGCTTCTCCGGAGGCAAAAACCTTGCAACAGCTTGTTGCAAGGAAGATGCATGCTGTTCATTGGCATCGAGACCAGAAAAAAAAAACAGGACACAAAATGCCATTGACGTAGCCATGTTCTTAATCACTACTAGTGCACAAAACATCTATTCAGCAGTTTTGCAAATCTAGAATGCTTACGAATGAAATACATGGATGTTTCACATAACAATCATTTAAAACACTTTCTTTTGAAAGGTTTGAACAACACATAGAGTTTTTCTTTATTTTAAGAGGAAGAAAAACAGGTAAGCTTTAAGCACTCTGTCTGGAGGCATCGATTCTAGGATACGGAGCATCTAACCTGTGTTACCTATTAGAATTCAGCCTGGGTCACGACTGATTAACAACCTGTTGGTTCAGGGCATCATGAAATAAGCAAATAGTCTCAGTCTATTTTCTTGAGGAGCTACAGAAGGCAGTGGCAAAGCTGCTCTCTTCCTTGCAAGCTGGTCAGAGAGATCAGGGAGGTGTCCTTCTCTGCAGAGGTGGTCTTCCCAGAACAGGTGCAGGAAAGGAAATGTGACAGAGACACGCTGTTCAAGTTCCTCCTGTTGTATTTTCCTTACAATAGAGGGTTTCATATTCCAGAGCCATCAACCTGCTGTTTTTCATCATTGCTGAGTTAAGCTTTGGATAGAAAAAAACAAACAAACAAACCAAAAATATCACCAAACCCAGCATGCCCTGGGTGGTGGTTTTCAGCGGTAGCTTTCATTTCTCAGTTTGTAATGTTTTCACTTGCTTAATATCTGCTTTGTCACCATTTACATTTCACAGCCAGACAGTGCAGTTCTGGCTTCTAGTTGCTGTGTGAGATGAGACTGCTGGTGCCTGCTTTTGCCCCGTGGCTCACCATCCTGCAGGGGCCACCGAGCACAGCACAGGGGCTCATCCAGCACTCTGCAAACCCTCCACATCAACCTGCCCCAGACAGACAACTCCACGCACCTCCCCCTGGCCGTGCTTTGTCCCGTTCATTATTTGTCTCCCCGGCCTCCTGCCAGGCCTGTTTTCGCCATCCTGGCCATTGCAAAACGTCTGGGGCAGCAGCTGATGAGCGTGCCCTGGCAGCGTGCGTGCAGCAGGCCGCTTCTTGAAGCTCCGTGACTCACTGCTAGCCCTGCGCTGCTACGAATCCACCTGGAGCAAGGCGACTGTCGAAATCCAATTAAAATCTTTGCATAATTATGCATGCGCTCTGGTTCACATGGCAAAATTCAAATAGACTCACCAGAGCCGCCAAGATTTGACAGATATGTTTGTATACTTTAAGGCTGTCACTGAGCTATTACTGTTTGCATGTAATCACTGACCCATTCATTTATTTCTTTTTTGTGAAGCCCACTTATGTGTGTTTTTTTCCAGAAATTTCAGATAGTGTATATTTGGTTATGAAAGTTTGATTATTTTTTTCCTGTCATTCTTATTTGCCTACACAAACATCGATCCTCTTTACCTCTTTATTTCTTTTCTGTGTTGCAAATAGAGCATTAATTTGTGTGTTATCATTAATTAAAAGGTTGTCTTTCACTCCCTCCTCCTTTGCAATATTAAGCAGTGATTGATCGGTGAATGGGAAGTCTCTCAGGTTCCCATTGGAAGTTTTTTGTTGATGTTGAAAGATGGCTGTTATAAACAGATAAAAACAGCATAAATGGACTAAGTGGCTTGTTCCTGTGGTGGGGTGGGCTGTTAGTTTTTCAGGGTTAATGTGGGCTGTGTATCACTGCCATTAGAGATATTTAAAGCGTCCTTCGTACTTCATGGTTAGTGTCAGAACTGACTAGACAGCTACGTGTTACATCCCTCCTTCGAAGAAGGAACATGAATAATTGCAAAGGTGGCTCAAATTAATTCTAGCTCAGCTAGAAAACAGGCATTTAGCCTCAAAAAGAGAACATTTCTACTACCTGCAGATAATTTTTATAAAACAAAATAATGAAAAGCAAGGTGTTCTCTCTCCTCCTTAGGGACCGAGCTTATGCGGGTTGAACTGTTGAAGGCTTCGGACGGCTCTTTGACAGCTTTGCTCCGTAGGTAGATACGGAGTTGGAATTGCCAAGTGGGTTTTCGGAAAGTAAACAGGAGAGAGCAACTGGCTCTGACAGCGAGCCTTGCTGTTTGCTCCCCATCCCCAGATAACAGTGGACTCAAATTATTGTGATGTGTTGATTGATTACAGCCGTTAAGTTTCTTAGTAATCAGTTTCATCACTTATTCTCAATTCACGCTTGCACCTTTGATTTTTCTTCCACAACAGGGTGATGCGGGTTGTCGTTGACTAATGAAGAACAGAATTGGTTTCGGCGTGAGACAAACGGAATGCCGACACCAATCCCAAAATGCATTAATCTTTAATAATCCACATCTGCATGTTTATAAATGATATAACCAGGGGTTGCTAACGTTGATCCTCCCCCTTCCAAGCAGCAAGTGACACGGGAGCGGTGGCGGCAGGCGGGGCGAGCGACCTTGCGGAGGGAGGGAGCGACCCAGAGGAAAGTTCCCAGCTGGTGAAAAACGCGTGGGGAACCGACCGCTCTGCTGCTGCAGCGGGCTGGGGAGCTTATCGCTGTTGGGCAAGATGGAATATGGCATGATAGATCTTGTCTTCAGGAAGATCAGACCCACCAAATGTTTGTTGGAGGCTGGGTTGCCTCCAGGTGCTTTCTGCCTTTTTGCATGCAACTCGCCATTTCCCCCTCTTCCCTGAGAACTGCGCTGGCTGTGCAACGTGCATTCTCATGCAATAAGAGAAGCTACAGGTCGTCTTAGGAGGGTTTGTTCCTTTTGAGGATAGGATTAATGAGAGCGCACGCATTTTACTACATAAATGCCTGTTAATCACAGGCGCTGGAGTAGTACAAGAAGTAGCAGGCAGGACAGGCAAAATAGTTCGTTGCCACATATCAGCTCTGCTCCACTTTCCACCTACCTGCCTGAACTTGAGAGGCTGAGAAGCAGGGAGGAGTGAAACTCCACCAGAGCTAACGCCACCTGATGATTAATATTGATTCGGAACAATTCCTGCATGGAGACGGATCAAAGAAAAAAGGAATACGGATTAAGAAATGCAATTTTATTTCATGTTTACCATCTCTTTGGCATCTTGCATGATTTTACACCGAAAATATTATGAATGAAAGCTGATATATGGTTTTGATAAAATTTGGCGATAATAAAATCAGGGCTGAAGGTTTCTGTTAGGTGGCAGATACTGGAAGTTCCTTGTGCTTCCCAGGCTCTTCAAGTGGGTAGACACAACGAGGAACAGTTTAGAGAAAAACTTTCCTTGTAGTAATAAACGAAGCTTAGAGGATGATGGGCAGGGATAATGAAAAATTCTTTCTTTGGAACTTGGATTTACTTCCTAAATGGAAATTCTGTGCTTTAAGTTTCAGGTGTGTGACAGGGTAGGTTTCGTTTCTGGAAGGAAGAAATGAGCAAGATACAGTGAGGAAATACTGCCCTCTCCTTTGTTAAGAGCTTCTAGTTATTTAGCACTTGCATCAATAGCAGTTTTATATTCTGGGTAATTGACATTTTATAAAGAAGTTGAGAATGTTTTTTCTCCAGCTGAAGCATATGCTTTTTGCATTAACAAACATGTAATGTCACGTCCCAAGTAATTACGAATGACTAAATCCATGCAGCCTTTCAGTCTAAACGCGAGCAAAGCTATCATTTTTATGAAAGGCTTAAAGGGACAGGGTAAGAAATACGGTGCGGTTCCAGGGCTTGGATCAGTCACTAACGCACACAGACGCTTCTCTCGCTGTTTTACGCCGATTTCAGAAAATACAGCTTGGAAAATCTAAAAGCAATTCAAGGGCACTGTGGAGGTGTGAGAGAATGCACTGGGGGGGGGGGGAGGGGGGGCGAGCTGCTGCCGCAGCCTCTCCAGCCCCCTCGCATCCCAATTTGCAGCGTTGCTTTGGAGGGACGCGGTGGCACAGAGTGCAAAACATGTGGCGGGGCGATTAAATGAGACTTTAGGAAAAAGAAAAAAAAAAAATGAAGTCAGTGGCTGAGCTTTGAAGAGGTCTGTCTAGTGCGGAGCAGTGAGCGAGTGGGGAAAAAAGGAGCAAGCGCCTCATCTAATCTTTCTCCTGGGGACCCAGGTGGACAAATTGGCAACCCTGTTCACAGCCCTCCCCCCCTTCTCCTTTGTACCGTAAGAACTGCTAATCGGATCCATGCTGCTGCAACTGTGGTTAGTTATTAACAGAATAAAAGCAGATTTCTTCAAAAGAACGGGTTGGGGAAAACGGCTATACAAAATTGCAAGGTTGTTAGAATCTTAAATGCACAGCGGTCGATTTTTTCCTATTCTGAATTATACGCTGAATACAGTCTTTCATCTGTCACTGTGCCCATTTCTTCAGAAGGCAGCCAAACATTAAGCTTCTCAAACAAAAAAAAAGTGTTTGAAAGAGGAAAAATATTGGGGAGGAGGAAGAATAGGAAAATGAGGAGGAGAAATCAGGTTTTGTTTTTATTAATTTGGCCTGGTGAGAGAAATACGAGCTTGCCGCTTCTATTCAGTTCCTGCGTTCCAGCCTCCGTGAGCCACCATTTCTGAATGCAGGGATTAGAGAAGATTTAACTGGTTGCTATCCTGGGCTGCGCGAGTCTGGATTGGCCTCCAGCAGAAATACCGTGTGCTGTGAACTCTCCCGAGCTTCCTGGAAATAATGCATTAAATGAGCGCGGAGTTAGGCGGAGGTGGGAGTCGAAAGAATTTGATCCCCCGAAATGAAACTTCTCATAACTGTAAAGTGAAATTACAGGGCTAGGAGGGGTGTTACTGAGGATAGGGAAGCAGTGATCCCTAGGTTTAGGCTGACTTACGCCTTCGCTTATATAAATAAATAAATGGCGTGCCCTTAATTTTGAGGGGCTCTAGGTGCTTTCCTGGTCTGCAGCAGGATTTCGAAATTTGCTGGAGAGGAACAATAGTTGTCAAGCAGACAGGTGCTCTCTGTGGCCTGCTGAAAATCCATTCGGATCTGGATGAGTCGCAGCCTTTTGAAAATTTCTATTGACAGCTGACTTTGGGCTTCTCGCCAAAATCTCAGGGAAAAAAAATAAAAAAATAAAAAAATTGGTGGTGCTGCCGCGGTGCTTCACTTCGGTCCAAACGCCGAGGTGGCTGCTGGATGGGGTGTAGATGAAACGGGGCCTCCTGCCGCGGCTCTGCTGCTCCCTTTCCCTCCCAAGCAAAGAAAGCTTTTGCCTGCGGGGCAATATTTGCTTTCCTGCAACTTGACACTCAGCCCATTGTCAGTTTAGGTGGTACTAGCAATTATTTCACTTTATACTCCTGAGTATTTCTTAATAGTCTTCATACCTTACTCAGGGGTTATACAACCTGGGAATAAAACATGGACAGCCAATTTGGCGGATACCAGCTTCAGCCACAGAATTCTCCCCCCCTTTTATTTTTTTTTTAACAAGAAAATGGTCTATAATGCAATGAATTATTCTGTAGCGAGGGTGACATTTGGATGGTGTTCCATAAGTAATACCCTGGGACCACACGCTGAATAATGAGGATGAAACAAGATCCTGAATAGCTACCTTGTCCTGTCAGTGTCATCTTTGTTTTAGAATTGAATGTTATATCATGTCAAACAAGTAGCTCCTGGTCATGAAATAAAGATGTTTATGCTGTTGCATATGTGTGGAGAAGAGTCAGAGCTAAGGTTCAGTGGGACACCGTAACTCACTGTTGCATATTTTTGAATGCAGATTTTAGAGTAATTTAGCCCTTAAGTTACGGTGACCTCTGTGGTGCTTGATCAGAACCCAGTCCTTGACACACTGAATGTAATACAAATATGAAGAAGAACATGGAGTGTAACTTCCGAGGATTAGCAGTTAGAATTACGTACTTTGAGAATATTTTTACCTTTTGATGATTTTAATTGGCTTGTGAGCGATACTCATGTATGTTTGTGAATCCAGTGACTTTGGAGAATGATGCATTTGTTTTAAGAGGCAATGTGGAAAATCAGGGCCGAGCCAACAATATTTTTGATAACTTTGCAATGTGGAACATCCCTAAATGTGGCTGAAGTTGACAATCTCCACACTTGCAGCCACTTTGCGTTGCTGCAGTGGAATAAATTGGCTGCTTGCGGTCTCACCTTCAGGCAGCCGCACAGCCAGCGGCCAAAACCACCCCAAAGCTGGAGGGCTCCAGGGTCCTCCGGAGCTCCCGGGTCGCAGAGGTGGAAATTGGCTGCGTGAGAAGGCAGCAGTGGATTGCCAGTGCTGTTGTTAGCTGCAGCACGGTGCTGAGAGGAGCCAGAAGGCTTGGTTTGAGCACAGGTGCCTGCATTTCCCTCCCGGGTGGTGCAGCATAACCCTGGCGGTGTGGGTAGCCAAGATATGGTCTGCAAATCTGCAAGGGTCTTCACGCTGCTGACCTTTTAAAGTATCTGTTACCATGTGGATACAAGGAAGGCTTTAATATTTCGTGCGTCTTAATTTGAGGAAATGCAGGCAACACTTGGGTTTTGTTCAGATAAGTACATCACTTTAAAAATACTGATGATACAACAGGAAGCTTGGTTACAATGCATAAATTAAGGAAGAAAATAATCTTTCTTCTTTAGAGGTCATAGGCTCTGTAAGATGAAAGAGATAACACAAACCACATGATCGGTCTCCCTTTATGCTGCCCATAGAAAAACTTCTTTCCTTTGAGGTCATTTGCACCTCACTTCCAATTTCCTGAAAAGCCCATTTAAAGCAGTCCCATACAGAAGCCTATTTATGATCTTTCATTTCTGATGTAGGGATCTGAGACCGAGTGTCCCTTCCGGTCCGCGAGCCTTTACTGTCACATTGACTGTGATATAATCCCATTATTTTATCAGGTTTCATCTTAATACTCACTAGGTTTCCTGGACCTCATTATTCCTAAAAGGAAGTTGTTTCAAATTCCAGTAATGGTTTGATTATCATCCTAAACATTGTGCTCTTTTCCCTCCCTGATATTTAGCTGCAAATACATTTTTAAAAAGACGTCACAAAATAACAGCTTTACTTTTTGCCATGCTCACTAATACGCCCTCCTTCAGCCTCCTGTCATGTCATGCTCATAGCCATTCTCAGTTCCCATTCCAGTTAGCATTAGGCTTTTTTTGAATTTTGTGTGCATGAGGGCTCAGCAATGGCACATCAGCAATGGTGTATGTTTCCTTACCTCCACTGGAAATAATTCTCCTAATTCATCCTAATAATATATATATATATATATATATATATTTTGATTCAGGGTGACAGCAAATGGTTAGTTGTAATTATCAAAAAATATAGTCGGATTTTCCCTCCTTGCCTTCTCCCATTTATAATAGATAATCCTATAGCTTTTCAGTTAGAAAAGGCCTCTTTCTGGTCTGTAAGAATATATCTTTGCATTTTCGTTACTCCAATACAAAGGGTGGTCCAGTTTCCTAGATAGTATTTTGATCATCTATGTTATCGACTATGCTTCCCTACTTAGTAGTTAACCAATGTCTTTAATAGAGTCCTAGCATTTAATTCCTAAATTAGATTGAGAATTGGTCCAAATACAACCCACAAGATCTTTAACTTCTGACTTTCCTACAGCCTGATGTTCCCCTTTCAACTCAGTCTGTTCCTGTGATCAGTCCCCCTGGTCCCCATTTCCCAGTTCCTCACGCATCTTAAAATTCTTGTACTGATATCCCTCCTTCCCTCTTTAACCAGTAATTTCCCAGGGGGAACCTGTTATCACTGAAGAGCTTTCTTGATTCAATTGTTCAGGCGCAATTCTGTGAGGTATTGTCCAGAGCAGTACCGAGCACTGCTACCAAGCATCCTCCAGTGTCATTACATTGATGGGAGCAGAGAGCCCTCAGCATGTTTCAAAACGTTACTGATTTGGGCAGTAATTCATCATAAGGACCCCTCCCCAGCAGGATATCAAAGGTCTGCTCTTTCTTGCTACGTTGGCTCTAAGGAATTTGCTTTTTACACTTTAACTGCAAATTTCATGGCTACCACTATAATGCAATCACCATTTAGTGCTTTTCTCAGACCACCTTTTCCAAAGGTACAATGCAGTCTCTTCTATTTCAAGCACAGATTTACAAAGCTTCATGCAAAATGTTTAAAGGCATTTCTAACATAATTTTTAAAATAGAAAACCAGCTTATAACTATGTCATTAAGTAGTTCAAATTCTCTCACCTCTTCAACTGAGTTTACTTTATTAAAACAAAAAAGAAAAAAGATATATCCTTTGAACAGGCATTATTGTATTTGCTGTGATTTTGCATAAGAAAAATATTGTGAAACATCAGTAGTGTTTACTTTGCAGAAGTTTTGGCAGGTAGAGTATCTCAGCAGTGTGATAACAGTACTATACAAAGCATGGGAAAAGGGCATTCCTGTTTAAACTTCCATCTGCGTACCATTAGGTCAAAAGAGGCAATAGTCTGTCAGTGAAAAAACTTGTGTTTTGTTTTTTTTTTCCTCTTACATAGCCGTAGAAATGATGTTTAAAAAGAAAATAGATTGTTTTCTTTTGTAGAAGTTTTTTTTCCGTAATAAAACACAAAAGTCTGTTTGTGTATAATTTAAAGCAGCTTCCAAGAATACCAGCTACAAGTACCAGTAGGCTAAAAGGGAGGAGGATTAATATCATTTAAAGGAAAGAAATAAAAAAATCCTTAAGGTCATTTCTTTTCTTGACAAAGGAACTTTGAAAGCATGGCAGACAGGATCTTCAAAGGATTTTAAAAGTCCCGTCATCCACTCCCAATCAATAGGAGTTAGATATCCAAATTAAGAGTTCAGTTCAAGCCTTCAAAGGTATTTGGGTGCTTAACTTCCTTTTACCTTTCAGATCACTTCTAAGGGTAAAATGACAGGCCAACTGAAAATATTTTTGTGCAGTATTCCACATGTCCAGCACCTGGATAATTTGTAGTACCCACTGATAATTAACATAATGGCCACTTCTGTTGCAAATTCATTCCTTGTTTGAATATGTGTAGAGTTGGTTGACTTGTTTATGACATTGTTTTCTTGTGTGAAACAACATCTTTGGTTTCCAGTTTCTTTCAATACCAAGCACAAACAAACAAACAAACAACAACAACAAAAAACAGAATGCAAACTTTAAAAAGTGAGCTAAAATAGCATTAATGTTTACAGAGGTTACAAACAATTTCAGTGAATTTGCAAAGCTCCTGAGGTTGGATTCCCAAAGGATGCAGATGAAAATGATTTCTTTGTAACATGGCGTATATGCTCAGTTCTAGAGCTTGACTTCCCTGTCTGCGCTTGCACATCTGCATGTGCAGGATAAGGCTCCTGCCAGATAATTGAACTTATTATCAATGCAAAAAGTTAAAGACCTGCTATAAATGTAGTCAAAATATGTTGCCTAGTACAGATCGTCCATGCAATATTAATGTCTCTTAAAGTTTGCCAGGCCTCCACCTGGTGGGGGTTCCACTGGGAGCTGCGGGGTGCAATCAGGAGTACCTCTGCCTCTACTATTAAGCATTTTGAAAAATTTTACATGGTTTTCAGGAAAAAAAAAAAGCCACAGTCAAGATTTACTGGAAGTGCTGTCTGATCGCGGTGCCTCAGGCACGCGCGGTGGCAGTGGCAGCTCGCAGCGTTAGCATGGCGCTACTACGTGTTTACAGTTCGAGCCACCCAATCCTTTCTGTCAAGCAGAAGGTGTTTGGTACAGTGCAGGCACGTACTGTTGCCACAGCCTGCCCATGATCGGCATCGAAACAAGCTGGTGTGTTATGGTCACACGCCCTGGGGCACCCGGCCAGGCCGTGGATCCCGGAGCTGCAGGCACCGTGTGGCATCGTTGGGCCTCCAGCCCAGCATCTGCGTCTCTGAGGCTGTTGTCACAGCCGCTCATGCTCGTGTTGCCCGTCGTGTTTTCTAGCGTAGAGGCACCTCAGCGGAGTAGTTAGCAGGTGGTCACACCCTACATTTTATGTAGTCCTCTCATTGCTTTGGCTCCAGTACGCAGGCCCGCCATAGCTGGTGGCTCTGAGGCCGGGAAGCGGCAGGGCAGGGAAGGGCAGGGCAGGCACATCCCCTTTCCTCGGTTTTATTTCCAGCTTTGGGCACTTCGTAGCTCTAAAGAAAGAGCAACCCCTGCTGGCTCTCCTTCAGCTCTGCTCCCAGCTCCAGAAATAGCCACAGGATCCTCGCCTCAGCCATTAAAAAAGGGTGGCTGCTAAGCACGAGGAAATGATTCTCAGCAGGCACAAATCTATTTCATGTGTTTTTATTCTTTCCATTTCTTTTAAACGGAAAACAATCTGAGCAGTTTCTGAGGATGAGGGATATAAATCTGTCTGCTGCTATTTATACCATGCTCGTCACTGCAGTGGCTAAGTGCTTAAAATATATACTTGCTGCCTAACCTGAGGTGGTCTTCAAGCTGCTTTGGCTGTCGAGAGCAGAGGCATCTCAAACCAGCAGTGACCAGGAGGCCGGGAGATGCCCAGCTCTTGGTCTTCCTCCTCCTGTTGGGTGCAAAGCCGCTGCCAAGCTGTAGCAGTGCAATGGGGGTGGCGAGGGCCCCGTGCTGGACACGGCGTTGAATTGTGGCCCAGAGAAAGGACTTCAATGAGCACCTGCTTTAAACACCGCGTAGCACTATTGAAAGGGAAGATTTAGTGTCCTAAGCCTCACAGGCAGCATTGTGTGAGCCATTCTTCCTCTTTGGGTGGGTAGACAGCTGTGGGTAAACTGGGGGTGTCTTTGAACGAGGCCATAGAAATGAGCCTGTCTGTTCTGGATGGATATTTCGGTAAGCAAATATCTTCCCTTTGCCTTGTTTGAATAATAAGATACCCCTTTGCTGTCTGCTCCCTTTCAAACATGCTTCATGTTTACCATGTGCACCTACGTATTACTCTTTATTCCCATGTTCTGTGTGGACATTCAAATAACATTAAAACCACTGATTCATTGAAATACTTTTTATTGTTGTTAGTCATTTTTGTATTGACTGAATTTTTCATTGGTAATATTGCTGGCAGTAGGCCATGTCTGCCTGGCTGGAGGCCAGTTTAAGCTCGGCAGGATGAGCCCTATTGTTCAGCAGACTTGGATTTTGTTAAACTCTCTAACAGAAATATGTGTCAGGAGATTTGCAGCTATAAATTGGATCATGTCGGTGAGGTTGGGAACTCGCTCAATACAAAATTGTACATTCCACCATGCCTGTTGCTAAATATGTTTATGCATCTTTCCTCCGTGGGTTTCCAAAGCAAAAAAAAAAAAAAAAAAAACGAAGAAAAGAAAAAAAAAAAAAAAAGAAAAAAGCTGAACCTGTTGAGCTCTGTTTTTAACTTATACAGCTGGTACTTTCTTTGATGTTAAGTGGTTTAAAAATGCAGCAAGGCTTGGTTTTGTGCATTGCAATGTTAAAAGCAAGTCTATTTTCCCTTTCTTCTCTGTGTGTTACAGGCAGTCAGATGCCACCGCAGCCTCCTGGCAGCCAGTCAGAATCCAGCTCCCACCCTGCTTTGAGCCAGTCACCAATGCCACAGGACCGAGGTTTGTTAGGTGTTTGGGTCTTTTTTATAGTTGGTGCCAAGTTCAGTCTTCATTTTAAGATGCACATTAGTAATATGAGATTTCCTGGTATTTTTTTTTCCTTTTCCCAGAGAAAATAATGACAATCCTTATTTTAAAAGCCTCTGGGGGTTTCCTTCTCTGGGGAAAGAGCAATTGAATAGCAGGTTTTACCAAAACATAACTGGAAACAAGGTCTTTTTAAAATACAGTGAATACCCAGAGTATAAAAGCAGTTTTCTGTAAATGATTGATTTATGTCCTAGAAAATTCAACTTTTTGTTGTCTGTCTTGGAATTGAGATCTATAGAAAGTACTATAGAAATTTTAGTAGCTACAAGCACTGTAGTTTTGATACTGTTCTTAGAATTCTCGTCTCTGATGTCTTTGCACGGACATGATAGCTAGTGCTCTAGCCAGTTCTAGAAATAAAAATATCTTTAAATATAAAGGGAAATCAACTATTTAGGTCAAATAGTTCAAAGATTTGGAAATTCTACAAGGAAAAACCTTGCAGGCAGCAGCACTGTTCTAAAACACTGCTTCCTAGCAAGCGCTCACCAAAATAAACGGAGAAATATTTTTTCTTAATGTTACTGTTTGTAAATGTTAAGCCCTTTTTCCTTTTGCCTCCTTCCTCCCTAGCTCACAAAAAAAAAAGAATTGTTACAGGCTTCTCACATGGCCATATGATCAACTGCTGTAAACTGGGCATCCTGTCCATGCAGTGGTTAACATGTGCCAGCAACAAGCTTGCAAAACAGACACATGATAACTGTGATAAACATGGAGTTATTTATGAAATGCCCCTCCTAAAATGTCTTGCTACCAGAAATATTCCAAGTAGCACCATATGGGGATACCATAAATACTAGAAGTTTTCTCACAGTGAAACAAGTTGAACTCACAGAATGACAAATTTCTGGGACAGCATCCAGGAGAAACTAAGAGGATTCACAAAGAGGAGGAAAGAGTCCTAATTTTTGCTATTTTTCTGTGTTGGATGTCACCTCCTCCAGGAATGCTGATTAATGAGAACATTAAATAGAAAATTCCACATTTGATTCATTTATTTTATTTCCTTTGCAGGTCATTCTTTATACATAGTTAGTGCAGGGACCTAAAATCTGTTTTAGAGTAATGTACGTGCTTGGTGAAGAAGAGTGGCCTCATTACCCGGTACAGAAGTGTTATGTTTTGTAGGACAGAATGTCACAAGACAGTGGGAGTGGATCAGGTTGAGGCTTTGAAGACCCAAGCATCTCAGAAAGATGTGTGCATTTCTTGGCATGATTGGGTCTTGGCACTAAATGTGGTGCTGCTCAGCAATAAGTGTTAGTGTGTGTTCCTCACCTGGCCTTGGGGGATGAGTTAGGCGGATCTGACCAAGCTGTACGGTTTGGTTGAACCCTTTGACTGTTCTTACAGAACAAAACTGGGTGTCAGTATGTGGTCAGGGGAGACAGAGGGGCATGCATAAGTAAAAGTTAGAAGACAGCTACTAAAACTGGGAAGTCAAACAAGTATATAACAGCAAGGAAAATAAAATTTACAGGTTGATGTAGTGTTGTTCTTCATCTATGGGGGGGATAATTGTGGGTATGTTCTTAGAGGAAATGTGTTTGGGAATGTTAACACATAATTTTTTCACATTTCATATGTAGAATCTGGTGTAATATGCGTGATCCTTGTGACCCATCTTGTACAAGAAGTTCATTTGTTTCATGCAGAAGATATGAAATTTGTAACTAGCTAGGTTATATTGATTTTGCAGAACGTGTTCCCCAAAGCTTCTCTAAAGTCTGCGCGATATGTGCATAAACATGTGTGCATTCCCTTTTGCGCCCTGTCATTGATTAGAGGCTCCTTTGAAATGGAAAACTTCACCTTTTAAAAAGGCTGTTACATTAGTTGATTCCTTTGCTTGCTTGAACTGGTTTCCACTGAACTTGAAGACAGGAAGGAGGGGGAGTAATGGGGACTCAAAGGGAAGGTGCTTGTCATTTACTGATAAAAACCTGAGCAGAAAATCGTTGCTGCTAAGGACACCTGATCCATAGGCATCTGTTACAGTAATTTAAACTCATGGCTTACTGATGCACTTTCTACAAAAAAAAAAAAAAAAGCCTAGAGACCCTTCATAGGATAAGGTAAAGTTATTTGTTTTAGTACTTTGTGTAACATTTCTTTCCTTATTTAGAGAGATAATTGAATGAACAACAGGTTGCTAACAGTTTCCTGAAGAGAATCCTTTGCTCTCAATGTTTGGGAAAAAAAAAATGTTATCTATCAGATATTGTGAAATTTGATTATCAGGTGGAGTATGAACTGTAGCACTTCTGGATGCTAAACTACTACCTTGAACCATTAAGTTTACACATCTTTATTATTGAAGTGTTTGATTATATTTTATCCTACGTTATCCACGGTTACTCAGCACCCAGCTGGGATTTCTTATGTTTGCCTGCCTGAGGCTATACATCCCTGTCATACAGTGCAGTATGAAGCAATGAGCGAATTTTTACATGTACATTCTGTGTGTGAGAGGAGTAAAGGTGGCAAGGTGTGTACGTATGTACAGTAATAGGAATTTCTTGGGAGACTGGATTTTCTGTGCTCTTAGCTTACTTTTATATAGCTTATTACATACTTTTTGTAATGATTGCATCAAAGTGCGTATGTTTTAAAAATAATTTGAATTTTATTCATGTCAAACTGGTACATTCGGATCCAGTGAACATGCTGTTGTAAGTAGCCTACTTCTCATCCCAGAAGTGGTCACCAGTTACTGATATTCAATGCCCAGTCAATGAAACTATTTCAGTTCTACCAACATGCATCATCTACAATAAGAGATTCCTTGTAATTTTATATGTGTATAACCTATGTCTCAACTCACAAGACTTTCACAGTAGTGGAGCTTGAAGTTAGACCCATATCACGTAGGTAACTGTTGGAGTCAGAGAGCTGTGGAGACAGAAAGAGCAGGCTGTGCAGGGTTGGGGTCAGAAGGCTCTTGGAGAAGCAGGAGGAACGATGCTGGCTCACCTACCTACACATGCGTTTATCTGCTGCTGAATCCCAGCAGTTACCATTACTAGGGAATAACACGTGAAAATGTAGTCGTGCTCGTTGAAGCTAGTCATTGAAACTTACTGCTGGGAGGGATCCATGTTTTGCTCTTTGTTTCTCATATAGCTACTCCAGCTTTTTCTTTATTGTGACCAGAAGTAGATTTTTTTTTGTTTTTTGTATTTACAAACTTTAGTTACATCAGCCCCTAGAGGCAGAGAAGCAGCAATACCCGTTGTACCCATCTGGCGAATACTTGAAGTACAGGGACTTATGTTCCCTATTCTCAACTGTACCAACCTGCCTGATCTGCTGAAGTTTTGGAAGCTGCACTTTGAGGATGTGCTCAATAGCTAAAACTACTCTGTGGGCCAGAAGGTGTCTGTATGGATGAAACAGAAGCCAGCATACCCGAATTAACCCCCTGAACTAGTTTCCTGAAGTGTGAAAAGGAAGTCTTCTATCCTGACCTTTAGTTTATACTCCCACTCTTAGTTTTGCAAGCTAAGGGAGATGTCCATTAGGAGATGGTATATGGATATTCACATAAGTAAACACTAATAGGAGAAAACGTGTCACAGTAATGCTGAAACAGACACTTTCACTCTGGGAGAAATGAATGGTTCCTTACCTAATTTTGAAAAAGCATAGGAAACATACCAATTTTAAGTAATATTTTTCATGCTTTTCAAGTTGTGTATCCACACGTCCAGTTTCAATCTCATATTAAAATAGTGAATTGGGAGCTCCTGAAAACCATTGAATTTAATGGAAACAGTTAATGACTTTGCGTTATTACTCCAGCAAGCACCCTCATAATGGGGATACTTAAAGAAGCCTTATTTATTAGTGCAAATGTATATGGGTCAGAATTAATTTTTAAAAAATCTTTAATTGTTTTCCCCTTATAATTTTCACAGCGGTATGTAGTTAAATATTCATGATAATGCTGATGATATGCTAAAGGTCTGAAATAGATCTGGAGCCTCAAAATCAACACAGGTTATTTAACCCTTTTCATCTAATGCACCATTGGGGACTTGCTCAGTGAAATCCCAGAGCACTGGAATAATTAGAAGATAGTAATGAGGATTTAATTAGTCCTTGAGATATGCTGAAATAGGACCACTGAGAACTTTTCTGTTTGGACATGGATTGCAAGCAGAATTGATGCCGTTGCAGCTGCTGTGATGTGCTGGAAAATGTATTCTGTAGCTGGAGGCAGTTTCATGGCACCATTCTGTGCCTGTCAGATCTGTGCAGAAAGTGCCCGAAGTAAGCACCTCCAAAATTGTTGAATAGCCTTGCTCTTCTCCATCACCTTCTCCCGGTACCTTTTCTTTTTTTTTCTATTTTTTCTTTTCCTTTTTTTTTTTCTTTTTTTTTTTTCTTTTCTTCTTTTTGTCATCCTTTCCATTCTGGCTGTTTATTTCTTTCTGCTGTTGACACGATCTAAGGATTATTGTACAGTTACATGCTGTATGAAAAACATATCACAAACAGGGACAAGGAGTAAGAACAGGCTTGTAGGAGTACAGGTGTTACACTAAGCAAAATTGGGATCTTTTTGACACAAGTGCTTGTAAGCTTTATCCTCAGATCTAGACCTTATTTAGTATTATACCTTCACAGAAGTGATATTTATCAGTAGCTGCAATATAGTAAATTTAAATAGCTTTTTTGGCAGCCAAGATGTTATCCAGCAAGAGGTAGTAACAGATGGGATGTGATCAGGCATTTTGATGTTCTCTTTGTGCTTCCCTATAAACACTAAGTAGCAACTGAATTTCTGTAACTACAATTTCCTAATTTGCCCATTGGATTTCACGCAGGTATTTTTATCCCCTTGAACTGGTTTGTGGGCATGCTTATTTGTACACGGCCATCACATAAATTCCACTGTCATATATCTAACAAAATATAAATGTTTTTTCCTGCATTGAAGACACAGAATACCAATCTGGTATTTTGCCCCTACGATTTCTGATCAGATTTATGGTTTAATACTGACATTTGATGGTAGAGATTCTTTTCCCTGAAATCTATTTTCTTCTTACAAAAAAAAAAAAAAAGGAAACTAGAAGGAAGAAAATAGATCAAAGAATTCTTATTGCAACAAAAAAGATACTATAGTTTGCTTTTAGATCTTAAAAAGACTTTTTCCCTGCGAATACATTTTTTGCTCTCATTTGGGGATTTGGGATCTATTCAGAGCACTGAGGAGCTAGAGAATAAAATGATTCTTGTCATTAAAATTCTTCTGCTTGCCATGTTAACGATGACACCACTTAAGGTTAAATCAGACTTGGTAATAAGTTTACTTGATGTAGACTGAAGTGTTTCAGGCTCTTAAAGAAAGATGCTTGAGACATGCACTGAGTGCAAAGCCACAGGTATGTTCGAGTGCCTCTTCTGCACATAGTGTTCTCCAAGTGGGTCAGTACAGAGGAGCTAAGCTCCAGCTGGTATACAGGAACACCGTGCCAGGCTGGGAGAAAAATCTACATTCCCAGAAAGCTGGGGTTAGATGAATTGTGCCCTCAACAGCCAGCGAAGTGCTTCGTGTAAGGAGAAAAAGTAGGCTGTAGTTGAAGATGTCACATGTCTTTTGAGGGAATTATTCCATTACAAGTGATGTGACAGACCATATCAGCACTCCCATCCCCACTTCTTCTGAAGGATGCGCAGGAACATACGGAGTTGATCTGTATGTGAAGGCAGGGCCATGCACTGAACTTCTTCAGTGACTCAAAAAGTTACGTTAGTTTCTCGGTTCAGTGAGCACTAAATTTATCAAGTCTTCAAAAGCATCAGTCCATTTATTTTTTTTTTTTTTTTACTTTTTTTTTAAATTGATTGAAAAAGTCCTGATGCTTTAACTTAGATATAAAAAAAGTAATTTAATCTTCCTTTCATTTGAAATGTGTTGGTCTGAGGAGCAGGGCTTTTGTTTGCTGTTTTTTTAATGTAAACACACTTCTTTGCTGTTTTTATTGCAGTAGCATCCAAAAGCCCCATTTTTGTACCCGTTGTAGTGTACTGCATCACACACCAGTGTAAGCCTGTGGTGTGCAATGCGTGTGCCTTACAATGAAGAATCAAGAATCAAGATCTTTGGGGTCTCAGGTTGCTGGTTCTCACACAGAGCTGTGGGAGAGAAGAGTTTTGTGCCTGTTCGTCTGTCACGCGTTGAAGGAAGACTTGCTTTTCTGGCTTTGAAAGTATTTTCAAAGTCTTTGGGGTGATACTACTGTGCCAAACCAGGTTAATTCTTAAAGGAATCAGCCACCATTTCAGGATGTTGGTTGCAGGCTGTACTTGGATTTCAGACATACACCAGCCAGAGCCAGCTTTAGGTTGATCTGATTAGTTGTGGTGTGCACTAACTATGCAGCAGCCCTGGCTATCTGCAAGAGGACAGGGTATGATTTGCATGTGATAAGGCACTCTGGGAGAAAGCAAACCTGCAGAAGTAGGATTTGAAGTAGATAATAGTATCTGTACATTCAAAACCTGGAGTCAGGCCTCCCAAGCAAATTCTGTATACTAGCAGCTGGTCATTGCTTTCTTCTTGCTGATGTTAAATCTTGTTATACTTGGGGATGAATCTTTATTTCATTTTTTAAACTAAATTGGGGATTCTCTTTTTGAGATTAGGGAGTAGAATTGAATTATTCTGAGAGAGTTTATATAGTTGCCAGCGCAGAGGCTTCTCAATAGAAAAGTTTCCACTGACTTCATTAGGCAGACTTCAGATTCCCTGCCCCTGGGCTCAGGGAGTGAAGTAAGCCGCAAGCCGCCACCGATGAAGAAGCTGACAAAGTGTCACCCGATGTTCCTGCCACCAGGCTCGCTGCAGAGCTGTGAGCACCGTCCCTGTCCCTGGGACAGCCTCCCATCGCGGCCTATAAAACTCCCAGCCACCTGTGCTCTGCCTGCGTAACGGCATCATTGCTTCAAGGACGCCCTGCTCCCTCGGCACCTGGGTTAACCTTTTTATGAAGCTCCTCTAAAAATAAAGAACTTCTGATCTAAGGTCCTTCATGTCTTTTTAAGTTCATATGTAGGGCAGTGAGCTGAAATCTATATAATAATGTGTGTATTAATAGCTAACACTAGATAGTTCTTTTCATCCCAAAGGATCCCAAAAGGCTGCAGAATAAACACTCGTCAGGGAACAGCTGCAAATCAAGGAAGGGAAGAATCAGTCGAATCATAACTCATGGTAAAATAAGACCGAGACGAAGACATTTGGGACTGAGGACAACATGCTGATTTTGTATTTTTGAAAAATATTATGATTTATTTTACGTGCATGCAAGACAGAAATGAGACACTGTATGTATTTTAGTCGTGTCCACAAAATCCATATATATCTCACGGTATTCAATATATTTACTTCATGAAAAGGAAGATCTGAGTTGAGCCATGGAACCTTTGAACAGGAGTCTCTGGGGAGGTTAAATTTTTCAAACCTGAAATTTAGACCATTAAGCCTGCAGGCCTTGCACATTACACATTGAAAAATGCTGTTCCTTCTTTGCTCTCCTCCGTGATTTTCATAAGTATGCATGTTATTAGGGAAACTTAGACAAATGTTGATTGTATAAAGCAGGCAGGCTCCTCAGGTTTTTCACGTTGCTGCTCAGATTAATTCCAGCAGCCCAAGCTACCCAGTGAAATCGAGGATTTGCTTCAGCTGGGGAGGTGTGTGGGGGGGTTGCTTTTGTACTGCAATTCACCATTACCCTGATTTTCCAAGCACCATAGTAAAAGCATCCTGCATAAGGGCACATTACAGTAACAAATTATGTGTAAGACACTGGATGAGCAATGAGGTTTTGGTCTCTCTGTTTATCAACATCTCCGCAAATGTCTTTCCTTCTCCGAACTTAAAATTTACATCAGAGAGCATTAGGCAAGGTTTGCATTAGGAAAGGTTAGATATTTCTTCTCTAGCTACCATATGGGTAATCTGTCTGATCCTTCCCCAGATTCTAATTTATCAGTGATAGATTATATGAATTTCAAGGCTAGGCAGTAGCTGAGGGAGGTTTAGGGGTGGGAAAATTTTAAACATTATTGCGTGCTATACATAGACAGGGTTTTGTAATATCAGAGAGAGGGAAGCAGGGGAGATTCAGCCAGTTAACCTAATAGCACAGCTGGTAAAACACCAGGGGGTCTGGGTTAAAACCTTAGCTAGGTCATTAGTTTCCATCTTCCCCAAAGCTATTCACATTGTGAAGAGAAGCAGTCAGACAAATACACAGTGAAGAGTCTGTAAGATACATAATGAAGCATAATAAGAAAATACTTTAAAAATAAATAGAACCAGTCCAGCGCTTTTTCTTAAATAGAACATTGATCCTTTTGTGGAAAGGAAGAAATACCTCAGTGCTCTTTGCAGGAAGCACCAATTTTGCTAAAGTGATGTTTTCCAAAATTGCTATTTTATGTACGCAAAGAAATGTCATCAAATGGGTGTGAAGAAATGTGGCAATCATTCTGCAGACTGATGCCAACGTGAAAATAGATCGTCCAGGTACAAAAGAGAAATCCTGTTGCTGTTATTCTGGCCCAGAGAATGCTCTGGCCCAGAGAGCTTTGCATGTTTTTGGTAGCATCCTGTGCACTTGGAGAAGAAGGAAAGGCTTTATGTTTCGTGAAGAAATTGCCCAATGTAGAAATTATTATTTTATTTTATTTTTTTGCAGTTAATGGGAAAACAACAAAGAAAAACTTTTTTTTTTCTTTTTTTTTAATAGACTGTGATTGGAAAAAGAAGTGAGGAATATGATGTTTTTTAGCTTTTATAAAAGTAAAAAATGTATATATCAAGAAGATCATTAGCCTTCTTTAAAGACTAAAGAATCAGCCTCTTAATTTCTCCAGTGTCAGTGGTCTGAGTGCATTCTTTAATGCTGCTACCCTTCAGTTGTACAGGTTCCTTCTCAGCAGAAGCGTTCACTTGGTGGCAGGGATATTAGCAGAGCTCTAGTGCAGTCACTACCTGTGCATTACCCGTGTCACTGTTGCTGCTTGGGACGCATCTAACAGGCTCATACCAGAGCCATCCAAAGATATTTTATTGGCGCAGTGCTGTAACTTAGCTGTGCTAAATATGGATCAGAATCTTGTTTGCCATCTGTTTGTGAAGGTGTTTTATTGGATTTTTTTTTTTTAACCATCCTATTAACTGGACAGAAATATTGAGAATTAATATTTACATCATCTAAATGAGGTTTACGCTCCAGAAACTGATCTATTTGGGCTCACCAAGCCATCACCCTGTTGTGTATATCACTAAGCTGTATGTTCCATGCATGACAAACACAGGTTTTGTATATACTGTCACCAGTCCAGCTGGACATATTTTCATAAGGCTATCATCAAGAAAGTGAGAATAGGAGCTGAGAAAAGTACATCATCTTTAACGTGAAGAAATCCTGTGACTCTGGAGGCCAGTTCTCTTATGCCACCTACATGGCTTCACTGGGTTGACTTGGGCTGCATTCTGGTAGATGGGTCAAACCTTCCTCAGATTCTTCATCACTGTTCTTTGTTTAGTCTTATATAAAATTTCTGACAGGTTAGATTTTTTTCCCCCAATATCTAAGTATCCCTCACTGTGTCCTTTTTAATGAGCCACTCCAGTGTTGACCACAATGTTAGAAGGCCACTGTGGTACCATCACCAGTCTGTGCAGACAACCTGGCTTCACATTTAAGGTCCTGGTATCTCCGGTTCATGCAACAGTAACAAACTCTTTCAATTACAGAAACTCTGTTAGTGTTTGATCTTGTTCTGCCGGGTGTTTCCTCAGGGTGCTCTGAGGTGATGACTGTGGGCAGGGCAAAAACCCAGTCCAAAGACCTCCTCAGCTGAGGTGCCACCTGAGACTTGCCATCTGAGATGGGCAAGCTAGGGAGAGCTGCAGACTAGCTGTGATATTCCTGAGCGTCCTTCCACGGTAACAGCTTGCCAAATTTTATTACATTAATTGCACAGAAAATTCTTCTTTGTTTGTTCAGCTCTATCCTGCTACTTCTCACCCAGTGTTGTTTACCTAAGGACAAGCTGCATTTGCAGTTTGCTGCTCTAGATCCATCTCAATTCTCTTGTGTTCTGGAAATCCTGGGACAGTGAATACAGCCCAGATGGCTGTCTGAGGAAGGAATGTCTGCCAGGAACTGTGTCACGAGTGTGCAAACATTTGCTCTTTTTTCTCAGGGGTACCGGTCAGTGCCATGCTAACATACTAAGCATTGGTCGTTTGTGTGATTTCCCCCCTACACCTCCTGCAAGTTTTTCCTTTATCGGTAGCGAAAACCAACTCTCTTTTCAGATTTAATTCTTCTGAGCTGACTGCTAAGTAGAGAATTTCATGTTATTTTTCTGTAATTATTTGATGTTTAGAAAATGTATCCAACATGTTTCTGCTTTCCTCACTCCATGATTTCCAGAGCAGTAAGTGGGCCTGGCCCCTTCCTTAGCATCTGCCCTCAAAAAAGAGGAACTTTCCTTTGCCCAGCTCAGAATTGTTCCTGGGTTGTTTTGGTCCCATGCTCTTCCACTAGCCATACCTTGCTAAAAAGAGCAATAAGCAATAGCCTGATGTATTTTTTTTTTCTCATGTAAGTACCTTTTTTGCAAAGTACCATGGCAAGTTGTATCTTACCTCATTTTTTATTTATCAGATTTGTAATTTAATGATGATCTGCTGTTGCTGTAAACTCCAAAGTTTTCCTGAGCTTAAAATGAATAAGTGTTGTGTGTGTTTTCAGTTTTAAGTCATTCATGAAAATCAATGAACTACTCCTGGCTAAATCAAAAGACCTCTCATTGACTGTGGGTTAAGTGTGTGCCAGTAGAGAGTTACTGTCTATCAGCAGATGTACAATAACTTGTTACTTTGCAGTCGCTTCCTTTGCATTTTAGCTCTTGCTTTCCTGGAAGGGCTTTTTCATATTCAAGCCAAGACTTTAAAAGATCAGAAGAATCCATTTCAGACTTTACATCAACACCCAGCACATTCTATAGAGTTTTTTCATGGTTAATGCTAAAGAGATCGTATTCAGCAGATGATTTTGTATTGGTCATTGTACAAATGTAATTAAGAGAGCCTTAGTGCATAATTTCTTGAAAGTCTAGTAACTCACTGTTTTTAATCTCTTTTATATATATCTGTGCATAAGGGAAAAAGATTTCAGATGTTTTACAAAGGCACCATATATGATATTAGCTATATGATGTGTGCTAAAAGGTGTTTAGTAATACATAGGACATTGGGAAGATCATTTTTGTCTTTTTCCTCCTCAAAGGAGAAGAAACACTTCGCTCACAAATATCATAAGCTTTATCTATTGTGTATTATATCTCTGCGTTTTGCCAAAAAGGAAGAAGATAAATATGCTGCTATGTGACCGTTTTGAAACATTGTATGTATGTTCTATCAGAACTTACGAACGCATTATCATTAATAATAGTGAGCTAATTGTTAATAGAATGCTACTGTTTCGTTTGTAACTGAGAAAAAAATAAGCAAAGATGGCTTTACAACTTCAATTGGGTTCTAATAAAAAGATCTTTCTTCAGGTGTATGAATATAGTATAAAAATAGCTAGAATATGAGAGTACTTCTGGAAGGCTCAATATATTCAGCTACTCCTGAAATAGCTTAGTTTGCTGAATTCCACTCAAGTGTTTTCTTGGTAAGTAATCTCTTGTTGTGATGGCAAGCAAAGCATCATCTGTACCTCTTTTATCACTAACATTAGGGGAAGGGAGTAGGTTTGCTCACTGATGAGCATGTTGCTGTTGCAATTTTTAAAGCCCTAACTCCTGGCTGTTTCCTATCAATTTCTTTAAAAAACAATGACAAGAAAAAAACACGCTGTTGTCATGGAGGTTGACATGTCAGATGCAGTCTGGCTGTTTAATCATTCCACCGCCTTTACTCCAGTGCATTTCTAATGTAATCCTACTTCCCTTCTTTACAAAAGCAAACTTTATCTTAGATCTAATTTTCTGGAAAGAAAATTTATTTCTGTTTGTATCGGTTATAAAATGAAGTTGAACACTAGGGAAAATGTGTGTAAATAAAGAAAAATGAATGTATGCCAGCTGCTCCCTTTCATTTCTGATCAGATTTCTAGAATTGATGTTGTTTTCTCTTTCTGATGCAAGCATGTTAACGTCTTGACCAGGAACCCTTTTTCTCTCTCAGACATCTGAGCTTTCTGCACGTACTTGAAGCGCTTCAGACACATGCACTGATCTCTGAAGATTTACTGTGCCCTCACTGAGATAGATGAGGATAGAATCATCTCTGTTCTAAGGGAATTCAGATCACATTATGGACCTGGTCTACCTTCTTCTCCGTGTCATATCTGTAACTGAAATAACTCCTCTGCTCTCTGGGAAGAGGTTGGAGCAGATCCTATTTTAAGGCCGTGTTTCAACATAACGTACAGACAGTAATATGGCACAGATATTCTTCCTGCATTTCAGGCTTCCTTTTTTGTTAATTCTCCACCTGTCCATGCTCAAGAGAAGATGGCAAAGCCAACCTCATTTGAGCACAGTCTCACACCCTCTGGGATGATGACACTGGTGCTTCACGTCAAATGCAGTTAAGGAGCCTGTTCTGTTTGTTTTAATCCAAGCCCCAGAGCTTACCTGCTCCACCTCTGCTGCAGCATCTGTATAAACGGTAGTCAGAGCATGGGCCTGGGTAGTATCACACAGTTATCTCTGCTGTGTAATTACTGGCATGGCATGCTTTTGGCCCATGCCTGTGAGTGCTTCCTGAGCCACAGCCCAGGGCAGAGATGAAGCAGAACAAGGACTGCGTACAAGAGGCACATGGATAGTACTGCCAGGACTGAGTGGAGGGGTTTAGCCAAATGGACACAAGTGTCCCACACCGCTCTCTAGGCCAGGGAGTGCACCTGATGTGTTTTATTTATGACTGTACACATAGCCTGGCAGTGCACTCCACAGCATCGGAAACAGATGAGAAGAATTTTCCTGAAGAAGAGGTCATTGGGGTGGAAACATTTATTCCATTTATTACTCCAGTCCCTTCAGGAGCTGTTCTGACAACAGCAGAGCTGGCTAAAACTGATGTCCATGTTCTCCACTAGACTCAAAGACTAGCAGTTCCTCAGCATCACCTGGAAATCATTACAACCCATGCAAGCTATAGCTTGTCAATGTGTCATCCATCCTTGCAGTGTTAAGAAAAGTATGGCTTGTGATAACTGGGCTGAAAACCTTCTATCACTAACACAATGCTTGCAGAGTTCTTTCTCATAGATTAAAAGGCCCATGGTGAACAGAAAACACTCACTTCTTACTAGATACAGGACTGAGTTTACTATCTTTATAATAAAAAACTTAGTGTGACCAGTACAAAATTTTTCATTTAAATGGATCCCGTGAGTGTAATATATATATGGTGTGTGTGTGTCTGGAATGTGAGCATTTATTTCCTACAGACATACGATTGTATTAGGTTTTTAAATTAGTTACAGTACTGTCAGAAGCAGACATAGGCTTTATAATAAGATTTGTGTGAAAGTAGAACTATTTTAGAGGAAAGAGGGGTCTGTTTCAAAATCAAGCTAAATGGAGAAGTTGATATGAGTTTTTCTTTACAGAAGTGTAGAGAAGTGTGAATGCCAATATTTACTAGTTTCCAAGCCTCCATTTCTCCTTCAGTTACTTGGCTTGCCCTCTCCCAGTGAGCACGGCTGGGCTTCCTCCAGAGCAGGTGCCGAGCTCTGACTTCACAGTTTCCTGAGGTCAGGAAAACTCTGTGTATATTCTACCCGAAGTTATGGTTGTTAGAGTTTAAGCGTGTTATGAGTTGAATTGTTCATAGTACAAAAGAAGTGTGTACCAGTTGTAGCAAGGCCATCCTCGTGCTCATTTCTTTCCTTACAACTTGTGGCATTGAGCTTACTGTCTCTGATGGAGTTTTGGTGGCTGGAGAAACATGTTAATGGAAGAAAAGGTTGTGGAGGGCTCAAAAACTATATACTATATATTTTGTTTAAACTCAGCTCCTAATTCCTGGTGAAGTACACACCACTTTTTTCATTTGTACAACCTCAAGATCCTGTCCTGTTGTGTAAAGCGCTTTGTCACTGGCTTGCAAACAGGCTAGCAACATGGAGAAAGCAAGGCAGGTCTTTCACCTGGTGTCACATCAGTGGCAGCAGTGCTAGGACAAGAAACTTTACCCTTCCTGTTCGGGATGTGCTCACCAGAGCTGTGGTCTTCTCCTCAAGGGAGGTCTTTGAGCTGCCTGCAGGCCCATGGGTGGCGGAGGCAGCTCGCCAGTCACAGCAGCTGTAGTACCTTTGTGTTTTCAGCTGCTAGTTTGATCACACTAATGCAAGTAGTTCAAAAATTAAGATTTTTTATTCTGCTTTTTCTAACCATTCCTTTCAGCAGCGTCCAGTTGTCCGCTGACTGTCAGGGGTTTTGTTGTTACCCGATGAGAGGAGAGGCCCAACCAGTGCTGACAGGCCGGGTGTCTCCCTCGGCTTTCAGCTTCATCCCTCCGCACACACGCTCCACTTAAAGCACTGGAGGGAAGAGGAAACAGGCGTCCACAAACACTGTTTCATCCCTCTGCTGTGGCAAAGCAGGGGTGCCTGGACAAGCTTCAAGGCAGGCCAAACGCAGATTTGCTCGTGCACGTTTTCTTACTTCCCAGCAACGTGTGGTACCTCACGCTCCCCTGGGCAAGGGCGAGCCGTCAGGAGGCCTCGCGTGGAGCCGGGTGCAGCAGAGCAAATGCCGTGCCTCTGCATACCCCTGTTTTGCCCCACAGAAATACGAAGATGAAATTTAATATGCAAACAGAACAGGAAAGAAAGTGGATTTCCTCAAGAAACAGGAAAATAACTTACTGTCTCCTCAGTACGTCCTCTTCAACATTGAAAGCAACGCTAAAACTTAACAGGGTGAAATACTACAAAACCAACATCCCTTCATAGATGGTTCATGGGCAGGATTGCAGGATTTCTCCCATTTTACGAAAACTAAAAAGAATAAACAGAAAAACCTTCTTCTGCCTCTCATTTAATAGGGTTGGTTCTGTTCCTTTATATGAAGTTTCCAGATTTTATAGCATTTTACTAGGTCTTTGCTGCAGCTTTTGAACCTTAAATTAAATTGGGATTCATTAATACATTTATGAAAGGAGAAAGAAGAGAGAATGCAGTACAGACATGCTGGTAACAGACTGGAGGAAGGTCCTAGGGCACAAATACATGTCAAAATGACCTTTTTTCTGGCTGGTTTGGCTGGTTTTCACATAAAGGGAAATTTTAGCTTCTGAGAATGTGTGGGCAATAGAAAAAAATACAGTGGACTTTTGTAGGCTCAAGGTATGCATTTTAGTAGCAAACTATATTTTTGGAAGCTATGATATTACTATCAACAGTCATCAGACAAATTCACTACTATTTATTAATGCAGACATTTGCCTTTTTTGTTTTCTTCTAGAGGTCATTCTAGTTTTAAAATCAGCAGCCATTTGTAACTAAGCAGGACTCCCCTATCTTTCTTTTACAACTAAAAGCTTGTGAAGCTTGTATACAAGTTGTGGTTACTAAGAGAGCTTTGCTGATTTTGAGGTGCATTTATTTCTGTTGTATGAACACTACTGGTTTTCTGGATATCTTTGGTCTGAAAATAACTAAGGAGTTTTGTTTGGTTTTTGTTTGTCTCTGGAATGTCAAGGATTTTTTAAATAAAGAACAGTCACTTTAATATTAAATTTTACTTTGGTGCTTTTTTCCATTTAGGTTTTATGGCAGGCATACAGAGGAACCCCCAAATGTCACAGTATGGACCTCAACAAACTGGACCTTCCATGTCACCACACCCCTCACCTGGAGGCCAAGTGCATCCTGGAATTGGTAGCTTTCAGCAGAGTAATTCAAGTGGTACTTATGGGCCTCAGATGAGCCAGTATGGACCACAAGGTAAAATCCTTGCTGTTAATATGTATCATAATTTCATATACATGTATGTGTTTGTAAAAAAAATAATGAGAGATGTATCATGTATATAAGAAGACAGGTAGGTATGTGACTTATTAAAATAAATAAATAAATAAATAAAATCCACATACACCCAACACCCCCATGCCCTGTCCTTTAAAACAAACAAACAAACAAAAAAAAAAAAAAAAAAAAAAAAAAACATTAAAAAAGTCATTCAGAACATTCAGAGATGGTGCTACACCTTGTGGAAGAAGCTGTTTCTGTTATTAGCACCTTTGTATAAAAATAGTTATGATAAACTGATCAAGGAAGTGATGAATCTGTTGCATTGCCAGGGCCATTGTTTAGGAGGCCTAGCATGTCATGTCTGCGATGTCTAATTGACCACACATGGAATAAGGGTCCGAACGCCAATCCCAAAATAGGACTTCTTTTCTTAGATGGAATCCCAAGGCCAATCTGAGATAGTGCAGCGACTGCGAGGGTTAAAGTCTTCTAACGAGCATAATAATACAGTGGCTACTGTGGGAATATAATATTGAGCTCTAATGCATACGGTTTGTGAATTTTAACTAACCCTTCAGACTGAGAGAGACAGTTCCTTTTATTTTGCTTGTTTGACAAAACTGTTGAAGGACTAAAGCAAAAACAGAAGAAACAATTTCTGCCCCTGGACATTCAATGCATGCAACCTTGAACTTGTCTGTTGTTTTGCCTTTAATGGATAACCTCTATAAAGTATGCATCTGTTTAGAGGTTTAACGAACTTCAAGTCAAGCAGCAGAATATATAAGGGGAAGTATTTTCTTTAAAGGTACATCAAGAACCTCTCCTATTTCAGCAATTCCTACTATTTCTTTCTTACTGAAAATCCTCAAAAAGAATTGGAACCAGAAATGGGAAATTCCATAAGGGCCCAGTGGCTTGCCCGTGCTAGCAAGGATGGCTATTTCAGTCTCCAGGGTTTCTGAGAACTAGTTCTGTTGTTTGAAGGGCGTCTTGCTGCCCTATGCAATGTTCCTTTCTTTTTCATCTCTGGATTGCATTTGTTTTAGTCTTCTGAGCACAGGGCTACAAGCCAAACTCTCCTACTTTCTAATTTTGGCTTTGCCTTTTACTCCATCGTTCAACTTAGGCAAGTAGATTCATTTCTCTGCTTTGCTTTCCTTAACTGTAAAATGGGGCTAGCAATGCCTTATAGCCATGTGTGAAGATTAATTACCCAACTCCAGTTGACTGGTGCTTTCCTTTTATTCGGAAAGCGTTTTGTGGCCATAAAATGCTGTCCAAGTGCTTATTTTTATCTGCACAGAGAGCAACTAGCTTAACTGGTAAAAATCCAGTGGATTTATGATGTGCTATCCTGACTTCCAGCTGTACGGCTGCTGCTGAGATTCCGAACCATGGGAATAGTGGGTGTCAAGTGCAGTAAAACATTAGCCATCCACACTGATTGAGTGGAAAGGTTTTTGTACTAAATCAATGCATTTAAGTAACACGCCGAGTACTACTTTCTTTTTTGCTTGAGTTCAGCAGTTCTTTTCCTCTCGCTGTAGATGAAAGTGCCTATGTAATGATTTTATGGGTCGCGGTCAGGAAGGAACGGCTATTAAAAAGTGAACTTGAGGGGCAGGAAGAAAATGAGCATCATTGTCATTAACAGGCCGTTTCAGAGGGGTCTGGTGAATAGTGTGATGGATGAAAAGCATGTTCTTCTGCCAGCTCTCGAAGAGTACTGGTGATCCCATGCACTGGTCATCATAAAATTAGGGCCCTGCAGGCTTTAAGCTCTACAGGTAACAAATAGAGCAGAAGAATACTGCGTTTTCACTGGGCTAATGTGACCATTAATAAAATACTGGGATGAATATGGTGATATTTCAGTCATGTACTTACCTGGATTTAAGATTTTAATAGCATTTTTCATTTTTAATGAAAGCAATCTGTAATTGCATCTCTAACATACCCTCTTACAAAGCACAATTATATGCCAGTGTTGATGAATTTATAATACTGTATCCCCATTTACTTTTTATTGCCAAAATAACAAATATATTAAAAATCACCTGGGTTGCAAACTACTTCTTAAATTATTAAACTACAATCATTCTCAAGGATTTTGTTTGCTTTTCTCATTTTGCTCACATAGACCTTCCTCCAAATTATTGTTAAGCATTAGCTGAGTTGGACAGGACTACTTATATTTTTATATATGTGTCAAAGCATTTTGTGACATTAAGCTTAAATGTTGAGTTTAAACATAGTCTACATGTAAATATTGTATTTTGCTGTGTTCAGTCCTGGAAAGTAACACTTAAGTCTGCTGTGTTTCTCTGCAATGGAATTGCTCGCTGTAGTGAAGACTACACCAGTAAGTTTGAGTTGGAAGAATTAACCCACAGTTCACAAGAGCAGAATGATCCATCAGATGCATATAGTTGATTTATTTGTTCTTTGTGTGTTTACATGACATTTATATCTGTAAGAAGAGTAAAACATATTTGCCCAGGAAGCAGTTCTGGACTGGGGACCTAGCCCAATGCTGTGAAAGCATTTCCCACAAAAATAAAAAATGGCTTTGGCTGCACACTTCTGTATGTCTGTGATATAAAACAGGAGGATAGAGTACAGAACAGTAGTTTAATTTTTGGTAAACTCCCAGCAGTTTTCTGTCCCCAAGAATAAAAAGAAGCAAAGTGAGAATCGGAGCTGAAAGAAACAGCCTTTCTGTTTTGTATTTGGGCAACATCTAGCTTGTGAGCTAATGAAGCTCTGGACTATGACCCGAGTATCAAACTGCTGTCACAGCAAAATGTCCTTTAAATGCACTCCGGAGAGCAGTCAGATACTACAGTCAGTTGGATCTTTTAAGACTAGGGCAGAGAAAAAACTTACTGCAGATCAGTAAAAGCTGTCGGAAATGCATCCCATCTCCCTACCTTTTCCTGCTGAATTCAGCAGTAACACTGTTCTGTTTGGGTATAACAAAGAGAAGAACCACTAGTGAATGTATTTGAACCCAAACCCCTAAACTTCACGGTAAGTTAAACGCCCTTTTGTTTGTGGTAAAGTAATATGAATGCGTATTTGTGCTTTGTAACCTTTAATGTTGGACTGTAACTTTAATGTTGAACTCATTTCACAGAAGCACTCTGGTATCTTGCTCCCCCTGATTTCAAGAGCCTAGGTTTTCAAAGTGGTAGCATCTTAAGGATGAGCTGCCCTAACTATCTTGAGAGTCTGGGCCTCCGAGTTCAGTCCCACACGTGCTACAGGCTGTGGAGTTAAGACTTAAAAACCAGCCACACATACTGAAGCCCCCTAGGTGAAATACTTTACAAGAAATTCAGCACAATATATTTTAATTGTCTGTATCTGTATGGGGAAAACTTGGTGGTTAAGTGAACATATAAACAATTCTAAAATGTCTTTTAGATACTATTTTTAATACCATGAATGTGACCTCTGTCCCTAAAGCAGAGAGCAAAGCTAGCAGGCAGTTCTCACATTGCCCTCTCTTTGGCTGCCCTAGAAATGGCAAGGTATCAGAGCACTTTGTTCAGCAAACCTGGACAAAGTGGACTGAAGTTTCAGCAGTAAGCATGAACATCTGTCTTTGGCAGGTTGTTAGTAGGCTTTTTCATGTTTTATCTTCACTATGCTGCTTTTTTTTCCTCCTGATTCCAGTTACCATGTTGTTTTTTTCTGATTCATTTGAGACACCGTGTGTGTGGGCACAATTCTGCTCTGGTTGGGGGAGCTGGAATCAAAAATCCCTTTGATATGGAGGGGAGGAGTTGTTCAGTGGTATTGTACAGCCGCTGTTGCCAGGCTTGTACCCACTTGAAAAGTGTGGGCTCTTGGACTTGGCTGCCTGACACGTCCAGCTGATGTGGGCTGGCCTAGCATCTGCTGCATTCATTGTGTTTAATGCTGCATCCATCTGTTTTCTGTCAAAGCCACTGCCAACAAATTACTAATCTATTAGAGAAACATGGAAATAAGATTGCGCTCCTCATTCCTGGCAGTTCCTCTTGTATTTTGTTTGGCTTTTATTTTGCCTTTTTTTTTTTGTGGTCTGGGAAAGGTATAAGAATAGCGAGTACTTGAGGTATTGAGGAAATGCTTAGGAAAAAAAAACATGGAAAAAAACATTGAAACTTGTTTTCCTTACTGAGAAGATACCACTTCCCTGTGCTCTTGGACGCGTATCCCTGGAGAGGAATGATTAGGAGCTATTTTAACCGAGCCACATATTTTTGTGGAGAAGATTCCACTGCTTTTTTTTTCTCTGTTGTGCTTATGCTGGAGAAGCCAAAACATGAAAGAAGAGATTTTATGTCCCAATTCAAAATAGCATCAAAACAGCAATAGTATTTAGCACTGGTGTTTGCTCCTCCAAGTGTGCTGCTGAACTGTACTTTGTAGAGCTGAACTGACAAAACAAATTGGCTTTATGTAAATTGGACTGACAGTAGCTCCCAGTGATTATGGATATCAGGTCTGCTAGTGCAGGGAGTGCATTTGCTTCACTTTTGGAAGCAGTGTTTCTAATAGCACGTACATAAAATGTGTTAACTGGGTGCATGTAATCCTCGAGCGTACATATACTCCATCTTACTGCGTTGTATTTTTCTTGCAGAAAGCAACTGGGAAAGCAGAGCAGCATCCGAGTTCTGTGTTACAGGTTTAACACTAAGCAGAGCAGTAAGAAACTAACGAGCCCTTCGGTTTGTGGGCACATACAGGCACATATGTTGGATCAGAGGGGTGGCTTGGGCAGGTCTCAGCAAACAAAACTCTGGTTAGGAGCGATGGCTCGCTGCACAGCAAACGGTCAGCTGGCAGCAGCTGAGCCTAGAGGAGGAGAAGAAAAGGCAGGGCGGTCTGAAGTCAGCGCACAGCTGAATCTGGAGCCTTTCATCTCTGTTAAACCACATATCGTGGACCCTTCTGCAAAAAAAAAAATGCATGGACAAATTTGGTTTCTAAAACTGAAGTGAAGCATTGTTCCATTTCCTTGGAAAGCGTAGGTCACACATGTTTTTGCTGAAGAGAACTTGTACCAGAGTGAGTCAGTTGCTGGGTGGGGAGGAGGGGAGGATTAGCCAAAGCACAGCAGCAGGAGCGTATGAATTAATTATGTGTGCATTCAAATGCTGAATGAATATATTTATTTTAAATATAAACAGGAGTTGCATGCCGCTGACTCCTCTGCCTGGTAGCTGAGGCCTGAGGAAAGATGTAGCTGATTTCCACGCTCAGGAAGAGTCCACTGGCTGCCGCCCTCAAACGAGCGTGGGAATATCTAAGGGTAGTCAGGAAACTCTGCTCGGAGGCATCCCGCGGGGAGGGAATGGGTCACATTTCCACTAATCTGGACGAGATGGAAATAAAGACGAGTCAAATCTGATGACTGAAGTAGTGTAATGCGATCTGTCTCTTAAAATACTTTTCTGTCGTATCTTTACCATTTTTTTTTCTTTTCTCATGCTGTTTGGATTTGTTTCTAAAACACTGAATGCCATACTTACTCTTTTTTTAGCTCTCAATATGATAGGAAAGTCAGTACTCAGGTAATCACGTACTCAGTTTAAGCTGCTGAAAGTGGGGTAGTTTGTTCCTGTGACAATGGAGACTGGGGTCAGCCAGGTTTTCATGCCATCCCTCATAAGGCACCCCTTTATATTAGCATCTTTGTAGTATTGGTGATTACTCCTGTAATACTAGTTTCCCCAGAAGAGCTGCACTGTGAGCTAAGACGCTCTTTGCTGGCAGAGCCAAGCTTTTCACCAGGGTAAGGGTGGGAGGGAGAGGGAATGTTCCTGAGGGCCTGGCAATAGGTCAGTCCGGAGCATCTCTGACACAAATGGACAGAATGGTTAGGAGCAAGGATCCAGTGAGAATAGCCTGTTGCAGAAATTGCAGGAAGATGAAGAACGAGGACATAAAATTACAAAAGTAAGACTCTCTCTTGAGCTTTTGTAATGGGCTTCTTACATGCTGTGTATCTCGACTGCACAAGGCGTTTTTGTACTGTGTGCTGTGTTGTTAACCCTCTGGAGGCCACGGTTTTCTGTATTTGCTGTTATCCCATGATGTTTATTAGGCAGAAAATGTTGAAGGGTACGTGGAAATGATGTTCATAGGATAATTCAGGTTGGAAAGGTGCTCAGGAGATTTTCTAGGCCAACCTTGTATTCTAATCGGGGTCAGATGTAAGATCAGAGCAGGTTACTCAGGACTTTACCCAGATGGGTCTCAGGGGAATCAGAACAGCATCTTTGGGCAGCTTCTTCGTTGTGTGCCTGTCCTCACGGTGACAAAGTCGCTCCGACTTGGGTCCTGCGTGGTTCCCTTCAGTTCGTATGTGTCACTTCTGCGGCTGCTGATGTCCTAAACAGAAATATTTGCTCAAAAGCTTAATGTTATTCTCTGTTCTTTTTATCATTTTGTTTAGGAAACTACTCCAGACCACCAACATACACTGGCGTGCCCAACACAAGCTACAGTGGCCCAGGACCCGGCATGGGTATAAATGCCAACAGTCAGATGCATGGACAGGGGCCAAGCCAGCCTTGTAGTACCATGCCCCTGGGACGGATGCCATCAGCTGGGATGCAGAGCAGACCATTTCCTGGAAACATGAGCAGTATGACCCCCAATTCTCCTGGCATGTCTCAGCAGGGAGGCCCCGGGATGGGCCCACCCATGCCATCTGTGAACCGTAAGGCACAGGAGGCGGCTGCTGCAGTGATGCAGGCTGCTGCGAACTCCGCTCAGAGCAGGTATGCAACCAGGTGAAAGGAGTTGAAACGAGTGGCAGTGCTTTTCTTTATCATTTCTGAAGCAACAATGCTGTAGAGGTGCACACATACGCATTTATACATGTTCTGTCTGTGCCCCTGTCTCTGAGAGGAGATGGTGCGTGGGAAGAATATTTTCTTTAAATGCAAGGGGAAAGCATGCCATTGGATATTTGAGTTACACTCTCAAAAAGCAGCTGTGATGATGAAGATGAGAGCCACTTCCATTTTGGTTCTTGGCACTGTAGGCTTTAGGAAAACCCACAGGGCTGTGGTGACATTAGGAGCTGAAAACAAGCCCTGTACAACTTGAAACCCATGAGCTGGATATGTGTATTTGATCTTTGGTAGAGAGAGGGCCAGCACGTCCCTGGCAGCTTGCCCTTGCCAGGGAGTAAGGAAGCTTATGAAGCTGCCCATCAAGTCTTGTGCTAACTGCCCACGTGTGAGTGGCAGCCACGATGACAGTTCTCTTCTATGGGATGTTCCTGTTCCTAGGCAGGCATGCTGAGGGGAGCAGCTGGAGGGGAAAGGCAGAAGGAGGCATAAAATCAATGTGTAGTTATCTGGAGTTGATAACTGCCACCTATGCATCTGTATGAGAGAACCTGCAAATTCAGGATTTTGGAGGCTGGAGCCACTGTCTGGCTTCTTGTCTCCCCTTTGAGCAGCATAACTGCACACTGCCATTTGTGCGTGGATTTTGGCAAAGGCATTTTTCTGTCCATGGTTATTAAGATGACTGAGTACTTACAGTGAAATCATATTTTCTGGGAAATTTTCGGATGAAGTAATTTCCACATTTCCCTGGACTGAAATAATTCCTGCTGTATTTATTATCTTTTTTTTTTTTTTTTTTTTTTTTTTTTGTTAAAAGATGTTCCATTACATTTGAGAATTACACAAAGCTGGTTGCACTGTTCTGGTAAGCGAGTTTATGCGTGTGCATATCGAGCATCTTGCATTCATTTATGCATATGCATACACATGTGCACATACACACATACAGGTATTTATTATTCAAGACCAGTGTTTCTGGACACCAGAGTTGCTGTGATTCCAAGGCACAATGTAGAAACAAAAATAGCAAGTTAATGTGTCCCCCCTGTCTGTTGCTTTCTTGCTTTGTGAGTTTGGAAGGCAGGTGGCTTCTAGCGATAAGCAACAGCAAACTTCTAAAACAATAACAGTAAATTTAGTGTACTTCATGTTCTTCTTCTGAGAGACAGAACCACGCTCCTTTAAAATAGACCATGCTTCTGCAGATATTTGTGAACCAGCAGTCTCTTGCTTGTGGTGGGTGTTTTAACGGGCCTGTCTGGTCAGATTTACAGGAGTCTGCTTCTGGCTGCCTGGTTAGGCTGTAAGCTGATAGGTCAGGCAAGAAGGAATAAATGGGCCATCGCTGCAGCTGCAGGGACACTTTCTTTATAATCACATAATGAAAGGAAAAGGACATATTTGTTGGTGTTTGCAGCAAGACTTGGTTTGTAATAAGTACAAGGTATTTGGTTGTGATTCAGCTTACACTTCGGGCATAGTGTGTAGTGTTTGATCAAAAACTAGATTAACCCATCGCCACTCCTATCTCTCACACCTTCCTCCCAAGTCAGTTTTGTAGAACTGCTTTTGGATTCTAGCTTTGCCTGGGCAAAAATACACCATTTCGGAGCCTTTTCATCACAGAATGCTCATTCCAGTGATCCAGCACCTGTAGAGGAAATGCAGTCATCAAATACCTATTGCAAATACTGGCTATATATGGGGCCATTTATAAACTGCAAATTGAGCAAAACCTGTCACCCCCCTCAGATGCCACAAGGCTGCAAGCACACTGTTTTCCCCTCAATCTCAAGCCATCTGAAGGGGAGAAAGCACAATGGCTTCTGGCAATTCCTGCAAGTCCTCCTTCTCTTGTACATGGAAAGAAAGTACTTGTCAGTGATTCATATTTGTGATACCGAGCAAATCCAAAGAGGCTGTTCTTTTGTTCTGCTTTAGGCCACCATACATTAGGTCGCCTGCTTATCCCAGCCAGGCTAGGGCTGGCGGACACCCCATGATTTTGCCTCACAGCAGGGCTGTGCAAACATCATTCTCCTGACTTGTTAATGTTTTTGTCATTATGGTCTCAGCAGTGAGCCACTCCCCCAAAGTGTGATACCTTTCTGACATGATCTACTGCAGAAGTGATGACAGGATTTCTTAATGGGATTTTGAAGTTTTGAAATTTCTTTGAAGTTTTATTGCACTGTAATTGAGTGTGAACATCTTTGAAAAATTTCAGCCAGTAGCTGGAAGGATTTTTAAGAGCCTTAGGTATTCGGACCAAAACATGCCCTGAAATGTAGCTACTGTTTTTTCAGCAAAGTTCTTCCAACTATGATTTTGTAACCATGTTATAAGTTAAAACACAGGGAGAATGTATCTGCACGGATTTCTATCCTGTTGCTTGCTCACAACCTTGTCTAATTTCACTCGAGATTCATGTTTCATGGACTTCCCTGCCATCAGATTACTTCATTTATTACCTCCGTAGGAAATCTGTAATACCCAGATTACTGCTGCCTTCATGGTTATTAACAAGTTTTAATCACCAGTTTTCTATAGCTGCTTTTGTTTGTGTTGTGTTGGTTTTTTTTGTTTTTTTTTTTTTTTTTTTTGTTTTTTTTTGTTTTTTCTCTTTTCATTAATAACATCATTCATATATGTAAGTGCACATGAAAAAGTAAAAAAGCAAAACAAAAAACGAAAACAGAAGTCTTCTGGTTCTTCTGTTTAAAAGGCAAAAATCAGTGAAATGGGAGAAAACTTGCACCATGCTATTTTCTCTAATTGAAAAGACATCTACTGTTATATGCCAAAATGCTTGAATAATATCCAGGCTTTTTCTTTGTATGTCTTGAGTTGATAAGATTCAGCTGTGGAGTTCACAAACTGTTGGGTTTTCATTACCACAAAATACACCCCTCTATGTGGAATTAAGGGGAAAATGAAATGGTTGTGTCAGAGTCATGGTTACACAGCAGTATTTCTGTACAAGTTGGTGGTGATCCCCTTCAAGGTCAACTTGTTGAATCAGTAGCCAAGTATCAATAGGGGAGAGAAATTTATCTTCAGCTGCTAATCCACAGGATTTGTCCTTTACCAACTCAGGAGTCTCATTTAGACATAGAAAGCTGGTTTGCCTCTGCTTTGCCAAGCCACATTAAGCAGCTGTGTAAAATGAATTTAAATGGCATGCATCAGAATGAAATCACTTCCACTGGGGCAGAAAATCAATGTTAGTTAACAAGGGCTGGATGATCAAGATCTGAGTGTCAGCTGGTTATACCTAGGCATCATCATCAGCACAGACCACTACTCTGATTTAGGAAAGATAAAAATATGAAAATAGAAGCAGTGGATGTGGAAGATGGTAGGTTTACACCATGTGAGTTAGCCTTTGACCTCATCAGGAGATCAGCTCTATGTTAAGTTTGGATTGCTTCCTTCAGCCACAGAACACCTTTCTTGCAACCTAAAATTTTACAATGTACTAGCCTCCTGTGCACCCAGGCTAGCATTTCCCACATGAGATCTCACGTCAGGCTAAAAGAAAGAGAAGTCTTTCAGAGATCTCTTTGTTGGACCAGCAATATCTGTAGTTTCACACTGCCAAGGATGTTTAAGCATGGTCTGGGTAACAGTTTGCAACAGGCAACGCAAAATAACTCTCTAATACACTGTATTGTATTTCTGCTTATTTTCAAGAAGACAGTGTGAAGAAACTGCAAAATTTTGTTTTCCTTTTTGTGTCTTGGTTGCAACACACCTGTTGACTGATAGAGACTGTACTTTGAGGGCCTAATACATCCACTGAACTCCAAGCAAATACTTTTGTTAACTTCTGTTAGTGCTGCCCAGGACACCAGGGGCTGGTTCTGTTGTTGGAGGTCACAACTCAGTGGAGACCTCTAAAGACAAGATGGTTTCAAAACATTAAATCTTTTAGCACACTATAGTTTGTGCAACGATAGATATATTTATAGTGATATATAAGTATTTATGTGTGTACAGACCTGCAACGCAGTGATCCTTCAGTAAAATCAAGCATTTTAAACAAACAAGATAGCATTTTCTCTGCTAGTGGGGATGTGAAGGGCAGCAAATTTAGCCAGTATCTTCTCTAAACTCTAGCCAGTTATGAGTTCCTCAGTTTGTGGATGCCCATCTTGAAACTTCTGGGAACTGTGTGTTCACTGTGAGCTTTTATGTTTACTACAACAGTAAATGCGCAGTACAGACGTTAAGAGAATTGATTGTTAGTTTGACAAGTGAAGTCAATAGACGTTTCTGGAGCTACATGCTTGTCAACATCATGTTCAGTACGTCTCTGCCAGCAGGGAGTGTCATTCGGAGTATGTCTTAGCAGTTGAAGATGTGACTGTGGTATAATGGAAATGAAAAAGAAATGGTTGTGAAATAGCCATCTAATAACACTGTAAGCAGCGTGGCCTTAGGAAGACTTAATTCTGTACTAGCTGGCAGTAAAGTACACATCCAACTGGATGGGTAAGTGAGCCTTTTGCTGGTGCAACTACAGTTATCAATACCTGAACTAATTACTTTAAAATGAGTTTTGATGTGCCTACAAGAGGAGCAATCCTATCTTTGAATGCAGTGTTTCTGAACTCAGTGAATTCTATTTTAATATGCTTCTTGGGATTGCATGTTCCAATTTTGTAAATTAAAGCAATTTTTTTAAATATAGATTGAATGAATTTAGAATTCAATTTCATTGATTTTAGAGAAGACAATTTAGACATAGTAGTTTATTAAAGAGAGGAATTGGGATCCAGCTTAGCTATTTGCAACCTCTGGCCATTTTAAATCCTGGTGATCGGGTTGCTAACTCTAAGATGGATATTAACATTATTGTTCACTGTTCCCTATGCCACCTGAGAGATGGTGTTCAGTCTCTGTAGTAATCTATGGTGTTGCATTGCTTTGACATATTTTTAGGCACTTTAAAATGTGGTTCTGTCTAAACTGCTCAGCAGTTGGTTCACCATAATTTGAGCAAAGTGCATTACAAAAGGTGAGTAATCATAGATGATACATATATGTGTGTGCTTCCCGTGATTCTAAAACATAAAAACTCTGAAGTTCCCGTCCAGCTGCAGAGAAGTAGATTTTTTAACTTCCAGATTTTTAGTTCACTGGCAGCTTGACCTGACAAGTCCTCAGGAGCACTGAAGCCCTTAGAGTCTAGTACCACTAAGTAAGGCTTCTTGGAGCCACGGGGCTGGCTCTGACGTGAGTTGTTCCCCCAAATTCAGGGAAAACAAGGGCTGCAGGATCATACTAGCTGATCAATCTGCCCTTCAGTCACAGAACCCAAAACTTTCTATTCTGTGCTAGAATTTGGTATTAGGTGTATCAAGAGAGAAGTAAAGACATAAGTAAAGTCCTGGGGGACACTTGACAAGAGTGGCAATCTAGTGGCAGTCTTTCTAGGATTACTTTCTGCATTTTGTGTAAGGACACTGGAAGGACAGATTGCCTATGGATGTTAGTTCTTGCTGCTTATTTACTTGGCGAGGGGGGAAGCAAAGAGATTGGTAGAATAATCTAGCGCAGCAACCTGCCCACTGCCATCTTCTTAAGGCTCCTTACCCTTTGTGTAGGTCTTTGACAAGCTCCTTCAGCTTCAGTATAAAAAGGACTCCAAGGCCAATAGCCTCGAAACTTTTGGGAGAACCCCACATGCAGAGATCCCACAACCTGAGGAAAAAATATATAGTTGCTTTTAGTCTTACCCATGAGGAATGTGTGCAGTTGTATATGAATAGGTTTTACATCCATCCCTTTATAAAATGAAATCTTTAAAATATTTGTTTTATCATCTTAAGTTTATCAGATGTTTTTCCTTTCTAATGAAAAGGCATACTGTTTTGTCCATAGTTAATGGATAATTAAGCCCATAGCCATGCCAGGAGCCCATGACTGGCTCTCAGTACTTGTTCAGGACAGTGAGAGTACATACTACAGCCTCATCGTGGTGAGCTGAAAATAATATAGGTAAGTTTGTATTCAGTCCTCAAACTGATCTCAAAAAGCTGCAATGATATTAGAGGGTTTCTGTTGTACAGAGACAGTTAAAATTAGTGTAAATAAGATAAAAACATGTATTCTATATGTCTTCTTTACAGCCTGTGTGTGTATATATGCACACGCACGCTCGCACACATCCACAGCCTAACCTTCCATCAGCGTTTCTCTGCTGCTATGTATGTATAATTCATACTCCATGTCGCTGGTGCCAGCAAAGCACTTTTTCCATATTATTTTCTCCAACGGCAGGGTAATGCAGCACTGCTGATGGACTAGAAGGTACTGGTGAGGAAATATAGTAATGGACACGGTGCATTAAAATGTCAAAAGGAAAAAGATCAAGGCGAAAATTGCAAATAAATTTTTAAAAAAGAATAATATAAATAAAAAACAGAACTCTTTCAGATGTTTAACATCCTAGATCCTGTCAATTTCTATGCAGTATTTTCCAGTCTACCCTTTTTGATCTCGAAACTTTGAGTTTAAAATTCTAATTGTGATTTTAAAAAGCTGTAGTTATGTAGCAGGAAGACTTGAAGTGCTACAATAAAACTTCATGTCTTTAATCCCTGGAGAGAGCATGTATTTTCCATTGTTTTCCCTTTTCCTCTTAAGCTTGGAGGTGCTGTTCTCTGCTGGGAAGTGCGCTGGAGTGCAGGAAGGTTAAGTACTCATTCAAGTTTCTTTGCTTATTCAAACCAGGCTTCTTCTAGATGAAAGGCTGCCCACTGTGAAATCCCCAAAGTAAACGAGGCCAAGATAGGACTGGAAGCCATAATTGGAGCCAGCGCTGGGGTGCGTTATCTGTTGTCTTTGAAATAAGCCCCTGGCAGAAAGGCTCTTTCTGCCCAGTCTTTTAGTTAGCATTCACATGCAGTTACCGGGAAGGAATCACTCCTGTTCAAATTCAGCCCATTCCCAGTTCCCAAGCCTCAAGGTGTCGGGTTGTTTGCCCCCCATCCCACCCCTCCAAAGATCTCTTTAGGGATCCTGACAGATTTCATTGAAATAAGCCCTCCCTTGCTATCTGGTATTCTTTGAATATCCAAGCAATAAATTCCAGTCAGTGAAACTGCATTTTGGCTTCCAAAATAAAATAAAATAAAATAAAAAGGGTCCCTGTATAGTTTAATTGGATGAAGCACTGTTGCCTCTTGCCCGAAGTGACTGTATGGTGTTGCTGTGAGCTGAGAGCACCTCCTGCGCTTGCTCCACCTGGGGGTGGCTGCAGCAAGGGGTGGAATATTTTCTCTCTGTGTCAACTTTGTGTGTGATTTGAAGTCCAAATATTAATGATTCCTGTAACTGTAATTTCTAGGCCCATGCTTCTTCTGTCTTCACAAGAAACAGTCATTTAGATCAAGCTATGGGGGTTTTATTCTTTGTTTTTTTGAAAGGGCACTTCCTTTCCTCATGTTTTGCTTTGTGAAGCAGAACCATACTTGGATTGTTTCTGCAATGTATTAGGAGGGGTGAAGCATGACTTAGCTTGTATGCATTTACTATAGCAAAGGGGAAGCTGGAAACACTCTTTTCTGATTATTTTTTTTTAAATGAAGATGCATTTTGTAGATCGGCTCAAAATCGCTGATAAAATTGTGTAAGGATGGGAAGAAACTTTACGTGCTGAGCCAACCAAAGCCATTTCTTGTGGGAGACTGAGAGAAATATGTTTTTATCTGGAATTTTGTTTCACTAAAAGGTAAATCCATCATTTTGGAGCCCTGAATGTCACCATACTGCAGAGCTCATGCAGGCAACCAGTGATTTGGGGAGACGTTTTTTTCTATTTTGGTTACTCATCAATCAAGTAGACTGCTGTATGCTGTTCATGCCATTAGAGATTAACCACAGACCTCAAGAGTCCTACTCCTTCCCTCCTTTGGAAAGTAACAATTTGTAAATTGTGAAAGTGGGAGTATGTTGGGAAGGAAGGGTGATTTTCAGAATCACGAATGAGAATTTTCAGTCGTCTCAGAGCCGATTCTAATTTGATTATTATCATGTCAGGATTATTTTTGGCTTGATTTGGTTATTTAGGAGAGCTGTTGTCCTCTGTAGAAGTACTGTTTTGAAACAAAATAGCAGTGTAGGGCTCTAGTTTATTAACATTTTGCCTCTGAATCAGACGTTACTTAGAAATTCTGTACTTCAAAACATGATCTTCAGGGTATTAAGAATGGAGTACTTCATTAATTATTTTTTATATAAAAGTAAAGAATACAGGAGAACTTTAGGTCGAATGCTCATTCTTTGGTTGGCAAGAAATGCTTCAGGTGAGGAAACCAGATTTTCACTTTGTTTGTCTTTTTGTCTACTAGTTAAAATCACAGAACTAGTCAGAAGAAAACAGGAGAATAGCCATCTGTTTAATGGGACTCATGAAGAAAGCTAATGCCATGACTGCCATGTGTGATTTGGCACATATATTCTGCAAGTACAAGGCTGTGACTGAACAGTCTAGGGTTTTTGCAACAGAAAGTGAGAGACATAAAAAATGGTAGGCGGGTTTCAGGTTTTACAGTGGTTTTAAGGTTTTACGCTGTTTTACAATGGTGATCATTGAAAGAACATTAAATAATTTTTAGCAATGCTACCTTGGGAAATATGAATGGGAAGAGCCCTTCACTTCAGTAATAGAGCTCGGCTGGGGAGCATCTGTTCAAATTTGCCATACAAGTAACTTTGTAAGAATCATATTAAACAGTTAACAGCAGTAAGGTAGTGTTTTTTTATTATTATTTTATTTCTTGTTTCTTTTTTTTTTTTTTTATGAGAGCCACCATTTTCACTAACACATTAAATACCTGTTGCAGTTGTCACAGTAGGTTTCAGGCATCTTCTGAGCCAAAGATGAAGAAAAGAGCCAGCTGAAACTATGTTGACATATGCACCACACTGCTGTTGTGAAACTGTCTGGAGTGCCAAAATGCTGAGACTGATGGTAGTAGTGGTAGTAATAATATTGATAAACATGTAATAGCTCCAGGCTATTGGGCAAAGATAGGTAAGTGAAAATGTGTCTGCTGGGAAATCCCTTTGGAGAACTTCCTCTCCATGCTGCTGCACATGCACAGTTGTGTTCAGCGTGCTGTCAGCCAGATGACATTTACTATGAAAAGATACATTGAGGAGCTGGCATGAAATGATCAGGATTTTATTAGATTTTCAGCTGGTTGCCAGCACAGTGAGCTCAGTGGAGCTGAGTGGTGCTCAAAAGCAGTACGAGAATATGACTGAGCGTTGCAAGGATGAGGTGAGAGGCAGCAAGAGAATCACATCCCAAGATGAAAGAGCAGGGAGCACAGGAGTCAAGCCTCTCGGAGGTGGTGCCACACCAGAGGAGCCTGAATCGATGAAATACACAGTGTGTCCTTAGCTTCCTGTAGCTTTTTAGCACCACGCTTTGGTGACCTCCTAGCTATGAGTGTACTGGGAACAGACTCTTACCCACTTTCAAGTCATCATTCTGGGAGAGAGTTCATAGGGCCTTCCGACTTCTTAATAAAGCTATTTATAAACATGCACAAAAATAGAAGGTACATAGTGAGAGAGTCATATGAGTCATTCCTCACTTTGATATCAAGTCACACCGGGCTAAATCACCCTTCATGCCATTCTGATTCAGCTTGGCTGCATCATGCATAGAAGGCCTTTTTTTTTTTTCTTTTTTTTTTTTTTTTACTTTTTTTTTCTTTTTTTTTCTAGAAACACAGTTTCTGCATGCTTCTGCTTGCTGTACAGCATCCCTCTTTCACCCATCACACACTTGGGCTCAGAAATGCATCTCCTTTTAGTGCAGAGACATTCTATCTGAAGGGGACAGGTGCAAGCAGCTGCCTTGAGAGCTGCAGTTTAAATCCACATTGTCAGGCAGGTAGGCAGGGGTCACTAAGAGCAGAGCTTCGATGGGATTACAAGCCATTGGACTTGGCCTGCTTTTCAGTAGTCCTGTGTTTTCTGTCACACAGCATTATATTGCATTTATCTAGCAGAGGCTGCAATGACTACAGAGGACTTTGTTCTTATACAAATAAACTCAAGTGTGGAGGTCTTGCTACAATTGTAAGAATGCTGTTTAATAAAGGCATTTCAGGGAATCCCTGGGGGTTTGAAGACTGGCGACCAAATGCTGCAGTCACTGTGAAATTCAGACCAAAAAGACTAATTAACACAGAAGGAGCTCTATAAAAAAAAAATACTACTGTATTTCACTAAATATCCATCATGTCTTTCAGTCACACACCCTTATATCAATAGGATCAAATGAAGTTAAGGATTTGTTTCTGTGGGCTTGTGCTGTTTTCCTCATTGTATTCAACTACTTTCGTATTCTTCTGGCTGTATTTTAGACTCTTACTAATCTTGGATTTCTTCCTCAGTTTTCGTTATCTGTAAAATGGGATAGAGACATTTATTCTGATTTTAACTTGCATTCAGCAGTACAAATGTTGTGTAGCTGTATTGTTATTAGCATCAATATTCATGAATTACATATGCCTCTTCTGTTGCTCTTCCAGTGTTTGATGCGGTGTGACACTCTTATGTTTTATTGGGCTTTAAATAAGTGTCAAGAAAGGTAGCTTGTCAGGCAGATGTTTTCACTGCAAAAATGGTTAATGTGATGATAATAGCACATAAACAAACATACAGTTTTGTGGCTGCTTTTCTGAGGGGACTAAGCATCAAATCAGTCTGATAGGAGAAACTAATTTTTTAGTTCTTTTTCCCTCCTTGGCTGTTTCTTAGTGAAATATAAATAATGATGATGATGCTAAAGGCAAAAATATTTGCATAATCAGAAGAAAAGGAGTATATTTAGAAAAGCTATTTCTGCTATTCTTCCAAAAATGTATGCTATGCAATAATCTTTAGATCAGTCAGACCAAGAAGAGGCAGTTTACTTGGTCAGATTGCATGCAGTGGATTACAAGGTGATGTGCACTATCATATAATTATGATGCTAGAAAATTATTCCCCATTTTTAGCATTGCCTTTTAGGTCTTGTCATTGTACAGAACAGTCTGGTGTTCATTCTGTGTACCAGGTGTCAGCAGACAGACACACACACACACAGAGTACAAATCTGTATGATTTTTCATTTTTGTTTCATGGTGTTTTGTCAGTGTCATGTGCATTTCAGAGCCTTGGCCTCCCTTTTCACGCATGCACACACATAAGTATAAAATTCTCTTTCTCCTTCTAACCTGAAAAATGGATTTCATCAAAAGCCTCATGGCAGAGCTAACACCTGTCACATCACCAGCTTTCATGGCTGCTTTTCTAAAACTTTGTTATTGCAAGTGGTGAGCTTCCCTGCTGAACAAAGGGAGGAAATGGAAATCCAGGTTAGTACATTTATAGTAGCAGCTAACGAGAGAGGAAGATACTTAGCTTTCATATGTGGTATTTTGAATGTGTTTGTTTTATTTACATGGGAATTGCCTTTAATGCCTTTTTATAGCTTTTCAAGACAGTATTCAGATTTCGTGTGTGTTGGCCTTTGGTAACAGTGATGACTCACTGATGAACTTCCAGGCAGAGCAAAGCAAGCAACATTGCTTTTTATATTCCCTTGCTCTCTTCTCCCTCCTCCAGTTCTCCCCTATCCCCCGATGACAGAAATGGTTTCACTTCTCCAAGGAAGCTCATAATACAGCAAGAAGGAAAATCCATAACAAAAGAGCATATGTATCTGCATGCACATGTTTACGTGTCAATTCTCCAGGGAGAAAGCATTTGCAGGTCTCACTCCTGAATTACTCTCATTATAATAATCCATTTGGTGTCAAAGTATGACAGATTATAAGCGCTTAAGGCTAGTCCCAGCTCAAGACAGATTTAAATAAAGTACTTCTAGTTATTGTGCGGGTCAGTGTGTTTAAATAACAACCCCCCAAATCATACTTTGACATTTAAAAGAGAGAGGAAATATTGTCGTGCTGCAGACCTGGCACAGATAAGCACAGGGCAATTTGGTCAGTACACTGTGATTTGTGAGCGCAGCCTAACGCAGTCATTTTCACAGTTTGTAATCAAGTAGCCACCTTAGCAGTGTGTCAGCATTAAAAAAAAAATGTTCCTTTTAAAATGTTTACACAAATTACTCCCCGGAGATGCTACAGTGCATTCGTTGCAAAACCAATGTAGGTTAAAGATCTGGAGCGAGAATGGCAAACTCCCATGATCTTGTGGGCCTTTTTTTTTCCTTTCTTCTTTTTTTTTTTTTTCCCCCTCAGCAGCCAATTGCTCAGGTGGCCAGGTCACGATAAGAGGGTAATTTTTCAGGTCCAGTGCCTAGGGCTGGATAGCTGAGGGAAATCGCTGCCTTACACAGTACTGTGGAAAGCATCAGGCAGCACAATGCAGAGGCGTCCAAATAATCCTAGGTGCAAGCTTGTGGCTGCTGGGACAAGTGTGACTTGGTGGCGGCTCTTCCCGACCAGAGCTCATTCCTGCAGGTCTCCCTGGTGGTGTCCCCTGCCGGCCCATCACGGAGGCTGGGACAAGGATGGCGAGTTCACACCAGCCGCTCCCTGCCCCGGGAGCACCGCCAGCCTCGCAGAGACCGCAGCCGCTCCCTTCCCACCCCACATGGCCACGGAGACAACTGTGGGCCCCACACGCCTCCAACACCACTCCTGCCTTGTCACCTCTCTGTCCCATGCTGCCAGCCTGGAGCCTTGCGGCCGGCCCTTGGCAGCGCGCCCAAGCAGTGGAGCTGAGGGAAGGCCCCTCTCTTACAGCACCCTGCTTTTGAGGCTCCCCTGTGAATCCCTCCCATCCCCTGGGCAGACCTGGCTGAGAGGCCCCACGTCTGTATCTTGGATGTGTTTCCATACAGAAAGTTGAGTTTTCATTTCTTGTCCTTCTGAGAAAGGGAGGTCCATAGCTAAGCTGGACCTGCCTCCGGGCTCCATTTTGTAGTCAGTTGCCTGTTGAAATCTGAGGAAGATGACAATAAAATCCTTCATCAGATGGCAACTCTAAGGAGACGCTAAATCAGATACCAACAAGCGTTCAACACAAGGTGCTCAGTGCCACAGAGTGACTTCTGTGTGGCAGCTGGAGGCACCACACTAACCTACTGGTGATTTCGGGCCCAGTTAAAGAAAGGCATCCCGCTATGAGAGACACTGCTCAGCAGCTGCGATCACTTGTGTGCTTCTTTGTACTGTCAGTGCTCTTCTTTCTTTCTTACAATTTCGTTGTTGTGCTTTTTAACGATGACCAGATCTTGCATGTCATCCCCTCTTTACAAATACGTGGACTTCTGCATTAGCTCAGAAGTCACAATTAGATCTGGTGCTACTTGTTTTGCAGAGAAAATAGATTAAGTGCAGATTAAGCTTCGGGTAGATTGCAAATGAAGGAAAACAAAAAAGCAGAACACGACCTTCTTAAAAGGGAATGTTTTGAATTTGACCATTTTTATTTTGGACCTGATAGTATACCAGACCATCAGCAGCACAATGAAGATGACAGTGAAGGGCCACAGGGTCATTCAGGCTGGAAGGGACCTCAGGAAGTGTCTGGTCCAACCTCTTCCTCATTGCAGGCTCACCTGAGAGCTCAGGGCTTTATCCACTCAGGTCTTGAAAACCTCCAAGGACAGAGTCTGCATGACTTCTCTAGGCCACCTGATCCAATGCCAGACTTTTCACTGGGAAAAGGATTTGCTCTTAAGGGCCCTCTGTGAAAGTTACTCCAGTTTATCATTCTCTCCTTTACTGGGGAGGTGATATACTCTAGATGCAGCCTAGTGAGTGCTGCGTAAAGGAAGAAGATCAGTTCTCTTCACCTCTGGCTGTGCTCCTGGTCACACAGCCCAGGATGTTGCTGGCCCTCTTTGCTGCCAGGGCACACTGCTGGCTCATGCTCAGCTCCCTGTCTGCCAGCACCCCCAGGGCCTTTTCAGCAAAGCTGCTCACCCCCGTCAAGCCCCGGCCAGCATCGCTGCAGGGGGCTCTTCCTTGTGAGGTGTACCTGTCATCGTTGAATTTCATAAGGTTCCCGTCAGCCCATTCCTCCAGCCTCTCTAGGTCCCCCAGGGTGGCAGCCCTTTCTTCGAGCGTATCAACTGGCTCTGATGTTATGCAAGTGCTGTAAATTAGTAAATTCACAACAGAGTAGCAAGCAGATCCTACCCCCTTCCCATTTTTAATCTCATCTATTTGCAGAACACATGGACATCTTGTAACAGTAGAGCAGAAAGAAGAAATGTGTAGGCTTAAGTATGGTGTTTAAACTGATAGCATAATCCTAAATTTGTATTAGCCAGCTGCTTTTTCATCTAAATGGGGAAAAATAAATGATCTGGGATCACAGTATTAGAGAAGTTAGAGCTGGAAAATACCTGACAGGTCATCTAGCACATACATAATGCAGGATTTCTCTGACCATTACATCTTCTAATGTGTTGTGTTGTCTGTGTGCAAAAGGGTCAAGTACTGGGGTTTAGTTCACTCCCTTGGAGGATAGCCACATCTCACCATGAAGACATTTTTTATTATGCTCACGTAACTGTTTCTTAATTTCTTCCTATTATTCCTAATTATCACTTGTGTTATTCCTAAGCAACCCAGCCATTGGCGTTTATGTGGTAAATACTGTGAAGTCCTATATTTAATGGGGTTTGTTCAGCTATAGAATTCATAGCCAGTCAGTTGAATTTTTGCCATTAGATGTCACTACGTGTACAGCAAACAGTTTTTAATAGACTTCATTTTTGTTTAGCCTTCCAGAAAAATGGGGGAGGGAATTGAGAGGTGTAGGAGAGGGTCTGGTAGTATACTTTGAGATAACTACTTCTTAAATAGTGTGTTGGATATTCCTTTACTAAAAGCAGCACAGAAGGAAACATAAGATTTTTGACTTAACTCCAACAACCAACAGATGATGCTGTGACCTTAAGCATATATAAATATGTTTAGCAGCTGCTGTGTAACATATTTATAAGTGTTTAGTGACCTGGAGGTTAATCAAAATGAGTTTGGTGATCTCAGCTCAGTTCTTAATGGACTCCACTTCATATTATAGCACTGATGCAGCACAATTTGTCACAGTTGGCAGTCTTTACTCAAAGGAGGCCCACTGTGGAGTGAGAATTAAAGGCTGAAGTAATACCTGATTATTTCTCCCTAAAGAAACTTTCCATTCCAGGCCATCATAGAGCAGAATAATATGTGGAGGAACTCTGTACTGCACACTGCACCCAATCTCAGAATAATTTAATATTTACTTTTACAGGTTGTCGCCTTTCGAAGTTGCTGAATTAGCTCATGCATGCCCTGGTCAGTGCTGTGATAAGGAATGGGGGAAGAATGAAGTTGGGCAAGGGATGGTGCTGAGTCTTTTCTCTTGCTGGGGGCCCTTTCTAGAGATTGAGAGCCGTCTGCCTTCTAAGTGTGGCATTACATGGGAGGATGAAAGGGAAAGTCATTGCCTTGCCAGATGAAATTTCAGAATTAGGCTCTGCCATTCAGGTCTTTCAGGGTACGGAAGCAATTTTTTTTAGACTTTGGTTGTTTTCTTGCTGTCCTGGCCAAAGCAAGTATATTCCTTTTATTTAATTTCCACTCTGTCTAAACTGGAAATAGTTTCCTACTTCTTGATTTAGAGCTGTTGTACAGCAGTGTGCTTTCATGAGCTACAATTGAGATTGATGTCCATAGTGGGTAACATGAAATAGGTTGTACCTCAATTTGAGACAATGAACAGCCCCACAGCTTAGAAGATATACATGCTATAGGAAGTAATAGCGTTGAAATATTAGTAGGTCGAGACCAATTTCAGCTTACCTGCAAGGTACAAGTCTCCTGTGTATTTTTAAAGCAAATGAAGGACACTGGAGAGACAGATACCTGGAGAGACTTCTGTCTTTTCCAGAATCCCATCCTCACTCCATAAAAGAACCTTTCAAAATCTATTATTTCTTTTTTAAAACATAAAAATGCACTTGCACACTTTCTTCATCTGTGCTTATATCTTTTCCCAGTAATGGGAAGGAGCTCACTTATCCAGCATGGAAAGAACTTTTCAGTTCACTGCATTGGTTGAAATACAACAATTTTCAGCTAGAAAAGGGGGAGGGGTATAGGAAGATACAATATTTACATAAGAAAAGCTTGCTTGTATGACTGAAATCTTTTAAAGTTGTTGCCAAATGGTCCTCCTCTTCTCTTTTCCCTTTGTAATTTTCCCTTGGAGCATTGCACCACTGTGCATTTTAAATCTTTTCCCTCCACTACACATTACAAGCTTCATCAGGGAAATGACATTGTATGGCAGTTGTCTCCTTCATATCAAAAGAAAGACTTTGCCTCTTTGCAAGAGTGAAGAAAAGTTTGTCTTCAGAGAGCAAAGGACAAAACTGACTTGGAAAAAGATGCTTTATTTAGATAACACATTCTCTTTTCCTTTGAAGAAATTCACAATGTGCCAAGAAAAATTAGGCCAAATAGTGCTTTAATGGTCTTCCTTCTCTACCTCCTAAAGAAAAAAAAAATCCATTTCTACCAATTGTGTTAAGAACCTGCCTTGAGTTTGGGGAAGACGAGAAGCCATTGAAGTAATTCAGGGTTGTTGGTTTGGGGGGGATTGTCCATTTTGTTTGAATACTGTACAATAATGAACAGCAGAATTTATACCAAAACTGTGTCTTCCTACAACAACTTTCACTGCCTATTATTTAATAACATTAAATTGTTCTGGTTTTCTTTGGGGGGTGAAAAAAGCAGACAGGTACCAAAGCTATGGAAGGGGAAGGGGGGTGGGGTTGCTTCCTTTTTAATCTTACTTCTTTGAAAAACACCATAAATTCACAGGGGTACATTGAAGAAAGAGGTCTGAATTTTGTATTTTCCTATATAGGCTATGAGTATAAAAGTAAGTATATTTGTGCATGTCTTTTTATTTATGCATACAAATATATACATATAACTATATACTCATATAGGTATCATAAAACTATATCATCTTTAATGGTACCAAGAAAAGGTAGGTAATTGTATTGTGAATGAAAAGAGCAAAAGGCTATTTTTGAGGTTGAGTGAAGCATTGCATTGGATTACTCTGCTTACTTGGGTTTGATTATTTTCTTTCTTGCACCTCAGTTTCTCTAAACAGTTTGCGAAATCATTTTCAGGTGTACTTAGCTACCGAAGTTCTAAAAAGTATCTAAGGTTTAGTCTTCAAAAATATTTCATCTGAAATCTTCACATGTGAAGATGTGGAGAATTTCTTCCATTTTTCAGACAAACTTAAAGCTCTGTTATGATAGCATCATACAGATACATGATTAACTTTTTGGTTTTGAAAGGTTTCTTCCTTCAACAGTGCATTGTACGTACATAGTTTTTTGGAAGGTTGAACCTGAACAGCACAGACAAGATGGGTATTTTATTCAGTGCTGCAGTCAGGTCTGTGGTCATTTTAATGGCATTTGCTAAATGACTATGACTTTGGGCCCTAAATCAGTACCGGAAACAGGAACATCTGTTGTGTTATTAAGAAAAAACTCTGTTTTGAAGAAGAGAAGCAGGAATTTACATTTGTATGATTTCATTGGGACTTTTGTGAATGCCACTTCTGGTCATGAAGTTACACTCAAGATAACTTTTCATATGCAGTTGGTTTTCTCTCTTGAACCCTGAGACTGGCAGTGTTTACAGGAAACAAGGTGTGTTTGATAACATCAGATAAAGAGATCTGAAAGAGATTCTATGGCACCCATTTTTCTTCTGGTCATTTCATTGCGTTTTGAGCCATGGCAGGCAAGGATTTCTGTTAAATGGTCAAAACTTTCATTCACTCTGAAATTTTTATATACCAAACCTAGGTTCTAATTTTGACTCCTGATCACGTTGCTGTCTAGGGTAAATAATATGAGCTGTATTTTTGTGCTGATAGGTTGTGACATATAAAAACACCATATACATTTCTTGAAATTTATGTTCAGTCCAATTCTGTCTCAGATACACAGTGACTAATTCAAGACTAATAGCTCCCCATGTAGGTAAAATGAACTAATTGCGTGCCTTCTCCTTAGCTATTTGCAAACAATAGGAGATGTATTCTGTGACAAACCACAGTATCTTCAGCGATGAGGTGCGTAATGAGACTGTGTGTGTGTGCTTTTTCTTCTCGTAGGCAAGGCAATTTTCCTGCCATGAATCAAAGCGGTATTATGGGATCCAGCTCCCCCTACACGCAGCCGATGAACAACAGCTCTGGCTTGATGAACCCGCAGGCTCCTCCATACAGCATGGCACCTAACATGGTGAACAGTTCCACAGGTAATGGTGGGTAGCGTTTCAGGAGTGGCCTTCCTCCAAAAACTTGTTTAAAGGTACCAGCCCTGAGCTGATGGCAGAGGATAGCCTTCTTCATTCGATTCGCCCCTACCGGGGTAGTTTGGAGTGATTGGAAACTAGGCTAAGGTATTTGCGTTTTTTTGCACAGTAACTCATGCATTTTTCATGAAGTCCTTTCGCACAGCATGTAGATGAGTACAATGTTTTGAAAGTTATAGCAACACTCGGACCCAGTTTGACGTAGGTGTTGACTAGCAAGTATTATGTATATTTGTGTGTGTGTGTGTCTGCAAGAGGGGGAAGGAGAAAAGCCTCATCTCTGAAGAGGCTGCTGTTGCTTTTCAGTGTCTTGCTTCCTAAGATTGCAATTTGAGTTATTTAATGTGGTGCTGTTTTTTAAAAACAGAGATGTGCACCTGCTCTGACTTGAAGATGCTGTAAGTTGGGCACTTAAAATAATTGCTCTGTTCTGAAAATATAGGCCTTATTTTCTGTTTCCAAAATTCATATCACCATCTATAGAATTTCTTCACTTACTTATTTAAATATCAGTATATGAAATTTAATCATAGTTTCCTTCTGCAAACAAAGCATATTTAACGTAGATGTTGGATTTATCTGTCATATTGTGACTTGTGAATTCAGAATTATTTACAGATTTTTGTGCGTCTTCGAAGACAGGTGAATATACTGCTGTGCAAATACGCTTCATTGTCCTTATTCAGCTTCACGTCCTAACAATTATCTCCTATTGAGATCATACTTCAGTAAAGACCAATTCTTTGGTGAGGGAGGGTTCGGATGGAGTTTCAGTAACCCTAAGGTGGATCTTCCAGTCGTGGAGTTTCAGTGCATGCTTTACTGATTACATTAGCCTTTTTTGAAAATTAGTTTTTTAAAGTATTTTTGAAAGCTGAAGAGCTATGCTAAGGTGATTTGATTTCTTAGTTGTATGTGCTTCTACTTGGTTTATTTCTTTACAGATACCTTGTTACTTAAGTTGCGTATTGCCAAGAGCCTGTGTTTCAGTATCTTCCTCTCTGCACCATGTAGCCTGTTCCATTCCTTCATCCTTTGCCTCCTTCCCTGCCTTTCCTTCCTCTCAATTTCATATGCCTCTGCTTCTTAGGCAGAAAATGGCCCATGTGAAATTGTAGTGTCTAGTATGTCCAGAGGGCTTCTTTCCTGTGTTTAGGAGCTCCCAAGATACTTGAGGGTGTCTTACTTTTTCGAGAATATGATGTTACATCTTTGTTAGCAAAAGAAACTGAATAGAAGCTGTTAATCAGCAAGCTTTTTTTTTTTTTTTTTAATCTTAAAAAAAGAAAAAGAAAAAAAAAAGACCAAAAGGGCTTTTTTCAGTCTTGCTTGAAAGCCATTGGTTAGTCCAGACAGCACACTTGTACTGTCTGGATGAAGAGGGAAAAGCTATTGAAAAGACCATTAGATAATAGCTTGCTTTTCCCCCACCAGAGCTGTCCCAGGTAATATTATGTTTTGTTTGTGTAGTTATGTGTTTTGTCTGGCTTGCTGAAATAAAATTACTTCTGAGCATTGAAACTGTGCTATAAATTCTGTTTTGCTATTAGCAGAAGTAATTTTTCCCCCTTTTCCTTTGGCCCCCAGAGCTGCAAAAATAACCAACAGCAAACAGATGGCAGAGTGCCTTGCCTAAGAAGATTTATGTATTCCTAAGGAATAACCAGTTTAAAGGAAGATTCACAGAGGTTTTTTTGTTCAGATAATTCAGCCATTCGTTATTTCATACAGTGGAAATCTGTTCAATGCAAGGCCATTTATCCTAGCAGTCTTTTGTATGGGGTAGTCATACTCTTTTTATTGTGTTATGCATTCTGAAATATTGGATTTTTAATAATTTAAACATTTATCAGGGTTTTTTTTTCTGCCAGTGCATTTGTGAGGTTTTCTTTTGTTCCAGTTTTATTAATTCAAAGATTACCCAATAGAAAGTAAGTATGAGATGAACCGGAGGAGTTCAGTGCACCTCCTCTCCTCTGTGTGTGAGCAGACACGCATCTAGATTGCACTCTATTGCTTTACACGGCTGGCCTCCAACAGCACGGAGCGTGGCGGTGCAGAGGGGAAAAAAGAGAAAATGAGGCGTGGATACACTGCTGGGGGCACATGCGGTGGGAACGCTGCCATTGCCCATATGCTGACACGTCATTCTGCTTGGGTCAAAGAAATGAAGGGCTGAGCTTAAGACAAGTGTCAATACAGGACTTAAAATGATATTGTCTTGAGCCGGGGGAGCACTGCAGGCTCCGCTCTTGCCCATGCACTGCATTTGATGAGATGGAGAACATGCAGATGGTGCCTGCTTACAGGCCGAAAGCAGCATTATCTGTGACACAAAGACCAACGCTGCTATCTGGCTCTTTTTCCCACTAGTTTAAAGCCACAACAGCCAGGAAAAACAGGGTTCAGTCAGTGTGTAGGGCCAAAAAAAGCAACTCAGTAGCTGCTGGTGGAGTCAAGTGAGAGGGTTACCTTTCTGACATGCACTGAGCATGAACAACTGTTGTTTCAGTAACAGGCCAGTGAAAAAATAAGGTAAGCAACACGGAGAAGTTCATTTCTTGGTTTTCTGGGGTTTGAGAGTGCAATTACGTTGCCTGTTTTGGGGATGGAAGGTAGGTTTCGGTTTATTTGTTGTAATCAAATGCAGTCAGTTTTAGGTTTTGCTCTGTAAAACACAGGAAGATTGCAGATGCTGTTTGGAATTTACGTGGTTGTAGAGCTTCAGTACAGCTGAGTATAACACTTTTTGCCACCTGTTTTTATTAGTATTTATAACTCCTCATTACCAGTTGACCTTATTTTATTATTATTATTATTATTTAATTAATATCATTATCAAAAGGAATAGCGTGGTGCAGTTTAACATCCTGGTATTTCAGCAGTGACTGTGGATCAAAGAACACATCACCAGCTTTAGATGATGTAGAGCAGTTTAGGAACACAGAAATTATGAGATTAAAGCAGACGGATCCTTCTGATAGAGTATCCCATCCATAACAATACCAAAAGCTTCAAGAACAAGTGCCAGAATCCTCCCACAATTATGAAACAAGCTGCCATACAGAGAAATGGTATAAACTCCACTGTCCTCTTGTTATACAGGGGTTCACATTCTCATACATAATTTATATATTTTTCCCCTCTGTTTTTTTAAATTTGGGCTTTAAAAATATAATAAAAATATAATAAAAGGAAACTTGCAAAACCAACATCAATGAAATAACAAGTTCACGCTGCTAACCTTGGTAATTCTTGCGAAAATTAGCTTTAAAAAGAAGTAATATGGAGTTTGTATCTCATAGATTTCAATATTGTACTCGCACAGAGTGGCATCCAAAACCTCTTTTGGAGCATTCATACTGGCCATACCTCTGTTCTACCCAAACCTTTCATTTTTCTGGGTTTTGTTATTCCCAGTAAATTTTGAACATTGGAATACTTACAACATGAAGCTCTAAAAAAAGTAAAGGAATTAAAAGGACACTCTTAAAAACAGATACAACGTTTACATTTTTATATAAAATGTATTTTTGACTTTGTGTTTATTTGGCTGAACCCCTGATAGAAACAGCAATTATATTTATAAATGTGAAGCATTTTTTAGAAATCTAAATTGTTTTTCTCTGTTTTGCGGCTTGGTTGGTTTTCATTTTTCAGAAGAATGAAGAACTCCATTTATTTTCCTTTTTTTTTTCCCTGACACGTACCTCCATGTGAGCTATTCTATAATGCACATTTAAACACAGTTTTCAGAGGACACCAGTAGTTGGTAGCAGGTTAAATATCGCATCACCTGTAGCCCATACAGGCAATGACCATAATTTGGTGGTCACCGTGTAACTGTAAGCCAAGCCAGCTCTTACAGTACACGTACCCACATCCCAAAACTCATGCACTTGTCATCCCACAGTCCAGAGGGTTGGTAGGCAGAAAGGAGGGGTGGCGCTGACATCCTTGGCTGCCTGCACACCCATTTCACAACAAGGAGCCCGAGCATCATCGGCTGTGCTTCTACCCACAGGGGAATGGTCAGTTATGGCAGGATGTTAGGCAATGCTGTTCTGCTGTTGTCCCTGCTCTGTTGTGTTGTTTTTTTGGGGTATAAAAGCAGTGGGGATTCTTTTGCCAGCTCCATATGAGTCATAAATTCTCTGCTTTTTCTTTGTTTCTTTTTTTTTTGTGTTTTTTTTTTTTTTTTGGAGGGAGAGTGCTAGGGGCAGGAGGGAGGGAGAAATGTCTTACAAAGGATGTAATATTCTGTTTTGTAGAGCGTGATTTGTTATTGCACTAGCAATAAAGAGAAAAACAATGTTTGTGTATTGCTGCTCTTACAGTATTTCATCATCTTCTGGGACTGATAGTGCAGCCTTTAGCAAAAAAGAATACTTTGCTGCAGTTTCACTCTTGTCAATATATGCCTTTGAGTACATTAAATTCAGCGTGGAATAGTTAATTCAGGACCTTGACCCATACTTGCTTTTTGAAACCATTCTAGCTCTTAAATTCTTCTAATAAGCCAGAGGCTAGTACTTGAGACCTATTCACAGTATGCTACAGCACTTTTTAAGTCAAAATTTCCCTGTTATCCTCTTCTCTAGAATGTTTTATCTTTCGGTCTGTACTTCACACACAGAATTATTAGTACCTATGTAGAAAGAGAGCATGTCTTAATTTAGCACTTTTGTGACAATAACAGTATTTCACTGCTCAGAAAGGGTCAAAACAATGTTCTTGCTGTACTGCTTTGCTAAAAAGTGAAGGAGTGTCTGTTTGCAAATCACTGGAGAATACGTTTGCAAGAAGTTATGAAACAGCATTTCAACAGTGGATGGAAAAGTAGCTGTGGAAACATGTTAGGTAAAAGCTATAGGGAGACCTTACAGTTTGCTAGTAAAACCCTTGCAGTTCTCCTCTTTAGAATAGAAAGTGATGTAGATGAAGAAAATAATTTAGAACAGAAAGTGGAACAGATTTGTGAAGCCATATTAATTTCTTCATAATTGTCTCCAACTCCTGATAGAGACGAAATTATATATGCAAATACCACAAAACAAGAAATATGCAGTACACAAAATGAACTGGTGTTTTTACATTCCCAAACCTGAATAATACAGCCAGAATATGTGGTTCATTGCAGACCAGAGTCCCTTGCCCTTTACATGAGATGTTAATTGAAACCTCGCTGGAAGAGATTTTATAAAGGAGCTCTGATGGAAACAGGACTACCAGGAATGGGCAGAATTATGCTATTCTTTCACAATAGAAATACAATGTGCCAACCTAGATAACAGTGAGAGATCAACAGAGGATTTAGCCATGCAGAACGCTGGTGAAGAAGTGTCGTTAACTTTACTTTGTTTGACCTCTCCAAAATAGCTTGAGAGGAGAAGGGTCATTTTTGGCTTGCTTTTAACTAAAACTAAGATGTCTTTTTAGCACTTTCACAGCATGATATGTGTTAAAATGGATTTTGTATAACAGTTTTGCATCCCAGTTTGAAACCAGACTGTGGCATACATTTGACCATTTTGCTATGTACATTTAAAAAAAAATCTCTGAAAGAAAAGTAACTTTTTTTAAAACTGAAGAATTCAAAACTAAAATGTGTTAGGCTGCCATTCTTCACTCCATAATGGTCACAAGCTGCCCCAACTCTCCAAACAGTGTAAGGGCAAAATGCATACAAATCACATGCGTAGTGGATGCTGGCTTCCCAGTATAATATTGCTTGGCTGTTTTGTTGAGGTTTCACACACATACATAAAAATAACAGCATTTTTAGCTGATCCCAATAGATTTTCTCTGCAGCTGCATCACTTGAAAAAGGCTTTTTGTTCAATTCTTGAAGTCTTAAGTATTGCAAGTAAATTTTTTTTTTTTAAGCTCAATTATGATTTATGTGTTGTGATGACTTTAAGGGCTTGATTGGGCTACAAATGTGCTTTGAAAAAACAAGAAAATGTGCCCATGAAAAACACCAGCAGTTCAAAGCTGAATATTGAGCATACAGTTGTAAACTCACATGGCACATGGCTGGGTAGGTTTTTTTGGCAGACCCATAGTCTCAACCTGCAGTGATGCTAAAGATATTAGCAAATTAGCACTGCAAAGCTTGCCAGCGTATTCGCCAGAGTCCTGCTCATGCTCTCACTGCTGTAATTAAAACTAATTATTTTCTAAAACATAGTAATACATGAATATGTGCAATAATCATTTTGTAGTGGGCAATCTGTGAAGCATTTTTAAAGCTTCTTTTCCCCCTCCTCTCTTTGGCTTGCTACGCAGTGTGCCTGCTGCCTAGTGTGAGCCAGCATTGTCATTTTGCAGAGGCACACTAGGTCTGGTAATGATCACATTCTTATTTTTTTCCCCTTTTTTATTTTTTTTAAGCAACGATGCTTTGCTGATTCTTAAAATTTGTGAGCTTGGGATATGTATTTTTTCCTTTTTTCTTTCTTTATAGGTTATCCTAGCCTATGTTTTTCTTATCTCAGATCCTTCTTTGAAAGCAGGACATGAGGGGGAGAAAAAAGAGGGAGAGGGAGGGAAGATAATCCAGCCTTTCATAAATGCTGTGCACATGGTTTTCTGCAGGAAAAGAATCGCCTGGTGTCTTGCTGTTGTTCTTTGGTTATTTGCATTGATTCAATGTCATGGCACCTCCTAGCATCTGCTCTGCCCAGTATTTTCTCTGTATTTATCTGAATGTTTCTTCTTGCATCTTTCTAGAAATCCAGCAACCCAGCAGCTCTGCAGCAATAATACTATACTTAGCACTCACATCTTCAAATATATATTAAAAAAAAAAAACTTAAACTCCTCACACCCCTGGGAAGCAACTGTGTGCCATTATCAGGGAAAGACATTTGTGCGTTCATTATAGTCCCACCTCATTTTGGCAGGAGGGGGAAAGTTGACTGCTGTTTCTCAGAGCAGAGTTTGCAGCTTGTAATTCTGTAGTTAAAGCTCACAAGGCTGAGCAACTCGTCCTGAAGATAGTCGGGGCAGCAATTACCTGCTGGACGCCAGTCTTAATGCAGAAGCGCAATTGGGAAGTCCAGCCTTTTTCTCGGATTCAAAATTGAAAGTAAAATCTACGTCATTTTCGTCTCCGTTAGTCTGTTGCTAAAGGGAAAGTGCAGGAGTAACTGAGGTAGTCTGCTGGTCTGGTAAACTGTACTGGTAAAATGTCTTTGGGTAGCTGCAGACCAGCAGCGCCATGAGAAACAAATTTTCCTCCGTAAAGTGTTTTTTATCGTTGTTGTGTGGTGCTTGCATTCTCCCTTTGTTCTTTTTTCTTTTATTTCCTCGCTTTCCTTTTATTTCCTCACTCCCACTGAAGAGGTGTGCAGGTTTCCGGATGCTAGGATAAGAGGACGGAGGTGGGATAACCTCTGCTTCACGTGTGGCCACAGGCTGGCAGCAGGAAGCGTTTTTTTCCTACCGAGCCAAGCACAGTCATGCTTAACTGTTTCTCCTGTTTTCGATTAGCACCTATGGGTCTTGCAGATATGATGACACCCGGTGAGTCCAAACTACCCCTTCCTCTCAAAGCAGATGGCAAAGAAGAAGGAGCCCCTCAACCCGAGAGCAAGTCAAAGGTATTTACCACCTCCGCACGTGGTGTTGGTTCAGCCCGCAGGAGTCTGCTGTGTTGTCTCCATCTTCTGGTTTTGGCCTACCCACTTCTGTTCTCTCCTGCATGCCTTTCCATTCACGTGCAATCTCTTTGTTTGTTTCTTTTTTTTTTATTATTTCTTTTTTTTTTTTTCACTTCATTGTGTGGATCTGAAAGTTACTAGTTCTTACGGCATTTTAACTTGCGGGGGCAAAGCATCCCAAGCCAAAAGTTGCGTGGGGATTCGGCTGTGCCAGGTGGGTGGGGAAGAAGGGTCTTGCCTGGTTTTAATCCTTGCAGCCATTTTTCTCTGCCTTCAGTTATAGCTTCCTGTTTTGGCCGCCTCAGCAGCAGCAACATACTTTAATATTTTGCTTTCCTGCCTTATTTGATAAAATAAGGTGAACAGCTTGTGTTTTTTTTCTTTCTTTCATAAGGGGAAACCCATGCTTAGCATTCCATGTGAGCTTGAAATAAGCATGGTGGCTTAGTGACTTTAGCCAAGCATCCAGCAAACTTTCCAAATTATACTAATTAAGAATGTTGTTTTAATACTTTATATATATATATAAATATATTTATATATGTGTGTGTTTTCTGTATGTGTCTCTCTGTTTATATATATTTTATATATAAAAAATTGGTCAGTCTGTTAAACTGGATGTATTTTTTTTTGTTTTTAATAAAGTTTGCCCTGCCTTTGTCATATTATTTTTTTTTTATTCCTCTACCACAGGATAGCTACAGCTCTCAGGGTATTTCTCAGCCCCCAACCCCAGGCAACCTGCCAGTCCCTTCCCCAATGTCCCCAAGCTCTGCTAGCATCTCCTCATTTCATGGAGATGAAAGTGATAGCATTAGCAGCCCAGGCTGGCCAAAGACTCCATCAAGCCCTGTAAGTGGCTCTGGTTTTTTTGGTTTTTGTTTATTTTTTTGTAATTAATTATATTTTAATGCTTGCTTGTTTGTTTTATAAATTCCTTTTCTTCATTATTTATCCACTAAACAGTTTTCTTTCTTTATAACACTGGGTACAAATTCTGCTCTCGGACACATGACTGTAAGTTCCACTGCCTGGCTTCAGTGGGGCCCGAGCATGCTTATCCAAGGGCAAAATTTGTCCCAACGGTACTTTGAAATAAGAAAGAGTAAAATTGCGTGCATCATGCAAGTGTGCTGTCTGGTAATACAGCAGTTGTTGTGAAGAAAACATCCTGTTAATGCATCAGCTTCCAAGCATGCGGACTGTGTTGTTAAGGACAAATCCATTTCTGTTCCTGGGCCCAAACTCCTTCACACAACTGTCTTCACTCTGGTTGCTGCATTTGTCTTTGCTAGTGTTATTTGGGGCCGGGAGGAGGGAAGGGAGGAAATGGGGGGAAAAAAAAGATACGTGAAAGTTTGAATTGTAGACTTTGCACCACAAAAAAGCTGCCATGTATATTTTCAAAACATTTTATATTTTGAATTGTGGAAATACATGTATTAGGTTCTCAGGATATGATCTAAAACAAAATTGTTTCTGATTTGCTTCTTTCAATTATTTAGAAATAACCCAGATTGTGGGTAGAATAAAACTGGTGTGTGTATGTTCTTAGAAAACTATTTTTAGGTGAATAATGTTTAGTCATTCTCGTACAAGAAAAACCTGAGAGATATGCATGGAACTAAAAAAATAAATGTCATATATATATATATATGCACATAGAGCAATCTATGTGCATATATAGACATATATAGAAAAGAGAATGTTGACATAAGACTATATGGCCTATGGGAAGCAAATGTCTACTTGGCCATTTTTGCTTTTTGCGTTTTTTAATAGGAAAATGTATGTTGTTCTATTATTTTCTTTCTGCTAAAAATAATAATGATAATAGTTTCTCTGTAGAAAAATACTGCAATATTTTTTGAGAAATATAAAGTGTGTTTTTTTTCCAATGTTGATGTTCACTTAAAATAGCAACAATTCTTTGATAACAATTCAGTTTTCACAAAGTGATATGTTACAGAATATGTCTTAAAAACGGAGGAAGGCCAATTGGAGTAACAAAGGTCTACCCATCCAAAAGCCAGATGTGAATGCCCTGAGCAGAGGGGCAGCGTGGCATGAAATGCACCACCTCGATGTTTTGATGTTTATTTGGCAGCAACTTTGGGTCTCAGAAGGCAGCTGGTGTTACTTGTTCCCACAAAGTCTCATTCTTAACAGTGTTTCTAAGAGGGTAGTACCAAAACTGGGATTCGTTTTCTTTGTAATGGCGTTTTTAGGTAGGTTTTCTGGAGGAAAGCAAGAGAGCTATTGCATAGGCTGTCTGACCCATCAAGTCCTTCTGCAATGCATTCCTGAGCTCACTGTAAAAACTGCACAACGTATCCTAGAGCCATTGTGAAGATATGCAGAGTTTTCTTCCCTCACAAATATGGCAGAGTACAGTGCTGGGAAAAGTGAACAGAGAAATTTTGCGGTTTCGATGTAAAAGCTTCTCTTCTGAATGCCCTTCCCTTCAAGTGCTGCTACATCTTCAGCTTCAGCTAGGTTCTTGGTAGGGATAAATACAGTGCTTTGGAATGATGGAAAAACGAGTGCTGTAAATTAGCTGATCTCTTCTTACCTATGAAGGCCAGTGTATTGGATAACTTCATCGACTTCCAACAGCAGCCTGACATAGACTGGAAGATTGATCCAGGCGTTTTGTTACACTTGAAAACAGGCCAAATTTGTTCGTTAAATCCCAGAGCTGCTTCTTGGGCTACAACTTCTCCATTCCAGCAGAGGATAAAAGCAAAGGTGAATGGACTCACAACGTCCCTGTGATCCTACCAAGCGGATCCTCTCTTTCAGCAGTTCTGAATGGAACTGAGCCATAACAAAATGTAAAAGGAACTGTTTTGTGTTATGTTGTGTGGGCTCTTGAGGTGTATAGGTAAAAGGACATTTCTGCTCTGCTAATTTTACATGTAGCGTTCATCCCTGACAGTCTGAGAATCTTCAAATCCTTTAACAGATAATTTGAAAGCGGGTCTGCACTATGCAGGGTCACTCCGACACAAGGATTCTGTAGCCTCAGCATGCAAGGGTCTGTATTAGAGCTATACAACTTCAGTAGGGGATAGGTATTGAAAATAAAGTATGAGCTGAGGGAAATTTAATAGAGGAATTGGCTTTGGTATCCACATTCTTTGTTGGGGGTGGTTTTAATCACCCATTTAAACATAGCCAGCCATATCTGTAGAATGACTGGGAACTGAGGGCAGAATAGGATACCACCAAGTCAGTGAAGGTGTATGCTACGGGATTGCACCAGCATTCTTTTATCACCCAAATAATCAACAAACTTTACAAAATAAATGTTCACGATCTGTGTTCTTCCAGCATTGCCTGCTATGCCCTCACTTGAGCTAACAATCAGTTAATGGTATCATCTTGTAATAACCCCCTGTTTTCCAGGGGTTAACATTGACCTATAGGCAAATTTAGTCTTCCAGCTGAATGTGCCCATGTGGATCCAGAGTTTGTTTGTGTGTAGACTAGCTTGCACACATCTGTCATTTTTATATGTTTACATTTATAAAAAATAGAGAAGAGAAAAAGATCTTTACTCTTGAGGAATAGCATTTTTCCCTCCAGTGCATTCTTCTAAAGTTAACATTTCATTTTAGAAGAAAATTGCACCCATTTTACAAAGCCTGACAACCTGAAAGCTCACACAGTAAGAAACACTTCTTACCTTCTGTAAGCTGTGAAAAGTTTTCAGATTATACTGTCATTTTAGAGCCTGCTGCCACATTGCTGAAAAGCAACATTATTTGAGACATACAGTGGAAGAACCCAGAATGAAAAATTCTTAACTGGTCTCCATTCTGCTCTGAATCTGATTTGAAAGAGAGAATCTTAGTGCATAGAAAAATAAAATGTAAAACTGGGAAACCTGAACATTCTTAATAGTGAACTACCATAAAAGTGAAATAGAAACTTCTTTGTTGCCTTGTATGTTAAAATAAAAGGCCATACAAAATTTGCTGGGTAAAAGCTGGAATTTCCCACCTTGACTTGTATAGGAGTTCTCTAGCATCTTAGGTGTAAGATTAAAATTAATGCTAGTGCTGATGAACAGTAGAGTAACTTTGTTATTGCTGCAGTTTTAGAGGAGTAGCATCAGTTTATTCTGCTGTTCAAGACTGTGATCGTGTTTTCATTACGAAATCAAATTAGTAGCAATAGGCCTTGCCTACTGCCCACTTCCCACCCACCACCAAATAAATCCTTGACAAAGTATATTTGTTGAAAAGAGTTATACTGATTTACTGAAACACCCAAATACATGGCAAGTGATGCTTTGAGTAAAGTGTTTGCCATTACAGAGTCAGTTTGTGTTTCCATTGCATAATCAAAATCTGCAGGACTCATGTCAGAAAACTTTCCTGCCAGCCTCTTAGAGTTCAGCCTCGACGCTGGCATCACAGGATCTGTAACACAACTGAATCTGATTCAGGAGTGTGTCTTATTTCTAAGTGAAGAAGGTAGTAGTGTCTCTCTGTAGGAAGGACTACTGCAAAGGAGGCAGAAAACCTTACAGGAGGCTATTTATTTAATTAAAAGGAATATCCATTCACTGGAAAGAACAGCAATGGCTCATGGAACTGCTGGGTCACCCCCTCCTGGCTTCGTGTTCCCTTTCTCCTGGCTCCCCTCCAGTATTGCCAAGTTTCAGCTGGAGAGAGATACAGAGCCTGTCATATTTTCCAGGCTAATGTGCAAGATGAATGGTGGCAGTGCTTTTAGAGTCCTTGGCAGTTGGATGCTGCCACACCACATCTTTCATGGTGTGGAGCGCCAGCCCTCACCAGCGCTGTGTGGGGACGAGGACAAGTGGGTGGCTCTGTAGCACCCGTGAGGTACGTCCAGGGTCTCGTTTAGAAGTGTTCGACTAGAAATAAGGTACTGATTACTTCAGAGTACTACTGTCTCCTGTTCAAAGTAAGGGAAGGCAAAGAAGGGAAAGAGTGATTGACTAGATGATTTTGAAGTGTCTACTGCAATCAACAACCAAGATTAGGATTTTGCTACATAGATAGAAAGCGTATGTTTCCCTTCATGTGTTTGGCTCCTTTCCCAAAGCTTCATATCAATCTTTCTCTCTTGTGTTTAATTCTGGGCCACTCCATCTCGCAGTGCTGAGCAGATCTCTTCACCCTGTGCGAGCAGGAGGGTCTTCCTGCAGTACCAACAGCCCCTCCCCGTCGTCTGACCAGAGGCACCTCAGTGCCTGGTCCATCCACATGTGGCACAAAGCCCAGCTCGCAGATGGAAAAAGAAGATCTGGTGAGAAGATCTGTGTTCCAGCCCCTGTGGCAGCCTCAGTGCTTTCTGCCATCTCTAGATTGAGAAGAAAAGGACATCAGGATAGCATGAGCTTTTGTTAGCTGTAAAGCCACAACAGCAGCAGCAGAAGGGCTTCACTCCTGCACTTCTGCCACATATGAAAGTATTCTGCTCTTTCCACCTCTTTCAGTTTTCCTGTGGCTCATCTCTGATTGCTCTGAATCCTGCTTTTCCCCAGGTCATAATACACACTCTTCTTCTCTAGGCAGGTCATATGAAATGACCATCTTCTGTCCTCATTCAAGAGTGGAGAGTAGTAGCCACTCATGAGCATTACTGGCTCAGGCAGCTAATTCACAATTCACAGCGAGTTTTGCCACCAATCTCCTTGTACTGTAGGCATTCATCTTTCTGTTGACCAGCAGTGGTGTGAACAGACATAAAGCATTGCCATTTATGACTCTAAATCGAGTACAATCCCTAGTGTACTAGATTGCCATAATTCATGCTTTAGGATATTCTTCTGCATTTCCTGTTCTGGTGGAAGACTTTTAGGTTTTCTAGCCACTCTTTGGGTAGAAAGGCAGAGTGTTCATTTCATTCGTTTTTAGGATTAAGATAAGTTGAGTGGGACAAGTTTGTTTTATTTTGCCCAAATCACTGCTTGCAAAGCACTTTAAGATAAGTGGACGTGAAGGACTATGTGAGAACTACCTGTTATTAAAATGAAATGAGGCAACATCAGAAACTTGCCTTCTGGGATCCAAAGTTCAGATCAGTGAAAGAAACATGAAAATGGGGAGTTTGGGCCCTTTTAATTAAAAAGCTGAATTTTCAGTATATGGACAGAATGTACTGTTTGTGCCTGAACTAGTAGCCTTCATTCCTGACTGTTGTGTGATAGCTTTAGTTTGTTTGACATCTTCTCTTTTTCAATGTTGTGAGTTTCTTACTTTCTTTTCCCTCCCCCTCCCACCCTTCCCCCAACTTTTTTTTTTCTTTTTGCAATTCAGAAATCAAGTTCCTCTACCACAACTGGAGAGAAGATCACAAAAGTCTATGAACTAGGAAACGAACCAGAGCGCAAGATGTGGGTAGACCGGTACCTCACATTCATGGAGGAGAGGGGCACACCTGTGGCCAGTCTGCCAGCTGTGGGCAAGAAGCCCTTGGACCTGTTCAGGCTGTACGTCTGTGTCAAAGAGATTGGAGGTTTAGCACAGGTGAGAAGTGCTTAAAAGTCAACCTTCTGAAGAGGCAATACATAATTTTCCAGAATATTTCCTGCTGGTTACACAACTTCATTCTCAGCCCTGACAATAGAGTTGAAGTAGAGTTTCAACATATTAACGCTTTTCTATTTGTCTGGAGTTCATCTTTGGCTGCATAATTGCTCTAAAAGCCTACTGTTTGAATCAAAATTGACCAGCTCTGTAGACAGATGAAGCTGTTGCCTGTTCAGGGTCCCTGTTCAGGGGAATCCGGTAGTGCTGCTAAGAAAACAGAAGAGAAAAAGGCCATTGCATCAAAGTCACATGTAACAAAACAGATGATAGAGCTGAAAGGAATTCAGCTGAAAGAAAAAGGAGATTTTGAAATCCATCCTTCCCAGATAGGTATGCTGCCTCTGGGACAAATCAGTTCATTTCTCCAGAAAAGTGGCAGAGAGATTCTTGAAAATCGTCCTTCTTCCCAAATCTTTCATCTCCAATTGTCTCTACACAGTACAATTGTGTCTTAAGCAGAGACTGTGCTCTCCTTGTGTTTGGAAAGCACTTTCAGGATATTTAGATTTGCCTTACAAGCGTAATCATTACAAAGAAAAGGTGATTTACTTAATTGAGAGAAAGGAAAAGGAAAATAGGAAGAGCTGAAAACAAAAAAGTGCAATGTTAGAATACAGATTATACAAATTTCTCTGGCCTTGTTCTTCCTGCTGAGCTTATTTGGTGTGCCACAGATGGGAGAAACTTTCGTTTGTGTTCTCACCAGTTAACTGGAACTCTGGCAAAAGGATATGTGGAAATAACGTACGTAAGGTTCTATATAATTGACCACCACAGAGCAAAACTAAATGTTTTTTGACTAGCACCATCAAAAGGGAAAGCAGGAGTAGATGGTCAGCATTTGCAGACTTAGCTTTTGTATTTGATATTATCTGCCCTTTCCTGATGCTTACTAAACATCCTTTGCATCTACAGGATCAGTCTGGCTAGATGCTAGAAGCTACTTGTGAAATGCTGAGACCCGTAATTTCTGTGGATTTAAAAATGTCTGTGGATGTTCAGTGCTTTGCAAGACTAGGTCTTAAAGACAGGTGTATAGATAAATATCTGTGTAGTATTTAATGGTATATATATGTATATATAATTTTACACTAATTATAAAATATTAAGTCAAAAATATGGAAATCAAATTAGATCATCAGAAAGAGAGTACATCTTAATGATTTATCTGGTTAGTTCAGGAAAGAAACTTCCAACATCAATTAGTACCATTTTTACTGCTGTGTTTAATGGTACACTTCACAACACAGGACCTGACTACTGAATTAGATCATTGGCCCTTCAAGTCCAGAAATGCTAGCTATTGCTGTTACTAGAGGAAGGCAGAGAAACCTAATATAGTTCACCTTGCCAGTTGTTAAATGCTATATATGGGTAAGAGATGGTATCCTGACATTTTTAGTGATCAGCTCATGCCCCCCAGCATCATAAAGATTTGATTACTTTTAGCTCAGAAACTTTATTACAGGTAAATCGTATCATGCAGCTGCTCTGCCTCGTACCGCGAGATTGCGCCCGTAGCCTGACTCGGTATCAAAAATAAAGCAAGGGGGACACATGGGATGTTCTGGAGAATTGTTAATGTTTGCTTATCACATGGAAATGTATTTTATTTTGAGACACTCAGTGTTAATTTGCAATGATAGACATTATGCATTGCCAAAGAATAGATGCTGTTCACTTAGCCTGATTTTTGAAGGATCTTGAGTTACAAATTTGTGTGCTTCAGTACTGATAAGAATTGACATTGAAAGTAAAGGCTTCTGTTTTTGCTGGTATGCCCACATGAATGATCACCGTGTTTATCTGTTCGGGCCTACTGAGAGGCAAAGTGCTTTGCTTGATGAGATTTATTTAAATGCATCCGAGTGATGTTCTTCTAAAAAGTTGTTGCTCCAGCTGCTACGCTCTGCATCTCCTGATTCTGCCCAGAAAGTGACAGGGAACGTAGCTGAGCAGCAGCAGTACATGTTCTCTGAATACGTGCAGCTGATGGGGTCCCAACATGAACAGACCAGCTGCTGGCAGTCTTCTTTTAAATGCCAGTACAGTGGGCATTTAGGCATGAATGTTCCTGTTTGCATTATACAATGTGTTCATTACGTACCACTTAGCTGTAAGTCAGTAGGCACAAAGGGCTGTGTAACTGGATTTCAGGCCTCAGCAGGGGCAGTTTATGAAAATCTCTTCTCCTTTAACTCCTGAGTTCCTGCAGGATCTACCAGAGAAATAAAAACACTTCATACAGCCATGCCAACCTGCCTACTATTAATGCTATCCCCAAAATATCTTCGCTGACTGGCAGCAATTATGATGTTATTAAACACAGAGAGAAATGTAAGAAACATTTCTTCTGCTGGCATAAAGGCACGAGAACAGTATGGCTAATGATAACCATTGTAACTAGAAAAGTAAAGCTGGAATCAGAAAATCTCAGGCCTCAGGGCAAGTACAAGGCCTCAGGGCAAGTACAAGGTATCGTGGCATGCAAGAATCAGGATTCTTCCCCAGCATCAGCCCAGATGCTCAGATGTTCATAGCCCTTTTATTTCAGTGCTGTCTCCCCTCCTAGGATCATACCTAGCAATTGCACAACTGGCTGAATGAACTTTGGGGCATCAGGTGTTACAGCAAAATACTCTGCTATGACTGGTACAGCTGAGTGAGCCAGTGGCATCATCCAGGATGACAAATGAACTGAGCTGTTACTGCAGATCAGCTGTGTTTGAAGAACTCAGGAACAGATTCTTCGGATATTCTCAGCCTTGCACTGCAAACAAGGCTCGCAGTGGAGCTGTGCAGTCAGCAATGTAATACAGGGTACTGCCGGGCTAGTCCTGCGTGTTTGAAGTCTGCCTTAATTAATGAAGGGGCCTCACTTCACTCTGCCTCTCATCTAGCTAAAGGATCATTGATCTGTCCCTGCAAGATGCCCTAAAGTGAAAGGACTCGAGCCAGGAATTACAGGCTAAACTGTCTGGCAGCTGGTGGCTAGTTTGGAGAGAAAAAATATTTTTCATATCGGTGCTCAAACACTTAAATTGCAGAATAGCGCTGTTATTGCTTTTTAAATTAGTTTTTAGAAGCTGCTTTTTAATTAGAATGGGGTGGGTGTGGGTGGGTGTCAGAGCAAGAGTGAGCGTGCATTTGCTGGGAGATAAATTGCTAACTGAAGAGCACAGGCCCTGGAAGAGTGCAAGGCATTTAAAAGATGCACCATGCAGAAGACTCTCAACAAGCAAAGCTTTTTATGTAGCTATCAGCAGGTTCCTTAATGGTTTTATAACTGTAAATGCTGTCTATGCATTACTTCGTGTGGGAGTAATGAGCATTAGTTAGAAGAGGAAAATAATAATAATAAAAAAAAAAAGTAAACCAAGACATTAAGTACTTTTTTTTTTTCTTTTGTCTCCTGACTTTTAAACAAACCAGTCTGCTGCAAACCAATGATTCTGCCATTTCTTGTGCTAGGTTAATAAAAACAAGAAGTGGCGTGAGCTGGCAACAACATTGAACGTTGGCACTTCGAGCAGTGCAGCCAGCTCCCTGAAAAAACAATACATTCAGTACCTGTTTGCCTTCGAGTGCAAGATCGAGCGAGGGGAGGAGCCCCCTCCAGAAGTCTTCAGCACCGGAGATACCAAGAAACAACCTAAGATTCAGCCGCCATCTCCTGGTAAGTAGGAAAAACTGCAGCCTCTTACACAACCATTTTTAAATGCGCAAGATATTCACTAGGTTGCAGTTTTTATATTTAGAAGCATGTCTTGCTAATATTAGACAAACTGCGAGGATAAATATGTTGTTGGCATCTTGTTTTCCAACTTGAACCGGCTCCTGAGTTGAGTCAGATTTAACTCTGAGGAGCCATCCACGGTTATGTATCTAGTCTTTGCTCAAGGTGCATGTACCATCATATGTCTAAGATTCAAAGAGTTAAGCTGTTCCAGGAAAAACAATAGCATTCTGCGGGGACATGCTCGTGCTGTAAGACACGAGGCAGCCAGCCCCAGGAGGAGTTTCCATTTATCTAAAGATGAGGCCCTCCTGCCTGCACCTTCCTTGCTGTGGCTCTGAAGCTGCATTTTCAGCGTGGCTGTTGCTCGGTAAAACTTCAGTTGGAGGCAGGATGGCAGATGCTGGGCTAATGAGTGGATCTCAGATGGTTGCTCTGATGTGGCTCGCCTTGAATGTGTGGCAGATGGAGGGAGCTGAGAGTATGGTGTATCCCCACGGCCAGACATTGTAGTCTGGAGGCACGCTGTCTATTCTGTTGTTGTTAATCCTGCATGTCAGATAAGTTGTTAGCATCACCATTTTTATCTTCTCTGAAAAATCAGAACGTGAATTGATTGATTTGGGCCATTCTTTTTGCGTGTACAGTGTGGTTTCTTTCTAAATGAATTTAACTTGAGACTTGCAAGATTTGATAGTCATGATTGATATTCAACACAGGAAAATTCTTTAGCAGTGACATTTTAAGTATATAGGAAAAGGTGTTGTAAGTATTAGTCTATTAAGTTGGCTTCTGAAAAATTTTCCTGTGATTTGCTGGTTATTAGACTTTTCTGAGCAACAAAATAATTTTGCTAATACCAGCTTTCACATTTACTGCTAGGTAGACCGCCTTCTGTTATTGCCAAGAGAACATAATTCTGCAATGTTGATAGCAGTTCCGTATGTTAGAAGGCAATATTGGAAAAGTATTTAATGACTTAATTTCTGTTATTTCGGTTCACTGGCTGAAAATGGGAGGTGGAGAGTGGGGGACCCAGCAAGCTCTTGAGGTATTTTGCTGGCTGTATCGCCCCAGTTGGAAAACTCCTATCATGGATACCACAAAATTTGCAAAAACCTTTATCATCATATAACACAGTTCTGGCCTTTACAAGATCATTTCATATGATAGTGCTTTGTCACTACAGAAGAAGATAAGGCAATAAAGCTTAAATCTTTTTCAGCATGATGTATTTGGTTTAAGGATTTGGGGCAGTGTTTAGTGTTAAACACTCCTAGATACGTCTCCTTGTGTAATACTTAATAGTGTAATAAAAATTAAAAATTAAAGTGTAATAGTTCCACTTTCTCATTAATACCTACAGTTATCAGGTACCTCAGTGTTGATAATTTAATATAGAAGATAACTAGATGACTTTGCAAGGTAATTTCAGAATGTGAAGAAAAACACGTAGTACAAGAGGTAAAGCCTATAGTCCAAATGTTTATCAGTCTGAAATGAGCATAGCAAGTCCAGAGTGTGCCCCACTGCAAAAATTATAAGATGTTGCATTTGCCTCTCATTCCCAAGAAGGCTGGTAAGGGGAGTGAAACTGTTTAGACTTGCTAAGGAGTGTCAGGAGGAAATTAATCTCTTTCTAAAACTAAGAAGCAGTACTAAAAATGAAAGGGTATTATGCTTTGCTGTCTCCTCCCTTGCCCGTCCCCCTCCAACACTGCGCTCAGCAGTTTGTTCGGGGACAATTCCCGTGAATCGGTTGAACTTTGAGATGAAGAATCCTTATTTAAATACGTAGACTGGAAACAAAGGAACAGAAACACCAGACGTACCATTTTTACAGCGTCCTTTTGTATCACGATGCCACAGATTAAAATGATAAAGTCCAAGTTTAAATTTATCATAACATTCAAGGAAGCTGCCTATGAGGAGAACTGAAACTATTTTTCTAAGATAAAAACACAGCAGGACATAGAGACTGGAAGAGGGGGAAGCAAGCAAAGATCTCAAGGTTTGTTTTGTTGGCTAGAAAAGAACTCGTGTCACTGAATGGACTGCACTTCTGTACGCAGAAAGGCTTTCCCAGTGTGTATCAGCTTTAGTACATGAAATCCCGCTGAGGTATAGATGCTGCAGAGTGCAAGCCTGTTCTTTTTAATAGTCAGCTTTTTTTTTCTCACTCCTTTTTCTTTGGTTTATACCAACATTAACATTTTAACTGCACAAAAGAAGTAGAGTTGTGGATGTACTTTAGATAATCTGTTACTCTTTGGCATTCAGAGGGAGCAGGAGCCCGGTACAACATGGAACAGCAGCCTCGTAAGGTCCTCCTTTTAACCATTAGCCTCTGTTGTGCAGTTAGCTCAGTGCAGGCAGAACCACTTTGAAGCAGACACCATTTGCATAGAAGTAGTTGGCAGCATTAGTGCTTGGGTAATTTGATAAAAAAAGCAGGGGGATTTGTCTCAGAGAGGGGGTGTTGTACTTTGTCCATGAGAAGCAGTACAAAAACCATAGGAAGCAGAGCCCAGCGGAAGAACCTGGTCGGGAAAAGGTTGTGATGTGCAAGGCAAATCTGGGGGACTGCGATGCAGCAGTGTGGGTTCGTGTGTTAGTCCATTTGCTTGTATTTGGGAATTCCCATCACTTTTGGTTTTTACATCATTAACTCTAATAAGGTAATGATATGTAAAGGAGAGAATAGTTTAGTGCTGTGTACAGTGCAATTCAGGGTAGTGTCAGCAATTATATGAAGTTGAAAAAGGGAGTCGGAGTAGCCAGCGTTTGCACTGTACCCAAGGCAGTAGTGATAGGATTAGCTGCCTATTGTAATAAACGTCCTGGCTCCATAGTACTGTTGGATCCTCTTCTGTCCTTTCAGAAAACTGCCAGGCAGAGGTGGGGGCCTGAAGGTCTTGCAGTGTGTCTTGCACTGCTCCGAGGCTGTGCAAGCTGGAGATGTGCTTGTGGTAGGCTGAGACCTTGATATCACGCTTTGGGTCTGTCGGGGTGAGGTAGTACCACCGTGGTGGACACCACCAGCAGATGCCTAATGCCAGGCTAGCTATTAGAGGACTCCTGCTGGCCCTGTGTCCTGGCTGTTGTGTCTGTGCCAAGGTCCATGCCAACTGTTGGGTGTTATTTTGCTGTGCAGGCATTCCTTTGGAGAGAAAGGCACCGTAGGCCTTCGTAAGCATCCTTCTGGGGCTCCAGTACTTTCCAGAAGTGGGTACAAAGACAAAATGCGCTTCCCATCATGAACATTTGATAGTTTTGACCCAAATGGACAAATCCAGTGGCAAGTCCTGAACTGAAAGATTCCCTGGCAGCGGAGAAGCAGGCCCTGGGGAGAGGGACAGCGGGGGGGACGCGGCGCGACGCAGCCCTTCAGTGAGTGCCCCCGGAACCAAACCCATCCCTCTTCGGCGGCGGGTGGCCGACCGCCCTGCTGTTATTAGCGGGCAGGTGATGCCACGCAGCGTGCCACCAGGCCAGCCGAGGAATCCCCATGGAAGACAGATGGGCGAGGGATCGGAGGACATGGGGGCAGGCAGAGGTGCCCCCACGCCCCGCCGGGGGGGCCCAGCCGCAGCCAGCGGCCCCCAGCCCGGCCAAACTGGGGCACGGGGCTCGTGCTGTGTGAATTATCTTCCCAGCGTGGCGGCTGGCTGCTCGCTCTGAAGTATGCGAATGTGCTTAACCTTCAGTAACCTTCCCATTGTTTACTTTAGAGTATACATTTGTAGCTTCTGGCAAAAGGTAGGGATATCCTAGAGAGCGCGTCAGGCCTCCTATTAATGGTGTTTCAAGAGGTTGAATTCTTTTTTTTTTTTTCCTGGAGGGAAAAAATTGCTGGCAAGAGAAATCTTTTTTATATATTTATTTTTTTAACTGCGTCTTTCTGGTAAATCAAGGGTCTTTCCTGAAAGCAGCCCGTGCTGCCATTCAGGCTTTGCAAGGAAAAAGCTGTGGCAGTCCTGCAATTCTGTGCTGCCGTTGAGTGAACTGCGGGAAGAGTTTGTAGGACTTCACTTCTCACTAACAGAAATGCTCCTTTTATTTCCTTTTGGATGGATTTTAAATTCCTAAAAGCATACTCTTACAGATCTGCTATGACACTTGAGAGAGAAGCATCACTTAGACATGGACGTGAGATGAAGAATTCATTAGCTATGTATACATAGGTTTTTTTCCTGGACGTCCACAAGTCAGCTGCAGTCATGTACACAGAGATTACCTATTCTAAAAGAACATTAGTGTTTGTCTTCCTTATTCATTCTTTGCTTAGTACTGAAGCTTAGAAAGCACTTTAAAAGATAGGGCTTCTGTTTCAGGATGTCCACGATCAAAACGAAACGGCTAGCATAATAAAATACCTGCAAGAATAGATATAAGGAATTCAGAGAATAGATTAACAAATGTAAAATCTAAGGTAAAACATGAAGAAAGGAATATGTCGCTTTCTTACAAAGTAGAGTGTTGTTTCCATATCCTTGAAAACTAGAAAACATTGCTAATAGCAATGTGTGTGAAATGTATTAGTATGTGTGAGGGAACATAAGTAATCTGCATTTAGTGTGTGCACATACTATATCCAAAAACTGGTCAAAGCATATCTTTTTGTTGCAAAGCCTAGTGCTCAAATGTTAAGAAATGTCAAAAGTGAGATATAGTCTTTGTAACCTTAATTATGTTTCCTTGTGCATCTACAGTTCAATACACTCTTAATCATGCGGTCACACTGATATTTTTTCTGTGAAATGTCTGTGTCATTCAGTGCACAAAATAAACAAATGTTCAACAAATGAGAAGCTATTCAGTATTTTGTGTTACCCTCACCTTTCAATAACTGTACCACAGTTTTCAGACAGCCTCAAACAGAGAATTATAACTTTACTCCTTGTTTGTTTGTTTTTTTTTCTTTTGGTCCTCATTTTAATTGTATTTGAGGGCTTTAAAAGCATCGATCAACCTTTGCAATATCCGTCTGAGAGGAAAAGGAGTATGATTCCTGTTCTACAGATGAAGAGCTGAGCCACCAAAAAAATTTACATCATGAATATCAGCTCATTCTGGGTGCCAGTTTTCTAAGTTTTGCCATGTATCACCCTTTACATGATCTCACCTGTTGCTTTATTGTGTTCTGCCTAGCCACAAATCAACATCTCTAAAGAGACTCTCTGAGGAAAGGACCACACATCTAAGAACCTCTTGTGAAAAAAAAATAATTTCACTCATATGCCCAGTATTGCACATGAAATTTCTACAGGAGCAAGCAAAAAAAATAGCTTGAGGGGAAGATCCATCTGGATAACTTCCTTGTGATTGTCTGAAGCATGGTAAATGTTTAAGAAACTGAAAATCACATCCTACAAGAAAGAGTTACGTCACTTAAAGAATGTAGGTCATACCCACTCTTGGGCTCGTCTTGTTAGCTGATGACCTGATCCAGAGGTTGAAACCATTGCAGGCCCTAGTCTGGGGTAAGTGTGCCTTACCCAGCAGGGACCTAGGGCAAAGCACGTTCACAAAGCAATACCAGAAACTTGGCACTTCTTGTAATAGTATTTACCTTCCATTTTTCAGATATTTATAAACAGTTGTTTAGCAGGGGGTCAGGGTCAGGGCCAATAACTATAACTACCACCCAGCAGACAGAAATTTAACTTGCAGGTTCTCTGTTGGACATCTTTCTGTTTTTGAATCTTTCCTTGAAGAGGTTTCTAAAAACCACGTTATTCCTAATAAAGATACGATGTATTCAAGCAGCCCATAAATAATGAACGAATATTTTGCTTGTTTTATTTGGGTTTACTTTAGATATGAATTCAGTTTTTGCTCAGGTAGAATAAGGAAGAACTTAATTGCTGCATAAGAGCCACTCATAAGAGAAATGTGCAGGGTGAAGCAATATCATGTTTTACAGTACGTGTATGGATAAACTAAGATATTTGCTTACATAGCTCTAATATGACAAGATGGTGTGTGACAACTCAGAAATGCCTTTGAGCTTTTTAGAAGTAATCTAGAACTATGTTTAAAGCAGAATAGGCCTTGAAATACAAAAGGACAAGAGAATGGTCCTGTGTTACTCAGGGGGTCATATATACAAAGGGTTCATTTTATGTGAACATGAAGATTTTCTTTATTATTTCATGGATTTGTTTCGTTATAGCACTAAAGCCTTCAGTCAACTGTAGCCTGAATTGTCGCAAATGTTGTTGTTACTGTACTAATGCAATCAGAGAGCTTTTCTTGAACTTTTTTTGAACGTCATTTCTATGTGAGCGCAATCCAAACATGCCTTAGAAAGTTGAGGACAGGAACAACATGGTCTACAAAATGTGCATTTTACATATGCACTTGTTACTGAGACTGATTTCCAGATAGTGGAACATGTGTTACAGATATAAATGAAACACATAAAAAGGGTGTTCTTCAGTTAAAAACAAGCTCTGCCTGTCAAGATGATGAGTGTTCTAGGAGTCTGAGTCAATTATAAACTACTCTCTTTTTCACATGCAGAAGAAAAGCCCATACTGCTTCTTGCAATTTTTCCTCTAACAGTAATTTATAAAGTTTTGTTAATTGGCTGTTGAACGTAGATAGTCAGGCACTATAAAATGCTTACGTGACAGTTCATAAGAAAAGAAAAAAGAAAAGAAAAAAAAAGACCTCTCAAGTCAAAGCCATGTCTTTCTAAGTCTATTAGGTCTGTGATTTTTTCTTTTTGAAAATTGCATCCATAGACTTGACCCTACAACTTCTCGGGATGAATTCCTGCTACGAGCACCAAACAAGCAGACAAGGCCAGTCTGATCCAAGGTTTAGACACTGTTAATGATACCCTTCTACTGCCTTCTAAATCAGAAAAATACCACATCAAATATTTGGAGTGGGGGGGATAATCCGCTCAGTATTCATACAAAAAGAGTAATTTCAAGTGTGTACTTTAAAAGACTGGTCTGAACGTGTTTTACCATTAGCTTATGTGATGTATTCATTTAATGCTCTTTTTGCTGTTGGAATAGAACAGTCCATGATTTCTCCACTCGTTGTCACATCAGGATTATAGGTATTCACCATGGTTGAGGAGGACAGTAGTGCAGGTACACTACTACTCTCTGAGACCTCAACCTAAAAGTTTTCGCAGGTGAAATAGGTGGCTTTGCAGAACTGACCTGGTCTTGTTACACGTGCTCTGAGGTGATCCTAGCTACATTTTGTTAAGTTGTATTTTGCTACTTTTACGATTTTAATAGGAATGTGTGCCACAGCTCCTGTTCGTATTCTACTTCCAGTGGTTGCTTTCTGCTTATCCCAGATTGTCTTTTGCATTTCTGGAACACAATCTTTTGCCACGCTGTCTCAAAACTGACACAGAGTTGCAGCATGCCACCAACCATTTGCCATGTTTCACCTCAGAAATGTCTGCCTTCTAGTAGTAAATGAAATTATGTTCTTATATTAATACAGCAGTTTAAATTTGTAGGAGAAGCTTCTGGCTGAAATTTGCCTTATGAATGTCTGTGTTGTGATAGTGATTATATAAAGAAGCTGTGCCAAAGAACAACCTTTCATTTACTCTGTTGTAAACTATAGACAATTAAGTCTGTATCTCTGACCTCTGTTTTAAATGATCCTTCATCTAGATGATTTCTATTCATGTTGCTTCAGGCATCAGATTTAATTCATGGTTCTAGGAAAGATGATGGCTATTATTGCACAGCACATCTTGATCTCAGAGGATCTGTGGAAGTTATAAAGTATTGAGATGCATGGTATAAGCAGGCTCATGGGGGAAAGAACCAGTTTCTCTCACTGATGATTATTATTTCCACAGTAATTTGGCTTCTACCTTTTAATATTTCCTTTTTTCTTTCATCCCCCAGCTAATTCTGGTTCCTTGCAAGGTCCACAGACTCCACAGTCTACTGGTAGTAATTCCATGACAGAAGTGCCAGGCGATTTGAAGCCCCCAACACCAGCATCAACACCTCATGGACAGATGACACCTATGCAGGGTGGCAGGTATGAGAAGAGCTTTGCTTCATTTTCTCTTACGCTGTAGTTCTACAACAGTTTAAGCCTTTTCCCATCTGCTCAGGAACTCATTTGATTCTGTGTTGAACCAGTCCAGCCTTAGAAGTGGCAGAAAATCATCTCTCTTTGGAGAGGAGATTGGGAAAGGGAGGAAGGAGTAGGAGCTGCATTAGCTTTCTAAACATCAGAGAAAAATCAAACAAGCACCAGTGCAAAGGAGAGAATGTGAATATGTCAAGAGTGGGGAGGAATGTGGAACCCAGCAGCACCAGCTCAGAACCACAGCCTTGCTTCTTGGGTATACAGGTCCAATTTTCAAATAAGTATTACAATAACAGTGAGGTAGCAGAGTATTCAGCTGGATGGACAGAGAGATCCCTTTCAGTTGTCTATCCTATAAGCCATTCAGGCCAGCTTGATCTGAAGTCTTCTCTCCATTCATAAAGAATCCTTAGCCCACTGACGTCCAGCAAAAAAAAGTTCTCGTTGACTTCAGCAGGAACCTGAGCTTTGAACTATTTACAGAATCATTCAGAACTTAACATACATAGATTCTTTTTTCTTCATCTCCAATAGCTCGGAAAGGATAACCAGAAATTTCTTAATCATCTGTAATTCAGGCTGAGTTTTCTTCCACTGTGAAAAACATTTTCTTTTGCATTAAGAATAAATCTGCTAGTTAATAGTGAAAATCCATTTTCCAAGCCAAATTTGTAAGGGCTTCAGAATAAAGCTGGCTGCAGCCATAAAAGTTAGTGCCTCTGCATATAACAGGAAATGGTATTTGGGAGGTAAATCAAATGTAGCTGTTTAGTCTTTAGTAGGAGAGCAAGGGAATGGTAAATTGGTAACCTTACAGTCATTACCTTTCAATTGGTAAATTTGAAACTGATCAACAGTAATACTATTTTTACACAGCATATAATTAACCTGTGCTTGTGAGGACAACAGCTTAGTGAAATTTCAGAAAAGTTTAGACTTCTACATGACTAATAGGAACATGCGCAGTTGAATTAGATGAAAAACACTGGTCTTTAATGTAAGTAGTCAGATAAGCGTGGGGAAAAAAATGGGTAGATTTTTTAATGATGGTGAAAGTTGTTTGCATCTTCCTCAGGTATGTGCTGCACTGCTGAAGACAGCGTCATGGACTAGGCATATTATAGTCCAGTCTGTTTTCACAGTTCTTACAAATATATGGTGATGTAAATGCCTCTTTTTTCTCCTCTTCTAGAAACAGCGCAGTTAGTGTGCACGATCCCTTTTCTGATGTAAGTGATTCAGCATTCCCGAAGCGAAACTCCATGACGCCAAATGCACCATACCAGCAGGGAATAAACATGCCAGATATGATGGGAAGGATGCCATATGAGCCGAATAAAGATCCTTTCGGTGGAATGAGAAAAGGTATTTTCTTTGTGGGAGTTTAAGTGTTCTTACATCGATTTAATCACGGTATTCTAGTCGTCAGAATGAGCTGCACACTTTGCTGATTCTAACACTGGCAAAATGGCATGCTTATAGCAAAAAGAGATATGCAGTGCAATTGTGTTTCATTCTGCTCTGATCATATTTCCCCCTCTCAGAGTCATATTGTGTATTTTAGAGGAACTTAACTGTTTCCTGAAACTGTTTCTAGGAACACATTTCAGGAACGATGGCATAAATTCCTAGGGTAAGATTTTATGCAATGCAGTATGCTTCTTGAAGGTGGTTAGCTACTCTGCAAATCAGATCCTGGACTTCATTGTTAGAATATGAAACTCTGAAGCAACAGGCCTGGTTGTAGTAGGGCTGAACTGGAAATTCACTGTGTGGAACTGAGCAAGTCTCCTTATGTTGTCTGTCTGTTTACATATTTTTCAGAATAGGAAAGCTAGTTTTTTTCTCCCTTAGACAACCCTTGAAAAAAAGTGATAAACATGCTCAAAGGTTGTTCATTTTTTAGGAAGCAAAAATTAAAATTAATGTCAAACTTGACTCTTATCCTTTTGGGCACTTAACCTACAGGTGTATTTGTGGATTCTATAAAATGTGCTTAAAATGAATCAGTCTTGCATACCTTGTATATAGGAAAGTGGGAGGAAAGAACACAAGCAGGGCTCACAATGGCTTCAAAGAGAAAAGTAGATGGAGGAGATGAAATGAAGAAGTGGAATCACAAAGAGAGCAAAGGAGAGACATAGGAAGAAGAGGCCCATAAATCAAGGGAAGAATTTTACAGAATGGAATGGAATGGAATGGAATGGAATGGAATGGAATGGAATGGAATGGAATGGAATGGAAGGGTTGAAAGGGACATACAAGGATTGAGCCCAACTGCCTGATATGTGATGAATCGAGGAGATATGTTAAAAGAGATAGTTAGCCTGATGTGATTTTTCAAACCTTTCCTTTAAATCCTTTCTCCTAGACTGTGGAGACTAGCACAAGATGGTTAGAGTAAGGGGAAGGTCCTCTCTGTCTTAGATTCATTTTAGTTGTTATATCCATCTGAGATTAAGTGGGCTTATTCCTTCAGTAAGCAAGTTCTGATATATGTAGGTATATAAGTGCTTTATGAGAAAAAGCAGAACCTAATCCCTACAGCTTTATAATTCAAACTATGAGACTTGCTTTCATCTGTTTGTAGGGTTCATGTTTGCGGTCATGTTTAGCATTGTTTGGGGTGAAAAGAGTAAGAGCAAGTTCATCTTCAGCTATAAAGACCACAGGGAAGAAGCTGCCTTGGTGCCTGTTGAGTTCAGCTCGATATGATGAGATTACTTTCTTTGTTTGCAGCTCCTATATAATATTATAACCATCATCTTGGTAGTGGTGCTGCTTCATGTGTTTTCATCAGGCCCTGGAGAGCTTGTCAGACACCAGCTAATTCTCCTTGGCAGTGTTAGGGATCTGAACATTATTTTAAAATATATCATTTAATAAAAAGATATCTTCAAACACCCAGAATAATATATTTAATTTCCTTTACTGTTTCAGTGCCTGGAAGCAATGAGCCTTTCATGACCCCTGGACAAATGCCCAACAGTGGAATACAGGATATGTATAACCAGAGTCCATCTGGAGCGATGTCCAACATGAGCATGAGCCAGCGACAGCAGTTCTCTTATGGAAGTGGCTATGACAGGAGGTGAGTTAATCTTTAGGAGAAAGGAAAGCCCATTAATGAAAACAATCATCTCCCCTTCTCATTTTCCCATCTCATCTTGCAGAGAACATATCAGCCTGTATTTCCTACAGCATCTTGCTAAATCACTGGGAGTTAAACCATTGGTAGTGACAAGTGTCTAGCTGTTTACAGGAACTAATAAAGAGGAATTGTTACACTTCAGAAGTCACTCAAGCTGCAGCAGATCAGCAAATGGTGTGTTTGGCAGCTGCCTTCAGCTGGCTGCTGGGCTGGGCTGTGATGATGTAAAGTAGCACTTGAGCTAGTCTTCTTGCCATGTTTTCACCTAAACAGTTGTTGGTGGGCTTTTTTTGAAAAACAAAACAAACAGCCTGTGTTTGGTTTGTGGTCTGTTAGTGGATTGTCTTTGGAAATTCTGGAGTCTGTTATCTGAGCTGTAGAGGCACTAGTCTTTCAGCGTGTCCATCAGGACCCTAGTAAGTTTGCCTTTCAGTGAAGTAAGCAAGAATAAATTTGGTTCTCTTTTGTTTATGCTGGGAAAGCCTTTGGAAAAAATAATAATAAAGAAAAAAACAGTGAAATCACTGATGAATGAGCAATGTTACAGAGCAAGCAGAGAGGTTTGAGACTGTTTGGATTTTATCAAGCATTCCAGTAGGTTTTGCAGCTCTGGCTATATTCCCACTTTTATTCTCATTGGATTGTGTACTTTAGCTTCCTTTTTTGTTTCCTGGTGGTAGCCAAAGTGATGCAGTGTTGGACTTTTAAGTGTAACAGCGGAGTAGAGTTTTCACCCATAGTTTGAAGTAGTGGGTGTGTAGGCTAACACAACTGTCATGTTCAACAGGTTATATTGCTGGGGAGTCAGTGAGATTAAAGTTTCCAGCGGAAGGTGATAAGTCAAGCAAATGTTTTCTTTAAGGGGTGTGTTTTGTTTTCTTGGCAATTTTGGAGAATAAGTGCTTTTTACAGAATGAGGTTTCCTTTGTCATTTTTTAGGTCGGATCATGGGCTGGGTCCTGAAGGCAGTATGGGACCACCTGGTCAAAGCAACATGGTGCCTTCAAACAGTGACCCAAGCATGTACTCTCCTAATCGTTACCCTGGCCAGCAAAGGTGAACACTGATTTCTCTGTTTGTAATATCTGCAATAACCAGCTAATGAGTGCTAGCAGCCTCTGTGGGAGCACATAGAATATGCGGCCTCTTGGTGTTGCTTATGCTTTCTCTATTCTTATTTAGGCTTTTACCTTTGGTTCAGCTTCTTGGGGGTACAGAGGCTTGGGAGAATCAGTTGGCTTTGTGTAGCTATAGCATCATAGACGTTAGAAAAGGAGTATACATACTGTCTTATGTATCTCCCTGCCAACACTGAACTGAACATTTATTATAGCCCCAAGTTCTCCAGTGCAGCATCAAATGACACCAATTCTGAAGCTTCCACAGCTTCACTTGGATTGTGGTTATTCTGTGGCTAACAAAACTAACATTTAGAAAATGTTTCCTTATGTATATAATGTACGTGTACCTTTGCACATTTTTATCGTGTAGCACATAAAATCTTTGACAAGTGTAGACAGTTCCTATCAGGTATATTGTTCTTTTAACTGTCATTAGGTATTTTCTCTCCATCCACATGATAATTTTAGGAAATACTAAGCAGCTATTGCTTTCACTCTGGTCAACGCACAAAAACTGTAAATTTTCTGTGTTTTTGGAAAAGCCATGTCCCATGAGATCTTTTAATGCATCAAGTTCCCCAGTCTTCTTTATTTCCTTTATTTCTCTGACTCTCTGTGATATATTACTTCCATAATTATACTCAAATGGTAGCTATGTTCTTACTGGTAATGTACAGAGTGGAATTACTGACATACTGGTCTGCAATACAGTGTTAATTTTTCAGTCTAAATACTTTCCAAGCACTTCATTTCAGCAAATTAAATTTCATTCAGAGATGCTAAAAATGCTGCAGTTGCACTGCAGTGCCCCTCAGAGGTCATAAGGGGCCACAGGTAAGTTTCCAAGTGCAGCTCAATTCTGCCTCCTGTGTGTATGCTTCATTTATGTAGCTTTAATTAAAAATTAAATGAATTTTAGCAAAATCATAAAAGTACTGTTTTCACTCAGTGATAACATGTTTAAATGTTACATATTGTAATATAATGATATTTATACTAACTTTCTGTCACTGTGGTCCAACTAAATTTAGAATCACAGAATTTCACTTTAAATCAGCAGTTAGGTATTGATTATATACCAAACTTGCATACCTCTAAGTTGATAACATTTTTAATCCAGGAAATAGTCTTCATGGAGATCTACTCTTTAAACACAAGCATCTTGACTCGCAACATCTGAGCTATACATCAAGTACTTGTCCTGCTACAACTGGTTCCCAGCGTCACTGTAGCTACCTGTCTTACCTCTTTGCTGACCATACTCTGTTTCCGTTCCTGACAGCTACCCCTAAATCTCTCTGCTGCATATTCATTGCTTCTCCTTCCTTCTATCTGCTTTACCTCCTTCCTTTGACTGCCAGCTCCAGCAGAGCTTACTGCACTAGGCTCGGGACCATACCACACTGTACCTTCACTGTGTTTCCAAATATCTTCAACGTGCAAGATCATCAGAGCAATTTCCTTTTCCTGGTGGCTTGGAAATTCCATCAGCTCTAAGTGTTGATTTGAATGCTTCATTTTAGGCATGAACCGTACGGGCAGCAGTATCCAGGACAAGGACCTCCCTCAGGACAGCCACCATATGGAGGACATCAACCTGGAATGTATCCACAGCAGCAGGTAGGAAAAGGGGAAACAGTTATATTCATAATATTTGTTTAATAAATGTCACCCCAAAGTTCTGTATACACTCAAAACATTGTTTATAGAATGTATGTCTTTTGGCACAAAGGAGCACTGTAGTTCTGGTCAGAATCACAGCCCATATGGATAAGCAGTGTATATGCAGCTATAGGAGAATATGTTCATAACACTGAAAGAGCATAAATTTTAACAGATGTTCTGTGGCTTTGGATGTGTATCAAGTGAATGTCCCAAGTTAATAACCAGCAGACTGGGAAAGTATAACTCATAGGCTAGTAAAGTGATGCTGCCTCACTTTCAGAAACAAATAGGAAAGCTGCTTGACTGACAGGTTGAAGGGCCTCAAATTATGTCATGCAGCCAAGTGAACCCAACAGAAAACCGGAACAGAGTAAATCATGCAGTACTCGCAATTATTTTGAATGTTGTGGTGGGTCATGTGCATTACCTATCTTTAATATATATCAGATGGTATATTCCCTGTGTGTTCTCTCAAGTAATATGTTACCAATACATGAGAGGTGTTATTAGTGTTAAAAATAACTTAAACATTTTGTACATTTCAGTCTCTCAGTGTAAAATCTTTGAAAATGCAAATGATACACAGATTTAAGGTTTTTGTAAGATGCATCATTACTACTTTGTGGGTGAAATCCCTTCTTGTAAGTCAATAGCAAAACTACACTGACTTCAACAAGGTCAGAGTTTCATCTTGCATGTTATGAGTTCCAGTTTTACGGTGATCAAAATTAGCTTCCAAAGTAGAAAGCATTTCTGTATAATACAATGTCAGAATGTAAGCTTGTTTTCAGACAGTTCCAAATAGTCCTTTTCAGCTTGGGGTAGAGTTTTACTAGGAAATTTAGGAAAGAGAAAAAAGAGCTTTTAGGTTACATTGTACTAAAAAGGCTTAAAATGTTCAATTTCTTACCTATCTCTTTGGTTCAAACATCTCTAAAATAGCATCATCAAAAAAGTAATGTGCTGTTCTTTTCAATGAGCATATACTAGCAGCTGAGATGATTTAATGGGGAAATTGCAAAGATGCATAACAGAACAGTTTGAGATATTCCATGCTAACGTATGTAGGTTATATATTAACTACATGTTCATTTAAGCAAGAAGACAGCTTAAATTTGTGTGTGTGTGTATATATATATTTGGTCCTGTCCCTAGTGCTGTTCATGTGCTTTGTATAATGTCTCTTGAATGCAAAATGCATTCATTCAAGCGTGAATGCAAAAAAGCATTGAAGAATGAAGGGCGAGAATCCTGGCCTTGGCCCCTCCCAGAGGGGGCTCCCACTCCCGGAGGATTCCCCCTTTCCACTTAGCTGGGAATCAGGTTGCCCCTTCCTTACTCTATTTCCTAAGTTTCACTCTGTAGCGTTCAAGAAGAACGTGAAAAATGGCCCTTTCAAAGCCTTATCTGCAGCCTGAAGGCTAGGGAATGACTAGGAAGGAGGTGCTTGGAGCATGAACCCCTGGGGCTAATGAAGCACTTTGAGCCACTTTTTTCAATTCCTGTATGAATGCTTGTAGCCTGAGAGTTATTACACAGCAGGTGACCGGTGTTGGTGTCTTTTTGTCTGTTGCAAGATCTCACAATTCCACTTTCCCAGTGGAGAGAGGCACATTGTGTAGCCTCGGTCAACCCACTGAACCTTTACACAGGAGGGGGAATCAGGTGCACCACTGCCCTCCGCACTGGTTACCTTTAGGCATAAAGCAGGATGTACTTGCCACTGTAGTTGCCACTACATAGACAAGAGCACTGAACAGCTTTTATAAAGGCACGTGCTTCATTCCCAAGTGTCTGCTTTAAGCATTCTGAATCACTCAGGTAAAACAAACACCTTCTTAGATGTGGCAACTACCAAGTCAGTTCTCAATGTATGAATTGGCCCAAAGCGTGGAATTTGCCACAGCAAGTAGCTTATGTAAGGCTGAAAAGGTTATTCTCAAACAGCCAGACAGCTCTACAGCAAGTTAAAAAGAAATAAAAAATACTTTTGAGCAATGCAGCAGTTGCATTTTTATGTGCACCAAAGTTGGAAGATGAGTTTATGAATCCCAGGGCTGTTTTAACTGACCCATATTGAATACATACTGAATTTTATCTATATGTAGATATAGATACCAGGGGAGCCATAACTTTGAATTTACCATAGATCATATATTCAAAAATTGCCCCTTTAATACAAATGCTGCATTCGGAGTGGTTTGAACTGTGCAACAAATTCCCAAAGGATTCAAGGACCCCTGCAAACTTTACCACTTTCCCCTCAAATTGCAACATCTTTATTTTTGTCCTGCTGTCTTAAATCCAAACAAACTCGTATGATTTAAAACCAGCTCGTCTCCCCCCACAGTGTAACAGCTTACCTCACACAACATTCCCCAGTTGAGAGGGTGAGAAACAAAGACGGAATAAACCATGGGTGGCAGCTGTTAGTTACATTGCTTCATTCATCACTGATCAGCAGTGTAAGAACCTGCATAAACTCGAGTAGAATGTTGGGATGTGACCAGCTTTTAAAATAATCTCACATGAAATTAAACGTGCTCAGGATGATTAGGGAAGGAGGGCTGGTTGCCCAAGCAGGACCGTGTTTCCAGGAATTATGCAGAGTAACAAATGAAGGAGAATTTTTCTCCTAATAGTATAGGTATTGTGTGTAGCTTATGCTCTGTCATAATCTGGTGTTTCAACCTTACATGCTTGTGGCATATCCTGTTATTTTAAGAGTTCATTCAGTGCTTGTCCCTTGAAGAGATTAAGTCATTGAGTGGTTTTGTTTTAAAATTTGTCTTCTTAGAGGACTAAGCATAAAAAAAGAGTGAAAATATCTTAGCTGGTGAGGACTGCTGCCTTTCTATGCGTGTCTTAAATGGTCAATGGAATTTTATCTGACAGATAGGAAAGGAAGGGGAAAGGGGGAAAACAAGAGCAAGCATAAGAAAATTCAGCCCAAGGATAAGTTTCCTGTCAATATTAAGTTACAAACGCAGCACAACAGAGGCTTAAAAAGAAAGCCCTCGATCAAGCCTAACTAGCAGTGTGTGCCTGACTGGAAGCAGCATGATCCTTCCAGAATGAGGAGCCTTCAGCTTTTTAAATGAGCTTCCAGACGATCTATTTGATTGTGTATGGAGCAAAAGTGACAAATCTTCTTCCCTTTTTTTCTTTTTTCCAGAACTACAAGCGACACATGGATGGCATGTATGGGCCCCCAGCCAAGCGCCATGAAGGGGATATGTATAACATGCAGTACGGCAACCAGCAACAGGAGATGTACAACCAGTACAGCAATGCTTACACTGGGCCTGACAGGAGGCCCATGCAGGGACAGTATCCGTATCCGTATAACAGGGAGAGGATGCAGGGCCCAGGGCAAATGCAGCAGCACGGAATACCTCCCCAGATGATTGGTGGCCCCATGCAGTCGTCATCCTCCAGTGAAGGTCCTCAGCAGAACATGTGGCCAACACGAAACGATATGCCTTACCCTTACCAGAACAGGCAAGGTCCAGGAGGCCCTGCACAGGCCCCGCCGTATCCAGGGATGAATCGCACTGATGATATGATGGTACCTGACCAGAGGATAAACCACGAGAGTCAGTGGCCTTCTCATGTCAACCAACGTCAGCCTTCTTATATGTCATCCTCAGCCTCCATGCAGCCTATCACTAGACCTCCTCAGTCATCCTACCAGACGCCGCCCTCTATGCCAAATCACATCTCTAGAGCTCCAAGTCCAGCATCCTTCCAGCGCTCTTTGGAAAACCGTATGTCTCCAAGCAAGTCTCCTTTCCTACCCTCCATGAAGATGCAAAAGGTTATACCCACAGTTCCGGTGTCACAGGTCACAGGACCTCCACCCCAACCACCACCGATTAGGCGAGAAATCACCTTCCCCCCAGGCTCTGTAGAAGCATCGCAACCAGTCTTAAAACCAAGACGAAAGATTACCTCAAAAGATATTGGTAAGCATCAAAACAAAAGCCAAATACCGAAACAGGTTGTGAAAAAGGGACTTTGATTTTTATTTTATTTTTTATCTGTTTTTATTTATTTTATTCATTTTTTATTTGTTTGTTTTTATTTTAAACCTATTTTGACAAATAGTTAACGTTGATAACTATTATGTGATAATGTTAAATAAAAATGTAATAACATATGCATCATGAGGATGATACCTAAAACTCAGCCCAGCAAATCTGACCTGGAATTAAATCAGTTTTTAATATGGAGAGCAGGGGTGTCAAAAAATGCACATTTGCATTAAAAATGAAGCTTCTCTCAGACTTCCAAAGGTTATGTGTTGACAGTTCCATCAGAGTGTTTGTTAAATCACCAGTGCAACATTTCTACATTCTTGTCCCGTGGAAGCTCACAACAGAGCTAATGCTGTTCCGCTGTGTACTTACAGTGTCTGCCTTCCTTGAGTGGCCCATTTATTCATTCCATATTATTTGTCTTTTTTTTTTTTTTTCTCCCCATATTCTTTCCCAAGTATCTACTTATCTTGAATTCCTGTTACGTTTCACACATTCAAGTTCTCATACTTGAAATTCCCACACTCCTGACAGAGTATTCTACTTGTATTTATGGATTGTTTGCTTTGGACAACTTCTCAAAAGTTTGTAAGATGACTTCATCTTCAGCAAAGTAGGAAGAATGGCCCTGTTAAGACATTCTCCAGAATTAAGTCTAAGCAGCAGTTACAGAAAAACAGAATGAAGCTAAGTGGTGAAACCAGGGTTTTAAACAAGCAATGTTTCGGTAACTGTTTCATTTGTATTTTTCACCCTCAGAATGTCACAGCTTGTTCTTTCAAAACTCATTAACAGACTGCAAGTATGCACTAATACTGTTTTGCTTTTATCCTTTCTTTCTCCAGTAACTCCTGAGGCCTGGAGAGTGATGATGTCTCTTAAATCTGGTCTTTTGGCTGAAAGTACCTGGGCGCTAGACACTATTAATATTCTTCTGTATGATGACAGCACTGTCGCTACTTTCAACCTCTCTCAGGTAGGTGGGAAAGCAATATACCTCTCAGCCTTCCAAGGAAAACAAGCGCCAATACAATACATATAAAAATGCTGAAGTCTCTTAAAATTGATCATAATCAACATAAAACTGAATATTGCAAAAGTTCCATTTGTGATTATTGGTAACAGTGAGCAACAAAACATGCTTGAGGCTAGAATAGGGGAAATAAGCTCAAAAGGGAGGATATCTCTAGAAAGGGACACATAGGAATGTAAGAGTTTTATCACTGGCAGAAGACTGATGTGTAAATTCACATTTGTTGTAGCTCAAGGACAATCCCAGAAAACAGCAATATGGTAGTAATCTTTTGCTGTTTCCAAGAAAAGGCATTGCAGAACAATGTTAAATCTACTTGAGACTGCCTTTCAGTCACTATTTGTCTGACTCAGTAGTCCCATACTAAGCTGTAAGATTTTCTGAATCACCTGTTTTTTGTTTCACTTCTTCTTCCAGTAAATTAGGTTTGTACAGAAATTTCAGATTTATAAGATGATTTAAAGGCTAAAACCCACTGTTTGTCCACAGGACACAAGTAACGTGCCATTTAACAGTGTATGCTTTTGCCTCACTACCTCCTAGAATTTTTCAGCCCTGCTCTACCCATTGGCCTGTTAGGTGGCAGTAATAGAGGGTATGCTGATAATGCACATAATTTAAAATTTGTGCAAATGAAATATTCAGTTTCCCTGCTCCATTCATTCCTTGGTTACTAATAGTGTAACTCATCATTTTTTAAATATAATGACCTTTTTTTTTTAAAACACAGACATAGATGGTACATTTCATCCCACCTAACTTTAGAACAAGGGATATCTATAGCATGATTCATCTCATCCTAAAGTAGAGATCTAAAATAGGTCAGATGAATCATACCCTAGAAATGGCCTCTAAAAGATCATGGACTATAAAAGGAATCTAGACAATTAGGTTAGGTGTGTAACTGTTGCAGGTGTTTGGGGTTAAGCGAGGCGAATCTCACCTGAATTCTCTCTATTAGAGATTGCATCAATGCACCTTGTGCAAATTACACAGAATACCAGATTATTTTAGATTTTTGGGGGGTTACTTTTGCCTTGAACACAATTTCCAATGGCAGTCAGGACTCCTTATGATGACTGATAATTTCTGCAGTTCGTAAGGATTTGTTTGTTCTTAATTCTTTGGGGGATTTGGCAGTGGCTAGAGAATTCGGAATGGACAAAGGGATACATTTTGCTGAACACCTATTAGTGTACAATTAAAACAACCATTAAAAGGCAGACAATCAGGCTGAATATATCATAACAGTAAAGAATTTTTAATAATAAAGCCACTGAGGATAATTAGCACCAAGTCCAACTACTGCCTTTCCATGAGAAAATGATTACAAGTTAATTAAGAGGATTAAAGCTAAATGAAAACTGTTTCTGAAGGATGACTTCCAGCACCAGGCTCCAATAACAATTTTAAAATACTGCCAGGCAAAAAGAGAACCATTCTAGTAGAGGTGGGATATTAATCTAGGATGTTAGTTCCTTGAACCCGAACTGCAGATTCCTACAGAACAGTTGGTTGTAGAGACTGAGGCAAAGGAGAAGAATCATCAACTTCGGGATTCGAATAAAAGTACAATTCAGAAAAGCAAGGCAAGTGTGAAACTTCAGTGCTCTGAACAGACAATAAAGAATACTAGGCACTTCCCAGGGGACAGAACAGCGAGGCTAGGTGTCTACTGTAGCTTAAAGGAGGCACATGAATAGAAGTATTGTACGTCTCATAGCTGTTATAGTTTAAGCAATTGGAGCCATGATAGTCTGACATTATATACTGATGGGACAGAAGCTAAAAGAATTTCCTTTAATAACTTCTGCCATACAGGGCTTAGCCACGAGTCCACAGCAGGAGGAGGGAAATATTCACAGATGTATGCTTTGGTGTTCCTAGTAAAATCCCATGCAGACAAAAATATTTATCTGTTTTTTGTTTCTTTCTTTCTTCCTTTCTTCTCCCCTTAGTTGTCTGGATTTCTAGAGCTTTTAGTAGAATATTTTAGAAAATGCCTGATTGACATTTTTGGAATCCTTATGGAATATGAAGTGGGAGATCCAGGTCACAAAGCACTTGATCACAAAGCAGCCAAGAAAGATGATAGCCAGTCCATGGCAGAGGATACTGGAAAAGAGGAGAACGACGAATGTATTGACTATTTTGATGAAGAGGAGGAGGAGGGGGATGATGAAAAGGTAGAAGAAGAAAAAAGCATTGTTTTTTCCACTCCTGGTGCCATTGCTGATCCAAGCGAGAGGCCAAAACAAGCCAGTAAATTTGACAAGCTGCCAATAAAGATTGTAAAGAAAAATAATCTATTTGTGGTTGACCGATCTGACAAACTTGGACGCGTTCAGGAATTTGATAGTGGACTTCTCCACTGGCAGCTTGGTGGTGGTGACACAACTGAGCATATCCAGACTCACTTTGAAAGCAAGATGGAGATTCCTCCACGCAGGAAAGCCCCTCCTCCCTTGAACTCTCCAAGCAAAAAGAAGGACCTCGAGGGGAAAGGCGAATCTGAGGAACAGCAAGAAAAAAGTATAACAGCAACCATTGACGATGTCCTCTCAGCCCGGCCAGGAGCATTGCCTGAAGACTCAAACTCTGGTTCCCAAACAGAGAGCAGTAAATTTCCCTTTGGGATCCATCAAGCCAAAAGCCACCGGAATATTAAACTGCTAGAGGATGAGCCAAGGAGCCGGGATGAGACTCCTCTATGCACCATAACTCACTGGCAAGACTCCTTGGCCAAACGCTGCATCTGTGTGTCAAATATCGTCCGTAGCTTGTCTTTTGTGCCTGGCAATGACACCGAAATGTCCAAACATCCAGGCTTGGTGCTGATCCTGGGAAAGTTGATCCTTCTTCACCATGAGCATCCAGAAAGAAAGCGAGCGCCGCAGACTTACGAGAAGGAGGAAGAGGAGGACAAAGGGGTGGCCTGCAGCAAGGATGAGTGGTGGTGGGACTGCCTCGAGGTCTTGAGGGATAATACATTGGTCACATTAGCCAACATTTCTGGGCAGCTAGACTTGTCTGCTTACACAGAAAGCATCTGTTTGCCAATTTTGGATGGCTTGCTGCACTGGATGGTGTGCCCGTCTGCGGAGGCACAGGATCCTTTTCCAACCGTGGGGCCCAACTCAGTTCTTTCGCCTCAGAGACTTGTGCTGGAGACCCTGTGTAAGCTCAGTATCCAGGACAATAATGTGGACCTTATCTTGGCCACCCCCCCATTCAGTCGTCAGGAGAAACTCTACGCTACTTTAGTTAGGTACGTTGGGGATCGCAAAAACCCGGTCTGCCGAGAAATGTCCATGGCGCTCTTATCGAACCTTGCCCAGGGGGACACATTAGCAGCAAGGGCAATAGCTGTGCAGAAGGGAAGCATCGGAAACTTGATAAGCTTCCTGGAGGATGGGGTCACCATGGCCCAGTACCAGCAGAGCCAGCATAACCTCATGCACATGCAGCCTCCGCCTCTGGAGCCGCCTAGCGTAGACATGATGTGCAGGGCAGCCAAGGCCTTGCTGGCCATGGCTAGAGTGGACGAGAACCGCTCAGAGTTCCTTTTGCACGAGGGTCGTTTGCTGGATATCTCAATATCTGCTGTCCTGAACTCTCTGGTTGCATCTGTCATCTGTGATGTACTTTTTCAGATCGGGCAGTTATGACATAAGTGAGAAGCCAAGCATGTGTGAGTGGAGATTAGAGGGTCACATATAACTGGCTGTTTTCTGTTCTTGTTTATCCAATGTAGGAAGAAGGAAAAAAAAAGAATCTTTGCTCCTCTGCCCCATTCACTATTTACCAATTGGGAATTAAAGAAATTATTAATTTGAACAGTTATGAAATTAATATTTGCTGTCTATGTGTATAAGTACATCTTTTTATTTTATTTTTTTTAACCAAAGTTGCTGTCTAGTACATTCAAAGGTCACACTTTTTTTTTTTTTTTTCCATAGATTATCCTTTTCAATGTTCTTTTCCATGTTTGTATTGCATATTTTTTGGGAAGCGAACTAGTGACTTTTTAAAAAAAATGTTATGGCAAACCATTGTATGATGGAAAAAAATCTCACCACTTTGAAACGAAAAGGTGAAAAATAACCAACATACCAAGTTCCTGTGTGTTTTATTTTTTCAAATAAGGAAAAAATAAAAAAAAAAAAACTTGTATACCATCACCCAAAGCTCTGTGCAATAGAAGATTCTAGTGATGTAGGTGTAGGGGATCAAGGAGGGTGTCAGTCAGTAGTCAAAATACAAAACGATATGGGTTTCTCCTCAGGAGAAATGGTTACATTAGGCTAGGAGCAAAACAAAACAAAAAATTCAAGTTAAAAGATTTTTAAACAAAACCTGATGATAAACATCAATTGCTTCCTCACCAGAACTGTCTTGTCTACATCTGTTTTTTGTTTTTTTTTGACCTTCCACAATGACAGTTCTTCACGATTCCTTTAATCATTTTTTAAAATATTTTTTTATTGCCTAAGGGCCGTGATGTATATAGAAGTTGTACATTAAACATACCCTCATTTTTTTTTTTTTTAGTACAAAGTTTTTAGTTTCTTTTTCATGATGTGGTATCTACAAAGTGATAGTAGAATTATTTTTTCTTTCATTTGGGCCATATCTCCAAAAAATAATAAAAGAAAAAAAAAAGAAAAAAGAAAAAACCCAACACAGAAAACCAACAACTGAGGGTAATGTACAAGTTTCTGTATGTATAAAGTCATGCTCTATTTCGGGAGAGCAGCCGATCACAATTTGCTTTATAAATCAAGGTGTGGAAATGGTTACGTATGGATTGATTTAAGAAAATGGTTACCAGTCTACAGACAAAAAAATATATACAGGAAAAAAAAAGGAAGAAACACAACTTCAAAGATTTTTCAGTGACAAGAATCTGCATTTGTATTTCAAGATAATGTAGTTAAAAAAGAAAAAAACTTGATGTAAATTCCTCCTTTTCCTCTGGCTTAATGAATTTCATTTATTCAGTATAAAATCTTTATATGTTCCACATGTTAAGAATAAATGTACATTAAATCTTGTTAAGCACTGTGATGGGTGTTCTTGAATAATGTTCTAGTTGCAATGTGGGATATCGGAAAGCAGACTAATTGCAAGAAAGAGCAATAATGATTATTCTCTTTCCCCTCCTTTATTATTATGACCTTCGGAAATATTACTCTGCTGTTCAAGTATTCTAGCAACTTGCTCTCGTTTTAGAAAAACCTTCTCAAATCACAGAGAAGTGTTTCTAATTATTATTTATAAAACCACAGAGCCTCAAAGGGGCAAATAGTCCTGACCATGCAGGTATCCAGTCTCAGTGCTGCGTTTGGGAGGGGCTGAAGATGGATGTTAGAAAAAGTGACAGAAGATTTTGTTAAAGCAATAACCAACTTGAAGAAAATGATCTGTATTCACTACCTGTAATTCTCTCTGTTGGTTAAAGGTGCAAATACCCCAGTGATGTGGGTATTTAGAATAAACACCCCCCCACTTCTCGATACTGTATGTGTCATTGCATACTTACATGGCCTCTCATCCTGGGATTTCCCTGGTAAAGTGGATCAGGCTTTAACAGAGCACATCCATGGCTGCAGTTGGTGGGAGATGGCCATTTCAGTTTCAGGAACTATCTGGTTTCCACTCTCACCTGGTGATATCTTGTTGCTGAATATTGTTCAAGCACTAATTTTTGCTGTTTCATCTTGGATCATTGACTTTGTTAGTGTGATCATAAAAAGCTAATAATAATCAATTTCTCCGGAATTGCCACATAATTACAGTGTTAGTGGACATCCTCCTCCCCTCTCCAATCACAGTGCGGAGGTAGTTGAAAATTACATCCCCCTTTGGCATACTGCCCATCGTGCTCATACGGATCGCTATAACATTAATATATGTAAGAGAATTTCAGAGACAGGTAAAGTATATACAATTATAAGCCGAGTTTGAAACGTGACTCCCTAGAGTCACGAAAAGTAATTTCTCCTTCTAGCTTTTCTTATTCAGTGATCTCTCCACTCCCACATCGCCTGCTGCAGCGGTCTTTCTTTCTCTTGCGTAACAAAGCATTCAGAAATAGGTGGTGAATTATAACCCACCTGTAACTCTTCATCACAGAAGGAGGCATATTTCAGGGGTGATTTTTACAGCTTAATACTAGGCAGTGTAGAAGTAGTATCCCCTACTAAACCCATTTCTTACTAACATTTTACAGCTTGATATTACCCTGTGGATACAAGCAAGCTGTTAAACAAACCCTCTGCAGAGCAATACTCACCCCTTTCTTGTCAAGGACATCTTGAGCCTATGCTCTTTTCTCTTCAGCATTCAGACCCAGAGATCTCTGGGGGAAAAACCACACCTGTGGCAAAACACTTGTGAGCTGTCAGAGCCAGAGCTTTAATGTCATTCAGGACCGCTCTGAGCCTGGTTAAAGAATGTGGTGGGGGGAAAAAAATCCATCTAGCCAGCCAGCCACATGATGTCCATCTGTATGGAGCATTGCTGCCACGCTTCCAGGTGGACCAAGGAGTAGAACTGCCTGGGGAACTGGAAGGCTGGAAAGGAAAGGTTAATAATACAGGTGCTGCCTGAATGTGATTTACGGTAGTAACAGTAAATTATTTAAATCACTGGTTAATATTACAACACATTTATCAGAAGAAAGGCAAAATGTAAGAACTCCTCTCTGTTGTCAATTTATGATTTCACATCTCTTCCTAATGTTTCCTTAAGCCTTTGGAGAACTACTCGTGAGACTTGTGAACTTAGCATGTTCTGACTGAATCCTGAACAAGTTTGAGCCGCTGTTTGTATCTTTCCTACAAGAGATATTTAATTTTACAGTTAAAATTTTTTACATTTTTGTGCTGATGTGATCACAGGTGCTGTGTAGCAAAGTTCAGACTAGTGCTAACAAGAGGGTGTGATATTTGACGTTCTAAAGCCATGACAAGTTGCTTTGGGGAAAGCAACCAATTAGTATCTTAGGCAATAATCAAACCCACAAGTATTTGACTGTATCAATAAGCTACCCATTGTTTGGCAGGACCGAGCAACTAATTGCTTATAGATTAAAATAGCAGCACTGAGATACGTGGAGTCCCTGAATCTCACTGACCTTTAGAATCACATCAGGAGCTAAAAGATGACTATCCCTTTTGGCAGCAAAATATGTTTTTGTTTCTTATTAGCATAGGTCAGCTTGATGGATGGGCTTGATGATCTTGAAGGTCTTTTCCAATCTAAATGATTTTACGATTTCCTACAATGTCCTAAAAAAAAGCTGCTCAGAAACACCATTTTCAACTATCCAAAAGGAAGGATGTGGAAGAAAAATTCACCCACATTTAAAAGCCTTTGCACTTTCTCTTCCATCTTGTTCAGGTATTTTACACCACAATTGGTGACTTCTGTGCCATACATCACTTCTGTGGGTCCGTTATCTTTTTGCCCTGGACACCTCCAGAAGATTTAATTACACAGAGAAATATTGTAGCAAATGCATATGTTTGTCTTTCACATGAAGGACTCACTCAGAACATTTTCACAGTGATATTTAGAACAGACCTCTTACTTTATAATAATATGAAAATACTGCTTAGTGACAGGGAATCGAGTGAAGCTGACAATTTTGACGAAAACACTTCCGTCCAATACAGGTCCAGGTGTTGCAGGGAGAGGTGCAGGAGTTCATTTCAGCCTTTGCTTTAACCCTTTGTCACTGCTTCACGCAGCTGCTTCGTTCAGAAGCTGCTGTTCAGTGTTACTCAGGGGCAGAGAAGAAATCCCTCACTGCTTCATCCTTCCCCTCTGGAAAAGAGGAAGGGCTGTAAACATCCACAGTGCAGATGACCAAGGTAACACAGAACTGAACTGGAACTTGGCAAGCGAAGTGAGGTGGCACACACTGGGTCACCCGTTCAAGAAGCTGTGTGCTGCTTCATTACCTCGCTATTGCTGTATCCTAAGAAGTAATACACACCTATTGCCCCAACGCTGCAATAACATTGTTACGATCACAAAATTCAGTTTTTTCTTTATATTAAACAGGAGAATAGTCTCAGGTTTTGAAACAAATTCTTCAGAGAGGGATGATGACTGCTATTTCTGTCACCATCAACGTGGTAACACCGTATATGTGGAAACCACACACAAAACCACGAAGTAGTCCCTGCTGCAAGAAGTTTATGTTCCAAGTCACGAACAAGTAAATGCAGGTGGAGACAGATGGGATAAAATGGAAACAAAAGCAACAGTAAACTAAAAATACAGGAACCACGTACAGAGTGCAATTACAAAAAGCTAGAATATGGTCCCATACCATTGGCAAGTTTAATTTTCTTCAGGATAATTTGTGAAGTTCCTGGGGGCTCTCCCACTTCCTTTTTCTGATGAAATCTTACATCTCTCATGCCCAATTCCTTTCCCTCTATCCATCACAAAGATATTTATAGGGATGGTTGAATCTGAAGAAAAGAGCGAGAGAAGTACTGAGGAAGGAGCAAGGAGAAAGACATGGCCACTTGGAGAAAGGGAGGCAGAATATGAAGACCAAGCTAAAAGAAAAGCATCCTGTGTCCCTGCTGCATCACTGTTTTCACATTTGGGTCATTCCAAAGAAATGTGTAATTAAACCAAGCCAAGATAATTTGGCATTTCATTGGTGGTTGGTATAAAGATGAAGGAAGTAAAAAGAGATTTTAAGAGGTGGGGGGAGAAGAGGAAGGGAAGGAAAACGAAAAGATGAGCTGCCACATGCAGGCTGGTAAATTTAATTTTTCCTTAATTATGTTTACCTTTCAAATCTCCAGGACAGCAGGAATGGGGAAGGATTAATATTGACTTTGTTGTTAAATTCATGCTCATTTGTTTATTTGTGCATCATCAGAAAAGGGTTTTCAAATCCTGGCCTTCCTTTCTGTAACCGTCAGCAACTGTGGGTACACATATTTTGGACTGCTTACGAGATCTAACTAGCTACATGCCTAAATGACTTGGTTTGTGCTTCCAGTTATTTATTCTAACAGAAATCTAAAACGTATTTCATTTCAGCATGGTTGTACAGTCTAAAAATGCTTTTTACATCACATTGTTTTTAACTGGCCTAAACTTACGAGATGAATGGACAAGATCCTCATCCAATGCCTTCAGCAGAGTCACAACATCTTGCCCTGCATTTGTTAATTTACTCAGTCTGTCATTACATTTAGTATATATTGCATTTCCATTAATTAAGGATAGTTATTTACATTAAAAGGGTGATGGGGTGGAATTGCCTAGCTAGCAGAGCAAATCCCAAACGGCTCAGGCATCTCTGTAATGTTTATTCAGGTTTGCAAAGAGACTCCTGAAGGACAAACATTCTGACTTCTGCTCCACTATGGAGTATGTTTAAAAGGCAAGTTTATATATAATCATGCCAGCAGAAAGATACATCATTATCTAACACGAAAACTGTTAGACACATGCTAGGAAAAGCTTACTCCACGATGCAGTTCCACTCTACATGTAGCAATTTGTTTCTCAGCTCTATATATACAGCTGCAACTGAGAAGAACAAAGAAAAATAAATAAATCTAGTACATGTTTTACTGTCATTATAATACAAAACTGCAAAGTTAACTACTAAATCTAAGAGAACTCACAAAGAAACAATATCCTATTAGTTGTACCACTACTACTAAAGATTACAATGGACTTCTTATAAAAGATTATTCTTGGTTTTTCTTTTTATGTGAAAGATGAAGCACTGTAGCAATGAGACACAGCAAGTGAGAAATAACACGTACAACAAGGCTTCATCAGCAGAACTAGCTCTATATATTCTATATATTGTTAGGAAAGACAGAGACTTTTACTAACATGTTATTTGTTATCAATATCCTGTAACCACTTAAAACATTCTATTCCCCATATTTCCACCCATTTTCTATAGCCATGCATGTTTCACTGTCATAGCTCCTAATAGAACAGGGCAGGAGAAAAAAAAAAAAAAAGTGCTTCTCTTTCATTCTTTTTTTTTTTTTTTTTTTTTTTTTTCATTTTCCCTAACATTTATTCCCTAAGCCACTCATGTTGCTTTCTTCCCTTCCCCTAAGCATCAGTAACAAATACAGAATCCTGATTTTTAAGTTACCGAATTGCCTGGATTTTGTCTGTTATCGATACCTTTTGGTATATAGAGAGGTTTATTCATTGTGCTGGATTTTATAACCAGTTCTTGAGACAGCAGCATCCCCTGAAGGTTCTTATCCTGCAGGAAAAAGTGACTACAATCATTTGCCAGCCTTAACAGTGTGGAGGTGGTTGAGATCTGTCAAGGAGAGGTAAAGAAAAAAAGCTTCATCATACATCTTACATTTCTACACCTCTTCAAAAGATGGGCATGTTACTTTTGGTAAGCATGAATACCCAGCCTTTCCAGTCAGCAACTATAACCTCCTCGGCTTTTCTGTTATATAGGGTCTTTGGGGTAAATAGTTTTCTTTGAATATCAATAAAACTGCCAGTTTAAAAGCACTTAGATGCATGATCAGTGTACCCTGTGAAAATAATATTATGGCCTCCATGTCAGCTCAGCCACAGCTTATTCTGTGCCCCAAGTGGCTAACACGTATTTATCAGCCTGGCATATTCCTGCCTTCCACAACATCCATACCTTGTCTAGGAAAGGAAAACCCCAGAACCAAGACATTGACTAGCAGACCATCAGCTGAGATATATTTTGTATGTAGGGCATAAAGAGGAAAATATGCCAATAAGTATTGTGTACATAAAGACCAATTTCATTAAATACCTTCATTTATACAGAAGATGGTTAAGTCCAAACATGCTCTGAGGCACTGTGCCCATTTCTGCCAGTAATAAGAATGGTAATAATGCATAAATGCAGCTGGTGTCATTATTTTGACTTCAAGGAAGCCACAGCTGCATGTACTCACTACCTGAAGAGCTGAAGTCAGATTGAGCTTTCCAGTCCATGAGGGCCAGAATCCCCAGCTAGGCTGGGTCAGTGACCTCCTGGAGGAGCCTGTGGAGTTGTGCTGGTCTGCACCACCAGCAGAGCTGGGATCGTGCATGTGTAGTGAGCCTGTCTGTGTGCTCACACTGGGTCCCCACCCATGCAGCCTGCTGGACTCCACTGGGGAGGGTTGCGATTCATTGCCATAACTGCAAACAGAGTTAGCAGGTAGCTCACACAGGTGCTCACACTGGGCATGTTTACCTGTGTCTGCTTATGTTAGTCTGCAGACAGAAAGTGTCTTTTTATAAAGCCAACTACTGTGGTATGTGCTGGCATTAGTCCTGAAATAAATCTCCTGGCATATCAGTTTCCCTGCCTTTGTACTCTGGAAGTTATATAGCCTAATGGAAGTCAATATTAGAATTTATTCACTTGAACTGGGAAATAGCAGGCATCTTCTTTCATCAGCTCATTTTATCTTCAGCTGCAGTCAGGTCTGCTCTCCTGACTGTGGCCTTGCCTGAGGAGGTTATCATCCCCAGCCTGTTCCTCCTAGAAGTTATTATCCCCTGCAAACATGACAGCACTACTGCTAGTGGTACTGCTTCTAACGTAGTTGAGGCAAAACGGGTTAAATGGTTGATGTGTTCAGGTGTTGGGTTTGCTTGTTTTTGTTTTTGTTTTTTACCCAGGACATTTTGACAGCTGCTATGACTGTACACTCAGAGAATTATTCACCCATCGCACTATGAACTATGGTGATTTGCTGCTGGCTGCAAACTCTCCAGGAGCTGGTTGATTTGATTTACCCCCCAGAGCATCCCAATACCTAGCATAAGAGAGAGCTGAGCGGCACTGCACCTTCATCCTGACTGCACAAAGTGCAGCACAGCTTCTTGCCCCAGGTACAAGTAGACGAGGTGATGCTAGCATGATAGACTCATGCTGAAAAGGTGCCACAAAATACAGTGATAAATCATGATCTAAGGAGATTGCACAACTCCCATGAGCTTCTTCTAATGCTGGCAGTCTGGTCTGTGCTGTTTGGTTGGTTGTCAATGTTTGGGCCTGCCATTTGTGAAAGTGCAGTGCCTACTGCAAGAACAAGAGGAAGGCTTCTCATTGCCCTTCCTTCCTGGGCAGGGGAGCAGCCACACAGGTGGCACAGCACCCAGAAGGACACGGCTGCGCTTTTGGACAGCAGGGCCACCATGGAGCAGGCACGGAAGGAAGGTGGTAACCCCCTTATTTGTATAAACTCCACATTTCCTCTCCGGCAGCAGCACTCTGTGCCTCAGGGCTGGAAGTAGCAGGGATCCTTGGAGGGAGGGTTGTTCCCTACTTTCAATTTTTAATTATTTGTTGGCTTTTCTCCCCATATCAGTGACATGGGTGATGACAAGGATGCCCAGCAAGATGGCTCCCCTTGGCCGCACACGCGAGGCCTGCTCCCCACCGGAGTGGAGCAGCCCTTTTGTGCTCCTCATGTCCTGCCCCATACCTTCAGCCCACCTTCCAGAACCTTCTGCTGGCCTCCACAGCAGCCTTCATGTGGGGCTAACCATATGGTGGTCCCACACACCGCCCACCCGGGGACCCTCAGGGAGCAGGGGCACCCGCCTGACACCCAGGACAGTTTTCTTTTTGGGGAGCCTTTGTTTCACCCAGCACAGCCTGCCTTTCCCCCTCAAGCCTGTGTTTCAGCTGCGCTCAAACCCGTAATTCAATTACCATACGCTTAAATTCATTGTTTAAAATGGTACTCGGGCTTAATGCTTTTTCAATACATCTTTGTTATTTGAAATCAATTCATAAAACTCTTTACATGTACTATTTAAATTAACTTTAATTCAAAGTCTTAGCAGAATCAATATTTAGCAGGTTTCGGCAAGCTGTCCAACTCTATTTACATAGGGAAAATATTGCCGCTGCTGCTGCTGCCTCTGAGGCACAAGCAGCCACCAGAGCCTCCGGGGGCCGTCAGGCAGGGGGTGCCGGCCCAAGGGGCTCAGCACAGCACAGTCTGCAGGTGTTGCACAGCCCTGATACAGCTCTCTAATCAAATTTCATCAGCTGAATAATGTTGGTGATTTCCTGGCAAGTCAATGTTATTCCGTTTTATTTTCTTCAGAAAAGGATCAAGTTGAGGGCAATGTTTGTTCGATGCAACTCAAAATGGGGAGGCGGGTGGAAACGCTTATGTATAGCTGTGAATTATTATTTTTTCCTTTCATGAGAATGTGTTTATGTAAGAACTCTGTTTACGACCAAAGCTTTTTTCATCAGTCTTTGGTAACCCAGCAATTAACAAACTACATTAAACTTAAGCTTGTTCAAGTGCAGCTTGTTCTAATTAAAAAAAAAAAAAAAAAAAAAAAAAAAAAAAAACTCATAATGAAAGAAGTATGAGTAGTAGTCATTCACTGAAAGAATCATTTTATCATACTTAATATATTAAAAACTGCAGTCCTCACCTCCTCTGTGTAAGTATCTGATAATACATAACATTTTAAGACTTTCATCGGCATGGTGATGTATTATAGACACACCCCTTCATTTTCATAGAATCAAAAGTTGACAGAAATATCTCCTGTTGTTCTGAAACTCTGGGTGACAAGGAAAAACCAAGTGGTAACAATTATTGTACATCACTCGAGATCAAACAGTGATTTTGCTACAGTAAATTATGACGAATGCAAGCAGAACAATCACCTGAAGACAAACTTTCATTTTCTAATGAGCTGTTAGGCAGTGGTATTTACTAAAGTTAGTATAAGCATCATCAGCTGCAGACAAGTCAAAGTTAAAAATACACGATATTACTGTATCTTCCAATTTTTGAACATTTGGGGGAATTTCAGTACTGTTTTGAAAATAATCAAATTAACAGTGACTCATTCTGCCTTTAACGGTATAGTAACAAATGAAGTGGTGTAGTATTTTGACATTTCTATGTCTCAAGGTACTGTGTGGCTGCAGAGCAGGATACTTTTTTACTAGAAACACGATGTAGTTGCAGCAACATACAACAAATAAAGTGATGGGAATTTGCTAAGTAAATAAATACAACCTGCCTGAAATAGCAAAGGTCTCTGTATAGACTCTGAGATCTAAGTCTAGATGAAAAAGCATATACTGACTGCTTTCTATCCAAACATCTTCCTCCACAACATAATCTGAGGGAGTATGAAATGGTATGGATCAGTCTTTACACCCCCCGTGGAAGCTCTGCTTATATGCACCGTTTCAACCACAGGGCTCTGTATAGACTGCCATTCCTTATAACACTCTTTGTGAGGCATAAAAAGGTTTGCAGCACTCTGAGCCTCTCCCTAGCTCTTCTCTTCCTAGCCTGAAGGAAAGTTGACAAGAGTTTAAAGGACCTCAGGGCACAAGCTGGTGCGTGGCTTGCCCACTGCTAATCACTCTGCCTGGGTTTGCCCTTACAATGCTCTTCCATTGTTAAAATAGATGTGTTAACTGAAACCATCCTTGCATGACACTCACCCTGGAAGTTGTGGGTTCTTTGGACTTTGAATCCGATAATGCATCCATCATGTTAAGAGAACCCTTCTGTGTTTTGTTAATTTGTCATGAAGTAAGAGAAGGCTGAATCAATCAAACTTCTCAGAACAACAGTAAGTGGAAATAGCAACACAGTTTTCAGTGCAGAGATTTCAGTAACTGAGGTTTTTATAACTAGAAGGAAAGCCTATATGATTCTAACTTTATTTCTTATATTCCAGAGAGTGTTCTCCAGTTTTGAAGCAAGTCCTGAATAAAGGAAGGAAGCTGTTTTGTTAAGACACAGGTTGCAAGGCTTTTTGTAATTTTGAAGCACCGATAAATAAAAAATGTGTTGCTTCAGCACTGAATAGTAATAGGTAATGTGTCTATAATGCAACTGCAACACTGATATTTAATGTTATAGAGAAAGATGGGAAGTTAATCAAAATAATAATGTAAGTTATTATGTCCACCAAGAAGATCCAAACGTATTAAACGTGATCAAAACAAAACATTAAATTCAGTTGGTTTGTTCTGAATTTTTCCCCTAATAAAAATATAATAGAAAGCAGAAAATTATTACTATAATTCTACAAAACTTGTTGATTGTGGTGAAAGTGCAATCCCTGATTGAGAAAACACAAACTTTAATCCAAAAAAAAAAAAAGTGTTGACCATCTCATCAGGGAAAGGAGTAACAGAAGGAAGTAAAGGGGAATGTGATGGAGAAGCTTACTAAAATCTCTGCTATCAGTACTCCCTAAGCAGTGATAAATGTTATTTCAAGCAAAGAAAAGGCAAGTGAACATTACGATAGTCTGGATGGAGCTGAGCACACTACTGCCAAGGCATTACCATTTTTCTAGGAGTTCCTTGTCAGCTGTATGAGCTGTACAAGCCACGTTAGCATAGCAGCAGGTAACCAGCAGTGCCTTTGCTTCACCTGGTTACAGCGCTGGGGAATTCAGAGCTTTACAGTTCCCTGCTGGCAGACGCACTCTGTCTCAGTGGCACATAAACTCGGGTCTGGCCTGCCATAAATTTTTAGTCTAGCTGACATGTAGCCATAAAGTTAATCAATAGCCTCTGATTCCACTGAAGTTACACTGAAATATGCAACACGCCATTACAGCGCTTCTGGTTTCCCACTGCCATTTCAGGTAGGCCATGGGAACTCACCTTCACAGCCGGCGTTTGCACAGAAATTGCTGCACACCCACCTCCGGCGCTGGGCTGGGAGCTGCGGGAAGGCAGCCGCCCGCTGGCTCGTTCACCTCTGGGTGCCTGCAGGACCCAGTGGGCACAGGGGGGGGGTGCGTACTGGCACTGGTTTTTACACCTGTCACATCTGGCAGGTAGTTTTCTTCTGAAAGGTTGGTTACCCTGTCCCAGTCAAAATGAAACTTAGCACCTTTGGGGCTGCTTTGCTGTGTTCATCATAAAGAAAAGGTACTGGCTGATTTTCCTTAACGTGCTGACCAGCCCAAGCCTTTCACAGGTGCTGATCCTATCCTAGAAAGCTCTTCTAAGTGATGCCATTCATTGCCACCTTATAAGAGACAGTTACTTAGCAAAATGACAAAAAGCCAGACTAAGGTCCCACTTATATTATCATGTGTTGTGGGAATACTTGCCATACCAGGCAAGTGAAGGGATTAAAGTCAATTCTCCCACAATCAGTGTTTTCAAATACATAGAAATGATTTGGAGATACAGAAAGGGGCCTGAAGTAAGGAAGACCAAAAAAGTACGACTGTAATAGGTTGTTGCAGACTCAGGAGCCAACTCAGGACAGCATCAAGAACATACTGAAGTCATATACCTGTAAGATAAATTCAGGCATATTTTTGAAGTTCAGTATATGCTTAAAAAATTTACCAAATTTGATTAATATGCAGAAACTTAAAAAAATATTTCCTGGCACTTTTGTGCCATCTTTCTGCCCACAGATAACAGCTGTGGCCACGGGACACCTTTAGATACCCTGGCTTTAGAAAGCATTTCCTATTTTCTGAAGCTTTTAAATGATGTGACATAGTGAAACAGCAAAGTTATATCATTTTTTTTTTCTTGTTTTGTTGTTGTTGTTGCTTTTTTTTTTTTTTTTTTTTTTTTCCACTTTATGTTTCTGTTCTTTTAGCAGACTTTAGGGTAACTATCTAAAGTGTAAAAATTAGCACTCTCAACATGGATTTCTTACTTCTGGCTTCTTACTTGTAACTTATTTTCATTGAAATTCAGTAACTTATTTTCATTGAAATTCAAACAAGCACAACCTTCATTTGATAAGATACTTACCACACAAAATACTACCAAAATGAAGGGGAAAAAAATCTTTGAACCTCAACAGAGAGGTGAGAACTTGACATTCTTTTTTTGTCTTTAGTTTGAAAAAAATTTCTTTAAAAGGAGAAAAGAATGTCAAAGGATACTTAAGTCCAACAGGCTTTTAATTTCTTTACAGCATAAAAATAAAGTTTCAAACTCTCTTTGTTCTCAGCTAAGTAATACATGATATTTGTTTAAATAACTAAATGTATAAATAATAAATATTTTGTAAGTCTTATTCTGAAATAGTGTCATTGAAGGAAACTCTTTGAAGTGTGAATAGACCCCCCCCATTGCCTTCTCCCCCCAGTTCTTCTTCAGATCTTGCAGAACACTTTGCTGATTCCCGAGAGACACTTTTGGTCTATTGAAGATTCTAGCTAAAGTAAATAAAGATGTTTAAATGTTTTAACTGAGTTTTTGGGGTAGCACTAAATTAAAATTGTACATCTTTTACTTTTCCAGACTTTCACTGCTCTGTTATTTAAGCTTCAAAGTTCAATTCACTGAAGAGCTATTCATAATTTATAGCTCAGCTGAGTATCTCTTTCCCTTACTTAAGTTTAGTTCTCGAGCAAGAATAAGAGACAGATGTTTTGAGCAGAGTGCACATGGATGTATTCTTTGTGAAAACCACCCTGAGGGGAGGTGTTCAAGGCTGACCATAAGGTTAGTGGGCTTCTCCTCTGAAAAGCTCACCTGGGGACACCTGAAGGGTGTTTGGCCCTATTGGAAGGTCAACCACTTGAAAACATTTCCTATTTGGTATCTAAAAAAACTTTATTTAAAAACAAACAAACAAACAAACAAACAAAAAAAAACACTTCCCTTCCTAGGGATCCAGTGCCAATATTTATCCAGAGACCGAGTCACTTCATAGGTGTTATTGGGTTACCCAAAAAGCACACTTCAAGTAATGTCAGAGAAGAGTCGGTCTGTGGACTAAAAGTAAATTCCTGCATCTTTTTTTCCCCTGAATCTCCTGAATCCATCAGCAGTATGACAACATGGGAAAGGGGCACGGCGGAGGAAGGAGGTTATGAGATGCGAACTCCTGTTGTTCAGGAGCTGGGTTCCAATCATAAAGTTCTCGATTCTTGCTAGTAGGGCAGATGCCTGCGTAAAGCCCCATTTGAGTTAATGGGATTCTGTACCGGTCGATGAACCTGCATTTGTACATCAATATCATGAGATCAGAGTCTGACATTTCTCCTTGGAAAAAGATACTCTGGGCTATTAAACACCCTCAGCTACCCAGGCCCAATGACCTGTGCTTTCTAGTACTCATGCAAGTACCAGCAAGCTAAGCTTTATTATATGCTGGATTAGAAATAATTAAAAAGAGCAAGAAAATGATTTTTATTTAAAAGTGTCAATTTAGGAAGGCTTTTAAAAATAGTGTTTATAGGAAAGAGAAAATGCATAGCGTGTTAACATTACTGATTAGTTTAAAACATTGAGTACAATAATCCATTATTTTAATTAGTTTTCCAAATTGCTGGCAAATATAACAGAGAGATGCTATCTGTGGAGAGGTAAATGCTTCCTTGTAATTGTTTTGGATTTTGCTCTAACCCTTAATGAATTTATTCTCGCAATGACAAGAACGTCATTTTTATTCCCCCACGTGTGTTACGGAAGTTCATGTAAAAGAACGAGACCTCTGGGAACTCGGCAGAGTTGTGCTTTGACAAATGCCCTCGTTGACCGTGTTGACAAACACTGGCTGTTCTGACAAATGACCGAACCACAGATGTTGGTGTTGCAGACAGCTCTGATTGAAGCCATCTCTACCCATCGACTGCCTGTTGCTGCCCCTTTCCTGTGCTGTGCCATCACCGCTGCCCTGCTGTGCGAGCTCTCCCTCATCTGCTTTGAATAAAATGAGACAGGAAAATTCTCACTGCATATTTCAGCTGTTTACACTAGCCTGGCTGATTTTGCCTGGATCAGGTGATCTGAGCTCTCATGCGAACTACTGCAGCAGCAGAATGGTAGCAATTCTTCCCGGCTGGGAAGGTGACCTGCTTCAGTGATGCCTCGTGCCTTCCCGGGGCTAGGTTTTGTGTGTGTGTCTGAGCTTGCTGTGCAACCTGCAGGCATACTTCTTCAGGAGGGGAGGCAGGATTTCCCTGCAAAGGACACGAGGGTCCAGGTAACTCAGAGGAGAAGGAGGCCTGGGTGAGAGAAGTTTGTGTGTCACTTTTGGAGGGAGAATGATGAATCATGAAGGGGGCGCTGGGTCAGTGGAGGTGGGAAATATGCATTGGCATCTTGATCTGAGAACAGAGGACATTCTTTTCTTCCATATACCACCACATCGTGTGCATTTGTGGAGTACAGTAGAGCACTGGTGCTTCCTCTGGTGATCGATACTTTGATCCACTGAGCAGATTCACCCAATGCATGGGGTAACAGAAGAGGAGAGAGAGACTGTGGTACTGTTGCAAGCACATGCTCTCCCGCAGCAGTGAACCACTTCCTACCCTGTTCTGTGACTGGGGGCACTGGGTGCATCACCCTTACAGACCGCAGTGCCTTCTCGTGTGTGTTGGGAGATGTGAGAAAGGAAGTAGGGTAGGTGAAAGTGAGTGGCAGAGGGAAGTGAGTCCCTGAGATTGCTGTGTCATAAAAATATGGGCTTCATTGTGAAAGTGTTCGTACGCAAGGAGTACTTTGTTCTGAAAATAAATGCTGAAATAGCCTTGTGTTATGCAAAATGATGGTAGTGGAGTGTGCATTGGTCTTAATGCAATCCACTGAAATCTGTGCTAAGTTTCCCAGTGGCTGCTCTGTGATAAAGCAAATGATGCAGGGAAGTCTTTTGATATTCATTTGTGCATTCACACAAGCGCCAAATGAAAGCCAGCTATTCCAAGGATTTTCTCTGTTTAAAAAATACAGTCTTGTAATTTTAGGGTTGTGGGGTTTTTTATTTTTTTTTTTAGATGTCTTCTCAAAATTTACAATTTTTCATTGGTAAATAGTTTTCTCATGTTAAGAAAATGTTGGTTTGGTTATAGATGCTACCCTGCAGGTTTCACAGAGATGGGTTTCAGGAGGGGGAGAGAGAGAGAGAAAGAGAACTACTGTCTGGGGGAAGGGAATAGTAAATTTAAGATACTGGAGATGGGACACAGCTAATATGGCTGGGGAGAAATGGATGGGAGAATAGAGTGTGCATGCTGGCCCTGTTGGTTTTGCCCTGTATTAAATCTTTGGAGTGCTGCCTTTTTCCTGTGCTGTTTAGTGCAAGGTCAATGATTATTAAAGCTCTGTGTCTGATTTTCCTGCTCAGTCCCCCTGTTCTCCTCTCAGCTGCTGCTCTCTGAACTCTGTTCTGCTCCAGCCTTCTGCTTACCCTGTTTATCTAGCTCGTGTTTTCATGCCTATAGGTGATTTCTGCCCCTCACAGATGGCATGCAGACAGTAAAATTTGTCTTTCCCATTCTTGCTTACTCATGTCTTTGTTCAGGCCTTCTGACAATGCTTTAGAACAAACAGTAATAGTATAGATCATTACAAATCTTGAAAACAAAGCATGTCAGAAATTAAATCAATGCAAATTGTCTTTCTGTGGGAATAACTCTTCTCACCCCAAAGCCATTTTCAGCCTTTCTTTGTATTTATTGATTTCTTCCTTCCACCATTACTTTGTCCTGTCATAATGTCCTGTTACTCCTGGAAGATATTTTTGGCCTAATTTAGGACAATATTCTGAGAGTCTGCATGCAGATAACTGTATCTAGACATGGATGTACCACATTTCACATATGGTACCAGAGAACATAGCTCATTCCTGAGACTGCTCACTGTGGTGTGTTACAGAGTGTAGTGCATGGAAATAAATCTTCCTTTACTTCCTGCAAACTGTGTCAGTATTAAGGGCTTGTAATAGAGCAATTATTTCAGTGCAGTGTTAATTTCCCTCATGTTACAGGTTCTGTAGGACAGAGGGGCAAGGATCAATGTCTTGACACTGTACAGTAAAATACAATGTGCAGCTTGGGTAGGTTTAAATAATAAATGACAATCTTTCCCTGGCTTTCTCCCAGACTATAACTGGTCTGTATCTATAGTCATGTATATCTTCTTATGTGTATCATCCTTATGGTGACAGAAGTACTCATCTTCTTGGTTCACTAACCTTAATAATATGCAAGGAGACATTTGGAAACATAAGTGCGTTTCTAAGCATACATAGCATATCATTACTCTGAAACTGATTTCACAGAGCATTCATAATGTGTGGTATCACAAATGCTCCACTGAGACAGAGTGTTAGAAAAGAAAGAAGGTTTTGCATTGACATCAATTTGAGGAGAAATGGGAGTCACAGGAATGGAAAAGCAATAAGAAAACAAGAGGCTGAGCTTAGAGACTGCAGATAGATAAGCCTTATGAAAGGTTGGATGGAGAATATAGTGCTTTTTCTCATGTGAAGGAATAATCTGAAAGCAGCCTTTAGACCTTCAGAGATATCAAACGCACAGGCAGTAGTCAATAGGAAATGGGAATTTGCTGGTTAGCATTACAAAAATTCACTACTTTCTGTTCAAAGAAGGTGCAGAAAAGCTCTGATTGCAAACCACTGTCCCAAGGCAAGAGGAACAAGTGAGGGAGGGACATGTCACTTCCAAACAGTCCCTGATTCAGTACTCCCTGAACATGAAGAACTGAAATACTGTCTGAAGAATGTGTGGCTCCTGTTGTTTCATTTGCACACTGCTCAGGTCTCAAATCTATTAACACAGCTCCAGGAAATCTTGAATTTCAAATGTCTGACTGCATTGAGCTTTGCACTTGACTAATCAAGTCAAACATTGTCTGCTAATCAGATTTACAGGTGTGAACCTGTCAGCATGTGGGGATAGGCCACGTAAACATGCAGAGAGATTCAGATAGCTGCCCAGCAGTATCTGAAATTACAACCTGACCAAGAGAGCTGAGTACTGGATTCCTAAGTTTCAAGCACACTGATACAGAGATTGAGAGAATTACCCACATTTCCTTCCACATCCCGTGCTTCAGATAACTGGTACTTTAAAAAACCCATTCCTTTAAATAAATGAATAAATATATAAATATATCTTCTGGTAGCTCATATTATTGGATAATCTGCACTTCCAAATAATGTGTTCAAAATCAGAGGTAAAAACAAGGAACTATTGGGAAAGGAAGAAAATGTTACAGGGGATTAAAAATGGAAAAGCTATTTAAGAAGTCTCCCTCTGGGATAAACTTCCCCTTGTACTGTTTACACACAGACATATTACCTACACAGATACTAACTGGTGTTTGGGGGTTTTACAGATAACCTGGGAGTTACATGTGTGACAGTATGATAAACTGATTTCCATCTAGATATTTCCATTCTTCACTTTCTAACTACATCTCACAAAAACAAGTGTTTTTCTGCAAACAGATCTCATTTTGGTTATGTGCCTTGGATGCTTAATCAGAGTTTGGCCTAGCAATGATGCAATCCTACAAAAATACATTGTAAAACCTTCTGAAAGCAAATCAAGGCAAATTTAAAGTACTTACAGAAGCATCCATAGACAGTGTAAAGTGAAGTACACCAAGTCAGAGTCCATTTATTGTTGTCTTTGATCATACTAGATGTTCAAACATGTTTTAATAACTACATATTATTAAATATCTCATATGTAGTGTGGGGTCATTGTTGCTTTCTTACTCCATGTGCATCACAAGTCAATGCTTCAGGATGCTGATCTAAGAGAAGCAACAGAAAAGTAGTTTGATCTGTATGCCGCTGAAAAGTGTCCCCCTCTGCGAACAGAATGATTAAATACGGTTCTGGGTAAAACACATTTCTAGAAAATGTTCCTGAGTCTAGCTGTGATTCTCTATATCGACAAATCTTATGGGTGGGATAGAATAAAAGACACCTCCTCCATATTTATCAAAGCTGTGAAGGGTTTAACTATTCTGTGTCTACAATCACCGTGTTTTAGTTTATTCTTTCATTCTCTATAGAGTTGCTTTTCCCACAGTAAAAGAGAGTCTTTACTCTCAGAACTGCTGGCAATATTTAAAAATTGAGTTCTTGCAACATATGCTATCAGTAGTCCAGGAAGCTAACTACATATAGAGGCCAGTGCCTGCCAGCACAGAGATCAAGAGATAAAGATGGTCCAGAGTCAAAACGCATTCCCTTTGCCCTCTCTCTTCAAGTCCCGTTTACCACTGGCAGAGCCTGCAGTAGAACAGGGCACATCATCTTCAGAAAGGTTATTCTACTCCAAACTGCAACATTTGAGCATTACTATCTTCAGGAATAGTTTAAACAGAGCCTGTGCTTTGCTCTGTGACAACCTTTTATAGAGCTTTTTTTTACATACAGAATTTAATCTACTGAGATCTGAGACATTTCAGTATCTCCTCCAGGAAATATATAAATTGCAGGTTTAATTGAGAAAGACTGATCCCTAGAATAATTATGACTAATTACATTTCTTCTTTCATAATTAAAAAACTCGGAAATATTTTATATGTTAGATGTTTGCCCTCAGTTCCAATGCAAAAAATATGTTTTCTAGGGATAAAAATAAAAATTAAGACCACATTTAATATTTCTTATAGTATAATTATTTGATAGACATTTGTAATTATAATTTTTAAAGTTTGGAGAAGCTTGTAGAAAGCTGAGGGGTGATATTGCTTACTTTATATTTCTCCATAGCATTGGGTCAGGGTGGTGGTGGTGGTGGGAATAATTATGCAAACCACATGTCTTTTCCATACATAAATCCTACAGAGTGCAAGATCCTTTCTTTTTCTGGTTTCTGACACCTTGGAGGAGAGAGCTTTACAAATTTGTAGGTAATGAAAAGGTCCTCTTATTTTAAAGTAGATATACTCTGTTTACACAGAAAAGATTAGATTATTTTTATTATTCACGACTTTCTAGATTATGCATCTTTATTAATTTAGTAACATTACAAAATTGGTAAATGATTTGACCTCTGATGGCCAAGAAAACACCACTGAAATAGGTTAGTAAAATGACATGGCTGATTTATGATGAAGAATTACTACGGACACTGTTACACTGTTAAAATAATGCTTTGTAGAAGTGTTTAGCTTGACTATATTAACTGTAAGTGTGTCTGGCTACAATTCTTTGAGGGCTAAAAATTCCCTGCAGTGCCTTTCTCTTATGGGCTTTTTCATGCTTAGTAACAGCATTGTTTTGGTTTTTGCATTATTATTTTTTTTCCAGCACTCCATTCAAAGTTTGCAGATTCCCATTTCATTTTCTGAAAAGAGAATTCACTAGATACAAACTCCCCACAGCTACAGTTTTCCTCTCGAGGCTATAAACACAAAGGCACAGTCATTCCCAGAATACGTATTGCCAGTCTCAAAAAGACTTTTCTGCTTATTCAGGAGGGGAGAGAGAAAAGAAGAAACATGAAATATACTGAAAGTGAAATTAAAATCCAGAGTACCTGTTACCTGATCTAATGGCTGACACTAACATCCATCTTTGCTTCACTAGTTTACTAATAGCTGGATCTTACAGTTTTTACTGCATCAGCTGGAAATGCTAAGCCAAGTGAAACACCACATGACTTGGACCTTGGCTGGTGTCACAGTGTCATCACCTAGAACTTCACTGGTTTTACAGCGTTTTTTTTTGTTGTTGTTGTTTTTGTTTTTCTTAAGGCTGTAGTTTCTGGAATCAGGCAGTAAGCTTTCTTTTGAAAAGTTAACTTTTTCAACTCACTATTGCTGAAAAAATAAACATTAAAATAGAATCCCTACTTTACTGACAGACTCCTTATTATCCTTATTTGGAAGACTCCAAATTGTCTTTATTGTTTAACCTAATAATTTGTAATACCATCTCATAGTTTCTTGGAACCCAACCCAATGTTTCTGAGTTGTTGGATCTTTGTTTGCTATTTTGCTGTTTCTTGTTGGTCTTTTTTGTTTGTCTCTTTGGTGGTTGATTCACTTTACATGTGTATTGGCAAAACAGAGATTTCAGGATTCTCTCTAACTTCAGATGCGGGAGAGGAAAAAATAAACCACATTTTACTAAGACCATGTGACATATGAGGCCAGTACATTTTAACTCATGGACTTTGGACAGATGGTATCTATATAACAGTAAATTCTCTCACAAACTTTTCAAAGTTGTATTATGCACTGTTTTAAATGGTGCCACACAAATGAGTGAGCTATCGGCACATTAGATTGTTCTGCATTTAAACACTGTAATTACACAACACAGAAACTGAAGATGTAACCCTGACCCAACAGTGACAAATTTACATCTGGGTGAAGATGTAAAACAATCATGCTTTCACGCACTGTTTGCTCCTAATGCTCTGAGCTGCACAGCCTGGTGACATTTGTTTCAGCTTTATACCTTGGCTTTCTCCTTTTCGTTTGGATCCACGGCCTAGGAAAGACACATACAGTATTTATTTCTTAACTTGAGAGCTAAGTGGGTCAACTGCTTTCTGTGACAAGCACACATCCTGCAGCCTTTCCTTTTAACTAGCAATAATAGGAATGAATAGTTTGTTCAGGTGGAAATAATCTTGTTAATTTAGTGAATTTAACCCAGTGGGCCAAGCATCTGGTGAGCAGAGTGTGTGCTTGTAGTCACTTCTTAGTTTTTCCTTCTTCTTTTTCTCAGACTGTTAGTATGTCTAACATAGCACAGACTCACAATTTAACTCAAAGGGTTCATTTACTGAGTCCCCATCCCCGCAAGGAGCCTTCACCCCTCTGCTGGAGGTGGAAAGATTCCTGTGCCCAGAGTGTGGCTAGGGGACATGGAGGGGCAGAAGCTGCATGTGGGTATCACGGTCACCCTGGTCCCTGTGGCATGAAGGTGAGGGAGCGCTACCCACCTAGCAAGGTAGGTGATGGGAGTGAGGAAAGGTGGGGAATGGCTACCATGGGAGAAATTGCTGGACTGGGTTGGTTCAGCTAAGGGAGCAGTGCCTGAAACTGGTGCCGATCCAGACCTGTGAACCTGCCTGAGATGTGGGGAGGTGGACTGGGAGCCCTCATGTTTTCCAGTCTGAGGGGCAGGTGCTGCTCTTGGCACTAGCAAATGGGTTACTGAAAGCAACAAAATGAGATACTTCTGTTAAAAAACAATGTTACAGTTCTGGCCTCCTTGGACTCATGTAGAAGTCTGAAGTTTATTTGAGTTCAAAAAGCAATTAGCCAGATTCCTACAAGAGGAGTTTGTGATGCTACCTCTGGCTTTATATAACAACCTGCGTTGTTATATTCTGCCCTAGGCACCTGCCGTTAAGAGACAGCACTGTATGCTAGACAGATCTGTTATGTTCTCTCAGCGCTGCTCCTCTTAAGGTGCAATTGTAGCCTGCAGTTCAGCCACGTGATTGCAGCGTGATGGTAACTACAGCCTCGCAGGGTTTGACATAGGCTGCCGAGCCCATCGGGGAGCCTGCATAATATTTGGCAGCTGAAAGCTCTTGCCTACAGGGGCTGCAGTTAAGCCTCCGAATTGCCGCGCGCCCGGGTGAATTCAGCAGGCAGGCTCAGGCAGGCTGGGGCTGGGAGGGCGCAGGGCCTAGGCCTCCGCCGCAGGCTGTGGGCTCTGCAGGCAGCGTGTGCCCACGTCTCAACCAGCTCGGTTCACGTCCTGCTGTTCTAGTATGAGCTCCGTAAGCGGTGCTGAGCTGGGCTTACATGGAGCAGCAGAGAGCTGCATCCAGGCAAGCACTGGGGAAAACATCCTAAGCTGCTGCAGCTAGGGCTGTCGGCGCTCATCTGTCAAAACGCATGGCCTGGAAGAGTGCTTGTTATAGGAAAAGATCATTAGCGATGCAGTTTCAGTGTTGCTTCTGCTGTAAAGTTTTGACTGCTCCAGGAAAAGGGTTAGGTCTTCACATCAGGCAGGTTTTTTGCTGTTTTTCATAGGGTGCTGACTTACCTAGAAGTAACATACTGTTTTCCTTTGTACTTTCCGATCTTCCACCAGCAAAAACGTGAAGCAGTTCTTTCCAAAACCTAGACGTATCAAACTATCTGCCAACCCTCTTGTGCTTAGGGATCAGCTGTGGTTTTCTTTACCACATGATATGGGAGCAGGCTATGACTGACTAAGCAGAATGCATGCTTCCAGTCCGCTTGGGTGTCATCAGTTTTCATCTGATTCTTTCAAGAATCTATAATGTAAAAATTCACTTGGTTGATTTTAACCTCATGAGCTGATATCCCATTTGAGAGATAAACAGTGCCTCAGCCCTCTGTGCAGAAACTACTGTATATCTTTCTCTGCAGAATGATACCAATTTGTTGTAGCACAGGTTTCAGAAGAGTCTCTCAGTTAATAAACCATTTAAATACATTTTTAGTAGCCATATTACAGGCTCAAAATCTGTGAGAAGATAGGTTATTAAGGGTAAGACTTACCTGGCTGAGCACCAAAACATTGTTAGACATTCAAAACAAACAGACTGCTTCTTGGAAAAAATACAAGAAACAGGCAGTAATTTCTGAGCTGATCATATTTGTGATTCTGCAATGGTTCTGTATGAAGAGGGGGGAGGAAAGCTCTGGTCGTCGCTGCACAAAGCCAAATATCTCCATTTCCCAAGTTGTCAGTCTCGCTGATTCAGAGCTCAAGCCATCAGCTGGGTGCATCACCCTGGGCATCTCCTTCAATCACATCTCCCTGCTTCCAAAATGAGAGTAATAGTAACCTACCCACAGGATACTCGGTCGATCCATACAAATGTGTTATTACCTGCTCAGTATTTATTTTGTTAGCGTAAAAGAGATGACATTAAATTTACGGTGCTTGGTGATAATTTGTGCAACTAATTAAAAACTGGGGTAGGTTGTACTGCTTTTTGAAATGCTTAATCAGTCACACAAATGCTACCTCCATTCATGAAAACAAATGCTAAAATAAATAGCTTCTGATAATTTATGTTTTAAAATAATAAAAAGCCCAAAGAAGTTAAGTGTCAACCTAATGTTAACTTTCAGTATAAAACAGTTTGCTGAAACCAGGAAGCAATTAAAACATACTGTTTTATAGAGTCCTTTATAGCAAGATAGTTTTTATAGGTCTACGTCTGCTTTTTTTGGAGGGTGAGCTACAGTTCAGCTTTGCCCAGGAAATAACAAATGGTATTAAAAACACATCAAAAGTGCAGCTGTTTTCAGGAGGAAAGTGTGGGGGGGTTGATGTCTGGGGGGAGGGTGTGGGGCAGAGTGAATAAATCCGGCAGGCAAAGCTTCCCAAGTTAGTAAGGAAGGGACTTCTCTCCTTTCAGAGCCTCTACAGTACTACAGTATGTACATGCTTCTCATGTGTCCTGGCTCATCCAAAGTGTCATTCTTGCACAGCAGACATGGTTTTGAAGTACTGCTCTGTCACAAAGCTAGGCTCTTGGCCTCTTCACCTGCTGCTTGAGAGATCTGCTCTTTTTACTATTAAAAAATTAAATAATTGTCAGCTGTGCTTCTCAAGAGATACATAAGAATAATCATAAATTTGATTATGCTAATAAATATGAAAATCACACATAAGCAGCATGACAGATATAATTCCTTTTTATTTTTCTGCTTTAACACATATCTCTCATTCATGCAGGGAGCCAGTGTTTTCTATGAATTTATACTTTTGGTGTATGCTTTGCTTGATGGGACCCCTGCAGGAACAAAAGGGCTTTGAAATGAAATCATATATGATATTGTGGCTGGATACAATATTGCTGTGCTGGAAAGTGTCAGTGACTGCTGTCAAGCAAGCTGGCTGCTGTTAAGCAAGCCTGTGATCTCTAGGCCACGACAGCTGTAGATAAAGGTGTGCTGAACACCCCTAATTCTGGCTAAAAGGAAGACTTTATTAAGGCCCTTTACACAAATGAAATAGCTGGAAGAGCATGAGTTCCCTTCACTAGCAAAAGGCTTCATGTTAGGGCATCATTCAAACTTAGGTTGTGTGCCATGAGGAATTCTCCAACTACAGGTAGAGATACCAGGTGCTTGCTTGGCCTCAGTGGGGAACAGAAGAGTGGAGAAGACTTTTTGGGGCATAGAACAGGCTGGGAAGACAGACTTGGCAATTTTGAGTCTATCACCTATGTTTGTTTTGTGTTTGGAGTTTATCTCCAAAGAATGTGTTTTTAATATCTAAGCATTAGAAAACATACCTGATTGTATCACTCCTTTCTCCTTTTATAAAAAGGGTTTCTTGAGTTAGTTTAGCTGCCAGCACTAGCTCGCCCCTTAGGCCAAACTGCACATACAAATACAAGAGATTACATATAAAATTTCAGACAAAGAAAGAGTGTATTGAAATAATTTGTGTTAAAATTCATTAGAAATGTGTCTGCTGCCAGCAATTAGTCACTCAACATGAGATTTTTGGGGAGCACCTAATAACCTTCACACAGAATATTACAGGCTTTTCAAACTTTCCCTGAAATTGAAGCTTACTGCGTACAGTGCATTGCTTGTATTTGAGACCCTTTGCAGAGAAGAGATGGAAGGAAAAGGTATACAATTCTCGTTTCCTCTAGCAGAGGCTGGCACAGAATATCCACAAAAGACCTGATCCTCACTCAAAATCTCTGCTGTTCCTATTTTTTTCAGTGGGACAGAGATACCAGCCAAAACACTTAGAATGACCTTTCCAAAAATACTTCCATCGCCCTTTCTTCTGCATGGGATGTTGATAACAGTACTTTCTAGCAAACGCTAGTTGCTGTCATCATTTGCTCCTTCTTGATGTTTCTATCCAGCACACAGTTTCAAAAGCCATTGTTATCCTTCCTGAAGAGAACGTTGCTTTGCTCCCATTCCATTGAGAAGAAATGATCAATAGGGTGGCCAGAAAGAGAAATAGGAAGCAGTGGTCTGGTCATCTTTAAAACATCTTTCAGAAAGAAAGTAACCGTACCTTCTTCCTTTATCAGTTCTCAGAGGTCATCCAATTGTTATAGAACAGGATACAGTTTTATTTATATATATCTTATATATATATATATTACATATTATATATTGTATATTTATATATATTTTATAGAGAGAGAGATAGATAAAACTTTTTTCATGTGTTTTGTTTCACACTTGAGGTAATTAGAGCTAGCTTAAACCATTTATGATGACACTCATTTTCACTCCAATTTCCAAACTGGGCCACAGGTACCATTATTGTCATGACTTGTTTAAGTAATTCCAATAGGCATGGAAAAACATCACTTTCAGTTTCTTAACTTTCTGTAATACATGTTTTCCAGCCAGTTCAGGTATGTTAAAGCAGAATCTAAATAACCAATTTTCAATGACCACCCCTATCCTATGCCCATAAACACCCCAGGCAGCAATCAGTGAGGTTGTCAAAACCTGTTAGAAGACTTGTTCCTTCTAATTTCCATAATTCATAATGTATGATAAGCTAACATTACCAAGCTAATAATGTAAACTAAATCTTGTCAGTTGATTTGCAAATGAAACAGACTCCTCATTCCCCATCTCCTTTGTAGGGACTACCCTTTAACACACAGCCGTGGGAAAGCAGAAGACAGTACAAGCTGAGTAAATTGAAATATGTTTGCAAAAGATCACAGTAACCGAACAGATATCAGCATAACTTGAAGTTTCCTTTTCTTCTCCTTAACAAATTTACTTTGTCAAATGAGAACGGAAGATAAAATTCAAGGTAAAATTAAAGAAAAAATAAAAAATCAGGACAACCAAAAGCAGGAGAAAATGCATTAGAGAGAAAAGGACCATAATGGAAAAGACCAAGTATATGGATTAAAGCAGGAGTGGCAGAAATTTTAACAGTGTAAATGAGGGCTAGTTAAGTAAGACCAACAAAGGTTTTTCTTCTTTTAAATATAAGTATTAATTCTTAATGTTACAATTTTTACACCTCCTGATGTGTTGAAGGCATTTTTCAAACACCAAGGAAAAGAATGACCTCTGACAGCCTACTGGCATAGCAGTGCTAATGGCTGGCTTGTCCTAAGCATGTGTCCCGTTGATTTTAATGGGACTACTACTCAGATTAAAAGGTATATCTAAATGAATATAGATTTGCATATCTAAGTCTTAAATTAGAAAAGAACACAATGAGAAAAATGGTGAAGAAAGGTAATGTGCATTATGAAATATTTGAAGTTGATATTTTTTTCTTTAATCTCATATTGTAAGGATAAAAAATGAATTGTCTGCTCTGCTAAAAGTTTCAAAGATCCTTTTCTTAAAACAACAGATCTGCTGCTATTTAGATTAAAGACTTCTCATACAAGCCAGAAGATTCCATGGTCAATTTTACTCAAGGATTTTGGAAAATATTTGTTTGGTTCCTTAGATTTTGTATTCATACTTATCATTCAATTATCTTTCTTTTTAATTCCTAACCTAGTTAAAGAAAATAACTTTAAATATCGGTATATATTTTAATAACAGCTAGAAACATTTTCTTGTAAGAAAATATTTTCCCTAACATCCTTTTTATAGGAACAAAGAGCAAGGGAGAAATTACAGCAGCTATAAATCAGTTTTGTGTTTTTGATAATTTAATACATTTTTCACGGATTGCTTTCTCTGTTTGGCATCCTCATAACAACTCAGTTGGCATGCAGCTTTGCAATCAATCTCATCTTTTCCCTCCACCCTCTCTTCCTTCCCAATACCATACACTTAAAAGGAGTTCAGATTCCAAGAAGTGTTTTGCCAGGTGTACAATCCAAAGACTCATCTTTTAATCATTGACATTCGCATGATCCCTTTTACGTAGATTAAAATTATTTCATGCTTATATTATGTGGACAGAACACTGAGAATTATTGTAGGGTTAACAACTCTGTGTGGTTATGCTGATGAACTAATTTAATCCCTTGGAAAGGAATAATAGGGTAATAAAGCACTAAGGGATCATCTTAGTCACGTCTCTTTGGTATTCTGACAATTGCACCCTCTTCTAAAGCAGTTTCATGCAAAGCCACCAAAGTAAAAATGCCTGTAGTCGTCAACTGCACAGATGAAGGAAATGTCCATGGCAGTGTCAGTCATTTTAATGAGTCACAGGAGGAGGGAAAGTGGAGGAACAAATTAAAAACAACAGTATTTTTCTCCCTTCCCCCCAACAGAAGAAAGTGAGAATAGTTGCAATTTCATTTGCTTTTAAAGCACAGCACTTGGGTAATAAACGTCCCCTGCAAATGTGCTGAGCAAACACCTCCACATTCATCAATATGCGGGAGCTGTTTATTGCCTCATAAACTTGGAAGCAAGTGATATTGTCTCTTAAATCAATGGCTGCATGGACATCCTAGGCACTGTAGGAGAACAGTACATCCAGACAACGCTGATACTTAAATTAATGGCTCTAGTAATGACTGAAAGGTGCTTCGTCACTACTAAAAAGTTAGACGTAGATTAAAAGTATGCCTAGGACACAGTGTAGATATGTTGTGATAAGGATATGTGTTTGTGTGTGTCTCATTACAGTTTTTATTACTTTGGCATAAAACGTACTATTCCATGCAGTTTTGATTTAAATATGGGTTGGGCTGCCTGTAGTGGCAGAGGCAAACTTGGTTTAAGCCTAGATTATGCACAAACCTGTCTTCTAAATCTATGGGGAAGATGGCTTGGCCTGTGAAACTGTTAGCTTTACCAGCTTCAAGCCAGATTAAGGAACTAATAATAATCTGAATTCTATGGCATCTCTTATCTGAAAATAATTCAGAAACACTAAAGAACTAGCTGACATTGCACTGTAAGTTTCACATCTACAGAGTGTCTTGAGCAGATCATATCTCCTTTATCTGAAAGGAAGAGAACATGCAGCCAGAAGGCATTGCTCCTGGATTGCAACCACTAGTGTTCGGAGCAGAAAGTCAATGTAGGAGAGGCTGTGACAAGGATCAAGGAAGGGTTGACTGATCAAGGACTGTGTTTTGCTTTCTGCATAGTCTCAGTGTCTATACTATAACAAGGACTAATTGCTTCCTGAGCAACCATAACTTTAATAACAGCAGTGAAATGCAGTGCAATGTGAGTTAGACTTCTGCATGAGCTATCCATCTGGCTGTATACCAAGGGTCCCAGGCAAACATGGATAGCTGCTGTTGTCCATGCTGTTGAAGGAAGCTAATTCAGTGGTAGTATCGGTACATCTGATGCTCTTGCATCTTCTTAAGGCAATCATCCATGCTGCTAAAGCATTCCCCCCTTTGCAGAGGAGTAGTGCAAAGGTACTGAAGGAAGAAATATTCCTTCTTAGCCCCTTCTCATCTTTTCTCTAAAATGATATACAAATAGTAATGAAGCAGTCCACACTGTGTGGATGTTCCATCATCTGCAGATTGTTCCAGCCAGATCCTCCTCTGTGCATCTGAAGGAAGAATGGTATAAAAAGCTGTGGCTGGTAGCACAGTACTCTATTTGAAATAATCTATGCTTATTTATTTAAGGAGTATTTTCTTCTGATAAGTAGCATTTTGAAAGATCCTAGGTATGTATTTACTGTCAGAATTTTCACTTTTGTATGCAACAATGCACCGTTGATAATGTCCCAAGAGTGCACTGTATAAACTCTTTACCAAGCCTATGTACAATCCCAATTTTAGTCTTTAATTTCAAGTCCTTTTTGAATTAGCCATGTCCACTGGAGCATTAGAATTGTTTACTAATTAGTAAAAAACAAACAAACAAAACAAAACAAAACAAAAACAAAAAAAAACTGTTTCTTTTGTTCAGGTAGCTTAAGATCTAAGCAGGCTTTCTTTGAAATGTGCAAAGCAAAAACCTGATTTCCATTAAGTGAAACTGTTAGCTCCAAAAGGTAAATATTTTGCTAAACTTCAGACCTCTCATAATATAACAGCTCTTAAAAAAAAAAAAAAAAAAAAAAAAGGAAAAAAAGAATTTCTGGGTGAAGTCCCCAGTAGCTCAATTCAGATTTCAGATTTTTTTTAATGACATCATTATCAGCATTCAAGCCATGCTCAGAAAGGGTGTAAATCAGCTGAATAGCCTTATACCACTGTCTTCCATATTGTTAAGAGGTAATAGTGAACAGAAAATTAAGCATGCATATGTAGCATAACACAGTTGCAATGAAGCGTGGCATAATTTCAGGCTGCATGTGCAAAAGCTGTGCATCACTGAGCACTGTCTTAATAGCCCTCTGTGTGCAGTTTTGTTGTAGCCTGGCTAGAGTACTGGGCATGTGTTTGATTTAGCATGTTGGTGGAGCACAACTGGTAAACTAAGGGAAATCTTGAGAAGGACAACAGGAAGATGAACCAGCCTGGAAAAATTAACACAGCCATGTCCACGCAACTTTGTGAAAGGGTAACTGGGATGAACTGTAACAAGCTGCAAATGTTTAAAGGATGTAGATGCTCAGGAGAAAGAAGTATTACCTTACCGTAAAGTTAAGACATTAGGAATAATGAAGTATACTCCCAGAAGGATTAGCAGGTGACCTGTCCATTGGGAATATAAAATAGTTTTGACTGGACAATAGAAAATGAATATCAAATGCAGTTCTCTGTTACCAGGGTTTGTTTCTGATGATTTAACAACTTTTCTCTCTTGCTACCTCGCAGGGAGAGAAATCACTGCTTTATTAGTGCTTTCTCAATATGGAAAATAAAATAATTTAATAAATTTATATTGCCTAGTGAAGCAGCAGGTTAATATTTGTGTTTCTGCTTGGAGAAGCATTGCAAGATTTTAACAGGTGAAATACAGCTGCTCATGTGAGCAGAGCTGCCCCTGCTATTGCCTCCTCATCCCAGAGGAGGCAGTCTCCAGAGAGACTTCAACTGTGGCGCCATTGACATACAGAAGATGAGTGCTATAAATGTTGAATATTTAAAATTTAACTAAGTTTCATACTTTTCGAAAAACAAACAAGCAAAAATGAACAAACACAATGGATTTTATAGTTACGAAGTGAGCAGATGCAGAGCTATGATGATATTGTGTCAGGTTCCAAGCACAAACACAGAATACCTCTCTCTTTCCATAGACACAAAAGGTCTCACCCTTTCCTGTCAGGGCCCTCAGTTCAGCCTACCTGATGGCAACCATCTTTACTTTGCATATAGTGGCTCTGAGTCTTCATTACCTATGCCCTTTTTTTTCTCCTCATCTGCAGCTCCTGACATGTTTGATCCTCTTCTGCTCCTTTTCCACTCCTATCTGCATCCCTTCTCCCCCACTCTCTCATCTCGGGACCTTTCTTGCCCTACCTGTAGTTTCTGCACCACTCCTGCCCTAATATTAATCAGCTTTCTGCCATTTTTCCTCTGGTGCTGTTTTAATCCATCTAAATTAGATCACAGAGACTGCACTCAGTCAGCTCCCTTTCAGTTAGAAATTAGCTGTTCTTAGCCCAACAGAAGTTAAATGGAGGTACTGCTTTTGGCTTCACTGGGGCCAGGATGTCAAGCTTACACTTCTTGCATTTCTTGTCTGTCTCAAAAGCAGAAAATTAGCAAGTCCCTAGGCAGTACAAATACAGTGATTTGTGGCATGGAAAAGATTTGCCTAGTTATAAAAGTATTGCTTTCCTGGATTTTTGGTACTATCAGAATACCTTGGCAGGCTTTCTGCTAAGGGTAACAAAAATAGATAAATAAGGGCTTGGTGTGTGCTGAGATACTTTATCATTCAGTAATGTGTCTCGCTATATCTGTTTATTCAGCCAGAAGGATGTTGGCCATGGTTCTGATTCATTTCTAAATGTTGGCATGCTAGCTATAATGAAGGTATTTCATTTAACAGGATTGATTTACAGCAAAATGGAGTTCTGTACTCCTTGCAGCTTCAGGTCCTTCCAAAATGAAGGAACACTGAACCTGGGAAGAAAAATAGTATCACTGTATTTTGTCCCCACTACCTTATTTTCTGTTCTTTTCCCACATTCTTCATGGAAATCTTCTCTTCCTTCCTCTTCCTTTCATAACTGTTACTACTTTGTTCTTCCCCATGCTGGAAGGCTCTGTGGCAGGTCATCCCTTTCACTTCATTCTTGATGCCTGATTTCTCATTTCTCTGGCCAAAGCTAAAATCACCTTCTCTCTTTTTCTAACCTTGTAGGATTTAGGTACACAAATTAATGGGGAAGACCACGGTCCATAGATGCTCAGTATGAAAACTGAATAAAGAGTGGTTGTAATTTAAGCAGAATAAGAGGAGAATAGAGAAAGAGAGAATAGAGAAAAAGGGTGGTGGGGCGAAACGGGAGTGGTTAAGAACAACCAAAAGGGAGGATGAAAAACAACACCTGAGGGAAGAAAACAAAGAGAAAATGAAAAAGAAAAGGAAGGATCTGTGATATAAGTGGGGGCTGCAGTCAAAGTTTATATAGAAGAAGTGGTCAAACTTTATACAGAAGGAAAACAAACCACAGAAAATGTAGGATGCCCCTTACTGGGGAAAAGAAATGTGGAGGAAGGAAAGGAAGAAAAAGGTAGGGAAATGAAAGGTTGTTTCATTATGTTACAGAATTTGATGGAAAAGTTACATACATGAGATCCACATAAGATAATAAGTATGTATAAAATCACAAAAGATTTAATTATTATTTATGTAAACCACACATACAATCTTGTTCCTTATTCAATACAACACTGGCTTTTTAATTAAGTACTGGCTTAATATCCATGAAGTCAAGCAAAACTAAGTATTTTATTCAAGATGAGCCTAAGCTCCTGCCAGATTACCCAAGATGTGTTGGGTGAATACCCTGCACTGAGGGCTCAGAATTTGCCTTGTTCAAGTGCCAGAGGCTTTTTAAGGCTTCTCGGTGATTTTAGAAAAACAGGTAAATAGGGAAGGGCTTGAAGGAAACAGTAGAGCTGGGCTGGTTACTCAAGGATGCAACTTGCTGCTTTTGTAGCTCCATGGGGGAAGAGGTTATTCTGTATTTCTTCCTCCCAGCAGTGCCCTTTACCTCAGCGTCTCCTTTGGTACCAATCAAAGCTCTGCCATAGTCGAAGTAGATGGACATTTCACTGCTATATGCTCTGGCTTACTGTGTGCTCCCATCCAGTTTATTTTCCATGAGCCAAGAGAAAAGTTGTGCTCTGTGTCTTACAGTCCTGGGAAGCACTTACTGCACTGACATGGAATTGAAGTTCCCTGGATCCTTACCCAGCTGAGCACTAACACAGAACTGAGTTTCATTTTCATCCTTGTGGCAGTTCTTCTCCCTTCCTTACCCAACAACCTACTGTCCTCAACCAATAGTCCATCTTTCAATGTGTTCTGGGTCTACCATGCACAGAGCATCCAATAAACGATTTGATAGTCACAGTTATTCTGCACATGAAGTCATATTCAGTATTTCACAAATTAGTCTGGTACCTGGTTTACTCACGTATGATTTGGTTGTTTAGGCTGGGTTGAGCAGAGCTAGGAGGTGTTTTTTTCTCCATCTGTTCGGCAGAGATTAAATCTCAATCACATTAAAAATGAATCAATGAAACTCCATCTATTTATAGCAGAAGAAAAGGCATTAAATAAGGGAAATAAGGGATTCCACAGGTAAGTTCATGCAGTACACCTCCCCCTCCCCCCCCCCCAAAAAAAAAAAAAAAAAAAAAAAAAAACAACTCTGATAAAGGTTTGCAAAAAAAATTGTAAATGAATCATGTAATATAAAGCCCTGGTCACCTGATGTTCACCTCAACACCCATAGGAGTTGAGGGCCACTGAGTCCTCAGTACTTATTCCTGTTCCCAAGTGGAGTGGGGGTGTCAATTTTGCCCCCTCATCACTAGCTGTGTACCTGAAAAATATTTACCTTTCTTGGGCACCCTACAGATCAGGAGCTTTCAGTTGAGCAGAAAGGAAGTTTTTCAATGGGCAGCAAGAGAGATAAGAAATCTCCTAATAAAGATTTCATTTCTCACTGAAATAAACATCCACACAGTCAGGAAGCAGGTTGAAGGCATACAGTCAGCAGATAAATCCTCCAGCTCCACTTTCCTTATCCCATCTCTGCAGCACAATGCATTGAGTTGTCATCTGCCATTTGTGTATTCATTCTAATTCTTTCTGCCTTGTTATTCTGTCAATTTCTTAATCTATTTACACTGACTTTATTTTCAGTGTGTCTATTGTGACAGCAAATCCTGGAATTGCCTTGGGTGTTGTCTGAAAATGGCCATTATCAAATCATAATGCCTACCCAGATGAGGAACTGTAAAGGCCCTAGGCATCAGTAGGAGTCCTTAACAGCTGCCTGCAGTTTAGACCTGCATATCAATTTCCACCTTAGAGGATCTGCTGCAGCATTGTAAGGTGAATGGGAACTGCGTGTATTAAAATTTGGATTAGCGGTTCAACCAAAATGCTCACTTTCCCTCCCTCTCTGTCTCTCTCTCTTTTTTCACATTAATAAACTTGCTATCTCCATCTTTTGTTGGTATACTATATAAAAATGCAAATGATCCAGAATCCAATTAATTTCTGGAAGGTTGCAGCTGTTTTGGGCCCTATTCACAAAGACATGTGGTGTGCGTGCGTGCGTGTGTGTGTATGCATGTGTATGCATCTGATTGCTAAGGAAATCAGGCCTTATTATTGAAGCCTTGACTCTCAAAATTTGAGCTATTGTTCATTGCCAGTGCTGATGCAAACAGATAATTTCCAAATTGTATTCCACGTTTATTAAAGTGGTAGAAAATGTGGCTAATTTCAGACAAAGCTGGGAAAAGGTGGAGCTTGAGAGCTGAAATAGGAGATCTGGGAAATCTGTTTCTATTACAACAAAGAAAAGTTTATCTAATATCTCAAAAAGCATTAATTACTGTGAGGCGCAGGCAAACACATTGTGGATTTCTTCATTCGTTTTGTCATTCTTCATTGCTTTATTCTACTGCTGTGAATTGTTTGGCTTCATTTCATGTTTTGTTTTGTGTGTGTGCGGTGTTTTGTTTTTTTCTTGTTTATGCCTAATGTGTAGTTATGAAATTGAGACCATCCTGGGAATATTTTTCATTACCTCAGCTCAGGCTTGGAACAGAAATTTATCTAGACCAGGCAGTTTGAAGCAGCATTTGTAATTGTTCCCGTCATTGGTTGAACTTGGGCAAGACATTCAAGACTGATTCTTTAATCCATATTTTTATATTAAGGGTTTACATCCACAGCTGCCCAGTTTGCATCTGCACCTGGAACCACAAATATTACAGCACAAAAAACTAACAACTTTGTGAGCAAATAGGTCTTGATCTCCCATTTGTCTGTTCTGTCCATACTATCCTTGAGCAACAAAATCAACATCATCTGATTTTCTATATTTATGTCTTGCTATGCTCCTGTTTGCCTTCCTTAGTATCTAATATGGCTTAAACATGTTTCTGTCAGTGGGATATTAGTAATCTCTCTCCCCTACCTAGTGAAACTCAAAGAAGCTTAATATCCATGAGACTTCTCCCCCGTGCCCTTCTAAGTTGGCCAACTGTTCAAAATTTATGCAAGGGAAGGGAGCCAGGGCTGACGGCAGCATGATCATACACTAGGCTGAAAAGGGGACAGTTTTCTTAGTTGTAAATAATCTGGGAATCTTCTTTCATTTACTCTTAAAATAAGGTTTTGGTATTTTTCTGCAGCAGTCACTAAAGAAGCACAGATGCTGCTGACAATGAGAGCTGAACTTGCAAACATCATTTGTCTTTTTTATCGTGCTACAAGCATTTGGTGAAATTTTAGTCATCATGGAAGTCCTACATTTAAGATACACAGTAGCCTATTAGACACATGTAGAACAAGCCCTCCTCAATTTATTATAGTCAGCAATTTCAGCTGTGAGGACATACAAGGCTAAATTCAGCCTTGTGCAGAAAGCTTGTGTCAAGTCGAAGCACCATATAAATCCCACTTGAACTCTAAAAATAGAATTCCAAAATAGAATTTAAAGCCTTGTGATGGCTTCTGGTACAGGCAAGAATTTAACGAAGAGGAGATCGTTTTTGCCAAGGTTGTGATACCTTCTCTAAATACAGTCTCTACAGTCTCTTCTCTAAATACAGCAAGTGCCACAGAGGCAGCAACCAGGCCGGTTTCACTAAGCATGGCTGTTCGTTGAATAATGCGCTGAGGTGCCTTGATTAATAAGAATAGGCTTCTCTCTGGGCAATAAACCGAAGGCTGCTCTTTCCCTGGGAAAGAGCCAAAGCTTTTGATCAGATAAGCTAGTTTTTTAAGTTTAATATTTTACAGTGAGAGCTTTTCTTCTTTTGGCTTTGTTGTAACCGATAATGCACAGAGATAATGCATATTGGGAGCACTGATAACAGAAAGAATAAGCAGATCTATAGCAAGAAAAATGGGAGAGAGGCTCCCATCTCAAGCAGTGTTCTGGAAAGACCAGGAGGAGAGATAGAATCGATAAGGTTGTGTATGGATCTGCTGTAGCTGCTTGTCTTGCTGCCAAAGCAGCGATGGATATAGAGCCTTGCAGGTGAGCTTGCCATTATAGGGTGAAATCAGTGTGGAAGACACTGGTTGTTGTACTTGTGTAGGATACTTTATTTACACTACACCTGTAGTATTTTCTTTGTGTAAAGAGTAGTCAGGGTTCAGGCAATTTCTTCATTGAGAAGCACCAAAGAGTTTCCAGAGTAATGGCTCTGGCAGAGACGCTGACTGGGACAGGGAGTGAACTGCCCTGCTGCTTCCCACAGTCCGGTGTACAGAAATTATTCCATAAAATTAAGCAGTATATAGGTCTTAAAATAAAGAAGGTCCCTGCATTCAAAGAAAGAGAATTTAGAGGACTGTAAGTAACAGCTCCATCTGGTGATGTCATCTTTATAACATTCAAGTCTCTTTTATATAGTGTCATCCCCCCCAAGTCTTCATTCAAATATAGATCATTTTCTTCTTTCCCAGTTGGCTTCATTATCTGAAATCATTCAGATTTCATTATAGTGAACAAAGTATAAATATTTCTTCAAGATAGAGAATACACTGGAAGATTATGGGAGAGCCTGGCAAATTGTCCCAGATCACCAGATGAGGTGATCTCTGTCATAATTCATTGGAAAGCAGAAGGAGGAAAAGTATCTCTCTCTGTTAGAAGAAATGTCCTGTTAATGTAGTAAGAAAACGATGAGATTGATTGATATGAGTTAAGAAATATGTGAAGCTATATAATTTTCTTAAAGGGCTTACTTCTGTAGCTACTAGTTATCCTTAATCAGTATTGACATAAAGTTTGAGAAGCCTACCACTTCTCTGAATCATGTCACGTGTGTTATCTTTCCTCTCTCATCTTAGTCAGTCAACCGGATTTTTAATATCCCAGATGGGGCTATCTGTTAGAAGGTAAGATCATACTGAGCATACTAGTAAGACCAAAGGCACTTCTAGCCCATCACCTGTCTCTGCGTGACGTTTCCTCTTTCTGCTCTCCCAGCCTCCAGCAATGCCCACCTCAAGGGACATCCTGAATTGACGTGGTCTCTGTATTTTCAGTAACTCTCCTACTTGTGTAGTATCCCCATTTATTTCATGCATCTACAGCATCAGCAAGCAGTGAATTAACCACTTACTGCACAAAGAAGTACTTATGTTTGTTCTGAATACAGTTCCTACTATCTTAATTTTATGTTCCCCAGTTCTCTTATGGGAAGGATCAAGATCCATCTTCTCCATTCTATTCATCATTTCTCAGGCTTCTGTCATGTTCTTACAGGTCATACTTTTTCCAGAATTAAATGTGCTAGCATCCCCTGTTGTAGTTGCTGAGTAACTTTTCATAACATGAAGGCTGCTCTACAGTTTCCTGTCATCTTTGTTGCTTTCCTCTGAAATGTCCCCTTTTACCTGTATCCCTTTGAAAAGAGACAGGATGATATTCAGCACAAAGTATTCAACCTGGGCTTGAGTGATTCTTTTCCATAGCAGCACAATGATGTTCTCTGTTTTGTTCTCCATTTATTTCCTAATAATTTCTTAACATTTGACTTTCCTTCTTGACTGCTATTGAGCATCGGGTTGACATTTTCATAAGACTATCTATCATAAGACCAGATCTATCTCCTAATTGGTAATGATCAACTCCATCATATTAATATGTGGAGTTAGAACTGTTTTTCCAACATGCATTGCTTTCCATTTATCTGCATTGAATTTCATTTGCCATTTAGTTGCTCAGCCACTCAACCTCATAAGGTGTTTTTTTTTTCTTTTGGCCACTGCTTGTCCTTGCTACCTCGAGTAACTCTGTATCACCATCAGACTTCCTGAACTCACTTCTCACCCACTTTCCCCAATGATTTGTGAATGCCTTGACTGTCTCAGGTGCCAGATCAGACCCCATTGCAACTCCAAGGGTGGAATGCACCCTGTTGAAAAAACACCTCTTCAGTTTTCCTCTCTATGCCCTATCCTTTAACTAGTTAGTTATCCATACAGACATCTTTCCCTTTGTTCCACCACTGCCTAGCTTTCTTAAAAAACTTTTGTGAAGGATCCTGTAGAAGTCCTTTGGAGATCTACATAGATTATGTCGGCTGAATAAACACCATCCATATATGCATCAATCTCTGTAGAGAACTCCAGTAAGCTTGGAAGATAAGACACTCCGTTATAAAAGCAATGTTGATTTTCCCGAGTGAATTAAAGTTATTACCTGCCCTTACTTAAACTAATACTGATTTTTTTTTTTTTTTCTGAGAGGTGTTATATAGATGGTTGGGCAGGAGAGATAGTAATATGTTAGTTGGTATATATGCTTTTTCCATGATGAACCCAATTCTATTTATTATGTTACAGGCCCCACAAAGGTGGATATACCAATCTGAGTGAATGAACTAGAGGTACCTACTGACTCTGACTGGCAGCATATGCATTGGTGATTCCTTGTCAGAGTTGCATGTATCCCTGCATGCCAGGAAGATTAAGTCATCTCAAATGACTGAGTGACTTCTGTTACCACCTTAGTTTAGCATTAGGACAGTGGTGCAAAATATGACATAAAAATCTACCTAGAACAGTCATTCGCAACCTGTGCACTCTGCTATGCTAAATATTTCTGAGTGTTAAGTGCTGTCAATTTATCTATTTACCTTATCTATTTTACACATAACATAATGCAGCAATAACCTATTGATTTGCCATGATATAAAGTCTGGCATTAGGATTAAGTCCTCTGTATTAAATCTACTGTTATTTTATTCAGACTGGTAAAAAAGACATAGGAACAATGATGAAAAACAACAAAAACAAAGACAGTTTTGAGGGTTAGCTCTCTTTTTCTCTGTGTCTTCACCCTATTAATGTGCCATCTGCTTCTAGGACATAGATTCATTTACCATTACAGTGTTCTAACATGATTACCTTTTTTCCCCCTCAAAAGCCACAAAGGGGCTAAATATAGATTTACTTAAAATTCTAGGGAAAGAGGCGGTCCTTGCCCTAGACACAATTGTTCTCTTGATTTTCAGAGCATTACCACTAGCATTAAATGTAATTTACTTTATCTGATGACAGTTTGCTGAACAAGATCTTAAGTTTTAATAGGATCAGGACATAGATGGTAAGCGGAGAGAAGAGAAAAGCATTGTGGGTGGAATTCATCCCACCCCATTACTCCTTCCTTAACTAAGAACAAATTGAGCACAAAGAGATTAGGCAGTCTCCAGGAGGTGGGCCAAGTTAGAGGGCATCAGCACATCCAGTCTCCAGGCTGGAGCAGAGTCTGACACCCTGCTGCATTTCCCCTGGTGGTGTGTTGCCCTGTTGTAGTACAGTTGTGAACTCATTACTCAGATATATGCTTCTTTCCTCTCTATTCACCATTGCACTCCTAATTACCCTCTAGTTTATGATAGCTAGTACAGGCTCATGTAGTTGCTCAGATTACCTGCTCTGTAAGCCATCCACTCCTTGCACAGCAGAAGCTTTTTTTTTTTTTTTTATATCTCACACTATCATGGGCAAATTTCATAGTATGATAAAGCCCTTCACCAATCAAAGCATCTAGTGTTAGAGGAGAAATTGGTTTCTCATTCAGAGTTATGGGACTATTATGACCTCCCACATTACTGCTGGTTCATTTGCAATCAGCTTTTTCATTATCTTTCAGCTACACCGGACCAGAATTATGTTAATTGCCCATTAACTACAGTTGGGTGATTCATTTATTCTTTTAATTTAGAGTATCGAAAATGGATCTAACCTCTATTTTGCTTTTAAAACTTTCTGATACAATCTGTGCCATTGCAGAGGTGAAAGTAAAAACAAGATATCAATAAAGCCATGTCCTTCGCTGTGTTCGGAGCCTCCATGGACAGCACAAGATCCTGTATGCCTTGCCTCTGCAAGGTATTCTGCAAGGAATGACAAATGAGTTTAGCAGAAGAGTTCACTTCTTTTTCTCTCCTTCTCTAGTGAAGTAGATTTTCCTGCATGCATACTGAAGCTTCTTAATTTTGTTTTTCACTTCATTATTTCTGCCTCTTAAAGGAGTATGTGATTCAAGGCTAAAATCATCCTCTACCTCAAAAAAAAAAAAAAAAAAAAAAAAAGGATAAGCCTTCTGCATGGCAAGCTTATCAAATGTCTTTGTGGAGTTTTTTGCAGGTGGGTTGTGTGGCCAGTCTCTTTCAGAGAACAATTCCAACATTGTTTTTGTTCTTTAAGTTGTTGGGTTTCTTGAGCCTTGTATTCCTTTGTGAGGAAAGGGCGGTAATTGAATATTTTTCTTGCAGATGCTTTTTCCTTGGATGTCTCAGAATTGTGGACTGGGAGCATTCTCATCTCTATTATCTATAACAGATTGCAATTTAATTTGAGTTTTCCCCTGTAGCAACATGTAGGTGTTTGTGATAATTGTCAAAGGTAGAGTTCTCAATGGAAGTGTAGCTTCAGTCCTACAAATACTTAAGTATAACTTTACTCAAGTGAATTAGCCTAATTGATATGACTCCAGCACTTATGTGAATGAATGTACCACTTATAAGGATGAACATATTCATCCTTAACTAATTGCAGTCTCTGAAAGAAGAACTTTCTACATTTTCCCAGTAGCCTATTTGTATGATCATAATAATACACAGGAACCTTGACTAAGGATCCAGGTACCACTTTATTCAGTGCTGTACAAGCGAGTGAGAAAGAATACACAATGAGTCTCTGAGAGCTTGTATTCCAAGTGTGATACGTCAAAGGAGGTGACAGAACAGGCAAGGGATTTGGGGAACAGGAGGAGCACAAGTTGAGAGAGGTCATTTGTACTCTGTGCACTGGAAGGTAGCTGGGGTGGGGAGCCCCAGAGTATCTAAAAAAAAAAAAAAAAAAAAGGATAAAGAACAGGCTGAAAGTAGGTTTGGGGGAAGCCAGGTGTCACTGTGGGATAGAGTCATTAAGGCACCTGCAAGGCCTGTGGAATGTATAAGAAACTTTGAATGCATCAGGAGGAAAAAAGGAAGGTCACAGCACATCACACTGATATTTCGCTGTATGCAGGACAAAATTTCCAGGCAGAGCTGTTATCTTTCATTGGACCAGTTGGAACTGGAAAAATCAGATGAGCTTTTGGGGGCACAGGTGCACCTGCAGGTTTGAAAAAGCTAACATTTGAGTATATCAGATTTTCTGTTCTTTAATTGGAGTTCTTGGGGAAGGAAAAGTAATAACTAAAAGGAAGAAGTGCTAGAGTATAAAAGAAGCAAATAAGCAGCATTTTACTTTATCACATTGGGGGGATTTTAAACTACTGTGATCATTAGATTACAAATACCATACATTTAAAACAGACATTTTCAGCAGAAAAGAATGCAATGACATGTATGTGGTTTTCTGAGCTATCTAGATAATGTATTTTTGAAACATGTCTAAATTCCACAATATATATTACATCAAATTGTTTTCTTTTTTTCCATGTCATCCTTCTTTTTTTCCCCCTCCTTTTTTCCAGTTATTTTGTTTATTCTCTCTCTCTTTCTGCATGTTTTTGTTGCCCATCTTTCTTCAACATCTGTTTTCCTTTCAATTAACTTCTAATTTCCCTTTTCTATTCATCCTCAGGCCCTGGTTTTGCAAACCCTTCTACAAGACTGTTCACATTGAAATCAAGAGAATTTTTATCACATGGATGAAGTTAGTGCTGCAGATTTTGGAATAAAATATCACTGACCTGGATATTAAACCCTAGTTTTTCAACAGATCTTTTTCTTTTCTCAGATATACTAGAAGTGTGTAGACCTTTATTATTCTGAACACTGAAGTGTTGCATACACAGCCAATTGAATTTTTGAGTTTTTTTCACATCGATATCTTTTTTTATCAAAAAGACACAGAGCAGAAATCCATTTTATGCTATATTCTCATCTCCACAGGTTGCACTGTGATTCATGTTTTATCATGATTTTGCAGTATGGCAAAAACCACAAGATCGGTAAATTTGATAGTCAGTGTCACAAAACCATACATAAAATTCGCAAGTTTGTTCTCTGCTCAGTCAGTCAGCTTCTACCCATTACCAAGAATTACATCTATGGAAAGCAGGTGTGACAGAGTGAAAAATCTCACACAGCTATGGGTGCACTCCAGAAGTCCAGAGGTTAATTCAGCCTCTTAAAACATGGCTTTTGCTTCAAGCAACAGTAATTGTCCCTTTAACTTCCCTTTATGTTGCAACCCTTCCCAAAATCTTTCTTGATCTCCTAATCAGCTCTCATCTTGGAGAGGATGGCAGCCTTGTAGATTAATCATCTGTGTATTGTGACTGGAACATCCAAACCACCTGCCTGTCTTCCAGCATCTTTATAGTGGGTGGCACCACCCTGTTTGTAAAGTTAAGCACTATCACGTTGTAAAGGCATAAATTCAGACTAAGTGACAGCTAGAAGCTAGAAGGAAGAAGGGGCACAGATAAGCAGAGTAGATCTGGTGTGGCTCAGTGCCTATACACCGGCTAAATTCTGCCATATATTAATGCAGCCAGATTACATTACTGAAAGAATGAAACTGCAGAGATGAAACGCAGGGAAAAAAAAAAAAAAAAAAAAAAGGCTCAGAGAATCATATTAATTTAGCTGCTTTGTATGAATTGATTATTTTCCCACTCTACTTTTTAAAAAATCAGGGGCCTAGAGGACTTAATAAAGCTGCTCAGGTATGTGTCTGCTGGAACACACATTGTCTCATTGATCTGCTATACACACAGATATACATACACAAGTGTGTGTTCAACACCTTCTGAATTGAGGTCCCCATCTCTGATTGGGATTGATTGATTTAGATGCTCCTAAATGGTCTATATTTAATCATCACGATAATCAATGTTCTAATACTGTCTGCATTCTAAAATATGCAGAAAGCTAGATATAGAGTTCAAGGCAACTTTGCTTCTGGAATCTTAATTATTTCATTGCTGATAATTTTCATTTAAATGTGTAATCTTAAATCTTGACTTAACTTTTTTAATATAATACTTTTCCATATTTTATTAAGTGTTCAGGATTGGATGATTGGATGATTAGTTCATCTACCTATGAACTAATTAGAAGGGAAAAGGCTGAGATTCCCAGCTTTTCTAAAATATGCGGCAGAAAGCACTTTTTGGAGGTGCATTTTTCCATATACGAATGCTACCCTCTGCTGGAGAACAGGTACATTACAGCTTAGTTTTCTTATCCGTCTGAGCAACTTCTCCCAGACTAACTGTAGGTAACAATGGTAAGGATTTACCGTCCTGCTCCCCAGCTTCCCTTACTCTGAATGTCAGCTGCAGTGATGCCTTAACTGCCGCCCCTGCGAAAGACACGGTTTCTAAGAGGTATCTCTGGCTTCTTTGCAAGGCTCTGCAAACAAAACATGACAAGGTTACCTCTCGCCCAGGTTTTTGCAGTTAAGTGCATTGCTGTTTCCCTGCACTGCTGAGGGGCTTTGTAGCAGGAAGCTCGGTTATGTGGCTGCAAACACTGGAGGCTATTGCACAGAGGTGCTGAGCAAACAAAGAGTACAGGACCGTTTTCAAAGTCTCGCTCTAAATTTGATCTCGTAACTGGCAGGTAACATGGCTGCCTCTTTTTTCCTCCCGAGAAGCAAGTCTATGTTGTGCCCAGGCAGGGGACAGGGAGAAGGACTGCTACGTGGTGGTGGCACTGCACATAGCCCTTCTTATCTCCATCTCAGCCCCACGCCACCAGAACGAGCCGATCCAAATGCTGACTTTCATGCATCTGGTGTTTACTTGCATGGAAAGGATCCACTTGGATCTGATTCCACTTCTAGTTTTCATTCTTTCCCTTCAGACTCTCCCCAGTCTGCCTTCTTGGCAGCCTACCCTTTTTGGGGTGGCTGCCTAGTTCAGAAGGAAGAGGAGCTGAGTGGACACATTTAAGATTCTTACCAGCCGTTGGGGCTTCTGGCTCTGACATGCAAAGATTTCACTGTTTCTGAATTAGGTTTAAGCAAGATGACTTTTTAGTCATAGTTTACAGAGTAAGAATAGAGTACAATCCAGAGAGAATGTAACACAATGCAATCAACATGCCAAAGAGCCAAAAGAAAGTGTAATTTATGCCAACTTTCACTACCTTGATGGATAAGCCCAGCAGAATATATTAACAAATGATGCTTCTACAGGTTTCTGGTGCCATCTGCTATAATTTAATGTATAATTATGCCTTTGGTACAGAACACTAAAGGATGGTTTAAAAAACTATAGAACATATCTCAGAATTACAGTAATTTCTGTTGATCCCAATTATGTCTCATAAAGCCCCGTTGTTGGTGGGTTTTTTGGTTTTGTTTTCTTCTTTTTCTTAAAGCATAGACTGTTTTCAAAAAGGATTATTTAACTCTGGTTTCCAGACTTCATAAGGAGTATTTAATTCTGGTTTACAGACTTCATAAGCAGACTTCATAGCACAATCAGCCATATTTATCCCACTGTTGCAATATAAATTTCTCATATTGGGCAGAAATAAAGCAGGATACTTATAGTATGAAGACCCACTACCTTTAAAGGTACAAAATTCAGTTTCACATTTTCAAATGAAAATTCATCTTCAGGTTTGCTATAAACACAGACCAGTCAGCTTTCTTGCAGAACTCAGGCCTGGTATTGTATTAGTCTGAGCTATTTTAGAATTTGCCTTAGAGCCTATGTGAAGTCTGTCATTATAAAATGCATAAAATGTGGCAGATTTTTATTCCTTGAGTTTTTAGATAAATCTTGATGGGGATTAAAACACAGGAAAAAACATGTTCTATCATTAGTAGAAAAAATGAATTATTTCTACTTCCCTGAGCAGAAGGGAAGCATGCTCCCCTTACAGCATCATGTTATTGCTTTTAAATGCTCTTGTTATCATTGTCAAAGTTTTTATTTTCCTTTGATTTATCAAAGTATTGGAAAATAACTACTAAACCTTTCCAAAATTACTAGCACATGCAAAGAGTCAATAGATTCAAAAAGCTTGTGTGATTGCTTCAAAGATACAAAAAATGGGTATTAGGCCTTTTAGCTGTAGCTTGAACAAATTACTGAGAACATTACATAGTATTTTGAGCCGTGGTAAATTTTGATCCTTATTATTTATCTCCAAAGCAAGAAAATAAAGCACTGTATTATAAAACTTTGTTGCCAACTATGTAAAGATGTTCTGAAACCCCAAGTATGCACCAGGTAAATAAATATATTCCACAAGACCTTCAAAACTTAGTAACATCTTGATGAATGATGGAAAAAATAAAAAGTAATGGACAATACTACATTAAGACACATGATTATAATAGGATCAAGAGTGAAGAAGTGTTTTTAATAAAATATTAGGGGAAATTAGAACAGGAAATTTTCTCTTCTCATTCTCTTCTCCTTCTCTTCATGTTTTCTGAGAAAAAATGGCAGAAATGTTATCTAAAAGTGTAGTTCCACATGTGTTTTCTATGGATATATTCATAGCCTTTTATCACAGTTATTTGTTTTCATGTCTAGCCTGAAAACGAATGAAAAGATTTTTTAAATTCCTAGGCAAAATATACATTAATATTAAAGTCAGGACAGTTTATACAAATACAGGATATCGCCTGGTTTATAGTATCATTCTGCTTCACTATTTTTCATTGTTAAGGTGTCTTCTGAAGTAATATTTTTAGTGAAAGTTCAATACATTGATACAAAAATGGGCCTTAGGAAATAATTAGACAAAGTGAGGTTTCAGAACAAATGGGATAAGGTAGCTATGAATGCAATGAAGCTGGAAATTAAAAGAGAGATCCCAGTTATCAGGGAACCCTGTTAGAAGAGCTTTTCAGTGGAAATAGTGAGAACAGCACCAACAAAAATCTCTGATTTAGGAAATGGGGAATATAATGTGGCTTTTGCAGCCACAGGGTCTTGGGAACCCATGAGGTCTCTTCCACTGCCATGTTCCTAGAAATATGGTGTGTGTTTGTAGTGAGAGCAGTTGACTATGAATGGCAATGAAAACTTGCTGAGAGAAAGATGGTTCTAACATATAATCTTGGCACAGTGTTTGTTAACCTTTCCCTTCCTGTGGTTTTCCATGTTTAGCCTCTTCTTTTATCAGAATGAGACTTGAACTGCCTTCTGGCATCTGTGGATCTTGGTATCCCGCCTTGACGCCACAGCTCAGACCACTGTATATAAACACCATAGCACCTGACAGCACAAACGGAGTATCTCCTCATCACAGATGTTTTCTCTAACTAAAGAGAAGAGGGTTTGCTCCTAATACTCACTTTCTGAACACCAGCTGGTAGAAGAGGGTAGATTCCTCAGAGTTGCCTGGAATGGACTTCCTATGACCATGAGGTGAGCATGCTACTTACCCTGGATTTCCTGATCCCCTCTGAGTCTTAGTTGCACTGTGGGAAGCCATCTCTGGATCCTTACCTACCAGCTATCCTATTTCATCTTTTAAAGCACAAAACCCACAAGATACGATCAAACTCTCTGTTAACTTTTTGGTTTTGGAAGGTACTGGCAGAGACATCCCCAGGTATGATGCAGAATAATCTCTTGCCCTGAAACTACATCAGTTGTAAAACCTTGATCTGGATACTTAGTTCCTCCAGTGGCCCATTTTATGGTGGCTGTAAGATTCAAAGAAAAAAAAAAAAAAAAAGAGAGAGAGAGATGGAGCCTGTCTTTATAATGTCTTTCTTTTTCCCCATCTGCATTCTAACTGACTTGAGCAGGCCTAAAGGTCACTCTGCATGTAGCCACAGTAGCTTTTTAAAAATCTTTGAATGTTAATCCAGCTCTGAACTGCTCTGCATTTGCATATTTGCTTAATCAGAAGTGTGTAAGGTCAACACAGGAGCTTCATTAGGATATTCATGGTTAAAATTGCTCTCCTCATCACTTCCCTTGCAGCATTCAGCCAGGCTCTGCACAGGTTGCAGACCTCCCTCGTGCCCCTGCTGGGAGTGGCAGTGGGGATAAGAGCAGATGCAGAAATAAGTGGGGCGGCTGGACTCCTCCAGCAAGCAGGGGGGCAGAGGCAGCTTGTATCATGCTAGCCGTGCTTTCAGCTGTGCTGTTTTAGCTGTTAAGAAATCAGAACAAAGTCTATTTGAGAATGTAGAAGGACAAATCTGCGAAGGTATGGAAGCTAGGATATGCAGATGACTGGGAGCAAGTAGTGTTGAAGAAACCTTAATTGTTAGGCAGCATTCGGGGTGGCTTCTGGGGGTGGCTTCAAATGTATCCACTGGAATATTCTCTCCAAGGAGGCAGCACTTTTCAGAAATCTGCAATACCAACTGATAACTGGCTGACTCTTACTTGTGTAACTGTGGTGTTGCCTCTGACCAGGCAGTGTTGTGTGAAACAGCAAACTCTGGACATCTTTTACTTTAGTTTGTGTGTCTTCAGGAAGAGATAGTGTCCTTTACAAAGATTTTGGTCTTATTGGGGCCTTCAGTCAATCCAAGTTCTTCACCCACTGCAAACATCCATTTCTTCTTTTCTCTGCTCTTTCTACCCTTGTTTTTGCCAACAGCCATTGGTGCAAAGCCTACCTGTCTAACTATTTTATTAAAAAGAATAGAATGTAGAGGTGGAGAATAGAAAATGCTAGCAAATATATTAAAGGCAATGCCAGTTTTAGAAAAATTAAAACTTAAGGAGCAGTTTTGCTGCACTATATGACCTTTCGTACCACTACCTATCATATGGGAGGCATGCATCCAATGGGTTCATTTGGCTGGCAGGACACAAAATGGCATTCTGTGATACTTCCCTTACTTTTTATGCCATTAATCACACATATTGACTTCTATCATATGATGCAAAATAGCAAAAAAAAAAAAAAAAAAAAAAAAAAAAAAAAAAAAAAAACTATTTCAGGGCAAGTGTAAGTAGTATCAGATATGTATTTCATGCTCAGATTTTTCTTTACCATGTGAACAGCCAACCCATTTCTTTTGTGACAACTTGGAGTTATTAAAGCCAGTTAAGGCTTTCAACTTTATATTTCAGAATGAATAGAGACTCCAGGAATTACAGCCACTGCCCATACTGCAGAAGTGAGGATATTTGAATGCTGTTTTTTCAAAATAGGGAAATGGCAGTAGAAGCTTTCAGCAGATTTTAAGAGGATACTACAGACACGATGGAGGTATTATAAGAAAACTTGTAATTCTGAGAATATAATGCCTATTAGTAGAGTTAAGAGGAATTACAGAACATACATGGAGAAAAACTGAACATCTGCTATGGATGAGAAGGCTTTTTTAAATGTAAAGTGGAATAATGCTAACAGATTGCCAGCAGGACGATAAAAATAAAAATAAGAAGTAAAAGTTAATTCCAAACATTGTCTTACAAGATTAGATTCTGATGCTCATAACATAATACTTTGGTCAGGTATATTTTTCAAAATGATTTTCAAAAAATTAATCCTTGTACCTCTGCCATTGTCACATCCTTCTCCCTTTCTTGTCATTCACCCATCTAAAGCTTTATGTTTCAGTGGATTGAGCTTTGCCTTTCAAAAAAGTTTTGGTGCGTAGTGATTAAAGCCTGCAGAATTTAGTTTATGTAACCATGCAGAATTGCAATGGGATGTCCTGTTCTTTAGGGTCATGATTTTTACAGGCAAAGGCTCCAGATCTGTCTTCACTAAGACCATGGTTTGCCTGGCATTTCAGTCCTGCTCAAAAGTAGTCCCTATCCCTTCCCTACCTCGTGCACTGTGCCAGCACAAGCTGAGGAGCTGGGATGTACTCGGTCAGGAAAGCAGAGCAGCTGGGAAATAAACCTGTGGGGAGACATTGCCTTTCAGCTTGAATCTCCTCTGATTTGTTCTGTTACTCAGCTGCACAACTGATGCTGCTAGCTCAGAGGAGGGGATGGCAAAGTGCAGCAATATGTGGCTTCAGGAAGAGAAGGCATAGGGGCTACTTTTCCCTGCAGCAACATCCCCTTAAATGAATGTTCCATTAAAACCTTAAGTGAAGCTAGCAGGAATTTTAATGAGGATTAAGCAAATGGATCAAGGCTGGCACATCAACAGAGACAGGTCATGAGTAGAACTAATACAGCTCCATTCTGATCCAAAACATCTCATTTGTCAGAGCCCACACTTGGAAGCAGTCTGTTTTCTTAACAACATTTAAAGTGACACGTAATAGGAAAAAATCAACACTCTGGAGAGATTTTGCCCTTGAAAATTTTGGGCTGAAGCTTTTGCAAACAGTTTGTGTGATTATTGCCGTGATTGCACTCAGTCTGCTTTTGTATTTTGGCCTTGAATTTGAACAGCCGCGTGCTAGCTATGACACTACCTCCTCACAGCCTGAACACTGCCTCCCCTACGTGTGAGCAGGTGTAAGTTCTGCACAGCTGACTAACGAGGCAGATTGGATGAGCTGTTGTTCATACAACAGGATCTAGATTTATGAACATTTATTTTTGGTCATTTGGCAGAACTGCTACTTTCTCTTGATGAAACTTTCTCTTGGTTAACAACAACAAAAATCTTTAGAAAATCTGATTTATATATTTTGCCTCGTAGTTTCTTAGACTATAATGAAGTATTGCTGCCATGTAATTCAGGGATCTCTGGTGATCAAAAAGACATCATGAAACATTGCCAAAAAATAATAAAAAAAAATAAAATGAAAATAAATTTTAAAAAAGGATATACACATGATTAAGTAAACAGATAAAAATTGAAGTTCTACAGTTAGATCAGTTGTTTTCAATAGTTGGCTTTAGATGAAAACCCTCTAGTATCCCTCTCACAAGACAATCCCTAGATTTTTTTAGGAGGGAATATGGGCTTCTCTATTAAATATTGTGGGCAACAGGGCAAAAAAGCTGCTTGTGTAATAAGGGATTTTCAGGAACATGTATTTAGTTTAATGGTAACAGAGCTTAAAACAGCTAAGGATGTGGCAACTCACGAAGTATTCTGTCTGTCTAGAGCTCAGCAAGGAAGACAGTTCTGAAATAGAAATCTTTTGATCTTAAAATGACAAGATCTGAATAGTAAAACCCCCTCTCATAAGAAACACAGGCTGTAATTATGGCACATCTATTATTTAAAATGTTCTTGAAAATTCACATAAAAGCTGTTCAAAACAAAGTACGGCATTAGGTCGGGAAGTGGTCTGTAATACAGAGAATATTTTTTAAAATTAATTTCTGCCTTCTTTACCCAAGCAAGTGTTTGCTTGCAGTAATTGTCATTCATTAAGTGAAATGTTTGGTCCAAACAGGTTGTCTCATTCCCTGTAAAAAAAATAGATTCTTAGTTATTCTGTTTTATTTTAGAGAAGATCCTAAACATGTGCAAAGTTTCTGAAGAGGCTCAGGTCTTTCCCTTCCTATAGCCTCTCCTCCCAGACAGCTGAGCTATGTGTGTGCCTGATAGCCAGCAAATCTGGCAGAGTCACTGTTAATATGTTAGCCACAGCTATTATAAACAAAATTCTGCAATGTAATCGTCTCACAGCAGACATCAAATAACCTAGGAAAACAAGTGAGCTGGAGCTTAGTCATATTTGATAATTAATGTGCGATGGTTTCCAACCAAAATTAATTTAGTGATGGAGTAAAACATATGGAATAATGCTTAAGCTTACATCAAAGGCAAATATTGAATACATTAGGATACATTATCTCTACTCTTTCTGGAGTACATTATGTTCTATTAAGATGTGATGTTCTGAATTTCTGCCTGGGCTTCTCTGAGAATTTGTGTGATGGCTCACAAATGTGTTCCCCAGTGCCCTCCTCTCTAGCACTCTTCCAATTCAGCTATCATTTTTTGTTTCAGATGAAGCATTAACACTCATTATCTGTCAGCAGAATAAAAAAGAAAACAAAACAAAACCAAAAAGACCCAACAACAGTTTTTTTGCTTTTTTTTTTTTTTTTTTTAGATGAAACATCTTTCCTGGATGACACTTCTGATGCTATCAGTAGGAAAAGCCTTCAAAGAAAATGGGTATCAAGCCTGAAACATTACATAATGCTGAGTTGAAAGACAAAGTGTTTTCTGGAATTCTAAATTTTTTAAGCAGCTGCCTTTAAGTGAACACAGCCATCACTGTTATAAAATATTCAAAGCCTCATACATATCAAACAGAGACACAGTTACTAGGGCAAACAATCTCATGTATCAGTTAAACAAACATTTGGAATTTTTCCTGAGCCCACTCTAGGTCCTTATAACACACTTCTAGTTTTAATTGATTTTTTGTCCTTTGCCCATTTGTTCTCTTTTTTTTTTTTTTTGACAATTTTCAATTTTCCATGACCCTTCTGGCTCTGTGAAGGAGCAGGCTGGCATGCAGTCATGGATGCCAGAGATTAAAAGACTTCTCCATGTTAGGTCATTAGCCATTCCTCTTGCTGTACCATAGCTCATTTTCCCATTCCTAATTGATCACTTCATTGATCAGACATTATGGAGATGGCTGAGTAACCTAAGCTTTAGCTTTGAAATGCAGTAGAGACTGCAATTACGTGAAAGTCTTCAAGGGAGCCTGCAATTTTCAGGCAGTTGGAGGCTCAGTTAATCAAGGATTCTGGCTAATGGAAAGGAGGGAGAGGAGCTGTTTGAGCTGGGCTCCCTGAGGCCAAGAGAGATGTGGAGAGAGAAGAGAAATGTGCTCATAAAATGTTCTGTGCTGAAGTCTTGTGGGATGCCAGCGGATGTTTAGAAGCGATGCAGGAGCCCCTGTTCTGATGATAGATCAACGTAGCTCAGAGCGTGAAACACCTGCTGAGCCATCCCAGGGTTAGAGTTATCGCACCCAGGAACCCAAAATGGTTCCCAAAGGGCTGTTCTGCCCCTCATGGTCAGATCCTCTCTGCTCACCACCATATCTCCACATGTGCTGTCTGCCCTGCAGGGTCTTGAAGGGTAGAGGGGCGTTGGGGCGCTTGTAGTGTGGAAAGCTGAGGAGACCTGAGGCCTGGGATGAGCACAGGAGCAGCCTTCCCAGTCACACGTGCATGTACTGAGGCTTCAGGTGTCACGCTGTGCGTGTGTGTGCGCCCCTGCATATGTACATGTGTATAGAAACTGCCAGGGTCCTGTCTGTGCCTTTTCTCCTTAGAAACTTTCACAGGGCAAAGCCCTGCCAGGATGCAGTCTCAAACTAACCAAACATAATGGCTAATTCAAACTGAGGTAACACTGGGGACTGAGGTGACAGTGCTGACATTGGGCCCGTGTGGTTCCTATGAGTCCCTCAGAGATGCCTCTCTTTTCAGTTTAGGTAAGCGTGCATTAAAAAGTAAGGCCTTTACTATTTTCTCTGGTATTGCAGATCCCACCAAATAATGTATTCTTCGGTATCGGTTAATTATTCTCCTGCTTGTTAATATACATTATGCTATGGGTCATCATCTACTCTGAAGACTGGTTTTCAGTGGTGTGCACATTGTGATATAGAGGATAAGAGATTTCTCTTTGAAGGCAGTTTATAAATCTTATTGGGCTCCTTCATGATGAAAGGCACTATAGATATATAAGAGATCAAAGCTGTGTAAAGATCAGTGGTATTTGTTTGCATGAGCTTTCTCTTTCTGTTCCTTCTGAGGATTTTGAGCTTCAAAGTTTCAGCTTTAAAGAAACTCAAAAACCAAAAGAAAACCCTAACAACCCACCATGTTGCAGCTGGCTTGAGGTCGGGCCAGCCAAGTGCCACATGCTTCTGACCAGGACGCAAAACCTTTTCTGCAACATCCTTCTATTTGCAGACAAAAGCTGGTGCAGAGAAAACTTTTACTCTTTTTTTGAGGGCCCAGAGAAGAAAGTTTTGGAGAGGAGGAATGCTGCTTAACAACACAGAGGGAAAATCAGCTTAACTTAACTCAAAACATAAGTGTTTCTATTGTGACTTGTCAGTCTGCTAGCAAAATTATTATCATTTGTGAGTATACATTAGCAATTGGCCTAAAAAGCATATGTATTTAATTATACAGTTTCTGGTACGTTTGTCTGAAGTACAGTTTACATTGCACTTAAATCAAATGTTCAAATATTGAGAATTTCATTGTGTTTCTGTAGATGTCTGCAGGAATTAGGAGAATAAATCCAGTGCATTCCTTGGAAAGAATCAGCTGCATGTAAAATGGGCTTTGACTACCTTGTCCTTTGGTATCAGACCTAGTGCTTGGCATAAAGTAAGTCATCCCTGATATGTGAACTTTCATTTTTCAACAGGATCACTGCATTTTTATTTTTAATTTTTTCCTTCATAGTGTGATCTCATAAATGGCATTTAAATAAACCTGTGACCCACAAAAATAGCTCTTTATGTTAGATTCATGCTATGGTCATGCAGAACATAAACATAGATGTATTACGTAGTGTAATAAGCCAAAATTAAATAATAATTAAAAAAAAAAAAAAAAAAAAGGACAAGTGACCCTGTGTGCCCAATCTGAAAATCTTTCTTCTTTAAAGTGCTGCAAAAATTGTGGGTCAATATTGGCTGGTTATCCATCATCACTAAAGTTCTCACTGTGAGCATCCAAAAATCCACACATCTAATATCACTTGTCTTTTTTTTTTTTTTTTTACTCCATTCTTTCTAAAGCAAAATAAATAATTAAATAAGCAAATCTAAATTAAAGGGGAAGGAGAAGTAAACAGAACTATTATGGATCTATGCTTGTCTCTGTAGAGCAACTTAGTGTGAAAGCAATGAGCCAGACCCAGATATACAGGTGAACCCCAGACTTTCTGCATATCATCTACACATTATTCTTGAGATAAGTCATAACAAATAATAAATAAGCTGTGTAGCCAAGCAGAATAGAGAACAATAAACTGTCTGCTACACTTTATCAATATAAATCGTAGTCCAACAGCCAAGGGGAAGCACAGTAAACAGGAACTGGGCTTAATCAGTCACTAGTGCTTGCAAGAACTCCAGAGGCCTTACAGAAGAGAAGAATGTAAATCTAGTCCAGTGGTACAGGATTTTAAAAGTTCGGTCTTCAGCTGAAGACGTTTCTTTTCAGGGAGAATATAGGAAATGTTTCCATACTAGAAGAATCCACCCAACCATGAAAACAAATGTTCCCAGTCTGAGTTATTTGCTCTATTATTTATTTCTTTGTAAGGAAAAAGCACAAACTAAGAGCAAAGCAGAAAGCATAAAATTTGAAACAGGTCTCCATGTCCCAGGAGGCTGTCCTGGGGTGTATCCCAAGCAGGAGACCCCCATCTCCACTCTGAAAGCTGTCCCTCTTTCTGTTAATTATTCTTGAGCTTTACCTTTTAGTATCCGAAGTGAATACCTTGGTCACAAAATTGTCGTGTTTCTATGTTTTTACTATGTTTCTATGGTTTTACTTTGGCACATTTGTAGCAGTGGTACAAGGCACTGCTAGGCAATCAGTGCTTAGTCAAAAAGTAAACGTGTGTTTTGTCACAACCCTCTACAGCCAGTACTGCCTTCTCACTCTCATTACTTTATAGTACAGGGCTAGCAGCAGAGGAGAAGAATTGTTCCCATATCCAAATTGTTGATTGTAAAATGTCTCCTCCCTGCTTTGCTGATGATCAGAATAAAACACATCAGACTGGAAGGAAAGTACAATTCCCATTTGTCAGACTGATGAATAACTGAACCAGTTTTCATGAATCTCAAATAATAGCAAAACCTCCCCCAGAGAAATGTGTCCAACCAAACAGAAAAGGGTGATTTTTGGACATGAAGGATTAAAACTTTCTCTTACACTTTCTGTTTTGCAGTCTACAAAAGCTGATTTTTCTGTTTCCTTCCAGAATTTTATGGTGAGTCCCCAAGTTTGCTTGACTAAAGTCCCTTCAAATAGCTTTATTTAGATGTGAAGGGAAAAACAACTTGTCTCGTTCATTCTGGTCTAGTTTTCTAGTGCTCAGTGCCATGAATTGGTTTGCATATGGGGAGATAATGTCTTTTTTGTACCTTCCAACGTCTGTGAAAAATGTCATCCTGGCTAATAGGTTGATTAAAACTCTATATGCTCCAGAAGATAAATATGATTGTTTACCATACTTGCCCAAGATAATGACAGTAGAGAAGACAAGGTTGAAATTCTGTACGATTTCCTCTCTTCTGCATCCAGGGATGTTCAGCAGACAATACACAGATGGTGCTCCACATAAAGCATCGCATTAACTGGTAAACATTTTTCTTCCCATTAGCTAATTTAACAATATGTTCTTGCTATTAAAGAAATAGACAAATCACAGAAAACTTGTCAGCTTAATCCTGATTGCTGAAATAGACCATTGGCCCAGATGGGATTGTTTTCTGGCCTATCAGGCTTAAAACATCCAGGAATTTTGCAACCGCCAGCCCAAACTCTGGCAGTGTTGATTCAGCTCTTCAGCCTTAATTGAGTTTCAGGCACTTAGCTCTCTGGAGATTTTTGAATGACAGCCTAAATATTGAAGGCTACTCCTCCTGTGTGTATGTTAGGTGACCTGAATTTTCGAAAACGATGAGCTCTGAGGAGTCTGGTTTAAGTCAGCAGATGCTATAGGTGACAAAAATCACAGCAAAAGCCCCTGAGACATTTTTGCCAGAGTGGGCAGTGGAGCAAATTAAACAAGCAGTAGTTCCAGTTTGTTTTCATTTGCCACCTTTTACAGCAAAGACACTGTTACTGACCTTGGGGCTGGAGGTGTTGCAGAGGCTTTCTTCAGAACCACACGAAGGGCGGTGGAGCCTGCACATCGGGGTTTCTTGCACAGCCATTTTCCATACCGGTCTCTTCATCACCCTGTTCCCACATCTCCTTCATCTTCTAAACAACACAGCAGCATGGAGGGAGCTCATGGATTATTAAGGATTAGCCTGCAGGCTAATTTTAGGAACACATGTGGCCTCCATTATTCTTATAACTAAGTGTGCCCAGAAAGTTGGTGAAAAACAGAGTAAATGAAACAGAAGCCCACTGAAAAGTGACAATGAAGCTCATTGTGGCTGTGCTCTATTACCCACTTTTAATAGCAGTGTTGCAAACATCCCTTTATTTAGTGCAACTCTTTGCACAGGAAAAGTTGATAATGAAAATAAACTTCCTCTTCCAAGTTTCATTCATATACTCCCTTGATGGAGAAAGAAAGTAAAAGATAAAATATTTTTAAAATAAAAGAGGAAGCAATTAAGGAGCCACTGGACCCAATAACTTTTTTGTTTTAGTGTCTACTTCTAGTATATAAATCTTGAAAACTTAATTACTTTTTTATTTATATTATCTGTTGTTGCATTTAGCTTAATTTTATTTGCTCAGTTGCAATAACTACATACACTGTGATATTTATCTGCTATTGGTATACTACGTACTTTTCCCTTCAATTTGTACAGAGAATGGCATTTTCTAGGGTTTTCTTTTGGTTCCAGTAGCTGTGCCAAATATTTTCAGAAAAAGAAAATAAGCAACATCCACAAACCAACAGCATGTCCACCTAGTGAAAAGAACTGCACAGTGCAAGAAAGAAATTCAAGGCCTCCCATGTTTTTCCTGTAGATTGAGACTTGATTTACTTTTAAATTATGCTCTGACTCTTCTATCTAAGCCTTCATCTAGGAAAAACAAACAAACAAACAAACAAAAAAGATAAACATTTCCAGCCCATAGCATACAATCAAGCTTGTAATAATATTATCTTAATTCCTCACTCACTCTTTGGGAGACGTTTTATGTTCAACCTTAACACAGATTTACCAGATGACTCTCCACTTGGCCTACCAGTGTGATTCTATTTTAAATATTTGTCTGCTAACTTCACTAGGTTCAAATTTTTGGAAGACATCATCTGATATATGTATATCTGATGTACGTATAACTGGACACCTCCAGATTTAATTCACCCTATCTGTCACAAGGGAATTCTTTTGTAATGTAGTTAGACTCACCCAGTGGTTAACCATTACCAGAAGGGACAGCTCTCTTGTGCCAGGACTAGCACTCATCTAACCCTCAGGACTCTGTGCTAGAAAACTAGAAAACTCTAGAGCTAGAAAACGACTCATTTTTCTTAAGGGTTTTTCCCGAGCTGTGCTCTCGTGTAGTCACTGAAGTGATGGGAGGTAAGCTAGAGCAGAGTGACTCTTTTCAGAGGCAGCTGGCACAGTTCAGATGCTTTGTAAAATTCCAGGAGCAGCTGTTCGCTTTAGTGCAGAGTGAGTTGCCCTCTGACCAGTCCTGTCTTTCTCAAATCGACGGTGCAGGCAACTTGGATGACTAATTTAGATGAGATTTTACCAAAAGTTATTTTGTGCAGATAAAGCCAAGTGACCTGAACCCCACTTTACAAACTTAAGGTGACCAACCTTTAGTTGGCATCATGAGATCTGCATTTATTTACTTCAGTTCGGTACTTGATCAGTTTTAATGGCAGAGCTACTTGTTAAACTTGGTAACTCAGCAATATTACTGATCTGTGTATGCATAGGCACTGCAGGCATCCCTCTGCATGCAAATAGAAATATGAAAGCAGTGCCATTGTTCATATGCATAGGATGGCAGTATTCACCACAATTTATTTCATATTGGATTACAAACATCGAGCCATGGAAAAGATGTCAACTATTATACATCAGCTGCTTTGAAGATATTATTCTGGTGCTGTCACGTTTTGTGGGAAAACCATATTTCTCTATTATTCATCTGACATTTAAAGCTTTTTAAAAAAAAAACATTTTTTCCTAAGAATATAAAGATTTAATCACACAGGACAGGTTTGAAGAGGACTTTATTAAATCTGACAGCTGCCTTAATTGGACTGTGCACAATTAATAAAAAAACCTGATAATTGAGCATTCAACAAAGGATTGTTCACTGATGGTATTTTTTTTTTATTATTTCTGCAATTTTACAGATCTACAGTTCTGCAAATACAATGTTTGAGACATTATTCTTCCTAGTTTACACCCACAATACATGAGATTACTGCAGTTTGGAAAATGACACATTATTTTTCCTAATAGAAGAGCCACAGGAACCATTGAAATACAAAGTTTTTTTCACTTAACACTTAACATTTCCATACAAATATAGTAGAGGCTTTTTGCAGATTCACAACTGTAGGATCCAATAAAAAGGCTACTACTGAGAAAAGAGAGTGTACTTCGTTGAGATCTCTGCTGCTGCTCTACGGAGGAGCTCAGTAGATCATTACTTCCCTATTGGAAGTATTTAAACTTTCCCATCAGACATATAAAAATAGCTTGGTTTAGACACTTTCTCTGTTACAACTTTAAATATCTCCTCTATTTTTAGCAGAGTGCACTGTGTGCTTTACCTTCAGGCTCATTAATGGATCTTTTGTAACTGTCTTATGTTTATATTCCTAATGGTACATGTAAATGGCACTGAAAGTACCGTTGTTTCCTAGGGAAATTCCCTAAAATTTCTCTTAAAAGGTGGATGTGATAGGAGTTTATTGGGGTTTTGTCCTCATACTTATTACCAAGGTTAGTTTCTTCTTTAAGTCTTCATAAGATACAGTCTTTTTTCCAGTTGAATCAAACTTGCCTCGGACGGTTCATTTCCTCCCATATCAACTATACCAAACATGCTGAAGAAGTACAGTATAAATAATTATTTTAATTCTCTTGCTCTTAGATGTTAACTGGCATCCCCAAGTTCAGTGGACTGGGCCAGTAACTTGCTCAGTCTGAGCTTTCTTCTCTTTTTTTCATATGGGACACTTTGCTACTTGTTCTTGCTGAAAGAGCCATCTCCAAATGCTTCCGATTCTTTCACTTTGATTTAAGTAAGTCTTCCCATTCAACAGTGGCCTCACTAGTTTTAGGAATTGCTGGAAACATTGATTGCATTTTCGTTCGGAATTCTTTCATCTATAAAAGAGATAAAAAAATAAAAGCTGTCAGCTGTTAATAAGTAGCAAATAAAGTAGTACCATGAAACCTGGGCTTACTCCACAAAATAGGTCTGTGTGAGGTAAAGAAGAGGCAAAAAGGCCTTAAAAATTACAGCAAATTAAGACATTCCCTCTGAATATGCTGGTTCAACTAAGTGAAAAAAAGTATAGAGACCCACAACAATCCCCACTTCTAAAGCACTACGCTGGGGTGCCTAATTTGGACCACTTGCCTGAATGATTCACTACCATTAGATGAACTGTTATGTGTGTGTGTGTGTGTATATGTATATACACACAAATTTAATTTTTGTTTGTTTGTTTATAGGAAAATTACTTCAATAGAACATGCCCATATTTTGACTTCAGTGCCTTATTCTACACTTGCTATGGATAAAAGAGTCACCAGGTCTGTTCAAGAATTTTTAAGGAAGTTTAAAGAAAAGCTCACCTGAGGTTTATCCAACAGTATGGTGACAAAACAAAATTTGTATATTAGTAGGAAGGAAAATAAGATTCAAAACTACACGTAGGACCATGCTTTTCTTTCTTTGTTGGTAAATTGTCTGCTATAGAAGAGAAAGATTGCTGGTTTTATATTCGGTGTTGACATTAAAACCAATCACCAAATCTATATTTATGGCAACCATTTTATCACCAATGTTTGATTCGATTTTCCTGGCAAGCCAAAACTGAGGTTTAATTCCTTTAAAAATCACTTGTATTTGAAAATATTGTTTAGATTTAGCAGGTACCTCTCTTCCAATATTTTTACATGTAGTATATTTTTAAGGATAGACATAGAAGAATCAAATCAGTACAAATCCTGTTGCATGAAGAGCAGGATGTAGAGGGGAAGATCTGAACTACTATTTTTAGGAAATTACAGAATCTATGACATTCAAGCACAGGAGACAGGATGTGTGGTATTAAAATACAGATGCAATGACATCTTCAAGACAAAATGCTGTCTCAAGCACTATGTCCCATGGAGGGGTTCCAAGAGATCTGTATATTCTAAGCAGCCAAACAGACATCTTCTCTTATACACCAAACTTTTGTGTGTTATGGGTCATCATTTTTTTAACAAATAGCTATGGGTGTTTTCTATCCAGGCCCTTCTGTGTATGAATAATTCTAGCAGACAACTGGTACTTGCTGGAATGCAATTATTCAAATTACAGCTGATACAAGGAAAGAAACTGTTTACAAAGAAATTTTAAAAATCTTTGCTAAGAAAATAATTAATTATGATGGAGGAAAACATTTTAGATTCCACATTTTTGAGTAAAAATGCCTAGGGACTGCTAATTAAATAAAAATACATGTTATATAAAGTAGGAGGAAAATTCAGAGCCAAATTATCCTTTTAGTTTTATCCTGTCTTTGTTCTTATGCAAAAAGTAATCCGTTCTCTGCTTTACATTTTATTTTGATCAGATAGCTGTTTTGATTGATTTCTTGGTTTGTCGCTGTTTGTTGTTGATTTTTCTTTTTCTTTTTTCTTTTCTTTTCTTTTTTTTTTTAATCTTGGCACTCAACACAATAGTTACTAACCTAATATCTTTGCAACTTAGTTAAACCTAAAAAGCTTTTGTAGCTTTTTTTTTACAAAGACCCTAAACACAGTATCACAGACAATGTAGGAGAACAGCCAAAATTACATTACACAATTGCTGACAATTGAATACAAGTATTTACAGTATGAAATGCTTTAGGAACTTTGTTTTGCCCCAAACTTTTTTTCTAGTCTTCTGTAAGTAAGTTACCTGAGTTCTCTGACATGTGGCAAGTATTTAACATACTTAATATTTTTTACTTCCTAGAGAGTGAACCAAGCTCTCTCATCTCACTCTAAGTATTCTCTGGGTGTTTGATAACATAAGAATAGTCAGATCCTAACCTGATCTGCCATAGCTCAGTTGGTAAAACTGGAAATAAACATTTTATACCATTTTTATGATCATTTTATATGATCTGGTGTAATCTGTTTCTCATCCTTTTTTGTTGTTGCTTTTTTTTTTCGGCTGCTTCTAAACTCCGATTTTCAATTTATTTTTAGCCCTGCAGGACACCTCTATTACTCCACTGACAACACAAGATACCAAAGGAAAACTAAAAGCAGTTACATAAGGTCTCCAAAAAAGGATGATGGGTAGGGAAGCCGTTCAGTGAACTACAGCGCTGCCTCACTCTAACAGCTAACTCATAATTACAAATATGTCAAAGCCTAGTCCTTAAATGCACAAAGCAATCTTTTCTGGGAAATAAAACACTACAGGTTTATTCTGAAGGAAGAAAAAAAATAAAAGTATTTATTTAGAAAGCACTAAAACACTGCTAGCTACTGCAGATTTAAAAACATGCAGATTTTTTCTCTCCATTCAGAATGCTAATTTATGTTCTGCAGGTAAAAGCAGCTCATTTTCTAGAAAAGCAATTTTCCTTTAACACATGGACAAAATTTGATCTGTTCAATGTCAATGTCCTTTTTTTTTTTTTTTTTTGGTTTTAAGACCCCTTGAAAAATTTCCTCAGCCTTATCTCCGTAGATTCTAATGCTTATTTGTAAAAGCACTTTGCAGGTGATGGCACTGTCTCATTGATCACTTCCTCTCTTGCAAGCATCCGTGTCCTTTTCCATGACCCTCTTTGGCACAAAGTAGTTTTGTATTGCAGTTCACAGGTTTGACAATGTTTTACATTATTCCACAAACTTTCTTCTTTTGTGATTCCCACTCTGGACAGTGAGCCACATTAATGAAAGCCAAGCTGATCACCACTGTGCACTGTCCCTTCAGCATTACGGTTTAGGGTGTCAGCTGTTTAAGAAAGGCATTATCCACGGAGACTGGCATGGGCCTAAGCTATACATGGTGTCCTCACAGTCTATTTAACCATGGACAGATTGTTCACAAGACAAATGTCACAGCTACAACTCTTACTTAAATTACTATGCAAGTTAAATGATCCTGCACCCTACTATTTCTCTCCACAACAGTTTCTGAGTAATAGATGTAAGTAGTACTACTTATGGACTTTTATTTTCTCTCTCTTCCTCCAGTATGAAACTGCACTACAGGACTTCATTAGGGCTTTGATTTGGACTTCTAAGGTTTCTCTTCTGTTCCACTAATATCACCAGCTTTTCAGTTTCTTCCTCCGTTTCCATGTTTGTGCTTGTTGCACAAACTAAATGTACTTGTAAATCCTGGCCAGTGTCCTCCCTGCACTCAGAGCTCCCCTACAGCTCACTTCCCACACTACCTAAATGCATGGGGACAACCAAAACCCAGCTTTTCTCTGACGGATGGCACCGGTGTATGCACACATAAACAACCAGGGAAACAGCAACCCAGAGTTCCTCCCTCTTCTCTCCCAGTGACAATGTCTGTCTGCTTATGAACCCTTGTCTTACCAACTTTTAGGCTGTGACTTCTTTCAGTCAGAGACCATGAGCTGAGTATGTTGGCCTTGCCTGGCCAACCTGTACTTAGTATAGGACCTCATTTGGCCTTCAGAGTAACTCACAGCTTCAGAGGATCCTTGTAGTGAAGGCAAACATTTTTCACTAGTGATGAGTTAGCTATCCTGCCATGAAATGGATTTCCTGGTATCCATTCAGCCTCCTACGCTGTGGTCATATTCTTGTGAAAATGATAAATTTAGCTTTATATCCTATGAATACTGCACTTTCTTGACAAGGAAACACAGCAGTTGCAAATCCATGTCTTGCCTTGCCTTTTTTTTTCAGCAGACATCCCATTTGGAAGATCTGCTCTCCCCTCTCCAACCCAGAAATCTTCTGTATTTTCTCCAGATTCCCAAATACACACGCCACTGGTCTCAATTCAAAAAGCGTTAATTTAATTAGCAAAGCTAATACGCTATCCACTAACCACTGGAATGTTTTGAAGTAATTCACTGAAATGGCTGCCTCTTTATTATTGCCAGCCACATGGACCCTGGGGTTCTCAGTTCAACTGTAATAATGTCTCTGATTAATAGCAGAGTAAACCGAGCACTAAAAGCTGAACGTATTCCACCTCCTTCTGCTGCCTTCAGGACCACAGACCGCTCTCTCAAATCCTGCTCCTGCACCTAGTGGTACACGAACGATTTGTAGCACATCTCTTGATTTAACATTCCAGCATTTGCTCTTCCTGGAGGCAACTCTCTGAAGTCAATTTCATTCCAGTGATTTTTATTTTTTTTTTTTATCATAGGTATTGCAAAGCTTGACGCTGTTTTTTCCTGCCAAATAAATTACAGTAACTGTTCCACCTCTGACTGTCAGGCTTCTTTCTAAAAGGGTATCATCTACCTTACTGCATTAAATAATCTGTAATAGCTACAGATCACTGTTATTTTCTTATCTTAACCTAATGATCCTGCCTCAGGTGGCAAAAATATGGGGACCTAAAAGCATCTTCCATTTAATAATGTCTTTTTAATGTACATCGTTGACAGAATGTCACACAAAAATTGGGAGAGCACTATTACTGAGAGCACTTACGTGGCCGTTCATATTAAAATGAATGGAAGAGCGGCTAAAAGAGTCTATTTGAATCCTAGAATGAAAGTTTTATGAAGAAATGTTCTCTTTAATGTCTGACATTCGTAATAGGCCAACCCAGATTCTAGGAATTATTAGCTTCCTATTTTAGTACTTGTACCAGTAGGAACTGCTTACATTAGCTTCCAAGTGAAATGGGGTTAGATGCCCTGAACTGGAGTATCGGCTGGATACGGTGTGTCCGTGCCACATGTCCTCATCAGCCACCTTCCACCTCGCAAGACATGAAGCTGAGACAGGTTGCCCCGGGTTTAAGGGCATCAGCGAGGATTGTTCTGGCCACCATTTTCCAAATCTTAAAAATGATTGCTGTCACCCTTGTTATCAAACACTTACCAAAGCCTGCATGCAGAAATAGCAAGTTATTTGCAGAAAACAGTGAGCACCAAGCCCTTACAGCACTCCAAGTGCAGGGCCGACAGCCTGCCAGCTGCAGGCGATTCCCCAACTGCCAAGGTAAAACGGAGCACTCGGTGCAGGGCAAGCATGGGAAACAGTGCTCTGGTCCATATTCTTAGGTCTTACACTTCACTGGCAAAGGCAATCCCAGTGTTCTGACTATTCAGAACAAAAAAAAAAAAAAAAAAAAAAAAAAAGCACTTCATTTTCTGGAGAAGCTCTCCTTAGCTTCAGAGATATATGCCTACTTTAAATTTCTGTACATTTCCCAGTTGATTTTTCTGAAGTGGAAGGCCAAGAGCTCGTGTTTTTGTAGTATATGATATCTCAAACAGGATGATGTTAGTGTTTCATTCTCAAGCCCATTCCCATTGATTCCAGCGATGCTGTGCCAGGCTTCAAAATAAAAATAATGGTACAAAGTTTGGGCTATACTGCAAAAGGCTTTCACGCCATGCAGAAAAATGGAGTGAAAAATTTTTGAAATCACTGAGGAACTTGCCATTTATTTCTGTAAAATCTTACTTTCTAATCTGGGTGCCTGAAAAGAACATCCACATGATTAGTCTATTATTGTGTATTACTCATTGCTCCTTAGTCACCCGGGGCAATTTGAAAAATTAATGTAATCTAAAATTTAAGATAGTTAAATATCTAAATGTATAAAGCATGTTGGTTAATGGACCCGAAGCATCAGGATGAGCGTCCCCACTGTATACGCTCTTGTGTGCTGTGATTTGGATTTCTGAATTAAATGAAAAACATGAATTGCATGCAAGTAGGTAGTTCCTGAAAAAAGTAACCTGAGTAATTTTTTTCCTCTGCATGTCCAGGAATTCACAGCACGCATCAGCCACAAGTGAGATTCATGGCTGAGAAAAGAGCCAGCACAAAACTAAAGCCCTGTTCTTAAGCAATGATGCCTGGAACAGTGCTGAATTGCACGCAAGCGACCCATCATGTTGCACAAAGATGGGGACGACAGGGTACTTTCAGTCCAGCACAGCAGCTTGGCTCCTAGACCACAGAAGCATATGGTGAGCAGGCACTGCCATCCTGCCACACTTCATGAAGCACAAGACCCCATGGTACTGAGATGTAGCATGAGGAATTCACACCAGTCAGATAAGCTTTTATTCAGACTTTAGTTATACGCGTGTAGTTTGCATTACATGCAGCCAAGAAGCGCGCTGATCCACCTGCACACTTCCAGAGACCTGGAGCTGCTCCACGAAGGCAATTTCAGACCAAAGGCTGAACGCTGCTGTATTCTGTCTGCCTTCCTAACAGGTTGTTGGCAGCTGACAGCCACGAGTCTCTTCCAAGACACAGTAAAATAATTCCTCGAGAGAGCTACTGCTACAGCCTTCCTGTGTTCTTGAAATACTTCCTTACAGCTGTCCCTACTGATAATGCAGATGTAGCGGCTTTCCAGGAAGAAAATGATGGTCTTATTCCTTGAATAAGCATTCTGCTCTACCAAGTACACAGTGAAGTTCACAGGTTCCTTGTTTTTTTCTTTTTACTTCTTCTGCAAAAAGCTAGCAGTACATATGTGTGGAGGCAAGTCTTCTCCTCCCCAAACTAATTAGGCAATACAAGCAGTACAGAAAAACTGTGTATAAACAGGAGGAGGAAGTGCTAACTTGTACTAGTACTCCATCTTCTTTCTAAAATCTGGAATTCAAGTATTAATGAAGTAAAACAATGTCAAAAAAAAGGGCAAATTTGAATTATTTTGAGTTCCGTGATCATGAAATAGGAAAGAAAAGATTTTATTGTGCAATCAAACATAAGCACGATAAGGACTAGAAAAGTCATGAATAGGTGGGGATTAAATACAAGGAAAATTAAAAACTAATAGTAAAAAAACATCTAGAATGACTCTATGATGACTCTAGGAGATGTAATGCTTTTATGGCAACATTTCTTTTATATATTTTATACTTTATTTATATATATATATTTTATATTATATAGCTGCATATGCTATTTATGAAATAGCATAAAAATGTAAGCCTCTGCAATATGTCTATAGTTGGTTGAGATCTGTAGGTAGTAGTACTGTTTATGGATGCTAAACCCAGTAATTCGTGAAGACAATTTCTCTGTGTTCTCATTTCATTTCTGAAAATCATCCACCCTTAAACCCAATATTCTTTTGTATTTATATTGTACCTATGAATATAGTCCCACCAAATTATATCAAGTATCTCCCAAAATAGCCCAGGGGATGCTAATATTGTTATACTTAAAATGGTGATTTAGAGGCTAGGTTTCCTCTAGAGAAAAGCAGCCCGCCTAGGAATTGTCCCTACCAGAAAACCATGGCAGGCATATATTCTCCGTATCATTTCTAATTGTTTTAGATGTCTCTACACAGCTGTGCGATTGTGTTAGGCTGTTAATATTTTAAAAGTTAAGATCAATGAAAAAGAGGATATTTCATTAAGAGTCACCATAAAAATGATAAACTAATATTTTGTAACTATATTAGTCACAAATTACTAGGCAATTCTTCTCAGTATTTTCCCAGCTTTCCATAGAACAGATATATAAGCAACAAGACACGATCTCTCAAACCTACAGATGAATCATCCCAACCCTTTTTCCTATGGGAGAACAAATGCTTTTATTTCTGAGGATATAAAACCTAATTTACTGAGGGCATGGAGAGCAAAAGGGCTCTTAAAGCACATTCTGTCTCATTTGTTAATTGTTGAATGCCTCAGTGTGCAAGTGCTGAAGCATTGTTCTGCTTCAAAGAAAAAAAAAAAAAGGCTTGTAATTGCTGGTATGTAAAAAACATAATAATACCAACAGGCATTCAGAGGTATGTTTTAGTAGTTGTCAAGTATTCTGTAGCTGTAAGTATTTAATTAAAAAGAAAACCCTGCTTATTTAAAATAAAGGTTCAGAAGTTAACTGTAACTTCTAGAAAACTGTGAAACATTTTTCCAAGTTATTTGGTACTGCTGATAAACGACAGCCATATTGTAAGGAAAGTGGAATTCAGCTTAATGTGATTATCACCATCAGTTATCCCTCTAAAATAAGCAGACCGAATGCAATATATGGATAAATGTAAATAACGTATTGATGACAGTCAGCTACAGGGGAATCAGACTATGTAAACCCTCTAAAGTCAGAGGTTGAGGAGTAAGAAAAAAGCACTTGAGGACAGAGGGATGAGTCAAAAAGGTCTTTTTCAAAAAATGAGGAATCATTTATTTCACAAAAGTAGGCCCTGCCCGTTTCACTCACCAGATAAAGCAAGGGAACACCATGGTGTGCATCCTGCTTGTACAGACTTCTAACATGCCACTTTTCTGCCTTTAAAAAGACATGTTTAAGCAGCAGGGAAGGCAGGGGACAGACCAGATAAATCACTCAAACTGTATTAGCTCCAGCAAGTCTGCTCTGCATTAGACTTTTAATTCAGATTTTACAGTTTTATTATAACTTTAGCTTAATTAAAGTGTTTAATGTGAAGTAATATTACAGAAACAAAACAATAGATTTTGGGCCTCATTCAGAGATGTGTTTTTTTTTTTCCTCCAAGTTTCCAGGACTATTCTGTGACCATCAATTTTACCAAGTTTTTTAACAGTATACTCACAGACACGGTTTGCATTGCTGCACTCTGTGCCTTCATGGATGGAGATAAGATCAGAACTATTTAAACACCACAATGTTCAGACAATTTATCATTAGAAAATGATTTATAAAAGAGTCTGTGCCACTTCCTTTTTGATCAGTTACTTCTCACCTCTGGTAACCCTATGGTTTTAGATACTGAAAGGTTTTATTTCAGCACAAGTAACTACACAAGCCTACTGTAATAATACATGACAACCTGAGACCTAAGACCAGTCTGTCCCTGAAAGAGACGGTGCTACCCAAGGGACATGGGACATACCCATGCCATGGGACAAGGCTAGAGTCAGTCCAGATTTTAAAAATCCCCTAGATATGGTTGTAGGTGTCCCCAGACCCAAACTGCTTCACTGACCTGTTTGATGTTGTTTGATGACACTTGCTAATACAGAGCTGCTAGGCCCTGAGGTAGTCGAAGGTGGACCTACTTGAAAGTATTTTCCTAAGAAATTGTGGGAAGCGAGTTAAAAAAGTCATTCTAAGTGTTAATGACAGCTAGATAATTTCTGCACGGGGTACAATGTAAAAACAGATAACCATAAGCTCCTACGTCCTGAAAATGAAGATTTCTCTTTCACATTAATGAAAAACAGAATTTAAACCATTTTCAGCCCAAGTCCTCACTGACCCATCACTTCTCAGTTTAGGGATAACAGTTCCCAGGAATTTACGAGGGTTTATTACTTACCAGGATATTCTAAGATTTCAACAGTGATAACTGCAGTCAGGGGATATTAACAGCCCATCCTGAGACAGCATAAAATCTTTTATATCCCTTTCCGAGATATAAAGATCAGTGGCTCGCTGTCATTCCTGGGTTTTCATGCTAGCATAAAATCAGTAGGCTGTACAGCTACGGGGAACCACCCTTAACAATAAAGCCACTTAAGAGCTGGAAGTAGGCATCGTCACAGCACTGTTTTAAGAACCAATAAACCACAAAGATTAAATAAAAACTTAGTATCACCAACGCTAGAGCATCATCCTAGTGTCCAGAACAGATCTCAGCAGTGACTGCTCTGTGCTGGCTTCTCCAGCAAAAGCAGGCTGTGTCAGGAGGCGTAAGGACAAAGCACTTTCACGACACTGCAGTTCCAGTTTCCTTCCACAACACGAACTGCTGAGTACTCGCAACGCTGCTCCAGAACCACAGACGCAGATTAATTACAGCAATTATAACTTATCAAGGAAATATCGTGCCGGTTTGTTCTTGTCGTTCCATCTCTGACTTTGTAAGTGATGACAAGATAATTTAAACAGTCACAAAGCTTACAGTCATACGTATCTTTATCAATCACCCTGTCCCGTTGATAATTGATGCTCACAGGGACCACGTCCCTGAATGTTAAAAATCACAGTATTTTGGCAGTGATACAAAATGAAAAGCGCTCTTCTGGGCTCTAACCAGGAGCAACAGCATTTGCCACTACAGTCATACTTGTTTAAGGGAAACAGGCCATTATAAGGCAATTAAAAACACTCGTTCAATAAGCGTGAAAAATAAAACTGGCTTATTCCTAGATATTGAACGTGCTGATGTTCTCTCCTGCTGCCAGCAGATGTAGCTGCAGTGCAAGCGAGACAAACTATACACATATATACCCAAGTCCCCTGGCCCCTGTGTGCAGCGGAGCCCATAGCCACTGCCCTCCTGCCCACCAACCCCTATGGGGACCCCAGGAGGGCATAACAGGCAGGCACTTGACAGATAGGAATTATAATATTATAATACAGACTTTTTTTAGTTTCTTTAAAAAAAAAAAATGGAAAAAGAAATTGAGAAATTGTACCAGCCTCATCGTTGGTTTTAGTTTTGTCTTTCCAGGTGAGTGGAAGATGCTTACCACTTATCCTATGGGCACAAATATGATCAAAATGGATGAATGGCAAGCACACCGATTACAAGTGATGGACACCAGTTAAGTGGCCCACCACTACAAACCAGTGCATGGCTAAAGTGATTCAAAGCACGCAGCACATCATTTGCTGAACTTCTCCAACTTCACTGCCCAGCTCTGCTTCTCCTTGAAAGTCCGAGCAAGCTCTGGTGTGCATGAACTTCAGCAGTTTATGTGGATGATCAGTTAGGGGGAAAACTGCTCAATAGTGTCAATGGCCAGAGAGCTATTGCTTTGAGATCTCCAACCCATCACACCTGATTTTCCACTGTGGCTTCTTGTGCTTTACTCCCTGAGATGGTATTAGGCATCAAACCACAGAGCAGCTCAGTTTTACTTGACTCAGAACTCCCCTCCAAACTGTACGTGAAAGTCAGTCCTTTTTTCACTGAGATCCCACCCAGACACTCACAAGGACAGCGCTGACAATGAATTTGAGAACATGCTGGAGCTAATGCATTTTTATGTGTGACAGACGCAGCTTCTTTTTTGCTAAATGAAACATCTGTGGTGTTTACAATTAGAACTTTATTATGCTTAACAACTTAATTTTGAAACACCATATGAGCTGTCACAATATTGTTACCAATATTATCAGTAGCTCTTAAACAAATGAAGTTGGTGCCCAGCTGAGAGAGGATGGCAGCAGGGCCAGATCGCTAATTAGCAGGTCCCAAAGGCAGCTGGTTGCTGTTAAAGGCAGTAAGGTGAAGGGGCAGGGCAGCAAGCTCTTCTTCTCTTTGTCCAGCTGCCAAAAGTTTAGTTATTAAGATCTCACAGGTTCCTGGCATCAAAATGAATCAAGCTTTCCCTGAGGTCATGTATAATACAGTGCTTTCAGAGGTTAAAGTTTGCTTTGAAGTCACAGATTTAAAATCTATGTACATCATCCTTCAATTGAAATTATAATTTCATTTTCTACAGGTCTGTGGTACTTTGGAACCTGCAACCATTACTGTGCAACTGAACTCACAGCATTCAATTACACTGAAGACATAAGATGTTTTTATTCAGGTAAGCCTGTAAGAGCCTCTTTTCAAAGTGGTGAACTGAAATTAAAATTTGAAATGTGGAGCTTAGTGTAAAATCAGGAATGGCTTCTGAGGTCTGAAAATACATAAAGAAACTTTATTTCGCTAAGTGATAACTCCAGTAAATAGTTCATACAAATTAAACTTGATTTATTTGGGGGATTATCTAATAACTATTAGATACAATGAATGCATTTAATATGGGTCCTTAAAAGTTAGTATTGTAACTGACCAGTCACTAGTATACTATCTCTGTTTATGTGACAGCAATGAAGAATTTTCAAATGTATTGTGTTACCCCATGAAACATCTTTTATGAGTCAATATTTGCTCTGATTGTTATGTTAAAGTAGTACACAAAAAGTGTAAACGACAATCAAAAATGACTTATTCTTTACAGTTAAGAATATTTCTAGAATCTCTTCTCTTTGGTCAGAGTATTTCATTTTTAACACTTTTGATTTTGCACCTTTAGCTACTTTAAACATGTATGTTTGATTTTAACAGACATAAGGTAAATCAGGATAAAGAAACGCATGACAGTCAATTTACAAATGCCGATTTTTGTTTTTTAGTACTATCAAACTAGTTTCTTTCCTGCAGCTGGCATTTAAAAGTCTATAATGAAAGCAATAGATGTGTCAGTAGAAAGCAGGGACACAGCTGTTCAAAATCACGGGTGGCCACAGGGTCTTGACAGAAATCTGCTTCCTTCAGTGTCTGCAGTTCTAACTGTGCCATGTTGTAAAATGTGAGCAGCCTACAACAGAAACCACTACCAACAGGCATTTTCAGCAGCTTTTTAAGAGTTACTCCTATTTCCTTTCAACACTAATATAACGCAGAATAAAATAAGGAATGACTTTTTGACTGGGAGCGTTCAACTAGTTGCTAAAAGGCTGTGCCCTGTGCTGCGTGCTTAATACCCAAGAACCACTGCTGTCAGGAAGCTCCCTGTCAGACTGTGACATGTCCTGGGACTTGGCCATCTCAAGTTTATGCCATTGTTTCCTGTCATACAGTCTAAAGGAAAGTGGTCTCACGAGAAAAGCAAGCAACTGTGGGTCCAGGTCAGCATTTCTCAAAGACAATAAAAATTAAGCTTACTGACCAACAGTAAATGGAAACTGCTGACTAGAGTCATATTTTGCTATCCTTTGGCAGGGCCAGAAATACTCCAGCAGAATGAATCCTCTTGGACGATGATATACTGACAGTAAATTGAGTGGACTGTTGTAGGTCAGCATGCAGAGAGCATAAATTGGTATTCCCACTCTTGTTACCCCTTTTCTGCTATTCCACCATAGCCTGACAAGGACTTGAGTATAAACAAAATGCTGCATCCTGTGTCCTGCTATGCTTTGTTGTGTTTTGCCTGCATTTAATGGCTCTTAGTGAGATTCAACATTGGAGACCAGGGAAGATGTGATTGTATGCTGGGACCCAAATGGTAACCCGCAGGATGCATTGGCAGAGTGGACAAGAAGTGAGAACTTGAATAAAGCTATTAATGAGCATCAGGATGAAGTAATATCTTGCTTCTTTTAGTGTCTGGAGAGCATGAAATGCTTTGCTGAATATAGAATTAATTTGTCACAGAAAGTAGAGGAAGTCTATTCATTCCTACCCCTTAAAAGGATGTAGACAGCTCTGCCAAACAGCTGCAGGGGAACTCTTCAGTCATGGGCTCGTTACTAGGGGCAAACCAAAATGCTTACATGAACTCTAGTGTTCACACTCAACGCTGTGAAACACTGGAACATAAGCACTTGGCTAAAGATAGCCTTGGCCCCTTGAGACATACAGATGCTTCCCGAGTTTCTTTGCCTTGACATGGCATGTGGTGGAATAGTGCTCTGTTACATGTCTTCTGCCCCTTTGCCCCTTACAGAAACACACTAGAAAGAAAGCTGTCTTCCTCTCAGCTTTTATGTCCCTCATGTCCTGATGCAGAAAATGGACCTTGAACAAATAAACAGGCAGCTCTAAAGATAGGATTTGGGGGTAGCCTTCAATTCTGTAAGCAAAGGATACAGAAAGCTTGCTGCTACTATTTTAGTCTCTGCAGTAGAACACTGACTCTCTTCTGAAGAATCTGAAACATCTGTGTAAATAAACATAAACAGGACAAAACTGTTCTTCCCCCCAGGTTGTCTCTTCCCACAACATCCCACTTAGGGAAGATGCAAGAATGACTTTCCAGACTGCAGAGCCCTCAGGTTAGTCACTCTACATCTGGGGAATGAAGGGGTACTGCCAGGCTGTAGTATAGAGATGACACTCCAAGATGACTGATTCAAGGAAAAATATGGTATTTGAGAGGATCATGCTTGCTACTCACACTGTGAACACCCAGCGCCTTCCAGATGGCAAAACTTAGCAATCCAACTCCGCACCAGGCATAGAGTGAGCCCCATCCTAGGGCTCGTAAGGCCAATGATGAACCACTCTCTGGTAATGCAGCTGTGGCAGTAATACCCTAGGAGCAAAAACAGTGATCAAGACAAAATGAATGATAGTTGATTTAAAAAAAACAAACAAACAAAAAAAAACACTAAAATGTTTAACTTAGTGCTCTATAATATTTCCTGTCCTGCCAGCTGTAGTAGTGTGGCCACAGAAGCTCTTGTTATGGATGCTGGCAGGCCCAAACAGACACAAAGTAGGTGTATAAGCTGCTTTCTCACCAGGAACAGCTTTCATGGCTACCAGTAGCACCTGGGGATAATTTTTATTACCCAGAAACATCGAAATGAAGTGTTTCAAGAGCACAAGAATCTGGCAGGTATCCCACCACTCAAAATACAAAACTGGCTCAGGATCAGAACCCCGAAGTGGATCAAAAGCCCTTATGCTACAAACATCAGAACATAATCATTTTACAAAACTGATTTTGGTACTTTTTACTGGGGGAGGAGAGGAGGAGTATGGGCAGGTCAAGGCCTTCAGTCTATTATGTTTTTACCTGCACTCCTAAAGTAGCGAATGAGAAAACTGGATGAACCTATGTAGCTTTCAGTTTGAGGCAGAATATAACTGTGACTGAAGGACTGATTTTTGAGAGGCTGAATTCTGAAGGAGGTCTAGAAACTGTTTAGGAATTTTTTTAAAAGAATAAGCAGCAACGTTAAACCCCATCCCCTGCGGAGTTCACTAAGTGGTAACAAAGATAATGCTACTCAGTGTTCATACTTCCATTTTTCTCAGAAATAAGAGTGGGTGTTCTTATGATTCTGCTCCTTGAGAGTTTTCCATGAGATGTGTCCTGAAAACAAAAACACTTGGGGATGTCATCTCAGGCCAAGAAGAAAGGAGCCTCAACCACAACTGAGTCCCAACCACAATTAAACCTTTTCAGTTGCAGCACATCAGGGCACAGTGCAGCTATGAAGTGCACAAACGTGTGCTGGCTTACATCAATCAATTCACACCACGTGTTTGCTGCTAGCCAGCCGTTCTCGGATCACACTGCCCACTTCTCTCTACTTATCTGCTGCAGGAGAGCTTCAGTCTGTGTAGGCTGTAACAGCAGTAGGATGTAATCCTCTCACTCCTAGTGGTAAATGTCAGTAAAAGGGTTTGTGTTTTTTTTCCCCCTCAGAAGGATCACTGTTCAATTCTTCACATAGAAACATAGATTTAAGAAGGTAACAACTAAAGACTGGCATCTGTGGTCCTCACACAACTGAATAGTCCTACTTACGTACTGGGTATTAAATAAAAAAATAAAATAAAATAAAAAATATTGCTCAGAGGTAAATTAATGAGAGTACAGGCATACAAATATAATCAGTAAAGAGTTCTTTCACTTGTAGTCTAAAATGTGCAAGTGACTAAAAATTAACTTGTGGGAAGATTTCAAACTAAAAGAGGGGCAATTTAGACTATATGTTAGGAGGAAATCCTTCACTGTGAGGGTGGTGAGGCCCTGGCACAGGCTGCCCAGAGAAGCTGTGGATGCCCCATCCCTGGAGGTGCTCAAGGCCAGGCTGGACGGGGCTTTGGGCAGCCTGGTCTGGTGGGAGATGTCTGGAACTGGGTGGGCTTTAAGGTCCCTTCCGACCTGAGCCATTCTATGAAAGATCTGATGTGTTAGAGGAAAATTATTTTAAAGAACTGCACTTCTCTGTTTATCACAAAAGGTAGGAAAAAATCTTCTGCATTCTCTGTTAAGACTTTTTTTTAATTGCTCTTTCTTCTTTGATAAAGTTCAGCACATGAACAATGCTTATCAGTGTGGTATTTGATCAATGAAGAAGCATCAATATTTTTTTTTCCTCTTGGCTTTGTATTTATCAAAATGTTGAAATGATCCTAAGATAGTGCTCAGTACTAACGCTTGTCCTTTGGATTTAGTTCTAGCCAGTTACCAAGGACAAATACACACTTGCAAAGGGCATGAGCAAAATCTGTCTTGATCCTTATTTATTCTGATTTGGACATCCCCAAAGTGGAAGCTGGTAACGAAACACTGCTCTGTAAGCATGTGTGTATACATACACATATGAGCATGGACACCAACTTGGGAGATCTCTAGTTACACCATTAAACCACGTCCTATTATTTCCTTACCACAGCTAATGAACTTTCTTAACTTCTTCGGTAGAGATTGTGTTGAGTAGATCTAAAAATGCTGATGATTATTTCTGATGTTTTCCTGCCTCAAGAGTCTAAACATACACAACATGTAGAAGAACTTCTCCCACTTGGAAGATGGAAAAAGAATGGACAAAAATAACCTCTACACAGAATCTTTAAATAGAAGTCATTATCTGTGAAAATTGCTGGCAAAAAAACTCAAATGCTATTTAAATGCTTGATTGTCCCAGAAAAAATAAGTGCTATGTAGAAACAGTTGACTTGGTTTTACTGACAGCAGTCAAACCGTGTTTGGTCAAAAGCTTGATTCTTTGGTGTTATTAAATATAAAGATCTCTGTAAACACCACAATTTGTCATATGATTATCAGATACTGTGTTTGAAGCATCGAGAATCCTGATTAATGAACTGCTAAAAATAAGATGACAAGAGTAAACTAGTATGATATCATGGGAGAAAAAGGCATCACCAACAAAAAGAACATTTTTATTCATAAACCTGTTCTTCTATGTACAGATTGTTTTCCCTTCATTACTGCTCCTATACCGGGGAAAAAAAGGATAACTCTTTGATTTAAAAAATCAGCTATTAACCAATGCCAAAATATATGCTCCACACTGTATTTTTTTTTTTTTTTCTGGAAAATACAAGCAGGAAATGAGAGAAAAAGAAATTACTTTTTTTTCCAGACCCAGGCCTCAATCCTGTAAATGTTCTCTTGTGTATATGAATGTATCTGAAAGGAAGCAGTGCTTAAAATAAATGAATGTTAAGTTCAACTGTTTTGGTTGATTGTTCAGGGTGTTCACTGCTTTATATGACCTAACCCACTGTAAAATTAAACACCTGACTAAATGCTGGTAAAATTGGATGCTTCTCATAGGGAAGCTGCTGCATATGACCATTTAATTTTAACACACACATCCCCAAACATAATTTCTTAATTGAAAGCCTCTGCAGTCATTCACAAAACAGGATTATGTAGCCTCATTTCAAAGTAAATATGGGGCTCTGGTTCTACAAATTCTTATGATACTTAGTTAAGTCCATTGCCATGAAGGAGGTACAATAAGTTCAATTTCAGCTCTATCTCTTGCCGGTAACATCAATGCCATTCTGCAAGACTAGGGTCTCATACTGTTGCTTTCTCAAAATATGAAAGCAATCATGATGCTGTGATGCTACAACTCCTCCATTAAATTGCTATTTTTGCTCCCATCAAACTATTTAAATTGGTCCCAGACCATGTCACATTTGCTTGTTTCTACTCTGACTTGTATGCTGTGGTTTCACTGGCACAAAAGGTAGCGCAAACCAGCAAAGATGCTGAAAGAATGGGTCTTTTCTTTCTTTCCAGCATTAATTCTGGGATGGTTGGGTTACTTCTTTGAACAGCACTGCTGGCTTATGTTTGCCTGACATACCTGCCAAGCTATGGCCTCATCTTAAATGGAAAAAATACTGTTTAGACATTAAGCATCTAATAAGGATGCGATCATCTTTAGGTATTCATAGGTACACTTCTATTCTTATACATAATGTGTTATTAAATATAATAGGAAATGACCTGCAGTAAGTCTACATTTAAGTAAGAATGCTACCGCAAAACTTTACCTCTTTGGTAACAAAACTTCAGAGAGCCTCTACAGACGTTCTCTAAGTCTAGTCTTCCCTTTTGAAATTGCTCACCTACAAGTACCTTGACAAAACGCCTTCTTCCTACACTTTGCAGTGTTAAAGTTAAGGGACCCAGGAATCATATTTTTTTCCTAGCAAATTGCTAAAATTCATTTGCGCAGATAGTAACAGATACTGGTTTTCAGTAAAAGTTTAAATGGTATGTATCGTATGGAGCCACTTCCAGCAAATGTATTTTACGATGTCAATGTAATGTCACTCTTGATTAAATCACAGTGCTAACAGGACAGGTCTGACAGCCAAGAATATACAGTATCTGGAAAAATGCCGTGTCCAAGATAAAGGACTTTAAAAAAGAAGTTAAAAAAGAGAACTTCTTTATTGTAATACATTCTTATAACCCATGGAACAACCTCTCACAGTGTTTTATTTTTTTCATATTATGTATTCCACATCTTACAGGCTTTCTGCCTCTCCATCCCACTGTTACTCCATAGTTTCCTCTCTTCCCAATTCATGATAGCACCACAGGACTGCATGATAAGTTGGATCGCTGAGGCTCATGACTGAAGGATGTTCACATCACAGGATAAAAATAGATCAATGATTACATTGCATTGTATAGCAGTAGTATGATTAAAGCTAACAGTGTAAGCTTAATGTTGTTTTATTTCAACTAATCTCAAGCACTAAAGTATTTAGCAGCACCAACTCTGAATTGATTTTTTAAACTATTACTACTCCTAATGACTTAATTTAAGGTCTAGTGCTCTTACCATCAACTTTGGACAGCCAAGTTCTACATGTATCAACATTTTTATAAGCAATTTTTTGCATTTTTTTCTGTGTATCACAACTGGAAAACAGTTTAAAAGGAACAAACCTTACTGAACCAGTTTGGATTCTTCTTTTTTGTCATGGCAAGTGTGGTGCCAAAACCTGCTATCATTCCTGCTGTTGCGACAGTACCCAGAAAAATTCCACCTGCCGAGAAAAGTTTAAGAAATAAAAATTAAGATTTTGTTTTCTAGGGTGAAAAATAGTAAAAACCTGTTTTGAAAATAACTGAAAAATGAGAATGTCAGCATGTGCTGAAGGGAAAGGATGTTGTCCAAATTATTTACATTAACTCAGTACAGCAAGTAGGACAATTATTTTTGAAATAGAGCACTTTGACAATGAATAGCAAGTGTTTATTTGTGAAGCACGGAATGCAGAAGTCTTTTGCATCCCAGAATGCCTTTTCACAGTACTTCCAAATGTCCACTGCTCCCTCAGCAGCCTCTCTCACTCCAGAGCCAGGTTACTAAAATCACCTTGCTCTACCACCATGCCTTGCCCTTCTCCAGAGGAAGACGTATGCAATTCTTCTGTTGCACCATTCGATACTTTGAAGAGACAGCTGAGAAATCCGTGAGTACCTCAGAAAACCATTCTGTAAGCAACATTTCCTTGGTTTTGTCCGTTTTCTGTTCTAATGCTCTATTTCAAAATAATAATAATAAAAAGGCATGAGCTTTCCCAAGACACGGAGCGCCCCTCACTTTCAGTTCTTCAGTGTTTCCAAAGTTACATGGGGTCCGTTGGTCCCTCTGCTTCTTGCATCAGAAAGGCATGTGTAGCCACAACCAGATTGCTTTTAAGAGAAAGATGCACCAGACTGGGTGCACTGTACAAAAGCATCTGGTTCATACTGAAATCCCCTCTTTAGGGGGCTACACGTTCTTATTTTGTGACCACTGACACCCAGCCTGTGCTGGGTAAAAAAAAAAATAAACAGCAGTCAGGTTTAAAAATCAAATGGCCTGAATAGAAAGCAAGAAGCAAAACATTCTTATGCTAGGGCCCAGTTGTCAAAAATTAATTAGGCTGTTACTGTCGATGAGGAAGTTTGCTGTAATCATGTCACTGAAGCACGTGAGGTACCTCAGGCAGTGTCAGCACACGGGACGCCCGCTGCCTTTTACACTTCAGGGTCTACTAACCAGCAACCTGGTTGTGATTTTTTTTCCCCCTGATTTCGGAAACAACCACGGGTTTTTATCAGCTCCTGCCCTCAGCAGACGCGGACCTCCACGCGTGCCTGGGGCCGGGGCCTCCCCTCAGCGCCCCCGGGGGCAGCGGGCGCGGGTCCCCAGTCCCGGCGGAGCCGGAGCGGCAGCGGGGGCGCCCCGGGGGGCTCTGATCCTCGGCCGGGGCCAGCCCGGGCCGGGGCCATCGCGGGCCGGCTCCTCCTCGCCACCGATCCCCGCACCTTTGATGAGGAAGACCTCGTCCTGGGCGGCCGCGGTGCTCCCGGCTCCCCGGGGCAAGGCCGGTCCCAGCCCTGCGTCCAGCGGAGCCGCCGCGGCGCCCTGCGGGGCGTCCCCCATGGCCCGGCAGGAGGCGGCGGCGGTGGCTAACCCGGAAGGAAAGGAGGAGGGCAGGGACAGGCAGCCGCCCTTCCTCCTCCTCCTCCTCCTCCTCTTCCTCCTCCAGCCTCTGAACACCAGCCTTTTCTGGCAAGGAGGCGGCCGGGCGCAGCCTCCCCCCCGGGTGTTCCCTCCCCGGCTTCCCTCAGCGCACCTCCCCGTGAGCCTCTGGAGTTTGTACCCGAGCGGCTCACTGCGGGGGATTGGGTTGCTAGGCGAAAAATGGAGTATTTTGGGAAACTTCCTGGTCGCAGGGCTTGTGAAAGCCAACCCGGAGCCTTTCCTGGCAGGGCATGTGCTGCGCCGGCTGCACGGCGTTTGGGCATGAAGGAGCAGCTGGGAGAGAAACACGAGCTCTCTCTCTGTATATACATATATAATAATAAAAATAATATTTGTATTGTATCTTAAAGCTGAAGTGTATACGGTTATATAAAGTATTTAGATGTCATTAGTATGCATAACACTAAAACAACAGCATACATACATTTTGAGTGTAAATTGTGCCCAGATCACTCAGATACCTGCAAGGAGAATCATTGAACTGTTGGGATAATAACCTCTTTTTTTGTCCTTGATTATAAAGTCCTGGATTGTCTTTTCAAGATAGTTTTTTGAGTTCACATCTATCAACACATCACTTTCTTTCAAATCTCCAGGACAAGGGAGAAAGATGAGAAAAGGAATAATGGTGTTATTTAATCTTGGTTTGAACAATGCCAGGAATCTATCTTTAAGAGAGTCAGATAAGATCTGTCTCTATTAATCATTCACAAAGACTTAAAGTAGGGCATAAAACCCATGAAACCCACTCTGTCTTGCTGAGTAACTTAAAATTCCTAGTGTTGTAATAAATTGTCTTGCTTTAAAAAAAAAACATTCAGCAGAATTGTGTCCACCTAGTTTGCAATATTAATCTTTTCTTGTTCTCCTTTGAAATATAATTTACACAGAAGCCTTGCGTTTTCTCTTCTTATTCCTTCTCAGTCACTGTTACAGTACACAAGTGAACAGACTGTAGCTACTCAGAATTAACCCATTGTCTTTTCTGAAATTCAGTTATCTTTCTCTAAAAACAGACATTTTTCTGAAAGACTGATTTTTATGATTCTAGTATCAAATATTAAAATCTTCCTAAAACGAGGACATGAAAATATATATGCAAATAATGTTATATAGGTGATGGTAGGATTGAAAAATGCATTACTTTTTACTAATTTAATTTGACTACAAGCCTGAATTTAGACAACATCAGTAAATGATAATTGCAAGGTTCAGGCACTGTGTGCATGTTTAATATTTGTTAAAGTTTGCAATGGCCAGGATGCCAAGTTTCACAGCAAAGCAATGGTGGATGGTAGACTTCCTTCTGTGGTCCTCTTTTATTATAAAAAATAAATGGTAAGGCAAAAGCAGACGGTATGAAGCAACCAAAATTTTCAGCTTCAAAGTATGTGTAAATCTGCATCCATGATTCTGAAGTTGTGTTTATGATTTTTACATCAACCCTTGGGTTTTCATGAAAAATTGGTAACACAGTGCCTCTCTTAAGGAAGTTCATAAAGCATACAGTATTTATGAGGGTGAGGTATGGAAACACAAAAAGCAAGAGCACAAGGAAGAAAATAAATTTAAGAAATATACAGAAGAAACAGGTTTGCATAAAGGCATTCCCTAAGTTCTTTTTTCTTTCCTTTTTTTTTTTTTTTTTTTTGGTGTTGTGTTTTGTTTGTTTTTAAATAATCCTTGTGAATATGTGGTATTCCTGCCTATAAGCAGCTAACCCAAGAAATAAGAACACTGTGTGCAAACTTCTTAATGTAATGCTGAAAAATATTTCAGTCCTGACCTGTGTTTCTCCTGCTCCACGTCTTCTTACGAGCAGACAGATGGCTAATTGTGCAGGAGTGCACAGTGACAGGAGAACACCAGCAATTCACGCTGAGGGCTGGTTTCACTTGAGGACCAGGGTTGACATCCAGATCTTTAGAAGAAAAAGAGCTAGTTTATAAGCTCATGGGGACAAAATAAATATATTTACTGAACTATCCAACTGTCTTATAGTATGTATTCAGAGCAGCCTTCAGTACCACTGCAGAGGAAGTTGGCAGATGAAGCACAGCATCAGGCTTGGAGATAGAAAATCCAATTCAAAGCTTACAGGAGGTTGATTTGAATACTGGTTAAAATGACATGTTCGCTAACAGAATTTAATTACGTAAAAGAATTTTAAAAGGAGCCAAATGCTGGTTTTGGAAGGAGAGAAAATACAGCAGTTGAGCTGCTTGCTAGCTCTCGGGTGAGTTGAGTCTTGCTCTTTGACTGAGTTGGGTCATTTCCTGTATTTATGAAAGCTTTGATATTCCTGAAAATACAGGGCACCCTTAGCTTTGTGTACAGAAGGAGGCATGAGGAAGCTGGTTAAGCATTTCAGATCAATTTTCTGGTCTATTGGACAAGAAAGGGAAGCATTCTGCAACTATGATTTTGTTTCTACCATAGTTTCTGGTTTTATGGTAATAAGAAATAAGCTGGTTACTGTTGTGCCTTTCTTAAGACTTTGGTGTCTGAAATTCCCATGCTGAGAGTAAGTCCTCAGATCTCTTTTAGAAAAGATCTGGTCACTGAATAATGATTTATAGGATTTAGACACAGATATCCTGACAAAGTCAATGATCATTTGTCAGACGTAAGAACAATTATAGTAAGAGCCTTGCATCTGAGAAACAGAAGATGCTTCAAAAATATTGATTGAGCTAGCTTCACAGATTTATGTGAGGGGTATTTTTCCATTTAGAGAAGAGGAAGTGAAGAAATCGATCAGTTTGCACAAAGTTTTGCTGTAGTTCTTTGGCAAAAGAATAGGCTGGGAAGATAGATCCCCAGATATCTGGTCATCTCCTTCAGCACAAGTCTGATTTTCTACCTTACCATTTACTTCTGCAGAAGATAAAATGATTCTTTTTTTTTATTTCACTTTTTGGTTATTTGGTAGGTCAGGCTTAACCTAGGACAAGACTGACTGTTGCATTGACACCACAGTGTCCTGTATTTGTAAGGCCAGAGCCTGGCCACAGTTCAGTAAATGGCAGAAGTCCCACTGGCAGTGTGGCCAGAGCTCCAGTTAAAAATCCCAAATTAGCACTCATGTGATGACATTAAGGCTGATCAGAGGCACACTGCACATTTCAGAGATGTTGATATCACATGTTGGGGCTGTCACATGTCTTGGACCGTGTTCGTGTGGCTCTGCAGAGGTGGGGACACTTGGGGAGCTCCTGGGGAGTGATGACTGGCATTTGGGGCTTCAGGAGATACAGGTTTCTGGAGGATGGTTCTGAGGACATCGCAGGGGCTTCTTGCACATAAGTGTTTCTACTTATTTTCTGTTCTTATCCCTTACTAAACTACAAGTTTTATTACCTGCTCAATGTTTAGAATGCTCTTTCTCTGCAAATGAAATATGCCCTCATCTCTTTGGCTGTGCCCACATTCCCTTCTTAACTACAGAAACAAATCAATTCCTGTGATGTTACCATTGCTTTAGGGACCTAGCAAATATTTATGAGCTCTTTTTTTTTTTTTTAATTATTATTATTTTTTGTGGGATACCGTGTCTCTAAGGATTTCAGTATGTATTTCATTACAGAATGAAATATTATCTATCAACTTTTATAATTATTTTGCAGTGCTAGAAAAGCCTTTAACATGGCCCAGAGAAAAATGTATGTCTGATTAATTTCAAAAAAAGAAATAGCAAAAAATAATTTATTATTGCCGTGGTGCCCATAAAGCATGGTCTGGGACTTCAGACTCAGCCACTCTGCCTATATGTCTGACCTGAGGTAACAAAGGTGGTCTGGTAACAAAGGTTAGATGGTGAGCTGTTGTCACCTGGCAATAGCCTGGAATCAAGGTTTTCTGTGGAGAAAAGTCTGTGGACAGAAGAGACCTCTTGGTGACAGCCCAATATGTAGGGTTATGTATCCTGTGAGTGTGTTTCCAGCTGTGGGCTTCACTGGGTACCTCTGAGTCCACCGCTCAAACAGGTCCCCATGACTGTCCCTCATAAGGGCAGTCAGGCTCAGATTAAAGTTAAAGCCCTGAGTAACCTGGCCTGAGCTCTCAGCTGAACCTGCTTGGAGAGGAGGCTGGGCTGGAGACCTCCAGGGTTCCCTGTCACCCTGGGTGGCTTGGTACAGCCAGGCACATTCCCCTGAAAACCCAGCGTGAGTTAGTCAGAGAGGCTGCGTAAGAGTGGTAGCAAACTTGGCTCATTTTCATCTGATTCAGATCTAACTCACCAAATTATGATGCCTTCCAGTGCCGGGGGAACACACTACCGTCATGGGCCAACGCTCAGCAGCAGGAGCATCTCCAGGGCCATTTTCAGAAGTGGATGATGTCTGCATGGGCCAGGAGGAGAGCTGCTGTGCCCAGCCCATGCCACTGGGTGTCCTCATGAGGCCAGCTACATTGGTCTGGGGGCCTTCGGCGGTGGCACATGTTGCAAAACACTCGGGAAAGGGATTGGGCTGGTGTTTTATTTGTCGTTGGGCGATGGCCAATATCAAATTGACTCATATAGTACATCACCCGCCGAGAAACCCAGCCACAAAATTAATTGGCATGAATATGAAATGTATACTTCTCCTAATCAGCTTCAGCGAAGATTATATCCAAAGGCCCTTTTTGCGGTCATTCACAGAGCTTAATTGCTATAGTTAATATTACAATAAAAAAAAAAGGCCTGGGAGGAGAGCTGAATATTAGGCTCATGATGAATGATAATTATCACTTTGTGTAGATGGGTGAAAAACGTTTCTAATTAAATTATTCTTGTAGCATAAATTAATAGTGTGATCTGGATAAAGCGCTTTTGATTTCCCATTTAGAATATTTCTAAAAGTGCCACGTTTGTGCCAGAATTTCAGCCTGTAGGTCAACCTGCCTTTTAAAAATACCTGACTTTTCAGTGAATTTAGTTGCTTATCACAGCTTTCTGCAGTGATGTTCTGCAATAATGGGATGGTTCAAACATTGCACAGACAATAAAATCAACTATGCAACTAATAGTTCTGTGAGCTGGGGAATTCATAGCATAATTGGCAGGGTTTCATAGCATAACTGTCACATCTTATTCCTATAGCAATTTCATCTCTGTCTGAGGATTTTTGCAAGACACAAGCCATTAAGCTAATAATCTAAAAACAGGAAAGCTTATTAGCAGCTCTAGGGAAGGGGGTGAGATGGGTGCTGAAGGTGCCGGTCATTAAGGTCTGAGAGAAAAGGAAGTGTGAAAGTTGCTAGGAAGAATTACTCTACATGCACTCTGCCTGTGCTCGGGAAAAATCCCATCATTTTTGTATACCTAGCATTTCTTCCTCATCAGTGAGAGCCACAGTGAGTAAAGCAAACAGGCCGATGTAGCGGGCTCAGCTGAAAGTGTCAGCCTGCACTTCAGGCAGTGGATTACGGATAATGACTCTCAGATGACCAGTAGCTCCATGGCCTAATATATACAGCTTACTTGTTAGGTGTTGACAGCAGCCTTTTCCAGCAGGCCTCGGTAGACATTCATTTTAAGTTTCGAAAGCAACTGTCCCTGCCTGCAACAGGCCGTTTTTGAAGGTTGTAAGTGGGAGATAGATGGCCACTTTCTGTCAAGATAATGGGAATTTTGTGTCAGAGCCCTCTCCGTGCATACGGAAGACTGTCCCTGGGATTTTCTGCATGCATGCCCTCTCGTGTATGCAGTACATTAGCACTTACTGTATATATCAAAATTTGGCACTGCTGTATCTCTCTAAACATTGCATTAATCCATCTGTCTGTCACCATAGTAACAAGGCTCCCTATTGATGACTGAAGACGAGCTGAACCATTACAACTAAATGTGCATGGTTAAAAAGAAGTGAGGAAGCTCACTTGGTGTGAGCTACAGGGACACTGTGGACATATGGTAGAAAATGGGCTAATTAATGTTCTCCATGTATTATTTTTATTCATGGTCATCCTAAATAAAGCCTATTGCTAAAACAGTCCTTAAATCTGATCTTTGCTTGCTCACGTCTATTTATTACAATTTCTGAAGAAGTCAACATTAAAAAATGTGTATTTTTTCAGAAGTTTACATGTTCTGTGGTACAGATTTCTCCCAGAGGGTGGAAAGATGAAATGAATAACTTAAAGATCCCAAGTACAAAGCAGACCAGAAATGTTGTTGAATATTTCACGGCACATATTCTCTCTCTCTCTCTCTCTCTCTCTCTCTCTCTCTCTCTCTCTCTCTCAATTCCATGCTTGTAACATTGCCAAAGTAAAATCAGTAAAGTGCATGCATTCATTAAAGGATCAATGTCTAACTGAACACTGGTAGTTAGTTGGACCTGAGATTTTTTTGAGAACCATAATGTTGTGGAAACTCTGACATGAATTACTGTACTTTGTAAATCATTCTTAGACAATGAATTTCCATTTTTTATTACTCTGGCGCCATGCATGCTATTAATGGTAGACTCGAGTCTATAATTCTATTAGGCTATAAAGAGGTCTTTGGTTTTAGACCAGAAATAAAGCTTAAAACTAACCACTGGCATCTCATCTCCTTCTGCGTTTGTTGGACAAGGCTTTTTGTTCTCTAGAAAAATGCTGTGTATTTTTTGACCCTCTGCAGACCTTCTTTTCTAAGCCTCTCTGCTTTGCTCACAAAGTTAACACTTAAAGACAGCTACAAAATAGATAAAATGAGTGACTAGAGAAAGAAACAGGAATACTTAATTTTAGAAGCTCTTTGCTGCATTCACAGAGCTGAAAGTATAATTAATTTATTTTTTTTTAACGTCGGGATTTCCATCTCTTTGAAATCTGTTTTAAGCTATGGCCCTGTTACAACAAGCCCTTGGGTCAGGATGTGGCTGACCAGGCCATTTTATCTGCCCCACAGAAGCCTCGTTGGTCAGGAGGTCAGCTGGGGGCATTGCTCCCAGCATGAGGGTGCAGGCTGTGTACACTTGCCCACGTGCTGGATGGATGTGTATCAGGCACATTTTATGACATCTGGTGTCATGCCGGGCGAACACAGGGATTTTGCTCTGTTAGAGGGTATATGAAACCCCAGAAGGTCTAAGTCAGCTGGACCTATTTGACAAAACAGAAAGGTGCAGAAACTTCCAACCAGCCTAGGGTTTCTGATTCACAGCTGACATTTCAAGTGCATTCTGCTCAGCAAGAGGGAGGAAACAAACAAAAAAACTAACAAAACCTGTTCAGGTGAAGATAGGTGATCTCTTGAACTGATAGGAAAGACTACTGCTGCCTGATATGAAGTAGAGGAGAGTTGCAAGGAAGAAGGAATAACTGAAGAGAATCTTCCTAGTTTTATCTGTGACAGAAAATTAAACATTAATTCAGAAATTTATAAATTCCAGGGTCGTAGCATTCGCTGCTCTGGATGGACAGGGACATGACTACCTTATCTGGCCTCAGATATCTTTGGGGGTACAAAAGTAGCATCTAGACACACAGATGATGTCTACTGGTGATGTACACTATAATCTAGTTTGCCTTTGCTCCACATAGTACTCCATCTCCATCCCTGGGTGCAGCAGGCCCTCCAGGACAGCAAAGAGCTACAGCCACAGCCACAATTTCTCAGAGTTCCTCTAGCAAGCTAAGATTTCAAATGTTCAAGCAGCAGTGTAACATATGTTCCCCTGAAAAAATGAATTTCAATCAGTTTATTATATAAACAATCTTACAGTACAGTCAAATGGAGTTGCTAGGGATGGGAGGAACTTTGGTTTATACTTACAAAAATATACATTTTAGTAACTTTTAAATTAAGTTGTTAACCATTGGGCTATAATACAAAATTTAAAAGCCTTACCAATTAAAAACTTTAGCATTCCCTCTCTAACTCAATATTGAATAAAGCATATCTTTAAAAAAAAAAAAACAAACAAACAAAAAAAAAAAACCAAAAAACAAGTGTTTTTAATAATTTTTAGAAATTACAAAATCTGTGGTTTCTTTTAAGCTGAATTTTGCAAAATTTCACTCTCCAGTGAATTCCTTTCTCTCTTGAAAACTCTTGAAATCTAAAAACTTCCTTCAAACCATACCATTGCAATAAAAACTCATTTCAAATCCTGACCTAGCACAAGAGAGTTATGTCCTTGCCAGCTGTATTTCTGTCTTCAAGCTATGCAGTGCTTGTGTCCTCTCACTACAGATGGGAGAAATTTGAGTGTCTATAGGAGGCATGCTTCTGCCCTGCCCATACGTTTGGCTGCTATTCATCTGAGATGGTGCTTGTTCACATCCATTTCAGTCCTCTGCCACTCAACAGAGAGAAGGGATTTCATGATCAAAGATTTTATTCAAGCAACACAGTACTGCTCTTTGTGTACTTGTTTTTGGCCAGCTGGGATTCCTGCTGCAGCATTCCTATGTTTCCAGCTGTCTAATGCTGATGCCCTCTCCCAAAATTTAATTTTATCCTTGTGCTGTGTGAACTGTACTCCAAATGCACACAGAGGCATCTTTGGTGCATTTCAGGTAAATGTTCAGGCTAACAGCTCCTGGGGATATTGGTCAGGCTGGACTTCAGGACCTATGTTGCCTCTTCCCACCTGGAATAGGAGCTTCCGCTTCCACAGCATCTCCCCAGGCTGCAAATTGCATGTTCTAGGCAGGTACCAGGTGAGGACTTGGGGGGCTCTTTGCATTGCTTTCCCTGATCTCAGCTCCAGGGCTGACATCCTTGAGTGGGATGGCAGGGAATATGGGCTGCTTTGGTCCAGAAGGGGTACAGGGTGGGCAGCAAAGCAATGGGATACCATCCACAAGCCTGAGAACTTGGGTTTTGTTCATATATGAGCCTTGACCACAAGCGTTGATGCTGGCCTGTGCAAAGAGCATTCCTGAACCTGCCACCTGCTCAGAGATAGGAGGAAAGTTAAGATTATGATGGTTAAGGAGATGGAGAGTTGTATACTTGAGGTGGGTTGGTGTAGAGGAGAGAATCTGGTGCTTTTCATGACTTTGAGAGTGGGTGGGAAAAGAAAGTGGGGGTCTTTTTGTGCAAAGAGGTGCTTTTGTGTTCCTGAGGAGGAGCAGAGGAAGGAAGGAAATTTGTGCTCAGGACTGCTTGGAGGCAGCAGCAGTGCTGAGATGGATATATATGGACTGAAAGACATACACTCATGGGAATAATCCATATCTAAGAGTTCACCACCTCTTTCATACAGAGATACATCAGGTCACAGGGGTTCTTGCAGAGTGTAGGAACTGGCTTCTGATGAGAGAAAGCAGGCCACGTGGGCAGCGAGCTGAGGTCACGGTCACTTGCGACACTGCACATGTGCAGCTTGGCTGGGAAGGGGCACTTCATCCAAGATAAAAATGCTGCAATGCCTGAAATAAACACAGGCTTCCTGGCTTTGCAGAAGCCCAGGTTCTGCAAAGGGGGAGAGTGCCAGCTACCCACTTTGGAAGAGTGAAGAGCTGAAAATGACAATGATAGCTTCTCTCTTACTGCAATTATAAGCACCATAGAGAGGCAGCTGCTGGGAGCGTGAATCTCATCTTTTGTTCCCTGTAACAGGGGAATCCACACTGGGAAAAGAGCTGACAACATTTTCAGTGTTGCTGAAGAAGGTTGTATGGGAATACAGGCATTGGACAGTGGCCTTGAAGATCTTGACTGCAAACAGACCCACCTTGAATCTGCGAAAGCTGAACTGCAGCAGCTGCCTCCTGAATATGCATGGGTGCCCAGATTGCTAGCGCTGAATGGCAGGTGCTAACTCAGACAGGAATCTTACATGTGGCTTCCTCTGGCCAAGAATTCTTGATTATCTGCTGCTCAGCTCAGATACAGAGCCCAGATATAGAGCCCAGCTATAGGGCACGGTGCCATGAAGACTGTTGGTCTCCAAGATGCAAAACCTTATAAGTCATGAAGCATTGGTTGTTGTTCTCAGAACAGTAAATAAATGAATAAATAAAGAAATTCTACTTCATGTAAAAGTAGAAGCTTTGGCAACATGTGGAGAGGTGACATCTGGGGATGACTTACCTGGACCTGGCAGGCTTGGAAGAGGCCTGAAATGCTGTCATGTTTTCCTGAGCTGTTGCACAAGGAGAAGGTACAGTGGCACCTGCAGCAAGGAAAACAACAGCAGGTGGGGTGTGCTCGCAGTGTGTGCTATGCAAAGGTTACCGGTGTGTGTTAGGCTTATTCTGAGCAACATGTTGTGGTTAGGTACTGTGGTTAGAGCAGACAATTGCTGAGTGTTCTGCATGGTGCATAATAAAGCTGTGGTAGGTAGAGAAAAAGCTGGTCTGTACCAGTTGGCCTGGATAAGAATCACAAAAAACAGGGGCTAAAGCAGGTTCTCATGAACACCATGAGCTACCTCTTCATGCCACTGGTAATTTGTTCCTTGACAGCATTCACGTAGACAACTCCTTCTGGTGCAGTTACTTCCGAAAGTGGAGAAATGTAGTTTTTTACAGATGATATACCTCCAAGATTTTCTTTTATGCAAGTTATTCCTAACAATCCACCTGCAACTTATCCCACGGGCTCCAGGTGCTTAATATTTCCTGTCTTTATGTCATCAGCCCCTACTCCTCAGCTCTGAGCAGCCACCTGCAGCTTCAGCCAGTGGCTTTACCACCTCAGAGGCACACAGGGCTGACATTGTTTGCCTGAAGGACTCAGGCTTCTCATTACGTGTGTTTGGAAACTTCCTTCTTCTATGCATGCACACAGTTTATAAATTTCTACAATCTATTGAAGTTGTCAAAAAGTTATGTCAAAGTTAAAAGGGGAGCCTATTTACTAGTAAATGAAGCTCTCCAAACTCAGACATTCACACAAGCAACCCCCTCCTGCAGTGTCGTCCGTCCCCTCCGTCCCCCCCCCTGATGTTGATGGTCACTAGAGGTTCTGTGGCTGAGAGACAACTGATGTAGGATGTTCCACTTCATTTGCCCAGAGCTGAAGGGAAGGCAGGGCTGGGTGTAATCTGCTTAGCTGAAGTCATAGAATCACAGAATCACAGAATGGTTTGGGTTGGAAGGGACCTTAAAGCCCACCCAGTTCCACCCCCCTGCCATGGGCAGGGACACCTCCCACCAGAACAGGTTGCCCAAAGCCCCATCCAGCCTGGCCTTGAGCACCTCCAGGGATGGGGCATTCACAGTTTCTCTGGGCAGCCTGTGCTAGTGCCCTCATCATGAAGAATTTGTTCCCTATATCTAATCTAAATCTACCTTCTTTTAGATTAAAACCATTACTCTTGGCCTATCACTACACTTTATCATAGAGTCCCCCCTCATCTTTCTTGTTAGCTGCCTTTAATTACCAGAAGGCTTTTATAAGTTCTTCACAGAAAGTAGAAAGATTTCTCCAGTTTCTACTTACAAACACTTGTGCTACGAATGAATATGTGGATTTCACAGAGGGAGGGACTCTGGTTACTGGTAAGCAACTTCATTGCCTTTACATCAAATCTGAGTTTAAATTGTTCTCCCAGCTTTATTTTTTTCTGAAGCTAATGTTTCTGTTTTTATTTTGTTTTGTTTTATTTCTGCTTTATTCCTGTTAGTATTATAAAGCTTTCAAGTGTAATCTTTGCATATTATTTATTGCATGAATAATTTTCTTTAGAATTCTGAACGGATTTCTTGGATTTGATGCTTACAGTTTTATTGGTTTAAGATGTGATTATGTTACAGGCTGCCATTTGCTCATCAGAATTAATTTATATGAATGCTACTAGATTAGTATAAACTAATTACACAAAAAAATATAAACTCATTCTCCTATTTTGGTGTGAAAAGCAGATGTTCTAAAGCCTTTACAAATCATTCTCAAAATCTTGGTCAAAACTTTGTCTTAACCATATATGTAATCCCATGTCTTTTCCGTTCCATTTAGTTCGAAAAAAGAATTAATGGATAATAGTCTTACAGGAAAAAATAGAAATATGTCTTATGAGGCCAACTTGGGCATATCTGAAGAATGCAAGCTTCTGAGAACACTTAAAAGTGAGCCACTGTACTCATTGTGGTATGAAATAAACTTCTATGAATTGAAAAGGACATTTCCATCTGAAAAAGTTGCATTCAGTACTAGTATAAGTAATTGCTAAATTTCTGATGTCACAAGCTTCTGAGAAGAGCGAAGCCCATCCATTTATGTGTTCGCAGAAATACGTGAATGAACAATGTAGTAAATAAATGAACAAAGACACAGGGAAAATATGTTTGTTTTATGTCTCTGACCACACTTGTATATCATCTGTGTCACATTTCTGTTAATTGTCAGACTTCCTTTCTCTACTGCAGTGTTGTCAGCCGTATGATTCATGAGTCATGTCTAGCCCTTTGTTGACAGAGCTCATTGAATATTCATATTTGAGAGTATAAAGTATAAGTTTCTTATTCCATGGGGGGTGGGGGTAAGGAGGTAGGCCTTCCAAATTCAACATTGATTTGGTCCTTACTGCACCCCTGTGTCTGTCACGGCTTATTGTCCTGAAAACAATAGCTTTCCGAGGTGTAAAATGACCTGTTCTCCCTTTTTATTTTTGCTCATTGTTTTATGGCAGAAGGTGGGGAAGAGAGATGGGTACAAAACCCAAGACCTTGCTGTTTGCTGGAGGAAAATATATGTGGTGGGGGAAGGCAGGTGTAGAAGAGACATAAAACCAAGTTGAAGGCAGGGAAAGGAATACGGGAAAGAAAAGAAGGGAGTGAGAGAAAAGCAATGATATAATGCTGAATCTTCCCAGTTAATGATATTGAATTGTGACAATGAAGCATTAAAGAGATTTTCAAAAGCAGTTAGCTCCATTTTCAGATGGCCTAGTTAAGCATTCAATGATGCAGATAGCCCCCCTCTGGGATTTTCAGAAGTCTCTAATGGCCTAATTCCTCCAAGGAAAACTGTTATGCACTCTGTGTTACTCCGCATCAACGCGTTACGGATGTGTTCCACTGACAGCCATGGCTGCTTGAAGTGTGGAGTTCAAAACAGCGAAGCAGCCCACGACTGTAATTACAACAGAGGCTTTTCTCTAAATGAGCGTCATGCTCCGGCAGGAGCTGGGTGACAGTGCTTTCCTGCTCTACACTGCAGAACACGAGCTGCCTTTCCACAGCACTGCAAGAGGCTCTTCGCTGGGGCAGCAGAGAAGAGAAAGGAAGCAGCAGCCAGGAAACATGCACAGAGGTGGGGAGAAAAGGTCATAGATGAGATAAACTTGAGCATCTTTGTGGTTATGCTTTGATCTACCAAGAGTCTCGTCCCTTCTGTAACCCACGGTAGGAAACAGGAGTTAAAAAAAAAAAAACAAAAACACACCACCTGTAAAAGGGATATTATTTTAAGAAAGAGATATTATTTAAAGAACTCCAACCCAAAACATTTTTACTATTTTTATTGTTTTGGTTACTTAAAACAATTGTAGTGGACAGCACCACATTAATTACAGGAGCATTTGCAGGTGTGTACTGGTGGTGGTGGTGGCGGCTTTTGTTGGTTTCCTTTCTCAATGGACTCACACAACGGTTTAAAGCATTGGTGAGACTTCCCCACTCTCTCTAAAGACACTGTAACTTGCTCAAGTAAATAGGAAAAAGGGTAGAAGTTTCAGGTATAATTATATTTTTAAAAGTTTCCTAAAAATTGATGAGAGAGAGAAAGACAATTAATGCCAATGCTGTGGGGAGAACTTGGTCACTATATATTGCCACCCTCAGCAAGTCTTAATGATAAGCCTGAGCTTATCTAACAGTTCACCACCACCCAGCAGGGGAAGATCACGCTCTCCCTTCCTTTTCTGCTTTTAAGCTGTGTGTTGTCTCCTCTCACTTTTTGCCAGGACCTAGGGGATGCCCCTATGAGCAGGTCTGGCTAAGCCTGAAGTCCAGGGGCAGCCTAGCCCTATCCAACTGCTGGCTGCAGTCCTGCTCCCTGCCCCTTTGTTCTCCTCTTTCCTCTTTCACTTCCCTTTTGCAGGGCAATGTGTTCCTCCTGCCCCTCCCTTGTGACAGTCCTGGATGCTTTGTCATGTCCTCTGATGAGTAGTTCCAACATGATAAGGTGGCAGAAAATTAAGGGGAATTGAAAAAGAGAGAAAAAAAAAAAAAAAAGGTATTTTTTCTGCTGATACCTCTGTGCCAAGACAGTTCAGCAAAAAGCCTGATAAGCAGTGGAGAGACTGCAAGCGAGAGGGTGGAAATACACGAGTGGGTGGAAGGGTCAGAGAAGAGGACAGGACAACTGCCACCCTTCACCGTCAGTTTCAGAGAGTGTTATTCTCCTCATCACAAGGTTATTGTGATGGGAAAGGAAATCTAGCTTCCTTGCATCCATTCCTCCCACAGGCACTTGTTTCAATATTGAATGTGCTGCACAGGAGAAGTGAGGCCTATCTCCAAGACAAGGAATTTCCAGTCCGTGGAGGAGTCACCGAGAAAACAGAGAGCATATGTGTTGTGAGGAGCATACAGATGGGCATGACCCATGATCAAATGCTGACTTCTCTGAAAACTAAGCTCATTTCCTGTACGTATTGTGAAAAAGAAAAAAAAAAAAAAAAAGTGTGGTTTTAAAGAGGAAGTTTACAGTACAAAAGGTAACGGTTTGGTGATCTGGGATTAGGATAGAGCTGTACAAACCCCGTTATTCGAGAATCATTAAAATATCCTTATTACCGACCTTTGGGGGAGTGTACAGAAATTTCTGTATAGCACCAACCGATAAAACGGAGCTGCTCTGCTTCAAGCAATGACGAATGCAAGGCTCTTCACATGGCAGCAAAACTACAAACAAAATATAATTCACTCCACTACACTAATGCAGGATTTAAGGATTTAAGTAGGAAAATTATCTTCCTGGCTCATCATTTTATGTTCTCCAACACTGATAACAGTGGAAATAGATTTTCCTCCTGTAACTTCACTCTCTTGGTCCTTTCTTTTTCTTTACTTGCATGTTATGTGAACTTCCCAAAACGAACAAATTTTTTGTCTTTCTTTTGCTCAAATTAGTGCAAGAAGGACTCTTAAATAGGGTTAAAATACCACGGTAATGACCACACACAACGCTTGTGTTTGTTTTTTCAGTTGGAATTGTAAGATTTTGAGGCTGTATCTCTTGAACTTTGGAAGCAGTTATTGATTGTGGAAGCATGCCCAATTCTGAAAACTTTTGGATTTTAATTGCATTTTTAAGGAGAATTATGATCATCTTCTGCTGGAATAAATGAAAATATCCATAGATTCTGAATTCTATCCAAAGCAGTGAAGCCATATGCTAAGAAGCCAAAGTTGTAAGTTGAAAAACTGTAGAAATATTCCAGATTCTCTATGATTAAGCCATTTCAGACATTCAAGTTATAAATAAGTATTTTTTCCAGTGCTTCAAAAGAGAAATTGACACATTGCTCTTTCAATAGCAAGACTTAAGAGACACTTGTAAGCTTTTTGAACCTGTTGAAGCTGATCTTGTCATAGAAGTAACAACCTCTGTTTACTTTTTTGATTCCTGAGATAGTGATTCTGATGTTCAGTGTCTCACTCTCACTTCTTATTTTTTATTTTTATTTTTTACTGTTCATCGTGCCGAATATCTAGTCTCTTAGGACTTACTGCACTGACAATTTTAAATTCAATGGTCATGAGTTGGACAGTTTTCTCTGGGAATGTGGCCTATCTGAAAAACAAATCTGTCATTTCAAAGAAAGTTAGTGCTGCTGGTACTGAAGTTGTGTACGTAATTTCATTTTCAGTTTTCTTGACCAAAAAAAAAAAAAAAAAAAAAAAAAAAAAAAAAAAAACCACAAAAAGTTATTTTATATTTTGCAAAATATTTAGCTTACATTTTTTAGAGAAATATAATGATTTTAACAAAACTAAGCATTTTTTTTTTTAAATAGATAATATTAAAAGTAGAAAACTGATCTATTTAGCTTCTCAGAGGAGTAATGGGAAAACAAAAACAAAATAACTTTTCCTCCAAAGCTGTTTGGCAACTTTTATGAAATTTAGTAATATTTCCAGTCTTACCCCAAATATTTTTAAGGAAATGAAATACTTTCACAAAAGGAATGGTTGGTATTGGTAAGAAGCTAAAATTGCTTGGCTTGTTGGCCAAGCAGTGGTAGAGAGTTACTTTTGAAAAACATCAGTGAAAAATGAGAAAAATGTTTGTTGAGGGGAAAAAGAAGAAAACTCTTAGTATTTCCAAAAACTAATTGTGAAAGATTTGAAAAATGTCCCTAGAAACCATGTCTGTGGCAGTGCCTTGATGTCTTTCCACCTGTGAGAATATTGGATCTTTCAGTTCAATACCTGCTATTTCCTCCTCTTTTTTCATAAGAAGTATTGGTTTGACAATGTAGGATGTGTGGAGTACAGACATCTTATGTTCAAAATTCTAAAATTTTTAATTTTGTGATTATTTAATCATTTAAATACCTGTTCTGATTATGTTTACACCATTGTCAAGTTAATTCTGTCATGAAGCATGGCAACATTCTGTACACATAAGGATGATTTTTCTCAGCAAATTAGCTGATGTTTTAAGACTTGCCCTTGTGACACCTCCACACAGAAGACAGGGTAAGAGAGAGGAAGTTTCAGTGGTAACAACTCTTTCATTGTCATTTTCTCAACAAAAAGATAGTTTTTTTTCTCTTCACTAAGTATCTGTTGCTGCACCATATTCTTCCATTGCATGAGATCAACCTCCGTCACAGATAAGAAATTGAAAAGTACATACCAGAACACGTGAGCCTACAAAGCTTCATGAATAGGGAACCTATTCGTTCTACCTATTGTGTTTATGATTTAATCTATTTGGTGCCTCAAAACGAGTTTCATTAATATTACGAATGAACTATAAGAAATGCTTTGAAAAATACCATCAAATGGTAACTATTAGTTGTATAAAATACCTTTGTACAGGAGATTTCAAGTGATGTTAAAAGCAATTTTAAAAAGGTGTTGATGCTGTCTTAACATTATTTGCAAAAGGATCATACTCTGAATTCCAAGGCAGGACTGGTCCTGATTAGGGACTGGTACAGGCTTTCTGTGTGAAAAGTACCACGGGTAGCACTAAGAGCCAAAATACATTGCCTATTGAAAGTAGTAGAAGTTGGACTTCCACTCCTGAGTTTTACTTTTCAAATTATCTGTTCGGGCACTCCTCAGATTCTTTTACGTATTTCTCTCAATTAGCTTCACAACCACAGTGTCTTAAACAAAACCCAAGTGAAATACCATGGAGTAGATAGCAGCTTGAATGAGGTGCTGGTATTGTTTGCAAATGTTTTGTTTCTGAAGAGTGTTTCTGAAATTAGCCGAGTGCTACCAATGAAGATAAGCCAACAATGACATTTTTACATAAACTGTTTGCTCTGTTTTCTGAATGCCTGAAATATTTCATAACCTCAGGAGAGAACAGAGTCGTTTCACATCATACAATCATTAATATTGTCAGAGTACAGATCTCCAGCAACGCGCTAATAAAAACCTGATGAAGACTGAAACGCTTGTCAGTGAATCACGTTTCTATCAGCAGCCTTCTTTCTGGCATGTATTGGTGCTGTATTCATGAAGACAGGAAGAAAGCTCACCAGTTATTCATAAAGAACATGTCAAAGAATGAAAGTTGTCGGTATGTGTAAGTTAGGAGGTAGCAGGCAAACTGCTGGCAGTAAGTGGGGGGGAGGAGGAGGGTGTGGAAAGGAACAGTGCAGCAGCACCTACTGTAAATAAATAAATACAATAAATAAATAAGAATGGGATGCCAAAGTTCCTTTGTCATCAGTCATTCTTTACGGATAAATAATTAGTTTATTGAATTAAAGGGATAAATATCTGCAACATTAGACGTGGAATTAAGAAACCGCTGCCCCCACACACCGCTGGCTTTTCGGTGTCTCCCCTAAGGCCAGCCCTCAGCCACGTGGGGCTGTGCTGTAACAGAGCCCAATTTATTTGGAAACGTGATGGGCACGCCTTGTGGCTGCTGGGGCTGCCGCGGCCGTGCCCAGGGCAGGGCAGGGCAGGGCAGGGCAGGGCTGCCACGGCCCGGGGGGATTTGGGGTCGGGCGGAGCCGCCTCAGCGCCCCCACCGCTCCGCCCCGCCCCCCGCAGGGCTCGCGGGGCACGCCGGGAGCTGTAGTCCCCGCCGCCGCCCTCCCCTCCTTGGGGGCCGCCGGGCGGAGGGGGGCAGCCAAACTACAACTCCCAGCGGGCGGAGGGAGGGTGGTCCCGCGCGGCCCGGCGCTCCCCCCCGCACACCTCGCCCTGCTGGGGCCGAGGGGAGGCAACCGCGCGCGCGGGGGCGGCCGGTTGCGGGGGGGGCGGCTAGGGCGGCGCAGTCGGGCGGGCGGTCGGGCAGCAGGACGGGGGGGGCTCCGCCCGCCGCTCCGCTTCCCCTCCGCAGTCGGGATGAAGAGGCGGCTGGCGGCGGGGGATGAGCCCGGGTAGAGGGTGGGGAGGATGGTAAGGGGCCGGCGGGGTCCCGGCGCAGCTCTCCCGGCGGCGGCGCCCTCCGCCCCTCTGCCCGCTCCGCCCTCGCTGCGAGGAGCCGCGCCGCGGGGGGAGGCGGGGGCTCGGGCAGCCGGCGCCGCCCGGGGCGCGGGGCGTGAGGCGGGGACGCGGCGGGGCGGGGGGATGAGGAGCCGGCGGGCAGCCGCCGCCTGCCGGGCCCCGGCCCGGCCCCAGCCCCAGCCTCAGCCCCGGCCCCAGCCCCAGCCCCGGCCCTGAGGCTCCGCGGGGCTCCCCGGGGAGCGGTCCCCGAGGAGGCTGTGCTGGCGGAGCCGCTCCCGCAGGCAGCGTGCGGGCAGGAAGGAGCAGCCCTCCGGCTCCGCGATCAGCCCGGACAGCCCCTCACCGCTTCATAAACCTTGTTTTATTATTATTTTTTTTTTCCTCTCGCCCTTCCGAGCCAGGCTTGTGCTGCCCGGCGGCGGGCGGGGGAAGGCCGGCTGCCTGCCGCCCGGCACTGCCAGCATGACGGCTGCGGGCTGCGAGGAGCCCGGCGGGGTCTGCCCGCCGCACCCCCTGCCCGCCTGCTAGCGGGGCTGCCTCGGCCGGGAGCGGCTCTGCCCGCCCTGCAGACACCGCAGCTCCTCTCCGGTGGGGCTCGCCCCACGTCTTACTTTCTCTTGATGACTCCTGGAGGTGGCAGCGGGCCCATGAAAGACTGCGAGTACAGCCAGATCAGCACGCACAGCTCCTCGTCTCCCATGGAGTCTCCCCACAAGAAAAAGAAAACAGCTCCCAGGAGGAAATGGGAGGTTTTCCCTGGAAGGAACAAGTTCTTCTGCAATGGGAGGATCATGATGGCTCGGCAGACTGGAGTCTTCTACCTGACTCTCGTGCTCATCCTGGTCACCAGCGGACTCTTCTTTGCGTTTGAGTAAGTGACGTTCACGCCTGTCATGTCCCCGCTCTCTTCCTGTAGCTATTTACTTGCTGACCGAAAGCAACATAAACACACTTATCCAGATGTCACAGGGGGTGCTGGCTGAAATCGGCTACCGTCGGTTTATGTAACTGAGAGCGTGCTCTGGTGAGGTGCTGAGGGGCACACGGTCCTGCTTCCCTCACTGAGCTCCGCGGAAAACTCGGATGGAGGTGGTACGGCTTTTATATTGCAGGTTTGCAGCTCTTGCTGCAAGAGGAGCGTAAAACAACAGGTTTGGGACGGTCAGGAAATGAGGTAGCTGCTTGTCCGTCGGTAACTGATTAGAATCAAAACTGGCAGGTGCAGAAATACTGACCTTTTGCCACAGAGCCACACAGAGTGCGAGGAAAGCAATGCTTTTTGTTAGTTCATAAATCAGGCTTTTTTTCCTGTCTTTTCCTTCTTGAAGTCATTTAATAGCTTGTGGACAAGAATTCCAGATTAGTTAAATAAAGAAAAGGCAGAGCTATGCAATTTTGTATGTACCTAGCTTTTCACCACTAGGTAACAGCATTACTTTGTTTGTGATGGTAACTTGTTGTATGTCAGGTTGGTCTTATTGTAAGCAATGTTTGCCTTACAGTTTTGGATTCATTTTTTAAGGAGGTTTCTGGCGTCCTCCTAGGGCCTTTTTCTCTGTTGCTGCGAGTTTTCAGGAATCTTTTTCATCTCCATCAAGTGAGGACACAGTGCCAGCAAATCTAACGTACTGATTTTTCGCAATTATATGCAGCAGCTAAATTTATATGGAGCAGCTAAATTAAGTATGCATGCTAATAAAGAATTAGGTACTTGATATGTAAAATGCAGTTCACCTTTTATTTAGTTATTTAAAGCACTGAGTTACAACGGTGCTCAGACTGCAAAATACTTGCTATAGGAACTACTGAGTTCTTTTTAAAGATATCATCCTGCTTCACCTGTTTTAAAACTATCCTAGCTTGATTTGTGGTTTGTGGCAGGAAAATAAAGATACAGTTGAACATAGATTACTGCTTGTTGCCTTTAAAGAGAGAGATAGCAATGTTAGCAAACTCTGACTTGTGCCAGTTAGATGTAGAAGGCAATTGTTACATACTGGTAGCATTTAAGAAGGTAGAAATGCTCAGCAGGTGATCAGAGTCTAAAGCCGTGTGACCGGAAAAGGTGTCTGTGAATTCCTCAGGTGAACTGTCTTCAATGGGCTCCTGGTGATGCTAGAGGAGTGATTCATTGTACATCTCCTGCAGGCATTATGAAACTTCTTGAGCATCCTTCGAGTAATTGCAATGGCACAGTGGATGATGGTATCCATTTACTGCACGTGCACTTACTTTCCTGTTTTTAAACGGGTTTCAAAGGTGTCTGCTGGTAGTATTGCATCAGGACTGGCTGCTACTCTGTTCTGGTTGGCGTGATTAGGCCTAATTTTGGAAAGGTTTTCCGTGTGGGCTGACACTTGTATCTGTGTGTGGTCTCATCACCTTCACTAGGGCCTCCAAAGGCAAGTGCTGGACTTCCCATAAGCACCAGAATGTAAATGTAGGATTGGAAGTGTAATGTTTTATAGTCATGGTTGTAAAACCTATTTGCCAAACCACCATGTACGGCTTATTTATGTGTTTTAACAATTCGATCCTTCAGAGAGAAATATTCTCTGCAGTTGCGTGATTCAGAACTGCTAGGGCAGGGTGAGCCGCTAGCTCTCTGTCACCTGATTTCATTACCTCCGTGAGTTATGTGCTCTGTGAGACTCGAATGCTCCAACTGGTGTTGTGGCTTTGAGCTTATCTGCAGTGTAACTGTATGTGATGGACCATGTTTGGAGTCAAGGTACAGCATTTTGATACCAAACTGGTGCTTTTTCTAACCAGAAGTCTGAAGCAAGGAGAAATCTCAGGCTTTATGTAACTGTATGAGCAAAAGCGTGTGTACTGTTCTTGAGTCATTCTTGTATCACTCGCACTCTTCTTTCAAGGAAATTAAAAATAGAGGGCAGCAATGGTATTTAATTTGTACAATAATGATAAGGTAGGTTTGGTGTTTAAAAAGCACTTATGCTGGAATTACTGTGCATCCTCTGAAGACAAAATAAAACAAAAAAAAACACCACCACCAAGTCCCTCAAACTCTGAGACTGGGAATGGTGCTCAGCATATTTGCAGTGTTTGAACTACAAATGCTTGGTAAGGTTATAAAGGAAAAAGGGGACTTTCCTTGCTTAAAAAGTGTTATTCTGAAGCAGTTTCTCATTGTATCTCTTGTTAGTGGTCTGAAGTTGCTACTTATTGATCAGCTGAGGTCTCCAGTTGTTTGAATGTCACTTCTGTTATTTAACTGATTTTGTAAGGAAGCTGCTCCTCAACCAGCCACTTCCAGAATGTGAGAGCAAAGTGCTTCAGTCCTTTCTGTACACGTGGGCCCAAGTGATTTTTAAATGGGTATATGCCTTGTGTGTCTGAACTGTAAGGTGAAGCTCTCAGTGAAGAGGAAGATACTGTGTGTGTTCTTCAAATTGTTCTTTGCTACAGTTGGAAGGAAGTACATTGTGCACTTGGGTTTTGGAAACTGGAAAAGGGTACTGACATCCCAAGTCATTCCCCAGTTGCAGGCAGTGAAGAGGGGGACTGGGAAAGAGATGAACGTGGCAGCTGATCTCTGAGAGAGTCGTGCTAACAAACACTTGTTCTGCGTCCTTCTGGCTTCTTTTGTTCCTCTAACGTCATCTCTTCCTGTACCTCATATTTTGCTCTGATACCCATTCATCCAGAGCTATTTCATGTGCTTTCGACTCATCTCCAGGGTAGAAATGCATTTTACTGAATCAACAAATTGTAGCTCTCCAAAAGCAAACACATCTTGACCTGCGTAGCTTTTGACTTTGAATCATGCCTTTGTAATCTTCACATTTTTTCATATTTATGCTTCTGTGCTTTTTCCTGCCTACATTTTTTTTCCACTTCCTGCTTTCTGCTGTTTTTATTCCTTTCTCTCTGTTGGTGTTTTTCTCCTCAGTATTCCAGGTGCATCACTACTTCTTCCTTTTGTCATTTCACTATTATTTTTCATTTGCAAAGAGGTAAAAGAAATTTTGCTTTAAAAACCAACCACCACCAACAACAAAAAACAAACACAAAACAACACCTTAAGCTTCCAAGCAGTTGCAATCTAATTGCTGCATCTTCCCTTGCTTCTGAAGGAAGGAAATGCAAATAAGCAGTTTTATTTCTGTAACCTGTCTATTAAATATAACGTGATGTATTGCAAGTACTTTGGGGACCCAGCAGAGATGTTGTGCTTGAGGTACTCTTAAAAATTCCGTCTATTTGAAAATGCTCAGGATTAAGCACCACAATTTACTTCAATCTGTCTTTAAAATTTGGGTATGTTACTTTACCTTGGAAATGCAGTTCCTGACTAACCTTATAATGATTTTCTTTTTTTTTTTTTCTTGCAAATTTGGCTCAATGATGGACTTTGCTTTGCCTTGTCCCCGTACACAGAGACCACAGTTTTTTTTTTTTTTTTTTTTTTTTTTTTTTTTTTTTTAAATAATTATTCAGTGCTCATGTTTAAGTATCTGCATGACAAGTTTGGAAAACAAATTCCTTTCCCCAGAGCAAAGATGGCATCAGTAACTGAAGGGCAGGTATTGCTGCTGTGCCTAATCCATTCAACCACTGTATTTGCATATATGTAAAGCCCTTTATTGGTGCAATAAAGACAGGCAAAATTAAGGCACTTCATACTTACTTCTTTTATTCAGCTAGGTATGCATCCTCGAAAGAGAGGAGAGTCCTTCATGCTTAGGGTCATTTGGGCTACTGTAGGTTACAGAAAAGCAACGAGGAGGCTGGATGGCATATTTAACGCAGGAGGATGTGTAAAACAGGCATCTTGTTAAATGGCAAGTCTCATATGGATGCAGAAGCCTCGCTAGTTCAGAGCTGTGATGGATGGGCTGTGAGCTCTGCTGCTGTGAGCTGCCCCTGGCTGCCAGCACAGCTCCTCCTTGGAGCAGGCACAGAGGGAACGTGTCTGCACTGGACCTGTTTCGGTTCAGGCTTCCGATGAAAGGTGGATGTGAGCGGGGATGCTGATGGAACAGAACTGGCTCGGGCACAGTCAGGTTTTCTTCTGTCAGCTCTGTTGCAGGGTCAGTAACTCGGAGAAGGTTGGAGCAGATGGCTGGGTGCTGGCAGGGCTGAAGCAGTGCAGCTCTTTTCTCTGTAACTGTGAGTCACAGCACTATCACTCCTGATATAATTTGATGCTTGCACTGATTCAACCAACTAGAGAGTTTTTTCTGAGCTAGTTAAAACGTGATTTTGGTGGGCATTTGTCTAATTGCACCCTTTTCCCAAAGATGGATGTTGGAAAATCGTTTAAACTGAGATTGTGCATGCGCATGTGTGTGTACAAATCATTGCTTCCTATCTGCTCTTATGGCTGCTGGCAACCTCTTCCAGCCCTCCTGCTTTGAAAACCAGTGTGACTGGAGGACGTTCGTGAGTCACCCTTTCTGATGCGGTGTAGGTGGTTCAATATTGAGCTCCTCCAGCACACGCGGCGGTGAAGTGGTGCTGCTCGCTGTGACGAGCCTCTGTGTGTAAACACCCATGTCAGCAAGCTGAGTGTTTTCTCCGTGGCATCAACAGGCATCTTCGTCTCATGGCTTGTGCTTCCTGCTCTTACAAGATGCGGATTCTCAGTGTGAGGCTGAATTCCAAGTAGGTGGCACGTGCTCCATCTAGTAACCTCCTTCTTCTTTCTTTGGCTGCTTTTATGATGTGTAGGTGAAGGACGTGGTCATTGTAGGATGTAAGTACACGGCGCGTTGCTTAGAAGGAAGCGCTACCAGTTCTGACTTCAGCTGTTAGCGGCTACTGTAAGCCTGCAGGACACTTCCTGCTGAAGATGTCAAGATGGCCTTTAAAGTGAAAATTACGACCTAGAAACTAAAGTGATTGCTCAATGGAGAACTGCATCCCTTCCTATATGGAAGGCCGCTCAGCAGTGCTTAACGGCGTAGGCAAAAGCAATGATGAATAGGCATTTTTTCCCCCCAGTGTTTGTTGTTCAAAAAAATGTAATTAAAATGAAAACAGAGCAATATTTCCATTTCTCGTTTTGCCACGTTAGTGAAAAAGACATGGAATGCAATAAGCCTAATCCTTTGGGTTTACTTTTTGTACGTAGTTTATATAGATCTACCAAATGATATGGCAAATTGCTAATGCATTCTGACCAGGTGTTGTTTATTCTTTGCACTTAATTTACCCTGAAAATATTAACTGTCAGAATCAAATATCTTTCAGGGGCAAAGTCTATTTAATGCTGTTTTCCTTGACAGCTGATTTTCCTTTCCTTAATTGCAAAAAGCTTGCTTGCTTCGTATATTCTTAGTTTTTCAGGGTTCTGTGGGAGTATTTCACCTATAGTTTCTCTCTGGTCAAAAGAGAGCAGTTTTGGTTTAGCCTGTCTCAATGTAGCACTTCACTGAGCAGGTAAGCTTGTTTAAGCTTTTAAACCTGCTTTGAATGAATTATATGATACAAAATGAAATCCTTTTAACCTGGAAATATACCAGTAGCATGTGATATTAGGCCATGCGCTTCTGTGTTTCAAGGCTAGGTCTTTTTATCTGGAAATGGATAATTATTAAATTCTTCTTTTTTTTTTCCCAGAGTAAAATTCTATGAGCATAACAGAAGGATAACCTCTCCTATTTTTGGAAGTCGTGCATTCTCTAGTTCCTCTGAAACTGCAGAGGCATTTTATGGTTTTGTAACATTTTAACTCCTTTTCTAAAAGATGGTGAAATGTTAAGCAGCTTTTTATTATTACGTTTTTTTGATGGCATTATATTGCTCCATAGAGAAATCATCTTTTAAACATGATTTTAAACATGATTTTTGATCTTTTAATTTACTCCTTTCTCACTTGGTGTTCTACTTACATTTCAGCTTCAGCTTCTCCACTTTTTTTTTCCCCCTTTTCTTTGTGGGGGTGGAGGGACATGAAAATAGAGAATATAGCTGTGTGTGGGAAGTAATGTTGGCTCCTCAGATACCGTGTCCTCTCAGGACCTCGAGGAACTTACTTGTATGGCTTTTGATCATTGATGCATGCGCATCTGTGGAGCGAAATGTGAAGGTCTGTGGTCCTCTTTGCTTGATGTCCCTTTCTCCTAAAGGAAGAGTGAAAATGCCACAGCAGTCTGACGGGGGACAGTTTGCTGCTTTTGTTGTCGCTCAGCGTGGTTGCTGTAGGTAGGTGTAAATTCTCAGCTTCGATTCTTGATATCCATTGCAGAGTGAGAAACAGGTCATTTCAGAAGTTTGGTTGCTTTCTTACCCTTATATCTTCAAGTATCCATTGCTCATGCATAATACTTCTGTACATCTTCAGCCTCCAAACTGTGAGATTAGACTTATAAATTTGTGGAAGTTGTTTGATTAAAAATCTATTTCAATTCATCACTCAGAAGCTGGATGTTTATATCCACGTAATCTGTATAGTGTGTCTGTTTTGGTTTGGATTTCTCTGAGTAGAGAAATCCAAATCTGCTGCTCCTTTATGTTAACAAGTGGGTAGTGAGTATGTCTTCTACAAACTAGTATGGGGACAATCACGTTAGATTTACGTTACTGGAAAAAAATAAGTTCTATTACTGTTTCTTAGAAGGCTAGCATTCCCGTGTGACGTGATCTGGGACTCCTAAAGTCCACCCCTCAGTAATTTTCATACTTTGTTTGAAGGAAATTTGTTGTTTATTTTTTTTCCATTTTTTTAAGTCAGTTTCTCAGGGACCATATTACATTTTTAGCTTCCTGTAAAGTGTTCCTTTTACTCATTTTAAAATTTGGGTTCATAGTGGATAAAATACCTGTGTTGTTACATGATTTATTTTTTGTAATAGCTGTGTTGCATTACTGTTTTGTAAATGGCATTTCATACAAAATATAAAGTATACAGACGATGAGCTGGCCTTTGGATGGCTGAGGAGTTGTCATCCTTTTAGAGTGAAAAGACAAATTATTAGTCTTTGTAGGACTTGAACAAAAGTAGTCTTTTCACTCCTTTTTTGGGCAGAAAAAATATTTTGTTAAAAAATGTCTAGACTCATTTATAGATTCAGTAGGAACTGATACGCTGAAATTTGAACTGGACATTTCAAAACATAAATTCCTTTTTAACAGATAAGTTATACCTCTTAGGTACTTAAAACAACATCAAAACAAAGCCTTTTATACTGTCTTTCTGCTTGAAAGGGGCTCTGTGCTAGTGCAGATTTAAACTGCTTGTCTGAACATTAAAATGTGAACGAAGTAATGAGAAATTGAAGATGACTGCAGAAGAAGAGAAAGCTGTGAGAGTATTTTTAACTTCCTAAGCTGTGTGGTTGTTTCAAAATAGCCTGGTTTAAAAGAAAAATTGTCTTGAAATACTGGGACATTAATGATAATAATGATAATTTTAAAATGCTTAAACTGTTATATCAACACTATCTAGGAAATTTTTGTTAGCCTGACTGGTGATTCTCATAGTGAAGTGAAGCTGATGATCACTAAAGTTCCAGGCTCCCGACAAAGGTTTGTGGATGACGCCACTGCTCATCTTTCTTTTGGTGAAAACAGGGAAAAATTCGCTGAAGTCAGCTGGGAATAGCAGAATTTATTAAACTCTGTATAATTATAGTATGTTTTTTTTAGAACTTAATACAAAAACTGTACAGCGGTTAAACTGTTTACAAACCAAAGAAACAGACCAAAATCAAGATAAAGTCAATGTGTAATAGCCAAAAATAAATTTTTGTTTTTCTCATGCTGTGGACATATTAAAAGTTACTCATATTGAAAACTTACTTAAGGACCTCTTAGGCCAAATTATCAGAAGGAAAGCTGAAGCGTTTTGGAGTTTCAGCTTTGTTTTAGACACCCTCTTGCTTACTCAGTTGTACATCCTCGTCCTGGAAGAGGCTTTGAAGCACCCAGAGCTCCTGTTTGTGCTGCTGGCGTGAGGCGAGGGATGCTCTGTGCCTGAGAAGCCTGACCGTGGGATTTCAGCTGTGCCTCGCTGAGCATCGTGCCCAATTTCATTCCAGCACTTTAACTGCTTGGTTGACAGTGGGCTGCAGCGCTATATGATTATTTGGCTTTTGGTCCGTGATTGCTTCCTTTTCATTAGTGTCTGCAGGGTTTATGCACATTATTGTGGGATGGTGGCTAATGAGGTCTTACCTAATGAGCTTGGCTAATGAGATCACAGCTGTTTTTGTTTTGTTTTTCCACTCCTGCCCTCCCCTGAAGGTGGTTACTGCAGTGAATACTGGCAGAATGCATTTATTGTGGTGAACGTGCGGTAGCTCTGCTCTTTTAATGAAAACACTTGCAGGAGATTCAGTATAACGTGGAGAATTAAACTGAAAACTGAGACTCTGAACTTGGAAGTTAACACGTGCAAAATCTGCAGTTTGGGAATTTCATGTTAGAGTTTAAATGCAAGATAACTGTTACATCGTTTGTATTGAGTGAATGTATGAAATCACTGTATTTTTATTATATGCTTGTTATACGTATCAATACATCTTGGTTCCTAAGAAATTAAGAGTATGGAACAGATATGCTAGAATTTATTATTGTGGTATAATCACTCAGTATATTACTAGGAGTTATGGATGTAGGTTAAACGCCATTGGCAAGGGGCTGAAGTTTTTGTTTTCCCATTGAAAAAGGAATAGAAATGAGACCGACCCTATACAAAACTTTAGTTACTGATAGCACTACATTTCGTGTACCCTCCCCATTGAGATGTCTGAATGTCAGGGAACAGCAGTCCTGCTTGTGTATGTCCAGTACACTTGTCAGATACCCCACTGGTTATCAATGCTATGTTTGAGGGGAAAAAACAAGTGTAAGAGCAGCCCATACTTAAATTTCACTGGTGTGCTTGTTTGCATTCATGGTGTGGGTTTTCATGGCATAGCTATCTATGCAGATGTTCCACTGTCTTATTTGGTAAAAAGGGCTTCCTAGTGTTGTAATGGAATGTGGAGGAATTATTTTTTTTTTCCTCAGGTGGAGCTATGCAAAACAGCTAAAAGCAAGTAGAAGAAGAGTAAAAGCTGGTATTGATTTCTCTTGCATCAGTATTTCTATTCTGCAATAAACTTTCGTCATGTGTACATGGTTTATTCAGGGCTGTCACTCATAATGCTTCTATATGGTGACAAAATACAACTTTTAAGATACTTTTAGCATTGGACAGAGCTCTCTCCAGGGCTGGGCAAGCACTGGGTGGGGAAACAAAGTAAACTTGGATCATTGCTCTGAGTAGACTGATGCATAAAACGTGTTGTATGGTATGCTATAAAGATTGGAGTATGCTGTGTAAAAAGCATATTCACTTCTGGTTTGCCTCGCTGGATTACCCTGGGGAAGAGAAGACTTGGAGGGATATTATTAAAGTGTATGTAAGTACCTGACTGCAGGAGGGGAAGTTAAAATGACAAAAACAAAACAAAATGTAACACCACTCAGCGGTGACCAATGACAAGACAAGAGGCAATGAACGCAAAATGAAGTAACATTTAAACATGAGAAACAGGTGTTTTGTTGTTTGTTTGTTTTTGTTTGCCCAGAGAGCACAGGTTGCCTAGAGAGGCTGTGGAGATGCTGAAATGTGACCAGCTACAGAGCTGAGCAGTCTCATCTAGCTGCTCCTGCTTTCAGCGGAGGGGTTGGAGTAAGTGATAGCCAAAGGTCCCTTCCTGCCTCAGCCATTCTGTATTATCCATGGTAACTCTGAGAACTTCTCCCTGTAAGACAGAAAAAGATGTATGTAGGGAGATAATGATAATCTTGTTTTAGTTCCTAAGAACTAAGAACCCGATTACTACATGCATATTTCATGAGAACTTAGTTCAGCATAATCTAGTCGTAGGATTTGAATTTTAGCCTCAGTCCTATAAAACTTAAAACTTTAGAAGTGAAATGTCATAGTTCTTCTTTCTACCCCTTTAAAAAAAAAAAAAAAAAAGAATAAAGCTTTCTAAGTTCAAAGCACATTTTCCAAGAATTCTGGTGTGGTTTTTTTTCCTGCTTTCTTTGACTTACCTACCATTCCCCATCAAGTTTTGTCTTCTGCTATCCGTCTGGTTTATGCTGAATTGTATTGGTGTTTTACCAAATAAACAGCAGCAGCAATTTTAAATAAAATCAATTTCACTCTTGAAGAGCGTCCCTGAATGCAATTGTTGCAATGGTACGTTGTGTTCATCAGTTTGTCTGTATCTCACTTAAACTTTGTAAACTTTTCTTTCCTCCCATCTAACTTCCCTAGCCACTTATTTGCTTTTAATAGCCCAATAGTGCTGTTGTTGTGGAAGAGGTAGGGAGGGAGTAAAGCTGAAGGCAAAAGACTTATTTTTTTTTCCCTTTGTCATGTGGAAGGGAATGAACACATGCTTTTTCCCGTGAGTATTTGTGATTTATGTTGCATTTGCCTCTATCGTTGTGCAGCTGTGTAAAATCAGGGGGTCTTTCTCTCAGTGCTTGAGCCAGTGCAAACAGTTGTTCACATTCTGCAGGTTCAGCATCCTTCTCCAGCCTGCTCTTGGACATCTCTAGCTTCAGACTGAGCCCTGCACCTTAATCGATCGCACATTCAGCTTCTGGGCTCTCAGACATAAATGATGAAATGGTTTGTCTGAAAAGCTGCTAGGGCTGAATTTGTTATCTTTGGGGCAGGGTACCACATGGGATGTCAGATTAATCCAAACTTCTTTAAAACATTGATTTGCTTAAAAAAGTAAATAATTCTACTAAGGTGTCCAGTTCTGTATTAAAAACTATTACAAATAAAATTAAAAGCAGAGAAAGTATAAGGGAAGCAGGATGTATTTTATTTGTGTGAAATACACTGAACTTCTACATGCTGTGACAGCACTGTTAAGTTTCTCTGGGGCTGGTGCAAGCCAAAGGCACGTCTCTCCACAACTCTCTGTACCACATACTTAAAGCACTGTTTTTCAGGGTAGTCTTCATACCTGTAGACCTTCTGCCCTTTTTTTTTTTTTTTTTCTATTTTCTAATGGGGACCGGGACCCCATTCTTACTGTTCATGAATTAAAGCAAAGTTTTGGAGCAGTTCATAGAAACAACCTCTCTGTTTAGCAGATTCAGTTGCAGCAAGACCAATCTAATGGCCATGGGCTGCTGAGAAGGATGGAGCCACCTCTTCCACTTTTCCAGGCCTTAGATGTTACTTCTCTTGCCTGGCTCTGCTCTTACCCCACCCAATGGTGAACCAGTTCAGGAAGTTCCCTGCCTGCAGAAAGCCAATCTGCCCCTTCTGCCCACACAGATTAAAATTGTCTGCTTGTTTGACTGAAGTTTGACTACTTCACTGTATTCAATTTCTGAAGGAAAATGAATTGAAGCATCTTTTAAATAACACATTAAGTGCGTTTTAGTTGTTCATGTCTTGCTCTTTGCTTTTTTTTTTTTTGTTTGTTTGTTAAAAACACTATACCCAATTCTGTAACACAACACAGAGGCAATATCTGATGCAATTCTTCCAGCATCCTTGCCCATGTAGTCTTTCAGTTCCCCACAGCCAGACTATGGAGCCAGTGTATTGCGTGGCTTCAATAAGAAAGCCCATGGAAAAGGCTGCACGAGCACTTCTTCACCTGCTTTTGTGTGAAAACAGCTGAGTTAGCTCAAAATATATGCTATGCTGAACCAGGAAAGGAGTATTTTCATAATCCTTGCCGTTTTTGCTACGCTTCAGATAAGACAGCAAATGACCTGGGGAAATTGCCCGTTTCATTCAGCTGTGTAGTTGGGTGTTTTTTGTTTTCTTGGTTTGATTGGTATTGTTAATGTTGAAAGTTTAACCTTAGGAGGATGGAGGAAGAATTGTAAAGCAGTTAATGGAGAATTGAACGGTCTGCATGCGAGAGACAGTTGGAGTGGATGTCTCTATTCACAGTGCAATAAAAGAATTGGCCTTTAAAATGGTTTTGTTAAATAAGACACCTAAAACTAATCAGAGCAGAAGGAATCGTCTATGGAGCAGGAGACGGGCAAAAAGCTGTGGACTGAAATCTGACAGAGATGAATCTAATTCAATATAAGACCTTGAGAGGATAATCACTCTTCTTTTACAAGGCACGAGGCTTAGAAGGCTCTTTTCTTTAGCCCGGGCTGGGGAGGCTAAGAAGAGTTTCAACCACTGCTGTGAGTGTTTGCCTTTAAAGTAAAAGATGTTTTTGCTCTGATGTAAGGAACCCCGGACCCTTTTAAGAACAGTCTGCCCTGTGTGCTGGTTTCTAATGCCAGTTGCTGGAAGCTGGAAGCTCTCTTCCAATACTTGAGTGCATCAGACAGTGTGTCCTGGGAGTGGAAAGGCATTTCAGAGGAAAGTGTATACAAATGGGGCGGGATAAAATATTTTGCTTTTTTTTCTCAGCTCGCACTTGAGGAGTCTGGGAAACAGGCATTTGGCTGTGAACGAGGAAAACCAAAGCAGCCTGATACGAGGAAGGCAGCTGACATGCTTGGATCCCAGTAAGTGAGGCTGTAGTGCACCAACATCCAGCTTGATGGGAAGATAAACATGCCCCTCCCCACGTGCATACCTTTCTGTTATTGCAGCCTAGAAAACTTTAACCAACAGCTCAGGTTGCTAAATGATAGTCTGGAGGTGTGATATTACCTAATACTGGATTGTTCTTGGCAAAAGTATGTTTATTTTCTCTTCTGAAACTTTTTTAAGCAATTGTTGGTGCTAGACGTTGTTACAGCAAAGAAATGTCGTCTGTGGAGGGAGAACATAGGGTTCGTAACTTCTCAGCTCTATACAAAGAGATTGATTGAGGCAACATCTGTTGCAAAGGTAACTCACTGTTGAAATAAGCTTTTAATTTCAGCTTTATTGCAAGTATTTTTTTGACTGCAAAATAAAGGTCAAAGACTTAAGGAGCATGGAAACTTGCCACTGAAGTCGATCTTGCCAGATAAGAGCTGTGCTGTGCTTCCAGAATGAGTGCGTCTCTAAGCCAGCTCCTCTTGCCTTCATATTACAAAAGATGAAAAGGGTGACGCTGACAATTTCAGAAGATTTTTCAATGCCTGTAGAATGGTTTGAAGGAAAAAAATAAGTAGTGGGGTGGAGCTGGCACATCTGCTCTAGTATTTGGTTTTGAAAAATAATTTCACTTACTTCAGGGAGAGTTGCCTGTCCACATTTGGTTAGTACCTATAAATAAGCTAGCCATAACTTTTGATACTCATAGTGGATTTTTAAGTTATTGGTTATGTGTCCAGCATGTTGTGTTTTAAACTACACAGCAAGATACGTAAACTACGTTGCACCTGAAATGCTAATGTATGTGTATTCTGTCCTACCAACATGTCTCTTGGTAGAGGCTAAAAATGAAGAATAAACACGGCGATAATAGACTTGTGAATAGAAGGGAAGGTGTTACCATGAGATATAACTGAGGCGTAAATCAAAATCTAGTGTATTAATGGGAAATATATTGTATGGGAAAACAAAATGCTTCTAAAAGAAAGCCTGAATATGACTTCCCCGGTAAATTCTTGTTGCAGTGTAGGACAGTATTAAAATTCAGCAGTAAAGGAGTACAGGCTGACAGTTCATCAGATTAAGTGAAAGATTTTTCCTTGCAGTTCAGGTACAGTCCCAAAGCGTTCTTACTGATATTTCTTAACGAGCAAAATGCAAATACTTCCCAGTTGTAAAAATTGCGTTAAAGTAAACCATGTAATACATGCTGTATACAGAAGATACATTACATATTAAAGTGAATGGTGCAATAACTATTTGAGGGAAAATCCCAGCCAAATAAAAGGATGTAATAAATGTGAATAGTAAGCTTGTCCTGTTATCAGATCTCTGAATTGTGAAAAGGGGGACATTCTCAAGGCATGAGGTTACGGAAAGGGAAAGAGAGAATTATTGCAAGGCAGAAATGCCAGATTGTACTTGGCCTCCAAACGTGTGCTCTGTGTGCAGAAAGCAGTTTTCGTGTGTAAGGCTTCTTTGCAGTCCAAGCCCTGTAGGATTGTTTTAGCACATGGAAGTTGAGAGTGAGGCTGAAGTGTTTTCATTGTTCCTAAGCTGAAACATGAGGAGTTGATTAAAATAGACACAGCCTAAAAATTTAGAACTTGTATGATTGTTTTCCAGTACTGCCAACCATCTGGATGGGGAGATGAGCATGTTTGATGGGGATCCTGCCAAGAAAAGGTTAAACAGGTGCTTCTAAGTCATGTTTGCTATGGGTTATGTGTATTAGATATGAGTGCTGAAATGGCTTATGGAGATGCACTGGCAGTCCTGGTTCATCAGCACAGAATTGAAAAGTCTGGAAGTGACGGTATGATATGTATATCTTCAATGTTTTACTGGTTTTGGAGTTTGGTTATTTATGTATATGTGAGCGTATATATATATTTATATATATTTATATATATATATCAAGAGTAGGTCAGAAAAGGCAGCTGTTAAGGACAATAATACCAGTGGTGCTGTAGAGTTTCAAAATCTTTTGTGGGTGTTTTTCAGTCCTGAAATACTTTTCTTACTGCTCCTCATTTCTCTTGTGCTAATCTCTTCTGACAGTGAAGCTCTGTGGCTCTGGCCAAAGATGTCCTCGCGAGGGACAGACCTAGAGGGCAGGCTTGTAGGTTGCATTACAGATGAGACAGTGGATTATTCTGCGTCTTTGTTATATGTAGGCAGGAGTCTGCAAAACTTTGTCTTTCGCTGTTAATTCAGAAGGCTTTTTCTGACCTTGTGCTCCCCAAGGCAGAGCAGTGCGTGTGCCTTCTGCGCACCTTGCAAGCTGGAATGTGACTGTGCTCCTTCTCGAGGTAGTATAAAAGCATAAATGCAAAATAAGTATGTTTTGTGTAATTCGGCTGATTTCTTGCAGTTTGCACAGTGCAGAGCAAACACGGTACAGTTATGTGTTTGGAACAATAGGCAAGTTTGATTTCAAGCTACCTGGCATTTTCTGTTGGAAAACCCACTATTAGGTTAGTAAAGTTATTAAAGGTGTGGCTGAAACCAAGGTGCAAAGCCATGACACAGAGGATGAAAAAATCAGCCTAAATGGTTGTCATTTTTATGAATGAAATAATGAACTCTAGGGCGTTTATTGGCAGATGACAGAGGGGTCTCTCTTGTGTTTTATTCTGATGCACACTTTTGAAGGCACCTTGCTGCTGCCATACGTAATGGTCCTAAATTTGTTTTCAGTTTGTAAGACGACTCCACCTTCTGATAGCGCTGTTGGCTGAAATGGAGCAAAGTTCATTTGCCAGCGTAGGAAGCAGAGGAGGTCAGCCTGGTTCTCCAGTGACAGCACTGGCCTAGCATGTGTGAGATTTTCCTCAGCTGTGTTAACCAAAAGGTACAACAACTAGTTTATACTAAGCAGCTGGCAGGAGTGAGTAGCAAAGTGACTTTTGCTTTGCTGTTTGTTGTTATTATTACATTATTGCACTATGGTTTGGTGTTATGTTTTGTTTTTGCAATAGGATTGGCACTGGCTGCTTCCTTAGCTAGTTATCAAGGCTCTCTGCCATCTGGGGTTTATTTTTCTTGCACAAAGCCTGGGAAAAACGATGAACCTTGCTCTGAAGGTCACGATGTCCAGGCTTCTTTCTGACCAGGGGGAGTGAATGTGTTTCAGAACTACCGACCTTTCGTGTCCAATATTGTGCCACTGCCTGCCCTCACTTAAAGCAAGGACCCTCAGGACACTGAGGAGGTTTCAGCAGCTGTAAAAAATGAAAGAGGAGCATACCCTAAGGAAGCTGAATGCAGCCTTCGCTTGTGCTGGCAGGTTCCACTGGAATTTTTCTTTAAGCAAAAATATTACCCAGAAGCAAACTTTTTTCTCTATTTGAAAACAGAATTTTAAAGGGACTGTCTTGTTCTTAGGGTGCAATATCAATGAAATTTAAGCACTGTTTGTGACTTAATTTGAAATGGAAGCTAGCTTCTGGGAAAGCTTGCATCCAATCACCTGCATATCTTTAGATGTCATGTTATGTTTGTGACTAGAACTATGTCACCACGTTAATAAAGGTGCACCTGTAGACTGGAGTTTGACACAAGGTTGAATCTTCCCAAAGAAGAAAAGGACCGCTGGAAATGCAGCCCCAGTTATATATCTATATATATATATTCCTTTTGGCTGGGGAAGAACATAGTGCATCCTTTCCTGAGAAGTGTCTGAAATGCAGCGTTCTGGAAATGTGGTTTTGTAGCACAATTCATGCTACAAATTGAAGGCCAACTTCAAGGTCTTGTTTATTGCAGCCAAAAATATCTTTTGGAATGCACTGTGTTTGAAGATGTTATCTTCCCAATTTTTTGTTTCTTCAGGCTCTTTTCACATGCTCAAGCTTTAAATTGTTCTTCAGAAACTCTGTTTTCAGTTTGTACTCTGCTAGCTGGGCCAGCCTAGTCAAATGAAACTCCCCAAAATAGTACATTTCTCCTTGCTGCATTGCTTGGTTAGATTCAGGATAGCAGTTCAACAAATTATCTGTGCTCTGCTTTGTCCAAAACAATAAAAAAGAAGTGGTCTAAAGAGAAATCTGTTGGAGACAAGTGGCCATCTCTTTCAGGGTTGCTGAACTATGACTGATATGGCAATAGGAACCCATGCAGAGACCAGCTTATGTCAAGTTATCCTTTTCAGACTGGAGTGCAGTTCTCTTAAACTACTGAACTGAAATCTCAACATATTTTAAACAATTCACAGGCAATGCTTACAATGTGTACAAAAAGAGTTAAATGCTGTTAGCATCAGTGCAAACTGTTACTGTAGATTAGAACTGGCATGTACTTAATTACATGAACACGTGCTTGTTCCTGTTGCTTTTACAGGAGAATTGTCTCATCCCTTGTAGTCCTTGTGCTTGGGGTGATGTACAGCCGCCAGGTAATGAAGGTAAGGTAATGAAGGGAACCAAGGGAAGGTAATAAAGCCTTCCCTTGGGTACTGCTTCTCTTCAATAGATGATAAATCAGTTTGTTAAGCTGAGAAATGCCTTGAATTTTTTAATTGCAATTTTCTGAACCTCTTCCCTTCTATTTTTCTTAGAATTAGAGAACCTACCAGGTTCTCTAAAGAAACAAACTGGCAGCTTCTTTGTCATGAGAATTTCTTCTTTCTTGTCCCCTTCACTCCTCCCACAGCCCATGTACCTCAAAAAGTCATGTCTTTTGAGGATTTCTTTTAGAGAGGACTGTGCTGAGAGAGTTATGGGGATTGCCTTTGGATGTGCAGAAGGATGATGATAAAAACTTCAACACGTTGCTCGGGATGTGGCAGGGAGCTCTGACTTGGAGTTGCAGCAGGAAATATTCAGGTTAGAGGTTAGCAGATGTTAGGGGGAAAAAACCCTTTCCAAGCATAAGGATGGATAAGGACTGAAATAAATTTCCTAGGCAGATTGTGGAATTGTCACCATTAGAAGTTTTCACAAAGCATGCTAGTTGAAGCTTTATCTGAGGTTGTTCCCATACAGCTGATCTTTCCCTGGAGAAGGGTAGCTTCCAAAGGTCACTGCGTTGCTATTACTCAGGAATATATCCATAAAACATCAGAAGGATATTAGCTGAAGCTGTTCTTTTTCATGACTTTATTAATAATGCACCAGTTTTAGGGGTGGGGAGAGGAAAACATCTGTACTTTGTATTGAGTAGAATGTAATTTGTCAATTCACGGGTTCAGACTTCATATGTTGTAACCGTCACCATGCACAGGCAACCTTAAAAAGAACTTGTTAACTTCTCCAGGAAGGGGGAGGACTATTGGTGACTCATAAAATAGTTATAAAATGAACCTAAAATCTAGAGTTTGGAGTTGTCATCAACTATTAGTGTGGGAATAAATCAACCTATAAATATTCACTGGTGTCTTAGGAAAGGTAATTAGTGGAGAATGACATGAAAAATTTAGTAGGTTACCAAACTGACCAGATGGTGTTTTCCAGTCCTGCTGCATACAATAGAAAAATCTGACTTTATTATAAAGCACGTACTCTTCTGTTTTCATATTGATCAACCAGTTAAATATTTTTTTATTAGTTGGAAAAATCATGCTCCACTAGGGGTAGATTGGACCAAGTAATCAGAGTAGTGTTTAGTTCCTGCCTACCTGATTTCTCAGATAGCTCAGGCATAGTTTCTAGTGAACCCTGGAGTTACTGTCTGTCTGCTTACCAGCTTTCTTGACACACAGCAGGGAAAAGGCTGTTACCTGCAGCCATTTTAAAATCATAGAATCATTAAGGTTGGAAAACACCTCCAAAATCAGCTGGTCCAACCATCCCCTTCCACCAATGTCACCCACTAAACCATGTCCTTAAGCACCAAGTCCAACCTTTCCCTGAACATCTTCAGGGATGGTGACTTCACCACCTCCCTGGGCAACCAGTTCCAGTGCCTGACTGCTCTTTCTGAGAAGAAATGACTCCTCATTTCCAACCTGAACCTCTTCCCTTCTATTGCAACATGAGGCCACTTCGTCTTGTCCTAATGGCCTGAAAAGGGATTCTTCTGCTACAGTCGCCTTATTAGAAATGGTGTGATCTGGCATCTTAAATACATTGAACTGAAATCAAAGATGGGACATGAAACCTGAAAAACTTGCAAAGCAGTTATGTGGCTCATGTGGTACACTGAGCTTTAAATATGTGATTTTTTAAAGTAAAATATGTATTATCCAGCGAGTTTCAGTAGTGCTTGTGAGAGGGAGTTTAAAAATGAAGAGTGTGAAACCATGAATTCTTGTTTTGACCTACATAAAGTAGTCATGGAATCCATTCTGATTACTGTTCACAGTACTGAGCATATGAATTGAAATGAACGATTACTTAGTTTTTTGTTTGTTTGTTTTTTCTTAACATGTCTAAGCAGGCTTACCTATCTAATGTTAACAATGGAATGAGAACGAATAATGGAAACCTCAGTTGAATAAGGCAACTTTGAGTTAGAGGAAGATGAACGATGAAAGCACTGGCAATCAAAAGCCAGAACAGTCCCGAATTGACTGGGCGGACAGTAGAGTGATCCACAATGGCAAGCATAAGGGAGCTTGCTTCTCTCTTAAACTCTTGAAGTATTTTGGGGACAACTTGTCAGGGTTTTTACAGGAAATAACCTCTTAAATTGCTGTTGGGGCAATTTGGGAGCAAGAAGACACTTTTGGATTGAGTGGTATGGCTGTAATTCTTATACCTAATTTTTGTATTCTAATAATTAATTTGGACATTTAAGCAGCCACCTCTGGATCTCTTGTTTTGTACATCTTTGGGATCTCATTTTTTTCCTGTGTAGTTAAGTGTTTGCATTCAGTATTTCAAATTTACAGTTAAAAAAAACCACTGACTATCAGGATATTTAGATTTCAAAAAATTTAAGTGTTTGTGAATATTAAGTGTACTTAAAAAGACCTCTGAAGTGAATTTAAATATATTATCATAAATACTTCATTTTCATTGAAAGAAAATTATGTAGTAATCTTTATTGTATGGAAATATTCTGAAGTATATAACTTCAGATGAGCTGATGGTTGGCCAGATGATCTTAGTGTCTTTTCCAACCTTTATGATTCTATGAAAACTGTATACATTAAAAATATCTTGATCTCTCAGCACCTTTAAACCAGTATAAACCAGTAGGCAGTAGTTTATAAAAACCTATTTCATTATATATTCTGGTTTTTGTTGATGCAAGATTTAAATAACCATAATGAATCTGACTGGCATGTGATTTAGAGCAGTTATTATGGTACACTTCAAGTCTGCTCTATTAGCTGTGTTTTCACACTGCCTTATTTTAACTCTAGTCCATGTTCTAGGAATGTATAATGTGCTTAGTAAAGTTCTTTGGAAAATCGTCTGTGTCATTTCATAGTGACAGAATTATGTCTTCATTATTTTAGATCAGAAATGTAGTCACCAGAGTGATTATTTTATCTTCCTCGTTTGACAGCCCTTGGGTTTTATGTGTGAGATTTACCAACCGTACGTAGTTTGATTCTGGAGGGTGAGTAGCTCTAGGCTATTTTGGAAACCAGCACAGTTAGTTTCCAAATCTCCTTTGATTGTCATTAAGTGTTTTCTAAAACAGTAAAAAATAATAATAAAAAATAAGTCTGTGTCATTGCTGTATGCTTGTAAAAGAGAAAGTATAGCATCTCTCGAGTATTTGCCAGTTTCATTCTCATTGAAAGATGCAAAATACTTGCTCAAATATTGTAGATTTTTGCAAAAAAAGAGAGATTAACTCCTTTGGTCTAGGACAGAATGTTATGAAACCAACAATGTGGTGGTTATTTTTTTTTATAAACTAATATTTAAATATCAAGTTGTTGGTTAGGTTTACAATTGCTGTCATGTTCAAGGCAGTTGCACGGACCTTTTGATGAGGAAGTTCACGCTGTCTGTTCTTGCCTTCTTTTGAAATCCTGCAAGGATCCTTTCTAACTTTAGTGGCTTTGCATTATACAGCTTTTTGTATGTTGCCAAGGATTTTTCTTTTGATGTAAAAGACCTTTCTGATATTCATTTGTGATATAGTCCTCTCTGAATATCTGTATCTGAGGGAGCTGGGGTTGTTTAGCCTGGAGAAAAGGAGGCTCAGGGGAGATGTTATGCTCTACAATTACCTTAAAGGAGGCTGTAGTGAGGTGGGGATTGGGCTCTTCCCCCTAGCACTAAGTGATAAGACAAGAGGAAATGGCCTCAAGTTGCACCAGGGGAGATTTAGGATGGATTTTAGGAAAAACTTCTTCACTGAAAAGTCTGTGAAGCAATGGAGCAGGCTGCCCAGGGAAGTGGTTGGGTCACCACCCCTGGAGGTCTTCGTAGTGCTTAGAGACATGGTGTAATCGTGGACATGGCAGTGCTAGGTTAAAGGTTGGTCCAGATGATCTTAAATGATTAGGTCTTAAATGACCTAAATGATTCTATCATTACTTTGTGGTTGGTCTTTGAGGAGGTCACAGAATCACAGAATCACAGAATTTCTAGGTTGGAAGAGACCTCAAGATCATCGAGTCCAACCTCTGACCTAACGCTAGCAGTCCCCACTAAACCATATCCCTAAGCTCTACATCTAAACGTCTTTTGAAGACTTCCAGGGATGGTGACTCCACCACTTCCGTGGGCAGCTTGTTCCAATGCCTAACAACCCTTTCAGTAAAGAAGTTCTTCCTAACATCTAACCTAAAACTCCCCTGGCGCAAAGGTCTCATACTTTGCATCTTGTCTGGTTGAGCGAAGACGTTGTTTATATAGATCTGGGTCTTCCTTTATAGCAGATAATGAGGAGCATATCAAATAAGCTCCAAAATCTCTTTTGCACATGTCCTAGTGTCTTACATCCTCACCAGTTGGCTTCTCATGATTAATTTTATTCATTTTTGGATGACAGCTATTTGGGATATAAGTAGCTTGCATGGAATTATTCTTCTGTTTCTCACATGTCTCTTGTACAAGACTTCCAAGAAGAGGCCACTGAAACAAAAGAACAATTTTCACAGCTGCATTGTTTGCCTTGTCCTGTCAGCAGCTTTTGAAGTCACAATCCATGCTGTTTTCAATTTTTATTTGTGGATGAGATAACCCAAAGATAAAATACAGAGGGGAAAAAAAATAAACAGTACACGAACAATTCCCTTCAAAACCTCGACAGAACAACCAAGGTATGTTACAGTCAGAACTAGACGTAAATGGTCATGGAAGGCAGAATAACAAAGCCCACTGCTGTCCTTGTGGTGACAATAATTCAGATACATCTGCCTGTGCAGATGGCTGGTTAGACACTTCTGGCGCCTAACCTGATGTCTCAGCCTCATTCTCTGAGATTTTCTTCTGGATATCCAACCGTCAACTCAGGCGTTGCATGACTCAGAGAAAGCACCATTTATCTCCTTTCCCCACTTCCCCTTTGATCACTAGGAGCAGTAAACCTACTTCCTACGGATTTCTGGTTTGTTGGCATTGAGCGATGGTCACTGTAAATCGGATGCCACAAATGCAGCTCTCCAATTTGCATTTCCTCATGTGTGATGGCAGTAACAGCAGGAGGGTTTGGTCGTGCGTATAGGCAGAGAGAAGCACACTGCTTGAGCGCTTTGTTCACGTAGCCCCTAGCTGCCCTGCTATTTGCACAGCAGTTTGCTTTTGGTGGCCTGCCAGAAGCCTGCTGGGACTTAGTCATCTATAGATGAAGAAGGGTGTGTAAAATGCCTGCTGCTAACTCATGGGAAGGTGTACAGGAAATATCTTCACAGAAGACATGCTATACATTTGTAGAAATGTTTATAGGTGATAGTGCTTCTTTGAGTTTGACTGTATGGATATAAAGTCTACATTTGGATGTGAAAGAAAACTCATTTTTTGGCTATTTTATTTGACTGCCATCTGCAGAACCTGACCTCTGGTTGCGGATTCTTGAGCAGTCCCGTCCGCAGTTAATCTGTACTGTGTGGTCAGAACTGAAGGACATGACAGCAAGACCATGAAGTGGATAAAGCAATCTTGTGGAGCAGTTGTATTTATTTATTTATTTATTTATTTTTATAAACGGTGCTTTTCAGCACTGCTTTTCAGAGAGCCTAAGTGTGAAGAGTCCTGACCCGTGGGTTCTTCTGAGTACTGTAATTATCAAAATCTGCTCTTGGATGGTTGCTTATGTGAAAAAGCAAACACTTTGCTTTGTTATAGTCAGCAGAGATGTGAATAACTCCTGCCAAAGGAGAAATTACTCCAATTTATTTTGGGGGATGTGTCAGTCATTTCTAGAGAGTAAGAGACGAGTGGCCTGCTTTGGCACAGTCTTTTATTTCAGAAATCTAGCCTTGTCAACAAAATTGGTTCCTCACTTCTTGCAGTGCAAGATGTTACCTTAAATTAAACTTCATGGAAAGACAGCCAAATATATAATCCTATTTCCAAAGTTTCACAATAATCAGAGTCACGTTAGGTTTTTATATGTTTAATCAACTTTTTTATTACCTATTAATAGGACTTTCATTACTCTTAAAACATATGCTCCAATAAATACTTACTCTAGTAAGTTTTGTTTCTTAGGTGATAACTTTTATCTTTGGCCTATTGGAAGGAATAATGCTAATTATGTAACATATATACACTAAGTGGAGTATTAACAGCAATATAAACGGAGTTATTTGTAGAAGAGATTAGATAAAGTCTTACTAGGGAATGGTCTACGTGGATTATAATAGCTTCCAGAGTTCATTTAATACAAATACTGGAAACGTTTCACCATACAAACAGATGTTTGCTTACATGGGAGTTTCCTTTTTCATAAATATCATGTCTAGAGTGGTAATACTGAAAGAAATGCAATGGTGCCCTTTCATTTTTTGTAAATGTGCAACTTAAATGGGAAGTAAGATGTAGTTTAAACTCAGACTTAAATATTCATACCACTTTGGGATAAGATTTTGTGTCTTGTCGTTTTTATTGACAGCTGACTGGAGATGCAATTTAACAGGATTTCTGTGAAAGCAGTGTTGATTGCTCAGATAGCAAGCTATTCTCTAAGTTACGTTTTTCTTTCAGTTTTGTTAACAAGAAAGGGGCATGGCAGGATAAACCAAACAGTACTTGAAAGTCTTGCAGTAGCCAGAGAAAAATCATAGATGTATTTTGATGATATTGCTAGAGATTTAAAGATTGAAGGATTTTTTTATAGCAATTGACAGCATTTCCTGCTTTCTCCCTTTTGAGATTAAAACAAAACATGTAGACAAACCAGGACCTGTTTTTTATTTTTTCATAGTCTGTACCCTTTGTCTAATAGGTATGTCTACATTTAGTGACATAGACATGTCTGTGATTGTATAATACTTTATACAGTCTGTGATTGTATAATACTTTACTGTGACCTGCACCAACAAACCTAACTTGCTTTTGTAATTAGTATTTGTGCCTTTTAGCTTAAGTGTGAAAGCAGTGTTTTCAGTGTGATGGCAGTGCCATAACCAGGCATGTGCTTCCCCCAAGGAAATTTCCAAAGGAATGATACAGATACCAGAAATGAAACCAGAAATGAATAATCCTCTAATAAGATCTTCTGCTTTTTAGTATTAAAGTGTATGGATGGAGACGTGATTATTATTGAGAATTACAGTACAGTTGTGACTTTGGCTGTGTTTTCCTCAATGCTTATAGAAAACAGCATTGCAAAATTCGGATTGACTATTAAAGACCTAAACGTGTTGTTTGAACAAGTTACATTTCTAACCCTTCGGTGCTCTTGTGTTGTAGGGGAAAGAAATTTTTGAAAACCAGCATTTGTTTATGGGAAACAGTTATTCTGTCAAGAAGACAGTGCAACAAATTGGACTTAAGTTTGCTACAGTTCCTGAGTTAGTTTCTGGCTGCAAGAGAAAACATTTCTTGGAGCATTTTGAGTCATTTTTCTAGGACAAGTGGATTTTCGTGTGGGGGAAATAGTGAAGTGTTGGTGCTTTTTTTTTTTTTTTTTTCTTTTCCCCTCATCATCTACAAATCCTTTCAGAACAGCTTACCCTTCTCTCCATGAAAATGCCATGCCCTTGTTTCTCTAGAGAACCCTCAGATATGATACCTTCCACAAGTGGCCTTGTATCCTTGTTCCCACAGTATCTCCTGTACAAAAGATAACCAGGCAGCAGCTGTTGTTTTGGTGGACTGCTAATTTGTTTGTCTTCTCTATCTTTTATTTTTGATTAGAGCAAACAAGCTTTTAGATATCCTTCACTCCTTTATATATTGTCAAAATCAGATGGCAGGTTTGTCCAGGTCTTTTGGAAGTTACAGAAAGAAGCTGGAAGAGAAAGGACCATGGACACCATGGTCCTTAGAAAAGCTGAGATGAAAATAGTTTAATTTTGTTTCAGTTCTTCCTCGCCTTCCTTATGTGGTGGAAACAGCCACCAGAGGATTTTGAATTAATTTTGTATAGATGCACATATTGTACCAGATGTTTCCAGGTGAGGTGAAAATACACAAGTAAAATTTACTGCAAAACTAATGCGCTGTTGCATATTTTCCTTTTAAATGGAGGCAGATAATTAGCTGGAAGCTTTAAAAAGAATTTTTGAAAAACAGAAAGCCCAAATATCATACTCCTACATTTATGACTGTTGTGCCAGCCTGAGTGGAAAGAGGATGTGTGCTAAGTAGCAGATCCACACACCATAAACAAAGAAATAAAATGTGAAAGATTGATACTGGTTTCAATAGTGTTTTTTGTTTTTTTTTTTTCCTTGTGAAAATGACACACTAAATACAATGGTTTGGGGTTCTTTGTGTCTTTGTTCCCTAAATCATGTATTTTATTTCAGTAGCAAAATAATTACTGAGATGCTTTGAGGTGGCAGATTAAAATCTCAGCTTTAGGCCACATGTAATAGTCAGTCTGCTTCCTTCTCAGAAAAATTTATGTATGCTTTTGGATGTTGCTTTGTATACGGTCTAAATTAATCTAAAATGTATGCATGAGAACTCAGTAATTGCACATCCTTCCCAGCCAAGGAATTCTGTGACTGTTGCAAAGATTGGATTGGTGACCTGAGACAGAAACTACTGTAGATGACTGACATAGGGTGTTTGTTTTGTTGTTTTGTTTTTTTTTTTTTAATTTAGTTACCTGCTTTTTTCTTTTCTTTTTTACAAGAGTTGTGCAGAGACAGGCGTCCCTTTGCAGTTTATGCTTTGATGTGTGTTTGACTGAAGCATTTAATCTCCCAACTGCCACATTTTTGGTTTAACAGGGGACCTCAAGAGTGCTCTGAACTTACCAGTTAAATAAAATTTTAACATGAACCTGAGTAGTGACATATAGATTTTCATCACTTTTTCTCCACTGCTTGGATTTAGTGGTATTGAGTTCTGTAGAGGACAGAGCAATTGGCAAGTTTGTTTTCAGCAAGTGTGTATCATCCACTTGGCCTGAACAGGGATCTTACACCCTTTATTTTAGCATAATTCCCTGTCCTTCTGGTAACTTCAGATTTTGAAGCTGCTGCTTGTGACGTATTAATGAGATTTCTATTTAAAATAAAGAATCTCTTATATCATGCTACTGTTGTTTATTTCTACAGAACAACAAAATAAACTTATGTCTTTGTCATAATGAAGCTGATTTATATAGGATTAAAGTACAGGTAGACTCTGATCCATAGAGATATGTAGACACCTGACCTTCTGCTGGAAGCAGGGATGCCTTAAACACCCTTCTGAAGCTGGTCACAAGTACTTTAAATACTTTTTAGGCCTAATGATCACTTTGCATTAGAAGTGTGATCACTTGAGCTTCTTCAGCAAGAGACACTGATACAACATTATGTATCACAGAGAATACCATGAAGAATAAATGTATTTCAAAATGATTATCTAGCTTTGAATGCAGTTTCTTTGCTTGCTAACAGCACAGGTGCTGCTCTGTTCTCTGAGAGTACCCTGACTTTGCGTTAGGAGCTGAGAGAGACAGATACTGTTTTGATGAGAAGACACGGTTTGTGTATTGCAGTAGATTCAGAATCATTCAGGTTTGAAAAGACCCCTAAATCATCAATTACAGCCATCAGCCAAACACTACCAAGTCTACCAATAAACCATGTTCCTAAGTGCCATGTCCACAAGTAAGGCTGCTGCTGCCTGTTGACATAAAACAGTCTAATTGGGAAAAGCAATGAAAAGAACAAAACAAAACAAACACTGCTTACTTATCATTAACACTTGTTTTTTAAAGAGCAGTGTGTGTAAGCAAGTTACAGAGAAGGGGTAAGTTCAAGTATGCAGCAGATTGCATTGAAGATGAGGAATAAAGGAGGAAGATATAGGCCATTCATCTGGCTATTCTGCCTTGTGATAACACCTCTAGAGAGGAGCAATGAGGACAGTGAGGAACACTTAGATTAATGAATGTGAGCATGGTTTAATTGATCGTAATGATGTGTTTATTGTATGGTTTCCTTTGGGACAGTTCTTGATACTGTTTTATGTGCAGAAGAGAATATTAAATCATCCGGTCTGCCCATCTTTACATACTACACGTCTTTGTTTCATCCAGTTGTCCTAATGAGCCTTTTGACTTAACTGACCAAAATGCAGTTTGTGCTTGGCTAAAGATGTTCATCCTCCATTTAAAGACATCAAGGGATGAAGGTGACACTAATTTTGTGCTAGTTTTATTCTGATAATTACTTGAGCTCCTTTAAAAACAAGCAAGCAAAAGATTTAAATGTATTTCTTTATTATAACAGTGATTTAAAATTGATCTTCTTGGGCTAATAACAGTTTTTACAGCTCTGTCTTTATTATAAAAATGTGTATGACTAAAAACAGCTGCATGTTCTTAGTTTTAATTCCATGTAATGTGTTTTGGTTCTCGGGAGTTCTGTTATTCCCTTTGGCATTTACATGGGATGTGTAGATATAGAACAAAAGTCACAAACTGACTGAAGTTAAAAGGTTTTGTTGTAGTTCCATCTAGTACAAGCTTTTTATAAAATTATGAAGATTAATGAAATAATAACAACATGATTCGTTCAGAGCTTCCTCTTGAATGCCCTTCTCTTTGAAACTAGTCCCAGCACAGAGCTTCTGTTACCCGGTCCTGCTACTGCTTAACACAAACCTTAGCTATCAGGTGTTAATAGTTTTCAAATGGTATTGTTATTTTAACATGTGCTGTCCCAAGAACATCTAGAACCTCTCTAGCTTAAGTTTTTAATGATGTTCTCCAAAAGTTTTGTTTTATTTTGCTGTTTTTTTTTAATCTGCATTAGGTTGTTGCATGTCAGCTGTGTGTGACCGTGGTGCTTGGCATTTCCCACACTGGACGTGTACTGAAAAAAGCGTTGCATTGGCTGGCATGCCTCGCTGCTTTGTTATGAGAGTGCTCCTGTCAGTCCATTTTTGAGTTGCTGAAATGTGCCCTGCTTGGTAGTAATATGGTATCAAATATGGAGGATTTTTCTGTTTGGCATACGGTTGCATTGAGGTGCAGGTTGCTTTCAGGGTGTAGGTTTTGGTACTCTAAACCAAAACTAACTCTAGTTTTCTGTGTGTTGGTTCCCGCCCCACCCATTACAAAATTTCAGCCTTTCTTATGTGATCCTCTTATTTTTAGTGTGGTGACCTACATTTTTTTTTTGTCTGAGTATGTATTTGAGGAGTCTGGGACTACCAGCCATATCATCAACTTGACTTTAGAATTGAATTACAGAGTACAGCTCAGTGCAGTGCTGAAAGCTGGACTCATTCCTACCTTCTCCAGTGTTCTTATGAGGAATCACTTAGAACCAGGATTTCTGTAGGTGGTCACTACTTGCATTTTTCCTTTGGTTTAGCTGAAGAACCTGGAACATAAATTTGCATGCTGTGTGGTCTCAGCTGCAATTGAATTAATGGTGATTTTGTGCTGACTAAGCATAAAGTACAACTTTTATAGGGGGTTGGACTAGCTTATCTTTAAGGTTCCTTCCAACCCAAACCTTTCTATGCTTCTATAGTGAAAATACTACGCAAGGCTTCCTGGTCTGGAAAATATGCCTTGTTTTTTTTTGTGCTTGAATTGTCCCATCTCAAATCATGGGGTAATGCTCCATAGATTTCATAGATGTATTTCGAGGACAGTGTTTTACAAGATGTTGAGTTGCTATAACAATGAGTGTTGTGGAATATCACACCAGGAAGCTGAGGATTTCACCTTCATAGAAATACCTGAATAGCGCTCAGTGTGTAAGGTCTTGGGCTACGTTTTGAATGCCAGAAGAAAATAAAATATTGAGTAGTTGCTTGGTAAAAATATTGAGGATTTTTGTTGTTGTTTGGTGTTTCTTGTTTGTGTTTTTATTTATTTTTCAACTGAATCAAGGAGCAGTCTTGTAGGGGAAATAGGACGTGATCGTATAATTAAAAACTTAAATTGTAATGTATACACACAGGGCAAATTAAGGATCCCAAGCATTTTGCGTGTTGTTTCTGGCAATGCCTTTGTTATTTGTTGACTTTGGAGAGCTTGGTTTTGCAACTTAATGTTTTTCGTTTGCAATTGTATAACTCCAGGAATAGCCTACAGAACCTATGACATTAGTGAGATATGGTACAGAGCAGGATTTCAGAGTTTATTTTGACAAGGTCTGATGTTGGGTTGGAAAAAAAAGGGTCATGCCAGAAAAAAAGGGCCAGGCATTTTTGAATTGAGAACAAATGGCTGATATGCCACTGTGTTTGTACATTGTGGTAAATCATTGCTGCGGACAATCCATAACTTATCTGCCAGTAAGGAAAAGGAACATGAAATTTCCTTCTCAGAATGAGCACTCCAGTGTGGGAGCTATTCATCGGAGTTTGAATGTCAGGAAGGTCATGGGAAGAGATTTGTAAAAATTTTCATAATTCCAGAAATAACTCCGTCGGCATCCAGAAAGTAGCTTGAATGTTTAGGAAAGAACCCGTCGTCCATCTGATACCATCCTGCAGCCGGGTGGGCCAGCTCTGAGCGGTGGAGGTTGCACCCAGCTGAGCCGTGAGGTCACATCCCCTCCCTTCCAGCCGGCAGTGCACCCGTATTTTGTGTGTGCCGAGCAGCATTCGTGCCCTCTGCTGCTTATATCCTCCTTGTTTTGATGATTCTACTCTCTATGCAAACCGCCAGTGTACTTCAGAGGCTCTATATTAAACTTGCTGTTAATTAAGTTGTGAGAAATTTTTCCCAGCAGGAGCATTTTTAGTTGGGAAGATGGAAAATGGAGCTCTTGCATAGAGCATCCTACTGTAACCTGCTGTGCTCTCTGTCGAGGCTCTCCATGTCTAAAACATCAGAAAATATAGATATTCAGTAGCCTTTTTATTAATATTTTTCCCTTTCAATAGGCAGACACGTTATAAAAGAATTCGCATTTGTTGCTCCAAATATTTCCTTCCTCTGTTCAGTTTTCTCATGGCTCCCAATTGTCCTCACTTCTGAACACATGGTCTGTGTCAAAGTTGTTTTCCTGCTATCTTTTATCATGTTTCTTCTCTTAAACTATTACTATTCTGTGATCAAAGATAGGAAAATGGAGTAGATTCCGGAGATTTTTTCACAGAATCACAGAATGGTTGAGGTTGGAAGGGACCTCTGGAGATCATCTGGTCCAACCCCACTGCCAAGCAGGATCACCTAGAGCACATTGCGCAGGATGGCTTCCAGGTGGGTCTTGAATATCTTCAGAGAAGGAGACTTCACAGCCTCTCTGGGCAAACAGTTTTCCCTGGATTAAGTATATCAAGATGCAAGCTACTCATAAATTTATTTGTAAACTTCACTTGAAAAATCCAACTTTCAAAGAGATTACAACGAGGAATCAATATTAGTTCTGTTTTTTTTTTTCAGTCTTTTCTTCATTCCCCCAACAGCTGAACTAATCTTTGTGATCAGTGTTAATGCAGGTGATAGCAAAAAATAAAAATATTATTTCTAAAATAATAGTAACAGAAATAATTTATTTTTTTTCTTTAAAAACAAAATATGTGGCCTTTTAATATAGGAAAAGATACAGCATAATTGGAGCAAACTGATTTCAAGCTGAAGTCTGCATACAGGATTTAATGTACAGAAAAGAAGCTGCTTTCAATTTCCCTATATTTTTCCCCCCCTTCCTTTTTTATGGCTGTTTTATACAAGTCTGTAGGGTAATGTGTCTGCAGTGTTAAGATAAAGGAACCTTTGCTACATAATTTGTAGGTCAATATACATCTTTTGGGGAAGGATTTAACTCCAATAGGCAGCACTGCTGTAAATAAATCCTCTTAACAAGTTCCAGATCAGCATTGTATAGGTCTCTTCCTGCCAGGTTTTTTAATTAGCTTTTTTGGGTAAGACCCCATTGACGGCTGATGTAACAAGGTGGGCAGAGAGCAGAGTTAATTCAGGAACATCTTAAGGTCTTTCCTTACAGTTTTCACTGGAGGAAGACCAGCATATAACAAGGGTTTAAAAGTATTGTCTTGTCCACAATTGGAAATTGTTATATAGTATATGCAAAAAATATAAAGCTTTACGAAAAGGCAGTGGTTTTAAGAGTTAAAATTTTAGTTTAAAATTTAAAACCTGTAAGAGGACATTCCACCAAAATATCCCAAGGGCTTTCAGTGAAGCAAGTGGAAAATGAAGATAACAGTAAAGAAAAATTCCATCTTTCTGTATGGGTTAAAATGTGAAGGGTTTGTTTGTTTCTAATAACACACAGTATTACATTAGTGTTTTATATTATGCCTGCTTTGGCAACCTTTTCTGTATCCAATTTCATCGTCTATGTGGTGCTCTGTGCCATTTTTCCCCTTGTTTTCATAATACAGACTGCAGCCTGGCAATTTTGTTCTTCCTGTACAGTGCATTATTTCTGATATTGGATACTTTGTAGTAAAACATAGGCACAAATTTAGCAAAGCCTTATCTGGAGGATTGCTTTGTACAGGAGTTGTAAATTTACAGCCATGTGTTAATGCTGGATAAGTTCACAGAGATTGCAGCTTTAATTGATGCTTTGAAATGCCTGCACTCTACAGAAAGTGGCTCTAGAAAGGATGAAAATGGCAATTCTTTGGCTGAATTAGTAGAGCCCAGGAAGTGCTGTGTAATGGCTTGATGATTCACAGTACATTTATTTTTAGCCACACACACACACAAAAATCACAACCTGGTGGTATTTTGGAAAGCTGTGATAGTGAAAGAAATGAAAATATTTGTTCTGGAATATATCACTCGTATTCCAAAGTAAAAAGGCATTTACGTTCACTAATCAGATTTATTATTTTTTTTTTACATTTGACCTTTTTAATAATCCAATTATATTTTCTTATTTTGAAGATAGACTTTAAGATACAACTTTTTTAATGGACTTTCTATAGCCAAAGAAGAATATGGCTTATGTACTTGTGGGACCAGGACATAGATGTCCTGGTTTCAGTTAGCACAGAATTAATTTTCTTCCTAGTAGCTGGTGGAATGCTGTGTTTTGGCTTAGAATGAGAAGAGTGCTGATAACACCCCGATGCTTTAATTGTTGCAGAGCAGTGCTTATACTAAGCCAAGGACATCTCAGCCTTTGCTCTGTCCTGCCAACGGGCAGGCTGGGGGGTGCAGTAAGAGCTGGGAGGGGACAGACCCAGGACAGGTGACCCAAACTAGCCAAAGGGGTATTCCATACCATCTGACGTCATGCTAAACAATATATAGGGGTGGCTAGCCGGGGGGAGGGGGCCGGACTGCTCGGGGTTAGGCTGGGCATCGGTCAGCGGGTGGTGAGCAATTGCATTGTGCATCACTTGTTTGTACATACTATTATTACTTTCGTATTATCCCCATTGTATCATTATTATTATTATTGTTATTATTATTTTTGTTATTTTTTTTTTCCCTGTCTTATTAAACTGTCTTTATCTCAACTCACGGGCTTCACTTTCCATTTCTCTCCCCCGTCCCAGAGAGGGAGGGGGGAGGGTGAGCGAACGGCTGCGTGGTGTTTAGCTGCCGGTCGGGTTAAACCACGACAGTCTTTTTGGCGCCCAACGTGGGGCCCGAAAGGTTGAGATAACGGCAGATCTGATCAGAGTGTGTTAAACTAAAATTGGTGTAAGGATTAGACCTGCTTAATAGTCACTTGTCATGATGCTGATTGCTTTAATCACAACTCTGCTGCGCCTGTTTTCCAAATTGAGTATTATAGTACATTATTTTCCGTATTTGCTCTCTGTAGTGTTGTTTCTCCTCTCCGGGCCCTGGTTTCAGACCATTATGGTACTAAGTGTTATAGCAATGGCTTATGAGACGATAAGATATCTGGTCATGACTCTAACTTGGTATTTATACTCAGTAACATCGTGGACTCTGTACTTTGGAAACAGCATCTTGGGAACTATTAGCAATTATACCTATTGTTTTTCTCCATTAGAGAGTCAATCTGTGGAGGGGAAAGGGGAGGATATTTTTCCTTACTTGCTTACTCTCCCTTTCTCCTTCACCACCCCTGTATCCTCCTGGGTCACTCTGCCTTCCTCCTTCACCACCCTCTTATCCCCTGAGCTTGTTACAATAGCTCTCCAAGATATTGAATATTTCTGGAATACTCAGAATACCATAGTCTTGTTGTTCTGCCTCATGAATGCACTTCAGATTCTGCTTAAAGTTAAACAACTACTTATGAAGCTCATCCGGAGATCTGCCCGGAGGCAGTATAGTTGTGGGTGGCAGGGAGTATGGGTGGATATGGGCAGGCATCTAGAGCAGTTGGCACCCCCAGTGTGTTGGAAATTCACCCCTGAACAATGGCAAAATCCTCAAAAACTGGCAGAATGCTTGAAAAAAAGGTGTAATGATTCTGGCAGTTCCAAAGTAACACAAATCATTGTAACGTGCTGGGGCCTGGCTCATGCCTATCGAGCTGCCATTGATACTGCTGTCAACTTAGTGACAGACCCTGCGGCCACTCCAAACCCTGTGACAGATCCAACGGCCACTGTGACCCCTACGGTGGATTCTGCAGCCGCTCCAGTCCCAGCTCCTGCAGCCGCTCCAGTCCCAGCTCCTGCAGCCGCTCCAGTCCCAGCTCCTGCAGCCGCTCCAGTCCCAGCTCCTGCAGCCGCTCCAGCTCCAGCTCCTGCAGCCGCTCCAGTCCCAGCTCCTGCAGCCGCTCCAGTCCCAGCTCCTGCAGCTGCTCCAGTCCCAGTTCCTGCAGTCGCTCCAGTTCCAGCTCCGGCCGCTACTCCAGTCCCAGTTCCTGCAACTGCTCCAGCTCCAGCTCCTGAAGCCGCTCCAGCTCCAGCTCCTGCAGCTGCTCCAGTCCCAGTTCCTGCAGTCGCTCCAGTTCCAGCTCCGGCCGCTACTCCAGTCCCAGTTCCTGCAACTGCTCCAGTCCCAGCTTCTGAAGCCGCTCCAGCTCCAGCTCCTGAAGCCGCTCCAGCTCCAGCTCCTACTGCTGCTCCAGTCCCAGCTCCTGCAACTGCTCCAGCTCCAGCTCCAGCTCCTGTAGCCGCTACAGCTCCGGTTCCTGCAACTGCTCCAGCTCCTGTAGCCGCTCCAGCTCCTGTGGCCGTGTCAGAGAAACGAGCTGTAGCAGTGCAAGTTGACCCTGCAGAGGGCATTCCAACCCCTGTGGCAGACCCTGTAACAAAGTCAGAGAAACGAGCAGTAGCAGTGCAAGCTGCCCCTGTAGAGAAGGTGAAAATATGGTACAGAAATTCAAGTCGTTTAGAACGCAGAGAGTCTTCTGCCAATCCAGGTAAGGCTTCTGCCAAAACTAAGTATAGAGATGACGAAGATGATGACGACGCTGGGCCGTCAAGGATTCAGGAGGAGGAAGATGAGGATGCCGAAAGAGCAACAGTAACTACCCGAAGCCTAAACGAGCGCGAGCTACGAGATGTGCGAAAAGATTTTGGTCGCTGTATAGGTGAGCAGCTTGTCACCTGGCTGCTCCGGTGCTGGGACTCTGGAGCCAATTGTGTGGAATTAGACGGCAGGGAAGCCAAGCGGCTGGGATCCCTTGCTCGAGACGCCGGCATTGACAAAGCAATTGCAGATGGAGCACGACCCACCAGCCTCTGGAGGCGTCTCCTCTCAGCTGTGAGGGAAAGGTATCCCTTCAAGGAAGATATTTTATGTCTACCAGGCAAGTGGACCACTATGGAGAAGGGAATCCAGTACCTGAGGGAATTAGCCGTACGGGAAGTGATTTATGAGGATCCAGACCTCAATCAAACATCCACAGATCCAGATGAAGTCAAGTGTACACGACCCATGTGGCGGAAGTTTGTACGGAGTGCACCATCATCATATGCCAGCTCATTGGCAATAATGGCCTGGAAAGAGGATGAGGAACCCACAGTGGGTGAAGCGGCTAAACAACTCCGGCAGTACGAAGAAAGTCTCTCCTCTTCCTTACAGGCCTGCGTCTCAGCTGTGGAGAAACTTTCTGAAAAGGTTCACCAACTTGAAGAGAATCTATTGTCCTCCCCACCTGAACCAACCAGTGCCCACCGACCAAAGGAGAACACTTGGGAGAAACTTTCTGAAAAGGTTCACCAACTTGAAGAGAGATTATTCTCCTTCGCACCTGTACAAAGCAGTGTCTCAGCTGTCAGGGGTAGGCGTTCACCCACACAAGGAAGACGATATGGTGGGTACTCACCCCGTGCCACCCTGTGGTTTTACTTACGAGACCATGGAGAGGACATGAGAAAGTGGGATGGAAAATCTACCGCGACCCTAGAGGCACGGGTACGTGAGTTGCAAAAGAAAACAATCAGGAAAAAGGGATTCTCCGAAAAGTTTGCTGCTCCAACTTCCAGCAGACAGTCCTTCAAACACAGAAACGAGGAAGATTCTGACCAGGATTAGGGGGGCCCTGCCTCCAGCCAGGGGGAGGAAAGGGACAATCGAGTTTATTGAACTGTGTGGATTCGATGGCCTGGCACATCACGCGCACAGAAGTATAAGGCTTTAGTAGACACCGGTGCACAATGTACTATAATGCCATCGAGCTATAAAGGACCAGAGCCCATCTATATTTGTGGAGTGACAGGGGGATCTCAGCAGTTGACTGTATTGGAGGCTGAAGTGAGTCTGACTGGGAATGAGTGGGAAAAGCACCGCATTGTGACTGGTCCGGATGCTCCATGTATCCTTGGCATAGACTATCTTAGAAGAGGATACTGCAAGGACCCAAAAGGGTTCCGGTGGGCTTTTGGTATTGCTGCCTTAGAGACAGAGGGCATTAAACAATTATCTACCTTGCCTGGTCTCTCAGAGGACCCCTCTGTTGTGGGGTTGCTGAGGGTCGAAGAACAGCAAGTGCCAATTGCTACCACAACTGTGCACCGGCGGCAATATCGCACCAACCGAGACTCCCTGATTCCCATCCATAAGCTAATTCGTCAATTGGAGAGCCAAGGAGTGATCAGCAAGACTCATTCACCTTTCAATAGTCCCATATGGCCAGTGCGAAAGTCTAATGGCGAGTGGAGACTAACAGTGGACTATCGCGGCTTGAACGAAGTCACGCCACCACTGAGTGCTGCAGTGCCGGACATGCTGGAACTTCAGTATGAACTTGAATCGAAGGCAGCCAAGTGGTACGCCACAATTGATATCGCTAATGCATTTTTCTCCATCCCTCTAGCAGCAGAGTGCAGGCCACAATTTGCCTTCACTTGGAGGGGAGTCCAATATACTTGGAATAGGCTGCCCCAGGGGTGGAAACACAGCCCTACCATTTGCCATGGGCTGATCCAGTCTGCACTAGAGCAGGGGGAAGCTCCTGAACACCTGCAGTACATCGATGACATTATTGTGTGGGGTGACACAGCAGAGGAAGTTTTCGAGAAAGGGAAGAAAATAGTCCAAATCCTTCTGAAAGCCGGTTTTGCCATAAAACAAAATAAAGTCAAAGGACCTGCACGGGAGATCCAGTTTTTAGGAATAAAATGGCAAGATGGACGTCGTCAAATCCCAATGGATGTGATCAACAAAATAACAGCTATGTCTCCACCAACTAACAAAAAAGAAACACAGACTTTCCTAGGTGTTGTGGGGTTTTGGAGAATGCACATCCCAAATTACAGTCTGATTGTAAACCCACTCTACCAAGTAACTCGCAAGAAGAATGAGTTTGAATGGGGCCCTGAACAACGACAAGCCTTTGAACAAATCAAGCAGGAAATAGTCCATGCAGTAGCCCTTGGGCCAGTTCGAACAGGACCAGATGTAAAGAATGTGCTCTACACTGCAGCCGGGGAGAACGGCCCCACCTGGAGCCTCTGGCAGAAAGAACCTGGGGAAACTCGAGGTCGGCCTCTGGGGTTTTGGAGTCGGGGATACAGAGGATCTGAGGCCCGCTATACTCCAACTGAAAAGGAGATATTGGCAGCATATGAAGGAGTTCGATCTGCTTCGGAGGTGGTCGGTACTGAAGCGCAGCTCCTCCTAGCACCCCGATTACCGGTACTAGGCTGGATGTTCAAGGGAAGGGTCCCCTCTACGCATCATGCAACTGATGCTACATGGAGCAAGTGGGTTGCACTGATTACTCAGCGGGCTCGAATAGGAAACCCCAGTCGCCCAGGAATATTGGAAGTGATCATGGACTGGCCAGAAGGCAAATACTTTGGGATATCATCAGAGGAGGAGGTGGGTCGTGCTGAAGAAGCCCCACTGTACAACCAGTTGCCAGAGAATGAAAAGAAATATGCCCTGTTCACTGATGGGTCCTGTCGTATTGTGGGGAAGCATCGGAGATGGAAGGCTGCTGTATGGAGTCCTACGCGACGAGTTGCAGAAGCTGCTGAGGGAGAAGGTGAATCGAGTCAGTTTGCAGAAGTGAAAGCCATTCAGCTGGCTTTAGACATTGCTGAACGAGAAAAATGGCCAGTTCTCTATCTCTACACCGATTCATGGATGGTAGCAAATGCCCTGTGGGGATGGTTACAGCAATGGAAGCAAAACAACTGGCAGCGTAGGGGCAAACCTATCTGGGCTGCTGCATTGTGGCAAGATATTGCTGCTCGGGTAGAGAACCTGGCTGTGAAAGTACGCCACGTAGATGCTCATGTGCCCAAGAATCGGGCTACTGAAGAACATCAAAACAACCAGCAGGTGGATCAGGCTGCTAAGATTGAAGTAGCTCAGGTGGACCTGGATTGGCAGCATAAAGGTGAATTATTTATAGCCCGATGGGCCCATGACACCTCAGGCCATCAAGGTAGAGATGCAACATACAGATGGGCTCGTGATCGAGGGGTGGACTTGACCATGGACGCTATAGCACAGGTTATTCATGACTGTGAAACGTGTGCTGCAATCAAGCAAGCCAAACGGTCAAAGCCTCTTTGGTATGGAGGACGATGGCTGAAATATAAATATGGAGAGGCCTGGCAGATTGATTACATCACACTCCCTCAAACTCGCAATGGCAAGCGCCACGTACTTACAATGGTGGAAGCAACCACCGGATGGCTGGAAACATATCCTGTGCCTCATGCTACCGCCCGGAACACCATCCTGGGCCTTGAAAAGCAAGTCCTATGGCGACATGGCACCCCAGAAAGAATAGAATCAGATAATGGGACTCACTTCCGAAACAACCTTATAGACACTTGGGCCAAAGAACATGGTATTGAATGGGTGTATCACATCCCCTATCATGCACCAGCCTCCGGGAAAGTTGAACGATACAATGGCCTGTTAAAGACTACCTTGAAAGCAATGGGCGCTGGGACGTTCAAAAACTGGGATACGCATTTGGCAAAGGCCACCTGGTTAGTCAATACTAGGGGATCTACCAACCGAGCTGGACCTGCCCAATCAAACCTGTTACGTACTGTAGATGGGGATAAAGTTCCTGTAGTGCATGTAAAAAATATGCTGGGTAAAACAGTCTGGGCTACTCCTGCCTCAGGAAAAGGCAAACCTATTCGTGGAATTGTTTTCGCTCAGGGACCTGGATATACTTGGTGGGTGATGCAAAAGAACGGAGAGGTCCGGTGTGTACCTCAAGGAGATTTAATACTGGGTGAGAATAGCCCATGAACTGAATTGCACCATGTTAAATAGTATATTATACTGTATGTTATCACTACCATGATTACTATAGGTGACTAATTAGAATGTATGGAAAAGAGTGTAACCTGAGCATGACATAAATGGTATGGAATAAGGGGTGGATAGATGTCCTGGTTTCAGTTAGCACAGAATTAATTTTCTTCCTAGTAGCTGGTGGAATGCTGTGTTTTGGCTTAGAATGAGAAGAGTGCTGATAACACCCCGATGCTTTAATTGTTGCAGAGCAGTGCTTATACTAAGCCAAGGACATCTCAGCCTTTGCTCTGTCCTGCCAACGGGCAGGCTGGGGGGTGCAGTAAGAGCTGGGAGGGGACAGACCCAGGACAGGTGACCCAAACTAGCCAAAGGGGTATTCCATACCATCTGACGTCATGCTAAACAATATATAGGGGTGGCTAGCCGGGGGGAGGGGGCCGGACTGCTCGGGGTTAGGCTGGGCATCGGTCAGCGGGTGGTGAGCAATTGCATTGTGCATCACTTGTTTGTACATACTATTATTACTTTCGTATTATCCCCATTGTATCATTATTATTATTATTGTTATTATTATTTTTGTTATTTTTTTTTTCCCTGTCTTATTAAACTGTCTTTATCTCAACTCACGGGCTTCACTTTCCATTTCTCTCCCCCGTCCCAGAGAGGGAGGGGGGAGGGTGAGCGAACGGCTGCGTGGTGTTTAGCTGCCGGTCGGGTTAAACCACGACAGTCATGCAATCAATTTTACTTCCTTTAACTTGTATCAATGCCATTGTGCAGCAAACTTGCGGTTTTTAAACCGATTGCACTTTGGAATAGTTAGTTCTGGTGAACCAACAGTTTCAGAAATGTTTCTAGTGACTATTCTCAATCAGATGGCCTGGAAGAGAAGAGAATTCCAGCTCTGCTATGCTCAGGACAAATAAATTTTTCTTACTCAGAATGTCCTTTCTGATTATTATTAGTAGCACCATAGTATGAATTTAGGAATGCGTAGCCCTCAATCAATCAGTAAGGACTCCCACTGATGCTCAGACACACAGCTTAATAAAGGTCAGAAGCTGCAAGTTTTTTGATAACCACTTCTCAAATATTATTTTTAGTACATTTTTGTCAACTTCCCTCTTGTAGAGGGTTAGGTCAGCTTTATATTGTTGGTAAAAAAATAAATAAATAAATAAAATATGCTTGACAATGGAACTGCCGGTGCCAAATCTCTACTTTGATTCCTTGTCTCCCTCCAGTTTCTCTAGTTCTCCTGGAGTAGCAAATGCTGGTGTAATCTGTCTTCACTGGTTTTCAGACATAAAACTTTGAATTAACTTTCAGCTTATTCCATAGTTAGATGTAGTTGCCATGGAAATAGTTTTTAACTTTCCTGAGGCTGTGAGAATATAGGTGCATACGTGCGTACATTTGCATGTACAGAAGCATATATTCATATAAGTAATTCTGTACAGAATGTATAACTCCTGTAAATCTGTGTATGTATATATGATCCTGAAAAGCGTGTTTTCTATGAGACTCATGAGTGCATGAAGAAGTTTAGTTAACTCCTTGGGGTCAAGATCTACACATACAACTATTGCAGAAGAATTCAGAGGTGATTTTAATTCATGCTTTGCACAACAGAATAATTCCTGGTGCAAAAGACGTGTTTTCATTCCCCATTTTGCCAAGGCATCCAGCCTATTATGGAGATCAGTGAAGATGCTTGGCAGGAGCTGAAACTTCTGTAACCTTGGCCGTCACGTCTGGAAGCTTTAGTAAAAGACCAGTCTTCTGTAGATGAGAAGTTCCTCGAGATTGGATATTTAGTTTAGCGTATTATGTTGTGCCGTATTTGGTGTACACTGATTGTATCTGGTGTGTGGTTGTCAGCTTTTCTGATTGTTTTGGTTTTAGTGTGATGTAATATGTTGAGAGTGAAAGTGTTATTTATAAGTAATGTGTTCTTCTAAGCTCTTAGCTGTGTCCAGCAATATCAGGAGTAAAAATAACAGTTTGAAGTGGTTTTGAGGAAGCAAAATAAAATATCGAGGAGAAATGCTTACTTAATGGCTTATTGCTTTAAAATGGTGGCTGCTCTTACAGCTAGATTTCTTCACTTAGGAGTGAGCATCAAGCAAATGCAGTACTTGAAAAAAGACTTTAAATGCATTATTTGTTGTGTGTTGGTTGTCTGCTAGGGATGAATCTCATGCTCAGTGAGAGAATATCACAGAAAGGTTTGGGCTGGGAGGGACCTTAAAGATCGCCTAGTTCCAGGGCCTTGAGAGACAGGGAAAGTTTCACTGCCAGTGAAGACAGAGAACCCCTACACATGCAGACAGTATGTATCCCTGTACTTTTCCAGGCCACGTGTCCCTGCTTCCACTGTCCACGCGTTTCCTTCTCACACCTCAATTTGCCCAGCAGGTCCTTGCTCAGCCATGTGGCTTCCTCCTTCCCTGCTTGATTTCTTACACCTGGAGATGGAGAGCTCTTGCACTCTAAGAAAAGTGTCCTTAAAGAGCTGCCAGCTCTGATCTGTTCCCCTGTCTGTAAGGACACTGTCCCAAGGGATCTCATCCACTAATTCTTAAAGCAGCTGGAAGCTCACTTTTCAGAAGTTCAGGGCCCTGTCTTTGAACTTTGCCAGGCCCATGTTCCTTGAGGTCATGAACTCAACCAGGGCATGGCTGCTGCAGCCCAGGCAGCCTCCAATCTCAGCCTCTTTCATGAGTTCATCTGTATTCGTGAGCACCGAGTCCAGTGACACTTCTCCTCTGGTTGGTTTGTCAATTTGTCAATTGTCAGGAAGCTATCCTCAACACACTCAGTCCACAAGTCTCCTGGATTGCTTGCAGCCTGCTGAGCTGCTTTCCCAGCAAGAAATATATAAATTCTTATATCAGAATAAAACCTCTCCCAGTGCAGCTTATACCTCCTGCTCCTTGTGAAGAGAGAGCCTCTCTCCTTTTTGTAGCCATCCTTTAAGTACTGGAATACTGTGCTGAGGTCCCTCCTGAGCCTTTTATTCTCCAGAGTGAAAAGACCAAACTTCTTCAGCCTTTCCCCACAGGGCAGGTTCTGCAGTCCTTTGGTCATCTTTGTGGGCCACCCTAGATGAGAATAGTTCCTTCGGTTATGCAAAAGGTATGTAAACGTGCAGCTTTACCATTATCCCTGAATATTTCTTAGAGGCAACGTTTTACTATTTTTATACAACTTAATCATTATCTAAAATACTGCTATTTAATAGTAGTTTTTTTGCAGGTTTTCAAACAATTGCCAATAACATACTTTTATCTCTTATCACAAAATGCTAATCTGAATAAGTGTAATCAACTTGTACCTTTCCCTAACTCACTTTATTTACTATAAGTCAGAAATACTGACTTTTAATTGTCAGTCTTTGGGGTACTTTACAGAATACATAATTTTCTGTAGGCAATGGCTTGTTTTATATTATGTATATGCATCACTTGCATATTATTGTGTATATGTAATCACTTAGTAATCTGAGAAAATATTTTTATCTTCCTGTATTTTTTCTTCTGCATAAAATTGGATGTAAACAGCTGTTTCTGGTGATGCTGATTTCTGTGTCTATTTAAATCAACTTTTCTTCATAACAGTCCTTTTAATAAATTAGGGTTCTTTAGTGTAGCAGTAATCTAGGATCAGTAATCTGCTTTAAAAATTGTACTAATTTGACACAAAGTCATTGAAGCAGGCTGTCAGATACACACTCAGTACTTCACACTGATGTTCTGATGACTTATGCATGGAAAATTGAAATTGCAAAACCAGCTATAGTTAAAATGTGGTTGTGTAAGTAAAAATAATGGATGATGCTCTTCAGAAATTTCTCACTCTCCTAGATTCCTCCAATAGGTAAGCTCCTGACAGTGTCTTAATTTTAATGAATCATTCTCCTGATGCGAGCATCGCTTATGATTTAGGTGAGATAGAGATTTTTGGCAAGTCTGAGCAGCATGAAGTTTTGGGATACTGTGTAGGTCCTTGCAAAATGGGGTACGATTTGGATTTAGACAGTGTGAACGTAGATCTGGATAGGACAAAGAGTAGGAGTATCTTCGGTAGTTTTAATAGTGAAGAAATCCAAGTTAATGTGTGTCACTGGAGTATAACTGATTTTACACATTGACTTAATTATCATTTGTTCACCTCAGCTGAGAAGTAAATGCAGGAAGAATAGTGGTGTGAGATGGGACTTTGGTTGTCCCATTTCTATTTTGGGTGTGTTACACAGTGGTTAGTGCCATTTTGAGTATCTGGCAGTCTTTATTTCAGCTCTGTTGTCCTTGTTCTGTATCCACCAGCAAGCATCTGAATATTTGAAGTCTTGTGGATAGAAGTAAAACAAGAGCCTCTTGGTTTGTAGCCTTGCATTTTCGATTTCTAGAGTTTTGGGTTTATAGGCCTGTCTTTGTGTTCTGCGTAGGAGTATTAAAACTGAGTTACTTCAGTGGTTTGGTTGGTGTCTGTTTATCCTAAATGCTGTAAAGCTTAAATGAGAGGTTCTCTCAAAGATGAGTAGTTCCTTTTGTTAGGAGTCTGCTGAATGGCCTGCCTGTATCTCAGCGAAAAAGGAAGGAAAGCCCTGTGTTTGCTGTTCGAGTTATTTGAAATAAGGGATGTATTCCTCCTTCCTGTGTCCTCAAATACACCGTCTGCACTTTTATATCTCTGTATCTGTGGTTGCACTTGATGAACTCTCAGCAATGTAAAATATGCGAATAGCAAGTCTCTTTTCTTTCAAGCAGTGAATGACAATACCAGCACTCTTTCCAGAGCAGCATATGACCGTGGTGTTATGCCAGCCTGGGTGCTCAGGAATGTAAGCAGTTACACGGGCAAACACACACCTGAAAACAAACAGAGACAGGACACACTGAAATACAGTAGTCCAGTGTCACCACTGCTGTGCATAACTTTTTGTGTCATTTCCTTGCTCTTGTCTGTCATCACGTTTGGTGCCTTAATGGCCACATCCTCGTCGGTGGCCCAGAGGCTCCCTGTTCCCTCTATCACTCTTCCTGTCATGTCTGGGACATGAGTCACCACAGCACGGCAGAAATGTCTTCTGTTGCTCTCTGTGAGAATTGCTCCAGTCTTTGTGCTATAGTGATTAATTTCCCTGTGTTTAATATCCAGTCCTCTGGAGTGTTCTGTGCACTAAAAACATTTTGCACGCATGCTCCAGTTTTATTGTGTCAGTAAAACTGCTGCTGACACTTGAAGAGCTCTGTGAGTACCCTTATTCAATCCTGGTAGTTCACCTTATGGTATCACCATCATCATTCTCTCTCTACCAAGTCTTGTACCCGCTTACCACTGTTGTACAATCATCATTCTCCTTCAGGTGGGATTATATCATACTCTTTTTTGCTTAAGTTTAGATAGAGTAGGTGGGATTGCATCTGCTTCGTCTAGATATTTTTTTAATCTCATCAAAGGCAGATATTGAGCCACCTTGTAGTATATCTCTGTGTACTTTCTGTTTCTGCAGTTCTTTCTTTCAAAACACATTCCAAAGCTTTTTAGTGGTATTTAGGGCAAATTTAGAGTTATAGGTTTGCCTGAATTGTTTTCATAAATCCATTTTTTTGCTACTTGCTAGTCATATGATAACATAACTAATTTCATCGTTTTGTTATGAAATCTTCCTATGCAGTTTCTGCTTTAATACACTGCTTTTTCAGTTTTCTGGATTATCAGCCCCACAGTAGAGCATGGCACAATCTCAAATCAGATGGTTTTATCTGTTCATTTAATTTCAGTGGTTAAAAAATGAGTCACTTTAATACCAATTTATTTTCTATGACCTGTTCCTCTGTAAAGTCCTTCCTGCAATCTAAAACCATATTGTAATTAACATTGCTTCTTAGTTAGAGCAGTGCTTTTGCATTGAAGAAGCCTTTGTCTATCAGGAACACTACTGTTGATACTGGTTGTTTTTTGGTCTATTTGTGAAAATGAGATTTTTTTTCTTTTAACCTCTATTCATCTCCCAGCCCAATTGCTGTGACCCATTAGCAGTACTGAAAGTAACCCTTTTAAACAGTCATTTCCCTAAGTGATTCTGACCAAAGCTAATTGTGCTTTATGCAAGGAACCCTAGTTGGAATTTCTAGTTGGAAACACATTGCTAGTCGCTTCAGTGTCTGACTTTCCTGAATACCATACACCCTTCAGCTTTCACATTGACATCCTAGTACCTTTTTCTGTAGTTTCTTCAGGGTATGAATTTGATATCCTGAACCAGTACTTCTAACTTTTTGCATTGTGTCTTCCTGGGTTCTTACATTCAAGTGCAAATATCCATCATTGCTCTGTAACCTCTCCTGAAAGAGCAGGTTCAGGTTCAGTTTCTTCACGAACTGCAGCTATGACTACAGCTCCCACTGATACGAGGACCTCTTCCTGTGCTCTCCTTGTAGCTGGAGAATTCCTCAGCCCTCAGTTGTCTTCCTGACTTGCCTTGGGTGTGAAAACAAAAAAACCCTTTGGGGCTCATATAATCCCCAAACCTGCCATGATGCTAACTTTACATGAAAAGTTCATTTAAGTTTCAGCCTGTACATGCAGGGGGGAGTTTCCATACCTTCTACATAATGGCTGTTGTAGACATTTTTGCTTTGGTCTACTGAATTGCACATAAATTAGCTTGAAGTGTATTGGTGATTTGCCTATAGGGTATAAAGCTGCTTCAACTTGCTTTAAATCCTGTCTTTAATTAAGATGATGCAACTGAGGAGTGCAGATGAGACCTTGTTAAAGCCCAAAGTGCAATTGATAGTTTCCATTCTCCATTGTCAGACCAAACAAAAAACAGGTGCCAGAAAAATTGTAATAGAAGTTGAAAGAATTTACAAAGCTCACCTGATAACATATAAGCATATAACTGCATAACATGTAAAATTCATAATCTGAATCGGTCTTTTTATGAAGCATATTTTTGTACACTTTATAACAGGACAGTGCTTGCCGGTCATATTCAATTGTGCTGACCTAATTAACTTAATATCATGTCACTTAATAAAACAGCAGTGGTGGTATGCATGTAGTTGCCAGAGATACTCAAAGAAAAGCGAATTTTGGTAACAAAGGATTGTCTGTCTCTTGAATGTTTGCATTTGTTCAGGGATCTTACTTGCCTTGTTTTGAAGCTCGAGGCTATACAAGGACATATATTTTTGTATGGCATTCATCATTCACTGCAATGTCGTTTTTTCTCTTTCTCTTTCCCATTTAAGACTTTGTCATTGATTGCACAGTCACGGAGTGAGCTGCAGGGCAGAGAGGGAAATGTACTTTTCTGTCGCTCAAAATTTGCTTTTGTTGGAGAAAGAAACAGTGCTGAAAGGAACAAAAATGAAGCTTTCAGTGCTGCGTTGAAAATGCCTTCAAAAAAAAAAAAAAAAGATTTTTCTCTCTTCATTATAGGTCTATAACACTTGGATATTGTTCTTTCCTGCCAGATTGGGATCATTAAAATTGTGGAGTTATGACATCCTCACGTCTAAAGAGCCTCTGAGGTGTAGTCATCTCTGTAGTTGTTTCCCTGCTGAGCAGAGGAAATGGTCCCCTGGTTGGAGACTGCACAGCTGGAGCACCGAAGTATTTGTCAGGTGCCGAGGTAGGCTTGCAGGCTAACTATGAAAAGAAGTTTCATTTTTATTTGTGAGAACTGATCATCAGGATGCTTCCCCAGGCAGCTGTATTGTTGTTACCTTCTGAAGGATCCATTTCAACATGAACAAGGCACTCTTTCTAAAGGCTGATGTGCACAGGGGAGGGTTGAAGGACAACGCTTGGGACTCTTGAACCCTAGCAGTGGGGTTGGTCTCTTCACTCCCCAGACAGTGAAGTCCAGTTTGTGGAAAAGACTGGGATGTAAGGATGTGAGTTGTTTCTTTAATCATCTAAATTATGGCATGCAGCAAGTACTGCTTGGTAAATAATTGATTAGGCTTTATTAATATCTGCCGCTTCCCTTTAAAGATTTTTGTTAGATTATTTGATTCTTGCAGGTGCAGTGTGTATGTAGAATACTTCAGGGATTACGGCTGTACCTTGTAATGTTACTGCACAGTACTTAGTACACTGTCAGGCTGTACTCAGTCCTATGGCATGTTTCAATCAGATGGAGAGATCTGATTTTGCCAATGAGCATTTTGCTGTTTTTCTTTGCTATGGGTATATTTACAATTTGCCTGAAGGTGATTTCAGATCTTTGAAGGCTGTTGATGAACTATTTATTAACAATCTGAAATTTGAGAGACAAAACTAAAACAATGAGAACCAAAAAGTTTTCACCATCCATGTAACCTGTTGCCCTAGCACACTTCCTGCTCTTCCTTTTTTCCTGGGGAGGGTGTCAGTCGGGACCGTTTCCTATTCACCGTGTAGCTGCAAAAACATTTGTGTCAGCACAAGGCAGGGGTGGAAATGGCTGGGCTGGGCGAGAGGAAAAGGAGCTTAAGCTGGCACTGTCAACAGAGTTAGTCTCTGTCAGCATGCCGGGGGAGGAAATCACTGTGGTCTGTAGAGACTACTGCTACTCTTCGCAGTGGTAAATACTTAATATTTGATTATTTCATGGCCCAGGTATTGTAATCCAGAAAGTTTAGGGCTTTTTTATGAAGATACTTTCTTGGAACATGTATGTTTCTCAAGATCACTCATTTCACATTAAAAAAAAAAAAAAAAGAGAGAATTAAAGTATCTCAAGAAACTTTCCTCCCCCCCCCCCCGAATTTTAAAGTAATTTCCGCAGAACTATTGTCTAAAATATTTGACAGACATGCACTGGCTATATTTGGAAAGAAACTATTGCTAACATATCTGTCAACATCAGGTTCCTATTAAGTGAATGTTTTTGCAAACCAGTTAAGTTCTAAGCCTGAGTCTGATTCAGTATCATTTTAGAAAATATGATTTAAACTTATAAAGGTTTACACCCTGTCTCTTTATGAGAGGCTGAAATGCTTCTGGTTCCATGTATTTTCTTATTTTTTTGTAACCCCAGTAGGTTTTTCCTGAGACAACTAATAATCAGCACAGTAACATATGGAGTTTCTATTTTAAGTCCTCCTCCCTTTTTGTTCCTATTGTATTGTATAAGCCAAGCTGTGTATCCTGTTAACAATTATTTGTAATTCAGTATTGCCTAGAGATTCCAGCTGATCTGCTTGTTGCTTGGACAGTGTTTTTGTACAGTAGAGTCCAAGACCATGATCAGGATTCATTGGCAGCAAATACAAAAACAAAACAGAAAAAAAAAAAAGAAGCAAAAAAACACTGAAAATAAATAACTGGTGTGCGTGTGTATTTTTATAGTCATACGGAATTTGGCACATACTTAATCCTGTCTTGCTTGTGTCCTGGATAGGTGTATATTCCAAAAAAACGAAGGGATATTAGGTGAGTTGGCTTTGCTCAAGGTCACACAACAGATTCCTGGTGGATCCAGGAAGAGGATTTGATTCCTGGTCCTGTCCTATCCACCGAACTGCTGCTGACCTGTCTTGAATGGTCTTTCTTAGGTTAATCCATCACCCTTTTGAGAGAAAACAAAACATCATTTCATCAACCAAAAACGAAGTCCAAAGCCTACATTCTCCGCCCTTCGAGAGAGACAAAAGAAGCAAAGATGGATATTGCATTTAGGAGCAGTTAGAGGCCGCGGCATTGTTTGCGCAGTGCTCCTGGGGTCTCCGGGGATTCTTTCCTAAGCACAGAACGGCTGAGGAAGTGGACTCACTGGCATGGTGTCGAGGCAGCTGTAGAGGGTTGGCTAAGCTACAAGCATCTGAGCGCAGAATAGATCAAAAAATAAGGAATGCTGCTTTGTTTTTTGAAAGAATATATAGTCTTAGCTAATTTTAGCATGAGTAGTATAATGTCATATACAAAATAGAGCTGATTGCAATGCAGGATATTCACAGGAATGCACTAACAACTGGTGTTTAAGCCATATATTTTCAATACTTTTTAAAGTTTGCTTCCCTAATCTAGGCTTTTTCTTATACCAGTTTGACTGCAGCACATCACCTTTGGCCAGCCATGTTTCCAGGGCCTTGGTCTACACTTCACTTACACTTGTTGGATTTGCTTAGCATGGAGATTTTTATTTTTATTTTTTATTTTAGTCTTAAGTGAAATAGAAATAATCCTTCAGAATTACGAATTTTATTTTATTACAGTTTTAAGGTTTAACTTCTTTTATCTTCAGCGATAGGTGGGAAGAGTTTAACAAGAGCAATGTCCCCAGCTTTTCAAGAATGGTACAGAAAAATGAAGGAAAGAGCACAAGTCCTTTGCTTTAGAGAGTGTGTTTTGGTGAAGAAGTAGCATTTAAACCAATAAAAGAATCTATATAAAAGTATTTGCTTTTATTCATCTTTCTTAAAAAATAAATAAAAAATTTTGGGGGTCATTTTTGTCTCTTCTATTTTAAAGGTTGTTTCATTTATGGTTTTATTGCAGTTTTTAATGTAGCTGTAATTACTGTGAAAATTTTGTGATGATTATTCTTTATGCGCAGCAGAAACGCAGGTCATTCAGTTTATGGACCTCAGTCTCAGAGGACATTCCATTTCATTCCATTTTGTTGGTCTTAATATCTAGCTAGGTGCTAAGTTTGGGAACATCAAGTTGCGGACACAATTTTATTCCAATTAGTATGATGATGTGTATATGTATATTGCCAGAAAAGGAGGAGAAGGGGTTCGTAGAGGATGGATTAGATCAGATTCACAGATTAGATTTATGTTGGCATCTAGGTCCAATTGCAGTCGGTAGCAATCATGTACCTAGATGCTGCTTTTTGAAACTGGGACCTTATCCTGGTTTAGAACAGGCTTGTAGAATAAGTGTTTACATTTTCTAGGTTACTGATCCAAATAAAGACGTTGTGAATAATTATTACTGCTGTGGAGAAACAACATAATGCGTTGAGTGCAAAGGGTGAGATTTGTGCTGACCTGGGGACGTTCACAGGGAGCTCATTTTACCCTTCTGTGCAGTACATGAGCCCAAAACACAAGCCTGGAACTCAAGCTTAGCAGATACAGAATATTTATTTCATTTTAATGGCTATTCACTGTTCTAACAGATGGAATAAAAATGCACAGAGGTCTTATCTTGGTGCTTGTCTGGACCTGGACACCAATAATGGGCCTCATATGAATTAATGGCTATGACCCCAAACCGTTCTGTGATTCTGTTTAATTTCAGTTCCGAGATGGTTACATTAATTCTTTTGTTGGGCATGGATGCAGTTATACCAACAGCTTGGCCTTCGGCACTCTTGAGATTTCTAGCTTTTCTGAATAGAAAACTGCACTCTGCTCTTGCATATTTACTTCAATCCCCCCTCCATCTCCTGTTTTCTGCATGTTTTAAACAAGTTAATAGATGGTTAGTATGTATTTGGGACAGAGATGATAGCGAAGTTGTTTTGCAATCCAGGGCAAAATGCAATGTTTAGAATTTTAATTAGTATACATTTGAAATGTGAATTTCTCCCTAGATTATAGTGTGTAGTTTAGGATCATGTCTGCTGTCTGTAAGCTGTGTAGTCTTCAGTCCTAACAAGATTTTGCTGAAAGGATTAAAAAAGAAGCTTTTGTCTGCTAGTAAGAAGCTTTCTTTCTACAGAGAGAAAGGAAAGGTATCTGACAGTGTCAAGCAGGAGAAAAGTATGGAAGTGGTCCAGTAGTGAGAATAATTTGGTTTATTACTTTAAGAAGAGCTTTAAAAAAATAAACAAGCACAAATTCAGTACTCAGTTCATCAAATAAGTAGTACAGTTGCCTCGTGTGGCTTCTGGGTTTTGATTTGTGAATGTGTCCACGGTGATATGATGGATTATGTGATGTGTGCTTCATACCTGTGAATCCTTTGAGGGTTTGATACTTTTCAGGATAATGAGACACTAGGTAACATTATTGTTTAATCGATGTGAAAAGGAAAGTTTTGTTTTCAAGTATAAGAGGGCAGAATAATTGCTCTTGGAGGAATAAGTGCACATAATATTATTTAAGCTTGTAATGTCAAGTTCAATAGACCTAAAATTAGATTTACAGCTGTGTTTTGATTTAAGGTTGCTTGCATGATAGTCCATTCGTCCTTGTTCTTCTATTTCTGTTCTTTTTTTTCCTCTGCAGACAAAGCAAAGTCTTGGAATAAAGAATGCTTTACTTCATTTGCAAAGCAGAATACTTACCTGTGCTTTGGCTGGAAAAGGGTTTTTCTATACTTGAGAAGAAATAGAATGTTGTGCTCCTGGTCTTTTCATTTGTAAACAGAAATTACTTCTGCTGCTGCTGCCCTGTTGTATGTGTCTTTCACACATCTTTCATACAATTTGCGTTATCGCATGCTCATTGTGAGCATTTGCATAACGCTAATACACACTAAAATACTATCATTTTTTGTACTTTACCTACGCCATGTTTTTACAACACTTTTATTTTTCCATTGGTGACCTCAATTAAGATGTTTCTTCAGGTTTTTCTTTCAAATTATAACCTTGAAAACTACTTTGCAGGTTCCTATAAATGAAAACAATCAAAACAAAAGTTTCCTAAGTTGTAGTAAGTAATATTTGGAAGTAAGTATGAAGTTGTCCTAGGATTTAAATATTTCCTTGGAGTTCCAAGTGTTCCTTAGAAACAAACAAAAAAACCCCACCCTTTCATAGTATTTGACATATAGACTCCAAGTATCTTGTCAGGTGTGAAATCTCATCTGTTCTTCTTTGAAGAGTGTATACACGCTGTCAGCTTGTGTCTGTGTGAAGCTTTCCTTCTTATGCTGAGACTCCTTATAACCAGGAGCATGAGGCACCAAGGTCTCTCCTTTCTGAACGCACAGACAGAATATGCTGTAAATCCCCATTACATTGTACATTAACCCAGGAAAGCTACTGAAAAACGAAGGGCAGCTCCAGACCTCACCTGAAGTTTGACTCACGTTTGGATGGGCACAGGGAGGAAGGAGGAAGAACATGCAGGGCGTTACCATTTCATTTAGGCCAACTATCTCAAGTTGGAGTAAACAAATTGACAAAATAATAAATTTGGTATCAATTATGTGTTTAAGTAATTATTAATCATTAGTTGTTAATGATTATGGATAATTTTTATTGAAATAACCAGCACATTTCTTATTCTTAGAGGTAGGTCGTCTCTTTGAATGCAGCATTTTGTTTTGCAGACCCCAAAGGCAAACATTTCTGTGGAGAATAGACTTAATCAGAGGACAGGCTAGAAGAAAACAACTGCAGAAAATTACCAAACTGTGGAACTTCCTCCTGTTTAGGGTCTGTTGCTGTGAGCTTGGGAGAGGCTGGAGAAAGGAAGGCAAACCTGGCTGAAGACAAACCACTGGCAGAAGATGGGGCTCGTGAAGCCAGCACTTGGAAGACTCAGTTTTATGTAGTCAAAAGATCTCCATTTCTATCAAACTGCTTTCCTGTCTTCATGAATATGCCGAAGTGCAGCCCAAGAGCTGCAGAGGTGTTTGCCTGGTTTGCCAGCATCATCTGAGGCTGGGCGGACAACGGAGCGCGCTGGACAGTGGCGAGCCAGAGAGCAAGTCTTGTGTTGCAACTCCCTAGGGATTATTCTGGGAACAATAAAGTAACTGAGCTTTGCTCTGTTTTTTTTCGTGGCTGGCTAGCCTTAGGGGTAGCGATCACATTATTCCACTTGCAAAATCATCTACTAAAATTTCAGTATAAATAGTGGCAGAAGCAGCGGTCTTTCTGTGGGCCTTGGGATTGTGTTGTATAGGCGGTAACAGGTTATGTAATTAACGTGCTGAAAGAAAAAGGTAGAAATTTACAGTTACAGTGGGTATAATAAAGACCTTCATTGCTTGCTTCACCTTCTTGTGACACATTTTTTGGCAGTCTGACAAAAATAAGCAGACATTAAATTGAAGAAGTAAATTACACCTCTGAGGAAGGGTGGCAGTTTGTTATTCTCTGCTACCTGTGATGCTGTGGTTCAATTTATATTAAAATTTGGGTTTGGTGGTAATTACTGAACAAAATTGCAATAACAACTCAATTAGGAAAGTTTTAATGAAATACTAGAAAGCAAAAAATCCATAGGACATAATTTAAATACTTATCCGAGGGGGAATTTTAAGTGTAATGTTTTTGAGAAACAGTGTAAAATCTGGGCATTTCTTTATTGTCCATCTTCCATTCAGGTCTTTTTATATGCATTAGCAGTCAAAATATTTAGTTAATGTGCAGCACCTAGCTGTAAAGTACCTATGGTTCCTCAGTGACTGACATTTCTATGAAAGTCATTCTATTAAATGTGGATTTTTTTATTTTTTTTTTGCTGTTTAGCTTGTTACAGAATCTTCTGTGATACTCTCAACTTTTAACCATTAATATGAACGATTTTCATTCCATTTATAACTTTAAAAATAAAACCTGTTATAACTTTAGGTCTATTTTTCCTTTTTATTTATTTCTTGATTTAGTTGGCTTAAGAGAAAATATGCTGGAAAATATTTCCCTTATTTAAATGGGTTATATAAATCAGATTTGGTTTGTGGTAGAAGTAACATTTGGTGAATTATACTATAGGGAATGAAAAATTTCAGTCAGTGGTCTTTGTCAAGAAGAAAGGACCTGTTCTTAGTGTATTTTTGGAACTTCAGAGAAAACCATGATGTGCTAAAGCTACTGATTTTAAATGTGAACATGCTTATTTAGGTTTGGTAACTGAATATTTAACATAAAAGTCTCTACAGAGCATTTTATCTCATCCTTTAAAAAAATGAAAAAAATCAGATACAAATATTTCTGCACTCGGAGCAATATTCCTTTTCTCCTCACATCCCTGGAGATAATGAAATGCTATGACATTGCTAACTCTGATTTAGAAGCAATCTTGCAGGGTATAGTATTTCTTAAAGTTTTAATGCCTGGACTCATGTGACTTGCATACAAACCTCAGTTGTAATGCAAAATAATAAAAGGCTATTACTAGTTGTTTAAATTACATCTTGCTAACCAAAATATTTGTAGTGGTAGAACTTTGTGTGTCGGTGAAGCTTTGGGTGCATTATTTTTTCCATGAAAGAACAGATTTGCCTCAAACCAGTCTTGCAATTTATTTATATTTAAATTGACTCATTTTAGATATGGATTTAGATATAAAGAGCTGGCATTGCTTTGGCATGATGCGTGCCAATTAGGTTTTGGGTTTTGTTTTTTTAAATCTGAAGTAGCCTGTAGGATGCCAGTCTGCTTGTCCAGCGAGTGCTTAGGCTGGGATAAGAGAGTTCTGGTGATGCTGTGAGGAGGCAGTGCAGGAAAAGAGGATGCCATTTCAGGTACAACTCTGTCAGCACTTAGCAAAACCCAAGCCTGTGAGGTTAGTGTGAACGTGCCTCTTAAGACTGTTGGAAGGATGACCAGTTCACTGAATTGCTGCTACTTAACCTTGCTTCTTTTGGGAAAGATGAGGTTTAAACTCTTTTTGTTGTTGTTGTGCTTCTCCTTGTCTTATGCTCCTAGTTGCTTTATTTATAACAATGTGTTGTACACTTCTGATATGTAGTGTGGGCAGGATCTTCAGTCCTCTCTCTTTCTTTCTTTTATTTTTTGATAAGTAAAGGAGCCTCAGGAAGTGCTGTGTCTGTGAAGCTTAGCTCTGTTTTTCAACAAAATGCAAAGGCTTCTGGTTTAGTGCATTCCACTGAGTAGTTATCTTTAATCTAAAATACAGGGGAAAAGTATTAAAACTTTATTTTGTGTATTCTATGCAAAAGACTGGCAATTATGCAGAAGCGCAGGGGGGAAAACGAGAGTAAGAAAATAAAATCCTTCTAGGACACTGGATATGGTATCCTTAGGTCCTTATGACTTTATCTAGGATTTCATTTTATAGCTAAGCTCACTCACATAGTGCTTGAGTGCCTCTGAAAATGGCAATTCAACTCATCCATCCTTCCTGGATGACTGGCACTCATTTCATCATCGTGCTGTGACATTGAAAAACAGCAGGAAACAAATGTGTGAGTTTTTTGTTTGTTTGTTTTTTGCATTTTAGCAAGAGTTAGGCTTTACATTTGGTCATTTAGCAGGGCGAACACAAAGTGTTTCTTGTTGGAAGCTCAGTGCCTGCTGTCTGGGAGCAGTTTACTTGCATAGGTTTCGATATCCAGAGAATCCAGTGGAAAATCACCTGAAAGTTTGTTCTTCAGGAACTTGTGGTTATCACACATGAGACATTTCCCTTTGTTTTGGCCCGGTTTTCATTTGTGTTCATAAGTACTTAGGATTAAACTGATGGTTTAATTAGAAAATCACGTAACAGGAAATAATAAGAAATAATAAGGAAGTAATATGAAGCATAACAGGAAAAACAAGTGTTCTACATGAGCTGTTTAAAACAAATTGAGATCTTGTACCCCTAATAGAATTTATTAATTGGTAGTTTTTTACTATGGAAACCAGACCTTTAGCAGCATGCAAAAACAGAATTAAAGTACAGATACATTTCTAGCTTCTCAAGTAATTAGTCAGTGAGCAGAAATTGAAAAAAAGAAAGCCTCTGTTTGCTGCGTGGTTGGAAGACTTGCTTTTTCTAAGTTTGTCTTTCAAGGATGTGTCATATATGCATTGGCTTTCCATAAAGAAACTGGTAAGACTTAGGCTCTTGATGTAGTTAGTTAGATATTTCCCGTTTTCTTACTACCTTGCTTTGAAATTTCTGTCCAACAGCTGATGCAATCAGTATCTTAAAATTGTTTAGTACAAACAAAGCTCCTTCTCTAAATAACAAAATAAAATTTAATTGCCCTTGTAGGAGCTTCAATAACCACATCTGTTTTGTAGAAGCCTCTTTTTGCGTTATGCATTTTCTGTCCCAGCTTTGAAGTTTGACAGTGGTTCATTAGAGTTGATTCATGTAGCAATGAAAATTGGGAGATCACACAAGGGTATTACTTTGATTGTTGCATATCTGCTACAATAGATTGCTAAGACCTTTACTTGTAGAGGGAGCTTGTGGTTTATCTTACACAATGTCATAAACTACAGTGCTTGCTTAGCTTCATCTAAACCTCTCCATCAAAATTCAGCCAGTGTAGATCTGTTTCCAATGGTAATGCACTAAATGGAATGAGTGAGGCTAACAGTTCCATTGAACACTTGCTGGTTTGAGCAAGGGAGAGAGAGGTTTCTGTAGATCTTTTACCTTAGGAAATTGCTCAGGTGTTTTGACATCAGTGTTAAAGACCAAACTGTGTCAGGTTTTCACATGAACTTTCAAGACTGGTTGTGGAGTTTTTGCAGTTCAGGATAGCATTTAGCTAACTTTATTTTCACTGGTTTTGAGAGAACTTCTAAAGTATCTAATTTATTAGGCTTAAAGATCATGCTGTTCTGTAATCTGCACAATTTCATCATATTGATCTTTTTTTAAAGTAATAACTTCTAAGTGCTGGTAAAGTCTGGGATGCTTGTATGCACCATATAATTACGGATACTCTGTATGTATGCCCACTTAAAAAATGATTGTTAATTAGAATTAAAATTAAGTGGAGTTGCCCCCAAGCATTATAACAAATACAGAAAAACTAAGGTCTGTCCGTTATCTTAAAGTATAGAATAAGTGGTAAAGCATTCAAGCAAGGCTAAATGCTTTTGTCTGAAACTATTCAATAAAACATACAATTTTATGATTACGGTATAATATTTTGGGGATTTTACAGGAGATAAAATTCTCTCTATTCCTTTCTTTCCTGCTGTCATTCAGTCTTTTGTTAGCTATTGTTTTTTTCCATAGTCCTTACATGTTTGGAATGCTGATACCAAATTTCCTGGCTTTGGAATTATGCAAGTATTAGAGGAGTGATATTTGTTGTGCTATTTTATCAAACAAGTTTTTGTATTTTATTAACCATTCTGAAGTGAAGAAGGGTATGATAGATTGCCCAGAGAAGTTGTAGAGTCACCCTCCTTGGAGATCTTCGAAAGCTGCTTGGACGTGATCCTGAGCAAACTGCTCTAGGTGGCCCTGCCTGAGCAGGGGGCTGGACCAGATGGCCTCCAGAGGTACCTCCCAACCTCAACCAATCTGTGATTCTGTGATATTCCAAATAGTTCAAAGCACAAAGAAGAATGAAATAAATCAAATTTCTAAGCACATTTCAAATCCCATTGAATATAGTCTGTCTCTTCCTTAATCTTTCAAAAATTCAGATAGGAATTTTAAAGGCTGTATAAAAGTATCAGGCAGATGGAGGAAACTAATGCAGAACTTCTCTAGCTAATCTTGTTAGGCACTTCATATAACATTAGTTAGACTAATCTGTACTCAAATTGCATCACATTTTCTGTGTGCCAAGAGCATACTTATGAGGAATCAACCATAAGCTGGTTAATGCACAGCATGTTGTTTCTAACTGTATTTTTTTTTCTTGTCAGATATTTCTGAAGAGTTTCTTCACCTTAACTTTAAAATAAGGTCCTTTCAAAGAGGTAGTTGTAGGATGCTGGAATTTCTGGGTTGGGGGTGAAAACATGAGCATCCCAAAAAATACTGACTGAGGAGCTGCTACCATGAAATGTTTTGATAAATCTTAAATTTACAAAAATGTTCATGTTTTTCCTCACTTTTAGAAGTTACAGTGCAGAGATGCAATAAAATTAACTCTGCTTTAGATGCGGCAGTCTTTAAGATTGTTTTGGTATTTTCTGTAGTAAATTAATTTGGCAATCTTCTTATGTCTGCGTTTGATTTTACTTCTTACCATCTTGACCACGAACAACACTGTCCGTACAAAAATGATTTTTCATATAGAAATGTGCTGTTCTCGTTGCATAGAGTAAACTGAGAGGACAGAGAGGAGAGAGAGGAAAGATGGGCTTCCCAACACCTATTAGCTAGTTTGTCAGCACAAATGCAGCCTTCATAGCACAGGTGTGTAACATCATCCAGCCATCTCACAGGGAGTGTCCCTCTACAGCTGTGTTCATGGGTTCTGTCAGGACCCTGAGTGCACCAACAGGCCCTAATGGTCCTGACCAGCGTCACCTGGGGTCTCTCCTCCACCCCCATGGGCTCAGGAGGCCTACTGAAGTTCAGCCTTAGGGCCTTAAGTCCCTGTTAAGCTGTTGCAGAGTCTGGCTCAACCACAGCCATGCTTTGGCTGGCCGTGGAGCCGCCTGATCCAGACCTCAGCCCACAAACTGACTGGCTGGCTTCATTTCGGCCCAACTTCATCACTGTGGTCCTGCCTGAAAACCACTGGGCCTGATCCAAACCCTGGTGGAAAACAATTAAAAAGACAGAAGCCTACAACCCTAGAACAGTGAAATTACTTCACTCTGATAATTCCCTCTGTCCCATTTGTCATCCTTTGTTGGGGGGACAGCCTTCAAGGTTCTTGCTGTACCCTCGTGTTTCACCCATCCTCACATCTTTCCCTGTCTCCCTGTGCTGTGGTCTACATGCACGTCTTTGGCTGCTGTCTTTGAACTGGTAACTTGTCATTAGAAAACTAGATTATAAGGCGTTTCTGCTGTTCTAGTCCAGAGTCTGGATTTGTCTTTGATCTATCTATATAGGCACTCTGTTGCCATCTGTAAATTGAAAGAGATGAATGTTTCAAAAAAGGCAGCAGTCAGAATGAAAAGCTTACTGGCTGCTGCTGAAATTAAGGTCTTCTTTCTCAATCCAAGCTTCTGTCTCCTAGTTTTGGTATGTACTTCTGTTTCTCCTGCCTTATGCTAACATTGGTGCTCTGGAGACTTTTCCAAGAGCATATGTGATTTGTCAGACAGACATCAACAAAATGGAACAGTTTTCTTACATTTTAGTAAACTGACTTGGCTCACAAAAGAACATGACAAAGATTTATGTTGACATCAGGTCAGAAGCACTGGACTGAGTGACTTGGAGCAGTGATGCAGTGGAGGTGAAAGGAAGGGGAAGTTGAGAGAAGCCATAAATAAGAGTGGGAGGGCAAGCAAACCCCTTGGGTTAATTTAAGGAAAGCAACAGGGTCTCATTTAGAAGTTAGCTTTTAACATGTGGAACTGAACTTAGTGCAAGTTTTTTTTCTTGGCATTGGACAGCACCCACACATCAATATTTATTAGTACAGTAAGTAGGCAATACCTGTCAAAACAGAAATTCAATTGCTGATGGAGGAAAATGAGCAGTTGGTAATTTTTTGCTTGATGGTACATGGTCCTACTATACTTACTATATTATGCTTTTCCTGTGGAGCACATATTTTTTAATGTCTGCTGCAAAGAGTTTTATGTCTGTGAAAAGCTTGACATATAGTACCCTATTATTGGTCTCACCAAACAAGCTTATAGATTTCTCTCTATTTTTTAAACTAGTATAATTGTGATGGTACATCTTTACATAAAATCTATGTTTTCATTGTTTTTTGTCTGCCAACTTGGTAAATAATAAATAAGATCTCAGGTCAGCAAGTTTCTCAGGGGTATAGAGCCTTGTCTCTTTCTATTCTGTAGGAGTGGCTATATATATATATATATTTTTATTATTATTATTTTTTTGTAACTATGGAGTTTCTCTCCAAATTAGACAGCCTAAGTATCCATTATTTGTACTGGATAGAGTTGTCATTTATTATATCTCTCCATCAGTGAATAGCAATGACTGTCAGTGAACTGTTCAGAAAAGCCTTTATCTTTCCAGGACAGGCCTGAAGCAGGTTTCTTTTGTTTTTCCATTTTCTAGTGAAAGAGCTCAAAAATTGTAGGATTCCCAGTGTGCACACACTTCAATACAGTTACTACGTGTATTTTTCTGCTCGTCTTGGTAGCCACAGGGAGCGTGCTTATGCAGTTAAGAGGGTTGCTGGGTGATAAGAATTACTTTTGTTGTTCTTCTGCATCCTTCATTCGCGGGCACGATACTTGATAATTATCTCTTAAATGCCAGCGTGTTTTTATTTTTATCTAGCTGTGACAGACTAGTCTTCCAGCAGATTTTATTTCCCTCCTACACTCATGCAAACTTTCACATGATGCTTCAAAAAAGGAGCTGAGAAGCCAGGCAAAACCCAGGGATGATCTGTACAAAGCCTTAATTAATTAAAAACCTTATTAAATAAATTGAAACTTTAGGATGTATTACTCGTTGCTATGTGCAAACCAAGCATGGTTCTCTGAGGAAGTCATTTCTACAATAGCATTTGTAGTGGGATCTCTGGCCACAAAACATGTCCTAAAAATGTATTTTCTCGGATGGCCCCTATCTGTACTTGTTCTGTGCTATCACTACAAATACTGATTAAGGCTAATTGTTTTCCTGAGTCTAAGATATAAAGTGAGGATGTTAGTTCATGTCTAGTGGTTACCAAGAGATGAGGTTAAAAGATTTGTCTGTACTTGCTGTGCTGATGTGGGGGACAGGGATTTGTTTTCATGCTGCTTTGTCACCGATGGTGCTGCCAGCAGGGGACTGACAGTGTTTGGAAGTTCTGAAATTTGCTGTCAGGAAATATCTGCTAATATTTACTTGGAAAAAACATATCTGAAAACACCATCCAGAAAGAAATTTTCAATAATATATGAGGAAAGCTCTAATCCCTAATGGGATACAAACTCAACTGAAGCAAATTAATTAAGGAATTTGAGCAAATACTCAAAATGATGCTTTTTTTTTGTGTATAGTGTTTGGCCGTTCTGAAAGTAGAATGATAGATAATTTAAATAGCTTAAATAAATTGCTTAAAATAACATTGAACTTAATGTACCAGTACAAATGCATTTGTTATATGAATATGCAAATACAAGCTCTATACATGCAAGTGCATTTCTACAGATGTATTGATAGTTTTGAGCTAAAATCCAAATTTTTAATTTGTAGCTGTTTTAATGGATTTACTTTTTAATAGCCTCCCCCCCCCCAAAAAAAAAAAAAAAAAAAGAAAAAAGAAGAAAAAAAGCTTAGTCAAAGGGAACGTACTTAGCTGTACTTTTCTCACCCTCCAAAGTCTGGGGCAGAAAGTCCATATGAACTTGTCTTCCCAGAGATGTCTGTGATCTCTTATTATCTGTCTTCATATTCATTCACAGAAAAAAGGGCTACACAGGGTGCTGTCAAATGCAGAAAGCAAATGATGTATACTCTTTCTGTTTCTTTGAATTTACCTGAATTGGGAAAATTAATTGGGCCTTTCTAAAAGGTAGATGTCATTGTCTGCAGGCCCATGTAATATTATAGGGCCTGTTGCTATTTAGGTCAGACTAGACCGAATGCTCCTGTCTGGGCTTCCTATCCGAATCTCTGTACAGGCTGTTTTTTCAGTTTGAATTAATTTCTGAACTCATGGAGCATTGTTTGGTTATTACTGCCAAAGATCACATCTTCAATCCTTTTTAGCAGGCATGAAGTACAGAAACAATTCCAAGCTGAAGTTAATAACTTTCAAGGTTTTATACCCTGGAAACACCTTTAGGAGAAGCAGATTACTTTACAGTTGCATATGGTGAAGAGTGTGCAGAGCTTTGTGAATGTTTTCTCTTTGTAGATGGACTGTGATTCAGCAAGGCACAGACATTTTCATGTATTTTTTCCTGTAGTGAAAGCATCATTTTCCAGCAATGCAAGGTTTTCACAGTATTTCAGTATAGGAATTGGTTCTTTCTACCAATTCCATATGAAGTTACTGTTAAAACAAAACACCTTACTATTCAGATGGCCCTTCAGTTTCTGCTCTGTGCGTATCGCTGAGAAGTTGAGATGTAAGCTGTGTAGGTTGACAATGCTGCTATTTTTGCACTGGTGTCTAAACCGTATTGCACCTACCATGCTACCCTCAGATTACCTCCCGGGTGCCTTTCACACACATACAGCTCTTGTTTGGTCAACAAACTTCAGCACAGTTGCAGTTTCTTTGGTATGTGTAATGAATAATGCAGTAGAAGAATAAGAGCACTGTGCTATATTTAGCATTCATTAATGTACATGCTCCCCCTAATCCTTTTAAAAATACGTTCTTGCAGCATATTTGTACTCTTGTCTGAGCGTATTACAGTAGTTTTGATTTCAATGATCCTTTGTGGCAAGAAACGAAATGAGCAGTAGGGTGTTTGTGTGCTGTGAAAGCTTCCTTTTGGTTGTTCATTCTGACTGGCTTCTCTGAGGGTAAGGGAACAAGGCCTACATCTAGCAGCTGTCTTGCTGCTGCTTCCCTTAGCACTGGTTTCGTGGATCTGGCTCTTGGAAACAGATTTCTGAGAAGTGTGCATTTTCAAGTGTGTTCCCAAGTATCTAAACAATCTATCCTGTCTATGAATTCCCCCCGTCCCCCTTCTTAATTTTAATGGCCAGTTGTCTGTTTAATATTTTGTTGCCAGTAATATTACATTCATGTAGGGTGAAAGGGTGGTCCACCACAGGGTGGACCACATGATGTGCCATGTAATGTATTTGGGCTTGTATCCATTAAACCCAATGTACTATGAAGCATCCAAGCGCATTTAATGGGATGGTGCAGTAAGATAAATGCTTGGTACGTGGTAGTTGATGGGATGGGGAGGGAAAGGAAGCGCTTTTCCTATCAGCTGAAGTGATGGGCAGTGAAGTTGACATTGTCATCACTTGCTCAGAGTTAACATCCCACTGAGGATAACATGCAGTGCAGAAGCTGGCACGTCTGAATCATCGTTTAAGGCGGCAAACAGAAAGAGGGAAGACGATGATAATTAAACTTGATTGATACCTGGAAACTGGAGACAAAGCCCTCAGGCCCAGAGCTTGTTGGTGTTAGGTTTGTGTCATTTTTAGGCTTATGTTATGACTCCTCATGCAGACATCAGAAATACATGAAGCAATCTGTGTGTTGTGTCCCTTCTGCTTAATAGAGGCGCTAAGAAGAGAGTGTTCATTCTGCATTTTCTGAGATGATCCTACAGTGCTTATTGTATGACCCAGTGTAACCAGTGGTGTACTGTGTAATATCTAAGTTTTCATATGCCCACATTCCTTTTGCACAACCATAAAGAGATGTTTATATTTATACATTGCATAGATTCTGATGTTGCTGTCTGCTCTGTTTTTACTACATGTGAAATACAGAGGAAAATTGATAAAACTGTTATATAATTTTAAAACCTGTAATTATATTGCAAATCTGGTAACTATAGAGCCTGTGCTGGTAAAGGGCTGTGGATGCTGCCCTAGACCAGCTGGATTATTTGTTTCCAGGTGTGTTGCAGTGCACTCTCATTACATTTACCTTACTTTGCAAATGAGTAAACAAGCTTATTAAGCTGCAAGAAATGGATTAAGAGAATTAGCAGGCTTTGGGACACCACCCTGGTGTTATAATATTGATACATAACAAGACTGTTATAGGAATGTGCCACAGGTGTTAAGATCTTGAACACCTTTTTTTTGATGAACTAGATTTAATTACATTTTTAGTTTGTATTATTTCATCATGTTATCTGCTTTACTCTTCATGGCTGAATATTTTCAGTCTACTTCCTGTCCCTTCTTCCCCTCCCTCTCTTTGCATATTGAATTCATGCAAGTTGGCAGTAAATATATTAGCTCATAATATCCTGTAATAAAAACATTTTCTTATGTAAATGCATGTATTGCATATTAGGAAGATTATTGCTATGCTGTTTCAACCTGTATTATACTGAACAGATTATGAGAAATTTCAGAAGTGTCAAGAACAGAAAGAGAAATGTCAGCTTTCTTAAATGTTCCAAAGAAAGCAGTATATCTGTGTGAGAAAGTGAATTCTTGATATGCATTTATGATGGTAAACAGTTGTTGAGAACAAGTTGCATTATTTGTTATTGATTGTTTAATCTTTTTTCTTTTTCCAGTTGTCCGTATTTATCAGAGAAGATTACACCTGCTATACCTGCAATTGGTGGGATTCTTTTCTTTTTCGTGATGGGGACCCTGCTGCGTACTAGTTTCAGTGATCCTGGTGTCCTCCCACGCGCAACACCAGATGAAGCAGCAGATCTAGAGAGACAAATAGGTAACAATGAAGGTCTGTTGTCTCTTCACTTTCCTCCCGAGGGTGTATGTGCTGTGTGAAGGTAGCGTGCTGCTCTCCTCCTGGGAAGAGTTACTCCTATCTTGCCACAGTAATTATCCTGGAGTTGCCATGTCTGATGACACTGCAGTGATTCCTGTGGAAAGATGGTTGATCAGCTCTTAACTAAGAAAGGCAGTAAACAAAATACTGAACCTGGAGAGTGATAGTTCTTACTGTAAATACTTTTCAGCAGGTATGGTGGAAGTTTCCCTGTAATGCACAAGTGAATACTTTTTAAAGTGTTTTTGGCAAGCCAGCTGATATTGCAAAGGTTGTGAAGTTGTGCATCTTTTAAAGTAATGTACCATCAGAGTTTAACAGAATTTAATTATTTATATTGTGAAAGGGTCAGATAAGTCTCTGTATTAATATACAGTGTTATAAGTTGATGTAATCTTGGGAAGGTTGTACTTCAGTATCTGTGTAAAGCCTGCACAATTAAAGGACAGTGAACTAGATTTTGATCAGCCTCATTTATCAAGAGAATTGACAACTAAATTCTAGTTGTGGAATTCCTACAGGTACACTAAATAGCATGAATATGCTACCTAGATAAGAAAACACAGGGTAAGTTTGCAGCGCTGCTTCATAGAACAGTTTGCTTATTTTTGTAGTAGACTACTAAAGGTTACTAATGGCTACTATATCTCCTTTGAAATGGTAGCCATTGGAAATCATACAATCTGAAGTCATTTCAGAGGAACTCTTACTCATAACTGAAAAGACAGGTAACAGGTGTATGCAAGCACAGGAGTACCACCTGTGGGGTCCCTGATACAGTATTTAGTGCAATCTTAGACTTTGTATACCATGACAAATAACTGAAGGCAGTAAAAGCAAAAGAGTGGACTAAGTCTGTTGCATCTATAGTGTGTGAATTTGAGTGGTTTGCTTTCAGACAAGGTTTTGTCTCATTCTCTAGACTAATTGTCCTCCACAACACACTGGTGAAAATGTGTGAGGGGCAAAGTCATTGGTTTGGACTTGTACCATGATTTGGCATAGAGCTCATCTGGTGCATATGTGTAGCAGAAGTTCTGGTTTTGTTTCTTCAGAAATCAAACATGGTTTGTACACACCAAAATCAACACTGAACCATGCTGGTAAGTGAGGAATGACAAGGGAACTCATGTCAACACAGCAAATGTTCACATCAGTATGGCATTAGTTTCCTTAGACTCAGCTGATAAGAGTGCAGGCATGATGTAGGCATCCTGAAGCTATGCATTCCACTTAAGAATTTTACCTTTGCTATGGATTATTTTAAGAAGTAGAATTTCAAAATAAAGTGATGAATTTATTGGTGGTCGCTACAGCGAGACCATTTTCTTTCACTGGATTTGGAAGGTGCTGAACTCAGCTGTTAGAGTCTGCTAAGCCGTAGGATAGAAAGGGGTTTGTATAATAAACAGCATTTTGTGTACTTCAATGAAGTGAAGCCAATGCTTTTGCAACATACTAGGTACAGCAGCTATTTTTTACTTGCTCCTTGTATTCTATGTGTAGGTTTGAGGCTTTTGGGGGGTTGAACTTCGTGAGAAGAAATGTTTCCCCTATGGGTTTGTGAAGTCTGATGTGCAGTTCACCAATTTTTTTAGATCCAGTATAGCTTTTTAAAAACAGAGTGTTCTGTTGGCATTCATATTTCAGTAAGACAATCTGTATTGTTTTTATTCATTGCTTGGAGTAATTGTGCAGAACCCAGAGCCAGCTGACATTGCCATGATAGGAAGAAGGTGACATCTAGCCAGATGGAGAAGAATTTGTGCCTACTCTAATGTGAGGTCATTGTAAGGAAAAGTCGGAGCGTAGCTGTGTGTGAAGAATTTGGTATTTGGTGAGGAAAGTTATCTTAACTCTGGTTAAAGTAAGAATAACCCTTCTGTTGCTTACCCTTCTGAGAAGGGTGTGCTGTGTAAAATAAAATGGTCCTCAGTTTAGAAGAGAAAGGCAGGTTTGGTGCTTTGAATTGAGCCACCTACACTGATGACTGAGAGTTCAGCTATAGAAAATCATAGCTGTAATTCTTTAAACTGTTTCAAAACTAATGAAATAAAATTCTCCCAGACAACAGGTTTTTACACCTTCATTTAAGAGGAATAGAGAGGAGAGTAAGAAAAGCTGGGAAGAACAGTGGTATCCATTTAGGCACTGTCACTTCCTAAGGTGCTTTTCCTTTTCTGTGTCTTTCTTTGAATTTCTTGAAACGGTTAAGGAAAATGAAATTAAAATCCATTAATGAAGGTGCTACTGAAATTTACTCTCTGATTATCTACCTGCAATAATAATGATGGTGCAGATGAGGGAAAAAAAATTGTTCTGAACAAAAACTTGTATAGCCTGTTCATTTTATGTAAAGCAGCCAGGCTTTCTCATGGAAATGCACCTTTTCTGTAATTACATATAAAGGTAATAATGATAGTGGTCTGTTAAAAGAGATTGCAAGCAAGCTGTTGAAGTGTAGCTATTAGCATTTAGCTATCTTGCTGTGACAGGTATTTTTCACTACTATACCCAGCTACTTGGTGAAATGCAGGGGCATTCTGGAGCTCATGTTTTAAATATGCTTTTATTAAGGGATTGCCCCAATTGAAGCACAGCAAATGAATTCTTCAGGTTTTATATCCAGTATTCATATATGTAATACTTAATTGAATCTATGGTTTTGAAACGGCTGTGGTGTAATAGTCACTTTAGGGTTTTTATGATGTGCAATTTAATTCTCTGTTTTTATAGAGCAGCAGGAATATAAACAAGCTTATGAATACCAACTGGGTGTGTTCTTGTCCCCGTTTGAAGGATCAGGTATTTTGAATGCTTGCTAGTTGGCACAGAAAGTGTCTTAGATGCATTTTCTTAATCCACTGGTTATAAAGATGCAAAAAAGAATCCAAAAGGAGGAGATACATGTTCTTTGAATAGTAAAACCCTGGAGAGATAAGGCAGAAGGCAGCACTGTAACAATGTGCTTCTTGTTATGAGGGCCTTGACACAGAAACAAGTTACCACAGGTTGTTCCAAGAAGTGCTTTGGCTGGCTGGAAGAGTTGGTTGGTGTCCCTCTGCTCCAGATGAAGGAAAGCGGTGACCGCACCCAGGATTTTTTATTCAGATACTGTGCAAACAAAACCCTAGCTTTTCTATCACACAGGCAAATAAAGCAGCTAGTTGCTAGTGCTCCGGGCATTATTCAAACTCGGAAGATTCCTGGAGATCTCCATTGCTTCAGGGTTTGATTTAAATTTGGTTCCTTACAACAGCATTCCTAGCTATTGATAGCTTTTGTTTCCTTTGGGCTTTATTCACATACTTTCACTGGTCTCTGTTTACGGAGTTCCCCCAGACACAGGGCTGGGATTGTTTCCCAGATAATTATAAAAGTTTAATTTATTACTTTCTTTTATTCTGGAGGGCAGTGAGGGAAGGAGCTTCTTAGCATTCCTCTAGTTTAGAGGGCTGGCACCTTCCCATCCTAAATTGTTTCCTGTGCTGCTGACAACTTTAACGGTTTCAGAAATTCGCTATAAAAATGTTGATTCCTGTTACTCATTGAAAAAGCTTCTGTGTGAACTTAATATGGGTGCAACACTACAGTAAGGCACACTAGCTGCCTCCAGTCACAACAGTACATTTAACATGTAAAAGTTTAAAACTTTTAAAGACTGTTTTAACTTGCTTGAACCTAAAAAAAAAACCATCATACACATACGTGTATTTCATGGTTGTTTGGAAAAGGTCTGTAGTATGTCTGTGAGGGCCTTTTACTTCCAGACCTTTGCTCCTGGCATCCACCATCAGGTGTCAGCTGCTGGGTGGGGGGAGCTGTGCTCATTCCCAGTGTTGGCAGAGAACACCTGCACAGACTGGTAGGGACTATGGGGCTGAACTGGGGAAGCTTGCGACCTGCAGCAACTTGCTCGTCTGTCTCAGCACGGTGTTTTTGTGGGTTTTATGTATGTGCTTGTCAAAATGAAAAGCAAAGAGTGAATTTTTCTGGGCTGGATTAGACATGTATGTTGGAGAGCAGTGGTGGCTGGTTCTAACAGGCTTTAGTAAAAATAGAGATCCAAAACAATGTCACAGAATTAATTATTATATTTACAAAAGATATTCTTGATGGGTTCAAATTCAGGTTGGACAGATGATCTCTAGCCCACTTACCTTAATATCATTTGGGGACTACTTGATTTATAAACAATGTTTATTAATAATTTTTATTTCTTTCTGTAATTTCCTTCAGTCCGCAGGGCTATTAAAATAACTGATAAGCGATTCCTTCATGGCACGATCTATGCCTTGACAGTAGGGTAGGCTGAGGGCATGCTTTACCAGTGGGTTTTGGTTCCTGTTTGTGGAGCATCCCATGCTTTCTGGTGCTGAGCCCTTTTTGTAGCTCTCTTCTGCCTCTTATTCCTGTTGCATCTGTTAGGCACATCCACCCTGAGATCTGCTCTCTTTCTTCTATTTCTGCTCAGCCCTGCTTCTATGACTCACCTCCTCTTTTGTGTTGAGGTAGTGGGAAGCAGAGCCAGGTTCCTTGCCCCAAGTGCTCACTGGCAGCAGTCTCCAGTGAACCCACTTCTCATCGAATGTGGCATCCTTGGCTTCTCTGGAGTGGTGGAGTACTTCTGTGCTCTACAGTAAAGAAATATGAAAGTTAACTCTGTAGCTTGTAACAAGCTGCTGCTGCAGATATATGAATTATGACCCTCCTTGTGCCCTGTCTGCCAAGATTTGTACAGAAAAAGTTGTGTGCCAAGCTCAAAGGCTTCAGCCTGTGCCATGTTTCAGCTCCTTTCTTAAAAGTCTCTATGACAGCGGTATTAACGTGTTTGCTGTTCATCTGAGTTTCTGAAGTAGTTGAATCATCTAAATCAAGCATCTGCAAACTTCACAATAAAAACCATAGCTTAGAGTACAAAAACTTACCAAGTCTTTTGTTGTTGATGTTAAATGTTTAAAAATACAGAAAAAAATATAATGAAGTATTCATTTGATAGTTTTTCCTAATCAGTGTTGCTGTCTAGTTTCATTTAAGCTCTCTCATGGAATCTTTTTCCTAGAATAAGGTTCCAGCTTTAATCCAAAATACAGGCAGCAGTTCCTGTTCAGATAATTGTTTATTTCCCCTGTGTTCAAAGACACATTCATCTATGTCAGGAAACAGATCATTTCAAATAAGCGGCTGACAATAATAATTTCTGCCTCACAGAAAGTGACTGTCAGATACAGAGATTTAGATAGCAAAATGAAAAGTATAAATTTGGTGATTTTTTTTTTTTCTAGCATCCAGGATAATATTAAAAAGTTGATTAGGGGACTCAAGATGTTTCCGTGTGGGGGTGTTTCAGAACTTGCTTTTAAATTTGCTTTAAAAAAATATGGTAGCACAAAACTTGCTTCACAGGCACAGACCACTGAGCTGATCAAAAACATGGTCTTTTCTTTAGCAGCAAAACTGGTGGTCTTCCAAAAAGGGCCAACAGAGTCTTGAAATGAGGAACTATACTGACAGCAAGTGTGGAGTCTGGGGCTCAAGTTCCCAAACATGAGGGCTTATGGCAAATCTTATGGAGAATAATAAGTTTGATAATTTTAATGAATCCTTCTGCAAAAGGAATTGCATAAAATTAAGAATATCCCCAAAGTGAAAGAGAGCTCTGTTATTGAAAAATATTTTCATAACTATTATATTGATATATTATTTTAAATGCAAACCAGCAAGCTGTGCTCATATAGAGAGATGGGTTGGGAAGAGTAGTCAGAGGCCATTCTGGCTGTACTACTGTTATCTTCTACAATATTTGTATTTATTTGCATTGGATGAGTAATGCAGATAAATAAAAAGATGGCCAAAATAGTACAAAAAGTACTTATATCAGAAATGGAGACAATTTCAAAGATGAGTCAAAATTTTACTACAGGCACGAGCCTGTAGTAAAAGTGTCAGAAAGTCAAAAGTAGGGAAAGAAATGTTTGTTAAAACTAGCTAGGAACATTAGAAGATGACAGGATGGCCTCCGTTAGAGGAAGAAAGAAGCTGAATGCATGCTAGATAATTTGGAAATGAGAGATTACCAGAGGGGAATCTGAAGTATTCAACACTGCTTTGATCTCAGGAGAGAAACTGCACAGCCTGCTGATAGGAAATGCAGGTCAGTGAGGAAAATAGTAGTTAAGAGGGTTAAAAAAAAAAAAAAAAAGGCAAAACAAATTATCTACTATGCTGTATGTATATCTGTCTATTAGATATTGTACTATATGGGTATCTGTTATATTTCTGGAAACTATTTAATCTCTGGAAAGACAGGGTAAACTGAAATGATAAAGCTCTAAGAATTTGGGCTGCAGTGGGGTTGTGGCCATTTAAGGCTTGAAATGAGCAGCATAGTATTTCAAGAAAAGTCAATTGTAACTGAAACAATGCCCTTCGTTGAGGGAGTAACTGTCTTAGTGGAAAAGAAGAAGCAGATAAGCTAGATTTTGACTGTAACAGAGCTCTTGATATGGTCCTGCATAGGATTTTTTCCATGCAGATTTTGGAAATAAGGTCTAGATGAAGTTACAACAAAGTCAGTGAGCACCTTTCCAAAAATATACTCTCAGTGGCAAACAGTAAGTGATAAAGTATGATGTTGCAGAGACTGATTATGGGCTCAAGAAAAAGGGAATATGCTTGACTCTGAAGATGATGCTGGGCTGGGGGGATTTGCAAGTGATTGATTGATTTTTTTATACTCTAAATAGTCTTAGCAAATGTAATGAACAAGTAAAGAATGTATGATTAGAAATGCAAATCAAATACAAAAAGGATTCTAGCTAGTGAATGGTAGAGTAAAAGGGGACGTGAGTTTTATCCACAATCAGATTGTGATTCCATGATAAAAAGGGAAAATTGTTTGGTGATGCATGAGAAGAATAATCATATATAAACCAGGAGAGGTACCATTCTGCACTACTTAGTCATAATGAAGGCTCAGTTCACTGTCCATTTTTTTTACCCGATGTGTAGATGCTCAAGAGGAAGACAGCAAGAAAGAGAAACAAAGAAAACATGACCTATGAGGAAATATTTAAGAATATGTTTGTATTTGTTTGGCCTAGGAGTGGAAAGAAGCATAGGTCTTAAAACAGTGTGTATTTTTCTCATAATATAGAACAAAAGCAACTAGGTGCATGAGATTCGTATAATGCAAAATCAGTGGAGATAATGTAGTTATTTACTATTAAAGTGCCATAATCTTAGTCAAATGCAGCAGGACCTATTAATATTTTTTTTTCCAAATGAGAAACTAAACTTGTTTACATAGTATTTTTACTTAATTATAATTTTCATGAAAAAAACTTTTATGGTGTTGCCTTGGAAAAGAAAACAATTGTATTTTTTTCACGGTGTATATAAGCATGGGTTCTGTGATCCCATAACATACTGTATTGAGAAGGGCTGTTGTATCTATGGGAACATGAAACCAGGAGCAGCCCTACATGACCAGATCAGTAGTCCATCTTGCCTGATGTGTGATCTGTGATAGTGACAAGTGATGTGAACTGAATGAATTGAGGAGCCCTGCTGTACCCTCATTGCTCCCCATAACCTACAGATTAGGAACTTCTAAAGTTAAGGGTTGTATATATATATTTATTTTTTTAATAGGGTTTTGTTCTTTATTAATTTGTCTTTCTTTTTTTTTTCTGAAGTTGATGAAACTTGGAATGCTATTTAGATTTTGAGTTTGCAAGTTAGACAAGAAGTACTGCTGCTTCTTTTTAAGTGCTGCCTGATTATTTCATTTGACACCAAGTAATTCTTTTCCTGACGTTGAACAGTTGCTCCTGTGCTTTTTCTTTTTCTATTTTACATCTTCAATCAGTCATCTCTTCTCAAGCCTGAGAATGCATTATTTGTGTAATCTTCTCTGGTACGAAAGCTGTTCCACACATTTGATCTTTTCCAATCTTTCTGTTTTATTTCTTTTTTATTGCTTCTATATCACTTAAGATGCAGGAAGCAGGATTCTGTAAGTCTTCAGTATAAAGAAGCATTGTGCATTAGTATAACACCAGCCCATCATATCTTCTACCGTTCATTGCTTTTTAACCACACTTGAGTATTGAGCAGCTTTTCTTTTGTAATGGCCACAGTAGTTCCAAGATACATTTTTATAGCGTAATAAATAGATTTGTTTAGTCCTGTGTGCATTACATTGCATTATCAACACTGAATTTCACAAATCTTTATCACTTGGAATTTCATAACCTCTTTGCAGTCGTAATTTTTGTCATTTGTGATTCATTTAGTGTGGAGTGGTCTTCAAAAATTGAAAAAAAAAATGTTTCTAAGATATATACTTCTAAATATGAAGGTGTGAAAGAATAACCAAACCCATCGGAATGGGTTTTACAGATGGGAAATCATTTGTACACTTGATGCATGTAAGATTTAACAATTCTTCTACAATATTTGTATTTATTTGCATCAGATGAGTGGTGCAGATAAATAAAAAGATGGCCACTTTGATTTTTCCTTCCTTTCTTTCCTTAAAAAAGCCCATATATAATGAGAAATACTTGGGAATTTTCTTCAGGGTAACTGTCTTTAACTTATGTGTATCCTCGCAATTTATTCTGTAGAAGCAGTTTGGTTTCTGCTCACTTTCTTTCTTGTCCTTCCAAAAGCCCCAAACTCAATATGTTAGCTACATCAGCATGCCATCTCTGAGGGTTCCTTTTGTTTTGTCTCTCTCGTTTTCATTGATGCTTAAGACTGCATTTGAGACTTCTCCGCAGTTCCCTCTCCTGTCTTTCATTTGTTTTGAAATGCACAGTCTGATTTCCTTAGAGCCTTGTAAAATTAAATCTGTGTGGCCACCACAACATAGGCATTTCAGAGAATTGCACAATAGCCTAAAGAAATACTGCTTATGAGTGCAACTTGCTTATGTTTTCCCCTTTCTCCCAAGATGGGATACCAGCTTAACTGTCATGCCTGATATTGCATGCTTTAAACAACATTCATAAAATAAATCTAATAAAACTACACTGTACATTAAGCAAGTCTTTCAGAACGCTCTTGGACTCAATGCTTCTTTCCCTCAGCAAATCACTGAAGATTACATTTACTTCTGGGAGTAAGAATACATTTCACATAATTTTAGACCTAAAGAAGGTGATACAGTACAGCTCTTCAGAAAATAACATGTAGCGTTTTCCAAAGTCAAGGCAGTAAGTCTTTTATCTAAAGTTGGGAGCAGTACTTGGTCAGTATTTCTAGTTGCCTATCAGATGAAGAATTATGTGAAGAATGCAGTTAGCAGCTGCTAGTGGCTGTCTAAGCCAGGTTCCCAGTATTGTTTGTCCCTGAGATTACTGTCTGGAAACAGACAAATGTTATTTCAGTTCTTTTCACTTTGTAAAATGACTCTTCCTCTTGAACCTCCAATTGTTGAATACGTAGCTTAAATTCAACAGAGAATGTTCAACATGGTTCAACACAGAGAAGACATTTCTTAGAGGAATTTTATATTTTTGCAGATTTTTGATTTGTTGTTGTTCTTCAGATGTTGTAGGTCATACACAAAGGTTTCTCATTGCCTTCTGTTTTCCTCAGTAGGAAACATTACAAATATTCATAGGTCCTAATTTTTCTAATGATAAAAGATTGAAATTGTCACTTTACAGTTAACAGTAAGCCTTGCATTGGTATGTTTGTATCAAGAAAATGTGAAGAGACCTTTTAGAGCGTGAGTGTATGTTCCTAAGATCTTAGGAAAATTGACCAAAATAGCAAATGTTTGAGTGGAAGGATCCTGTATGTATACAAAATTCCAGCTTCTGTCTCTCATCTAAACAGCACCTCACATTAGTAATTAGTCTTATAATTTGAGAGAAGTACGTGGAGTATGTTATATATTAGAAGGTTTTGGGACTGCTGTCTCCATTAAATACATGAAGCAAGTTTCTTGCAGCAGTTCAGGTACCTTGGTCCTACAAGGATATGGATCGTGTCCTTTGTGTGTGTGTGTGTTGTTTTTTTTTTTTGTTTGTTTTGTTTTGTTTTGTTTCTCCCTAAAATAAAAATGATGGAGCCCCATCTAGTGCATCAACATTTAATGCTGCTAGATAAGTTTTATAAAATTTATCACAGCAAGGTACCATGGAGGATGGAAGGCAATTCCATTAGTGGGAGAATTTTACCCTTCTTGTAAAATAGCTTGCCTAACTGCATCAGTAGTGGATTGGAAGAGAAAAATGTAAAAAGCAGTGGTCAAACGGAGGTTTATTTGGGGAAGGTGATTCTGTGAAGGTTAATCTCATTATACATTAAAGGGACCACGTATATTAAAAGATTTGCCTGTGTTAGAACACAAGTATGAGCAGTCCAACTGAAGATTAATTGCAGTCTGAAAATCATTGTGAGACGAGGACAAGGCATGTTTTGCACACGCAGGGTAGATAAATCTGATTAAATCCAAACACATTTGACTTTGCCCGGTTGTTGTTTCCAGAAAAAAAAAAAAAAAAAAAGTTAATAAACAGAATGACTGAGTCTTTCAGGTTTGATTGTGCAATTTAGGATCGTGGGGAAAATTCTGACTCCATGGAAAATCAGCAAGACTGTTTTGATTAATTTAATTTGCATCAGCTTTTGCACTTGGATTTTCAGATTAATTTGCCTCAGTTAGAGAGCTGGGATTGGCTGTCTCTGTGAACTTGAACTTCATGGCACAGGTTAGGAAGGAAATCCTCTTAGAAAACCAGCATTGTAAGTGTAACAGGCTGGCCAGTAGTCTCCCTTTTGCACCAGAGGAAAGGAAAGTTGCCTTTGAGATTCTGCCAGAGCACATTTTAAAATAAAGTAAATACAGGGGACTTTCTGAACTTCTGAAAGTTTTTTGTTTGTTTGTTTGTTTGTTTGTTTTAGTTGCTGTGGATTTTTTATGAATAAATGATTCATGAGGGGGAAACAGCGAATTCACCTAGACTGTGATTTGAAAGTCATTTCCAAGTAACATTCTCTGAGAGAAAAAAAAAACAGTTAGTGTTATTTCACAAAATTCAGTGCGTTAGGATTTCTAAACACTATTGAAAGCTGCAATTGTATACCTCAGTTTGACTCTCAAAGTATCAAATGGAAAACATTGCTTTATCAATGAACTAGTAGTCATGAACATGTTTGGATGAAAACTAAACTAGGGCTAATGACCTACATTTGTGTTCACATCTTAGTAGTCTGTCTTGACCCTTATTGTCAGAAATGAACATAACCCTGTGCTTTATAAGGTCCATGGATTTATATAAAGACTAAGGGTATTACAAGCCTCCGTATGATGATATCACTGAAGGTATGGCACATGGAAGCATATTTATCATTTACAGTGATAGCAACTAAAATCAGCAATAGAGGATTTTCATAACTGTGACTTTTGACAGTTTTCTCCCCTAAAAAGCATGATATTGTCTCATGTGGACTACTACTCCTCCTACAAGTTATTTCCCCATTTCACAAAGCATATAACTTGTTCTACAGAGAAAAAATGTTCTCTTTAAATATGAAAGATTTTCTTTAAACATAACTCCACAATTAAACGAAATTCTTCCCTGTTTTCCCTGTGTCTCTGCAAAGCTTTGTACAGTATAAGTGCACTTATGCTACACCCTCAGAAGAATGTCTTTTCAGCTTAGTTTTGAATAAGAAAACAAAAACAAAAAGTTACTTGACTCAAACCAATGTGTAATAAGGGCAACAATATGCACGCAAAAAATGGTTCTCGGTGTAACCTGAAGAAATTAAATTACTCCTACTGACCTCATCAAATTCATGTATCTGCTTAGAGTGCTTTAAAATCAGTCATTTGACTAAGTTTCTTTTAAGCAGCAGAAGCATGAAAAAACTAGGAAACTTAAGATAATGTCCATATTGCACATCGAACAACTTTTATTGTAGAAATATGCTTCGACATACAGCCACACTAGTAGCTTACAGTGCAATACTTATTAAATCATAAATACTATGGCAAGTAGTACTGGCCTCGAGGTCAAAATCAGTATTATCGATTGCTGGGGGAGCCACACAGCAACCTCTGCTTCCACGTGCAGATCATAGGGCCTGGCTCAGCATCCCAGCAACAGAGCAGGGAGTGGGGCAGATCCAACAGGATCCGCACACCTCAGGAGGGTCTCAGCAGCTGTTTCTTCAGTACCCACCACTTCTTTCCCCTCAGGAATGCTTCATATCTTGGTTCCCATATGTGCAGCTATTGCTTCCTTCCATCCACCTTCTCCAAGAAAGTTTTCTGAAGTGCAGTTGTTTCAGTGGTCAAATTCACAGTGGCATCCCACAGATACTCCTACTGATGCATGCTTAGTGAGTGGGTGAGCAGGCTGGGACACGTTAAAGCAACTGTGCAGGTGACCCTGACTTTGCAATGCAGTTTCAATCACGTACTGGAAAATAATTATCTTTGTTTTCCTATTGGCTTTACTGATCTTCCTGTCAGAAAGTAAAAATTGTTTTGTCGGTTCTGTGGTCTTATTTGATTGTGATTGTATGAGAACGGGTGTGTGAAGAGAAAAGTACTGTTTGTACATGTTCACTTGTCACAGTACATAGCTCAGCTTGGGAGCATTTAAAGGACAGAACTGAACTTTGAAGTAGTCTAATCAGTCCTTTAGTTACTGGAAAAACAAATGCTGAAGCTCTAAAATCAAAAAGAAAGCCGAAACCCCGCCACTTTTACCCCATGAGCTGGTTGGAAATTATTCTGGGGGAGGAGGGAAGGGAGAAAAAAAAAAAACTTCAAATTTTATAAAAGTAAAATTGGGGGGTAGATTTTTAATGTCAGAAAAGCAAGATCTGTAGATGTGCTCCATTGTACCAGTGTTTGAGACGTTAAAATGATGATTGGTTGGTCTTACTTATACCATATGCCTAGATCTGGTGACAGTGCTGCTAATGCTTAAGTAAATGCATAGATGCTGTACCAGGTTGGGCCTACAACCTCTGTTATTTCCTCTTTCAGGATTAAAAAGTTAGGGTTTTTTATGATTATTTAAAGTAAATTCCTGTTTAAAAGGTAGCTTTTCTTATTTTGAAGAACAGCACCTGTCAAGAAAAGACTAATTACCAAGTTCCCCCAAAAATTAAGGAATTTAATGAGAGAACTTGTCCAGAGGAGGTTCTTGAAATTGCCATCTGAAATGTTTTCCTTTCTTGCTGGTCAGTCCACTCTCATTTTCAGAGATGAGTATCTTCCTTGGAGCAAACTTATCTTTCAAGGTCAAACTAAATAAAGTATTTTGGAAAAACATCTGTTTTCAACCATCCTGTACCAATAGCCATAGTTGTCTGTAATGTATTCTTCATGAACTACTAGGGGATATGACAGCATAGAAATTTGGTGATCTAGGTAGCTTTCAGCTTTTGAGACTTGGATTTGAGTGTTTCTTTTTTTCTCTTTAATTCAGATTAGTTGGTTATGGATGCTGCTTGTGATCATCTCTTTGCTCTCTGTACAAGTTCTTATTTTAGGAGAATGAGAAGGAAAAAAAATGTAGTTTAAGTCTATTAATATGGAGTTCATATAAATTTGAGACTTGCTACAGATTGCCATCAAGGCTGATTATGTGTATACAGCATAATTTGTGTGCAAAACTTAATGTGTTGCATTTCCATGTTTAGATATTGCAAATGGCTCCAGTTCAGGAGGATACCGCCCCCCTCCCAGAACAAAAGAAGTGATCATCAATGGACAGACAGTGAAACTAAAATACTGTTTTACTTGCAAGATTTTCCGCCCACCTCGTGCCTCACATTGCAGCCTTTGTGATAACTGCGTAGGTGAGTAAAAAAAAAAAAAAAAAAAAGCTATGGCATATGTTCGATTTAGTTGCTTATATGTTTTGAATACTTTCAATATTCGAGACAAAAGAAGCGTTAGTGACAAAATTACTCATGAGGTCACTTGCTGTGTTCAGCCTTTTTCCTACAAACTCTGTTAAACGTTAAGAGCTTGAGAGGAGGCAGAGGAGGAGGAGAACTTTCCAGTGCAGGGGGATTTGAGTTTTGCATGAGTCTCAGGATTGTTTCCTTCCCCAAACTAAATTGCAGACAAGGAGATACTTCTCCCTATAATTTACGACCAATTCTGCAAGGCATAGTTCAAATGGCTAGGGTTACACTCTGACCAGAACACACACCATAGGTAATTCATACCTTTGAAATGTTTTAAGACTAGGAATTTTAAAGTCAGAATCCGTATGAAATTACTGGATGAGCATGCTATTTAGAAGCTAAATAGATGATGTCAGGACCTAAGGATATTTTGTAATGATAGGGGCTTTTTCTCCTTCTGAACATCTCGTCTTTTTCATGACTGTTGCTTTGGAGGGCACGCAAGGTGATTAAGATATGCTTGGATTTAAAAGCAAACTTAAAAAAAAAAAAAAAAAAGAAGAACCACCAATCAAATCTGAGTAGTTTTCTAGTTAATTAGATCCCATTTAGAGTTTAGTGCAGCTGATTAGCACGCCGTTGAGCCTGGATCTTATGCATTCAAGAAAATAATGTAGCAAGATGTCTCCAGCTGAGAGATGTAATTGCAGCATTCAGCAGTGATATTTTTAGATATAAAGCAGTCACTGGAAGAATCACAGTTTCATATGTAGATGATATTCATGGAGTGAGTACGCTTACATGAGAGCGAGATGTGTAGCCTTTTGGCCTTGTGCCATCAGTTGGTATCTGTAGATGGTTCCCTCAGTAAATAAGTGTTGCTGCTGTTAGAGTTTTCTAAGTGTTGTAAAAGCTGTTGGACGTGGCAAGGAGGAATGTTTATGAATTGCAGTTGACAACTCTTCAGGAAAGTATCGTATCAAATTTGTAACCTGGATATTATAGTGGGGTGGTATTGCTCAAAAAAACTGACAACATGAAAATGCAGCTGTTGGCCAGTGCAGTAAATAAATACTATTGTCCTCATCAAGAGAATCCATCATAAGTAAGAGCAACCCTCCCATGCATACCTAATTTAAGATAACGTTTTGGCTATCTTAATAAACAAACAACGACTTTCTCTACAGGTTATGTGCAATCTGATTGTGTCCTTTTGATATTAAATTTTGTAGTCTAAGAAATAATTGGTGATGGAGGGGGGGAAACCAGCTTAAGACAGTTTCTATCTTCTGATTTTATCTGTATCGAAGCAACAGCTGTGAATTTGTATGAATATATATATCAGAAAAGAGGCTGAGCCAAGTGACTCATATAAGTGATAACTGTATCCAACAGGATTAGATTTTTCTACTCGTAAAATAGGTGAGATGATTGCAATTTGTTCTTACACAAGATTTAAAGCTTTTTTGATTTAAAAAACATTTGATTTAAAGCTTTTTTTTTTTTTTTTTAAATAATTCATTTATTTGAATGAATTTCCTGTGTTTTTTCTCATCAGCTTTTATAATGAGAATTATGATAAACTGTGACTTTTCAGGGTATATTACATAGTACTCATTTCCTGTCTACGTGAAGGCATTTGTCATACAAGTGTTCACGTGCATTTAATGTAATAAGTGAAATCTATAAGTATTTGTAACCAATTTTATATGAAAAATGGATGTCAACAGAATTGGATTACTCACATACTTTGAAAGACTTAACTATGCAAGAGTGTACAGTTACTCAGAATATGTTATGAGGTTTGCTTCCATTCTTAAGAGTCAGCATTGTCTATATGATAATGCTTTTATTTAATTTTAGTTTAACCTATCTTACAATATGTTTGAGTGTTCTTGTGTCACTATAATTTGCTCATTCCTTAATTAAACTAGTGCAAAAATACTCCTGCTTCACACATCTACGGATACTTGAGTAACTTATGTTTGCAACCCACTACCAATATGCTTACGCATTCATTTTTACCTTCTTGTTAGTTCCTGATGCTTTTGCTGCATAATAATTAACTACAGAGAGTGTGTGATAAAGGAATGGAGTCTTTCTTCAAACCAGCACTGATTACACTATAAAAAAACAACTTACTACCTTTCCCTAAAGGTGTTTTATGATACTGGACAATTTAATGCAGTGTGACAGAAAGGTTCTTTCATTCAGTGTTTTCTGTTGATGCTTTTTTTCTTTAAGGAATCCTTAGAAGTGTTTTTAACATGTCAGTACCTGCAGAAACTAATTCATGTTTTTCCCCCATTATTAGTAGTACTACCTTTCCAGTAAGCCTATCCGTTACTTCTTGGCACTGGTTCTGATTTTCATTTTATCACTCATTTTTATATGTAACCATGTAGTTTGTTTACACAAAAATAATGGATTTGAAAAAACTACCTAATTAGAATTGTACTTACAGTAGCAATTTCAAACTCCTTTAGCTTTACCATGTTTTCATAGTAGTATCCAGAAAAATACGGATTTTCATACAAATGCAGTTTGTTGCATTTGTATGTAATGCCTTCAAAAATTTGATCAGTTTCCCTCACACAAACATCATGGATGTATTCCTGACTAGTTTTTTTTTAACTTCCTTTATGAGTGGCAGCTGGAAGTTAGCCCCTTGAGGGCTTTCTGTGTACAATACATTGCTTAAAAATTATACGCAAATTTAAAATAATGTACGTATAAGCACAAGAGCTAAAGGAGAAAAAAAAAGGAATAATCTCAACTTCTCAGCTTGGGCTAGTTATTGCTGAGTTTTGACAACTGAATGTTGATGCTTTATCTGATGCTATTAAAAAGCTAATTGTTAGGTTTGCTTCTGAAATTACTTTTTCTTTATATTTATGGTCATTTCAACAGCAACTTTCTTTTTTGATAATTTTCTATAATTTTATTAATTATTAATAATTTTATTAATTATTAATTTTCTATAATTTTATTTTTATAATAAAAGCTGAACAAGAGGCAGTTGATTGTTTCCAAACTATTTCCCCAAGTATAGTATGGAATGACTAAGCAAAACCAGTGCCTGATGATTAGCCAAGCAGTAAATCAACTTAGTCCAAAAACTAGATGTCTAAAGCTTTCTTTGTATTCACGTGCCACAGTTTTGCCTATCGAACAAAGTAACTGGCTTAGACCAAGGCAAAAATCCAGTATGTTAGAAGACAAGGACCACCATTTATATTCCTAAAAGAGAATTTGTCCTTATTTATTTATTCCTTAAAAAAAAAAAAAAAAAAAAGTATGTCATATATTTGTGTGTGATTCATGGATAAAGATAGCTTCTCTTGTCAGGTTCCACTGTGTTTCTTTCAGCGCAAGTGACTTTTTCCAGAAATGATTGAAAGCTCAAAGTTTTGAAGATGGCCTCTCTTTGAAATGTTTTCCTTAGGATTACTAAGAAATCAGTTTGATTTTTCAGAGATCCATTATGAGCATGAGAATGGCATGCTAAGCTAGACCAAAGGTTTCAGTTGGTGCAGCAGCCTGTTTCCTGCCATGGCCAGAGTGGATCCCCAGGGAAGAAGAGAAGAGGGCAAGCATGCAGTGATACTTCCTGCAGAATATTCTCACGCTTTCAGAAATTTTCAAAATAGGCTTTCTTGAGCATTTGAGGGTTAACACTTTGTTTTCCGTAGTTCTTGATGGATTTGAGGTGAGGTATCCCTCTTCAAAAATCCTATCAATGGTTCTGATTTCTGTAGGAAATAGGATTCTTCTCACTTGTAAGTTTGGTTGCTTTTCTAAAGATCCTAAACATGAAAACAAGTGTCAAGATTTTATTAGGCTGGCAGCGATCTGGGTTGTTTTTTCCAGTTTTTATGTTCTTACAGTTGAAGAAATTGGGTGTTATGTAAAGACATAAAGGTGAGTCTAGAAAATCTAAGTCTTTGAGCTTAGTTTCTTTTCTCTTTTGATTCCTTTAACCATATATTATACAGTTAGCAAAAAGTATTAATTATTTTATATCCAACTGTAAAATTATGTATGCTACTTTCTGGGGGTGTTGATGAAAAGGAAATATTGTTTTATTAGCTTGGGTTTCTCTTAGAAGCTAGATATTACAGTGGGGAGCATGCCAGGGAAAAAAAGAAGCTAGATCCTTGGGAGAAGGGAGAAACAAAGTCAAACTTTTTTTACTGGAGGTCAAAATATAATAAAACTGCTGGTCCTTTGATAATCAAAACCATATTTGAATATATGAGGATATACGTCAATGGTAAATTATCCTTTTTAACCCAATCTTGGAAAGCTAAAAGTGGGTTGTATTACTAAGGTTCTTAAACATACAAAGGAGTATTTGATTAAAAACTAGTAAAATATAGTACAGGTTGGTCTAGGACATTGAGGATATTTTAGTGGTTTTGTTCATCAGAATCGATGAGCTGTTGAGGAAGACAAAGCAGTGGATTACATAAGCAAGAGCAAATGGTTTCTGTGTAAAAAACAAAACCAGAAAACATGCTATATTAGAAGCAGATAGACACCCCCTTTCTGGTTAAATCATCACTTCCCTAAAGCATTTTAACTAGGCAGTTGTAGCTATAATCTTGTTTCTGATACTGGCTGGATTACATAGATGTATTGTTTTGAAAATACTGTGTGTCATGTACAGAGCAGTATGCCAAACAGCAGATTCTGGATAAAAATCACTGTTCTAAAAAATAGCTTCCATAGTCAAGCATCAATGTTGTAATTTTTTTTTTCTTAAGATGGGGAATTATTGATTAAAATGTACATAACATCTAACATGTGATGCAAGACGTAGACAGAATTACCAGTGGCGTCTGGGAGCAGCTCTTCCCAGACATCGTTCCAGACACCACCATGCCTGGAAAACACTAGTTTCTTCAAAAGCAGGCTGAGGGGTAGCATTGTAAGGTTTTGGTTTTTTATAACACTGACGATGTGTCTGTGAGTAATTTGCCCAAGCTTTCCTGGTCCTTTATAACCAATGTACATTCACTTGATGTCAGGGCTTCATTTTGCTTGGGTTTAATTCCATTCTGTAGCACTCTTCCTTCATTCCCTTATTATCTCTCCTTTTGCTGTCAAAGCCTTTTCATGACCTTTGCCTATTTCTTTTCTTACATTTCCTGGGTTTAGATAAAGCTATGAAGTACTGCTATGAAAAAGAGTGTAATTTTCACTTCATTATGGGGCCTGATTTTTTGAATCCGTTAAGCCTTAGCTCCAGGTCTTGAAAAGTGACTCTTTAGCTCAGCTGTTAAAACTACAAGGCTTCTATGTCCTTTTTTCCTTTTTCTCCCTCTCTTTAGTTTTCTCTCCAGTTTTCACAGGTGAGAATTGAGTTTGTCTCTTTTTGTTGAAGGTGTGCTACCGTTTTGGGGCACCGAAGAGGCTGCCAGATGGAGCACACAGCAGCATTTCCAGACATTGTATATTATTTGTTTATGAGTGTGCCATCTATATACCAGATGTAATTTCGAGTTCAGGGAGCATGGTACGTGTGTCAAAGAGATTGTTTTATTTATTTTAAGTTTAGGCCAAAGCACTGGGCAGAAAGTCTCTTTAAAACCAGGGGATGGTGTCTAAGGTTACTTTAGAGAAATATATTATAGCTAAGGTGTGAGTCTGCATATGGACAAAAGAGCAGAGATTATCAAAATCCCTGAGTATGTGAATGATGCTGTAAATCTCAGAAGTCAGAGTAGAGACTTCTGAGAGGGGGGGAAAAAAAAGAGAGAGAGAGAGAGATCTAGGAGAAAATACAAAAGAATATTATTAAAACTGAAATAAATAACCAATATTTACATTGGTGCAATAACATGTTAAAAGATGGTTAAGGAATTAGAAGGCAATGGTAGAAATGTGTAATTAAAAAGAAATGCTTTACAGTAGAATAAAAGAGGAATAAAGCCATGAACTTTGTAGAGGTTGATGCATGGATACCGCACTTACCTTAGGAATGAGTTGGGTTTTTTTTGAGCTCTCCTCCTTCATGATTTGTGTGTGTCTGGCAATTTTATGGCTCCTAATTTGTTATATTTATGTGTAACTTACCATATTTACAAAAGCATGTATACAAGGAGAAGATGGTTAAGCAGCGAGGTCCTTTGCTGTGCACTCTTATTCTGAACTGCTGCTGCTGACTTTGAAAATGTCACCATTAGTGTGCTTGCAGTCAACAGGATTTATTGTTAATTAGTCAACATTGATTATTGGAGGTAACAGTGAAGTGAGCTATGTGACAGTATAGTTTAATTACTATGAGCATGCTAAGGCAATGTTTGGATGTTTTCCTAATAAATCGTTATTTTTTATTAACAAAATTAAGCATGTTTATTTTCTTTTTGTGAGTAACATTAGTCTGCCACTATTGAAGTTGATTAGAGTGGAAAAACTTGGCATTGCAAATGATTTTCTTAAATGTCCACCCAAATAGCTTAGATTTCTGGGGTAGTGCTTACACAGTTGTAAAATGTGCTGAGTATCCCTTGCATTTGCATTTCTGAATGACTTTTTGGTATAAATATCCATGCACATTATTAATTTATTTCATTAATTAAGGAGGCCTATTTTCCACAATGTTACGTTGCTGTTTCACTTTGTAGAGATCAGTCTAGTGTCTAGAAGGTAATCTGGAGTAAACCTTTGGTGTATATCTCCTTAGTGTAAACTTGAGGCCTGGAGGTTCCCTCTGTTCCATTTTGCTTTCTTGGGGTGTTTTGATTGGGGATCTGAATACAAAAGTACTAAAGCTTGGTGGTTTAAGGGACCTATTGTGCATTGTCCCTAACAGATGTTCTAAAATAACATCAGCGTGCATATGAATGTAACTTGCAATCAGTCTTCTGTTATTCACTTCAGTTGAAATTGGATTAGAAATTTATGTTGAAGTAACAGCAAAGGCATTGTTAGGAGAATGACAGTCTCACAGGTGAATGTTGTACATATTAAGTGATGCAAAATGCTGTTACCAGTTGATGGTAGGTCCCATCAGTCTTTTTAATAAGAATAATTTTCTTATGAGTAAGGACTTTTAAGTCAATGGAACGAAACAGCTGATCTAAGGATAGTTTTTATGAATATATGTATCTTGTATCCATTCTATGAAGAATGGATACAAGACTTTTTATTAGCTATGTTAAACTGACTGTAAAGGCTTTAATGCCATGGTTGTATTTGTTTTTGTGCATGTGTACATGATTCAGGCTGCTGGGATTGGATTACTGTATCTTAGAAGGAAAAACACTTTTTGTAATTAAAAAAAAACAAACAAACTAATTTGTGTTCCTTAGCATTTCAAGAGCAACCAAATTCTGAAAATAGCCTTTGTCATACAAAGTCAAGAAGCATAAATAGATGTGGTCATATTATGACATCACAGTTCTACAAAGAGCTGTAATTGTCATTATAATAAATATGTGCAGATGTGTTGGTAGCCCTGTATAATTGCTCAGTGTGCATCCAGAACAAAGGATCTTATGGTCCTATCTTGTCCTGCTACTATCAAAAGTAGTTTCAATTAGAGCTCTCTTGGTTACTTGAGTTGGAATGTGAGTTTGACTGTCACAAAATTTGAATAGCAGGCTGTTGACCCTTCCCCATCCTAGTGTGCGTGTTTTCATGTGCTAAACAAAGCACAGTAAACATTCAGTGAATGCCTAAGGTTTGTGTCTTTGCTATGCAATGCTTTAATTTAATGAGATGGGGGAATTGCCAAGTGAATTCTAACCTGTGCTCACTGGAATCTGCAATTTAATGTGACCTGGGTGGTTTTGTACCTGTAGACCTTTTGTCTTCCTTAGACCTGCCTTCACATTAAGCTTTGGAAAACATATTTTGGTGTGCAGGGATCCAGTCGAGCAAAGGCAAAAGGAAGCAGTTCATAAATAATAATAAATGTTTCTGAAATCACAATGCATCCAGACAACAAAAGCTGTAAGCTGAAGGACTAGGCTGGCCTGTAAAATTTCTGTGTAAAAACACCTTTTTTGTTCTTGGTAAGTTAGAAAGCTTTTATTGAGTGCTTTGAAAGAAGGAAGAAAGATTTAGAGTCATTTTGTACATGGTTTCCTGGAGCTCAGGGATTGAAAAGTGGAAGCTGAGCATTTAAGGACTTAAGGAGTCTCCATGCTGTGCTGTGGAAAAGCAGAGGCTTGGCTCTTTGCTTCTGAGCATCAATGAACAAGCTTCCATGTGGCTTCTAAAGGAAATGCACTGTGTCAATAAGGCCCAAGTGCTCCACTGCTTATTAAAATGGGAGATGTTTTCATTTTTGGTTTTATCTGTGATATTCAGCAGTTAATGTTTCTTAAGCAAGTTATCAGATCTAAATATTTCAGAAAAGTTAAAAAGCGAGAGAAATGTCTAAAGCAGGATGTAAGTTGTGTGTTCTTCTACGTGGTCCCAATCCCATATATCACTGGATGAGTTTCAATGAGACCACTGGGTCATACCGGCAGCTCACCACTTCTAGGGCAACATCATCTGAACTTCCTCCTTTTTTCCCCTTCTCATGTGATTCTGGCCTTTGTGCCCATTCATACAGCCCTTAGTAACACAGCCGCTGGTAAGCCAGCTTTACTCACTGAGCAACCAACAAAATAATTTCCTTTTTTTCTTTCCTGCCAGTTGGGTGAACTGAGCTGACTCAGCAGCAGCTTAGACAATGAAAGAAGGAAGTGGGATGAGGTGACGGGAAGGGCAGCACGGGACCACCTCTTTCACTGCTACTGAGCTTTTAGGTTGGCTCAGTGACCCTGTGAGGCCTCACACTTGGGCTTTAGTTACAAAGGTGCTGGTTAGCCTAAGTCGTTAGCCAAATTCCGAGTTAGATCACTTGGGACAAACTGGTAAAATAAAGTCACTGTTGGAGGTTTGCTGACATCTCGTGAGGTTTCTTACGTCTTTCATTTTCTGTGGTCTTTACACCAGCACTTCTAGTCTCCATTTACCTGTCTCCCTTTTACACCTTATAAACTGTTCACATATTTTTTCAGTCTCTTCTGTTTATATCTGCTTTTGTTCTCAGACACTGAAAAATTCATTAAAACTGAATTTCTCCTGCAATCCTGGCAAGTGTTAACCAGTGGTAAGGTTGATGTTAGAGCTGAGCTGAATTAACACTGAGCTGCTTCAGAAAGGGTCACCCCTTCCCTGACAGTGTCTTCATTCTTCTTCACTTGTGTCAGCTTCAGTGTTTGATACTGTGTGATGAGCTGGTTTGGGGAGCTAAGCGACAGAAAATTAATGCTAGTTTTAATATAGTCTAATGCTGTGAACCAGCCCCCAATAGGGTAAACATACACCAGCCTTGGTCTGTGGAAGGAGAACCACGAACACACAGACAAGAGGTAGTTCACAGGATTTCCAGAAGAGGAGAAGCAAGACTGTCTTTTTCAGTAGTTCTCTATTAGGTTATTATGGCTGTAACACCATACCACATCCTGAAGCAGATACCTGGCTTATTCACTTAAAATTGAGTGCATGATGATGATCTGTCAAAGCTGCTTTGTTCCTGAGATGCTTCGATAGACAGACTCCAGACCTTATAGCTTCCTTCTTTCGTCATTAACAGTTCTAATATACTTTCTATTAACAAGAGCTTGTATTAGCAGTATTTTGTAATTTTTTTTCATTTGTAAATGAAAAAAATTGTAATTTTTTTTTCATTTGCTGCAAACATTTTTACATTAAGTTTGGCATAAGTGTATAAATACAGCAACTATGCCAGGATACCCTATAAAATCAAGCCAAAACCACAACCATCACCTCCAAACAGTCCATGATTCTTCATAATATGAATCAGTTGTATTTCTATTTGCCCTGCATTTTTGGTTCACAAGGGCCAGAATTCACAGCTTCTCTCGGCATTGTTGTTTATCTCATTTCTCTATAAAGGTGAATCTTAATTTTTGTTACCAGAATTGTCCAGACCAAAGGCAAAAGCTTCCTTTTCCAAATTGTTGTTTGTTCAGTTTGCAGGCTTCTGGAAGGGAGCTTGATGATACTTTATTTCTTCATTGATACTTATTAAGTTAGTTCTTTTTGCAAGGAAGAAGAAAGAGCTCTAGTCTTAAGAGAGTTTATATTTCTCAACAGTGGTAGGAGTTTCTGCTTAGTACGTGCCTGCTCGTTTTGCCAGGATTGGCTGTTTTCTAATCCCTTGCTATTTAAGATACTATTTTGTGGCATTATACCATAAATGTCACATCCCTTTGTGTTTTATGACTGTCTGGGAAAAATGAGGCCTGGTTTATTCAGAACTTACATAAATCCTCTAGTACTTCTCTTGGTTTGTTAGACTTGTTTCACATTTAGCACTGTAGTGATGTTTTTCTCAACTAGCCTTTTCTGTCCACTTCTGCTTTATAAATATACTAGGTAGTTACTTGGTAGTTACTTGGCTCCACAATTTGAACAAGGTATTTATTGAGCAATCAGAGCTTTCAGCCTACCAAAAACATCTGAAGACAGAAATAGAGAGGAGAGGCGAGTAAGTTAAAATACAGTCTCTATTAAGAAGTATATGTGTATGCACCTGCATATGAGTGTGTGTGTTTGCATGTGTGAGTTTGTATGTGTGCATTTATCTGCATCCATCAAACACATACATATATTTAAATATTATTTCACAGCTAGAAACTGAGCTTTCTGTCAGTAGAATTTGTTGATTCCTACTGTGTGAGCATAGAAGAGAATTAATGTGTATGCATGGAATTCATTTTCCAAAGACATGTCATGATTTATTTTTTTATTTTATTTTTCCTGAAGCATTAGGGTGCAAAAGTACCCTGGGATTATACTTTATAGAAGGCTCTGTAACTGTATTTTTCTTTATGGTATTATTTGCTCACGTTTTATGGTAGGTACCCATTAAATGAAGTAAAGTGTTTATCAGACAATAAGGACTCATTCAGAAGCAAAATGTAAAAATCAGCACTATTGAAATACAGTGGCTACTTATTTTGGAAATACCAGTGTATTCCACTGAATAAATTGCCAACTCATTTAGATATTGGAGGTATTTAGTTCTTGGTATTCTTAGCAGTCTCTCTAAATCAAAGTGTTTCTGAAGTCTTATACTAAGTAAGTTCAGCAACTTCACCTTGAATAGCCCCACTGGAATTTGAAACAGATTTATGGCAGAAACATGTGGTCCAAACATCTGTTACACAAAACCATTAAAAAACCCGAAAGTCTGGTGAACTCAGAAATCTGTTGTGCCTGTTGTTTTCATTTCTTTTTTTTTTCTAAATGGAGATAATCCTAAATACATCCTTCAAGGAAAACCTCCCATGTAGGTCTTTAACATAAAGCCATAGTTAAAATAAACTGGTGTGTTTGAACAGATGTGCCTTTTTAACATAGAGCTTAAGGACTTCAAATTTATAGCTTGCCTTTCCTGTGCAATTACAAATAGTTTGATATTGTACGTCAATGGAAGCATAAAAGTCATAGAAAACAAAACAGGGCTTGGATGAGGATCAGAGGGTGAGAGTCAGTCGGCATGAGAGCATCTGTCATGTGTTATGATCTTGGATTTGATTAGAAATTTAAAATTCTGACATTATGGCAGTGTAATCTCTCCAGTTACGAAAGGCCCTTTTGTTTCCTGACAATCACTCCATTTTCATTACCCAGAGTTTTGGGACAAGGAGGTTCCCGGCTGCCCAGAGCTGCAGGGCTCACTGGTCCCGCTGCTGTTTTCCAGCACTGGTGTTTGGGACGCTCGATGCTGAACTCCTGTCCTCATTAACCTCTCAGGGAAATAAAGGGAAAGGGTTCGGCTTAGTAAAGAAAAGTATAAGCAAATTTTAGAAGGCTGCCTAAATCTTAATGCTTGAAAAATGGTTTGTGTGAATGGTTTTACTGTTCTGAACTGCTATAAGGCAGCGTCAACTCTGAGTTGAAAAATAAGTGGTCTGGAATGGAAAATACATGGAGTAAAGCAGTAAAAATAAAAGTGGGAGGGTGTGAATATTTCATGCGCCATAATTAATGGATGGGGGATGGTAGTGGGCACTAAAGTCAGGTGTCATTGTGACAGATGTAAATACGAAAACTAATGCTGAGTAGAAGAGTCCTGGAAGAAAATATCCTTGTTTTGAAAAAAATGCAATTGAGTTGGTACTGTTCTGTGTAACAGTGGATAAATATAAGCTTTTTGGTCTGACTGCACAATTTATCGTAATAATGCTGCAAGTTCAATGGGAGCTCACCTCATACTTGAATTTATTTAAGAGCTTTAAGGTTTCATTACAATATTCCTTTTTCTTTTCTTTTTCCCTTCTAAATAAGAATTTCTCTGGGGCTAGCTGCAAATGCCAATTAAATCGTGAGTTTTAATAAAGTATTCAGAGAGCTTTTTTCCAAGTAAACAGCATTTTATTAATTGTTTTCCATTTTTTTCTTCTGCCTCTCATTTCAGAACGGTTTGATCACCACTGTCCCTGGGTAGGCAACTGTGTGGGGAAAAGAAACTACAGATTTTTTTATATGTTTATTTTATCTCTGTCCTTTCTGACAGTCTTTATATTTGCATTCGTTATCACCCACGTCATCCTTCGTAAGTATGCTGGTGAAATCAGATTACGTATGTAGCCATTTACTTGAGTTTTTTACTTTTAAGTTAATCTTTTGATCATTCAGGGTTTGTTTATTTATTTATTTATTTGCCTTTTCTCTGAAGCTTCACAACCCCCAGTGACTCCCACTCTGGTCTGTAGCAGACCCTGGTCATGGTAGTCATTGATCTAGCATTAACTTTACCTTAATAGAGTGTTAATTTTCTGATCTTTTTTGTCCTTTTATAGACAGTTTATTGGAAAAGCAGCACATTTTCCCAAGGAACTTTTTATTTTTTTAAGATTAAGTATAGATCAGTTGTCATCCAAACAAAAAGATAAACTATTAGAAACTAGTTTTGACCTATTTTATACTTTTTTGTTCATTGTTCAGTTTTACATCTTTCTCTACCCTATTTTTAACATGTTACTTTCATTTGCATGACATTCTGAGAATGACCAATTTATAATGGAGTGAATCAGATAAGCTATAGGTAGATTAATATTCATGAGTTTGAGATTGATCTTTATTTGTATTCTGAATTTGGTTTAAAGAAGATATTTCCCAGACTTTTGGGTGTTCATTTTTGTTATTTTGGTTTTTGTTGTTTTAACACGTAACAAATTGTGTTAGCTCCTGTATGATGACGATCTGATTTGTGGTAATAGGTTATGAATGGTCATAAAAAGAAGTCCTTTTGTATATAGTAGGGGGTTTTAATCCATTTTTATTAGGACACATCAAAATATTTCACTAATTATATAGGATACTGCCTTGAACAGTATTTCTTCAGTCATTTTGGAAATGTGATCTTTTCATTTCTTTATATTCTTTGTTACAATGGAAACCTGATACAAATAATAGTTCTAGTTTATAACACATTTATAGAGCTAACTTGATAATGGCAATATTTAGAGAATGCTGAATATTTAGAGAATACTGAAAAATATGCCAGATTATGTGTAATGTCCTAAATAACTTATGCTGTGAAGGGATGAAAGTTTATATTTGAAAAACACAACTACTACTCTTGTTTGTGCCTCACAAAAGAAGGACAAAAGTACACAAAAAGTGGCTGTCACACAGTTCAGAAATGTAGCACTAGAGCTAGGGGCAGTGATTTTGGGGAGTCTGGATCAGCAAGTTGTTCTCGCTGCCAGATAAGGCCTTTCTAATGTTAGTTTAAAGAGAAGACAAAAAACTACCCTATTGTTTAAAAGGGAAAAGTAATTACTGGAAAGAGAACACTTTCCATTAATAATCAAAATTTATTTGGGCATACATGTGTTTGCATACCTTTTACAGTTAAGGCATCAGCATGTTTTTTATTACCTTACTTTGCTAAAATTCAGCAGTTGAAAACAATTGGTCTGACGATATAAAGCTACTTTTGAAGCTAACCTACCTTTATTTCACAAAAACTACAATTTTTTTTTGCAGTTTTCAGCATAAGAATTAGCAATATTATGCCAATATCTCATATTTTGTATGTCATGTTGATTTATCTAGTGGATTTTTACTTCACAGCATCCATATCTAATTTTAAGTGTGAATTAGACAAAGATCAGAGAGATTAATTTTGCCTCTGTGGCTGAGAAGAACTTTAGCTTTGTATAGTTGTTAGAGGTAATATACAGTAAATGTTAAATGCAAACATGTCTATCAGTTGTAAAACATTCGTACTATGGAGGTTTATCTACCTTGGATGAGACAGAAAAAAGGCCCTAATTCTAAAGACTGTATGGTCCTCAAAGGCAATGGGAGCAGGTATAAACTGTGAGTAGTTTCTTGATGTTTACTACAGCTGAGCTTCAAGTTCAGCATTCAAATTTATCTACTATATTCTTGACTGTGTCAAAAAAGTATTCAGCACGTATTGGGCAGAATGCCTTTGGAGAATATCCTTTTGAGAAGGGACTGAGGGATGTTTCCAAGCAACTTGAAGGCATTTGTGTGTGTGTTGTTTTTTTTTTAATCTTTCATAGTTCATCCTAATAGAGAAGTTCCTTCTCTGACCTTGTTGATTACATAGGAAACCTATTTTATTTTAAATATCTCTTGATATAGACAAGTTGTTGAAATCTGTTTATTTTTTTTATAAGTCTTCCATGCTGCCACTTTAATAATTTTTTTTTGTAAACCCATGTGGTAATGAGATATGAGATGCAGCAAACTTATTATTTTCTGTGGCCTTATTTTCAAGACATCCCTTGGATATTTGCCCTTTCCAGGATTAACAATCTTTGCACATAGTGTTATTAAAGATAATAGATAGACTTTGTAAGTCAGCTAATTGAAAGGTATTTACTTGCAAGAGATTTTCTTCCATCTCCCCAAGCTTAAAACATTTTCAATGCTAGTATGTCTTCAGTTTTTCATCTTTGTTTGAGGTATCAGTACTTCAGCTCTATGTTGGGGTGAGGGAACTTCCCCTTCTGATACACTGGGAACTGCTTGTAAGAGTGTGACCAGCAGTAGGGAATAGAGATCACAATTACCTGCTGCCATTGCCATTAAGGATCCTAAAAACAGTAAGAAGATAGGGGAAAGTTCCACTAATCTTGTGCCATGAGGCTAAGACCAAGTTATGAGAGTCTGAAAAGACTCAAAATACAAGGTAAGTAACGTTCCCTTTTTAATGATAAATAGTAAAATTGACTGCACAGGTCAGATATCAGGATATACACACTTTTCTCTTTTGTTTGAAAGGCATCTTGATTAATCAGGATTCTTCTCTCCCCAGACAAACCTTCAGATGGATTTAGCTAAGGGGAAATGCTTTCAACTTGATGCATTTATATAATTTTAATTGCATAGTAAAATGCAACAAGTATGTGTCTTAGGTGACACTGAGTCAATTTCTACAAATTCACTTGCTGCATATATATATTAGCCAGCAGTCAAATTGCCCTTTTTGATAAATATCTCATGGTTGTGGAACTGAACTCTCCATCTCCAGATCATTGGAGCATGCTCTTCTGGAGTTCTTTTCAGCTGGTAGATATCTTTTATTTTCCAGAGGCAATTAGCACCTACTAAAGGGGGGGAGGGAATAAAAGAAACTTCTACACAGGTGCAGTGGGAGCAGAATTATAGTCTGGAGAATTTGTGCTGTTCCCAGAATAAAGGAGCAAAAACTGAGAATCTGGGTTTTTGGTGCAAATTTTCCAAGTCAAGAGGCTGCTTTTGAAAACTGGTATTCCAAAATAAAAGAAATAGCTTACATTTTTTTGTTTCCATATTAAGTCTAAAAAGATCAAGGATAATCAGAAGTCTTGTTCAAAGGAAAGTATGTGTGCATCAAATTGGTACTACTGAGAAAATATTCTGCAGGTGTTAGACCTGATAACATGCACAAGTTGTTTTTTTTTTTTTCTGATTTGTTGCTGCTGAATAACATAATCTCAGATTCACATTAGTAAACTCTATACTACGATTATTCAGTTGCTCTTCAAATACTGTGTATGCACTATGGTGAAAACAGCCTGTAGTCCAATTTCTTACCGAGTTGGTAATTTGGGTTCTGTTCCTACAGGTTCTCAACAAACAGGGTTCCTCAATGCCCTCAAGGACAGTCCTGCAAGATATCCTTTCATTGAAACACCTTTTAGATCTTATTGTAATGTAATATCTGAGATGTGTTTTTGTTTTGTTGTTGCTGTTGGATATGTACATTTGGGATTTTATCAATTAATGATTTCATCACTTCTTGCACAACAGGATTTCTCACCACATGTTAGAAGTAGGAAAGCGACTAGTCTGGGTTTTTCTTATTCATCGTCTTTTGTAAGCAGTACCCATAACAAAGGTCTGTAGTTTTCGTGTGTGAGGGAAATACATTCCAGCATTTGTGGTGGAATTCATTAATATATTTCACATTATGTCCATTCTATGGTTTCATTTGAATTATTAAAAGATTCTTCTGCTCTTACAGTAAAAAATATCTGAGATGGCTGATTCTTATCAGAATAGAAAAAGTAGATTGTGAAATAACTGTGTCTGAAGAGTTCAGTTACTAGAAGTATTTTTACATTGATTTACTGTTTTTAGGGAAGTCACTTTCAAGCGTTAACTTCTGTTAAGTTACATAGAAGTAAGCACAAGCATACTGGGGCACTACTATTCTCTAAATGCCCAGTGTTCTATTTATCATTTCATGGGAGCTTTTTGTATATTTTCCACTGAGTGAGAATGGAAAAGGATCTTCCTGACCACCCTACCTGAAAGCAGCTAACATAACAGAAAAATGGGAAGCTGACAAATTCTCCTTAATTTCTTCCTTACATTTCTGTACAGACTGTAACCTTCACACTTACGGATATGTTTTGAATGGTTTATGTCAGAATAGGCAGTTTGCACCTCTCACAAAGCTATTGTAAAAATAATTCTTTTCTGTACTTCTGCCAAGAAAACATCTTCTGGACGCTGCGCATCATAAACTTTTCTCTTTTTGACAGTAGGTGGAAAGAAACTCCCTTCCTGTTTGTTCAGTCATTTGTAGCTGTATATAAAGGTGAACCACACTTTCCAGGTAGATTTTCCAAGTGTCAAATTCTACAAATTCTATAGATACGATTTTCTTTAATGTGTGTTCGTTAGGTAGAGCCAATGAGCTGCGAACTTCCTTTTTAGCTAAACCAGTGTTTAAATTTTCTCAGTGTGCAAATAATTTTACAAACCACAAACAAACCATTCTAAGTAGTACAACAGTAGCTTCCAAATAAAACTGTTACAATTACTTCTTACAAAAGATTATTCTTTCAGATGTTGTTCAAACAAGAATAGCTTTCAATTGTCCTTAAATCAAAAGGTAATTGACTACGCATTTGAGAACCCTTGTACAGGAACAATAGGCTGCTTGTTCATAATTTGCATTGGGATGTGCCAATTTGACAGGCTCTGTAGTGAATCTTGTTGATAGTGACACGTTGGACAATTTAATAGTTTGGTTACAATTCAGAGCAGTAAAAAATTAAATTGTCTGAATGGTATTGGGAATGTTGCATCAGTTCATTCAGACACGGAGAACGTTGAATGTGTGTATTGCTAAAAAGCCTGTGCAAGATACCATATTATGCTAAAAAGCTATGCTTTATATTGAGAATATTATTTTTTTTTTGTATTGCATTTTTATTTAACAGACTTAGTCATGCTAAGCTAACATAAAACCACCTGCTCTAGAGATCATAGAATCATAAAATATCCCAAGTTGGAAGGGACCCATAAGGATCACCAACTCCTCGCACTGCACAGGTCTGCCCAAAAGTTTAGACATTGTGACTAAGTGCATCTTCCAGTTCCTCAAATTTAGATCCAAAAAGAAGTCTGATAAATTCCCTTCTCTGTCAGTAGGAGACTAACTTTTGTAATTTGACCCTCTGGAGTGTAATCCTGGCACAAAATATGTTGTTACTGGTGTGCTCATTCTTCTGATGAGGCTGCAGAGAGCATCTCTCCCTCTCAGCTTCCTCTTCTGACCAAGTGATTCATCCTCTTGGTCTTGGTGTGTAGATTCTACTGAGCAGTCCTTACAAATTCTACCCTCTCGAAGCCCAATTAGTTGGACTTGTATTGTGTCCAATTTTGGGGGGCTTTTTTACACTTTCTGAACTGCCTGCTAACAGCAATCTGCTTCCTTAGCCTTTCTCAGCTATTCTCCTTGCTTTAAGCTATGGCAGTTGCACAGCTAACTGAGAGTAATTTGCTAGCTTGTGTTGGTTTGACTCTCCACATGGTTTGAGGAGGAGATGACAGAGTAGTCAGAACATGCTGCTCAGCAGTGCACTTTGGTCATTTGGCTGCTGTTGAAACAGATTGGGTCATAAAGCAAACAGCTCTTTTCTGTTTTTTAAACCACTTTAAAATTATACAGGCAATTCATGTATTTCCCAATTCATTAGGTCAGAGCAGACATTCAGTACAAGACTCTTCACTGTTAACTAGTATTAGGATATTTTATTGCAATTATGTCCATCCATGTATTTTCCAGCCTGTGTCTCTGTATAATGGTGAGGATCTGTCATATTTCTCTTCTGTTGATAGCTTCAGTGGTAAGAATGTTATTTGTATCTTTTAAGGCTGTGTCCTTGTTCTGGAATACTTTGAATTACTGTTGTCTTGGAAACTGGCTTCTTTAAAGGTTAGCATACAGTTAGTGTACAGATTATTTTTATCTTATTCTTTTCCCATTGTCTTGTTCTAACTGATTTATTCCATCAATTTTTCTAGCAACCGAAACCTTTTCTGCTTTTGATTCATGCTCCCTAAAAAAGTTCACTATTTAAGGGTTGCAGAAAATAGCATTCTAGAAGCAAATGTATTCTGTGTTCATGTCTATTGTAGATAAATGAAACTAAATAAAAATAAAAAATAATAATGATAAAAAAAAAGCAAGAAGGAAACAGTCTATAAAACCTTCCATAGAAATTTGCTCTTTTTGCCTGAGTATATGAAGTTTAGAAGCTACTTTGTTATCTTACTGTTAAGATGATGACTCCTTTAGAGTTAAAGGAATTATATAAACTGTAGTAAGTATGCAACACTGGGTGCTGACTGACTTTCTTAGTATAACAATCTATTAAAATGTAGTTACTTCTTTGTGGCATTCAGGTTATGCAGTTTATAAGGAGTGAAAACAGAAGCAGTTTAAAAGCAAATAAAAGGAGTAACAGATGCAAGATGAAAAACAGACAATCTAATAGCATAGCTTGTTTTTTCTTTTTAACTTTTATACTAAATTTAGGAAGGTAATTCTGTGCTTTTCATTTGCATTGTTCCCACTGGGAGAAATTAGGAAAGGTAAAGGTTACTCTTGCATTGAAAAAACGTTCAGTTCATGGAGTTTAAACCAAACCAGGGTTGAAGCAGCTTAGTGATTCACTGATGACATATAATTAGCCAGTGATCAATAGTCGGGTTCCCAGTCTATCAGTTCTGGACAAATACTGTACAGTTCTGAGTATTCAAGCCTACCTCAAGTATTTAAGCCTAACCTAACTAAGGCTGAGAGAGTTGGAGTTGTTCATCCTAAAGAAGGAAGGGCTCTGAGAGACCTTATTCCAGCCTTTCAAAAGTTAAATTGGGGCCTACAAGAATGACAGACTTTTTACTAGGGCCTGTAGTAGTAGGACAGGGGGTAGATATTTTAGACTGAAGGGGAGGGTAGGTTGAGAGTAGATACAGGGAAGAAATTCTTCACTCAGAGGGTGGTGAGGCCCTGGCACAGGCTGCCCAGAGAAGCTGTGGATGCCCCATGCCTGGAGGTGTTCAAGGCCAGGCTGGATGGGGCTTTGGGTAACCTGGGCTGGTGGGAGGTATCCCTGCCCACGGCAGGGGGTTATAATTAAATGGTCTTTAAGGTCCCTTCCAACCCAAACCATTCTGTGATTTTGTTTATGCTCACAAGCTTAACAGTTGTCCTGGCTATTTGCCAAGGCTGGGCCATTTGGACACCCCCACAGTTATAGAGTAGAATGTATTCAGTTGTTATACATCCAGGGGGGGTTGAGAGAGCAAGTGAATTTTGTATTTTAGTTGGACTAATGCACTTTGATGCTAGTGTTAGCATCATGTTTTGCATCTTAATCACAGTAACAGAAGAAAGACAGGACAGTTAGATAAATAAAACTGGGACGCAGTTTTCTGACTTCGTATTTTATGAGAACATACGTACCCATATGTACCTATCTTAAAAGAAGTGTGATGACATTTACAGAATGAACGTGTAAGTTTGAATTTCAGCAGTTGAGATCAGAGCCACTCAGTAGTTTGTCCTTTTTCAGTGTGCAGATCCTTAAACATTTGCTGCTGTCAGTGGTGCACAGTGGTCTGTGCACTGAAGCACTGACAATAGGTTTGCTTTTCTGAGTCTGGCTTTTGCTGACCCCTTTGAAGTGCCCTAAAGATCTCGAAACAGCTGGGGACTAGAAGTTGACTACCCTGAACTTTGTGATTGTAACTGCTTGTTATTGGATATAATATCTTTTTTTTTTTTTTTTTTTTTTTTTTGCATTTGCATATATTTCCTTGACTTTCAATTACTGTGTTGGAAGCGGTGGTGTGTTTTTTCTCTGTATGGTCCATTGTAGGCCTCTCAGGTTTTCACACGTATTTGATCAGCTCCAATCAAACAACAAATGAAGATGTAAGTTCATAGTATATTTCTACATACATGTTTCTATATTGTAGTGATGAGAAGATCTCTAATTTTAGTCATATGCAGTTTTTCTCCATAATTCTCAGAGCGCTCCACTCATAGGTGCATAGTTTTGAGAATGCCTGACTAGTAAAGAAGGAAGTAACCCGGTCATGCTTAATTCAAAATATGAGAAGAGCTCTTACGTTCTGTAGTTGTGGCTTGAAGACGTAGTGGTTACACAGTGTGTCCATTATGATGTACACCCCCAGGACCTGTACCTTGAAATAGGAAATGTAGTACAGAAAAGAGAAGATAAAGAAATGAGTATATTTCATATGCTTCAGTTCAGTAGAAAACTACTAAATTTTCAGCATGTTTCTTTACCTGGAGTCCTAAATACCATTTGACTCAAAAATCACTTACTTTAATTTTGAGAATTCAACATTTTCTAAAATTTCATCTTTTATCATATTTTTCGTTTGAAATTCTTTGTCACTCTAAGATCTAAAACCTCTAGTAAGGAGTATGTAATTAATTCAAAGGTCAACTTTCTCATTTCTACAGTTGTCCTATTTTGCACATAGGTTTCTGTTGTTCTAGTGTGAAATTATATTTAACTATGTGTGGAGGCTTGATATGTCTTTCCTTTACTAACAGGTGAGATAGGAAATGGATGAAAGAAGGAAATAAAGCTAGTTAGCTAATGTTAGAAAGCATGTTGGAACTGAGCAAATAATCTAACAAATTACTGTAAATTTAAGATTAGTATAATTTGTTGTACTTTTCTCATAGGTATTTTTTGAATGTAGAAGTAGCATCTTTGGGACTGTCAAATCTGTGGTTTTTTATTATTTTAAGTTCACAGTTACAATTATAAACTTGAAAAAAATACCAGTCAACCAGGAAAAACTTAGCAAGCAGGCAAGGAATGAATTGTACCTCTGTATCAGGTATCCAACCAAGGAGCTCTCAAATTTCTTATGGACTGTTGAAAGTCAGAGTAGGGAACTGTAGCAGTGTAAAATGTCTGAATTTCAAGTAAACTCCTCTGTAACTTCATTTAAGGCACACATTTCCAGCTGAATACCGTAAGGTATATTACCCAGGCTCTCAAGCACCTCACAAACAGAAAAGTAAGATTGTCTAAAAGAAGGCATAGTATGGACTAAAAGGCAGTAATGACTGTAATTACTCCATAATATTTTAGAACCATTTGTGGGCTGTAGGAGCAAATGATGTTGTGTGGTATTGGACAGCTTGAGAAGTTACCCAAGGGTATGGGAAACAAGTGCTCTATTGCTGGCTATAATGGTATGTTGCAGTCAAACCTCTTCTGTAGAACAGGCTGTAATATTTGTAAAATTAAGCTTAGACCATTATGCAAAACATGTTTAGATGCTGAAATTCCTGCTGTGAGTATATTGGTCCTTTGAGATTTTGGGCTGTCTAAATCTATTGAGGTAAAGCCTGTGCTTGCTTGTAAGATTTTAGGTTTCAGCTTTCATAACAGTCCAAAGCTGTTAGGAAAGTGTAATCATGGGTTTTCTCTGGTCTGCCTCTGATGTAAGCAGCATGCTGCTGCTTTGGTAACCCTTAAATTGCCTCTGTCATTTTCCATATTGTATTACATGTGATGCGTCTTGTTCATATCTCTTCAGATTAAAGGATCATGGTCAAATAAAAGAGGTAAAGAAAACTATAATCCATACAGTTATGGCAACATCTTTACTAATTGCTGTGCTGCACTCTGTGGGCCCCTCTCTCCAAGGTAAGAGTATCAAAAATATTGTTAGTGTAAATGAAGACATGATGATTGATACAAAAATATTCTTTCAGACTTCTTGACTTTACTCAACTAAAATAATGTTTTGTTTTACTGTCGGTTAGAAGTGTAAAGTAAATCTGTTCTTCAGTATTAAAGAGACAGTAAACTGTGGTTAGACTAAGTTAGTGATCAGATCCTGTAAAATATGTGGATTTAAGGTTGATGTCTGAAATTAAAATAAACTTCTTCTTTGAACCTTTGCCACTGCAGTTAGTAACTGCTGGCAATAAAAAAAAAAAAAAATGTAATAATTAGATGTTGCATGATGGGCTATTGAAAGTTAATTAGACTTGTATATATCTAACAAATGTGACATGGATCTAACAGAGCGATACATTGGAACCTTGATTCTACAACTAGTTTGATAATTGTTCTTATTGCCTTTTCACTCAGAACTCCTTTATTTAAATGTACAATATTTTTTATTAGTACTACTCTTAACATTTATACACCAAGATGATTTTGGTTCTCTTAAACCAAAGTAATTCCACAGAAAGCTTACCGGTTCTTTTCTGCTGCATATATTTTTCACTTTACAGATCCAAAACATTTGTACAGTCAAGGTTGCATATGTTTTTGTTTTTTGTTTTTTTTTTTCATCTTGAATTAAATATAAGACAGTTAACACTAGAGGAAAAAAACACTGGCATCAGGAAAGACAAAACTTTTTCTTCTTACTTCAGTGCCCAGTGATTAGATAGCTCATCTAATAAGTGTACAGCAGAGGCCTAGTTCCTCTGTAGAAAATGGCTTTCATTTTATAGATTATTTTTGTGATAGTACTCGTCTGTTGAAGCTGGTTTGCTTTGTCTGGAATAATGTAGGTATGAGTCTGTACTATTGAGAAAGAAAGAGGAAATGGCAGAGGCAAAGGTGCTTCACTGGAAGTGGGATTTCTGTCTTTGCTCTTGTGAATACCAGAGATTCTTCCACAGAGCAGCAGGAGGTCAGCAGGAGAGGCTGGCATCTTTTCCTGAGGAGATAGATACCTGAGATATGATTTCCTTGTACTGTGTTAACGCAGTAATCCCTGTAAAGATTAACCCTGCCTCTGCTTCCTGCCTCTGGGGATGGTGTCAGAAGCCAACCCTTTATTCCTGCTTTTTTGCTTTTCATAGAATTATGTGACATAAAAACTCAAGGCCTTGCTTCAAATCCTTTTAACTTCACATGGAGATAGTTATTAAAAGTATATAATGTTTCTTACTATTTGAAATAACTGCTTTGACTGATACAATTACCACACACAATAAACCAGAGTGGCACTGGCTCCTGTGTTTTTACAGAGGTTGTGCATTTTTTTCCTAAATTTCATATGCTAATATAATTTCTTTTAGATGATAAAGTAAACATAGAGTTTCTGCAGGGAGATATTTTGTGACTATAAATTTTTTTTTACTTCAAAACAAAAGTTATAGCCTTACTTTTTTCTTGGTTCTTGCTCCTTCCTGATTTGAAATCTAGCAAAGAATCTAATCTTCCACTTGTGTACGAGATCACTCTGAAATATTTAATCTCAGGTGCATGCCAAATCACTAGATATTCAAGTTGTTTTTTTTTTTTTTTTTTTTTTTTTTCTTAAATAACTGTAAAATAGCTTATTAGTGATTGCAGCTTAAAATGCAAAAGATTCAAGTGCCTTTGAAAATGGATTGCAAATTGAGATAATGATTTAAAATTCCCTCACTTCCTTTAAATATCATGTTTCTCATTAGAAACGCATGCTAGCAAATTCAGAGTGCGTTTTACAAGTTCTCAACAGTAACTTTGAAATCTTAATTTGATTCATAGCTGTCAACATAGGTCTAACTAGTGATCTAATATAATAACACACTTTTTTCAAGCATTTGATTTTGGAAGGAGTGCTTTCCACAAGACAGATTTTAATTTCAGATGGATTTCTAAGTGTTTTGAGTGTACATTAAAAACGTGTTCTGCAGAGCTTCATGACAAGAGCTTAAATTGTTTTTTGAGTGGTGGATACATCATTGGCTTTGGAGAGGAGAAACGCCTTAGATTTTTCTGTACGTCCTGTTCTTATCATTTAAAATTGAGGCTATCTTGACCTAGAGGGGATTTAGAGGTTCCATAAATCAGCAGATAAAACCAATTCTATGCTGACTTTAGCTCTTACAACAGGGATGTCTTAAAATACACCTTATGTTTTAGTAACAGGAAGGATTAAACCTCCAGTTAAAATTTGTTATCCTGGGTTAAAAAGGGATATTCCTTTTTTCTTTTTCTTGGTGTGTGTGTGTTAAAATTTTACAGCATTCTTGATTTCTGAAGCTTGCAGTTTTCCAGATGGAAAGCAACACTGTTCATGACACAGGAAAATAACATTGTCATTTATGAGTTAAAAATGTATGGAACTATAATTGAAATTATATTTAATTAAAACATCTTTGAATTGAAGCATAAACAAAAAAAAAGTTCTGAAAAGTTTTTGTTTTGAGTAGAAGTGATATGAGCTAATCCACACGTAGAACACAGTACTAGTGTCTGTACATTCAGCTTTTTATATAATTATTAAAAGTCAAAACCATAGTAACTCTTACATTTTTCAAACTGAGGGAAAAATTGTATGTGGAATTTTAGCTACATCAGGTCATTCCATTCATTGTTTTTTTTTATAATCTTATGTAGATTCTTACTTCTTTCTACTAATTTCTCCACAAACCCTCTTCTTTTTCTTCAAATTTCTTATGAGTACACCACTTTGATAAGAATAGTGGAGCACTATGAGCAGTGTTAGATAGCTGTCATGAAGCACCTGGCAAGTAAGTTGTCTGAACAAAAGTTCCTCTTTCTTTCTTTCTAAATGTTGTGGTTAATTAGCTGTTAAGAAATCAGTATTTTTGGACTTGAGCTTTGATTTTGAGGTTTAGGAACAGAATAATAATTAAAACAAAAACAAAAACTTTAGAATAGATTCTGAATCAAAATGCACTAATGAGATTTGTAATTTAAAATTTGTTTTCACACCTGTGGTTTAAAATGCATGTTTTCATAGTACCTGCTGGTCAGCTTTTAAATTTTTTGTCCCTGATAAACCTCCAGAGGAGTAGCAGCACATTATAACTATATGGAGAGTAATATTGCAGGGAAGTACTTACCTTGATGATGAGTAGAAATGAAGTCTTACACTTCTTCAGTTGATTAAAAGGGACATTGGAAGTTATTGGTAGTGCGTTAAGGTTTGTTGTGTGCTATTATTTTTTTCTTTAATAGCAGAGTTATTGATCTGAAATATTTCTAATTCTTTTTTTCTTTATTTTGATTATTCCATAGTTTAATTGACAGAAGAGGATTTATACAACCAGATACACCCCAATTAGCAGGACCATCAAATGGCATCACTATGTATGGGGCTACACAATCTCAGAGCAACATGGTAGGAATCATCCCATAGTGTTCGTCAAGATCCCTGTGAATGTTTTCCTTCTCCACTTTCATGTGAACTAATCAAGTAATAACTAACTGGATACAGCTGACACTGGGTAGAATGACTTATTTATTAACAGTAAAGAAAGAAAAACAAGGCTTTTTTAAATGTGTTTCACAAAGTGTAATAGTTAATGCTCATGGATTCTTAAAAAAAGTTTTTCTACACTGCTGATTTGTTGAATATACTGGCATTTTGACTTGTACTGTTGACATGTGCTATGTTTTGAACTGGAATATTCAAGTATTATGGACTTGCTCTGGTTCATCACTTTCCAACTGATTGTTATTTGATGCAGCACTTTTCTCGTACTGTGTTTCCTCCTTCGCTTGTACGCTGCAGGTGTGTGTAGACTAACGTGCTCTAAAAAGCAAAGATGAACAAAAAGGAAGAGAAGTGTATTGAATAAAGAGCAGGAGAACACTGAACTTCCAATGAACAAAACATGGCAACTGTGTTGTAACAACAAAACTTTTAAACATTTCTGAAACCGTGCCAATAGTTTTTACTGCTAGTTTTTGGATTTGTTTTGATGGTAGCAATGGCTATTATAATGGAGGCTAGGATTTCCAGTGCCAAGGAGAATAACTGAAAGAGATCTTTTTCCAAAGGCAAGAATCTTACGTATGTGCCTACTTCTGAATTGTTTTCCACATATCTTTACGTTATCATGGGTTCTAAGATTTTGTCCAAGAAGCCATGAGTTATGTACCCCCTTCCTCTGCCACAAGGAGGAGGCCACAAAGCCTTCTAACATCTTCCCAGACAGATAGTTTTAGTGTTGCTGATAAACTGGTATAAAAATTTTACTCTAGTTGCTAACCTGTTTCTGCTTATTATTTTGAGAATTAAATGGAAGATTAGTTAGTCTCCTTAATGAGAAAATGTATTAGGGACACATTAAGTCTGAATCTTCAGTGAGATGCATTTGTGTAGAACAAGGTAATGCTTTGTGCAAATTTTTCTCAAAAAAGTAACCCTGAAAAGAGAAGGGGAAGTTAAAAGAAGGAAAAGAAAGCAAAACTTAAAAATAGCCTGAGGTCTTCCAGGGTTTATCCAAACTTCCTGACTTTGTCAAGACTAATTATTTATGATCATAAGCCCTCAGTAAGTTCTTAGCATTAAATTATCTTAACATTATAGCAATTAAACTCACATTGTAAGAAGATACTATCATTATGAGATGTTAATGAGCAAATCTTTTTTTCAGTTAGATAGAAGATTGTCTAAATTTGTCTCTAGAAACTGAGAAATCTTTTATGGTATTACTTCGTCAAACAGGCAGCTGTTATGATTTTCGAGGGTAGTACCTGTAAATACGCAAATGCATTTCTTCAGGGATTTTAACTTCTTATATTCTTATATTGGTACTTACGCCAAGAAAGGTTTAGGTTCTTTAACAGTTATTAGAGATGCTTTGAAATGTGCGGCTTTCATTCCTGAAAATGATCTCACAAAAGAAGTTTTAGAAATGTAACAGGCCATGTCTTGTATGGAGGAACTCTTTGAGACAGTGATACCATTTCACCCCAGGGTGTTATTCCTGGTCTCTATGGAAGACCAGTCAGATTCTAGTAGCAGCTGCATATTAGTGTTAAAATTTCTCTTTTGTTGTGTTGCAAACTGTTAAAGACCTGCTTAATATCTCTAGCACTGTTTTCTCTTCCCTATTTAAAATCTTACATTCTTTCCTGAATTGTTTGAAGCATAAGAAATTATAAATGTGTTTCCTGCTGGCAGAAGTGCAGTGGAACATAACTTTGCCTTTTATTTGTTCTTGTTTCACATTTCCCTTTTTCTTTTTTTTCTAAGGTGGATGTTTTTGCTCTTCTCAGTGGACCTTGTACCTATCTTTGTTCTTCTCTTTCCTGTCTCATAAAGCAGCAAACAACAAAACTGATTTCCCTAATCCGCAGTTAAGATCTCGATCTCATCCACATAATGGGACTTTTTTTTGTGTGTAAACAAAATTAATTCACCTTACTGCTAGCTTAGCTTTCATCCATTCTGCTTGGTTACCAGATTTCCTGTTCCAATTTAAATTTAGACAGAATTAATCAAGTAAAACTTCGTCATTCTGTTTAAAACTTTTTCCTATAAAGTGACCTCTATTGCTTTTCCAAGCTTTATGTTACCAGTCTCTCTCATCTTTCTTCCCAGTACACCATCTTAGACTCTTCTTCAGGAGTTTGGGAGCAGTGGTACTAGGAACACCAGCCATTCACTTGCTCTCCTCTGAAAAAAAAAAAAAAAAAGTCTGCTGGAGTTTCTTGAATGAAAGACAGTGGAGTACACTTTAAGGCACAGGAAAAAAAAGGCACACAACATCCCATTTATTTTAGAGAAAGAACCTCTGCAAGCTTCTCTAGAATTCTTTTTGCTGGGAGTTCAGAAGTGAACATCAAAATTTCCTTTGGTGATTGAAAGTTTAAAGCATTGACTGGCTCAAGCCCAAGACTGTAGCGGATGGAGAATGGTAGAGGCAATGTCTTTGTGGAATAAGAGTTTTCCTTTTTACCAGCTGTCCTCGCTGACAAAGGTTATGCAATACACGGAATAAGATTCCATCTTCCCTTCTGGAAGGTTGCATACCTCTTGGAAATAAAGACAGAAGCCTAAACTGAAAAATGTGTTCTTGGAGCTGAGACAGGTAGGCCCCAAAGAACTGGCTGGTTGAAGGAGCTGAGTCTGAAAAAACTGCAGCTCATATTAGTGTGGGTTCAGAAAAGGACAAAGAAAGTTAAATTCCTTAAATTAAGATCATATGTAGGTCAGAGTCTTAGTCCATAAATACTGTTTAAATGGGCAGAGGTTTAGCCATTTATACATCACCAGAGATGATAATGTTATTTTAGCAATTTACTTCTGAGTCCAGGAAGTCATTTATCAGAAATCTGAAGTGTGTTCCAGTACACCTTTATGGCACGTCTCCTAGGATTTTATTCCAGAATGCATTACATCTTATGTCTATATTGACTCTTAATTTCTAGCCGTTATACTAAATCCATATAGTGCGCTAAAATGTCTCTTGCTCTTTGATATTAAAGGTTTTAATGAGCATTTGCTCTCTCACTTGTGTTCTGTTGTTCCTTTCCTTCCCTCTTTCCATCGCTTCCCTCATGTCTTTTACCCACTGAATGGTATCTTTCTAACTAGAATTGTTGTGCCTCATCCAACCAGCCTCTGGTCAATTCTTAAGTCTCTGGAGGTTACTTAGTATTATATTCTGTTCTCATTTATTTTAATATATCTCCTAGCAGATCATCATTTTTGCATTTAATTTCAAAACAAATATCAGTCTACGTTTAAAGTTGCCAGACACTTGTTTTCAGTGCAATAAATTCTCTTATTCAGCATACCATCTGTGAGGCATTATTATTATATTTAAAAGCTTTTATGATAATTTTGCCTTTAAAACTTCAAATATTTCATATAGACACTACTCTATTCTTGCTATTAACTCTGCCACAATCTCAAAAGTCAGGGATTTTCTTATCATCAGGACTTCACAGACCCATTTTGTAATTTTTTTTAGATCTCATTAAAAAAAAAAAAAAAAAAGAGCTTTTTCTCCTGGTATCTTCTTAGTATCTACCTTATTCTACTAAGAGATGAAGCTCTATTTACTTTTTTGAAGGCTGGTACAACATATAATTTTTTTTTCTTGGTATATTTCCAGTGTTTTTGATCTTTTTCCCAACATAATTTTAAATTAATCCAGTAAATTAATTAGCTACCTTCTTAATATCCTTATCCAAATGACAAGCATGGTCACTTAGAGCTAATAATCTGTAGATCTGATGTTTCCAAAGTATTTCCCTATAGCATTTTTATTGCAAGCTCTTCATTAGATTAATTGCCTGAGCATCTCTCCTCTTGTTCTAAAGAGTTGTTTGCTGGGTTTCTGTTTTGTTTTGTTTTGTTTTGTTTTGTTTTGTTTTTGCATGACAGGCAGTATCTCAACCATTATCATAGTTTTCTAATTATGTTGAATTCTTTCTTTCCTTTTTCATTTCAAGGTTTAATTTTCTTTGTATTATGGAAAGGTTCTTATTTCAGCATAAACTCATCAGCTACTGTTACCTGAATCTGACTTTTCTAGTACTTAGCTTTATCTTAAAAGCCTGAGTTGATTCTTGGGTTTTAATACACAGGGTCTTTTCTTTAGTAATGCTATGAAGAAACACAGAATCCATCTCATTCTGAGTAGTTTTTTGTTTGTTTGTTTGTTTGTTTTAAAGAGGAATTGGTTTGGTTTATTTTTACTATGATTTCTCTAGAAGTTCTCTAACGCCTTAAGTGCTAGATTTTACTTCCAACTGCCTTTATATCAGGACAGGTTAATTTCTTTGTTTCAAAGAAATTTACTTGTACTCCTGTGTTCTAGTTATCTTCTTAGTGTTTAGGTAGCTGCTTGTGTGCCAAATTCCCTTATATCCACTTCTCCCTTTCCCGTATGCAAGTTCTTTAGTTAGAGAGTTTGTTTTCTTTCTTACGCATACCACTGTGAATCATAGGAGCCATTATAGTACATGTGCAGCTGTTTCTTACCAGTAAGACATGCAGCAAGTCCTCTCCCAAATGTTCGTATCAGTATTTCTAGAAGTGATCTGGAAAAAAGAATCCAGCTGATGCAGGGAACATTAGCTGACAATCCCAGTGTGCTACTATGATAATACAGAGATCAGCAAGGATTGGAGCCCCACTTTGCTGAGAGTTTTACGGGTGTTTCCTTCAATATTTACTGTTGTACTTGACAAATATGCTTTTTCACTGCCCCAGACAGAATTTAGGGACTTTACCAAGTCAGCATTACTATAGCCAAGGTTGATAGAGGTTTTTCATTAAAGCATTTTATTTCATAGTTAAAACTGGCTAAAGGCACATGCAGTTAATTGTCTTCAATATTTTCCTTTGAATTGCGAAGAAGCAATTCTTTTGATCATGCATATTAGCTGCATTTTTGTTCCCAACACAGAGCAAGATCAGAGCACATGGACTAGGCTGCTTGCAGAAGATGTGCTACCTGGAATGCCCCCAGAGTGTTCTAACCACGCATGGGCTCTCAGTCCATAAAAGCAACCTGTAGCTAGTCTGAAGTAAAATCCCTGAAAGAGAAGTGATTTCATCTTTACATCAGAGCTGTTTCTCTTCATAGTTCCACTCTTATTGCACTGTACTTCTTGCTAGTGAAGCCACTGGCCTGCTGGGCTTGTGGCTTGTTTTTTGCACAGTACCTGATTCTGGGTGTGGAATCCTACAGCCCTTGTGAACAGTTATGCAGCTCCATTCCTCCACTCTTTACCCATCTATAGTATCCAACTAGTATGTTATTTCAGCATCCTTTCTGTTACTGCTCAGCACTGCCAGTCAGTGCTGTGAGATCTCCTCTGATCTTTTTGGTGTTTGTACTTTATTCAGAGATGCTGAGGTAATTCAACTTTTTCTTTTTTTTCTCTATCTTTGAGAACTGTGAAAATTCTTTCATGTTACCAGTGTTAGAAAAATTTTAACAAAGTTAATTTTAAATTCAAAGTAAACAACCTCTGGTTTAGCATTAGAAATGTGAAAAAAAAAATATTGCCATGTTCAAGAGCTTTGTTAATGTGTATGTTTTTTGTAGCTTAGGAAAAAAGCTGACTTGAGAAAAACAAAATTAAAAGTATTGTTTCAGGCAGAATCGTTTGTATTTATTTGTGAAATAAACTTAGAATTTTAGGCTCTGTCTAATTTGCTTTGGTTTGTGCCTTTTAATGCAAAATAGAGATGGCTGAAATTTTCTATGCGTATATATATAATTGAATTTCTGTACTTGTAGAATTTATTAAACTTGTCTTACCTTTGGAATCTGCTGTTCCTCTGAAACAGTGAAAATTGCAAGTGGAAAATAAAATCAGTAGATCTGAAATAAGAAGGTACTGGTGGAATAATTTTTACAGTAGATTTTTAACTATTTAGTTTTCAGAGCTTGGCTTCCTTTTTCTTGTTAACAAGATCGTCTTGTTGACAAATTTCTGCTCGTAGATTTCATTTAGTTCAAAACCAAATATGGAATCCAGGAAAAACCACCATGCCAGCCCTATAAACAAATCTGGTTTCTTTCTTTAGTTTTCTGTTAGCTGTTTAGGCTGCAGAATAGTCTGCTTGTAGCGTATGTGCTCTTTTTATTGTATGTTTTTGAGAGCTTCGTTTAACGCGTCTACCTTTTCTAGTATAAGCCCCAACTCTAATCACCTTTGAAAGCTGATTACAGCCTTTTCTGTTTATATAAGATATTTCATGATGATCACTGTTCATTAAATAAAAAATAGGAAGAAAAAAGAAAAATTGAAATTGTGTATCTGAATAAGAGCAGAGGCTTTAGGGAAGTCACAAAATGAAGAGAGATAGTACCTGAAAAAGTTTTGTAACATTCTGTTTAGTGGAGCTTTATAAGGCTGCTTTATCTTTTCGATGTTGATTCAGTTGAAATGCAGTAGAGTTCAGTAATAATAAAATTAATTCAGACTATACAAAGAATTCAAGTAAATTACCTCCAGCTATTTTAAAGTTATGTATTTGTATGCCTGAACACATTAAGTAATGATTTGCTTTTGAAGATCAGTGCCGAAGCTTCACTAAAGCACTAAGTCAGCTGCTAGAATTGGTGTGTTTTTTTTTCAAGGTACCCTAGTGGTTATGGGCAGTCCTTTGTTATTTAACATGCACTTTAGCTACTGCTTTTTAGAGCAGATGGATTTTGTCTTTTTGAAGTTTGAAAAGTCAGTTAACAGATTTTTAAAATCTGCACAGTAAGGTTAGTTCAAGTGGTATGGTTTAATTTAAATGAGCAGGGATGAATAACAGTATTATTAATCAAGAGTGAGTTATTCACGGTGAATTACTAATTGAAAGCATGACTTTAAAGACTCCTGAACATTTTTCTTCCTTAGGTGCTTATGCAAGGTTTTGGCTTTAAGCCTCTGAGTAATCCCTCTGAAATTTACCCCATCCCTGAAAGTGTTCAAGGCCAGGTTGGATGGAGCTCTGCACAAGCTGATCTAGTGGGTGGCATCTTTGCCCATGGCAGGGGGGTTGGATCTAGATGGTCTTTAAGGTCCCTTCCAACCCAAGCCATTCTGTGATTCTATGAAGTTATATGGACTACTTAAATTGTTTGGCTGAGGCTGTTCATAATTTTGTGGGGGCAAAAAATTCCCTGAAACTTGTATAAACTTAATATATGTAACAGAGTGCATTTGTCTTTCTGAAAGCATAAGTGTTGGAAAATACATAACTGAGTAAGGATCAGACTTCTACCTGTCAGAAAATAATTGGTCTCAGGGTCCTAAACCACTCAGATGTGTTTAAAATACTACCTGTCTACTGTAACCAAGCAGTCAGCTTGCACTCTGTCTGAATATATTGTGTGTGCATCCACCATTAACCTATGGAATTAACTTGTAGAATCAGAGGACCTGAAAATACCAGGGGAACCTTTCATAGTGATGGTTTTCATCATATACAAGAGAAAGCAGAAGTCTTCTATGAGTTTGCATAGTGTATATCACAGTGGCTTATTAAATAACGGGCACTATAGGGAATTGCTGCAGTGTCAGTAGCAGTGGTTACTGATGATTGGTAGTATCTCGAATAGATGTTGGATTTGTAAAGTCTTTTAGGAATACAATATAGATTGAAGAAATCAGTTGTAAAGTAGAGTATCTTTAATGGAATCTTTGAAATAATAGTAAATAGGCATGTCCTACCTCAGGGTATGCTTATTTTTACTGTTTGCTTCCAAATTTTCTTTGCTGCATTGGATTTATAGTTGTATTCAATCACTGTAGTGTTTCTCTTGCACAGCAGAACAGTAGTGTGGCAAATGAATCAAACAGCATTTTAAAAGTCTGCAGATGTTACAACTGATCAGGCTGTGAATTAAATATATATTAAATATAAATATATTAAATATATATTGTCTGGAAGCTCTCAAAAACCATGCCAGTTAGAAAGAAGAACTTAAACTGAATCAGGCAATAGTAAAACCTAATAGCCACCTAGCCAGCTGAAACACCCGCCTGTCTTGTCATCTCAAGGAATGAATGACAACTTTGTATAAACGGTGCTTAGGAATGATGCAGAGCCAAAAGCATTCCTGGTAGTACTCACTGAGCTTAATTGGATTTATATAATGCTGAATTTGGCTTGCTACTGTGAAAGCGCTTGCCAGAAAACTTTTGTTCAGTAGCTTGACTCTTTATATTGTCAAGATTAAATTAGTAAAGAAACAGCCTAAAAATTATGAAAGCTGTTTTCCTATCAAACTAATAAATATGCAGTACTGTCTTATTTCTACACGTCTTCCAGAATAAGAATATAATGTATTAGATTGGAAAATAAAAATTGTGATCACAGAGGCTGTGTTGACACTATATCTGTATAAAACCATCTGCATCAAAGGAATTCTTGTTCTGGAAAACATCTGTAGCACCTTAATTCCTGCATGTGAAAACCAGTAAAACAAGACACATGCCTCGTATTTTTGACCCTGGAGTGATGCTTGAATTTTGCCTTTGGGCCTCTTTGAACTGCCAGCTACTCGAGGATAAAAATGAGTAGAGCAGAAGTGATTCACCTGCCTGCTTCCCTCAGCTAGAGCCGGGGAGGTTTCGAGGTGCCCCACGCAGTGAGTTACATGCTGACTGTTCAGCTAGGCTTTCCAGATTGCTTTGAACAAGACTAAGCAAAATATTCGAATTACAGTACTTATAAAAGTAAGGATTTTGGAGGTAACCAAAATCTCTTATGTGAACACTGTAAACGTTTATTATAATTTATTTTTGATAACAATCCAAAGCACCAGCTTAGTTATGCATGGTTTTTTTTCCTGGGTAGCATGCAATGAGATTTTTGGGTGGCTAACCATGGAATGATACTAATGGCTCTCTCTTTTTCTCTTCACATCCCATTCTTTTCCATGTCTTTTATCCATTCTCCTACTTTTTTTTTTTTACCCTGTTTTCTTTGCCTTATAATTTTGACACCCTTCCATTCTACAGTGTGACCAAGACCAGTGCATTCAGAGCACTAAATTCGTTTTGCAGGCTGCTGCCACCCCTCTTCTACAGAGTGAGCCCAGCATAACTAGTGAAGAGCTACCTTTACCTGGAAAGACTTCTCTCAGTGGGCCTTGTGCAACTCTAACTCTAGGGCAACCAACACCACCATCTTCCATGCCAAATCTCACATCAGATACAGGTTTGACAGACATGATACCTTTAAAAGAGGAACACGAAGGCCATCAGTTTCTTACTCCTGAAGAAGCTCCGTCACCCCCTGGGATGCTGCCAAGTGGAAGTCCTATTACACACAGCCATACAATGCACGTCCTGAGTCTAGCCAGCCAGGATTCATTGCATGAAGACTCAGTACGTGGTCTCGTGAAGCTTAGCTCAGTTTGAACAGCTTTTATGAACATCGCACCACTTCTTGGTGTCTACACAAACCTTTAACAGGAATGACGCTGCAGTACCACTGTAAGACTTCATAACATGGCTATAGTGGAAACTTTATCACATAATGGAGCCTACTAAAAAGACAAGTTATTTTTTCCATTGGAGCTATGGCATTTTTTTGACCAGGTTGTTAATAGCTATGCTTTGATGGTGACTGTATCTTATTTTTAAGCAGAACCAGAAATGGTCAATTATCTTGTTTCCTGCAGTTTGGGTACAGCAAGTTGGAATTCAGCCTGTAGCAAAGACCATGTACAGTACAAAAGAGAGATTCTTGGGTGTAAGTGTCATGCTCTGTGTTCTATGCTCTTGTAATACACACTTGTTAAGGCTTACCACACTTGTGGCCAGAATGATCTGCACTTACATGTTATGCTACTAATATTTGAGGTAGAAAATTACCATTCCATTTGTTAATACAAAATTAAAAATAAAAAAAAAAAGACTGCAGATATGGATTTGCATGCCACGCTACAGTATGTGTTACGGTGGTGTTGGTATTAAGAGAAAGTGCTGCTTTTTTATTTGTGACTTTCAAAGTGCTGTTTCATTTAAAGACAGTGCAACAAACAAATTAATGGACTATATTATTTTTTCAATTTATTAAAGTTTATTTTAAATTTATCAGTGGTGCCTAGAAGATGGAGAGTTACTGATTTGATCATGTTGCATATCATTTAACCTTCTGTTTAAGTGTTTAGAGTGAGGTATTGTGTTGTGCCATACCATAAGATTCTTCCACTCCCTAATGTGATACAATTACCTGTGGACCTCCAATAAAATGACATCCTCTATTTCTTGGACATGTGTACAGTTATCCTTCCAGTTTTTCTGGGGAAAGAGGGGGAGATCATGATTATTGTTGACATAGCTTGTAAAGGGTTTTACTGGGATATGTTTACTTAATGAAACCAAACTTCGGAGGAAAAGCTGGTTATGATGAGTTTTGCTTCACAATCTCTTATATCTTTGTTTGAGATGTGTATTTGTACCCATGACAAGTCTGTATTGGGAAACAGTAGAGTAAGAATTAAAGTCCAAGCAGACACTATGTTCCTTATGTGGCTGAAGGTGAGGAGCTTGTGATTCAAGACAGAGGCAGTGTCATGAAGTACACTTAAATGGTTAACAATATGCCATAGCTGCCTTCTGGTCATCATGCTTCACTTGTATTTGTCCTCTTGTATTTCAAATGCAAATATTGATTTTAGATCATTCTCCTGTAGTTTGTTGTTGTTGTTTGTTTGTTTCTTTGTTTGTTTTAAGTAATGCACAATGAAAAGGTTGAGGAGATTATTTGTTTTGATGATAAACGAAGAGAAGCTTAGTTAAGCTGGGAGAGCTTAATAGCTTTAATGCTGTATTTGCTATGCTTTTCAGGATGTGGGACCTGCATTCTTCTTTCCTCAGGACAAGCCTATTGCAGAATGAACTTTATCTGATGCTTCTGTAGTGTAAAAGTGTTGTCCAGATCAGAAATGTGACAGTTCTTTATTGTTCAGTGATGGCCATTCACTGACACCAACCTAAATATCTGGTTTTATTTCCATTATTGACAATGAGGACAATCAGCCTACAGAGTCAGCCATGCATGCTATTGAAGTATCAGACAAGATATTGTGAAAACCCCTATTCCTCTAAGATTTCACAGGCAATCTGTTTCTATAATTGATAATGCCAGCTTTCACCTTATTCAGTGTGGAATTGTAGCAATGCTTTCTGATTGCATTTGCAGTAATGGGTCCACCAAAGAAGCTATGGCAGAGAAATCAGTCACAGCTATTTTAGCCACCCTCTGTGCACATTTCTGAAGCTGGGACAGTCTCAAGTTCTTTCCACCTGCCCCTTACCTGTAGTAACTGACATGTCCCTGCTGACTGGTCTCCCAATAAGCCTCAAGTATAATTTTTTTATTTCTGTATATGCTATTGTAGATGAGTCATTGATGCTCATCACCTTGATTTCATCTTTCCCTGATTTTTTTCATTTATGATGCCATGAACATCTGCATTAAAGCAGGTAATGGATTGAGTGTTGGAGATACTGGTCTGATAGGCCTGGCTAAAGAATACCTGCTTTGAGTTTGTTGACCAGTACTTGACTGAGTCATCTCAGTGCCTATGGCTGCTTACCTATGGATGCATTGCCCACAATGTAGAAGGACAAGTCAAATATTTTTAATGTGCTATTCTAACTTCCCACTCATAATAGTAATGCTAAGGATCACTGTTTCTAGCAGAATTGTTCCTTTTTAAAGTCTCCCTTAAAATCCCTGAGGGATTTTATGCTTCCAAGAATATGAGCTTTGTGACAACGCTTGTGTGTCATTGCCACCAGGGAGTAGTGCAGAAAGCTGCACATCAGCTCTGAGTACATGATAAAATTAGTGTCTGTTTTAACATGAAACAAGAGGGAGAAAGACAGGATTAGTGTCCTTATACTGCTTTTTATGTGCAACTTGTGATCATGCTTTTTACCATCATTTTTTCAGTCTTCTGCTTTGTTTATAATCGAGATATAAGAACTACCTAACAAAACTGAAACAGATGTGCTACTGAAAACAGATGTGCTAGTTACATATTTGTTCACGTGACCTTTTAGCTTTTAAGATGATAGCCTTATGTTTTTTAACATGCTGCCTTTTTTTTTTTTTTTTTAAAGTTTGGCACTTCAGAATCAATTAAATACTTTTGTCTGTCTACATATGTGTATTGCCCTTACTGTAAGTCTATTTACCTTCTCATCTCAGTGTTTTTTAAATGGTGACATCTCTAACCTCTCTGCCACAACTGCCTTGTGAGGACATCTGCTGGAAGATTTTGGAATTAAGTCTATTAACAACATGGTGTGGTACTTGCAATCTTGGACTGACAGCACGCAGTGATTTAGCAGCAGGTTAACTGAAGAGTTGCCTCCAAAAGGATCTTTGGGCCATTCCCCTCACCTCCAGCTCAGCAGGCATCAGTCGTGGGAGCTCCCATGCTTGGACCTTGTGCATACATCTGGAATGAGTCAGCGGAGTAACCATTCATCACCTACTCGACAGATTTTATTTTAAAATGTTTTATTTTTTGAGCTATGATTAAAAAACATTCACAATATGGATTCAAAATGATAATCCTAGTCAATATTGCACAGGGATTTTTCTGTTGTTTTATTTTCCTTTGTCGATTAGTGCCCTAATATTAAATAGTTGTAATATTCATCTGAATTACAAAAGTAGACTGAATTGGAAGTGTATACTTACAGATAAAGTTGATATTTTCAAAAAAAAAAAAAGTATTTTTCTGAAAAATCTAAAATCTTTCAATGTGTAGGAACCGGTTAATTTATCTGGCAAAAATTGTTTATTCTGATTTGTTGTTTTTTAGATAAGTTTTTCCTTCTAGGTGTTTATATAATACATGTAGAATGAAACAGTGTTTTATGAAATGTTTTTAAAGGTTCTTTAGTTTTGTGATTTCTCAAAGACATTTCTATTTTAAGAGGGAGTTTTATGTTCATATCAGTTCGCCAGTAAAGTAATATATGTCAAACTATTATTGTATTTTTGTATATCAGTGCATCCATTATCAGTTTTTCATCTGTTCATGTTAAATGATGATAGAGGCGGATGTGTTTCTACATAGAGTGGTTACTGGATTCACTGAAAGTAGTTTTCTAAATGGAAGATTAGCTGTTTTGCAGTTTTAACGAACGATCCTACAAGAAGCAAACGGGTCTCATAAACCAAAGACCTACGTGCAGCATATGTTACAAGGAAGATGACCAACGTGGTACTGCAGAGACTTACTTGTTTAAATCTACAGAGTGGGTATGTTAGTTCTTGGTAAGTAAATTACTGTCTAATATTCAAAATAATGGATGAAAGAGCATCTCTGCAGAACTTACAAATCTGAGCTTCTGTTTGTCTTTTAGTTCCCCAAATCAATACAGCTTGAAGAACTCAGCAAAGAATGGAGGGACCTAATCCTTATTCTAGTTCTCTTCTGATGTAAATTATAGGTGGGAACCATCATCGTGATTTTATTGTTCCCCACCTCCTCTTTTTATCAGTGGTACTCTGAACACAAGTGTGGTGTGTGCAGGCTCAGGCCACTCTGTCTCTGTTTTAAATGTCAATAGCTGCCCGAATTATTCTTTTTTTTCTTTTTAGGGACAAACTGAAATAAGGTAGTATACTTCAACATGCTTTCAAATATTTTGAAGCCCCAAATATGAATGGACCGTGATTTAGTTGCATATAGATTTAGTTCATTTATACTGGAACTGTCCTATTTTCCAGGATCCATCTGGGTCAGTGCTCCCTGGCTGTGATTGCTTGTTTGTCCGCAAAGACTTTGCAGTTTGACATCTGGCTGAGCACACTGCCTGGACTTCCAAAAGACTGATGGGATTAAGTGAGCTGTTTAAACCTGTGCAAAGCTCATTTAATTCCAAGATGATGCAGCAATTCAGTTCTGTCCCCAGCAGGCAGCTATCAGGAAACATTCAGCTATGTGACTTGAGTGCTCACCACCAGCAATACAAGGTGGAGAGCAGAACAACTTTTCGGGTGCTACAAAGAGAGAAAATAAGTGTGTTTCTAAGGTAGGTCAATGGGGACAGGAACAAGAAAATGAAAGGAAGACAACCGAGTGAAAGCAGACCAGAGGAGATTAGCCGGTGACATGGAGTAAGAGGGGAATTACCTGTAAGCTGTAGGAGAAGAAGGACAGTGAATAAAACAGCCACGTGGGGAAAAATGAGGACAGCTGTCAATGTTAACTGAACAAAATTATAAAAAGAAATCAAGAGAATTGCTCGCTGCATTCAATTTATTATTTTGTTTGTTGTTGTTGAGAAATTTAAAAGTCATTCTGGAAAGAAAAATGTAAGAGAAATAAGGTCAGACTTCTGAGAGAACTGTAAGAAGATGGTGAGAAAAATTTGAGTGAGTGATCTGCCTGCAAGCTTCTCTCCTCTACTGTAATTTCCTACTTCTGTTTTGAAAATACGTTTGTAAACATAAAGAAGCGTGGTTCCTTTGACGGGATGCTTAAAACATTGATTGTGCTTAAAAATGGGAATCTCGTTAGTGTTTTCCTCACTAGGAATTGTTTTGGCATTCTGTATTTCCATACCAGAAGTGTTATCACAAAATTAATAGTGTGGTGTGGTTTTGTGTTTCTTGGTGATCCCTTTGTTAAATTTGCTCACTTTTGAGTGAGAAAGTGCTTTCCTTTGTGGTAGTATAGTCAGTTGGACCTAAAACCTGGAATTCAGTCAGAATTTCTGTGACTAGTGTGAAAATATGAATTAAGACTGCTAGATAAACTTTATGGTTTACAAACCAAATAGCTCTGTCCCGCAGGTTATGTTTGTTTTGCAGTACATACTGAAGTCAGTTTCACTAGCTAAAAATATAAATGTCAGTACAGTCTCTGCATCTTAGGCCTTGCCCGAGCTGAGAAGCATTGCTTCTTCTGAAAACTAGGGAAAATAGAACTAAGTTTAACCTAAAATAGAACTAAGTTTAACCTCACTTTAGTTTAAATGTCCCCAAAGCTGAAGCTGGTAACAGCTGCTGGAAGTTAACTGTATGAAGTTAAATGTCAGAAATACATAAGGGCATGAAGGAACCAGTCAGCAGCAACTTGCTGTGTGGTCTGTGATGTGAGAAGTCTTGGAGCCTTCCTTGGGATCATCTCAAAAGCACTAAATACTTTATCAAACCAGATACAATTGAGAAAAGGACGTGAATTTAACATGCTCAGAACTATCTCACTTTGCTATTATGCTCCATAGGCTGTCCATAGTAACATACAGGAATCTTACTGCTGTTGGGGAGGCGGGAAAATGAGGTGAAATATTTAGGTTTCATACTGGCAAGGGAATGAGCTTCAAAGAATGGTGTCCAGCCCAGTGGAGGTATAGTTAGAGGAGTGTTTGTTGTGAAGGGTATAAGGGAGTAATTCCTGTTAAGTATGTGTTTGTGAAGCACAAGGGGTTTTGGTGGTCAAGGTGTTAGATTCAGTCCTAGGATCTATTTCCTGAGCGCTTTGCACTGTCAGCAGAGAGAGCAGGAGTGCGCAGTGGGTGCACACGGCTTGTCTCTAGGGAATTTCACTTCTGCTTAAAAAATAACACTGCTTAGAGGTGAGAATATTTATTTGATTCCATGTCCATGTGCAGTTACTGAATGGATCTCACGCTGAGCGACAACTTTGTTGCAATAAGCAGAAAAGCGGTTGTACAATTTCTCATGTTCCCCCCTGCTCGGAGCCTTGTCACGGTGCGGCAGCTGGCTGTGGGTGCTGCTGGTGATGGGAGGGAGGAGCTGCTGGCAGGAACCACAGCTAGGAGAGCTGGGTGGTTGTTCCACCCCCTCCCACCCACCCACCCCAAAATGCTAAGTTTCCCGCTAGGTAGGTCACAGAAAATGAAAAACAAGCTCAGCAGAGCTGACTAACCTCCTCAGTTTCTAGGGTGCAGAAAATACCCAGTGTTTGTGCGCATTTGATTTTCATTCTAGATGGAAAGGAAAAAACAACGTTCTGAAAAGTTTCCACAGCTGCTGAAAGCTTCATCTGAAAAAAAACCTTGTTTGGAACACAAATGGTGTTTAATCTTAAAATAAATAGTGAGTTTAGTTATTTAGTATTGTATTTAATGACCATGTGACTACCCATCTCTATTGAAATAATACTTTTACTATAGTATATTATATAGTAAATATACTATATACTATAATGTACTATACTAATATTTCAGAATCCTACTGTCATTGTGATATTCACAATGTCAGTCTTTTATTATAGCTACCCTTATGGAAGGAAACATGGTAAAATGCTTTTATTCCCTAGCTACATGAGTAGCAGCTCTTTCTAATATTCTTGTCTTACTCTTGAATATATTTTCTCATATCAAAGATTAGAATCCTCCTCCATTCCTACAGAAATATTCTGTAACACACCATACCTATCTTCATTATTTAATAGTCCTAAAACCAGTTTATACAACTAAATTGAAAAAATAAAAACATTTTCATTTTTTAAGTACTTGTGTCACAAACCTTTACTGCACAACAGCAATAAAACTAGTGTCATTGATATAAGACCACCTCCTCCAGATTCCAGGATTTGATACTTGATTTATAATTTATTTGGATTCAGCTGTCAAGACTGATGATTGCATTTTTTCTGACATACATTTTGATATAAGTAAGGAGCACAGTGCTGATTAGAATACATATATAAAAAGTCTTAGATATGCATTTCTCTCAATGACTGTAAGGAAATAACATCAGACTGCATTAGAGAAAATAGAAACATTCCGTAGCTTTTTAGATTTTATCTAATTTTATATGAGTGCTGTCATATTTGTACACACTGATGCTTGTCTGTGGTTACTGGTATTGGTGAGAATGTAAAGAAAGTCAAGTTTAGAGATACTGCAGATGGTTAGTATCGCCTGCACAGGGACAGATGTATTGCGTATGATGAATGATGAAGACTGTGTTGAAGACAAGGGTGACACTCAAGCATACCTGTGACTAATGACTTATTTTTAAGTATGAGTCAGATACCAATTGTTTCTTGCTGATCTGTTGTTTCCTTCTACAGAATTCATATAGTTTAGAGGATAACTCAAAAATAAATGAAATGAAGAGCTTTACAAACCATTCATCAAGGTTATAATTAAGCAGCTTTATATAACTAAGATGACTAAAACGTTTGAGTGCTAACATGCAATAAAGAATGTTCAGTGTATGTAAAATGATGAGTTATTAGTTATTAAGTTGAATCTTACAATTGGCAAGTAATTTGGAAATATAAATATATATGTGTCTTTGCGTGAAATCAGAATTTTGGATATTTCTCTTTAGAGTTCTAAAGTTTAGATAAGATGTGGAATTTCCAATGGAAAAATATATTTTGGTGGACAAAATTTCTGTCCCAGTGCAGGCTTGTATGTATGCTTGCAGGACGCTTATTTATTTTGGTTTTACTTTCTGTGGTAAATGTATTTGCACATGTAAGTGGCAAATAGTGTGCTGGTATATTATTAATCATATGTAGACTACTCTAATTAAATGACTGAACTGTTTTCTGAGTAAGATACAAGGCAAAAAGCAGAGTACTCTTCTCTAGAGTAGAAAGTCTCTTTGCTTTTTTTAGAAAAACAAAGAATTTCAACATTCTGTGTCTTAAGTATTGAATGAAGTATAACACAAATCAGCAATAAAGCAGATTTGGTCCGTCTGGTGCACCCTTTGGTGCTCTGCTGACTTTGCAGAGCCAGACGCTGTCCCGAGACAGTGTCATGATGTAGGTTTGAGGTACTTTTCTGATCTCACAGCTTTAGGCAGAGTTTCTTCTTCTTGAGTTTCAATGGTAAATCTTTTTCTAATAGACAATGTGATCAGTCATAGTTCTGTCCTAAACAAGGAGCAGGAAATTGTTTTCAGTCTTCTCCATCACTTGAGTTGCATAGTTATGTCTGCAATTTGTCATGTGCTTTTGTCTAGGTGGCAGTGACCAATTCCTGGTGTTTCTCTGTCCTGCTTTGTTTTTCTGATTTTATTATAAGGGGATGCTCTACTAGGAAGTTTCTTCTAAGCAACATTTAGCTGTGTTCCTCTTTTGATTTCTAATTACATCTCTCTGTAGGAGGAATCAGCCATAGATGTGGTTTCAGATGTTCAGTTCTTAAGTCAAAGAGTACGTCTGTAGCCTTCAATGGGGCATCACACATCATGTTTTATATTTCAGACAGGACTTTATATGGTTGTTTTTTATTGTCTTCAGCTTGTGTAGGTCCTTATTAGCTTTTTAGTGAACAGAGGAACTTACAGGTATAGCAGGAATGCAGTTACTTATGACCAAGTGAGCAGATAAATTTTTATTTTTTTTTGTAATGCATGAATTTAAAAAGCTTTCCATTTTGTATACATTTCTACAGTTGTATAGGTTTCAAAGATCTGGGAAAAAGCAATATTGTATTATCTCTGACAATGAATTATGTTTTTGAGGGAAGGAGGAAAAAAGCTGCTATACATTTCCGGGCTTTGTAAGTAGTCTTTTTTTTTTTTTTTTTTTTTTTTCTGACCATAGTTACCTTTGTTACTTGCACTTAAATGTCACTTGGCACCACTACTCCAGTCAGTGTTTGTAATTGCTTCCTAAACTGGAAATGCACCTATTTGAAGGCTGAGCTAAGTGATAGAAGAACCTATTGTCTTCTTCTCTTCACATCAAGGCCACATGCAATCAGTTTCTCAAGTGAGGCTTGTATTTTTTATTATCCTCTTGCAACAGCAACCTGACAGTCTCCCACAGCCTTACAACACCACTTACTATAGTGTTGCAGGGGTTATTTTGTTCTGGATGCTGGAGTCTGCATGTGTCCTAGCTGGATTTCACAGGGATCCAGCTAACCCAGCTCTCTGAGAGGCTGCCCTGGGCTCAGCATGTTGGCTGCACCCCCATGCAACAGTTTGGTGTCGTCATTCTCCTGTGGTTTCAAGGTCATTATGAGGATGCACACTCATATGCATACATGCAAGTTCAGCATGACTGCATAACTTGTTTTTTTTCCGTAGAAAACAAGTCTAAACTATCTGTATAATTCTGCTTCATGCTTTGGTTTCCGTTCCATGCAAGTTCACAAAAGCATGACATTTTAGCCACATGCATCTAGTGCTTTCTTTTCTACTCTAAGAAAATATGATATGGCTCAGAGCTGGTCTTGGTGTGCTTCTGTGCCTCCCCAGTCTGTCCAGGTTTCAACTCCAATTATTTCTTGAGCTGACTCTGAAAGTCTGCTGAAAGCTGCAAGACAGTAGATTACTTTCTCTAAGTGGTTTGGTGGACGACCCAACCTATAAATGATTTAGTACCTGTCTTTCCAGAAGGGATAAATTTAGGTTGTGTTCTATAATTCAGAGAATACTTAACACTTGAGTGAACAGGCATATACAAAAAGAAACACGATTCACTCAGTGTTAAAGCAAATCTGTTGCTTGTAGATATTTTTTTCTTTGATCATTTGCTGGATGTTCAATGATATCAGGACTATAGAGTTATGGATCTAGGACTAGAAGGCAGGGGAACAACAAAAGCAGAGCTGTGTTTAATTGTGTGATTATGCTGGAGCATGTAAAACTTACTGGTTAGAAAAAAAAAAAAAAAAAAAAAACTGAGAGTTTTCCCTTTTTTTTTTTTTTTTCTTACAGAATAACTGCTTATTAGACTGCAGTTCTGTTCAGTGACGTGCTAGTTCAGTTGTACAGAAAACACAGTGGTTCTTTTCCTGTGAAATTATATTGAACATAACTGTGCTATGAACATGTGTATGCTTATGACAACATCCTAAGATGCATGGTATTTCCATTTGTTTAAGTAAATGTTTGTTTACTGGCTTATAAATAACAACCACAGTAAACTTTAAGAAGTAATGTTCCCAGGCAGTAATTGTGCCCACTTGCAACAATATGGGAAGTTTCTACTGCAGCTTTTTGCTAGATTGTTCAGTGAAAAAACACTCTGTGAAGAGGGCCCACACAACACTTGTCCATGTCTGCAGTCTCTATCTCTTTGTGACTTTATTCTCCAACTGAGAGTTTCAATGGGAATTCAATATATTTGCCATTCAAAGAAAAATAATTACATTTTCAGGATCTGATCTAGACAGTTATGTAGAAGGCATTTCAGGCAAATGAAAAAAAGAGACCACAGAAAACTCACCTCTACTGTTCATAACCATTTTTACAACAGTAGTGTATTTAAAATGAGCTTTTGTTTTGTAATGTGTTTTGTCCTGCATCAGCAAGCATTACAACCCCAAAAACATGCCTTGACTAAATTGCAATAACAGAAGAACTCGTGAGTTGCTAGCGTATGGTAGCTCTCCAGTGAGTAGGAAAGAGTTTGTAATCATTCATATGTCAAAATAAATAAATAAATACAGAACCCACTAAGGAACCCACTTCGAAGAGATTAGATTTTATCTGCAGCCTTTCTTCTGAAAGTCTTTTTCTTTTGTGCTGCAAAATTGATTAAGAAATTTTAGTTTTGCCCACTGCATGTAACAGGTATTAGAAAATAGCACACTCGGTATTGGACAAGATCTTGTCAACCAGTGAATTAAAGAGACAAGATTTAGGTAAGATTAACGACTAGGAGAAAAAAGAAAAATTGCTTTTCATATGACCTCTCCATTGCCATAAATGCCAAAGTTTGAATCACAGTTGCCTCGGGTTAATTTTTTACGAGAACAATTAAATGAATAGGTTTACACTGATGCCAAGTTAAATTCTTAAAATCTACCATCAGTACTCTGCTGTGGTGAGAGCTGGATGCATGCATGAGCTAGTGAGCAGATTACATTTTGCAGTCCTCTGTAGTTTGTTGTTTTATTGTTGCCCTTGGTAAATTAAGATTTGGAGTTCTGATTTATCTTTTATAATTTACAAGAAAGCAAGAAGCTTTTGTATCTTTTGGGAAATTATCTGGTTGGTTTCCCGCCTCGAACCTCCCATTCTCAAAATGGGGGCCATTTGTTCTTATTTAATCCATGTCTCGGGCTCTGAGAAGAAAAGATATATTTGTACTAGGACGTGAAATGTATTTTTAAGTGTTTTTTGTTGTTCCCCCCCTCTGGTTTCCTTGTGAGGAAAGTAAATTAGAGATATGTAGCCTATTAAAGAAGTTAAACTGTCATTAGTACTGCAGTACGTTATATTTTACAGAAATCAAAAGATTGAGTGAAAGTGTTAAACCTCAAGTTAAATTCAGGAAAAAGTCATAAAGAAGCATTGCTGGAAGGGACCTGGAGAGCATCTACCCTCTCCTCATGTCCCAACACACGCAAATGCCTGTTCTGCAATGCCTGAAAGGATTTTGTATGTACAGTGTGCAATGCCTTCCCAGCCTCTCCAGGCTTACCCCTTGTACTGCTTCAGTAGCCTCACCATTAGACAAACTTCCTCAGTGTGTAAATGGCATCTCCCTCAAGGTAATCCACTCTCGTGACCCCGTATTGTGGCCATTTGGGGTGCACTGGGCAGGCTGCTCTTATCTCTGCATCAGCAGCTGCGTCCTTACCCTGAGGCGAGCACTTCACTGGGCTGCTCAGCGGGGCTCCAGCTCTGCAGCCAGAAGGGTTCAAGGTCCTAGGAAAGCCAGGCACCAGACTCAGCTGAGCCCTCACCAGTGCTGAGTGAAGCAGAGCATCTGTCCACATAGCAGAAACCTATCCTTCCCTTACTCATTTGGGCACTTGCAGTGCCTGTGCTTTAGAGAGGGATACTTTTGTGAGGTAGGATTTTTGTGCCCCGAGAGGGCAAGTCAGGCTCTGGTTCAGCTCGACGCTCAGCAGAAAAGTGTTTCTGCTGAGAAAGGTGGCATCTCAGTGAGCACAGGTGGGAGTGAAGGTCCTCAGAAATCCTGTAAAAATTGCCACAGAAAGACCAGATGTCTGAACCAGCCACTTGGCTGAAGCTGTAGATTACACAGGAAAAAATATATGAAGTAGGAAGCATGAAAGTAAAAAAAAATATAGCAGCCATTGCTGTGGGAATGTGATGCTTCATATACACCCTACCCCTCATGATCTTTCAGGTTGTGCCGCTTCTTGTAACTGAAAAGAAATTAAAGTCTTCTTGTGAATACAGGACAGTAATACTAAAGGTTTTTTAGTTTTGGGGGTTTTGTTTTGTAAATGAGAGACTTCAAGGCACGTTTGCACAGTAATTGTAGCGAGTCTAATCTTGGTGCTCAGTCAGTAGAGCCAGTCATCTGGGGGAAGTGTGCTGTGTAGATCCACTGTTGGTGACTAGCCCGTAGGACTCAGGAAGCTGGATCACTGAGTGTGTGATCTCAGGCAAGTTGTTTATTGTCATTGTGTTTACTGTACCAGATGCTCTGCAGACTGGTTGGGTTCATTCTGGGAACTAACATTGCATTACAAAACAAAGACGCAGTTCCCAGGAAGAAAAGCAATTTAGCTTAATCCTCTCTTTCCTCATACACAAAATGTGGCTTCTCGCTTTCCCCCTGTCCCCTCAGTGAAGAGTTGAGTTTAGTTAAAACCACTTAGTGCAGTGAAAATCATTACCAGCAACTTATAATTTGGGAATTCAGGGGTTCAGGTTTATCATGTTCTGCATTCCCCCAGGTGCTCCAGGGGTAGTGCATGCTGTACTGTGATGTGGTTTAAGTATACACAAAATTATAGAGTCATCGCAGATCAACTATTTTTTACTCAGGCATTTACCATATTTGTTTTGCAAGTGGATATGTACACGCACACCTTTACCTCCAGACATTGCAATAACTCTATGTGTGTGTAGACAAACACGTTTTGACATTAGTAGTCACAGTAGGTCACAGCAAGAAAGTGAGGAAAATTGTTGCCCTACCTGAATTACAGTCAGGCATTAGACTGCCTTCATTCCGGGAGGTTTTATTCTGGTGCCATCCCATCAGGAGACAACATGTGAAAATGTGCACTTCAATACATGTTCATTTTGTTAATGTAAAGTGGCATTATGTTTCTAAAGTGGCAAGTATTCCCTATGGATCACAGCTGAAAGCAAGTCTGTGGTAACCTGGGTCACGATGTGTTAGATGCTATACAGAGATCTAATGGTATCTAAAGCATCAGGAGATAAATTTAACAGTCTAATGGTTTACAAATTCTAGTCCTCAGACCATCTGTAATTCTTGGACTTCATGTCAGTAGACAATAAAAAATGAGCTGTTCTTGTTTGCCATTGCTGCTGCACTGGACTTATATATATGGACACACACACATATTGCGGGCTTCCTTTATTACTGCCTTGATATGAAATATATGGCTGTCACTGCTGTAAAGGGGGTATCAGTCACTTGCAGAAGGGATAGCAGCCATCTTCACAGTCTAGGAACAGAATTGGCAACCTCTGGCTCTGAGGAACTTTTCCAGGTGGTGCTTTTCTGGTATTTTTGACGTTGCCATCTGCCAAGTCACCTGATTTTACGCTCAGCTGAAACCTATTCCTGCCCTTCCCGCACCTGTGGGGACAGATGCAGTTCAGGTTCAGAAGATATTAGTGCAAATCTGCAGTTCTGTTGGCTTCATTATAGATTTATCTTCTAGATTACTGTGAGTTGCACAAGGGTTCAAACGTGCCAAGATGTTGAAATGCTAAATCGCGTCTCTTCCCCCATAGCTGCTTCTCCAAGGCACAGGAGGAGTGCTTTTCTGAGGCATATTGCCACCACCCTCCAGATCTTGAAACAGTTCTTGCAGGGTCCTTGTTGCTTATGTCACATAGGAAAAAAGGTGGATCCTACGCTCTCATCATAGGGCAGATGGTTGTTGTACTCTTGGGGGGAAATTATACAAAAGTGACTTCAGACTCCAGTGCCCCAAGTAGTGAGAGCTGCATGCTCTGCCACTTTGTGAGATGAATGCTGGTGTCCTTTAAACTGCTGCCACCCAGGCTTAGCTGATAATGTCTTCAGAAATTTAGTGCAGCAGAAAAGAGATGGCAGTGTGCAGGGATCCAGGCTTCCTCATCCAAGAGGAATGCAGTGCAAATGCTACGTGGTGCCACTGAAGGTCTAATCTCCAGCATGGAGGCCTTGCAATGACACTAGCCCAGGCCAGTCCTTTTTTAAATAATATATGGGATTGGAAAAGAAGGGGGAATATTCTGGCTTTTCTTACATGGGCCGTGGTCGGAATACATCTCTTTGCTGGCATAGATCAACAGTATTCACTAAGGTCTGGCAAACTTGGCTGTTGAGGGAGCTGGGAAGCAGTGATGAAATGGTATTGTCCTAATGCTAGGACTGTCCTTAACAGATGTGGAATAGGAAAAGGAAGAAAGGCAAACCTACTTACAACTGTTTTCTAGGCAGTCTAGATCTAACTATCTCTAACGCAGAGAGTAAGTTTTCAGGTACCAGTAACTGTGGCTCCTTCCACAACTTCATGGTTAGCCAGAGTTGAACGTGTACCTGTGCTGTAGCTATGCTTGTTACTAGCCTTCTGGACCCTTTCTATTACCTCCTAGGAGGATGCAGACCAGTAGGTTTTGTGATCCATGTTTCTGCATGGTACACAGATCTATATCCTCAAAATAGTCTTATTTCTGCACATCACCTTCTGTCCTTTCAAGCCATGTTTCAAGATTATTCAGATATCTTAATGTTTGCTAAACTACACCTTTCAGGGAAGGCTGTCAATCTATATGTCTATTTCCTGTCCATCCTTAAACGTATTGAAACTCAAATGCTGTTTTTCCAGGTTGTAACTTTCAGTTGTAGCATTGGTCTTTAGTGGAGAGGATTGCATTTTTGTTAGTTTGCTTTGTTTGTTAGATTGTTTTGCTTTTCTTTAAGTGAATCTGTTGTGAAAAGACAGGGAATTGCAAAGAGAGGATGGGCCGTGCCTTCAGCCAGTGGCAGTGCTACATGCCTATGACAGACATTGGGGAATGAGGACCAGCTGTAGCTACTTGGCTTACAGCAATGCTCCAAATGCCCAAATGAACAAGAAAAGATGTTGACAGCTCAGTAAATTTTATTTCATTCTGAAGCATTGACTCTACACAAATTAGCTTACTTTTTTTTTTTTTCTCATCTAGCACAAAGGCTAGGAAACAGCAAACAACTTTTCTAAGTTAAGCTCAATTCAGCAAACTATGGGGTGTAACTACTAGTGTAAAAGTAATAGTTGTTAGGTAGAAAAGTTTTGATGGAGAGGGCAATTTCCTTCCCCTAGTCATCAGCTAGTAGATCAAATCTGCTCAAAATAAACTGAATTTAAATATATATTTCTTCTGAATTAATTCCCTGTCAGCAGATTGTGTGGCATCTGCAGTGTCCTAATAAATCGTTTAGTCTAACTCAATCAGGTTTTGCATGAAAATGTTCCCGGAACTGGTTAATTGATTTGCTTATTAAAGTAATCAGGATATTTTTAATCAGTTGAGATGTCTCTGCACAATTAATAAACTAGGAAATCAGAACATGTTTCCAAAGTAGGCTGAATTACAAATGCGGAGCAGAGCAACAGCAATTATCAGGTCATTGATCTGTTTAGACCAGTGACGTTTGTTTGCAATAACCAGAGGGAAAATGCAAGATATCCTGCCATGAGCAGCCAGGAGATAATCTCTCCTAGGAAGTGTAGGCCTGAGATGAGAAACCTGATCCTTTTCAGCCATTCCATAACATCCAGGATGATGACGTTTGTAACAAACAAAAAACCTGCAAGTATTTCTGTTGTTTCCTAGAAATGTTTGGTGCCTTTGATTCCTGAGAAGATCATGGCATCTGTGATACATGTGGTAGGGAATTTCCCTAATTACCGAATACATGTCATTTCCCCAAATATTTTTTTCCTCACTTTTTATGTCCATATTAAATCTGTTTTTTGTGTCCTTCGTGCCTCCTACCCCCTTGCTTTCTGAGGAAAAGTAAATAGGTGCTTTGCTTGCCCAAGGTTTGTTTGTAGTACTAGCTCTCCACTGGATTCAGGCTCCAGTGTGATTTGCTTACCTGTAGAGATGGATGTGGAGGCAGTGCTTGAGAAGAGCAGTGCTTGCAGAGCACACACACATTCCTCAGCTCCTACCTCTCTCAAGCACAGGACCCACTGGGCTGTCTCCAGAAACAGCTCTCTTTAGGACTGGCATTAAGATAAGTCACTTTGAAAAACAAGTGTTCAGTTGTCAATTTCCTTCACTGAGATTTCCAGGAAAACTCCCCCCAGATTCCTAGGCTTCAGAGTTGGGCCTGTGGTATGAAAACCTTTGTGCAGCTGCCCAGCAGTATGAGTAACTGTGGAGCTTTAACCTCCAAAGGGCACCTTTAACTGTATGCTCCTTCAGCAGAGGCTGAGAAAAGATAAATTCTGCTCTCCATAGAGGATCTTTCACCATAACATGGACAGGTGGTTTCCTACATGGCATTTTCACAGTCCTGGCAAAAGCAACAGAAAAGAATGAGCTGGGAGACCAGGTAAACCTCCCCAGCAAGGCCTGGCCATGGGGAAGCTGTTTGCACCGTCAACTCCTGTGCCTTACCTGTTCTGTACTGAAGCTGACATCCATTTCATAGAGGTAGGTCAACCATTAGTAAATGATCAACTTACCGCCTGTGAAGTTAAAAAGCACTTTCATAATTTCTAGGAAATGTGGAAAGCTTCCCATTAAGAAACTATATTTTAGATTTATTTCTCTTATTTTTCTTGTTATCAATATGGATATTTGTGTAAAAGCATGTGGTTTTTGTTGTTGTTGTTGTTTTGTTTTGTTTTTGTTTTTGTTTTTTACTCTTCAGGAGTTTGGGACTATTTCATGTTCTCCACCTGGAGGCAGAGTTTGCCAGTGCTGTTGTTGGGACTGGTTTCTTGCGCAGCAGTTGTCCTCATCCCCGTTCCAGCTGGACTCAGCTCCTGCACTATCATCACATCCATGGTCCAGAACTTTTGCTGCATGCAGGTCAACTACGTACAGCTACTATGTAATACTAACAAATGCTTAGGTTTTTTGAAAAAAAAAAGGGGGGGGGGAGGAAGGAAAAAAAAAAAAATTTTGAAAAGAATGCATAAGGGTCAATAATTTTACATTTACACAACTGGCCTTTGCAATCTCTGAGGCTATCAGGCAATAGAGATACAAAATAGATACAACTTTTGCCTTGTCCCACATTTTCTTATTGTGTTGGTGGATGCTACATGGAGTCAGCAATAGAGTTGCTGTGTGTTAAACATCTGGTTCATCTGGTTTGGCTGTTTCTGTGCTGTTGGGATCTGTGTTGGGTGAAACTAAGGGTTACTGGGTAAGAGATACCAGAAATTGTTATATCTTAGAATTAAAGCATCTTTTCCAGACTCCACTTGAAGAAGCTCATGTGTCTGTATTACCTTCCAATAAGTGTGGCAAGACATTCATAGGGGAGAGTGGTGACTGTTTCAACCTGAATGCTTTACCATGCTGTATCTTCAGTTTCTTGTTATTCCGCACTTCTGTAAAAATCAGCCGTGTCTTTGCCTGCTGATGATATGCCTCTTTGGGTCTATGCACCTGTTAGATCCCAGAATCAATTAGTTTTTGTGCTTACTGAGGTCCTCTCATCCCTACTTCAAACTGCTGACAAAGCCACTAAACACGCTTGCTTACTGACACCAGAAAGTGATGGGGTACCATCATTTACACAATTTGTGGGTAACACTGGTTCACCCTGTGACTTCTGGCCCCGTGGTATTTGTGCAGCTGTGGTACAAACCAATGTCTGTCATCCAAGCCCTGTGCTCCGGCTGCTGATGTGTTATTTGCTCTTAGGATACGCTTCTGTAAACCCACAGGGGTTTCAGCTCAGGCTGCTTTAATCGAGAGAGCATTAATTATGCCAGTGCTTTTCCTTTTCTCTCTCCATGTACATGCTTTTACTGCAATGAGGCATTCTGGTCAGAAGGGCAGGACAGGTTGACAGCCAAGACTGGTCACAGCAGGCTCTGGGAGACCTGTTCCTGCTTTCCTCCAAGGCCAGCAAGAAAGGTTTAGCTGCAAATGGTCACTTCTATCATGCACTGCTCAAAGCAGTTCTAAGAAGGCAAAAATAGATTACCTGAATGTCCAGATTTTCCTACCATTTATGCACGAAGCTGGCCATTACCTAGCATTTTTAATAGAAAGGAGTGTATTCTGCTGTCTGCCGCACAGATATTCGGCTGGAGTAACTCTGCCAAGTCTAGTGAACAAAGTAGTTTTGTCAGAACAAGTAACTTTCTTAGTGAATAAAAGCAGAAGAGTCTCACTCTCAGCAGAAGTTGTTTTAGGTCACATCCCACACTAATGGCACTGTACTGTACCCTGACTGCCCAACTTTTTGAGGTAATTCGAGGCTTGATCAAGTCTCTCTGCAGAAAGTATTCCCTAAGCAAATCACCCCCAAAATAACTGTGCTCTGAAATGACTTTACTTTTACCAAGACTGAATTGTGACCTTTTCCTTATCACTTTGCCATGCTCAGTAAGGCGTGCTTGTGGGTTCATTACTTTTTGGCAATTGTTCCAAACCTCCTTTAGGTTCTTATAAAAGACAGTAAGGAAAGCCACACTTGCTCATCTTATAGGAAAAAATCTTCTGGGTTTCATTTTATCTAGGTGATAAATTGTAGACACTAGACAGGACACTAAAAATCCTAAAAAGGATTTGATCATGCTATATATTCTGCACTCTTAAGCTGCAGTTTGTATACGTTGTGTCTCTTTTCTTTGCGGTGTATTTGCAAGAAAGGCCATTAGATTTACAAGGCAGGATCAGTATTATATCCCTCTTCCTTTTGTTTTACCTTTGAACCTAGAATTTGTTTCCTTCTGCCAAACTTTTTGCTGTCCTCTCCTGTTTCAGCCTGACCATGTGCAGTTTCTGCCTTCCCAAATGTTAAACTCAGTTGAGTAACTACTGCTTCAGTGCCAACCTGAGCCCTAACAGATTGCAAACCCACTGTGAAGCAGAATGTCTTTCTGCATGGGGCTTTCATATTCCAGATTGCAGATTTTTTCACATAATGATTCCTGTATTTGATATGAGCATATGAATTTATGGGGCAGTGTATAGCAGGATTTGTCAAGTGAAATTCATGGGATTTAATGCATAGAGCCAATTACTGTGGACACACTATTAATTAAATCCTTTCACTGCAGTATAGGCTCTGTGAGGAACAGCTTGCCCCAAACCCTACTTCTGAAACAGACAGTGAGTTATCTCTCCATATGACATATTAGTCATTGTAAAATCTTTTAATCAGGCTTTTAATCAGCATGCTTTGGCTTTTCTTCATCAAAATGTGCCATCTGAAATGTTACCTAAGACCAAATTATCCTTTCTGGAGGGAAAAAAAAAAAAAAAAAAAAAAAAAAAACACTCAGGGGAAAACAGTCTCTGTCAAGACTGTAGCACGTTCCCTGGCTGGGACAGGAGCTGAAATGCAGTCACCTCCCTGACAGAGACATAGCCCTGGGAGTTTCTAAGGCCTTATGGAGGACTCTCTGTTTCTCTACAGGAGCTATCCCCATTTCAATTCCCAGATCTGTGCTTGCCTTAGGACTTTTAGTTGTTGCAGTAGGGTTATTACTTTATGGGTGGGGTGGCAGCTGCTCAAACTCCTTTGCAGAGTTCCTGTGAAGCCTGTGACTTTGAGGCAGTGTTGGCGCAGGGAATTGAGGTAGGCCTTCCAAGGCCAATGTGCTACTTATTGGACTGACTTTCCTTTTCTGACCTCTGCCTGATCTCTTCTGGAGATGAAGGAAGTTAAGTCTTCTCTTCCTGGCCCATTTCAGCTGCACTTGCTCCTCCTCAGAGCAAGCCCCTTGCCTTCTGGGCGGAAACAGTCAATTGAACCTGCCCATGGATGGTGCCCTGTACAGATAGGATGTGTGGGGTGCACATGTGCCAGACTTCTTCCTGATTCCCACCCTTGCTGGGTGCTTCATCGCTGTGGGAGCGATAAGAATGATGAAGCAGTCAGCCAGCCAGCACCCTGGCAAGTGTTCAAGCAGTGCTTAGTGTGGCTGTCTTGGCCAGAACTGCTTAGTTCCCTGTTCCGCCTTCATCCAGGCTGAATAGATGCAGAAAGACACCCCTCAGTTTCAGAACATTTTGGTTCCTTCACTGTCGCTTTGAAATATTTTCCCATCGCTTCTATCTGTTAATATTGGCAAGTGCCTATGTTGGCAGGTTCTTGTGTTGCCAGCTTTCATGCTTTTATCAAACAGCTATTGAGTTGCTCTGCTAAGCTTCAGCTCCTGAAGCCAAAGGATAAATTACAACCTCTAGCCTCGTTTTTTTACAGCTAAGGAGGAAATGTTGCCATATCAGAATTTAAAAATCTAGAAACTAGAAAGGAAAAGAACTGTTGTTCATTGTTGTTAATTGTGATTAAAAGCCATGTTGTTATACTGCCAGACATATTATGTGTGAGCCACAGCCTTCACAAAGCTACCTGCTAAACTGGCTTAGTTCGCTTGGAAGACTTCTTGCCAATGGTCACAGAATATACATTTTATCATGGCATGTTGCTAGAAGGAAATCTTCACAACATAGTGACCCAAATCATCATTTTATTTTGTTTTGGCCATTCAGGCAGAACTTCTCCTTGTCTCTCATGGTGTAGGTTTGTCAGTGTGCTCATGGGTACGTACAAGGTCCCTTATTTTTATGAAGGCTGCTTTGGGTATTTTCTGAGACAGAGAACTTCCCTTGCTCCGGTGGTCTCTTATGTCCATGGCAAAGGTTGTCTAGTTGGTCCTACCTGCAGCCCTTTCTGTGACCCTGTCCTTCCCAGGGGGAATGGACAAACAGCTGACCCCTCCAATTTTCAGTGTCACGCTGAAACTTCATGTCTATTTTATGCCAGCTACAGGGAGCTGTGTGGTTGGAGCCCAGGAAAGTCACTTGCAGAGGTTAAAGATTAGTAGTGGTGTATCACTGGTCACAGTCTCAGTCTGCCCCTTGCACTTTGCTCCGTTCCTGCTGTGGCAGGCTGCCGTGCGGGGAGAGCTGCTCCTGTTCTCCACAACACTCGCCGGGCTGGTTTCCTGAGGAGAGCTGTCTTGCCGAGTCAAATCCAGCTTTTTTTGGTCCTTTTTTTTCAGTGAGGGAACTAAAGGCAGAGAGGTTAAATGACTAAGTAATGCCAAATCACGAGTCAATACCAGAAGTCAAGCTGAAAACCAGGAGCTCTTGGCTTCTGTTGCTGTTTTCTCTCCTGCTTGAAGAGATGGGAAGTTGTGAGACAAGCACCTCTCAGAGGTACAGTGTGCTGAATAAATATGTGCTTGTGTGTGAGTGAACACAACTCATCTGTCCGTGGCTGGTGCTCAGAGAACCAGTTTCATGTACATTCCTGTGATTAACTACAGAGCCAGATCCTCTCCTGCTTGCAGCTGCTTTATACTGCATGGGCAAGTGTGGTCCCAAAGCTGGCACTGCTGGGCAAAGGGGCTTGTGGTGCTCTGACAGCTTCGCTAGGCACCACTGGAGGGCTTGTACCTGGGAAAAAAAGGAAAAAAGACAGAGGACATTTTTGCACCAAAGAAGGCAGTAGGGGAGCAAGCTATGATGCTCCTCCGAGCCCTGTAAGTGGTGTGAGGACTGAGCAACCCACGAGCACAAAGTTAGAAGACAAGGAGAAGAAAATATCTATTGAATTAATACTGCAATATGAAAATAGCTCCTTTAAAAGTGCTGCATGCTTTTGGTTCATATTATTAATATTATGAATCCAGAACATCTGATGCCAGATTTTTCAGTCCAGATTGGAGCATTTACAGCTGAGATCAATCCTCTCAATGAGGGAGTTGCTCATGGAAAGAGCAATAGACCTCAAAATGTGGTGAATGGCAATGTTGGAAATCACTTTTCTGAAGTGTTACTTTATGTGCAGATAAAATGCAAAAACATGATTGCTTTACATATTTAACATATGACTAATTTAAATCAGAATAATCTGTCAGATTCTTGATCTAAATAAAGCTGGATTGTTTGTATTCTTGGTTCTGGCCATACGAGGTGACTAAAAGGTTATTTGTTTATCCTCCTGCCTTTTTCTTCCAAGACACTTTTGACTGTTTCCTGGTTTTGTTTAGTAGAAGCATCCAGTCCTGTCACTGAGCTAGCAGTCACGGATGGTGTCATGCTATATTTATGCTTTACGCAATATTCGTGTCAAAAAGTCTCAGTCTGAGCAGACCCAATGTCAGGAGAAGATGACCCTGAAATAAATGGAGAAGTCCCAGAAAGCTGATCTTTCCCAAAAGTGAGTAATGTCATGCAAATGGAAAATGCTGGTCTTAAACAACTCAAATCCAGCTGAGTGAATCTGATTAAAAACATCAATTTCTGGACATATAAACTAAATAGAATATGAAACATTTTGATTAAGCAAAGATCAGAGGAAACTGTTACTGCCTTCATTATGTCTTTAAATGCATCGGTATCAATTATCTGATGTTTTCAGTATCTACTTAAATGGACTGCAGTATTCAGAAAATATGTTCTAGAACTTCTATCCAAAATTACTTTTGCTTGAATCCAAGCTGGAAATTCCTATCCCTCTTGACTGTCCATCTCAAGATCAAATACAGCTGTTTTTCCTGCAACTCTATTTCTCCTGTCCAGCTGGCTTTCTGTACTGCTTGTTTTTTCTGATCTTGTATAGGTCCATCTGTAGTGTTGTGACTATACATTGCACTCTACATAATCACAGGAGAGTGGCTCTCCAAATCTTTTTATGTTCGTAGTAAAGTATAAAGTCTGAGGTTATCTGAGGACACAGCTAGAGGAGAAAAAGGCAAAAGAAGGAAAACAAGTAATTTCAAACACAAGATATGATTACCAGTATATCTTAATTCAATTCATGTCATTGTGGATATACAATTTTGGAAAGAGCTGAAAATGCTTCTTGTATATAGGGTACCATTCTTCTTTGGATTTAGGGTACCCTTACTCCAGTATCTTCAGTATTTGTGTGCCCTCTGTCAGTCTGTACCTGCTTCTCAGTGTTACACTGTTAAACAAAAAAACATACTTAGTTCTTGCGCTGAAAACAAATGCTAATCCTTAAGGTGTATTCTCCACTTATTTAACATATCAATAATTGTAATCATCTGCTTCTGAAAATGTATGTAGTATTTACAGCCAAACTATTGGATATGGGGAGTGACACCAGCTGCAGCACAAATTATTTCAGAAAAGATTGACACTTCTTTCACAAATAACACAAAGTGCAATATTGATAGCACATTTTCAGGAAGCAGAGCTGCATAAACTACTCTGCTCTGCTAAAATTTGGGCAGGTGGCCTGACAGGGGATTCTGTGAAGCATGCAAGAGGCCAATGTTCTTTCTAGTCATGATGCATTCTGACAAGAAAGATAAAAAATTTGATTTAGGAACCAGTTTTCAGGAAATTCAGTCTCTGGTGAGCAGCTTGGGATACAGAGCAGAAGAGTACAGCAAATCAAAGCAATATGAAATGTTACATGCTAATACCTATGTGTGGGTTTTAATAATTTATGTTAAAAGCATTAGTGAGAGAGTAGAGAGGGTTTGCTCCTGGATCCATCATGAAGTGGTTTCACAACTCTCCTGAAGAAAGAATAAGAGCTACTTCAGCCCTGACTTCTGTCCAATACTTTTCTGGGGGCAATAGTGAGGTGGTCCATCACACACAGGGCAAGGGAATGTCCTCAGCTGTTTCAGAGGATGGTGGAGGGGAAAAAGTTGCCTCTGACCAAATCTATCTAAATTCATCTGTACTTACTGTCTCCATAGTAAGTTTTACAATCTCTGTAACAATGTAGAGATAACAGTTCAGTCCTAATCCCTCTGGCATATTTACCCTAAGGCAGACAAGGAGATTAACCTAAATCTAGCATGATATGATTAAAAAAATAACTATATCTCTCCTTTATTTATATATTTATTTCCACAAGTAAGAAATACAGTTCTGACGAGTGGAGAAGGTAGGAAAAGGAAATTCTTTTTATAAAAAATAGAGGTCTGTTAATTGCAGGATGCCATCCATCTTCTCAGGATGTGTCTGACACTGAATTTCCTTTACTGACTTGTGAAAAGAAATACCTTATCAAACATCCTGAAGTTTGCTCCTGCTTGGTCTAATTATGTAATTTGCTAGTAAGGGTGATTCTGTGATAGATAATTAAATATGCAAAGGTTATGAAACCCCTTGAAGATCTTTTACAAAATTAGTTTGTAATTATACATAAAAAGAGTTTGAAACAGATGCATACAGATACAGCACGGAAGGTTGATTAAAGGTATGTAAATCATTATGGTGAGATTCAAGATTTGTTAGAGATTGAGTTGCGTTGGTTCATATTCTCACTGCCTCTACTGGATGCGACCTTGCTAGTTGCAGGAAAAAAAAAAAAAAAAAAAAGCCCAAGTATCTGTGTTAAATATATTCCTTCTGATGAAAATCTAATTATAATCTAAATTATATAAATTCTTGTTGTGTATAATAATTTCTGCTCCCTGCAAAGTATTTGGCCAGCATCATATCAGATATCAAAGGATGGCTTTTTTAAGATTTCTATGCACAGAGTGCAAAATGCTTTTGAAACCTTTTGTTTGCTTGTTTGTTTGTTTTGGTTACTGCTTACATAAAAGTTGAACCCTTTTGAAAATCTAAGTTTGGGTATATTTGAATAGTTTATGCTACGCTAGAAAAAAATGATCAGATACTTCCCGTAGATAATCTGCATGGAGTCAACTCTGCTTTACTCATGTTTATTGGATCATCTTCAGCACGAGTTTACGAGGACCTTACTGCAAGAATAGGGGACAGCTGACACTGTTCTGTAGATGAAGATCAGCACTGGAAACCCAAGGGACACCAGACCTGCACGTTTGCATTACTCCAGTATGCTCTGCCTCTCAGAGATAGGATCTTTCACTATGTTTTTCAGGCTCCTTCTGGCGTTCTTATCACATTGTCCTCATTTGTGGCTAGAGTTAATAGACTGTTTTGTCTGATAGTGGTGGAGGAAAGATTTGGCAGAGCAGTGTGATTCACTCCATGAAGAAATTTGTCCAGCAAGTCATTAAATCACTCTCACACACACCCCTAGAAGAAAACATGTGATGCCCCCAGAGCCAAATATCTAGGGAGGATATGTAAATAACAAGCAATGGAGAATCAATTAAGTGACTGCTGGCCCATCAGAGGTAAACAACCAAGAAAAGGAAGTTGCCTACAACTCAGAGCAAAGCATGTGATGAAATAGCAGCAGGCTCATGACTTAGGAATCCCTGAGCGGGTAATTTCAGCCTTTCCAGGCTGCAGGGGTGAATCACCGAATGTTTGTCTGGGTGGGAGCCTTCAGGTGACTGGAGGATGTTGGCTGGAGTAGAAGTGACCTCAACAAAGAGCTAGCTGGCACAGAGCAGGGGTGTTCCTAAACCAGCTAACCAGGTCAAAGGAGTATGGACAGGGCAACACCCTGCACACAGCTAGGCCTTAATTGCGGCTGCAAGGTTAGAACTAAGGAAACGTTTGTCAAGCCTTAGGAACGCAGCTCTATTACATGTCTGAGGCTAGACAGGCGCTGTTAGCATCCACCTCAACAAATAATAATTATATATGCTGCCTGCAATAGCAAAGTAATTTAAACTGGGATGAAACAAAGTTTTACCTGCAGCAGTGACTGGGTATGAACCATGAGGGGATTTTCACTTCTTTGCCATACTAAAGTCCTAATGGTGAGACATTCTTTTTTTTTTTTTTTAAGCTTATGATCAAATTTAGTACCATCTCAAAATCAATAGAGTTGCACTAAGGATAGATTCAGTTGCCTTTGATGACAGAATGCTGTATCCTTCTTAAAACTGTAACATTTGAACAAAAGGTTGAGAAAGTTTGACATGCTCCAGAGTCTTTAAAATTAATATATATACATTTATTTAAATACCTTCAACAATAAGCTGTTGAAAAAGCAGATAAACAGCTAGCAGCTAATCAATCTATAACCTACATGAACTACATGAAGCTCAGAAGAATATTCTGAGCTCCAGGAGAATAGGCATCCCTATGGCAAGCAGGGAGAGGACTTGCTCCTTAATGGATTCTTGAGCCCTTCAAGACCTTGTTGCAGAGAGAAGTTCCTGTTGTCTGGGCAGAGCCGCTGCTCATGTGGCACGCCAGCTCTCTTGACAAAGAGGTCTAAGTGAGAAGGACAATGAGGAGAAACTGTGTTAATACATGACAAATCACTGCTCTCACTCACTCTTACAGGAACTGTAAGAGGTCGGAAAACATGGAATTTATTCCTATATATCTCCTACAGAGCCATGTAGAAGAGGAGGGTCCACAGACAGCTAAAGCCTAGCTCTGCAGCCTTCTGCAAAACTGGTTGTTCTGAAGGGCAATCGATTTAAATTTTATAAAAGGATGTCTCTGTCTGTTGACAGACAATGACTGCCTGCTTGCTGTACCGAGACGTGCTCCCCACAACTAAGAGAGGCGGATCCATCCATCCAGCAGCAGCTCTGACTTGTGGTTCACATCAGGCTTGATCCAAAGGTTATCTACAGTCAGTAAGGTTGCGTGTGTCAGGAACATGACAATTATTTTTACTGATGAAATATTCGAATTAACTAATACTTTATTAAAAGACTTTCACAAGGGGGAGGGTATTTTCTTCTTGTGCCCAAGAAAATATATCATTTACAGACATTAACCTTTCCCTGTTTGTAAAATTAGGCAGCACAGTGTGACCTCCATACGCGAATCAAGCTTTACTGAGAGGAAATCTATATGAGATTTCCCAGTGTCAGAGAAAATCTGTGCAAGGCCTTTTTGGCTACAGAAAGGCCCACATAATGTTTAAGCTTTAGAAATCAACATGAAGAGTGCAGACTTGAGCAGAGTGTGGTTTAAAAGTGTCTGAGCGGTGTCAGTGCCAGTACACCAGTGAATGGAGTTAATTCAAGGATTCCTTTCCTCACCAGGCCCTAACAAACATAGCCTCTATAAACAAACACTTAATGTTTCAGCTCTATTTATGCTGTTATGAAAAGCTGGAAAATTAAACATAGGGGGGAAAAAAAGCACAAAGAAGCATTTTACAATTTCCTGAAATTTGAGAAAATGTAAGAAGCTTTATTTTGTCTTCAACTGCTGTTTAAGTGCAAAAAAAGTAATTTTTTGTAGTCAGAAATTCTCTCTGCTTTAGTAAATCCCAATATACACATTCCAGCAGCTCAGGGAAAGCCAAAAGTGTTTGAAACTTGGCAGAAGATTTTCCTAATGAACAATTAGCATTTATCTCACAAATAATATTGCTTTGTTTCAGTCTTATATAGGGCAAAAACAAGTCTGAGTTTTGAAAGCCTCCTCAAGAAATCATTACTGTAAACTTGAAAACATCCTTTGCACTTGAGAAAAGGGAAAATAGTGTGGGGTGTGCTGGCTGTGCCCCCCTGTAATTCTCCCTCTCTCAGATGACCCTAGACAAAATGATGCTGCCTCCTAACCCAGCACCTACCCTAGCATTTTTCAGTGGCAAGAGATGAGCAGATCCAGTCTGGGTCCCTAATCTCTTGTGGGGACAAGTTATCTGCCAAAAGCCAAAAAGAGGTGACTGGAAGAGCGGAGCCAATACAGGGCACTTTGCAAAGTTGCTGCAATGCCATGGCTGAGCCATTCTCAGTCTTTTAGCACTTTGAATTTAAATACCACTATCACCTTCACAATTTTTTTCTTCCACTTACAAATTTTGCCATCCCTGAGTACATGAAGCCCCACAGAAGCTTTTTGTTTGGGAAGTATATCTATCCAACAGTATCATAAAGTATTACATGTGCATTAGAATATGTTTCCTTCACAGAGCTGGTTCGTGATTTTCCTAGGTTAGAACCAAGGACCTTGATTTAGAGGTAGACTCCATCCACCTGCATTGACACTCATCAAATCCAGGTAGATATCTGGCTTCACTCTGGTCCACTGACATCTGTTGTGAAAGGTCTTGCTCTGGCTGTTGGATAGCAAAAAATATTCTGTGGGATCAGATCCCCTACCCAATAAAACCCTTAATGCCACAGAGAAGACTTTGCAGACTGAATTGTGATTTCCTACAGGGGGGTCTGCAATTATGGGTGATGCTTATTCACAGGTCCCCCCCCCCCCCCTTTTTTTTTTAAACTCTTTCATTCATTCGCTCCTTCTTGCAACTAAATTATACACCAGGAATTGATTTGATATTTTAACATTGTTGAACTTTTTCCTGTTTGATCAGCAGAAATACTGAAATCAGGAGGCTACCGATGGCCATCCCACATAGGTTCCATGTAACAGTATGTACCAGGCATTTGGGCTGGGCAGTATCACCCTTACTCATATTAATGAGCAGTTAAAACACTGACCGGGATGCCTGAGACATGAGCATGTGATCACTGACCATGGGAAAGGTTGTGAAATCTCTTCTCTGCACCTGGATTAACTAGCAGGAAACTATTATTTAACTCCCCTGCTGAGCAGAGCAAGTTAAAACATCTTAGCAGTTTGAGAGGAAAGGTACTGTGGAGGGACAGTGGACTGCCAGGATAAAGTTATTAGGTTCCTCATCTTGTGCTGTGGTGTTCTGCAGCCCCAGGAAGGCTCTCTCTAACCCCAGAACAGGAGGCTTCCTCTCAGATGTGAGAAATTCTGAGTCAAGGTCTAATTACTTCTTTCTTTCTTACCTAGTTTCCTGTGGAGCTTTTCCCTCAGATCAAGCATTCTTAAAGCTCATTAATTATTTTTCTTTGGAATATATTACGAAAAAGCTTGCCTGGAAACCATTCACAATACATCCATTTCCCACAAAAAATAACCATTTGCTTGATATGTTGTCGCGTGTTTTTTTTTTGTTTTGTTTTGTTTTGTTTTTTGTTTGTTTGTTTGTTTTGTTTTTGGCTAGTTTCCCTTTGGAAATCAAAACAAACAAACAAAACCCTTACCAACCAAAAAAACACCACCACAACAAAAATTCTCTGTCCAGCTTGGGAAAACAGGTCAGATGTGGGTTAACATATCCTTAACACCCCCAAACAACCTAATTTTCAATGCTATTTGAAACGGGTTTAACCTATCTCGGAGATCAGGATCAGTCTTTGTCTCTACCCTAGCTAGCTTGCTTTTAAATGTGACCTCCTTTTCTCATCTAGACACACATGCTTTTTGTCTGCTGGGACCACTCTGCTGTAAACCCATCCTGACAGCTACCTTGCTTCCCAGTCTCTCCCAGAGGACCAAGACTCTTCCAACTGGTTTCCTCGGACTGAAAAGACTATAATTAGCTGCTTCCCCCTTTTTCCTCTGTTTAAAACTAGCATTATACATTCTTCCTATCTACAGCAATCTCCTCTCCCATCCTGTCCTGCTTAGGAATATATGTGAAAGGAAACACTATGCTGTGGGAGTAAAAGTGCATTGTTTAATGAAGACAAAAATAGCAAATTTTATAGTAAAGAATCAATATTTTCTTCCTTTCCCATTAGGCTGTAACTTACCCTTCTGTTACCCAAAATGCATATTACCCTCTTGTTTCTGAAATATTACTTTCTCCACGTTTTTCTAGATATTAATTCCTTGTTTGCTTTTGTAAGTTGAATGTAAGCTCTCCTTTATTGCTGTAGTATATTGCTCTCTCCTATAGCTAAGTACTCACGTATCAAGTTTTCCTCTCTGTTCCTGTCAGTGGAGTGTCTTTTGAAAATGTAGATCCAGAAGCAATACTCCCACATTCAAAGATTTCAGCTAAGACTGTGTTTTAAAAGAGCTCTGTGGGCAATTCTGGGGTCTTATAATGGATTTGAAGCTGAGAAGTCTCCAAACTCTTATAAGCAAAGAAACTCTCTTACAAGAGTCCATGTCAATGTCAGAGATATCAATGTTTGTTTAGTGGAAATAATGTCGGTATTTAGTTTTAAGCTTCCCCCAGAAGAAAATACATTTGCTAAAAACATGCTACAAATTTATGAAACTCATCTTAGTTAAAACAAATTATGCAGCAGCTTTTTAGATTTTCCCTGCTCAAATATGCAAGTCTTAAAGCGTTCAACTCACCAAAAAATGACTGAAAAGCTATTTTAAGTTATTTCACTTGTCAGTTTATCCAAGTCAAGCTTTGTAATCCAAATGTGACAATTATCAGCATTCTTTTGTGATTCAGTACAAATGTACTCCTTTGTGATTTATTATAAATTTATTCCTTTGTAATTACTACAAAGGAGGAAATCTTTACAAAATAATTTTCTAGCTTTTTGTATAGGCTTTGGCAAGTACACTGTGTTTGAAAATAAATGTGCAGCAGTTCAAATAGCAATTCTGAATTACCATGAAAGCATAGCTGTTACTATGTGGGTTTTTTGGTGTTTTTTGTTTTTGTTCTTTATCTGTCTAGCTTGGGATATTTTGTAGGACATGTGTTCACTCTGCTAATGAAAGCAAAAGCCCAAGCAGAATACTGCAGTTTGAGATTTCAAAACAGGAAGGGGGTGAAATAGGAAAAAATCAGTGAAATTCCAGACCTTGGAATAGACCAGAGAGAACATTTTCCAAAACGTCTATGATCTAGATACTTGCAAAAGCATCTTTGAATAATTGAAGACTAGAGGATGGGAATTTTCTTCAGAAGAAAATGTTTCCTCTTTAATAAGTTATAAGATGCTGAAATTTTTCATGAGAGAATCTGGGCTGAGTTCATTTCATAGAAAGTAGATTTAAAATAAATAAGACTGTCAATCGTTCAAAAAATCCAATGTTTTCATTTAAAAACAACAGGCTTCCATTATCATAATCCTAAAACCAGAAACTATATAATTGCAGTCACATCTGAGTGATTTGGGCCTCGTGTCCTATGTCCAGAAGTGACTCCAGGTCACTACTCCACTGCAGGCACCTGAAATATGTGAATCCCTTCTGAACTTAGGGCTTACACAATGATAGTCCTGTGTCAGTCTTAGCCTTGAGAACCCCTAAATATTACTGCTCATTTCCACACTTCCTTCCTGTTGGTTATACTTTTTGGTCAGCAAATCTGAAGTCTTCCATTTGCTGAATACCTTTCTACCTAGTCCAAAAAGGATTCTGAATATTTATATACGCTAATTTCCAAGTTAATTTCCCTATCAGAACCATAGAATAAACAGCCATTTAAAGTTTTCTCTTTCAAACTACACAGAAGATCACATGCCAAACAAATCTTACTTATATCCTATCTACTGTGCCGCAGGAAATCTGGTTCCATCTTTTCTGCTGAGACTTTTGCCCTGACAGAGTCTTCAGTCAAACGTGAACTGGCCCAAATACACAGAGATACAGAAGCTGAATTTAAGCCACTTACAAGACAATGGGATGCCTGAGGAACATCATGGTGAATAAACAATGACTGTTTTAACCTTAGATAACTCTGGGAAGGCTTTGTTTGCCTACTGGCTACATTCACAATGTTCCAGGCAGCAGGCTAAAAAGGTGGGAGAGGTGGAGAAGGGCAATTGAGCAATCAATCAAGGACTTGGATAAAACACTGTCATATGAAGACAGCGAAAAGGTGAGGAATGTTTTCCTCAGCAAATGAGATGGTGGATAAGCATTTCCATATGCTGATGGAAAGATGTCCATCGGGGAATGAATATGGAAAAAGAGAATCTCCCTATATCATAATCCCAAAAATAAAGTGGATAGCTGGTGAGATTCAGATATCAAAGAACAAAGGTGATAAGGTTGCAAAGAACAGTCACCTTCTTGGTGAAAGAAAGGAAGTGTTGCAAAATAAACAATGTGGCTTCCCAAATAAAATTAACGGAGGGATTTAATTAATTAATGGATGCATTTAAGGAATAACTCTTCAACAGGAGATCATCTAGGATGTGAACATTTTCATACAGTCTTTTGCCAAACTCAGGGACTATTCAGGGACTATACAGGTCTTTTTTTTTACTCATTATCTAAACCCAAGCTTATTCCTGAGTTTTGACGGTCAGGCTCTCTGGTATTGTACCCTATATATACTAGTAAGCTATGTGTATTCTCTGTATACCCTAGGAAATTAAGTGCTGCTGGGAATGTCCCCAGACACTGGGGCTAATTGGCATGGCATAGCTCTCATCCGTGCTCATACATACTCTTAGCCTTCACAGGAACGTGGCAGCCTGCAAAATGCCTGTTATGAATGCCTGTAATATTATAATTTTCAAACTCTATCCACAAGTAGATTAGGAGAGTATTTATTAGCTAAGGGCAAAATTGAGCCAGGGAACAAGCTACTTGTTTACCAGTGTAAATGTCTGCATTTAACCTGCTAGTATGGACAGTCACAGAAGACCAGAGAACCTCTCTGACCTGTGATGATAAAAGGAGCACTGCAGAGGTTTGGTTCTGTTTAATTACTATTGGAACAGCCATATCCTGCAGTGAGTGATGCTCAGAGCGAGAACATGGGTCCAGATCCACAGATTTTGTGACTGTAGTTAGTGTCGTAGTGAGTGAGCATCATAGCGAGCACTTCCGATGAAGTTATGGGGAACCCCCATGAGCTGTTCTGCCATAAGAACTGCAGAGTAAAATGATTTTCTTCTTGCTTGTCTGATGAGACACCTATTTGGTTTAAACAGGAATACACATGACATCATTTTTAGTGAAGAAAACTTTTTGTGCAAGAGGTATATCAAGAGCAGCCAAATTGTGGTACAGGAACACAAAGCTGACATCAACAAGCAGAAAAGGCAACTTTCAACTTTTATTTTTAAATGACCTTCAGCCCTTAGTGCAGCCAGGGCACTTCCCCGTGTACTTCTGCCACAGACAGCTGATAATAAGCCTTAGAGAGCAAATTGCAGCAGCAGCATCCCTGCCAGGGCCCAGCCCTGTGCTGATTCAGGTTGTCACTGTGCCAGCAGGAATTTTCATCACATAGCCATTAATCTACTGATGCTTCCAAACACAACAGCATCTTCCCTCCTCACTTGAGCGGCTTACTGAAATCCAGCAGCAGAATCTGCTGGTTTAGCTTTCCCACAGGACAGGACCATTCACATTACTTTGATGGTGTGAAACCTGGACTCTGCTAAGCGGGTAGGAAAAAAAGAAATGCCCATTAGGTTACTCTGAACCATCTGTTGGCATTCACGTCCCAGAAGCCAACGAGTAAGGACAACAAATATAAAGGGCTGGTTATTTTGGAAACAAAATACATTGGTTCATGGGGGTACCTGAAGGAGGCATGCTGTCAGATGAGTGTAGTTGGAAACAGCCTGAAGTGTCCCTTCTCGCATCCTTCAGTTAAAGGTAACAAAAGTCAAGACTTCTTTTCAGACAAAACACCCATAGAAAGGACTTACAGGAAAAGAAATGAGAAAACTATCCCAGCATACCACAGCCAAGGCTGTAGCACAGCCAGAGGCTTCTGACCAAGCACAGGAGCAGCAGTGACTGCTGCAGGGCAGGCCACTGCAGCCCCAGCTGCAGCCATCCTGGCAGTCAGCTGAAGCAAGGGGAACAACAGCATCTACGTGGGCTGGAGTCACTGCTGCTGGTTCAGACCAGCACCTTCCTGCTGCTAAATTAAAGAAGCAAGCCTCTCCGTGTGAAGGAAACATGTCTGCCTGTCACATACACAGGGACTGATCTGTCTGTGTCAGGGAACAGCTCTGGAGCCCAGAGGAACAACTTTTCATCCCAAGTTCCTCTCTGCCTGTTCTTCATCCTCCTCCAGATCACACGACTGAGAGCCTGGAGAGTTCAAGCATACAAATCATCTGGCCTGGAGGAGAAGCCTGCAGTTATAGCTGCTTTTGTACAAGGAGGCTTCTGAGCAGCTGTAGCCTGAGGGAAAAACAACAAATGGTTGCTGCCAGCTGGGTCAGAGCCGCAGCTCAGCAGGGCCTGGCTGGGGCCGGCCCGGGAGAGGCGGTGGGAGAAGTGGCCTGGAAGATGTGGCCACAGGTGGGTTTCTGTGTGGGGGACAAAACAGCTCAGCAGGTTAGAAACCCTGTGGAGACCAGCAAGGGAAGGCCCTGATTTTTGTCCTGCAGTACCATGCCAAGGCTTTGACTTGCATGCACAGTAATGATCTCAGTTGCAACCAACCCAGCTGCTGAAGTAATATAATGAGGAAAACTTCTCTTGCTATCTGGGAATGAAATAACCAAATACATTCCTTCAGCCTGAAGTACCCAAAATGGCTAGATAAAAATGCAGACAAAGAAGTGTAGCAATGTGATTCATTTAGTGGACAGGGCACAGCCAGGTAGAGAGCTTGTGGTCACGCTGCTCCAAAGCATCTGTCTGGATCATGGGGGAAAAAAATAAAGTGAATGCTACAAGTTCATGCTGGAAATCAAAGCCTGGAAATAGAAGATTCACAAGCAAAATTCCAAATAACAGTAGATTCCATGCCTCACTGCAGTGCTCAAAGGTTTGTTTGTTTTGTGTGTGTGTGTTTTTTTCTTTTTTTAAATGTCAGATTCCAGGCCCATTTCCTCTTTCATTTGTTATAATAACTTTAAAGGAGCATCCTTTCCACTTAACCCTTCTATGAAAACTTGGTCTGTAGCAACACGATTTTAATGTTGCAAAATCTTGGACTGACATGGCAATGACAGGCAAAAGACAGAAAACTTGTGATAAAGAACCCCTTTTGGGTAAGCATGTTATGGTAGACAAACAACGATGTGTTACAGTGAAAAATGTACAGGTGGGCTCAGGCAAATTAGAAAGGGTGCTTTGTGGTACAGCGGGTCCTTTTCATCACCAACATTTCTTAGATAAACTCATAGCGGTGGGCTCAAAAATTCATCTGTTAGCTGGATAGCATACAGATTTTATATATCTATTTTTAATATCTATTTGTATATTTATATTTAATAGATAAATTTATATAATAGATAATATTTATATAGATATTTTTATATCTATTTTTTATGTCGAGACCAGCTGTGTTCAGTCTTTCTTCTTTTAAACAACACCAAAAAAAAAAAAAAAAAAAGAGTAGAGCTTAGCTCTGAAAAAATTGGCTTTGTGTGGCTAACCACAAGCAAGGCACATGACTGAGTGCTACATCTGGTATGTCCCCCTCAAGTTCAAAAACCTTGGACAAGAATATTCTGTAAACTTAAAGAGGAAGTCTCGTTTTACAGAATGCATTTCTTGCTCCTCATTGAAGTAGATGTCAGATTTTTACTACCTACACCCCAAAAATTAGAAACTCTGCAAAAGAAAGCTGCAGAATTTCTCCGTCTCCTTTCTTTAGCCTCATTTTAAGAGTCAGATTTCCAGGAAATTTTTGTAGATTTTTGGACACCTGCCTTTAGAGGGTAGGAAAAAATACTTCTAGGGCTGGTTTTATTAATTTGAAGAAAAAAACTGTCAGCTAGTGTGAACATCTTGATATTCACATACAGAAAGATATGAAGCACTTAAATCCCTAGGGTATCATTTTTATTTTAGCACTGGTAATAAATGAACTGCTTGACTAGACTTGCTACTAATAGTGGATTTTCAAAAGGATTTGAAAACCTGTTTCTAAAATGTGTCTTGGAAGTGCCAACTGCAAGTTTGATTCTCCTTCTAATGAACTGTCATGTGCCCTGCAACCAGAGAAATTCTTAATTCTTTTTTTGCAAACCCAAATCTGAGGCACTGATTATAAACAATTATTTAGATATTTAAAATTTTCTGATCTGCCCACAGTCGCATAATTCCTCAGTAAAAATGTAAGGTATGCAGCCTACAAAGCCTGTTTTGTAGACAATCATCCACAGGCTTTGCTTTTTCCTCTGTTGTACAATATCTTTACTAGGGTAATGTGATTTTATTGGCTATAACTTGCAAGACCAATTCACAAAAAGTAGGGTAAAAAGGGACTTCAGGATTCCAAGCTCATTCCTTAAGACAGGAAAAACACCTAGTTATACAATAATGAAATTCATGAAGCCCTTAGTTTATCCCTTTTCTTTATTCCTTTTTGGGGTTGTCTGAGAAGACAGTTTATGCACTGGAGATCGAACGTGGGCTGATGTAAGAGAGAAATATATGGGCACTAGAAAGAGGCTTCATAACTCTTCCTCTAGCTGCAGGACACCTTAACCCTACTAGAGAAAGCACAGATCGCTCCTGAAAATTAACATTAATTTGCATTTGCTTTCTTTTCTTCTTGACTTGTGTTCGTTAAATATGGGCATGAATCCTGGGGGTGTACTGATCAAGAATTTCATTGTCAATTATTTCTCAAGGAAACAACAGGTTACAGCAAGATTTAAGGGGCAATGGACACTAAGGCCTGGTCCAGTTTTTTAGTGATCTCACCATAAAAATGCCACAGCACTGAATTTTCTGTGTATGGAAACACAGTCATCTAGAGACCCTGAAATCTCCCAAATTTCCATAATGAAAGCACAAAAAAATTGTAATGAAGTAATAAATCTCTTAGGATTGGAAAGACACAGGCAGTCTGAAAACTCAGAATCACATTACCACAAAATGTCTGTCTGTGTCACAGGAAAAGAAGCGTGAAGGCTGCATGCTGGCAGACTGGAGAACAAGTATTAAACGAAGGAAAAACTACATTCAAGACCCATGTATGTCATGTAGGCAAAATGCTAATTCTTATTTTTATAAAGGAGAACACCTAAATTAGTTTATTTATAGTAAAAAAAAAAAAAAAAACAAAAAAAAAAACATACTAATGACAAACACTTTTCCATAGGGTGTGCAGCTTTGTTGATTACTATCACACTGCAGAGCAAAGCAATCCTTACTTTGGTTTGATACGTACTGTCTAGTTAAATTGGGCATAAATGAAACACATATTGAGGTCCCCTAGGCCTGTGTTTGGTGAGCTTCCTACTTTTATGCTCTCTTGCAACCTGCAGCCTGGTGCTACGCTGGCAGGCTCACGGTGTGCCACTGCTGCCCGCTGTGAGAGCTCAGAAACCAGAGCAAGAGGGCTTGGATCTCTAACGTTAGTCCTGTGACCTTCTGCAGCTTTCTCCTCTATATCTGTAGTACAACTGGCAGCCTGTGTGTGTGTTGGAAGACAATCTGGGTGCCATCTTTGGCTTTTTAAAGTTAACGGGACCTTTAGATGTCCTCGCAGTCAGTAGGAGCACGGAACAGAACATGGTCCTCTCCTATCACTTTGCTAGTTGAGCTGCAGGTCTCTGATGTTCCACAGACTTTCCAACATGACAGGAAAAATACGGAAATAGGCCACAGGCAGTCAGCATTTCTGATAGAGGGAGTCTGTACTGGTAAAGAGCGGTAGCCCTGCTGGTTCCTCACTTTTCATAAAGCTAGCAAACAGCAAATAGGAAACAATGTGTTTGTACACTTTGAATATTCTCTTTACCAAGCTGTATTCAAGTTTTTTGAAAAGCTGAGTCCAAAACCTATTGAACTCTCCAGTCATTGCGTTGAGACCCAAATGAATACAAAATATTAACAAAAAATCCAAATGCAGACCAAATGAAGTGTGTGATATGTGCACATGTATATATACGTAATATACTAACAATCAGTGTGCAGGCCATAAAGGAGTGCAGAAAGTAAGATTGATATTAGTGTTAGATGTTTCAGGTTACTTCATCTGTTCTTGCTTGCAGAAGAAACCATGACTTTTTAATATTTTTTTCAAAGCTTATACTGCTAAATATATATATATATATATATATCACTGATTATTCTGCTATAAGGGCAGAAAAAGTAATAGAGTTGTAAAAAAATTCACTAAGTTTACAAAAAAAAAGAAAAAGAGAAAAAAAAAATGTTTTGCACACTGTTATCTAAAGGAGTAGATTGTCATGACCAAGCAAATGCAAAACCGTTGCAGTCATTGTCACCCATAAAGACCATGACCTTTGTGAGCAGCTTCTCCACCCTCCAAGAACAAAAAAAAATCAAGCAATTGACAGTGTCCAAAAGCATATTGCAACAGCATTTTATCTCTGGAACACCCCCCCTTTTTTTATTTTTCAGTGTTTTCAGTGTAACTTTTTCACATCTTCAATAGTCAGCAGTTTTTACAATGGGTTTTTGAAAGGGAAAATTGAGTCCAGGAAGTCCAGCATGATTTAAAACTGTTGGTTTTCACAAAAATGTGTTTAAAAAAAAAAAAAAAAAAAAAAAAAAACCACCCTCAGAGCACAGGATTTTAGCCTAGCATAGCTTAGTGTTTTCCCTCCAGCATAAAGAAAAGAGTATATTCATACACAATACAAAACCAGTCCTGGCTGTGAATTTATTAAAAATATAACTATGTCAAATCTAAACATAATACAAAAATGACCACATAGCATGCCAGAGTTCAAATAATAATGGTGCTCAATTGCCAGCTCTAAGGATACAAAACCTTGAAGTCCAAAGCAAATGCACAAAACACATTTTTTTTTTCAGAACTGCTTATTCAGAGAAAATTTTGAGACTGAAAAACTCAGAGGAATTTGGATACGATTCTGGGTGAATTCGTCTAAAGCAGCATTTATGAGCTGGGGAATTCTTAACCTAACATCCTATGGTATTTCAAGATTGGCTGGCTTGCTGGTTTGATAGTGATTTTTCAGCATCAGCTGCAGAGTATGATTTAAAAGTGTGTCTGCAATTTCTGGAGCGTTGTTTCAAATGGGCACAGAATTCTGGCTGAGAGGCAGTAGTGCTTTGGTGCAGATATACTATATGATTCGAGAGTTCGGAGCCTTTCTGGCCGAAGACTCACAACAGAAGACAAATGAAAATGATCATATCTTTCCTTCAATTGTTTCATTAGATATATTTTTTCATATAAAATGTGCAGAGGATGCCACATTGTACAGAGCAATGCACACAGGGTTCACCAGCTATGATTAGGTTTCATGTATATTTCTGTCCAGTTTCGGGGAGGGGAGGAGAGGGAAGATAGGAGGAAGCAGTATTTGATCCATACTGCTCTCTGGCAAACTTCTCAGAAATACCAAGGAAATAGTGTTAACCCAACTCCGAAACAGAAACTCTGGTCAACTGAGAGGAAACACAAGGATGCTCGAAGAACCTCCTGGGTCAGGTAGGTGAAAAAGTGTGCGTGGCTTCTGGAGATGAAAAATATCCCACTGTTATTTCTGATTTATAAATTAAGTCATTGTCTAAAGAGTTCATTTCAAGGCTTTGGGGATTTGAAATCTGTACCCCTTTTTAAAACAAAAACAAACAAGAGATGTATCAGGTGATTAAGGTAAACACCACAATTAAGAAGGAGTGCAAAAAGTTTGAAGTCTTTTTTAATTAATCCCTAGTCACTGTTAGGTTTTCCCAATCAACATAGTTAGAACTGGTTTTCATTCTTGAGTGAACAGCACATAGTGTGGAACTGATTTTATTGTCCACATCCCATTGATAGCCTCTCAACCAGGAAAGAAGAAAAATCACTTCTCACTTCATGAAGCACCTTTGAAAATGAAGGGCTGGAACAATATAGTCTCATATGTTTCTTGCAAAGACTTTGACAGTATGTGTGTTTGACACCCTGCTCCATTTGCAAAGTTGATGCCACTTATTCATCCAAAGATAATTAAATTGTTCCATAAAATGAACACTGAAGAGTGTGAATTTGTCAGTGTCACCTGTCCTCCTGGGGGTCATACTCAATGCATTGTCCGGGTGATTGTAAGGGCACAGCCTGCAGCAGGGAGAAATCTAAGGTGCACTACCTCACGGCACCCTTGAGGCCAGTAGATCAGAGACACACAGACCATAGTTCTTTCTCCAGATGGTTTCAGCTTGAAGTTTATCAGAATAACACTATTTTTTCTCTTTATCATTCCCTACCAAGCTTGCATAAGTCAGCAGCTATGAGGACACTGACTTGCAGCGTTCTTGAGGCTACGGGCAGGCCTTGTCCAGCAGAGAACAGTGTTTGGCAAACGTTCTCCATATCCTTTCCCAGAGACCATCTTTAATTAAAGAAATTTGCATAGCACAGTTGGTAGGAGCTTTTTACTTCATTAGGGTCTGCAGCAGATCACTTCCACTGAACTCTGCAGCAGCAGTTGTTCCTGGAAATTGCTGCAGACAAGTTAACCACAAAAATACAGACTTAGTAGAAAATTATAGAGGGAATAGTAACAAATAAATAAGTAAATTAGGCTCTTGGTAAAGGATCTTCTTGTGTTGCTGATGTATTTTTTTCTGAGGTGCAGATATTTAACTATTAAAGCATACTTTAGGGCTTTACTGCAAAGTGCATAATGAGCCAACTGTGTTTGCAAGCTGATAAGCTCCATGCAGAGCGCTCTGTTTCCAGCCTACAAAAATGCTTACGCATCTGAGCAACCCAGCTGAAGTCACCAAGGTTTCTTGTATGTCCAGAGCTAAGCAAACATCTAGCCTTAGTTACCTAGGACTCAGCCTGGTAGCAGAAAATTAGCAAATTTAGAAAGTTTTGGAAATTCTAAGTGACCATTGTTGGCAATTCATTGTTATTTGGCCCTTTCCATTAAGCAATAATAAAATTTGCAGCTAGGAAGAGATGCATTTATTCACAATCCAAAGTAATTCCTAAGAATGTCTTTGTTAATGCAAGAATTAAGGGCAATTAATTGCAAACAGTGCAGGAAAGAAAACATCAAAATAATATTCTCAGAGCATTCTTTCACCCTGAACTTCAAACTTGTCAAGCAAGAATTATTTTTATGAGCAATTCACAGAGGAAAACTGTAAACTGGAGATTTCAGGCACATAGACAGACTGAATAAATCATGGCTTTGTTCTTTATTCCCCAGAAGGGCAAGCAGTGCACTGTTAAAACACACTGGTTAGCGGCTGTCAACCAAGCTTTTCTGGCAGTTATCCCGACCACAGGTGAAGAATGATACAGGCCCCAAAAGGTGCAAAAGCCACAAGTTTTTTATAAATCACATACCAAAACATAGCATCTGGTAAATGGATAGAGGGTGCCTCACACACCTGTATCAGTTGGGGAACCCTAAATAAGAAGGAAGATGTCGGGCCTCTTGATTTCACACCTCCATCATTTTATAGGATTCAAGGTTCCCTTAACTACATACCGGTCCTTCTTGGACCTGCAGCCTGCTGCCACACCTTATGCCTGTGACCCTTCTCCATATCAGGTATGGCCCATTTCTTGGTCTCTTCTTTCCTTGCTAGCACTATGGAGATAGCTATGCTTCCTTTAAACTCTGTGGCAAATTTAGATGTCACTCCTGTCTAGGATCTCTGTCCCAACAGCTCATACTATGAAGAAGGCCTCCATCCAAGCAGACATAAGCAGTAAATTCTGCTCTTTTACCCAGAAGCTTCTTTTTTTCTGGCCCTAAAAATGCTGGAGACAAAATAAATCTGTAATTTCCACTGATCTTGTACTGAGCCCTGCAAAAATCCTCACCAGGTCACCACCGGGACCGATTTCACAATGTGCAATGTCTAAAAGATTGTTAACAAGAAAGTGGAAGGCCAGGGTCCCTAAGCGTAAAAAGGAAGCAGGGCTCCAGAGAGGTTTGCCCATGAAGAGAAGCTGAAGTGGATGAAACATCAGGCTGGGAGAGACCATACAGCAAAACCGGTCCTCAGTGCCATACCTTATATTAAAGGCCGTATCATAAAAGGTCTTTTGTGGTCCACAGGCAAAGGTTTTAATGTAGATACTGCTGTCATAAGGAATAATAGGTTGGAACCATTGTACGCATTTAAATGAATTCTGAAAAAGTTAAATGAATTCTGAAAAAGAACAGAAGAAATCGGTTAATTAATTGGTTCAATAGTTTGAAAAGGAGTGGCGACCACTCTGGATTCTTCTCAGTTCCCTATCCATGGATCTCTTGATGCTCTTTTCCACTGCCAGCAGCTGCCGCACACCAAGGCCCGGCCACACCAGGGGTCCTGGGTGAAGCACCTCTCAGTGAGAGCTGCAGAGGGACAGTCACTGTCCTCACTGATGCTTCGCCAGGGGAGTTTTAGGTTAGATGTTAGGAAGAACTTCTTTACCGAAAGGGTTGTTAGACATTGGAAGGGGCTGCCCAGGGAAGTGGTGGAGTCACCATCCCTGGAGGTCTTTAAAAGACGTTTAGATGTAGAGCTTAGGGATATGGCTTAGTGGGGACTGTTAGTGTTAGGTTAGAGGTTGGACTCGATGATCTTGAGGTCTCTTCCAACCTAGAAATTCTGTGATTCTGAAAAATTTTTTATTCTTCGACATTTTTACTCAGAAGCCACCGAGGCACGACGACCCCACGGTCAGGAGCTTCCCGCGGCCCCTGACGGCCGGAGCGCCACCGGGCTTTGAGGCCAAATCCCACAGAAACGGCCAAAGCCTGCCTCCCCCGGCCGAGGGGGCGGCATCCCGGGAGCCCTCCCCTCCCCTCCCGGCGCCGGGGCGGCTCCCTGCGGGGCCAGGCCGGGCACAGCCCCCGCCTCGCCCAGCGCCGGGGCCGGCTGCTCCGCCGCCCTGCGGCCCCCAGGCGGCGGCGGCTGCTGCTGGGGGACGCCGAGGAGGAGCCGCCTGCGCGGCCCAGCGGCGGGCGGGCCGGACACGCCGGGCGAGGCTGAGGGGAGGCGAGGCGAGGGGAGCAGCCGCGGGCCGCGGCGGTGACGGGGGAGCGGCGGCCATGGCCACCAAGGTGAGCGGGACCCGGCGCGGGAAGGGGGGGCCGTGAGGGGCGGCGGGCGGGGGGTGGCGGCCGCGGCCGGGCGGCGCTGGCCGGGGAGAGGCCTGGGGTAGGCCGCGGGGCTGGCCCGTGGAGGGGCTGCGCGCCTCGGTCGCTGCCCGGGCCGGGGAGGGAGCTGCGGGAGTGCTGCTGAAAGAGCCCTGGGTGCGCGGCGGGGTTTGGGGGTTCGGCCGGGTCCCTGCCCGCACGGACTCGGGTCCCACGCAGCGCACTCTTTATGCTGTGTCTGGCCGTCTGAGTAGATGGCTGGGTGTGTTTTGGTGAACTTTCAGATGTGCAGAAGCTGGTCTGGGCTCAAAATCACGCAGTTAATTTTAAAAAGTATTAATACAGCGCAATTCTTGTTTTACACAGGCTCTAAGATATCGTTCATGTGTTTGTTTAGGATATTCTTAGAGTTTTATCATTGGTCATATCCACTGACTTGTGGGATGTGAGCGTGAATAACACGTAAACACCCTTAACCTACCTACAGCAGGTAGCACCAAAACACCCAGCAATATATATATATATATATGTAACACACAGCACCCTGATATATATATATATATATATAACACACAGCACCCTGAGCAGACACGGTGCTAAAACGGCTCACAGTTCTTTCACCTGGCTCTGAGGTGCTGCATCCTCACGGGATCACATGAAGCTGTTTTGCCCTGATATTTGAAAGCTTTCGCTTTGCTTTTCACGGAATAAATTCTTGTGGTCTTTACGGCCTCGCAATAAAAGGTGCGTCATTTCTTACTTATGAACCGGGGCTGTATGGAAATCGGGTGGTGCGAGGCTTTTTCGTTCCACGTTTTGCAAGTTACAGCAATTTACTTGAGCTTGCGTGTTAAAATTGGGAAGTGATAGTCAAGACTTGGTATTTTTTTTAATGTTGATACACTGGTAACTGAGAGCATTGCTGGGGAGAAGCTTGCTTTATTTTCTGCAGGCTTCACCCATGACTTAGATCCCTCTCAGCTGCTGTGGGTTTTACTTTGCTGAATTTATTGGAATGTCAGCTATAATAAAGGATACATTTTTGCAGCAGTGTAAGGGGGTGACTGGCTCAATGAATAGCCTTTAGAAACTCTGCCAAGTAACAAGTTACCATTTCACTTGGAAATTAAGTTTTGCTTTTTAAATTGTAAACAAACTTGCCACCTTCTACTTGCTCTCCTTCCAAAATATCTTTGGAATTTAAAAGAAAAAGCTTATTGGAACCGCACAAGGAAATGTTAACAACATTAAATTGTAACTAGTCACCTGGAGTCTGAGTTTCTGAAACTTTTACCAGCATTAAAAACTATAAAAGCTTGTAGGGATAACCAACAATCAGACTGCAGAGGCTATTAGTGCTTCCTGAATTAATTCCTGTTTAAACTAGAATATACTTTCTAAGAAGGAGGGGGAGAATTTAGTCTTAATTTGAACGCTTCCCGTGCTGTAAAGTCCAGCCCTTTTTTTTTTTTTTTTTTTTTTTTTAAACCATCAACTCTCTTGCTGTTGACACTGCTTGTTTTGAAGCTAAACCTGCCTAGCTTCTGTTTCCAGTTTTATCCATTTTTATTTATGCCTGCTTGGTTTACAAAGTCTCTTATCGGTGTTGGCGTTTCTGGGGATGGGCAAGGAGAAACTGGGGGTTTCTTTCGTAACTTGTTTGTAAACTCCAGCTAGTTTTCTTGCCTCTCTCCTTGATAAACCATGTCAGTTGAGTTCCTAGAGTGCTCCAGTCTGATGTACTCTAGGAACTGAAGCACTGATGTGATTTAATCTCCTCGTCTCCTGCTCCTTCCCTGTGCAAGGAAGGGTTGTAGGCCCCACGTCCTCTGAAGGCCGTAGAGGTTGTTGCTGCTGTGAGCTGACCCAGCAGTCCCCACAGCTCCTTCTCCTTCCCTGCACTAGTCCCGTGCTCTCTGTGCAGGAGGTGACTCCAGCAAGGTGACTTGTCAGGCCTGTCCTCGAGCTGTTATAAGTTGCTAAAACAGCAAAAGATTACCTGAAGGAGAGCAGCGAGACAGTTTCATCCAGTTCCAACAAGTAAATAGCTAAAAGTTTGCTCAGAGCTGATTAAAAGGTTTGGTGGTGTAAGGTATGTGTGGAGTGGGGCAGATTTTCATGGCGAAGGCTGCAAGTATAGCTGGAAAGTAAGAAACAGAGGATCTGAGGCTTCTCGTGGAAGTTCTTACATCAGCTAGAGCCTTACTGTAACTTACTTGGCAGTGGCCTTTCTGATTCCCTAAAGTCTTTCACAAGGTCACATGCTCTAAAAGCTGAAGCGTGTTTAAAGAAAAAAAGGGATTGTTTAGGAGATCCTAACTTCCACAGTTTTACAGTAATGTAACTGAACCTGACTTTAGAGGTAGGCCATTTCATATCCATGCTTAAGAACTGATGCATCAAGTTGCGTGTGTTATTTTGGATGCTTCCGTCAGAAATGGAGCTGAGCTTACAAATTCCTTACTTTTAACTGTGTAATTGAAAGGTGAAAAGTTTCTGAGCTTTAAAGTATGTAATGAAGCTGAAACCTTTTTCAAAACTCAGTCACAATGAAAAGGCAATACCGTAAATGTGTTTCTCTGATATTTGCTTGGAGAAGTTGCGTTCTGAATGCTTCTGTTTTCCTTCTTGCCTTCCCTGGACTTTCCTCTTTCCCCAGCAGAGTTAGCAAAGTCCCAACTCTTACTCACGTCCTTTCTTTTGGTTTTGAGATTCATTGCATAGGGAGAGCTAGAAATCTCAGGAAGCGTTCTGCTGACTTTTAAATAACATGCTCCCTACCTTGGTCTATTTTTAGAGGCATTTGTTTAAAAGTGCAGGCAAGTCCATTTCTTGATAAGGCCGAAGTTTTGCCCTTTGAGAGGCTGGCGTTTCAGGAGCGGGCACAGGTATCAAAGGAAGCTGGCAGGTGAGTGCACTTTGGTGGTCAGGACAGCTCTTCTGGAACCTGTGCCACTAATTAACGTGCAGTAAGAGGTTTAATCTCAAAGCTGGAGATGAAATAAGAGCTGATAACCTCTAATTTCTAGGAGTTGTGCTGTCGAAGCAGGTGACATTGCTTCCATAAGATTGCCATTTCACCTGGAGCAATACACCTGTATCCCACCGTGATGCTCTTGGCTGTTCAGTGGTCTGTACTTCAGGAACTCAGTTTTGTCTGGTTCTGGTTATAGGACTGGGCCCTTTTTCGTGGGAAGAAATCTCTTGAAGTGAAAGCTATTAAGCGGGATATTCTGTTCTTAAAAGAAGATGTAGCTTAGCATTTTTTTAATACATAATATTTTGTTGTTTAAGGCTTTTTGTCCATCTACTGACCTTGGAATAGCTTTTGTGAATGCCATTAACCAGGTATACTTGAATTTAGCATGGTTCTTCTAATTGTCTTGAGGGGAGCTCACTTTACATATGAGAATTTCAGATAGAAATAAATATCAGTATTTTAGACTTCAGTAATAGGAAGGGTTATCTTTAATTTTTCCATTCCTGTACTCATGTGAGGCTCACCAAAAGAAGCCTCACATTTTCATTTGTGCTGTGGTGAAGCTGTCTGTTTGTTTACTTTATGAATCAGGCAGAAACAATTCTTTGTTCTGATTTGCAGCTGGGAAGTGAAATATCCCTCTGCGCCGAGTGCTCCAAAATACCCAAACTTTGTGCTGTGCAAGTCTGCCTTCTGTGTTGTCGTAACTTTGACAGCAGTAAGTCTCTCCTAGGAAACTGTATTTTGGGAAAATGTTCAGTTAATCAATCTTAACGCTATCTGTGAGTTGGAAAGAACTTAAACTGCGCAGATCACTTCCTACCCTAGCCAGCATGTTCCACTGCTCAAACTCAGCAAAGTAAGACTTGATCAACCGCAATTTCATTCTGTGCATTTACAAGTGTGGGCTGTGACGGAACAAAACTGATTAGGTTAAATAGTCATTTCAGTTTAATGGTCTTACTCACATTAGAAGTTGTGGGTTTTGTTGTTTTTTTTTTGTTTTTTTTTCTGCTAAGCTATAATTAAATAGGTATAAAAATATTTCATTTTATTTTTTTTTAGGGGCAATGAGAGTATGAGAGTGGGTGAAAATGCTTGGTAATGCAAATTTACTTTAAATACCTGACCTGTTGATATAGTGAGGTGTTAGGATGAGGTCAATCACACAAGAACTGACACTAAGACATTTTAAGATGCAATTTTTCTGTTCTTTTGCCTTTGGCCTTCTGATCTGTTAAAAGTTCAGTGAGAAGTGGGTTACTTTACATCCCAGCAATTATTAGTGCAAGGCTTCTTGTCTGACAGCCGGCTGTTGGGCTAGGAAGCTGGCGAGTTGATGGGGCTCTGTATGATGCTATGCTTGGGTAATGATTCCTCTGACTCAATTTTTCAAAGTTATTTTAAGCACCTGGGCATTGAGTCATCAGAGGCTCATTACCAGAGGTCGTCACTTTAGAGTATGATTACAGTAGTGAAGGAGGAGGAAATCTGGTATCAGATGCTATCGTGTTTCATGGTTCATCTGGTTTATATGCTCAGTGATTCAGATTTTCACGCTGGTCGAATTTTTCCATGTACCAGTAATGTTTGAGCAATAAGTCCTTAAAGTTAACTGGGGCTTGGTGATAAAGTTTATTTGACTCCATTGTTTCAACGTTTTTCTTTGGGAGCTGTCATCTCTTTGTTTTTAAACCTTTGTTTTTAAAGTCTTTGAAAATCTGCTTAAATTAGAACATCCGCACATTCTTCTGTCTATGAAAACTTCCTTATTTGATTAGGGTATCTGGCAAATTTCAAAAATCGAAGTTTACAGAGAGGCAAAGGGAACGTATATGGGAATTTTGCTGTTTTAAGGATATCACTTCCGTCCTATATTGTATTTACCCTCAATTGCAACATTGCTGTTAGAAGCAGGCTTGCAAAAGATTGCAAAAGCAGGTAGCAGAGCCTGTAAAATAGTGGGAGTGATTTGTTTCAGCCAGCACTGCAGTAAAACAGATTAAATAATCCCGGATATCTAAACGTTAAAGTGAATAATCATTGCAGTGTTCTGCATTTAAAGCTGCGAATTTTCTATGTCAAAGCACGTTTTGCAATTAGAAGGTCGTTTAACTTCTCTTTCAACTTTTCTGGAAGGGGCAAAAATCAAAGCTTGTGCTTTTACCTTCTTTAGATGTATTCCAGCTTTCTCAGCAATTTGCGATGAAAAAGGAGCTTCCCAAGTAACAGAGTTCAAATAGCGAGGTGTTCTTGTAGTAACTCAACAAGCAAAGCTCAAGTGCTACTGAGGAGAAAGATCTCAGCATCCTGCTCACTGGAAAATTGAATCGGAGCTCTGAGCCTTATTTTTTCCAAAACAGTAAGAGGAAAAGGGCACGAGGCACAAATTTTCTTGTAGGGAGTTGCCTTCGTGCAGGCTGCTCCAGCTGTTCGGTGGCCAAGAGGGGACCTTCAGGACTTTGCGTGGCGTGAAGGTCACACGAGCAGTCCTGGGCACTGCTCGTAAGAGGGTGTGTGCTCCTCGCAGGTCAGAGCAGTGCCTCTGTGAGCAGAGGTTTTGTTTTGCTAAGTTGGTTAGTGAAACTTGTATTTTCCTCCTGTATTTCAGAGCAGCTCTTCAGAAGGAGGCAAAGGGCAGAGCTTCCCCTGCCAATAAAAGCAGCTGCTTTACAGGAGGGTTTTCCAGTATGCAAAATGCGGCTGGAAGGAGGAGGGGGCCTCAGGGAGATGCTGGGCCCTGCACCTTAGGGCAGGTCCCAGGGGAGTCTGAGCAAAACAGCTGCTGGTGGGGACGGGCAGCGGTGCCTGACCTGGGGTTTCTGCAACGGGACTTGCCCGGGTGAAATCATTCAGGCCCCTCTCTTGTAAAATGTGGGACTTTTGCAGCCTGGTGATGGGTGTTTTCTCCCGACTTATCTCTGGGTTGCTGACTTCTGCTCTGACTTGCCATCTGCGCCTCCTTGGCGAAGGAACTGTTGTGCTTGTATTTTGTGCCTTCGCGCGGTATCTCTGTTTATACACAGCAGGTTTTGAACTTGCTCTCCTTTTCCCAGCACTTAGAGACTGCGGTTCGCAATGTTCAGAGCAAAAATAGCCTGGCCTCTTCGTTCTAGTTAAACTCAAACGAAATGTTTGATTTCCTGGCTGATAGATAAAAATGGCTAATTTTCAAGTAAAAAAAAAAAAAAAGCTATAAAAATTCTCTTAGGATGTCTGGTTCTCTCCTCTGTATGAGAGTTTTTCCCCTTTGTCACACAGGCAGGCGATGAGACTATCACATTTGTTGTCTCTGCCGGCTCTGGCATTCCACGAGGAGCCCACATAATCGATCTTTCTGCAGCACTGGGGCCATGACTGATGAGGCAATTCATTTTGTCCCAGAGCTTGATCAGAATCGGATCTGAGAATTAAGCTTACGTGTTTTGTCTCTTCTGCTGGATTAAACATCATTTTTTTTTTTTTTTTTTTTTTTTTTTTAGCGACACAATTCTTTTAGCAGTACTGTCACTTCCTCCCTTAACAGCCCTGTATTTGTCTTCTGGAAATGGAACACAAGATGAAGCATCTTTCTCACTGCAGATACCTAGACCAGATTTCTGGAAGTTTGTGTACAGGAGCGGAATTGTAACTGCTCTATCAACAGCTCTGCCACCTTCTGTCAAGCTTCCAGGTTTTCTAGAAACTTGTAAGGAAGGAGCAGTTTAAGCTTTCTTTTCTGACCTTTTTTCATTTCTTTTACCAGTAACCTTTATAGTGACAGACACAGAGTTTCTGGGGTGTCCACTTCAAATCCATTCCTAGATAATGGAATGAAGTAGGTGAGCAATGTCTGCTTTCAGCACTGGCTGTTCTCCAGCTGGGCCTGGTGACTGAGCTCTGCGCACGTGAGCTGCTGCTGAAGGTGACAGGTTCGTAACTCCTGGGCTTTTCTGCAGTGTCAACAGAAAAGCCTAAAATAGCCATAAGCTGGGGGTATGTTAGAACCCATAAAACCCGATTTTATTTATTTTTTGCTTTTTTTGCTTCTTGAAGGGCTAAGAGATCACACAACATGTAGTGTCTTGATTAATGTTGGTTACTGAATTAATTTAGCAGAACTTCCACGCTGAGGATCTGCTTTGCTGCATTTTAATTTTTTTTCTCGGATGTCTTCGGCTAGAATATTCCCGAGCACTGGTTTCCCAGTTGGTGTTATCAGTGTCTGACCTTTTGGAGTTGTAAGGCTGTTCCATTCTGTGATTTACCTGGAAGTCGAGCTGTAATTGGAGTAGCATCATTTTAGCATGCAGGTTGGGTGCTCTGCAAGTTCTTCATTCGCATCTAGGTTGGCCTGTGCAGCTGGTGCATGGAGATGCACGACCTGTAATAGTGTGGTGAGTCTGCAAAGGCTTGGAGTTCATTAGCCTGCCTTGGTGAAACTTTGTGTCTCTCTAATTATTGGGATAATTACAGTTCTATAATCTCCCCTCACAGAGGAAGCACTCTTGTGTGACAACAGGCTGTCTTCATGAGTAGGTCAGGACGTGACAGATTTACTCGTGAATGCTGCAGGCTTCTCCTCAAAACCTTTGCCTCTTCCTAGCTTTGTTCTTCAGGGATGGGGTGGCGAGGGTTTAATGCCGACTTCCACGGTCTCAGACTAACACCAGGAGTCACCATGGCAGGCTCCTGAAATACACAGTTAAACTTTGGGTCAGCAAACAGCTGCAAGAGACAGGGTAGTGATTGAATCTGGGCAGAGACTGTAATCACCCTTGAGATAAATGTATCCTGCCTAACATCCGTGAAACAAAGCCGTGCTGCACTCACTCTGGTTGAGCGTGCTGGTGTAAATGGCATTAATCTTCTCAGATTGGCAGTTGTTTAGTTGGGGACCTGTTACAGATCTGTATTCAGAAAGGAGAAGACGAGGCAGTGTGGGCATGTGGAACAGGGCACGGAATTGGTTTTGAGAAATGTCTTCTGACAGAGTTGGAGCTCCTCACTCGTGGTTAAAGTATTGCAATGCATTGTTACTTGATAACTGGCTTGTAACTAATGTTTTAAACTAGTGTGGTTTTTTTTTGTCCTTGTTCAAGTGCTTAACCCAATAGAAGGCTCAGGTGTGCTGAACAGGAGTACCTAAGTCAGTATTTGAAAACATCTGTAAATCACATGGGTGTGATTCATGTATTTCTGCACTTGCGTTTCCCTTGCATCTGTGCTGCCCGGGTGTGTGCAGATCCTGCTGTCTGGTTCCCCAGTGCCCCATCAGTACATCAGTATGGGCACTGCAAAAGGTAACTGAGAGCTCCTTTTAAAGGAATTTTGTGGTTAAAACTTCAAAGTGCATGGTGGCTCTTTTGCAAGTACCCCATCTTAATGCTGCTTTTAAAACTACTGAGCTGCTTGTAAGCGATCTGCAAGCTTGAAAATCCTGAAGCTTGGTCACGAGCGTGCAAATAAAACCCGCTGTGTTTTGCATTGTTGCTGCTCGTGGCAGTGGTTTTCTACCCACCTGTGTTGCCAACTGCAGGGAAAGGAGCTATAATTCCCTTCAGCAGATCTTAAAATCTTCAAGTCTTACATTCCAACACTTGTTCAGAGATCTTTAGTCTGATACCTTTAAGTCCTTACAGTGCCTCAGAAGCTTTTAGCCCCAGATGCTTGGGCTGAGCAGTGGGATCCCTGAGGTGTAGGAATCCACCTGAGCTCTCAGCGGGAGCGCTGCCTGTTGTGCTGGCCAGCAGCCTGGTCGTGTTGGCGCCGGGTGTGCCGATGTTTGCTCATGGGTAAACAGCCATAAAGAAGTCCAGGGTCTGTACATCAAGAGTGAGGTATGTAACCAGAAGCAAGCAGGACTCATTTAACTGAATGCCTGTCTTCCCCTCTCTCTGAGAGCTGCTTGGAGTATTTGGAGGGGCTCCTCGGGTCCCTCGCCCTCCTGGCCTTCCAAGCTCAGCCATGGGATCCCTAAATTTTGGCTCTACCAAAGCTGCCTGTACTTCAGCTCGGTCCTTTTACAGAACTAGTGCTCACTGCAAGGAGTTAAGTGCCTTATTTTTCTCATTGGGAAATGCCCTTGGATGTAAATAACCAGTTTTCCTCGGAAAAAACCCGTGCCAAGAGCCACGAGGAGCTTCCAGGGGTTATCAGCCGTGGGTGTGCCTGGGGAGGTTCGTACAGCAAGAAAAAAGCCCTCTTTAGGAGCTCGCTCTTCCTTGGGTCTGAAGAGCCAGTCTGTCCTCACGCAAGGAAGGCATGAGTTGCTGAAGAAGGTTAATAAGCTGTTGTCCTTAAGACTAAAGAAAATGTTTTTCAAGTCTTTCTAGCACTTGTAATCTTGCCTAGTCATTTGTTTCTCACAGAAGAACATCAAGAAGTGGCTGTAAGGTATGCATATCGAGCCTTTATTCTAATCCTAAAAAGAGTTGTTGGTTTAAGCCAGGTGCATTTTGGTGGGAATGAAGTATTTCAGTACTGTCCCTTACCTCATAAACACTTCAAACTTTGCACCTTGTACCTTTTGGAACCGCTTTATGCTCTGTTAACCTTTCCCTTGGATTACGAGGTAGGTCTTTTAATCCAGTGCCATTATTTAATTACGTATCTGCCTGAAGTCCTGGAGGCACGTGCAGCTTCTGAGGGCGAAGCAGAGTTCCCTGCCCTCTCCTCTGTCTGCAAGCATGTTTTATTAGCAGGATGAAATGATGCAAGTCCTCGTTTCTTTGCTTTTTATCTGTGTTTAATTTGCTCCTAATGTGATTATAGTCAGCGTTGTTACCTCCAAATGACTAGCTGCGGGCTACTGGACTATTTCAGAGTTGAAAAATTGCTCAGAAGAAAGCGAGCCAGCAGGCCGAGAGAACACTTTTCAGTCTGGATTTGCAGAGTAATGGGAGGATCCTGCAGCTGCTGAGGGGACTTAGGGTAACGATAGCAGAAGGCTGTGATCCCTGCTGGTCCAGAAGTGGAGCTCTTCACTAAACGATGTTTCACTTTTTGGATGAGTTTGTTTTAATTCTGATGTTGTTGAAAGCAAAAAGCCAATTGTGTGAGTAAAGAATTGTAGTGCTCAAGGGAGCTTTTTATTGAACAAGTGAATTTTAGCTTTTAGTTGCTCTTTAATAAAATTATAGTATGAAACAAATTTGAAGTTTAGTAGGTAGTTTAGTTTCTTCAGCCTGGGTAAGTGGTGAGCACACCTACAAGAACAGTGATGCCTCACATTACACAAGCAATATGCATTTTCTCAGTCTCTGTATTAGTTTACATGTTAAAATGATCCTAATCTTTTATTTTCTCTCCTGTAGCCAAGACAGAGAGTAGCTACCTTTCCAGGCTGAGAGGCATAAGCACTTTCAGAGCCATTTGAGGTTTCTGCTTAGGCAGTCCAAATATCCACTTAACCCAGCAGTCTGATACAATTGTGATGGATGGACCAACATGAAGAGGCAATTTTGTTAAATCATGGTGCCAGGTGTTGCAGTTGCTGCAGTAACAAACTGCTTGGTCCTGGAGTACTCGGGGGCTTTTGGGTGAGCCTGGGTTTTAGGGAAAGAAAAGGGGGGAGAAGGTTAAATACAGCTAAACGATAGCCACTGTTGGAAGTACACTGAGGTGGGAAAAAGGGACATCTCCTACTTCATGTTCCTAAAGCATTTTTCTTGTTCCTGAGCTCTTCGGACACTAGTTGTTTTAATTCTTCACCTGCTGAACCTCATTAGGTTCACGTGGGCCCATTTCTCAAGCTTGTCCAGGTCCCTTTGGATGTCATCCCTTCCTTCTGGTGTACTGACTGCACCCCTCAGCTTGGTGTCATCTGCAGACTTGCCGAGGGTGCACTCGATCCCATTGTGCATGTCACTGCTGAAGACATCAAACAGCACCAGTCCCAAGATGGACCCCTGAGGGACACTGCTCATCACCAGCCTCCACCTGGACATGAAGCTTTTTTTTCTAGAAACAGCATTGATGGGAAAAGCAATTCTGAAAACATACCTTTTAGTTTCAGCTGGTTTGGGATTTTTAAAGCGTTTTGCTTAAATTAGTAATAAAACTAATCTGCCACTTGCCAACATGTTTATTAAAAAGGCTTTCTGTATGCTAATATCTAGTTAAGCTTTATCTCTGATCTCAATTCTTAAATCTAAGATTTATATTAATCTTTCTGTGCAACTGAATAAATGAGTTACTGCTTACAGCTGCTGAATCAGGAGTAGTCTTTGTCTTTTTGCAAGTTTGATGTGAGAAATTCTAGAGAAGGATGAGAGATGAAGAAACACAGGAAAGAGAAGGAGCCAGTTTATTGGATCTTCTGCACTTCAAGTCTGCTATCATAGTTACTTAAAATTTAAGGAGTTTAGTTGAGAAGAGTCCTAGCTCAAAAAAAAAAAAAGTCAATGCTTTTTTGAAGACATTTTGCTGGGCTTCCCAATTCATGATTTCTGCTTCTCTAGTGGGTTGCAGATTTGTTTGAAAAGATATATCTGCCCCAGTTACTTTCCAGAAAAGAAATAGGGAATTTTTCTATGAATCTGGGAACTGCTGCTACCAGCAGCATAGAAAGTAGGACACAACACTGGAGAGCAAGCATGAAACTGAAACCTATTGCTCCCATTGCTACTGTGAGGCTTTAAGACAAGTGGCACCCAGCAGGCTGAACTTGTGAATCCCTGTCCCTTGAGAAGTGCAATATCGAATGGCTGAAGCTCTGAATCATGTGCTATCTGCTAAAAGGAAGGCATGCTTTTATTAGAGGAATTTCTTGCTTTGAACCTTTTATGGATATTTTCGTTGCACTGTGTGCTGCTGCCAGCTATCCTAGAGAAGATGTCATCTTGTGGTGTGAGTTTCTTAAACATTAACACGTGGCTGAAAACCATGACTGGCATAACAAGATCTCCTCCTAATAGAATGAAATCCTATCCATGGGGAAACTGTTTTCAAAGATTAGTTCAAATTTTGGGTGGATATCACTGACGTGCTCCAGTTTTGATGCTGTTCTCAAACTTGTGCTGCTGGCGGACTGTGCCTGTGCACATCAGGATTGTCAGACCTGGGGGTATGCCGCTCTTCTGCCTGAGCTCTTCTCACTGCTGATGCACCTTAGAAAAGGCAGAAAGCTTCCTCTTAGGAGAAATAGGAGCAACTGTTCCCACTCCTCCTCCTAGGTGCTGGTCCACTGGGATGCCTGTGGAGATCTCAAACTCACATAGCGCAGTGATAACGCGCTCCTTTGTTAGAATTTCATCTTAATGTATCTTGCAGCCAAATTCCCCTGTAATTGATGCTAAGCATCCTGACAGGCTGCCAGCTGCAGTTTCCTAGCCTTATGTCTGTTTGCAGAAATCAGTTGGCAAGTGGTCGTGGTTATTTTTTTCCCCTTGGAAAGCAAGGGGGTGGGAGGAGCAGAAGGTGTGCAAGTCCGACACATGTAAATAATGGATACAACTCCACACTTGCAGAGGGACAGCGCTTTGACTAGTCCAGGTACTGCTTTTCAATAGGAAGAAGCTTTGTAGTTTAGACACTATTAGTGCTAATAATGCTTAGACATTGTTACTGTAACTTTAAAAAGCTGGCAATAATTTAATACAAAGTTATGATTGTACATTAGTGGTCCTTCTGTATTATTTGGGATTGTCTTTGCTGTTTCAGCAGTTCCCATTTTATCAGTGTTCAAAATGTCTCTCAACAATGTCCAATGTATATATTGCGGTATCCAGGAGCTAAAATCTTTTTCTGGTTAAATGCTTTCTTCTCCCCATACACTTATGCTATTTTGCAATAACCCCACTCTAAGCTACAAATACTGCTTGGATGCAATATCTGCGGCTAGTAAGTAGGAAATGGGTTATTGCCAAACCACACCATTTTCCTCTTTCATGTTTTGGAACTGATTGTCAAAAAATCAGATAGGTGTGGGGCTGCTGCCTCAGTGCAAGGAAATGCCAGAGGAAGGGCTTTTTCCACTGCTAACAATGCACTTGTTAGATGGAGCGAGTCACTTATAAATTCAACCCATTATAATTTTTATAATAATCCAGTTTTGTATGGCTATGAATCCTTTCTTGAATTTGTCAAAATGCAGGAAGGCAAAAACTGCGTTTGTACTTTCTTCCCTTTTGCTATTTCTCTTTTAACAACTTCTGAAATCGGAATCTGGAGCAGGTAAATTGGTAGACATTGCACAAGGGTTTTATTAAATTCTATGTCTCTCGTGGTCTTTCCTTCCGTGTGTGCTGAATACTTCCAGATTTCTCTGAATAACCTAATCTCCTTGGAGAATGAAATATTTGCACCTGATGTCTAAGTTATTAGACACAAATATTCTAGCTTTCCAGTCTGGTCATTACTGTAGGGTGTTGAGCCACTTATCCTGAAGACTAAAAATCTGGGCATGTCCTGGTGAACTCCTGTTTCTGTGAACAAAGCCTCAACTTGCTACTATCTTGTACTGCTTGAGGGATGTGAAGAAGGCTGCTTGCCCCGCAGGCCAGATGACTGAGCTGTGTTCAGGTTGTATAATGGGGTACATATGGGTAACCTGCTGCAAAAATGACATGTTCAACACCTTTGCGACTTAATGCTGAGGGGAGAGGGCTGGTGAATGGTGCTTCTTACAGCCCTACCTAAATTGTTCCTGCAGTTCAGAAAGTGTGTTTCTTATCTTCGATGTTACTGCTTTGAGGAGAGTGAGAAGGGTTGTTTGTCCATCTGCAGGGAAGCCTGATTTTCTGCTGGGAGGAAAGCAGTGCTGTGATCCAGAACAGTTTTCTCCTGTTCATCGTGGTTTTGCATGGCATAATCCGAAAGTGCTGAAAGCCTCCTTTCCAAAGGAAGAAGGATAATGATAGGAAGCACTAAATGTGCTTAGGACACACAATTTTCTGAAATGTTGTGCTTCTCTAGTAGAAAGGACCAAGTGCTTGACTTGTGTGCGTCGCTCCTGATTTGCTTTGTCAGCTGAGCTACAGGATGTGCTTTTTCCTCTTTTGTTTTTATTTACACTGAAGTGAAGTATCTTGACCAGACAGAAATATTTCCCCATGATACTTATGAAATTAAGACGTGGGGAAAGCAAGCTGTGTTTTTTCTGGTTTTACATCAGAAGGGATGCCAGGAGGGGGATTGTAACACCTCCAGTTTTGAGGCTTGATGAATGTCTGTCTTCTGGTATCTCCCTTTTTTTTTTTTTTTTTTTCCCTATTATATAGTTTGCTTTTAACAGGAAATAATGATTTTACTGTGATATTTATGGCAAAAATGATTTGTTTCACTTTTTTTTTCTTCCCCTGACCTCCAAGTGCAAGAAGGCCCTCGTTGCTGTGGGCAGTGTCTGACGCTGTCAGTAATGCTGTCATAAACTTGGTGGTGGTGGTGGTGTTTCTTTTTGGCTTATTTCCTGCTGGTAAAATAAATTAATAAATCCAGCTTGTGTAGGAGCTGAGGTAACTAAACCACATGTCGTGGTGATGGAGGTGAGGGCATAGTCTTGCTTCTTCCCAGATGTGCTAGGGAAATGGATGTCTTTCCTGAAATAAGCTTTCTGCTGCTCATAATCCTATATGAGCTGGTGGGGAGGGGGGTTCTTTCCTTGTGGTCTGTTCTGTGGATTTGGGGCCTGCAAAACCGTGATTGCGCTACCAGTTTTAGAGGCCTTGGTATACACCCACAAATCTTTGTAACTTTGTTTTTAGAAATGACTTAGCTCCTAAACTTCAAGCTACTAAAGACTTTTCCTTGTTACTGGGTTTCTAGCTTCTTACTTTAGTTGCACAAGTAAAGCTGTTTGTTAGCAGTGTCTGGTAACACCTGTACTTTTCCAGCTTGACCTTCCAGACCAGTCGTCTAGCTTTCTGGTTGCTGCTCTGTGATATGCAGCATTGGCGTCAATGGCATAAAATAAGTATTGATTAATTCTGGTGCACCTGGTTGCCCTGACAACTTGAGATATAAATTATAAAGTTTCTATTTATAAGTTCTGTTAGTGTGGTGAGTTTTATTTCCAGGAAAGAGAAGCATAGATAAACTTTAAACCTGACCAAACAAGACAGCACGAAACCCTTAATCTAATATGAATCTTCCTTTAAGATGCTCGAGTGAACTATGGGTGATTTTTATCAGATATTCTCTGCGTCAATTTGAAGAGTGTGTAAGAAAATAGTCACTTTTAATTCCCGAGAGCCTTCTCTACTTTAGATTGGAAGGTAATGTAATAGAAGACAATGAAACGATAATTGGGAATATAACCTTACCCCATGCCACAACTCTGTGTATAAAGCAGCTCTGTTCTTTAAACAGAAACATTGACAATGTTGTCTAATAACATTTTTTGAATGTTGTGCAATTGCGGAGTCAGTACACAGTAAAGACTTTTGTGTCTAAATACTTGAAAATTAAGTTGTTCTTTTTGTTTGTGTTTCTCCCCCCTGCCTGTGCCAGTATGTAACAGGCCCGCTCTGTTTGTGCATTTCGTAGAATCACAGTTCCTCCTGATTACTGAGAATCTCAAAACATCTCTGTGCATATTACTATTTGTGTGCAGCAGTGACTACTCACATGTGCAATCACTTCTGATTTCCTCTGTCCGAATTGCTTGCTCTATGAAACAGTCCCCTTTACCCAAATTGGAGTTGGAATGTGTCTCGTAGGATAAAATATTAATTGGATTGTTTGCTAAAGTTAGATGCCTTTCCTTCTTCCCGTTGGAAAAGGCTGTACAGACAATTTTGGACAGGGCAGAGAACAGCAAGTTTGATATTGTGAATCTTCCAGGAAAAAAGTGGTCATCTGTAAGAGCTGTGCAGGAGATTTTTGTCTCGTAAAGTTTGCTTTAGTGTTCAGTTTGGAGTTCTAATTTCAGAGATATTAGCTTCCACTATGCTGAGTTGCTCTTCATACATCCAGCCCCTCCCCACCTATTTAACTATGCTGTTTAACAAGGAGTCTTCTGTGCAATCATCTAAATAACATGGAAGGCTCACTGGTGTGTTCTTTTCACTTCTAGGCTCGTGTTATGTATGACTTTGCTGCTGAGCCTGGAAACAACGAGCTGACCGTCAGTGAAGGGGAGATCATCATAATTACCAACCCGGTAAGAAAAATGACATGGAAACAGGGCTTCAGTGCACTGTCCTGACCTAATTCAGCAGGTGAAGGAAAAGATGTGCTAGGTGACTCCATGAATCCCTGACCACCTTCCACTGAAGAAGTAGCACACAAACTAAAACCAAAGAATTTTCTAACAGTGTTGTGGAAACAAATGCAATGAGCAGGATTCTGGACATCAGGGGCCCTCTCAGCCTGTGCCTACATGCTTTGCAATTCTTTGCTCAGCTTTTTTATTCTGCTCAATAGAGCTGAGTACCAAAGCAGAAAGAGCTAATGATAGTGATACCCTTTACATCTGAGTGTTGTCTTTCTTTTTTGTGCCTAGTGTTCCACATTTTTTGTTTATGTAGTCTTTCACATTTGCCACTTGAATTTAAATAATTCTGACATGCCAACTCCCTTCAAGGCTTTGCGTTTTTTAATTAATGACTTCAATATTCCAAGTTTCTTTAAAGAACTTGTCACAAAATTTCTAAATATGTGTTTCTAAATCTGTGCATTCTTCCATAATTAAACCAATGTGCACAAGGTACAGGGAAGGAGTGGGGAAAATATTAAGGTAATGCTACCAAGGAAAATTTCAATTATTCTTAAAGTATGTTTGAGCAGTGCTATTTGATTTATTAATGTCAGCGTGCTTTTATTATATATATTTTTTATATAGTTCTTACAATTGAACAACAGAAGTGTTAGTTGAATCTTCTGTGCTTCTGAATCTTTAGTGATATGGCTCAATGTATAGGCTTTCTTTTTGAAACAAACAAAATCCCCTCATCTGGATGCCAGATTTTGTTTATCTGGTTGCATAGGAAATGTACAGACGAAACGAATTTTTGAAAGAGCATAATCATGTATTACCCTGATACTTTTTAATTCCACTGACTTTAAATATTTGAAGCAGATATTTAATGGAATCTGCACCCTCTTGAGTAGGATGCTGTACTGTAGCAGAGGTAACTTTAAATAATTCAGGAGTTTTGTGTCGTTTCACAATAAATAGTTTAGAGCTTTTAAATTTGCTTTTCCTGAAAAAGCTGTTTGTGTGATAAGACAATATGCCTAAAACCAGGTAAAAAATTATTTCATGCTGTCCATGATTGAACTGCATCATAAATTGCCACAAAGGTTCTAGAACTTTTTTGATATTCTTTTTTGATATAATAAGTTCATAGAGAGCAATGGAATAAGTCATGAAAATCCATTGTTGGAATGCTAATAAGTGCAGTGGTACAAATGTGACTTCTGGCGTAAGATGTCGTTACTCCTGTAGATTAACCAAACTAGTTGAATTTTTAATCTGAGATATCTAGTTCTCTGTGTTCATAAGTGTAATCTATTAGGTATATAAGAAAAAGCAATTGAAAGTTTGTTATTTCAATAACTGATTGGTCCTTACTATTTAAACTCATAAATACATAGGCAGACTTCTTTTTGTTATGTGCAGAATTATAGAGAATTTCTAAGTTAAAAAAAAAAAATAAAAATTGTGCATAAACAAATATATCAGTTAAAAAGCAAATTAAGAACCTGAAATTCAGTAATTGCTGTCTAGCGTATGTAGTTCCAATTCTCAGCTTGACATGTAACTTGAATTAGCTTGACATGTAACTGTTCGAGAAACAGCTGGATTTTATTTTTTTTTTTTAAACAGAACTGGCTTATTCTAGATAACATTGTCTTGGAAATGACTTTGCTTAACTGCAAAGTTCTGCAAAGGCTTTCTAGTGTATGTAGAATGTGTTTTAAAATAGTCAGTAATAGGTTGCACCACTGAGGTATGAACTGTTAGCTTTTTCCAAACTGATGGTTTCCAAACCTGCCTCTGTGGCATGTGTCTCTGAACTTTGAGATTATCCTTAATGTTCTTGTGTTACAGCTGCCTCTCATCACACACCTTCCATGGGTGAAGTCCAGATTATAGAAATGTTACCAGTAGCTTAATTCCTCAAGTCTCCTTTCTTTATAATCTGTTGAATAAAATGAATGCTTTGGGAACAGCAGTCTAATAGCTGTGTTTTGATGGTGGCTGTGCACAGAATTGGCTGTGCATAATGCAAAAATGATCGAGTGCTCAAAATTAAACTTTTTTCCGTTGTGTTCATTAAACCTGAAGTCCTCAATTGCCATGTGAAACAAGCATTGCCTGTGTTCTGTTTAAATGAGTATCTGCTTATTCAGCAGATTTAAGCGAGCTTGTTCATGGTCATATAGTCAGACCTGTCTACTGAATGTTGCATTCTGCATTTGATAGCAAGCCAGTGCTCCCTTCTGAGTTTAAAGCATGCCGTGGGATCCATCTAGCAAAAGTATTTCCATATTATTATTTTTTTTAGGATGTCGGTGGAGGCTGGTTAGAAGGAAAAAACAGCCAAGGAGAGAGAGGACTTGTTCCAACAGATTATGTTGAGGTAAGTGACTGCATCGCTATGCACTAAGAAGGCAGAACTACTGAAGAAGCAATCCTTTGGTTTGCTGATCAGACTCAATGCTCAAATGTGAAAAGTCCAGTGTTAAAGCTCAGAACATAGAATATTATTGAAGCAGCTGTAGCTGACTTCAAAGATCAGTGCAAATATGTCATCTAAAGCTACTGTGCTTCTTCGTGGTTTCCCAAGAAATGCAACAGGAGGTTAACCACAGTGAATATCAGTGATATACGGAACATGAGCGATGTTGAGTTTGCTTCTGGTTTTGTGCCCCATGATTTTGGGCACAAAATCATCTACATCTGAAGACGCAGATGTAGAAGTGCAATGAGTAATACAGATTACACTGGTGTTGCTGTGGCTGACTTGCCACATGCTCATAAATCTCTAGAGTGGAAATGCATTTCTGGGGTTCAGAATATGGGACCCCAAATCCAGGGATTGTGTTCCCAGTCTCCAAGCACAAACGTTAGCTACCTTGTTAATCCCTTGTTAATTTATAGATGGGTGTCTACTGCCACAAATATGTTATGCTATGATAATGCAAACCAGTTCTCCTTGTCATGGAAATAAATCCTCTAGATTTTCTTCAGTCAACTTCTTGTAAAAGATACTATTGAATTTGAATTCAGGGTATATGCTGCCATCTTAACATCTAGTGTTAGAAGGTTCTATGTAATTGGATCAATGGAAGCATAAAAAAAATCTCTTGCAACTTTTTCCATTTCAGATTATAACCGACAGTACAAAAGATGGACTTAGTTGTGGTAACTCATTAGCTGACCAAGCCTTTTTTGATTCCCTCTCTTCAAATACAGCTCAGACCAACTCGGCTGCAAAAAGCAGTAATCAGGTACGTCTCCAGTTTTTTTGGCAACAGTGGGCATGGCAGGTTCTGTTGACGTAACTGCTTGCACTTCTCCATTGTGCTGTACCATATTTGTGAACCCTCATACAAGTACTAATTAAAATAATTGTGTTTTCCTTAGGGAACACTTCTGTTGAATATTAATGGTGTGTATGTCTCTTCAGCTACTGTCACTGCTGGAAAAAGGAACATTCTTACACTTACAAAAATAGAGCATTTTATTTTTTTTCCTGTCTGCAACCATTTAAATCTGTGACTGCCTCAATCTGTACCCCAGTTGTGTGTAAATCACTCTTGGTAACTTCTGTTAATATGCTTACCTTTTTAGGAAACCATGCTTTTCCTTTCTTTTCCTTTTCTGTTTTTTTTTTCTTTTTAATTTCTACTATAATTGGGTGTTCTATGCATCATCAGCCAGTGATGTATATACATCTTGTTCAGAATTTGGGTAAGGTTTGTTTCTTTGATTAAAAAAAGATAAAGTAATCTCAGGCATTATTTCTAGTTTGTTGAAGAGGCTGACTGTTTTTGCTGGAAGACTGTTTTCTTTTCCTTTTCTCCCTTTTTCCTTTATTCATAGTGTTCTGTCCAGTGTCAATTTATCAAGCAGCAAGTATTTAGTTTCATGTTATGTATCCAAGGGCAGACATCATCTTAAACACAGGCTGTTTGTTATAGTCTACACAGTACTGCATGTCTTACACGTAGGAACAGTTAAACATGTCAAAGTCCATAGGTCAATAGGAGAATGAAATCTGCTCTTTCTATCAGCAGCATGCAAAGGTCTCAGGTGTTGGAAAGTAAATGCTTTAGTCATTGTAGCAGCTGGGAACACACCTAGTTTGTAGAGCACTTAAAAATCAGTTATTAGTTTTCTTAACTGTAACTTGCACCACAGGACTTTGAGATGAAGTGAGATCTCTTGAAAAGTGTGTGTTGACTGTCATGCAGAAATGCCCCATGTAACAGTTCACTGACTATATTGCATTTCATTTCTTCTTCTGTGTATTGAGCTAGGCAATGCCAGGGGTAATACAAGTCCTCCCTAACTTTTATTTAAAAGTTTTTAACTGCTCTTCAGTGATCATTTGTAGTTCGCCTTGTTGTGACTGTCGAAAAGAAAAGGTGGTAGAGTAGAGGGGGAGATCCCAGTGGTACTTGTAAGCGCTCTCTGATGGCATGCTCCAGGCAAAGTCACGGGAGGAAAAGTTAAAGCAAAGGTATCTGTTTTGTGGGAAATAAAGAATTAATGTGTCTGTGTAATTTTGGAAGATGAATTTTTAGAGGAGGGAAAAACTTGAAAATGCAGGGATCATAGGCTCGGTAGTTTAGTGACTCTGTAATACAAACAAATTTGCTGTTTCTTCATAAGATTTGGAAGGGAGTAACTTCAGGTGAACAGCTTGTCTCATCTCTGTCAGTGCATTATTCTTATTTGTCTGATCCCTCTCCATTATTCTTCAAATGCTTCATGAGACAGTTTGGAGAACCTGTGTACCATGGTGTATTATAGTAAAATTGCTATACTGCTATTTTATGTTAGCACTCTCCTACTGCTAACATCAATAGGAGGGAGGGGAGCCTGCACCTGGATGCAGGCAAGGTCATGCAAATGTGGGGGAAACTAATCAATTCTCTCAAGCTAGTATGTCAGGGGTTTCTGTTTTCCTGCTTTTTCATTACAGAAGCCATCATGTTGCATGGTCAGGATTTTGTCATGATTTCAATTTTCTCAAGTTTTTTATTTTAACTGAGTTCAGTAAGTTGCTGTTTGTTTTTTTATCTATATATATAGATATGTTAGAAAAGCAGTAGGTCTTGCTTTTTCAGCTTCTGACATTCATCTGGTAGCCTGTTCCTGTAGTTTATTGGTAATAGGAATTTAATTTGTATACTGAGCAGTTGGCTTCAGCTTTTGGCTATTATGCCTTTCTCCCAGATTAGAGAGCTCTGTAGTACGTGGTATTTTCTCCCTGCGGAAGTTCTATGGTTAATTGCCCTCATGATTAAGAAGCTCTATCTGTTTGTTTCTTCACGCAAGAAGTTTTTTCTTCCATGAAAGGCTGCCTTCTGTGACCTTTCTGATCTTGTGACTCATCTGTAAAATGAAGATACTGGAATTTTATGCATTCTTCCTGTGTACATCACATGGCTCAAACCAGAGGTTTAATATTGCTGTTCTGGTATAGAAAAGCCTGATACACTAAAAGATTGCATGGCTCTTGTAGCATTGCATCAGGAGGTCAGAGTTGTTCAGCCACTGTGTCCCAGCTTCTTTTTTAGAGCCGTTGCCTGTAAGAATACAGCCTTCTGCTTTCTGGGTGTAGTTGTTCCTCGATGCATTACTCCACGCTCAGTTGTGTTGACATTTGCATTGTTTAATGTGAGTTTGTTCAGGCACTCTGGATTCAACTGTTCAGGCACATCTGGATTCAGATGCACAGTTGCAAGCAATTGACTTATTATTTTCAAGCTGATTTAAAGAGTGACTGGGTCAATATACAAAGTGCTTCATCTACAAATGCAATTTGCGTATTCTGGCTATGGAGAGCACAGAAATATGACAAATTAGTTGCTAATGTAAACAGAATTGATGAAGGAACTGCTACAGTAGTAGAAACTAAAATGTTCATAGGTAACAGTCTTGTGCACTGAATAAGAAATGTCAGCATTCCTAACTGCTGACATTTTGTTACCTGCCACTTTGTAGTAACAAGGGATTTCAAGCTTATTACAAGAAGATTATATAAAAGCACTTGTAAATGAACTGGGTATTCTTAGGATTTTTCATACTACTGCTGTATTAAAGTCACTTTAACATACATGTAATCATATAACATTCACAGCCCCCCAATTTTAGTAAGGCAAAAAGACATCTTAATTCTTGAAATGCCTACCGTTCTTCTAACTGTAAGGGAAAACATGGACTGTCACACAGCCTTTCAGTACCAAACCTTATTAAAAATAATAGATTTATTTAAGTTACCATGTTAGGTTATTTGGTTCCCTTTTTTAAGAGACCTGCTTTTATCAAGTAGCAATGCTGTATATGATACTGACCCTTAAATCATGACAGTGTTCCCAAATCTGTTTGGGGGGAAAAAAAAAACAAACTCTAACTTGTTCCCTGTATCTATAGCCATCCCCTTTTGCTTTCCAGACAAACAACAGACCTTTGGTTTCCCACTATGGCCCCTTTTTCTTTTTGGTGTTTAAAAAAGCAGAACATGTCTGTCTTTCCTTTTCCAAGATGTTGTGTTGTCATTCAGGGAATTATCTCCTGAGAAATAATTAGTAAGCAACACCTAAATGAGCTCTACTGACTTCTTTTTTTTCCACTGAGAAATATATAATGTCCACAGTAACATTTTGGTTTTGTGCTATATCTGGGTTTGCCACAAATGTGAAGTGACAATAGAAATGGAGCAGAGGTAGTTCCTGAAGAGAAGGGAAGAATTTGGCACAACTTGGCAGTTTATTCTTCCCCAGTTAATTCCTGGAGTCAGCAATGTCTCAGCAATAAATGTCTTGGTAGAACTTGCAGCTGCTCCTTAGGGGAGTCTCAAGCAGATAACAGAGACTCACACCCAGATAACCAGAAAGAGGTGAATGTTTCCAAGAACTTTGTGTAGAAAACACTGGGGGAGATGAAAGCAACCAGAGGAAGCACTAGAGCTAATTATATGCAAACAAGGAAAAAAATTGCTGAATGTGACTATTTTTACTCCTAGAGAAGAAAAGCAGATATGAGATCTTAATGTTACATTTGCCCATCGTGTTTGTGCTTTCATATCTGAAAAGCCTTTGGATAATATTAGTCAACAAAACATAATTTGAGTAACCCCTAGCTGGCAAAGATGGGGGCTGTTAAATGGCTCTCCTACTGTCTTGACCTTGTAGCTCTTACACAAAGGAAATAAAGGAATGAAAAGTTCTTCTCCTCTGTCAACCCACTGTTCCTCTGAGTGATAATTCAGGCTTGCTAATTTTTAGTCATTTGAAACAACCAGTGAGTGAGTATATCAGCACTCTGTTTTTTTGTTAGAATTGCATATATACATTAAAGAAAGTTACCTGTGAACTTTTCTGGTGTTAAAATAACATTGGTAATAATGGCACTGGAATCAATTTAACTTACTGTAATACATCAAACCTAAAATTTCTCGATTCCGATGAAGAACATGTGGTGTTTTTTTTTTTCTTTGTGTGCTGAATTGTTTCCAGGGGCTGTAGTAACAACAGATATCCTTTTAGGCACTTTTGTTTAATATTTCTTATTGCAGTTGTGAGCAAAAGTTGTGAACAAAAACAAGCTTGCCATTTTTAAATGGTGTATATCTGACTAAATTATGGTTAAGTTGGCCCAAACTAGTTCTCCTTTTTAAGAAGCTAAGCCTTTTTTATTCTGAGCAGTAGTCTCACTAATGGTATGTAAACAAACCAGCTATATGTGTAAGAGCTGTGGATGTGGCTTCACAGTACTTTTAGATATAAAAGTAGTCCTTGTAACTAACCATAAGTTGCGTTTGTAGAGGAGTTTGTTCCCTTTTCTTGACGTTGATTTTTCTGATCGCTGCCAAGTCCACTTCTGTATACAGATGACTGTACAGCTCTTTCAGTTCTAGGTAAAATAGGTATTCTGCAAGTTAGCTTTTTTGTGAATTGCTGATTTGTCAGTTAATTCCAGAGTGACCTTGGTGAACCCATGTGTAGTGTGTCTTCAGATATGTTGTAGGCTAACTAACAAGGGCCCAGGAGTAGGTACAGAAAGCAATCAATAGAAACTTCTTGTTCATCTTGTCTTATCCACTGTAAGTGAAACCACTTGGGATGGTTTCTCTCCCAGTTGAAGAGTATGAAAATATATGGACTGTCTTAAGTGCAGAAAGTCCTTTCCCTTTAGAATACTGTGGGACTTCTTTATGGGCAGGACAAATCAGCAATAGTAAAACCATCTAATTTGGTGTGCAGGAACTGAGGCAAGTCTTAAGTTATAAGGTGTGTAGGACATGCGTTGTTGAACATGCATAAGGAGGACACTGAGAAGGCTATTCCCACAGTTGTGCTTCATATCTTCTCCAATTCTTGCAGCTTAATGCAAGTTGTGGTCATTAATTTGTATACCATGCCTGCCCAGAACTGATATGAAAAGCACTAGATATTAAGAGTTAAGAAAATAAATATAATTTCAGTGTTCTTACTAGGAGTGCATGATTCTGATGCTGTGGAAATTGGCACGTGTGTTACTGCGTTCCTGGGAGAGCGTTTCCATTCTCTGACATTGCTACGTGTATGCAGTGAGGTACGAGTATTGTTGTGAGAAATGTCTGACGCACTCATGTTTGGTTGAGTCCGGTCTGTCTTGTTAAACCAGTATGCTAAAATATAACATGTGCAGCTAGGATCACCGTGGAAGTTGCACTTGTAATTTTTGATGGACTTTGGAAACATGCTTCCGTAAATAATAAGCCTTAACTCTATGTAAATGTGCATTTTTGCAAGATTTTAAGCGCACACAGAGGTAACTTTACATTAACCATCTCTTGAAGAGTTTAGTGTAAAAGTTGTCTAAAGAAGTACAAGCAAAACTAGTGGGTTAGAACTGTTGGTAAGCCACAAAAATACCCAGTGTTTTATGCTAGTTTGCTGGTTTTCGTGATTAGTAACTTCCAGTTCCTGTTACAGATGACGACACTACAACATCCTTCATTGGTATGTGTAGTTTGAAATCAATGCGTTTTTCCCCACGTCTAAGTCACCATATTGCACTCAGACCTGTATCAGGAATTTGTGACCAACTCTTTTTACCAAAAATACCAGGCAGCTTATGACTTCCATAAAACACTGGAAACGCTTGATTGCTTGCTCTGGAATGAAATGCATTTACATGCTAAAAAATAACTGTCCAAAATAAGACAGTGATTATACCTGTCCAAATTATGGAGCTGTCTTCTTTTGAGTGTCCCAGTGGAATAAAGGCTCAGGCAGCAAGTTGTTTAAACTATAGATCGCTCTTCATCTTCATCGTGCACCCATACCGTCAGGCAAAATCTGAATATTCCTGAAGTAATCTTTTCACAACTTAGTGTTTGCATGCTCTCTCGTAGACTTGTTTTTATTTCATTTCTTGTTTTGTGAGCTAGCCTTGTGTGTGTGGTTCCAGCAGGCAGTATGCTGTTTCTGATTTTTAAATCTCTTCTTGCTCATTAAACACTTCTTACTTTTAAGGTGATACCTTTAAAATTTGTAATTGAGAGTGATAACCTGAAAAGTCTTGGCTAGTTACAGTCTTCAACTCTCCTCCTCCAGAAAGCACAACACGGGAAACTCATGTTCTGTTACAAAATAAAATAAAATAAAGCCTTGTTTAGTCTTTGTAGCCTGACCTTTGGATGTCTAGAGAGCATCAAGGAGGAACAGGGAGTTTTTCTTCTGTTTCTGGCTTTGCTGTGACTGCTATTTGAAAAACTAAGTGAAATTCCTCATCTGTGTATTGAGAAGAAGCCATTAGGGACTGAAATGAAGTCGAGAGAAGACAAGGATAGGGAGGTGACTCGGTTGCCGTTTACATATTCCTGTGTGGGTAACAAAAACAGAAACATGAGAGAACCTCCCTGAATAAACATATACGGGATTTTTAGTGACAAAGGTGAAGCTAAGCAGACTTGAGAGGGGGGGAAAAAAATCAACTTCCTCTAAGCAGTGAGGGTGACAATAGACGTGCTTTTTCCCTTGCCTCACCCGATCACTGAGGTGTGGGGTGGTTTTTGCTGTTTTTTCCTCTCTTGAGTCTCAATGATTTATCCTTCTATAAAGTCCACGCTCTGTCACAAACATTTTTTTTTTTTTTTTGAGTTAAATCAGAAGTTAATAGATGGAAATCCACCGTGAAGCAGCTTCTAGGCTACTTTGTCAGTGAGTAACTTCACAGGTAAAGAAATGGGATTGGAATTGGGAAACGAACAAAAAATGACCTGCTTTGCTCTTTGAGGTATGGTGGTAACCCAGTTCTTCCACCTGGATGAGAGGAGTGGCCTGTGGGTGGCCCTCGGCTACATATAATGTGTGAGCAGGCCAAGGCCAGCTCCTTTACAGGGACTGCTTTTTGGGAAAGTGGGGGCTGAAAGTGGAGGTGCTGGGTACTTGTTTGCTCTGGAAGGAAGGAAAGCTGACAGGAGCAGCTGAGGAACAAATATGTTCTTTGGACAGCATTGCTGCTGCCTTGCCAGCTGTGTCTGGGGGTCCTCTCCTGTGTTCATCAGCAGCAATGTGCCTGTATGTGAGCCCATAAGGGTGGTTGTCCCTTAGCCAAGCCCATTCCCACTTTTTGTTTTTCCTGGAGGATTTCTTTAAGGACAAAACGCATTTGAATGGTGCAGTGGAAAAGAGGTCCTTCCTTCAAGGGTTAAAGAGGTGCCCACAATGCCAGGGTAATGATCTACCAGGAAATAATCCTGGACGTAAAGCAGCATGGACATGACAGCCACTTCAGTGTCTGCTGATGTGCACACTTGCTCCATGGTAAATACAGCTAGTGAGCACAGCTGGGGGGTGGCTGCACAGCAGGCTTCTCAGCCTTCAAGTTCCTTCTTGAAGAAAGTAAGTTGACTTTTTTTAGGGTGACTGTCTGTTTACTCTTTGTATGTACCTATTCAGAGGCGCTGCTATCCAAAGAACTTGAGGTTAATAATGTCTGAATATGCCAAACACTTTGCCTTAGTCATGTGCATGAAGACATCTGTAAAACTGGACGATAGCAAAGATATCACTTCTTGTTTCAATCATGATTCACTTGTTGAAGATACTGACTTTCCATCTCCAAGCTGAGGATTTTCCTGTTCTGGTGGAATTCTTCTCCTCATTCATCTATAATTAGATCTGTAACGACACACTAGACTTCTCCCTGCCATCCCCCAGCCCCCCACCAGTAATGATCTGGTTCTAAAGTGAATTTTAATCCTCACTTGAAGGAGAACTCTTAAAATATTTAGCAATGTGTTGCCTCTATTGTCTTTTCCCCAAACAGCTTTTTTTTGTTCTATTTTTTCTCCTAGAGCAGTAGGAGTGAGTCAAGTAAGGCTGTAGTAGTATACCCAAGGGAAAATTGGCTGCCTTTAAGGAGTCTATCCTTGAACTTAATCTGTTTACTTGTTTGATGTTACCTTGAGGAGCAGAGATGTAACATTTCATTTGAAGGTTGATTACTTTCTTAACTGTGCATGATGTGGCATTTTCCTTTTGTGCTTTTGTGTTGGAGATTGCTTTATGTACTTGGATGTTAGGTGTGCTCTGTCAACCTCTATTGACTGAATAGTTTCTTGCAAGGACTTTTTCTCTTTTCTGTGCTGACTAAAGAAAGATCAAAGCATTATCAATTTCAGTTATGGAAAGCTAAAGGTGTGAGAACTTGTAATTTAATCACTTATAAAATACTTGCTGGCTTAATTAAGGTTTGTTCAACTGGAGCTAAGCCACAGAAATGGTTTCTCTTATGGAGTTTGTCAGCTGCTGAGATCTGCAGAACTGCTGAATGGAGCAGAGATTACCCCTTTAACAAATGCTGTGTCTTTGTACAGGCCGCCGTGGTGTTGTGGGGGACTTTGAGGATAGCAGGCTTTTGGATTGCTTAACCCTTCTCCACACTTACTGATTCTTGGCTTCCACGTAGAAGTGTCCACAGCATGTCTCTATCTGGGCAAACATTTGACAAAACACAAAAGGAGACCTGTAAATGCTCCTCGGGACGTATTGTCTACATCCACATCCCTAACCCATCTCTCACCCTCTTCCCCTGTGCCTTTGAAAGAACTGTGGGCCCGTCAGCTGAAAGAAGCTGAGTGAGAACACCATATTCCATACCTTTTATAGCCTGAGAGTGATGTGCCTAGGAGAAAGAGCTTACCCCAAGCTTTCTCAGACACCTCAGAGGTAAAACTCTGATTCGAGTAGTTCTTCCTTATAGGCACAGGTGTAAAACATCTCAAAGAGTCGTTTGAGTAATCTACTTCCCCTTGCTGTATAGCATTTAATGTATATCAGCAACAGTCTGCAAGTTCAGTGTTGATCACTTCTGACAGTCATTCTTCAGTGCTGTACTCAGTATTAATATTATTGCCTCCCCCTTGTTTTGCAGCAGATCTTAAGGTTTGACTGCCACCCACTCATGTACCAGATTTCATATCAACCACAGAGAAGAGGAAAACTTTACTCAGCCTCTTGGCAATCATCCCACTTCTGGGCTTTCGGTTGCCAGTGATCAGTACAACATCTATTGCAGAAGTGTATGCAAACGAATATTATGTAAACTATTCTTTTCTAGATGCTCTAAGTTAGGAGTGGGAACACTTTTTGATGTGGTTGAGTTCCAGCATGTGTCTTCCTTCAGCAAAGATGAAGAACTCTGATGACATGTATTTTTTTCCCATTATGTAAACTGGTATGAGGTGAGCATCATAGGATGAGCAGGCTGGTACCCCATAAGCTACCAGCAGCTTGTTTGTACTTGCTGAGAGTAGGCGTCAGCTATCCAAGAATTAGGTAGGCCTCAACTATATAGCTCCACTAGACTCCTAAGGAACAACGTGCCTATGTTCTTGCATCAGTTTCATTAAAAAAAAAAAAAAAAAGTGTAGAAGCTGTCCAATAGCGCTCTCTCTGTCAGTTCCTAGAGACCCACTGCTGTCTGGTTTGTTTCTCTCGAGTCTCATCTTGAAATTTAGGGCTTGATTTCCAGGTCCTGGGGACTCTGAGCCTGAAGAACAGGTGCTGTGCAGTATCAACAACGTAGGTCCAAAGCATTATGAAGCGTTATGGGTTTGGTAATGTCTTTCAAATCTCAGTGTCAGGAGGCTTTGTTTTAGGGGAAACTAAAGCAAGAGCTCACATTCCTAAGGATTACCTCAAAGAACTATTGAAAACCAATGGATCAGCATAACTAAAGCTGTGTCTGATAGAAAAGAGTGTTTGTTTCTCTGAGTGGTGGATGAAGTGTGGTGTTCTTACTATCAAAACAGCTTTGACATTTGGTAGGATCAAGTAGTATAAAAAGAAAATCACAGGTGCAGCTGTTTAAGTTGCGTGTATGTTTTAATGGATTGAATACCTGGAAAAACTTGTAACGTTTACCTTCCAAGCATTTGTTTGTTGCGCAAACAATTTTTTTGCTCTTGTTGCTTATCAGAGAACGTTTCAAACTTGTGTAACACACCAGTTCTTACTCAGAAATTTGCAGAGAAGTGGACTTATTGGTAAGCTGAAATAAGAGTGGAGAATTTCAGCGAAGAAAAATGGAATGTAGAATAGCTGCATCTTTTTTTTTTTTTTTTTTTTTTTGTAAGAAATAAGCATTCAACACTTCTGCAGGATTTGGGGAGAATAAGTTGGCTTTTAGTGGGAGTCTTGTTCAATCTTCTGGCAAATGCTCTAAGCTTTGTGTCAATGTTACAGTTTCACATAAGTTGTTAAAGCAATTAATTTATGTTAGGAATCACTTCTTTGATGTGCTGCTTCATGATACAGACAATGCACTGGATTTTGTAGGCTTTGAGATTTCTTTTTTTTTCCTCCCTTACAAAACACAGTTCCTCCCTCCGCTGAACAAGACAAGCTTTGTAGGCTTTGTTTTCTTTCCTTCCCCTTCTCCTCCTCCTTCCTCCTACACTTTGCGTGGGGGGTTTTGATTTGGTTTGTGGGTTTTTTGTTGTTGGTTGGTTTTGGTTGTGTTTTTTTCCTATTTCTGCCACCTAGTCTGCTCCAAACACTTAGTGCACAGGCTGTATTTAACTACTTGATGCTTTTTCAAAGTGTAGTGTTAAAATGAGGTTGCAGAGCAGAATGCTAAGCTATTAATTCAGTTTACTGACAGGTAGGCCTGAAAAATCAATGCAGCAGTTAGAGACACATCTGCTGTATGCTTTTTCCCTGAGGTTTCCACCTCCACAGCAACACCAGTAGAAGGGCATGTGATTACCTTCACATGCAGATTATGTGGAGAGAGTAGGTCTACACAGAGATGCTAGACTGTTTCACGATAGGTTTCTGTTTCCTTTCCTCATCTTTGCTGTAAATGAGGTAAGCTCTGACAAGGACACTGGGCGAGTTGCTGGCCGTAGCTGATACACCAGTAGCGATGGTGTGGGTCTTTCGCTTTTAGTAAAGCTACTAATTTGCTTTTGATAATATAAACATTCAGTACAATACTAATCCTTGACTTCGGACGTTTTGGTTCAAGCGTGCTAATTAGCATGTGAACTCTAAGTACGTAAAACCACAGACACTGTACTTCTGGTTTTGGTATAAAATAATTACCATGGGTAAGAGTGCTTCTTCACACTGTTGGCTTCAATGGCTTAAGTTCCATAAGGAGATGTAACAGATGAAAAAAGTTATTGCTGTGTACTAGCATCCCATTGCTGGAGAGCTGATCGGTTCTTCCAGGTGCTAGCTGCATTTAAGAGCTGTGTAGCTGGGAACATAAGATTTGTCTGCTGCTACTGAACTAAACAAGTGTGAAGTGCTCAATGCAAGCTCACAGCCTTATCAGCAGGAGATCAAAGACTGCAGGGAGAAAGTAAGTGGTCTTTATTCACTTCTTCAGCAGTTCCTTCCTTACCTTTTGTCTTCTGTTTAAACAATATAGGCAAACAATGCCAGTGATCCTTGGTCGAGCTGGAATGTTGGGAAGTCTGGGAACTGGGATAATGGAAACTCTGGTGACAGCTGGGCGACAAAACCTGAAAGTGCAGGTGGCCAGAGGAACAGTGCTTTGAATAACTGGGATACAGCAGCAGCATTTGGTCATCCCCAGGCATATCAAGGACCAGGTGTGCTAATAATACTTTTATTTTTAATAAATTAGGTGGACAGTAGATATGGGAACTGCCTCATCTTTTGTAACTATAGAACATTTTTTACTTAAATACAACAATAAAAAATAAATACTTTTCCTGGTAGCAAATTACCAAGTGGATAAACTGAATACTAAAATAATGCTTTTCCTTTAATACTTTTAAAATTAATTTCGTTTTAAAAAAATCAGATCCACAATAACAAATGTCTCAAACCTGTATGGAAATCTGGCAAGCCAAAAAGTCTTGAACAACATGCCTGAGAATAGATTATTTGTGCACAACTTGCATTAACTGGAACTTAAACGCCCTTGAATTTGTACCCTCAGGCCTGTGAAGCAGAAGTCTCCAAGTCCTTGATTTTTGGGAAGTATCTGGAAGTAATCTATCTTTCAGAAGGCTCCTCACTTTTTTTGTAGTAAAGACCTAAATTAAGAGGAGAGCTCATAACTGGGTAATACTAACCTGGAGTATATGAATATGTAAGACCAGTGATTTTTTTAATTTTTTTTTAACACACCAGCATCTCTCTTTAATGTCTACCTCCCTCCTCCCCCTCCAATGGATTTCTAGTGTAGTGTTTTGCAGCATGTATTTGATGGGGATGATGATAACTGAAGAAGAATCAAAAAATACAAGGTTCAACTAGCTCATCAGTATTATTACATTGTTGATTGTGTATGAGTGCTGAGGAGGTTGCTTCTGCTTTTTAAAGAGAAAACATTTAACTTTTTTCTTCCCCTATGTTAGCAGCTGCTGATGACGATGATTGGGATGATGACTGGGATGACCCAAAATCATCTTCACCATCTTATCTTGGTTACAAGGAGACTGAGTCGTCAGAGGCTGGGGGTCCTCAGCGTGCAAACTCTCGTGCAGCTGCTATGAAGTTACCACTTAACAAGTAATGGAAAATGCAAGATGAATGTGTATTTAATGAATTGGAATTTGTAGAGTTGTATAAATGTATTCCTATTAAACCTTATTGAAATATGCAGTGTACGTATTAGTTTGGGGGTTAAAATTGGAGGTGGATTCAGCACTGACTATTTGTGATCAGAGAATGCACATTCATGAAAGCCTGAAAGTACATGACAACCTATTTTTGGAAATGTTACACAGGCAAAAGATGCTTTTACAAGTGCTGAATTTCTGGACCCGCTGTTCTTTAAATTTTTAATTATATTTAGCACTATATGTGCTTAGTGAAAATGAAAGGTGATAGATGGCATGTGCATACAGCAAGACTAATCAGGCATGCTGCTACAGAATTATTGAGCAATTAGTGTTGCTAGGAGTGGAAAGATTGTTCTGCTGTCTTGTGAGTATCAGCCCAGGTTGATTATTAAGCCATAGGAAGCTTGATTTTACTTTTGGATTGGCAAATATAGATAAAATCTTACAGTAGCATGAAGTTTGGTCTGTGTTATACATTATTTTATGTTACAACTTAATGTTTGTTTATTCTAAAATTACTGTTACTCTGAGAAGTTACCCTGTGGTAATCTTTAAATGAATGAAAGCAGAACAGAAAACAGTTGTACAACGATGGTCTCCCCAGGTACATAACTAAAATTAATGACTGGTCATGCAGAGATGGTTGATTTTGTTCATCAGTGGATGTTTTATGCAGTCTTGCAAGAGTACCTCTCCATCATTCTGACATTTTCTTGTTGCAAACTCATTTAGTTTGACCAGCATAAACACGCTTTAAGAGCATTATTTGTCTGTAAAGCAAGCCATACGTCTAGTGTTTCTGCAAGCAAACAGTAGGTAGGCAGTACTTCAAGGGCTAAGTATCTTAATTAAAAAAGAACCACTGTTTGCTTTCTGTAAAGCTTTTTACAGACTTTAAGGACACTATGGTGGTTTTTATGTGGTTTTATTTCGAATTATTTAACTCATGCTTAGAAGTACTTGTTAAATCTACAATGGGTTGTTCTTTTGGATGATTGAATTCAAGTTGTCTGAAACAGCAAGGTTTGCATGTGTGTGCACACTTGCAGACTGGGCTGCAATGAACAAAGTGGCAAATGCTGCTTCATGTTCTGCTACTACATTTGCTCTGATGGTCTGCAGAGCACATGTAGCTACTTCTGCCCTTCAAGAAGTGGGCTGCATTCTGTAGATAAAAGCTGGCAGTTGGTAGCTCAAACTGTTCTGCTTTTTCAGGGCAAATAGTTGATAATCCATGGTACAGTTTTCTACTCTTGAGAAATGCTAAGCTTTATTCTTCGTGGTTGGGAATTCTGTACGTATCAAAAGCGAATGCAGAGTAAACTTCTCACTTTGTTTTCGTTAGATTTCCTGGATTTGCAAAACCTGGAATGGAACAGTATCTGTTGGCAAAGCAGCTAGCAAAACCGAAAGAGAAGATTCCCATAATTGTAAGCTGTGTGTGTGTGGCTCTTGTTTGGTGGGTTGATTGTTGGTTTTTTATTATTTTTTATTGGGGGGGGGAGGGGAGGAGGTTGAAGAGGGATGTGAAGGGAAGTGGTGGTGGTTGCTTTTTGCTTTTTTTGCTTCTGTTTTTTCTTTTAAATCTCCCCACCCTTCCATTCTTGCCCATGCTAATTGTTAGGCTTAGGCTAGTCACATGAACGTGGGTTAGGAGAAATGGGTGTTTAACCCGTAACAAGAAATACAACCATCATCATGAAACTACAATATTTAAGCATTTTAATGTCGCATAGATAACACTTCAGAGTATCACTGAGAGGTTTCATCAGGGTCTAGTCCTAACTCATTTCTTCTAAGTGTGCTGATATTTTTTTTTTTTTTAATTCTTCTTAGTTTTTCTTACCTGCATTAATTGTGGTTGTGAAAATAAGCCTTTTTGAGGTGAAGGGTGCAGAACAAATGCATTACACTGTCTATCAGCTTTTTAGATAGTTGTCAATTACAGTAGAACTGCATTCAAAAAGGTTTGCAATATTCAGTCATGATGGCCAGGTCATCTTCTGATCTAATAAACAGACTGTTCTAGATATATGCTATTATAATGAAATGTGACTGAAGTAGCAATTTCTACAATTCACCATTCCTTAATTATGTGGGAAAAATTGTAAAATACAGAGAACATGAACGCAACTGTGGTGAATTATCTTTGGCTGCAAGAAACTCTTGTGTTTCCTGATTCTCAGGCTCTCACTGAAATTAATGGAGAGAATTAGGAACTCTGTTTTCAAAATACTCTTAATTCATACTGGAAGTATTGTTTTCCTTGTTTGCAGCTGGAACAACATAATACGTTGAATTAAACGCAGTAATATTTGCAATTTCTTGCAGATCGGTGATTATGGCCCAATGTGGGTTTATCCTACCTCTACATTTGACTGTGTCGTGGCAGATCCCAAAAAAGGTTCTAAAATGTATGGTCTCAAGAGCTACATTGAGTATCAGCTGACCTGCACTGTAAGTGTATCTGAAACAGGATCATCTCTCTCATAGATATGGGTCATTTCTACATATAATACAGCTCGTGTTATTTAGTAGCAGGGTTGTAAGTGATAGTTTTTACAAGTTTTCCACAAGGAAAACTTGTAAATATTGTTTTATTTTCTTGTTTTATTTTCTAGCATTTCAAGTTCTTCTGTATCTATAGACTCAAGGCTGTAAATCAAATTTTATTTATATTCCATATATTTACTGTTCCGGTCACACTTGTTTCATGTCACTCTCTCTTGATGCCTGTCAAAATTCAGAGTTGTCTTTCTTTTACAGAACACTAATCGGTCTGTCAACCACAGATACAAGCACTTTGACTGGTTGTATGAGCGTCTCCTGGTTAAATTTGGATTAGCCATTCCAATTCCATCTCTTCCAGACAAGCAAGTAACAGGTAAATGTTTCCCAGCTGTGGGTTCACAGGAAGAGAAATCAGGAGATAACTTCTGTTCAACGTTCAATTATTTCTTACTATTTGTGTTTTTTTCCCTATTATGTTTAAAGAAGATATTAAAAAAAAATACTGTTGCTAAAAAAAAACGCTACTAAACTTAGGTTTTTTTAATTTAAATAATTTAATTTTAAATTATTTAAAACTGGGCCATTGATTTAAAAACAAACAGTGGATTTAAAAAAAATCCTTATTATTACAGAAGAGAATACTTATTAGAGAGAAGTGGTAACTGCTTATGTTCTGTATTTGCAGTTTGAAGGAATGATTTTGAGATTTTTGGTGCTGCTTTTCTTTTTAATTTGACTGCAAAGGTGCTGTGTTGTAGCACCTTTAAAACAAATCTCCCCGAGGAAAGGGAGCATCCTCCTACAAATTGTTCTTTGCTTGTAAATAAAATGTTGCAGTTGTTCCTCCTACTGATTGATTTTTACAATTGTTTTAGAAAGCATCTTTCATTTGTACAGTGTTGTGCTCCAGTTTCTGCTCAAGCTGGATGGGCATCATTCTCTGAAGCCTATGGAAGTCTGTTCTTAGTTCGAGGAAAGTGGGATTGGACAACTTAAATGATCGTGAATTCAGTCACTGCAATTGAATATGCTAATGCCTGTGCATTTTCAATGGTCTCTAGCTCATCTTTCTACAAGGGGGTGTGGGTGTTTGTGAAGAAACAAATGGGCACCTGTACAGAAGGAAAGTGCATTACTTCTGCATGTTTCTACTGGTGTGTTTAGTAGTAGGATTTTTATAAAGCCTTTAGGACAGCCAGCTAAAACCAAATGTACGAAAAAGGGCATGTAGCCAACCATGTAGCTGTGAGCATAAAAAATGCAGCATCTCTGTCGTGTTTGAAGAAAGATAAGCATTGATGCAAATGCTGGGATAAATGCCGAGGAAACTGAAAAGTGAGGAAGTGACTTCCTCTCCTCCCCTTTGTTAGCCTCGTGTTTAGAATTCACCAATATCTTTAGACAAACTTGTGCATGTGGACTAAAAGGAAGCCAGAAGACCTGGTGGGGTCTGTACATTTCATTGTAATTATCTTAAGACTCAGGAGTTTGGCATCTTAACTAAACTTTGCCTGTGGCTTTCTGTCTTTTGGGGTCTGTGGGAGAGGATAACTTCTCTTATTTCTTTTTGAAATGTTACAGGAAACACTGAAAAATGGTGTTTATCTTTCACACTTTTGAGGAGGGTTCTTTCTAGACTGTCTAGAAATGCCTCTTTCTGTCCACTAGTCTTAGCACTGTGAGATTCCAGCTGTCATTGCTCAGAATCATGACTTTGCTGGCAATTATATGCCTAATGACTAGCACAAAACTTCCAAATATTACTTACAGGAATGCTGCTATTTCAGTATAGTTGAAGGGTGGAACAAGGTACGAGTGTGGGTTATGTAATCTCTCTTACATAGTACTTGATATTTTTTTCTAGTTAATTTGCAGGAAATGTACCTATACTTCGTTTTTCACTAATGGTGTTCTTTACTTGCTAGTCATGCCAATTTCCATATTTGCAATTGAAAATAAAACCTCACCCTTGTAGAGCTGCTGCCATAGTAACTATACAGTAAAATTACATTGAAAGTATTGAAAGTACATGCATTCAAGTTTTGTCATCTGTGCTGCTATGGAAATTAGAAGAGTTGGTGTGCTGGAAGGATCTCTCATTCCTTTCAAATACATCTTGTTCACTCAGTGCTCTAGAAGTCTGATATGGTGCTTTTTTTTTTTTTTTTTTATTAGAAGTGATTCTCTTAAGACTCTCCTAAACAATTTGTGTTAAACTAACAGGTTCTTGTAAATACACAGTGCTGAAGCACTACTGGCTTAAAAAATATTTTTGATTAGTGCTAAAATCTAACTGCCAAAAAATCAGTTACTAAGTATTACATGTGTGTATTCTAACCAGTTTATACATATGGTTCATTGAGATTTATTTTTTTAAATTACTTTCAAACATTCATGGTAAATGAACAGGTAAGAGACAGAATTATGTTTGTGGGAAGTATTATCTTAAAATCTGTTGTTTAAAGTTTGACTGCTTACATACAAAGGCTCTGTTAGCTAGGATATGATGTCTTGGGAGGTGGGTAGTTCCTTTTTCTCTAACTCTTATGAAACTGACACTGACTAAGAATTTTTAAGACTGACAGAAAAATGCCTTCGTTCTGAGTTTGTGCCTAGCTTTTCTCTTGAGTCATTTGACTGTCTAATTTTTCCATCCACGTGTTTATTAATCTTTTTTTTTCCAAAAAGCTATTTGAACCGTGGATGAGGATTATGTCCTTTTAGTGTTTCCTGACTATCTTTAAAAGGAGCAGTTCCCAGACTATAATCAATATGCTGCACTCTAAGGTTCTTCTGATTTGTCAGCATAATGTAAGTCAAGAACTTACTTCATGTAAGTTCTGCATCCATTTAATAACTCACTAGATGAATTACAGGATCAGTGTGTATAGATATCTATATATCTATATAGATATGCACTAAATGTGTGTGTTATGTTCACGTACATAAAAAAAGAAAAGACAAGCCAGGGTTGTTCAAGTGGAAACGTAACAATTATTGTTCAATGTGTAACAGGGCGCTTTGAAGAAGAATTTATCAAAATGCGCATGGAGAGACTGCAAGCTTGGATGACAAGGATGTGTCGCCATCCTGTTGTCTCAGAAAGTGAAGTTTTCCAGCAATTTCTCAATTTCCGAGATGAAAAGGTAAGAAAGACTAGGATTGAGGATCTGCTCCCCCCACTCCCCTCCTTGAAACACGAATTTGGCTCTGTAACTGCCTCGTTTGTCTGCCCCCCTGTGGGCAGTAGCGAAGATCTGTAAACTGCTGGGCTTGGTGTATTTAGCTGACTGATTAAAATCAGGCATAAAGTTACTTGTCTGAAATGCTCTATGCCATTCTAACAGATGTGCTCTTGAAAGTAGCTTTGCTGCCAGTCTTTAAGAACAGTTTGTGTCCTCCAGCAGAAAGGAAACACATATAAGAGATCTTTTGGCTGTTTTCCCTAATGCATCTCTGTCAGACTTACTAATTACTGCAGTCCTCTGACTGGTACTGCTTTGCTAACAGAAGCTGTTTCACAGCGGAACTGGCATGTCTGATCCTGTATTATACTTTAAAACAAACAAACAAAAAAATCCCAAACGCAGTTGTAGATGGAATCGGTGGTAATAGGATTATGCTGCAGTCTTATCTGATAAAAGAAGCCCTTTTGAATTCCTCCCTGCCTCCTCCCTTCATTTCTTTATGGGTTTATTTTTTTGAGGGATTTAGTGTTTTCACCTTCAGTAAATAATAGTTTCTTTGTGATTTGAGCTGCAGCTCCATTAATAATTTTAGCTATCTACTGATGAGGAAATAAACAGGAAAAATCCGTTCTTTTTTCCACAAAATAATTATACTAAATACACAGACATTCTCCTCAAAAAGTAAATGATCCTTGGAGGTTTTTAAGACCAGACTGGATAAAGCCCTTAGGTCACACCTGATCCTTTTTGAGCTGGAGGTTGAACTACAGACCTCCTGAAGTCAATTCCAAACTTGATTATTCCATTAAGTAAAGGTTTAATAACATAATAATTGCAGTCCTAATGAAGTGCTATTTGGATGGCCAGTGGAGAGTTGTATAATTGTGCTAGTTAATCAGTGGTTCTTAGCGTCTAACTTACGGAGTGATGTAAAAAGAACAGATGTGATACATCTGGAATATTTTTTTGTCTGTTCTCATTAAAAATTTAGTATGACAATTGCATAATAGTCTCATGATCATCTTGAGTAGGTTCTGATATCAGCACCATCACATGCACATACAGCTGAAAATAATTGTCCTTAAACTGTATTTCAGTAATATACAAAAAGGGTCTGTTTACCCCCAGAATCTAGAAAACAAAATGCACAAGGAGGGGGGAGGGTAACTCTAAGAAACATTGCCCCTACTGAAACTTCAGTTTAAAATGTTTTCATGTATGGGTGGTCTGTTGTCCAAGAGATTTCATTCACTGCTTGAGCACAGGTCCTTAAAGTTTGATGAACAACAGTGGTCAATTTTTAATTTTTTCATTCCTCAAGGAGTGGAAAACTGGAAAGCGGAAGGCAGAAAAAGATGAAACTGTAGGTGTCATGATCTTTTCTACGATGGAACCAGATGCTCCTGACCTGGACATGGTAGAAATGTAAGGTGGTGTTTTTTGTTTTTGTTTGTTTGGTTGGTTGGTTGGTTGGTTGGTTTTTTTTTGTTTGTTTTGTTTTTTTTTTTAAGCAGTTTCTGCTTTTTTTTTTTTTTAAGCATAATGTGTTTGTATAGGCAATATATACTGATTTATTGTAAAACTAAAATAGTAAGTATGCACACATACATTCTTGTATTTGAAAAGGTGTTTATGAAGGCAGAGCTGAAAAATTTCTTGCATGAGATTTTCCTATAAACCCCTCCAAAATGTGGAATTCTGTGTGATGTCTCTGACTTCAGTGGCTGAATACTGATCTTAAAAATATTTATGCAAAACTAGTTGATGAGGGATTACTGACAGATCCCATGGAATTATGTTTTGTACTGCTGAGGGGCTATATTTTGTTCTTTAATCCTTCAACTGTGAACAGTTCTGAAGTGTGCTAGACCTGTCAGGTAGCTTAGGATAATAGCAAACCATCAAGGGAAGCAGTATTTCTGTGTTTAAAAAATAAACAAACTACTACTTGAGTAGAATACACGCACAGTATCTTTCTAACGGCTAGAATGTAGAGAAAGCAATTACAAATGAAAAAATATTTAAATGATCAAACCTCATTTTAAATGGGTTACTACAATTTTGGGTATTGTCCTGAAAGTGTAAATGGATATATATTTCTCGTGTGTGTGTGTAGCATACGTGCACTGTGTGTAGTTCTCTGCGGTAGACCTTGGGTTCCACTCTCTATGGAAGACTGGATTTACTCTGCAACCTTTATTTCACTCCTTCAGGCTTAATCGTTTTTCTTAGAAGATATATGTAGTATGCGTGACACGCTTCCCTTGCTGTTGTGGAACACAAACACTTGGAAAATGTTTTGGGTCTGAAATAGTGGATAAACTAGTGGGGCAGAATGAGAAGTGTTTATAGCAGCAAAACAGTGGCATGCCTTCAAATGGAAATAGCCCAGCACATGGACTTTATCCAAGTGGTGCAGTGCCTTTTAAGGTACGTGTAGTAGCTGTGCTGTGGCAGTTGTGTACTCATAAAAAGGACGGATGTTTGTAGGTCACTTCCACTTTATTTCAAACTTTTCTGCTTTTCTCAAGTGATGTGCTTTAATTATCCCCGTGGTATGAAAGCTGAGGAGGTGAACTGGAGGGAGGAGTTTGTGCAGAAGGGTGCTTCTAGTGTATACCTATAGGCATACAAGTTAAGTCCTTGTAAAACTTCATTCAGTGTGCCAGCTTTTTCTGTTGTTCATACACTGGGCTTGGGTGCCTGACACTGAATTGCACCTTAGGTATCTGAACATAAATGGCTTGAATTCCTCATGATATACCCGAGGGAGAACACTGATCTGAACACTGGCAAGAAGCCCATCGCTTCTGTGATGCTGGCTGAGGCTGCCAGTAAGACAGGCTTCATGTAGTGGCATCACTTCACTGCTTCTAGGCCTGACCCCATCAGTCTTGTTACTGTGTATGTGGGAAACCCTCACTGCAAAACGGGGACTCCACCAGAGCCTGCTGGCACATGAGCTGTGCTGGGGAACATGACCAGCCTCTGTGCTGATAAACAGTCCCTGGGTGCTGAGGGCAGACGAGCTGCCTATGGGGAATGCTTGCCAGAGGGTTCTGGCTCCTGGGCTGGGGTAGGCAGCCCGGGGTGGTGCTGGGGGCCTGCCTGCCTGCTTTGCTGGGGGGCCGTGGCACCACAGACACACACACCACCTTCCAGAGCCTGGGAACCTCTCAGGGTGCTATTGGAAAACGCACGTAGGAACACACATTAGTACAGGTATTGTCATTTGGCTAGTCTGCTCTGTCACTGATCCTATGCTGTTAACAGTAACAAAGAGGTGGTTGTACACCTTAACCAACATTTTTTTAGTTAGGAAGGAATAGTTAAAGGAGAGCCTCCAAGTTTAAAGGGTAAGGAGGTCCTGATTCATGTAATGAAAGAAACCTGAAAAGTGTACCTAAATGTATTTGGCTTAAAAGATAACTTCATGGTTTCCTTTACTTCAAAGAAAAGAATATTGTGACTGTAACATGCCAACGTTTCCCAAAATCAGCCCCAAAATAGGACCGCTTCTGTAATCACGTAAAGTGATGGCATCTTCTGGAAAAACAAGAATGAAAATAATACAGTGAGAACAGCTTGCTGAATCTTTGAAACTAGTCAGCTTTATAGCGTTGTTGGTATAACGTTAAGTATTTTGGAGTAAGCTTTTTCCATCTTGATTTTTTTCTTTTTTTTTTTTTTTTTTTTTTTTTAGTTCAGGCTCCCTCATTTAATAGTTGTTCTAAACTTGTGGTGTTATGCATGAAAAGAGAAAAGCAGCTCATGCATGAGCTTCAGCAGACAGTTTCATAATAATCTTAAACTCTTTGGCCTTTTTTTTTTTTCTGTCACCTTACCTCTCTATTTTCTGTACAGAGGTTTTTGTTGCTGTTGTGTCAGGCTGGGAAAAGGAAGATGCAGTGATCTGTTTACTTAGTTTCCCAGAAGATCACTTAGAGCATCTCACTAGTTCTAATCAAAGTAGATACAGTAGTGATAGTAGAGAAGACTGCATATAAATCTTGATGCTGCATTGAGGGCCTTGCTGGAGGTCAGTCAGGTGTCGTTTCTTTCTGTGAAACTGCACAATTTCACTTTGTTCACCTGGGTCATTCCATAGTCTATTTGGGTGTGCAGCTGTGGTGTATTTTTGTGTCTTTCCTCCAATGGTTTGTTCTCTTCCCAAAGAGGATAACTTTGAATAAAACACAAAATAATATTTTTATAGTCTCAAAAGCCATAACTTCTGTAACTGGGCAAGCCAACTTGATAACAGTTCCTAGGTGAGAATTCTTCAGTGTTGAATAGTTCTTGAACGAGAAGATGCTATTTACTGAAACAACTTTGGCAGTCCTTTGATCATGATACCATTAAAAGAATGATTTGCTACTGGGGAGACTAGGGTAAGACAAGGGCTTCTTGGAAAGCCCAGGTTGTTTCTGTGCAGGTAACTCATCAGGCAGAGTCACCAGCTGAGGGCAGGAGGTGCAGGTGGGGCTGTGGGAGTTTGGGCTGGAGCTGCTGGGACCCCGACTCTGGGGATTTGCTTAGGGTTGCCTTGTTGAGGCCAAGGAGCTGTCTCGTACAGGCTTTGGTTGAGAGCACTTGTAAGATCTGATGTAGTTTGAATAATTCACATTGAAAATTACAAAACGTGTCTAGTTTTCTTTTGTAAAGTTCATGAAGTATTGCTGTGTATTCAGTGCTACATTAAGTGGAAAAGTTTTGGTAGCTGTATGAAAACAGAGGGGTAGAAAGACACATGCAAATAAAGAATTCTCTTTTGAGCATAACCGATCTTTTCCTCTCTAATTCAACTGAAGACAGCAGTATTGTCAGTACAATATGTATGCTTAAGTTTATATTTCCCCAACTATTGTGACTTGTATTCCTGTCAACGTGGGGTGCTTCTGCTTGTGTTTAGGGATGCATTCCCTTCAAATCGGATTTTGCTGCTCTGTTCTTTGATCCCAATGTGGTGGATGTTTAACTACTAGTGTTGTTTGTTTGCTTGCTTTGTTTCATCTCCAAGGTAAGAATCAATAGTAAGAATGACAGTCCAGTTCTACACGTTTAACAGAGGGGGAGAAAAATAGAATGAAAAATGCCTGGAAGTGAAGATGGAAATTCTGTCCTCAGTGAAATGACAGTGATTTCATGGAATGTATTTCTTTGATTTTTAAAGCAGAGTTGACACTCCTAAATATCTCAGTGTTGTGTTTAAAGTTAGAGTAACACATCTGTTTAAACTGCTTTTTGTTTTCCCTTTTTTCCAAATACTATAGAGAACAGAAATGTGATGCAGTGGGTAGATTCACCAAAGCAATGGATGATGGAGTTAAAGAGCTGCTGACAGTGGGACAAGAGCACTGGAAAAGGTGTACAGGGCGTAAGTATTCCTTCTGAACTCAGTGGTGTTTTCAGTCTTGTTTTTCTGATGTGGGTTTTTTTTTATATATGGAACTTGAAACACAGCTTAAAACTACAGGAAATCCTAAATTATTATGAGAATCATATGTCTTTCTTGCTGCTTTCAGTGTCTGAAAGTATAAGTTGTGTTTTGGTTTGTCTTTTTTCCCATAATAGAAATATCTGGTCCCTGCCCATAGTTTTAAAAACAGTATAAGTTAAATAATTCTAATCATCCATGTAAAATCCTTGCTGTACCTGTTCTGTTATGTCATTCATCTGCATTCTAGTGACATGGGCAAAGTAGATCGGTCTCTTTGATCAAGTCATAAAAGGTTACACTTTATTAACACCTTATTCTTGCATGCCAGGAGGAGTAATCTAAAGATGAAAAGAGTTTAAAAAGCAGAAAAAAAAGGAAAAAAACAAAAAAATCAAGAAACTTGATTATAACTTATCCTTCAGCCCAATTCTTTTTCTTTTTTTTTTTTTTCTCTCTCCTATCTTGTCTCTTCCTTTCTGCAGATATTTAGGGTTGCAGAACTTCACACCAAGTCCCTATGACTCTGCCTGGGCTCTAATTTCCTAGTCCACAGCAGTATTCAGTGTTTGTGGCCACCACAAGGCAGCTATTGAAAGGAAGCAGGTACTACAGCTGAGGATCATAATAAACACTTCATGGCAGGCTGTAGTGTCTGGCTACCAAAGACCCATCACATAAATCTCCTCAATGTTTCCCCCCACCCCTTTTTGTTTTGTTGCTTCTCCTTTTTAATTCTCACGGTAAAAAATAAATAAATATATATATATATATATCCCCAGCCTAGGAGTAAGTACATCTCCTGAGCTCTCTCTTTGCCACTACCTGATCTTACATTGCAGTTGAATATCTGGGGCTGACCAGAAGGAACGGGAAGTGTAGGAGCTCAGTTTCTTCTAGCAGTGATAACGTTAGCACTTGCAGGATACAGTTTTAAATTATTTACACTCTCCACTTGATTAAGAGTGTAAATAATGTAAATAATAATGTCTTCTACACATCACTGACATTCCTGGTTCTAAGGTCAAAAATAGGCTAAGCCTTAAATCTCTTATCTCACAGGACGCACAGCTCTAACACTGTACAGCTCTCACTTCACGAGGGAATCACTGAGGGGAAAGCAAAGGGCAGGGGAAGGAAGAGGGTCTCAGAAAAGACTAGAAGAATAGTGTTGCTTTGCAGTCATGGTAGAAATGACCAAAACACCATAGTTAAGGGATGGCTGTGACTTGTGCTTACAGTGGGAATTCAGTATTTTGTTCACTGCTAAAATCTCCTTAAACATAAGGCAGTACTGCTTTCTGTATGGAATGATTCTTCCAATAGCCACAGCTAATAATTAGCTTGCCTAAATACAGTAAGTCAAAAGTGGTAGTGTTGGCAGTTTTAATTTTTAATATATTCATACGGAACAGAAAAAGGAAGACTTGCAAATCTGGACTTGCAAAACTGAAGAATTTCAGTAGTCTCTTAAAAATTTAATTTCCATGTCAGCTCTAGTCACAACTCCTAGTCAGAATTATTTTTGGCACTTCTTGAGCAATACTTATGTGCATTCCATTCGATAATATTTAAATTGACTGACAATGGGAATTTCTAAAATGCAAGTGAGGAAAAAACAGGATGTTTCTTCACTGAGGTTATGGCTGCAGATTCAGTAATGAGTTAATGGCTGATAACAGAGCTTTAGGAGTCTGAATGGTACTTGTTCCATAAGGAAATATCAGTTTTCATAATTCTAGCTTCTGGGAAAGAATTTGATACAAGATGATCAATAAAATCACACTTTTTTTTTTTTTTTATGTTAGGGTCCCCCTGAAAACCCGATTATGAGATTCTGGAGCAACTGAAAAATGCTATTTACCCAGACAGCATATCCTGTGAACACAGATGTCTGACAATAAAAAATAAATTATTTTTTTTCTACTGACATAGGTAGTTTATAAAAAATAAAATAAAATAAAAACAACGACAACAAACAAGCTGTTTTAACTCTTCAGATTGTTTTTTAGGCCTCTTAGGTGGTGGTAGTCAAAATGTTAATAATGAACACATACTCATAAATCAGTTTATTGACTTCATTGTGAGGAAGCAAATTATGCGTGCATTTTTAAAATTCACTTTATAAATCAATTTTATAATTCAGATCCCTGCATCAACTTTTATTCCGTGATAATCTTGGTTTCTATCAAATCCATGATTTGAGGAGAGTTTAGGTATTATGGGTCTGTATGATAATCCCCTCTTTAAAATAGTTAGATTTCTGCTTCATGTCACTGTTGCCCTTTTTTTTATAGGGGGTGGGGGAGAAGAAATTCTCACTGCCTAAACTGGAAGGCTGAGCTGGGAGTGCAGTGAGATTTTTACAGCATTCACACACTATTCCTCAACTATTTGTGCCTTTTGAGAATCCAATAGCTTTATCCTGTTTTGGAACTTGTGTAGCAGGGAAGGGGGGTGAGAATGCAACTGTAAACACTTCACTAGCACAAATGTACTAATTGTTTTTGACATCAGCTTCTATCAAGTTTTGGAAATGCTAGAGACTTAATCTTTTCCCATCCCTTTATCCCTTTCAGCGCTACCCAAGGAATACCAGAAGATTGGAAAAGCACTGCAGAGCCTGGCGGTGGTCTTCAGCACCAGCGGATACCAAGGTAATTCTTACAGCTTCATTTGTACTTTACTTTGCAAAAGATATTTAAATTACGTCATGCGACATTTTTTGGCAAAGGTCTTAATGCTTTCCTCTTTGAATTTAGATGTCAGTCGTGTTTCTGGAAAAATACCAAAACCATGTATATTACAGGGTTTCTTATATTCTAGTCTGTGGTCTTGTTTTGTTTTCTCTCGTTCTGTAATCATGTGGTGGAGTTTAGTTAGATCTTACTAACGTGTAATCTGCTCACTGATCCGACTGACAAAACATGCTGTAGCATTTTTGTGACCTATATTTCTGTCATATCAAACAAAAAAGGAGAAAATGCAGCCTTGAAAATAGCTGCCACAGAACTACTTGGTTACACAGCAATTCCACACAAGGATGGAAAACTTTTGTATGCCATTATCTGAAGTGAAGGGTTGACTACTGTAGCCTTTTCTTGTCTTTCACCCTTCTCTCTTTCTTTGAGAGCCCTGAAACAGAGCTTGTCACATTAGGTATGAAAGCTGCGGGAGAGAAATGGAGGAAATCCGTTGCAGTTTCTTTTTTGCAAACTTCTCAAAGTTCTAAAATTTAGTCTTTAAACAAAGTTACAATCCTGCTTTGTTATGCTAAATTCTGCCACAGTTTTCTAGTTATCTGGAAAACACTTTTCGTATCCTAAAGGAAGCGACTTGGGTCTGTTTTCTCTGTGATTCTTAGATCAAATACATTTTTTTTTCCTAGATTTAATAGCAAAATTATTCTAAAATGTAGCATAGAGGCTTACTCTAATCTTCATATCTTAGGACTTTTAGTTAAACAGTACCTGTTTTGACTACCTGTCTATCCCTTGCTCCATACTCTTAAAACTTTTTGCCCCATAATCTATATATTAAAATGCAACTAGTTCTGAAAGTCAGGAGCTCTGCTGCTGGAAATGGTGGAAAGAGACATTGTACTCCTTGTAGTTTGTTCTCATCTTTGTCCTGTACTTGCTGAAAACATTACTTTTGGATGTAAGAACCAAGTAGTAGACTTGCATGCTTATGTGTCTATTGTGGGTTTGAAAACTGTAAACTTCAGACAGAGATCTGTGCATTGAACGGACTGTGCAAGAGACATAAACTCCTGGATTTAAACTGATGGATTCAACTTTCCTGATCTCAATATTCAAAGGTGGTACTGGACCTTTTCCTTCAAACAAAGTACTATCTCGGCTGAAGATGGGGTGTGTTTTTTTCTGGGCTGTTGTTGAAGAGGATTGTTTCCTTCAGCCATACTTAAAGGCACTGAGTTCCATTTCCCTTAGTAGCTGAATCTCTTCATCCTCTTCTTTGTAATACTGACTCAGATACCCATCTCCCCTGAGTATATTTACCTTTGAGGATTAAGTTCTCAAAGTTTAAGTGTGTAGGTCATTGAAGATGACAACGATTGATTTGGTTACATGAATGATTTCAGCTACTGGTAGCTGACTTCTAACAATGTATCTGGTATGTCAGGTGGTTCGTTTGCACAGTTTGTATGGGATGCATCTGTTGTCCTTACCTCTTTCATCAGTGCTGCCTGCCTGCTCTGCAAAGCCTGGTGTGGTGAATGTCTACTGCCTTCTCTCCGAACTTCAGCCTGAAATGTTTAAGATAGCACTAGTCTAGAAGGGCTTGTTAAACTGACTCTGTTACACAATTTTTATTATGCTGCTGAATGAGTCTTATCAATTTGTTCCCACCCACAGTGCATATAAAAAATTTGGCCCCAGTATTTGCAGAGTTAAGGGTTAAGTACATTTAAAACTATTAATGACACATTAAAAGTGTCTCCTTTTATTTCACCATGGGCCTATACACTGTCAAGTCTGTTTTAGGCACAAGTGCTTTTTAAGTGTGGTCCTGGTCCCAAAAGCATATTGGACGGTTCCAGAACATGACTGGAAGTGTCTCGCAGCCTAGCACTACATTGCCTATCTTATTGCATCGTGTGATGCTGTGAGATTAATGCAGCATGGCTTCTCTTCTGTGGTGCCAAATCTAGGCGAGTCTTCTATACTAAGAAAACCTGAATGGGTATGGAATGTCATTCAACCATAGTGAGATCTCCTGATCCTACATCACCCCTCAAGCATTTTCTTGGGCAGTTGCATGCAAGTTTCACAATCATACCAGTTAGCAACAGGCACATCTTGCCTTCTGTGCTGCTTCTGCAATGAATGATGTCTATCTCAGATGTACTTCTCAGCAAAAAAATCTTGCTACGTGGTGTTCCACCGTACATCAATCGTAATCTTTTTTCTACTCCTGGTTTCTCTTCAAACATGCTTTGGTGGAGAGAGAATGGCAGAAAAAACTCTTGCCAAAAAACCAATCTGCTATCCTAATCAAGCCTTGCAGATTATTAGTTCCCTCGGTATGCCTGGTGTATTCCCAAAAAGGTGATTACCACTGCTATTTATCAACCAGTTAAACTGATAAGAGATGCTCCTCAAAACATCTCCCTAAGACTCTTCATACTTCTACATCTTCCTTCATCTCCCTTGTGTCAGCATGCCAGCTTGTGAAGCAATGAAATTATCAATTTCTCCTTGTGGTTGAGCTAAAATATCTGTAGAATATTATCAGACATTTTAACTGGTCTTTTTACAAGTGTCTTTAACTGATGCTTTGAAGCCCTCTCTGTTTCTCTTGGGGATACAGGTAAGGCACACTGCTCTAGTTTTGCTCTAAATGTCAGTAGCGTGTTGGTTAGGGCTTTCTGCTTTTCTGTTGATGAAAGAGCCCCTGACATCCTGGTACAGCCTTGCACTCAGACCCAGCTCAGTCTTCATGGTTCAAGTTAAGCAGCCCATTAGAAGCTTCACATCTTTTACAGTTCTCTAGAAGGTGAGAAAGTTAGAAATGTGACCTTGTCCAAGTAATAAGACTCTTAGCAAAACCCATGCTGACAACATGTACTGGGAGCAATCTGCTGGTGGAATTCAAGTTGCTTTGACGGGTGAGTGTGTGGAGTGTATGCAATCACTTCAAAAAGTGGCATGGTATAGAGAGTGACTGACTGAGCATGGCATGACTCTGAGGATACATATTAAAATGTGAAGGATGCAGCAAGTGACAGGTGAAATCTGGCTCTTTAAGGCTGCCCTGGTGTGACCTGAGAAGTAGACTGTAGAAGACCAGGATGCAGCATGAGGAGCTGCAGATACTCATCTGCCACTTGTGTGCCTGTCTGTTGTTGGGATCCATTGTCTGGAACAGCTTTTACATGTACTATCAAGGGTACACTTCTGTAGGAGAGCGAGCACCTCTGCTAGTACTAGAAATTCTGAATAAATTCTGTTCCTTCTACAAGCTGACTCTGTGCCCCACTGCCCCACATGAGAGATTTGGAGGGTTTAACTAGATTCTTTGCCGCTGCAGTCCCTTGGGTGAATTCTGCACACAAGTGGCGAGTTACTTTTTCTACTCAAATACTCTTCTTCCTTCTTTGTATTCAGGTAGGAGAAGATATTTTCTTTTTACGGCATTACAACGTGAATAGCAATGTCTAGACCAGTCTGGTTTCTGAATCAAGCTAAAGCCATGCCATGTTTTTGTCCCCAAAACCTAGCAGTTGCCTAAGCAGTACTTAAGCTAAAGACAAGGTTTCATGGTTACTTCTGTGTAATTCCAAATTAATGAAATTTCTCTACCTGATTGAAATTGATCTGATTTTTTTTTTATAGTTTAACAATGAGAAGATAACTTCCAAATTCTGCAGTTTTTAGGTCTCAAGATGAGATTTGTTCTTTTTTCTTCTCCAGACAGGCTTAAATAGTAGAAAGCCATTTTCTAGTGATGTTTGTATTGTTGGATTTACTAGTGCTGAGGATCAGTAGCTTTTTCTGTCAAAGCTTTTGGCTTCATAAAAACAGTCTAATGGAAAAAATTGATTGAAAGACCTGAAGCAATATTTAGTCATTACCCTGTTTCCTTTAGGACACGCTAAAAAGAAAGAATCCTGTATAATAGATCTTCAATAGATTATTTTCTTTGTCATAGTAAAATAATCTATTTTAATGTTCAAACCACTCATTAAAGAAATCAATGTTTGGTAATTTTCAGTTAAGTCACTGATTAATGTCTATGGAGTGAAATCAAAATGTTCTTAAGACTATTAACTGTGCCAAATACCAGAAGATGTCTGAAAGAGTAACTTTTTCTTGAGCTAATATTTGGTATCTGCAAATTACACCTTCCCCCTTCTCCACCTCAATTTGCTTTCCGTACTGTTGACCGCATGCTTTGGACAAGCTAACAAGGATGGAAAAAAACTGTGGTGTTTTGGGAAGGTGAAGTGACATGAAAAAACAAGAATGTAAGGCTTGTTTCCGTCTTTGTCCCACGTAGCCATGTCCTGCTAGTAATACAGTGTTATGAGCACTTGTGGTGTTGTCTAGCTTAGGATTTGTGGTGATGTTTGTATTTTTAGATGTAGCTTGTGTGGCCTTTGCTTTATTTCATGTAACAACAAAAGTTAGAAACTCATTTTCAAAAAGATTCTTACAGAGCTTGAGAATGTTATCCAATAGTTCTCTAAAGGCTGAAAAATTTTGCTGGCAATGAAAAAAAATATGTTGTTTGAGCCTCCTTTTCCCTCTCTGGCCTTTTAATAATTATGATCCAGGACTGCTGAAGAGCTTAAGGTTATTTTCACTGTTCCATAGGGCATTGTGGAGAATTTATTGCTTATCAGGTATGAAAATCATTTGTTAAAAACCTGAACAGTGGATCTCTTTGGAGCTTTGGTCTATTTTCTGGTGTCACCCTCCTTGTATTCCCTTCCTTCCAATTCTGGTAGGCTTCCTATTCTCCCCTGTGGGGGAATACCTGTGTATTTAAACTACATATAGCTGTGAAATGTGGAGCTGAATAGTGCTACTATGGTAGAACATATTACAAATAGTCCCCTCAGCATTCGTTTTGTACACGGTCTTAAGAGTTTTCCTCCTTTAATGGTATAAAACCAATATTTTTGCGACCTCTTTATTATTCCCAGTTATAAAATGGTGAGTGGATTTTATTATTACAAAATAAGCTGTTTTAGAAACTTGCCTTGAATCAAGATTTGACCTTCTGTAATTTGAAAACTGATGTTTATTTCTAGGGGAATCTGATCTCAATGAAGCAATAACAGAAGCAGGAAAAACCTATGAAGAAATCGCCAGTCTCGTAGCAGATCAGGTATAAGCATTAAGAATACACTGACATAGTGTGTACAAACATAACTCCTGTGTGGATAACTTCTGACTTGTCTGTTTTTCTTTCTTGTTAAAAATCTAATAAATGCTAATGCTGAAGACCACTTAAGTGAAATTACTGTTAATACTTTTAAATGCACCCTCATCTTCTCTAGTATGTCTGCCCTGGGGAGAAGTAATGGGAGGGTATTTTTCTTGGATCAAAAAACTCATATTCTGCTTTCTAAAACACAAAATTGTTTGCTTTCTCTTTAAATGTCCTTGTTTCCTGATGTCAGTGAATTATCTTCGTAACTGATACAACAGAGTGAGATTTAATCAAGGATAGGGTTTCATTTTTTCTCTGCATTGCCCAAATATCTACAGGATCCAGATCTTGCTACTTTTCATTGTCTTGACTTGCAATTGCCTGCTTCAATAACAATCTGTCTTAAACAAAACTTGATTTTATGTCAGTGTTCAAGTTAAGATAAGTGTTTACAGTGTGTTAAGCTTGGTCTGGCTGGGATGTTAACTCCCCTTCTAAGGAGGGGCAGTGAGAGAGCGGCTGTGGTGGAGTTCAGCTGCCTAGCATGGTAAAATCACCACAGTCTCCAAAATGTAGAGCCTGTTAATTTGCATGTTGAGTAAGTTGTTCTTAACCAGCTTTCCAAGTCAGCAACTAAGAAGATGTACCAGTGCATGTACACGTCTGTATGTGCAAGGACATTATTGCTTGAAATTGCCATTGCTAGGACTGGTGACTCCAATAAAACGTTGAGGTAAAACACCTCACTTCATAAGCCAGTGTTAAATAAAACAAAGATCGGAGGCATCTGCTCTCTGGTGCTCAGTACCTAACTCCAAAAAGCTTATATCTCAATAAGGACCTGTTTAACTACAGAAAAATCTGCAATAAGCAATAGAGATTTTTCTTCCCTCTATTCTTTCCTTCCCTTTTTTGGCATCATCATTTCTGTGTCTGTGTTATTACTGTCGTGGACATTTTTACTAATGTGTACTTTGTTTATTAGCCGAAGAAAGACCTGCACTTTCTGATGGAAACAAATCATGAATATAAGGGATTTCTTGGCTGCTTCCCTGACATCATAGGAGCTCATAAGGTATGTGAGGGTGCCTTTCCTGGAAAGGGTTGGGCAGTGGGAAGATCTGCATAGGGAGCAGCAAAAGTGGTGGTATGGATCACTGCATGTGTGTGACAGCCTGGCCCCTGATTCCAGTCACACGGAAAGTTTCTGTGAGGCTGGCATGTTCATTATTAAAATATTTGGGGGGTGGGGAGGAGGGGAAGCTAGAACTTGTCTCAAGATTTGAGGATACCTCCACTGTCTGCTATGGTAGAGAACTAGAAACTTCAGGGTTTTCTCCATGAACGCTTTACGTGCCTACATGGTGAATAGCAGTAGTAAAAATTTCTAGTATTTAGGAATCTTAACGTGGTTATTGATACCAAAGCATAGTGGTATTGTAGGAAAGTGTGTACACTTGCACAGTTTGCTTACTAATACGTGATAATCATGGACTGCCTAGAAGTGTCTTAATATTTAAATATATATATATATGTATACTTTGTTCCCTGTACTATGAAAGTCATCAAATAATAAAACAATAAAATTGGCTATTGTGTCTAGTTTTGAATATTCTGATCTTCTATTTTTATCCTAGAGTTGTCCTCATGTTCATGTGCTCACTGTATTATGTTTCAGGAAACTACAAATACTTGAAGTATTAAACACGTACACACAAATGTTTTTTCTACTACTGGAAATATTAAATGTATAAAACAACACATTTTTGCAAGACCAAAAACAAAAGCATATCAAATCTATGTGCATTCTTTCTTCAGGACTTTAATGGTCCCCAATGGCACTGAAAACCTTTTGAGGAAAGTAGTATAAATAAAATGCAGAAAAAATGTGCTGAAAACCTGAATCACAAACCTTCTCCTAAGAGATATGTAAACAGATATTTTTGAATATTATTTGGCATGAAGAGGAAAGTGCAATATAAATATATTGTGAAGGGGAAGGCATTTCTTTTTACCCTTCTTCCTTGTGACATAAGGATTTTCCTGAATCACATTTATATATTGCAATGAATTGTAGTCTCTTGGAAAGCAGTGCATCTTTTAGAGGTGTTTGATAGTTTGAAGCTTTTGGCATATCCTCTGTCAGTCAGCTGAATTTTGCAACCTGCTCCTTTTTTCTGTGTATATATCCTTGTGTATTACTGCCTTTATCGATCATTATTTCTTGGTGACTGTGTTAATGCCTGCGTTTTAAGTCACTTCTTGCAAGTTGTTAAGACTCTTGAAAGCAATACAGCAAAATAACAAAACTTGGGTGGACATATGGGAAGGCTGAATCAGTCATTGCATGCATACAGTGTGTAACCTCAAAATGTTGGCCAGTGACATTTTTGTGACTATAAAGACCTTTCAGTTGACTACTCTTTTAATCTTCCTGCATTTGGTTTCTACAGGGAGCAATAGAAAGAGTGAAGGAAAGTGACAAATTAGTTGCAACCAGTAAAATAACACCACAAGACAAACAGAATATGGTGAAACGTGTGAGCACCATGGCTTATGCACTACAAGGTAAAACAACTTTTGGGGGTAAAAGGCAATATTGTAGACCTGAAGGGCATCTCTTAAGTAATGAACTTTGACAGAGAATCTTTGTTCTACCAGGAAAGGTAATAATAGCTACGTATTATTTTTTATTACGTTTGTTTTCCTAAAATTGCAGTTATTTTACTGTCCTGTCCCCCCTCCTTAAAAAGTTGCAGTTCCAAAACATGCATCTTCTGCACTAGTAAAGTGACGTTTGAAATAAAAACGCCCTGGGCTACTAGTTTTTCATTTTGAAATGTCAGTGAGTCTCAAAGAAAAAGCACAGGCCCTGATGCAGGAAGCACTTCAGCACATGCGTAAGTGTTTTTCTGACTCATGGTTTAATCAGACGTGATCCAGCTGAGATTAATATTCTTGTGGATAAGATTTCATTTCCTGGATGTTCTTTGAACTTTTCCTCTTCAGGTTAGAGATGTTGTGAGATTCAATAGTCTGCAACTGAAAAAATGGGGAGTGAGGAGTCAGGGTGCAGTCCTGCAGGATACCAGGCCCATAACTACATCCTGGGTCTTCCGTGGGATTACTCATTGCTGAGGGAGTTCTGTCTTCTTCAGCTGACTTAAAGCTAAGTTTTTAGTATTTTTACAGGATAGAGTCAGAGCAGAACACAAAGCCAAATAAAGAAAAAATAACGAAAATATTCCCCTTTTCCTTCCTTTTCTTCCTGGGCAATGCAAAAGGACTTCACTTAAATGGTAATCATGAGAAAAGACTTCCAGGATTGTTGCAGTCTCAAATATTTCTTCTCCCTCTATTGATATCTCAAAATATATTCAATTTTTTTTATTTCGACCATAAGCTGTGATCTGACAAGAGATGCAGAAAGTAGTGAAAAGAGTTACAGATCCAGTAATGCAGTTTCTCAGGTTCATACTGAAACAGCAGCACTCAAAAATGGGTCAAACACCACTGGCTGTCCCTTTTTTTTTTTTTTTTTGAACGTTTATAGCTCTGCCTTATAACAGCTACAGCCTTGGAAATCTGAGGGCTGCAGCTACCAAATGCTGATTGAAAAACTTCAGAACAGAACAGTTACGTTCAGTAGGACAAAATCATGCTTGTTTTCTTTACCAAATCTTTGTTTGCCAGATTATTGTAACAAGAACCTGGCTTTATCCAGGAAGTCCCTGAATTTTAGCATGAGTAATTGACACCCTACCAATTTTATGAACAGTTCTATCATAACTTGAGTATTGCAGGCAAAACAGATTGGAAGCACGAGAACAGTAAATACACTGCCAGGGCTGGACACTGAGCTTGTTGCACACTAACCAAACTGAACTGAGTGAAACTATTCCTAATTATGAACGCTTCTCTTAAATAATTTGCTTTCTGGGTCCAATTACAGCTGAGATGAATCACTTCCACAGTAACCGGATTTATGACTACAACAGTGTCATTCGTCTTTATCTGGAGCAGCAGGCACAGTTTTATGAAACGGTAAGATGTAGTAGTTCAGTGCCATTTTCCTGGCACATACTGTGCTGCTACTTTTATGAGAAATACTCACTGTACTTAATCATCTTTTCGTATGAACCTCTCCCAGAGAGCAGATATTTGAAAAAGAATTGTAAAAGGGGAAGAAAAAAAAAGACCACGTAAAAGAAGAATGAATTGAAAAAATATTTTCTTGTAGATGCTATTCCTATGTGCGTAGCTATATGATATTAGATATTAGCTTGGTGTTTCTGGGTGTGGGTTTGTTCTTTTTTTTTTTTTTTTTTTCAATTCCAGTACTAAAGTTACAAAGAACTTGTTCTAGTTCTGTGTACACAGATTTTTTCAACACTGAGTTTGGATAATTTGCTGTAAGTAAGATCTGTAGCAATGAATACAGCAATAAACCATTTGGGCGAAACTTCTGTCCCATGGGTTAGAAGGACAAAGGGAAACCTCTGAGATTTAAAGTCTGATGCATGGATGTGTTGGGTGAGGGATCAGAGCGGTTTAGTGACTTACTGTGACTCAACTCTGAGCACTAAACCTACAACCTTAGTTCTCATTTAACGTTGTTCTTATGGCTGTTATTCGTATTTTATTAAATGAAACTTGAGAACAATTTTTCTAATGTGCTAATTCCAATGTGACAGTGAACAGCTAAATCTGTATAGATCCTTGTTTGGTGCCCATGTTGTATGTGGAAATAGCAGCACGTCTGCTTCCTGTGTCTCAGTATGCAGGAAAAAAGCTGCAGAGAATTCGTACACATTTGTAATGACCATTGGTAATAGATCCTTAGCTGGAGGAAGAGCTGCATCAGACTTGGAGCCAGGCCAGAAGCCTAGCTTCACTGCTCTGCTCTACCAGTGTTAGTGCCATGACATGAAGAGGGATGTAGCTTACAAATACGAGAGTTGGAGGAGGAAAAAGGACTACTACTTCAGTTTTCCTCATACGTGAGTGCGCCTGGGATTTTGAACTAGAATATCTGCAGTAAAACAAATAAAATCAGTTATTTTCATTGTGAGAGCAAGTTGAACTGCTGGAGGACTGCTGGCAGCTTGTAAACTTGTATCAAAGACAGGAACACTTTTAAGTCATTACCAACCACATTTATTGATTACATACTTTTGCTGAACAGATGATTGCTTTCCAAGACCAAAGCCATGCATTACCACAAACTAAACAATGCTTTTGGTGACAGCTCTGACATTTGGTCTTTTCAAGAGAAGGCAACAGCAGGTCAGAATTGGAGTACACTGACTGCACAGCACTCCCTGCTCAGATGCCGTGTTGTATCTGGCAGTGCTAAGAGAGCAGCTGAATGTAGTGTTGTCGATCTTGTACACATTAAGGGTACTGAAAGACTACAATTTTTGGAAGACGAGGGAACAATCTGTTTAATCTCAGCCTGAAATCTTGTTTCTGCATAGGGTGAAGTGACTACATATTAAATATGTTCTGTTTCTTTGTTTCAGATTGCACAGAAGCTGAGGCAGGCACTCAGCCGCTTTCCTGTGATGTAGAGAGTAACGAGTAGCCAACAATGAAGAACAACCCCGAAGTGCTTTTCTGATTTGGGGGCAATGCCAATAAACTTGTTAGCCTTTGCCAGCCAAAAAAAAATAGTTGTGGGGAAAAAATGAATTATTTAAAATGTTTACTTTATCAGCCTCAATCCATAAGATAAGATTCTTTATCTTCAGTGCTCTCCCCTTTGTATCATTATTTAAGTAAAAACAGCTAGAAAATGCTGTCAGTTGTAGGGATCTAAATCATCTAACTGGTATGTTGCCATGGACTTCATGAAGACTTGCATCTATCAGATGTTCTTCCAAAAACCCTTCATCAGTGTCAGAATTACAGTTTTAAGTGGGGAAGTAGACAAGCCTCAGAAAATGACTTTACTGCTCATTATGTTCAGTTTTGCTTTCTAGCAGTTCAGTAGCCAGGAGGAATTATATTTGTATGTTTCTGGTACATGTTCATAATAATCTCCTGAACAAACACTTGTTCTAGATTTTGCTTCCCCTATGCAGCCATGGCAGGGGTCATAATGAGAAGTCCCATTATGACTTCTAGTAAATATCATCCCTAATCCCCTTTCTTCTTTTCCTTATAACTAAACTTTCTTCTTGTGGCACAGCACCTCAGAGCTTATGTCAAGGCTCTTTCTTTCTTGCTATGCACTGTGTAAAACGACAAAGTACAAACATAGAGCCATTCAGGATGGTGTGAAAAACAGTTTTCCATGCCAGCATTTTGACACCCACGCAATGTTATGCCATAAGGCACTGGTGTTCCTCAGTGCTGTACCTCTTAGAGAGTTTTAAGTGTTTCAGTGAAGGGGGCACTGTCACACATAACACAAACTGATAGGAGTCCCCAAATTCCAACAGAGCTCAGGTTTTCACAAAGCAGTATGGTATGCTATTGGCTTGGGTTTACTTTTGTTACCTCCTGATGCAAACTAAAAGGTGACAAAGGTACTGAAGAATGTCAGTTATCACACAGACTCTGTGCTGTGATCATCGTCTCTTATCAAGTGCCCCGCTGTCATCTTTCTTACTACTGAAATATCACTTGAGGCCTGGGCTTTTTTGACCAAAAACCCCAGCCCCAATCCTGTTCAAGATGGGCACCAACTACAGTAATTCATTTAATGTCATAAGCAATCAGAAAAGCCAAAGTGCAATTTTTGCTAAAAATGTGCCTAGAACGTAAACATTTTAGCAAAAAGCTAACTTTAAAGCAAAGGCATTTTCCCACAAGCCATTCTAAGTGACGGGTACAGTCTGCTGGCTGAATAGTTGCCTTACTCTATTTCGCATTGGTGTTATTTTTGTGTGCTAGAAGGAAAATCTAGGTCTGCCTGAATAACCTGAAACCAAAACAAGCAAGACTTAAGCCTAAGTCCAGATGCTTCTCAGTGTCACGGGTCTTGTTCACGTTTTATAAACCTTTGTCTTTTCCCCCTCCCAATTTTAGTTGTTTGCTTCCAAAATTCCATAGCGCAGTGTTGTTTGATACAGCCATTTAAATATGTACAAATTGTAAAGAATGTGTATAAATGTTTTACACCAAATGTAAGATCTGCTTGCATGTAGAAGCAGCTTATATAATAAATTGTTACAATGTGTACAGTAAATTCTGAAATCACTTTTTCAAGCCAGCATTTTTTTTTAGCTTTTGTATATTCACTTTTTGGTAAGGAATTCTCTTTGTAACAGATTCTCAATTTGGGAGGGGGAACGGGGGTAAAAGACTTTTTTACCAATCTTTGAATAGCTCCGTATGCACTACAGTTGAAGGTTCTTTATCTTGAATAGATTGTTTTGGAATTTAAGTGTAAGCTGTGCGTTCCCAGTGCAGGGAAGCTATGATAGTAGCAACTGTGTCAGAGATGCAACATTTTGGCAAAAAAAAGAAAAACTGTTTAAGGACTTCTAGTAAAAATGAAGTAAATGATAATAAATATTTATGTATACCCACAAGACTATTTTTTTTTTCTTTTAAATCACCACATTGCTTTTTAACAGGGTGAGGCAGAATGAGCAAAACCTCTTTATAAGCTTTTCATCAGCTTACAGGCACTGGCTAGTGGAAGAATGAGAAGGCATCCATGTGCCTTCCCTAAAGCAGGCACCAGAACATAATGGTGTAATAGTGCTAGTTGGCTGCCAAACAGCAAAAGCTATGCGTGTGTTGTAGGATTTCATTATTCAGGTCAGCCCAGCTCGTGGTTGATGGAGCCCTCCTGACTGCAAATAAGTAGGAGAGCACAGTGCTGCTGTGTATTCCTGGCTTTGTGTCAGCGTGGTGGTGACCCAGAATAGAAATTAGGTTGTCTTTGGTAGTTGTTTTTTTAATTAGACGTGAATAGTGGCATAGTTAAGTTGAGTGATTTGGGAGCAACAGAAAATCTTCACTCTGAAGACGCAGTCATAAAACAAAAACAACTTAGAGTAAGACTCGAGCAGTGCCCTTCAGTATTTCATTTGTCATAGCTGAATAATTAATCTCTGGAGTAGCAAAAAGCCTTAAAACTGTTTCCTGATTTACGCTTTTCCTGAAAGGTGAGGCATATCCAAACAGTGACACCATCCCAATGACTGTAAAACATGTCAAATGCCGTAGCTGTTTGGTTTAATTTTATAATTGTTTATTCTGTTACAAAGTTTATCATTTAACAACAAAAAATTAGCTGTACAAAAGTAAGTGCTGCATGTATTTCTTGTCTGCAGCAACACCTACCATGTCAGGAGTAGACTGCAGCAGTAGACTGTTGTTACAAAGTATGATGACTTTTTTTGGAAGAGTACTTACTGTCTATTGCAATTAGAATATTCTTTCATGTTATAATGAGGCTTAGTTTTGCATGAACACTGAAACTTGGACATTACTGAGCAATTTGTTTTCAATGATGAAGTTCTTCAGCAAACATTACCTTATCTCACACTTTATACTGTACATTATGATGAAATATTATACATGAATTTTACTGCTACCAAAATTGATTTTGTACAGGGCAGCATGATGGTTCAGACTAATAGCCTTGTAAAGAAAGGAAGTGCATCTCCTGGGGTGTAATTTGAAATAATACCAGGCAGTCTGGATGGGCCAAAACCACTCCACAGCCTTGTGGTATGCATCCATCTGCTGGAAGCGGAGGATGGCAAGTGTCCTGCTACTGCAGCTTCTGCCTGCCTCTACTTCATGCTGAGATGGGTGAGCACGTGCCAGGGGAAGGTGAGTTATCTGCAGTTTTACAGGTAGTTGTTTTCTCCACTCAATGTACTCTCCATGTTTTTCTGCAACTTTTCTTGTGTAATTAGCACTAATGACACTAATAAAATTGCAAACAAGCATGGAACAGTAGAGGTAATATATTCAGCAGGAAAAAAAAAAATAATCTAAAGAATCCCTAATGAAACCAACGTCAGAGAATTAGAAACATACAGACTGGATGGAGAGCAACCTGTACGCCCCATACTATGACAGTATCAATTACAGCCAGACTATTTTAGAGGACACATGAGTCACAGATGCACACTGTGTATAACACAGAGATTCCAGAACATGCCTTTTCAGTAGGCCAGCATGTTACCACTTAGAAAGATTTCCCTTGCATCCATCACTTATCTAAGTTGTACGTACATAAAATGCTACCTTTAAGCTTTTTTTTTTTCTTCAGCTAGGCAATGTTTAATAATTCTTACATATTAGATATCTTACTTTATCCCTTCAGGAATCTTTTTAGCATAAGCCATCCTGTTTTAGTAATTTTTAACTCGTATGAATGTGTATCACCTCTCTTCCCAGGGGTGCATGAAACAAACAAAAAGGAGTGTACTTGAAACTTTTCTGTGATACATACAGTGAGATCTGTCCTCTGCCTTGTGCAAGCACTGTTATTACATGCCAGAGTGAGGACTGTAGTTCTCACCTTCTGCCATCTCATCACTTTATGGTATTAAATCCTGTGTTGCTTTGCTACACCGCTGCCTGGCTGGGTGACTTCCATACAGTGTTCAAACATGACAGAGCTTTGTGCATTAAAACAAATGAAACGTAACTCCCAGCCATGTTTCCAGTTTATGATACTCAGTTCTGTCGCTCTCTTCAACCCAGTCCAGCCTGAGATTTTGGTTTTTTTACCTTTTGATAAGTTTATTAATAATTATATTCCAAGTAAGTCAATAAGTCAATTTTAAGCTTGTTTTATGTCTACCTGGTAGTCATCGTATTTAGAATATGTTTTTTTAAATTTCTTATAGCACTTGAATGTGAGAAATCTCTCAAAATTAGCACTAAAACCCTTCTGTATTGTACTTCTATATTCCCTGCTTTTAGTTTTACTGGAAGATTAGTCTGAGGAATTTGACTGTTTACATTGATTCCTCTCAACAAACTCAGATTAGCTTTTTTTTTTTTTTTTTCCCTAATGTTTTTATCCTATGGCTATTTGCACATCAATTGTTTAAGTATTGTTCTAGCATCCTTGGTGTACTGAATTTAAGCTGATGTAATTTATTTGTTTCATAAAGATAAGCAATGTGTTTACTTACTCCTTATTTCTGGGCATTTTAATCTCTCCTAATTGGTCATGTTTTCTTAAACTATCATAGATAGATTGTGAAGACTTCTAAGTACTACATGGTTGGGTTACTTTTCAGTTTTGATCCTGCCCCCAAGGCACTGGCCCAGAGGAAGAGGACACACAATGTATCTGTGCACGTATGCAGTGAGGTGCAGTGCTTGTGCTAGGTAAGGAGGCTGAGCAGTCCCAGCAGGCTGACAAGACTGTGCAGCAAGCGTGGCAAAGAAAGGCATCAACTTGGAAAGCAGAGCTGCCAAATGGGCTAGTAACCAGGCAGGGTCTTTGACCACGTAGCAGAATTGGTAAAAGGGAAGGAGAGCTACGGAAAAGAGTACTTGTCATCAGGCAGCTCAGAAGAGGGTTGGCCACAGCAGTGGAAAAGCATTGCCTGAAGCACTTGGACAGGCAGAGACTGTGACTCTGGAGTAAAATAAATAAATAGTCTCTTTTAGGGTTCTGACATCCTTTTTAGGGATGCCTGAAAAGATTTTCCCAAAGGCAGGCCAGAAGCAGTGAGAGATGGGGCAATGGTTAAGTTAACTTTTAGCTGTACAGGTGCCTGCCAGAAATAACTACGCTTTGGAGCCTTGGTGCACTTTCAGCCATGATACATTTCTTAGGAAAATGTTATTGTGTTGCACTGCATAGAAGGGGTGTGCTTAAGACGTTGGGATAAAAAAGAAGGGGTGTCCCTGGTTCTGGAATTGTGGAGAAGGTGGGTTGTGTACACAGAGGGGTGACAACAGAAATGCTGTGTGTATAAACATGGCACTTGGTGCAGGGAAGGAAGAGCACGGCCTGTTACCAAAACCAAAAGTATCCTGGGACAGAAAGGTGCCTGGGGCACCTCCTCACCCTCTCTACCCCTTCAGCTGATGTCTAACTCCAGAGCTCCTGGTGGTTTGTAAGGGTAAAGTTTCTGACACAAGCAAAAAGTACCTCTTAAATTGCCTGTCACCGTGTCCACCCACATCCAGCTGCAATTATATGATGCCTTGGTGACTAATGAAGTTGGTCATCCACAGGCACCTCAAAAATAGCAAGGCAGCAGACTGGAGTTTACATGATAGGGGCTGCCAAGAGCATGCTCTTATTCTTTCTGTGCTAAAGGAGAGGATAGAAGGACTGAAAAGGGGACCTTTATAAGTTGAGGGGGTAGCCTTTCATTTGTAATCAATTATAGTAGAAGATCAGTCTGTTCAAAAAAATTGTTACATTTGTGGATGAAACGGGATGTTAAACACAATGGTACTTCTCATGCAGAAGTTAAGTATCAGGCTTTCAGATTTGTGATGACATCAAGATAACTAGGTTACTTAAGGTACTCAAGGGCAGTTAAGGTACTCAGTGCTGTACTCTATAGCCCTTTGTATAATAGAGTGGTGGCATCTTAGAAGGCATCATTAAGGTTGGGAAAGCCCTCCAAGATCACCTGGTCCAACCACCCCCTTACTACTAATACCACCCACTAAACCGCGTCCCTAAGCACCAGGTCCAACCTTAAATACCCCCAGGGACGGTGACTCCACCACCTCCCTGGGCAACCCGTCCCAGTGCCTGACTGCTCTTTCTGAGCAGAAATGGCTCCTCATTGCCAACCTGAACCTCCTCTGGCACAACTTGAGGCCCTTTCCTTTAGTCCTACCACTAGGTATCTGTAAGAAAAGGCTGACCATTTCAGGTAGTTGTAGAGAGCAATAAGGTCTGCGAGGACTATGAATTACCCTAGGACAATAATCAGGTTAAAATGATTAGCAAATATTTCTGTTTCAAGCCTAGCTCAACAAATCACAAACTCTTTGTAATGTTTGTAAATCCAGATAGAATTAAGAAGAGGTGAACTATCTATGAGCTGAAAAAGGTAAGTAAAATACATCCCTTCATTCTGGTTCCTCTTTGCTTAATCCTTTTTTTGGGGAAGAGTACCTCCCTGCTCCCATGTGATCCTTGTGCATTGTCTGTGCGTCTAGCCCTTTCTGGACTTGTGAAAATTTCTTGCATGCCTAATGTAAATTGCACTAGATTCACTTTGCTAACATCGCTGAGATCCTGTGTCTCATAGGGCAGAAAGATGTCATTGTTAGCACGTTCTCACCATTCTGTGGGGCTGTCTTGAGGGCTTTGGTTAGGCTTAAGGTTCCTTATCATAATACCCAAAGTTACAACTGTAGAAACCTGAAATATTTACTGGCAGTTCTCAAAGCCCCTTGAAATGTTTATACAAGAGTCCTCCTCTCCCCATCCACTTCTTTCTTAGCTGCCACTATAATTTCTAATGACATGCTGGAAGCACAGATCTTCAGAAGCCCAGAACAAGACCCCCTGTTTATCCCCTGTTCATCTATTTTACTATTTTTAATGAAATTCTTTCCAAGCCAGACCCAGGGTCTCATCAAATTTGGTGCATCCAATAACTCAATGATTCACCAAGTTAAACTATTGCCAAAGAGGAAGGCACCTCAGAAGTGAGGGCTGTACGGGGGTCAGGGACAGCTTTCTAACTGATGATTCATTTGTGAGCAGCTGACTAGTATTTCTAAGCTCAGATTTTGTTTAAAAACTAAACAGCTGGAAGAGAAGTAAGAAATTAAATATAGCATCTGATGCACTGTAATAGCAAAATACAAACCACACAACTTGCTCTTGCTGTTGGGGGGAGCTGTGGAGTTTGACCCTGCCCCAGGAGGTTCCCTCTGATCCTACTCCACAGGACTGCATCACTCAGGATTCATCATGCCTATGAAGAAAGATGAGAAGGAAGGAAGCTCTGTGTTTGTCTTCCCTGTTTAAATAGCGACACTTTCCTGGCTGTTCCCCAAATGCACCTACCAAACGTACAGCAAGGACTTTTTTATCTGAGGCAAACCTTTGGGAAGAAGGTAGGCATAGAAAGCTTCTTCCCCAGCTTGAATGTACTTATGTTTACTTGGCAATAGGTAAACTTTTCTAGTAAGAACTAGTGCCAGGCTAGCTGCTGCTTATAAACACAGCCTTCACTCTTGGCAGAAAGGAGAAGAGGAGGGGATTTAAAAAAAAAAAAAAAAAAGCGTTCATGAAAGTCTCCCAAAATGTAAACCAAATCCACACTCGGTAAGAGGAAGTTGCTAGCTAAAGATAAAGAATGCTATGGTGCAAAGTAAACCTCCAGCAGGGCTGTGTGGCTGCTATTCTAACGTGGTGCAAATCCAGCATGAGAAAAGGGCAACCTGCAAGGGCTGCACTGGTTTCAGAGGGGATCGAGGGTCAAGAACAGTTCCCAGAAGAGTTCAGAAAAGCTGTGCTTGTAGGTGCTGTCTGGCACCCCTCCTCTTTGAATGAGCTACTGCATTCATTTTGTAATTATCTGGTGTTAGTGTCTGTAATAAAAGTGATTAGTAATAAACCTTTCTCTGGCATGGGGAAAGCCAAGGCGGACGTGTGTCACCTCTGTCTGCTTCCCTTCAGCCCCAGGACGCAGAGGCACCTGAGCTGCCCCACGTGCAGCCAAAGATCCTCCAAAGCCTTTGGGCTGTGCTCTGCGCCCTGCAACAGCGGCTGTGCAAGGTGGCTGCTGGCCAGGTCAGCCTTCTGAGCAGCAGCTGCCAGGACTGAACCAAGCTTTAGTTACCTTCCCATTTAGGAGGCATTTTAGGCTCACAGAGCATCTCTGCTTTTATTTGGGTGCCCTATGAGCTATCTGCCTCAGTCTTTCCATGTGGAAAAGCTCTGCACCAGTCCTGGCCCTTCTGTGTAGTTTGCAGTAAATCTCCAGGCTCAGACGAAGTTTATTTCCAATTTCTGGAAGGAGTAAAGAGAGAATTCAGCTGAACTCCTACCAAAATATGCAGAGAAAGCTACTCTGAAAGAAAAGCACATGAAAGCTGTTGTTCTTTTTAAAAACCACAGGCAGCAATCGCAGGGATGGCCAAGATGCTGCTCTCCCTGTGTCACTAATAACAGAAAGTAAAGACCAGAGGAGCAACTGGACAGAAAGCAGCAGAGCACAAAGCAGGGAGAAGGGAAGACTGGTGACAAAGAGTAAGGGTAATGGCAGTGGAAGGAGTGGGAAGCTTTTCCAGCCACACTCACGAGTCCCCTTTCCACTCCCCCTTGCTCTAATCATGCTGTTGGGATTATTCTGGCCTGCCCAGGTGCTGTGCTCACCCCTTCCCACACAGGGTATTGGGAAGTCCTGAACTTTTTGGCTTTTTGGGACCAAAAGCCAGCAACTAACCTGGGAACAGAGTGCAGATCTCAGGGAACAATGGTTTCTCACCCCCCTTCTGCCCTGCAATTTCTGAGCCCCATTCCCTGGAGTAAAAGCAGGATAACAGCCTTGAAATAAGTTTAGCTGTAATTCCTGCAGCTTTCAATCAGCAGGGTCAGGGAGCCCAAGACTAGCCTACCCACCTATGTGGGGTAAACACTTCTGCCACATGTGCTGTGAGCAGTCCTCACACCAGCAGGGATTGCAGGAGGACTACAGACAGTGCAATCCAGGCCTTGTGCACTCTGGGGTAGGAATGGATCATCTTTAGACAACCTCAAACTCCCCTTACGCTTTGTATGTTAACAGCAGCCACGGCGAGGGTTAGAAGTACAAGCAAATCTTTCTACAAAAGCAATGCAAAATCTTTTTTACTGGAGCAGAACGGCACACCTAAACAAACAGCTCACATTGTCAAAAACAAATACTGACAAGCAAGCCAAATGAAAGCCTCTCTGCTCACTTGTACCACAGTCCGTGGATTTAACTGGTGCATTAGGAGTAATACAGAATACCAAAACAGTGGTTCAAATAACTCTAAACCATGGTATTTCCTCAGCACTTCTCTCTTCTGGTCTGTTCCCCTCACTCACACGCGCTGTGCTATTTAGCCAGGCCCCCCTTCACAGCAGTGCTGACAGAAGCAGCAGCTCTTCCTGAAGAACTCCTTCCCTTTGAGGAAAAGCAATGCTACTCACTCTGCACTCACCATGTAGATGCAAATAAACTGCAGGGCTGTGAAGTATCTCGGCTCCTTATCCAGATTGCTCCTTCTCCTACACAGCCTAGCGCTTCTCCAGTTTACAGCTGGTGTTGTACTGAGGAACCCCATTGAGGTTGCTGGTTTGAGCTGGTTCACGTTCACTGTCACTTCAGACTCCTCAGTCTAAATCAGTTTGTCATACAGCTGCTGACAAGAAGAGGAACACTTGAGATTTATTGCCCAACGCCATTTTTACAAGCCTTATAGAAATTTACAGAAAATATTTTTGGGAAAAAAAAAAAAAAAAAAACAACTTAGTCTTTCAGGTAAATGAAAATGAAAATCCCAAATCTGAAAATGAATGGGCAGGGCTCTCTAAATCATGAGGCATAAATACCACACAGCATCTGTTTATAGAATGAAATGAGAGGAACAGGCTAAACTTGAACTTAAAAGCACCACGTATGTTGTACTGGAAACAACTAAAATGGAAAAAAATGTTGACACAATGTGATAATAGGAGAGAGACTCTGCATGCGCAGGACAGTTTGGGTTGTTTTGCGAGGGTGACCGAATACATGGCATTTTTCTGTGTGGCTAATATCTGGTATACAACCAGATCCAGGTCCATTATCAAAGGCACTGTCTAGAAATCCTGTATTATAAGGAATAAGCAGCAAAAAAACTCCTGAACCTTGCACGTAAGGAATGTTTCCCATCAACCTTAGGTATGAGAATTGGGTTTCTGGATTATATGTAAGATTTGGGAAAAATTAACCTAATCACAGAGATAGGAGGCTCCTTTTGTCAGTGGTTGCAGGGTGGTGGTACTGTTGTGTACGGTTGAGTTCTGCCATGCTCCTGGCACAGATCACTGCTGCCACATGCTCTGTTAAAGGAGTTTTAAAGAAAGACCTCGGAGACCTTTCTGAAGAAAAGCACAGAAGAAGTAAAAGTGCTGATAATATATTCATCCACACAAGAGGAAGTATGAGTCAAAGAACACTTTGAAAGCGGTACACTTTTCTGCCTTGCGTTCTCTGAAGTGGGTTACTAATTCTTTTGGAAAGCAGCGAGCTCCTGCACTCTTGGTACAAATCCATGTCTCACAAGGTAAGTGCTTAGCTTCTAAAAACCTACTGATGTCACGATTTGATCGCATAAAAGCGGTGCTCTCCAAACAGACCATTCTCTTCTCCTCCCTCCCCACCCCTTTTTTTTCCTAAATATTTGAGCAAATCTGAATTTTTTGTCCTATTGGAAAATGCTACAAATGTAACTAGTAAGCAGTGAAAATAAATGCAGTTAAAGTATTGCATTATCCTCACAAGTGTTCAAGCAACTCCCGCTAATGCTTATACATTGAAATTCTTCGAATATGTGCTCCCTCAAATGTCCAATTGCACTGAGGGCAGACTGCAAATAAGCTTTAAATAAATTAACGCTAATTAGAATCACATATTGAGCATGGAAGCTCCGTTGCCCTTGCTCTCTCTTCCCAACCCTTGTTTTTAAGTACCTCATTGGAGGACCCATCTGCTCTTTATACTCGTCTTTTCTGATGTGCAGCCTGTGCATTGCCTGATGGAACAACTCATGGAAGATTCTTGTGTTAACGTTATTCATTTACACATGAATCTCGGTGAAAGGGAGCAGAAGCTAACATTTTCTCAAGAAATCATATACTGTGCCATGAAAATCATCCCTGCGTATATGAAACACTGCTGTGACTTGACTGGCTTTATTTTCTCCTCAACTTTTCCAATTTGGTATGACTTGGTTAGTCTAAAAAAAATAATATACAAGCTTGTTTTCTGCTCTTTTTAATTATTTACATGTACATTAATCTTCTGTATCATAGTCAGCTTCTAGTTGTATCTGTGCCTTTTCTACCCTTGTATTCACCTGCTTGTCTGGCTAGCTGTAACACCTCAACAGACAGTGAAAATCATGGATTTTAAACCACCAGGAAATCTCTGCTCTTCCCTCTTACAAATATGGAGAATGAATAGAACAGCTCAATTCTTATTTAGGATTGAATTTAGGCATGACTTTGCTGCATTGGGCCAGCCAGCATTTTGTCTCCTCCTGTACTCCGTAACACCAGTATGTGCCGTGTACTAGAGAAATGCCATACCAGGCAGTCTGCGATTGCATCGTTCTGAAATTTTCTTCATAGTTGGCTGACGGACAAGAGGAGGGCCTCTTATGCCTTATCACAACTATACACCTTGATATGGGTAATCACAAATCCGCTATCGCTGTTCGCGTTCAACAGAAGTGTGTACAATTTGTCAGAAGATAAAAGAAGACCTTTTGCTCACCAGAAAAAAAGTGCCAAGTTACATGTGACATCTCTGTCCGTGTAGATATTGAGCAGTTCACTTTAAATCCGAACTTTCTCTTTTACCAAGCATCTTGGTTTTCCTATAAGGAGTTCCAGAAGTCTAGGCAAGAAGCTGTGGAAAACTTTGTGGCTTCCTAGTCCTTTGAACATGAGAGAGGAGTACCTACAACTAATCACAAGCATGTCGGTCTGGAAGAAAGAACAACATTTCTATCTGGGTGTCTGGTCACTATTACTGCCTGAAAAATGCCGCCTGCCTAATGCTGCTCATCTGCACATAGTTTTGGGATGAAGAACGTTAAGCTTTAAAACAGCTGCTGTTACTGAAAATAGTGCCTTAGGAAAAGGCTGGTCTGTGCAAATGCAGCGCCTGCCGCGCTAGATAGAGCTCTGGCTTAGTGCACACAGTGAAACTGCAAGTGGAAGAGGGGGTGAGAAATTCCTCTGACCTCCCACCAACACTTCACGCACAGCTTTTTCATTAGCAGCATCTACAAAAGGGTCAGCGCTCCACCAGAGCATCCCTCGGCCACTGCTGGTACAAGTTTAAAGCCTGAATTCGCAGCCCAGCCTTCTGCCCGTCCAGGACAGCCTGTGGCCGGGGAGGCTGAGTCTAAAGCCAGTTGGCTCCCAGTCCACCACCTTCAGCAGCTGAACCCACGATGTTTGCTCACTTGGCGAGTCTCACCCAAGAAAGGTGCTGTGAGATTTAGCCTACTCACCTAGTTAAAGCTGGGCATATGTTTAAGTGCTCTGCTGAACTGGAAGAGCAGGTCTGCTTTATTAACCCACCCCTCTCCCTTCCCAATAATTGCTTAAACGGTAACACCGATACAAAAATATTAGTATTAAGTTTCTTTTTCCTGCTGTAAGGATCACAGACTGCAGGGGCGAGGAGTAAGGGATCCTCGTTGGGAAAGGCTGTAAACGAGTGGCATGTGGAAAATACCTGCTGCTGTCTTAGGTGCAGAAAGTTTCTCTGCATCACTCCTCTTACGCTCCTGGCAAGGTCAAATGTTCCTTGTCAGCTTCTAAACAGACAAATAAAGCACGCTAATTTATCGCATGTGCTTCCTACACTTCCCAGAGTTATTTTAAAGGAGATGTTGTTGACTTTGCTGAGAAACAGTGACCTAGCTCCAAGCACATCAAACTGTTTCTGTAACAAAGTACCAGCTGTCTTTGCACACAAAGTTCTTTACACAGGCAAGACAAGCGTAACCAACGAGAATAGAAACCTCAATTTCACTGGGAACGTAAGAGGTGACAAGAAAAACCCACAGCTACATTCAGAGCAACACTGGAGCGCTTCAGCCTCCAAATTCTTCTCTGTGGCAAATTCAGCTTCAAATAACTCACTCCAATATAAACCAGAAAATGTGAAAACAATAAAAGGCTTTGCATACTAGAAATGCTAACTTATTGTTTTCGATGTCATGCAGGAAAGGCTAGGCTGAGATATTTCCCCTATTTCTTCTTTGCTCTGTGTAGTCACAAGTTTCTCGGAAAAAGGCAAAACCCAAAATATTTTCCATGACCTTGCAGGCGCACACATTTCCTGAGGAATTTGTGACCACTAAGGCCATTTGTGACCACATGTCAGGTGGCTGTAAATCTCCAGGAAATGCCCTCACAAATAATCTCTGATATTTGGTTTCAGAGCTTTAAAAAGAATTACCATTGCTTCTTTTTCTACACTGATTTTTGTTGGTTTCTACTGTATTTCAGCATTTTTTGCACAAGAGTCCCCCTGTTTGCATAGATCACTCAATAGCTCATAAAGACAAATGGGTTCATGGACATTCATCTGTTCCGTGCCCCAAAGCCTAAAATATGGAGCTCACACGGCTCTTCCAGGCACCCTAGCAGAAAGCTGGGCATAACACAGCCAGCTCTCCCTGGTTCTGCCCCACTCTGATTTTTAACACCTCTGCTGTTCCCCTTCTGTGCCCTTCTGACCAACGTACGTGATCCGTGTCTCTGGACCGATGTTCAAAGCCACCTGCTAACCAGCACGCAGCACTCCTTGTCATTAAGGTGGTTATCCAGGCCTCGTAAACATCCATTTCCATAAGGACCTAGGAGTGGAAGTCATTAAATGCATAGCGTGTTTCAGAGGTAAACAAGGAGCTGGGGAGGTGAAGGGACTGAAAATAAGAGCGAAATGAGTAATGACTTAGAAGAAAATAGGGAGTGTTCAGAAATCACAGCTGTCCATAGCAGCTGGGGTAACATCTGAATTTCTAATTACAGCAAAAGAACTGGGCTTAAAAATCTGTATAAATACAGTGAATATATTATATTCAACACACTTTGCCACAGGTGAGTTAACAGGAAGCAAACTTTATCAGCCAAACACTATCCTACCACAGAGGCTAGCTTTCCAACATATCAGTGCTGCAATTTTGTTTGAATTGCCTTTCACATAACTGTGGTCAGCAAACAAGAGATCTTAAAAATTCCTCCCTGCCTGATAGGGAGATAGATAGAAGGATTTCCCTCCCTCTCCTGTAGATACAGGGCTTGCAAACAGAGTTGGAAGGAAAACAGGAAAGCAAAGGAGTGTTACTGCTGTCAAGAGATAATCCACTCTTCAAACACTCCTGCTTTTCCCTGCATGCAGAACAGTTGAGTTAGCCCACTGACCTGTTGCTTCTGTCAGCTAGAGGCAGCAGAGACATCAGGTAAATACTGAGAGGCAATCATCTATGAGAACATTCAGACAGATAATGATGCAAAATACCTGTGGATGCTCAGAGGTAGAAAAGTGATTTCAAAAAAAAAAAAAAAAAGATGAGAATGCGAAGAGGGTCAAAGAAACTGATGCGATGAAACCATCAGAGCAAATGATTAAAGGAAAGAAAAAGTTCACTAAGAAAGGAAGAAGAAATGAAAAAAATGCCAAGGAGTTGATAAAGGTTTATGGCCCATGTGAAAACAGCTGTTCTGGGAAAGAGAATGATTTCACCCGGGGGACTCCTCAGCTCAGGAATTAATCAGTTTCTATGTTAGTCACATACAAAAGCTCCATGGCAAAAGACAGCTCAGCTCCAAACATCACCTAAATGGTGAGCCATTAATCTCAATATTTTCACGTAAATATGGATTTTTGTGTTGAATGACGGTTGGTTTGGTTAGATGAAAAGATTTTGTCTGCCATAAAACACAGCAAAGAAAACCTTTGCATGCCCCCTTTGTATATCAATCAAGCCCCTCACTGTCCTTGGAGGTCTTCAAAAAAAAAAGACATGGTTCTAGGCAACCTGCTCTTGGTGACCCTGCTTGAACAGGGGCGTTGGATTAGGTGGCCACCAGAGGTCCCTTCCAGCCTCAGCCATTCTGTGATGTTTCTAAGGCAACTGACCTGTGAGATATCTAATTAACTGACTTACTGCTTTTTCAGTAATTGTGGCATCGCTCCTTTAAAAACACATCTTTCTGTACTTTGGATGTTTGTACCCAGAACCCTCCAAAAAGGTCTGATCATAGCAGGTTGAAAAGGATTCTGTTAATGAGCTTTGTCACTCATGCTGCTAAGGGGGTCCATTTTTCCACCTTCATCTGAGTTTTCCTCTCACATCTTCATTTCCTCACATACAATTGAGGTACTGAAAACAGTATTATCCAAGGTGCACCAGTTCTTTCACTTCTAGTATTTTGTTCAACAACTCTGACAGTATGTTTTTTTATTAATAATCCTTAATTATGTGTTGTTGTGGTTTAACCGCAGCAGGCAGCTAAGCACCACCCAGCTGCTCTCTCACTCTCCCCAGCTGGGATGTGGTCTCCCACCTTTCTCATTCTCTTGAATGTGAAAGGTAAAAAGTGTGAGAACTTGTGGCTTGAGATAAAGACAGTTCACTAGGTAAAGCAAAAGCTGTGGTGTACAAGCAAAGAAAAACAAGGCATTCATTTGCTCCTTTCCATTGACAGGCAGGTGTTCAGTTCTCCAGGAAAGCAGGGCTCATCACGTCATGGTTTCTTGGGAAGACAAACACCATCACTCTGAATATTCCCCCCCTTCTTTACCCCAGCTTTTATTGTTGAACGTGACACCATGCTGTGTGGGACATCCCTCTGGTTATTCTGGGTTCCCTGTCCCTCTTGTGTATCCTTCCAGCAAACTCTTTGTGCACTCCCAGCCTCCTCGCTGGCAGGGCAGCATGAGAAGCTGAAAGATCCTTGACTGTGCAATCAGTGCTCTACAACAACCAAAAACATCCATATGTTTTCATATGTTATCATCACCAACTTCATAAAAAATCCCAAACACAGCATTCTACATGCCTCTGTGAAGAAAATTAACTTAACTAGGAGAATGATATGTTCTTGTGAGTTGCTGCAAAAAGCACTACTAACAAAACTGCAAATGAATTACAAACATGGGCAAGAGAGACACGCCAGTGCCCTCAAAGTGATGGTTTGCTTTCATAATGGAGTTTAGAGGATGATGAAGAATCATTCCTCAAGGGCAAAAGAAACATCAAAAGAGACTTGTTGATATTTTTAAACACAGAAGTGAATGATCCAGGGCAACTTTTTAAAATCATATGATGCAGCTGTCTTTGGTAGCTCTGGTTATTTGAGCGATTCTTTCAGCATTTCATCGAAAGTAAGCACTTTATGAAAAGGGTTCACAGGGAAAGATGTAAAGAGATTCCCGGTGTGATTTTTCCGTAAATCAGCTGTAAGAAAGCCGTCTCTCTTCTGCTTAAAATTGTGTGTGATTAATTTGCACTCTTACATCCTCCGAGACCCCCAGACTTGGGGCAAGCTGCGTGCTCTCACTCACCACGCTTGTTTCACCCGTGTATAAACAGGATTACTCTTTCTGATGGAAAGCACATCGGATCGCCTCCCATCCGCACGTCCTTGCATGTGTGTGTGCCTAACCTCCTCGGTCTGTTCCTCATGGCTGAACTCCGCAAGCCCTGAGCCCTGCAAACACTTCATCCTCGGCGGTCTCGGCGTGGATTCGTGACAGGAATCCTGCGAAACTAACGAAAAAAAATTGAGTAATTTTACACGAAGGGGCACTGTTTTTGATGGTTAATCACACCGAAGGGGACAAGGGCGCCTTGCGGCCCCCCGAGCCCTGCTGCCAGGGGGCGTTTCTGAGGCGACGGGCGGGCGGGGAGCGCCTCAGCGCCATGGCGGGGCAGGCCCGGCCGCTCCGCTCCGCCCGGCTCGTCCTCCCCGCCCCGGCGGCTCCTACCTGTCCCCGGGGAGGAGGAGGAGGAGGAGCTGCCGGCAGCCGGAGGGACAAAGTTGACTGTCGAAAGTTTCCGAGGGACCGTGGGTGGGGAGGGGAAGGAAGGGCGATCCCGGGAGCGGCAGCTCTCCGCCGTGTGCCGAGCCCCCATGGCGCTGAGCAAAGGGCTGCGGCTGCTCTGGAAGCAGGAGCCGGGGCCGAGCGCCCTGCTGGAGGCGCGCAGCCGCCGGGACTGCCTGTTGCTGGAGGCCGGCACCGTGGCGGCGCTCAGTAAGTGCGAACAAAACAGAAAAATAAAAATAAAACGAAAAATAAAGGGGAAGGTGTCGCGGTTGCGCTTGGTTTGGCACGCAGCGCTTACCTGCGCCTGCCGTCGTGGTGCGGAGGGGGGCTGTGGGGCTGTGGGCAGGCGCCCCCAAGGAAAGGGGTGAGGCTCAAACGCTGTTTTTTTTTTTTTTTTTTTTTTGGTAAAAAAACTGTCCGTACGTTGTGCTTGGTGCAGGAGAGCTACGGGGCATGAGGAAGCTGAATCAGATCGTCCACGGCAGGCTGTGTGTGGCAGGACACCCAGGCCAAAATGCCCCATTTCCAGCTGTTAGGGGTTGTATCAGCGGGGAGAGCCAGCAGGGTCTGCGGGAAGCCAAATATTTGCATCAGAACAAGCTCCAGGAGTGCCAATCTTTTGACCTGTCCTGATAAAGATGTTGTTATTGTCACAGCCTGCATATTTTTAATTGCTATGGGAATGCTATGCTGTGTGATACGTTGGGGGTTCAGTTTCTTGTTAGATTCATTGGTAGCGGTGGACATTAATGTGCAGAAAAATGTTACGTTTTTCTATATGTTTTGCTGTCCAAGTTTTAAATGAACTGTCAAAGTTACAGTTCTGGTAGTACTGACCAGCATTTTACCCACTTTCCCTGGTCCAAAAAAGTGTTGATATTAAAACTCTCCATTGACAGCAATGAATTTTGATCTTTTGTTATTCTGATATAAATCCAAAGCAATTCCACCGTCTAAAGCCAATGTGCATGAATAATGACACAATAATGACAGACCAGCCTTCATCTAGCAACCACCAAGCCATTTGAATGACCAGTAGTTGGGAAGATTATTTGTAATCCTACTAATTTAAGGAATCACCAACTTGAAATAGATGTTTCTTTCCCACTGTTGCTATCCTCCACCTAAATAGCCATAGCTAGAAGTGATTGGAGAATTGATACCTGAGAATTTGGTACCTGAATTTTGAAGTAATGGTCTGTGTGGTGGCTAGTGTAAAAGCTTGTTTCTCGTGCCTTTTGAAAGTCCAATGTCACCTCTTGAGATAACTGTAATCACTTATGCCTTGACATCCAGCCTACTCCATGTTAATAGCTTTGTTATTTTAATTCATCTGGTTTCTCTTCCTGCCTTGGTTTGTTCTTGTACTGTAGGAAGAGCTAGTTTGTCCAGTTGAGCCTGTTTAATTCATTTCTTTTTATGAAGCAAAGGACCAGAAAAGGAGGGAAAACTGGCAGTAGGTATTGTGATGGTAAATTTACAAGAATTGCAAAGAGGAAACTCCACAGTCAGGGTGACAACAGAAACAACACAAATTCTGTTTTGACTGGCTTTGGGTTGTTACTGGCCGTAAAACACCTCAGCAGAAGATTAACATTTCTGAATAGTGATGCAATATGATGGCCACGCAATTTTCAGTGAAACAGTATTTTTAAGGACAGTAGGTATTTTTCCCTTCCTCTTCTCATGATGACACTGTAGGGTAAAACTTGCTGTTTTGAATTTAAAAGTAGATTTTGCAAGAGGCTTTATTTTGAAACCCTAAGGCTTCAGTCCTGTCCAGAAGGATGGGTGACAGCGTAAACAAATCTTCCAGGAATTCGCTGAAGTAGAACATCAGTGAGTAGCTCCTGTTACAGAAGAAATTTACAGTTGTGAAGATTGAGGAAAAATTGCCGTTGATTTAGAAGCTTTTGCTTACACAAGGGGGAATACAGGTACAAAATGCTGTGCTACTTTCAACACATTAGTTTTAACACTTCATAGATGAACTGAACTCTATACTAAAGCCATAGTGCTGAAAATATAGTTATTTAACTTTATCATAGCAGGTGAAATGAAATCAACAGCCCCGTGCCTCTCCCGCGGCCTCAGTTGCAGGTAGAGCTGTGTGGTTCCCTGCTAGTGCGGGGGGAAATCAGGGCATGGCCTTGCGGGGCAGGGACACAAAACCAGGAAGTGGCAGGTATTTACCTACGGACCATTATTGCACAGAAAGCCGTTTCTGTGCTGTGTGTACGGTCAGTGTTTACAATTAGTTTTAGCTTTGTAATGATATGTACAAATATGTCACTGAGCGGGGTTTTTGAAATCAAACGTTAATACTTGTGCAAACATATTGTGAATATATTTCTGTGTGCTATCAAAAACAGCGAGCCCTACAGCGTGACTCATTTTACTCTTATGCCAGGATATTTATGCAACTAGTCTCCTTATTATGTTTGTATTTCTAAAACTTACTACAATTTTTAAAAAGAAAAAAAATATGATTTTTTTTAAAGAAAAAAAATCATATATTTTTTTCTGTGGTTTAGTGATGTTCAAAACTTTTCCTGTTTGTGGATTCCTACAAATCTTGTAGTAGAAATAATCTACTTGACAGAAGCCTTGCCTTTCTTTATTACACTGTCAATGTTTCTGTGTTGATATATGTGATGTACAACAGGAACCACATGGTCAGGTTCTAGGGACATGATTTAGGGGCTTATCTCTATGTTCCTGACTGCCTGCAGACCCCAGGAGTGGCCAGTACAAACCTGGTATTTTTATTTTTATTTTTATTTTTATTTTATTTTTCTAAGTCCTTTCTTCTTTGGCTGTGAATAAATATACTCACATACAGGTATGAAAACATAATCCCTTACTAGAAACAGTATTTTCAATCTAATATAGAAAGCTGGTGAGCTGAGCTTTCCAAAATGCCACTTTTTTGATTTCTTTGCAATGTTTTCAAGCAGACAAAAAATACACTTACTAGGAAATATATATGGTAAATACATTGCTTAACATTTTGAATATCCAGATTCTCTGAACTGTAACTCTGCCCACAGACTTCTTCCCAACCCTGTATTGCTTGATGTGTATGCTATTACATAATCCAGCCTGACTTGCACAATGCCTACCTAGCTTGGACTGGATGTGGATGGGAAGGCTTTAGCAGTGAAAGATTATGAACGTAAATGAAAATACAACAAAGTGCTTTGGGTTTGTCTGAGGATGACATAAAACAGGAGCTGGAAGCAAGTTAATGATATGAACTCATGTAACACCAGACATGGGATGTATTTCTACGTTATGGTACTGGACATAGTAACAATTTTTACTTAAGCGTTTTTGTGTACAAAATTTGTTTGATTATGTATTTATTCCTTCTCATAAAAAATCACACCTCTGTCACCAAGATGCTGAAAGAAGCACAAATAAAGGAAACAAGCTCCTTGATAGCCTTGTCACGTCAATCCAATTGGACTCTACAAATACTTAGAAACACTTCAGAGCATGTATGCATGGCTGTACCTACGGCTAAGCAGGTGTCTAAATATTCCCAGAGTCAAGCTAAAGAAAAAAGGGAGAGACGGCATCTGTAAACCAGTCCCAGGCTTTTTTTTTTGTTAAAGAGCTCTTTCTGTGGTTTTACCTGGAAGTTGTAGGTGTTCCTGTGTCTGTCCTTAATGTTAGGCTTGGACTGGTGGTACCTCTCTGCCCCCTTCCTGCAGTCGTGGAGCTTCCTGGGCCCCACGTCTGGTGGCACCTGCTGAAGCCTGGGGGATCAGCCCTAAGGAAGGGTTGGATAAAGGAAACTGCATATGCCCAGCCAGTTCCTGCTAGCCATTAAATCAAATTTGCAGCTCGTCTGAGCAGGAAGTCACACTTGGATAGCAGGTATCTGTCTGCTCGTGGTGTTTTCCTTTGGCTCTGAAACATTTTACGCTTGGAAAAAGGTCACTTTCAGCTGAGATTATTATAACTTGTTTTTATTGAATTATTGTTCACCTTTTGTTTTGCAAGTTAGTAATTTCACCTAAGATGCTAACCTTATATATAATTTACATCAGGAGATTTTAAATAATTAACATTAAAAAAGCGCTTGAGGAATGCACGCAGCGTGCAGTTCTCTAACGCTGTTATGAACACACAACACGGTTGTAATTAGTGCAGAAGGGTGGATTCTCAATTATATGTTTAGTGGAAGGAAAGATTGCTAAAAAGTGTTAGTGGGAAGCTTTTAGCAAAGTTTGGTAATTACCAGGTGTACTCTGTAGTACCTGAAGCCATTATTAAGCAATAAACAAATGCACCGTGTATTTGGAAAACTCAGCTTGAAATTCACCATGAAGATGTCTACTTACAATAACTTCTGTAGCACCCAATTCCATTAACAATATATATATATATATATGTATATATATATATATATATATATATATATTTCCATCTTTTTTTGTTTGAAAAAGGAAGCATTTTACCTGTGAGTAGAACGTAGTTAGACCTCCATTACTCATCCCAGGTTTTTAAGCAGACGGCACTCGTTGTCTCTGCATTTCAGGGCTTTTATGAAAGCTGTTACAGAATGAAAACTCTGACAATGGGAACTTCAACAGAAGAACACATAAATATTTTTTTTGTTACTGATTAGAAAAGAGCTTTGTCTTGGGACATACCCAGCTGTCAAATGTTGTCACTAAGGCTGTATTTACAATATTGTTCAGCCTTGTCCAATATGTTTTATATTGTCCCTGTGTGTCAACAATCCTGTAGTATTTTTTCCCCTGAACTCTGCTCTTTGTTCAGTGAAGGCAATAGCACATAGGCTAGCGTTGTTCTGTTTCTAGTCACTCGCTTTCTGTTGCTGTCTCTATCGTCGTAGCATTGCTTGCAAATGGTCTAGGAGATGTGTACGGCTAGGTTTTGGTGAAACTTGAGATTTCTTTTAGAAATTTTAAAGATTTTAAAATAGTTCTTTTTAGTAATAAACTATGAAATTGGCTCAAGCCACGTGTAATGTCCTTTAAAGTCAGGCTTTGGTCATCCTGTCAGTGTATCACTTTTTATACTGGTTGTTGGGGATTCTCCCTCCTCCTCCCTCCAAAAAGACGAAGATGGGCTGGGATACATGTGGATCCACCTAGGGCTCCCCAGCACTTGGAGGGAAGGCACCGTGCTCTGACCTGCCCACCATGAGGACATGCAGTGAGATGGGGCTGAGTTGGGGGGCACGAGGGAGGAACGAGCCCCCCAGGCCTCGAGGGGCCATTTTGGAGGTCGTGCCAGGGGGCACCATGCCTGACCCCTGCTGCGCGAGGCCTGGGCCCTGGCCCAAGCAGAAGGGCAGTGATCAAAGTGATCTCAGGAGTTTGTGAAGCACCTGGGTGTATAATGGGACTGGAGTCTTCAGTTTCTGTAACAGATTGTATTTTTTTTTCCACACAAAATTTGGTCTCTGCACAGTAACATGCTGTGGGCTGTCTGCTTGCTGGGTGAGGCCTGAGGGGCGCGCTGCTCCCCAGGGGACACATGGAGGTGGTTGAGGGAAGATCTCTTTGTCTCTTTTTTGGTTTCTGAATCCAAATTGTTTCAGGGAGCAAAGTGAACCCCAGAATAAACAACAGGATCTGCTATATGGTAGAAATTGTGGCCAGAAAGAGAGCCCAGCAGAGCCCAGAGCTTTGCATTGGGAGCCAGCTGCTCTCTTTCAGGCAGCTTCTGTGGTACTGATGCTCTGACCGATGCTGCTGGGCTGGTAAATCCTCCTTTAACTGGTCTGCCCAGGACACAGCCTGTTTCTGTACCGCTGTCGGCAAAACCCAGCTGTTTGTTTGTCTGTGCACTTGGAGAAGTGCCGTGCCAAGAGCTGATGTGCGTGTGATGCTGCTGCCTTGACCAAGGAAACTTCGGTGGCTTCTGTACGTGCCAGTGTCAGGTGCTTCTTGCCATTAGCTGCATGACTTCTGTGTTGCTTATTTCCACAAATTCTGTTCTTTTGGATCCTGTGGTTACCAGGCATGTTAATGGCCAGCTTTCCAACTTCTAATTTTATTTTGAAGAGTATCGTTGTGCTTTCAAGATGTCTCTTAAATGCTTTCAGGTTGTGCAGAGCCTGCAAGTTTGCAAGGTCCTGCATTAGTCTGAGATCTAAATCTCTCACTATTTCTGTCATTCTCTATTTCTTCCTAAAAGTGGAATGTTTGGAGCAAGAATTTAGTGTATGTTTTTTCTTTTTTCTTTCAAACTATAGAGTTTGAAAGAGGGGAACAAATTTAAGAAAAATATCAGTATCTTTTTGTTGCTTTTTTTCTAGTTACTGAATATGACAGAGAGAGAGAGAGAGGGACATTACTTTTTTAACCTCTTTTTGCCTTTTTTTTAATACATAAGGAAGGCCTGACAATCTTTTTTATTTCTTGGTGAGACGCTCTATCTCAACTGTCCTTGCAGAAGTTTTGTCTGAAGTGAGCTTTCAGAGTCTCAGCTCTTAAGAGATGCTCTTACTGAATATTTGAACTGTTGCTGTCCAGAGGTTTACATTAAACAATAAAAATCCCTTTATTTGCTTCCTGTTGCTTATGTTTTACTTCACTGGCGTGTGTGGTATCAACATTTTGCTGGGTTTGTGTGATTCACTCAGTGTTTGTAAGGAAGCAAAACAGATTGTGAAAGTCTGGTGGCAAAAATAAAATTGAGAAAAGAATTAACAACTCTTCCTTATTCAACACAGATGCAAAACCAGAGACAAATGCGTTTTCATTTCCTTTGGGGGTTGCCTCTACTAAGGACTCCACAGGAATTGTGCAAGTAGAAGTGTGCTTGCCTTCACTTCAAAATGTCGGAGAGAGATGAGATACTTATTTCTTTTCCATGCTTCTCACTGAGCTACTTGTCTCTTGATATTTGTAAATAAAAGTCTGCTTCTTTGTTTACTGTCATCCATTGCGAGCAGTTCAGCTTGTCATTTATCGTCCAGGGGGGTTTAAATTTTTTTAACTGCTGAAGTTTGCAAGGAGCACAAGATTTTAAAGTGTTAGCTAACCTCCGAAAGAACCATGTTTCTGTTTATTTGCAGTCAAGAAGTAAACGGATGTTTGAGGGTCACAGTCTTGTTTCACCCATTCATGAGGCTAAATTTGCTCCTCATTAGGAAATATATACAAAATGCAGGCTTACTGGTTCAGGAAGCACTTTATTTTTGCCTTAAGTAGCAGTGTACAAGCTTGGGCCATGTTCTGGCTTAATACTCAGTCAATCTAAGTGTTCAGTTCATGCCCATTGAAGTCAGTTATTGCAGAAATACACAAATCTTACAACGGCATTTGATCCTCTGATTTTATTTATTTATTCTTAAACAGTTAGTTCTTACTTGATTGAGATATAAGTTTAGTTCCTCTTAAAATCAACATCCAATTTGCCTATATCAAATTATATTATCTTGCATAAAAAAATCTGATTCTGTTTGAAATTAGGCTGGGAGAATCTGGAAACAGAAACCATCTCGTACATCAGGAAAAGATGTATTATATTTTAGCTTATGGCCAGACTTTGTTGTTGTTGTTGTTGTTGCTCTTGTTTTTGAACAGTGTGAAGTTTAAATGTGTTTATACATTTCTTTATACATTCTGAAACTGGTGTGGCATCTGCTAACATCTCCACTGTAGAATTAGGGCATTACTAATAATTATGTGTCCTGGAAAGGTAGTGCGTGCCCTTCTTTTTTCTAGGTTGGTGGGAGGAGAGGCTATACGTTTCCGTCCCATTGCTTTTTAATGTTCTTAAACATTGAAACAACACATGCCATGTTCTCACAGCATTTTAACCCTGCCTAAGTAATTTTGTTTTCTGACTGAGATCAGCTGGGATGGACTGATGTAGACTATAGCAATCTTAAGATTTGATAAGGACCAGAACACTAAGCTTTGCTGTCTTTTGTTTTGTATTGCAGCTCCAGAAGAAAAGGATGCAATTAAAGGACAATATGAAAAACTCATGGATGCTTATGGCTGTTTAGGAGAGCTTCAGCTTAAATGTGGTAAGTGACCATCTGTATGACTAAGATTATTTCACAGAATCAGAGATAAATCATTATAAAAATGTCCAGACAATGCTGGCATGCTGTAGCACCAAATGGCTAAAGTTGTCCAGTTCCTTAACATTTCAAAGCTAATTGCAGCTTGTTATGTGTAGTCTGGAAGAGATCTACTTCTTTTTCTATGCCGTGCCAAAAGCATACTGCCAAGTGATAGTCTAAGCGTTTTTGGATTATTTTTTTTTTTGCTTTTGTTTTGTCTGACGTTCTTAACTGCCTGAAGATAATTGTCTTTTTCTCTTTTTTTTTTTTTTTTTTTTAACTGCAATTGTCCAAGGCAAACCATGGTTTCTCACTTTTTTTTTGAAGGATCATATTTAAACAGTGATTAATCATTGCCATCTGAAACTGCAGATTCTTAGTCTTTGCTATAATGCCCAATTGCCTTTAATTGTGTAATTCACATGCAAAAGGGCTTGCAGAAGCAGTCCTTGAACTTCAACTAGTAAGCAATATTTATTGTCATTACTTCAGTTTTCTGTACAATTTGGGAATCTTGATTTAGCAAAGGATTTGCTATTACACGGCCTACAGGAATTTTAATGGAAATATGCTTTAGGCACAGGACTGCAGTCACTGATTCAAAGGTAATAGTACCTTGCACAGCAGACATCAAATCCAGTGATGAAAAGGATGCATTAAGATAAAAGGTTAGTGGTATTAAAACACGGTATAGTTCAGACTTTTTCTGCGTTCATTAAGGAAAGCTGTATAAGACTTGATCTCATGGTCTTAGAGTAAACCTTAATTTTGACTTGGAGGAATGACAAGATTGATTTTCATATAACTTAGTACTTAATCAAGGAATCTGCCGAAGGCAACGGTGCTGTAAGCACTGGCTTATTTAGACCAGTACATGTAAGTGTATCTTTTTATAGCTCACCTACCATTTTATGGCTCAAGGAATATGATGCAAGATTGATCTGAAGAGGTGGCTGCAGTCTGAAAGACTTCTGTGTCATAACTCTAGGCCCGTCTAGTCTTTTAAATGAGTGTGGGCTTTTTGTTTGTTTTGTTTCTTGTGGAATTAATTAGGCATTTCTATGGAGATGTATATCAATTTGTTAATGCAATTAAAAATGGAGGATTTGTGTTTGTTTTTTCTTGGCACTTGGACCTGTTTTTCCTCATAGGAGTCTAATTAATCCTGTTGTAATAGCAAAGGAATGCAGCTATTGAAGTCAAGCTCTTCAAGCTACAAATGAGAGTAGTTTCTTGTATGTGATGGGAACTAAATATCTCTGGTTTTAGTCTTCATATTAGAATGAATTATTGCAGTTGGGGTATGGAATATACTCAGCCTTATCTTTTCTTCTTTTCTCCTTCTATTTCTGTGTTGCCATGTCCTTGCTTCTTTTTGAACAACGCCTGCTTAACTTCAGCGCCTGTGAAGCGTGAATTTTTTCTTCTCTGAGCTCTGTCACTGTACCTTTGTCTTGTCCTACTGTTAAATTACAAGTCCTGGTACAGGACTTCCTTTGGAAAGGATTGTTTAAAATTGTGTTGGTAATTGGATAAAAAAAAGTTTACTGCTGGAGGTCAGCTCCTAATTTTGACTGAGTGAAAAGTCAGGAGGGTCATGCTGTAATGGTAAGCGAAGGTAAGCAAACATTTTCTGCTGCTGAACATGTTTAAAAAAGCACAGATGATTGCCTGCCTGCTATTTGACCAGTAAAGAAGTAGCCCAATTTTTTCACAGTCTCAGTTAGTTTTTCCATCTTGCTCGTAAGTATACGCCATCCCTTTAGCTGTTGCTTACAGAAAAGATTAACGCTACCAAATACATATATGTAATATAACTTTTTGCTTTCTTAGGTAATGTATTCTATGCAAACGAGGGCATAATTGGCCAGCTCTTCACTGACCATCAGTTAGCAGATACACTTTGGCCAGAAGTATCACTAGTCTTCTTTTTACAGCTGGAAACCTGCAGATCATAAGTACTAAATTAAGTGAAAATATTTGTATAAGTACATTCCACAGGGATATTAAAAGAGCATATTTGTAGAGCAGAAGGGGAGACGTTTTCAAGACATGAAAGATGTCCCTGAGCACTTCAATTAATCTGTAAATATCGCTACTTAGGAATCCAAATAAATCACATTGTATGCTTGCCAGAATAGATCATGCTTTTCACGAGAAAGTAGATGAAATATGTGAAGCTGACTCACAAAGTTAATGTTTCCCAGCAGTGATAACATTCACTTCTATGTACTTCTGTCTGTTAACATGACTCACTAAGTTCTTCTGCTTTCTTTTGTGAGATGGATGGCAGCAGAATGAATTGTACAGTGTTTCGGAGCTGTATCTCAGCCAAGGTTTTGCTGCCAAAGAAGATCTTGCGGTGGCAAATACATTTTAAGCAAAGTGTTAAGAGCTGACTTTGCAGCATTTGGTTTAAACTCTGTGATGTCAGGAAGGGGTTCATATATAAAGCAGTATTTTGACAACATCACCGCGTAGGTTGCGTTATTTAATACAGTTGCTGTGTTTGGGGAGGTGCTCTGAATTAACTTGTCTGTATATACTCTTGCTTTTGTGTATACAATGTGTTTGATGGTCTAAGGGAAGAATTCTCAAAGGCGAAAAGGACAACTAAATACCTGTTTTCTATTCCTCTTGATCATTTCCTAAAATATAATTTTAGTTAGGAGAGGTAGAAAGAGCATTTTTGAGGCTAAAACTGTAGTTTGGAAAATCTTGGTTCTTTTTATGATTCTGCTATAGATTTCCTCAGATTTTCAGCCTGTTGCTTAGAATCAGATCCTCTGCATCACTCTGTGGCTAATTTTGAAGGGAGCTGAGAGGCGTAAATACTTTTGAAAACTGTTTTTCAGTGGACTATAAAGTGAAGTGGAGATATGTGGGGAGTGACGATGAAATGCAGTGGAAACGGAACATGCTGAGGGAACATAAGGAAATGGCATGGCTGTTGGAAGGGAGAAGGAATAAAAATTGGAGTGGATTCATTTATAAAAGGAAAAGGCTGTGGAGTGAAACATTCACAGTTAAAAAGGACAAAATAAGAATTGGATATTGCCTTTTCACTGTAGCTCATAACGGGCAGCTCTGAAGTCATCCCATCAACTGCAGGGGAAACAATTGGCTGGAGTCATGTAGACAGGTTAAATACAGAAGCTGCAGCTCATTAGTGTAGGTGTGGCGTACCAGAACCACGTTTCCTGTGGCAGGCTTGCTGAACTTCCATGAAGGCAGTTGGCTTCACAAGAGCTTTTAGAAAAGAAGAAAGGATACAAGTTATTTTCGTCTTGTTTCTCTGCCAAATATTCTCCCTTTTCTGCCTCCCTTGCGTAACCCAATGAAAGGGCATTCAGTGCGTATTGCTGTGAACAATACATTTCTAACATTTCTTTGAAAGGGTTCTTTACAGATGGTAGTGGTGATTTGTAGCTGTAGCAGGGCAAAATAATGAGCTTGGTCACAATACATGAACATTTATATCCATATATCTGAGATCAAAATTTGATCCATAAATAAATTTTAAACATTTTTTTTTCTTCAGCACTTTCAGTGGCTCTTGCTTTTTCATAGGTGTATTGCTATGGAAAGAACGGGCAGTAAGGAGCACTTCACTTCTTGCTCTGATATTTTTCAGAGATTTCTTTAAAACATTCAAGATAGTATCCCAAGGAAATGAGAGACATTTCTGCAGTTATGATCTTCTGTTGCAATTCTTATGTTCCTAAATATCACTTTCATCTATGTGAAAGTTTAGGAAAGCTAATAAAAAGTGGGACTGTACACTAAATTACTTGTAAAAGGTGGTGTTTTGTTTTGATTTTTTAAAGAAAAGATATTTGATTTTTAAGGTGAGGACACAGTAAAGAGTCCACAGCTGATATGGTTGTTGGTACAAAGTCAAGGGTAGGAGCCACACCTGGAGCCTCGAGCACTTCACAGGAAAAAGGTGTTCTGGGATGCTTTTCATTGACCTTAGTGCTGGTCCCACTTATTGTGCACTTTGCAGCTGTCAGCTGAATGCAGCATGCTTTCTGCTACTGTACGGCACGTTGACATCGAGGAAAAATTACCATAAATTTCCTTCCAGTATCCTTAGTTACTTATTTTGTGATAACAGTTGTGGGTTTCTTTTTTAAGAAATAAGACTGGAGTTTCGTCTGTCTCCTGGTCCAGATATGCAGGCAGCTCCTGAGAGTAGGAAGCTTTGGTTTCCCTCCCCCTTTTTTTACAAATCCATTCAGCTATTGATGTTTTGGACAGAACAAACATAAACACCCTGCATGCTGTTTAACTCCTTGCAAAGGTTGTAGCCTCATATGTGCTTCATAATGCTGCTGCCAGGTGGATCCGACTGGACTGTAGGAAGTATTTTTGTAGTGACTGGTGTTAGTATGGGACTTCAAGTGCTACTTGCATAAGAACAGCTTCACTGGAAACTTCAGTAATATTCTTAATGCAATGGTAGTGAGCTGCAGTTTTGAAGAAGTTAAGGCTGCAGGAATTAATGGAACAGCCTTGGCTGTTTTAAGGGGAAATACCTTCTAGCTTTAAGGAATGTCTGGGTATTTCAGTTTTATTTATTTCATTAAAATTGTGATATTTTCAGAGTTAGCTCAGCAAACCCAATTCTTTCAAAAAATCCTCTCTTTCTCATGCTGTGGCCTCACAAATCCTGATACTGTAGGAAATTTCACGTTGTTTTGAGAGCAGGAGATTTTCTGTGGGGGAGGGTTTAGGAAGCCAGGAATGCAATTTCTTGCATTCTTTTGTGAGATTTACTGAATAATAAAATTGAATTGTGTAGGAACTAAAAGAATTTTTCAGTAAATTCCTGTCAGCTAAAAATGTTTTTTTCCCTCCATTGAATGAACAATTACCAAAGAACTTAGCATGTGCAATTCTTAGAAAATCAATTTTATTTTGCTTCTTACAGAAGTTACTTACACCAAGAACAGCATCTGTCCCGGTTGGAGCAATTTCCCCCTGTAAATTTCAGCGCATTTAGGTAGGGTTGTGGTTGATACTTGTGTTTCCATGTTAAGTAGGTATTTTTCAACGGGAAATACTATGGCCTGATGATGTTTACATACCAGAAAAGAAACCACAGTGACTTTTTAAAGTTTAAATTTAGATGTAAAAGGATTGGTTTGTTTGTTTGATTGTTTTAGTATATCCACGATGATAATCAGACTTTTGGTGACTAACAAATAAGCAGATGCATTTGCCCTATGCCTGGTAACGTTAGGTTTCTGCCATACGAGGTACTGTTTGAATATGTAACACTTCTGTTTTTCCTTTGAAACAGCATTTTCTAGCTGAGAAAATGCCTCAGTGAAACCACGAATGGCTGTAGCTTGGTTATCATTTCCATCATAAACTTGTCCAATGCGGTTAGCAGGATATTTAAAAACATTGGCAGCCTGGGTCAAAGGGAGAAACACGGGGGTAAGAATGTGAGAAGAAGTTTGGGGATTGAAAGAAGAGACCCTCATGTGTAAACTGAGGTGCTGGCAAGCACAGAGGAAAGCTGTATTTTGCTGTGTACAGCTGCATAGTTTAGTGATAAGGAATTTCTTAGGGTTTAATTGAGACATGGTTAGAAGGTGGATAGCTGAATAGTGTTTTGGTAGCATTGATTTTGCCCTGTTATGCTCTAGGAACAGGAAAGGTTGACCAGAGCCCTGTCTCGGCTCAGGGCCCCTTGGCTACATCTAAGGAGTGGATGAAGAAGGGGCAGGACACAGGTTTGAGCACTGTCAGTAGGATGTTGGGATGAGGATGCTCCCTATGCCAAGGGCAGCATGCCCAGCATGTGAGGCCCTTTCTCACCCAGACAGTGCGGGGAACACCTTGGCTGATTCCCAGGGAGGCTGGAGTGAAGGTGGTATCAGGGGAGGGGGCTTGGGGCTCTTCTGAGGCTGTCAGAGCATTTGTGTTAGGCTGGGGCTGTGATGTTGTAGGGTTTTTGCATTCTGGCTGTCGTATAAGCATATCCGGAGTGGTTTAAGCAAATCAAAGGGGTTGAAATGATCTGAACACCACCTCAGCTCACAGAGCAGTCTAGGAGGACAGAGCAGGCTAGCTTTATTGTAGCTTAAATCCATTTGGCTCATTTTCTTCAACTTTTTCTCCCTTTGTCCTTTTTACCCCATTTTATTTTAGTATTCTAGGTTGTAAGTGTGAGGCATAACACTGCGCTCCTTTGCCAGCCCGTCGCTGTTCTAAGGTGTCATGAAAAGTAGGTGAAGGATGAAGGCTTCTCCATGATTTGCTACTGCTTTCCAAGTCCTGCAGGTGGAGTTACTCTGTGGATGTGAGGGGCTACTGCAGGGTGCCAGGAACGACTGTCACAGCCTCAGAAAGCTGCCGGTCTCCTCACACATCGGGGACAAAGCGGCAGCTCCTTAGCTGTGATTTCTCTTTTTGAGCTCAGTAGCTAGTGGTTTGGGGGAGGAGAGTTGCTGGACCTCTGCGTGCGTAAATGTGACTCCCTTTCTGAGGGGTGAGTAAATAAGTGGAGGAGGTAGTGAAAAGAGTCTGGAGTCTCTGCCAGGGATTAGCAAGCTTCTAGGTAAGGCGATATCAAATCTACGTATAGACTTGCTCATCTTTTCCCTCATGCTGTGCTTTTTTCCTACACTGCCTTCCTAAACTAAGGAATTGCTTTGTTTAGACGCAGTTATTTCCTTCTGGCTACAAGCTCCTTGAAGGACAGAACCACAGATAATGAGCCCACCAGTACTAAGTTTTAGTATTTATTGGCTATTTTAATGTTGACTTTCCCACTCCCTCTCTTCTGAATCCTCTAGAACAGGTCGCTGAAGCCAAGGAGAGCACAGCAACCCCTTGTTACAGAAAGAAATGTGGTGAACAAAGCTTTTTGATAAACACCACCTACACTGAGCTTTATGAAAAACCAAAGTCAGCAGAACAGAATGAATAAGGTCTAACCTCCCACCCTGTCCTGCCGTCCAGCCCTGTGTGCCTACACAAATATTCTGGCCCTGCCGAAAACCACCCCGACTTCAGTTTCGGTAGCCCACCTGCGATCTGGAAGCAAGGGCTCCCCTGCTGATGTTTCAGGAACAAACTAGTTGTTGCGTGAGAGCTGCTCTGTGCTTTTGGACTTTTTCCACCATGGAGTGTTGAAAAGCAGTCCTACAAAGCGTGCCCTTAGGGCACGGTGACAGGCTATTGGCAGGTCAGACCTTGTTACTGCTTCAGCAAAGCAATAAATCTTGGCTCACTCCTACCTTCTCCTACTAACTGGAGTGCCTACGATGGCATTGTGTCTGTACAAGACCAGTTCAAGTGTATCACAGAACGGTTTGGGTTGGAAGGGACCTGAACAATCATCTAATTCCAGCCCCCTTTGCCATGGGGAGATTGGGGGAGGAATCAAATAGTTTCTTCCAAGTAAATCTAGTGTTGTAAGAACAATTGTTCTGTTTCTTCTTAATTTATCATTTCAGGGAGAAAGAATAGAGGTTGAAATCCCTCCGTGTACTAGAAATCTGGTAGTGGTGGTGTTCTCAAGCTCCAAAATTTGTCTTTTAGTTCTGGGGCTCTGGAGTTCAGCTGCTTCGTGATTTCTTGCTTTCCTACACAACTGCGAGAGCTAGAATTGTTCCTAATGATGCTTGAGGTTGTCGGCTAATTGCATACACTCTGCTTTGTGACACAAAAAAGTAAAATCTCAAGAACTGATAATACTGAAACTTTTTGAGTGGCTGAACACGGCTGGTTTAAGAGGAAACCAGGAAGAAAGTTGAGTGCTTTATATTTGTAAAATTCAGAAGCCAGTTGAAAGATACATAGGGAGGTTCACAATTTATCTCATAATTGATCAGAGTTCTTGTCTTTTCCTTGAATCAAATCCAGTGAAAACTGTACGTTCTCCAGGGAGTGAAATCTGATTTTGAGTAGTGATCCAATACAGAGCTCACCCGAAGTGGGGAAAAATGCACTCTAATAGAGCAAAGGATAGAAATGTGAAAATATGTGGATCATTATGCAAATTTTCTCACTTACCTGCAGCCAAAAGGAACTCAGAAATGTCAATGAGCATTGGTGATGTGCTTGTGGTTTGTATTCTGTATTCTTTTTCCTGAAGCAGAGATACTGTCCTCTGCTGGAGCCCTGTCAGCATTACATATGGCAGGACTGATTGGAAATGACAAAGCCTGTGTCCTCCTGTAACCCTTCTGTAACTATCGCCTTCTAGGTAACGCTCGGCTGCACTTTCTGGTCCTGGTGACAGGCTGTACGTCGGTGGGAAAAATCCTGGACGCTGAAGTTTACAAAATTACTGCAACAGATTTCTGTCCTCTCCAGGAAGAAACAAAGGAAGAGGAGCGCGTCACTGCCTTGAAGAAAATACTGAACTCTGGGATGTTCTATTTCTCCTGGCCTAATGCAGGCTCAAACTTTGACCTGACTGTGCGAGCTCAGAAGCAGGGTGATAACCACTATGAATCTGGTAACTCCTTCTTCTGGTTAGTACTGCATGTTTGTACCAAAGTCTTCTGTCAGCCCCATCTGTATGTTACTGGTCAGACATCCTCAGAGAGAAATGACCAGGTGTATTCCAGGTGTGCCACCTTCCATTTCATTGCCATGTCACTTTACAGGGCCTGTGGCCTTACTGAATTCAAAAAGGTAGCTTCTATTTAACTAAAATTAATCTGGCAGTGAAATGCAGTTCTTATAACTGGATTTTTGTGTGTGTGTGTGTTTAAGAAGAAAGCACAAGGTTTCTTGTTCACAGTGCAGAAATGTTTCTCTATGTGTTGTGAATAGTTTCCCTTGTGGTAATAATTTGCTTTAAAGGTTACCTTTTAAAGTAACAGTAACCTGCACGTGAACCGTTCATAATCACATCATCTGTAGACATATACGTATATTTTTTATTTTTTAAAAGAGTGTGAGTTTAAAGTCTGCATTTCAATCTCTCAATAATGTGCCCTAGTTTTGTGTTGAAAGCATCAATATTAGTATGTTTGCAGCTCAGTGTAAACGTATGTTGCACAGAAGGAAACTCCAGTGATCCACTGCTTTGCAATTCTTACTTTCTTGTGCTTACAAAGCAAAGGAAAAGTATTTCTTGTAAATATTATTTAAGTGGAAAAGAAAACACAACTGCTGGGTTTTGTCTCTATTAGGTGGGTTCCCCATTAAAGTAATTCAGTTTGTTTGCTTTACAAGTTCTGGCAGATTTGTTTGTTTGTTTATTTTAAACAAAAAGGTACGCTGGAAACAGCTGTACTGGAAACAAAGGAGGGCTGTATGGTGCTGTAGGTGGGAAATAGCTGCCCAAGTTTAATGTGGGTGTACTGCTAGAATGCGTGATATGTCTTGTGGCCTAAAGTAGGTGAATATTAAATTGTCCAAAAAGTTCATAACAGGTGATAAATAAACATGAGAGGAGCAGTTCATTCAGGTTAAATAGTCTTTCTACCTTTCTCTTACAAGTGGTAAGATACAGAGTTTTGAGTTTCACTCAGAAGGGAGATAAATAAAACTTGAGCGGTGTTCCAGTGTAGAATCTCCTAAGGTGACATCTCTTAACAAAAAAATAACTCTCTTACCTGTCCAATCTTTTGAAATGTTTCATCTCGGAAGATAAGTATTTGAACTTCTCTTTGCTACTTCTGACCAATCTAGCAGTACCTCATGAAGAGCTTCCACATTCCTGTGTGTTGTAGAGCAGGCACGAATGGTGATAACGTCACATTTAAGGCAAAAAGATGTTCCAAAGAAAATTGTGAGGGATTTATGTGATACGAGGAATGTTAAACTGAGCAGCAGATTCGTGGAAAAAGCACGGTGGAATAAATGGTTACATGATGAAAAGCTTCAGACAGCCTTAATTATAAGCAATGCAACCTGTCTCTTAAACTAACTGCAACAACAACAAAAAAATCTACTGGAATTTGTCTGAGTCCTCACTGGGACTTGCTCTTTGAATAGAGCTAGAAAAAGGAGGTGGAAGAGATACCAAAAATTGTTTTAGAGTTGCTTTTTTTAGTTACATATTTAGTTTAAAAATGTAGGATTGACTTGCACCCTGTCAGAGAAATGCTGTACTCTAGAAGAACAGTTCTTCAGGGGTTTTCCAGAGATGTAATAAGTCTTGTATAGATCTGCTGTTGAGCAATAAATGTTCATAAGAGGGATTTTCTTGGCCCTCATCTGTGACTAAAGTCACATTTTGAAAAATGAGATGAGGAGTAAGTCATAATAGAAGAGACCAGCATTTTAGGTTTCTTGGGTTGTTGATTTTAAAATAAATTGAAGGTTAAAACAGACATTGTTAATTTCAATAGTGCTTTTTGTGACATCTGGAGTTAAAAGAGGCAATGTTTGCATAAGCTGAATTATAAGGCAGGGGGGCAAGGAGAGCAGTTTGGCAGTAGCTGAGCTATTAAAATTTGCCACACTCTTTTCATTGTGGCAGTTCACAAACATTTCCTACTGATATTTCCTCATTTCGGATAAGGTATAACTACAACAGAAAAAGGATCACAAAAGCTTGCTTAAATTAGTGATTGTTGTGGGATGGGACCATGCCTGTCAGTCTTACTTTATTGAGTATGCCATATGTGTGATGTTGAATTTTACAGGAACCAGCTACTGCACGTCCCCTTCAAACACTACCAGGTGAACTGCTCTGACTGGCTGCTGAAAGTGATCTGTGGTGTAGTGGACGTTCGCACTGTTTACGCTTCCCACAAGAAGGCAAAAGCCTGCCTTATCTCTCGGATCAGCTGTGAGCGAGCCGGTGCCCGGTTTCACATTCGAGGGGTCAATGATGATGGACATGTGTCTAACTTTGTTGAGACAGAGCAGGTAAGCAAATATATCCAATAGCCTTGAATAATTCACTCCACTCTAGTTTAGCTGGGACAGGATTTCCAACAAGAACTAAAGGAGTTCAGCAGTTTTTCCCCCAAGACTATTTAAAATATTATTGCACAACAGACCTATTTATGCCCATTAAGCATTTCTTTGCAATCTGTTCCTTTTCTGTATTTCTGGCCTTTCCATGCACAGCATTTTCATTCATACACTTGATTTTTTCCTGAATGTGAAAGTCACGGCCATTTGATACTGTGGTGAAATATAAACACGGGCTTTTGAATTACTCAGAGAGCTGTGGGTGTTAATTCATGTGAAACCAACATGTGTAACAAGGAGGTTCTTGATTACAAGAGACCTGCTTAGAAGTATCAGTCATGAGGCCCATGTGTTAAACAAACGGGTGTTTTAAAAGCTATTCCAGAATAAACGTCATGCTTTTATACATTCTATGTATGTTTTGAAGTATTGTTTTACTAAAATTTGTCATTCTTCCCATGCTAGAGGACATTGGCGAAATGTTCCCCCAGTGCTCAGATATATCATACCAGGCAGGAGAAAGCTGCCCGGAGACAGAGCTGTGGTCGTTAGGAGGAAAGTCATCTTTGGCCAGTAAAGAAAACAGAGGAAAAACACAATCTTCTCATAGTCAGGCAAATTCCAGTGCAACTCATTTTGGAATAGACTTTGCTTTATATGCCCCTTTAATTTGTGGGTCGGTTCCCTCAGAGAGAGATGGTATGGCACAGGTTTTGTAAATTTTTGGTAGAAACCTTATTTCCAGATGAGGCTGAAATATATGGGTGAAATACACCCAGCAGGCTCCCTTGATTGGCAAAGCAAAGCAAAATAACACAGAGGCTGTTGGTTTTACTGTACGTGGTTTAGCTTACTGCTTTCAAAATGAACAAAAAGCACTGGACCCTGGAGAATCTGAAATCTTTTGTGCCAGCTGAAATGAGTGGTTTCCTTTTTGAACAGAAACAGAAATTACTAGCAGTCAGAGCCATCATACTTAATATACAGAAATAGATGTCTCCATAAGCGGAATAGATAAATGGCTGGGAGGAGTTCTCCACAAAGGGCAAGGATCCGCATATAAAATTTAGTTTTCAGTGTCTTCTGGGCAGCTCTACAAAACCGTGTATGTAGCATAACATATTTTTCTATATGTTTGTGTCTATATATGTATGTACAGGTACAGTTGAAGTAGATTACTTAGGGGAGGCTGGTAAAACCTGTCTATGTGACATGGTTGAGTGTGGCATAGAGATTCTTAACCTAGCTGTGTCTTTACTTGTTCTAGGAGAGCTAGAGCTGGGTCACTGTAGGACTGTCTGATTGCTGAGGGTGATGACCTGCCTCCAAAGTGTCCATCCTGGAACACTAGTGTTTCCTCATGGCATTGAGCGAGTGTAGCAGCTCACGCACTTCTGTCACTTATATATCCCTTCTTTTCCTGCTTTGCCTGCGTTTTCAGTAGGCTGGCCTGGCTGCTTTCTACTTAGTGTTCGGGCTTCCATGACTTGTGCTTGTTGGATGCCAAACTCTTCCCCTGCAGCGTTTGGGTCTCTAATGCCAGCCAGGGAATTCTCTGCTAACAATTCTCTTCTGTGCCTCTGCTCCAAAGAAACTTCAAGTTGACTCCTGCAGCATCTACATCTTTATAGAAAGTCAGTGTATTGGAAACAGAAGAAAGGACGTGTGCCATTTTAACTAATAACTTGCTACAGTCTGCTATTTTAGTTGAGTGCCTTCTCACGAGCATTAGTGCAAAGTGCATTCCACAGGATCTGAAGAATGTTCTCGCACTGAAATGCAAAGGAAAGAAAATGTTAAAGAAGGTTGTCAGCTTTCTTTCAAGTCAGTCTCACATTTGTGGCCCTACAGTTAACAGTTGTCTAATTATAGGAAGTACTTCTGCAATCCTGCTCACGGGTTGGGTCAAAAGTTGCTTGTTTTATTGAACTACATTCTTGGAGTACATTATGTTGCAAATGATTAGCATGAAAAGTAAGTTGGCCTTTGCATCACAGCAGAAACCCTGAGGATTGGCTCCTGGTGAAAGGCAAAGCAGCACTTGGTTGCTAATGCTTCCCTTTGCTGGGGCTGGGTCAAATTCTTCACGGGAGCTGCTGTGCTTTGTTCCAGTTCAGCCAGGGGCTGCTGTGAGGTGGGAGGACTGAAGGCTTTTGAGCTTTGCAATTGGTTAAAAAAAAGAGCAAGAGTGAAATGGTTGTAGGGTGAACAGCTCGAGTAGGTTGAAAATTATCACAAGGCTTTGCAATTTTAAAGGATTGTGTTTTCATTTTTTTTTTTTGGTGTTGTTTTGTTTTTAAAGAAGAAAATAAATTTGCTGTTGCTAGTGGTGATAAACACTAGCTCTACCAAGCGAAATGTCCTAAGAAAGCAAAGCTGGGCTAACCACCGGGATGCCTGAGATCTAGTTCAAGCTGGCACCCTCTTAGCTGAGGAAGGAAGAGTCCTAGAATAAACTCTCTCCTACTTTCATAGTAGACTTCTGACTAATCGCCTATGAGGTAATATCTTGGCTGAGTAACATTTTGTTTCCATTTGCTGCGGCCTCTACAGTATAATGGCACGCTGGCTGTGTGCTTTCAGGGATAAATAGCACCCTAGGATTTTGAAAAGCCAGGACTTTTCCCCCCTTTATAGGAATTACTTCTAACGTTTTGCTGTTTTTAGAAGAGGGAGAAACAATTAGTCTTATCTCCAGGCAGCTCTTTTATGCATGGATGGTATGCTTTTGTCTCCCACTGAGTTAGCCTTGTGGCATTTCAGCTCTGCAATGAGTCATTTTTTTGTGGGCTCACTTAACTGCTGTGACTCAGAGTGTTTGAGAAGAAGGGGGAAAAAGCTAAATATCTCACTTCACTTTTGCTTTTCAAAATAAAGCACCAAAACAAAGAGAACCAACAACCCTCTACCAGTGGATCTCTTGATCATTTGATCATTTGGCTTGCTTCTTTACAAAGAAAAAAAGGAAAGAAAAAAAAATGTAGGAAAGACAAAAATAAAGCATGAAGGGAGGGCTTTTTGGAAATCCCTGTGATGTGTACTTCCAGCTTTGTTGCCAGTTTTAGAAGGGGCTGCCATTCTATTACAAAGTGCAGTGTTGCAGATAATCCTCAAGTAAAGTTGTAAAATCAGTTTCCCAGTGATAAGTTAATAAATTTTTGCTTTGTTCATGTTTGAGAGGTACCTGCTGACAACAAAGTTTTCTTTCCAGGATTTCTCCTTTCCCATCACCTCCGCAATCAATCTGCTGAGTTGAGACTGTATCGCATTCTTTGAATTCTTCTCTGCTGATAACCTTGAGAAGGCATGCTTGCCTCATTTAGTTGTGTGCCTGTCACTGTTTACATTTCTTCTCCTTCCCCAGTTATCCTCCAAAGAGTGGGGGTAAGCTCTTAATATCTTAGCATATGACGTAAGGGGAACAACTCTAATTTAACAAAGATTAATGAATGCTTTCATTTGTTCTCCCCTTCATGGAACTGTTTGATGAAGCATTTTAAATGGAAACCTTGACAGACATCAAAAAGAAATCCCATGAATTTGGATTAACCTTCCCTTTATACCAGTTTGAGAAAAAGTGTTGGACACTGATTAAGAAAAATGATCCCTATTTCACAATAACTCTTAGAGCATGTTGGATAGCTCTCCAGGAGAGGAATGGATGCAATCATGTGGTTAATTTATTTTCTGGATCCAGTCTTACTGTGGCCCCAGGCAGGACAAAGAAGATTATTTTGGCAAGTATATCATTGGATCCTGTGGTCTGAGTTAAAGGGACTCATGGAGAGGTATGTTTAGGCCATCTGTTATCCATGCTCTTTGTGAGTTGTGTGGCAGAGCTCGAGATCTCAGAAAAAAAGCCATGCGAGTATGTGTTTTGACTGTGTCCCTTGAATATGTGACAAATTCTGCCACTAGAAGTTGTGATTGGATAATTGTTTCCTTCTAATGAAGCTGGGTGAGAGAGAGAGGTTGGTGAATAAATTATCCTGAGCAATGAACAGGAGCAGCACACTGGGATTAGAACAACGGCTAGATGAAATAGATGTTTGCTTCTTGGTCAAAGCCAGTAAGCAGTACCTGTACATGAAGCATGAGCTGTCACTGTGCACCAGCAGAGGTGCTTGGATCAGAGGGGTGAGGTCTGCCCCTATGCAACTGAATATACATGTAAAGGGTGAGAAACTTGTCCTCCTCAGTTATCAGCACCCTTTAGGGTCAGAGGAAGAAGCCACAGAAAGAATCTAAGATGGCAGAAGTCAAAAGAAACACATGGCAATTTCTAACACTACAGGTCAGAGGACAGGGAATTTATTATCAAGGCAAAGAGGTCCTCCACATGGGTTAAGCATCCAATTGCTATTATGTTGTCTGATTGGAAACTGCAAGAAACATGTCTGAAAATCCATCCAGCTAAATGGATTGGATTGTTCTGTGGGCCAAGCCCTTTGAGATCAATGAAGCAGTCCTCCTTCAGTGTTTTGAGGATTTGATGGAAATTAACATTCTCCCTGGGACAGGTAGGCAACAGCTTGCTGTCATTTTGGAGGTTAGACAAAAGATAAGATTCCACAATTGGGTAGTTTTTTGAAGCCTAAGGACAAAGACATAACATTAGCAGTATGTATCAACCCTAATGGCAAAGTGTTGTCCAAAATGTAGGTGATTGTTGTTGAATGCTTAGAGGAAAACCCATGTGATCTTCTTGGATGTATTTTATGTCTGTGACTTAAGGAAAATAGAGGACAGGAAAATTCTGGAAATAAACAATTGTTTAAGAAGGAATAGTTTGTTTTCTTAAAGCACTGTTCATCTTCTGCCTTAGAATAAGAGAAATGGAACTGCCAGGGCACAGGGCAATAAAGTCAAAATCAGAATGACGAAAAATGCAGAACTGACAGATATGTGGTTGTAGAAAACAGTGTGAATGATCAAGGGTTAGAAGAATAAGATAAAATAAATTCTATACTTACCCATGCATAAATGCTAGAATTACATAAGCAACAGAGTTGAAATCTTTTATTTGTAAGTGTAATTTTAACCTGGATGTATTATCAGTGCTAATTTAAGAGTTTAAAAAGTGTGTTTTATTATAGTGTATATAGGTGTTAAGACAATGTCTGTTCCTGAACTGGGAAGCCTTCTTAGTCTCAGTCTTTGAACCTGCTCAGTTAGGACGTCTGCTGGTGGGATGGTTCTTGCCACTGTTATTGTTAGGGTCAAGGGATGTGCATAGCAAAACGCAGTGTCAGGATCAGGGGTCATGTTCCTTGTAGTGGTGAATGAAGGACAATGGATATTGCTGAAATTCAGGGAAGGTTTGCGCAGTTGTAATGCCTAATAAAATGTTTACAGTCTGTTTAGGAAGGAATGACTTTCAAAAATGGTGTTAGCCTCCCACTCATTAAAAAAATACTAGGTCTTTTTCCAACTCACTAGCAGCTTTGAAGAAAATAACTTTGGATTCATCTGGGTCACAAGAATGAGGTGAGAGAATTGTGGAAGACCACAGAATTGCTCCAGAGAACAGAATGAAGAGTGCTGTAAAAAAAAAAAAAAAAAAAAAAAAAAGGTGCTAATGTGGAGAATTTTCTTGTGAGTGATCTGTACTGAAGAGGCCGTGCTCCCAGTTCAAAAACCTCACCTGAATTGCTAAAAGCTACATGTTAATGTGCATAAATATCTCACTTTTTAACAAATGCCTTATTATCATAGGGGAGTTCTATATTAGACCTCATCCTGACAGAGGACCTCCATCATTCACATTAGGTTGTGGGCATCGTGTTTTTACGTGACAGAAATGATTCACACGTAGTTTGAATAATTTTTTTTAGTTCTCCAATGGACAGCTTAATAGAGCAGAAAACAGAAGAGGTAATGAGTGAGAAACAGTGAACAGAAAACGTGAATAATAATAGAAACAAACATCTGTTATATCTGACAATGTTGAATCACTGCTAAATGGAACTACGAGCAGAATATAAATTCTGTTAATGCAGGAAAGCAGAAATGTTTGGTCAGTATTTTTCTTCTGCATTTGGCATAAAGAAGGCAGGAGATGTACTCACGGTCTATAAACTGTGATGAAATACTTGCCATTAAAATATAGCCCAGGAAGATGTTAAACTTCAGGTATTAAAATTAGAATTATTATTATTTTAACTCAGCTGAATTTGCAGCTGAGACTTAAAAAAGAGATATTTGAGCTGTCAAGTTTTCAGTTAATTATGGAAACTGGGATACTCCAGAAGATTGTAAGGAAACTGAACCTCTGTGGTAAGCTGTTTGAGTGGCCAGATTGTACATCATGTGAAGCTTCGCCTGTAGTCATCATCGTCAAGTGTTAAGATTTTGTTTCAACTCATCACTAAGGTGATTATTGTCAAATTTTGAAGTGAGCCAGTCTTATCTGGTCTTTGTGTAGATTCAAGACCAGATCCGTGCTTAGTATGAGTCAGGAAAATGCTGGGGCTGTCAGCGGAGTGGCACAAATTTACTTTACCTTAGAGTTGTCTCCTGAGGGTCCATGACTGTGCGTGAAAAGATGATTCAGTGTTCAGAAGTCACTGACTCACCTTGTGACGGCCTGTCTCAGTGAGGAAATGAAGAGGAAGAAGGTGGGCCTGCTCGCTCCTCCAGCAGTCCAGCTGCAGGATGGTCATGGAGCCAGGAGCTGGCCTTGATGGTCCTTGTGGGTCTCTTCCAGCTCTGGATATTCCAGGATTTCGATTCTGTTGTCTCTTCTGAGCACAGAAATGCAAAGGAAGAGCGTTGCCATGGTAATTAGTTCTTGCATTCAGGTACAGGCAAATTTAAAAAAATTTTGCCATGAGAGTGTGTTTTAGAGCCATATTTCTGAAGCTGTGAGGTAGGCCTCACAGGGAAGCTTCTGTCAGCAACAAATTAATGTGAAGCACCTGCCCTCTCTTCCAGGAGTTGTAGGAGGATGAGATGTGACATAGAAGAGTTCTTAATTCCTTGGTGTGAGGTGAAAAACATACAATTTTGCAGTACATCTGGGCTAGCTGTCATTCGAACACTATGTCCTTGGCAAAGCCACTTAAACCTTTCATCTTAGTGAAATCGGGGCAATTTTGAGTGCTCTGCAAAAATACTGTGAAGATAATTAGATAAAACTGGTGGCAGGATATTTAAATATTTAAATACCTACCTCTCTAATGTAAGTACATACTTCTTTTCATATGTGTAGCTTTAAAAATTGTACTTTGGGGGTAACATCAAGGTCGAGGTTCAGGTAAATGAACCTCGTTTTTCTTGAGCCACCCAGCCAGAACACCTAGTGGCAAATCCCAAAGCACAAGCCCCAGTAAAGCGGTATGGGAGCCCATTTTCATGTTCTTTTCTATTTTTGGGGGATACCAGCCAGCTGGCAGCTGTTGTGCTAAATGATATGATGCAGTTGGAGAAGCAGCTACCTGGGTGACCTGTATGGATACCGTGCCTCGCCGGGGCTGCAGAAGACTCGCTGCGATGCAGGAGATAACAGGGATGCGTATCGTGTGTCGCCTGTGGAAAACAGCCAGGATTCCACTGCTAAGTATAGGCCAGGAGAGAGAGCCAGGCTTTGCACAGTTGCTCTGTGGTTATGCCCTGTCTGAAGATAGTACCTTTTGTGCTAAGTTAACATATAATGCAGTGCTTTGCTGGGGGGTGGTGGAGGGGGAAGGTAAAGGGGAAATCGTCTTTGTACTTACATGAATTTGATTAGAAATCAGTTTGTTAGCTGTGATCATAAAAAAATATAAAGGGAGAGGTTGAAGTCTGGTCTGGGAATAAAATGGAGAGTTTGGAGCCTCTCACTAGAAACCTTGTTGAAGAGAAATAGATCACATACTGTTCGCTGTATCTCAGGATGGGAGTGGCAAAGCTGCTGGTTTCACTGAGATTTGTTTGGGCACTCTGACATGCAGGACATGCAGTGAAATAAGAAATAGTAAATAAAGCAAGGGATAAGCTTATCCCACACCTGACATTACCCATCACCGGTCACAAGGAGCAATGACATTTTGCAGTTCAATTTTTTGAGGGAGACGGAGGGAGACTATGTCCTGGTCTTCCCGAGTCTCTTCACCGGTAGATCAAATCCATCTTCATCGTGGCTGAAAGATTCCTGCCACATTGCCAGCGGTGGTGTTTTAAATTCTCTCTTATTTCTGGTGAGTAGTGAATTGAATCTGCTGTGATGACATGAAAGCAAATACGGTGTGCTTTGTTCCACTGTGTGTGAGACTATGGAAAAGCGGCTGAGCGGTAAGGGGATACAGTGAGATACACCGTTTACTTTTTTCACCCTTCGTGTTCAGTGTCTTAAGCTGTCATTTGATGAAGGAGACACAGACTGATAGCTCTAACGGGAGAACTCCTTCCATTTATTTCATTTTTTTCAGACAATTTACTTGGATGATGACGTCTCTTCCTTTGTACAGATCAGAGGTTCTGTTCCACTGTTCTGGGAGCAACCAGGGCTTCAGGTAAACAACTAAATCAAAAAGCCTACGTTGCTTACCTCTCTTGCTACTTATAATTTAGAAGTTCCATGAAATTTATGTACTTTTTAAAATAAGATGCAGAGCTCATTCTTTGAAAATGCTGAACTACTTCTTTTTAGGTTTACTTTGTAAGAAATTATTCATGCTTAGGTAAACAGGAAAAAAAAAAAAGAAAGAAAGAAACAAACAAACAAACACCAACAGGCAAATAGCTATAGTTATTGAGGTTTAACATTTTCATGTGTTTGTGTGCCTCTGCAGGAAAGTCTATGTAAGGGACTGTGTCTTGATGTCCTAAACTGAAGGTTACAGCAATGCCTTTATAGTATTTTTTTATTTGATTTGGAATAACCTTTCATTCTGAAACGCCTGGTTAGCAGGAACATTCTGCTATTTCGTGATACTGACCTGCAGAATAAAATCGGAGTCTCTATCGATACCAGGAGTACTTTAACTTCAAGTAAAGTATAATGTTTGGATGGTGTGTTTGCTAGATTTTGATCATACAGTAATGATGATCTGATCTTCTGCAAGGCAAAGTTGTGGTGTTTCATCAGGAGATAAATGCATCAACTGTAGCAAGTAAGAGTCATCCTAGCATGCTTCATGTACTCTGAGCAGAGGGATGAGCAACTAGACTGAGTACGCACATGTATGCTTATGTGTTAGTGGAGAGAAGATGTTATATAACTTTTTTCTCTTTAGATTCTTCAAAGATCATTTGATACTTTTTTATTATTAAATCTAGCACTTTAGAACCATTCAGGACCACCGGGTTTAGTACAAAAGATGACTAGAAGATCTGTGTTCCCTCTGTTAGCACCATCCAGGGCAATACTTTTTTATAAAGGAGGTTTGTCCCTGTGACTGTGCACGCTTCCTTCCCATCTAGTAGCTGTATCCAGCACTGTTGTTCTCTATGTTATGAAGTCAGAGAGTTTTTTCCCCAAATATTTTTGGCTTGTGTGCAGCATCTTCGGTTAAACAGAATTTTCAACTTTTTAGCAAGGACATGATCTGCATTTTTGCTTAATCTGGATTAGAATATGCAGCTGTCATTTATGTTGGTGAATACTAGTAACTCTTACTCCTTGGGTGGGAGTGTGCTGGCACTGGTGGTGAATATGGTGGTGAAGAATTGCATAAACCAACCTCATGAAAAATAAAGAAAGATGATGGTGTACAGGAAACAATACGTGATCTTAAAAACAATTAGCAGTGTAGATTGATGGTACGGGATTTTAGCCATCAAGTTTTCAAAGGACTGTTCCAATAATTTTTAGTTTCTGTAAATAACAGAGCAATGAAATAATTCAGTACGCACAGTCCAGGCAAATGGCATAACTGCAGCCTTGTCTGGTGACTGAAGGGCAGGAAGAGTGCTGGGCACACAGCATATTCGTGTGATACAGTGTGGGATATTTGCTAGAGAAAGTTGGCAAGGGGATATGATTTATTTGGCCCTAAAAAAGATGTGTAGATATCCCTTTGCTTAATAATAATCCTGTTTTCACTTGCAACTGTAAATGTTGTTGTCTAATAAAAGCTGTGGCTTTTGTGTTAAGTATATTATGTGTGTGGGTGTGTGGAGTCTGTTAGGGGTATCTGGTGCTGTTAAAGAAATGTTTTCTCTGAAGGAAAAAGGGAGACATCTAGTGATTTAAGACTTCAGCAAATTTCTCTTCTTTCTTTCCATTATTTTATTTAGGTGGGTTCTCATCATCTAAGGCTTAACAGAGGCCTGGAAGCTAATGCTCCTGCCTTTGACAGGTAAGCTTCATTCAACTTTGGCAATAACACAGCAACCTGGTATTTAACCAAGATTCCACAACTTCATGCCTTCCTAGTAAATCCTCAGAGGTGTGAAACATCCCTTATATGATGTAGCTGATCTCCCAGGTGTTGCAGGATTATGTGGGTTTACTTTATTTACTGACTTATTTTTACGTGTTTTCTTTTCCTCCTTCAATGCTAATTGAAACAATTCGGTCTCCTACCTTCTTTCTGAAAAACCTGAGAAATGCTGGGTGGTATGAAAAAGAAAGGTCTGTGTAACTCTTTGTAACATTTCAACGAATGTGAATTCACACTTACAGTATGCAGAGCATGTGTTCTTCTTTACCTCTGTAAGCCAGGCAATTAAAAATTAAACACTGCTTCCAAACCATTCAGGATTTGCTTTTCACTGTTGCACTGCTACACAGAAATAACAGCATGTTATTCTCTAACCAGTGTTGCATGATGCTGTCATGCTGATGGTCTGCTTTACCCAGAGACTGGCTTGTAAACCTTAAACCATTAAGACTGTGTGGCAGCTGGAAACAGTAAAAAATCCATCTGTCAGCATGATTTCTTGGAATATCTGCCTGAAATGCTGTCCTTTAAGGACAAACTCCCATGGACATCAGTGAAAACATTGCCTGAAGGATTTGGCCTCTTGGAATATTTCAGCTTTTAAGTGCCAGGTCATGTGATTCATTTCTGTTTTGTTCTGGTTTTGGCAAATGAGATCTTATGTCCAAGCTAAAAAGTGCTTTTAGATGAGTCCTCTTAATTCCATGGCTCCATGTACTGCAACTTTTACCAAACATGATCTTAGGAACTGTTAATAGTTTTGCAGCACAGAAGGACCCCAGACAGGGACTGGAGTCTAAATGGTCTACGTACCATAGCAGTCCCTGCTCCAAAGGGACTTAGTCCGGGTTCTGAAAGCTCTTTTAAGACTCATAAATCCTACTGAATTCAAATGTGTTTGAGGCTCATGATCTTGCTGTCATCTGGTGCCATGTTAAGTTGCTCTGCCAGTTTCCTGAATCTTCATCTTAGAGGGTTGCATTCCACAGCAGAGATAATCCCTGTAAGAAGAAAACAGTGACTTGTTAGCATCCTCTTTGTGCTTCCCAACAAACTGGGAGTACCTTAGCAAGGAACAACTCTGTAATGCCATTTAGCTCAGAGTATTTGATCTCCGTGACCTCAGTGCAACTGGTGAATGAGTTTCTTCTAAGAAACATGAACGTGAGGATCAGCTCACGCTATTCTTTCTTCTCCCTGTACACAGAAAAGCCTCTAGGTGAAGTTAAGAATCTCTCTGCTTACAGAACTGCAAAAGACAGTCCTTTGGAAATGGACAAAGAACAAGCAACTACTTAGATGGAAACAGGCACCGAGACTTAACAGCCTGCTACAGTGTGTTGGAGTGGGTTTAGCCTGTTAGATTTTCCATCTGATAGGTTAATGTGTTGAGAAGGCACTGTGAGAGGGGAATGGCAATCTTGTTAGTGGATCTTTTTTCATCCCCTCTTCCTGATAAACCCTTGGGGAGTTCTTCTCATAGTACTCAAGCAGATGACCTGAGTGTCAGCAGGTTTGTTCTTCAGAAATAACGTAAGTGGAGAAACACGATCTTGATGGTGGGATGTGAGGTGTGCAAATGTACAGGAGGAGCTGGCATGCAGAGAACTGGCTGCAGAACCAGAAGCACAAATAAGACCAGAGAATACATTTTCTGTGTTTCTTGAAACATGTGCTGCTAACTTTTTCTTTAATTTCTCCATTTCCATGTTTTTTGTGGCTTATTTCTGGTTATAGGATTTAAAGATGCATGCCATACCATGCGTGCTTGCTGACTTTCTGACACTCGGCCATTACTTGTCGCTTTGCAGCGTGTAGTAGTTTTTCATTTGTGTGGGATTTTGCTTGTCTATTCTTATCCATCTTCCTCTTAAGTATCGCTGTGGTGGTAGTATGTGGCATAAGATGTCTTTGAGATCTAATTGTTTATTAATAAACTAGCACAGCTCCTGTAGCTCATGCATACAAAATTGAAAAGAATGTGCTGAGGAGAGAATGGGTGCCTCTGTATCTGGCTAAAAGCTCTTGACTTGGGAGTCTCTAAGTGTCAGGCTTTGAGAGGCTGGCGATACATGCCAGATGAAATATTACTTTATGCTTTTCCTGTTTGTGTTTGTCCTGAAGGATCTGGACCAGGCCATTTGGCTAAAGGGACGTTTGGTCTGATCCACTGTAGCAGTACTTCCGTTTAATAACATTCCTCCATAATTAAAAGTAAGCTGCGAGTGACTATTTCAGGGTTGCAGTAGCTCAGAAATACTTGAGCCCTGTCACCTATGAGATGTTCGTGCCTCTCTGTCCATTACACTGGAGTCCTAGACCCGATTGCTGCCACTGGCTCTTTGTTGGCTCATCCCTAAGATGCAGGACAATCCCTGTTGTAACATGTTTTCCTCTCTGGTTGTCTTTCCTGTGCAGCCTCCAGGCTGAGAGCCAGGAGGTGGGTGCACGCAAGGACAGTATCAAAGCTAACAGTGACATAAAAGATCTGGGGCCTGCTTTCTAAGACGCTTCTTTATTTATAGCACAAAATACCGTGTTCCTTCATTTCATGCTTGCACAACTTGCACTTTAATAATTGATTGCAAGGAAACTGAGGAAGATGTCTATAGCTGCTGTGGCTGAAACCTGCTAGATGGAACAACCAACGATCTCTGTTTCTGTGGTTTGAAAAACGTACAGGCAACGTTACATAGTTTTGTTCTGTATGTTCTGTACTTATTATGGTTACTTTTGCTGTAGGCATATGATGCTTCTGAAAGAGCAGTATGGAAAACAAGTGATTGTTAACCTGTTGGGAAGCAGAGGAGGAGAGGAGGTGCTTAACAGAGCTTTCAAGGTAAAAGCAATGATTTATTTTATTTTATTTTATTTTTTGTTAAACTGCTGACTTCTTGAGCCTCCATGTTCTGTTCCCTTTCTGGACAAGTACATGACGAACACTACATCTGAATTATCATAGAATCACAGAATTTTCTAGGTTGGAAGAGACCTCAAGATCATCGAGTCCAATGTTCTCCTTTATCTAATATCTTGTAAAGAGAGAATGATGCTTCATAGTCTCGGGGGCTTGATTTCCAGCATTTTCTTCTTGCTTATTTCCTCATATGTTTGTAGACACTCTCTTCAACCAGACTTTTTTTCTTTTTTTTTTTTTTTAAATAAACAAACAAACAAAGCCGTAAATGTCCTAAGAAGTAGTGCACATTTGGAAAAATGAATTGTGGTCAGCTTTGTCACCATATGTAGACACCAACGCAGTGAGCTGTAGTCGGGTGCCTCATGGGATTGTCAGAACTAGCGCTGGGATGGGTTGCCCAGGGAGGTGGTGGCATCACCGTCCCTGGGGCTGTTCAAGGAGAGGTTGGACCTGGTGCTTAGGGACATGGTTTAGTGGGTGACATTGGTGGTAGGGGGGTGGCTGGACCAGGTGATCTTGGAGGTCTTTTTCAACTGTTATGATTCAATGATTCTCTGAACTGCTTTGGGGCCAGTCCCTGACCCTACTTTACTAAGAAGAAGCTCTGATTGTAATGGCAAACAGCTCTCTAGTACTGGTTGTGATGGAAATTAACTGCCACAGCACGAAGTCACAGCCTGGTGTATATTGAGAGAGGTTTTCCTTCCCTCTAAATGTCCCTAGGCACAACTAATACCTGAAAGCATCTGGGTTGTCTTTTCAGGATGTCAGGCATTGTGGAATTAAAGCTGCATTGAATTTTAGTGCAGGATGGCCAGATTTTTAAAACTAACGTGTGCTTGAAGCTAGGGGTTTTCACTCAGTAGGATTTGTGCAAGTGCACAGCTGCCTGCATCTGCCTGGAGGCTGATGGCAGTCTGCCTCCTAAGTGCCTAATTGCTTTAGAAGTCAGACCTAGGTACTTTGGAGTATATCTTACAAAGAATAATATGAAGGATGTTTTTAAGTACACGCCTATAGTAAGTGTTACATTTATTTATCATTGGTAAAGACTGATACAACAGTCCTGAGTTCAAATGTTTACTCTGTGAAATTAAGCAAAATGAAGATTCTTGTTAAGTAATAGTTACTGATTGTTTTACCTCTCTATTGGAACAATGTACTTGACACAAGGAGCATTTTAATGGCAGTTTTTCTGCGTGACCATTTCCTCCTCCTCTGAAAGAGCGAGTAGGAATCACCAGCTTCCCCATTGAAAAATGACTCAATCAAGGTGCCCCCTGTATGGAATATGGCCACAGATAGTGGCTGAAGTTAGTGAGCCTGTGAGGAAGGTACAGAAATGAAGTCAGGTCCTAGCTTCTGATTTCAGCTTTTTACTTAGTTTCTGCTTGACACAGCTAAGCCTCTATAGCCTATTGGTTTTGTTCTCTTTAAAATAGTTTTTATAGTTTATTTTGGAAAAACATTGGAATTTAGTGGTTAGAGATGATAAGTTGAAATAACTGTAAGGATACAAACCTGACGTTGCTTGTAAATTTAATACCAATATTTTATCAAGTATTTCAGTTCTCGAAAACAGTGTTCTGGTCAGTATCATACAAATGGAAATTAAGTCAGAAATAGGACATTTCTGGAGTAAACACCTTTCATGCATTCATTTCCTTTAAATAAAGATCTGTTTTAACTAAATTGTTAAAATTTATTCTTTTTCTAAAAAAAAAAGAAAGCACTTTATTGGCTGAAAGGGGTTAGATTGACCTCATTGGGAAGTGAAGATTTGCACCAACTGAATCCAACCAACTCTTAGTCTTTTCTTTACCTTTGTGATTTAATGAATGAATTATTAGAAAGCATATGTATTTTTTAGTTTGATTTTAAACAGCTCAGTTTAAAAATAAATAAATTATAGGGAAATCACCAGGAAGTAAAACTTTTCTTCTTTCCTGTCATTAGTTTATTTCTTTGTTTCTCCATCTTCCCTTGTATGCTTGTATTTTTCACTCTTCTCCCAACAGTTGCTGCAATCTTAACATGCCTTATCTGAGTTGGTTCCAAATATCAAAATATTCTTGCAATTACTGACAGTGCTACTGAGTTCACATGATCAGAATGCCTGCACTACCATTAGGTTATGCGACAGAAGCAAATGAAAAAATTGGACTTCCCCAGCTTAACTTCAGCTATTACGCAAATCAGCTGTTACCAGGCCAGACATCAATAGCGTTCCCAGTAATGCTGTTCTTCTCACAAGCATCACCCATAACAGATGTAATTCTGTTTGCAGTAACAGCACTGCTGTAGTGTACACCATGATTTACACTGAGGATAAATGCCATTGTCAAGTGCATTGCTGGTGGCTCTAGCAGTGAGTTGGGGTGTTGACAGAAACATAACAAATTCCAAAAGTGTTTTCACTTTTGTAAAGTGTAATGAAATATATTTTACATTTTCCTCTCCAAACATCACACAACACCTTTAGATTTGTTTCTGGAGGGAAGGTTGAAGGGCTAACTTGATACAATTACACTGGTGTAACTGCTGCACCTACACTCTTAACATAATATCAGAGTGGTTTTTGGTCTTAGTGGTCTAAGTGGAAAAAGGATCCATCTCTTGAGATGAGAACATGCAGATGGGAAGGGCATAGACAAAGGTTTAAATAGTTAGAGTTAATATAGCAATTCTCACTGGCTTTGCCATGAAGAGCAGGATGTATTATTGTCGTATCTATTACAGATACATTAATGAAATTTGTGGTGATTACGGAAATGCATGTGAGATCATAGAAATAGGAGATGAAATAATGAGGCTATTTATGTCTCTTCTTTCACTTTTGTGGTCTACCACAAAATTTTATAATATGTTTCTTGGGACATCATTTCTCTCTTATTTCCTCCCCAGTCACACTCCACCTAAATTTAGGGCCACATTTTCTCATGTCTTGGCACTTATGGAATGGTTACAAAATAAACCTGTGCATGGTTATGTTCACATACCTTAAGAAGCTCTGGACATCCTTCCTATCAGGGCCCTTGTCCTGAGTTGGCCCAGATCACCACTATTTTTGTACAGAGGCAGTAGGCCACTGCTGCAGGGCTGCCACCAGCCAGGGCAGACAGCAGCAGTTCTGAGGCAAACTTTGCAGCTACGGTTTGAGTTCCCTTGCAGGAAATTTGGGGTCTAACAAACCAGCTTACTTTTGGAAAGAAAACAAACAGGGAATTTTCACTGCTGTTTCCATGTCTGGTATTTCAAATTTATGAACTTGTCAAAACTAAAACTGCGGTAAACTGTCGGAGTTTACCAACAATGAAAAGCGTGCTGGCATCATTCCTTATGCTGTGGCTTGAGCAGGATTTGTTCTTCTTCTTTCAATTTTTAAACAGAAACTGCTATGGGCCTCTTCCCATGCAGCAGACACTCCAATGATAAACTTTGACTACCACCAATTTGCAAAAGGTGGGAAAGCTGAAAAACTGGAAAATTTACTGAGGCCTCAACTGAAGTTGCACTGGGAAGACTTCGGCATCTTCGCAAAGGGCGAGAATGTAAGTCCACGGTGAGTGTACCCTGCCTCCGTGTCTAAGCATAGCCAGGCATCACCCCTCCTGGTCTCCTCTGGTTCATCATCGTGTTTGGACCGTGAACATAAGTGACCATCTTGAAGTATAATCTTTAGATGAAGTGTAATCTTGGTGCTAAATAGATTATTTAGCTGAACTGCATCTGCATTGTTTAGAATACGGAAAATTGCCAGTACGTGCATTCGCTGACACTGTGTTGCAGACGTAGTCAAGATATGTAATGGAATACAATGTGCTTGCACTGTGAAATTGTGGGTGGGAATAATCAGGCTGAACACTTGATGATCTTGTTCAATCAACTCGTGATTAGATGTTATTTTGTAAAATATACTTTTTTTTTTTTTTTTTTTTTTTAACTCCCCTCTCTCCTCTTTTGTTTGGTTACTGAAGTCTGCAGACGGGGACTTTTCGAATGAATTGTTTGGACTGCCTGGATCGTACTAACAGTGTACAGTCCTTCGTTGCACTGGAGGTGAGTTTGTCACAGGACCTTTCATGGATGCCCCATGCTGTGTAAGTTTTCAGTTCCACAGGAAAGACAAGAAAGGGGGCATAAGCCTCAGTGACACAAGTCTTTCTTGCCAGCTCTGTGTTACACAATGATGTTGGCTGGAATATTTAAACTGAGAATAAAAAGCAAAAACATATTAAAAAACGTTTTTTGTTTTTGTTTTCTGCACCAAATCTAGGTCCTGCTTACTCAATTAGAGAGCCTGGGATTGAACTCTAAATCTATAGTTGAGCGCTTTGTGGAGTCGTACAAAGCAATGTGGACTCTCAACGGCCATAATCTGAGCCGAGTGTTTACTGGCAGCCGTGCCCTAGAGGGAAAGCACAAGGTAAAGAAAAATGGCAAAGCTGTTTCCTCAGAAGTGACTGTAAAGAAAAACGTCTGATTTACTCTACATTGTCACTTGTGCTGTTGCTCTTGGTCTGATGTAGGTTGGGAAACTCAAGGATGGAGCCCGGTCAGTGTCTCGTACCATTCAGTCAAATTTTTTTGATGCAGTAAAGCAGGAAGCCATCAAGCTGCTACTCATGGGTGACTTCTTCAGTGAGGAATATGCAGACAAAGGCAAAATGCTTATGGACCACACTGCGCTGCTGGGTAAGGCCAGTGTAAACCCTCCAGTTTTCTTTGTGTCTGCTTTTGTCTGTCAGATATAAGCAATTGCATCCTTTTGAGAAAATAAAAACAAAATAAACTACTTTAAGGACTTCTGACCAGGGTAGAGAGCCATGAGAGTGCTAGTTTTGAAGATGTGATGTGAGGCTCTGCTATTCTGCACCTTTACCCCCACTCTAAATTTCTTATGGCTCAGATTTCAGTCGTAAGCTGTGGCATGCTCAGTCTCTGTAGGCCAAACTGATAAGACTAAGGGAAGAAAAATAATTTGTTAGGTCACTGCTGAAAGAAGTACTGGAAAACATGCTGAAAGTGAGTGACCCATCTTTCACAGATACAACTTCTTTGATAGGGTGCCTGGTTTCCAGAAGAGGAATTGATGCCATCAGCCCCAATTATCTTAGAGTTACTGCCATTGCCACTGGAGTCAGTCTTTAGCTTTTGCGTTGTTGCCGCTAGGGTAATGTCATTACTTCACAGTGACTTCCATGTCACTGCTGGCTGTATCCTTCCTTTCCTTTTGCAGCACATTTTTGTTTTACATGCCCTTTTTCTCTCTCCCCATTCCATCAGTAACGCCGAGTATTTTGAAGGCCATGTCAGAGCGTCAGTTTGAATTCACAAGCTTCAAGCGTGTTCGTGTTGCCATGGGGACCTGGAACGTGAATGGAGGGAAGCAGTTTCGAAGCAACATCCTCGGTACCAGCGAGCTGACAGACTGGCTGCTGGATTCTCCTAAGCTCTCCGGAGTTTCTGAATTTCAGGGTAAGACTTTGGTGTAAATGGCTCAGTCTTCAAAATAGGATTATAATCAAAGTTTACAATTTATTAAAGGAATAGAGGCAAGCAAACAGTGCTGGGTGCACCGGGAGTCTCCACTCCACCAGGACGCACACCAGTTACATCAAGTAGCTGATTTTTATGCTCCTAGGCTAATACATATTCATTACTACTTCTAAAAAAGAATAGGTTATCATAATTAGCTTCTGGGGTCCAGTCCCTCCTACTGGAGCATGCGCATCAATCTCCGGTGGTCCCCCTGGGGGTCTCAAGGGGTCTTTCATGCTGAAGGCTCGTAGTCTTCCTCTCTTGCCCTTCCCCTTTGTACTCCTTGGCAGCATGTCAAAAGCTTACACAGTGTCCCCTGCAAGTTTTGTCTCCTAGCTGTCCTTCAGCTTCTTTTTTCTTCTCCTTAATCTCCTGGCCACCTGGCCAGATATCAGGGGCTTGCATAGTGTCCCGTTCAGAAGCCATAACAGTCACTAGTTGTTAGCAGTTGTTCTGTAACCCCCAAACATCAGAGACTTCAAAGAAAGAATATACAAACACAAATAGCTTTCTTATTGACACTTCACGAGTAGTTAAAACATTCCTCACAGGCCATTCACAGGGACAGTGACATCTATAGCAGTGCTAAATCAACCACAAAGAAGACAAAAAAGGCTGTAACTGTTAGAAATAAGAGTTTGGAATAACAAAAGCAAATAGGCTCATGGATTTGAGGAATATTTCTGAAGATTTGATAATTTGACTATAATGAGGGGAAGACTGGGACACTGGGAGGAAAGGGAAGAAATGTTCCATACTGGCACGAATCAGATGAACATATATAACAACTTCAAAGTCAAAATGCGCAAGAAATGCTTGCATTTATAGGAACGGCAAGTTGGGACACCAAATTGGACCAGCTGGTCCTTAGAAAGTCAAGACATCATCTTGGATGGCATTTTCTGTCAACCCTAAGGGATGTATTCAGCTCCATTTGGACTTGTCCAGCCTTCCCTCTGCAGTGGAGTGGTGTGTGGAGGGCTGCTTACAGTCAGAACAATTTGTGGGTCTATACCAGGTGATCTTGTTTTGAATCTACAGCAGGTCAGAATTCAGAGATCTCTTTCATGCCATCATGGGGTGTATCTGCTTATTCTGCATCCTGTGGTCTTTTTTATTCCTTAATTTCTCCATCCTGGGTTCTTCATTTTGAGTGGGAGCTATGTACTTAAGCGCCCTCAGAATAATATCTCAGTGGTCTTTATCTGAAGCTAAGAAGGCAGAGTTAGGGTATGACTGTGCAAATGGTTGCATTCGTGGTAATGTCAATGCAGTTCATGCATAAATAGTTAAGTGTTCACAAACAGATGCCCAAAATTACTAATGGGAAGTAAGTAGTTAACGTGACAGTGTTACATCAAGCCAGTGTTAAGCCAATAAGCAAGGCTAGCTGGCATCTGCTAGTTTGATACTCGTACCTGTACAGAGTAGTTGTATATTATACTTCCCTTTCGGGTCTTATTTTCTGAGGTTGGTCTGACTTCAGTTCCTATGGTTTTCTACCATTCACGTGTTCATGTTGAATTAAGTTACTGTTATCTTGGGCGTATGGCTGTTTAAACAAACAAAATCTAAACCAAACAAAACATCCCACAACCCACCAGGCAATGGACAGACCTGATGGGTCAACAGATATGCTTCATACTATTATATGAGAGCATTTCATCTTTGGTGTTTTACGTGGCAATATCCACACGTTTGGGCCAGGGAAGGCAGAGACTGTTCTCTAGAGTGACCTAACCCGGGAAAATAAGGAGAAACTTTGAAGGCTTCCTTAAAGTCACAGATAAATTTACTAAATACATTGAGAGGGAAGGGACATACTGGGGTATGGGCAGTAAGTTCAGTTACTTAGGAATCAGTGACAAAAAAGAGAAGGAAAAGGATAAGCAAGTTGGGTGAAAAGTGGGTGAAAAATGGTGGGTGGTGAGATGTTGGGTCTTTGGTACGTGTGGGGTGAGGGAGAAAGAACAGTGAATATTTTCTCATCTTAACACTGCTACAATATAATGCTCTGTTCTGAACCGCTTCCTGCGAGAGAGAGATGGAGACCAACTGGTGGGAGAAAGGCAGGAAAAAAAATTCAGAGGAACTGCAGGGGTTGTTTGTGAGATTAGATTAAAGGAGCAATGAATATGTATAAGCTTGGCAGGGAATACACAAGATAGAACTACAGGAATGATCTCTGACAGAAATTAGAAAACAAGTCGTTAGAAGAAACAACAAAATAGTAACTCTTGTGTGACTTTTCCCCCTTCTCAACAGATGATGACAGCAGCCCTCCTGACATATTTGCAGTGGGATTTGAAGAGATGGTTGAATTAAGTGCAGGGAATATTGTGAATGCCAGGTAGGTTAAAAAAATAAATAAATAAATAAATTTTTTTGAAGAGCCCCCTGCTCTTCAAAAGAACCATCCAACAAAAGCCTCCAGAGTTGCGCTTCGTCTGGTCAGGTACACAGAATACTTCCTTCCAAGTCTGTTGCATGTTATCATAGCTAGAAATATGTTTAACAAATGGCACTGGGACTGTGCTGGAAGTGCTATTTCAGCCTCCATATAGTAGGACACGCTGGTTTTTAAGTCTTTTAAATCTTTGCGTTGGCAGAGAAGGATTCTGATGTTTGACATTGTTTTAACACTTGCCCTTAAACCCCTGTCTAGTATTGGAAAAATGTGCTTGGTGACTCTAAACATAACTGACATTCGTGTGGAAATTCTAAAACGAACAAAATGTCCCTGTGGCTAATTGTATTTGTGAAAATTATTGCTCAAGGAGTTAAAGGCAAAGCCTGAGCTTGGCATGCCAGCATATAGAGTAGGTTGTGATCCATGAGCTGTCTCTGACATACATCCTACAGCACTTCCAGCTCTGGAGTCAGCATGTGTAGAGCCTAATGGGTTGTCTGTAAAACCTAGAGTACAGTTAATCTGCTCATTTCATTGATTGTACGTGGTTTCTTTTGATTCCATTAAATGATTTTTTGTTTGTTCCAGTACAACGAACAAAAAGATGTGGGGAGAACAGCTTCAAAAGGCAATTTCCAGGACTCATCGCTACATTCAGCTGACATCAGCACAACTTGTTGGTGTTTGTCTTTTCATCTTCGTACGGCCCTTTCATGTCCCCTTCATCAGGTAGTAAAAATAATTAATGAAGTTTGCATCTTCAATAATGTCTGCTGTTGCAATTTGGCCTAAGAGGGCAGGAGTGACTTTTCAGCTTAACAGGAATTGTACAGACCCAAATTCCAGCATGGGAGAGACTTGTTTCCAGGTAGCATGTTTGGCTGGGCATGCTCGAGGTGTGCACTTAGGGTTTACTGTCTTCTTTGGGAAAAGAATGACCTGACCCAGTAAGTCCAAGAGTGTTCTGAGCATCAGGTGAAAGCACGTGCCTGTTTCTGCCTGAAGAGCAAGCTTTTACTTTCTAGCCCTCTCCTTATTGCTTCTGTGCAGAAACAAGTCTGCTTCCAGACTTGAAAAGAATGATGGAAGAGGTGGAAAGAGGCGGTGAAGGGAGAGAGCTAGCTTTGCCCACTGACATGTTACAGAATTGAGAGCTACAAGAGCCCATTAAGCGTTTGTCTCTACCAGAGTTCACATGAAACAGAACTGTGTGCCTAGTTAGGAGGGTGCAGAGATGCTTGTCCTCAGCTTGCTAGCACTGATGTCCCTGGAGCCTGACCAAACTCCTCTTGCCCCTAGAAGATTCTCATTTTTATTGAAGAGGAAAGGTAAGAGTACCAAGCCACAGGGATTTGTGCATAAAATGCCTTTTCCACGGGCAAGAATTATTCACTAACTGAGAATTGATAGGAAATGAGTAATTAGCCAGATCTGTCCTAAGGCATCTATCTGTCCTGAAGTCTAGAGTGATCTAAACAGCGTTTTCCATTCCACATTAGGAGCACTGCATTTTGTGATTAAAATTTCAAGAGATGCCCTCTCTTCCCACTCATCTCATATCTACGGAAAAGATCAGTGCAGAGCTTGTGCAACAGCAAGTGCTTGCTGTAGGCTAGGTAGGGTAATGCCATCCTGGTAAACCTAATGGTCTTGTATGGCTGTGTTCACAGTTATATTTCTTCAATTGCTTCATACTATGTGAGTGTAATGAAACCTAACCTGTGTGGTTCTGTAGCTCTTTCATGTCCGGAAAAGGAAAACAAAAATGATCAGAAGTGCAAAAAAAAAAAAGCTTCTGTTCTTACAGAGATTGAAGAGATTCAGGCAGAAGTTGGAGAGTAGAGAAATAAAATGAGAGAATGGCAGGAGTTTATACAGCACTGAAAGGACTGGGGAGATACAAGCAGTTGAACGTACAGTGGGTTATCTCAATGTAACCTTTGCCATGAATGGAAGTCAGATAAATATCAGTCAGCAATTGGATAGGCAGGCAGCAGGAAGGGAGAACTCCTTAGAGTGAAAAGACTGAACACTTGCTTCTTCCAGAGCACTCAAAACCCAGCTTTTCATAGAAAATCTTCATGGTCCTCTTTTGCCTCCCTGAGGGTGTCTTCTGGTTGTTTTCTGCAGTCAGGAAAGACAGGAAAATAAAGAGGAAAAAGAGAAAGGAGGGTAGAAAAGACAGGGAAAAGAGATACAAAAGATGGGGGGAAAAAGATGAAAACAAAGAAAGCACAAAGAGAGCCTGTAACGTCTTGCATCATTCAATCATCAATCAGTGCCTGACGGCAATGACTTAGGGTTTTTCCCCTTGCCCCTTGCTTAAAGCCAGTAGTACTCTAGTCTAGAGCTACTTGACTTCTATCTGGAAAGTAAAATTTTCTCAATGGGAAGGACGTATATGTGGTGCTGGGGTTGATTTACAGCTGTGATCTCATCATTTGCTTATCTGATCAGACAGGCATGGTTTATTCTTCAAGTAGGCTGTCTATTTGAGAAAAATTATCCTACAAGCAGGTGGCCTGCTTTGCCAAGCAGGTCACCTTTCTCCAGTAAAGAGTCTAAGTGTATGCTAATCATGACAGTGAAGTACTATGTAATTAGCAACGTGGAAGACCTAAGCAATTTGTCATCAAAACAGAACTCATCTTAGGAGTTAGGTATAAACAGTTGTATCCAATAATCACTGATTTTATTGTATCTGATTTAGCAAATTATGGGTTATGATCTGCTGCTTTTTAATTGACTGAAAAATGTGGCACCAGCTGTAAAGTTGGGTTTCAACACATAGGTACACCAGTTGAATTGTTAACTGTCTGAAAATGGATTCCCATCTGGTCAAAATTGTGAAGGGGAATGTGATGGTAAAATTAGTTAATGTGACTAAGATCCTGATAAAGATAAACTTGAAATGTATATCCTGCGGAAGTTCCAACCCACAATTTCAGAAATAATGTTTTGCTGTATTGTTTGAGAAGAGGGTTGGGTAATATAATTTCAAGTAGTTTTATTTCTAGGCTATTATATTATACTTCATTTGAAACTTCAGTACATGAACATCATCAAAAAACGTCACAGTCTGAAAGTTGTGCCAAACATCAGAAAGCTTTCCGTTCAGCTATCAGTTCATGGAGGGAAGGGACATGGTACTGTAAACAGGCTTTAACTTGCTGTTGTAGTGCTGTTGTAGTAAAAGTTAATTGAATGTTTGTCCCTGCAGCCATTTACTCTCCTCTCCTCTCTCTCTCTCTCTCCCCCTCCCTTTTTTATACAGGGATGTGGCAATAGACACTGTGAAGACAGGAATGGGAGGAAAGGCTGGAAATAAAGGGGCAGTGAGCATTCGTTTTCAGTTCTACAGTACCAGTTTCTGCTTTATATGCAGTCACTTAACTGCTGGGCAGACTCAAGTGAAGGAGAGGAATGAAGACTATAAAGAAATCACGCAGAAACTCAGCTTCCCAATGGTAAGAGTCGGTGTACATATGCTGAAAACATGGGAGGTAAAGGCTGTATCCTTACATTGTGAATGTTGGTCTTATGCTGTCTTTGCTGTCTTAGCACCCAATATGGCACTCCCTTTACAAAAGTTTTACACCTCTCAAAAAACACACGTGCTGCAGTGCTTGGAAAGTCCTGGCCTTTGGAGAGTTTTCAAGCTGATCTTTCAGGACAGTGAGGCTTAACTGACATCTGTAAGGCCTCGTGGATGATATCTAGGTGACTGGTACTGGGTGCTCTTGCTGGCACTAGTTAGTAGGGGTTCCTAACAGACCATCCGTGCAGCTCAGTACGTCGGTGCTTTAGCTCCTGCTTGGTGTATCAGTTCTGGGTCACTGACAGGGGTACGTTCCATTCTCTTCATTGTGTCCTCTGGAGTGTGTCACTGTCAAGGAACTGCTGGCATTTCACAGTGTGGCAAGTAGACACTATTGGTCTGTATGGATACTTTTTCCTCTGAATGGTGTCAAATCGATGACTCTACTGTTTTATTTCACACTTACCTCCTCAGGCCATCAATTACCCCATGGGATGTGCTTCTTTGCCTCCCTTAATGTTGGTTGCTATCATTTCCGCAGTGTTTTCTTTTCTAGACCCCTTGGGAGAGGTCCTAAACCAGGGAGGGAATGGACCAGTTTGTGTATTCTGGGTAGTCAGCAGAGAAGGGCATTTAGGTTGCAAAGCATAAAATTTTAACTCCCTGTGGTTTGCAAGGTTTAGAGACCTGGCACATGCAGCATATTAATTAGTTGTGTTTTATGTAAGAAACAATATTGACAGTTTGGAAGTCCTGCATAGAATATCTGTTCTAGATGGTCATAAAGTTGTGCTTATGGTAGTTTTTCCTTGTAATCCCTCATTAACTGTTTTATGTCCTCTGCCCTTATGATAGCTAAATGTACCTCGTGTGTATAATACATATAAAGAGTGCCCTCTAGTGCTATGACAGCTACAGCTCTGAAACATTTCCTTTATGAATCCCTGGGTTTTAGGAGGTTCATGGATTGAAAGAAAATGACTGGATAGAAAATAGGATGTTAAACTTAGGACTGGAGTGAATTTTTATTAATATTTTATTCTAATACATTTTCAAAACTATGGCATGTGCACCTAAGATCAAATTTGGAGTTTGTTTTTAATTAAGATCTTTGTTGCTGAATGTGCCTTGGTACATGTAGCAAGCGCATTTTGAGTTTTATTTAGAATAAATAAATATATACATGTGAAATGTGCTAGGAAAACAAACAGATTTTTTTATGTATATTCATGATAGCTAAACTGTGAATTTAAAACTGATGTCCCAGTTTAGATGTACCTTCAGAAAACAGGGGGCAGAATCTGATACTCTTGTTTACAAAATTCATCTCAGTGGGATGCAAAAGTGAAGTAACTAGTCCTTTCTGAGACAAATTTTAATACGTAGAATATGGTAAGTATGTGGTTCAGTATGTAGTAATCCAGAGAGACTGAGTTGTACATTTCACTTTAAAAATTGTTTTCTTGAATGTGATTTAACATAAATAACATTAACCATGTTATTTAACTGTAAACTAGGGACGGAATGTGTTCTCACACGACTATGTCTTCTGGTGTGGTGATTTTAACTATCGCATTGATCTGACATACGAGGAAGTCTTTTATTTTCTCAAACGTCAAGATTGGAAAACGCTTCTGGAATTTGATCAACTGCAACAGCAAAAATCCAGTGGAAAAGTAAGGCAGCATGTCTCATTTGCTTATGCTTTAAAGTTATCATTTTTTTTTTTTGACTGCCTGTGTGTTGGCTTGCTCTAATTCCATGAGAGAAAGAGAAAGACACATTTTCAGACATTTGTTTATAGCACATGAATGTAGTAATTTGTTTAAAAGTCAGGATGTTGTTTGTTCACAAGAAAATTGATAGGTCACAATGGCACCTACCTCATCTATAACTTAATCAAAGAGATGTTATTTCTTTTCATAGATTTTTAAAGACTTCCATGAAGGGACTATCAATTTTGGACCAACATATAAATACGACGTTGGCTCAGAGGCTTACGATACAAGTGATAAGTGCAGAACCCCAGCCTGGACTGACCGAGTTCTTTGGTGGAGAAAGAAACTGCCTTTTGAAAAAACAGGTGTGTAGGGTCTTTTCTCCTTCCTTATTTGAAAATTGTTTCAATTTTCATCCAGAAGCCATGTAAGGAAGAGGGAGTTTGTGAACTCTGGGCTTTGAGAGCTGTCTTCAGATGTGTCTCCTAGGCCTAGTCAAATTGCTGTGGCCTTACTAAAGCAGCTGTTATTTCAGCTTCATTGGAATAACTTGCAGAGATAGAGAGCCCTTTATTCTTGAGTGTGTGAACAAAGACTTCATGATACAGACTGAGAAGGTGCTAGGAGCTAGCTGAGGAACTGAAAACAACCGAGCTGTGGCAATCTAGAAATTACTGTGTTGCTTTTCAACAGAATTATTACTCCACATAAAGTTCCCATGCTATAAAGGCTAGATTCATAGTTTGTCTTGTCCTCAGTAGTTGTGTAAGCACTTTTCTGTAACTTCTTGTGCCTTGGTAACTCCTAGGAACATTTCTGCTAGTTTCTGAAGTGGAGGGAGATTTCATTAATTAGTGCTTATAAAGTACTTGGAGACCATATGTGGCCAGCACATCAGATGTGCCATAAACAATTTTCATTTCTTATTCAGAAGATACAATAGCAAAGTGAGAACGTATTTCTTTGTGTGTCCAGGGACAGTTTTCATAACTGCTCTTTCAGTCTGTAGATACATCTGTGTCCAAGTATTTATAAAATCTGCACAACTTCATATTAAAAATGTTATCACTGGAGAAGTAATTTGGTTTGTGCCTGCAGATGTGATTTTTTTCATGTGTCAGGGAGCTACTGCCTGTAACCCAAGTCATACCACAAGCACTTCTAATTAAGCATAAAAACTACAAAGCAAAATGGAGAATGCTAGTTGATATTATGTAGAGTTATTCACACTTATTTAATAAAAAAAATAAAGTAAAACAAGGAGCTTAAACCATTTATAGAGGTGTAAGGAGATATAATGAAGTTAGAACAATAAGTGAGCATCCCTCTTGTGCAGGCTGTTCTTATTTTAGGAGAAAGAAAACCCTTCAGCATTTTCAAAGCTTATTCTTTATTTTGCATGGCAAGACCAGCCCCCGGGATGACTTCAGTTAATGGAATGCACACAGAGTGTGGGACCCATCCAGCTGCTCTGCAAGAGCCCACTCCATGTAGGAGTGGGGGCAGGTTCCTTGCTTTGGAGCTCGTAGGCCTCCTGCAGGCAGCTCATGTGGGGATATGACTGTTCACCCCTCTGCCCAGCCCTGCTAGGGTTTTCTAATCAGTTTGTCACCAGAGGTCTCTTTTCTGCTGGTGGCAAAGCTCTTCTGCCTCTCAGCTCCAATTCTTTTCCCCTGCTTTTTTTTTTTTTTTTTTTTTCTTTTTCTTTTTAGCTGTAGGCTAGAGGGCTGTTTGCTTTCTAAAAGGAAAGTGCAGCCCCAATGTGAGTGATTAGGGAGAAATGCCATATTCCACGTTAACTCATTTTCAGCTCCTCAGGCAAGAAATACAGTCATCCATTAGCCCAAACAGTGACCTAAAACCTTTTATTGTCATTGACAGCAGTGTAATACCTCACTGCAGCATAATGTCTGGAGCACTTGCTGTCACCTTAGTGCATTGCAAAGAAAGTATTTTTAGTTTGGATTTGCATGAGGTTGCTTTTTCCTTTTCTCTTCACTGCCTGCGTACTGTTCAGGTATGCAGCATGTTTCACAAATACCGTGTCTGTTTCCATGCTCAGTAAGAGGCCAGGAGGAAAAATACTAATATGACCCCAATTGTGCAGACTGAGGGGCGTTCAGATTACCATTTTGCAAGTGTCTTAATCTAGTGATCACCTGTCTATCTTATACTCCTTGTCCTTTCTGTATTTTGCTTTCTATTTCCTAACTTATAAATCTTTTGGGATACAAGCTCTTTGAATGGCATACGCTGGAACAACTAGGGGAAAAAAAACAAAACACAAAACACAACAACAACAAACATACCTCCCACTGCTAGGGTATACAAAGTGCTTCCTAATAAAATATCTCTTCACTGTTAGTAAAAACAGCTTTAAGTGTGTTTGAAATTCTGTTTTGTGCTGCACAGCTGGAGAGATCAATCTTCTAGACAGTGATCTGAACGCAGATACCAAAGTCAGGCACACGTGGACCCCTGGAGCCTTGATGTACTACGGGAGAGCGGAGCTGCAAGCCTCTGACCACAGGTAAAGCCCTAAGCAAATAATAAGTGCCCCAAGGCTGGAGTGTGTCATACCCAATAGTACCTTCAGAGTGAGGGATGGAGTCTGATTCTAACATGCTTATTATCTGTTCACTGTCCTGTTTGCTTGGACTTTTCTTTTGGTGGGTTTTTTACTGTGGTGGAGAGTATCTGTGGTTCTGTATTTATTTCTGCTCTAATCTCACAAAGGGTTGGATAAGTTGCAGCAACAGAGTAGTAGTGTTAAGCTTCTGGTCTTCCCTTAGAAATGGAGGTTGCAGAAGGAGGTGAAAACAAAGACCAATGCCTCTGGCTGGTCCGTATCTCATTAGCTTCTCTTTAGGGATATGAATGACCCCTCTTTGGTAAACTTGTTACTGCTTCACTTCTGTGAAACAAATTCTCAAATAAATACACCTTGCAAGTGCCCTAGTGTTCAGAATAATCTTTGTCATGGCCCTTCTAGCCCTCTGGAAGTCCTGCGATATTGTTCCTCCCAGCAGTGCTCGGTGACCCACCGTAACCAGCTCTGTGCTCCTCATGGCGCTCCCGCATGCGAGGGCTGTTCTGTGTTCCTCCAGCAGTGAAAGAACACGCCTCTTGCAATCAATTTCTCGGTGTCAAGGCTTTGACATTGCTGTGTTCGGCAAAGCGCGGTGGAACTGCTGCTCTCATTATGTAGGACCCTGAGGATGCAATCTGTGAAACACGGCTCTTGTACATTGGTTTTCTATCTCAGCAAACTTGACCGCAAAAAGTGCTTTTTAATTACAGTCAGCAGGTTTGCTTTCCCAAGGTTTGTGCTGGAAGAAAAAGGCTTAGCTACATCTTTGTGACATATGGAAATGCATTGCGATTCACTGTGTTTGTAGAAATAGCTAACTTTCCTATATACCTTTTTTTTTTTTTTTTTAATAATGAATGGTGTAAAGCTGAGCCAGAGGAGGTTCAGACCAGATATAAGGGACAATTTCTTTACAGTGAGGGTTGTCAAACACTGGAACAGGCTTCCTACTGAGGTGGTTGATGCCCCATTCCTGGCAGTACTCAAGAGGCATTTGGACGATGCCCTCAATAATCTGCTTTTACTTCTGGTTAGCCCTGAAATGGTCAGGCAGTCTACTCTGCCCTACCCTACTCTACCCTACCCTACCCTATTCCCACATTATACACATAAAGAATTTTGTCCTTAGATTTTGGAAGACAGGCATCTTTATGTGGCCATGTCTAGCAGAAAATAATGCATTGCCATCCTGTTCTGCAGGTGTTTTGGGAAACATCTGTTTAAGAATGAGCAAAATATCCCGATATTTTTTTGTCTAGGAGTTACACAGAAGTGCTACAGACAATTTGTCTGTAGTGTGTCCTTACTGTTACACTCAGCTTGTGCAGGACTGGTGAATATAATTAATTGTACTCGAGGCATGGTTTTTTGCTGCAGGAAAAATGAAACAGTCCATCAGACTCCATACTTCTGGGCCATATTGCCAGCTGCAGTGCTTTCTTGCTGTCAGACCTTAAATAATTTGTTCTGCCTCTCTTTCTGTGTAGAAGATAATCATCACTTCCTTCTAAGGTATACCAGGCTTAATTAGATATTTGTAATGAACTTTGTCATTGTGGAGTTAAAAATGAGCACAGATACATAGACTTTAAACTATATAATGCTTGTCCTTCACACAACCAAATTTTTGCATGTCCTACTGTTTAACATTGTTTTTAATGTTCTATAAGCATCTCCTATTGGGTGATGTTAATTTTAAATAAGCATTTTTCTTTTGTTTCATGTAGGCCTGTGTTAGCTATTGTGGAAGTGGAAGTTCAGGAGGTTAATCAAGCTGCTCGTGAGAGTGTTTTCCAGGAAGTGTCATCTTTCCAGGGACCGCTGGATGCCACAGTAGTGGTAAATCTGCTGTCACCAACGCCAGAAGAGAAAAATGATTTTCCTGAGGATTTGCGTACAGAGCTCATGCAAATGTTTGAGGATTATGGCACTATTGTTCTGGTCAGGTAAATGTGGGATCTGAGATGGTATATCATCAGCATTCAAAAACACAGACCAGCAGTTGCCTTTTTGTCCCGACAGAATTAATTTCGCATTAGAAAGTAGTATGTGCAATTCCTTTACTGTGTGTTGAATTCTTCATTAGAAATTAAATACACATGTTTTGAGTATCTTTTACCTCTCGTCAGCCTGTTAAAGAAAGGGTCTACCAGCACTCCTGTCTGAATGGAAGAGAACTTTATTCAGCATAGCACCGCAAAGCAGAGGCTTTGATGTGAGTCATCACCTTTAGACTCAGGCCTCATTTACGGGCACTGCTTCTGCTGGCCTTGCTTCACTTCCCTTGAGGAGGTCTGCTGCCTTCCAGTGCTCTTTCACACTCACTCGGATTTCCTGGCTGGCTCTCATTTCTTCTGGGGGTTGTTTTGCTTCTTTTGGGTTGTTTTTGAAGAGTATGGAGGATGCCTCATCCTGCAGAACACCGCAGAGCAGTTTAATTTCATTCTGGTTGATTCAGTACAGGTCTCCAGCATAGTTATGGAACTTTTATTTTTGAGATACACAGGCAAAGCTGGACAAGATCTGAAAGGTAAACTGGAAAACAAGACCAGGAAATCATTTTGTTTTATTTGACCCACTTATTGATAGAGAAAAATGATGACCATCAGGTATCATGAACTACTAAATATAAGTTGAGGGTCCAAAAGCAGCCTCACAGGAACAGCAGCACCACCTTGCTTGTGAAGGAACGGAGCAAGAAAAGCAGATTCTTTGGTTTCTGTTTTTGTTTTAAATTGCTTGACAGCTTGATGGGATACTAATCCTTGGGGACACTGCATGCTCTCTGAAGTGAGACGGATGCAGAGCCAAGGAAGGTAGTACAGAGGGTGGTTAGCAGCCTAGATATCCTATCAATATCTGCTGAGGTGTTAGCACTGCTGCTTCAGGGACAACCTGGTAAAGGGCGTGATGCTGGGGTCACACAGGAGAGGATGGGGGAAGAGGAAGAGCACAGCTGGAATTCACAGGTCACTTGCTCCTCCTTGAAAAATTGTGAGTAAAACACAGTGAAAACCAAAGAAATCACTGTACTGTGGTTGCATTTAAGGCTTTTTATTCACTTGTAAAGTGAAATGTGCTGTTTTCTCTCCTCTGCCTTTTTTTTACTAGGATCAGTGGAGGTCAAATGCTGGTGACGTTTGAGGACAGCCAGTCAGCGCTTCGTGTTATGGATATAGATGGTGTCAAGGTAAGACCACCTCAAATCGTAATTTCCTACCAGATTTCTCAGAAGTGGTTACCTAGAATGAGATAGTTTCTAGCTAAATCAAGTGACGTTATTTTAAAGAAGCACAGTGCTTACAAAGTCCTTAGCTTTCGCAGCTGCTGAGGCTTTTAATGAAATATTTATTTCAGGAGGGCAGGAAATGACTTTTCTTGGAGCTCGCAAGCAGTGCTTAGGAACCGGGCTGTGATAACACTGCAGAATACATGGACTTGGTCGTTGTTTTGGCACTTGAAGCAGTTCTCTAGAGGTTATGTGACTCGATACTGTTGCCAAAGCATCCTCACGATTATTGTTTAGAGATTTTTGTTTCTCTTAAGTGTATGAAATAAACTTCTCCCAGGCTGGAACGAGGTGATTCATTGCCCTGCACGGTAAACTCAGCACTAGCTGTAAGCGTTTACCTTGTCGGCCCCTGCACTTCCTTCCCACACAGACACTACAATTCATCAACCCCCTCATTCATGCTGCCTGTGTGTGGGGCTGCACTGCAAACCTAACACTGAAGTAATGGATTTAACCCTTTGTTCTTCTTTCATATTTGGAGTTTCATCTTTGAATTGGGCCCATTTAATCAGTTAATCTGTAGCACAGAATCAAACACAGTTGCACGTGTACAACGTGTCAAGAGACTCAGAACCTGAGACAGGAACTTTCCAAATGAATGTGGCTGCCAAAGCTGCTGTTTTGGATACACCTTACCCCAAAATGTCGTGAAGCAACAGATATAAGATGCTACAATCTTAATCTGTTCAATAATACACTTTACATATGCACAAACCATCGTATCTGGGATTTCTGAGGAGAGTGTCTCCTTACAGATTGGAGCAGGCAGCAAGTTTCTGTGTGTTTCAAAGCTACCGACTCAGAAATGGAAGCCTCCCACACCATTATTACTATCACAGTATCATTTTGATGATAGCTGATGTTTCACCTATTTCTCAAGTAATTCCCTAATGCAGCAGCACGGCTTTTGAGCTTTGAAGCTAATTTTCTTTCAAGAATATTGTTATTACAGTCTGAAAACTTGGTTATAGGGGTAGGAAGTGTGCTTCCTTTTCGCTTATCTTCTGAGATGGAGCTTTAGTTATATCAGTTTGTCAGCACTTGCTTATTTTGTTCAGGTGTACTTATTTTGTGAAATTGCTTGGAAAAGGGGAAACAATTTTGTCTGTTTTAGGTCAGAGGCAGAACAGTGAAGATCCGACCCAAGACCAAGGACTGGCTAAAGGGACTTCAGGAGGAAATTGCTCGAAAACGGGAAAGCATTGTCCCCATGTCCCCCACTGCAAACTCCTGTCTTCTGGAAGAAAATTTTGACTTCTCAAGTTTGGACTATGACTCAGAAGGTGAGAAGCAGGTTCCTAAGCTGAGCTGTGAGAAATTGCTTTGGTGACTTTGATTGCACAGAGCAGGTACAGTAGGAGTGCAATCAGGATCTTCATTTGCATTAAAACCACACTTCTTAAAAAGAAGATTGTAATGAAAGCCATGCTTAGGATTGTCCTAACAATTTAGTGTTATAAACTATGTTAGCAAATCCTACGTGTGGTACAGTTGTCTGTGTAGAAACAAAATGTAGTGAAGTGCAGGTTACAAAAAAAGCTTGCCCAACCTGTATATTAAATTAATTCATTGATAATAGGGAGAGATGGAGAATGCATTTGCTCATTGAATCTGTGGATTTTATGTTTTAATTCAGGTGATATAGTGGAGGATGAAGATGATTATTTAGATGATGCTTTGTGTCAACAGTTAGAAGCAGACTCAGCAGAAGATTTGCCTGATGGCTCTGGACACTTTGCATCCACAGCTTTTTCAAGCAAATCTGGACAAAACCCACAGCTGTACAAAGGTAAATTATGTACATTCCTTAAAGTAAGACCTGAATGCTTGTTGTTTGTTCTCCTCTTGTCTGTATTCCCCTGTTCGTTTATATTTCGACTGTAGGTCCTTCAAAGATAATGATCATCTTTTTGATACATGTCTGTACAGTGCTCAACCCCTATCAAGTGTGTGACTGTAACTGAGGCCCTCAGGCAACAAGAACAATACAAATAAAAAAGCTTAGATTCTTCTTCTCTTCAGCCCAGGGCAAAGTAGTAGTGCTTAGGAATGCTGGTTTCCTTTTAGAGTCATGAGAAAATAAGTCTTTTTATCCATTTGGTGCTGTTATACAGCACCAGGGCTGTACAAAATACAAAATCATCCGTACTTTATTTTCTCATTGGTGAGGGACAAAGCAAAATCAAGTGAAAGGATTGCTGTTGATTTGGTGATGGGCTTTGCTCTGCCCTTTAAGCAATAGATGTGGCAGTGCAGTCTGGAGTAAGCTGGACTCTCCAGGATGTTTTGTTCAAACTGACTTCAAAAGAAGCCTAAAATTACTCCTTTGCTTCTGTTTTTATTTCTGAAGAAGTCAAGGTTCACGCTGCAGGTATATTCATTCTTCTGGTGCTTTGCAAATGTGTTGCCCTTTTTATCTGGTCACCTGGCTTGTTTGCATATTACTACGAAATTCCATGGTAAAGGGAAGTTAATGCTCTGAAGAGAACACTGATACAAACTGCAGCAGGAACTAGCCACAGCAGCAGTTTCATTACGCTGGGGTGCGATCAGGACATGCTTTACCGGCCAAGCACAGACAAGATGGATCACACATTAAACACTTCCCCAGTGATTCAGGAGCTGTCCTTCTGCACTCTCACAGAAGCGAGCTTTATGGCATAAACCTGCGAACTTTCATACCTTCAAAGGGTGAGTCAGAAGCAGAGTTCACAAAGATTAAATAAAACTGCTCAGTTGACACCGACAGATGTCCCAAGCCGTCCCGGTGATGTACAGCTCTCCTGCCCACCTTCAGTCACGTGCTGCGTGCAAGGAGGGAACAGACCCAGAAACATAGCCCCGAGCCAAGGAGTGATCTGTTGTTATCAAATACAGCACAAACAATCACTTCATGTTACAGGATGAGTTGCCCTCTGAGCACCTCTGGCCTGCTCTGTGATGATTCATTACACCACAGAGCCCTGCAGTGATTCTTTTCACCCATGCTAACTCTTCTCCACCAAAGATATCAAAAAGTAAATAGAGGCTGTAAAGTACGGTTTGAAGGAGGTCAAGGTTGGGGTCACGATCTCCCACAAGACAAAATATGATACACTCAGTCCATCTTGGAAGTCTCTGCAATTTCGGGTGCCTCCATAAAGCTTCCAGTTCTACCCGAGTGTCTCGTAATCAAAGGTATGGTGATTGTAGAGCTGGTGTTAGATGCAGATGGAAGCTGAGGACAGGAGCACAGTGGTGTGTGTGTGTGTTTCAGAGGTCAGAGAATGGCCTCACAAAACTGATGTTCCCGGGAGCCACTGCCAAAAAGCAGCAGTCTTTTAAGGGGGGGGGATCGAATGGCGATGGCTGACGTTTTTGTCTTCTGCTCAGTGTTACTGCCAGAATTTCAAGCTGTGCCTTTGGGTGTCTGCATGACTCCCTGGATCCTACTGGTGAGGCCGTATCTGCTGCTTAGAAGTCCAGAAAATGCAGGGGGAAGAGGGGGGCAGGCTGGGCAGATCACAGGCTGCGTCTCTGCGCCTGCCAGCCGGTGCTGAGTGGGAGCAGGAAGCCGTGAGGCAGCTCAGCACTCCCTGCAGAGCACGGCTTTTTGAAAAACGGGAATTTTTGTACAAATGCCTAAAGCGTGAGGGACTGCTGCTTCTCAGCTCCTTCCCCATCCTCTCCAAACCGCAGGGACAAAACGAAACCCAGTGGATTTATGGCTTTATGGCCCTAGGGACCATATCTGCATGGCTGGGCAGGGAAGGGAGGTGAGAGAGCCCTCCGTGCAGCCGACTGGGAGAACAAGCAATCCCTGCTCCTCTCTTCTCCAGCTGTCAGAGGGGCTTAGGTGGGATGAAAAGGCAGTAGTCTGATCAGTGAAGGTGCAATCGAGGGCTGTCACATTGAGGCAGGTGTTCCTGTTATGAAACAGTGCTGGGAAGCAGAGATGTGATGAGTGAGTGATTCTGACAGGATTTTCTCCAGCATGAAAACAGTTCTGAGCAAGGAAAGCTGCCTGATCTTCAGAGGGAACCTCAGTGTTCAGGGAGGAGGAGCAGGGAACTGAGCATGAGGAGCCTTCTCGTGGCTGCACGTCACGGTTTGACTGGTACCAGTTGCTGAAATCCACCTCTGAAAAGCTGCCAGTGTAACGAGGTGACCACTAACCCTGAAATCAAATGCAGGCAGTCGTTTTGTCAGTGGCAATGCTGATAAATGTTGGAAAAGGAGAAAGAGAAGTAAACATTTGACAACAGGGTAGATGGTTCTTGGAGTGGGAGACATTCGGGGGAGCAAAACAGTACGAAAGGAGCCTCCCCGATTTGGTGCCTTTCCTCTGTCGAGTATCTGATAGACCTTTTCTGTGATCTCCCCAGACGACACAGCCCTGGCTGACCTGAAGCAGGAGCTGGAGCGAGGCGGGGAGCGCCACCACCGCTCTCCCAGCAGGTCCCTCTCCGTTCCCAACCGGCCTCGGCCGCTCCAGCCGCCGCAGAGGCCGCCTCCTCCTGGTGAGTGCCACTTTCTTAACAGGGTGATTTCCCCAACCAAACAGGTTTTTGCCTGCCATTGCGGGGCGACAAAGCAAGTAAAGTTGTTCTGAAAAGTCAGGCTGTCCATACACTCCCTTCCCAGTCTGTTTCAGTCCGACTACGGCTGCAGCTAGCACTGGGGGAAAGGCTGTCCTCAGGACAACAGATGCTCCACAAAGAAAGGCCCTTGTGCTAAATTTAGTGAGGATGGAGTGGCCTTTCTAACTCATCACTCAGCCAGCTGATCAGCCACTTTGCCACAATAAAAATAGTACCATTATTTATCCCTGCTGGCTTCAAAAGTTATGTTTTCTTATAGTTCTTTTGTTTCTGACTTAATTGTAATTTTCTTTCTAAAAGCTTTGACAAAATTCTTGTTCTGCACAAGCATCTGTCCTTTTCTGCTCAGCAAGCAGTTCCTGCTCGTTGTTGTGTTCAGTGAGGCAGGAGGAGAGTGGTGCTGTTTACCCAAGCTCTGCTCACCTGAGGGGCCATCAGTGCTTATGGCTCCTGTTTTTATGGATGCTTCTGGATGAGTGATGGTTGCTAGATCAGCATGATCATATTGGCCTTCTGCATGACACAAGCTATGCACTGCCTTTCTTTTTCATCCCCAAAGCCTCTCTTCTTTACATATTTTCCAGTCTTAATTTAAAAGTTCTGTCAGTCTCGCTGGTATCAGTATTTCTGTGCCTGGAAGGCAGCGTTAATGCCCAGCTGAGGTACCCAAATTGTTAAACGAAAGCAAAGCTAACTAGGAAATTGCCTCCTGAGACAGTTCAAGATTTCATCACTTTATTTTTTCACCTGAGACTAAACCAGTAGCAGTTTCAGCCCATGACTCCTCCTAGATCAAAGTGTTTTGCTCTTGGCACCAAGCCAGAGGGACTCAAGGTCCCTGGTGTCCCTCAGGAAGGTCTTGCCTAAATGTGCCCGTTGCCTGGAGGAGCAGGAGGCTGACAGCATCTCCTTCATTTCCCAAAAACCCCTTCAAAGAGCATGGGGTTTGCACCATAGCAGGTACAACGTTGTACCAGCTGCTGAATCTCACAGGCCATTTTTGTTCCTCTTTCAGCTGGATCATCAGGCAAGAAGTCCTCCTTGGATGGCTCCCTCTCCTCAGGAACCCACGCCACCTGCTCCATCTTGGCAACGGCGAAGCTGCTGCCTGGAGCCCCGCAGCAGCCAGTGAGCCCTGCCCCTCTGCGGCCACGTGGCACCATCCCCACCTCCCCATCCACACAGGCACCAAGCATCGCCCACACGATGTGCCTGTCATCATACAGGGAAGGAAGTTGATCACTTGCCCGAGCTAGAAAAGCCAAGAGAAATGTGTTGTGCTGTCAGACCAGACTGCAGGACCTGCTGCACCCCAGAAAGAATATATTAAGCTGACAAGAATTAGAAAGGCCAAAAAGGGGGAGAGAAAACGGCGCACAACCAGGGCACTCTTGGTTTATCTTAGGTGTTGCTTTCTGACAGATGCTAACTTGAATTTAAAGCACCGTGATAATGTGCTTTAAGTCTTTTCTTACCTCTTTTGGATGGGCTACACGAGTGCCTAGCATGTGGGAAAGGTTCCCCATCATCAGTAAGGCTGCCAGCCCACTCAGCAGGGAAACCACGACCTGAATGTGGAAGCAGCTGCCCCCTCCTCTCTTCTTAGGCGGAAACCCTTACACATTGAGCAAGGGATGGCTGAGCGGCCAGCTGTGGCCATCCGTGTGTCTCCTCAGCAGATAACCAAGACCTAATACCTGCCAAAAAACTCCCCACTGTTTCCACAGTATTCATAGATTGTTAAATAGCCACTGGCAAAACCAGAACTTTACAGGTGTGTGAGCTTAGCTGTAAGATAAAAAAAACAGGTGTACCAGAAAGAACACTCCTCTCCTGATTACTCATTCCTTTTTTTAAAATTATTTTTAAAGCCTAAAGTCCGGACTGGGATAAGCAAACCTTACAACGTCAAGCAGATCAAAACCACCACAGCAGAGGAAGCAGAAGAAGCTATTAGATGTCTTATGGAAGCTAAAGGAGGTGAGCACAGCTTCGAAACGGACTTCCAAAACTCTTTAAATAAAGAAGTCTGTAGGTGTGTTTATCTTTCCCCTGTCATAGCCCAGATGCGTTTATTTCTGTTCAGCAGCTCAGCTGAACACTGACACACACGTTCTTGCAAGATTGTGCTCAGTGTTATCTGTCAGGTTTGATAACGCTAGCCTTTTTTTTTCCTAGATGAGTTGTGTATTTTCTTGTAGAACCTGTTACTAGGAGCAGTTGGGTTATTTATGTCCAGATCCAGTCTGAAAAACTGAAAGATAAAGGTGGGATCTTCCTCGGCTGCTCATGTTACCTGCGAGTTGCATAAGAGATATTTGCTGCTCCATTTATTGCATGCTAACTATTCCTAGCAGAATTTACAGACCACGTACAGCTGTGGGGGAAATAACCTGGGTTCTGCTCACCATTGAACAGGAATCAGAGTTGTTACCTAGATAGAAGCTTGTGCCACTTTTAGCTCGAGTATCTGCGGAAAGGCTACTTCATGTATTAGGATCTGTACCAACGCCCTGGAGATAAAAGGGCAAATTAGAACAGGAAACAAGGTAGAGCTGCGTTTCTGAAACTAAAGCCCTGTGAGCACACCCTCCAGGGCTGGAAGTAGCCTTGTTTTTGCTGATGCATATAAAAGAAAGAATGCAGGAGGTTGCTATGTGAGCTTGCAAGGCTCTCTGTTTACAAGGAAAAATTGTCCGTTTTTGTTCGTACATACAGCTAATGCAGCCTGGAACAATCCCATTTCATTAGAAATTTAATTAGAAATATCTTTAAGGCATTTTGATGTTTGTTCCTCAGAGAGCGCCGTGCCTTTATCTCTGAAGTCAGAGATACTCCCTGTTAAGTCTGAAATTCACGTGAAGGGTTTCACTCAGCTTGTGTAAGGAACCTCACCTGGTCAGCATCACTTTCATTGCCTGTGCTCTACCACCAGGCAGCATTCACAGTTCTCCACTAAGTGACCTCCAAGAGGTGCTCAGTGCTGTTATCTCTTTGATCCAGATCAGGAAACCCGGGCAAAAGGAGGCTCAGGCCTTGAGCCCAGTAGGGCAGCACCCCCAGGCAGGGTTTATCCGCTTGGCCAAATGGTGACACAGCGCTGCTGTGCTGGCATCAAGCATTGCCAACAAGGAAGGTTTTCCTTAACTGCTCTTTACAAATGTAAACATTCTAGAGCCAGGCTGGCTAAGGTCCATTTTTTTCTAAACCCTACATTCCCTGCCTGAGCACTGTTCCCTTCAGGCATGCACATTTTGGAAAACATGATTGTGAAAGAAATCATCGTGATGCTATGTTTCTGATCAGGCCAAGCCAGTAACTGGTTTTGCTTTTCAGGATTACAGGAAGATGCGCCGAAGCCTGCTCCAGCTAGAAACCAAATGTTGACCAAAGCCGAGCCTCTCCCTGGCATCACAAAATCACCGTCCTTTCCAGGGGCGCAGGCAGGACCGGCGCTTGTGCCCCACCGCCCACCACCCAAAGTTCCAACCACAAAGAAGCCAGCCCCGCTGCAAAGGACTGCAGTCAGGATGGAAAACGTGAGTTGCAGCCAAAGGCATCCAGCCTTCGTTACACAGGGCAAAGATGGCAAAAGGGGCGGGCTGTTAAAGTTTTTAGGAACCCTGTTATATAAGGTGTACCCAGTGCTTAGTCAACGGGCACTGAAATGGTTTTGTGCATTGCAGCCTTTAAGGGCAAGTCCCTGTCTCTCCCCTTTAGAGACAAACATCATGTGGGACAGCATCAAATGCTTTGCACCCATCCAATCTGATGTCAGGTGCTCTTCCTCTGTCCACCAACGCCGTAACCCTATCGTGGAAGGCCACCAGATCTGTCAGACAAGTTACTTCTAGGCCAATGCACCAAAAATTGCCATCATCTCATTTGGGAGCCATCTCCCAGAATGCTTTTTCTCTTCCTGTGTTTTTACTCTGACTATGAAGCATCAGAACCATCTTCACAGCACACGTATCTAGTTGTTTCAGTAAAATTGGGAAGAAAGACTTCCTTGCTATACAAAGAATTAGTGTTTCAGTCAATCTCAACAGTTCTATTTTTTCTTTTTGAGTTATTTCTGCTATCTAAAGACTGCAGTTCAAGTCAGAGACAAAACTGCTTAGAAATCTCTGATTTTTTTCAATCACAGCACTCTTTGGCTGAGTATTAAATTCAAGCACCGAGCCTGGCTGCCTTACTAACAGGCAGAGCAGGGGTATACATCTGCAGGATAGAGTTCTGCCATGAATCCTGAATAGCGAGAGGCAGCTGATGTGCAGGGTCTAAGACTCATCCCTTCTTTATCAGGGTTTGCTTTTAATCACAGCATGAGTGTTCTGCTCGGTATCGTGGCAGCTTCCTGATCCATAGACAGTTCTGCGTCCTGCTCAGAGACATCCAACTTTTCTCACATGCCTTATAATGGGATTCAGCATTTCACTTTGGATTCTACTCAAGAGCTGAAGTTCTTAAAAATACTCACCCGTAGGCGTGGGTTTTTAATCTGTCAGGTCTCTACAGTGGCTGTATTTCTTCACCTCCTAGGGCTGCTGAAATGATTGTTTAATAGTGAAAGCCATTTAAGTACCAGGGCAGCACAAATGTGACCTTTCAGATCCTGCCTTTGACAGAACCTCAGCAAGCTTTGTTCCAGGTTGGTAGGAATCCTGCCTTACCTTCCTTTGCCAAGGCATTCACCCCTCTGTAATGGAGTTTGTGCCATCTCCACTGAGCAAAATCAAAAAGAAAAAACAGACACCAGTGTGTGCTTTTTCCTTAATCATTCAATAACAAGGAATGGTCCAGCTGTTTTCTGTTTATCTTGTCCCCACTCCCAGGGCACTCCTGCAGAGTGCTACCTTGGTGTTAGTTACATGAAATCTCTTGCAGGAATTTCTCTATTTCAGTTTGACTCTGGTATCAGGCTTACACGTTCCTCCACCTGCGTCCTGTACGTGAATATGTCTATCTAGCCCACCTCTATTTCTATCGTTCAAACAGCCACGCACTCAAAAGCATGTGTTATTGCAGACAGAAATGACAGGGGCTGTGGCATGACACGAGCTGATGAGCCCCTGTTAATATAGCCCCCCCCCCCATGCATTCTTGCTTAAATAATATGAGTCAGCAGGGAGATGTAACAAATAACTCCTCAGAACTGTGTCAGTTTGGCCTGGAGCTAAATCCTGACATGAAAGGGAGATGGTCACAGAGAGATTTTTCATACAGGGAGCGAACAGGCTGTAGGATCCTTGTCCTCACACAGCACTCTCTGCATGAACACTGGGCCAAGGCACGATGGCTGAGGCAGAGCTAAGCAGGTAGAGTTTCAAATCGTGCTGCCAAGCCTCCACTTTGTACTGCTTTTTTTCTTCCAGAACTGTCAGCTTTTCTCGGTAACGCCATAAATAAAACTTGCGCTCCGAGTGACTCACAGTTCAAGGTACCATTTTTGTTCTCAAACTTCTGGTTCCTTTCTCCCCCCTCAGGCCACGTCTACAGCCGAGCAGTGTGACCACCAGGCAGCACAGAACCCTTTTGGCTCGACAGAGCCCTGTCTCGAAGCCGCAGCTATTCTCAGTCCGACCAAGATTACTCCAGTCCCCAAGCCCAGAACAGCACAGCCTGGGAAGCCTCAGGAGAGCAGCGAAAAGCAGCTCCCTTCGCCAAGCACGGCCGAGGCCAGCGCACTGCCTCCACAGGGCACGGCCTTTGTCCCGAAGGTGCCACCGCGAAGAAAGAAGTCGGCTCCTGCAGCTCTGCACCTGCAAGTTCTGCAGAGCAGCGACAACCCGCTCCTGCGAGGGCTGATGTTCAACTCCAACAACAACAACCCGGGGCTCTGCCCCCAGCCTCAGGACTCCGCTGTCCACCACGCTGCCCCCTCGCAGTCCGCCCTCCTAGCCCCTACGTTCTCTGCCAGCCCAGAAATCACCACAATGAAACAGCTGGCACCAAATACTGAACGGATCGCAAACCTTCAGGGTCCTCCTCCTCTGCCAGGCCAGCATGTGCAGCTCCCAGATAGCAGCTCCCTTGCAAAGAACACCGGTCTTTTGGACCTGGACTCTTCCTGCCACCTTTCCCTACAGGCAGCATCAACGACTTCTTCAGCACAAACTCCAGAGAACTTAAAACTCCCCGGCTCAAAAGATTTCAGCCACTGGGTTACGTTCAGCGATGACGAAGACAGTGGTGCGCCGTCAGAAGGGTTCAACAAACTGCTCAGCTCAGAGCAAAACAAAAATGCCTTGGTGAACACAAATAATAATTTAGAATTGTAAAGTTTGTCCCCTTAATGTTAATCCCCGTAATTATGATGCAAAATAAAAACCTTTTGCACAAAGCTCCATTAAGGAAATGCCATCTGTCCGTGCTACATTTCATTGCCATGTTTAAAGACAAAGGTACTGCCCCTGGAGGGAAGTGTACAGAGCAGCCTAACGTCACCTACAGTTTGTTTGAGAAGTTCTTTATTCTAAGTTATTTCTCTTTATTAATCCATCTTAAGGTGTTTTATTTCAGCTACGAGTCATATGTTAGAACATGTAACGATATATGGAAAAAAAAAGATATTAAGAAAAACATTTTCCTGTAAAATATATATTAACCTATTGCTGTCACCTAAAATAAAGCACCCTTATCTTGACTAGCTAGACTGCTACAGTTATTCTGGAACAAACGTCCCTAGGGGGAATGCGCAGCAGCAGAACTTAGAGCAGTAACCCCGCTAAGTTTCCACTGGGAAAGGCTTAGGCGTTGTCGTCCTGGTGATAACTGCAGACCTTGCTCACTCAGTCCTGTGTTGGAAACAGGAGGTGTGTGCTGTGAGCATGGGAAGCAGAACTAGAGTGGTGTTGCCCAGACATCAGCCCTGCAGCCTGTTTATTCTGTACCTGGGAAGAATCTGCCACCTGCTGCATGAACCTCAGCAGCTTTTCTCGAGGTTTTGGTAAGGACACCCCCGGTGCTAAACTGTCTGTCAGCTGCTGGAGCTGTGCAGGCTCTTACCTCGCCTGTGCAGTACAGCTGGAGAGCAGAGGGGCCACTTGTTTGAAACAGGCAGTGAGAAATGATTGCAACGTCTCGGGGTGATTTGTTAATTTAATAATAAAAGATCTTGATGCTTCGCCTAAGGAGAATGTTTTAAAGCAGTAGGTATGGCTAAAAAAAAAAAAAAAAAAAACACTCTTGTTTTCAGGTTTTCTGCAGAAAAGCTGTATTAAAAGAAAGTTCTGAGCTTTTTTTTTCCCCTGCAGGAAAATTATATGACTTGCTCTCAGTTGCTTGGAAACTGGGATTCAGCCACTTCCCTACTATTAATACCTCGCTATCTCACTGCTGTGACCAAATTTTGAACACACGGCATCCTGTAAGAGAGGATGCTGCCTCTGAGCACCTGCCGTCCTCTGCTCTCTCGCTCCCCAACACCGATAAAACCCAGAGCTAAGCTCCTTACAGACGTGCCCGTTTAGCACAGCAGCCAGCTGGTGAATCATGAAGCGGCAGGACAGTCAGCTCCCTACAACACGACACAGCCCCTAACCCTCCTCATCCTCCCCTTAAAACACAGCAATTATTTACGGGCACAGTTCAGTATGAAACACTAAGAGCAATAAAAAAGAAAGAGTACCTTATATGACCACAGCCAGCATCTTCTGCAAAGATAATTAGCAGCTTGAGGACAGCCAATTTACATGGTAATGAAAACATTAGCAGGAAAGCCAATTAAAGTGGATTTACACAAGTCAAATAAAATCTACTTCATTACTCTCTTCGACTAAGGAAAATACCTGCCCTTTACCATTTTCCCTTACGTCTGTGTATGTGGCAAGCTGCCCGTTAGAGTACAAATCCCTGTTTTCCACCACCGGTGACAGCACACGCTGTTCAATCACAGCAAACCAAGGGGAAGTGACAGTCCAGCTGAAAAGGACAGAGCAAGGTATGAAGAACCTGCTCCCTCACTGCATTACCCCTCACACTGTGCCCAGTACCTCAGCCAACAGCTTTTCAGAAGCAGCTGCTTGTGACCTGGGCTCTGGTTTTAACGTCCAGGACAAGGGAAGCAAGGCCAGGCTTGCTCTGCATTTGGGAAACCATCACAGAAGACTCAGGCTGCAGGAGGAGAGGATTCTTTCCTGCTTGTTCTGGACTAAGCCCAGCCCCACCACAATGTGAACAAAGGCCAAGTGACCAACATTGTCCGTACCTGCTCCCCTTTTCTTCTCTTGAGATTCGTCTTCATCAGCTTCCTGCTACGGAAGTGCCATTTCCACCAGGCGCATGATTTCTGGGAAATCACCTCCTTTTCTGTAGGCAGCACAGCAGCGCTGATTTTTGTAAAAGATACAGAGAGTAAAAAACCTCCACAACAATCAGTGTGGTCACACACACAGAAACTTGGGAAGTAAAGAAAAGCGGGAGCTTTACTCGTTTTGTTTGTTCTCCACAGTATTAATGTAACTCATGACATTCTCAGTAGCTGTTAGCAAAGCCACTGCTCGAACTGCAACCAGCAGAGACCAACGTAAGCTTTTTATACTGCTGGTCAGTGTTGACTATTTAGATGCATACTTTGCAGCAAGAGCGGTGTCTCATTTTGGAACAGCAGAGCAGTAAGATAGGGTGGGTAAGAAATCTTCCTTCAGCACGTATACTTTTAATGCAAAGCATCTTTCTCAACTTTCCTTTAGGGAGAAAACAACAACTGTATTTTACCAGCTCCTTACAGTCTGATGGGTTTTGTAGGTAGGTGATCACTGAAACAACAGCGAAAAAAGGGAACCAAAACCGAAGTATTTTTTTAGAATTTCCACTCTAATAAAACTGTATTTTTATTGTTCCTTTTTTGGGTCCAAATTTGACATTTTCACCAGAGTGAAAAGTTGTCCTTTCCTTGATAGCTACACTGCCTAGCACCATGAAGCACAAATCACCGCTTGCACTACTGTAAAAACAGCAATTAAAAATTTGATTACTGTTGCTACCAGAAATACCAGCACAGGTATCTACAGTGCCGGACAACCCCAAGCAGGAGAGCTGACAAATTCCTGTCAGCGTTCCCTTCCTGCTTTACCATTTGTGTCTCAGCGCAGACAGCTCCCACACACCTCCTAGCCACACCTGCAGCTGGGCGGGATTAAGGACAGTGCTTGAGGTGTAAGAATCCGCCCAAAGGCTCTGTGTTCTGAATTAACGCGACACCAGAGAAGCACAAGAGCTTACGGGTCTAACGGGAAGTGAACAAGAACACTGCAGCAGACCCGCATGGCTCTAGGGCCAGTGACTGTACATGATTTAGGAGGCACTTTTGCAAAACCTAAAAGCACAATTGCAAACCTGCTCAGCCTGGCAAAACACCAATGGCAAACTGTACCCCTCAATGCTCTTACTTGAGACAAAGGGTAAGCATTACCTTGCTCCAGCACAAGACCATCACCGAGAAACACTGCAGGTCTTTAATAAACATGAACACGAAGCAGAGCCATCTTTTCACAGATCATTCACCTTTAATACATTTTGTGGCATGTCTAATACATTTTTAAAAACACATTTAGTTACTATATGTGGAAGAAACACCCTCAAAGTTAGTTTTAAAAGTTGCACATATATACACACGATAACAAAAAGGAGAAAGTTGTCTCACAAGTTCCAGTTACAAAACAGAGATGCATTACTCAACAAGATTAATGTTATGTCATTGATCTGAGTCCCTCAAAGCCCCAGAACTCTATTAAAATCAATACAAGACTTGTCAGACTGAGCACAGTTATTAGAAGCCCTGTCTATTGACAATGAATTCAACGTACCTCTTACTTTGTGAATACAAAGTGTGCTGATATATTTACACTCTGAAGTCTAAACCACGGTGTAAACAGGATAAACCTCTAGAAATTAGGGAAGATTGGTACATTTTCTATTTGAAATACTGCCACCTAGCGATCTTTCCTGTATCTTGCTTAGGGGAAAAATGCTCTGTGCTAGTGCAGTCCTGCACCTTCTCTGTACTGCTGTGAGCTGTGAATTTTACCGTGCAGCTGCAGCAGGTCACAGCTCAACTTCCAAAGATGTATTTTCAAATACAGCATCCTCCTGGACCAGAGTGCTCAGAAGTGAGAAGAGCTGAGGGGGCCTCAGCACCTGGCAGGACTGCAATGGCCGCTGACCCCTGCGCCAAGCCCACGCAGAACTGCAAGGAGCATTGCACACCTGGCAGCTCTTAGAGCCATAATTCCTAGGCCAGGAATATCAGATCCATCACATAAATGCTAGAGATGTCTTCAGCCTGTCATCAATGCAGGCCTTATTTAACAACTCGTCAGCCAGGGGAGCACAGCCTAACCATAGCCTATGCTCGTCTTCAGAGAGAGTTGGGGGTGGAAGGGAAGGAAGGAAGGGGAGCACAGTTCGGCTAGCTTCTCTTAACTATGTTGCAAACTAGCTGTGCCTTTAAAAAAGTGGCTGAGCAGTGCCATTTTTTTCTAAAAATAATTATTTCTCATCAGTACTGTTAAGGTATCCTTGACATAGTCAAATAAGACACCACTAATTCTTTCGCTGTATCTACACCAGTAAACAGTTGGGCCTCCCAAAACCAAACGTTTGGGATCCTCTGCATTTTCACCAAGGCAAATTACAAAAACGCCTGTACTTGGGCCACTAACCAAAATGCAGCCTTCACTCACTTGGATCAATGTCCTCAGGCTTCTGTCACTCTATTAACATGGGCAGTAAACCAAAGCTTGAAGACAGCCACATGCTTCTTCCCCCTTTTTACTCAACAAATAGCTATCTCAATTAATTGTTTCTGATTCTCACTGTAAGACTTTAGTCCCAGATATATACTGATTTTAATGAGACTGCCTGCCTTCAGAGCAACCTTTCCTGGCTAAAAGGAGATGCACAGGCACCCTCCACAGTCCAGTTATTACTCCAGAGGGACATCTGTATACTGAGTGAAACTTAGCTTCCACTGCCTCCCCATCCCTCCTCAGCCAGATTGCTGGAGAATTTGCACACATTCTGTCAACAGACCATGGGTACTCGAAGCCACTCGCTTTCTTTTTGCCAGGTTTATGGGAGTGTCTTTCAGTTTGTATTTCTTTTGAATATATTTTAGAAATTAAGTTAGAGAGGTCTCTAAGTTGGAGACGTACTAAGAATTGTTTTAGCAGCAGATACTACTAACACACCATCTCTGGGGTTGTGGAGGTCTTCTAACAAGTGTTAGGAGAACTTACTGTGGTACACCAAATAGTGGAAATAAGCAGACAAGGATGGCAAAAACCTCAGTCTCCGAGGTCTGTGGCTAAAACATCCTGAATGAACTTCAGCGTCCGCTGGTACAGGAAAGCATTCTTATTCTTTGGCTTACAAATATTAAGGTGATTCACATCCACTGGAATAAGGTCTCCAATACCTAACCCTGGGAGAGAAAAAAAAAAAGAGAAAAAAAAAGATGCAGAAAAAACTACCAAAGTTTGTAAGATCACCTAGACTGAAAAGCACATGTTGCGTTAGCATTTTATCTCTCAAAAGCAATTTCTCTTGCCTTCTGTTTAACTAGCTTGGCTCAGTTATTTTTTAAACATGCTAAAAGCATCAACACATGCTGTCAATAACCTGATAGGCTGTACATTGCTGCAAAAGCCACACTGGTAAACCATTAGGTCCGGAGTTCTTCTGTCTTTATCAGGAACTCAGAGGTGTACATTTCTCCACACAGACAACTTTGAAGAATCAAAGCTTCATTTAGGAGCACCCGGCCACTGGTTAAGTCCTAACTGCCCTTTAAGCACTGACACGAACAGGGACAGGGTTTAACCCAGGGTACCCACATTCTGAAAAAGTCTAAATCAATGCTGTTTTTTACATCACTACTAATTGCCCTTATTCCTTAAGGAATATTGTGATGTGGAGACTAAAAAGAGAACTGGAGTGAAGCTGAAATATGCCACAGATCACTACACACATTTCCAAGGAGATTAAAAGCTTGCCTTGCTTGGCTGTAGAATACAAGCACTGACAGACCCTGGGGCACACTATTGCATTGACTCTTTGCTGACAGCTATCGCTACTAGTTTACATTTCACTTAGGTTGCTGTAACTGCCACATTCCAGTTTATTATCTATTCATTCAATTTCCTGTGAAATCCTTCATTTCGCTTGGAACTTTGTATTTTAAGCCACACAAAATTACTCTGGAGCAGAATCAAGGTTTGCTTCCACGTGCACAAACATGTATGTAAGAAACACTGAGTATATGGCTCATCAGCCTGATTTCTGAAAAAAAAAAAAAAAAAAAAAAGAGTGGGGTATCACTGAACTACCATGAACCCTAAAAATACTCTGGAGAGAGCTCACATGCTACACTGTATCATCTCTAGAAGAGAAATATACTACAAAATCATTAAGCACACAGTGCAATCTTTTTTTTTTTTGCCTACTAAAGGCAAAACAGCTGAGAGAAATCTTCAGGAAGCAAACTATGTTAAACCACGTTAATTAACCACCTCAAATATGGAAGATAAAGGCTTCTTAACAATGAAAAGCAAGTTAGTGACTTTTTATTCCTATAAACAGTTTGCTGATTTTCATTGTTATTTTTAAAAGGAGAAAATAGCTGGAATTTTTGGGAGCTTCTGAAACACTATTCAGCCTCCCTGTGCAAGGATAAACAACAGTTACTCATTATCATAAAGGCAAGGAATACACCAGTGTAACACTAGACCTGCTTTTTGCAATAAGCAAGCTTTACTGGCACTTGGAACAAAAACCAAACAATTGGTATTGTAAGACATAAACACAGCTTCCCTCTGATCTCAGCTGGAAGATTGTAGTTTAAATTCAGCCAGAATTTTAAACAAATAAACAAAAACCACAACAAAACATAACACGTGTATTTTTCTAGGTCTTTCTCCCTTAGAATCCTTCCTCATAATAAATGCCACATGAATATGTACAAAAGTAAAGAAAAGTTGACTTACTTGCTGATTCTAGCGGTACGACATGCAGTTTTATCATGCTGCCTATGTGTGTGGGTAAGGTTTCGGCAAAACTCAGCACTGGAAATTTCTCATCTTTGGCAAAAGACAGGAAGTCATCATTCAGCTCTTTAAGGGCAGGTGAATCTGAAAAAGAGTAACATAATTTTTGCAGTGGTATCTTGAACAGAGGATCAGAACTTTTGTCTGAAAGACTCCATTCCCAACCAGATATTCTGGAAAAAATAAAGACTCCAGTAAAAGGAGTAGCTTTTTTTTTTTTTTTTTAAATTCTTTTTCCAGAAATCATATGCAACACATTGTTTACTCTTGTATTGCACATAATCTATTTAGGATTCTGAAACTTAGCACGTTACCTTGCTAAACGAACTAAACTATTCTTCTATAAACTTGCTCTGACTCCCTTTCCCCTCCCCCACATCTGCCATCAAAAAAAAAGTTACTCGTCAATTCAACACAAACATAAACATAAGGAGGGTGTTTGTTGGGTTTAATCCATTTTTTTTCCTGATAGCATGATAAAAAAATTGATAAACATCAAGAACAGATTAGCACAGATCCCCTCTGTTAAATGGAAGCAAAGTGAGCTTACCCTTGCTGAGTTCTTTAACCTCCACAGAAGGAAAGAGAAGATATCTGGCATTTATGGAATATTCAGCCAGCTGGGACCCATGGTGAGGTACGCTATAAAATATGATTCCTCTTGTGTTGTTTACAATTTTACCCATTTCTGGATTCTTGGAAGCATCCACCAGCATCTTTTTGACTAGAAGACCTGGCAACAGAAACTGAATTAATGCAGGAATTTAAACCACCATGAAAATAATGATCATGTTATATTATCCATGAAGCAACTAAAGCATATTCTTGCCTCAGTTGATTAGTCCTTGGTTTGTCAAAACTGTAAGATTAAGTCAGAAACAACGACTGAGACATTAAAATGAAATGTCAACGAATGACGCAAATCCATTTCTACCAACTTTTACGATTCGCTTTAAGCCTGCTAATGACATTTAATGTATGCCAGATCACGGAGAAAAATTTGCCTCTGAATTGCCACTTATGTGGATTTCAACTCATTAATTTTGTGTTTTTAAATCAACACAGTACAAACAAACAGGAGAAAAATCCATTCGGAACGTGTGTGCTACTGAATATAATGCAACAGGAAACTAGAAATCTATTCTGCATTTTCAGATCTTTGTAATTTTTTTTTTTATTTTTTTTTTTTTTTACCTAAACTAAGTTTAGGTAAAAATCCAGGTTTTAAACCTAATTTCACCTAAACTATTCAGAATAATTGCCTTTCAGACTGAATTTGGTAACCAGCTTATTCTGAAACGTAACAGCAGATATGTACATTCTATCAGACAGGCAAGATACTCACCACCCATGCTGTGTGACACCCATACTAGGGGTCTGTCTCCAATCCCAGCAGCTCTGAGCTTCTCAAGAAGCTCATTGCTCCTGTACGCAATTGACTTCCTGTAAAGAATAAAGAAACGTGAGCACAATGAAGCATAAGTTGAATAGCAACATTAAGCAGAATAAATTTTCAGTGCTGCAGGTTTATGAATGTGAATTCAGTAGATAAAACGTTAATCACTTAATTATTGTTAATACATTGAAAACTAAAATTGTCAAAAACTTCTGCAATGTCAGCTTCATAGGGATGATAGGAATTTAAATACATTCAGCGTCTTGGTCTTGCCAGAAAGTGTTATTTTAATTTCATTCACTTCCTTTAGCTTTAGTTCTGCAAATCTCTTTTAAATATTTTAAAGGCAAGTATTTACACAGTTTTACAGAATGTTTTAATTTTACAAAAGCATCATCAATGCATAATAAACTTTATCCTCTGAACCAAGAATATGCCTAATATCTGACAAAAAATGTACTTTGCTAAACAATGCTCAAGTTGTGGAGCAAAATTATTCAGGAAATTAATAACTAATCGCATGATCAACCATTACATTTTTAAAAAAAAAAATCAAAGATGATGTCTGTAATACTTTTCCAAATAATTATCTCTAAATTCTTTGTACTAGAACAGGATAAAACCATAATGATGTCCACTTTGTAACTGATGAAAAGGATAAGTAAGCTACGTGTTAAAGGTTGAAAATGAATCTTCTGTGATAGAACCACAACAAAACTGATCCCAATCCCCAACCTAAGCTTGAAAGGGTGAAATCATCACTCCTTCTGTGCATGATTACTGTTACACTATGCAAGAAAGGCACTTTGATAATGGAAACATCAGGATATGGGGGCAACCACTGTGCAAAGCCTAATTCACTTCATCTCTATTGGTTCTCAGCATTCTCACTAGAAGTAGCTCTAAGATAACACATACGACAAGGACACTCAGTTGTGTTTTTTCAGCTAAGTAATAGGCTTTAGGATAGCTGAGGGACTTAAAAACCTCAGTAAAAACAACGTGTTTGTTACTGTGACTCTTCTGCCTGATTTCAAACAGAGTTATTAACAGCCACATCTTCCTTATTTTTTCCTGCTTGTGTGTTTACTTCCATTCAATAATTGCATCATTTTGTTGTGTATCATTAGGGAGGAGGGTATTAGCAAGTGCCAAGCTCTCAAGCTCTTACACACATGGTGCTTTCTTTCTCCCTTTCACAAAACGTAATTAATTTTCAGATTCTTAATTTGTCAGCAATCACACATGTGCTTTTATGGAAGTCCATGAGTTGAATCTAGTTACGCACTGATGTATCTGCATAACAGATTGAAGGATTCAGATTAGGATTTGATTCAAAGATCACTGAAGTCAATTACTGAGTCTCAAATCCATTCAAACCAAATCATCTTTACAGGCTCAAAGTATTTTTATTTTTTTGATGTAACATGTTCAGAGGTAGTGTCTTCCTCTAATCTATCTGGTTCCTGGTCAGTAAAACACAATTCCTCTGTCAAGGGCAGTGGTTTTATTATACTATCAGACCAAACCTCAGCGTGAGTTTGAGATTTAATCAATTATTTCTTAATTTGTGTCTAAAACTTAATTTCTTAAAAAAATCCTAGTTTAATAATGTCTAAAACACTCTTAATTTAAAATAATCTTAAAACAATTGCTGCATTTCATCTGTTGAAGACTTATTGGAATCTCTTTCCAGGAAATAACATTTCTTGAATAAAATAATATGCTTTGTTTTACCATGAGTAAAAGTCACAGTACAGCAAACTGAAAGACAGTTGGGTCATTTTTAAGCTTAAGAAATACTCGCCTTAACATGCAAAACTGATGTTCTATTTACATCTAATAGAATGGGTTAGTGTCTGCTCTAAACATGAAGCAGAACAGGCTGTCAGAAATTAGGAAGTTGCAGCAGTTTAAATCATGTGGTTAAAAAGCTCACATAAACATGACTGTACCCTAGTTTTTTCTAAGCTTAATTTTCAAATGCAGCAGGAAAAGTTAATTTTACTGTTTCACCCTAGGTGAAACAAAGGATTAGCTTTATGGGTCTCCCTCTGGATTCCCCTCCAACCTGCAGACATTTCATTTGTTACCTGTGAGGCTCAACAGGACATTTTGCTTTCCAGTCACTCAAACGCGTGTCATATTCCACAGAAATGATTCTAAGGGTGGGACAGTCTGAAGCCAGCCATGTCTAAATTAAAGAAAAACCACCACCAAAAGGAGCTTATAATTGAAGTACTTAAACTCTTGCAAGCACTTTATAAGCAACAGAGCAAAGTTGTTGTTATGAGGACAGCATCAAGCAAGACTTCTGCTCTTCATTAAAACCCAAATACATCTTACACCTACACTATTACTCTTTTATTGCATTCTGGCAAACTCTAGCCAGCTCCTTAGCCAAAAGTCGGCAGAGGATGGAGATGGATTAACTTGTGCATTCCTGGCTCCATCTCCTGGGTGACACAAAAATTACAAAGACTACTAAAGAATGATCAGTTCAAGTCTTAAAGAGGTACTTTGGTGGTTATGCCAACGTGAGTTGCTTGAAGCAGTAATGACTTACCAATCTTATTAATTACTTACCTTATTAAGTACTTACCAATCATATTTATGCAGCAATCTGCACACATTGAAATACTCACACACTGACATAAGAAAACATAGTTAACTTGTTTAAAGATGTAATTTTATGTATCTTTCCAAGCAGTAACATTCCATCAAAAAGAATGAGAGCATGAGGTAGGTGGACATTGCCTCCTGTTTCACCAGCAGAATGATGTTGACACCCCTAACTTTAGCAGGGATTTTCCTTTGCAAGAACAACCTGCTCAAGATTTCAGCTTGCTAACAAAAACATATGAGGAACTCAAAAAGTGCTACTTGCATAACAGATTAAAAATCATTTGATTCAAAATAGACAACTGCCAGACAGCATAATTCTAGATTGTCTGGATCATTTCTCCTTAAAGAGAAAACATCAATTGTATGTGAAAATGTGTGTTTGCTTTTTTTTTCTCTTTTACCTTTGGCCAGCACTGGCTGTATTCCTCTTCCACTTCTGAAGCCTTTTTATCCAAAGGCTGGTCAACATCTTGCTGTCGCCAGGTTTTAAATGCTGCTCCCAAAAGACCGTGAACAAAAAGGATATCTGCTCTGATGGGCTGACTGATACAGAAAGGAACTTTTAAAGAGATGCGTGGTACATATTCTTTCAGCAAATTAAATTTACACAAAACATTTAACCTAAGGGGTACCAAAATGCTATTTCTAACACCATACATGATTACCTGTCTTATGAAATATGACATGTTGTCCATGATATTTCAAAGAGGATACTCAGATCAAGACAAACAACAGGGATCCACCCAGAAGAGCTATACAGAAAGAGGTATGGAAAGCACCAACCTCTTATTTCATATATTTCCATAACGAAAAATGCCATTCTCTGCACCTACTATTGATGCAGCTTAGTAGTTCCTGCTTTGTCATCAAATTAAGACTTTCCCTAACTGACTCCCCTGTATTCAGTGAGTAGCACCAATGACCCAGGGAATAATAGTTACTAAGTGACATACCACGTTGGAGACTGCTTCAGTCCCAGATCAACAATCACTACTAAAAGAAGCTGATGAACAATCACTATTAAAAGAAGGTGAGGCTTCTTTTACTGCAGCCTAGGCCAACGTGCAGCTGCCAGGAGAATAACTGCAGGGCACTGTGTCTCAGAAGACAGCCAGTGCAAAGGTTAAACATATGCAAAGCAATAATTCATCTCATGATTCGTGTCTGGATTTTCCAAGCAACACAATAATACTCCTCTCACAGCTATGAGCTGCTCTAAAGCACTTCCATTGTTCTCTTATTTGAGGATCTAAATCAAAGTCACCTCAACCCACTGAAAAGCCAGAGGAGCAAGTGACAGGAGTACAGCTGCATTCTCACTCAACTCTTCTGAAGTTTTAACTGAATGTTATAGCAAGTAACTAAAAGTCCAGCACGCACAATTTCTTCCGCTTTACCTGCTACGATATTGTGGATGTAAGATGTAAACACCATCTGGATACTTCTCTTGTACTGTGTCTCTGTCTAGATTAGCCAAAGCTCTGGATGCATGAGAAGACTGAATGACATGTGGGGATTTCATTACTTCAGCAAGCACAGAAACCCAACCTACATTGAAAAAATAAAGCAGTGGGTTAACTAATTAGAAACATCAGCCAGACAAGAGAACTCAAATATCATCCTTCAAAAGCAGTAATTGTGAAAATAGACATTAGAACATAAGAGTGGTAATATCACATCAAATTATTTCAACCCACTCCTCTTTACTGCAGGAAAGCCAGCGCTAGGTAAGTGGAAATGCTACTATTAAAAATCCAGAGTGGTGAGGAGGCAACGTATTTTACTACTGTTCAGCTTATGATCAGAAGCAGAACCTCTCCTCCAAAGGAAAATAAAGTGCATCAGCAGGTCAGCACAGTAGTCACAGAGAGAGAACAGATCTCAACTCTCTTTTTGCAGGTAAGATGCAAGAAAGACAGCAAACAGAAATGTCCCCAAGAGAAAATGAAACTTGAATCACAGGAAAAAGAAAACAACCCACCGGAATCATGGCAGGTAGAAAAACTGATGCTTGCTGTGAACAGCCATTTCTAATTTTAAATACCAGAGTGTGCAAAATTTGTTTAGGGAATTAAAGGGTTTTATTATTTACTATTCTAACAATAATATACTATTTATATTTGTCAAACATAAGAGAATAAGTGACAGAAACTTTTGAATACATTCCTCAAAGTTTTAAGTCATAGCTAACTCCAGAAAAAACAGACACTTTATAGTATCTCACCTAACAAAACTTACAGTTTCTTAGATATGGATGAGGATGTTCATAGACCACTGAGAAATGCAAAGGAATATCTTTTACACAACCACACACATTTCTCTTAAATGTGTTAAGAGAAAACTGAGTCAGATTGATTGTATGGATCTGTGATGAATGAGGAAAAAACATTAAAACCTAGGTAGACAACAACCAACAAAATATTCAGAGCACACATCCACACAAAACGGGAAAAGGGTGAAAATTTGACATAAAATTTTTTCATGAAGAAAAATTTCCTAAATTAAAAATAAGCTTGCTCCTAGAGTGGACTGAAGAATATTTTAAGTGCTGCCAAAGATCTTGCAGAAAACATCCTCAGCAGGGGATAACTGGGTAGGGGTTAGGCTGCAAACTAAAACAGCTGTGAGAAGATGATGCACAAGCAGCAGGACATGAAGGAGCCCACAGGCACCAGAAGTTACACAGGCTCATCTCTGTCTCCTACCACTGTAACGGTTCTGGTTTCTCACACTCCAACTACCTCACGGAGAGACAGCAACGCTGCTCCTGGCAGTCCCCAGGTTCCCCTGCTCTTTCTCTGCCTCTGCTTTCCTCTCCACCACGGTGCAGTCTCAGCACGAGGACTGAGCAGACTGGGAAAATCACCTCTCGTGATCTGCTGACAACTCCTCATTTGATGCAGCCCACGACCCTGTTGGCTTTTTGGGCTGCAAGCGCCCACTGCTGCTTCACATCAAGCTTTTCATCCACCAGTACTCCCAAGTCCTTCTCCACGGGGCAGAGGTTCTTCCTTCCCATGCATCACCCAGCAACAAATGGCAAGTCTTACCGGTTCATCAGCAGCAGCATCCAGCTGCTCATCTCTGGAGTTCAGTTCAGTCTAAAATTCTGTTTATACTAACAGCTTTGTCCCACAGACCTCCTTACTCTTCTGTTATGATTCCTTCCTCTATAAATATGGTTTCATCAGTCACCATAGTAACATAAGAATGGTCCTACAGCTCACAACAAAGGCCTTTGCAGTCCCAGCTGTCCTCTAAGACAGCAGTAATGGCAGTTGTGGAAAGATAAAAGAACAATAAAACGACAAGTAGATAGTGCTGATTTTCCACTGAAACTTCTCAGCTTTCTGCAGTCAGCTCGGGGTTTTCTGAGATATAGACAGCATCTCTGCATTTTTCTTTCCATTAATTTTTCTAATCAATTGTTCAAAGCTCTGCAAGTCTTCAGCAACCACAATATTTTGTATCAAGTTTGAGTTTGGTTATATGTTATATGGAAAAAAAAAATACTATTTTAAATTATCAGAAGTTAAAACAAACAATGTAAGAGAATCTTTGGTCCTGCATTACAAAAAACAGCAGATGATCGTTCCCCCTTTGCCTTCTCTACCCCAATGAGCACTTTACAAATCTTCACCATATTCTGATTCAGGTTTTTTTTCCAGGCAAAGTGTCTCAGTCATTTGTTCTTTACACCACAGACATAGCAAATTTTCAGTCATCCTCATCATCTTTCCTTGTACCTCTGCTACTTCTCCTTTTTGCAAAAACGCACAGTGTGGTTAAGAGGTAGATCCCAGCCTGAATGCATAGAAAAAGCAGAATATTTATGTTTCCCATTTTTCTTTTTTATTCTTTCCTATCAAAACATTGGGAATTATTTGTTTGGTACAGAATGAGAAGGAAGAATTTCACTCTAATCTCTAGGGGCTATTAATAAAAGGGGCCTCAGAGCAAAGCTTACCAGAAGTTACTTGCCTAACAAAAGCAAGGGAGAGTGGGAAGCCATGTTTTACTTTATTCCAAAATGTGAGGACTACAAGCTGGTCCTTCATGAGACTAAAACACTGTCATTTAAAATGTAATATCTATAAGGTAGATGATCTGTGAGAGTAGGAAATTCAAAAGACTTTTGCCAGTAACCTGAACCAAACATCAAAAATGTCCAAGTTTTCACCATTCATTAAAGACCTCTGCAGCACTGACATTTATTGGCTAGACAGCATACAGAAGTTTTTAAATCGACAGTCTAAACTATCTGGATGTTTTGTGTAAAAACAAACAAACAAGAGAGACACACACACAAAACATATATAGAAGACACACCATTAACACAGTCCTTTGCATTTCACAATAGTGCTGAATCCACTGAAAAATTTAGAATAGAGACGTAGCACTCAGGCTGCTTGCACTTGCTTTCTTTCCTTTTACCTGCACGTACTATGGATGAATGAAGGCGTTCATCCAAAGCCATATTTCCAATAATACGAATTATGTTCCTCTGTATTTTTGCAGAATCTTTACGTAGTTGGTATATCCTCTGTAGCAGCTGAAGGCCTCCTTGAGCTTCAATTTTGTCACAGTGAGAAGAAACCTGGCATCATATAACAAATACAACAATAAGTAGATGCTCTGCAAAAGGTTTCTCTGTGATGCTTTTAATACAGGAAATAGGGAGCTTTTAGGAGCTGATGCCATACACAGTCCTTACTACATAAAAATTCTTATTAATCTAGCATTTATAATGTCGTAGTCAAAAAGGGAGTAAATATTTTAATATGTTAAATTACAAGCATGCTTTCTACAGATTGACAACTTGAAAGATGCTGAGCATCATCGCTCTACTCTCCTCCGGATCTGTGGGAGACGAGATCGCCATCCACTTGGCAGCTGAAGTAAAGTTCAAGAGTCTGAGCAGAACAATCATCTGCACTTGTTAAAGCACTAAGTCAGCAGAACTTACGGACGTATGCAGACATATTACAGGGGAACTTTTCCAGGCTAATTAGAAATAAAAACAGAACTTACAGATAACTTACCCACATGATTCATATCAGTCTCAGTTGCCTGAAAGCTCTTACAAATAGATGAGGGGTAGGAGACAAGAAAGTAACTCCTTCCCAGTACATGGGAGCCTTAGAAAGGAGTGTTTATAAATGTAGATTTTCAGTTGTAGAAATATTACCTTAGAATGTTGCACTAAAGCTTGCAAGCAGAAGAGTTCTACTGTCTCCGAAGGAATTTTACTCAGTGTCTCACAATATGGAAGTCCATTTCCCCCAAAACACCATAAGCCTCCCTGAAATGAGAATCAGTAAAAATGATAACACATTCCAAATGGTTACATAAAATAAGCATTTCTAAAGTAAAATGTTAAGTGTGTAATGATCTATAGAAATTGCTACAGAGTGCTCAGCATATACGCATTTTTAAATGTACAAATTATACAGCAGCATGCCATAAAAATGTCTATTTTTAACTGAAAATATTAAATAGATTTTCAATCAGAAGCCTCTATAGTCTATTAACTTCAAAACATACAATAAAGGGAGAAAAATGTAGGATTTTATTCACGTTAATGAATGTCATCTTTTGTTTGCTTAATGGTAAGGAAGAGAGATTCAGACTTCAGCTAGACTTCCATAGTTTCAAGAATGAGAAGAGGAGGAAAATAAGGTCTTCAACACTTAGCATAGTCTCAGAAGCCCAGTCTGTCTCAATCACGCAGTAGGAAGATTAGCATAACTTTGAGAAAGAACAATTTTAAGAAAAGGTTGGATGTGGCACTCAGGGACATGGTTTAGTGGATAATGTTAGTGGTAGGGGGACAGTTGGACCAGATGATCCTGGAGGTCTTTTCCAACTTTAATGATTCTACGATTTTTTAGGACAATTTAAGGATTTTTTAGAATTATGCAAAACGTTTCCAAGTGTGGCCTTACCAGAGATCTTTTTGTAGCAAGAGCCCTTGCTGTGTAAACAATAATAGAATCTCAGTGTAAAAATATTACATATTGTTTGTGCCATAGGAAATAAAGAGTTCTTGCACTCTGAAATCTCTAAATAAACCCTGTTAGACATCGTTATTACAATATGACAGTTGAATCTTCTTAACAAAAGAACAAACAACGGTAAGATGAAATGTGAAACATCACTTTATGAACACTGCAAAGGGAAGGAAGTATTCTGGATAAAATGCTGAAATACCTGCTTTATGGGAAGGCTTGTAGATAAAGATATCATCTCTTACTAGACCAACTAGTGTAGCTGGGAAAAATAAACAACCTTTCAAACACACTGACTGTACATAGAAGAGATTTTACTAAGTAGTAACGTCACAATGTCTCTGTATTTCTCTTCCTCTTACAATGCTCAAAAATAAGGAAATAGGTTTGTATCTTTGAGCTCTGCAGGAACAAAGGAACCAAATAGTTCTGTTCTGCAGATGGAAACTCACCCTTTGTGCAGCAAGAGTCTGACTGCTTTCACGTAAAGCAAGAGATGTGAAGTACTGGACACATGGATCAAGATCGGTCTGAGGTAAAGACACTAATAACAAGCGAAGCTGATCTTCTATGAGATAATCCTGTGAGAAGTAAACATAAAATAACTGTTAATTCTGTCCAAAGCATGAAACAAAACATGATACAGAAGAACAAAAAGATCTTAAATAATTCAAGCAGCTAAATTAATATGGCCTGGACTTCAGTGCTCTGCAACTTGGGTTTAATAGTTATACTCCTGTAAAAACTTTGAAGAATGGTAATTCCAAAACCAGCCAATTGATTGATAAAAAGTAAGATTTAAGCTTCATACTTTGGTGGCCTTTTTCTAGGAAGTGTGGAAGGGAAAAAGAAAGAATGGGATGCTCTTGGCACAATAAGCTTAAAAGTTCACCCATATCTACACAGTAATTTTGATGCTGCTGTATTAAAATGGCTGTGTAAATTACTAGTCAAAACTACAAGCACTACTACTATTTTAACCTTCAAAATATTCATACAGGTACTTATTTAGTAATCCATTGTAGGTGACAGGAGAACAGATTCAACAAAGTAATTTTATTTGCACAGAGACATAGAACTTCTAGTTACTCTAATTCCTGCTACAGAGATGGGAGATGTGTCTGATGTGCAGAGCAACACTTGCTGACAGAATGATTTCCTTCAACTACCTAAGTAACAGATTGGTATCTGTAACTCCAATCACCCAGCAATCATACTGCTGTAAAAATAAAGCATATACACAACCATATACTAGTATAACCTAGTACCTCAGGACTGACAGGTACAGATCCACCATCATGTAATGTTACAGAAATAATAAAGGAAAAAAAAGTCACTACCAATCAAAGCTGATTTTCAGAGTTTTATTGTCTAAAATGTACAGGTATTCTATGACAGTGATGGTTCTATGATTCTCTTCTATGACAGTATCTTAGGCTTCTTATCTTAGACTTCGTGTGCCAATTCTGTGTATTTAAGAAGCTGACCTGAAGCCAGGATTGCTCAAACTATCATATATACATACTTAGTGATTAATATAAAACCAAAGCAAGGTCAAATCTATGCAACAGATTGGTAGCCAAAAGCTGGGGACAAAAAGAGGTGGGCCTATAGCATGCCTAGATATAAAGAAAACAAGTCAGGTAGACATCACTGTACATAAAGAGGATGGGGAAGAACTGTATCTCCAACTCAGAGTCTCTGAAAGCATTCAGGAATTTAAGACAGGTAACTTAAAGCTGTTCTAGACATTAGAAATTTGCTTAACTGATTAATCTGCATCACCGTATCACAGTACAAAGCATTTCTGCAGCTAAAAATCACACTAACTGAACTTTCTGTTGGAATACTATTCAATTAGATCTAACAAGGACTGTGATAAATCAGTTAAAGCTTAGTTCATAGTAATAACAGCAAAGTTAATCTCCAAGCACTTTCTATGATTTCTAAATGCAAAAATAAGTAGCTTGAAATATCAAAAGGAGACATGAATTTGTCCAAGACAAGAATTTTCACCAGAATTTTTGGTGAAAAGCAGGTGTTACTATATTGGTAACTCAACATGTTGGATGAATTTTTCCAGGCAGCAAATTTGCCTTGCACCTGCACTTGGCAGTCATACGGTACACTCAAAACGGTTTCCATACCTACATAGCCAAGGTTACAGCTGTGTGCCAGAGCACTATTCAGAGCACCACACTAGCACAGAGAGGATGCAAGGTCCTCCAGGAGTGCTCTCTAGATGTAGGATTCTGTCAGAATCAACAAGGCAACCTAAGATGACTTAATATAACACTGCTTTGCATTGCCTGTCAGGTACAGACAGGCAGAGCATGCATCAGACTTGTGACTGGAACCAGCTTCATTGCTGCTGAACGTGTAATTTTCTTTGACGGTATGTCTGAATAATTGATCAAACCCCCATTCCTAGCTTGTTGCATCATACCATTCACTGATACAGATATACTCCAGAGGTGTACCACTATATTATAGTTTTGTGTTTTGGTCTTCATTTCAGTACCAATTTTCTCCTCAAGAACTCCACTCAGTATGGTCACAAACAAGTAAGCAAAAATCAGTTAATACCTACATTTCATTTACTTACATTCTTCGTTTTTGGCAGTGATGGTGGAGGCAGGAAAAAGCGAAGATCAACATCTTTGGATCGAGCCAAACCTATGGCAGTCCTCTGATCACAGGCTTGAGCAACCGTACCATACTGATAATCTGTAGTAAAAGAACTTCAGTGTTAGGGTTAAAACTGACTGTAAAGATGTCATTTGGTTTTAAATGTGGTTTCTGATCCACTTTGTAACTGTACTTGAAAACAGAATAACATCTCTACAAACTACTTAAATAAGCTCTGATTTTGGAGTCACGAATTCCAAAAGGTGAAACAGCAGTTTCTGTTGGGTTCACCCAACAGAAAGACCCAAGAACTAACAAACGGGAACTGCTCTCCGCCACCAAGGCAACATCATTCTAACTGGTGACTGCATCTCACTGGTGGGGAAGCAGAGAGAGGCCTGCGCTGCCGATACATACTCTGTATGAGGGTATTAGGAAAAAAAATTGCTTCACATGTAAATAAAAACACATTCTAGACCAAGTTACAGAACGTATTACCCTCCTCGCAGCTACCGGCCTTTTTTGGTGTTGGCAGCCGATTTGCAGGAGCTAACTGAGACTCGTCGAGTTTCTGAGCTGAATTAAACTACATCAGCATACATTACCATGCCAGTGAGTGTTCTTCGCCAGATCTTGTACAGCCTGCAGTCGGACCTCTTTGTTTTCTGACTGAGTCCTTTTCAAGAGGAGCCATAAGGCACACTCATGATCTTCTCCATCAAATGTACTGAAGTGTTCTTTACCAGAAAAGGAATTAAAACAAAATTATTATTATTAAATAGCATTTTAACAGCCACGTTTCTATTCATTGAATAAAAACATCCGTTCCTTCTAATATTTCAATATTAGCTGTTAACAATAATTTGTAATATTTTAACATTAAACTGGTACAATAAATGATGACAGAATTACAATAGTAAAATGCTGATCTTTAAATTATAATAGGATGTTTTTAATTCGGTTTAATGTCATCAACCTGGTATTCTGTGTATCTGCTACATACACGTACTGGCTGGCACTCACCAACCAGATTTACCAGCTTCCAGTAAGAGCTGAAAACAGTGAGCAGCTCTGAGGCTCTGACCTTGAACAATTAATTTCATAGCACTATACTGGAGGTACTTATTGTTATAACCATTTAACAGATAGTTACATGAGAATAGATAGTATGCCTCAGGAGCAATTTCTTAATTAGAATTGAATTTCTTATTTTAAATTCCTCTTAAAAAACAGTGACACATGCCTTTATAAAAAGACCATGCTGCTTTTAGTTAATGTTGGCAATTCTGATGAAAGAGTAACATGCTTTTTGAAAAGGAAATTTTAGCAATTATTTCAACTCCAAAACACCTTTCATAGAATCACAGAATGGTTAGTGTTGGAAGGGACCTTAAAGATCATCTAATTCCAACCCTCCTCCCACCAGACCAGGTTGCTCAAAGTCCCATCCAGCCTGGCCTTGAACACCTCCAGGGATGGGCATCCAAAGCTTCTCTGGGCAGCGTGTGCCAGGGCCTCACCACCCTTACAATATAGAATTTCTTCCTAACACCTAATCTTAATTTACTGTCTTTCAGTTAAAAACTGTTACCCTTTGTTCTATCACTACACTCCCTGAAAAAAAATCCTTTGGTATATGACATTTGGGTATCAAATATTAACTTGGCATCGTAAGCTTCAAATCTCTTCTGAAACAGAAAAGCAATCTCAAATTTCTTCTACAAATCTCTTCGTAATCATCACTTTTACTTACTTAAAGAAAAAGAATGGTTTCAGTACATATAAAATCAATATTATGTATTAATACAGGAAGTTATATTAAAAGCTATTAAATAATATTTCCACTGTTTCAAACACAATATAAAATGCTAAGTTTTTAAGAAAAAATATTTTACCTTCTAAAAGGCTTAGGTTTTACCATTCAAAATCATAATTCATGGATAAAGCTGTGCCTTTAATACCTACCATTAAAAGGTCTCCAGAAGAGTTTAGCTTCTGCTTCTAGAATTTTCCTCACTGCTTTATGGATTTCTTTTCTGGCATGGTATGTGATCCCTACAAGAGTATTTTCAGGTATTTTTATTTTATATATATATATATATATGCATACATACATGTAGCTATAATGTAGCTATAAAGTACATTATATATAAGTGCATATAGGACTATATTAAAAAAAACAGCTGGCAGCTTAAAAAACATTAGGTGACATTGTGAAGGATATTATTTTTGTAACAGATCTCAAGAAATGTATCTTCCTTGATATAAAGGTGAATTCCAGAAATAATCTATTCTCTTAAAATTTTATTTTTAGATTCCGAACAATTACGTATCTTACCTTGATATTCACTTGGATTTAGAGAAGATGTTCGTATATATACATGGGATTTTAGTTTTTCTTGATGTATAGCTTGAGTATCGATTTGGAGTAATTTCTTTAAGGACAGAACTTCATATGTAATGAATACAAAACCTCTTTAAATAAAAGAGAACTGTACATGAATATTATTTAAAAAAGAAAAACCACCGCAAAAATGTTATCATTTTATTATAAATCATTCTTTCTTCAAAAAGACCAGATTTTACCAAATACATGAGTCTACAAATTATTTCAACTCAGCACAGCATAGAAAAAAATGAAATAAAATAATAATTACCAGAGAAATGTTTCAAAACTATATTCTATCATTACATAATAGTCACATTTTTGAAAGTAACATGAATTAAAATTTTAACTGTATGCATAAGTTACATATAAACTTGTTAGTTACAACTTACCCTAGTACAAGAGATCCAGTTACCTTTGCAACTTTTCCTTGAAAAATGAAAAAAATCACATCAAAGTCATGTGTATCATCTCAATACAAATTGTTAGCATTTGACCACCAAACAGTAAGAATTTCAGTAGTTAAGAGTAAGATTGTTAATGTTTTTCTATTTCTCTATGGCTTTCGGGAAATCTCTACCTGAGTTTAAAAATAATGAAAATATGATTCAGTTAGAATTTCCTGCTCTCCTAAACTCGGCAATAAAATGCATCTCATCAATGCTATGTACTTTGAATGCTATTACCTATTCATTGTCTAGGTACAGGAATTAACAGTCAAAATTCTGTCTATATCACTAGCATTCACTTGAGACTCTATGTTATTTTAAGTTCACTTTTCCTTACATTACTTGGGTGTTTCTTCACTATATGTGAAAAGCCCTGCAGAATCACCCTAAGAAAGTATGTATTTCAAATAATTCCACTGGGAAAAAAGAATTATAAAGGAAAGAGTTGAATAAATGCACGCCCCTTGCAGCAATTTCCCTTTAAATCCACAGATTCCTGTCAGATTTGAAGTATTTGTCCTGGACAGAGTTCAGCTGTTTATCTAGATGTAAGGATCTCAATCCAGAACAACTCTATTAATAACAGTAGCAGCAAACCCAACAGAACATATCTCACCTATCATGAAACACTGATTTTCTTCAGCAAGAACTGGGAGGTTTGCCCCATACCCACTCTCAGCAGGTTCTGCCTTTGCAACGCTTTAAGAATTTTGGCATGTAGACAAGAGGCAGCTACATGCTGAAGAAATAGCTGGCAGAGAGGGTTGAAGAGAGAGAAAATAAATAAATAAATGCAGTGCTTCCTGTCAAGCAGAAGTGGAAATGTCCCATATTTCAGTGCTGGAAAATAAACTTTAGAGTTGTAAGAATTCTAGTTCTATACAAAAGGCACCAAAGAAAGCAGAACTTAGCAGGGAAGACTGTAGAACTAAAATCAGTAAATAAGGAGAAAGAAACAAAAGACATTGAAATGTTGATTCAAGGGTTGCCCTGTGACTAACAGTTTATAGATACAATGGTTTCATTGCACTGTAGGTTAAGAAAAAAAGAAAGAAAGAAAAAAAGAAAACATGAAAAATTAAGTTTAAGACTGTAATTTGGGGAAACTCTCATCATCCATGTAACCTACTGGTATCATTATTGCTAATATTGCTATGCGAGGTTAGAAGCAGACATCCAGGTCAGGCAAATAAAAGCTTCTGATCATAAATTATGCAGAGCTTTAGATCTTTTTGTAGCATTTAATTATGCATAGCGGTATGCCAATACAGATTTCTTCCCTTTTTATTAGCACCAGTGAACGATACTTACAAAACTGTACTTACTTATGTCATTCCAGGGTAAGGTTTTTTGGGTGGGTGGACCAGAGGTTATCTGTCTACAGCAAAATATACAGTAAGCAGCCACTGACATTCTGTTAAAAATAATAATAATTTTTAAAAAGTAATTATTGATTTGAGAATTACAACAGAAAACCTGTCGTAGTTTCCCCCCCCAGTCTTTTTACAGCAAAGGTCACAATAATAAAGGTTGTAATAAACAGCAAAGGTCATAAACCAAATTTATGTCATTTTGCTCGACATAAAACACTCTAATTAAACTTGTCTAAAAACTCCTGAATTTAACAGGCTGCACTTCAATCACAGAAGTCTACAGCAGTGTTTCATGCAATTACGTGTTACTGTTGATATTAGTAAGTATGCTTCCCCAATTAACTTCTCTTTTCCTACTTCTTAGTAACTCTCCCTTAAATACCAGATATGGTTATACCTCCATGAAGACAGCACTCGGTATAACACACATTTTAACACAGCTCAGTAACTGACTGGTTTTAAAGGCCTGATTTAATCGATTCTGTCTTAACACATCTATTACTTTGAGTCAAAATGCAGTCAAAATCTATTATTTTGACTTCCTAGGCTCCAAGAACATAGTTTTGTCATTAAAGGCAAATCAGACTAACATTTATGCGTTTATTTTGCTGACAGAACACACTTCAAGAACACAAAAACCATACAGTTAATGAAGGCTTCATTTTAACCTCCGTGCAGGGAGCTCCTGTGGAAGCATCGCTGTGAAGCATTAAGAAACAGGGCAATTCAATTTAGGCCTTTACGTTTTATCTATAGAAGAAAAACTTACCTAAAGTTACAAAAACATACAGGTTTGCTTTGGCTACCGACAACAATAACCAAATGGTGCGTGTTGCTTCTGCTGGAGTCTTTGCCCAAATCCCTAACAGCCTGAATGAATTTTCAGTGCAAGAATTGCTCGGAAATCCACCGGGAACGTTAAACATTTACAACAAATCGCAAAACACACGAATCTGTTGCTGCGAAATTGACATTTTATCAGGTGAAATCTGAGCGTTCGCATCGACGCGCTTACGCTGACGGCGAAATACTACGCGAATCCGCCCAAACAGGCTTAAACCACGCCGCTACCGATATTTAGCACACTTAGCCAACGATTATGTTGAAAATACGGGTGTTCATATATCAAATACAGCCTGTATTGCCCCCCACCCCCTGCTACCTTCCGCCGGCCCCGCCGCTCCCCCGGCGCAGCGCCGTGACGCCAGGAGCCGCCCGCCCGCCCCTCACAGCCGCGGGGCGAGGCGCGGCGCCTGCGCAGTGCGCGCGCGGCCGGAGCGGCGGGGACGTGCGCGCCTGAGGGTGCGTGGGGGGCGGGGGCGGGGGCGGGGGCGCGCGGGGGCTGTGGGCGCTGCAACCCTCAGAGCCGCCTCGCTCAGGGCGGGCGGGTGGCGGGGTGCCGGGTGGGACCGCGGCTCCTTTCTCCGTCTCCATCTCCTTCTTCTTGTCCCTCCAGGCCGGCCCTGCCTGTGTGAGCCCAGCCCGTGCCTCCCGGGAGCCGTGCGAGAGCCTGCGAGGATGGTGAACGTGCTGAAGGGCGTGCTGATCGAGTGGTGAGGGCGCCGCGCCCTGCCGAGGGGTTTTCCTCCCAGGGTTTTGTTATTTTCCACATAAACGCTGCCTTTCCGCTGTTGTTTCTCCACCGTCACGCGTTCCTTACACGTAGTGTGTGGTGGTTTGGCGCCTGGGCCGTGTGTCGTCCCTTTAGTGATTCTGGAGGGGAAATTATATCATTTTCCACCCTTATTTTCGTTAATTCCAGCCCAAATTCCATGCAGGGCTGGTGTGTGGCTCCGTAGGCCATGCTCTAGGAGTAGCACTCGTGTAATGTGTACCAGTCAGCTGCTGACACGCACAGGGCATCTGTTTGCACGCAGTCTAGGCTAAGGATCTGGTAATTGCTTGCCTCCACGTTAAAGGAGGGTTGTGGAGGCATAACCTATCATTACACGGCATAATATATCTGCTGTATGCTTAAATTGTAAACATATTTACAGGATATAACTGCAAAAGGGCAGAAGCAACTGCGTGCTCGCTGTATTAACTTCCAGGCTGACTGGACATGGGCCAGCTCACGTCTGGATATCTCATGGCTGTGTGTGAGCAGCTTCAGGCCTGAATTCTACCATAACAAAAAGCTTATCTGCTCAAATTTGTCCCCACTGTGGGATGTTGACAAACCCAAACACAAGAAAGTGTCTATATGACTATGTAAGTGCTTCGGTGATTATGTAAAGGTGCCCAAAGCAGAATTACTGACCAACAAAGCAAGACGTTCTAATACCCCACACAGTTAGTACAGTGTTGTGTTTTGCACCTTATTTGTTTTTCATATACTGAAAGATCAGTCTTCTTGTACAGCCTCATGACCACTTTCCTGTTAGTATTAGAATGGAACTTAATCATCCTCCCTGGAAGGGAAAGGAATCTTCTATCTGATAACAACCCTACGCTGTTTGTTATTACAGTTTCAACAGGCCCTTGGGAAACCAATCTTTGTGTTGGATGTTTCTTGTTTTCTCCCTGGCATTGCATAAGGGTAGCCAGTGACTGGGCACAAAGTTCCATCCTAGAAGAAAATGCAAGATTCTTGCAAAACTGTCCTCTTGTTTACGCTTCAGATATAAATTTTTTACAACCCAAATTTTTGAGGGTATTCAAGAAAACAAGTAGGCAGAGAGTGGGGAAAAAAAGATGCTTCTGAATGTTTAAATCACACAAACAAAACAGTGAAATGCTGATACTGGGTAGGTCTTTCTCTATATTATTCCAGTATATAGCTAAGCTGTGCTTGGGATAAAATATCAAGGGTTATAACCTTCAAATACTGAACAAGATCAGTGTTTGTCCTGTAGTATATTTCTACTGGCACTGATTACAGCTCTGAATGTTGATTATGTAAAAATCAGTCTGCGTATTGCCTAACATCAGACTGGTCATACCAATTAGGACAAGTGCCATCTAGTACCAGTAGCATGTTGGTAAGATACAGCTGAATGAAACAAGCAAAAAGAAACCTCCCTGCACCCGTCAAAAAGGGGGTGTGGGAGAAGGCTGGTGTCCTGGTTTCAGTTAGCACAGAATTAATTTTCTTCCTAGTAGCTGGTGGAATGCTGTGTTTTGGCTTAGAATGAGAAGAGTGCTGATAACACCCCGATGCTTTAATTGTTGCAAAGCAGTGCTTATACTAAGCCAAGGACATCTCAGCCTTTGCTCTGTCCTGCCAACGGGCAGGCTGGGGGGTGCAGTAAGAGCTGGGAGGGGACAGACCCAGGACAGGTGACCCAAACTAGCCAAAGGGGTATTCCATACCATCTGACGTCATGCTAAACAATATATAGGGGTGGCTAGCCGGGGGGAGGGGGCCGGACTGCTCGGGGTTAGGCTGGGCATCGGTCAGCGGGTGGTGAGCAATTGCATTGTGCATCACTTGTTTGTACATACTATTATTACTTTCGTATTATCCCCATTGTATCATCATTATTATTATTGTTATTATTATTTTTGTTATTTTTTTTTTCTTTTCCTGTCTTATTAAACTGTCTTTATCTCAACTCACGGGCTTCACTTTCCATTTCTCTCCCCCGTCCCAGAGAGGGAGGGGGGAGGGTGAGCGAACGGCTGCGTGGTGTTTAGCTGCCGGTCGGGTTAAACCACGACAGTCTTTTTGGCGCCCAACGTGGGGCCCGAAAGGTTGAGATAACGGCAGATCTGATCAGAGTGTGTTAAACTAAAATTGGTGTAAGGATTAGACCTGCTTAATAGTCACTTGTCATGATGCTGATTGCTTTAATCACAACTCTGCTGCGCCTGTTTTCCAAATTGAGTATTATAGTACATTATTTTCCGTATTTGCTCTCTGTAGTGTTGTTTCTCCTCTCCGGGCCCTGGTTTCAGACCATTATGGTACTAAGTGTTATAGCAATGGCTTATGAGACGATAAGATATCTGGTCATGACTCTAACTTGGTATTTATACTCAGTAACATCGTGGACTCTGTACTTTGGAAACAGCATCTTGGGAACTATTAGCAATTATACCTATTGTTTTTCTCCATTAGAGAGTCAATCTGTGGAGGGGAAAGGGGAGGATATTTTTCCTTACTTGCTTACTCTCCCTTTCTCCTTCACCACCCCTGTATCCTCCTGGGTCACTCTGCCTTCCTCCTTCACCACCCTCTTATCCCCTGAGCTTATTACAATAGCTCTCCAAGATATTGAATATTTCTGGAATACTCAGAATACCATAGTCTTGTTGTTCTGCCTCATGAATGCACTTCAGATTCTGCTTAAAGTTAAACAACTACTTATGAAGCTCATCCGGAGATCTGCCCGGAGGCAGTATAGTTGTGGGTGGCAGGGAGTATGGGTGGATATGGGCAGGCATCTAGAGCAGTTGGCACCCCCAGTGTGTTGGAAATTCACCCCTGAACAATGGCAAAATCCTCAAAAACTGGCAGAATGCTTGAAAAAAAGGTGTAATGATTCTGGCAGTTCCAAAGTAACACAAATCATTGTAACGTGCTGGGGCCTGGCTCATGCCTATCGAGCTGCCATTGATACTGCTGTCAACTTAGTGACAGACCCTGCGGCCACTCCAAACCCTGTGACAGATCCAACGGCCACTGTGACCCCTACGGTGGATTCTGCAGCCGCTCCAGTCCCAGCTCCTGCAGCCGCTCCAGTCCCAGCTCCTGCAGCCGCTCCAGTCCCAGCTCCTGCAGCCGCTCCAGCTCCAGCTCCTGCAGCCGCTCCAGTCCCAGCTCCTGCAGCCGCTCCAGTCCCAGCTCCTGCAGCCGCTCCAGTCCCAGCTCCTGCAGCCGCTCCAGTCCCAGCTCCTGCAGCTGCTCCAGTCCCAGTTCCTGCAGTCGCTCCAGTTCCAGCTCCGGCCGCTACTCCAGTCCCAGTTCCTGCAACTGCTCCAGCTCCAGCTCCTGAAGCCGCTCCAGCTCCAGCTCCTGCAGCTGCTCCAGTCCCAGTTCCTGCAGTCGCTCCAGTTCCAGCTCCGGCCGCTACTCCAGTCCCAGTTCCTGCAACTGCTCCAGTCCCAGCTTCTGAAGCCGCTCCAGCTCCAGCTCCTGAAGCCGCTCCAGCTCCAGCTCCTACTGCTGCTCCAGTCCCAGCTCCTGCAACTGCTCCAGCTCCAGCTCCTGTAGCCGCTACAGCTCCGGTTCCTGCAACTGCTCCAGCTCCTGTAGCCGCTCCAGCTCCTGTGGCCGTGTCAGAGAAACGAGCTGTAGCAGTGCAAGTTGACCCTGCAGAGGGCATTCCAACCCCTGTGGCAGACCCTGTAACAAAGTCAGAGAAACGAGCAGTAGCAGTGCAAGCTGCCCCTGTAGAGAAGGTGAAAATATGGTACAGAAATTCAAGTCGTTTAGAACGCAGAGAGTCTTCTGCCAATCCAGGTAAGGCTTCTGCCAAAACTAAGTATAGAGATGACGAAGATGATGACGACGCTGGGCCGTCAAGGATTCAGGAGGAGGAAGATGAGGATGCCGAAAGAGCAACAGTAACTACCCGAAGCCTAAACGAGCGCGAGCTACGAGATGTGCGAAAAGATTTTGGTCGCTGTATAGGTGAGCAGCTTGTCACCTGGCTGCTCCGGTGCTGGGACTCTGGAGCCAATTGTGTGGAATTAGACGGCAGGGAAGCCAAGCGGCTGGGATCCCTTGCTCGAGACGCCGGCATTGACAAAGCAATTGCAGATGGAGCACGACCCACCAGCCTCTGGAGGCGTCTCCTCTCAGCTGTGAGGGAAAGGTATCCCTTCAAGGAAGATATTTTATGTCTACCAGGCAAGTGGACCACTATGGAGAAGGGAATCCAGTACCTGAGGGAATTAGCCGTACGGGAAGTGATTTATGAGGATCCAGACCTCAATCAAACATCCACAGATCCAGATGAAGTCAAGTGTACACGACCCATGTGGCGGAAGTTTGTACGGAGTGCACCATCATCATATGCCAGCTCATTGGCAATAATGGCCTGGAAAGAGGATGAGGAACCCACAGTGGGTGAAGCGGCTAAACAACTCCGGCAGTACGAAGAAAGTCTCTCCTCTTCCTTACAGGCCTGCGTCTCAGCTGTGGAGAAACTTTCTGAAAAGGTTCACCAACTTGAAGAGAATCTATTGTCCTCCCCACCTGAACCAACCAGTGCCCACCGACCAAAGGAGAACACTTGGGAGAAACTTTCTGAAAAGGTTCACCAACTTGAAGAGAGATTATTCTCCTTCGCACCTGTACAAAGCAGTGTCTCAGCTGTCAGGGGTAGTCGTTCACCCACACAAGGAAGACGATATGGTGGGTACTCACCCCGTGCCACCCTGTGGTTTTACTTACGAGACCATGGAGAGGACATGAGAAAGTGGGATGGAAAATCTACCGCGACCCTAGAGGCACGGGTACGTGAGTTGCAAAAGAAAACAACCAGGAAAAAGGGATTCTCCGAAAAGTTTGCTGCTCCAACTTCCAGCAGACAGTCCTTCAAACACAGAAACGAGGAAGATTCTGACCAGGATTAGGGGGGCCCTGCCTCCAGCCAGGGGGAGGAAAGGGACAATCGAGTTTATTGGACTGTGTGGATTCGATGGCCTGGCACATCACGCGCACAGAAGTATAAGGCTTTAGTAGACACCGGTGCACAATGTACTATAATGCCATCGAGCTATAAAGGACCAGAGCCCATCTATATTTGTGGAGTGACAGGGGGATCTCAGCAGTTGACTGTATTGGAGGCTGAAGTGAGTCTGACTGGGAATGAGTGGGAAAAGCACCGCATTGTGACTGGTCCGGATGCTCCATGTATCCTTGGCATAGACTATCTTAGAAGAGGATACTGCAAGGACCCAAAAGGGTTCCGGTGGGCTTTTGGTATTGCTGCCTTAGAGACAGAGGGCATTAAACAATTATCTACCTTGCCTGGTCTCTCAGAGGACCCCTCTGTTGTGGGGTTGCTGAGGGTCGAAGAACAGCAAGTGCCAATTGCTACCACAACTGTGCACCGGCGGCAATATCGCACCAACCGAGACTCCCTGATTCCCATCCATAAGCTAATTCGTCAATTGGAGAGCCAAGGAGTGATCAGCAAGACTCATTCACCTTTCAATAGTCCCATATGGCCAGTGCGAAAGTCTAATGGCGAGTGGAGACTAACAGTGGACTATCGCGGCTTGAACGAAGTCACGCCACCACTGAGTGCTGCAGTGCCGGACATGCTGGAACTTCAGTATGAACTTGAATCGAAGGCAGCCAAGTGGTACGCCACAATTGATATCGCTAATGCATTTTTCTCCATCCCTCTAGCAGCAGAGTGCAGGCCACAATTTGCCTTCACTTGGAGGGGAGTCCAATATACTTGGAATAGGCTGCCCCAGGGGTGGAAACACAGCCCTACCATTTGCCATGGGCTGATCCAGTCTGCACTAGAGCAGGGGGAAGCTCCTGAACACCTGCAGTACATCGATGACATTATTGTGTGGGGTGACACAGCAGAGGAAGTTTTCGAGAAAGGGAAGAAAATAGTCCAAATCCTTCTGAAAGCCGGTTTTGCCATAAAACAAAATAAAGTCAAAGGACCTGCACGGGAGATCCAGTTTTTAGGAATAAAATGGCAAGATGGACGTCGTCAAATCCCAATGGATGTGATCAACAAAATAACAGCTATGTCTCCACCAACTAACAAAAAAGAAACACAGACTTTCCTAGGTGTTGTGGGGTTTTGGAGAATGCACATCCCAAATTACAGTCTGATTGTAAACCCACTCTACCAAGTAACTCGCAAGAAGAATGAGTTTGAATGGGGCCCTGAACAACGACAAGCCTTTGAACAAATCAAGCAGGAAATAGTCCATGCAGTAGCCCTTGGGCCAGTTCGAACAGGACCAGATGTAAAGAATGTGCTCTACACTGCAGCCGGGGAGAACGGCCCCACCTGGAGCCTCTGGCAGAAAGAACCTGGGGAAACTCGAGGTCGACCTCTGGGGTTTTGGAGTCGGGGATACAGAGGATCTGAGGCCCGCTATACTCCAACTGAAAAGGAGATATTGGCAGCATATGAAGGAGTTCGATCTGCTTCGGAGGTGGTCGGTACTGAAGCGCAGCTCCTCCTAGCACCCCGATTACCGGTACTAGGCTGGATGTTCAAGGGAAGGGTCCCCTCTACGCATCATGCAACTGATGCTACATGGAGCAAGTGGGTTGCACTGATTACTCAGCGGGCTCGAATAGGAAACCCCAGTCGCCCAGGAATATTGGAAGTGATCATGGACTGGCCAGAAGGCAAATACTTTGGGATATCATCAGAGGAGGAGGTGGGTCGTGCTGAAGAAGCCCCACTGTACAACCAGTTGCCAGAGAATGAAAAGAAATATGCCCTGTTCACTGATGGGTCCTGTCGTATTGTGGGGAAGCATCGGAGATGGAAGGCTGCTGTATGGAGTCCTACGCGACGAGTTGCAGAAGCTGCTGAGGGAGAAGGTGAATCGAGTCAGTTTGCAGAAGTGAAAGCCATTCAGCTGGCTTTAGACATTGCTGAACGAGAAAAATGGCCAGTTCTCTATCTCTACACCGATTCATGGATGGTAGCAAATGCCCTGTGGGGATGGTTACAGCAATGGAAGCAAAACAACTGGCAGCGTAGGGGCAAACCCATCTGGGCTGCTGCATTGTGGCAAGATATTGCTGCTCGGGTAGAGAACCTGGCTGTGAAAGTACGCCACGTAGATGCTCATGTGCCCAAGAATCGGGCTACTGAAGAACATCAAAACAACCAGCAGGTGGATCAGGCTGCTAAGATTGAAGTAGCTCAGGTGGACCTGGATTGGCAGCATAAAGGTGAATTATTTATAGCCCGATGGGCCCATGACACCTCAGGCCATCAAGGTAGAGATGCAACATACAGATGGGCTCGTGATCGAGGGGTGGACTTGACCATGGACGCTATAGCACAGGTTATTCATGACTGTGAAACATGTGCTGCAATCAAGCAAGCCAAACGGTCAAAGCCTCTTTGGTATGGAGGACGATGGCTGAAATATAAATATGGAGAGGCCTGGCAGATTGATTACATCACACTCCCTCAAACTCGCAATGGCAAGCGCCACGTACTTACAATGGTGGAAGCAACCACCGGATGGCTGGAAACATATCCTGTGCCTCATGCTACCGCCCGGAACACCATCCTGGGCCTTGAAAAGCAAGTCCTATGGCGACATGGCACCCCAGAAAGAATAGAATCAGATAATGGGACTCACTTCCGAAACAACCTTATAGACACTTGGGCCAAAGAACATGGTATTGAATGGGTGTATCACATCCCCTATCATGCACCAGCCTCCGGGAAAGTTGAACGATACAATGGCCTGTTAAAGACTACCTTGAAAGCAATGGGCGCTGGGACGTTCAAAAACTGGGATACGCATTTGGCAAAGGCCACCTGGTTAGTCAATACTAGGGGATCTACCAACCGAGCTGGACCTGCCCAATCAAACCTGTTACGTACTGTAGATGGGGATAAAGTTCCTGTAGTGCAAGTAAAAAATATGCTGGGTAAAACAGTCTGGGCTACTCCTGCCTCAGGAAAAGGCAAACCTATTCGTGGAATTGTTTTCGCTCAGGGACCTGGATATACTTGGTGGGTGATGCAAAAGAACGGAGAGGTCCGGTGTGTACCTCAAGGAGATTTAATACTGGGTGAGAATAGCCCATGAACTGAATTGCACCATGTTAAATAGTATATTATACTGTATGTTATCACTACCATGATTACTATAGGTGACTAATTAGAATGTATGGAAAAGAGTGTAACCTGAGCATGACATAAATGGTATGGAATAAGGGGTGGATAGATGTCCTGGTTTCAGTTAGCACAGAATTAATTTTCTTCCTAGTAGCTGGTGGAATGCTGTGTTTTGGCTTAGAATGAGAAGAGTGCTGATAACACCCCGATGCTTTAATTGTTGCAAAGCAGTGCTTATACTAAGCCAAGGACATCTCAGCCTTTGCTCTGTCCTGCCAACGGGCAGGCTGGGGGGTGCAGTAAGAGCTGGGAGGGGACAGACCCAGGACAGGTGACCCAAACTAGCCAAAGGGGTATTCCATACCATCTGACGTCATGCTAAACAATATTTAGGGGTGGCTAGCCGGGGGGAGGGGGCCGGACTGCTCGGGGTTAGGCTGGGCATCGGTCAGCGGGTGGTGAGCAATTGCATTGTGCATCACTTGTTTGTACATACTATTATTACTTTCGTATTATCCCCATTGTATCATCATTATTATTATTGTTATTATTATTTTTGTTATTTTTTTTTTCTTTTCCTGTCTTATTAAACTGTCTTTATCTCAACTCACGGGCTTCACTTTCCATTTCTCTCCCCCGTCCCAGAGAGGGAGGGGGGAGGGTGAGCGAACGGCTGCGTGGTGTTTAGCTGCCGGTCGGGTTAAACCACGACAGCTGGGAACCACATATTTCTAGTATCTGATTTTTCTTAAATCTTTTGTGTCATCTTTTACTTCTCTTCTTACATGCCAGAACACATAAGGAATAACTTTGCTAAAGAAGATGGAGATTACAGACTTTCACATTCTCCTTGCCTCAAAATTATTTTGTACTTTACGGACTTACCTTGTTTTAATCATACTTGTACAAGTTTGAGGCTAATATTAACGATTGCTTTTTGAGTTGCTGGTGGCTGAGCATGGAGAGGGGTTTGGTTTCATAGTGTATGGCTTTATTGTCATATCTATCTTAGGTGAGGGAATGTTGATCCTTATACTGCATTTAAAAGAGACAATTGACCAAGGAATTCTTTTGAGATGGTGTTGCCAATTACTACTTTGCCAAAACAACCACATTCATAATTTTAAAGTGTTCTGAGCTACCCAACTGCAATTTCCTGCACATATTCATGCACCAGTTATTGCAACCCAATACGAAGTGTTACCAAATCCCATTCCTTTCCTGTTTTGTTTAAAAAAAAAAAAAAAAACTGAAAATAATATTATGTCTCAATTCTTCAAAATTGCAGTGGATCAAAGCTTATATTTTGAAGCTACTTTTTCTTTATCTAGCTGCTCAGTATAATGCATCCATCTCAGTTACGTAATTTGCATGCTTCTGAAATGTTCTCTCCTATACACTTATATTTAACTTCCAAGGTGATATCATGAAAAAGAAGAGACTGTTAGTTGGAGTGGTAAATGTACAGTTCGTATACAACCACGTGACCACTTGCTTTCTATGATATTCTACTTCAAGGTGTTTGTTCTGCTGGGTTTTGGTTACACTTACACAAAAATGTGCTTCAAAGTGCTATTTCTGAAAACAGAAATGTAAGTTTAAACTCACCTTGTTAAGGTGAGGCTTTTTTTTTTTTTAAGCTACTTGTGTAAATGCAATGTAGTGGCACTTCTCTGCTAATCAAGCAGCCCACTCTTTTTCGACATGGTTATAAATTATGTTTTTATCTCTACAGTAACCAAAACAATTTTATTTCCAGAGAAACAACTGTTTCAAAAGCTTCATAATCTTATTTTAAGATTGTGAGCAGCTCTTGACATTAGTGTTATTTCCCAAATAACTTTCGAAGTGTCTTAAAAGGGTGTGGGTTTGTTTGGTTTTAGCTGTATCTTATTGCAATGAGACAGAATCTGATGTGTGTTTGTCTCTACAGCGACCCAGCAATGAAGCAGTTTCTGCTCTACTTGGATGAGTCAAATGCGCTGGGAAAGAAGTTCATCATACAAGACCTGGATGAAACTCATGTCTTTGTTTTAGCTGAGTTGGTTAACTTCCTTCAGGAGAGAGTGGGCGAGCTAATGGACCAGAACTCTTTTCCTATTACTCAGAAATAAAAAGGCTGGAGAAATGAGACTACTGCCAGTTTGGGAATAGTGAATTTCAATAACTTGGGTTGTTACTGTTTTAATAGATAAATTATGGTTAGTAAGTTCTACCTGAAAGTGGCTATTCTAGAAAACTGGTAGTTTTCAAAATATTCTTGAATTTTGTTTCTCACTTTGAAAGATTATGGTATCTTTATTAAAATCCATAAAATGATATACTTGAGGTTTTGCATAGAGTGTTTTTTTGATGCATGCTTTCCCTTTTTCCTTTAGGATTATCTTGTTAAATGGTATGACCCAAAAATTAGAGTGGTGTTTCAGTTTTGGAATGCTATATGAACTTTCCTGACAAGTTATATTCCTGTGGAATTGATGAAATCTGGTTATAGTGTGACTGATGGAATGTAAAGAATATCTGTTAAAGTATCTGTGCTTGATGGAACATCCCTGTAAGTTGAAGGTACAGTCAGAAGAAATCGGATATTGTTTTAACTTAATGAGTTTTATACATCAAACATTTCTGTCAAACGTTTTACATATACCTCATAATAATTGTCTAGTTTTACTAAGGCTATGGTTTCTGTGTTCTGGGTTTGGGGAGTTCTGGTGGGAATTTAGGGTTTTGTCAGGTAGAGGCAAAATCTGTTACCCTGCATCATAACATATGAGTTGTAAACTGATTAGTTCCATCAACAATAGCAAGTTAAAAGGGGAATGTAAATTGGAGACCAGTCCTTTAGATGTCATTGCTTGTATTTTTTTTCACTGAAGCTACTACCTAATCGCAAGAAGCTATGTGAACAGGAAGGAGAAAATAAAGAATTCATTGTTCTATTTACAAAAAAAAAAAAAAAGATATATATATATTTTTTGGTTCAGTTGGTATGTTTCTCCTCTGTTGCTTGTTTGATAAAACCTACAAAGAAAAGGCCTCATTTTTTTTATGCTGATAGTTTGCATCTGTAACTCACTAATTTAAACACTGGCTTATTCAGTAAGTCAGCTAGTGCATGATGATAAAGCCTGCAAAGATTTCTGGCTACAAATATGACAGATACAGGTTACAGAAACAAGAATAATGCATTATATTTTTTCTTTCTTACCCTGCTTCCTATTCAGAATATCCAAATGTATTGGATTTATGAATGATCATCTATAATTGAAAGCCTTCTAGGACATTGCTTCAAAAGAAAGCGTGGTTTTCAGAACTGCTCATCGATGTTGGAGAGATGCCATCTTCCCTTTCAGGGAAAAAACAGTTGTAAATAGAATGGCTTTTTTAAGTAATAGTGGTTGTTGGCTTTTTTAATCTGACTCTCACACCATTGCATTTTTGGTTATCCAGTCGATAGCAAGGTGTTTTTCTTCTTTCATTTGAGAATTTTGAAGCTTCAGGAGAAAAATTTTATTAGATGTTTTTGATCAAAAAGCTTTCTAAAGAAAGTTCTGTAAAATTGCATATATTTAGGCTTCCATGGAACAATGACTAATCCTGTAGAATTGAGCTGTTTGTAATTCCTGGAATTGTCGTTCCTGCCCCTTCTTTCCCCCATCTCTCTGTACAGAACAATGGATTTGGGTCCAGATTGTTTCATCTTTCCCAAGTGAATGCTTCCCTGCTCATGTAGATCAAGAACCGGCCATGTGTTTTTATTGAAAGAAAAAGTTGAAAATTGATAGCTATACAAATGAGGAAGTGGTCTTGAAGAGAGAATATGGAGAGTATGAAGAGAGAGTTTATGGTTCCTAAACTCTTTCTTGGAACTACTCAGATACTGACCCCGTAACTGTAATTTTGTAGAATGTTCTTTAGGTGCTTATCAATAGTGTGTCTTAACATTTTATGATAATTTAATACATTTTATTTAAGTGTCTTATCCTTTCTTTGAAATCCTACTTTATTCTCTATCCAGATTTCGAAGAAAGGTAACTGATCCTTCTCATCAAATTACATTATTTGAAAAATAACGTTAGAATTACACCTATTAAACTTGTCTTTAGCATGGATAGTGCTACAGTTGTATTGTGATTTTTCATTTTGAGTCTGGTAAAGTTGTTGCAGTTCTTGTCTTTTCTCATGGCTAATTGTACGACATTGTTATTGTATATATTTTTGGTTATATTTGCTTTGGTTTTCCAGCAATAATTGGCATGTATAATACAGAGGGGTAAAATTTCTACCCTATATAAACATTTATGCCTGCCTTCTTATATCTTTTTTTTTTTTCCCCTAGTAAACAGGCATAGGATTTTTAACTTCTAATCCTCACACTGAAGAATTTCCTCCTTATGTCCAATTTAAACCTAATCTAATCTCTTTTAGTTTAAAGCCATTTCCCCATGGCCTGTCACTTCACTCCCTGACAGAGTCCCTTCCCAGCTTTCCTGTAGGCCCCCTTTAGGTACTGGAAGCCCGCTGTAAGGTCTCCCTGGAGCCTTCTCCAGGCTGAACAACCTCAACTCCCTTAGCAAGTCTTCTAAATGCTAATTTAACATTTCTGTCCATATCTAGTGAAGTTTTTGTTTTGTTTTGTGTTTTGCTGGTATCCGGCCTAGGGTTAGGCCCTGCCTGAGCCTTGGAAATGGAGCTCAAATGACAGACTTCTTTGTTGCTTCCTGGTGAAGCAGCACACTTTATCTTGATGAGCTTTCACTGCTAGGGGTTGAGGTGGTGCTCAGCATCCTGCCTTCAGTCTGAGCTGAAAGCACCTAGAAAAAGGAATTAGAAAACAAGACTTACGAGGAGCAGCTGAGGGAACCGGGATTGCTTAGTCTGGAGAAAAGTAGGCTTAGGGGAGACTTCATTGCTCCCTACAACTACCTGAAAGGAGGTTGTAGGGAGGTGTCAGTCTCTTTTCTCAGGTGTCAAGTGACAAGACACAAGGAAATAGCCTCAGGGTGCACCAGGGGAAGTTTAGACTGGATGGCAGGAAGAATTTCTTTGTGGAGAGGCTGGCCAAGCATTCAGACAGGCTGCCCAGGGAAGTGGTGGAGTCCCCATCCCTGAAGGCATTTACATGTAAGAGATGTGTGGATGTAGCATTTAGGGGCATGCTCCAGTGGTGGACTTAGTAGTGTTAAGGTGATGGTTTGACTTGATGATTTTGAAGGTGTTTTCCAACTTAAAGGATTTTATGATCTAGCCTAATGGAGGAATAGCACGGTAGGGCTATCACCTAAGGGATGCTTACTTGAACTTCATTTGTTACCTTCTAATTACTTATACTTAGAAGTCCTAAAAAACCTTGTAAGTTCACTTGGTTGTGTTTTTTGATGTGAACAGTTGCTTTTGAGTAGTAATTAACTTTAAACAGATTGATCAACATCACTTTCATAAACAGAAATGCAGATTGTAATTAATTTCTTTGCATGGTATGAACACGTAAGACCCCTTTTCTTCCCGCTAGTGCAACAGTAAGCCAAGGGAGACTAATTGTCCAGTGCAGTAATGGAGGAAAAAAAAAAAAAAAAAAAAAATCCTTAAAGAGAACGGATGTAGGCTTAAAGATAAACTGTTAAAAGGAATCTGAGAGAATGCTTCAGCAAATTATACCATTTTACCTGAGAGAACCCAGATTGAGGGGCTTTGCAGCTAAGCTGACAGTGTTTCTTCATTAAAAGGTAAGCATCTGAATCCATGTGTAATGGATGAGGCTTTTATTTGATTTAATGTGCTTCCATGTATAATGATAGTTTGGTTTTTGTTCTGTGTAGCACAGTGCTAAAAGCCAAATGGCTACAATGTGGTGTGCTGTACAAAAATTTATCCAAGCTCTGTACATTAAGAAAAAAAATTACAATTTTTGCAGAATTGCAGGGTATATTCTAAAGCATATCTTGAGTCTTTTCTTTTTTTTTTTTTTAAATGCAGCATAGTGACAGATATTACTGTTTTTTTTTTTTCTCATTCATGTTAACTCTGTGGGGCCACCTCAAGTATGTAAGAATAAACTAGAGAATGTGTTTTATGCATTGACAAGATTGTTTACCGTGACTTGTAGATAATGGGATTTTGTGGCACCATTGAAATAGCTTATTTTAACTTTTCTTAGTTGTCATCATCACCATAAGTGTCCAATTTCAGTCAGCCCCGAGGCTGAGCCTGCAGAAGTAAATCTCTAAAAAACGAATCTAAAAATATATTGATATAATCTGTACATGTAAAAATGCATATACAATCAGAGGCTGAGAGGTAATTTTTGCTTTTCCAAACAGACAATAAGCCATTGAAGAAAAACAGTAAGCTTTTTGTAATAAATCTTTTTGCATTTCCCAATTCCAAAGCAGGTTCTGATCTTCTCTCCCCACTGACTAGTTCGTTATCCCACAGATGATCCCATTAAAGGTGGCGGAGTTCACTGTGAAATGAGGCATTACTCAGTGTGGCAGAATTGGGTCTCCCTGTCTGTTCTGTAGTTCAGACTTTGGCAAAGCTGACAAAATTAAGATACAATAAATTGGAGAAGTTTATAATGATAGATGAACAAATTTGCCCCAAATTAAGTCATCTTAAAGACATTATCTTTGGTTTTATGACTTAGAACTGATGAGGAAAGGAAAAGGAATAAGCACGCGGATAGAAATAAAATGTGGAGTCTTTTTTCCTGTGTAAAAGAATTAATATTTTACCCATCTTTGTCTCACATCAGAAGAGGCTTGGGATTGAAGGTTTAGCAATTCAAAGGCAGACCAGTAAGGGGAGCTCTTACCAATATTTTAAACTGCTCTTTCTAGAATTGCTGCAGCATAGGTAATGGCAGGTCACAGCTTTATTGTGCTTTGAAACATTAATATATTTTGCTCTGCATATGCTTTAAGCTAGAGATGGACAATTTTAACTACAAAGGATCCCACTAGGAAGATATTTATAGCCAGGGAGTTTGGAATGTAGTCCCTAACTCTGAAATTTGTTCGATGTCTAGTTATCTAATGTTTTCTTTCTATGCTTAGGTGCAGAATCCTGCCACGTTATAATGGTGTCTGAAAGTTGGTCTTCCTTTCAGACATTACTACTGGTCCGAGTGTCTCCGCACCACTTGCCTGCCTTTGGAGCTGCTCTGTATTAAGTTACATCATTTTTAGCAAGTGTGTATCAGAGGAAGACATTGCTGATCCAGTCAGAAGTACCTTCTATGAAGTTTTTTTATTTCCTCACATACGAAATGCATGTGATTTTAGGGTAGCTGGTTTTTTTTTGGTGCACATACTTACATAAGCTATTTAACCATACTGTGTTGCAGTCTGCACTGGGGTTTTCTGTATCCCCAGGGTGTTGCTAGTAGTACATCAAAATGAGGCATGGAACATTTTCCCTGATTTCCCCCCAAAGTAAACAGCTTTATTGAGTTTGGCTTACCTTTATATACAAGTGGGGGGGAAAAAAAAGGTCACTTATGTTCCCTAAAAACCAGCAGCAACTACGACAACAAAATCTTTGAAAAACATCTACTGATTGAGTTTTAATATGAGGAGGAAAAAACAACAACAACAAAAACTAATATCTTGGACACTGGTGGTTGTATTTTTCATGTAGGAAAAAGTGGTAATTTTCTATGCCCTACTTGTACAGCAGTGATAAGCAGATGAATTGCAGAATAGAAACTGACTATAAAATTGCTATTCAGTAAACATTTTTTAAGTGAAAAATGTAGAGTGTTGCTAGCTCTTAGCTTGTTGTGCTTGAGCAATCTAGGTGTTAGTGACAACAGCAAGTATAAAGTTCCAGGAAGAAATGTCATTTTAAAATTAATAGCTGTATTTTGCTAAAAGAAAGACTAATAATACATATGCAGGAATGAATTTGAACACATGGAAGAAAATCCGCCCAAAACTGAAACACTGACAGGTAATTGATCTCCTGTTTAACTAGTCTCCTGGGAAGAAAACAGCAAGCAAAATTTCTGGATGACTATAGATTGAAGGGGCTGACAGCTAGATCTACAGTTGTTCATTTTTCCATAACAGCAAAGATGGACCCAGTTGTAAATTACAGGGAGTTGGGAATAATGCCTGTCTTTGTAGAAGTGAAGAGATGACTTGCAGACAAGAAAAGTGTGGCAAATTTGTGCAATGTTGGCATAGCTCGTAGTGACAGGTAAACTTACTAAGCAAACCTCTGTGATCTGTCAGCAGTGTTGGTTGTATTCTTGCTGTTATGAAGGTAAAGGGTGAGAGCAGGATGAAAGAAAAAGGAGGAAGAAAAGAGGCTTGCAACTGGCATTTCCTGTTAATTCTGAAATTGCACAGGATCACAAGGAGCATAAGAAAAAAAAATGGAGATTACACTCAGAAAATAATTCCGTATCAAAACAAACAAACAAAAGCTTGCAATTAACTAGAATTTAATTGGTTTACAGCAGGTCCTGTATTTATCATCAGAGCCAACACGTCATGATGACCGTGAGAGCATGTTTTCTTCATGCTAGGACTATTATTTTATCTGTTTCTGTCCTAGATGGGACTGCTTTTCTAAGTGGAATGATAATGTAGTTTTGCTCCATATTAATCTCTGGTTTCTCCTACAGTGGCAACTTTATTGGGTGTTAAATATGTTTTGCCTGCATGTGTTGTGTGTGTATGACTAGGTATATAGGTATCCTAGAACTTAGGGATTCAGCAGCAGTGAGTAACCTTTCAATAATGACAGCCTTCTCTCAGTATCATCGACCAGTTTGAAATGAAGATATGAAAGAAAAATCATCTCTCTTTAGCTGTATTGTGAAACATGCTCCCTGCATTTGATTTTGCTTACTGGTTGGTCTGAACTGAGACTAATTATATCATTTAATTTTGGGAAAGTTTTAAAGGTTGTATAAAATCAAGAAAAGGGAGGCCTGGTTCCTCAGTATTTGAGGGATACTTGAAATGGACATTGTCAAACACAGCCAATGTGACAGAGGACTCTGACATCTTTGTAATGATGACCAGGTTGCCATTTGGGAAAAGGCAGTTGCAAACAACATTTGAGAAGACCAGGAGAGTAGGGATGAAGTGCAAGCAAAGCTCAACATATGAACAAATCTGTGTGGAGGATCAGGGAATGTGAAGATTTGTGATCCTGTAAATGTTTTCCCTGCTTTGAATAGCTTTTATTTTTATTTTATTTTATTTTTTTAATGTCAAAGAATCATAGAAAAATTAAGGTTGGAAAAGACCTTCAAGATCATCTGGTCCAACCATCACCCTACTACCAATCTCACCCACTAAACCATGTCCCTATGTGCCAGGTCCAACCTTTCCTTGAACACCCCCAGGGATGGTGACTCCACCACCCCCCTGAACAAGGCGTTCCAATGCCTGACTGCTCTTTCTGAGAAAAAATATCTTGTTCTAATTGTTGCAGAGCAGTGCTTACATGGAGTCAAGGACTTTTCAGCTTCTCACCATGCCCTGCCAGTGAGGAGGCTGGGGGTGCAGCAGGAGCTGGGAGGGGACAGACCCAGGACTACTGACCCCAACTGGCCAAAGGGGTATTCTGTACCATACGGCCTCAGGTAAAGAGATTTCTGCCTGTTTAGTCTCCTGTGTGACAATAAGAGTGAGAAGAATCTGTAGAGGGTGGGAAGGAGAGATTCTGAGGGTGTATCTGTTTCAGAAGGTGGTTCCTAAAGTTGTTTGCTCCAAGTATTAGAAATCTTGTCAATATGTAGAATTACTCTACTTCATTTCTTTCTTTAAATGTACTATGAAGCATAAAACTGTGGAGGTGCTGGAGAGAAATTTGGTTATTTATATTGCTAAGCACAAGAAGCAATAGTGAAGGAGCCATTCATGTAGTGGATTTATTCATTATCGTCATAGTTACAATGGAGATCATAACCAAAACAAGTCATAGGAGCAAAGAGAAGACTGTACAGAGATATAAATGGCACAAATTCAAGACAAGTAGTCAGACATTGGCAACATTTCACCTTTGCTCAAGCTTGAGATTAATCACTTGTGCCAGTATTTCAAAGTTTCTACTAGTCAGGATACTTGCCTTGGGACATCTGGGGCAGAATCATATGTTAAATTTGCTGGAAACTTGTCCGCAGCATAATCTTGCAGTGCGTTCTCCTACTGTTAAATCTACAGATTGAATTTATTTTATCAGTAGAGTTAAAAAGCTTAAATAATCATGTTCATTTATAGGACTACACACAGCAAATGTAGACATCATGCTGTAACTATTTTATTTATTAGGAACTGATATTTGAGTTTGCAACCATCTCTGTATTTGTTTTTTTCTACTATGCAGGGTGATAGTACAGAGGATAGTTATTTTGGGCTTTGGTGATAAACTGTTGCTATAACTGTGGTGCTTAACACCTTTTGATATCTTATATGAGTATTTTGATGACTTCTCTCTTACTCTTCCATATTTTTAATGAATTCTGGTTTTGTACTTCAATGTTGTCAACATTGAATTTGGGAAAAAAGGATTGGTTAAATTTTGCTGTGCCATCTTCTTGGACTACTTGTGAGACCACACTTTGAAATGATATGAAGTTTTGCAGAATCTGTAAATATGATATGGTTTTCTGTCAATTTAAGCTTAAAAAACATACAAATTTGTCAGCCATGAAAGCACTTGTCTGAGAAGTGTAGGGACTTTAGAATCACTTCAATCAGCTGCTATTTATTTTAATACTTTAATGTGGGCTTTGCTGAGAAAGTTATTAATATAACTTTTTTTTTTTTTAATATTCAAAGGTCTTACTTTCAACTAGGGTTTCATAATACTAAACTTAGGGGTGCTAAGCTGATGTAGCAAATGAAATAGGCAAAAAATAGATAGTGTCGACTTAATAGAGTAATATATAGACAGAATCATGTCTGTCTTTCCTGGCCCTTCTCTGTGTGCATTTCAGGTTTAATTTATATTTCGTCAGTACCAGTGATCACAACTGTATGCAGTATTTTAGGTGATGTCTTCACAGTACCAGTGCGACAGCATTTATATTCCAGATCTCTCTTGGAAAAAAACTCAATTGATACTCCCCTGGGAGTATTGTCCTTTTTCTCGATCTCTTCAGATTGACGCCTCATGGATATTCTGTTATTGACGGGCCGGGCAGATACAATTTTTTCTTGTCTTCTCTTTTCAGCTGATGCTTTCAGTTTAAAATTAACACATTAAAGTCCTTAAATTCATGGTTTTGAACTCTGTACTCCTATTCTATCCCTTTTTTATTAGTCTGCTTCTATGTGCCATCTATTCTTTTCTGATACATATTCTGATTCTAATCTGTTTTGTTTCTCCTCAGGTTCGTCTCATCAGCAAATTTTATTGGCATACTCGTGTTTTTGCTCTAAGGTCAACTAACAACTATTAAACTGAACAGTATTATGGTTGATTGTTCAGGGACTCTGTAGCATCTCTTCAGTCTGCTTTCTTTTGAGCACAATCCACTACCATCCTTACTAGTTTCTCTTCCTTGCCATCTATACTAATCCTCATCTCTTAAATTTAATTAAACTCACCATTTCAAATGCTGAGTTAAGATATATACATGAATATATCTACCTTGTTTAGTAGAAACAAACATACAAAGGCTGCAGTTCTATGCAAATCAGTGTACATTGCCTCTTTTTCCCGTTTACTGAAGTGTCTTGTTCTTCCCTGCAAAATGTTTTTTCAAATCCTTATGTGCCATTTAAACCAGATAAATAATTCTGAATTTGCCCTCGTTGTTCCCTTTCCTGAATACAGGCACAATGTCTTCTCTTATATATACTAGGGTTGGCACACTTGGTTTAAAAAAAAAAAACAAAACCAAAACTGTTGCTCCTTGTAATGCATCAGTTCTTTCAGTATCCTGGGATGGTATCTTGTTTTCCCTGTTCCAGTTACATTAAGCTCCTCAAAGAGGGAAAAAAATGCACGTGGAAGGATGGAACTGCTTCTACAATGAAAATGCAGCAGGAGGAAACAAGAGCAAATGCCAGTCAACTGGAGGCTCTGGTTAATTGCCAGTCAGCCTGGCTATTCTCAGCTACTGAGAAAATCCTTCCTCTTCTGGGGGACCTGCCCAGGCAGGCTGACCTGTTTCCTTCTCTGATCCATTCATTCCCCTCTGATAGAGGGAAAAATGTGAGGTTAGTTACATCAAATGGAAAGTGCCTTTTAGAGTCAGTGTATAAAACAAATAAAAATGAGTTAAGTTTTCACGTGGAAAAATTATGAGTAATTTGTGTTTGAAGCAGTGACCAAGACTGTCTGTGAAACTCTTCAATGCACTTCTATAAACATTACAGTTTTTGTCTTCTGTTTTTGCTTTGGAAGCTGAGGGCATTTCTGAACTGCAAGGATACTCCTGGGTTAGAGTCCTGCCAATCAAGGACTTTATTTGAGCTTGCTGTTACTCTGTTTCCGCATGTGCTGTAGTCCCTCCCTGATCTGGAATCAGGACTTGTTGACTCCTACATGCAGAGGAAAAAATATGGGGCATTGCTCCCCTGTTGCAAGGTTTAAACATAGCCTCTGGTTCTTGTTCCAGAGACTTGTGCACATCTGTGTGAATTTGGTTTTGGAAAAAGAAGGTATTATGTTGATGGCATGAGCTCCAGGGATGGTGAGATAGTCAAGCTTCCTTCCTGTGTATTTTCTTTCAGTCCTCAGTGTGTACTAGGGTACAGGATGGGTAGGAACGCTGCGAGGTAGCACTCAAAGTCATGATCATAGTTTATGGTGGCTGGTGAATAAATACCAAGAAGAGCTTTCTCCTGTGATTTTTGAACCCAGCTGCAGAGGACTTCTGACACAGCTGAGGGTAGAGACTAACGGGCAGCACAGTTACTGGATGCAGCAGTTCCTGTGCTGCTGGGGAAGAGGATGGGAATACAAAGGCGGTTAAAGCTGTAGTCGTGTTTTGGAAACCTCTTGGTGACACTTCTAGTGTCTATTACCTAAAAGCCTGAGGCTCATGACAGACTCACGACCTAAAGCACGGATGGCTTCAGTTAAACCCAAGAGCTGATAAACAACCCAGTGATAGCAATAAGTGTTTTTATCCCCTCAGAATTTCACGCTGAGCACCAGAACAGCCCGTTTAAGCCTGCCGGTCAGGGCGTATCCCCTTGGTCGCTGCTCCTGTGGCAGCTGTGGCGGCGGTCGCCCAGGGCCCGGGCTCTCCTCAGCTCACGGGCGGGCGCTGCCCGTGCTGGCACCCTGGGAAATGGAGTCCCAGCTCCCCAACAAGCCTGCCTTCAGCTGCAGGGCCCGACCCGCTGGGCCGCGTGTGGCAGCTGCCCCCCTCCTGCTAAACATTGCTCCCAACGCCCTGCTCCCAGCCGCGGCCCCGCGCCCGCCATTTTGGGCCTCGGCGGCCCCTCAGCTTGGCGCCCCCCCATGCCCGGGCCGGAGGGGCGGGGCCGGGCGGGCTCACGTGACGGCGGGGTCACGTGGCGGGGGAGCCGGGCCCAGCCGCCGCCGCCGCCGCCGCTCCGGGAGCGGCGAGAGACGGAGCCGGGCGGGCGCGGGGCGGGGACGGGACGGGACGGGACGGGGACGGGAGGGGGCCCGGGGCTGCGAGCGGTCCCCGCCGCCGCCACCGCCACCAGCACGACCACCGCCTCTGAGGTGAGCACGGGGGGCTGCCGCCGCTGCGGGCGGCTCCGCAGCTGCCGTCCTTTTGTTCCGGTGGGCGGCCCCGGGAGGGCAGCCGGTGGCGGGCGGGGGGCTCGGCCGTTAACGGCACCCTAACGGTAACGGCAACGGTAACGGCAACGGCCGCGCCGGGCTGGGCGGCGGGCCGCCGGTACACCCCCTGCACCCCCATATCCCCCTATATCGCCGCTAAACCCCATCCCCGGTACCCCCCGGTGCCTGCAGGGGTTTCGGTAAGGAGAAGGGGAGGCCCCTGGTGCCGCTGTAGCCGCTCCCCGAGGCGCCAGTTGAGATCTGCCCGGCCGGGTTAGGTAAGAGCGCCGTGGGAGCGAGGGCTGGGGGGTGAAGCCGCTTCCTAATGGCTGGCTGCGAAAGGCAGCCCCGAAATTGAGGGTTTGCAGCCTAAAACGGCCCTTTAGGGGAAGGCAGAGCGGCAAGGACCTGCACGGAATCTGCAAAAACTTGCTCAGGAAAGCGGGGCTTTTCCCACGCTGTTGACACCTTCGAAGACGATTATAAGAGCCACTCACCTTTAACTACTTCTGTTTAACCTTAAATACTCAATTTCTGTTTAAAAATCGTATTAACAGAACAGATTCCTCATTACATCCACATTTCTGGTCAGGCTGCTTCGATAATGCCATCACGGGTCTTTCCGTGATAGCAAAATCCCGGTGGTCCCTAGGGACGCCGGCTAACAACCCGATCCTGGAGAAACACCTCCCTGCCAGCAGCTCCCAGCCTGCTGCCGGCTCTCACAAGGAGGATTTGCACGAGTGGACCCCGTTCGTTCTTCATAGGCAACGTGAATGTCAAGTGAGGTAGAGTTGTTTGAAGAAATTGTGTTTTTCCCCCAACCTCCAGTGGGGTTTTGTCAGGAGGTGGCTGTCGGTGTTTGTGGGGTTGAGGTGAAGGTAACAGGTGTGCGTGTGGATAGACATTTTAAGAATTGAAAACATCTTGGAAAACCGACAGCTCGAACTGTTGACTGACTCAAACTGAATGACTTTCATGGAAAGAGGATTTTTATTTTTATTTTTTTTTGGTACAATGCATTGCTGCCTCCAGCAACAGCCTGTGGAATTTGTTCTCACCTAGTCAACAGATGTTTAAAACCCTTCAAATATTTATCTGTTCTAAAAAAGCCCACTCATTTTGTGAACTGAGTTCAGGATGGCTTGTTTATTCAATGTATTGTATCAGTAAGATGATGAACGGATTTAAGTGGTTCTCTTGTAGGTTTCTAGCAAGAAAATTGTTGCAACGTAACTTCCCTTACCTCGCTGAATGACATTTTCATCACAGAAATGATTGGTTCTGCTGAACTTCCAAACAAAAGTAATTTTGTTTATAACTAGCCTCTAGGAAAAAGCAGTACTGTTTTATGTAATTATTAAGCATACTTAAAATACACAGCTTTTAAAAGTACTTTTCATTAGTAGGTCTCAAAACACCTCACGAAAGAATTCAGTGTAATTATTCTTTTCTTATCTGAGGGTAATTATTCTTGTCTTATCTAGTGCTCATAAAGAGATCATCGTCTGCCTATGATTGCTCTAAGAAACCCTATAAAAAGGTCGAACAATAAAATCAGATTTCTTTATCACAAAAAATGATAAACTCACATTTGTGTTGTATTTTTTTCTTCTTAATGACACCTGAGGTCATTTCATACTGTACCTTCCATACCAAGGCTGGGAGCTAAGCCTGTGCTTTAAGTAGAGCAGACATCTCTGCTTAATCTCAGAAGAGACTCTGCAGAAGACTTAACCAAATTCATTGCTGAGTTAGAGAATGATTTGGGGTAGGTTTCGGTTCAGATGCTCAAAGTAATCGTGGTGCATGCCTTCCAGTTCCACAGAGCGTGGCTGCAAAGAGGGTTTGTACAGATGCCTTTTGATACCTATTAGAAAGAGGCAGGTGTGGGGATTTTGTGTAGCCAGAATCTTCCTATTTTTGTGGTTTCCTTCCTCTTCAACGTGCAGAGCTGGTCAGGCACAGTGATTTGGAATCTCGCATTTATTTATTTTTTGGGACTGGATTTCTTCTGCTTAAGTGCCCTATTTTTTTGTAATGCATCTGGTAGCAGAACAAACCTCTGGTACTAGAGGTCCAAGGTACGCACTCTAAAATTGTTTTCCAACTATGTCTACCAATTTCAGTGTGCAGATTATTATCATTAATTATATTATGGGTGCATTTTAATATGCAGTTAAGTTTAAGACTTTAGATCCCCTATACTAGTTCGATGGTTTCTTAAATAGAGCAGAAAACCATTCATTTGTGCTCTAATGCAAGACAATAAAAGCATTGTCATTTAGGGAAAAAAAGCATAAGTTAGGAAATATACAAAAGAGTTGATATTGGAAGTGTTATTGTTTTATTTGGATGGGAACTCCTTGTGATCCTATCCCAAAACAATAGTTATGTAACTTGGGTCTAAGCTCTAGATCCTTTGTTAATGGGGGACTATGGCTTCTCTACTGTAAGGAAACATCTGTGGACGGCCTTATAGGTGCCATCAGTGATTTCAGTTGACTCCATGTCCAAACAGGGCTTGCTTGTAGGCAGAGTGGGATCTAGACTCATTAAATCTGCATGGATTCAGATTACTTGAGGTGGGGGGGAAAAGTTCCAAGAGCTCCAGTTTCCAACAGGAAACTTTTCTGTGTATTTTAGTTTTCATTTTGTGACCCAGCATCTCTGCTCTTGGGTGTGTGGGACCGTTATTTTCATCCTTGCTTGTATACTTGATCGGTTATTTCTGTGTTATTTTTAACTAATGCCTTTGTTTACACCATTTTGCAGTACTTAAAAGTTTAATATCTTTTAAATGGTCTATAGTAATAGTTTTCACTTTGTGCTTATACCTACAAAAGCCCTTAGTGCTCCTCAGCTGCTCATCAAATCCTACATATGGCTATAGTACATCGGAGCTGCTCTGGAGAACTTCCCACTGGAAATCCGAGCTGCTTGCATGGCATGGGGGTCCTGGTTCGTTTGTGAATGTTGCCTCCCGCACAGTTTCAGAGCTAGCAGATCCTGCTGGGAGTCGTATGCTCTCCTAGTTTCCTGGGTTCAAATCCTCCCCAATGTCCTTGTCTAGTGCAGAACACTTTTTGCAAAAGATGCATTTGAAGATTAACTTTCCTATTAGAATATAAGAGATTTAGCGCTTCTCAGTACTACTGTCAGTCTGTCCTGTCGTTTGTCTTTTTTGCTTTGCACATGTGATGAAATAGATTCCTCTCCTTTGAAGACGTTCTTCTCATTAAATATTTGCCAAAGCAAATATCTTGACACCTAAACTGATTTCTAAATAAAATCTTCAAATATCTCATTCATTAGTTTGAATAATAATTGCAAAGTAAAATTTAGAGGAAGGCCAAACACATCTATTCACCTAGCCATTTGAAGAAAATTACTGCAAATACTTTCCTGGTGTTACTTGGCACCATTTAAGCTGATGAAAACCGTAGGAAGGACTAATGAGTGCTGGATACAGCATGAAACAAAAGAGATGTTTTGCATGTATACTAAAAATATTGTCGAAGAAGTGCGTGGGAAGATAAGCAGGAATAAAGTCATTGCGAAAAGCAGAGGTTGGTTGCCCACTGTGGTTGCGGTGGGTCACAGTCTGCAGGAGGCTCTTAGTTGGAAAAAGACCTCAGCTGACAGGGTGCTTAAATTGGGAGGGGGCAGCATGAGGGGTTACACGTGCTCATATTTGTGTTGGGGGGTGTCTGCACAGTGGGAGCCCTGAGCTGCCGGGCACCTAAATTTCACTTGTAATGTTCCCACTGCCTGTCCTCAATAAAGAACAGGTCTCCCTGTCTCAGTGGCATGGTGGAGTGACCTCTAGGAAATCCTTACATTTATAAATAACTGAAAACCAAAACACAACCCCAAAGATCTACCTGTCTAATATCTGGCTAAAATACATGAAAGGGAGGTTGACTAACACGAACCCGCTGTTGCAGACAAGATAGGCTGTGGATAATAGTTAACGTTGTATAAAAATATCAGAAATGTTACTCAGAAAGCTATTTTAGGTGTTAAGTAAAACTTGAAAGGGGGAGTGATTTCAGCTAAGGGAGAAGGAGGAAGAGTTATATATTTGTGGTGTCTTCCCCTGCTCTCATGAGTGATGTAAGTATATTAAGAACTGCTGCTGTATAAATATCTTGGCTGCCATACAAGTGCCCTACATAGTGTTTGGAAATGAGGGAATTGAACAGTGTAGGTGTTGAAGCAGCTTTAGATATTTTACCTTCCTTTCTCCCGTGCATAGAAATACGGACCAAAGAACAGCATATGAGCTCAGACCAAAGGTGTTTTCTACATCAGTGCCTTGGTTTTTAACAGTGGAGGATGGCAGATGCCTAGGGAAAAGTATCCTGGGGCATGCAGGTAGCTGGGTATCTGAAGGAAGTATCACCAGCTTCTAGCAGGATATAGGTTAGGGGTCTCTGATTTGGTACTTAATCATTTAGCTTTTAATATTTGTGAATTTATGCATATTTTTCTTTTATCCTCAGTCATCCTCCCAAAATAAGGCATTCCTGAATAATTTGGAAACAGAACAGTATGTAATGAAATGGCTCGTTCCTGGTAGTCATTACTTGAATTTTTACTTCATTTGTAAAGAAAGAATGATGTAAATCGCTGTTTGGATTTGATTTGTTTGTTCCAGGCTTAGATTGCTCTGGAGACTTCCTAGCACCTTCATTGTTTGATGTGAACTTATCCCTGGCTTGGATTTTTCCTTCCTCCTCTTCATTGTTGGTGTTTGTTAGTAGATCTTGAAGGATCTTTTCATTGATGCCTTAAGGCAGAGATCCTTAAGGCACTGTGTTCTTATTTTTTAATGTGTCGGAATAGAAAATGGCTCCTATTGTCTGGGAACTCTTTGCAAAATTAATTAGATGAAGCAATAAAGGTAGGTGAATTCTAGGAGAGAGATTTAAATAAATGCATTTGAATCTTATAAAGACATGGGAAGCTATGCAGTGAAAATCTGCTGTCTTGGATGAATGATCAAGGGATAAAATTGAAGAAGCTTATGTTACTAGTATGAGATTTGGAACCGTTTGCAGCTTTTCCAAAGTGCAGATAAAAATGGGAGAAGAGATGTGGTTCTTCTAAAGATACCTATAGCAAGCCCTATTATGATAATAGGCCACCTCGAGCAAGAATAGTCTGTTTCTGTGAACCAAAAAAAAATCTGTGCAGCAACAGGGCTCTATTAAAAGCAAACACAAATCATAGGATTAAGTGATTAAGTCATCTTCCTCTGAGTTACAGACCTCTCAGAGGTGGATTCCTTCCAGATTTTGCCAACCTGCTGAGGAGCTATTCTTGCTTTCTTTATAGCAGTAGAATACCTCTGTGGAACATATATTAAATCCAATATACATTGTTCCCAGGGTTGCAAAGAGAATTTGGGGGTTTGGAAGTCTTCACTGTGGTAAGATCGAGGAAAGTACACTGTCTAAAAACATATGCCTTGAGTTCAGTACTAGTGCCTGTACAATATTAGCTCCCCTCTTACATTTCCAGAAGATCAAGCACTTCTTTTTTATTAATAAAGAAACTGGCTTGGAAATTGTTCTTTCTTCAGAGGGGAGAACTGAGAGACCACTGACGTAAGAACAGTGTTACAGCACTGGAGGTGAGTGAGAAGATTATATTGGGAAGTCTCATCATAGTTCTGCTTTCAGTGCCCTGTTGGGGAGTTTTGCAATTGTAGTTAGTAATATACAGAGCAGATGGCCAGCACAGTGGTTGTTCTGGGCTAAAAGTGACCAGTAATGCTTCAAGATTTCGTAAAAGATAGTGCCCTGTTTTCACAGGATGCAAGAGTCTTTAGTCGCTGTCATCGGGAGGTTGAACACTTGACTTAATTCACTCATCCCTTTTCCCCTTTGGAATGTGGTGTAAATGCTTCTGGTGTGAGGAAACTTCTACTTGGTTTGGAGAAAAAGTATTTGTGATTTGATTGTCTAGTGTTGCAGCGACGGAACGAGCTCTTGCTGGTTTTAAAATAGTATTGCTTATTGAAGCTCTAGAAATACTGGGAAAGCTTTGTTCTCTGGTTTGCATTTGAATGTGTTCTTCCTTCTTGTCCAAGGATGAGAGTGAAAAACGAGAGTCTTCATTGATGGAAACAGCCTGTTTTCTTCATGTTGGGCAGAGAATGAGCACTCCTAAAACAATCACGGGACCTTTGCGTGGGAAGTGATAACCTGCTTGTTAGAATGAGTCTCCAGGAGAAGATCTTTTACTCGTAAGGTTTTAGAAAGGAAAGATGTAATGGAACAGATGCGTCGTGAGGATTTGGGTTGTACTGATTAGCCTCCAGCTGCATTGTCACAGTTTTGACAAATATCACCTGATGACTGAGTGTCCGAACTGATGTGGAACTGTCTGTTTTCACTGGTGTTTACTTCTGCTGTGATTTGTTGGGTATGTAGATGAAGATTTCATTGCTTTCTGAGCCTAACGCTTACACAAGCTCTTGGAATTCTCCCCTGGAATATTTTTTAAGAGGCTTGCTTTACTGCCTTTTTTGCTGGCAGGACTAGTGTGAAAGCATTCAATGAAAGATCTTTAAGTGCTGATAATGTTCAGTTCTGTCTCCCTTTTGATTACCCCAAATTACATTGTTGACTGCATTTTTCCATACATAGGGTGGTAACGCTTGATAAAATTAGACCTGAGAAGATGCAGGTGGAATTGGGAAAGCACCAGAGAATGTACTAAAGAGTATGTGACTTCTGAGCTTGTGTCCTTAGGCTATGTGCGTGTGAGCTTGTTCTTGTGTTTTGTGGTGTTTTTTGTTTTTTTTTTTTTTCTTCGCTGATTAGGACAATTTCTTCCCATCTTTCTGGTTAAGAGTTCTGACCCCATTTCATGGTTTCCTTCCATTGAAATTTACAGTTTTGCGTTATGCTAGGAGAGAATATGTTTTATAATTGCTTCCTTGTTTCTTCTACATCTTTATAGCAAATGCAGTCGGGAAAGAAATCTCATATTGTTTCAGAACACCTCATTATGTTAGCTGATCTAAGGATCTAGCTGGAAAGTTGTCCCAGCTTAGAAATAAATAACAATTGCATGCACACAGACTTGGCTGCAGAGCGAGATCTATTTTTAGAGAAGGGTCCTGTCCTATTTTCACTTAATTTTAACGATGGTGAGTTTTACCTTCGTTTGAGACATCCTAATGACTTTTGGGTCTTACCCAGGCCTTCATAATAGATAAGTGTGTGAGTCCTCTGAATCAGATTTCAGAGCCGTTTGTGTAGGGGAAGCCCCGCTTATCTGCCAGATAACCTCAGGTATTCCAGTCATTCCTGGGCTATGTCCGAGGCGCTGCCTCTGCTTGCCTGCTGTTTATGGAGCAGTCTTGTGACTGGGAAGCCAAAGGCAGGCTGCAAGAGGTTGCTGCCACATAAATCTAATGTATTAGAAAGCAACTGCAATCCCATGTGGAACAGCATTCTGATGAAGTGTTTTTTCTTTTTCTTTTTTTTTTTTTTTAATGAACCTGTGTTATTTGAAGTTGCCAGTTACATTTGGGTTTTATTTTCTGTTGTCCATTGTTGGTGGTTACAGCGGCAGCCTGGGACTGCTTTTCTCCCAGTTCTGTCATGAGCTGCTGTATTGCCTTGAGGTGCTTAATTGTCTTTTATTCAGCTGTATGCTATTAGAATAATGTTGGTTTCTTACTTCTCCTAGGATCACTGAGGCTAGCATAGCACTTTCAGGACACTGGATAAAAGATGTAATGTTCAGGGTCATGTTAAAAGAAACCACCACATAGTTGGACACAAGTTGAACACTGACTCAGCTGAGGATGAATAGGCTGGGTAAAGGTTAAAAAAAGGTGGAAAAAATATGAGAGGGTGAGCTATAAATACCGTTATGCAACTCCTTATTTCCTTTCTTTCTTGGTGATTCTTGGGATTGTGAGCTTGCACGACGTCTCTTACTGTCTGTAAACCATCAGACAGAGCGATGATTCTGTGAAGTAATGATTATTTGGAAAAGACTGGCCAAAAAACGCATCCAGTGTGAGGCATAACCAGACATCTCTGCTAAAGCACTACTGTAGTTGAAATACTCCTCCACCTGTTTGTAGCAGATAGCGAATCAAGGACTGTCTCTAAATGAAATGCAGTGTGTTGTGAGCCCTGGGTGGCAGCAGTGATGAGCCTGTATGATCCCTCCTTGGCAAGGGTGTGCTTGTGACAGAAGGGCTGATTGGGCAGCTTAGTGCGTTTCTCTCTCCTGTGTAGTAGGAAACACGGTTGTTGACTATTCAACTTCTTTTTATCCATAGAGATGCCTTTTGGCCACAGGTTTTTGGGTAAGGAGTGTTTCATTTTTCACCATTCTTGTGTGATGTCTGTGTTTGCTGAAACAGAACGAATAAAGCAGGGATGCTCTTTGCTTGAAAAATCTCATCGTACCTGCTTAGCATTGTTTCTGGAGGACAGACTCTTTAATTCCTGTAGCAATTTTCTTTAATATTTACTCAGCTATTATGCCTCAGATTTATGTTTGAATAGTACTGTGTATGATATGTGAAATACATTTTATCTTTATCATAGATAGGTTAGGGCCAGAATTAAGCATTAAGGTTATGTAGCCTAAGCTTCTAAATGGGACTGTCTGCATTTATGTGAAGGAGTTGGGTGTTAGTGGAAGCAGTGTTGTGTTTTTTGCATCCCCAACCTGCCTTTCCTCCCTTCTAAGAGAGTAATTATGGGATTTTCTATTGTCATTAGACTTAAATTCATGATCCGGGTGTGATGCTTGTTCTGTCATGTAGTCACGTATTATTAGGTTTGATATTTTTGTTCTTTTGATATGTTTGTGTTTTCCTTCATTCAGTTACAGGTAGAGACCCTGCAAAAAGGAGAATTGCACTTGAAGGCAACAACGCAAAGACAAAATTCCCTAAGTCGTGGAGAGGAGTAAGAGAAGGCAAGGAGGTCCTTGCCTCTCGTTTTGAGACTTATCAGTGTTTCACTGCAGATGTTTGTGTAGAAATGGGAGAAACAAAATTGAGTTCTCTCACGGTAATTTTCCTTGCTAGGTTTTTCAGATTGTGGTGCGAGGCTTCCTGGGTGTCTTGCCTTGAGCTGCTTGCCTGCAGTCTTTGTAAGGTGTCTTGTTTACCTCTTTTTTTTCCCTTCTGTTTTTTGGGAGACTTACTCTCTCACTCTTCAGAGGTTTACTTGCCTTCTTTGAATAGCTGTGTGAATTCAGGGTTCTCTCAGGGGCTTGAGTTTGTCAAAAGATGATACCCCTGTCATGTTTCTCGCCTTGTCCCTCTGCATTTTTGAGATTTTCTTTCAGGACAAGCTCCCGTGGCTGTGCTATTGATACTGTGCATTGTTCCTCAGAGTGGTACTGGTGAAGGCTTTTGCTGTCTGTACTCTGATGTTTGTTAGGTGGCCTGTACTGTAGCACTTCAGTCTTCTCTTTCAAGCTTTTCTTGTGGGATGTTTCAAAGCTGTCCATTCTAAAGTATGGATAAGTGCTAACAGGGAGGAGTAATAAAAACCCGTGGGAGATGCTGGTTTCCATACCAAATACAACTCTCAGAAGCGCACAGCTTATTGGGCAACAGTAAGATATCTAGTGCACTTTGCAGCACGCTTGCTGTGAACTGACAGCCAAGGACCTTTTGTTCAGTGTTTTGGAAAATTTCAGGCCCAGAACTCTACTGTTGACTTAGTCTGAGTATGTTTTTGTCTGAGTAGTGTTTTGACTATGTATATATATATATATATATATGATATCTGCATATTAAGTGTGAAAACCTCAATACGAGAAGAGATATCAGATATATATATCTGCTGCTCTGAAAATCCTGATATCTCTTCTCGTATTGAGGTTTTCACACTTAATATGCAGATATCCCCCACTCTGTGTTGTTTGGAGGATCAGAGGCTTAGGAAACGTTATGATACTTCAAACTTGGAGAGCTGTTTGCCCGAGCATCCATTCACGTGGAATATCTTCTGCATATTTTTTCTGATATTTACAAACAAAGTAAGAAAAGGCTTAAATTTTCTTAGAGTAATTTGTTTAGTCTGTTTGATTTTGTCCTCTAAATTTTGAAGTCCTTGGTGATGAGTCTAATTATCAACAAGACATTCTCTCATGCTGGTGATAAGTTTAAGTCTGCCTTGGGACAGTTGCCTCTTTAACGTGATGCCAGAGGAAAGCCTGAAATTGCTGCAGTATAGCAGCCTTCCTTATCAGCCAGAAAAGGAAAGTTTATTACAAGTGGCTTGTTAGATCCTCAGTATTATGGAAGTTCATTTTGTATAGTATATGGTAGTCAGAGCATCCTTCAGACAAACATTGTGGTTCTTTGTGGTTATGAGCAAAATCATCAGTATCCAAGCGTGTTTGGACCTTGAGCATGTGGGAAGATGTTTTGCTGAACCTATGCCTTGATCAGCTGTAAAGGTAATTTCGTACTTTCCACTGCTGGTTTTTGGTGCATGTATGTGTTGTACAAAAATTAAAATTAAATTAAGATATTCATTATATGGAGTTTTGGAGCTGGGACGGGCATACTGTTTGAGAAGAGGTATTTTTTGGTTCTGTCCTGTTCCCCTGGCCCCAGCTGTGGTATATGATTACAGCGATAGCCAAAAATCATAGAATTGTAGTGATTCTGGAAAGTGCCTGGAAAGAATCTAGCACGAGGATAAGTCTCCTTTCAGGTGTTTGCAATTTGTGTTCATTTTTTAAAGCAAACACATTGTATACTTCTATCAGTTGGGTCTTTATTTAAATAACATGGAAGGAATCACTGCCATCTTAATTGTTTCATCAGTATTTTATCTCTGTTTTGCTTTTTTTTTTTCCCCCTAATAACATACTGCCATCTCCCTATATGAATGTAAAGTGTCTCATTTATCAAGACAGGATTATCTTGCTGGATTTTATGAACATGTCATTCCTCATGTCAGGTGATTTAACATTTCATTGGCACGCTCATAAAAATTGCTTCAATAATTTTGATTGTTTTTACTTCTTTGAGTGTAAGAGCGTCTTCTAAATGTTGTTGCTAGAATGAAGGGCACAGATTTTTTCCCCACCCGTATCCCTAGGAAGCTAATGCATCATCCCTTATATTAGGTGGCAGATGACAGTGTAGTATGTGCTCTTGGCATGTTTACTCAGCCCAGGAAACTGATACCATGCCTGAAGTCTGATTCAGAGCTTCAGCACCATGGCTTCAAAACAAGATGGCATAAATCCCATGTGTTCATCTTTTTATCCTACTCTTCTACAACAGGCACCTGCTTGCTCCCTGTATGGCCTTAATTTATTGCCCCAGAAGGAAACTTGCTCCTTGTGCCTCTGCTGTCCTCTGAGGGATTCCCTCTGGCTCATCGGGCGCTGCCTGATGGGTGATGCTGTGACCTGATCTCTGCGGGAAGGGAGCAGATTAGTCACTGCTCAGGTTGGAGCCAGCTTCTAAAGATTGGCCTTACTGCTGCCACATGACACTGCAGAGCTGGACAAATAATTAAATTTTTTCTTCTTGTGTTTGTGCAAGTAGATTGCTTTGATTTGGGGTTGGGGGAGAAGGTGGAAATACCAATTTCTGCTTGGCCTCTCTGTTAAGTGTCTGACAAAAGTGATGTTGATGCCATGTTCATCCATGTGAAACTGTGCATATGCTGAGGTTTGAGATGTGAAGAATTTCTCCCTTCCTGGTTTAAACAGAAAAAACAAACAAACAGAACTAATCAAAACCCAAACAAAAAAAAACACACTAATCTGTCTAAAGCCCTTTAGCAGACAAATTGTGCTGAAGTCTGGCTGTGACAGTCTGATATTTCTTTTCCTGCTGTACCTGGTGGAGACTATCACCACTCCACTGCTGATTCATTAGGAGAGAATTTGTGCCTGTGTCTCGTACAGTTCACTTCAGAGTTTGGCTTTTTAGCTCAGCCTTATCTTTGTTGCCAGCTTTTAAACTGAGATTGAGAACCTTTTTGTGTTGTGGTGGCAATGCAGTTCTGTGTCCTAAATGGAAGAGGAGTTTTTTGTAGTCCAAACTTCTTTCATTTTATTTTTCTTTAGGATATGTTAGAGGGCATTTGCAGAGCAGCTAAGAAGGGATACAGAAATACATGTATTCTAAGTGTTAATTTATATCCAAGTTTTGCAGTAAATTTAGCCTTTAGCATAAGTCATTAAATTTAATTAAAATAGCTTTGCTAAGAAGTATGACGTCTATGTATTGCTTGACTATTTTTTGTTGAATTTTTAAAGTATATCAGATCACCAAAATGAGGGGAATCGTGGGGTAAATATTTGGATTCAGGTTGCTGAAGGGGCACATCAGCTTGCAACAGATTTTCTTCAGTAGGCACAGACAGAAAATTGTGTGTTTATTTCAGTGTAGTTTTTGTGAATTTTTTTCTTCAAAATGAGAAAGTGTGAAAAGGCTTGTTTTAAAAGTGTAGCAAAAATGAAATGTGATGTTGAGATCTAGTAGTTCTGTTAGGGATGTGGTGTCCAGAAACAGTCACCTCCATCTACTAGCTAAAGATAGTGCTTCCGTTGTTACAAGACAAAACAAAACCAAACTTAATTCAGTTTTTAATGCAAAACATAACAAAGGTATATGCATCCAAAATGTCTATGTAGTTTTAGTTTATAAGTAACATTGTCTAAATCTCATAAAAATTAAGATTTGTGTAAATGGAATTGTATTGTCCTTTGAAACCAACCTGACACTTGCGAGTTTGCAAAATGATCCTCCACTGTAATCCTTTACAATACTGCAACTTTTTTTTCCTACCACCAGCATCCATGGTGAGACTTGATTTGATGGTCGGCAGTGGTAATTTCTTCTTCTAGACTGGGTCTTGTAATGCTCATGAGTTTCTGTGTGTGCTTCCAGTGGTAGGGGTGTGCCTACGGTGTATGTCAGTGGTACCCACATGGCAGTTCAGAGAACATCTGGCCCAGAAAATGGGAAGGAACATTTACTGTTGATTAACATCAAATGTGAAAATTATCAACCTGAATAAATGTGTTTAAATTATGTAATTACTTAAATGGGAATGCATAATGGCATTCCAGTTAGCAAAAAGAAGTCTCAAATGTGGGGTGTAAGCTATGCTTATTTGCAAATCAGCATCCGTTTAAGGTTGCTATCTAGCAATAGGCTTTCCATCAGAAAAGAGAGGAGCAGAAATGCAGGATCAAAATTATATATTTAAATCAAGTTTCCTTGCTTGATGATTGAAATAATAGCCACACGTGGATATGGTAAATCGTTTTGAATTAACCTGGCCTGAGTGTGAACCGCAGGAGAAGCGTTTTGGCACACAATGTGTTTCACCAAATGTTGATGGATATTTTTAAACAGGAGAACAAAAAGCAGAATGTTGGTTATGGCTTTTCCGGTGAATCTAAAACAGGTAAGTTTCGAAGCCAGATGGAAACAGGAAAACATCTGATAAACTGTTCTGACTGAGTGACAGGGTCATAGCACAGGCTGGATGCCGGTAACAGTAAACTCTTGCTGCTTATTTTGATGCTGTCTTCTACTTCAGTGTTAAGGAAGATGCTCCATCTCCATCCCTTGGAGAAGGTCCACTGTCCAGCTGAACTGATCTAGTATCGTGCTGTTTCTGAAAGGTCTCCCCGCATCCAAGTCCTGTGGGTCCTGCCTGCTGCAGCTCCGATGCTCAACTGCCCCTTCAGTGAGTTGATTCAGCTCCCTTAGCTCAGTTAATTCTCCTCACTTTATTTTCAGATGTTTATTTTCTGTTGTTTTAAGGTGCTGAGTCTGCCCAAGGAGGAGTCAGACAGGCAGTAAGCAGAGGGATGAGGAGCAACCAAATCTGGGAAAACAGATTGGAATAGATCATGGGAGTGTTGGAATTTAAGAAATCTTTGTGACATTGGCTGCTTTGAACAGTTTGCTTTCCTGGTAGGCCTGTGCCTTTAGTTCCTTCATCTGCTACAACAGAAATCATGCTCGAGTACCTTACAAGATTGCTAAAAAGATTTTGTAATGTGTTCATTCAAGACATTGTAAGTGCTGAGAAAGGGCTTATAGAAGCAATCCTGCCTTGCTGTATGCTGAATGTGCTGCTATTTTGCTGTAAAGAAATACTCCTTAAGAGATATTACAAAGATATTGAGTTACCATAGATAACAGCAATTCTGCTGTCCCATGTCAGCTGTGTAGTCACTTAAGGAGGAGGAACTTCAACATCTGTAAACTGGTGGATTCCAAAAGATAGGAAATATTAATAGATGTCACTGCCAAATTTAAATGAAATAGTTCTGAAAATGTTACAGAACTTGGTGTGTATTTAGGAGAACATTTTATTTAAAAATAATGGGAGAATGTGAAAAAGTGAGCTGTTTGAGTGTAATTAAAGTGCTGCAATAAAATAAACTAAGAATTAAAAAGCCAGTACTCTGTCACTTTGTTGTGAAGTGCTGTGATAAATCGTAATTAAAGATAATAGTAAGGCCTCATTTGCTCTCAGAGTAAATGTCTAGTGCCCTGACATAGAGACAGAGAAATATTTTTTTTAAAGAAAGTTGTTCTGCTGCTGCTGGAAAAGGGTGAAGCGCTCCTAGTATTAATAATGCTGTGGGAAGAGCAGGGCTAGCTGCTTGAATCATTGAGGGTTGCTATGAGAAACCCAGTAGTGTTTCCATAGGGCATACCAATGTAATTATAGAAGCTTGCTTTGAAAATTGATAAGGCTTCAGTTATTTCTAGCTCTGCTTCAGAGCAAATAAACCAACAAATGTTGAACAGAGCTGACCTGTGTGTATCCTGATCTTATTTGCAACTGCATGAGGGCTTACAGAAGATAGACTTGAGTTTGCTTTAAGTCTGCTAGAGCTATGGCCAATTTGGGCACAGTTCTGAGAAGCAGTAACGAAAGATATTTGCTATCCACCCAGAGCTGTTCTTTGTACTTGCCTTTTGGCTCTTGCAAGGAGAGCAGCAGATCCAAGAGTCACAGAACACGTTGTATGAGGGGAATGTTATGAAACTGTAGGTGCCGTGCTGCACTCTGCTTAAAAATGCTGATAAATTTAAATGTGGAAGCACTGAGCAGCAGTAATCCTGTGACATCTGTAAGGCTTTGTGTAGGAAACAAACGCTGCTTTAGTGTAGAGCATCCCAATGTATGTGCTCCCTGTCCCCGTGGGAGGCTGGCTGCCTAGCAGGGGATGCTGCTTGTAATCAGATCCCTGCAGCTCAGCGTTGCTCCAGCACGTTGGTCTGTAAACTAGTGATGCCTACCTTCATTTTACTGTTCCTATTGCTCTCTGTAAGACGGACTTCATCTGAAATGAAAATCTCTATGCACAGAAGTGGAAACTAAAGCTTGTGCGTTACTTTTATAAAAACCCACGTCAGTGGGTGTGATAAGAGTCATGGAAATATCAATTTTAACATATGCAGTAGCATTTTCCAGATGTGAGCTTTAGTTTCTCAAACTTTAATCAACAGAGGACATGTGTTTTTTTTTTTTGTTTGTTTGTTTGTTTGTTTTTTTGCTTCCATCAGTTACAAGGCTTCAGTTGCTAATACCAACTGCAAAGAAATCTGATGGACTGGATATGATGTTATCATTTTAATGGTATTTTCCCTTTTAAAAAAAAAATGCACAAATGTTGTTAATGCTGTTTCTTACATTAGAAATACATATTCAGTAGAAATAATAAAAATATTTTATATGCAAGAGACTCAAATGGACCAGATAGGCATTGTGGACCACTCAAAGCTGTCCTGAAAAACCAAGAGTGGAATATCTCTCCAAAATTTCTTTCCTGTTTCCAAAGAGAGTTTAATCCTCGTTCTACACTTTGATCATTCTTCAGAGAAAGAGAAATAGGGGCCAGCTTCACACAAACTTTAATATTGTATATGTGTTGGGATCCTTTGGGTTTTATTTCCTTAAGGACGTTGTGGATGGACAGGGAAGATTAGAATAGTTGTCTTTTTTTTTTTTTGCGGTTATCCATCATTACATTGTTTTCTGCTATTCTTTGTGATATATTTTGGGTGGATTACTGTCATAGTTACAATGTGGGGAATATGTGGAAGATATAACTTACAAACTATGAATCTGTCAGGTGTATTAATTTGTAAAATTATTTGTTCCTATATGATAATTACCTTTAGGGATTTGCTTTAAAAAAAAATGTTGAAAAACATAGCGGAACACTTATCCTTTTGCTATTCACGTTAGTTAATAAAGGTATAGCTCGTGTTTTTGGAATATGCTGTTTCCTTATATTCTTCTACGATTTTGCAGTTAATGCACTGAAAGGCTCATTCAGGGAACGCTGAGTTGGTTACTCTTCCTTCTTCTCTCAGATGCTCCTAGTAGTCTTTCCATGTTCTACTTTGGCCAGCCACACAAGTGTATCCCTGTACCAGAGAAACGCATTGCAGTATGGATACATGGAGAAATTGCAGTGGCGGTAGTACCATTGTTGCTGCAATGGTCTATGGCTATAGGCAAGACAGGGTATTTAAGTGTAACATCTTTTTATTACATTGCTTTAGAAAGGTAGGCTGATTTCAGGCAAACAAATGATTTTTGATTCTGTGCAAAGTATAACAGTTTTCTCTTTTTATATTTTTTGTGGTTTTAATCAATGAAGTCATCACCTGTATCAAATATTGAGGTTTTAGAACCACCAAGTAACTAGATTTTTTCCCATATTTATTTATTTTAAATTCTTTTAGGAATACAGCTTTTGTATTCTGACACGGTAATTTCTGTTCATCAGCCTTGTTTCATGCTGTAATTCTATAGAACAGTAAGTGGAAAACAATGGCATTTTTGTTGTTGGGGTAAAAGTTCCTCAAAATGTCATTTTGGGGTATCTAATTTCAGAACCTGTGCGTCAGCTTTATGAAAAACTGTATTGCATATTTTTGTCTGCCCTTTTTGTTTTGTGCATCTGTCTACAGGAGATCATATGTAATGGCTGTTTCAAAGAGATGCTGTGGTGTAGACTTCGTTGCAGTCGACTTGGTAAAGATAACAAAAAAGCACGTAGTTTTTTTCCGACTAGCCTCCTATTATTCTGGTCTGTGGATAATACATAGTTAATGGAGAAAGTATTATGGTGTCATAACAGCATTAGATACTGAAGTAGTATACCATCTTATGTTCCCTCAATCTCAGAAGAAGCTTGAATATACTGATCCTCTTAAGCTGTAGAATTGAACTCCTGAAGATGTTTTCATGTAATTTGTTTTAATAGACTTTGTGAGCTCAAGGGGACCACTGACACTGTGAGATTAAGATGTTACTTTGCCAAGCTGCTTACCAGAAAAAGCAGCAGCATTTTCCTTGAGCAGTTTGCAAGCAGACTTTTCAACATAGAAGAGGAGCCTACGCTACAGATGTGGAGTTTCGTAGTGGGAACGGTCAGGGTGGATTGTGTGTTACTAGTTTATTTATTCCCTCTGGGTGTTCTGCTTTTCACCCTTTAATTATAGACATACAGAAATATAATTGAATATAGTAAATATTATGTTTTTATACAGATGTGGAGCCATTTTGTCAAGTATTTACTAAATAGAAAAATAACTACAAGTATCTAGTAATTCTAGGCGTAGAAAGAAATCTTAAAGCCATCTGACATATAATGTTTTCAAGTCAAAATTATTTATGAAGTAACCTCAGATTCCTTTTCTTTTCCAAATTGCTACTTTTGGCTAGAATTTGTAAATGTGATGGAATCCTAAGGAATTTATTATCATGTTCAAAAAGAGAAAAGGGCAAAAAAAAATGTCTGGAAGCTGTAGATTTAGCTGTTATGATGAATCTTTTGATTTTTACACTTCCTAGATTCTGAAGCTGGGCTTCACCAGAAAATCTCACTAGCGTAGATTAGGTGAAGATAATGAAAAGTATTGAGAGTGTTGTGTAGAAGAAGAGAAATAATTGGATCCAAGAAGTTGGCAGTTACTGTGTTTATATAACTTCCCAAGGAAAACAAGTGAAAATGAATTAAAGGACTAGTTATAAAGCAGTGAGAATATTACTTTTACTTTAAAAAAAAGAAAAAGTCTATCTACAACATTTCTTTCTTGATGAAATCTGTTTGTTCCAAATAATATTTTCTATAACTTTGAGATTATAAATAGAAGCAAGCACTATCTGATGGTTGTAGTTATGAATTATATGAAGTTGGAATGTCTTGGGATGCTAACATGTTAAGAAATGGATATATCAATACAACTTTGAATGAATAAGTTTTATATTAAAAATTATACCTGTCAAAGGCTTGCTTATTTGCAGATTGACAAAGCTGAATGGGAAGAATTGGCATCCCGACTAAATTTTAAGTTAATTCTAAAATAGAGTTTTATAAACAAAATTGAAATAGTCTCTTTTTTACAATGACAGCATTTAAGTGAAAATTTTTGGAATTTCTTTTAAAAATAACTAATTCCTTGAATATGCTTTTCCAGAGTTTCTGGACATCTTTGTTCATCTTCATCTGTGCTAATGTAACACATTTGATATCATTTTGAATGATAGAGCTCTTTGCAGCTGTAGCATACTGCCATGTACCTAAATCTTCCATAAGTCTAACAGGAGCACTTGGCCAGGATGAAGAGAGAATCACTCTGTAAAGGTCTTCACAGTTACAAAAACACTTGGACACAGGACTGCTGTGCCAATTTACGTAGGTGTGGATCTCCCTTTCTGGCAGATATCTGGGAGAGTATTCCTGTGCATAGAGAGAGGATGCCTGCTTCTTGCTGGCCTCCTCGCCTCCGTTTGTAGAGGTGACCAGTCAACACTTGGCATATTAATGTAGACAAAGCACTTCAAAACCATCATTCACCTCCCTGGGCACATATGTGCACAGCTAATCTGATGCCCTCCAAGCGTTGCTAGCGTGACAACTCACTTCTGTACTCAAGTCTTTGCTGTGTTGCAAGCACTCATTTAAACTCCCAGCTTTTACAAAGGCCTCTTTAGAGACTCACTTCTCAAGTTTGCTACAAGGCAACCAGTCTTTGAGTCTGTCTTCATGATGTGATATTCTTTTAACCCAGAGCCCATTGCATAAGCTTCCAGAACCCTGAGGAGAAAATGTGGAATGGAAACAGAAGGGGGCAGTTAAGGGGAGGAGACGAAGTTGTTCCTTAACTTTGGATCTCTTATGTGACGGTAGGGACCTTGAAGGAGGTCCTCTGCATCTAGGCCACCAAGCAGTGGTTGTGAGATGGATGCAAGTCCTCCAACACAGGCTGAAATGTTCAGTTATGGCACATTTGAGGGACAGTCAAGACTAGAACAAAGTTTTTGATTACTCCACCCAAAGACTGAGAAATCTGAACTCCTTGAGAACTGTTCCTCTGATCCTGTATTTAAAAAAAAATAAAAAAAAAAATCCATCCCACTCTGTGGGAAGTGCCTTGCTTCACAGCTCAAGTGGAGCAGCAAGGGGCTGTGCGGTGGGAAGCTGGTACCCACAGTCGGCCTCACGCCTGTGATTCAGCTCGCAGCATCACCCAGAGCTCCCTCCCTGCTGCAACGTGCTGTACTTGGACTGCTCCACACCACGTTAAGTAGAAACCCACTGTTTAAAAAATTTCTGACTGAAACACGTCTTGCTGTCCAACAGAAATCTACTTTATGGGGCTCTTCTGAGTTTTTAAAAACTGGTGGCTCCTGTTGTTTCCTTCAGTCACCTCCCCCTCCTGTTTTTTTATTATTTATTTTCAGGGTTGCAATGCAAGTGTCACCTACAAAGGTGTATTGGGATTTTGGGGGAGGATAGCAAAACTTCAACGTATGTTCATAAGAAAGTGCTAAGAGAGCCTGTGGGCAGATATTGGAGATAATTAGGAACTACACAGAACTGCTGCAGGCTCAAGGGATGTTTGCAGGCTGCAGAGCGTTCCTCAGGGAAAGAAAGTGCTCTGTAATTACAGGCAAGGTCAGAGTAGTCAGTTCAGTGGAAATGGGGCTCTGGTGAAGATTTTTTGAATGTCATTAACAAGACAGTTGTTTTCACTTTTTAAATGATTGTCCTCTGAAGTACACATTGTGTAAGTGTTCTCTGCTGTGAAGATTTTGGCCCTTTTTTGAGAGAGATGATTCACACTTGGAAGTGAAGGGAATTTCTTGGTCACACTTTACATCTCTATTTGGCTCTAAAGATTTTAAATGTGTGCTTCAGTGGTGTAAGTCTCCATTTTCTTTAAAAGGGTAATATGCTTCATTGGTACATTTGAAACAGCTCTTTCAACATCTGAAGTGTTTCAGCCCACCTCAGGTTATTCAAAGGTGAGACGGGTGTCTTGGCCTTTGCTCCAGGACATTTTGGTGGCCATCTCAAATTCATCCCTGGATACAGACTTTTGATTTCTTTTCTTCTGAGGCTAATGCATGAGTTTAGAAACCCTCTGTGCCCAAATTTTATCCTAGAAAGCATTCAAATGGCGACACCCATTGCAAGTTCTCCTTCCCTCTGTTTCTCCCTTCTGCCGTATGGCTGCACCTTCACAATTTTACCAGTGCAGCTGAATGTGGGACTGCGCTGGGACTGTGTCGGGGGTTGATTCAGCTTGAAACAAAAAAGGAAAAGTGCTTAAGTATGGCTCAAAGTGAGCCATCTAGGCCACTGTGGACTCTACCTCCCACCCTGATCTTGCATCAGGAGGATGCTGCTGCACGTGTGTGGTCAGTTGATAGAAGGCACTGATCCAGGTGGAAGTCAGATGCTGTTTTAGGAGGATGTGTATTTGGCTAGCTCAGCTTGCTGAACTGTTTGGTTGGGAGGGTGCTAGCACCTCTGTGAGGAGAGGTGGAGGGGCCTGGGTTGTCGCAAGGGAAGGGGAGAGTGGGACTGAATCCAGCAAACCAGATTTATGTTGGTTAAGCTGTTGTGAAACTTCATGTCTGAGCCTTTGAATTAGATCCTTTCCCTGATGTAGTTCACGCTGCAGCACCTTGAATGATTGTCCTGGCATAAATGAGGGCATGGTGATGTGTGGGGGTTGAGAAAGAAGTGGTGAGGAGAAGAAATGTCTTCGGCTTCTTGCAGCTGGGAGTGTTTGACCAGTAACAGATTAAGTGGACTTGCAGCAGGCCTTTCAAAAACAGGTATAATAGTTAATCGGCTAAAGTAAGTGATTAAAAACAAAAGGCTAAGTATTATCTCTCTTATATCTTTTGGTAGTTTCTGTTTAGTTCAAATATCTTTAACTTTTGGCTGGGGTGAGACAATTTTGCAGTGCCTTTATCTCTTTCAAGTTCTCATGAGCAACGTAGCTGCTTGTCTACCTCACTTCCTCCAGAGGCCGGGTTTTAATAATTCACTGTCTTTCATGTCTTCAGGCCCCCACCTTTTGGAGAACGTGTAAATTTGGCAACTGCCAATTATTAGCTTCTAACAGTTTGCTTAAGAACCCTTGGTGTTTTTCTTGGAAGTATTTTTCCTGAAGGCATTTTTAATTTTTTCTTGCTTGTTCTTCCTAAGTGTATTTTTGATGCAACCCCCATTGAGTCAGATGGTGTAGCATCAAGTAGCAAAAGGGAGACGTTCTAGAGATAATACAAATGTTGCCCTTATCCTTCATATAAGAGAGCTGTGCCTGAGAAAAGGTCTTTCCCTTTTAGAAATGTATACAGTGTACAAATGCTGCTGCCTTCCCTGTTAAAAGAAGCCCAGAAGGTCATTCAGCACAGCAGCTATGATCAGCTATTAATGTTTTTACTTGGTGGAGGAGGTGGTTGTGTGTCAGAACATTGCATTGAAGTCAGTTCTGTCAGTATTCACGATGAATGTCTGCTGAGCAGCCGCTAATACAAGCTTCATTTCTCTCCATCTGCCAACAAATACGTTTTTCCATCTCTTTTATTTGCTTAACAATACATCACAGTGTATAACTGACAGCGCAGCGTCTGCATTAATGGACTGGCAGTTAGGATCACAGTGCCTGGCGTTGCACCTTTGCTGCGGATGTGTTTCTGTGCAGCTCTGGTGGGGTTACAGACCTCCTCACATCCCTCCTTAGCGTGGCTGCCTGCCCTGCCCTGCCTGTGCAGCTGTCTTGAAGCAGGGGAGGGACATCTAGAATTACCCAGGCATGAAAGCTGTGGAGAGAAAACCATTTAAGAGCATACAGAACAAACATTAAACATCATCTGACTTTTCTTCTCTCTTCCTCTACCTAGGAGTGAAGACCATTTTACAGCCTTATTGGTGTATGTTTAGAAATGTCCTCCAAATTGTATGTTACATAATATGAAAGAAATACGGAACATCAATGGCTTATAGTGCAATGAAAGGTGAATGAAGTAAGGATAATTAGGGGAGACGAGTGAAAGAAAAGGAAAAGCAGTAGTTACTCAGTTCAAAATTACACTTTATCCCTATGGAATCGGCTCTTTTTTAGTAGGAAAAAAACCTTACCCCCAAACCAGTTATTCTTCCTTCCATGTACTTCAGCCTTGTAGCAACCAAGTAGTTCAATTTGTTAAATAGTTCTTATTCCTGTTAGACAGGATTTCTTAATTTATTTTCCTTTGTAAGTTGGGCTACGTAAACAACCAAGTGTGTCAGCTGGCCATCTCTCAGCTCTGAAGTGTACGGCCTGTAATGGAATGACTGCACTATCAGAAGTGCCACTTGTGTAGTACTGTGTTCAGCAGTAACCTTGAAGGTTAATCCCACAGTCGCTGTTTGATAGCTAGTGGGATCATCTGCCATCAGCTTGTGCAGAACCATTTGTGGTTTGATTCCTTCAAACCAAAATACAGTTTTGTGGTCTCCCTTTTTTTAATTTTTTCCCATTTTCTCAGTGTCTTGCCATCTTTATGGATTCTGATGTATATCTTTTCCCATCTTAGTCTGCAAGGGGAGGGAAAACTTGTTTCCTTTGACCTCATGCAAGTTTGACAGGAAGGAAATTTGGTCAGGCTGAAAAAGCCTGAAATCTGGTAGCCTGACTTTTCACCTTTCAAAGACTCTGTAGCTTACAGTTCTTTCCATAAGACTGCTGGGTGGTCAGAATCTTAAAAATGCAGCCTGTTGTGGTCGTGTTTTTTTAAAGATAATTTAGAAATCTTGTGTACTTACTTACCTGAATTTGCCTTCTCTGCTTTCCTTCTTTTACCAGTCTCCTTATATTGTCACCTTCAGATGCTCTGCTCTGAAGCTGCGAAGAGTGAGGTTTTCAATAAACATAAAATGCTGAGGAGCTTGCTGCAGTATTGGTACACTTGGCTGTGCATGACTTCTTTCTGTCAACAAAAGAGACACCTCAATGAAAGATGCATGAGAACAAGCAAATATTTTTTCTGGTTGTCTAACTGGCTTAACACTTGCACTTTATATAAGTTAACAGAAGCACTTAAGAGGAAAAAATGATGAGTTAAATATTGACACTGAAATATGAGAGCCACTGTTAATAATTTTTTATTTAACTTAAATTAATATCTGAATTCATTCCCATAGTGTGGGAACATAACTTGTTGCTGGTTTTACATTGAAGAAAAGCTATATTGGCAAAGCAAAATTGAATTAAATGATTGTGGATCCTTTTTTTCTTTTCCCGGTGTTGCAGGCCTAATATGCTTTTGTCTCATTAGGTATCTCTGCCTAAGAAATGTTTTACATCAGTGGGCTGAGACTCAAAGCAGTATTGAAGAGTGGTTTCAAGTAGCATCTCCCAGAACAGAAATTTTAATCTGCCCTTTAAGTGATAGTGAAAGTACGTTACTACAATTTCTTGATATTTAGTGTCTGACTAGCGCTAGAAATAACTTAACAGTTAAGAAATAAAAGAATTCTTCAGGATCTAGTGAACTTCCAGGGTTGGTCCCTTCCCTGCCCTGAAGAATAGTTGCGTAAAGCCTGGTTATAAAAACCTACAATTGGAAATTTAGTTGAAGCATTTCATCTGAAAAACTAAGTTCTCTTTATATGGGAAACCCAACCTGAATTCTTACTAGTGGTAAGATTACACAAGCAACAGCTAGCTCTTATGTAATACTTCTTATTGTCAGTTCTTCCACATGCCTTGCAACAGAGGTAGTAACCATTAATTTGTGTTTTATTGTGGGGAAAAAGAAGGCAAAAAGCTTGCTTTGAACTAGTGGAACAGAGCAGGACTGTGGGACTGCTGTGATGGCAAAAGAGAAGGGGTGTGTGTGTCTAAATCAGATACTGATCTTCTTGGGGGAAGACAAGCATTTAAATATTTTAATTAGCTTATTTCTTAGGAATTACCGAGTGGGTGGAAATGAAGGAGAGGGGAATAGAAAGAATTAAACCTTAATGTATTTATGTAATCTAGATTTGGCTTATCTTTTCTGTACTTAATGCAACTGCCTTAGCAGTTTGTTTTTTTTTTTTTTTTAATTCGCCTGCTGAATTCAAATGCAACATAAAGGAAGTGTTGACCCTCACTGATTTAAACAAACGTCCTGTCTTGTAGGCAGGAGAAAGGTATACCTTGAAAGAAAGGTATTTGAATAATAGGTGAGTTTGTTCATTTTGTAGTTAGATTTTGTCATCTCTGCCTGTCCAGCTTTCCTGATGCAGTTAAAAGTATTTTAAGAAGAGAATAGTTTGGTTTCTTTAATCCTGAAAGTGATTGCAAATGAGACTTAGATGAGAGAAGTCTGCTGGCCACGATGTAGAAGGGTCCTTTTCTCAAACTTGCTGATTTTCTATGCAGTGACTGAGGACAGGAATTGCATACAGAGGTTGTGCAAAGCCACTGGATCTACACTTGTATTTTAAAATCCGCTCAAAGTTACGGTGTTTTCACAGTTCAAACATTTCTGTTTACTTAACTCATACTGCTCTTACTGGTGTTTCAGAGACTTTTTAATAAAAAGTGTTGTTGCTTCTCTGTAGAATAAAGTTTGCATCATAATATAGATGCTGCTATTACAAAATGCTTACTCCTGAATGCAAATCTCTTCATTAGGAAGATGCCAGTGGGTAGGGAAGTAATAGCTCTGCTTTTCCAGATACAGGATCAAGTTTGTTTATAGGATAAATGCAGTTTTTCTTCAGACTATTGTGTTCTGATATTTTTTTCTTGAATTTTCTGTTCTGTGAACTTTCTTTGGAGTGCAATTGAAAAGCGCTGCAAATCTGGGAAATCTAAATGGCATTTCTTACATCCTCATCGTGGTATGATGAGGAAAAAAAAAGGTAACAACTACGATTTTTAAAACTCGTTTAGTTGTAATTTTGAAAAGTCTGAAATGACTAACCAAACCTCATGGATAGTTTTCCTGGGAAGTATGCTAGCCAAATTGTTTTGTAAACCATCGTATGGCCTTGCCTTATTATCTACCTATCTATCCAGATCTATTTTAAAAATTATTATTGGTTCATCGATGCTAAACTAAAAAAAAGTAGTTATTTAAAAGGTGAGATTAATGCAGTGTTGTATGTAGTATACCAATTTTACAGTTCAAATGAATGTGACAAATGCAATTCTTAATTTAAATGAGTTCTCTTTAGCAGCATCTGTATAGATGTAATAACTGTTCATCTGCACTTCAGATATATCTCTGGAGTATCCCGGACACCCTTTTGTTTGATCTCTTCTACTCTAGTTATATGCTTTACATATAAACAGAATTGGGGTATTTTTTTCCACTTTTTCAAATGGAGAATTACGTAGGATTTGAGTAGTCTTTAAAGTCCATCTGTATTTACTCAAACATCTAGACTTTAATTTTGTAGCATGTTAGACTTCCTGAAAGCAGTAATAGAAAGACAGATGACTGCTTTATTCGAGACTGTTAAGTTTAACACACTTCCTTGTGGTTTGGAGCATCTCTTATATGAAAAAGGGCTGAGAGGGCCAGGGCTGTTCAGACAGGAGGGGAAATCTTGAGGGGGATCTAATCCATATCTATAAATACCTGAAGGAAAGGTGCAAAGAGGATGGAGCTGGGCTCTTTTTGGTGGTGCCCAGTGCTGGGATAAGAGGCAGTATGCACCACCAGCTGGAGCACAGGAGGCTTCCCCTGAACATTGGAGGCACTTACTGTGAGGGTAGGGTTATCAAACACAGGCACAAGTTGTTCGGAGATGTTACAAAACTTCTGGACACGTTACAGATGTTACAGAATTTCTTGGAAATCTTCAAAGGCTGCCTGGATGTGGTCCTGGGCAGCCTGCTCTGGGTGGCCCTACTTGAGCAGAGGGTTGGACCAGGTGGCCTCCAGAGGTCCCAGCCAGTCTGTGAGCCTGGTTTTGTCTCTTGGGATCTAACTCTGGGTCTGTCCTGCCGCTGTCACCTCCCTTCCCAACCCTTGCCCCACAAAGTTGCGATCATTTCCTAAGAGTTTTCCCCAGTGACTGTGGCCAACGTTTTTTTTCCTAATGTATCCTTCCTGGATACATTTCATTAGTTACACATATCAATTGTGAAAAAGAAAATATTGTACTGTGTGTCTGAATATTACATGTATCTATATACAACGTTGATATTTTATAGGAGCCCTATATAAAATCCTTAAACATAACTCTTAGAGATACAGGAACTACTGTGACAGTAATCAAAGTTCTGTGGCTTATTTTCTTATTTTTTCATTTTTTCTTGTGTGTGTGCCTTGTCTTTCAGAGTTGGAAGAACACAAGGATTTCAAGCTTTGAATGTCGGGCATCTTACAAGATTACTGCAGCTAAGCTGAGAAGGCAGATGCAGCTCTGAGTACCGGATTGATTGAGCTGGTGTGTACTGCATGTACATGAAAACGCACATGTCCTTGTCATCACATAGACTTACTCTTGCATATTCCTGAGAGCTTTGCAATTGATGCAAATTAATTTAAGAACCAGATGGAGTACCTTTCCAGCACAGGAATCAGTAACCCAAGGAAAGACACCTGCCAGTAATGTTCAACTTTCCCCATGGTCTTCACGGGTGAAAAAAGTTTGCAAGAAGAGGAAGAAAAAACACACTCCACACAGAAAAGGCCTAATAAATACCTCCACAATCTAAATCAATAACTGTGAGGGAAACAGAAGAATACCAGGGGCAGAGGAAACTGATTTTGTTATTGCAGAGGAATCATGTATGATCTTTGGCACATTTTGCTTTGGCCTCAGTAGTTTGTGAATGGACTAATAAATTGTGACCACATGTTGAGTAATGATGACTGGAAGTAAGTAAGTTGAGGAACTATGGGACAAGTCTGGGCATTGAACTGAGCAAACCTCGTCATCCTTCTTGAGTTAACCAGGTCATCACCTTGCATATTCTTTCTCCCTCTCCTTTTTCTTCTTTTCACTTAGTGTGGTATAAATACTAATTGATTGAGCTCATAAATGTTACTCAAATAAAACGATTGGAATACTTCATATGTTTCCTTCTTGTACAGCTGCAAATGTTGTGTCTGGAACTATGAATCTGTGCTGTAGACAAGCATCAAGAAGGAAAGATCCGATCAAACAAGCAAGGAAAATACCTAGAGAAATAGTGAAACCAGGAAGTCAGATTTTTAATGCTGCTTCTCTTTCTTTTTTAGATGATTATATTTCTTCCTTCCTTGAATTTTAGAAGATCTTGAAAGAGTGCTTACTTGATGTGCTTTAATTCTGGCATTTGTTTTTTACAGTAGGACGAGAAGTCTGTGATTGCTTGTAGCAGAAAAAAGGGAAAAGTAAAGGAAAACGAGCTTGACATTTTAGCCTGTTTTGGAGGAGAGACAACTTCACGGTTCACCTGAGGCAAACTTACCTGCTTTGAAAGCTAAAAGCTTTAGAGCGTTTTTGATTCCACTGTAAATGAAGAGGGGGTTTCTTTTTCATTCGTGTGTGGCGGCAAAAAGTGGGAAAGCAGGCAAGATAGCGTGATAAACGGTTCAGGCTGTGTTGGGTCTCTGGTGGAAAAAAAGTGCTGCAATGAAAATTGGATTGGCTTTGGATTGCAAAAACTTTTGAGTCCAACAAGCAGTTCAGTACCAAGAGGGATTTCACATCTGGCCTGGCACACCAGTGCCTGCACAAGTTTGGGTCTGTTGTTTCGCACGGTTTGTGTGCCTTTTTTTCCCTTTATGCAATCTCTTTCAGCTTTAGCAGCAGAAATACATCAGATGGAAAAGATATGCCAGAGGGCAGCTTGGAAAAGATGAATGTCATATATATACATATATATGTATGTGCGTGTGTTTAAATTTCTGCAACCGAACTTTTGAAGAAAATCTGACTGGAGGAAATCTCAAAAGCCTTAAGTTACTTGAAACCTACACATTTGCAACTCTTTGTCTCTGGAATTGCATTACGCTAAACTGGAATCTCAGGCTGTATAAAGATTATATCAAGTTGAGCAAAAAGATGACTTAACCATTTCTTGAGCGCCTCTTATGAAGTAGCTGTTTCTCCAAAGGATAAGTGCACCCTCACTCTACAGACTCAAAAACAAAAATGAACCTGAATTTTTTTTTAAGCGTTACTTTTTCTTAGCCAACTGCCATCATCTTTTATAGAGGAATTTTTCACTATGCATTTGGTGGATATTTATAAACACTGACCCCATCCTCCTCCCTTTCAATGATCTATCCCAGGTCAGTCCTATCAATAAAAAAAAAAAAAGTTGATTTAAATTTTGTGCACTAGACACATTACTTTCTTATGTCAAAAAATAAAATATTTAAAAAGCATGTTTGCAGCAGTGGAACATGGGCCTGTTCTTTGCAGCGATTCCAACATCCTCTGCCTCTCCTGGAAAGGGAGAGTTCCCAAAAGTGAGAAGGAGAAGCCCGTGTGCAGGAGGCGGTACTATGAGGAAGGCTGGTTGGCAACTGGCAATGGCAGAGGAGTTGTAGGCGTCACTTTTACTTCCAGCCATTGCAGGAGGGACCGGAACACCCCTCAGAGAATCAACTTCAATTTGAGGGGCCACAACAGTGAGGTAAGCAAACCGTGTGTTACGATTTAACGATTGAGTTTGGAGCTGGCTTTGGAAATTATAGCAAGAATTCTTGTAGAGCATTTCTGCTTGTAACCTGGTAGCGAGGTGTATGGAGGAGGCTCAGGACTAATCCAAATGTGTTTGGAGGCTTTTTTTTGATAGATTGAGAAGCTTGTGGCTTATGGTGAGGATGTTTTTTGGAAGCAGGTCCGGAGTTTGCCCAATTTCCAGGCAAATTCAACAAATGCATTTAAGAGCATTAAAAACTGTGATAGCTGACTGCTTTTGCATAACATTAAAGTCTGGCTTCGAAGACTAATGGAAAGGCAGAGGAGTGAGAGAGGAGCTCAGATAAAGCCTGCCAGTTTTCAGAAACTGCATACCAGGCTGTCCTGCAGCAGGCGGCAGTGTCATGGTAGCTGTCACCTGCAGGAAAACTTCAGCTCGTTAGTAAATGGAACAAATGGGACATACCAGAAAAGTGACAAGGTGCCCTGCAGTAACATACTGTAACTTCAGGATGCAAGGCATTGTCCTGATTACAATGATGCAAAACCTCTTAAGTGTATTTTTCTGAAAGGGATAAATCTGTCGGTAGAAGCTGCCATTTCAGCAGTGCTTTGTTGTCTTCCAGGCACCTGTCTGTTTCTCTGCATAATGCTTCAAGGGAAGCGTCAAGGATGCCCAGTAGTGTACAGGCTGTTAAGGGCAGGTGTAAGGATTCTTTTTCTTGCTGTGTTAACCCTGCGTTTTAGTTAAGCTATGTTTGCATTGGATGTGCTCTTTGAAAAGAGTTTGTCTGTATCAAAGCTTTGCTTCTAAATCTGCAGGAGGAATGACATCATATATTCTGAAGTTAAATCCAAAGATGCAATGCTCTTTTTCTTGTCTTTTGTGCTACTTATTTGTTGACTGTAATACATCTTGCCCTTTCGAAATAAGCAGCACCTAAGGTTGAGGGGTGGATGGGTTTGGTTCTTCTGTTAATAGCAATGATGATCCTGTTTTTAAGGAAAAAAAGAGGGGTAATTATTTAGTCTTAAATAACTACTTCCACACATTTTGTACATAGGTATGTATAGACTGGAGTGTATTGTATGTTATATAGATTATGTTTATAGATGAGAGACAGATTCATGTACGTATTTGTATGGAATACAATCAAAAAAAAACTTGCAGGTGCCTCTTCCTGAAGAGAGAAGTGTTTTAATCTAGTAGTCTGCTTTGGGCCACCTTGAGTTCTCAACAGGATTTTCAATTGTAGATTTGATTTTGTTTTTGAAATGCGAGATGCAAAGATCACTCTTCATTTGTCCTTATTTTCTTCTTCTGTAACTGTTCTGTGAACTGGACACCTATTGTTCTGCTTTTGCATAATATGTGTATTGGAAATAACAGGGGAAGTGCTGTTTATGAGAGTGTAAAGTCTTGTTGCAGAACATGAAAATACAAGGGCAGGCTTAAGTACGTGCCAGTTAAGTGAAAAAGATGCTGATGTGCATGCTGCCCTCTGGTTTGGGCTAGTTTTGCCTTGCTTATGCGGCCGGCCATGAGATTCTCTTTCTGGGTCGCAGCATCATTGCTCTGTGGATTGAGCTGTGCTGTTTGTGCATCCTTTCCCCTCAGTGATTGACACAAGAATCTCAAATGGAATGAAAATGTTCTGTATGATTTTTTTTTTTTTTTGATTTGGGCTCTTCAATTGTGCTGAGTCAAGAGTCAAGCTTCTTATAAATAAAAAGGGTCGTGTTTCTGTAAACAATCTTCCTGGTGGCAGCAAATGTATGAATGACCAGACTAGAGACCGCTAATTCACTTCTCTGTAACAAGGCTGCTATGGTGGTGTCAAAAATATGTGCTACCTAAGGAAAAAGGGAAGTGGCTTTTAGAGCAACTAGCTTTGTGGTGAGTCTGTGGCTGCTGTCAGATTTTCCTGCTGCGATACTTTTTGGGCATTGGTGTAGTAATGCGAGATGATTTGTTATAAAACACTCCTCACCAGGCTTAACGAGTGTTGTCCTGTCTCATGGAATAATCCTACTGGTTTTCCTAGGAAAGAAACTGAAATGCAAGGGTTGGTACTTCTTGTACGTTCCACTATTTACCTCTAAGAAGATAGTTACAGGAGGAAAGATGTTTTCTAAAGAAACAGTCTGTTGAAAGATTCTTTAAATAAAATGTTGAACAGTGCTTATTGCTGATGTTTGCATGAGTAGTAGTACATGGTTTTCTTTTCCCTTCTTATCTGAAACAGGAAGCCAACAGCAACCTTGTCTCTTGTGTATCACCTCGTGCAATGAAAAATGCTTATTTTACAAGTATGTCGCGGTGTATGTGTCCAACTAAAGTTACATTTGTTGTACATCCCTAAAGGGTGTCTTTGACTTAAAAGTGTAAGTGCCTGTGTATTTCACTGACCACTTGTGGGATTGCATTGTGTTGTCTCATTCTCAGAAATGATGATTTACATGTCTGTATATTTTTGTTACACTAGCTTTATCCCAAAGAAAGTTCTTTTTTTTTTTTTTTTTTTTTTTTTTTTGCTTTTTCTGACATGCGTTGCTGCTTCAATATCAGTATGCATTCAATTATAAAGAATCAAATGCTGTAATGAACAAGCAGGAGATGCGAAAACACAAGCTAAATGCTTTCCGTTTGGGGTATAATTAGTAATATGCTGTGGGCAGAGCAGTACATTGTATTTCAGTTTTAGGGTGAAAATCTGGAAAAGGTAAAAGCAACGCTACTTAGGGGCAAGCACATGAGCCTGTTTTTTAAGCAGGTTATGAAGGTGGATGCTGGTCATGTATTTTTGTGACGTTTATATGGTTGCTGAAAAGATTCACTGAAATCTTTTGGTCCACAGCTCCTGTTTTGCTATAGGCGTGCTGGTACAGACATATCAGACCAAATGAGAAAGAAGAATCCCCAAGACTGAGTTACTGACAGGCATGTTGCAGTGGTGGATTCGCATGATTCATCGCATCAGACAGTAATTGCCACTGAAATGCTTGGTAGTTTGAGCCAGGGTTGGTTTTTTTTTCATTTGCTTCAAGGTTGGTTATTAGAGTTGGAAGCTAGGAAGTGGCTGCTATATGACTTTTAATTAACAGCCTGATGTTCCTGTAGTTTCTTGGGAGAACAAAAGATAAAAATAAGCATATTCCATTTGTTCTATGGCAGGAACTGAAAACACCACATTTTGTGACAGATTCCTTTTATTTAAAAAAATACTTATAATCCTGATTCTCATTAACGTAAGGGTAAACATTCTAACAATTAAAATTGATGTGTATCAGAGGCAGAAATAGCTGTGCTGCGGAAGGAAGGGGAAACGTGTGCTGTGCAGCTGCGGCTGTTTCGTGTGCAGTAGGAGCGAGCACCTCCTGTCATGGTAGAGGTCATGGTAGAGGACGTGTCTTGGGGCACGCAGTGGATGGAGCAGGTAGGAAAGGCCACGGAGGTGCACGGTTCCGTTTGGCTTTGGAGCATTTCCCTTGGCCTCTGAGAAGAGACTGGTGGAGGTTGCTGGTCTGGGGGTTTCTTAAGCCTGGGAGAAAGGCTAGAAGTCAGGGAGATGTGCCCACAAAGCAGCCAGGGCGCTGCTGAGGTGTGGTGGCCTAAAATATTTGTTCCCCTTCCCTGCATGTGTAAACACGGTGCTGTGCAGGAGTTGGAGTGAAATGTAGAAGTCTCTGATTTTGACCTGACATGGCTTCTCTTGACTGCATTGGGAAACAGCGTTAGAAAAGTACTTGAGCACATTCCTATTATGACTTTTGTCTCTGTAATAAATTACAGATTAAATGCAAAATACTGGGTCACTTCAGCAAGGTCAGGGTTTCATCTGGTGTGACCAGTAGGTTCTGAAGGCTGAACATTTTTTTATAATACTACCTGGTCCATCCTGAGGTCTCAAGGGAGATATTTCCGAGGAGGTCTGTGAAAGATGGTTAGAAGAAAAAACACCCTACACCTTATCCTCAGTAGACATCAATTAGCTTTACAGGGATTTTTTCTCCCAGTGAAAGATTTGCAAGATGCCTGCAAATCAAATTGGTTGGATGGTGCTGTTGTAGGCATTTATTTTAATGGATTCTGTTGTGTCTAGTGTATTAAGATGCTAATGGTTCTATGGCACTTGATGTTTCTTAATTATTAGCATTTTAAAATGTTTTGCAGGTGTATATTTTTCATTGTGCGAACTAAAAAGTCATCTTTGATGTATTTAGTAAGATTCAGTATGCTAATTGCTGGACTGAAACATTACCAAGAAGTGCAAGAATATACAAATTCTGATGCAGTGAATTAAGTAACATGCTGAATACATTAGCAAGTATGCGTAACAATTTTTACTGTAAACATAAAGTGAAGTGCTCATTTATTTGACTTTCTTGGAGTGTCCAAGTGCATGACTGTAGCTAAAAAAAAAAAAAAAAAAAAAAAACACAAAAAACACCCTGTTTTGTGTAGCACAGGATTTAGAAGTGAAAAGGGATGTAAATGTATCTCAGCTGAGCTGTCAAATGAATTATTTTTAGTTACAGCTTTTCAAAGGAACACTGCCCTTTCAAAAAATATTCAATAAATGCTGCTTCTCATACTACTTCTGTTATGGAAGTCTCTGGACAGTTCTTGGTTTGGTTTTGTTTTAGAATGAAAGGAGGTTACAAATCCTCTTTTCCTGTATTACAAAGAAAGCTTTCCTTTAGTCTGCCTACCTTTTGGGGGTTGCGTGCAAATGTTCAGAGCAATTCTGGTGGTACAGGCTCTTTTCCTTAAGTTAAAACTATTTCCTTAAGCATTAAAACCGAAAACAAAAAATGAACCTTTTCAGCAGTGTTTATTAGTTTGTAATGTTACTGGTAAGAACATAGGGGAAAAAAAAAAAAAGAAAAAAAAAATTTTTTTAAACTTTAATTGCAACTGGCATTTGGATCTTGAGTGTAATTTCTATTATGGCTAGAAAAAAAGGAGTTGACTTGTGGATTGACAGCATGGGTACCTCGTATCAATTGCTGTCCTCAGATATGTCTGGAACAGCTGCCATTTGTGAACACTTAAGAAATGTTGAGGTAGAATGAGGTAGAGAGATGCTGTAATGATGCCTTTTGGCTAGAGGCGCCCCAGTGGTACAAGGCACACGCTGATGTAAACTGCAGTGGTACTGCAGATCTTCTCTCCTGCTTTCCTGTCACTGCACAGAGAAGACAGGACAAGGTGTGCAGGCAGAAATACTGCCTTTTTGTTAAGGCAAGCTGGTATAATTGGAAAAATAAGGTATGCTTTTGGGCATACAAGGGCTTGTATTTCTGAAAGCTTGCCTGGTTTTTACAACACTGCTAGCTAATACAATAAAAGTTGTGAAATCTGTCTACAAACCATGTCCTTCCTCTGTCCTCAAATGGTTGTAGCCACAAAAAAAAAAAAAAAAGAATATAGTGCTGCAGAGAGAGGCAGAATTGGTGCTTGTGTGAGAAGGGACCTGCAGGAGAACGGGTCCTGTGCCTGACTGGGTTGGTTCTGTTAACTTTTTGTTTTGTGACTAGTATTTGCTAGGCTTTTCTCAGTCTTTACTTGCACAAAGGACAAACACTGCGATTTTATGCAGGCTCCTTTTATTACAACTTTGTCTGAACTGTCTGTGTGGGCTTAGGCTGTGTGCTTTTAATTTCTTAATGCAAGCATTAAAAGAGCTAAAATACATTTTAATCCTCTTTATTAAGAGGATTATTTAGTCTTTACCAGTATTTTAAAATTATTAATTTTAAATCAAACTTCTGATGGAGCTTAAATATGTTCCATGGCATGCAAAAAGAGTCTTTCATAGCCTTTTCTTTAAGGTTAATGATGAGAAACCCTATATGTGTGGTAAAGAGGTGAGATTACTGCTCTGTTGATGTCTAAGCATGGTATATGAGCACCTTAATAAAAGTCACAACTCAATATGTAATTGTGAAGGCCTTGTGTATGTACAGGTACAGGATCTGCTGAGCATTTGAATAGTGGCAAAATCAGGTTTTATGATAACATTTCTGAGCCATAATAGTCATTAAGGACACTGCTTTGCTTTAAACGGTTCCCAGAGGAATTCATCAAATTACAGATAGTCTGAACAGATAAGATACCCATTACGAACTATAAACATTTCACAATATAATTGAACATAAAGCACCAAGTAATTGCTTGTCAAGTGTAGACAGAATGTAGTAGGATAGACAAAAAAAAAAATAAATAGGCACTTGTCCTTGGGCAACCAGCATCTCTGCTCTGATAGCGTCTTTTATGAACATGTGCACAATTTCTGAGGGAATTCAGTATTCTTTTTGCATTACAAGTTTCTTTGAAGAGAAGTAATCTGTTTGTCTAACAAATTTTACAGGAAGTAACAATAATTAATTTTAATTGAGAAATCTTATGTTTGTGAATTTTCAAACGGAATTGGTAGTCTTAAGATTTCAGTATAGAATTGTGACAGTCCAGCTCTGGGTTTATTTGAGAAATGTGTGTATTGGAAAATTATCCCTATATATCCCTCTTTTTCCTTTTTTTTTTTTTTTTTTTTTTTTTTTTTTTTTCATTTTAAGGAAATTCAATTTACACAGATGACGTTATTGACAAAGAAAACTGTAGCTTTGTTTAGCCTAGTCAGATTGTAATAGAACTCGAAACTACAGTTGATTTGTTGCTATTTGAGATGTGCCAGCAGGAGGGAGCTTAAACCACGCACCCTGATGAACAGCAGGGTTCCCAGGTTGGTGGTGGAGGATGTGCATTGGTGGAGCCTCATTTGGCATTTTTGGTAGCACTCTGCAGACAGCAGACGTCTGTCTGTAAATCTAGGTGAAAGCCTTTGGTTCTAAACTGGTGGAGTAACATCAAAAACCGTAACTCTTGAAGGCAGGCAGAAAGTGATACAGATGCAGAAGTATGAAAAGATGCAATTTGACTTTGGCTAAAATGAGAGAACAAACTGATGTGCCAGAGGAGGCAGAGAGCATCTTTCTCGGGATAAATCCAGATGATATTCTAAGTTGTCAAGCACAGTCAAAATCCTCATGAGGAATTAATGGTAGAGATGATTAAAATGCAGAAAGTCAAAGCTGTTGGGTGTGAGGATAACTTCACAAGGGAAACAGAATTTGAGAAGGAAATTTCTCACTAAGCAGCTGAAGAGGAGAAGAAACTGTTCACATGGCACAAGAACCAATAAAACCCATGCCCCTAGGAAAGCAGTTTTTGTAGAAGCTGCAGAGTGTAAGTCTGTTGTAAGGTATATAAATCTGCAGCTCCGGGTGAAATGAGGTGACAAAATGCAAAACATAGGCAGGGGAAGATCTGACTTCTGGGGAAAATTGTGTCACACGATAGTAGTGCCCTAATTACTGCATTGGCTCGAATGTGTGTAAAATAAGAAGGCAAGAAACTGTTCTGTCAAGGACAGACAAAATAGAATTGCCAATAAATCTGCAGCCAGCACATCAGCACTACCTTGGGTAAATATGTGCACGTACCTGTGTGTGTGGGGGAGAGAGACAGAGATGTAGCTGGAGTAGAACCAGTCTCAGAAATGTCTTGCTCCTCAGTTCAGAAGTATTCAATGAGGAAGCTGTGCTTTCAGCTGCTGCACTCAAGTGATAAGGTTAAATACCTTGTTAATTAATAAAATGTGTTGCTGTGGGAGGAATTGTATTTACTTTTGAGACTGGATGCTCAAAATGTAGTTCCTTGAAATACAAGGACCTTAAAAGTATGCAGAGGACTAAGTGGCTATGAAGGGCTGCAGTTTGCAAGTGCCTGTCACTTCTTGTTGTGGTTACAGCGTGAGTTACCGGGATATGCTTCATGACCAAAGTGGACCAGTACTGAAGCAAGTGTATGAAATGGAGGAACATTTGATGTTACATTACTGGCACAGACTGCTTTACTGTACAAAGTGAGCAGTTAGCATAAGTTATGTTTAGCAGTGCATAAGATAAATGCTTTCTCACGTATGTCATCTTAACAAGTCTACTTTTGCCTGCAGACACCCCATTGATCACAGATGTTAAAGCAGGAATTGCTCTTTTCTCATGGAATGCCATCAACCCTGTATAGGATTTATTTAAATTTCATTGCATTTCCAGAATTCTTACTCCTTCCAGAATAATATCCTGCAGTTTCTTTGGACTTAATAGTCCTTTTACTAAATAGGGAGAGTAGACCCTGCACTCCTCTTGTGAGAGAAGTCTGCATGTCATAGGGCCTTTTGAATATTAGCAATATTTAACATTAAAAAAAATAATTAAACATTTAAGAAACTTAGCACTTTTTTATTGATAAATATATATTAGAATATATATGTTGGTTTTGTTTGAGGGAAATCAGAAGTCTTCTTCCTGGCCTGCATTAGATATATCATAGCTGCAGGAGCAGGGAGGTAATCACCCCCCTGTACTCGGATCTGCTTAGGCTGCACCTCAGGTGCTGTGTTCAGCTTTGGGCCCCTCAGTACAAGAAGGACATCAAGGCCCTGGAGAGTGTCCAGAGAAGGGCTACGAAGCTGGTGGGGGGTCTGGAGCACAAGTCCTGTGACGAGCGGCTGAGGGAGCTGGGCTTGTTTAGTTTGGAGAAAAGGAGGCTCAGGGGAGACCTCATTGATGAGGAGGGAGTCGGCCTCTTCTCTCAGATAACTAAAGATGGGATGAGAGGAAATGGTCACGAGTTGTGGAAGGGGAGATTTAGATTAGATATCAGGAAAAACTTTTTCTCTCAAAGGGTGGTCAGGCACTGGAACAGCGTGCCCAGGAAGGTGGTGGAGTCACCATCCTTTGCGGTGTTCAGGAAGCGCCTGGAAAAGGTGCTATGAGATATGACTTAGTAGCTTAGCTGGCAGTATTGGTGATAGGAGGATGGTTGGACTAGATGATCTTGTAGGTCCTTTCCAACCTTGTGTTTCTATGATTCTATGAAACTGTTTCAAATTATGGAAGGTTAAGGTTAAAATTTGTCCTCCTGTGTTGTAAATACTTACTACAGAAGAAATGCATCCACATGGATGGTTAACAACTTAGAACATCGTCATTTTACCAAGTACTGCTTATTCAAATTGTTAGGTGTTATGGTGTCCATAACATCATTCTGTTGATTTAAACACATTCAAATTAGGCTTTGGCACCTTATTATTATGTACTATTGAAGGCCCTACATGAAACTGGAATCTCATTGGGGTAATCATGGTAACAGTTCCAGTAGTCCCTTTCACTTCATACATACTCAGCCAGCTCACTGCTCAGTGCCTGAAGAGTGAGGAAGGAAAGAACTAAGCTTTCTGTTCCTCTTTGTTGCTTGCTCAGCTGTCTTGTTTTGAATGAAATAATGCCTGCTCTTCCTATAGCCATGCATATACTTTCAGTGTTACTTTCCTACAAGTTGCCCATTTTTAGTGTCGTAAAGACTCAGTGGTAATGATAACCGAAACTAAACACCTTTTTGATATATATACCCAAGATGAAAACTATCACTGTGCAGGAACAGGCATTTTGTTACTTCACTTGAGATATTTTATTAAGGCAGTTTCTCAGAGTGCGGCTTTAGTACTGAAAAGCAGAGAGATTTAATACCAAGTGTATCTGTCTGAAAATGATAAGACACACTTAAGTTATTTTAAACTTGGTATTCTGGGGTAGCAGTTATTTTTAAGTTTCTTGAGGTCCTTATGTTTGTAATTTTCGGGACAGAACATTAAAGTTTTCAATGCCAAAGCTGTCTTGTTTCTTAGGTTGATTTTTTTTAATACAACTAGTAGTATCAGAAATAGGTTGCTATTAAAATTTTCTTAAATTACAGTTGCAAATAATGGTAACATCTGGGTTTTGAGCATTATTTCTACTTACTCTTAAAGTTGTAAGCTTTCCTATATTAGTAATTTCCTGTTGGAAAATAGAGAATTTTACATGATGAGCATCCATTATTATTTTTGTTGTTTTTATTCAAGTAGGGGTATTTTAACCAGTTTGTTATAGGGAACTATATTTAATTAATTATTCATTAAATGGTAATGTCCATAAGAACAGCGAAAGATAACAATTTAGGTGAATGTGGGAATGAGTGGGACATGAAGAACAGAGCAACCTGGAGGGTTGGGTGGGAGTTTGGGACTGTTTGGATGTAAGGCACAGGAATAACTGGAGGGGAGAGAGTATAAAAGCCTGCTGTTTCTATAACAAGACTTTCTGCCAGACCCTGGAGTTGGACCTATTGTTCCAAAGTCCCAAATTCCCTTTGTTTTGTGCACAGCTATCAAGTTATGGTCAGAATAGCTGTATCTTCTGTAGTGAGTGATCAAAACCAGAGATGACAACTTTAATAGCTGTTAGTTAAATGTAGATAGTGGGTATCAGTCCTGCTTGTCATTTTGTGGATTGATGGTAGATGTCGGGAGTAACATGAAGGTTTTCTTTCTTTTGTAAAGCTTAAACAATTTGTCAGATGTCCACTGTGTATCAGGATGATTAAGCTATCAGAAGTTACGAAATGTCAGACTTATCTGCAGTTGATTTACCATGTCAATTCATTTCTGGTGTTTGTACGTATGTATTATGATTTAGTTTTTAATTATCTGACCACATCCTTTTTTTTTCTTGAATTCTCGTCCATTGAGTGTGTGGATGGTATCTGGTAGATGAGGTATGGTTTACTGAACAAACTCTATTATTTGCTTCAGAAATCAATAAATATGCAGTGAAGGACACGGACTGCTTGGGGAGACATGAAGTCATGTGGTCAAGGCAGCTGAATGTTGTTGTGGAGAATTGGGTTCTTGCTGATCTTTTCACCATAACCAGGATGTATTTCTCATTTTCTGAGTAATGATTTTAACATCTTTGGAGCTGTGAAGATGAATTAATTAATTTTCTCTTATGCTCAGATATTTTATCACTCCACACAGCCAGCATTTCTTGGTCTTAAAGCATTTACTTCTGTCACTCCGTCTTGGTATTCTTCTGGGGATCTGATTTCACAAGCCAATTTTAAAGTAAATGTTCATGACTCATCTTCAGAGATTGGTCATGAGTAATATTTGGCCCCACAGCACGTGGGCACCAATGCAATGCTTCTGTGGCATATATCTAGCTAATTTTGAGGTATTCCTTGATGATCCATGGCTAAGTTTAAAACTTAGAACTTTAGGCTTATAACAGTCAGAGTATGGAGATTTTTTTTAACTTATATTTTATATTCAGCTTATTGTGATTCAGTCGCAATAAGTCTGTCAGCTCCAAAATTACCTGTTTGGAGCTTCAGAACAATTCCAGTGATGCAGATCGCGCCTGGCGGAGGTGTACGAGTTCTTGCTAATGGGAGGTTTTAGTAACCGAGTTCAGTGCTGATACTGACGACATCAGAGCTGTTAGATCTAACTCGTCCTGTTGAGCTTGACTCTTAAAGTGTTCTTTAAAAATGTTGTGGTGTACTTAATGTGCGGCAGCAGTTATTAAGAGTGCGAATCAGAGATGGGTAATTGAATCTGAAGCGCGGTGGCGTGGCTCCCTTGGGAAGGCCAGGAAGCTGGAGAATGTAGGGTAGCGTGTGGGGAGAAGCTGCTTATTTTCAGTTAGCTCAGGAGTCCCTGGAGAAATGAGAAGGTTTACCACAAACTAGCTCCATCCTTACCAGTGCTGCAAATGCCACGTTAGACTGAAAATCCAGTTGAGCTCTTAATCCTCACCAGTAATCAAGGTTTTGTAGATTAATGTAGGTCAGGTCTCTTACTTCGACATGGGTCTTCAGTGGGTTTAAGCAGACTCGATGGTATGAACTGTTTTTTATAATAGCAAAGAGATTCCTTTGTTTGTGGGAACAACAAAAGCATGTATCCTTTTTTTCCTTACTACCCTAACTCTGCAGTGGTAACTTCTTACTTTGAATGTCAGCAGAGGTGAGCTTTGAATACACATGGGGTGCAAATTTACTGAGTAAAGAGCTGCTGTTGTTAAATAAATCACCCTTAAGGCTGGAGGTGCATTTTAAAGCCCTTATATTGCCAGAGTGAGGCAGAGGCCCAAGTTCAATGCATGCAAGCAGTAGAGGAGGCTTTAAAAAGTGGGTAAAGCATCTTTTTAAATGTTCTTCATGTTTCCAAGTGGTTATGGAGGGGGCTTTTTGGGGTTCATTGTCCAATGTGATGGTGGGTAATTTTCCAAATTATTTGGACACATCCTCTCTTGTAACAATTCCACTGTGCTGTGGCATTTGTGGGTATCTTGGCTCTGACAGTATGGATTTAGCTGTCTTTATTGCAAAACTAAGTTATTTTCTAATAATTTTCCATAATAGAGAAAGGTGGGTGGTTGTTACTTTTTTTTTTTTTTTTTTTTAACTATTTCCATTGCCAGTGCTCATTTTAGTAGGCCATGTTGGGTTATGTAAAACATTCATCTACTCTGATAATGACAACTCTTTTATTTTGGTTTGCAGCTGTTTTGCATATTTTTTTTCTACCTCTAAGAAGAGGAAAAAAATGAAAGAAACAGATAAAAAGTTAGATTTTTTTTTCCCCCAATTTGAAAATATTGAACTTAAAAAATATTTTTTTTCAAAAGCTATGCTACTCAATCCTCTTGATCGTGGTAATTCAGCTTAAAGAAAGGCTGCTTTCTTCATTCACTACTTGAAATAAATAGGGAGGGGAAACCTTGAAATACTTGAAATAAAATTGAAGATCTTTATTTTCCATTTCTGCAAGCCAGTAATAATTTAAGTTGAAAGTAAGAGACCTGTTTTGAAATAAAAGTTAGTTCTGAAAATTTTTAATCAGCTGAAAACTTTTGAAACGGGACTAATCATGGCAACCACACAAATATCTGATGGAAGGCTGTTTACCAATTTGTATAAATGTCTAGATGACTAAGACAAGGCTAATAACTGTGGGATCTGTTCTGAAATTTCCTGTCACTTCTCGTTGTTTTTCAGTAAGAGTTGTTCCAAGGGATTAGGCGGGTGTTTTAATCCACGCTTCTCATAGGCAGCAGTGAGGGGAGTGATGTATCTGGACCAGTGATGCCCAATCTTTCTACCCAAAGAGCTGTAGGCTGTGCTCTTTACTGTGTTCTGCTGAACGTGCTGGGAATGCCGAGCCCTAGCATTCGTGCTTCGTCAAGGCTGTGCTTACGAAGGAGATGTGACCGCCCTGCTCCCACTGGCAGGGATGAAGTGTTGTGCCTTACACAGCCGCAGGAGCCAGCCACTGCATGTGTGATGGTAGAGCTCTGCTGCAGCTGCTCTGTCACTGGAGACCGGCTCTTCCTGTAGCTGGACAGTAGCAGAGCATTTGGGTTTGCTTCCCCCATTCTGCAGGGTTTTTGTCACTGGAGGACCCCACTGGTAAGAGACTGAGCCAAGCTAAAGAGCAGAAATGACCGAGGCAGGATCTGTCAGTCACCATGATGCCGAACTGTCTGACATCCAAAGGCTGTTAAATGCTGTGGGTATATGACAAACTCTAGTACAAATAGCATGCTAGATCTTTCAGAATATTAATCTGTTTTATGATCTCCCTTTATTTATAAAGCTATATAATAAAGTGCTCCGGGGTCCTTTCAGATGAAAGGCATTAGATAATGGCGCCTTTGGATGTTTACCTCTTGTCTGGGTCTTTGAATTCATTTATCACTGAAATGCTCTATTGCAGCAACTCTATTCTTGCCCGTGTGTGGTGTGAAACCATTTGAATGTCATCCTTATTTATCTTAGCTCATTTCTTAAGTTTCCTATTGTGAGGCATCTATGGGCTGAATTAAAACAGATATGAAACACTAAAACCAAATCCCTGCATAAAACTGCCAAATAAAACACAACCAGGCAAGATTAAAAATAAAAAATAAGATAATCGGGCACAAGGACAAACTCAACAGACCTCTTGCAAACCACCCACAAAGGGATTAGTTCCCAGCTACCCAAAGGAATGGGAAAAACACGGGTAGCAGCTAAAAGAGTGAAAGGGAAGGGACCCAAACCAGATAAAAATAGCTCTGCTGAAAGAAACAAGACTCGCAGTGGAGGCAGCCAGAAAAGGACAAGAAAAGAAGGGCATGGTGAAATGTTAGGCAGAGATGCAAGTTGTTGCACATGGCTGGAAGCTGCCTTGCGATGCAGGATGCTGGTCCTGTAACTGATGAGGAGCAGGCTGGCAGCTCCCTGCCCCTTGCCTTTAGGTTGTTTTGCCTGCCTAGGAACTGCCCGCTGCAAGGAGGGGGCTTATGGTGCTGGTACGAGTCAGGAAGCTGCTTTTCTGAAACGCAGCTCTGCTTTCTTTGGCTGGATTAATGGTATCAGGCCCCTTATTCCACCCATCGAGCACAACAGACCCACCTACCAAAATGTTTTGTGTGGAAAAAAGATGCTTCCTTTTGAGGTTTTGGATTTTTCCGGTGTTGCTGATTTCTTCTCTTCTTTCCCCAGAAAACCGTTTGTTGCTGTCTGAAGGCTATGGGCAAGTGAAGACCAAGTGCAAATGCTTCTCTAAAACATACTATTTTTAATAAAGTATTTCTCCACAGATAGACCCTACTTCTTATTATATCATTTAAATGAAATCTGTGTTGGTGCCGGGTCTGTAATCTGAACTGTAGTACTTCACCTGGGCCGAGTTGTTGTCCCAAAGCAGGTTCAGTTAGTGAGGGCTGGAGGAAAGCCTAACGCGTGGCTTGGCATTTTTGGTAGGATCCACCCATTTCAAAACAACACACCCTGAACGTTATGCTGTTCCTTTATTAAACCTTCTGGCAATCTACATCTGGTTTCTGCTTTGCATAGTTGCTGCTTTATGGAATTCTTACTGACTGTTATTTTTTCCACTTGCCCTATTTAGGTATGTATTTTAACGTTAGCAATAATAGTAATAACAATAAGTATCTTGAGTTCCACTGCTGGTTTTTCTCAAGTAACATTCCTGTAGTTTCCTCTCCCTCTCTCCCCCCTTGCAATAACAGCCTTTTGCATTAAAAATATTGTAATGTTTTCAGTTGTTACCATATTCTGCCTTTCTCCCTTCATTCCTTTTAAATCTGTTTATGTGAAACGTGTGCTTGGGAAAGCTGGAGGTTGCTTGTTTTCATTTGAAACATACGTTAATTAAAATAGCCGAGAGACCATAAAGGAGCAATTTCTGTTGCATCAAGCAGATCTCTGACTTTATTGAAGCTCTCTTTGGCCCTGCGGCTGTCTTCATAAATCAAAACTCGTCATACCCATAGGAAACCCCATTCTGTTCACTGTAGCTTTGAGCACAAGGATTGATGCTATCTATGTTCAGCTCTCCAGAAGTGTGGTGTAAAAGGAGGATGACGAAATGAGGAGTCTTACACCCTTGTATGTTACCCAAAATTTAGCATGTCTCAATTCCTGTTCTTCACTGGTAGTATTATGTGAAAAGTTGGAAAACTGTTACTGTGGTACTGGCTTGGAGCTGTGATGAAATACCCAAGTCTTCAGTGCTTTCTGATAAGCTGCTGTTTGAAAATGGAACAGCAATAGTCAAGGGTATTTTTTTTTTTCATTTTATCTGCCATTTTGGCATTTACAAATCCCATTTTTCCTGTATTCCTGGTAGTTTCTGTTCTCATTTTGGAATTCGAGGAGCTCTTCAGCCTTAGTTGGCAATTAGTGTCTGTTTGTCTTGCTGGCCTGATCCATCTCAATTACATCAGCTCCAGAGCCCATAGATATTTCTGAAACAGTTCTGTGCTGCTTTCTGGTGTGCCAACTCGACCTCCATTGCTTACTGATGGATTTGTTTGGGCCAGAGTCTTCTTCCTGGGCTTTCTGGAGGTAATGCGCTGAAAGGAGTCTTGCAAGGTGTTAGGGTATTCGCTGTAACTGTGGTTTTGGGCATTTGGCCTGGTAAGGCCGTGCTGAGATGCGCTGTAGAAACAGGTGTATGTGCAGCTGTCTGCTTTGTTGCTGGCAATTGCAACTGGCAATTTTTAGAATTAATTTGTAGCTGCCTGCGTGTCTCCAGTTTGAGACAGGACAGCATGCAGTCCTAGATGCTGAAGGCTTTGTCCACAGCGGTAAAGAGCATCCATAGAGCATCAGATCAAATGTGCAGATGGCAGTGTCCTGCCTCTGGAAATGACTGGGACCAGCGTGTAGGAAAGAGCTTCCTGGGCCAGGTGTGCAGACTTTGTGTCCGCACCACTTTTCCCTAACCGCTCTTTTGCATCTGTTTAAAATTTTGACGCGTGTAATGAATTGTACGTTTTAGCTACGAGTTCTGTGAAAAAGGACATTCTTTTGTTATTTGAATATCCGTCCGTCTCATTTGCTTCAATGACCTTCATTTTCTGCACTGCAAAAAGCAGTAACAGTTGTTACCTATTTATTCCGTGCCACTCATTATTTAATAGACCTATGTGAAAGCCCTTTGTAGTGATTTATTTTCCTCATTTCAATAGTGCTAGTCTGTAGCTCATACAGAACCTAATCTATTCCATCCATTTGAATTTTCTTTTTTTTTTCCCCTGTACTCTCGATGTGTTTTCAAGTTGCCTTATATCCATTTTAAGACTGGAGGCACAAGAAGTACACATAATAGAAACGAAAACCCACACAGTGGCATAATGATGGTTTCTGTTTTCCCTATTTTCTTCCACCCCCTTACAGCTGTGAATGGTGGCCAATGTAATAATGACAATTACCACTTATTATAGTTAGAGCTGATGCGTTTCTTTGAAACTGAGTCTAGTGGGGGACATTTTAACTGGTGATGGATAGAGGACCTGACGTGGACTCCCAGTACAGTTCCTACTTCTTTGTTCCATGTAATATTTGTCAAAACAGAGGCGACAAATGGTGATTTTTTTGCAGCATGAAGGATGGCTGCATTCAGCATGCACGTACGCAGATAAAAGATGTTGAACAGCTTCAAAAGCTCCCTCAGTCAGTCTGTCAGAGTCGCACTGGCAGACCTGGAGTCTCGTACATACAGGTGGGAGCTGCAACTGAGATCTCTTTGTTCATGGGAGAAAAGGGAGTTTGGTTTGACAAGGTTACCGCTGAGAGGTGCTGGATTGCTTGGCTGTGACCACGTCTTCACAGGCCTTGCAAGACCTGCCCTAAATCTCTTCTTTTGGCAAGCTGTTTCCCTCCTGGAAGTGCGTGTCCTCTGGGGTGCCAGCTGTCCTGATGGCCCTGGTGCTGGGGTCTCCCCAGAGCTGTCCCCTGTCACAGCCACACCTCTGCTCGCTCTTTGAAGGATCCCCAGGGAAGCTGCTTTTCCACCTAGGGGAGTTAGGGAAGAAAAGCAACAAATACGGCAAGCGTACGTTGACTTCTTCCAGAATCAGTCTTCCTCTGAGACCCTAACTGTTTGGTGAATTTTGTGGGGAAGAGGCATGTGCCTGTGCTCAGGAAGCCCATCCCATGCAGTTTGGAGATGTTTTTTTTAAACAGCATTGAGCCTTAGAACCGGGCAGAAGTTTCTTACCTGCTTGCTAGAAAGTTGTGAGGGCTTGACTGACAATTCAGAGAAGCTGTTCACTTGTTGAGTTAATGGAAATATGTATATTTGAAATAAGTGTGAGAGATGTTTCTCATATACAGAGTTTTTATTTATAAAATATAGAAGTAAGATAATCTTTGTTTTATTTGAAAAGTGATCATTTAAAAATGTGTTATGCAGGCAGCATTCTTGATTTGTCTCTCTTGACCAAGTTATAGGTACGTACCCTTTTGCAAACCTGCTTCAGAGTAATGCTGATGTACTGAAGCATTGATCTGTTTTCCACCAAGTAGTTTTGGTGACTGCCTTTATCTGAAAGATCTAATGCATGAGGGGAAGATGTGTGGATCTTGTTAGAGGCGTACACGTTCCCAGCTTTGATCATGTTGGGTATAGTGGCGTAAGGACAACTCTGTTTCCTCATAGGGCTGCTTTATTCTGATTTCAGGTGGCAGATCCCATGATCCAGTAATATTTGTCTACCTGGAGAATGATAAGCATTTTTGTAGGTTAGTAAGAGAGGTTTAATAGGAGATTAAATGCCTAATATCGATGTGATTGAATGGAGTAAAATAAATGTATGGAAATGATGTAACTTAGCATGTTCCATTGAGAACTCATTAAGATTCAAGGAGTAGGTGAAGGAGACAAGCATCTACAGACTCAAGCAAAAGTATAAATAAATAAAATTCTAGTAAGAGAAACTTGCAAAGAACAGAAAAAGACAATACTCAAAAGTAGTTAAAAGGATAAAACCTATAAGTCATTGTTTTGGGGAACAGAAATTTGACAAAGAAATTCAGGCATGAACGTAAATGAGGTTACTTTTTACTTAAATTTTCTTTGAAATATCAAATTCATCTTCATTTTCCTTTAAGACCTTGGAAAGGCTGATTGTTGTTGTTGTTGTTTTTCTGTTCTCTCTGAGTAGAGAGCTGAGTGGTGCCCAGTGGCAGAACAAGAGGCAATGGGCACAAACAGGAACAGAGGAGGTTCCTCCTGGCTATGGGGAAGCACTTCTTTACTACAAGGGTGATGGAGCAGCTAGCACAAGTTGCACAGAGAGGCTATGGAGTTTCCAACATTGGAGATCTTCAAAAGCCCATGGTCCTGGGCCACCTGCTCTAGGTGGCCCTACTTAAGCAAGCATTTGGACCAAATGGCTTCCAGAGGTCCCCACCAACCTCAACCGAAGCTTCAGACCTTCGGGTGAATTTGAAGCTCTATCTCCTTTAGCTGTAAAATGGATTTTTTTTTTTTTTTTTAATAACACTTGATTAAACCTATGTTGTTATGGAGAATGCTTTACGGAAATAACCTTGGTGGGGTCTTGTTAGCAGGATTGAGTAGGTATTTGGTATTTATGACTCACGGGGATGCTTACTAATGTTTCCTTGATGGGATCTGCAGACTCTTGTCCAAGAAACTTTTTTTTTTTTAACTAGAAGAACAAAATTAATTAGATTAATCAGCATCCAAATTGGATTATTTGGCAGGGCTTTGTGCATAAATACCTCAGTATTGGTGCATGATTTAAACTGATGATGACATTGATACTAAAATGTAAGGCACTTAAATTTAAAGTTACTTCAGAATTACTCAAATACAGTTTTAAAATCAATTCTTCAGTCTTAGCTGCAGGCTGTAGACAGCAGTATTTGCTTTTGATAAAGGATACAGACAACATTGATTGAAGGCTTACTGAGGGACAGAACTGTTGCAGGTTTGCAAAGCTAGACAGGGTAAAGCACTTTGGAGAGGATTCTAGAGGAAAAGCCTACTTCCTAACAGGCAGAATTAGCTTGTATGATCCGAGGGATGCGATCTATGGCTGACCTTACTGAATTTTCTATGAAGTTGGCTTGAAAAGGCAAGAAGTAACTTCCATTTGAAGGAAATCGTGTCTGCTTCTTTGAACTTCTTTCTGTGACTTGCATTTGTAATTATTGATACAGCTTGAGCTGAGTTGCAGCTTTTTTTCTAATGGCATAGTATGCTTTGATTTTAGTTGATTGGTGTTTTTGCAGTGTTTTGAATGTGAAAAATGCTATGTAAGTGCAAAGTGTTGTTTATGTCTTTGGACCAGTGGTCTTTGTTTATTTACTTGGATGAATCTGTGCCCCAATTCCAGTCTCACTGTCACTTCCTTTATCTTTTACCACTTGTGTTCCTTAGTATAGATGGCTTAGCCGAGACTCGAGGTGGATTTTTTTGTCATTTTTCTAAGAATCACTTTATATATATCACTTAATATCTCTTTGTGATTCTGGTTTCACTGATGCATGTTTTCTGTTTTCAAGGAGTTTTCAAGCCTTCAAATTGTGCCCTAGTGTTTTGATATAAATCTTATTATTTCTTTCCTTTTTTCTCAATTGCTATAGGTATGTTCTTCAGTTAGGAAAAAAAACTTTTCATGTGAAATGCTTTTATTTAATTTTTGTTCTCTGTGTAACACAGCAGTAATAAAATATTTTGTACCTCATTCTCCATATGAGAGTTTTAGGTAACACTTGAGTCTTCAGTGACTGTGAAGATTTATAAAATCTAGACTCTGCTTTGATGCAGAAATTACTGTTTCACAGGATACCAGACCTTACTTCTCGTATGGCCCCACCACCTCAGTGTCCCTATAAATGATGGATGCAAATCCATCTGCAGTTCAGCTGTGACAGTCTTTGTCTTGAGGCATGCTAGAAGATAAATTTGATTTCTATGAAGCAATTTAGTATTTCAATAGGAGCATTTAAACTCATGAGAGGATGTTGCTTTTGACATCTGAAGAACCAAATTTTTACCTTGATAGGTTTTTGTAAGGAAAGAAAATGCTGTGAAAGCTGAAGTTCTTTTTACTATTTTGAACAAGTTTAGGTAAGAAAAACTAGCTTTTCATTCAATTAGATAGTACTTGCTTAGTATTTACTTGGCCATTTATGAGGAAAGGTGCTGTCTACTGTTTTTACAAACCATAGTACCCCATTGTGGCTTCTGTATTAGCTCATAAATGGAAAAAAATCAAAAATTGAAACTGGTCAGCTGTTGCTACGTGGCTTCAGTCAGTTGAAAAAGAAATGGTTCTAGGGAATCTAGTGGATGTTTACTCCAAAAAAAAATGGTGTTAATTGTAACGACCATTTGCAAAAGGTATTAACGGCAGGAACTTTGCTTAGGAAACCTGATAAACAGCATTGTGTGGTGAAATGCTTTGACTTGGCGGGGACAGCATGAAGGAAGCTGGCTCTGGCTGCCCTGTTCTTGCTTTGTTGTTGCAGTGTGGTGCGAGAAAGGAGATTAAAGCCAGAGCTCTCGCTGTAATGAGGAAGAAAATGTCCAGCAAGACCCCGTTTCCCTTTGCCTCTCTTCCCATTCGATGGTGTTGAAAAGTAATGTTCCCACCAGAGCGGGGATCGGCCTTGCTTTTTAAGTGATGGCTTCCAGGAATTTCCAGTCGGGAGTAAACAGATGTGCGCGTGGCCAGAACTTGATAGCTCTTTTTATAGGCAGGATCTATTTTGGTTATGACCTATTTTTGTTAGTGCTTTACTTTCTTTAGCTCACTCGAGAAATGCAGCTTATTTTTCATCTGAGTTGTCGTTCAGTAGTCACATTTTCCATGGCTTTGGAAGCCTCTGTTGAGTTGTTTTGGAAGTAAAAGGTGGTTTGGTTTGGTTTGGTTGATGCTTTCGAGCTGTACTAAGTTCCTGTTAGGACACCAAGCTCGTTGGTGATTAATAGGCTTATAACATCAGTTGACTTTAGTTTTTCTCAGCAGTCCTGTGATGGCTACTGCTGGTAAATTCTGTCATTATCTGCAGGGCTTTGGCCTTGAATGTGCTTCTCTAGGAGTCTAGTAGAAAACAAACTCAAATCAGTTGCTCTGGTTTTGACAAACCTTACAGAAGCCATTTGAACCAGGTTAATTAAAAAAATAAATGGAAAGTTACTAGAGCTAACAGGCTTATGTGGTCTCTTTGAGAAAGGAAGTAGATGTACTCTGCAGATCATCTGATTTTGTATCAAAACAAAATTCATTTGCCACTAGTATTGATTCAGCGGTTTGCTAATGTCAGTGTGAACAGTGATGAGAAGTTCTTTAGATGATGCCCAATGCAGACATTCATAGTCTGAGAACGAGCATGACACAAACCGTAACACAGCTCAGCGCAGAACCTGGTAACTTGGTCATATTTTATCCAATATACCCAATGTATATTGGATTATCTTGCAGTTGGGAAAAAAACAAACAAACAAACAAACAAACAAAAAAAACATTCCTTTTGTTCCAGGTGTTGAAATTGCCATTTCATTGAAGAAATGAAAATTGTAAACACTTTGGGGAAAAAAAATAAAAATAATAATAATAATAAAAAAAAATATATATGTATATTTACCTCTAGGTATTGGTAATCTGTACATTGCTTCAAAGTACTAGTGAAGCACTAACTGAGGAGAGACGTGGAAGGCTGGGGCAGATGAATTGGTAGCAGTTAATGGCACCCTAGGGCTGGCTGCTGGTAGCCGTGTGCTCGGGTAACCAGATGCTCCTCTCCCAGTGTTGTCTTTCGATACTGTCGGAGCTCTTTGAAAATGGTCTCTCGTTGTTCTAACAAAAGACTGCAGAAATTTCACAAAATCAATTACTTCAGTATTTTCCTTGGAGGAAAGGGAAATTGAAGTAGCGTTTAATGCGATTGCTGAATTGACTACCCAAAGTGCCCCACACCAGTCCTTTACATGAGCAGACAACTCAGCAAGTGCTGTCATTTTTCTGCTTATGTATGGACTGTGGAGAGATGAAAATGGAAGTGCAATGGAGCTGAGTTATACCTATTAAACACGCTGCATAAAAATCTCTGAGGCTACGCTAAGTTCCTGGAAAATTAATACATTCGGTTAGGATTAGGGAAAAGAAAAAGCTGCTCTGCATAATGGCTGTTCTTGGAGGTGCACGCATGGGTGCGTTTGTTGGGTTGTTTCATAACACTGCCTACGTTTTAGAGCTTAGAACAGGTACAGAGATTGTCACCTGTTATATTTTGGGGGTTTTAGGACAATTTCTTAAGGAAGAAGATAAATAATGAACATTAAATCTAAGCGATGAATTCATTTGTGTGGAGCTCGGTGAAAATTGATTTAGTTTTTGCTCATCCTCCTTAAACTTGATTTGTATTCTGCCTGTAGGGGAACAGTGCTGCTCTGCATTTTAGTACTGCAAAATAAGTTATTAATTTTGGAGTGTTAACTTGACAGCATTTCTATGCAATTACTTTCTCTTATGGATTGGTTGAGGTTCTTTTTTCTTTTTGCAGCCTAGCGTTGGGATGGGACTTACTTCAGAGCATGTCAGCACTGATCTGTATTCAGCTGGAAGAATGGCAATTGAGTTGAGCACTGAGCTGAGAGCGTGGCTTCAGCAGCAATCCCAGCTCCTGCGGTCCTGGGCAGGCAGCCCTAAGAAAGAGAGCTGAATTGTGCTCTCAGCAGAACTGGGGCAGCATCCGTGAAGCCAGTGGGGCCGAAGGCTGCTTAATGCTTCAGTATTTTGGGACAGCTGTTCCAGTGTCTCCTTTTGGGCAGTGGTAAACTGGCCCCTTTGCAAAGCCCATGTGGTGACAGCTGTGGGTGCGAGGAAGGGATGTATTACTTTTTCTCCTTTTGTTGATGTACGGTGCCCAAGCAAAGCACAAGAACTGGCTTCACGATCACACAGTCTGTCACCTCACCAGGAGCTTTGAGGGTGAAGCACAAATTTTGGGTCAAATCTTGAGCCCGCCAAAGGCTGTGAAAATTATCGTCTGATTCCAGTAGAATCAGTCATGGTTTTAGCTTTAAAATAAGTAATGTATCGGGGATAAGATGCACATCCTAAAAAATATCCTGTGCAATAGTTGTCTTCCAGGGTTTTTCCTTTGAGAAGATCAGTTAGTATTAAAAAATGTTTCTCTAGTCTTATATGATCTTTTATTGCACACAGCATATTAAGGGCAGATGACAGTTGTCACATTTGATTGCTACTGAAAAAGCAGCTCTGAATTGAGCTTCTTTGTGTCATGATATCTTTAATCCTAACCGAGAGAAGAGTCCAATGCCCAAATGGTTTGGTGTGTTGAACTTGAAAGCATCTGTGCTGGTAAGCAGTCTTCTCACTGATGAAATGCTTACATTTTATCTAAAATAGAATTGTACTAGGCTGTTGCTTGGCATGTTGCACCTGTTCTAGTGTTGAAATGAGTGGGCATAATGTATTTTAAAAATTGTGAAAGAACACCATGACAGATGAAATACGGAGTGCACAAATGTCACAGAACTCCTGAATTAAATTGGGCTGTGTGACATGAATTCTGTACTTTATGCACAGACATTGGGAGCTAGTCTTTAATTATACAACCACATAGTGGGTTTTCCTCCCTTTCATACTACAGAATGACTGGTTTGCTTGCATTTATTCTGGGAGCCTCCAAAACCAACTTGTAATTAGCACTTGTAATAATAGATGGTGTTCAAAAGTATAAAGACCTCCTCAAAAAGTCTAGCCAGAAGTGCTAACTCATGTGAAGTGCAGAGTCACCACGGGTTGCCTATGATGTTGTAGAATGCTTTAAAATAATGTTTAGATCTGTGATTGGCATGTAGTAAGGGATTTGGTAACAAGGTGCAAAAGCCACTTGGTAGGGTTGTTGCATGTAAGCATGGAGATGTGTGTCAGGATTTGCAGCTGTGAAGAACCATGTCTGTTCCACATATGACACTGACAGGTGCTAAAAAAAAAATAATAAGAAAATTGTGTTTTCCACTCTCTTACTTTTAGAGAAATTGAAATAAAAATATCAGTACAGGCTAATGATGAAGCATCAGGCTGAGTCAGATGTTCAAAGGTTGGAATTGCCCTGGTGAAAGCCAGTAACAGGCTTTAATGTCCTGCAAGTGACCTAATTTTGCAATTGTCTCATCTTGGAGCCAGTGAGACTGGACTGGGGCTGTGCTCCCTAAATGCTACAGAGCTCTTGGACACGAGAGCAGGTTTGGGAGGACAAAGACCTGTTACTCATTTCTTCAATTCACAGTCGTTTTCTGTGCGTGTGCTCTTAGCCTGCAGCAAATATGAGGTAATTGATGTTAGCTCATTAAACCTGCTCTTACTAACCAAGTTATTTATTAATGCTGATCCACGACGTTAAAGCCAAGATGATCTTAAGGGGCAAGGAGCTCGTTGTGCCCTTGCTGCTTTCTCTGCAGTGCTTAGCAGCTTCAGGGAGGGTCTGCTGAGCCCACGGAAAACAAATTCCTTGGGGGAAGGAAAAGGCACTGGACATTACTTCCCTTCAAAAGTCAGTTTTACTGTTAGGATTATCGTCTACTTGAGCTATTCATCATTTCTTTCTCTGTTTGCTTAGCAGTTTGCGGGCACTTCAGTCTTGGGCACCGTAAACATTAATCTGCTAAGCCAGTCTTAGGGGTTTTATGTGGCAGTGGTTAGGTAATAACGTGGTCTGTGTCTAGTTGTGAATGCCATCTGAAGGGGAAAGGAGAAGCACAAAACCACCGAATGTTTTCAAGGGAAGTAGGAAAGAAAGGGAAGGAATGCTGTGGCTGGAAGGCGGTTTGATAGAAGCCGGCATCCTGCTCTGGTTGTTTCACAGGGTGAAAGAAATAATGACCCTGCATTGCTACAGCCTGGAAAAAGGAACTCTGAGGGTACTTAAATTAAAAATACAAGTTTGCCAATAAGCTCAACTGCTAATGGAGCTAGCGAAGGTGTTATTTTAAGCCAGTGTAATCGTAGGATAGATAGGTCAGGCTCCCATCCATTAGGGCTGTTTCAGGGACAATGGCAACATTTCTGCTATTCAGCAGCAAAAAAAAAGGCTGTGCGGCTGAGTTCTTGTGAAACTGAAAAAAGATGAGCATGTGTGGTATTGGTTATTTAGCAGCTGTGGTAAATACAAGGTTCAGAGTAAACTCTTGTTGGTTTAGAGGCTCCCTTGGGAGCTGCATCTTTGGTGTCAGTTCAGCCTAGCCAGTCTGGTCTCTACATCGAATGTAGAGGATTTGCTTTCTCCAGTCTGTCTGTCTTTTTGTGATTAGACTGAGGTACTTTCTCAGTCATTTTGTTACAGTGAATTATTTCTGCTCTTCTCATTTGCATGGGGATTTCTGTGTGTGGATAAAAGGTATTTTTTATTTTTTATTTTTTTTTTTAGCTTGCCCCTTTACAGCCAGGGATGCTTCTCCCCTAGTAGTGGGTGACCAGAAGCTCTCAGGACCTATGGTGTTCCTCACCATTATCTATGAAAGCTCCCAGAGGAGGCAGGCAGTCTTTCAGTAAGCAATAAATCATGACTCAGGGCCATGTCCAACTGATCAGTCCTTTGCAGTGACTGTTTTGGTGATAATGTTTTTTTTGTGTTCTTTTTTTCCTCCCTTCATAAAATGTGAATAACATTAATTCCTTTTTGGCACCTTTTTGTTTGTGGATTTTAAACTTTGGGGACTCAGTTACAGTGTATTTGCACAAAATCTAGCACGTTGGGATCCTCATCTTAGCTGAAGTCTCACTAACTTGACTAGCAGCAGAAATAATAAGCACCATCCCCTATTTACCCCAGCCCTTAAGACAAATAAGAGCTCCTGAGGTTGATGCTTGCACAAGACCCAGCAGACTGCTGAAGGCTTTATGCAGGAATATTTTTATCTCATAAGCTCATCTGAACAAAAGGTGAATTTACAAAATGTTGTAAAGAACAGGAACAAGCCTGACATTAAGGATGGAAACACTCAAACACTAAAGGTTCTGGATCAAATGTTAATTTTTTTTGTGTTTAGCTTTCTTTTAAGATCAGAAATACATAGTTGCTATACATGAACTACCCGTCTTCTGCAGAGCTGTTTAGTAATAGGAGGATTGTGACTCTTTCTGTGTTCTGCTTTGGATCAGGCTGATTAATTAAGAAAGACGGAAAAATTGATTGTAATGTTTTATTTTTTTCACCCTTGTTTATAGCGAGAAAATAAAAAGCAAATGTTATAGGTGGATTAGCAAAGCCATTCCCTGTGGTGTTTTCTTTCCCTTATGGAGGATGGTGGCTGTTTTTGAAAGAAGGGTCCGTCATCCTTCCTAAGGCTAGATTTTGTCTTTGGTTTTTGGGGTGCACAGGGACACAGCCGTTCATTTGTGTTACAGTTTGTAATGCAATTTTCTGCTACACAGCAGAAGTCATCAGTCCCTGATAGCTTAAAAAGAGCTGGGGAAGATGCCACAGCCATTAATCCTTAAACAGATAAATAAGCAAATTTTTTGAATGATGCATGAGATTTCAGGGAGCTTTTACAATATGTGAGGCAGTATTGCCCTACGATCACTTGGGACAAAGGAATGATTTAAAGCAAGATATTCAGCATTTTAGTAACCTGATTTCAGTTTAATTTATACCTAGGCTTACCTCCTGAGTTCTGAATTTTCTTGAAGTATCGCACCTGCTTATATTGGTATGTACTGTATTATTCATGTGTAACTGTGGTTGAATCTTTGCTTCACCCAGAAAGCCTTACAACATTTAAAATGAAAAAAACCTTCTGGTATTTCTACTGGTATTTCTGCAGTACAGGAAGGTCACAACTTGAAATTTGTACTAAAAAGGGGGGGAGGATGTATCTGAAAGCTCTCCTCCCTGTAATTACGTTGTTATAAATAAATCCTGAAATACTGCACTTAGCCCCTGCTGAGACAAAACGTTGTAAATATTTCATTTTCTGATTAGTAGTCCTTTCTCATAATCTAAAATTCATAAATTTGCGGTTTATGCTTTGTCTCACTTTGTTACCGGCCTCATTTTTTAATTTTAAAGACACAATCTCCAGTTGAGCTGAAATATCAATTGTCTCATGAGTAGAAAGAGTTAGGCTATCACCTGGGAAGACCTTCAATGTATCTGCTTACTTGAAACACAGAGATAATCTGCTGCAGAAATAAAAATAGTCTGAATTATCCAGAGGAGGCAGAGGATGACACTATGGGATTATAGCACTGCTCATTTGTATGCAAATGTACTATCTTTCTCCCAGAATTTGATCTGTAAGAGCTGTTAATATGGAAGAGAAAAGGATGAAAGCCATTCCTGGAACTGATCCAGACAGATATGGGTTAGTGCTGGGTGGCTACATCGTGGTGCACGTATATGGGATTAGCTGAAAAAAATCTATGTTTGAAAAAAAAAATCTACATTTGAAAAGGCCAAGTTGGCTGCTGTGGGAGAGTGCAGTGCTGCCTCTACCTCTACTTAGGCTAATGGTCCTATATGACTTTAATCGTGACTTTCATTTGCTAGAAAATTTCAGTGCCTGGAAAATCAAGTGGTAAATGTCTGCTTTTTTGCTACTGAATGTTGTTGATTACCTGTGACTGAACATTGCCCAAATGAATGGAAACATTTTTGTGGAACAATTTTTTTTGACTTGAATAATTTTTTTTTTTTCTACAGAAGGCTGGGGGAAAGAAACAGCAGCAAAATGTAGATACTCAGCCTTAGGGACTTATTTTAGAGCTAAACCTGCAAATACCTGTTTGCACATTTGAATCTTCTGGAAGCTTTACTGCTCTGTTCAGTTATCTGAATTTCAGGCTCTGTGGACTGAGTTCAACTCTTTTAATCTACAATGGAGTTTGCCAGGTGAAATTCCACAGCACACAAATATACCCAAATAACTCTGCATATGTGGTTGTGTGGTCTTCACATTGCGTTCTGGCCATACCTAAGAATAGGTAGACTCAGGGATTTTCATTTCCCACAGTTTCTTTGCTATCATGATTAACCCTCATGTCATGAAGTAACAGCTTTGTATTTTGCTCTAACAAGAAAAAAGAAGGAAACAGAAGTCAAGAAAAGGAGAATTAATGTTAAATTAAGGTTATTAGTCTGTCCTCAAATTTTCTTCTTCATATGTGTTAGGGCTCTTTTACTGCAGAGCTACTGTATTTCTTAGCTATCATTCTTTGGGTCCTTTGCCTTGCCCAGGACACATTGTGAGTGGTGCACAATATAAGCAAGAAGTTTTGTTTACAGCTCAGGACATCGGTGAAGGACAGAACAGCAGCACACCTCCAGGCTGTGCAGCGTTGGGCAGGAGCTTTTGCTTCAGTGTCTGCATGCAGAACAGGCAGGGTGCGATGACGTGCACACTTGGACTCACCATCCCAAATTCATGTGTGCCACAGCTGGAACATGTTGCATTCTTTTAATTCAGAGATTTGCCTTCCGAATTTGTGACTTTTTAAGATAAATATTCTGAAATGAAATTTGAAGAGATTTGCAATATTTTGTCGATGTGCTTTAAGGCAAAACAGTATTGCCCAACGCAGAATATGATAAATACGTAATCATACAGGCAGTAATCTAAGCACTTCTAAGGGGTTGGCATTTCCTCATATTTGCATTATTATATGTTAACTTTAAGTTGTCAGCATGTTTTTGCTTTTACCTTAATGAGTAGGACTTACCATAAGTCCCGTTATTTCCATAATAAAAAACAATTCCTTCCTAGTTTCCAAATTCAGAACTGAAAATAGAAAGTAGTTAATACCTACTGTTCAGGAGAATAGCAAAAATGCATTTTGGTTATAAAATAAAAAGCCAGATGTAGTTCAAAATTTGTCCTTATGTTTTTCTGTGATATGTAAATATTTTTATGTGAATACAAAATAATTTATGAATGATGCTGAAAGAAAAAGATGAGCAGGAAGATAATCAGCTCCTGAAAACACTTTGTGTAGCTTTTATTTCAGTGAGACTTCAGAGAGGCTTAAAGCTAAAATATGCTGAACTATTTACAGGATGAACCATGGGGTATGTGAACCAAAATACAGTGCATGCAGAGTAGTTGGAGTCCATCAAGGTTTGGAATAATATTTTCAATGAACATATCCACTTACCCATTGCTAAACTGCTGAAGTGAGCTTGATATCGGCTGGTACGTGAATTGACAAGACCTTGTGAATGATGCATAGGATGGGTGTTAGGTGGTCAACGAACTGGTGGCTTGTGACTGATGTATGTGATGAGGGGAGGAGAGGTTAGGACAGCACAAGGTTAGAAGTGCCTTTTTGTGCCTCCTTGGCTTCAGGATCTTACCCATCAGGAATTGAAAGAAAGAAGAAAAAGGGCTGTGGTAACACGTATCTGGGCTGTGGTAACATGTGTGGCAACACATTAATCTCATGTGTTCCTTCATATATGCTATATGAAGTTATGGTTTGATGTCGTATCTCACAGTGTTAGGTTAAAAGTGTGGTGTGCTGTACAGATGCATCTGCATTAGGGGTTTTGGTAACACCGTAATGTCAACGGTTGTCTTGTAAAAAGGCTTTTTCTGACCACCCTATTGACCTGACTGAGCTAGACCTTACTCATGAAGATAGTATAGAAGAGAAGAGGGACATAACATTTTGTGTGTGTGTATATTCTGAGGTATCCCACTCAGTTCTATCTATATATCCCACTATGTTCTTTAATTCTCCTCTCCTTCAATATATTTCAGAATGCTTTTAAAGGTACGTAATCCAAATTGTCCTCCCTTTACTCATTGATTGCTTTAGACTACTGTGTAATTGACACTCTTTCAAACTTCCATGGAAAGTAGAAAGTTTCTGAAACATTAACAAAGAAGGATTTTTGCTCAAATACTGCCTAGCTTGTATTCGACTACAGCTTATCAGAACTGAATAATGAAGAGCCTTACACTGAAAAAAAAAAAAGATTTTCCCTTTTCAGATCTCCCTGTTTTAGCCTATTGTAGCCTACACAGGTATGTTTTCATAGTGGTATACAAGGCTTGCCAATTCTTATGTAAATGTGTTTTTTTATTATTATTGTTAAAGTATCCCACACAAGTAATGCTAACTGCCAAAATCAAACCACTTCATGTTTTTGTGCATGCACATGAAAGGCATAGTTCTGTAGAGGTTTCCTTTATGCCCACCTGTGTTTCTGGAAAAAAGCCTCCACTCAAGCACCAGTATTTAAATGGGATAAAGCCTCATTCTGCTGATTTTTTTTTTATTTTTATTTTTTTTTTGAAACTGTACAGAATCACAGAATATTCAAGGCTGGCAGGGACAGATTGTCCAGTCCACCCCCCCGTTCAAAGGAGCATCAGCTGGAGCAGACCTGGGCATCTCCAAGAGCTGTGACTGCACCACTTCTCTGAGCTCAAATTGGGGTAGCACAATATGTGCTATGAAATATTGAATATTGGACAGAAGGTGAAACGAAGAACCAAATTTTATGGTTCCATTCCTTGGAAGTGTTTAAGCCCACATTTTGGTCTCGAAATTTAAGTTCAGGTTTAGGTGTGTTACTGTGCTGGAATACTTAGTAATGTTTATTTTCAGGTATAACTGGGTACTCCTGGGTATTCCTTGTGGATTTTAAACCTAGTATTCAGTTGGAGAAATCAGATGGACGACTGTCAGTTCTGCTGTCTTATTCCATGCTTTTTGTTTCCCTAATGTCAGAGGAAAGGACTACCTTTGGGAACCAAATACAACAGCGTATCCCTATGGGCTTTGGTCAATTTGATGAGTAGTGACTAGGAGTACCTTCTCATTTTGATTGCTATAATGATACATAGAAACGTAGGCGACTATAATGTTTGCATATTAAGAGGTGTGATTTATTTATAACATGTGCAGTAATATTTTTCATGCCAAATACATTTGCATAAACCCTTTGAAAGAACGATAAGGCTGCAGCAGGTTTGTGCAATAATCTTGTCATCCTTAAACTGTTTTTCAAAGCACTGCTTCTCAAGCTGTTATGTGGGATATTTCCATTGATTTTGCTGATGGCATTCCCTGTGTCCACTTACATTGCAACCACAGACAGACCTCTTTAGAAAAACAGATGAAGCGGTTTATATATAGCACTCCATTTATTCCTGATGAAATCAAACAGCCTTGTGGCCAGGACTTCAGTTAAAAAGAGCAGTTTATTGAGAAAGAGAATCTCTAAATAGAATAAAAAGGGTAACAAATGGTGCTGTATTCCCCTGCTGGTTAGTTTTTCAGTATCATATGGAAAAATTCCCTTTGAAATGGAAAGAATTCACCGCTCCCTGCTTGCTTGGAGGTGATTCACTTCTCCCCAAAGGTTTTGCAAACAAAAGAAAAAAGGTACACCCCATATGGCACGGAACATCAGGGACGCCAGAGTAACCGGTGTGTAATATTCATCAGGCTTCCCAGTATTCATTCATAAGCAGAAATATATCACTGTTAATTTTAATCAAGTTTAAAAGACGATTTAAAAAAATATATACTTTGACATTTTACTGCAACTACTGAGTTTGGAAGATAAACGTGAGAAATGTTTGTTTCCAACTCTGTAGTCAATATCAGCATATGATGTGCTGGAAGAGGCACAAAGACCATCATGATTCCTCGTGGACAAAGCTCTGAACTGAAAGTACCCTTGTCAATGTCTGCATCACCCCCAATGTACATGATTAGATATATTTGCACAAATACTGGTGTGGGTATGCTGTGCGTAATTACTCCACAGTGCTTTGCTGTGGGAAGAATTTTAGGATTGCCCCTAGGTCATTAGCTGGAAGAGATGCTGAAGTTGAATCCATGTTTTGTTGTTTTTTTCTTTTTCTTTTGGCAGAATGAGTCAGGTGATGCATGAAGTTCAAACCTATGCAATTAGTGTGTGAAAAGTCATCCGTTCACCTTATTAACTGTATTTTATCTTGAGGTGGAAAGGTTTGAATTTGTCTCTTGTATCTAAAGCCCTTAGTACTAGTAACATAATTGAATTGTCTGCTTGAAGAGTTTGTTCTTCTAATTGGCTTCTAATATAATTTAATTATTTTGAGTTCAATTAATTGTTATATGGCTGCATAATTTAATAAAAAAAATAAAACTGAGTAATTCTACTGCTCTATAAATGTAATATTCCATCTCGTGTATTTATTCTGTCATTATTCCAGTTCATATCAGTCTGTGCATCTTAAAACTGATTTCCCATACAAAAAGACTTTCTCCCTGGATGTATTTCATTATACATTTTCTTCGGGTCAGCAGTGGCTTTCCACCTGTTCCTTTACTCTTTGGGTGACAAGTAATAGGACGCAAGAAAACAGCCTCAAGTTGCTCCAGGGGAGGTTAGAGTTTAGATTAGACATTATAAAGGGGAGGTTTAGATTTGACATTAAGGAGGATTTCGTTATGGAGAAGGTGGTCAAGCATTGGAATAGGCTGCCCAAGGAAATGGGGGAGTCCTCATCCCTGGAGGTATTTGAGAGAGGTGTGGATGCGCCACTAAAGGACATGGTTTAGCGGTGGGACTTGGTGGGTCTGATTAATGGTTGGGCTTGGTGATCTTGAGGATCTTTTCCACCTTAGATAATTCTGTGATTCTTTGCTCTTCTCTCTGATTTTTAGTATTTGGACTATTAGATAAGATTTATCTTAAAGGGACATTTGATCAGGACAGTTGATTCAGACTTGGAACCAAACTTGGGAAATAAAGCAGGGACTAGTATTCTAGTATTTTGCTCCAGATAGGAAATACACAGTTCAGATTTCTATATTTATAGTGTGATTTAATTTTTTTTCTAGGATCCTGGTTCTACGCTCATGATGTTTAGACTGTATCTTTCTTAAGACTCATCTCTCTGCCTCTTTCTGGAGTAGCCATGTAAGAGCATTTTAAGATTTAGTATTATAATGAATATAAAACTCCTGCTGAGTGCTCTGGGCCACTTCTTCTGTCTAGTATGCACATGTGAATAACTGAGGTTGAGCAAGAGCACAGCAGCAGTTAATTCTTTTACCTTTGGAAATCTTTACTCTGTTGTAAGTCAGCTGCAATGGTAGCCACCATGGAATTGAGGACCTGTTCTGAGGAAGGTTGTATTCCTGGAAATATGCCCTATAAGTGGTGAGGGGGAAGCCTAACCAGCTCTGAGCAGGTTTGCTGTTTCAGCATACACTCTCCAGTATATGTTAATTTCTAGGCTTTCTGCAGAGCAAAGCATCTGCTCTCCTGTTGAGGACACAAGGGGTTTGCCAAGCAATCCTTATGTGGGAGGAAAGAGCGATCTGCTATATTTCGTGGTGCTCAAGGGCTGCCGTTTGACAGGAACGCCAACGGGAGAATTTGGGAGGAGAAACACCAGAAAGCTTGAGGGAGAGAGAAACTGGATTCAAAACCTATCTAGGAAAGAATAGATGTGAGTTGAGAGGAGTTATTTGCCTCCTTTCTCCAGGTGTGACCTGTCTTCTCGCTGGTGTATATTGTTGGGAAGGACTGGCAGTCGTCTTAATATGTTAAGTTTTCAACTCCCTGCTCTTCTGCTTGGGAATCTAGTTTAATTCTACCTCGTGATCCATAAACTTAAGGCTGTTTTACTGGTTCTCTGACACTGAACAATGTGATGTTTTAAACTACTTCAAGCAGTATGGGATTGCTTATGGCTGTGGCTGTAAACTCAAGAGGAACCTGTCAAGGTATAGTAGGCACAGAGGAAGGTCTTCAGCAGGGCCCTCTGTAGCCCACTCCTTTGTGCCCCATTTGCTGTGCTGTCTTTTGGGCTGTGCTAGACCTCTTCCATGTGGGTTGGTGGAGCCCTTTTTTCAACCACAGGACACTGCTCTTCTGCTTGTCCTGAGCCCTCAAGCAGCACTTAGTTGTCCAGTGATACTACAAGTTGTATTTCCAAGATCTCATGTTCAGGCTTTCATTTAGAAATTGACTGACAGACTGCAGCTGCATCTAAGCTCACTTTGTTCATTCCTTTCCTAGTATAGAAGCGATTTCATTCTCCTAAATACTGTTTTTATCTGTTTACCAACCCCAAAAAAGCCAGATATCAATGTGAACAGTACAATGTCATCTGTGTAGAAGACATGAAAAACAGACCCAGTGGCCGCCTGCAGAGATGGGACTGGAACCTGAGGATGGTTACTTCTGAATAAAGGGATTTACAATATTTGGGGGAAAACAGGATGTCTTTTTTTTTTTTTTTTTTTCCCCTTAAAAAAAAAAATCAACCAAACAAGAAAAACCCACCACCACCCAGCCCCACCTTCCTGGAGGTGTAATTCCAGAGCACGATGACTCAAGCTGGGCTCCGTGGCTGTGTTCAGCAGAGACCCCCGCGTGCTCACCCCAATACACATTCAGTTGGAGCCCAGAGAAGGGGCTGCTGTCAGTCTGATTCATCTGTCTGCTAGAAGTGTGGTTGTTAGTTTGGAGCTTTCCAATAGGCACAGATAATGAAAAGAAATCATTTTCTAGTTAATCATGCGCTGCTGGAAAGCAAGTAAACAACCCAAATCACTGCAAGAAACAAAATATACAGGGGGCACAGGCAAGAGTAGATAATTGGGAGGGATATAATTGCTGATAAAGAATAAAGTGTCTCAGACCTTAAGTAGATGGAAACAAGGAGGAAAATGCATATGCTGAAATTCATACTGGTTTATATTGTCAGAGTATGCTTTATAGCTGGAGCAAGAGCTTTATCATAAAATTCAAACCAATTCTGTTTGGTCTGTAAGTAGCAGAATGAGGAATGACTCATTCCTCCTCTGAATCTGTGTACTGTTATTGCTACCGAAGGAATGTGCTGCCTGCCGTACTCTATGGGAACGCAGGTGTTTCCCCAAGCACTTTGGATGCCATGGGTCTTGCCAGGTCATGCTTGCCAGTGAGGAGGTTTGCTCTGGCTATGAATCACCCTTCTGGAACACCCTGGCAAATGTGGTGTTTTTTATAGTGTTCAGATTAGAGTTCAGAACACAGTTTAGAAAATGGTAGTGGCATAAAAGGAGAAAAACAACATGAAACACAGTTATCTCACTATTAGGCTAAATCAGAGTAGTCCTTCTGGACTGTGTGGTACAGGTCATGGGCTGTTAGAAGCTGATGGTCCTTTGTGGAGGAGCCGTTTCCCAAGGAAGCCTCTGTGCCTAGGTTGGAGCAGTGGAAGAGGGTTAAAGGAAAATATGAGGTATTAATTAAACTTCGACCATTTTTGTTCTATGCCTGCATTTCATTCGTAGCTAAATCTCTCTTACCTTCCATTTTTTCCTACACCTGCATAAGGATTACTGATCCATAGCTGGGTGCAGTTTTAGATGTCTTCTGGTCTGTTAAATGGTCTCACTTTGAAAATAGCAGGATCTCTGTGGTAGGCTAGAGGCAGTGGTTATTCAGCTGACTGTTACTGAACTGTTTGTTTATTGAGGGGGAAACCATGCTTTTGCCTGGTAAGGAAACAGACAGATCTCAGGGTAAAGTCTTTGCGTATGTGCAAGCGTTCAGTTCAGCAACTTCATACAGCCATGTGCAACATACATGCAGCTCGTTCCTGGCTCGTGAATGAATCTAGACGTGACTCTCTGTAGGACGCTTCGGGATGAAAAAGGGTTTGGGATGGCTGCCCAAAACCCTTTTTTCTTTAGAGAAACAGTTTGCTGTTTTTTCTTTGCTCATTTTCCTGAAAGTCTTAGATTGAATTTACTGCTTCTCATGTGATGGCAATAAAACTGTGATTCCAGTTCTAGGCTTAGTTACTCAGTCTCTGAATTGGAAGCTTTTTCAGATATAATGATGAGTCATTTCTGACCGTGTTAACATATGCATTAACGGTTGCTCTAGCCGTACTTGTACACTAAGCTTTTTAATTTAAGGATATTCTGCAACCGCGCTTTCTGTTATGAACTGAAGACTTCATGTGAACTGAAGATCCTGTGGGCCTCACAGGCCCAAAAAATCTGACATCTTTGAGTAGCTACCCGATTAAATGCAGTAGATTTGAAGACTGTAATATAAGAATTATTCCTTTTAATTTTGTACAAATATTTTGCTTTGCCATTGCCTAACTTTTGTAAAGTAGACCTTCTTAATATATATAATATATATATTTATCACTATCCTGAGTTATACTATGGATATTTGAAATATGCATAGATTTATAATCCTTCAGGTATAAAATAAGTCTTTGATGGGACCAATCACTGAAACTGCAGTGTGGGCAAGTCTTTAAATTGAAGAAGGTGAGATTTTAAATTAGAGTACTAAGGCATTTGTAGTAACCATTCAGACTGAAATGCTGAATTCATTATATTAGACCTATTTTTAATACCTATTTATGACCTGCAGCAAACTTTTAGACAATGTTCATCTCCTGATATTTGTTAGATGATTGGGTGACTGTATTGTGGTTGTGTTTTGATATGCTTCCCATCTTTATCGTGTCATTTGATGTTTTCTTGAAAGAAAATACCTCCACGCCTTATAGTTAACCACCTCCGCCTAATGAGTATTTTTTGCTCAAAAAGCGGTGGGGTGAGGGAGTGGGAGTCAGTGAGGGAAAGCAGCTGCTGGTCTTGGTGTTCCCTTGTGAGGTGTTAGGTATTTCTAACCGTAATGCTGGAAGTCAGGCAGACCTTTTGAGGTCAGCAACTTTTTCTCCCCTCTGAACTTGATTGTAAACTGCTCTGTAGTAACCCCAGCGTGCTGTTTTATTAAGTAGGGCAGTATTGCTGAGTGTGGTTTTTGGTATCTGGAAAAAAAAATCTTAGTGCAGTGATTGCTGGATTTGTTTGTTTGTTTTTTAGGCATGCTGTTGAATGAATGACTGCCAGTGCCTCAATAAGTTGCTCAGCAAAAAAAAAAAAAAAAAAAAAAAAAAGCAGTCATCTGGTTATTTGCTTAGCTTTGGAAAGAAAGGATTCAGTGTTGTTTTTATTTATAGTGGTGTAAATCCCAAGCCACTCTACTAACTTCATTGGTGTGGCTTTGTAGATGCTTCAGTGTGTCTGAGACCAAAAGACAGCCTATAATTTAACGTCAGAAAGACCCTTCAGAAATTGTTTTTAAAATTAATTCTTTTGCACTGATCTCACTGATCTGGTAAGGTGAGAACTCTTCACGTTGCTTGGCATAGCTTTTACTTGCCAGCAAATGCTGAAAGTTTCTTAATACTTGTGCTTTGCGATACTGTGTGAAAGATGAAGTAAATCAACAGATTATTAATGTCCTCTTGTAATTACTTTTTGCTCTCTTTTTGTATTTAATTTTCCACTGAATGAAGTGTTCCTCAGAGTAATTCATATGTTGATTAGTTAAATGGATTATTCATGATGGAAAAAATTTTAATTGAAGGGAAAGCAAACACCATTGTATGTGTGTACAAATCCAAGCAATAGTTATTTGCAAAGCTTGTGTATTTTTAGCAGATTTACAGCAACGTTTGAGTGTTCACCATTTGAGGAGATGTCTCTGATATACTTCTGTTACCAGAGCTACACTTGCTGACTGGAGGTTTTATTTAGACTAATAGAAATTATAATTAAGCCATACATCCTCCTGAAACTCTGTGACTTCACTGTTTTCAAATTATCTAAAATAATTGGCCAAGTGGGCTTTGCATGCACTGGTCATGCTCTGGATTTAGTGTAGGTAATCACAGAAATACTGTTCTGGAAAGGTTTTCTCTCCATTTGAGATGATTGTCATCAGCTGAAATGCTTTCAGCTGAAAATAAAGTTCTGTCCTTACTCTGTGGGATTTTTTGGCATCTCAGCATTTCTAAATTTCAAGCAAGCGAAGTAAATTAAGCTCTTTAGGAGCATGTTTTTGCTAGAAGCCAAAAATATTTCAAATTGCTTGAAAAATGCAAAGCCCTCTCCGTGTTTACAGCAATGCAAAGCAGGGAGACACCAGGCTGATTATCCCTATTTCAGCCCCGTTCAAGCAACTAGTTACTAATTTCCTGTTCTGCATCCATCAGCACTTCTGACTTCACCCTCCTGTTGAAATAGTTTCCTCGTGTCATTTCAGTTCCAGTCGTTATCTAGCAATGTTAGCAGTATAATCAGCATTGTTCGCAGTGCAGAGCAGGGCCCTGTTGGAGTCCCAGGGGTGCTGCTGGAGCTTTAAGCTTCTCCAGGGCACGGTAAGAGTTCATGCTTTCTTGCTCATGCTCCTGACCTGTTGCTCCCAGTGCTGGGTCAAGCACGCAGCGCAAAAACTGAGTGGACTACGGACAATTTATAGCAGTTTGGTCTTCGGTACATTATGTAAATCTGGACTGATTCCATTGATTCTGCACCAGAATTACATCAGTGAATTACATCATCGTAATTTAGATAACCTGGATCTATTATGAGTAGTTTTTACTGAATTTTTGTGTGGTCAGCTTGCCAGGTTTTAACATAGCCACAGTTGCAGTTTGGGATTATTGGTGCGTGATCAGTCATTGCAGCATGGTATTTACAAAAGGTTTCCTAAAATGTACTCTCTGAACAGTTAAGGCTTGCACAGCAAGCCCAGATCACTGCTATTGACTGTATCTGGAACAAGAATGCACTTAAAACTTCACCATTATTCTGAATGCTGGCAAATATTCTTTAAAGAAAAGACGGTATAAAACAGGTGTGATGCGGTAACATCTGACCGAAGTCAAGGTACTGCTATGGTCACAGATGCCTGGAGTGGTTGGGCTGTCAGCTGTTAATGCTACTGCAGGCTGAACATTTAATATAATTTAAAGAGTTTGAAACTAGTGTATAGAGTTAATGGGTTGGGCACTTAGATGTAGGCCAGTAGGTGGTGAAAGCCAGGAGTGTTCAGGAGGTAGCTTTTGTAATGCGTGTAGTTACTGAGTTCTCACCTGAGAACAGAAATTTCTTAATTTATTTTTGACGTGCTGTGTTTTTATATTGACTGCTGCTAGAGAGGACCTGTTAAGGAGAAGAATGTCACCACGGTTCAAAGCCTCTGATTTCTTAGTGCTCAGCAAGTAGATGAGTCTTGGGGGAAAACAAACAAACAAACAAACAAAAAAAACAACAGAACCCTTGCCAGATGCAGTAGATGATATAATTGCATCAAATACTTTACCTTCATTGAGATCATTATAGTCACTTTTCAGAAAAGTGTTTTTTTTTTCTCTTCACCAAACTTAGCCCAGCAAAGAGGGAGTCCTTACCTCTTCTTTCCCCTCCTCCTGCTCATCTCAAAATCTTCCTGTCTGGAAGTTAAATAATTAGAATTTTGGAAGGTTTTACTGTTTTAAAATGAGTATTTCTAAAGACAATAGTTGTATGTTAATAGTGTGCAAACCAGAAGCTGATACTGCTATGGCAATTTCGCTGAATATTAATAGGCAGATCTATTTTGGTACGGCTTTGTTTAGCTTGGAAAATCCGTATTGTGAACTTCCTATGCAGAGGATGTATTTCAGGGGCAAAGCATACTGAAGTTGTTATTTAGCGTGTGAATAATAGAGTGGGCACAACAGACACTTGTGCTGCTGCTCCTTGGAGTAAGTACAGATAGGGTTAACAGAGAAGGCTTTGCTGGGAGGGGAATTATGCCTTAGTGTCCTGGGTGAAGCAGCAAGCTACTCTTAGGTGGAAGCCCTGCCTGTTACTGAGGTTGTCTGACACCTCTCGTTAGGAGGTTATGTTTTACAGTGCTTACAAGTGTGTCAGCTGGAGCCACTTGGGCTGAAACTTTTATGAGCTGCATATCTAGCTCGGGATGATACTTTTTTTCTTTGATCACTGCTGTTATCTCTGTAACATGGAATAGGGATTTCTGTCTCCAAGCCTGTTAACTTGACCAATTTCTAACTCCTTGTAATCTTTATCTGTTAGATCTTTGAGGATTTGTACTTTGTTGAGTATTGTACTTTGTTGTGTGCTGGTCAAGTTGCATGTGCACTGGTCCCACAAAGTGGCTCCATGCGATGATACTACAGGGCTGAGGTAGGACTGTTTCTGCTTTGGATGCTTCAGCATTGAGACAACTGAGCTGAGGGTGGGAATAAGGAAAACGGAGCACAGTAGAGATGAAGGTGATGTGCAGAAAGTTGAAAGAAGGCACCAGAGGGAGGGAGACCAACAGAGCTGTTTGCGAGGAAGACCTGTGGTGGTAGAGGAGAATTGAAAAAATACAGGAAAAGAGATGGGAAGATAAGCCAAAGTGTATTGGGAAGGGAAAGAAGGGCCTGAAATGGAAGCCCACCAGGGGAGTTCAGCAGGAACTGGCAAAGGGAAAAATGGAGGAAGTGATGGAGGGGTGGATGGTTCTTTGCAAGGACCTTGGGACATGAGGAGTGGAGGGAGTGAGATCAGAGTGAGGTCAGAGGATGATCTGGGGGTGGAGAAGAAATAGGATGGTGGCCAAGGACAGTTTGGATAGAAAGTGGTGGAAGACCCTTATGCATGGTGTGAAAAGGCAAACCGTATCAGTAGTAAGCAACATGGTCTGCCGTAGCTGTGATGAAACCCTGCATTCACTGGTCTCTGTTGTCAGCAAACATTTGTGAAGCTCACCAATAACATCTGCCAGCATTGTGTAGAGATGTGGGTCTACAGGGCACCAGGCTGCTGACGTTACGGGTTACCTATTATTGGTTTATATGGCAGAGATATGTCAGATCAACATGCAAGCGCCATTAGGGTAGGAAAATCTGGTGTTCGGAGTTGTCGAAGTGGCAGAATTCAGGTGGTTCTTTTGACCCAGTACAGCATACAAGAACCTGAAAGTATCAGAGCAGAATTGCTACTGCCTTATCTACCTGGTGCCATTCAAAAGTCAGTGTATGACAGCACCAGATCTTCCTCGTTCTTCCCATGCAGTTAATGACCAGAACTGACCACCCTGTTGGAGATGGTGTTTTGGGACTACAGCTGCAGGGGTATTAATCCACAGTCTGCGCCTCACAGGCTGTATGATTTCAGACTACTGAATTCACCTTAATGTGCTTTATTTTCCTCATCAATAATTTGGGGATAATGATCTCGAACCACCCTCTGTAGAGGCCATTAACTGAATGCAGCAGTTTACATAAGAGCCAAAGATACTGCCAGCCTTATTAATGACAGTTTTTTTGTATCTCACTGGTGGCTATTTCACTTTTCTCTTTGAATCATTGTGTAACTGTGGTAGGATAGAAATGGAGAAGAAAGGAAGGATGTGCTCCGTGTAATAGGTACAGCGTGGCTGTGGCAGCTTTTGTCTGCTACCCAGACGTAGGCACGTTTCCATCGGCAGCCGGACTGGCTCAAACTTCATAGAGTCATTTCCAAGGCACACAGGCCTCCCTAGTGACACACACAGTTTATATGAAATCGTTTCAAAGAGTCTGGCCTTATGAAGCAACTGTGAATGGCTTGGCCCCTGGTGTTGTGTAGCTGGTGCGGTAATGTCGCTTGTGCTGCCAGCGTGTAGGCCGCGGGGCTGTATGGCGCCATGCGGCCAGGTGAGAGACCGGGCTGGGGGGGAGGCACTGCAGAACAGCACCTTTATGTTCCTAGTTGTTACACGGAAGTTTAAAGACCTTTATACAGCTGCACTTCATTTGAACTAGGTAGCATTTTTATTTCTTGTTTATTCTTGAACTGTTTACTGTTCACAGCTCTCTTCACGCACAAAGTGCGTCAGTGCGGTGCTGTAGACTGTTAGGATTCTGGTTTACGACACACCTATATTTATGAATTTGGACTTGAATTCAAATGAGAATCTATTTCAAGGTATCTGGCAACAAACATTGAGAAGTAATTGTATCTGAGTATTTTGTGTGTTATATTTTGTACAATTGTTATATTTCCTACTTACTCATCTTCTCCCATCAAAGTAATCACTGAGGAACACTCTCAAGTCAGGAGGTTTTTGTAATGTTACTGGTAGAGGAGAAGATGCTATCATATGTAGGATAAAGATCAAGAAACTATCTCATTTGCTATTAGTTTTTGAAGTAGAAGTCAGTGCATCCTCTCATCCACAGGAGTCTGAGCAAGTAGTCCGACTCAAAAGGCAGTGGGCTGAGGGAAGCTCAGAAGCTTCCAAGCTGTTTCTGTGCCACCAACTGTCCTGTCACATTAAGATCTTTGTCTCTTTCCTGCTTTTTGTTGTTGTTGTGTTGTACTTGAGGTCCAATGCTTGTAGATGTGAGTCCCTGCTGGAGCACAGCAGATTGTACAATTTCCTTCTGCAGCTCTGCATCTGTGCTGCTGCGAGTTTGGTCCTGAACCAAGCCTTCCAGCTCTGCTGTGAAGTTGATATGAGAACAGGTTAAAGCTCTCAGATGTTCTTTTTTGGGAACAAGCCCAGTTCTGCTGGTTTTGAAGAGCCATGTACTTGCGAACTTTAGAGTCTGGTATCTCTCTTGACTTTAGTTTTTCTTTCTGCCTCTTTCTTTAGTTGTCACTGTCCTAGCTCATCTTTGGTAACCTGTCCTTGTGAGGCAAAGACTTGGGTAAAATATTTTGACATTCTTTTGTCTTAAATCTGGATGAAAAGATGCAGATGCTGAATATTTTTCAGGGGAAAGAAAGTTCTGCCAAACATTATATTGGAGACGTATTAAATAAATCACATTTTATGTTGCATTTCCATATAGTGCTGCTTTACTGTGAGCAGGCTGTTACCTACATGCCTTATGATGCAGTTCTTCCTTGAAAGCCTGGCTCTGTGGCTGACTACATTTCTTACGATGTGCCTGCAGTTATGCTGAGGAGTCTTTAAAATTACTCTGCCAAGTTGATGTGCTTGCTGTTTTAATACTTCTCTGTGGTCATAATACTTGCCTCAATGCATTGTAGATTGAAAATAGTCACTAAGCTGTTCCAAGTCATTCAGTCCAGTACCGCAGAGTGGTCGTCTTTGTGCACTGACCATTTACTACAAAAACATTTTCTTTGGATCACCTCCTCTCATCTATTTTAAGCTAGGAGAGGGCGGTTGTAATTCCTGAATGCTATTCACAGCTCCCAAGTTGAGCACTTCTGTCCTAGAATAAACGCTTCCAGGGATATGGTGCAAGAAGCAACAGCAGCACTGCAGGAGTGCTGAGCTGCCCTTACCCCAGCAGCTATCAATCGCAGGGTACCTTCACCAGGGAACAAAATATGGTACTGAATGTCATGGGTAATGTTACACAGTGCTGCCATGAAGTGGACACCAAAGCACAGATGGTGTATGCTTCTGGAAAAGAGAATGTAGACAGGAAAGATGGTTTAACTGCTGTGGATTTGTTTTAGCGGGAGGACAAAAAAAGTATAAAGAAGGTTGTTGAAATAATCTTAGTGTGTGATCAATGGAAGACCCTTAATTTTCCTTTCTCTTTTTAGGAATTACATTGCAATCCCCTTAGCTAGTGACTACAGATTAAATAGCAGTTCTTTATCACTAAAAAGTAAAAATAGAAATGTGTTTTATCAATTTTTCCCTTTGTTTCTGGAGCTCTGTTCTCATTTGCTGGGTAGTGATAGCTCCCTGTGAAAAAGACAGGAATTATGTATATTGCATATCCAGAGAGTCAGGTTGCTGGCTCTGAGGATCACCAGAAATGGTCAACAGTATTATGCAGCCTGCAAATGCTTGGGCTGTATAAGCAGGGATGAGGCTAAAATGAGAGTCATGTTGAATAGTGAGAGTATGCACAGCTTGAGTCTTCGAGCAGTGCAGATTTAGCTCACAGAAAGCCAATTAGGAAGAAAATCTCTTCACTGTGGATGAATTACCATATCCTCTAGCTTCGGGTCCATGCTGAGTGGGTGGCAAGTTAGCCTGGAACACTTAGCTGCCTGAAAATAAAGTTTTTGTAGGGCACGCTGTGGAGTATATATTTCTGGCCCTCAACCTTTTTTAATTCACTTCATATGAGAGTTGTGCATTATTTATAGTGAATGTGGGAGATGGAAAGAGTACTGTGGGAGAAAAAAATAGACCTTTCAATCATCAATTCTGTTTTTGGTTGTGCTGCCAGTTTGGGGCAAAATTCCACCCGAAATAGAAGTGCTAAGATCCCCCCAAAATTCACCAGTCTCACTCATGATCTGAATGTTTCTCCAAGTATAGTTAGGAAAGAATCCTGAGGCATGTGTGAGCCTAGTGATGAGAACAGCAAATAATCCTTTTAACTCATAGATGCCTTCCTGCTACTTCGAATAGACTTTGATGGCCAGAGATGACCTCAGTGTCAGAAGTTGTCAAGACTACCGGGCTGGTAATACAAGCAGACACCTCAGGCTTGTGTTCCCCCACGCTGGGTGCTCCACGCCATGGGTCCTACCTCAGCAACAGGCTTGCTCCTGGCAAGGGGTGCAGAAATCTCCCCTGGGAGGTACGTGCTTTAGGAGCTATGCCATGCTCCAGCCTTCCTTCAGCCCTGCAGTTTACCAAGCCAGACAGAACTGGTTAGGAATTGAGCTGAGTTGTGCATAGGAGGCCATCACCATCGGGTGAACGTGATCCCCTGTGCTGCCAGCATGCGCTTTTGTCACTGCAGTGGTGCCAAAGTAGCACGCATGCAGTTTTATGTACAGCTTTTTGGTATCAGAACTCATTCAAGAGGTTTATTATTCTGTGCCATGGTTCAGCAACGCTGAGTTATTACTAGAGATTATTTCTGTCATCTGATTTACCATGTGGCCACTTGCGCAGTTGCACTGGCAGATATGAAGGAACAGTAAGATGCGAAACAGGCGTGGGAATAAGCAGCAGAGATGGGAGCTTTGCCCACCGAAGAAAATTTATACAGCTTCTCTTCCCGAGTCTGCTCTAAAGCACGGCGCTTGGCAGCTCTGACTCGAGCAGCCTGGGAGTGGTTGTGCAGCACGGCTCCAAAGCACTGCACGGGCACTATCCAACAGCTCCACGTTGTTGTTGAAAGCAAATAGCAGTTCATACTGCTTCACGCATACCTCACGTTGCTCACAGCTGAACCAAGTTCATTCTGTTCAGTGCTACAGTAAAAATTACTTTAAGCATCACAGCCTTGTTGTTTAGAAAACCGTAGTATTGCACAGTGCAGCCGTCAAGTCAGGTTACTATTATGGAAGGCAATGTCCTGTATTATTAAAGAAAGTCACATGCCGTTTATTCTGAGCCTGTCCATAGTCTAATAAACACTTGTTCAGGCTAAAGAATGTGGAAAGGTGTGTTATGCTTATAAATAATTAAAGGATCAAGCACTGTGGAGCTTTCCTGTTTTTTTAAGCACATGTTATACTGTTACCATACCCTGCCTATTCTCCATGAAGGGAGACACATCATGCTGTATGTATAGATACTGTATAAATCTGGTGAGCAGAGCAAAGAGCTAGATTCAGCCTGAGTCTAGCACTGGAGCTATTACCTGTCCTTATCTTGTAGGAAAGAGATCACAGGGAACCATCTAATTAATTGTCCTGCATTTCTTAGTCAAGATCTATAGTATGTCTTCACGCAAGCATTGAAAAGTCATGGCTCAAGCCCAAAATGTATTAAGTTGTCTTAAAAATATTAAATTTGTAAGTCTTTCTGTCTTTTGAACTGTTAATATCCATTATTCTACTCCTGAAGACTGCAGAAAAATACTTGAAACTGTTTTCTGTTAAACTACAAATGAAATTTCTCTGTCACCCTTTGTGCTTTGAGACAAAACAAATGTGGAGAAAGTTATAATAAAAGTGTGAGGTTTGGGCAGGATAGCACTTCCTCACGCAAAGCCATGCACCAAGAGCATTTGTTCCCTGTATTGCTGCATGTGAGAGGAGCAGGGAAGGACAAGGCTCAGCAGTTCTCCAGCCACAGCAGATCCTTCACTGTCTCTCTGCCCTGGAGTCCTGCAGTAAGGACCCAATAACCTTATGGTCATCTGTGTGCACCTTGTATGGACTGGCCAGATGAAGAGAGAAAGGGAAAACCCTATTTTCAGAAGGTTTTTGTCTGTAGGACTCTTAAAGGAAAGTAAGCACTGTAAGATAATCCTACAACAGGGAAAAATGGACTAAATTCACAGTGAAATGCAGATGGTGGAGCAAATAGCCTGAAGTTGGTGAGAGAAGTGGTGGACCTACAAAAAGTGGTGGACACAAAAGGAGCAAATCAGCAAAGTAGAGGATTGTGGAGATGTTCAATTATTTATCAGTATCAGTCCTCACTGCAGATGTGCATCCAGATTTGTTGAGAGAGACCAAGACTGAAGTGACTAAGGTGTTAGGCAAAATACATTCATTCTTATTAGAAATAATGTAATAAAAATGTGAAACTAAATCTGTGAGAAGGCTCTAGGAAGCATCAGATTTACAGCCCATGCAGTCTATGCTGGTGGCTGGGAAATGGCCTGAAATGGTAGTCACCAACAGATCATCATTCACAGTCTCCAGCCATCGAGATTGCCACAGAAGAAAATGGTGTCATGTGAAGCTGAAGTGGAGGAAGGCATTCTGAAAGCTAAAAAATCATATGATTTAACTCATGTAGGCTCTTCAAAAGTTTAATTGTCCTATGCAAATGGTCTGACAGAAACTGGTAGGATATGGAAAGAAAAGGCACAGTAACTCATTAGCTTCTAACAGTGGTACATCAATCAATTCACCCTTTTAAACTGGTGGGAACTGGTCTATTTAGAATGCCACAAAACCACATAAGAGTAGGATTGTGCCTGCCCCGCTAGCCCTGTCAAAAGGCAGAATCCAGAAGTGTATAAATGGTGTCTGATTCCTCATCATATGGAGCTATGAGGCAGCCATACACCTTCCATAGAGGCTTTGATTTAAGGACAGAGCTGGACCTCAGAATAGAAAACTCCCCCTCGGTATGCAGCTGACTTAAAAAATGCAGTAGTAGAAGAAAGAGATGCTGGCAATTCTGAAAGTGTACCATTAAGGCTAAGACAAGTGATGAAGAATAGCATGGAGAATGTTACCAAAAGTAAAAGCCGTTTTATCAAGAACGCCCTCATCTCACCTCAAAATAGTACTCAGGAGTTAGTGGGAGTTCTGGGAACGCAAGCTGAAACTGAATAAAGATCGGGGAAATCTCGGTTGTGGAGAGTGGCTGAAGAAAATCGTGAGTGTTTGCCTTAGAAAGCAGATGAGTCAGAGGAGACACATGCTGAAGCTGAAAAAAAAGAAACAACAGTAAATGGTAATAGAGAAGATAGAATGAGATGGTGTCTGATTTATTTGTTTTAAATCATAAAAGTGAGTGGATATTTAGAGAAATGAAAAGGTGGCAAAATCCAAAATGGTAGAAGGAATTTTTTGTTCAGATCTGTGATTAAATTATAAAAAGTCACTATGGCAGTAAGTTGTTAGGCTGAGGAATTTAACAAGGTTTTGAAAGGGTTGTTTCAAGGAATATCAGAAGTATTTACAGCTGCTGTAATCCACGCTGACAAATTTTGAAGGGGATGTTAAGCCTCCTACTTGAGTTTTCAGGATGATCTCTAGGTACTAGGAATAAGTTTCTGTTCCTTTGCTGGGTGGTGGTGGTCTTTCCCAGGGTAAAGTGTCAGGAGTTTAGTGCTGCAATTCATGTCATATCTGTGTAAAAGGTGTGAAATCAGCTTTGGTTCCCAGTAGCACAAACTTCAGTGACGGTCCTACAGAGCGTCCTGTGTGGGTAACGCCTGAGTCCCCAGGAGCTGGCTGAGCGGAGCAGTCCAGGCCATCATAGCTGTGGTGCCTGGCATCTCTGGGGTGACTAAACAGGAGTGTGTGGGTGTGCGATGCCAGAACTGCAGTAATGTCAGGAGCTGACGTGACTCTGAATTTGGGTAGCCAGTGTCGCATGGCTTTTTTTGGCCATATGTACATTATGTGTATGAGTAAAAACTCTTCGTCTCATCAAATGCCCTTAGAGCAGGAGCGAGTTCTGCATGTGCGCTCTGGAGTTCATTTCACTTACAGCGCCTCAGAGGCATGACAGAGGCAACTCTTGTCTCGACCTGAAGTCCTCAGTTAAATTGTTGAAAAGAACAGGCGACCCTAAACGAAGGAAGATCTGTCTTGGCAGACTACAAATGCACGTCTCCTCTGCAGTTACAGCCGGTGTGATTTTTCTGGATGTGCACTCATGCCGACATGTACGTGCGAATACATGGCAGTGATCGTTTTTGTCGGGGTTTCGGTTGTATTGAGTAATATTTGTCCCTAAATGATTTTGACTCTGGGGCTGATACTTACCGAACGTCAGACAGTCAGCTCATGCTGTCCTGTTGTTTCACCTGATAGCAACATCCTTGGAAATTGTGCATTCATCTCAGTGTCAGTCTACAGCTACTCGCTGAGCTGTGCTTCTTCTTAGGCAACATGATATTTTCAGATCATTCAAAGGCATGAAAGGACTTTTGAAATCAAATCCTCTCTATAAAGGAAAACTATATTGAAAAAAAAAAAAGTAATTTCTACTTAAATGACAGAAGATAAGGTAATTCCAAAATGCTAATGGAATTTTTTGATATTTGGCCTTCAAACAACAACCATAACACAAACCTGATGATCGGCATCAGTAAAATGATAGGGGAAAAAACATCCTGCTTAGGAGTTTTATGAAATCAAAGGGCAGTATATTGTGCCTATGCAGTAATCATAGAATCTGGGGGAAGCTGTAAAGGCTGCCAGTACAATTTCTGCCGTAATGCTGTTAACTAACTGGCTCCTAGCTGCAAATGAAGCTCTAGGTGACTGGCTCAGTTACAGTATCTCAGCTATCATGGTTTCCCTGCATAGGTCTCTGCAGTGCATGAGTCCACGTCAGACAGATTTATTTTTAGTGCCGATAAATCTACTATTTCAAGATCCCGTGAGGCTGTCGGTCAGGATGGGCACAGGGGGTTGTCAGCAGCCTGCCTCTTCTGCTCTCCCTTGCTGTCTGCTGGGGTGCAACGTCCAGGACTCCTCGACTTGTGCTCACTCACATTGATAAAGGTGTCAGCTTCGAACGGAGAGAAGTTTGCATTAAAAACAAAATTATTCTTCAGAGGCTGAATTTGGATTTGTCGCCATGTGCAGTGTCAGGAGTGTTGGCTGGGTGCCCCTTCCACAGCCCACTCAAAGCAGTGGGCAAGGTGTTGGCATCAGACATACCATGGGCATAAGCGGCTACAACAGCATTTTGTTGGTATGCTCAGAACCATAAGATTAGCTCCCTTTCCCTTCAAAGAGCACTGGATGTTGAGTAAAAAGAACAAATAATTTCCATAAGGAGTCGTTTGGTCAGCTGCTGGTGCTGTCACTGCTTTGTGGAATGGTTTTGGAAAAAGTGAATGACTCCTGTACTTCATCTGTTGTTCTTCTATAGGAAGGCCTTGTACTTTGAGGATGTCAGCATGCTGACATTTTGAAGCGTAAGGAGGAGCGCACACACACCAAACCTTACTGCAATGGCTGACTGCTTGCAGATCTGCATACAATCATGCAGACAACTCGCAGACCACCTAGACAGTCATAATCTAGACCCCCAGTCTACAGATAAACACAAAAATTGTGATTTAATCATAGTTTTTAAAGACACAGATCATTTCACCTTGCCCTCGTGCACAGACCAGGGCGTTATTTTCCTTTTTACCACATACTGAAATAGTACATCTTTATTGCCTACCAGCACATTTCAGCACTCAAGGCAGCTTTAAAGTGTTATAGTTCTATAAAACATTAAAAATACATATATTGTGGTGTTTGTTATTGATAAAATATATTTCTTAAATCTCAGCAAATGAATAAGAAAGTAATATTCTAGCAGTGTAATCACTGAATGGCAATAGCCATGTGTAGTCAGTTAACAACAACAAAGTAAGCTCCAGCAATATACTTTCTAATGCTATGTAAAAATGTGTATAAAGTGTTTCCAAAGCTTGGTTTCATTCTACAGTTTCTTTTGGAAGATTGTTCAGCCATTTCTTTCATTGCTGGAAGCTTTTCTTGATATTTAATCTAAAATATGGTTTCCTGAATATCATCCTACTACTTACAGTAACATTTAATAGTGTCTTCCTTTTTTTTTCCCCACATATTCCAGTAGTTGCTGACTCTTCTTATGACTCTGTGTTGCCAGTATGCGTATTTTTTGTTTTATTATTTTAATCCAAGATCTTAAAATCTTCAATTACTTACATTCCTTTTTAAACCCATTTAAGAATGTTAAAAAACAAAAACACGCATGCACAAAACACCATTCCTTTAAAACTTGTAAATTATCAGGAGGAAAGAAAGCAAAATTTTGCACAGAATAAAGAAAAATATTTTCTTCAGCCCAGTCTGAGGTAATGCCATTGTTGCTTGATGAGAGAATGTCTCGGTGTCCGTGGTTTGTGCTTTGAAATTGGACTTGGTAGAACTGTGGCAGTCAGAAAGAACGGCCTGGAGTGCGTGCGGACAACTTCTTGAGTTATGGCAGTGTTTATTTAATGATACCTGTGTTAAATGCATGTTGTGTATCCACAGTATTGAGTACTTTAATAGTGTTTGTTCCACATTTTCTTGCACAATCTTATTTTATTTCATTGTTCTTCTGATAAATACAGAGGTGTTTTTTCTTATTCCTTTTTTTCCCTCAAAGCCATCAGAAATAATGCAGATGGATAAATAGTAGAAAATTGGCGTTTGTAAAGAGAATAACACAGATAATGGCTGAAGAGTTAAACAGAGAGAGCATGCCAAAGTGGAGGCAGAAGAAAGCTTTGTTGTGGGAGGGAAGTTGAAATGAGTTGATACAGAAAGTTTGGTAGCACAGCTGCTGACAGGCGAGGGTAGCACCTGGGCATATATACTTCACTGTTTGAGACAGTTGTTTTCAAGCTGGTAGCTCTACCTCTTTAAAGGTCTTTGACAGAAATGTAGAAATTGTGAGGTCAAAACCATCATTTAAATAGCAATGTCTTTGCTTTGAAATGAATTGGTAGAAATGTTTTGCCTGGTGAAACTTTCTTAAAGATTCTCCTGGGAAAAGAAGAGCAGAACTTTATGTACTTCTCATCACTTTTCCTCTCTCTTTTTTGTGTGAACCGAAGGACAAACTATCTAGATTATAAAAATTACTTTGCAGCGATGCCATGCTTATATAAGCTAGGTGGCTCAGGCTTTCGGATGTGGATCAGACAACTTTCATCTCTAGTCTCTGATTCATGTACCAGCTGAACTGTTAGATGTTGAATATTGTTTCGCGTGGTCTCTGAGAAAAAGGTCAATTTTAGCTAAGTTCCTTTAAAACTGCATTTTACACCACAGGTATTCAGTACCTTTGTTAACATGTGCATTGGGTGTTGTCCTAGGCAGGCAGGTGTGCATCTCCTATCATCCTTTTGGCCAACATCTGGTAGCCTCACAGTGACCCTTACGTCGTATTAGGGCACACAGGGATTGCGGTCCCAAACTGTGGTTCAGCCCTCTCAAATGTGTTGAACAAATTTAGTCATTATACATGTACGTGTTGGAAGAGCTAGCCATACCTGCAGTGCTTCCTTAATCTGCTTTTTGCTTTGTCTTCAAGACCAAAAACTTAAAGGACAGTCCTTTCCAATGAACTGTGTAGTTCCAGCAATGTGAGGGTTTCTTCTGGTTGATGTTTCTTTGTGCTACAGCAATAAAAAAAGAGCAGCAGCAATTTTTGCCTTCCAGGGTTGTCCGGTTTCTCTGTTGCAATTTTTCTCTCAGTGTAACAGATTGAACTCCTTATTTATTGCTCCCTTGTGTTCTCTGGAAAGTCAAATGGAAGTAAAATTATTGGTCACTTGGCCAGCTGCAATGATACAGTTTTTATTTCATAAGAAATGAAGACAAAGCTGTTAACAGGGTTAGCTGTGAATACAGGCTGTACAGAATTGCAGGCCAGCCAAAACAAGGGTGACATTTTCAAAATCTGCTGGTTGGCATTTCGTAGAGTATTGCACTTTCTTAGCTGGTGTTCATGTTGTTGGAAATCTGTACTGCATCCATTGCAAGTGAAGTGGGCCAAAGCATCTCAAACCTGAATCAGAGCCTCTTTATTGGTAATACACTATAACAGAGTAATTCCTGGTAGGTATCTGCTATCTTATTTATAACAATAAGCTAAACTGAATGTCTTGCTTGTAAATAATACGTTTTTTAGTTATTCGTATAATGGTCAGAGCTGGGGATTATGATAATTCAGAAACTTAAGAGATGGCTGCTTCTTCAAAGGAAAAGCTGAAAAGAGCCCAGGGAGATTCACTGTGCTTCCAGTGCATGCGTGGGTCATGTGGCTGCTGTCCCTGCCTCTCCTCGCTGGGGTCTGTCTGGTAACGTTGAAGATCTTCCAAGATTATCTGAGTTGCTCATCCCTTTCTTGCTTGTAGAATACTGCAGCAGATACCTGAAAGTAATACATGTACACTGGTGTAAACAGTCCTAACCTTAGGTTCCTGACGAGCTTCATCAAGGAGAGGAATCTCTGCACAAAGAGAATAAAAGGAGTTTTCTCCCTGTGTCTCAGTAATAGTGAAATATATCTTTGCGGCTGAAATGGTGGGTGGAGGCTTGAGTCCACGCCGAGCTTGACAGCCTCCACCTTCATAAATAATGTTGCTGTAATAAAGAATGGTAAACTCTTTATAAAACCATATTTTTGCCTCTTATTATAAGATTAATTAGTTGGAAGAAAAACATGAAGTGTACTGAAAGCATGGAGCTTTGTGTGTGTGTGTTTTGAGTGCAAAAGTTTGCACTTACGTCACATATATATATACACAGCTGGCAAACTGGTTGTTTTTTTTTTGAGGGTACAGAGTAGTTGTTTTTTGAGACTCACTTCTTGTCATCCATAACAAAACAGATTCACTCTGGCAAGGTTGCATAACTTTGTGCAACCAGTGGTCTCTGCTAGGAGAGAGAAGGAGAGACTCTGTGTTTAGGCTGTCATCTTTATATTGGTGGCCAGAGTACAACGCATTTCCCATAGGCAACTCTTCAAGTGCTTTTATTTTTGCCAGTAACTGAGCTATCCTGACCACGAGCCTTGCCACAGTCCCTTACACACAGAAGGGAAGCATCAGAAGAGCAGGGGCCTGGCTCCCCTTCGTGGCGGTGAGGGCCAGCAGAGGACTCAGCGTGGCTGCAGTGCTGCTGGCTGCTCAAACCACTGCGGCTGGGCTGTCTGCAGCTGGGAAGGTTCCTCACCTCCCGGGGGCATTACTTTAAAGGGACGTCTGGGAACAAGGTCAGAAAATATGCTGAACTCTTCATGTGAAGCAGAAGATCAGAAGGAAAAAAAAAAAAGGTCCCTGCACCAAATCTGTGGGTGGAGATGTTAGAGTGAGAGAAGGGCAGCTTTTGTACAGCATAGGTTTATACCATGTAGCGACTTCTTTGAGGGGGAAAAAAGTAAATTTTTAACTATAACTGCTTGGACTACACATTTCAGCTTGAGCAGACATATTATGCACTCTAAATAATATAGTTATTTAAGGTGGTGGTAACTAAAATTAAAAATAAAGGGAGGTACAGCAGTGTTACTACCCAAAAAAAAATAATAAAAGCCACCGATTTGTACTCACTTCCATGGAAATTTGTGTGCTTTTTCCTGATGAGTTGGAGGACCAGAGCTGAGGTGGCTGCTTCACCGGAACTGTTGGGTTTGTGTGTGGGAAGTGAACAAGGGGCAGCCCTTCAGATTCAGATAGACTGTGTTTCATTTTTTACTGCATTTTCTAAGTCCGTGTCTGCAATTATACAGGCACCTGAAGAGCTGCCCCAGACGCTGCTAGCTGAACATCCTATGCACAAACCCACGCAGGGGCAGCAAGCTGGGGTTCGGGTGGTGGCTTCACAGTGGGTGTTGAAGCTGCTGTCCTGCCTTTGCGTAAATTAATTTGCTTAAATTTCATCGCTCTCACAAAAGGATTAGGAACTCAGTGTCTCTGTGGGTCATGCAAAGACAGCCCAAGCAGTCAAATAAAGATTATACAAATGCTTTCTTTTCTCAGTTCCTGTGACTAATTTTCAGTCCCTGATATTCCTCAGATGGCTGGGAAAGTTCTACAATGGCACGTAACTCACTTAGAGGTCTCATGGTTGGACCCCTTGATCAGGATAATGATAGTTTAGCATTTCTTTGGCAATTTGGGATAGTAAAATAGTCCCACTTCAGCAGTGAAATGCCCAGCTATACCATTTGTCTCCATTCTGCCTTATAACTCACTTTAATTAGATTAGTGCACAGCTATTATCACCTGAGAAATGTTAATAGATTTGAAGTGCTGATCTGTGCTCTTATGGAAGTTCAGATTACTTTTACTTTCTTGTGTTTGAAAAAAATAGTAAAGGTAAAAGTGTTGTAGCTGTCAGAGGAAGGATCACATCTGAACAACAGTTTTTGACATGTGCCTCTGAATTTTAAGGTCTTTTATGTTTACACTGCTGGAAAAAAAAAAATAATAAAAACAACTCAAGCTTTTACTGCAGTTCTTAATGGAGAAAGTTCACCTCTTGGGAGATGGCCTGCACAGTTTTTGCTGCAGTCACATCCCATATAACACTGGTCTGGAGGACTGTTGCAATTATTTCAGTGAAGTAGGTGCAAGCTACGTTACATTCTACCCTGCAAAATCAGCAAGGGAATCATTGGCTGACTTCAGAGTATATATCTATTTTTGTCTAGAATAATGTTCTTGTGCATGTCTATAGACATAGGAAGTTGTAAGATTATATTTCACTGTTATATAAACACATTATCAGGAATTTTTAACCACCAAACTGCAAAGATCAAATAGAAGGAAGAATGCTTGTCCTAGACTCTTCACTGACTTTTTCCAGTGATTCATTACCCTGGGGTTATTCCCAAACAAGATAACATTTACGAAGTAGATAATAAGGATTCCCCAAGTAACTGCTTTTGAGAAAGCTGAGTAGATCTATTTCATTACAATAGTTTTCAGCAATGTTTATTGTTATCCTGTCTTTGTGTGTGCGTGCAATTATTTGGTGATCCATTGTTTTGAAGATAATACTTTGTAGTTGATTGCATATTTTTAGGAAGAACAGATGGAATAAAAGCCATAGATAGGATCTGCTACAGGGCATCTGTGACTCTGCATCCAATGTTTTTTTTTGAATTTTTACCCTAAGAAGGGAAAAAAAAAAAAAAAAGTCTTGTGTGGTGGATTTAGGTTGGTTTTCTCACCCCCCCATCTTAGAACTTCTAATGAAGATGTGCGTTGTCTGTGAATTAATACATGGTAATAATGCATAGATGGGTGTCACTAAGTGTTACTTCGTTCTTGTTTTTAAAGCTTGAAATCCATTTACAGGACTTTCTTTTACACAGCCCAAAAGTGAATGCAAATGTTGATGATGATAAGTGGTCTTGATTTCTATCATCTGCAAGTTAGCTTTACCAGACCTTAGTGAAATGAGCTTAGGGCTCATGGGCTTTTAATATAATGTAGGGTGAATAAGGAAAAATTTTAAATTTGGTGCTTTTTTTGTTTTCATATTTTGTTCAAACCCAAACTCTTGAACCCAAGGAACTCTCAGCTCTGCATGGTTATTGCATGTCTCATTTCTAACAGTGGTGGACCTTTCTTTAGTCTATCCTTTCTCTACTGTGCTGCTTTTATCTGTACAGAAACGAGAGCAAAGCAAAATCTTATGTCTTAAAAAGGAATGAGATGAAAGTACTATTTTATCCTTTGCTCATCCTTATCAACATTCAGCTTTGATTTATTTTTAGGGAACTTGGGATTGCCTCTGCACTTTTAGAGAGTGTGTACAGGCAATTAAATAGAAGTATCTTTCAGGAAAGCTTCAGGATAGGAAGACCCTTAATTAGAGACAGTGGTAGTAGTGTACATACTGCAAAGGAGCTTCCCTCACTGGAAGTGAGCATGGCATAGCTGTAAAAAAATAAAATAAAATTCCATGGAAACAGGCATCTTTTTTTTTGTGAAAGAGCTTTTGGAACTTAAGGCTTCCTGAAACAGATAACAACATCTTGCCATCCACTTTATGTTCATATCACATCTCATTTCTATTTCTCGCATGTAACTTCCAGTTCTGACAAGCGATCTGACCGAGCTCCTCAACTGCCCAAATGCATTTATTGGTTATACCTTGGATTTTCCAAGCCATTCTGATTTTTTTATTTTTAGAAAACATCCAATGTCCCCTACAGTTCTGGTTCTTTGAAGCCACAATTAAGCATGGTGATTCTGAAGTGGCAATAATTCCTTTGGGACTGGCTCTGTGAGCCTCTTCATTTGTAGGTGTGCAGCATTTCTTGTTTGGTACCTGTGAGGGATGCTCTCCTCTTAGGTAGGTGATCAGGTGTGGCAAATCTTTTTAACATTGGGATTAATACACTTTGGGCATGTATTTCTTGAGATTAAGTGTATGACTTAAGGAATGTAAGATTTGTAAAGCTTTAGAGTCTTTTTGAGTCCTCGTGTTGTCAGTTTACTATCAAGGCTCCTAAATGTATTCAGTGAGATGTTGACAGCCTAGGTATTTTTAAAGACTTCTTACTCACGCTAAGTACATTTTATCCTCAAAGTAGTTATCAAACAAGTTTTTCTTGCAGTTGCCGAGTTGCCAAAATCATCCCCTAGTGCCTTTAAAGGTCAGACTGCCTTCAGACTGCCTTCCATTGGGGATTGGATGCCAGCCGTATGATACCTTTTAAAAATAGGCATATGTGGCGGGTGGGATGCCAACCCCAAGATACCTTTTAAAAATAGGCATACGTGGCATTCATCTGCAAAGCAAATAAACAAAACTTGCCGGGGAGCATCAACACTCTTCCCAGTGTATGAGCAACTCTGCTGTTACTTGCAAAGGGTACCAGCTGCTCGCATGGAGAGTGGGTGAATCACAGAAGCGTCTTGATCGGAAAAGACCTTCAAGATCATTGAGTCCAACCATCAGCCTGACTCATCAAGTCCCATCACTAAACCACGTCCCTTGGCACCACATCCACACCTCTCTCACATACCTCCAGGGATGGGGACTCCACCACTTCTCTGGGCAGCCCGTTCCAATGCCTTACCACCCTCTACAGGAAGAAATTTTTCCTGAAATCCAAATCTAAAGCTCCCCTGACCGAACTTGAGGCTGCTTCCTTGTGTCCTGTCAATGTAACCTGAGAAAAGAGACTGACACCCAACTCTTTGCAACCTCCTTTCAGGTAGTTGTAGGGCGATGAAGTCTTTCCTCAGCTGCCTCTTCTCCAGACTGAACAACACAAAACAGGAAAGGGGAGAAAGAGCAAGGATGTCCAACAAGATGGCACATCGTTTCTTAAGCCTGAGGTGTTTCAAACACCTCAGGTGTTTGAATTAGTAATTAGTTTGAATTAGTGAAAAGTACTTGCTTTGGAGTAGGTTTTCACATGAAGCCAGAGAGAAGTCTGTGGTCAGAAGGTGCAGAGTTGGACCTGGATTGTTCAGGTCTGGCAGGGTCAGCACCTTATAGCTGGTCCAGCCTCCCCTCTGATTGCACTTTGGTTAGGTCCCCAGCTGGCACACGTGCCACACTTATCTTATTGATAATATTATACCACGAAATTAGGTTTCCAGTTAAAGGGAAGGGAAGGAAGAGTTAGCTATTTGGACCTTGTGAGGATTTCTCTGTATTTTTAAAACACTGAAGCTAGTACCTTTTATACAATCTCTCACACGGATCTTGCTTTATTTGTCTAAATAGAATTTATAGCAATTGAAGCTCCTTTTAGAAGAGCAGAGAAAGCAAGCTGACAGTTGCTGGCAGAATAATATACTTTTTTCAAGTAAAAACTGGAATCCTGTGATAAAGCATCAGACCCTTAATGCAGGATGTGGAGTGGAAGCTGCTGCCCACTGCAGCAGGCGTGCCCGCGGGCTGTGGGCAGCTGCAGTGCTGTCAGTGCACATAGATGGTGACATCAGTTTTTCCAAATGCCAGTGGCAGAGGTAAGGGTTATTGAAGGCCACCCCTGAAATATCTGGAGGCTACTTCAGTCTTTCCAGGAAAAAAGTTAATTTTCTTATTATTTAGACTAGAGGAGACAGAGAATTTCTTTCTCTGAAGATGGAGAAGGACTTTAACAGGGCCTGTAGACACAGAAAAGGGGCAACAGATGTAAACTGAAAGCAATTTAGATTGACTATTAGCAATTTTTCAGTATGAGAGTGGTGAGGCCCTGGCACAGGCTGCCCAGTGAAGCTGTGGCTGCCCCATCCCTGGAGGTGTTCAAGGCCAGGCTGGATGGGGCCCTGGGCAACTTGGTCTTGTGGGAGGTGTCCCTGCCCATGGCAGGGGGGTGGAACTGGATGGCCTCTAAGGTCCCTTCCAGCCCAAACCAGTCTGTGATTCTGCGAATTTGGATGGTGTTTTCTGGTAATGAAACATCCGTCTTGGATAACATCTTCACCATCCTTTTGACTGCAGTTGTCATGCAGGCGCTGCTGTGAGCTAGCAGTTTCACTCAGCCCCTTCCCAGGCATTCCCTGTGCTCCACAGTGAGAAATCAGGATCTAAGCCTGGGTCAGCACGAATTGCTCCAGCTGTCACTGCTTTTTGCAGGAAGCTACAGAAGTCAGTATAACTGCTTCTGGAGAGCTCGAGCTCAGGAAAACTCTTTTGAAGCCAAGGAAAGGATTAGTGATGTTTTTCTCAATGCGTGTCTTGGTGGGCTGAGTTCTTCCACATCAGACATGTCCCACAGATGCCTTCAAGCAGTACATGCTCCAAGGCATGAAGAAGATGATGTATGATCTTAATTTTTTTTTTCTTGTTACTTGCAAACAAGAAAAAAAGTCTTTGACTTTTGATACAGTCCTGCTCCCATCTCTTCTCCTCCCTGACAAATTTAACCCCCAAATATGCAAAATTATCCATGGCACAGCTACTGTCCAAACTACAGGAAGAAAACCCCATTTATTTTTCTTAATGAAGCAATCTGTCTGAATGTTCCTCAATCGCCTTCATTAATGCCAGCTCTCGGAAAGCTTTTTCTGTGCTCTTCAATGGGAGCAGTGACTTCACTTTGATGTGCTTAGTAAAAATGATGAAAGATGGGGAAAGAAAGCAAGAAATTTAGACGCTGACTGTTCTAAATTTACAGTTCTTCAGCTGCAGCACAGTGTTTGTTATTAATAGTAGTAGTTTTCTTCTTAATAATAATTCCTTTATGCGTATTGTACCTTGGAAACTGACAGCCACATCTGTAAAGCAAAGCGCTTCTACCTGGGTGTAATGTCTCTGGAAACAAAAAGTCAAAGCTCTGCGTGTGTGTGAGAGGCATTGAGGGTATCATTAGGGAAGGCAATGTAAGAAAAGTAGGATAGGAACTTGGGTGTGCCACCCCAAGAGAGGTAGTCTGTCTGTCTGTCTACTGTATCTGCTGATATTTTGTCTGGTACTATTAGTAGGAAGAATACCCACATAATGCTCTCCATCTGCACAATTGAAGTAATTGGAATGGAGAGAATTATCAGGACATTATTACCATGGCAAGAAGTAAAGATCCTAAGTGAAGATGAAAGGAAGAAAAATTGCAAGCAACTTATTTACAGCATGGGGAATTAGGAGGGAGAAACTTGAATAGCTTTTATTTTAAGAATACTGATATTTAAAAAGTAGTTGAACTTTGCATTTCATTGCAATAAGCATATGCAGAACCAATTTTCCTGAAAATTAACAGAGAATGATAATTCAGTTGCTGACTGCCCAGAACCACAAAAATTCTTTCATCTTTTAGAACACCTGAAAACTCAGGTTTTCCCCTGGAAAGCACTGTTTGTCACAGAGCACGTGTAGATAACTCATATGAAATCTGCACGGATGGGTCTTGCTGCAAGACAGGAGCTGTGATTTTTACAGCGATTGCCTTTTATCACCTCTTCCAGTGGTGAGAAACCTGTGGGGCTGAGCTGACAGCTTGTCCCAGCTAAAGCAAGCAGTGGCAGAGCCTGCAGCTAGGCTGCTGTGCTCCAGGTCTCTCTGCTGACTTCCTCGGGTGGGGAAGTGAGTCACTTCCCAGGTTCTTTTGGGAAGCAAGCCTGAAACCCTTCCTTGAGCCAGTTTTGTTTGCGCTCATGGGCTGGGAGTCAGAAACGGGGCTCTGGAGTCGAGGTGTCCTTGAGAATCTGTTCAGAACCCAGCATTGCTTATAGGAAACCTACAGAGAGAAGGAACAGCTTGTGAACTGCTATTGCTTATTTTGGGCACCTGTTGTCACTTCTAAATTGCATTCTAATTATAAAAAATCACTCTGATTAGCTAACAAGTCAAAAAATGTGCAAGATCGATGGAGTTTCCTCAAGGATTTAATACGGGTATGCATTCATGCACACAGTCATATTATATGTAAGTAAAATACCTAATACACTGTATGTGTCTCTGTATATAATGTATAAAGCCACACTGAACTCTGTTAGCCAATAGAGGTGGTTATTAGTTCCTCTGACCCCTTTGCTTTTGTGTTTCATTTTTGTTCCCCCCTGCACACTCGTCCTTTGCCTTTGCTGTATACCTACCCAGCTCTTCATCTTGGTTGTCACCAATAAACCAGTGTGGGCCAGTGTGGTGCATGCTCTATAACATGCATTTCTGCCTGTTTGCAAATATGAGTGAAGATCAATCTACTTTTTAGGGGATCGCATACTGTGATCAGTCAGTACAGCAAATCTTGATGCTCGGGTGGTTCTAGATAGATTTTCCAGTCCTCTTTCCCAATGCTTTGTTCTTTGTATGTTCCTTTAAAAATGTGGCTGCTTCCTTACAAGTACAGGACTGGAGGCAGCCTTCAGATAGACTGAGCCCTGTACTCGTAGGCATTATGAAGTATAATCTCCTTCAGCAGTTTTTTTGTTTCTATCTTAGGAACAGTCAGGTCTTTTGCCTTCACTGCACGGAAGGTGGACTCATACCAGCACTCTCAATAGCACTAGAAAAGCAGTGTGACTTAAAGGGGGAAAAAAGGCCAGCAATTGCACAGGTTGTGTAATATTCGATGTGCTCAGTGGAATTACAGTGCATCAAATCCTGTGCACCCTGCAAAGATGCTTAGTTCACTGCCAGTTTCAGAAATGCTAGTGCTGGATAAAGGAGCTCAGCTATCCTCATGTGGCAAATCACGTTGGGATCGAGTACTTCCCATCAAGCATTATCCACTCTTTACTGCTGCAGCAGTCCATGTACCAGCAGATCTCCATAGCTTATGTTGCTAAGGGAAGAGCAATGCTGAAGAAGACTTGTATTGTTAGCATACGCCTGCTCTCCAGTAAAATGGATGGAGGATCTGAGGTGGAAAAAAATTACTCACTACAGTGCCTCTATTTTTTTTCTGTAATAACATCTTCCTAAATTTGATAATTGCTTTAGCTATTTATTCATTTATTTTCTCTAGATGTTTGTCCCTTGCCTCTGTAGCAATTATAGATGGCATATTTTAAGAACTGCAGAGGTAAGATTTCAGTAATGAATATTATATGGCATTCTAGATTAAGGGCTTCTGCTCTTGGAATATTGATTGCTGTAATATTTTCAGCTACCTCCTCCAAAAAACTCCAGTGAAATTAGGAATAAGAAAAGCTTTCAGAATACCATAAATTTTAGCAAAGTCTAGTATTGTGCTATAAAATATGGCACATATTTTATGTATTATGTAATTATGATATTATGTAATTAATTTAAATCACCAAACCTGGCTTCTATTGGGAAAAAGACACATTAACTACAAATGATATGTTTGCCACCTCAAAATTGAGATTACTCAAAAGTTTTGGTCTAACACTTTAATAAATACTATCATTACTAGCTAGATGATGATCTTTCTCTGACAGTGTCTTTCTAAGAAACTTGATGATCTTCCAGGCCAGTGACTGATCAGACTTCATTTTGTTATTTGAAGTCATGGACCAAAAAGTTTGTAGTTTTTGGTGATTTTTCCAAGTTCCATACCTTTATAAAAAAAGTCATAATAATCCTTTAACATTTGCTATACATGTATAAAAAGTGCAGGAAACAATTTGCACAGAGAAATTTCAGAACAGGAAAATACTATATCTAAAATTTTCCAAGATGAAACCTTTCACATTTATTCAAGTTTTTCATTTCCCAACCTAAAGCTCACATTCTTTTCACATTGTAAATGCTCTAAACTTCAAGGTACAGCTTTATACTTAGCTATTTCCTTCGAAGATTTCTACTAGAGGAGTCTTCTTTATTAGAATAATTTTAATGGCTTGTATTTTATGTGACATTAGATAACTTTGTCTGAAACAGCAGCAGCAAAAAGGAATATCCATTGGTAAGAAGTTGTGCTGCCACCTTTCCGTGATCTCTTCTTAAGGCGTGTTCATTCAGAAGGGTGTTTTTGGAGATGAATGGTTTCACTGCTGAGTTGGTGGACACTAGCAGAGCTTGGCAATTAGTCCCATACACGGTGGAAAGTGGTGCCAAGCTGAGTGACGGAGGAGAATGAATGTCCATCAGACTGCAAATATCTCAATATTACCAGAAGGGATGGAGATGAAAGGATAGTTGTAGCCGAGCTTCCTTTTTTCTTGTATGCATGTGTGAATAAAAGATGTTAAGGATGCGGTTCTGAGCATTAGCCTGGTGGGATTCAATGGGAGAAAAGGAACAAATACCTTCAGAGTGGCTTTATGAGGGAAGCGCTCTCAAAATGGGAATCCACGCCCCCCGTCAGCATGAGGGGAATGTGATAGCCCAGCGTATTTGTATCTTGGCTTCTTTGGTCTCTGCTGGGGTTTTGCTTGCCATTAACAAGCTTGGACTCCTCTAGGAAAAAAAAAATATTTAAAGCAGAAACTGGAACAGTTTGTAAAATTGTGTGTGTCTGCTGTTTCACCTAGTGAATTACACCTGCTTTCTTACAAATTGTCTACGTGCTTTGGAATAATGGTAGTTTCTTTGTAGTATATACCTTTCTTTGGTAAATAGCCATGTACCTTTAGAGAATCAAAAGCAGCAAAAGATAAAAGGTGAATTGTAACTGGTCAACCAAATTTATGTCTGAGGTTGATGCACGTACTTAAACATCTGCCTTCATTCTTCTTTATAATATGCAGTCGGTTCTTTGGGAGATTTTCTAGCATCTTTAACATTAACTAAGCTTAATTCCTGAAATTCAAGCTGACAATTAAAACAGAGCTATAAATGATGCTAAATGTTCCACTTTTCAATAAATTTTACACTACTAAGCACTGTCTAAAAAGGAGCTCAAAGAAAACACAAGACCTTGATTCAAAAGCTCCTTGAACTTCATGGCAAGAATCCTATTTGGTATGATACGTTGGCCTTTACACTGTACTTAAATGAGTGTATTGGGCTTGGAGTTATTTGGTATTTTATTTATGGGAGATCGTCTTCTGCATGAGATACCAATTTAGAAGCTGATTAATGTCTGTAATACAAAATTTTTGTAGATTAGAACAAGCACAATTGGTAATTTTATAGGTAATTAAAAATAAATAAATACATAAATAGCCAGTATGCAAGGGCAGTGCAGACCACGTGGCCCACAGACAACTTTCTTTGGCATGCCAACATTTCTTTTCTTTCATTACAAGATAAAAACAGTTTATTCCTTGAGTACCTGTGGGAAGATGCTGAATGGGAAGCAGAGAACCATAAAGGTAGCAGAAGTGAAGATGGGGCCCCTGTGACTTGAAGCTGTTAGTGGAAGTAACGATATCTTTGCGTTATGGGCTAGCAGTAAATTCTTCTTTCTGGAGGGCTAGTTCAAGCTTATACGTTTACGTGCTCTGGCAATGGAGCATGTTTTCATACGTTTTATTTTCTAACCAACATAAAAGCCAAAAGTTGTCATAATACTTAGGGCAGACCTTCTTCCTTTCTTAGTCTCTGCTTCAGTATGTTGAGTGCCTCAAATGAAATTGGAAATACCCAAAGCAGCTGTAGAGTCTGCACCTGGAGTCAGGTGTTAAATGTAAATGATGAAAACAGCTTTAAAATGACCTCATAAAATGGTAGCATTTGCTCTGCGTTTTAAGAAGTTGAATTTTCAAATTGCAAAATGACTTCCTTATGAGCATATTATCAGAAGGCATATAAAATCAATGCCTCATTTTCATTTGTAATTATAAAGTGCTAAGATTATTACTCTTAAAGCCAGGGGCTTATTGGTGTTTTGACCTTTGTAGCTCACCAGACACAGGTTTTGGAAGTTACTAATTGGGAAGGAGGGGGCAGAGCTTTGGTAATATTATTTACGTTCAAATGTGTCCTTGGATGTTTTATCAAATTGAGGGAAAATACAGGTAGAACAGCATTTGATTCAAAACTTATCTTCTAGCTTTGAGAAGATTCCTATTTGAAATAGAAAAGATGAAAATCACATCAAGGTAATTCCTGTCACTTTGCCCATAATTCATACCATTAAGTCAGCTGGTTTGTCTAATCTGTAAAATCATATGCTTGTCTCAAATCTTTGTTAGATAACACAGGGCAATTTTGAGGCAGATAGCGGTACCTTTGATGGTGTTCATCAAAAAGCATAATGTTATTTGAACTAGTTTTATCTTTTGTTCCTAAATCCTCTAGCAATTTATTTTGTTTGATCTATGAAATGTCCAGTGTGGAGACCGTCTAATCATTAAAGGTCTGATTTTCAGTGGTATTAACGGCCTTCAATTCTATGTAGAGTCATTGTTAGCCTTGGCTACTGCCAACCTTCAAAAGCCAGGTTTTTCAGAGTTATCCTGATGTCACGTATGGGGTTTTCTTCACTTTGCTAATGCCGTTAGGCAATAGTGGCAAGTGCAATTATGTAGTTCTTATGTTTTGTCTCAGGATGGATGAAATGATGGCTGTGTGCATATAAGTTACGAGAAACAGAAAAGAAAAATTGAAAAATTCGTGCTGTTCTTGTTTAGACAGAAGAGCTAGAGTGAATCCTCAACCAAAATACAGATGCTTATATTACTATGCTGGAATATTTTATTTACTGCTCTTCCAAAAATGAACAAAATTTTTTTTTTTAAAAAAAGAAAGAAAAAAAAAGCAAGTATGATATAATCCATATAGTGTCACAACATAATTCACCCAACCAGAGGCAGGACTAGCACGTTGGCATTGGGTTCTACTTGGTTCAAGTAAAGCAAAGCATTTTTCTGCAGCATCTCAAATGGGATTCTTCCTAGCTGCATAGCAACAGAGGGTGTAGTTTGTCACATCCACTTCTTCCTATAATCTTTATGTATGCATGAAGAAACAGTTTTCTTCTAGCCTTTTAATCGTGCAAGGGTTGATCCTTCAGGACCGGAGGGCTGCACAGATTTGCATGTTTTGCGGTTGTGACCCATAGCACTCAGCAAATAAGTGTAGCGCTCCTTAAATAAATCTAAGAACATCTTTTTTTTTCAGTTGTCAAGTTTTGGTTTCAGGCAGGCATATTTATATCCTAATTCTGAAAACTGCTGTTTTCATTGTGAAGTCTGGTGGATCTGTGTACGCGGAGTTCATTTTAGGACTGGAACATTTCGGAGCATCATTGCTTCCCAGTAAACATCAGAATATATTTCAGGAAAGTCTTCTCTTTCTGTCTCTTTTAAGTGATTAATTATCTATTTAGATTTATGAAAAAGCATCATTAGATCTGGGTGCCCATTAAGTAGTTGAAATAACACTCCGCTGATTGAGAATTTCGTATTTGTTTTCTCTGTTTGTATATGCTACATCTCTGTAACGTAACTGGCGGAGAAGCTCATTGTGTATGAATGTGAGCATCCCAGCCATATCAGAATGTTTTTGAAATAGAACTAATTTGGAAAAAAGGCTCTAAGAAAAAGTCATTAACAGAAGGTAAATGGTTTTACAGCTAATTTCTGCTTCAGGCACTAGGATGATGTGTTTTTTTCAGTTCTGTACTGAGGCCGTGAGAGATACTGTATTTGTTAAATTGATATTAATTATAAATGAGAGAGCAATTTGGCAGGTTTGGACTTGATTAGGTTCTCCAGAAAAGCTCAGATAGTTCTAATGCACAGAGTAGAGAGCCTAAAACTGCTTTGTATTCCTTCTGCACTGAGAAGCAAAGCAATTTCTCTATGAAATTTCTGTATTTTAACAAGCAGGGACTCTAGAAAATTTTTTCATGTCACTGGTGACACGAATATTCAAATTTGATCTTCTGTCAGAGCACGTAACTTCATTTGCAGAGTTGAGACATGGAGATTGTAATGAGGGAAATGATGATGAGGAAAATTTGAACGTGGTTTGGGTACGGGGCCTTCGGTTTGCCGTTTCTGTAATGAAATGCTACATTCCAGCATAGTGTGTGTTTTTCTTAAAAGCATGTGATGTCTTCCAAAAAGGCCTGATTGGGGAGAGAGCCTGTGTTCGCTGACAGTCATGACAAAATGATTCCAGCTGTTCTTGAGAGACGCCTACTGCTGTGCTGAAAATTACTGTTTTGTACATCTTCTTCGGAATTTAAATGCAATGTTGTTTATTTTGCAGTATTGTTTAACTGCTTCTTGTAAAATAGCTGTTAGCACTCTACACAGTTTTGGTAATGCTGTTTTTGTTTGTAATCTTTTAAGGTTGTGCTGGTTAGATGGAATGAACCATTTCAGAAATTAGCAACCTGTGATGCAGACGGAGGAATATTCGTTTGGATACAGTACGAAGGCAGATGGTCTGTGGAGCTTGTGAATGATCGTGGGGCACAGGTTGGTATGCGTGTTTTCTCTTCAGTCCAGAGTGATCAAGTCCTGAGAGACAAAATGAAGAGGACAATGAGTAGTACTTTATACCGTTTGAAATGTGCGGGAGAAAACGAAACATTTATTTATTGAAAGGAGTATGCAAGAAGTGTCAAAGACACTTTGCAAGGACAGTTGCTTTGTCTGATAGCCATGAAATCAGAACTGCTACTGGGCTAAAGAGTTGTCCTGCCTATCTCTGTGCAGTGCCACCTTTTATCAAAACAATGAAAAATTACTCCATGGCTAATACATCTATTTTCTTATCTTTGATATATTAAGGTAAGCGACTTTACATGGAGCCATGATGGGACTCAAGCCCTTATCTCCTACAGAGATGGATTTGTGCTGGTCGGTTCAGTCAGTGGACAAAGACACTGGTCTTCAGAAATAAACTTGGAAAGTCAGATCACATGTGGCATATGGACTCCAGACGACCAACAGGTAATGGAACTTTTAGAGGCTGTTAATAATATCGCAGTGGTATGCTGTAGAATACACCTCTGAAGAAGTCATTAAATAAAATGCCCACTTTGTAAGAACTGTTTCTGTCAAAACTGGTGCTCCCACACATAGTGGAAAATTAAATCCATCCTGTTGCTCTCATTAGTCAAATATACTAATGTACCAAGTTGCCTATCATCAGTTTTCACCCTGGATCACATGGAGTCTTATTCAAAGTCAGTTGTTTGAGATGGGAATCTATAATTGTATCCCTAATTCATTGATGCAGCTATTGCGATAATACGCATTTGAGCAGAGATACAGCATAGACTAGTAAACATCTGAGCAGCTGCTTCAGTATAGAGCTGCCCAGTTTGCACTTGCAGCAAAAACAGTTCAACTGACATACAGGGGTGCCTTCTCATGAGCAAAGGGATCAAACTGATTGTGTCAGAGGGACCTCTCAGCCTTATGCAAAACACATCATTTTTAAAAAGGCCATTTTTTAACCGTTGAGCCCAAAACTTGCTGAGCTTTGAAAAAGACAGTTTAAAAAACCTTCTTTACTGCTTTTCTAATAAAGCATATCATGTTGGTCACTTCACCATTTATAGTGGGGCTTGAGCCAGCCTGTTGGTTTCATTTGCAGAATTTGCAATGGTCCTTTGCCATTCAGCTGTTGACCTTTGTGGAATGGTCTGCCCTTCCACATACTTGCTATCGTTATGGTTAATGTGTGGAAAATATAGTACTGAAAGAAATGATGGGAGTAGAATAGTGCAAAGAGAATTTGCATTATGATCAAGACTGGATTATTTTCCTTTCTTCATTTTACACCTTCAAGTCAACATACTAGTTCAGGACTCAAGGTACACTGACTTTAATTCAGAATACTACAAATCCATACATGATATGTGCAGGGTTATTTTGAGAATTGCTAGTGGAGTACAGTAGCAATAATAATACACATTTCTACGGCTGCATCTAATAATTTCAGAGTGCTCTGCAAAGAATAATGAATTAATTATTACAACACTGCTCTTTAAAGCCAGGGTGCCTAACTGCCTCTTTTTGAATCTGGGGAGATTTGAGTCTTGGCAATAAATAATTTACTCAAGATCAAGAGGAAAAGACAAGCAGCAGAAGTAGGAGAGAAACTAACATCTAATAGCTCTCAGTCCTATGTTTTAAATATGAGGCTACCCCATTTGTATGATTCTCGGTTGTAGTTCACTGCTGTATTTGGAAATATCATCACTTGAGCGCTTAATTTGGGGTGACTGACTGCCTTTTAATTCAAATTAGCCAATATGTTTGTACTTTCTAAACTAGATGCTCCATAAGTGCTTATTCCATAAAACAAACACTTGTTCAGCGTCCAGATAAGCACATGTGAACATAATGGCCAATTCCAGCTGTGTGAAAATCACTTGCTTGATTTAGGAGATTGTGTTGTTGACAAACTCACTGAAATAGAAACCAAAACCAGCCACAGGTTTGGTGTTAATCTCTACAGTTCTCCAAACTATGGGGTTTGCATGTTAACTGATGATGAATCCTTGTGCTGTTCTCCAGAGTTGGTGAAGAGATCTTCTAATATGTATTTAGATGTGTTTGTCTCCAGAGACACCAAGAAATAAAATTCACTGAGGTTCTTAGGAGAGACTATGCTCTGTTCATACTGAAAATTGAAATTTCGGGGAAAAAGACTTTGCATTTATTACACACAAATAAGCTCATACAGAAATGGATGCACTTACTAACTTATCTCCTTATCTAATTTCTCTCCCGATTTGTCTGTGCAAATGAGATTAAGAATGTTATAGTCTAGTGTAGCTTCAGCATCTTCCCTGTTGCCTAATGTAATTGATTGCTGTGTACAGTGAGTGAAAGGTAAATGTGAAAATTTAAGTTTATATTTTCGTCATATTATTTTTGTCACCCCTCTGGCACCATGAAAATTACTACTGAAAGTAATTCTGAAAAACTACATTCCATAGCACCTTAACCTCTAACACAATTAACTTGGAAAGCTAAATTTCCAAGGGAAATGTACTGTTCAGTATTATTTTTTTAATTGTCTTCATAAAAATGCACTCAATATAGACTGTTCTTTCACCTCATTCTTTAGTTCTCTCAACTTTCCCCCTCAGTCATCTGCAGTGTGCATTCTCCTCTTTGCTTCCAGTCTCATTTTCTGTCTTTTCTCCCATCTGTCTGACACCAGTAGTCTATCACTGACTGCTCTAGCTGCTCTCTGGCAGTTCTGCAAGAAGAGAATTTCCTACAACTATCTTTCTGGTGGAGGAGAAGAATGGTTGGAGCTATAGTATTGCTAACCATCTTCTTGTTTTGACATAAAGGTGAGTTAGCAATACTTTTATGTCAAATATGGCAAATAGAGCGTCAAACTTTTAACTGCGTATGTGATGATAGTGGAGTGTATTTTGTCCTTGCTGTGCTCTGATACAGGCATGTGTGTGAGGCCTCCAGGGTAGTGGCTGATGCCACCTGTGGTTGAAACTCCATACTTAACGCTTCCCAAAGTCCTTCTGAGTCCCAAAGTCCTTTCTCTTTGTGTGTTGGGTACAAACTTACTATGAGTCAGGGGAGACGTGGTACAATCTGGTTGACTGCAACACTTTCTTTCTCGGCATCCTGTGTCAACAGATGATCTTGTGAAGGTCACTGGCAGATTTTTGCTGTAGTTCACACCTAGGTCTTGAGTCTGGACACTGAGCTGTGGGATTCTGTAGCTAGTTCTAAACAGAGACCTTTTAATTGCAATTCTGCATGTTAATTGAAGAGGACTAGAATTTATTTTTTTTTATTTTCTTTGTATTTCTGCAGTCCTGCCAGAGTGGAGGGCTTTAGCAGTTTCCTGTTCCTGTATACTCTATATCCAGAGCACACTTATGGCCAAGGCACACAGCCCCATTGTACCAGCAGGAAGCAAATACACGCAATATGAAAACTTCACAGGACTGGGTCCTTCATATCTTGAGCAGAATGACACTTGTGTTACACTTGGATGGATGGGATCACTCTGGATTGTGACCTTACTTTCTCTTTTTTTTTTTTTTGGAATTGATTTTCCAAGGGCTACCGGAGGCTACAGAGCCTGCTTCCTCAGGGTGATATAGAGTGGAAATTCAGAGACTTACCAGGATTCTCTTTGACCAAGATATGTCAGACAATGAATACATGTGAACTTTCTTCTGTTTGCTTTGAAAATAAAACGTACAAGCAGTTTACCAATGTGATTTGCATCCTGCCTGGCACGATGTTAACTGTTGTATATGGTCCCACTGCAGTATAAAGTACATTAATACTAAGGATGTATGAATAAAGGCCCCTGGTTTGAACCTGTTCTGAGTCTAATCATGCAGAATATTGATCTCAGTGGAAGAGAAAACAGGCACAGCATTAGGAAAAGATACTGTGCACACTGTAAGGTCTTCCGAGAAACTGGAAGAAAAACTATGAGACCAATTGCAGATAAAATTGTTTTGTCTGAAAATGCAGGGTGCAGGAGGTCTGTGTTTTTTGTTTTAATCTTCCGTAGCTCGCAGTAGCTGTGCAGGAAGGCAGTTTCTATGCTGTTAGTCACTCCTGCTCCCGGCGCTCGCCGGCCCTACTCCCATGGCAACCACAGAAACTTCAGCATTTTTCCTGACAGGCACGGAGCTGAGGCAGGTTTCAGCGCTTTCCTTCTGCCGTGAGCACCCTGTGCTTCAGGGCAGAGCCCTGCACCCAGAGAGGACCTCACGTTAAGGAGGGGAGCCAGCAGTGCAGTCCAGAAGGACTCCCCCCAGCTGAGGCAGATCTGTTTCCCCAAGGTGATTCCCACCTTGACAACTGAACTCGCCTTTGCCTGGTCCGTCTGGCCTCATAGGGGCTGGGCTGAGGCAGCCTCAGCAAGGTGAATGCAGATTGCTGCTGACCTTCATGAGGCATCAGTTTTCGTAGTCATAAGCTGATAATATGACATTTAGTCATGTCAGTATTTTCCCCAAGTCATCACAGCATTAGCAAATCTCAGGCCTGGAGGTACAAGAAAATTAACAAGGAGCACTGTCAAATGGCTACAGTAGCATCAGCCTTTCAATGAGTTTGCCTGCCTGGTTCCATGGTTTTGGTGTGGTTTTAGTCCCTGGAAGGAATAACTAATCAAACCATGGCCATTTGATTACCGTCTGCTTTTGGATCCCCCCATTTTTATCCATGGTCCATGACTTGCAGTGCTACAGCCTTTTCAGGGAAATAGTTATTCAAAACAAGTCCTACACTGGAAGTAGGAATAGTAGCCGTACCTAGCTTCCAGAACACGGCTTAAAAATAAGGAATTTTTAAGTGTTTGAAAATGTTGCATCCATTTGTGCCAAGATGCCATCCTCCCACCTGTGCTTTCTTTTGCTTGATGCTCTGGAATGAGGCGTGTGTGCTTCCATTCCCCCTACCATTTTGATTTTAATCAGATGCTGTAGCTCAAATCTCATTCAGGCAGTCACTGCTATTGCAGGAGTCACGCTGATCGAGTATAACTATGCTCAGACATCTACCTGTGTGGAAACAAGATCTTGAAGACAGCCTTCTAATGAGTTGACAGAATGATGAAAGAGGCAAACAGGCAACTGGGGCGGTATAGGAAAGGGACATACTCACCTTAATCATTATGAGTAGTGGAAGGTTTCGAAGGGCAAAATGAAAATAAATGGTAAAATTTGAAAGTATAAGCAATGATTTTGGTCTTTATTAGAATGTTTCTTGTTCCTACCAAGTATCTTTGTAGGTTCAGATAAAGGAGCCTATAAAATGCCTCTATTTTTATTTCTTAACATGTAGAAATACATCTTTTCCCTCATTAATTTTGAGTGCAGTGACTATCAAGTGACCCTATATATGTATTTACAATGATTAGAGCTGCTCAAAATTGTAGGGTAAGCTACAATTGTTGAGGAAAAATTGAAAGATTTATTTTCATTTATGGGTGAATTACACAAATTATTGGGAAAAAAATGGCTAGAGGCTTTATATAGCATTGAAGAAGTGTCATTAATTAACTAGGTGGTTTATTCAAGCCACAAGGACTTAAGGCAGTGGTTAAATCATATAAAGATCTTAACATTGCATGCTCCATAATTGAGAAGTACTGTTAACGTGCAATAAAAGGACAGAGAGAAGAGACTTCTTTTAAGATAAATCTGTTATAAAAACACATAGATAAACAAAACCCAACACAACTTAACTGTCTTGATATTTTGGACTACTTTTAGAAGCATTTCAGGCCTTCGTGGCAGACTTAATATTAAAATTAATTCATTGTACCCTTTTATAGTCTTTTTTTTTTTTTACAGTTAAAATGTTTAAATGTTTTTTTTGCATAGACTTTAGTGTTCTTTAAGGCCAGGTTCATGGGGCTTCGAGCAACCTGGACTAGTGAGTGGCGTCCCTGCCCATGTCGGGGTTGGAACTGGATGGTCTTTAAGGTCTCTTCCAGCCCAAACCATTCTGTGGTTCTATGATTCTTGATTTATATATTTATACATGCTGCAAGCCAGTAACGCTGGTTTTGTTCTTTGCTTGGTGACTTGATTTTTATGATGCCACGTAATAGTGACAGACAGTTTTTATGTGAAAAAAGTAATGTGAATTTTAAGTGCTATTTAGCCTTTCTTTCTCCCATCTCTTTTTATTATATTGTTTTAAAGCTTCATTATGCAGCTATTTCTGAAATAATAGATTGCTTTTCTGGTGTCTATATAAAGTTTCATTAGCGTTGTCTTTTCTCACTTTTCCGTCTCAAGTAGCTGTTTGTGCATCATTCTGCTGAGAATGCGGCTTTCAGAATGAAGGACTGGAAAGAGTTAAATAGCTTGGTGCTCTGTGTCTCTTTTCAGTTTTGCTCTCCTTTTCTCACTAGCAATGAGCAGCTTTACTGCAGATTTTAGTACTCAGCCGAGGACTTTATAGGCTTTGCCTTACGTTTTGGGGAGGACAAAGAGTAAATATGCTCTCTCTGGAGCTTCTAGGGTTCATTTGCGGCTTCAGGAGCCATCGCATCTCTCTGTGGGTTTATTCCAGACAAGGTTTTTTTTCTGCCAGAAACCCTGGCCAATAATGCACAATTATTGAGCAGATAGTTGAAGGAGCAGAGCAACAAGGTGATGCTTCAATGTGTTTTGTTCTTCCCACTAGCTTCATCTGTGCCTTGCCTAATCTTTCCCTTGATGCTCCTCATCCTGTCTGTAGTGGCAAGGCACTGAGAGAGCTGGCGAGATGGAGCTATTTGTTCTCGTCACGAGGGCTGTAAGATGGGGCTGTTTACGTGCTGACGGCATCCTGGCTCATGTTTTCGCATTGCTGCTGCAATGTTTCATGTCAACATTGTATCAGATGAGTCTTGCAAAGATTTTTTTCCCTTAATGACTCTGTCTGAAAAGAAGAATACGAATGTTTTAATGTTTTCGCTCCTCGTTGCAGTCTCCTGTAGACAGGGTAAAGGGATTTAATGTTTGTTTCTGCAAAAAGCAAATGGATTTCTGCATCCTCTTGGATGCACAATGTACAAGGATGTGCAGATCACCTTCAACACTCTATCTCCTAACTCTTTACCTTGATCCAGCATGACACTTGGATAGGTCACAATATTCTTATTTTAGATGACCAGAATCTAGGGTTTATTAAGCTCTGTCAGAAAGAAGGGATGTCAGAAAGAAAGGATGTTAATGGAAATGACAAACTTGAGATGGAAAAAGAACTGAAGACTCATTGTGCCGTTCAGTTATTGTGTCCACTTAGCATTTTTATACCCAGTACTGTTTCATATTTTTGGACCATCAGTATTTGAATCAGCAAAATAAAGATGAGTGCAAATAGAGACACTGCCAGCCTTTCTGTGGGAAGTGTCAGGAAGACAGAAATAGTTTCCTTCTCTGCTCACCTTGCTAGTACTTGTATAGAAGGATTTGCTTATGTAGCCTGAAGTCTTCAGTTGTCTGGGACAAGGAACGCTCACTTGAAACTGTGTTTCTGAACAGCATTGCATTATGCTTCAGCTCTGGGGCAAACAGTAAGAACAAGGACTTGCAGGATACCTGTGCAAAGTAACAGCAAATGCTTATGCTGGTTTTCAGGTAGTTCAGGCAAAAATGACACCTGCTGCAGAAATTATCTTTCTATCTGAGAAGTCATATATAAAGTCAGAATTTTATTTTCCTTTAATTTGTTTGGTCACACTTTAAGTTGGTCAGGAAAGGGCATGTAAGTAGAAGTCTTTTTTTGTTCTAAACTCTGAATATTTAGAGCATTTATCAGAAACAGTCTGTGTTATTCTCAGTCAAATGGCTTTGGAAATGGAATGCTTTGGCCCTAGGACCCATTTGGTTCACCCGGAGCTTTCTGATCTTTATGGTTCAAAATAAATGTAGCTATTGGCACGGTTAATTTAAACCTTGTTAGCAATGCGACTTAATCTGTGATTTTTTTGGGATGTTAGTAACGAGACAGTGAGCCAACATGGGTCCTGAATTTGGGTATGATTTTCATGCCTGTGTGTAGTCTCAATCGTGCATGAGGAGAAAGGATTGTAGTGATTGAATATGGAAGAGGACATTTGTGGATTTCTGCAGTAGGTCTTGTCCAGGAAAGCAAGGACAATTCCTGTAGTAAACAGAAGTCTAAAGGTGGCATTTCTGGTAAGCGATACTACATGGCCTTTCCTCAGATTTGTCAACAAGAGGTAGTGCACCAATGGAAAGTGGAAACAGCATCTCTTTATTCCCCAAACCCTTTCCCATCAGGGTGTTATCCTGCGTGGTGCATTCAACTTGTGCTCTTTGCCCTTTGTCCAGGAGCCAGTTTCTTGTTGGTGTTCTGATGTCCAGGGATTGTGAACAGCTGCCTCAGCTGGAAAGGGGTTAATCCTTCCTCCCTTTCCTTGTTTTGGGGAGGACAGTCATTCTTGTGCAGTGCATCATTTTGGTAACAGTTTATTACACAACGTATCTCCATGTTGACTCCCTTATACTTGTCTTCACCCATCCTACATATTTCCTGCCCATGCTGTGTTACCCTTCTCTGCCAACACCCAAGACCTAGAAGGAGAAAGCAGAATTTGGGGCACTTGCTTCCATTAGCATATAGCTTGACCCTGGAGCTTCTTGATTCTGTATTATGAAAGTCAAAACAGCAAGAACATTGTTTCTAAAATACTTTGTGTTGCATTTTTACTGGTCCAGAGTGCAATTCTTGTTGCTAAGTAATATGTTCAATTAGGAGAAAAGAAAAAAAAAAAAAAAAGCAACACCACACACACAGAATCCCAGCAAAAATTCTGACTTCTAAAACTCAGAAGGTGATTTTAACTTCAGCAGACAACATATCTTTTAGGAAATAGCTAAACCCTGGCTTGGGAACAGTACAGGAGACTGCCAAGTGTATGTGAGCACTCTGGGTATCAGTTGACTCATTTGCCTGATTGAGTGGTTGTTGGTAAAACTAATTACATTTTCCCACCTACCAGTACCAAATAGTTCTTTTTATTCCTATGTATAATTTGATATATATGAAGGATACATTCTTCATGGGCATGTGTGCATTTTCCTGGCAGAGTTTAGTGAGAATACAGAAAACCACGTTGCTCGAAGAGCGTTCCAACATACTTCTGGTGTGGGTCCAGGCCTGGAGTCCTCTCCATGTTAAAAGCTACAGAAGATGTTCTGGAGAAGATGTTCCAGCTGCTGGTTTTAGTTCATTTAGCATGCTACTTTGAATGCAATTTGAAACCTAACACAGGTTAAAAAAAATAAAACAGCAACTCTTTTCCTTGTCTAGAGTAAACTGAGGCATATTGTAAATTTAGTAAACATTATAAAGAAGGTTTGCTCTTTCTACTGAAAAATCTGTTATAGGATACTTTCTAAAAAATGTCTTGAGTCAAGAAAGAATATAGAAGTGCGTGTGCCAGTAAATATTCGAGTCAGAATCAGTGTGGGTATAATTACAGGGGCATATAATAATCATTTCTGTAATTTGCCAGATTGCCTCAAATAACATTATCTTCACCTGCACAATTGCTTCCATCCTCACATGTCCAGAGCAGTTGTATAATTTGAGATCCTGCTTTTGAGAAACTACTGGTGTTTCTGACTTCTGAAACGAAGTGTGAAGCTGTATCTCATTTATAGTCATTCAACTATGTTAGACAATTTTAGAGAGAAATCAAGCCAGTGTGGTTTGAATCCCCAGGTTTTAGAGTTTCAATCTGTATTAAACAGATTTGTCACCAGAATCTCCAGTGTATTTACTTTGTCTTCTCATTTGAGGGCTCTGTAATAGTTATCTAAACCCTATGGAATTTGTAAGGGAGAGAAAGAACAAGCCTGAAAGTAGGTAACTAAACCAGCACTGTTTCTGAAAGTTTTAACAGTCTCAAATGGGAATTTCAGTGCTCTGTATATGTGCAGTTAGATGGATGATCTCATGGTGTATTGTCCACGAGCAGGCTGGCAATTCCTCATTTCTGAAGGAAACAGAAAACTCTTGTCATTTTTTTTAGACATAAAGGCAGTCAGAAAAAAAAGCTAGTGCTTTTTGCCCCCCAAGTTTTTTGTGTGAATTTGTGGTGATGTCTCTTTCAGTGTCAGTTCAAGAAATCATTTTACAGCAGTTGAATTTTTAATGGAAATAAAAAGTATTCAGCAGAAAAGCAGCTGTCTCCCTCTGTTTGGTTCTCACTCTTTCTGCATTGTGAGGTAAAAAGAAGTAAAGGCAGAGATATCACACTAAGAAAAAAAACAACACAAGGTTTTCACTTTTTTATGTATCCTACGAGGCTGCTAATGCGTTGTCTCATGCTTTCTGATGGAGAAGAAATAAACAAGAAGAGCACAAAGAACGCAAAACGTTAATACTGCGACTAAACGGACTGCAAAATGTCTTAATTCAACCTTTGCAAGACTGGCAGGCTTTTTTGTTTGGCTAGTACGAGGGAATGAAAACATTTAAAGGCAATCGTTTTCCACATATTTCCCATGCTACTAAGCGTATCTGCATAAATAGAAGTTTGATCCATCATTTTTTATATTAATCAGTTTATAATTCAGTTAATCTTGAATCAGCAAAATGGATTTAACTATTAGTACGATGGCATTGTGGTGATGACTGTAAAGCTTGTTCCTAGCATGAATATGAATGTTTGGCCAGATGGCTAAATTAAAGGAAACAGAACTAATTCAGCTTTCTTGAACTGCTCAGCGTCTTCTGGCACTGCAAACGCACACAGTTGACGTTATTAGCATTTTTTCAGAACCTAATTTCTGAAGTTCAGTGCTGACTTTATACTTCTGAGGGTACAGGAGGCTAAAGGAAATGCGTAAAGACAAGTCTTAAATGTTGAAAGATGAATGGCAGCGAGACAAACATCTGGCAAGGTGGCTGCAAATTCAGAGGTACACAGGATAAACAGTTAGTGGCAGCATTGGTGCTACCTGGTACAATGGTAACAAGGTTTCAGCAGATGTGGGGCCAAACAGAAAAAGAACCATAAAGGCAGAAAGTAAAAGAAAATGCTGAAAAAGCAAGGTTTGCAAAATGTGTGGTAGAAGAGGAATCCTTCAAAGTTTGGAAATGCAACTGTGGAGAATGTTTTAAACCAGTAAGAGCAGGTAAAAAGCCATGAGAGAAATTGGAGAGAAACTAGAATTTGTGGAAAAAATTGTGTAGAAAATGTTCTTAAAACACAAATTTAGACCTAATATTGATAAGAACAGTAGCACTGTGAGATCATCCACCAGTTCCATAGCCACAAGATGCTGATGAGATTTGTGCCATGGACTACTATTTCACTGTTAAGAAACTCGTAACAGTCTGAGGAAATTAAAAAGGGGTCCTGGGATGGGTTATTTTGAAATTCATCAAGTCCCGCTATCCAACCGATACCTGGAAATGCAAGTTGTCAATGCAACTTGCACTGGATTCCAAATTAAACTTGCAAGTATAATTGGGACCTGCCTGTCGCTTAGTCTTACTGGGAACCCACTTCAGTTAGTACCTGCAGTCAGAGACCCTAAGAGCATATCAAAATGGATAAGGAATACAAAACTGTTACAGTACTGTCACATTAGTGCTGTGGTCTTGCTTGAAATACTCTGTGCAGGGTAAGTCATTGTCTCCTAAAACGAAAATGGAGAAAATTGAGAAAAGAACTAGAAGAGTCAGGAGTTGTGAACTGCAAAGAATCTTTTGCTCACTCCTTTCTAAACCAAGTCATTTGACTAGTCCCTCTAGATAGAGACCAACAAGTCCTGTGTCTCTCTAAAAATTTTGGTTTTAAAATAACCAAGTAATACTAGGATATATTCATTTTCAATGTTGTTTTAATTAGCTGTCTGTGAAATTGTTTTGCTTCCCTCAGTTGTCGAATATACATTCTTTTTAAAAAGTTAAAGTTTTTTTTTGTTTGTTTTGTTTTTGTTTTTTAATCCTGATCCATCATTAAGTAAAGCAGATGTTCCTTTTCTGGCCATGTAGCGTCACGGTACTGGACTCTCTCTTTCAAAAAGTGCTATCCTGACTTCAGCGTGAACTTTAATCGGTCATTGCCCTGATACTAAAGGAAGGCACATGTTCCAAAAATGTATTGACCAGATTTTCTGGGAGTTTTGTTTGACTAGCAACATTTGAAACCTTCAGTGTTAGTACTAAATATCATGAAGGCAGCATCTTATTTTATCAATATCCTTCTGCAGCACTATTGACTATTCAGTTTGTACAACCCAAACGTTAGATTGGAAGTAATCCTGTCTTTTAACTCTTGATATCAAGTTATCAAATACGTTATTGCTGGGATTGGATTATCCTCAGTAACTACGAAAATCAAAGTGACTGTAGTTCCGGAAAGCTTCTTTGGCAATGAGGACAGGCTATGATGTAGGAATGAGCAGCAGGTAGATTTTCTGCAGATAGAACTCAACACAGCTTCATTGACTTAATTCAATTATTGTGATTTATAGACTTTTCTCAGCTGCTGTGTATGATCAGCTATGGCAAGATGGTGGGATCTCCCCCATTCCTACGGTAGTGGTTTATTAAAATGAACATAAAGCTTGAGCATTCTTACTGTTGATGAGGTCATTTTATGGGCATTAAACCAAATTAAATGACAACAAAATATTTTTTGTGCTAAAATAACATCATTTTTAGTAAATTCTAGTTGTATTATGAAGTAGTGGGCCTCCTGAGCTGGACCTTCAGTGCACCAAATCTTTGGCTACAGTATTACAGCTCCATACATTTCAGTGCTGCCAGACCATTTATACCAACACTGTATCTGATCCAGGTGCATTGCAGAATCACAACAGATCTTACGGGAATAGCAGCAGTTGAGCACAACAGAGACATGCACAGCAAAGTCACCAAACAGGCTGGAGTTGCTCCTCTTGGGCTGAATTATTTAGCTTCTTGGCTGTTCTAATATTCATCTCTTCATAAAAAAATAACTTCAGAGTGGAATAGCCCATCTTTTGATTACCATGTCTTTTAGGAATTGGTGCATTTTAGGCTGCAAACTGGAGACTTTTTGAAATATTGGGCCTTTAAGGGGATTGCAGTATTGAATGTTAATTCCATGGGTAATGGTTTCAAAACTGATGAAACCCCTCTTTATTTACCAAGACTAGCTTATGAAACTCATCACAGGTCACCTCACAGGCTAAGAGGTCACTAGATTTCAGAGAAGGGTGTGTTTCAGATATTCAGATTTTTTATAATAAATAGAAATCAACACGGGCATGGGTTTCATGAGGAACCCAGACACCTGTGTCTCTGGACTTAACCCAGCTTTCAGCTGTCGGTATGCTTAGAAAACGTCATATGAATTATCCCAGTGCTGTCTGTCAGTTTTCCCTTCAAAGCATACAGCGTCAGGGCTCCACTGGAGACTGCTCTAGAAACGGTACCTCTTTTGTTTCCTGCATCCATATGACCTTTAATCAGCCACAGCTTCACTACAGTACAGGACTCATTATGTCTGATACGTTTTGCAAGGAAATAACTGTATTTGTGTTGTGTAACTGAGTCACACTTTAAATGTATATGTGATTTAAGGTGTTTTATTATCAGATTTTGTATTATTCATCAAACGCAATTCTGCATGTGGTAATACATGTAATAACAGTTGAAATAATGAACAGTATGAAAGGAGGGGAGATGAGAAAAATAGAAGAACAGAACAAAGGGCCAAAGAACCATTTCATAATAAGTACTTGGAATATTTTTTTTAATTACTATTATTATTGTTTAGTTTGTATATTTGAGAGTTAACAAACCAGTATGACTTGTTCATTACCTTTTTCCATCATTCCCTCAGACTTCATAGATCTGTAAATACCTGAAAAATATGAATGTAGGCAGCTAAAATACAGCCATTTAATTTTTCCATTGAATCTTTCGAGTATACCCTGTGGCTTGACCTTTTCTTCTGAAGGTCAAGAGAGCTTTATTCATCTGACATACGTAGCTTGAGTATGGCATTTATAGCCTGGGTAATGTTATGGATGATAACACCATTAGACATTTATACAGCTTCAGCAGGAGTTCAGCCAGCAGAGCTATCAGCCTGATAAATGCTTTCATCAAAAAGGTTGTATTGCTACAATAACCTGAAAACTTAAAGCTGCTCCTTGAAACCTATAGCCTGGCTGAAGAGATAAGAAGTACCCTCTGACATTTCTAAGTTGCTAAAGAGCTATCTTACATGTAGGTCCCAGTGCAAGAATTAAGATGCCCACATGCAGCTGTTCTGATCTGAGTTAGAAATTAAAGTATGAGTTCATAATTTTAAATTAATTGGGGGCAGTGCTACTCAAAAGAATTAGCTTTAGACTGAGATTAGACTAAACTTTGGGTAATGAGTCCCAACATTTTATTCCTACCCAATTAGAAAGTGTTTCTACAGAATTTTAGGAGACAGAAATCTTATACTGATGTTTTTGGAAACAACAGAAAGTCTTGCCTCCTCTATCTAGCTATTTTGCACTTCTGAAAACTCATAGGAGACTGCTAAAAAGCTGGTCTATAGGCTTGGTTAAAAGTGGTGTGAGAATCTAGCAATGACAACATGTAGGATCTGGGCTTTGTAGAGTTTATTTTGTAGAGAGTTTTCAATGTAGATAGTGAAAGTGGTTATATGCTGATTATGGATGAAAAAGCAGTTGAACAGCTGAAAATAGATGGTATGATGCAAATGGAAGAAGAGTAGAGTAGAGCTTGAGTTCTTACATATGTTCGATCTTACATGGGCACAGTCAACATGGGCTCATGAAGGGAAAGTCCTATCTGTGAGATAAACAGGTTCATGTTACTCTGGGTGATGAACTGGCTTGGTGGTAGAGCTCAGCGGGTCATAGTGAATGGGGCTACATCTGGCTGGTGACTGGTTGCTTGTGGTGCACAGAGCAAGAGGGCTTGCAGAAGGATCTAGATACACTGGAGCACTGGGCAGCTATCAGAGGCATGAAATTCAGCTAGGGCAGAGGAGGTTCAGACTGGATGAAAAGGAAAATTTCCTTACAGTGAGGGTTGTCAAACACTGGCACAGGCTACCTAGCGGGGTTGATGCCCCATGACTGTCAGTCCTTAAGAGGCATTTGAATGATGCCCTCAATAATCTGCTTTAACTTTTGGTTAGCCCTGGAGTGATCAGGTAGTTGGACTTGATGGCCTTTGTAGGTCCTTTCCAAGTGAATTATTCTAATTATAATTCTAATTTACTTTTATAGCTAAGAGTAGAAGTCTGAGGCTCATAACAAACTTCACCTGCTGTTTCAACCCAGAAGCTATTTAACATAAGGATATTCATATCATGTAGTGATTACAGTTAGGGAAGCCAGGTGCTGTTTTTTTTGGTTGTGTGTGTTCATGTGAAATGACTTCATTGATTTCCTTAAGGTGTTAATAACTTCACTGGAGTTCCTCTTATTGAATCCCTCCTCTGGTTTACAACTTTCTGTTTCTTGATCACCACCTGTAGAAAAATACGTAGTATTTCTTATTCTCGTCCGAGACCTTTGAAGCCAGACTTCCTTTCTGAAATTTCCAAAAGAGCAACAATGACAGTTGCTTTCTATGTAAGTATAGATAGGGGAAAATTATCCTGTATTTCTTATAGCGTTACGAGGTAAAGGTTACCCAGTGAAATTACCAGTTAGCAGGCTTTAAACAAAGAAGAGGTTGTATTTTTTATCTGAAGCTACATGAGTATGCAGGGAAGGTGCTTGCTCGGTACATCCTGCTCTTTTATTCTTCTCCAAATACTTGATCACTGTTAGAGATAAGATATAAGGCTAGATGAATTTTTGATCTGGGTATGCAATTGTTAGAATCTTAAATCCACACATCCCTTCACAGAGAAATGATAAAACCTGTGCGTCAGATATTTTCTTTCCAATGCATAGACAATTTGCCCTTCAGTTTGTACACTTTAACATGGCAACAGAGAAATCAAGTTATGTGAAAGGGTGACTGTAAAACCAAAATACATAGTAGACTGAAGAGCAGGTATAAGATTTGACCTTCCTTTTAGCTTCCTTTTAAATGCTGGCTAGTTTTCAAATTGATGAGTGCCTTTAATTTTCATTTAAAACTTATTTGCCGTGAATTCTGTGGTAGCAGCAACAGCCTTGGCTAATGCATTTATCATTTGGTGGATTTATTAATCCTAATTTCCTGATGTTTCTCTAAAATTCATCAAATATACAGGATCTTAACTTGTTCAAAACCTCAAGACAGAAAACGTTCATAAAAGATAAATTGTAGGTTCCCATCAGTCTGACTTCAATCAGCACACATTGCCTACAGAGCAGTTTAAGGGCATGAAAAAAAACACCTTGCCTTATCCATTTTGTATTTGAAATGGTGGGTGGAAGCTCTTCTTCACTCTTCCTGAACATGTAACATATTGCCTTCCTCCTAGGCTGTAATAATCTACTTCCAGTTGAGTGATCATACTGTCTTTGCCTCTGTTTTTGGAAGACATTTCTCCCACCTTCTCTCTGCTCATCAATCGAATAACCTGTCCTCCTCTATTCAGCTTTCTGTTTCTCAAGAGCTGTTTGAAATCTCTGCTAGGATTTCGTTTTTGTCGGATGTGTCTTTTGATTTTGTTAGAACCGAAGCATACCATCATTTCTGCCACTGATTTTAGAAATTTCTGTATAATCCAAGAATACTTTAGAGTCTGTGATAGCCCTTCTACCAGCTTGCTTTACTGGTAGTAATGGCCAAGTTCAAATAAAGTGTAATGGCTCATATTAAAGTAAACAAAATCAATCCCACTGTGAGACATTACTTGCTCACAGATTTTAGGAGTTTACCTCTTAGGTCCTGTCACTTTTTGTTCCTCTGTCAACTTCTCTTGCAAGAAACATCAAATAGGCCTGCATGTTTTCTTTTGAGGTATGTAATAAAATAATTATGGCAGTTTGTAGATTCTCATCGCTCACTACCCTTTGCACAGGTACTAACTGGACACAAATTTTCTCCCATGTCAGCTGTCTCTGAGTCAGCGGAAGCTGCTTTTAATGCCTACGCACAAGAGATGCGAAGTCCGATGACTTCTGGCTTTTCCCAATCCAAGCAAATTAGATTTTGCTGCTTAGTCTTCATTCATGTACATCTTTGATGGGTTGCAGTGTCCTATTATGGCACCAGTTCAAACCCCAGACTGCTGTGGTTTTAATTTATTTCCAGAATAGCAGGTTAATTGCAAGATGCATTCAAAGGAGGGTCCGGTCACTGACCTCTGATGGGGCTGGGGGCTGTTGTGTTATTTTCAGGTTCTGTTTGGCACCGCTGATGGTCAGGTTATCGTCATGGACTGCCATGGCCGAATGCTGGCCCACGTGCTCCTTCACGAGTCAGATGGCATCCTTAGCATGTCCTGGAACTACCCCAGCTTCCTGGTGGAGGACAGCAGCGAGAGCGACACAGACTCCGATGACTATTCCCCACCGCAAGGTAGGATTATTTGCACATCTTTCTGCTTTGGCTTTGCTGGTGGTCATGAAGACATCTTGAACACCAGGGAGAAGTCACGTTGTACTGTAACAGCAGGATGGCCATGGTTTTAAGCTGGTAGAAGTGGAAAGACAGTGCATTCCTGTTGAGGTACAGTCAGGGATGGAGCAGAATAGTGGTATGAGAGAGTGGGTTCATCCCCAGCTCTGCCAGTAATCCTGCTGTATGACTTGCTGTGAGTCATACCTCATCTGTGCTGCTTTGCCTCCAATTGTGCAAATGAGGTAACAGCACAGAACTCTAAGTTTTTATTGAGGGCAAGTGAAAAACACTAGATAAGGGCACATCAGGTGTCACTGATAAGCAGACATGATATATTTCAGTGGTTCATATGTATGGAGGTAGTCAGAGGACAGTCACAAAACTGAATGCATTATTATATCAATTTGTGTGCAAAGACACCCATATTAGACACGGCAGAAGGTGCTACATCTTTAAAGGAATCCTGTGAAGCAGAGTTTATACTCATAATTATAGTCCCATTCTTGATAGTCATGACATAAAGCACTCAATAAATCTCAGAGAAGAATGGAAATAAAAGTATTTCCTTCAACTACATGTGATAGAAAGAGGATAACTTGAGCTATCTGCAGTTACTAATTCCCATACCTCAGAGCACATTGCCAGTTTGGCAGTCAGTAAGAAATCCTTCATGACCCCTAAGTATAAAACTCATTGTGTGACATGTTTTGATTTTAAATTATTTGGAAATCATAAATAGCAAAGACCTAGCAGGCCACTGGGTGTACATGGTTTGTGGGGTAGGATATGTCATTACTCCTTTCATCCCGGTCCTTCTCAGTCCAAGTAATAGTAATAATGCTTTTTGTAAATGCTGTTGATTATTCTGTAAGATGTAAGTAAGCTGTGTCTGTGTTCCAGTATATGATGTCTGAACTAAATTAAGGGCTATTATATCAGTGATTGTACTGAATCATGGAAAATTTGAATACGTAATGGCTATGAATGATTCTGAATGTGCATCTCACATCTGAACCACTGAATTGAGAACTCTTGCAGTTTTAGGTCTAATTTGGGTTCAATCCAAAAATGTATCTTTTCCAGAATCACCTGTGTGTATGTCAATATAATAAACATACGTGTTTAATAAATACTGATAGAGTCTGATCATCTGAAGAAAATGTAACATCTTTTGGCCTGAGGTTTGTTTTGGCTTTCATGTCTCACTTCTGGTGAGATTTGTTACCTTAGAATAAAAGAAACAAACTTCCAGGTCTCCTAGCAAGCTTCTAATGCAAGACAAGGAACAACATTAAATCGTTTTTTTTATTGTTTTTTTAAAATCCAGTTGGGGGATGGTGAAGTTGCAGAGTACACAGATGAGAACTTAAATGATCCAAATGTGCTAGCTTTTTCTGAGTCAGTCAGGGGGTGGGTGTACTCGTTAGAAGCCTACAAGTCTACTTTTAATGATTACCCAAACATGATGTGTTTTCTTTAGAGCAGATGCAGAATAAACCTCTCAAAGGTGACAAGCCTTTGACTCACACAGAAGTGTAGGAAGGACTGCAAGTTTGATGTTTTTTTCTTACCAAACTATATACACACACGGAGCTGCTAATTACTAGATACCATTCTCTGAAGTGGTTTTTGATCATCTCTTTTGCAAGTTCAGGAAGCAATATTACTTTTAAGTGTCTGTGCTATTTTTGATGACTGAAAAGGTGCTGGTCAGGCCTTGTGAGCACTTTATCAGGGGCCAGCAGCATCTCCTGTCAAAGTTTGTAAAAAAAAAAAAATGAGTTAAATAGTGAATGCTGCAGATGGTGATACTGGTCATTAAGTATTTGAACAAATGAATTTTGGTGAATGCTGAAAAGTAAGCTCAGAGGAGCAGAGACTTTATAGAAATAGTTTGGAAAGTGAAGTTTTCCATTTGAGCTCATCTCCACCTTTGAGCACATTGGATCCTGTTGTGAAGGATGGCATGCAATTTTTTATGCTGCTGCCTAGCTCTTAACATTTAAAATACAGTAATTTGTGAAAGGTCAGTATGTTCTCTTAGAAGCTCTTACAAATTCTCTAGTGACTCCAGGAGTCCCCAGCACTTGCCCAAGCAGAAAATTTGTGTAACAAGTAGCTTTTAGAGTGATTATACTGTTTATTATGCTGTCTTTCAACTTTGGGTCCAAGGAAACCTTCCAAAGCACCAGCTTTCAATTTGGGAAGCTCACAATGAAAAAATACAGAAAACCACCTTTATGCAGCGTAACAGAAGATCCATAAATCCCTTTGGATTTACTGTAGTGAAAATGCAAAAAGAAAAAAATGTTGGGGTTTCACAAAAACAGACAAACTGACTAGCTGCACCTGCTTTGCTGTTGCTTACAGACATTACAGAAATAAGCAGGTAGAGTTTGAGGCTTGGAACCATTCCTGATGAGGACAAGCTTAATTACAGTGTCTCTCAATGTGGATGTAATTACTTCGGTGGTTCACTTTTCGCTCACTCCTGAGCCTTGTTTTTGCAGATGGTCCAGCAGCATATCCAGTCCCGGTGCAGAACACCAAGCCACTACTGACCGTCAGCTTCACGTCTGGAGACATCAGTTTAATGAACAATTACGATGACCTCTCTCCTACTATCATCCGCTCAGGGTTGAAAGGTACAAAAGGCAGACATCTCACCCCCTTCTATTCTCTGTTTTACTTGCACTTTTAATTATGTGTGTATAGGTTATGTTTTTCTGTTCATCTCTCAACCCAGGAGCTCTTATCACCCAGAGCTCAGCTGCTGGTGTTGCCGTTATCAGCACTGACACCTGCTGGTGAAAGAGCAGTGCTTGGTTAATAGATCTTTTTGTATTTGGAAAAATGTTTAAATTTTTGAGATTTTGTTTTTATGGGAGCTTTCTAGAGCAAATTGATCTGTTTGTCTTTTTTCAGACGATTGTGCTATTAAGTTAACGCTTGCTTGTGTGAATGGTCCTCTTATATAACACTTTGTTTATATTTTTAATTCACAATGTCTCTTCCCATGCTTTTAGTAACCAGGTATGAATCACAATACTCTTTTGAATGTCTTACAAATTTTGGAAACTTCCTGAAATTATCGATTACAAAGAGGCAAGTTATGCTGAAAGAAGGAAAATTCCACTGATTATTACTATAACATCTTGCTAAGTGATGTGTGAATGTTTGTAAAATCAGCATTCCATGTCAAATCTTTAATTTACATTGAAATCTTTACTGTTCTTACCTATCAAAGAGTCCCTTACCTTGCCAGCACCCTCAGTAAAATTTATAGTGTTTTGCCTGCAGAGAAATTTTAATTCACTAAGGCACATAAGTGAATACATAAATATGGGCTCCATTGATTCTTTTTGGTCTCTACAAGTAAATCAGTTTTATATTAGATGCAAAAAAAAAAAAGGGAAATCTAAACTGTCAAAGCAAACCCTTAGCTTTTCCGTAATTGTACAGTATTATTAAAAAGTTATTCTAATTCCAGCACAGTAGTTTTTGGGTGATCAGCTGTGCAGGGGAGTCTTAGGAGGTAAAAAACCACCTTTGAGAATTCTGCCCCACTCCTGCTTCCATCTGTCCCAACACAAGAAGCATGTGGCTGGCAAAAAGTAGCTTCATGAGGCAACCCTATGATCCAGAAAACTTCTTCAGCCAGAAGGGCTGCTTAAAGCCTGGGAAAATTGGAACCCATTTAGAGAAGCTCTTGTGATATCCACCTCTGTGCCCAGCATCACTGTAGAATTATAGTAAATCGGGTAAGTAGTCTTGAGTTGGCATCTAGTCTGTGCTTCTGTCTGGAAGCAGTAGGAGAAACTTGCTCACTGTGTAGAGTTGTAGGGATCCTACTTGCCAAGGATGTCTGTCTTGTTTCACTAATGGAAAAAGGTCCCTTAATTACATCACGTTCCACTAGCAAAATATTAGCGCACAAGCTGCAGTAGAAATATTTTTATGGTCTGTAAACTTGACTGCATCATTGACATCAGTAGAGGAAGAATGTGCAACATCTTGTTGGATAGGCAGCACATGTGAGACAGAGGGAGAGAAAGGTGATTGGGATGTCACTGTCTTGTTTTGAAGTTAACCACTGCATGATGAAAAGCATTTTACATATAGTTGATATATGGATACACAGATTTTCTGTACCTTCTTATCAAAAATTTTGTCAAGCAACTGTCATTTTGCTGGTTATTATCACATGTAAGAATGTGCAACCCACCCAGCACAGGGCCTCCATCCTCTCCAGCCACTTGGAGATCAGCTAAGAGTGAATGATCTTCAGTGTTGTATGTGAATCAATTCACGTGTTTCTGTCTGCAATGTGTAAGTATTGCATTGTGGTCTCTGTAGCAGATGCCCTTGTCTTTATAGGCTGCTGTAGGCTACTAAATGTATTTTTAAAGCAGGCAACTATAAAACTCTTTCATGCAATACCAATATATTTTTGACCTTCTACTAGCTTTGCATAGCTGTCATTTGACTGGCAATATTCACATTAAATTGTTGTATGAAAGCTTTTGCTGTTGGATGAGAATTTGATTACCCAAATGCAACTTCTTCGCTTCATCCAGCTTAAACACTCCTGGAAGTTTTGTCTATTCTAGCAGAGGTCCTGAACTGTTCAGCTGTATGCTTTCTTTTTTCATACTTTTTAACTCAGTGATTCTCAAAGCTACCTACTGAAATACATCAACTAGGTGTACTAGTTAGCTGCAACTGCTACCTGCAGAGCTGTTGCACATCTGGAGTGCTCTCTGTTAAAGGTTTTTTAATATTCACACCTGTGATGGTTGGCTAACTAGCTTTGGGGGATGACTGTGATCCGCTGATTCATTTGCAGATCAGTACCCTAGATGAAATCTCCCCCTCATTTCTAATCTCTGCGCTTGCACTGAGACCTGGTTATGAGGTGAGCTATTTTATCTCAAGGTTAAAAAGCCTAAGACCCCGTTGGTGGTGCAACATGCTGTGGAGTCACTCCGTCCCAGGGGGATGCTGTGGACCACATCTGGTTCTTCTCTGCCATTGCAGCAGCCTTGCTCTAGGAATTTGGAGAGCAAGAAAGAAAATTGGTGGACACAATAATCACTCCTCTTTCTCTTGGTATGGGGATCAATGGGAAGTTTTACTTGAAGACAGCTAGCCAAATGAGGTTCTTGTTTCACTTTGGTAGTTAAGCGAGTGTAGTAAAGCTCATTATCACAAGTGGAGTTGATCTGCTTGCCCCACTGATTTCTAAAATAATTATCATCAAACTCTGAGAAAGATGGATTAAATCCCATTGTAGATTACTTAGAGGGCCGACAACCAAGAGAAAAAGAGGCATACAATGCCTGGCTCTGAAAAAATTATCTTGAGAAACCTGTGTCTTGCTTCTGATACATACAGAAGCATAATTCCCATGAGAAATATCAGAAAGTTGAAATAATACAAAACCATTTTAAATTGCACATAAAAGTCCCTGAAAATGACAAGTTGACAACTTGAAACAATTTTGAGATCCTTCCTGCCAACTCTTATTTCTCTCCTGCTTCTTCATTTGAAGACAGCTTCTCGCCCACAAGTGTCTTCAAAAGGTTCTTGGCAGATTGAGCATCCCAGAGCACAAAAGTTTTGTCTTTACCATCACTTTGTCTCAGTACAAAATAGCTGCCTTTCACCTCTGGTTTAAGATTAAAAAGGTTTAAAGACTAGCTCAGTATTCCTTGCACATGCAAATCTGCCTTTGAAACACAAGCAGAAACACAAAGTACTGTTTTGGTGCTCTTGTTGAAGTGTGACAACGAGCTGGAGGATATAACGGTTTGAAATTAGCATCCCCAAATTAAGCTGTGGGCGTTCCTCATTATGAGGTGCCTGTAGGAGAAGTAACTGATATGTATATTCATATCCATGTGTATGAGAGACTAAGCAATCCCTGTGTGCTTCTGGCAAACTTCTGCTAGACAAAGGAATAGCTTTCCAGAAGTCATGTCAAATGAAAAGCTATGACTTGGAGGCCATATGAATTTAAGGACAAAAATCCAAGTCTTTCAAGTTTGATGTTACAAATCTTGGGTTATATTAAAAGTTAAATTCACAAAGAGTGGGGGTATGAAGCATTGCCACATATGCTGCTTTTTGGCACTGTAGGCCTCTCCACACAAGTAGTTTTTGCTGCTCCCTTAGTCACTGAGGTTATTTATCTGGGCATTAAATTGATTTCACTTATTTAGCCCAAGGTTGTACACATTATATCTTCCACACCAGTTTTAACATCACAAATAAATTCTTGTACTTAACATATTTAGGAACAACAGCTAATTTACATTCTATACTCACTGTAGAGATAGAGAAGTTAGTGGGTTTTTACACTTTTTTTGCAATCCACAAAATAAAAAGGAAGAGGCATTCTCAGAATTGCATATACATTATATTTGCTACTATTCTGATGAAAATATGTAGGTTTTTAAGTAACCTCTGAGAGTATGGTTTAGATTCTCAAATCACTGTTGTGCCTCTGGAAACATTGTTCCTATTGATTCTAATAATTGGTTACTGCAAACTATCTTTGCTCTTTCAGATGTGGTGGTCCAGTGGTGTACGCAAGGAGACCTACTTGCAGTAGCAGGGATGGAGAAGCAGTGTCAGCTTGTTGAACTTAGCAATGGCTCCCTGTTGAAAAGCGCACTTGTCAAGTTCTATAACGTGCGCGGGGAACATATCTACACTCTGGAGACACCTGTGCAGGTAGGAGGTATTTTTAAGTCAGTTCTTAATGCTTTGCTGACTTGATTTTTCCACATTGGCTTTTAGGTGTAGACCTGCAATATGAAAAGGATTGCAAAATGTCCTTAGTGAATTGATAAATACAATATATATATAAAAACACTGTAAATAATCATTTGTATTACAGTAGATATTCAAGAGTACATCTGATTCTAAGGCTAGGTATTGTGCGATATGAAATAAGAAACATTCTGTTTCCTAAAACCATCGGGCAATGAGTGGACAAGATAGAAAAGGGAAATTCAGTTATTTCACAGGTAAATGGGCGAGGACAAAAATCTAGATAACTTGCTTAATGTTGTAGCAGTGCCAAGAACTGGACTAAAATATTCCAAGTCCAGTATCAGTACCACAAGGTTATTCTCTCTTTGTTAGTGCTATAGTTTTCTAATGTATAATCAGTTGATCTGATGCAATATTTTACCTGTTTTGGCATCAGATGGAGAAGGATGAATTAGGCAGTCTTGTCTCCCACTTACTGTACAGATTTTCACTGTAACCTTGGTCATGTTACTTAACAAACAAATGTCAACACGTGTGTTGCTCAGGAGCACAACATGCTTCATAAGTTTCCACTGATATTTCAGAACACAGCTGAACATCATTCTACAGCTTATTTCTTTTTTTTTTTTTCCTGACTGTTACTAGTGAAATATAATTTATAATAACTTTGAAATCCAGAAGTGGCAAAAATGTTAGATATATTTACTTAATTATGATTAATGATGCTACCATCTATTACTGTTTCCTTTTCAGTACCGTGATCTGAGATGGATACAAAAGGATGACACAGTAAACCAGCTGCTGAGCTTTTGTGTTTACTTACATTTAGCATTAATCTGTGCTTATTAGTACTAGTGCTCTAATTTAGATAGAATTCTTTAGTTCCATAGTGTATAAAATAAAATAATGTTGTCTAAAGCTAACCTGAATATGTGCGGAGATACCTAATGCTGGTTTAGGTATCTAAAAGACTTACCCATGCACACAGTTTTATTGTTGTAAATGTAGCCCTTTAAGCAAAGTAGCACAGCCCTATTCTCAGTGGATCACTTCTGGAGAAAACATATTTATACCAGTGCAGCTCATTCCCAGGCCAGGTTAAAAACAAGCTGTATTCTGTTACTTTAGTTCTAGGATACAGTATGTCCATGTTAGCTGTTGAACTGGTATAACACTTCAGTGTTGAGCTGTGAAATCAAGTTGATGGTTGAGCAGTGGAACGGATGGGGACAGGTTGCTTTAAGATGTACATCTGTACAGGCTCATCTCTTACTGCTCTCTCCCCCAGTGTATTCCCAATAACCTCAAATTCTCTTTTGCTTCAGTGCTTTCATTTCCGCTAGTTCTTCCAACATCCCTTCATTTCATATTTTTCAGCTCTTCTCCTTTCCATTCTATTTATAAGCACATATTGTGGCTGGTGTGAGAGGTAATTATTCTGCCATTAAATGAGTACTCATAGGACAAACTGACAGGTCATACAGAACAGGTAACTGCGCCACAATGCACTATGTCTCATAGTGAAAATAATTAACCAGAGCTCCTCTGCTTTTCCAGCTGACAATTTTCACTGAAATTTTAGCAGTATTTTATTATCATGGAGATTTCCCTCTCTTTCTCGACTTCTGATGACAGCCTACAGCTTCAGAGGTTACTAAACAAGGATGGAAGTGAAAGATAGGGAGATGGAAACCACCAATTAATATCACAATCACGGACTCTCATTTCCTTAGGAAAACAGGCTAAAAAAAACAATCAAACTCACATATTTATGTTAATTTTAAAACTGTGTGCATAAACCTGCCCTAAATTAAAGCCATTCCTCTCATGTTGTTAGTCAATGTTTATTCTCTTTATTTAGTGCACTTAAATTCGTATTTACTGAGCTGCCGGAGGAAGTGAGGGGGTCTTTCAGAAAGACACCTGTATCTGCTCGTGTGGACTTTATGCTAGTATGTATTTGAATGCTGGTCTAACAATATTACCACCTAAATAACAGATATGCTAAAACATTGCAAAGTGTTCAGTCTACTAACAGAACCAGATAAAGACTGCTGTTGCAAAAATATTGCTAGTAACTGCCCTTATTCTGTACCTCTGTTCCAAAGATGTATACGCAAAGATGACAGTGAGTCAGTGGTCCCAGTGATATGTCTGATGACAAATTCATCAAAGTAAATTCATTAGTTTTCTATAATATGGCAGTCAGCCTCGTAATGGGATTTCATAAAACTCATCACTGGTTATTGAAAACAAATGGAAGAAAAGAATTTCCACATCTCAAACTCTTCTATTTAAACTGTTTCTTCTGAAGCAAGCAAATGTGTGACTGGAAAAGCACATTTATTCCAAATGAGCATTGTTCTGAATATAAAGGTCAAAGAAAGTAAAGCAACAACAAACATAGAACATAGGGGATTACTGGTGCAAAACTATGTGGTACTCTGTCCCAGTCCTTTGATAAAGCAGATGTCTGAAATTTTTATCAGTAAAATATACTCAGCTATCTCTGTTTCTGCTGTTTGCCTATCCTGTATATCTTGGTAGGGTGTTGCAGGAAACAAGAAATGTTACTGAATTGTTTATAGCAAAAGTCAATCTAAAGCTGATGTGTGATTTATATGCAACTTGGCTGGAATGTTACGTAGCATAAAGTCACTGCAAACCCCAATATAGAATAGATTAGGGTACTGCAGTTTACTGATCCCGACGATGACTGTTGTCATGGTTCCCTTAAAGGTGTTTTATATGCCACCTTCTCCTCCAGCTTTAATATGTTTTTGACATCCTCCATATCATTTGATTAACTCTCTTAAGCACCTTCAGTGTAGGATTTTATGGTTCATAAACCCAGTTTGCTGACTATAAAACCCTAGGAAGGGAAATTGCACTTGTTTAGAAGTATCCAAACGAACACTGAAAAATAATATTCATAAACAGAATGATAGAGCTAGCATATTGTAACTGTCTCTTGTTCTCTGCACTGGGGCTTCAGCCCTGACATTCTGAAAAAAATGTATTTGCAGAATATAGTGCAATGAACTGAAAAAGCACTGCTAAAATCTGGGCAAATGAAGAACTTCTGCTACACGGAGTCAAACTGCTTTGAACTGTGAAAGAATGATGAAAAAATTCCTGAAGTCCCTTCAGAAAGTCACACCAGACTTTTATATTACCAGAAGCAATTATATCAAAAACAGGTCCATGTTGTGACTCCCAAGAGTCAATACTGATTATTTATCTTATTCAATGAGCATATCTTAAAGGTTGTTGATCGGCGGATAACTATTCAAAATATACTATCAATTTCTGTAAATCTTAGTACTTACTGTTTTCACCCCTGTGTGTAGAAACATCAACCTGATGAACTAAAAATGTGCCCAGTTGTTTTATCTGACAATTTTTTTCATGGTCCTTCTTTCCCAGCATTTAAAATTGTTATTAAAACTGCAGGCTGCCCTGCTGGTTGTAATTTTTTTTTTTCCTTTTTTTTTTTTGAAGAATGTTTATGCTATTTGTTAAATCCTCATAACTTTTTCCTGGCAATAATCAGGGATGGGAATAATAGTAATAGGCCTCATTCAACACTGTGTCAGTCTTGCTAAAATTGTTTCCTGGAAATGCCGCAATCGAGTTCTGTCACTTGAGAATTTCTCATCTGATGTGCAAACAGGGTTATTTATTATATCAATGAACCATACCCGCTGTCACAAAATTCACTTCTCAGTGGATACAACTACTTCATGTCTTCCTATTTGGACTTCAAACTCAGGAGTCTCCTGCAGGACCACTTAAAAATCAGCTATCTACTGACTTCACCAAACATGTGAAGTTATTCTGTTTGATGATTCACATTTTTTGCTTATATTTCAGCTTCCTTCTCTGTTTTTTTATGATTTTTCTTTCTTGCGTGTCCCAAAGAGGACCAGGGGAAGAAGATGGTGGATTTAGAAACCCTGATACTGATCTCATCTATGCATTTATAATCCTAGAGTAAATTTACATTAGCTTATGATTTTATACTGCTGTGTAACTGCTGTATGAACAGATTAGACCTAAAGTGCAAAGAAGAAGAAAGATAAGAATGAGGTGAGCTCAGCAAGTTTCAGAATCAGCAGTTGTACAGGCAAAAAGATATGATGCAGAAAAACTGTCGTCACATTTTTCTCAGTGTAGTACTTTTAAACCCTAATCCAGAGTTTTGTACCAAAGGCTAAATCTTTATGGGAGAAGGTCTGGGTAGTCTTCGAGAAGACCCACTTGCTCTAACCATGCTGCAGTCAGCAGAGCCCTCATGACATTTCATGGACTGCTCCTGTGCTGGAAATGTCCTGGCATCTGAACAGTTAGATTTAAGACAGTGTGCTTCTGCAGAAACCTGATAATTGTGTAAAATCCATTTTACTAAGGCCTGAGAAGGAAGGTGCAATTTTAGGTTAAATTCAGATCAAAAGGACTTTGAGAGAAGAGGCTGCCTTTTATGTTACCCAGCTGAACTGACCTTGCTTGCTTTGTCTTCATCTATTTCACATACAGTGTTCAGGGTTGTTGCTTCTGAATTAACATTGTCTTTCATTTTCTATTGCCTGAAGTTAATCCTATTTAGTTGTCGTTGGATGACACCAAAGTTTCAAAGAGTTTATTTACAGAAATAAAAGAGTTTCAGGATGAAAAACAAAAGCATCAGCTTAGAACTAACCAGCATAACAATTCTTTGGGATATCAATAAAGACCTTCATGTTTTCTGTATAGGCCATAAGAGTATTTCTGACTGCTACACGAATGGGTCATGATCAGGACTGCAAAATACAGCCTTTCTATACTTGGTTAGGAACAGCTTCATTCTGCTAGGATGGAATCTCATAGTTACATTGAAATCTAAACAACAACACCAAAACTCACTGTAGAAACAGGATACAAGAAACACCTGCAAATCAAATAAGAGTTTGCTGAGTTTGCTGCATGAAAAATCATGTAAGGCCACAGCAGTGTAATTTCTGAGCATGTCATAGTCTTTATTGCTTTTATCACCATCAGTTCTCTTGCTAGTTAATATTATTTCCACTGTAAATAAGGGTAATAGAAGAACGAAAATACTAAATTACTTTCCAACAATTATCCTTGAACTCTACAGCAGTGCAGAGATGTGCACACAAAATTCAGAAGAGCCAGGTGGGCACTGTAGCCGTTGCACCTTCTGGTATCTCTGAAAAAAAGCAGGGAGAAAGGCAAAGCATGCATCTCCACAACAGCAAGGTACAGTGAGAGAAAGCAGACAGTGTCCATTAGGGTTTTTACTTGTATGTACCATTCAGTAGATACCATTTCTCCTGAGAAACATCCCAGTCTCTGCTGGACTTTCTGCCTTGGAATACTGTTTTTGTTTATCTCATTACCAGTGGGACTTCCAGTTCTAGTAATCAAGGAACCAGTGCAAGCATCAGACGAGCCACATAGCTCAGGATTTCTGAGCTGAAGGAATGAAGCAAGGAATAGCTTGAACAGTGTTGTCTTTGACTGAACTGTATACAAGTGATGGCAAGTAGATAAATTGTGTTTCCTCCTGTAAGAGAGACAGATGAATGGCATTGAGTAGACGTATCTGACTTTTAAACCCACTGGAAATAATAGAAATAAATGCATGCTTTATAAGGAACAATACTTTTGCTTCAGACATGGCAGATCAATTGCTTTTCTTCTGCATAGTTTGGAGTTATTAGCTGAAGCCAGCTAATAACTGATTTGCAGTAGTAATTGATTCATATCCATGTCCTTCAAGGGAAAGAGTGGGAAGCCTAGTTATTGAGAATATTATTGGAGCAGTACATTTAAAGGTCAGGTCAGATCTGGCATTTGGGTGATCTTTTATTTCCCCAGGCCTTTAATCATGAGCTAATTTTCTCTGAACCTCATCATAAGTCCTAGATCTTCCCTGAAAATGAAGTGCTGCTGGATATTAGTCTTGAGGAGTACTGGGGCACTGACCATGCCATAGAAAAAGAAGGCAAGGCCTGCCTGGGGAATCAGTACACAAAGGCAAAGCAGTATTTTACAAGCACCACTTGATGAGACTGAGTATATAAAGGTTAAAAGGTGAGGAATGTGGGCAGACTAAATATGTAAATGGGAGAGTGGAAATGTCATGGTTTACAAACAGTTCTTCCCTTGTAGGTATTATATCTTTATCTGTTTAATATTTTTATCTATCACACATACAGTGGGATTGGGTGCACCCTCAGCAGGTTTGCAGGTGACACCAGAAGGAATGGATACCATCCAAAGGGACCTGGGCAAGCTAAATAAGTGGGCAAACATAAACCTAATGAGGTTCAGCAAGTCCAAGTGCAAGGTGCTGCACTTGGGTCGGGGCAATCCCAAACATGAGGACAGACTGGGAGAAGAACTCACTGAGAGCAGCCCTGCTGAGAAGGACTTGAGGGTTCTGGTGGACAGAAAGCTCGGCATGAGCCAGCAGTGTGTGCTTGCAGCCCAGAAGGGCAACCATATCCTGGGCTGCATCAACAGAGGGTTGGGCAGCAGGTGGAGGGAAGGGATTGTCCCCCTCTACTCTGCCCTGGTGCTGGTGTGCTGCATCCAGGTCTGGGGCCCCCAGCACCAGAAAGATGTGGGGCTGTTGGAGCAGACCCAGAGGAGGGCTACAAAGACAATCAGAGTGCTGGAGCAGCTCTCCTGTGCAGAAAGGCTGAGAGAGCTGGGGATGTTCAGCCTGAAGAAGAGAAGGCTCCAAGAAGACCTCACTGTGGCCTTTCAGTACTTAAATGGGGTTTATAAAAAAAGATGTGGAGGGATTTTTTACATGGACAGTTAATTATAGGAGAAGGGGGAGCAGTTTTAAACTAAAAGAGAGGAGATTTAGATTAGATATTAGGAGGAAATTCTTCACTCATAGGGTGGTGAGGCACTAGCACAGGCTGCCCAGAGAAGCTGTGGATGCCCCATCCCTGGAGGTGCTCAAGGCCAGGCTGGATGGGGCTTTGGGCAACCTGGTCTGGTGGAAATGTCCCTGCCCATGGCATGGGGGTTGAAACTACATGATGTGTAAGGTCCCTTCCAGTCCAGGCCATTCTATGATTCTCTGTGCGTGTGTTTATTTAAACATGCACCCACTCATGCACATATTGTTCACATAAAAATGCATGCACATACATAAAAAATGCCTAAATAATGCAGTCATGTGTTCAAAAGTCAGAAGATGGGTGAGTTATGGTTGCCTATTGGGAAATTGAGATGAAGTCATACAGTGAGACAATGTCTTTTGGCTTCTGGCTTTCTAACTGTTCCTCAGCTCCACAGTGCTTTATTGCCAAAGGTCCCACGCAGCATTTCAAAGATACTGAAAAAAAATTTTCCTTGGGAGTATGTTTAAGATTGCACAGGTTTTTGCACTGATAATGTCTGCATCTCTGCTCTTCCCTGCATGCTGCATTAACCTGAGAGATGTGGTTTCATTTGCTTCAGATAACTGGATGAGAAGAGGGCTATCTTGGTGTATTATATTATGTTATAGTAGCTGAAATGCTAGACTTCATGGTAGGGCTGTTGGTATGGTGTATTGGTTCATGATAGCTGGGATATTAGACTTCATAATCTCTTCTGGCATTAAACTCTATGTAAGCAATAAACGTTTTTGTGCTAAGTCACACATTTGTTTGTTCCCTCACCTCATTTATAGGTAAGCTTTGCTTGATCCAGTGTGACCAGAGGGATGTGGTTTGGTTCCCACAGTAACCATCAGATAGTTCCTAACTATCAGATAGCACTAACTAACAGGCAGATAGTTCTGCCCGTGCTGGAAGTCAGTCCTTGAGGAAATCAGGGCCTATCTCCTAGTGCCTTCCTCAGGCTGTTGTACACTGTAAGTGGCAGGTACCTAACTTTTGTCAGTGCCTTTCCAATCATATTTGTTTTGCAAGCAACATGAACTGTCTCATTACTGCCAAGCAGTAGGAGGGTTGAGCACGCTCTCAAATAATGAAAATACCCATCGGTAGGGACATTTTATGTGATCACTCATCAAATCCGAGGCTCTGTCCCACAAATAATGGTTATGACAAGCTATGTAATAATTATTGATGGTACATGAAGGATTTCTCAATTCTTTTGAAGTTCTCCACTACAAAATGCCTTTGGCAATTACTGTGAAAATCACAATGTTCACATGTTGCTTTCCATTTGCATATCAGTCAGCCTGAAGGTTTCTGCCCCCATAGAACCGTTAGTAGCGTTGTCTCTGAAGCTCTTTATTCCTCCCACTTTAAAACCAATATTTACTTTGAAATTTAAATCTAGGATAAGATGACGTAGCAGGGAAGATATTTTTTTCTGAAAAAGTTGTCATCCAGTCCTTAATCTTGATGATAGGCATCAATGTCATTCTGTGCAACTGCATTTTGGTTTATAGCATTCACAGGAAAAAAAAATAAAGTCTTGTGCTTATTTCTCATCTTTAAGCAATTTAAATTTGTAAACTAGATTAGTAACTTCTAACTCCAAACTAAATTAGTAATTTATAGGCTAATCCAAACCGTGTATCTGGGTACCATATCACTGGAGAGGAGTAGATAAAGGTTACTATTGATGGTGCCTTGACTTCTATCGTCTACGTAGTTAATTCTTGTTTGCCGCATTATGATATTCCAAAGAGACCCTGACCTTTCAGTAAATACAGTTCATAATTAGCTAAAGAATATATTCACTTAAACTTCTGGATGTCAAGGGTTGTGAAAAGAAGGGAGCCCTTCACAGGAAGGAGTAAACCTTTCGCAGTTCACCGGTTACAGCCCTCTGGACAGTATTCTTCATGGAGTGAGTGTTTCTTCCTCTCACTATATATATATTATACTATATATATATACAGAAAGAGAGAGAGAGAGAGCAGCTGTGGGATTGAGACTCCATAGGATATGTGTATATATGCAAGTAAAGAGTTTTGCAACACAGAAGGCAGGAGATGACGTGGCTGCAGCTAACCCTCTTGAAGGGCAAAAATAATAGTGGTAGTGCTATAAGAGGTCACAACACACCAGTGCTGTGCGTGAAGAAGATGGGTTTTAGCATGATAGTTTAGAAAACTTCTTGTGAGCACAAGTAGCTGTCTGGGAAAGAGCTCAGAGATGTTTGTGGGACAGCTCTACTCATGAGGATCGTCTTGCACCCCGAAGCACAAGTTTATTCATGTTACAGAATCACACAGAATCACACAATTGTAAGGGTTGGAAGGGACCTCTGGGATCATCGAGCCCAACCCCCCTGCTGAAAACAGGTTCCCATATCTCTTAAGAGCTGGTGTTCATTAGATTATCTAGTCTGTTCAGTTTTTAGTGAGGCTGTTACTTGAGACCTGCAATGAAATCCTTTTCAGTGGTTCTAAATTTGCACACAACTCACTATTATCATGTAAACTCTTCATATTCCTTCAGCAGAGAAAGATGTGCAAAGTGGGGGGTTGAGCTGATTTTTGGTATATGGCTCTGAGTTCTGACACTTTGTCCCAGTCACCTCTATTTCTGTGCTTAATGCCATGGACTTTGACATTTTTCAGTGTGGACAAGCAGGACACAAAAAGGCCATTCTTCATTTTGCCCATGGTGGTCTTTTACAATTCACTTCCTCTGGGAATGGTTCAAAAAAGACATTGTGTGGCAGAAGACTCAGTGCAACACAAGCAAACCAATTGGATTTTGTTCACTAGTCTACTGATTGTCTCTGGGCACATAGTTTGAATTTCATTTGTAAACTATGAGCCATTACCAGAGGATGAAGATTGATGAGATGACTGAAAAAACAATCTGGATGGGGCCTCAAAGGATCCTGCTTTTTAACACTGCGTGACTTTTAAGTCACATGTCCCCATAGTGCCTCATTTTCCCCATCTGGGTGATGAAATCGATAGACAATTCCTTGTGTGAAGCACTTCAAGTCTTGTGAGTAAAAAGCATGATATAAATATCAACCACTTTTATCAATAATTTCAGATGTTCATGTTTTTTCTCACTTTTGTGGACAATAATGTGCATGTTTAAGTTTCTGGAAGATGAAAGGGAACATGTTTGGTTTTGAACTTCTATGAACACTTGCTGCACAATTGTTTGGGTGCAAGTATATGATCTTTCCAAGTTATGCCCTCTTCCTTTCCTCTTCATGCAGCGTCCCATCATCTCGATCTGCTGGGGTCACAGGGATTCACGCCTGCTGATGGCTTCTGGACCGGCGTTATACGTTGTCAGAGTAGAGCACAGGGTCTCCAGTCTGCAGCTCCTGTGCCAGCAGACCATCGCTAGCTGTCTGCGGGATGACAAGGATATCAGCAAGCTGACCCTGCCCCCTCGGCTCTGCTCGTACCTCACCACTGCCTTCATACCAACAATCAAGGTGAAAGGAAAGAAGCATGTGTATGTGTGGAAGAGGAATGGGTTGCTTGATTTTCTTCCCCCATGCTGCTCCTAAGTGACAAAGGATAAAATCCTGGCTCCACATAATTATGATAAAAAAGCTTGATTAAGGGTAATTCCTCTCCTCTTCAGTGACATCATGGATCAGTGATCAGTGTGGTGCCTACTAAAATCTGAAAAGAGGGCTCACACCCAGATCTGTGCTAAACCTTGTGGATGGCCTTTCCCAAGGGTACAATATGCTGTTGACTCGTGCAGACTACCAAAGAAGCTCATGCCAATGATAGTATCGTGTCACAGTTTAGGAGAGATTCACAGTCGCAAAACTGTTGCCTCCCTGCATGTTACATGAGTCCTTAAGACCTGTGGTTGCCCAAATATCTCTACTGACAATGAGTTCTGCTAACCTTACTGCTCCAGCAGTGCTATGGGAAAATGAAGCAGATATTATGCCTTTTCCTGTACATTAGCAGAGCTGTTTGCAGAGCCATCTGCTCAACCCCATTTTTTCGTATTTTTGCCCTCAGGCACATCTCAGGATTTCAAAACTCTTTATCACAGCCTGTAAACCAGAGCATTAGCTAGTAAATGGCCTACATTCAAATATGTATTTTTGTGTTATGTATTTTTGTGTACGTATTACAGCATTTTATTTGAGTTTCAGGTCCTTGTTAAAACAATATAGATCTAGAATAACCAATTTGAAATCTGTGGAGTTGGCCAAGCTTAAATGAGACCAAATTATGCCTATAATACAATGATTCAACACAGTTCCGTTTGTGTACTGCCAATCAGGGCAATTTATGCAACTGTGAAACATTCCACTTGTCAAAGAAGAATAAATACCTTACTGTAACCATGACTCCTTGATCTCCAACGATACAGAGCATTAAGTAGAATAGTGGTAAAGGAGCACACATTACTAGTATTTGTGTCGTAGAGGCTGTATTGTCTTGGACAAAAGCAGTCTAGTTGCTTTAGGACTGAGCTCTTCATGGATTAATACAGCCTACCGGCAAGCGGGGCAAAGTAACCCACCTTGAGCTTTGGGCTCACATTTCTCAACACAGAATGCAAAAAGGCCCTCATCAAAGATGGGTTGTGTGCATGGAAATGAATGGGATGATGGAAGAGGTACAAGTTTTTTTTTCCAGAGCTGACAGCATCATAGCATAGTGGCATAGCATGCACCAGTACTAACTAGGAATGGGAACATGAGTGGCTAAGTTCACATGAGGGGACAGCAGGAGGCAAGATACTCTGACTTTGACTTGAACACATTACCCAAGTTAAAACAGACGTTTGCAATAGAGCTGGGACTTTGATACAAGTTTGTTGTCTAATGCAGTTCTCCAACAAGAAGTCCTACCTTCCTCTTTGATGAAATTAGTTTTAGTTTTGTAGTTTTGAGCTGCTTTTACCCTAACTAAATAGTATACAGCACCTCTGTCTTGCATGTGGGTCTTGCATAACTCACGCAGTAACCTGTACTAATCTTGAGCTGCCAAGTTAGAAGTGGATTCAAATTCAGTTAGTCATGTCAGGATTAAGTTACCACAGACAAAAAAAAGCAATAACCTATAGAAAACTTTCTCTTTCCTTCCTTCGTTTAATTAAGCCTCCTATCCCAGACCCAAACAATATGAGAGATTTTGTCAGCTACCCAACAGCTGGCAATGAACGGCTTCACTGCACGATGAAGCGGACAGAAGATGACCCAGAGGTTGGTGGTCCATGTTATACTCTGTACTTGGAATATCTTGGGGGACTGGTGCCCATCCTCAAAGGACGTCGTATCAGCAAGTTGCGGCCGGAGTTTGTCATCATGGATCCTAAAACAGATGGAAAAGCAGGTAAAAGTGAATTGTAGCTCTGTATAAAAAATTATTTAGAAAGACAGACTTTAGATATTAAAATCTCAGGAGTTAAAAAAAAAATCTATATATGCAATATGGAAGTTAGCATCTGATTTTTTTTTTTGATGGGAAAAAGTTCAAGCTCAAGCTTCTCAAATTATAGCATATAGTCTTCTGTTTTACAAAAGAGAACTTCTTGTATTTTGAATAGAGAAGAATAGATTGCTAATTAGCAGAAAATATTCTTTAGTCTTAATTTTGAAGTCATTTGAATGCGATTCACCCCTCTGAATCATGTGCACTTGAGTTCAGACCATTGGAAACTTGGACTTTATACAAGGCAAGGTGAAGAACAGTTAATTATGTCTGTATAGTTTTATCTTGTCTGCTGCCTGTGGATCAGATTTATGCTTCTGATGACTGATAGTTGTAATTGATACCAGTTTTCTGAAGCAGCACTTATATTTTCTGGGGCCTGTCTTGATAGATGAAATCTATGGAAACAGCTTGATTTCCACTGTGATTGACAGCTGCAACTGCTCTGACTCCAGTGATATCGAACTGAGTGATGACTGGGCAGCAAAAAAGTCTCCCAAAATCAGTCGAGCTAGCAAATCACCCAAACTCCCCAGGTAATCATTGCTTGGATATTTCATCATCTTTTTTTTTTTTTTTGCCAAGTTTTCTTCCTTTTCGTTTTCTTTTTCTTTTTTTTTCATTTCTTTAAAAAGTGTCTTAACACCTCAGAATGTTAAAAGCAAACTCCTTTGAGGAGCAGTGGGGTCCTCTGCAGTGTGCAGTTCTGCAGTGATTTCAGAGACTGGTGTTGAGGTGGACTTTGGGGAAAGCTGTGGGGCAGAAAATAATGGGAAACAATAGGCACCACTCTTCCCCAGCAGTTTCAAGGAAAAGCTTTATGAACTCTCCAACCACTGCTTTTGCTGTATGTGAACTCTTGGCACCATGGAATATTTCCTCCTTTAGATAGTCCTTTTTTTTTTATGCACTCTGTGCTTAGAATCCCCCTTAGGGATATTTTCAAGTTCAAAAATCCACACAACTGATCCTGGCCTAGGTGGCACTGCTGATATGGCAACCTTGCAAGGAAGACTCAGCAAACTTCCTCCTAAACATTGGGTTGACAAGGCTCTGTAACAATATGCAAAACAAATTTCTAAGCTAATTTTTGGTCTGGTTGCTTTCCTGCCAGCTCTTCATATTTATTATGTGTGTAGATAGAATCCCCCACCTGTACAGCCTCACTGATAACCATGATGGTTCTCATAGGCACTGATGTCTGTCTGCCAGCTTCATGTTGTGGGATTGTGGCACTGATGCCTTCTAGCTGCAGCTTTTCCAAAGGCTTTATAGTATGAGACTGTCCTAGACTGAGGCAAAGGAAATGCATCCCTTTATATGTGACTGTAATGTGTAAAATACCTGAATTTTATTTCAGTAGTCCTTGACAGAAGAGCCACCAATTCCTGCACCTAAAACAGAAATAGTTCAGGGAAAGGAAGAATCTTGTTGTCTTGGTTTTCTAAGAGCAGATTTTTCAAATATAACTTCTGTTCTTTATTTTTGCCACCAGTGATCTTTTTCGGTTGCATGATCCCCTTATTCATGGCTCCCTTTGTATAACATGGGCTAGGAGTAACTTTTGGCTTAGAGTGAGAGCACTGATGAAGTTTGTGGAGCCTTGGTTTGCTGTGCTATTGCAGAGATCTGCCAGCTCAAGCATCATGTTGCCATTTCTTGAGGCTTTGCTCAAAGTCTGCAGAGCTGAAATAATTCAGCCTTTTACACCTCTTTATGGATTAGTGGAGGATATATTGCGTCTGGTAAAACTGCTGTAAGCTTCGTTAAATGAATCTGAAGGCATCTGATCTGAGTTACTGCAAATGTGTTGGGCTTTTTATATCTTCAAAATTTGAACCATAACTCTCCATCCTGTAGACTATGCAGTCTTCATTCATCACCTAGAGAACACCATACCAGTTATCTTCATTACCATCTTTATATTCCAAGACTTGGATTTTTTTTACATGCCAGTTGATGATTCTAATTATTGCTTTATATGCAGAATCAATATAGAAGCTCGCAAATCTCCAAAGATGTCACGAGCTGCGCAGGAGATATCAAGATCACCAAGGTTACCGATAAGGAAACCTTCTATTGGTTCACCAAGCCTAACCCGAAGAGAGTTTCCTTTAGAAGACATTACTCAGGTATTGTGTGCATTGTTACCAGACCTGAGCCCAAATGCAGTGCTTTCCAGAGGCAGCAAGCTGTGATAGAGATCCAGTGATCACCAGTAGAATAGTTTCATTTAATTGCAGCTGCTAGATGGAACACCTGTAGAATCCTATTTTCTAAGTCAATGTTGATGGTCTAAAGTACCAATGGAGTATCAAGCATTGTTTGATAAGTCTTTCTCCAATTACTTCTGCCAATGTGAATCCATGTGAGAGATTTTATTCTAGTTGATGTTGTTGGCTGTTTGAAAGTATATGTGAAAGCGTTTCTTACTCAGTTTTTGCAGAGCTGTCCTAATGCCACCGTAGTTCTCTACTTTGCTAGGATTCTGCAGAGACAGGGAAATGATTGCTCTACAGGGCCAAATGTTCTCTGTTTCATAATTGCTTGGAACAGCCTTAATTGGAAGGAAGGCAAGAAATTGGCATTTTGTGTTCTTTGTGTTGTTCACGTTCTGTGGGTAAATGAAACTTAGCAGCCTGTAAAACTGTCTGGGTTACTCATTTCATTAATACCAATCTGAATTATTTTCATTTTATTTTCTATTGTTTCAGTTGCTTTTTTTCCATTCTGTCATTTCACTTTTTCCTTCATACTAAAACGTTCTTGGTCAGTTACCTAGCAGTGGTAGATAAAAACAAAAGTCCTTTGAATAGCACAGGAGAGCAAAGGCGTAAATCCCGTTCTTGATGCTGATGGCATAACTCTTGGACTTTCAAATTTATTAATCTTTTGTAGCTGTAATTTGATTACCACAGAAGCAGTGGTTTGGGAAACTGCTTTGGAAGCTCATTATGAATTCATTTCTGTCTTATTTATTGTGCTGTAAAGTGATTTTTAAGCATAGAACCAAAGGGCAGGCAGCATTTCTTTCTGAAATACAAAATAGCTGGACCTTTATTGTGTGGGAGAAGCAAACATCTGAAAACAGTCTTATTCTCACTAAGCAGCTATCATGTTCTTCTGCACTTCAACAGCTTTAAGTAGCCTATATGATTGTTGACATAATTTCTGATGGTTTTCAGATATCAAAATGAGGCTTCTTAATGACTGGGTATAATAGTTGCTACAAAGACACTTTAGGCTATTCCAATAAAATAAAAGAAGCTGCAGTTGTATTATCACTTGCAATAGCTTTACTGCTCTGCAGGTTTTTATTAGAACTTCATGCAGATTTTATCAGGTGAAAAAGATGTTTTGTTTGTTGTTTTTTTTTGCAGCACAACTACCTTGCTCAGGTCACATCTAACATCTGGGGAACCAAATTTAAAATTGTGGGTTTGGCTGCTTTCCTACCAACGAACCTTGGTGCAGGTAAAAGTAAATTCTTTTGATTTTTTGCATAGCAATGTTTCTAACAAATAACAAATTTATGCTGTCAGACTCGTTTCAGGTGATCAGAAATCTTCTTTAACAAATCTTCTTTAACAAAGCTATTTTCTGTGGACAGTAGGAATTATATTTTACAAATTTTACTGTAGCTAAAAGAGATTCAAATCTATAAATACAATAACAAGATGAAGACGTTAAAAGTCTTAGCTGTAATGAACAGATTAATTAATAGTAAAGTCCAGACCTTAACAGGAGGAAATTCTTCACTCAGAGGGTGGTGAGGCACTGGCATAGGTTGCCCAGAGAGGTTGTGGATGCCCCATCCCTGGAGGTGTTCAGGACCAGGTTGGACTGGGACCTGGGCAACTTGATCTAGTGGGTGACATCCCAGCCTATAGCAGGGGCTTGGGACTGGGTGGTCTTCAGGGTCCCTTCCAACCTGAGCCGTTCTATGGTTCTATCATTCTGTGGTAACCCTCAGCAGATTTCCTTTCTGAGACATTTCCCATTTTCCCCGAGTTCATATAAGTCTGTAGAATCCTGTGGTCAAGAGTTCCAAAAGTAGAATGGAAGAAATATTTTTCTTTCCTAAATATAGATGCAAATACAGGATGAAGTAATTTATTATTTCCACAGCTTATTTAACTAAAGAGAGACTGCTTCTGTTTAAGGAGAAATAGCTGAAAGAAACAACCCTTTTTATACTGTTTATGCAAAAATAACGTTACATGGTGATTTGGTTATGAGTGGCCCATACATGCATTTGTTCAAAAATAAATCATATAAAAATAGTCATAACTCTTCTATCTACTTTGAATTAATTCTCTCTCTTAGCTTTAGATGGTCTTTGTGTGACAGATTTCTTTTTTTTTTATTTCTTGTTATACTTTGTCTCCAGTAATATATAAAACCAGTTTGCTGCATCTTCAGCCCAGGCAGATGACAATATATCTCCCAGAAGTGCGAAAGATTTCAATGGACTACATTAACCTGCCTGTCTTTAATCCAAATGTTTTCAGTGAAGATGAAGATGATTTACCGGGTAAGGAGGAACTGGAGATTTTTCAAATTATGGGTTAAGCTAGCTGGAGGACAGATCATTTGTGTCACTAGCTCCCTCTGGTAAATACACAAATCAAAATCTCTTACTCTGATGGAGTCCTGTAGAATAGAATTAGAACAAGGCTAATATGTATTACGGACATGTTTTTTTCTAAAAATACACGGAAAGTATAATCCACATAGAGCTACTAAGTTTCAAGTTCATTGTAACATTAATCATCTTCTGTTTAGTTCACTAAGAATTCTCTGTAGATTGAAGCCTTGCATTCCCCATCTTTGTAGACCAGAATTATGTTGTGTCAGAAGCCCAGAAAGGTTGTTCTTGTGACCTGATGGCATCAAAGCACCATCTGCTGACAGGAGCCTGGGGAGGTTCCTGACTTACCCAGCCACATTTTGAGATGTGTTAAAAGCCCATTTGGATTTTTATCAGTATTGAGTCTTACAGAGAGGCTAAAATAGTGTATTGTATAATCGATGGGGGATCAGGAAGGAATTTCTAATTTCTCTGAGGTGGAAGGTAGCAGAACATTCAAGTAGTGCAGGCAAGGCTTGGTTGCAGGTGATATGGGTGTGACAGATATGTGTGGGGTGATAAGAGTGTGGACTAGAAGTACTGAAGACCTTCTCCAATAAAACAAAACAAACAAACAAAAAAAAACAAAAACATGCAAATAAGATGAATACATAATTGCCAAAAAGTTAAATTAATACAATTTCAGGATTCTCACATCGATGAGGGATTCCTGTTTCTCATGTCACAGTTTTTTGGAACTATGGAGTGGCCTTCATGGACAGCCAGCATTCTTTAAGGGGGAAGATGTGTGAGCACTGCAAAGGACTTACAAGCTTGAGATAGAAGCTAATGAAGTAAATAGAAATTCTCACATTATTTTGGACCATCATTTTGACTGCTGAAAGCATTCCAGCTTGTGACTAATCCAAGCATCAGAGTATTTCTCTGAATTTTTAAAGAAATATTCACATGCTTAAAAGGAAGCCCATTCCCTCATGATTTGAGGCTTGGCTTGTTTAATTTATGTCTACCTGATATGAACCTGTAGGATTTGAAGAAAGAAATAGTTTCTTCAGAAAAATCTGAAAAAAAAGTAATAACATTTTCTAGTATGAAACCTGCTTCAAGCATACAGAACATAATAGAAAAATTGAATAAGAAAAAAAAAAAAGAAGTTTTTTTTGTCCCTTCATGAAAATTGGATCTGCAATATCATTTCTTTTTATATTATTAAAAGAGCCAAAACAGTATTGTGAATCAAAAGTTTGTAAACACCACAGAAATATGGGGAAAATTGATAGAGTTTTGTTCGAGCTCTTTGAGAAAGGTAATAAAAGAGTCACATTACCCAGTCCTCTATAAGAATCTTTCTCTTCTGGCCACTTTTTTCTTTGAAGTTTCTTCTGAACTTTCATTTCTGACTTGACTACTTAAATTTTAAAACCTTTTGGAGATATCCTTTCTTAAAGCACGTATATAACGAAAGAAAGTACCTTATACTAACAGGAAAATATATTGCAGTGTAGATGATGATTACATAACAGATTTAAAACAAGTAAACCACAACAAGAACAATAATAGTAGAAAGCTGCTCTTGGGCAGTGGAATTTATTAGTGAAGTACTCTTGGGACAGGTACTTTTTAATGTAGTCAGTAAAGACTTGGCAAGGCAAACGGACAGCGAATTGATTTAACTTGCAAATTATGCAAACAAATCAATTAAAAACCATTGGAGAAATGAGAAAATATTGGATTTAAACACATTGGGATATTACGCAACACCATCACAAATGAGGTGTTATTTGGATAGGCACTTAATTCCCATGACAGCGACGTTCGGGATTGCTCAAGCCAAGCTAACAATTAAAATTCATGCTCTGGAGGATAAATTGCTAACCTGCAGGCATTGGGATGAGTGCATGGCCTGCCAGCCAGGCACAGAATGACACTGCCTCAGGGTCCATGAAGTTTAGCTGTCAGCCTTCTTCTAAAGGAATAAGCAGAGCTACCGTAAAAGCTAGCCAGCATAGCCACCAACATCTGTACACCTACTATCTTTGGCTGGGGTGACTGATGTTGATAAGAACCTAATGCTATTGAAAATGTAATTATAGAGTATGGGTAGGTGACTAGAATTTTAATTAGAAATTAATGAGGAACTGGGCAGTGGCTGGAGGAGTTCTGCCTAATGGATACCTTGCCTGATTGCATCTTGCAGATCAGAAGTCTTCACAGAATTTCCACACACATGTGATCATGGATACAACTCACTTATAATTTTCCTTTTTTTTTTTTTTTTTTTTTTAAATACAGGAAAACTAATAAGGACTCTGCAACATTCTTAGGTTCTTTTTTGTTTATATATAACTTTGTCTTCTAACTCATTATTATATTAGTTCTTATTTTGACTCCTGCACCTGTACTTGCTTCCAACTTTCTCATTTCCCTGTTGCTCTCCAGCTTTTCAGTGGTAGCTCCTATTGGAATCAGTCTCACCCCTTTTTGCAGAAGGAATTGCAAACTGTTGGAGCAAAGTCCATGCTTTGTGCTTAAAATTGTCAGAACTGCTTCTTGCCGCACTCTCACTTGTTCACCACCATGTATGGGAAACTTTTCATATAGTCTTCTGCTTCTTTTCACATTTATGATTGCAGCCAAACCAAATATTGAAGCTGAAAGTGCCCTAACTATAATAATTCTTGAATCTTCCCTCTATTTCCTCACATCTTTTCCACAAGAACTTGCTTTCAATAACTTCTATGTGTTTTGTCTGTATTTCATTCCATCATATTCCTCCCTCTGTTTCATTTTCCTTCTTTTATTGTGTTGCTTTGTCATTCACTGTACTCAAGGGATAATAATACTTCCCTTTCGCCAGCTGGTGTCTGTATTCTCCGGTTTGCCTAAGCTCATTGAATTTGGGAACATTTTACTAACAATTTATACAGTGCTTTTAGTGCAAGTTTTCCACTTTCTTATTTTCCTTCACTTTTTTTTTAAAGACAATATTCATCAAACACCTAAGTCAAAGCTGCTAATTGCCATCAGATCAGAGAGTAGGCTTGAGGAGCATCACCGTATCCTCTGCTTAAAGCTTGGTCTCTAGCATGACTGGCACTAGAGAGTGTCAGCCTGGGCAGGTGGGGACTGCTTTGTGCCCCACCGTCATGTAGCATCAGCCCTAGAGAAAGTCAGGGAGGCACCTTGGGTGATCCTAGTATGAAGGCCAAAGAAAAAAGGGCAGCAGCCGGGGGGGCTGTGAGTGGATGTTCTTTTCTATTGTGTGTTAATGTATTTACTATCAAAAAACTTGCCTGAAAAGTAATGTGAGCCGTGATTCAGAAAACCTTTTATTCCTTTGATTATAGTAGATACAACTGGATGATGAGTGAGTGGTAGGGTGGACCCATCAGGTACACTCATTGCTCTGGGAAAGTCCATGGGGATCAGTGCAGGCTGGAGGAAGGCTCTGAAACACCACTGCTAGAAGTTAACTTAAAGCTGATCAACAGCTCTTGTGCAATGAGAGTCAGTGAAGATAGTGAAGATAGTCAGTGAAGATAGGCTCGCTTAATTGCTCCAGCTAATGTCTGATTTCAGAAGCTGATAGCAGCCCATCCAAACAGCAGAGCGCTTAAGCAAGTACAACAGATAAGCAGGCTGTTCAAGCAGTCAAAGGTAAAGCAGAACGACAAGGTGCAAGAGACATGCCATGGTTTTCTTCTCACTAGCTTTAAAAACAATTCTCCTCAGTTGCTGAATTTTGTGTAAACACTGCCGTGAAATTTTTGAGTGCTGCATTTTTTAGCCTCCCCCATGCCTTCTGCAAAGTGCTGGAGAAAACCAAATGGCGCGTGAGGCATTTCTGGAACATTCCCAGGTTTGGTGCCTGCTGTCCTTGTGCTTGCCTAAGTGCTGTGCTCAGCAAAGGCTGGCAGGGATGAGCGGGATGTGAGCAGCCTCTCCACATGCAAGGAGCCCATCAGTTGACTGGATGTGTCTTCGTTGCAGTGCCCGGGGCGCCCGGAGCCCCCGCCAGCAGCCCGCCCTGCACCGTCAACATCCCCATCGCGCCCATCCACAGCTCAGCCCAGGCCATGTCACCCACACAGAGCATCGGCTTGGTGCAGTCGCTGCTGGCTAACCAGAATGTGCAGCTGGACGTGCTGGCCAACCCTCCGGCCGAGGCGGGGGGCGAGGGGACGGGACCCTTCCCGGGGCCCCCGGGGCGCTTCCCCGGCCCCAGCCCTGGCCCCGGGGCGATGGCAGCGGTGGCGGCGGCGGCTGGCGGGGAGCTGGGCCGCACCATCCCCGCGCCCCCCACCATCGCCCCACCGCCCCCCGCCATGGCCCTCGCCGACCTCCGGGACCACGGTGACCGCGATCACGAGCCCCCTCCCAAGGCCAAGGCCCCGCGGCCGGGGCCGCAGCTGGTGGAAGGCGACGCCGTCATCTTCGGGGCCGCCCAGGAGCTGCAGCTGAACAAGATGAACCCCCCGCCACCCTACCCCGGAACCGTCCCTCCCGCCGGGCCCCCGCCACCACCGCCCGGCCCCCCACCACCGCCCCTCGACCTCTGCCTGAAAAAGGGGGAGTTCTCCCTCTACCCGGCCGGGCACTACCAGCCGCCGCTGGGCTACGAGCGGATAACGACGTTCGACAGCAGCGGGAACGTGGAGGAGGTGTGCCGGCCTCGCACACGGATGCTCTGCGCCCAGGGCACCTACACCCTGCCGGGGCCCGGCAGCTCCGCCACCCTGCGCATCACTGCCGCCGAGAAGAAGATGCAGCAGCCCTGCACCAGCGCCACCCTCAACCGGCTGACGGTCCCCCGTTACTCCATCCCCAGCGGGGACCCGCCGCCGTACCCCGACATTGCCAGCCAGCTGTCGCAGGGCAGGAGCATGGCGCAGAGGCTGGACAGCACTATCATTCATGCCACGCTGCGGAGGAACAGCAGGGAGGCGGCGCTGAAAATGGCCCAGCTGGTGGACAGCCAGAGAGCCACCTTGCAGCTTCCCCCCAAAGCCAAGAGCAGCGTGGTGACGGCGCAGTACCAGCAGAGAGTACCCACCGCCCTGTACACCTGCAGCCAGTGCAGCAGCGGTGGCAGCACCGCCAGCGCTGCTGGTATGGGCAGCATGGCTAACGCCAACGCTAGCAACAGCACTTCCAGTATGGGTGGCATGAGACCTGATCTGGGCGCGGGGAGTGGCTCCCAGCACAGCTCTGTCCTCGCTCACTCCGTCAGCACTTCACCCCTGGCCTCCCAGTCCTCCTACAGCCTGCTGAGCCCGCCTGACAGCTCCCGTGACCGGGCGGATTATATCAACTCCGCCTTCACGGAGGATGAGGCCCTTTCTCAGCACTGCCCGGTGGAAAAATCAATACGGCACGTACCCGTGGCCTTGACGGAGGCTGCCATCAGCGTGAAACGGCCACCGCCCTACCAGTGGGACCCTATGGTGAGTGAAGAGATATGGGTTCCTCAGGAAAGGACATCGCAGAGCTCAGTGCCCAACCCTCTAAAACCGGCTCCTCTCATCATCGGACAAGCGCAGCATCTGGATATGTCTCGAGTGCCGTTCGTCTCCCCTAAGTCTCCGACCAGTCCCACTGCCACCTTCCAGACGAGTTACGGGGTTGGAGTACCATACCCAGGAAGCTACAGTGCCCCCCCCCTTCAGGGAATGCAGCCCCCCTGCTCCCCCAAAGAAGCTCTGGCCCCCACGCAGTTTGCACAGCAGGAGCCGACCGTCGTGCTTCAGCCAGGTTACCCGCCCAACCTCTCCTACTGCCCTCTGCCGCCCATGTACCCGGGAAGTAGCGCCTGCTCTAGTTTACAGCTGCCACCGATAGCCTTGCACCCGTGGAGCTCCTACAGCGCATGCCCACCTGTGCAGAACCCCCAGGGCACTCTGCCCCCCAAGCCGCTCCTGGTGGTGGAGAAGCCGGTCATGTCTCCCCCGCCAGCGGAGCTTCAGGGCCACGTGGGCACAGAGGTAATGGTGGAGACGGCGGACACCTTCCAGGAGGTGCTCTCCTTGACCGAAAGCCCTGTTCCCCAAAGGACAGACAAATTCGGCAAGAAGAGCCGGAAGCGACTCGATAGTCGCGCTGAGGAAGGGAACGTGCAGGCTATCACCGAGGGCAAGGTCAAAAAGGAGGCGAGGACACTGACTGACTTCAATTCGCTAATATCCAGCCCGAGGCTGGGGAGAGAGAAGAAGAAAGTCAAGAGCCAGAAAGACCAGCTGAAGTCCAAGAAGCTGAACAAGACAAATGAATTTCAGGATAGTTCAGAGAGCGAGCCAGAGCTTTTTATCAGCGGGGATGAACTGATGAACCAGAGTCAGGGCAGCAAAAAGGGTTGGAAAACCAAAAGGAATTTGAGGACAGCCAGTGAGCTGGATGAGTTTAAGTGCCGTAAGGCCAGCGAGAAGGAGGACGGGCGGCTGGGGAGCCAGGGCTTTGTGTATGTGATGGCCAACAAGCAGCCGCTGTGGAACGAGGCAACGCAAGTCTACCAGCTGGACTTCGGAGGGCGGGTGACCCAGGAGTCTGCAAAAAACTTCCAGATTGAGCTGGAAGGACGACAGGTAGGAGGGCGGCAGCAGGCACCGCGGGTGGGTGGGAAGGGGGGAAACCTGGGCAAGAATACCTCCAGCTCGTGTTAGCTGCTCTTTGAAAAAAACTTTGCTATGCACAGAAAGTAATCCATAAAAGCCAGCAATCAGGCGTCTAGGTCCAGAACTAAGGGCAAAGTTCAGCTGTAAAGTAAATTTACCAAGTATGTTTTGAATTACTCCAGTCAGACATAGGAGCAAAGGCCTCCTTTAATCTGACTAGCTTTTACTTCTGAAGGTAAGTGTTTTTTGTAACAAAGTGCAAGGGGAAAATGCAACACATTTCCCCAGCTGTAGTTGCATTTGAAGTCAGATATTGAGAATAATAGTTAGTGTAATGATCACTGCTCAGTTCTTGTGATAATTACACAGGTAAGCTCCATTCAACAGATAGCTGATAGACAGACATACAATTAGGTTCCCTTGTTCAAAATTTCCTCTCATGAGTTACCAGGCCTGTGGGGCTGGTTCTTAATCCTAAAGGAACAAGTGGGAGCTCTGAGTCTAGCAAGAGCGGCTTGTGGCCTGCTATGTGTGGCCTGTGGGTAGAGGAGTTTGTGGAAAGTTCAGAAAATCAAAGTATCTAGTTTTCGTCTCTCTTACCTTGGCCTGAATGGGGTGTTATCACATCAGAAATAGGCCATTAATTGATACAAATAAGCAGGACACCAAACTAAATCTTGGGAGATACAGATTTAATTCCTGGTTCAGTTGTACCATCTCTGAATATCTCTTTCGGTTTATTAAAAACGTCAAAGCTCTCAGCTCCCTCTGATTTAACTTGGGAGTTCAGAGTAGTAAATATCCGATGTAATGACCAGTGGTAGTCTCTTGGTTTCATCCATCTGTAACAACTCATTGAAAAGGCAGCGACCATGGATAAATGCCCATAAAAAATATGCTGGCCATAGGCATTGCTGGTGATGGGACAAAGCCTCCACTTGCAGATAGCCTCCATTCTAGCTCAAGGAACTTCACTGCAGGAAAACTATGATCTGAGCTTCTCATTAGGCCAATGAGAAAGCAGCAATAGTAGGCCAAACTTCAGATATTGCTTGCAGCAGAACAACCTGAGTCGCCTCGCTTTACATTTCAAGCAGCTCCCACTGCCCCTTTGCTAATTCATTCTCAGTGTAATTAAGTGCTAGGGAAATTTATGCAAAAGAGGAAATACAGCTTATTGGGTGCAAAGTGCTATGGTCAGGAGGTTGGTTATTCCCCTTCCCTGAAAACAAAATCTGTTTTCCTCATGTGGTGATGTCAGGATCTCTCCAAGAGAGAGAAAATCATTTTCTTGCCGGAAGAAAGATGTTGGTGTGACCTACATCTCTTGAAGTCATTGGTAACAATCTGCTTACATCTGTGCTTTATAGAGTCCAGCACGTTCAAAAGCTCTATTTGTAGTCAAATACTAGTCAAGTACTCTATGTGGTCCAATGTTATTCTTCTTGGGCTTCATACCCCCTTCTGTGAATAGCCCCACTCATATTAGTTGAGGATGATTAACAGAAGTGTTCTTACAAAAGAGCAAAAATATTTGATTCTTCTCTCTTTTCTTTGCTGTGATTCACTTTTTTTTTTTGACCTTGTTCTCTTTTTCCTTCCCTCCTCCTCTTCCCCTGCTCCCCAGGTGATGCAGTTTGGAAGGATTGATGGCAATGCTTATATTTTGGACTTTCAGTATCCATTTTCTGCAGTGCAAGCCTTTGCTGTTGCTCTGGCTAATGTGACTCAACGCCTCAAATGAACAAGCAGAGACGAGAGAGAGGAAAATGTTGACAAAACCTTCTCGTAAAGTCCAAACCGGAAAATGTCAGAGCAGCCCGCTTTAGGTGCACAGAGGTGCCTGGGAGCGAAGAAGGCCGTAAAACTGGAAAAGTCTCGTGGTGCCCAACATAAGGGCATTAACTCTAATCTGTCACGGGGTGGAGGGTGGGGGGCTTTTTTCTGTTTTGTTTGTTTGTTTGTTTGTTTTCAAGTGTTTTCTTTTTTTTTTTTTTTAAGCATCGTGCTGGGTTTCAGAAAGAGCAAAGGGTTGAGAGCCATTCAGTGTTATGTGGAGAAGTGTGGCTTTTGGCTTGTTGTGGTGGTTCTGCCGTGTTTGCTACAATAGCTGATGTAAGCTCATAGGGGGATTAAAAAAGACTGCTCTTTTTGATAGACTGCCTTATATCATGCTGTTCTTTTTAAAACAGGGAACATAACTTTTTTTCTGGTCCAGTTTGTACTACTACAACTACATCAAAGATAGCAGCAAAAAAAAAAAAAAAAGAAAAAAAAGAAGCTATAATACTTGAAGACACGTGTTTCTTCTCTGATCTCTGATAATAACTGAGCACCACAAGTTCCAAGGAGGCTTATGTAGGTCAATATTTAATTTATAAATAATGATGTGTTATTCAGAAGAGAAACAAAACTGTTACCAATGGGTGGTTTTAAAACCCGGTGTATCAAAGAAATTGATGTCTGCTTGTTTTGTGTGCTGTTATTGGGGATAAACATCTTTCATTGGGTGACAGAAAAGAGGGGAAGAAATAATTATGAGCTTCTTTGCTCATATTGATCAGCAGTATTCTTCGATTTGGCCTGCAGCTGGGAGAGGTACAGTGTGGCCAGATGTACCCCCTAGGCCACTCCTATACATGCTCCTCATTTAAATGTGTTTACACTTTATAAACAAAGTTGTTCAAGTGAATGAGAAGGCCCAGTGTATTCATCTTCCTAGTGATCAATACGAATTGAGTTCCACAACATTGTACCTGTGCTAAAATTAGGAAGGAGACAGAAGTATAGCAAGTCATTAAAGGAAGTAATTTGATCAGGAAAGCAATTTCATTACAGGAAACAACATCGTGTCTTGCAGGAGAACAAATGAGTTAAAAGTGGAAGGAAAAACTGGACAGAGTCATCCTTTTTATCACCTTCCTACTTGAGTAGTCCTTGTGACTGTAGTTTGAGAATATAATGCTCCAGATAAGAGTGGCAAGCCAAAGTTTAAATGGAGTGTTACAGGTGAAGGCTTATTAACAGTAGCACAGCTCTTTTTGGCTGCAGTTTTTTTCTGGTGGACATGCAGACCTGCTGAGCATTTCAGGAGGGTTGCTTGCACAGAAGAGTTTCTGTGTCGTCCATTTTTTGTGTACATGTTTATTTGCTTTCTCTCTTTCCTCCTTGCCTGCATTTTGCTATGGAATATGTTCTGATACAGAAGCAGTTTCCCCAGTAATATACAAAAACATAATCATTCATGTAATTGTTTTGACACTAGATTACAAAATGTAACTGCAGATTTCCTTCAGAAATTACTCTTTTGACATGAAAGGCACACAGAGGAAGATAGGTTGGCTGAGGTGTTGATGGCTGCTTTGTCTTTGTCTTTCATCCTGTTTAACTTCTTACTTGAAAACCTGTATAACTTAAGACGAATAGATGTGATTCTCTCATTGCTTTTTTTTAAAATTCTGGCCGTAGGACAGATCTGTGTTGCACTTGATTCCTTCTAGACAAACATATCACTGAAGAGAGGACCCTGCCGTAGCAGAAGTTATCAAGATGCAGTGAGCTAGTAACTTCTGCTCTGCTTCCAGAGCTGTGCAGCACAGAGGGAATGATACCAGTCAGAGAGGATTTTCAGGTTGCTGCCAAGAGAGACAATGAGGCAGATCATCCACAGGTAATGTCCTGCCGGGTGAGTCCAGGAAGAACCCTCTGCAAGGTGGTTTCCTTGGAGAGAGGGAGTAGAGGTAGGAAAGAAGGAGAGGGGAATAGATGGCTCCATGCCTGTATTATGCCAAAGCTCAGCAGCTTCTGCTTGCACGTCAGGCACAACACTCCCCTTGGCATCTAAGAGACTGCCGTTTGCTTTAATTAATTAATTTTGTTGAATTTCTCTTCGTTGTCTGGGCCCATTTGTATTCCTTCTCAGATGCATGACTTACTCGGCAGCTTGCCTTCCTATATGCGTAATGTGTGTGGGACAGAGGAACCGAAATGGATTTGGTCCCGTTCCCTTTTAAATCTGTGGAAATTGTTCTCTTTGGTTTTCGTGGAGGAAGCACTGTTAAGCCCCTTGTTTATGCTGAGTTACACGCTGTGCAAACAGGCGGCTGAATTCTCGGGTCCATTGATGGCAGTACACGAGAAGGAAAGTTGGCTGATGAGTGTCCTTTCCTGCCCATAGGTCTGTGATAACCAGTCAGACCCTAATTAGAATGTAACAGGCGTGTGCTGCATGCCATAAGACACGAAACATATCATGGCATGCTGAGAGGAACATTGCCTGTAGTTTTAAGCCAACATTTTTATCACATGCAAAGAACATGAATGTTTTTCTAGTTTTTCTTTTCTATTTTTCTTCTTTTTTTTTCTTTTTTTTTTTTTTCTGAACAAAACCTAATTTAAATAGAAGGACTTCTGTGTGCAGTTTCTTTAACCTCCCAGGGAATAATATTCCTCTTTATTTGGTTCATAATCATTTTTTCCAATTATCAGCAGATTTATGCTAATGTGGAGCCAGAAACTGAAACCAGATATATCAAGTGACAGCATTAGTAATGTGGTTTCATTGGCCAAGGTTGGGATTGTATCATTCTGGTAGCACTTACAAAGATCCTTGGCATAGAAAGAGACATTGTTTTTGCTCCAACAAAGCACAAAGAGTAATTATCATAAATTGGGAAAATAAATGCAATTTCCAATATTCCTGTTTACTTGTCAAAAGGTATTATAGAATAAGATAATCTTTTTTCTTTTTGCAAATACTTTGACAGAGTCCCTTTAATTGAGGATTTTAATAGTGTAGTGAATACCCAGTATTAGAGATATAAAACTATAATAAATATAAACTGTCCTCAAATATGTAGAACTGTAAAAAAATGACTGGAAATTATGTAAATTCTGAGAGTGGAACTGGATCCTAAATTATACAAAGAACAAGTGAAAGCAACAGTTCTTTTATTTTTTCATTGAGATGCAATATAAGAAACAAATTTAAAAGCTCCCCACAAAATAATCACTTAAATCCTGGAGATTGCTATTGCATTCAGCCAATAGACAGATTTTACATTTTATATTTAGTTAGTAAAATCCAGGTTTTCTGTAGATAACTAAGTTCTTCTAGGAATGTAGCAAGGTGTTCAGAAATATGTAGTTCTTTTATACACACAGTAATTTCCAGTGGTTGAATATGTTTTTCCAAAGCTTTTTTTTTTTGGTTGTGCAATAATTGTGACAGTCCTAGGGTTTTATGGTTTTTATGTTATTGTTGTTGTTTGTTTTATTTTGCCTTTTTTTTTTGAGGGATTTTTAAAAATAATTTAATGCAGATTTCCTGTTAACGTCCAAAAGACAAATTATTTATCTTGTGTAATGTAATAAGTGATTTAGGGATTATTTTATTACTATGTATCGGTGAGTTATACACACTTTCTTATTTATATTTAAAGAGCATCTTTGTAAGTAATTGTTTGTTAGCAGTATGTTTTGCTGCAAGAAGTTGAAAATGCAGATAGGAAGACCTGGTGTTGTGAGATATTATACAAAATCTCATAATTCAGGCAGGCAAAAATATTTTTTTGGCAGCTGAAAGCAGTGAGTTTGCTCTGGAGGACTGTGTAGACTATGAAGAGTACAGACAACTTCTTTGGGACCTGCAGAAATCTGTCCTTCTGCATTGTGTATTCTCCTCTGTTTCCAACTATATATTTCAGTTGGGAGTGCTTTTAAAAATATAAAGCTTTTCTTCTTTAGTACAATGTTTATTTTTTTTCTTGAGATATAAAATATGGTGGCTTATGTGATAAAAGAGGGTATAATACAGGCTCAGGTTGTAAGGAGTTCATTACATAGCTTAGTAGGGTTTAGCTCTGGCATACTTTATTGCTGTTCACACAAACTCACTTGGTATAAGCTGGCTGAGGCACGAGAAAGAGTACAGCAGTACGTGTTTCCCTCTGCTCAGACTAACGCACTCCTTCAGCTGGGCTCAGCTGATTCCAGCACAGCCACAGTGCTGCTGATAGCCAAGCTAGCGCTGCACAGAGCTGACTGAGCAGAGCCCTGACGCTGCCTGCAGCAGCTTGGCCTCTTTGGGGTGCAGGTGTTCCTCCACCCTTCCTTCCAGTTCAGCTCCAAGAGCAGCATACAGCTGCCGCAAGGTTTAGCTTTAGGCAGAGAAAGCTCCTCTGTGTCAGCTGGTGGCCATTTGGAGTCGAGTTTGCTCCACTGGAGCTGCAAGGGATGCAATGGAAACCCTGATTCATTAAAAAAAAAAAATAAAATCCTCAAAATAAAGCTCCTAACAGAGTATGAAGATTGGTATGTAAAGTCTTGCATGAAGTGCGCCACACATGGAGTGACCAATTCAATCTTGAAACAGTGGGAATATCATGTTATTACAATGCTCTGAGAAAGTATGGGAGGGAGAGGGGTGAAAGAGTCAGGAAAGGAACTGGCACGTTAATAGTTCTGCACTGAGTTCCAGGGGCAGCAGTAACAGGTGCCACGAACTGCCTGAATATCGCCTGTCTGACAGCAAATCTGCACAAAGGCTCATCCAGCTGGTAAGCCTTCCGTGATGCAGCCACAGAAAAGTAGTTCCACATTTCTCTCTCCAGTTTTGTTCCATTGTTTTTATGAAGATGCAAGAAGGTGCACAAGTGTCAGACAAAGATGCCTGCTGAAGCCTTGAGCCTTGGCTTTCCACAGGCCCAGGCTTTCCGTGCTGTGTTTTTTTAGTGTCCTCTCAGAAATTCCAGACAAATCTGGGAGTTTACCTGGTTGTTGCCTCAGACAACTTCTGTGTGTTTGTGGTTTGTTGTTGTTTTTTTTGCAGCCTGATATGTGTAATCCTATGTTATCTTGGTGCCCTGTTGCCTGTCAGCAACAGTTTAAATCCTTGTGTGAAGGGAGCAATATGTGCTAAAACTGACTTGATTAAGAGAGAAAGGAGAGAAGACAGAGAAGTTTTTATTAGCTTTTGAGAATGTGTATGCCAGAGCAACAGTTTGGAAATCACACGCTTCTGCAGAGCCCAAGCCACTCCAGACCAGCAAATCTGAGTTGGAGGTGAGTAACAGATGAGCCATTTGCTTGGCGTGCTAACAAAGGGCCAGCTTCACTGCGTGGTTACACCAAGACACATAACAGTGGAACCTGACCCCAAATGTACTTTACTGTCACTGTCTGATTATATGGTAAGAAGGACTTACTTGACCCATATACCCACTTAAGAAAATTATCAAGCTGTTGTTAACCAACAGCTATGTTTACAGTTCTGTATAAGCCTCCCCAATGAACTCTAGAAGTAAAATTGCAGCCACAGTAGTCTTTCAGAAATTTGCCCTATATTCTCATTTCTAGGACTCCCTCACAGGAGATTAAGCTGGTTTTGTTATTTAGAGGTTGGCGTACTGGTTTTCCCAGTAAAGGAGAGCAAATAATATCACACTGCTGACAGAAATGGAACAATTCTGGTAGAGGAATTTTTTCATTTTTAAGTCCCTTCGCCTTCAAAGCAAGCACAATCTTCCCTCAGCACATCCCAGTCTGGAGCCCTCCTGCCCTCGGGAGTAGTGTGCAGGTAGGCACCACAGCTCCTTCTTGAAGGTTTGGAATTCAATTGCATCATTCTTGAAGGAAAAAGATTAATTACTACTTGTGAATGATGGGCTACGTGAATGATTTTATCTTCATGTTTATTTAATTTTCGTCTAAAAAAATCCTGCAGAGAAGTTTAAGATTAAAAGACTCAGCTTTGCATGTTGCCTGGTACCTCTAAAGATGTATTAGGAGAACATTTCTTTGGGCAGTTGGCTTGTTGCTACCTTTAGGAGGTTAGATTTTTAAGACAAGAACAATTAACCGAATAAGGGAATGAAATAGGATTCAGCGCAGCAATTCTTGCTATGAAAATTTAAAACTTCACCCTTTAACTTTTGATTTTTCATGTGGATCAATAATGACAGATTTGTGCTTCCAGGCAAACTGATTGTTATGAAGCTCTATGCAAATGCAAAGGTTTGCTGACCTGGAGCTAGCTGACTGCAGGATCAGAACAACATGATTTTCTGAAGAGTTAAATAAAAAAAAAAAAAAACACTAAATACTTACCTGTCCAAAGTGCTCAATGAAAAAATTAGATGGTATGATGTTAAAGCCTGCCAGTTTACTCCTAATCTTCACCCTCCCATTTACATAACTACAAATTTAAAAACGTTGTCTAATTCAGCGATTCTGAAGACTGACAAATGTTGTTTATTTGTGGAATATTTTTCTTACTGTCCAAATAGATGGTTGTTTCTGGTAACATGGATTAATATTAAAAGAGAAACATTTTCTACCAGTGTGCAGACACCCGAGTTTCAAGTATTTCATTGAGATAGCGCTTGGTTTGTAATTCTTTCTGTGTTGTTTCAAGCTATTTGTTCAGAACTTTCCTAATTCTCCCTTCATTTATTTTATTTGCTCAATACATGTTTTGCCTTTGGTCTCCCTTCACTTCACTGTTTCCACATTCATTTTGTCATTTTCTTTTTGTGTGCTGGAAAAGGGTTTGTCTGTTCAAGATCTCGTTGTTTGTTGTAGATAAAATATGTGGTGTTGTGGCACAGCATGGAGATGCACCTGACTGAAAAGGCACTGTAGTGTTTCCTGAAAAAAAGTAGCAGAGTTGCATTTGTTTATAAATGCATTATTTTGGTACTACAATTTTGAACATCATTTTGGATTATTTTTTTTTTCCATTTTTTTTTAATTTAATAAGCATACATAGTCATGCGGGTGCATGCGTCCTTAAGCTAGCAAGCCCAGCATGTTTTTCTTAAGGCTTTTGAAAATTTGGTACACAATTCGTGTACTTTTACATGCCTATACAATTTTTTAAACATATTTTTGGGAATCTCATGTTTTCTTTTTTTTTTTTTTTTCTCCTCCTCATGGCATACCTGGTTTCCATTGTACTTAAACCATACTTTGGTCTGCCTCTCCTTTTATGTATCTTGTGTACTAGATTTTGCAGGAGGTGCCTAGAAAGCATTGTTGGTTTCCCTATAAAAATGTGGTTTGTCCAAATTCTTTACTGTCTACATGGTTGAGAGATGGACTGATTGCCCTATTTTTTCCTTGATGATTTGGAGTTGTAAGAGTTGTCCAGCTGTTGCTTAATAAAATTTTGCAGACTAGAAAATTCCTGACTTGCTTTTGTTACATTCTGCATCCTGTCAAACACCTTAAATGCTTTCAGAGCAGATGACAAACCTGCACTGGAACGACCTGAGTAATAAATAGCCAGATGCCCCTGTGCTTTCTGTTTTCATAACTGTATCCACGAGTTCCACTGGACCTGATCTGTGTGCCAGCCCATCACACTTTGTGTCATTCATATGGGAGGATGGATGGCAAAGGTATCTTGGTAATAATGTTCCTATCTGCCGGGATATCAGCCAGTTCTTGTGCTATTTCTCCTCTGCTGGCTTTCCTTTTTGAGGAGATTACCTTTGGGTTTTGTGGTACTTCACATATTGTCATTGATATGCTGGAAACTTTAACATGACCACAAGGGATTCCTCTGTCCTGTGATCTTTAATAACAGAATAAAATGCTGTGACGGTTAGCCTTCCTTCTCTGGTTTTTAACTAACATAAACATTCTGGGGGCTGAGGAAACAAAAAGGTAGTAAAGCAGCTTACCTGGCACAACGCATGTCCCAGTAGTGGCATAAATGAGAGGATTGTGTGGATTCTCCTAGTGAAGTCTCGTAACGGGCCCGGGCTCCCCGTGGAGTTGTACAGGGGTAGCTGCTGGGTCCTGCCCTGTTTTCCCCATGCTTGGGTGTCCTTGGAAAGAGCCTGAACACTGAAATACAAAGGTTTCCCCCACTACAGCAGGGGCAGAGAGTTCCCTAAGCTGACAGTAGTCAGAGGCTGGGGGAGCATTGGGGGAAAACACCATATGAATTTGCTTCGTTCCTGCTCTTCCCGAGGAATCTACAAATGGCTTTTGTAAGAGAGCAAACATGGGGCTAAAATGGATTCTCGTTTTGAACCAGTGTGACTGTTCTCATGCCAGCGTTTCTAAAACAAGCTTAATCATGGAGCTTAATCCTAGTGGGGGCAAGTCCTCTAACTTTGATCTACTGTATGTCATGGTTCAGCGAGAAGGATTCGTGTCATCATCCATTTCTGGGAGGGAAACACCTTTGTTGGCTTTGCTTTTTGACCATTGATGTCACGTATGTATAAAAGTAAGGACAGCACAGCTGCACTGTGCTAATAACACGGTTACCTGCTTACTCTGGAGATGTTTCCAATTTGATTTTTCCTAAAAACAGTGAAGTGACATTGTCGAAACTAACACAGTCAGCACTGCTCTGAGTTCAGCATTCAGCAAAACCAGCACCATAAAAAGGAGGGAAAGGACCAGCATGGGAACATGAAGAGAGATGGTAAGGTTAACATTACTGGCTGGGCTCTGAAGAAAGAGGAATTTTCATTCTGGCAGCTGTATGGAAGAAAAGTCCTGAGAAGAGCTGAATCTTTCTGTTGCCCTGTTGCAATTAGGTTGTCTGGGATTTGCCAATGTCCTCTGCCTAACTCATGCTCTGCATTACCTGCCTCCCAACAGGGTTTTGCAGCACAGAGGAAAAGAGTCTGCTCCTCTGGGGCTGAGGAGAAGAGGGAAAGCTCCTGGCCTGGGGTCTGAGTGCCTTGCAGTGCAAACAGGAAAAGGACTTTTCTAGCACCAGTGCTGCTCAGGCAGCGAGTGGCAGGGACAACAATGATGAAATCTCCCTTAGCTCCAGATGAGTTTTCAGGAAAAAAAATAAAGTCCTGCTAAAATGCAGAGATTATCAAATTAGTTGCTCTGTCCCTAAGACAGAGAAGTGGAGCAGCCATACAGCTTCTGGTCATGACACTGTTTTGGCCTGGTGCCTTTTTATTACTATTAGTCATTATTATGTATTTACTTATTTATTTATTCATCTTTGCCTAGTTTCTGTGTTTCTTTGAGCAGATGAAACACAGTTTCTGTGTTTCTGCCCAGATGCGCTACAAAGTTGATTCATGCAGTTTCCTTTTAGATCAAGGATCCAGCACTTTTCAGGTTTTTCTTTCTTTGTCCAGGATACTGGCTTCAAATGTAGTCATATCCTGCTTCCCCATCCATTTTAAGTGTGAATTTGTGGTTTTCTGCCAGGTACAGTACAGGTAGTTGATTCAAGCAGGGCAACAATTCGTGTTGCCTTTGCCCTTGGAACTGAGCTGATGAACTGTGGTTCATTGCTCTGTAAGATCATATTTGGAAGGCCCCTCTCTGCTGGGTGAAACTAGCTAAATTTAACACGTGGCCACTAGTTGTTTGTAAATAAATGTAGTTGTGGCTGTTTATGATAGTGCTATCTTATTTTTACGATTTAGATAAATAAAGCTGTTTGTGCCCTGAGCCCTCTGATTATGCTGCCTGGTTTAGAGTTAAGAAGATGTGCAGTGAGGAAACAATATTTAAAGTGTCTCTTTAAAGAGAAGCTGAGAATACAGCAGCTATACATACATTTAAGCTTGTATATATGATTTAATAAGTACTAGCTGGACCATGAGCTTTTTCACCAAGACAGGTTATTGGTGGTGGTGTTCTCTGGTCAATGGCCTATTCCCTTTCCTGTTGGCGTTACTACCAAAATCACTGTCAATATTAAAATAGCACTCTTTTCTTACTGCAGTTTTTTTCAGCAGCAGACCAACTTTCTATATTCAGTCTTAACAGGAGAGGTGCAGGAGCTAAGTAAGCAATTACCTAATTGTGAGGGAGTTGCATAAGATCAGAAAAATAAAAATAAAAACGGAACACTTCATGCAATTGAAATTCGTCTCAGCCCTTTCATCTGACTCCTCGTCCATTATGGCTGTGTGTTCCGTATTCTCGTTTCTGCTCTGTTTAAGAGAGGCACATTTTCATATCTTTTTTTTGTTTGATCAAAGGGAAACCTATTCATCTGGGGGAATGTTTTGCTTTGTGCATCTCCTGATATTTTTAGCCTTTCTAATGTTTCCACTCTTTCCTCCGTTTCTCACTTTCCCCATGGATAAGGAGAAAAGTTAGATCTGAGCTGCAGTTTAAATAATACTTCTTTGTTGCATTCTGTGGTGATGTCTTCTTCCTTTGAAACAAGCGAATCTTTGTTCCCTTTGCTGCACAGTTTTGGTGAGATTAATTTCTATGTTTTTCTTCCGAAGCCATCCAGGACTTTCTTACTTTTGTTATCTGAAAGGATGTTTATTTCAAAGAAGAGTCTGTAGGAATTGGTTGTAGCAAAGGGGAGATGCTAAAGATGATTCAAACATCTTAGAGCCTCTAATTGCCGCACTTGGAGGCAGCCAAATGCGGGGTCTTGTCTTCAGAAGTGACATAACTATGATTTGACTTCTCTGTCTCTCGTTATTTTATGACACTTTCTAATGGGGGCAGCATGATGCCTGCTTTCTTCAGATCTTCAAACATAGCTTAAGATTTTTTCCCTTGACCTGTTGTGTTAGCTAATATAATCTGAGGTGGAAAACATTCATTTTGGCAGGCTCTATTTGTATCACTTGGAGAGTATTCTGTAACCTCTCCATATAGTCACTAAACCCGAGCTGCCAGTTTTGTTCATAAACCTGCTGCTACTGTTCCTACTTACATGGTACGAATACCTTTATTTGCAGTTTATAAAATACACAGGTTTTTGCAGATTTGAGTTATGTCTAATCAACAGAACTCAACAGGGAGAGTGAAGAAGGAGACATCTTTCCAAAATCATGGGTTATGTACAGTTCACATCGGAAATTCTGTTACGAATTTCAGAAGCTCCAGATACCAGTGAAGTGGCCCCGTGGGCCATAAATTCAGAGAGTATCCTTCTGAGAGCTGCCAGAACCCACAATTTGATTCCACCTCTGGACACTGTGGTGGATAACATGAGGGTGAGTAAAATGCCAGAGCCTGAGTATCATTGGAAATACAGCAGTATCATGACGAAAAAGCTGTCCAAAGAGCAAGGCAGTAGCCACTGAGAAAGGACAGAGTTCTGGGAAGTCTGTGAGGCTGGCTGGCGTGAATCAGCAGTAAAGACAGAACTTACCTTACCTCAGAAAAACAAACGAATTTTTGAGAGAACAAAAAAACTCACTAGCTGATGTGTAAGTGTAAATCACTTGCATTCAGGCATTGCAATGCAAAGTGCTACAATGATGGTCAGCCTCACCATCACCACTAGGAAGACAGCAGCTGTGGAAGCCTGGTTTGTTTTGTTTTGTTTTTCAGAAGTTGTTCCCACATGAACATTATCAGGAAAATATTTTTATTTTTTCCAAGGATAATAACAACAAACAGCCTCCTAGCAAGATTGCTTGCATCTGTGAGGCTACAGGCAAACCAGTGAAGAAAAGATCCAATAAGTACAGCTGTCCTAAGCTGGAGGCTAGGTCTGAAAGACCCAAACACGGAATCCAGTATTTAACATGTTCTCAAATTGCTTCATTAATTTACTCTGCGTAGCCTACTCAGTACAAGAGACAAAGTCAAAAGCAATTTAGTCAAAAGAACAGATGTTTAAAATGGTTTTAAGTACAGTTTTACAGACAACTGATGACATCAACTGTCTTTAAATTGTGTCTCTGAATTCTTTTGGAAGACTCTTAATGTGGCAGGCAATTGAGGAATAATCATTTAAAGAGACTCGGAGAACAGGATGTACAATGAAATTTACTCTCAAAATAGTTAAGTTAGGAAGTAATTATATGAATGAGGTAGTAATCATGTGAAACAACGGAGAGGCGCAATTTAACTAATTACTTTCAAAATAACTCATGAAGACCCATAAGTATATATGATCTTAAGTTACTGGGTGGGCGTCGAAGCCTTGTTTGGAAAGTTTGAACGGAGTAGTAGATGAACGCAGGCAGTGCTAATGAGGCAGATTCTGTCAGTCTGCTAACTGGCCAATTTCCTCTCTGATGTTGTTGTAACCTATTAGAGTACGTAAAGTAAGGGAAGGAACACATAACTGCAAGAAGAATTGTTATAGAAATGATTCATCTTCATAGAAACATTATGACTAGATGTCTAAGTAGAAATTTAGGATGTTTTCAAGTAGCAACAGAAAAAATGGCCTTGGTAAGTGCTCAGGAAAGGATGTTGGAGGAATTTGTTAGGAAAAATAATTGTTTTGTGACACTGTAGTGGGTTTACGTGGCAAGGTTTTGGTAGCAGGGGGCCATAGGGGTGGATTCTGTGAGAAGGATCTAGAAGCTGCCCCATGTTTGGGAAGGGCTCCACTGCTGACCAGAGCTGAGCCAATAAGCGATGTTGTTTTGCGCCTCTGTGAGAGCGTATTTAAGACAGGGGAAAAACGCTGCGCCACACAGCAGCTGGGAGACTGAGAGGAGTGAGGAACGGCCTTGCAGGTGCCAAGGTCAGTGTAGAGGGAGGGGGAGAGGTGCTCCAGGTGCCGGAGCAGAAGTCCCCTGCGGCCTGTGGTGAGGACCATGGTGAAGCAGGATGTCCCCCTGCAGCCCATGGAGTACCACGGTGGAGCAGGGTTCCATGCTGCAGCCCGTGGAGGAGACCACAGTGGAGCAGGTGGCCCTGCACCGACGGAGGCTGCCGCCTGTGGAAGACCCCTGCCGGAGCAGATTCCGGGCCGGACCTGTAGCCCGTGGAGAGGAGCCCACGCAGGAGCAGGTGACCTGGCAGGAGCTGCTGACCGTAGGGGAGCCAGGTTGGAGCAGTTTTCTCCTGAGGGATGGACCCCGTGGTACGGACCCATATCTGGAGCAGTTTTGAAAGAGCTGCTGCCTGTGGGAAGCCCACGCCGGATCAGTTCATCAGGGACTGCATCCCATGGGTGGGACCCCACAGCACAGGGGACGAGAGTGACCGAGAAGGAGCGGCAGAGAAGAAGTGCTGTAGACTGACCATAACCCCCATTCCCCCGTTCCCCTGCGCCGCTCGGGGGGAGGAGGTGGAAGAGGGTGGATGGGAGGGGGAAGGTGCTTTTGGTTTCTTTCCTTTGTTTCTCACTTCTCTAGCTTGTTAGTAACAAGCAATAAATCTTACTATCTCCTTATGCCGAGTCTGTTTTGCCCGTTACAATAATTACTGTGTGATTTTCTCGTCCTTATCTCAACCTTTGAGCCCTTTTCACATATTTTCTCCCCATTCCTCTTTGAGGAGGGGGGGTGAGAGAGCGGCTGTGGTGGAGCTCGGCTGCCCACTCGAGCGGAACCACGACAGACACAGAGAACCAAAGGAGTCCCTGTGCATTCCCTGGGCACTGGCAACATTGCATAGGTTACAAGTGTGACCTCTACTGAGATCATCATGGTTTCTGTTACTACAGAATTAATTTAATCCAAAGAACAAAGAGTGTTACTGAGGCATTGACATCACAGGATCATTCGCACTACCAGATGATACAGAAGCTGCAAAATTTGTCATGTTTGATGTTTCCAAAAGATGACAATAAAAGGTGCAGAGGGATGCACCAGAACAAGTTTTCATTTAAAGAACATAACTGTGGGAATGGAGAAAGGTTTTTAATCTCATCAGCAACTCATCAAGTCATCAGCAGAAGAAAGTCAGCTTAAGGGATGAATTCTTCATGTCACAAATGAGCCTATGAGCTAATCAGTGATCATTGCAAGGACTCAGACATCCTAAATTCTCTCATGAAAGGCTGATGGTCTTTTCTGTGAGTAGTTTGTGCCCCAGGTAATGGGTACATATCAGCCATAATTCCCACCTGAAGACATTCTTGAGCTTAGCCTTGGATTCAGCAATTTTGTGTCTTGCCCATATTGTCAGGTGGTTGGAACACAGGCCTAGACAATATGCACAGGAATTCATGAAGTCCAGTGCTCTGAGGCTGATGTTTGTGGAGCAGTAGCAAGTCTATGGGTTTTGGGAGGATAGTCTATGGGTTTGGGGAGGCTAGTGCAGGTAGAAAACTCCTGCAGATATAGCTCCAACCACAGGAGTTTTCATCAGGTGTCTTTAAAACGCATGACATGAAATTCTGTGATGGGCAATACTCAATGTCAATTTGTTTGTTTGTTTGTTTGTTCTGCTTTTCTCAAAAATGAATGAAGTAGGCCCCGGCTGTCTTTGGGTGTGCAAAGATTGCCAGTTTGCTCTGTGTACAGTTACACTGGAATTTGGAGACAGCTGCTGCAGTGCCAATCTGTTTTGCTCAGTCCTGTAAGCTGGGGCTGAACAACTGATGGCAAAGAGAATCTGGACACTGAGTGGGTGTTTGGACCTTCACGGCTGCCTTTCATGTCTATTAGAGTTGGGGGTGTCCTCCTCTGTCAGTGCACGTGTCCTAATCAGTTACGCTGTTGCTTGAACAAAGAGGTGCAAATTCCAACTCTATCCCTACCAGGAGGTTGAAGATAAAGAGATACTGAGTAAGATCATTTCACTGAAGATTTGACTGATTTGAATCAATTTTTGACCGATAAATATGTAAAGCTTAAATGTTCTAATGGAAAAAATTGTCATCAACAGGCAGGGTACCATTGTTAAAAGCTTAATCATCAATTGCAGGCTGGCAAAGGCTGTAGAACCTGAACAAAGCCCTGCAGCATTGATGTCTTCAAAAAGCACTATTAAACTTCGCAACTTCAAATGACACCAGTAGCTGAGTTTTCTGACCTTGGTTCATTGAGCCTGTGAGCTCAATGATACTTCCAGGATCTTTATACGCAGCAAGCTCACCAAATTAACTGAATTTTCCTCCCATGTGGTTCCTGACTCATTTTTTTTCAACACAAGGACACAAAGAAGCCCTATAACAACTGTTATCTGTGCCTGACTCAGCATGGTTGAATAATCCATTATTTCACCTCCTCAGTGTAGCATCCTAATAGCTTTCCCTTCATCTGCCACGTTATGTCCCTTGATATATTCATCAAGCCATAAAAAAAAATAAAAATAAAAATAAAAATAAAAATAAAAATAAAAATAAAAACATTGTCAACGCAATGCTCTGGCTTCCTGTTTTGTGATATCTCTAAGGAACATGATCTGCACTGTTTTTGCAGTGTGGCAGGATGCAGTGCTTTCATAACAACACGTAAGGACTGAGGAGAGCATCTCTCTTCATTGCCATAGTTGGAAAGTAGGCAGGCAGATCCACCTCCAGTTCTCACAGCATATACTGTAAGCATAGGAATGCAGAACAGCTTACCCTATTTCATCACATCTTCGTGGATTCACCCAGAGGGAAGCCTTCCTATTGAGCAGCTGGTGAAAGAACATGCAAACTGCAGATGTAAGTGACCAAACATCACCTTCGGAAAGACCGGGAAGGTTCAGGGAACTGCAGGCTGCAGCAGTGCCTTACCGTCACAAAAGTAAAGTAAACATGAAACATGGATTCTTGCTGCAACAGAAATCACCTGGGACTGCAAAGCAGTGGATTTGAGCAAACTAGCAGGAGGAATATTCACTGTAATTCCCTGGGGACCAGACAGTACGCCCACAGGCAGCCAGGAGAGCCAGCTTGAATCAACAAAGAATTTGAGCTCTGAGAGCAATGCAGAGATGTGAGAAAGCAAGCTGCATTGTGTCATTATTTGTAGTGCCAATGAAATGAGCAGTAACTAGGAGCTGGACTTAGATCATGACTGATCCCAAGAGTTATAATTTTAATAATTTTCAGCCATTTCTTGTGACTGGATGGAAAACTGCTACAGCTTGAAACTTACTGTACAACCCCAAAATGAAATGCTTCTCAAGGAATTCCTCTCTCACCCAAAGAAGCAAAAGGTACATGGAGGCAATGAGCAGCATGTCAAGAGATTCCAAGCTGCAGAGCCAATTTTAGCTCTATAAGAAAGTCTCTTTCAAGAGGCAAGCTGCAAAGCATATGAGCTAACTTCATGAAAAAAAAAAAAAAGTGGTAATTTACTAGCTATATTTTGTCACCCACAGCAATTCAAGATGGTATCACATACTACTGTTGGAGAACATACTGCTAGACTTGAACACTTTTAATACCTTCCTTCTTTTTCTGCTAAAACAGATGGATGTACACTTGTGTTTAGAATTAAGTACAAAATGGATGTCCTGCCAAGCTCACTCCTTAGGCAGTATAGTTACTGAGTTGCACTAATGCCCCAAATTGATCTATGTCAGTTTGTCCTGTTTTACTCATTTTTCAAAAGGTCAAGAATTGGCTGGTTTCTTGTCAAGAGTGCCGTAGAGCAGGCTGAAGACAATTCCAGTGACAGATGTTCATTTTTATTAACATATATAATCTGTGAAATTGCAGGAACATGAGAAAATGCTTAGCTAACAATAATTGAAAAAATTAAGTGTGTAGCAGGCCAGACATGCTGACCCGAAGCGCTATGCAAAATAATAAAATGGATGATATAGGAGTCGGTTAAAAACTGGAATATAAGGATGTAAACCATAAGAAATTAATTTTAGGTGCAATTTGCAGATAAAATTTCTTTCATAGGGCATTTGGTGAAGCATTGTCTGGGATGCCAAAGAGAGTTTCTGATACGATTTTGCACAGATGGGTACTAGGCCTGACAATAATCAGGACTCAAATGCAAATACAGAACTGTGGCTGATAAAATGTGGATCTGTGTTTTTGTGGGGACTTCAGCTTCCCAGATATGTCCTGGAAGCACAATGCAGCCCAGAGAAAGCAGTCTAAGAGGTTTCTGGAGAGCGTGGAAGATAGCTTCCTGACGCAGCTGGTTAGTGAACCTACCAGGGGTGGCGCCCCGCTAGACCTTCTCTTCACAAACAGAGAAGGACTGGTGGGAGATGGGGTGTTTGGAAACTGTCTTGGGCAGAGTGACCATGAAATGGTGGAGTTCTCTATTCTTGGAGAAGCCAGAAAGGGGACCAGTAAAACCGCTGTATTGGACTTCCAGAACTGTTCCTTTGAACTGTTCAGGGCACTGGTTGGCAGAGTCCCTTGGGAGATGGTTCTGAAGGGCAGAGGAGTCCAGAAAGGCTGGGCGCTCTTCAAGAGGGAAATCTTAATGGCGCAGGAGCGATCTGTCGCCACGTGCCCAAAGACGATCCGGCGTGGAAGAAGACCGGCCTGGCTCAACAGAGAGTTGTGACTTGAGCTTAGGAGAAAAAAGAGGGTTTACAATCTTTGGAAAAGAGGGCACTCAGGAGGACTATACGGATGTTGCGAGGCTGTGCAGGGACAAAATTTGAAAGGCCAAAGCTCATCTGGAGCTCAATCTGGCTACTGCTGTTAAAGACAACAAAAAATCTTTTTACAAATACATCCACACAAAATGGAGGACTAAGGAGAATCTCCATCCTTTACTGGATGCAGGGAGGAAACTTAGTTACAAAAGATGAGGAAAAGGTGGAAGTGCTTAATGCCGGCTTTTCCTCAGTCTTTAGCGGCAATACTGGTTGTTCTCTGGATACCCAGTACCCTGAGCTGGCGGAAGGGGATGGGGAGCAGGATGTGGCCCTCACTATCCATGAGGAAATGGTTGGTGACCTGCTACGGCACTTGGATGTGCGCAAGTCGATGGGGCCGGATGGGATCCACCCGAGGGTACTGAGAGAACTGGCAGAGGAGCTGGCCAAGCCGCTTACCATCATTTATCAGCAGTCCTGGCTATCGGGGGAGGTCCCAGCTGACTGGCGGCTAGCAAATGTGATGCCCTTCTACAGGAAGGGCCGGAGGGCAGACCTGGGGAACTACAGGCCTGTCAGTTTGACCTCAGTGCCAGGGAAGCTCATGGAGCAGATTATCTTGAGAGTCATTGTGGAGGAATGGTTAAGTGAAATAGGACATGTGGATGTTGGGCAGTTAGGAGGCAATGGGCTAGTAAAGTACCGTACTCAACTCACATGAGTCTGGGCACGTACACAGCTGGCTGAGAGCCAATCAGGCTCAAGGACACGATGCCCTTGGGCGATCAGGAGGGCCCCCTGGGGCGGGACGGTGGCTAAAAGAAGGAGGAACCAACTGAAAAGCGCGGGAAATGTTAGCCAATCCTGAGTTTAGTTTAGGAATATGTATGAGTTGATTATGTTCGAACTAGATAAAAGGCGACTGAGCTATCCATTAAAGTTGAAGTTCACTGTTCACTCATATTGAGCGTCTGTGTCTTCCTTCCGTCGACAACAAATGGCGCCCGAACAGGGACCATCTGAACGGGAACAGGGACTTGGCTGGAGTTGAACCTGCGAGCCACGGTTGGACGGAATATGGGAACCGGTCCTGCAACGCTGCTCAGGAGGTGAAAAGGATTACAAAATTGTTGAATCTCTGCACCCGAGGCCTGAAAGGTGAAAGGGACGAAAACTTGGAATCCCCGCACCCGCAGCTCGGAAAGGGAGTCCTTGCACCCGGGACGAGCCCATAGAGGGTCCCGCCGGAAAGCGCCGCCGAGGTCTTTGCAAAGGCTGCAACGGTACCGACGCACATAAAGGTGTGGAGAGACAAGCGGCGTATGATTTGCTCAAATGCTTTTTAGAAAAGCGGGGCACACAGGGTATACATTGTAAAAAGGAATTGCCAGAGTTATTAGCTTATGGGGTAGCTAAGGGTTGTTTTTTAAATCCTGATATGGTGTTTGAACAAGCAGAGTGGAGGAAGTTTGGGGACAAACTATTTGATGAGGTGATTAGTGATAACAAGGTAGCGAGAAAATTAATGAAGCCATGGAGGGCGGTAACTAATGCATTAGCAACACACCAAGCTGAACAAAAAATAGCTGCTGCCGCAACAGAGCGATTAGGATCATCCAGTCAGAATGGGGGGACTTCTGCTGCTTCCTCTACTCAACAAAGAGCTGAGGAACAGTCTTACCCCTCTCCACCATCATATAGAACAGTTATAATTCCACAGGGGACCTCGGGTGGCTGGGAAACGTCTGTACCCATATCAGGGGAAGAAGAATCTTCACAGCCACCGACAGCCCCACCCGCACAATTAGAGAATGGAGAAAGGGTGGGTGGGGAATCGGGAACAAATTCATTTTTGACAAATCCATTTAAATCCAATGTACAGGATAGGGAGGAGACATGGAAAAGAATAGCTCATGAGGCAATGAAGGACGGGAATATTGAGATAGCAGCACAGATAACAACAGCCTTCCCGGTGGTGTACTCACCTCCAGATGCACAGGGAAATGTACAGGCTCAGTTGACTAATTTGGATTGGAAATTATTGGCACAATTATGATCTACAGTAAATGAGTCTGGACTAAAAGGAGAACCTACTCGTCAAATGTTAGACTATATTTGGGGAACAAATATTTTACTCCCAGGAGATATTCGCAGCATAATGAAATTAATCTTAACACAGCATCAACAACTTTTGTTTAATGCACATTGGCACAGTGTCTGCCAAGAGGCAGTAGCGATGATACGAGCGCCTGAGGATCCCCTGTATGGTGTTACATTAGACGAATTAATGGGTATGGGACCATATTTTAGAACAGAGGCGCAGGCACTCTTGGGACCGGACAAAGCTAAGGTATCCATGAATCTAGCCAGAAGGGCATTAGAACAAATTAGAGAACCAGGGGGAATACCGTCCTACATGGGAATTAAACAGGGTAGGGAGGAACCATTCAGGTTGTTTATCGATCGAGTAGCAAATGCAATACAAGCAGCGGGAGTTCCCGATTATCTTAAAGGCACTATATTAAAGCAATGTGCACTCCAAAATTGTAACCCTTCAACTCGAAGTATATTAGCTACATTGCCGAGTACTTGGACAATAGAGGAAGGATTGGAAAGAATGTCTCAGGTACCTGTAGGTCCACAGGCTATGTTAGTAAAAGCAGTAAAACAATTAGGTGACAACATGAAGGAGCAGTCTAAAGTGCTTGCCGCCCTTGCACCTTTGCAAACCCCCGGAGGACGTTCTAATGGCCGAGGATCGGCGCCGCAGCGCCGTTGCTTTCGATGTGGTATTGCGGGACACATCAGACGGGAGTGTAAAACGGAATCAGTGTGGTGCCAGAACTGTCAATCAAATACTCATAGCACTTCGGCATGCCGACGAGGTGCGTCGGGAAACGGCCGGAGCAGCGGGAAGAGCCGCCCCGCGATGACACAAAAAGCGGCTTTTGCGACAACGACAGCAACAGCACCGGCACCATCTGCAGCGACTCCCTTTTTCTCCGACCAGCCACCAGAGGGAGCCTCGGCCTGGATTTGGCAACAGTAGTCGATGTGACTTTATTGGATTCGAGACCCACCAGGGTAAGGACAGGAGTTATTGGACCAATTATTATTAATGGTGAACCCGTGGGAGCTCTATTAACAGGGAGATCGTCTGCCACTATGAATGGATTACAAATATTAATTGGACTTATTGATAAGGACTACCTTGGGGAAATACAAGTTATGGTTTCTGCAATGTTCCCTCCAATTCATGTGCCGCAGGGCACAAAAATAGCACAATTAATCCCATTGCCTCATCTTGCTGAATCGTTAGCACCAGAATCCGGAAAGTATCGAGGACAGGGAGCATTTGGCTCCACGGGAAAAGTGGCGCTATTGACACTTGGTATGCGTCAAAGATCACGACAAAAGGTCGCTGTGTGCTTAAAGGATGAGAAAATACAAATTGAGGCATTGTTGGATACTGGTGCTGATGTATCGATAATTAGCACAAAAGATTGGCCGTCACATTGGCCTACATTTGAGTCTAGTGCCACGGTATGAGGAGTAGGAGGTATGATTCTTGCTCGTCAATCACCAGTGCTGCAATGGACAATAGGTGATAAGGTGGTAAATTGCAGTGTATCCATCTTATCACTGCCTGAGGGAGTACAAGCGTTAATAGGGCGAGATATCCTTGCCCAAATGGGAGCGGTTCTCACGACAGATCATCAAAATTTTTAGGTGTGGCCATTGCTTGGACTTTCCCGATCCCACTTAAATGGAAAACTGATGAACCTGTGTGGGTTGAGCAGTGGCCACTAAAACGGGAAAGTCTTTTACATGCTCATAAATTAGTACAGGAACAGTATCAACAAGGGCATCTGAGACTGTCAACAAGCCCTTGGAATACTCCGGTTTATGTGATTCCCAAAAAATCAGGGAAATACCGTTTGCTACACGACTTACGAGCAGTTAATAGTCAAATGTGTGCTATGGGAGCACTGCAACCTGGGTTACCTAATCCTGCTATGATACCAGAAGGATGGAAATTGTTAATTGTAGATCTCAAAGACTGCTTTTTTACAATTGCATTACATGAAAATGATAAACAGAGGTTTGCTTTTACACTCCCTGCCATAAATTGTGAAGGGCCATGTCAGAGATTTGAGTGGACTGTATTACCTCAGGGCATGCGTAATTCACCTGCCTTATGTCAGCTCTATGTCGATGCAGCACTTCAACCAATTTGCCGCGCATGGCCCAAAACGATAATTTACCATTACATGGACGATATTTTGCTAGCCCAGAAGGAGATATTTTCCCCACAACAGAAAAATGCTCTGGCAGCTGCTCTTAAACAAATGGGACTGGTAATTGCACCAGAAAAAATTCAGGAGACAAGCCCCTGGAAGTACTTGGGGTGGAAAATTACAGATTCCACTATTCAGCCTCAGAAACTTACCATCCGATCGAACATCAAAACTCTCAATGATGCTCAAAAACTGCTGGGAGATTTACAATGGATTAGGCCAGTGGTCGGAATTCCAAATGAACTGTTGAATTCCCTTCGGCCATTATTAAAAGGAACCGACCCTGCCACAAAGGTAACATTATCCGAAAAACAGTCAGAAATATTACAACAAATTGCATCATTGATTACAACGCGTGTCACACATCGACGCATACCTGACAGGCCACTTGATCTTACTATTCTGTGTGGTCCGCAATACTTGATGGGTGCTATCACACAGCAAAAAATAAAAACGGGGGAGACGGGAGTGGAAACTGTGGTATTGGAACGGATAGCTCCCCCATTGCAACCCCGAAGAACAATTCAAGAAAAAATTGACACGTTATCAGAATTAGTAAAGAAAGGAAGAAATCGGATACTACAAATAGACGGAGTTCCGCCAAGTACGATCTGGATACCAATAAAGCCAGGTGACTTGGAATGGTACATACAGAATTCTGAAAAATTACAAGCTGCATTATTGCAGGATGGTGCCACAATAGTGGCAAAGACATTACAATCAACTACATTGTCATGGATGGAAAGCCAAAGATGGATAACCCAGCCCAAGCGGTCGGTTGCTCCGTTGGCGGATGCAGTAACTGTTTTTACGGACGCTGGGAAGCGCTCCGAGTCTGCTGCAATAACATGGAAAGACGAACAAGGCTGGCAACATCAAATGTTAAAGGGCCAGGACAACGATTCATTACAGACATTAGAGCTCTATGCAGTTGTATGCGCTTTTATAAAATGGAAAGATGTTATGTTAAATGTAGTATCTGATTCTCTGTACGTAGTAGGCATAGCTAATCGCATAGAGGACTCTGCCTTAAGAGATGTAAAGAATGAATGCCTTGCAGAACTATTAACTAGCTTGCAGCTTGCTATAGCACAGAGAAGCAAATCCTATGCGGTAATACATATACGAAGTCACCAATGGGTGGAAGGACTGGGAGAAGGCAATGCTCGGGCGGATAAATTAGTTGCCGCAACAACCACTGAAGCGCCATTATCTCCCTTCTGCATGTACTGGGTCTGGCTGGAATGTTAACTTTCCCGGCAGCAGCCCATTCAGTGCCGTACTCTGTACTTGTAGCTGGAACAGCAGTGTTATCACACCAGTGTTGTGTCTACTGCTGAGCAGCAGTGGCACAGCATTGGGCCTTTCTCTAACCCTCCTAGGGGGTGGGCAAAAAAGTGAGGAGAGAAACATCACTAGGGCAGCTGACCTAAACCAATCAAAGGGATATTCCATACCATGTGGTGTCACACTCAGCAATAAAAGGTGGAAACAGGAAGAAGAGGGGAGGGGTGGGCTCTCGTTGAGAAGACGTCGGTCCTCCTCTCGAACACCGGCTGCGTGCGTTGAGGCCCTGCTTCAAGGACGTGGTCAATCATCGCTCATTTGTGGGAAGTAGAGAGTAATTTCTTTCCTCTGCACTTCCATATCGCTTTCATTTATTTTGTTTGTTTTCCTCCCTTTTTCCCCTTTCCCTTTTATTTCCCCTTAGTTAAATTGTTTAGTTCATGGTAGTCTTTATTTAATTATTATAATTATTTCCCTTTAATTAAATTATCCTTATCTCAACCCGTGAGTTGTTCTTTGCTTTACTTCTCCCCCTCCTTATCTAAAGGAGGGGGAGTGAGAGAGCGGTTGTGGGGTTTAGCTGCCCAGCACGGTAAAACCACCACACTGCAGAGCTCGGGAGGCTCATGCTATTTTTCACCAGAATGCTAAGGGACTTGCGCGGGCTTCCAAACTGTCTAGAGCTGATGCGCAAGCGATAGTAAAAGCTTGCCCAACGTGTAGTAATTATAACTCAGGGGTGGGACTCGGAGTCGGGGTAAACCCGAGAGGGCTTAAAGCCAACGAAGTGTGGCAAATGGATGTCACTCATGTTCCAGCATTTGGACGATTGAAATATCTGCATGTAACAATAGACACTTACAGTCACATGATCTGGGCTACACCGCAGCCCGGGGAAAAAGTCCGGGATGTACGACGTCATCTTGCCAGTTGTTTTGCAGTAATGGGAGTACCACAGACTATAAAGACTGATAATGGTCCAGCCTACGTTAGTGGGCCGCTTAAGCGATTTTTGGAACTATGGGACATTAAACATATTACTGGTATTCCACATTCACCAACTGGTCAGGCTATTGTGGAAAGAGCTAATGAAACAGTTAAACAATACTTGGGAAGGTTTAAAGACATTATTGATATTAGAGAAAGGGTGGGCAAGACTCTATTTGTTCTTAATCATTTGTGTGTTTTTGGGGAGAATGAAGAACCACCTGCAGCACGTCATTACACCAAGTCTGAAAATGATAATAAATGTGCTATGAGAGTATTGTACAGAGATATGAAAACAGGACAATGGTCGGGGCCTGCTGATGTGATTTATGTGGGATGAGGTTATGTATGCGTCTCTTCCCCTACAGGTCTGACCTGGGTGCCTAGTCGATGTGTAAAGCCAGCCATCAAAGAAAAGCCGACTAAGAAGGAATGTGTTGCTTTAACCTTTCTGACCATGGTCAGTCAATTCACGACCAGTTGAAATGGTTAAGGGATCATACGCAAAAATTGTAGTACAAGATAGTTGGTTTGACGGTTGGCTTAAATCTGTTTTTGGGAACATGGGTGGATGGGTTCTGTTAGTTAAAGAGGGACTTCGGTTTCTACTTATAGTTATATTGATTATAATTGCTGCATATGTAATCTTTAACTGCCTAACTAAGAAACTAGAGCAACTCACAGAGAAGGTATTTGTTGAGCAAAATAAAAACGGGGGAATTGTGGAGGAATGGTTAAGTGAAATAGGACATGTGGATGTTGGGCAGTTAGGAGGCAATGGGCTAGTGAAGTACCGTACTCAACTCACATGGGTCTGGGCACGTACACAGCTGGCTGAGAGCCAATCAGGCTCAAGGACACGATGCCCTTGGGCGATCAGGAGGGCCCCCTGGGGCGGGACGGTGGCTAAAAGAAGGAGGAACCAACTGAAAAGCGCGGGAAATGTTAGCCAATCCTGAGTTTAGTTTAGGAATATGTATGAGTTGATTATGTTCGAACTAGATAAAAGGCAACTGAGCTATCCATTAAAGTTGAAGTTCACTGTTCACTCATATTGAGCGTCTGTGTCTTCCTTCCGTCGACAACACCTAACTTTCACAGTGAAAGTGCTTTGGAGGAAATTTGCATTACATAGCATTAAAATGAAGCCAGCTCTGTGTGGAACACTGCATCGGTGCATTACAAGTGGTGAGAGGCAATGGCTCAGTGCTGAAGCTGAAGGGATAAGCAGCAAATCACACCTGTTGCTTTTAAAACCTCAACAATAATATTTTTAAAGGTAACATTAACTATTATAGCTTCTTTATAGAAAAAAAAAAAAGGGGGGAGGGGGGGGAGGGAACTAAACATCAACCTGCTAAAACTCTTTTCTGATTAAGCTCAAAATCAAAGAAGGAAACTCCTGAATAATAACATTGTTAATAATATCCCATACTCTTTAGAATGCAGTATGCTCACTGGCATTAGTAAGTTATGCAGGAGGAACGTGGCTCTTCATTGATAATATCCATACAGCCAAGGCAATTGTAGTTAATAATGAGAAATTGCTGACCCTTTTCCAGTAAAACTCTTAGGGGAGGTGGAGTTCATCTTCTTTATGCATGCAAGAAATGACTTTTCAAATGGAAACTCGTGTGATGTTTGTTAATTGTAATTAACTTCACTGTGAAGGAGCCTGGAAGTGACTCAAGTTAAGAAGCTGGCAGGTTAGTGTTCCTGGGTTCTACAGTTGTTTAATGCTGAGGAGTTTGAGTACTTCCCTCACCTTGTCTGTTTTCAGTGAAATTACTTACGTGGATTCTAAGCTCCCTTTCCAGCCCTTAAAAATAAAATAATAATAATAATAAAATAAAAATACTCAGAAGCTCAAGTTCTTACAGGTAAGCCTGACTTTGAGGAATATTCTTAAGTATTTATTAAGATAGAACAACAGACTGTGTGGAAAAGGTGCCTTAAAGTGAAATAAAATTATGCCTTTTGGTAAGTAGAAACAGACTTGGATAGATACTGGTGGCCTTATCGTTACTTTCACTAAATGGAAATTGTGAGAATGTGCTGTTCATAAAAGAAATGCTGTTTTCACAATATGTAAGTCAATTCATGTGGTATAAGTCAATGTGTGGCCCCCAGACACCCTGGGGGAGGCAATTCCCCACAAGTCCTCAGGCTTCCTATATAGCAAAAGTCAAACGATCCACACTTGGCAGATTTCACTTTACAAGCGTGAAGCCAAGAGACCTTGTGGAATAGGCTCATCTACCTGGCTTCAGTCTTTTAAGGTCAATTGCTCCTATCACTAATAGAAATAATCTGACAAGGGGCTTAGCGGTTAGAGTTGACCTAATGAATTAAGAGTTAAAATTTTGAACTGTTTGTATAGAAGCAAAATACAGAAGAGTACACTATCCCCAAGGGAAACGGAGAAACCACCTGTTACTTCTCAGGTTTAAAGGTGCCCAAGCGTCATAGGTCTGTCAGTCAGTCTGTGAGGAAAATTAGTACAGAGCCTGTTAAAATAAATAAATAAAAGAAATAAGAAAATGACCTTAAAAGTAAATTGCTATCATAGATTTTCATCTGTCTAGTCATGACAGATAGAGAATATAGCAATCAGAATTGAGACGTAGTGGGACAGCTCACATCACTGGAATGCCGTCACTGAGGGCTGAGTCCTCTTTAGGAAAGACAGGCTGGGGAAGCAAGGGGGTGGGATTGCCCTTTATGTGAGGGAGCGATTAGAGTCTACCCAGATGCAGCTGGGGGAGGGTGATGGACAGGTGGAGAGATTGTTAGTAAAAATTAAAAGGTGGGCTGCTACGGGAGACACGGTGGTGGGCGTCTACTATAACTCTCCAGATAAGGAGAATAAAGACAATACAACAGAAGGATAGCCAATATCACCCCTGCCTTGAAGAAGCGCAGGAAGAAAGATCCAGGATACTACAAGTAAGCCTCAGCTCTTTCCATCGAAAGGTATTGGAGCAGCTTGCTTGGGATGCCACAAGGGACCAGGACTGGGGACCAGGACTGGGGACCAGGACTGGGGACCAGGACTGGGGACCAGGACTGGGGACCAGGACTGGGGACCAGGACTGGGGACCAGGACTGGGGACCAGGACTGGGGACCAGGACTGGGGACCAGGACTGGGGACCAGGACTGGGGACCAGGACTGGGGACCAGGACTGGGGACCAGGACTGGGGACCAGGACTGGGGACCAGGACTGGGGACCAGGACTGGGGACCAGGACTGGGGACCAGGACTGGGGACCAGGACTGGGGACCAGGACTGGGGACCAGGACTGGGGACCAGGACTGGGGACCAGGACTGGGGACCAGGACTGGGGACCAGGACTGGGGACCAGGACTGGGGACCAGGACTGGGGACCAGGACTGGGGACCAGGACTGGGGACCAGGACTGGGGACCAGGACTGGGGACCAGGACTGGGGACCAGGACTGGGGACCAGGACTGGGGACCAGGACTGGGGACCAGGACTGGGGACCAGGACTGGGGACCAGGACTGGGGACCAGGACTGGGGACCAGGACTGGGGACCAGGACTGGGGACCAGGACTGGGGACCAGGACTGGGGACCAGGACTGGGGACCAGGACTGGGGACCAGGACTGGGGACCAGGACTGGGGACCAGGACTGGGGACCAGGACTGGGGACCAGGACTGGGGACCAGGACTGGGGACCAGGACTGGGGACCAGGACTGGGGACCAGGACTGGGGACCAGGACTGGGGACCAGGACTGGGGACCAGGACTGGGGACCAGGACTGGGGACCAGGACTGGGGACCAGGACTGGGGACCAGGACTGGGGACCAGGACTGGGGACCAGGACTGGGGACCAGGACTGGGGACCAGGACTGGGGACCAGGACTGGGGACCAGGACTGGGGACCAGGACTGGGGACCAGGACTGGGGACCAGGACTGGGGACCAGGACTGGGGACCAGGACTGGGGACCAGGACTGGGGACCAGGACTGGGGACCAGGACTGGGGACCAGGACTGGGGACCAGGACTGGGGACCAGGACTGGGGACCAGGACTGGGGACCAGGACTGGGGACCAGGACTGGGGACCAGGACTGGGGACCAGGACTGGGGACCAGGACTGGGGACCAGGACTGGGGACCAGGACTGGGGACCAGGACTGGGGACCAGGACTGGGGACCAGGACTGGGGACCAGGACTGGGGACCAGGACTGGGGACCAGGACTGGGGACCAGGACTGGGGACCAGGACTGGGGACCAGGACTGGGGACCAGGACTGGGGACCAGGACTGGGGACCAGGACTGGGGACCAGGACTGGGGACCAGGACTGGGGACCAGGACTGGGGACCAGGACTGGGGACCAGGACTGGGGACCAGGACTGGGGACCAGGACTGGGGACCAGGACTGGGGACCAGGACTGGGGACCAGGACTGGGGACCAGGACTGGGGACCAGGACTGGGGACCAGGACTGGGGACCAGGACTGGGGACCAGGACTGGGGACCAGGACTGGGGACCAGGACTGGGGACCAGGACTGGGGACCAGGACTGGGGACCAGGACTGGGGACCAGGACTGGGGACCAGGACTGGGGACCAGGACTGGGGACCAGGACTGGGGACCAGGACTGGGGACCAGGACTGGGGACCAGGACTGGGGACCAGGACTGGGGACCAGGACTGGGGACCAGGACTGGGGACCAGGACTGGGGACCAGGACTGGGGACCAGGACTGGGGACCAGGACTGGGGACCAGGACTGGGGACCAGGACTGGGGACCAGGACTGGGGACCAGGACTGGGGACCAGGACTGGGGACCAGGACTGGGGACCAGGACTGGGGACCAGGACTGGGGACCAGGACTGGGGACCAGGACTGGGGACCAGGACTGGGGACCAGGACTGGGGACCAGGACTGGGGACCAGGACTGGGGACCAGGACTGGGGACCAGGACTGGGGACCAGGACTGGGGACCAGGACTGGGGACCAGGACTGGGGACCAGGACTGGGGACCAGGACTGGGGACCAGGACTGGGGACCAGGACTGGGGACCAGGACTGGGGACCAGGACTGGGGACCAGGACTGGGGACCAGGACTGGGGACCAGGACTGGGGACCAGGACTGGGGACCAGGACTGGGGACCAGGACTGGGGACCAGGACTGGGGACCAGGACTGGGGACCAGGACTGGGGACCAGGACTGGGGACCAGGACTGGGGACCAGGACTGGGGACCAGGACTGGGGACCAGGACTGGGGACCAGGACTGGGGACCAGGACTGGGGACCAGGACTGGGGACCAGGACTGGGGACCAGGACTGGGGACCAGGACTGGGGACCAGGACTGGGGACCAGGACTGGGGACCAGGACTGGGGACCAGGACTGGGGACCAGGACTGGGGACCAGGACTGGGGACCAGGACTGGGGACCAGGACTGGGGACCAGGACTGGGGACCAGGACTGGGGACCAGGACTGGGGACCAGGACTGGGGACCAGGACTGGGGACCAGGACTGGGGACCAGGACTGGGGACCAGGACTGGGGACCAGGACTGGGGACCAGGACTGGGGACCAGGACTGGGGACCAGGACTGGGGACCAGGACTGGGGACCAGGACTGGGGACCAGGACTGGGGACCAGGACTGGGGACCAGGACTGGGGACCAGGACTGGGGACCAGGACTGGGGACCAGGACTGGGGACCAGGACTGGGGACCAGGACTGGGGACCAGGACTGGGGACCAGGACTGGGGACCAGGACTGGGGACCAGGACTGGGGACCAGGACTGGGGACCAGGACTGGGGACCAGGACTGGGGACCAGGACTGGGGACCAGGACTGGGGACCAGGACTGGGGACCAGGACTGGGGACCAGGACTGGGGACCAGGACTGGGGACCAGGACTGGGGACCAGGACTGGGGACCAGGACTGGGGACCAGGACTGGGGACCAGGACTGGGGACCAGGACTGGGGACCAGGACTGGGGACCAGGACTGGGGACCAGGACTGGGGACCAGGACTGGGGACCAGGACTGGGGACCAGGACTGGGGACCAGGACTGGGGACCAGGACTGGGGACCAGGACTGGGGACCAGGACTGGGGACCAGGACTGGGGACCAGGACTGGGGACCAGGACTGGGGACCAGGACTGGGGACCAGGACTGGGGACCAGGACTGGGGACCAGGACTGGGGACCAGGACTGGGGACCAGGACTGGGGACCAGGACTGGGGACCAGGACTGGGGACCAGGACTGGGGACCAGGACTGGGGACCAGGACTGGGGACCAGGACTGGGGACCAGGACTGGGGACCAGGACTGGGGACCAGGACTGGGGACCAGGACTGGGGACCAGGACTGGGGACCAGGACTGGGGACCAGGACTGGGGACCAGGACTGGGGACCAGGACTGGGGACCAGGACTGGGGACCAGGACTGGGGACCAGGACTGGGGACCAGGACTGGGGACCAGGACTGGGGACCAGGACTGGGGACCAGGACTGGGGACCAGGACTGGGGACCAGGACTGGGGACCAGGACTGGGGACCAGGACTGGGGACCAGGACTGGGGACCAGGACTGGGGACCAGGACTGGGGACCAGGACTGGGGACCAGGACTGGGGACCAGGACTGGGGACCAGGACTGGGGACCAGGACTGGGGACCAGGACTGGGGACCAGGACTGGGGACCAGGACTGGGGACCAGGACTGGGGACCAGGACTGGGGACCAGGACTGGGGACCAGGACTGGGGACCAGGACTGGGGACCAGGACTGGGGACCAGGACTGGGGACCAGGACTGGGGACCAGGACTGGGGACCAGGACTGGGGACCAGGACTGGGGACCAGGACTGGGGACCAGGACTGGGGACCAGGACTGGGGACCAGGACTGGGGACCAGGACTGGGGACCAGGACTGGGGACCAGGACTGGGGACCAGGACTGGGGACCAGGACTGGGGACCAGGACTGGGGACCAGGACTGGGGACCAGGACTGGGGACCAGGACTGGGGACCAGGACTGGGGACCAGGACTGGGGACCAGGACTGGGGACCAGGACTGGGGACCAGGACTGGGGACCAGGACTGGGGACCAGGACTGGGGACCAGGACTGGGGACCAGGACTGGGGACCAGGACTGGGGACCAGGACTGGGGACCAGGACTGGGGACCAGGACTGGGGACCAGGACTGGGGACCAGGACTGGGGACCAGGACTGGGGACCAGGACTGGGGACCAGGACTGGGGACCAGGACTGGGGACCAGGACTGGGGACCAGGACTGGGGACCAGGACTGGGGACCAGGACTGGGGACCAGGACTGGGGACCAGGACTGGGGACCAGGACTGGGGACCAGGACTGGGGACCAGGACTGGGGACCAGGACTGGGGACCAGGACTGGGGACCAGGACTGGGGACCAGGACTGGGGACCAGGACTGGGGACCAGGACTGGGGACCAGGACTGGGGACCAGGACTGGGGACCAGGACTGGGGACCAGGACTGGGGACCAGGACTGGGGACCAGGACTGGGGACCAGGACTGGGGACCAGGACTGGGGACCAGGACTGGGGACCAGGACTGGGGACCAGGACTGGGGACCAGGACTGGGGACCAGGACTGGGGACCAGGACTGGGGACCAGGACTGGGGACCAGGACTGGGGACCAGGACTGGGGACCAGGACTGGGGACCAGGACTGGGGACCAGGACTGGGGACCAGGACTGGGGACCAGGACTGGGGACCAGGACTGGGGACCAGGACTGGGGACCAGGACTGGGGACCAGGACTGGGGACCAGGACTGGGGACCAGGACTGGGGACCAGGACTGGGGACCAGGACTGGGGACCAGGACTGGGGACCAGGACTGGGGACCAGGACTGGGGACGGACTGGGGACCAGGACTGGGGACCAGGACTGGGGACCAGGACTGGGGACCAGGACTGGGGACCAGGACTGGGGACCAGGACTGGGGACCAGGACTGGGGACCAGGACTGGGGACCAGGACTGGGGACCAGGACTGGGGACCAGGACTGGGGACCAGGACTGGGGACCAGGACTGGGGACCAGGACTGGGGGACCAGGACTGGGGACCAGGACTGGGGACCAGGACTGGGGACCAGGACTGGGGACCAGGACTGGGGACCAGGACTGGGGACCAGGACTGGGGACCAGGACTGGGGACCAGGACTGGGGACCAGGACTGGGGACCAGGACTGGGGACCAGGACTGGGGACCAGGACTGGGGACCAGGACTGGGACCAGGACTGGGGACCAGGACTGGGGACCAGGACTGGGGACCAGGACTGGGGACCAGGACTGGGGACCAGGACTGGGGACCAGGACTGGGGACCAGGACTGGGGACCAGGACTGGGGACCAGGACTGGGGACCAGGACTGGGGACCAGGACTGGGGACCAGGACTGGGGACCAGGACTGGGGACCAGGACTGGGGACCAGGACTGGGGACCAGGACTGGGGACCAGGACTGGGGACCAGGACTGGGGACCAGGACTGGGGACCAGGACTGGGGACCAGGACTGGGGACCAGGACTGGGGACCAGGACTGGGGACCAGGACTGGGGACCAGGACTGGGGACCAGGACTGGGGACCAGGACTGGGGACCAGGACTGGGGACCAGGACTGGGGACCAGGACTGGGGACCAGGACTGGGGACCAGGACTGGGGACCAGGACTGGGGACCAGGACTGGGGACCAGGACTGGGGACCAGGACTGGGGACCAGGACTGGGGACCAGGACTGGGGACCAGGACTGGGGACCAGGACTGGGGACCAGGACTGGGGACCAGGACTGGGGACCAGGACTGGGGACCAGGACTGGGGACCAGGACTGGGGACCAGGACTGGGGACCAGGACTGGGGACCAGGACTGGGGACCAGGACTGGGGACCAGGACTGGGGACCAGGACTGGGGACCAGGACTGGGGACCAGGACTGGGGACCAGGACTGGGGACCAGGACTGGGGACCAGACTGGGGACCAGGACTGGGGACCAGGACTGGGGACCAGGACTGGGGACCAGGACTGGGGACCAGGACTGGGGACCAGGACTGGGGACCAGGACTGGGGACCAGGACTGGGGACCAGGACTGGGGACCAGGACTGGGGACCAGGACTGGGGACCAGGACTGGGGACCAGGACTGGGGACCAGGACTGGGGACCAGGACTGGGGACCAGGACTGGGGACCAGGACTGGGGACCAGGACTGGGGACCAGGACTGGGGACCAGGACTGGGGACCAGGACTGGGGACCAGGACTGGGGACCAGGACTGGGGACCAGGACTGGGGACCAGGACTGGGGACCAGGACTGGGGACCAGGACTGGGGACCAGGACTGGGGACCAGGACTGGGGGACCAGGACTGGGGACCAGGACTGGGGACCAGGACTGGGGACCAGGACTGGGGACCAGGACTGGGGACCAGGACTGGGGACCAGGACTGGGGACCAGGACTGGGGACCAGGACTGGGGACCAGGACTGGGGACCAGGACTGGGGACCAGGACTGGGGACCAGGACTGGGGACCAGGACTGGGGACCAGGACTGGGGACCAGGACTGGGGACCAGGACTGGGGACCAGGACTGGGGACCAGGACTGGGGACCAGGACTGGGGACCAGGACTGGGGACCAGGACTGGGGACCAGGACTGGGGACCAGGACTGGGGACCAGGACTGGGGACCAGGACTGGGGACCAGGACTGGGACCAGGACTGGGGACCAGGACTGGGGACCAGGACTGGGGACCAGGACTGGGGACCAGGACTGGGGACCAGGACTGGGGACCAGGACTGGGGACCAGGACTGGGGACCAGGACTGGGGACCAGGACTGGGGACCAGGACTGGGGACCAGGACTGGGGACCAGGACTGGGGACCAGGACTGGGGACCAGGACTGGGGACCAGGACTGGGGACCAGGACTGGGGACCAGGACTGGGGACCAGGACTGGGGACCAGGACTGGGGACCAGGACTGGGGACCAGGACTGGGGACCAGGACTGGGGACCAGGACTGGGGACCAGGACTGGGGACCAGGACTGGGGACCAGGACTGGGGACCAGGACTGGGGACCAGGACTGGGGACCAGGACTGGGGACCAGGACTGGGGACCAGGACTGGGGACCAGGACTGGGGACCAGGACTGGGGACCAGGACTGGGGACCAGGACTGGGGACCAGGACTGGGGACCAGGACTGGGGACCAGGACTGGGGACCAGGACTGGGGACCAGGACTGGGGACCAGGACTGGGGACCAGGACTGGGGACCAGGACTGGGGACCAGGACTGGGGACCAGGACTGGGGACCAGGACTGGGGACCAGGACTGGGGACCAGGACTGGGGACCAGGACTGGGGACCAGGACTGGGGACCAGGACTGGGGACCAGGACTGGGGACCAGGACTGGGGACCAGGACTGGGGACCAGGACTGGGGACCAGGACTGGGGACCAGGACTGGGGACCAGGACTGGGGACCAGGACTGGGGGACCAGGACTGGGGACCAGGACTGGGGACCAGGACTGGGGACCAGGACTGGGGACCAGGACTGGGGACCAGGACTGGGGACCAGGACTGGGGACCAGGACTGGGGACCAGGACTGGGGACCAGGACTGGGGACCAGGACTGGGGACCAGGACTGGGGACCAGGACTGGGGACCAGGACTGGGGACCAGGACTGGGGACCAGGACTGGGGACCAGGACTGGGGACCAGGACTGGGGACCAGGACTGGGGACCAGGACTGGGGACCAGGACTGGGGACCAGGACTGGGGACCAGGACTGGGGACCAGGACTGGGGACCAGGACTGGGGACCAGGACTGGGGACCAGGACTGGGGACCAGGACTGGGGACCAGGACTGGGGACCAGGACTGGGGACCAGGACTGGGGACCAGGACTGGGGACCAGGACTGGGGACCAGGACTGGGGACCAGGACTGGGGACCAGGACTGGGGACCAGGACTGGGGACCAGGACTGGGGACCAGGACTGGGGACCAGGACTGGGGACCAGGACTGGGGACCAGGACTGGGGACCAGGACTGGGGACCAGGACTGGGGACCAGGACTGGGGACCAGGACTGGGGACCAGGACTGGGGACCAGGACTGGGGACCAGGACTGGGGACCAGGACTGGGGACCAGGACTGGGGACCAGGACTGGGGACCAGGACTGGGGACCAGGACTGGGGACCAGGACTGGGGACCAGGACTGGGGACCAGGACTGGGGACCAGGACTGGGGACCAGGACTGGGGACCAGGACTGGGGACCAGGACTGGGGACCAGGACTGGGGACCAGGACTGGGGACCAGGACTGGGGACCAGGACTGGGGACCAGGACTGGGGACCAGGACTGGGGACCAGGACTGGGGACCAGGACTGGGGACCAGGACTGGGGACCAGGACTGGGGACCAGGACTGGGGACCAGGACTGGGGACCAGGACTGGGGACCAGGACTGGGGACCAGGACTGGGGACCAGGACTGGGGACCAGGACTGGGGACCAGGACTGGGGACCAGGACTGGGGACCAGGACTGGGGACCAGGACTGGGGACCAGGACTGGGGACCAGGACTGGGGACCAGGACTGGGGACCAGGACTGGGGACCAGGACTGGGGACCAGGACTGGGGACCAGGACTGGGGACCAGGACTGGGGACCAGGACTGGGGACCAGGACTGGGGGACCAGGACTGGGGACCAGGACTGGGGACCAGGACTGGGGACCAGGACTGGGGACCAGGACTGGGGACCAGGACTGGGGACCAGGACTGGGGACCAGGACTGGGGACCAGGACTGGGGACCAGGACTGGGGACCAGGACTGGGGACCAGGACTGGGGACCAGGACTGGGGACCAGGACTGGGGACCAGGACTGGGGACCAGGACTGGGGACCAGGACTGGGGACCAGGACTGGGGACCAGGACTGGGGACCAGGACTGGGGACCAGGACTGGGGACCAGGACTGGGGACAGGACTGGGACCAGGACTGGGACCAGGACTGGGGACCAGGACTGGGGACCAGATGGGGACCAGGACTGGGGACCAGGACTGGGGACCAGGACTGGGGACCAGGGACTGGGGACCAGGACTGGGGACCAGGACTGGGGACCAGGACTGGGGACCAGGACTGGGGACCAGGACTGGGGACCAGGACTGGGGACCAGGACTGGGGACCAGGACTGGGGACCAGGACTGGGGACCAGGACTGGGGACCAGGACTGGGGACCAGGACTGGGGACCAGGACTGGGGACCAGGACTGGGGACCAGGACTGGGGACCAGGACTGGGGACCAGGACTGGGGACCAGGACTGGGGACCAGGACTGGGGACCAGGACTGGGGACCAGGACTGGGGACCAGGACTGGGGACCAGGACTGGGGACCAGGACTGGGGACCAGGACTGGGGACCAGGACTGGGGACCGGACTGGGGACCAGGACTGGGGACCAGGACTGGGGACCAGGACTGGGGACCAGGACTGGGGACCAGGACTGGGGACCAGGACTGGGGACCAGGACTGGGGACCAGGACTGGGGACCAGGACTGGGGACCAGGACTGGGGACCAGGACTGGGGACCAGGACTGGGGACCAGGACTGGGGACCAGGACTGGGGACCAGGACTGGGACCAGGACTGGGGACCAGGACTGGGGACCAGGACTGGGGACCAGGACTGGGGACCAGGACTGGGGACCAGGACTGGGGACCAGGACTGGGGACCAGGACTGGGGACCAGGACTGGGGACCAGGACTGGGGACCAGGACTGGGGACCAGGACTGGGGACCAGGACTGGGGACCAGGACTGGGGACCAGGACTGGGGACCAGGACTGGGGACCAGGACTGGGGACCAGGACTGGGGACCAGGACTGGGGACCAGGACTGGGGACCAGGACTGGGGACCAGGACTGGGGACCAGGACTGGGGACCAGGACTGGGGACCAGGACTGGGGACCAGGACTGGGGACCAGGACTGGGGACCAGGACTGGGGACCAGGACTGGGGACCAGGACTGGGGACCAGGACTGGGGACCAGGACTGGGGACCAGGACTGGGGACCAGGACTGGGGACCAGGACTGGGGACCAGGACTGGGGACCAGGACTGGGGACCAGGACTGGGGACCAGGACTGGGGACCAGGACTGGGGACCAGGACTGGGGACCAGGACTGGGGACCAGGACTGGGGACCAGGACTGGGGACCAGGACTGGGGACCAGGACTGGGGACCAGGACTGGGGACCAGGACTGGGGACCAGGACTGGGGACCAGGACTGGGGACCAGGACTGGGGACCAGGACTGGGGACCAGGACTGGGGACCAGGACTGGGGACCAGGACTGGGGACCAGGACTGGGGACCAGGACTGGGGACCAGGACTGGGGACCAGGACTGGGGACCAGGACTGGGGACCAGGACTGGGGACCAGGACTGGGGACCCAGGACCTGGGGACCCAGGACTGGGGACCCAGGACTGGGGACCAGGACTGGGGACCAGGACTGGGGACCCAGGACTGGGGACCAGGACTGGGACCCCAGGACTGGTCCCCAGTCCTGGTCCCCAGTCCTGGTCCCAGTCCTGGTCCCCAGTCCTGGTCCCCAGTCCTGGTCCCCAGGTCCTGGTCCCAGTCCTGGTCCCCAGTCACTGGTCCCCAGTCCTGGTCCCCAGTCCTGGTCCCCAGTCCTGGTCCCCCGTCCTGGTCCCAGTCCTGTCCCCAGTCCTGGTCCCCAGTCCTGGTCCCCAGTCCTGGTCCCCAGTCCTGGTCCCCAGTCCTGGTCCCCAGTCCTGGTCCCCAGTCCTGGTCCCCAGTCCTGGTCCCCAGTCCTGGTCCCCAGTCCTGGTCCCCAGTCTGGTCCCCCAGTCCTGGTCCCCAGTCCTGGTCCCAGTCCTGGTCCCCCAGTCCTGGTCCCCAGTCCTGGTCCCCCAGTCCTGGTCCCCAGTCCTGGTCCCCAGTCCTGGTCCCCAGTCCTGGTCCCCAGTCCTGGTCCCCAGTCCTGGTCCCCAGTCCTGGTCCCCAGTCCTGGTCCCCAGTCCTGGTCCCCAGTCCTGGTCCCCAGTCCTGGTCCCCCAGTCCTGGTCCCCAGTCCTGGTCCCCAGTCCCTGGTCCCCAGTCCTGGTCCCCAGTCCTTGGTCCCCAGTCCTGGTCCCCAGTCCTGGTCCCCAGTCCTGGTCCCCAGTCCTGGTCCCAGTCCTGGTCCCCAGTCCTGGTCCCCAGTCCTGGTCCCCAGTCCTGGTCCCCAGTCCTGGTCCCCAGTCCTGGTCCCCAGTCCTGGTCCCCCAGTCCTGGTCCCCAGTCCTGGTCCCCAGTCCTGGTCCCCAGTCCTGGTCCCCAGTCCTGGTCCCCAGTCCTGGTCCCCAGTCCTGGTCCCCAGTCCCTGGTCCCCAGTCCTGGTCCCCAGTCCTGGTCCCCAGTCCTGGTCCCCCAGTCCTGGTCCCCAGTCCTGGTCCCCAGTCCTGGTCCCAGTCCTGGTCCCCAGTCCTGGTCCCCAGTCCTGGTCCCCAGTCCTGGTCCCCAGTCCTGGTCCCCAGTCCTGGTCCCCAGTCCTGGTCCCCAGTCCTGGTCCCCAGTCCTGGTCCCCCAGTCCTGGTCCCCAGTCCTGGTCCCCAGTCCTGGTCCCCAGTCCTGGTCCCCAGTCCTGGTCCCCAGTCCTGGTCCCCAGTCCTGGTCCCCCAGTCCTGGTCCCCAGTCCTGGTCCCCAGTCCTGGTCCCCAGTCCTGGTCCCCAGTCCTGGTCCCCAGTCCTGGTCCCCAGTCCTGGTCCCAGTCCTGGTCCCCAGTCCTGGTCCCCCAGTCCTGGTCCCCAGTCCTGGTCCCCAGTCCTGGTCCCCAGTCCTGGTCCCCAGTCCTGGTCCCCAGTCCTGGTCCCCCAGTCCTGGTCCCCCAGTCCTGGTCCCCAGTCCTGGTCCCAGTCCAGTCCCAGTCCTGGTCCCCAGTCCTGGTCCCCAGTCTGGTCCCCAGTCCTGGTCCCCAGTCCTGGTCCCCAGTCCTGGTCCCCAGTCCTGGTCCCCAGTCCTGGTCCCCAGTCCTGGTCCCCAGTCCTGGTCCCCAGTCCTGGTCCCCAGTCCTGGTCCCCAGTCCTGGTCCCCCAGTCCTGGTCCCCAGTCCTGGTCCCCAGTCCTGGTCCCCCAGTCCTGGTCCCAGTCCTGGTCCCCAGTCCTGGTCCCCAGTCCTGGTCCCCAGTCCTGGTCCCCAGTCCTGGTCCCCAGTCCCTGGTCCCCAGTCCTGGTCCCCAGTCCTGGTCCCCAGTCCTGGTCCCCAGTCCTGGTCCCCAGTCCTGGTCCCCAGTCCTGGTCCCCAGTCCTGGTCCCCAGTCCTGGTCCCCAGTCCTGGTCCCCAGTCCTGGTCCCCAGTCCTGGTCCCCAGTCCTGGTCCCCAGTCCTGGTCCCAGTCCTGGTCCCCAGTCCTGGTCCCCAGTCCTGGTCCCCAGTCCTGGTCCCCAGTCCTGGTCCCCAGTCCTGGTCCCAGTCCTGGTCCCCAGTCCTGGTCCCCAGTCCTGGTCCCCCAGTCCTGGTCCCCAGTCCTGGTCCCCAGTCCTGGTCCCCAGTCCTGGTCCCCAGTCCTGGTCCCCAGTCCTGGTCCCAGTCCTGGTCCCCAGTCCTGGTCCCCAGTCCTGGTCCCCAGTCCTGGTCCCCAGTCCTGGTCCCCAGTCCTGGTCCCCAGTCCTGGTCCCCAGTCCTGGTCCCCAGTCCTGGTCCCCCAGTCCTGGTCCCCAGTCCCTGGTCCCCCAGTCCTGGTCCCCAGTCCTGGTCCCCCAGTCCTGGTCCCCAGTCCTGGTCCCCAGTCCTGGTCCCCAGTCCTGGTCCCCCAGTCCCTCGGTCCCCCAGTCCTGGTCCCCCAGTCCCTGGTCCCCCAGTCCTGGTCCCCAGTCCTGGTCCCCAGTCCTGGTCCCCAGTCCTGGTCCCCCAGTCCTGGTCCCCCAGTCCTGGTCCCCAGTCCTGGTCCCAGTCCTGGTCCCCAGTCCTGGTCCCCAGTCCTGGTCCCCAGTCCTGGTCCCCAGTCCTGGTCCCCAGTCCTGGTCCCAGTCCTGGTCCCCAGTCTGGTCCCCAGTCCTGGTCCCCAGTCCTGGTCCCCAGTCCTGGTCCCCAGTCCTGGTCCCCAGTCCTGGTCCCCAGTCCTGGTCCCCAGTCTGTCCCTGGCCCCAGTCCTGGTCCCCAGTCCTGGTCCCCAGTCCTGGTCCCCAGTCCTGGTCCCCAGTCCTGGTCCCCAGTCCTGGTCCCAGTCCTGGTCCCCAGTCTGGTCCCAGTCCTGGTCCCCAGTCCTGGTCCCAGTCCTGGTCCCCACGTCCTGGTCCCCAGTCCTGGTCCCCAGTCCTGGTCCCCAGTCCTGGTCCCCAGTCCTGGTCCCAGTCCTGGTCCCCAGTCCTGGTCCCCAGTCCTGGTCCCCCCAGTCCTGGTCCCCCAGTCCTGGTCCCCAGTCCTGGTCCCCAGTCCTGGTCCCCAGTCCTGGTCCCCCAGTCCTGGTCCCCAGTCCTGGTCCCCAGTCCTGGTCCCCAGTCCTGGTCCCAGTCCTGGTCCCCAGTCCTGGTCCCAGTCCCTGGTCCCCAGTCCTGGTCCCCAGTCCTGGTCCCCAGTCCTGGTCCCCAGTCCTGGTCCCCAGTCCTGGTCCCCAGTCCTGGTCCCCAGTCCTGGTCCCCAGTCCCCCAGTCCGGCCCCAGTCCTGGTCCCCCAGTCCTGGTCCCCAGTCCTGGTCCCCCAGTCCTGGTCCCCAGTCCTGGTCCCCAGTCCTGGTCCCCAGTCCTGGTCCCCAGTCCTGGTCCCAGTCCTGGTCCCCAGTCCTGGTCCCCAGTCCTGGTCCCCAGTCCTGGTCCCCAGTCCTGGTCCCCAGTCCTGGTCCCCAGTCCTGGTCCCAGTCCTGGTCCCCAGTCCTGGTCCCCAGTCCTGGTCCCCAGTCCTGGTCCCCAGTCCTGGTCCCCAGTCCTGGTCCCCAGTCCTGCGTCCCCAGTCCTGGTCCCCAGTCCTGGTCCCCAGTCCTGGTCCCCAGTCCCTGGTCCCCCAGTCCCCCCACCTGGTCCCCAGTCCTGGTCCCCTCCCAGTCCTGGTCCCCAGTCCTGGTCCCCAGTCCTGGTCCCCAGTCCTGGTCCCCCAGTCCTGGTCCCCAGTCCTGGTCCCCAGTCCTGGTCCCCTCCAGTCCTGGTCCCAGTCCCTGGTCCCCAGTCCTGGTCCCCCAGTCCTGGTCCCCAGTCCTGGTCCCAGTCTGGCCCCAGTCCTGGTCCCCAGTCCTGGTCCCAGTCCTGGTCCCCAGTCCTGGTCCCCAGTCCTGGTCCCCAGTCCTGGTCCCCAGTCCTGGTCCCCAGTCCTGGTCCCAGTCCTGGTCCCCAGTCCTGGTCCCCAGTCCTGGTCCCCAGTCCTGGTCCCCCAGTCCTGGTCCCCAGTCCTGGTCCCCAGTCCTGGTCCCCAGTCCTGGTCCCCAGTCCTGGTCCCCAGTCCTGGTCCCCAGTCCTGGTCCCCAGTCCTGGTCCCCAGTCCTGGTCCCCAGTCCTGGTCCCCAGTCCTGGTCCCCAGTCCTGGTCCCCAGTCCTGGTCCCCAGTCCTGGTCCCCAGTCCAGGTCCCCAGTCCTGGTCCCCAGTCCTGTCCCAGTCCTGGTCCCCAGTCCTGGTCCCCAGTCCTGGTCCCCAGTCCTGGTCCCCAGTCCTGGTCCCCCCAGTCCTGGTCCCCAGTCCTGGTCCCCAGTCCTGGTCCCCCAGTCCTGGTCCCCAGTCCTGGTCCCCAGTCCTGGTCCCCAGTCCTGGTCCCCAGTCCTGGTCCCCAGTCCTGGTCCCCAGTCCTGCGGTCCCCAGTCCTGGTCCCCAGTCCTGGTCCCCAGTCCTGGTCCCCCAGTCCTGGTCCCCAGTCCTGGTCCCCAGTCCTGGTCCCCAGTCCTGGTCCCCAGTCCTGGTCCCCAGTCCTGGTCCCCAGTCCTGGTCCCCAGTCCTGGTCCCCAGTCCTGGTCCCCCAGTCCTGGTCCCCCAGTCCCTGGTCCCCAGTCCTGGTCCCCAGTCCTGGTCCCCAGTCCTGGTCCCCAGTCCTGGTCCCCAGTCCTGGTCCCCAGTCCTGGTCCCCAGTCCTGGTCCCCAGTCCTGGTCCCCAGTCCTGGTCCCCAGTCTGGTCCCACAGTCCTGGTCCCCAGTCCCTGGTCCCCAGTCCTGGTCCCCAGTCCTGGTCCCCAGTCCTGGTCCCCAGTCCTGGTCCCCAGTCCTGGTCCCCAGTCCTGGTCCCCAGTCCTGGTCCCAGTCCTGGTCCCCAGTCCCTGGTCCCCAGTCCTGGTCCCCAGTCCTGGTCCCCAGTCCTGGTCCCCAGTCCTGGTCCCCAGTCCTGGTCCCCCAGTCCTGGTCCCCAGTCCTGGTCCCCAGTCCTGGTCCCCAGTCCTGGTCCCCAGTCCTGGTCCCCAGTCCTGGTCCCCAGTCCTGGTCCCCAGTCCTGGTCCCCAGTCCTGGTCCCCAGTCCTGGTCCCAGTCTGGTCCCCAGTCCTGGTCCCCAGTCCTGGTCCCCAGTCCTGGTCCCCAGTCCTGGTCCCCAGTCTGGTCCCCAGTCCTGGTCCCCAGTCCTGGTCCCCAGTCCTGGTCCCCAGTCCTGGTCCCCAGTCCTGGTCCCAGTCCTGGTCCCCCAGTCCTGGTCCCCAGTCCTGGTCCCCAGTCCTGGTCCCCCAGTCCTGGTCCCCAGTCCTGGTCCCCAGTCCTGGTCCCCAGTCCTGGTCCCCAGTCCTGGTCCCCAGTCCTGGTCCCCAGTCCTGGTCCCCAGTCCTGGTCCCCAGTCCTGGTCCCCAGTCTGGTCCCCAGTCCTGGTCCCCAGTCCTGGTCCCCAGTCCTGGTCCCAGTCCTGGTCCCCCAGTCCTGGTCCCCAGTCCTGGTCCCCAGTCCTGGTCCCCCCAGTCCTGGTCCCCAGTCCTGGTCCCCAGTCCTGGTCCCCAGTCCTGGTCCCCAGTCCTGGTCCCCAGTCCTGGTCCCCCAGTCCTGGTCCCCAGTCCTGGTCCCCAGTCCTGGTCCCCAGTCCTGGTCCCCAGTCCTGGTCCCCAGTCCTGGTCCCCAGTCCCTGCGTCCCCAGTCCTGGTCCCCAGTCCTGGTCCCCAGTCCTGGTCCCAGTCCTGGTCCCCAGTCCTGGTCCCCAGTCCTGGTCCCCAGTCCTGGTCCCCCAGTCCTGGTCCCCAGTCCTGGTCCCCAGTCCTGGTCCCCAGTCCTGGTCCCCAGTCCTGGTCCCCAGTCCTGGTCCCCAGTCCTGGTCCCCAGTCCTGGTCCCCAGTCCTGGTCCCCCAGTCCTGGTCCCCAGTCCTGGTCCCCAGTCTGGTCCCCAGTCCTGGTCCCCAGTCCTGGTCCCCAGTCCTGGTCCCCAGTCCTGGTCCCCAGTCCTGGTCCCCCAGTCTGGTCCCAGTCCTGGTCCCCAGTCCTGGTCCCCAGTCCTGGTCCCCAGTCCTGGTCCCCAGTCCTGGTCCCCAGTCCTGGTCCCCCAGTCCTGGTCCCCAGTCCTGGTCCCAGTCCTGGTCCCCAGTCCTGGTCCCAGTCCTGGTCCCCAGTCCTGGTCCCCAGTCCTGGTCCCCAGTCCTGGTCCCCAGTCCTGTCCCAGTCCTCCCAGTCCCTGGTCCCCAGTCCTGGTCCCCAGTCCTGGTCCCCAGTCCTGGTCCCCAGTCCTGGTCCCCAGTCCTGGTCCCCCAGTCCTGGTCCCCAGTCCTGGTCCCCAGTCCTGGTCCCCAGTCCTGGTCCCCCAGTCCTGGTCCCCAGTCCTGGTCCCCAGTCCTGGTCCCCCAGTCCTGGTCCCCAGTCCTGGTCCCCCAGTCCTGGTCCCAGTCCTGGTCCCCAGTCCTGGTCCCCAGTCCTGGTCCCCAGTCCTGGTCCCCAGTCCTGGTCCCCAGTCCTGGTCCCCAGTCCTGGTCCCCAGTCCTGGTCCCCAGTCCTGGTCCCCAGTCCTGGTCCCCAGTCCTGGTCCCCAGTCCTGGTCCCCCAGTCCTGGTCCCCCAGTCCTGGTCCCCAGTCCTGGTCCCCAGTCCTGGTCCCCAGTCCTGGTCCCCAGTCCTGGTCCCCAGTCCTGGTCCCCAGTCCTGGTCCCCAGTCCTGGTCCCCAGTCCTGGTCCCAGTCCTGGTCCCCAGTCCTGGTCCCCAGTCCTGGTCCCCAGTCCTGGTCCCCAGTCCTGGTCCCCAGTCCTGGTCCCCAGTCCTGGTCCCCAGTCCTGGTCCCCAGTCCTGGTCCCCAGTCCTGGTCCCCAGTCCTGGTCCCCAGTCCTGGTCCCCAGTCCTGGTCCCCAGTCCTGGTCCCCAGTCCTGGTCCCCAGTCCTGGTCCCCAGTCCTGGTCCCCAGTCCTGGTCCCCAGTCCTGGTCCCCAGTCCTGGTCCCCAGTCCTGGTCCCCAGTCCTGGTCCCCAGTCCTGGTCCCCAGTCCTGGTCCCCAGTCCTGGTCCCCAGTCCTGGTCCCCAGTCCTGGTCCCCAGTCCTGGTCCCCCAGTCCTGGTCCCCCAGTCCTGGTCCCAGTCCTGGTCCCCCCAGTCCTGGTCCCCAGTCCTGGTCCCCAGTCCTGGTCCCCAGTCCTGGTCCCCCAGTCCTGGTCCCCAGTCCTGGTCCCCAGTCCTGGTCCCCAGTCCTGGTCCCCAGTCCTGGTCCCCCAGTCCTGGTCCCCAGTCCTGGTCCCCAGTCCTGGTCCAGTCCTGGTCCCCAGTCCTGGTCCCCAGTCCTGGTCCCCAGTCCTGGTCCCCAGTCCTGGTCCCCAGTCCTGGTCCCCCAGTCCTGGTCCCCAGTCCTGGTCCCCAGTCCTGGTCCCCAGTCCTGGTCCCCAGTCCTGGTCCCCAGTCCTGGTCCCCAGTCCTGGTCCCCAGTCCCTGGTCCCCAGTCCTGGTCCCCAGTCCTGGTCCCAGTCCTGGTCCCCAGTCCTGGTCCCCAGTCCTGGTCCCCAGTCCTGGTCCCCAGTCTGGTCCCCAGTCCTGGTCCCCAGTCCTGGTCCCCAGTCCTGGTCCCCCAGTCCTGGTCCCAGTCCTGGTCCCCAGTCCTGGTCCCCAGTCCTGGTCCCCAGTCCTGGTCCCCCAGTCCTGGTCCCCAGTCCTGGTCCCCAGTCCTGGTCCCAGTCCTGGTCCCCAGTCCTGGTCCCCAGTCCTGGTCCCCAGTCCTGGGTCCCCAGTCCTGGTCCCCAGTCCTGGTCCCCAGTCCCTGGTCCCCAGTCCTGGTCCCCAGTCCTGGTCCCCAGTCCTGGTCCCCAGTCCTGGTCCCCAGTCTGGTCCCAGTCCTGGTCCCAGTCCTGGTCCCAGTCCTGGTCCCCAGTCCTGGTCCCCAGTCCTGGTCCCCAGTCCTGGTCCCCAGTCCTGGTCCCAGTCCTGGTCCCCAGTCCTGGTCCCCAGTCCTGGTCCCCAGTCCTGGTCCCCAGTCCTGGTCCCCAGTCCTGGTCCCCAGTCCTGGTCCCCAGTCCTGGTCCCCAGTCCCTGGTCCCCAGTCCTGGTCCCCAGTCCTGGTCCCAGTCCTGGTCCCCAGTCCTGGTCCCCAGTCCCTGGTGTCCCCAGTCCTGGTCCCCAGTCCTGGTCCCGTCCTGGTCCCCAGTCCTGGTCCCCAGTCCTGGTCCCCAGTCCTGGTCCCCAGTCCTGGTCCCCCAGTCTGGTCCCAGTCCTGGTCCCCAGTCCTGGTCCCCCAGTCCTGGTCCCCAGTCCTGGTCCCCCAGTCCTGGTCCCCAGTCCTGGTCCCCAGTCCTGGTCCCCAGTCCTGGTCCCCAGTCCTGGTCCCCAGTCCTGGTCCCCAGTCCTGGTCCCCAGTCCTGGTCCCAGTCCTGGTCCCAGTCCTGGTCCCCAGTCCTGGTCCCCAGTCCTGGTCCCCAGTCCTGGTCCCCAGTCTGGTCCCCAGTCCCTGGTCCCCCAGTCCTGGTCCCCAGTCCTGGTCCCCCAGTCTGGTCCCCCAGTCCTGGTCCCCAGTCCTGGTCCCCAGTCCTGGTCCCAGTCCTGGCAGTCCTGGTCCCCCAGTCCTGGTCCCAGTCCTGGTCCCCAGTCCTGGTCCCCAGTCCTGGTCCCAGTCCTGGTCCCCAGTCCTGGTCCCCAGTCCTGGTCCCCAGTCCTGGTCCCAGTCCTGGTCCCCAGTCCTGGTCCCCAGTCCTGGTCCCCAGTCCTGGTCCCCAGTCTGGTCCCCAGTCCTGGTCCCCAGTCCTGGTCCCCCAGTCCTGGTCCCCAGTCCTGGTCCCCAGTCCTGGTCCCAGTCCTGGTCCCCAGTCCTGGTCCCCAGTCCTGGTCCCCAGTCCTGGTCCCCAGTCCTGGTCCCCAGTCCTGGTCCCCAGTCCTGTCCCAGTCCTGGTCCCAGTCCTGGTCCCCAGTCCTGGTCCCCCAGTCCTGGTCCCCAGTCCTGGTCCCCAGTCCTGGTCCCCAGTCCTGGTCCCCAGTCTGGTCCAGTCTGGTCCCCAGTCCTGGTCCCCAGTCCTGGTCCCCCAGTCCTGGTCCCCAGTCCTGGTCCCCAGTCCTGGTCCCCCAGTCCTGGTCCCCAGTCCTGGTCCCCAGTCCTGGTCCCCAGTCCTGGTCCCCAGTCCTGGTCCCAGTCTGGTCCCCGTCCTGTCCAGCTGGTCCCAGTCCTGGTCCCCAGTCCTGGTCCCCAGTCCTGGTCCCCAGTCCTGGTCCCCAGTCCTGGTCCCAGTCCTGGTCCCCAGTCCTGGTCCCCAGTCCTGGTCCCCAGTCCTGGTCCCCAGTCCTGGTCCCAGTCCTGGTCCCAGTCCTGGTCCCAGTCCTGGTCCCCAGTCTGGTCCCCAGTCCTGGTCCCCAGTCCTGGTCCCCCAGTCCTGGTCCCCAGTCCTGGTCCCCAGTCCTGGTCCCCAGTCCTGGTCCCCCAGTCCTGGTCCCAGTCCTGGTCCCCAGTCCTGGGTCCCCAGTCCTGGTCCCCAGTCTGGTCCCCAGTCCTGGTCCCCAGTCCTGGTCCCCCAGTCCTGGTCCCCAGTCCTGGTCCCCAGTCCTGGTCCCCAGTCCTGGTCCCCAGTCCTGGCCCAGTCTGGTCCCCCAGTCCTGGTCCCCAGTCCTGGTCCCCAGTCCTGGTCCCCAGTCTGGTCCCCAGTCCTGGTCCCCAGTCCTGGTCCCCAGTCCTGGTCCCAGTCCTGGTCCCCAGTCCTGGTCCCCCAGTCCTGGTCCCCAGTCCCTGGTCCCCAGTCCTGGTCCCCAGTCTGGTCCCCAGTCCTGGTCCCCCAGTCCTGGTCCCCAGTCCTGGTCCCCCAGTCCTGGTCCCCAGTCCTGGTCCCCAGTCCTGGTCCCCAGTCCCTGGTCCCCAGTCCTGGTCCCAGTCCTGGTCCCAGTCCTGGTCCCCAGTCCTGGTCCCCAGTCCTGGTCCCCAGTCCTGGTCCCCAGTCCTGGTCCCCAGTCCTGGTCCCCAGTCCTGGTCCCCAGTCCTGGTCCCCAGTCCTGGTCCCCCAGTCCTGGTCCCCAGTCCTGGTCCCCAGTCCTGGTCCCCAGTCCTGGTCCCCCAGTCCTGGTCCCCAGTCCTGGTCCCCAGTCCTGGTCCCCAGTCCCTGGTCCCCAGTCCTGGTCCCCAGTCCTGGTCCCAGTCCTGGTCCCCAGTCCTGGTCCCCAGTCCTGGTCCCCAGTCCTGGTCCCCAGTCCTGGTCCCCAGTCCTGGTCCCCAGTCCTGGTCCCCAGTCCTGGTCCCCAGTCCTGGTCCCCAGTCCTGGTCCCCAGTCCTGGTCCCCCAGTCCTGGTCCCCAGTCCTGGTCCCCAGTCCTGGTCCCCAGTCCTGGTCCCCAGTCCTGGTCCCCAGTCCTGGTCCCCAGTCCTGGTCCCCAGTCTGGTCCCCAGTCCTGGTCCCCAGTCCTGGTCCCCAGTCCTGGTCCCCAGTCCTGGTCCCCAGTCCTGGTCCCAGTCCTGGTCCCCAGTCCTGGTCCCAGTCCTGGTCCCAGTCTCCTGGTCCCCAGTCTGGTCCCAGTCCTGGTCCCCAGTCCTGGTCCCCAGTCCTGGTCCCCAGTCCCTGAGTCCCAGTCCTGGTCCCCAGTCCTGGTCCCCAGTCCTGGTCCCCAGGTCCCAGTCCTGGTCCCCAGTCCTGGTCCCCAGTCTGGTCCCCAGTCCTGGTCCCCAGTCTGGTCCCCAGTCCTGGTCCCCAGTCCTGGGTCCCCAGTCCTGGTCCCCAGTCCTGGTCCCTTGTGGCATCCCAAGCAAGCTGCTCCAATACCTTTCGATGAAAGAGCTGAGGCTTACTTGTAGTATCCTGGATCTTTCTTCCTGCGCTTCTTCAAGGCAGGGGTGATATTGGCTATCCTTCTGTTGTATTGTCTTTATTCTCCTTATCTGGAGAGTTATAGTAGACGCCCACCACCGTGTCTCCCGTAGCAGCCACCTTTTAATTTTTACTAACAATCTCTCCACCTGTCCATCACCCTCCCCCAGCTGCATCTGGGTAGACTCTAATCGCTCCCTCACATAAAGGGCAATCCCACCCCCTTGCTTCCCCAGCCTGTCTTTCCTAAAGAGGACTCAGCCCTCAGTGACGGCATTCAGTGATGTGAGCTGTCCCACTACGTCTCAATTCTGATTGCTATATTCTCTATCTGTCATGACTAGACAGATGAAAATCTATGATAGCAATTTACTTTTAAGGTCATTTTCTTATTTCTTTTATTTATTTATTTTAACAGGCTCTGTACTAATTTTCCTCACAGACTGACTGACAGACCTATGACGCTTGGGCACCTTTAAACCTGAGAAGTAACAGGTGTTTCTCCGTTTCCCTTGGGGATAGTGTACTCTTCTGTATTTTGCCTTCTATACAAACAGTTCAAAATTTTAACTCTTAATTCATTAGGTCAACTCTAACCGCTAAGCCCCTTGTCAGATATTTCTATTAGTGATA